>NC_064821.1:183615333-186221168 GCF_024166365.1 Elephas maximus indicus | reverse complement strand
CACAGGTATTAAAAAAAAAAAAAAAATCTATGGCCATTGAGTTGATTCTGACTCATAGCGACCCCATAGTGTTTCCAAGGCTATGAATCTTTACAGAAGTAGACTGCCACATCTTTTTCCTGCAGAGCCGCTGGTGGTTTTGAACCACCAACGTTTTGGTTAGCAGTCAAGGGCTTTAACCACTGTGCCACCAGGGCTCCTTAACCACAAGTATAGGGGTCAGGATTTATAACACATATTTTGGGGATACACAATTAAATCCATAACAGGGACCATCTTAGAGTTTGCCCACCACAAGCCATAAAGCAGAAATCTACTCCCTGAGAGTGAAGGTAATCCTGAGAACGGATGTCTGAGTTTGGGGAACACTGACATCATGGGAGCTAGAAGAGTTATAAGGATGTTTTCCCTAACCCCACATCCTACCTTCGTCCTTCCTATCATTTGACAAACTTCTCAAAGGAAACTACACTTACTGCCTTTACTTCCTCATCTTTGTAAAAATCCTCCCTCTCCTAAATGATTTTGTTATAGGTGTCCTACGGACCATACTTTGAGAAACTCCTCTATGCATGTTCCCTGGGTAGCTTACTCTGAACTCACAGCTTCAATCTATATGCTAATGACTTACAATTCTATATTCCAGTCTAAATTTCTCTCTAGGATCCCAAATCCCTCTATTTAACCTAACATCTGTACCTGGCTGTCCCGCAGCTAGGATTCTTCTTGTTGCAAGTGATAGAAAATTCAATTTAATTTGTTTAAGCAAAAATAGGAATTTGTTTACATATGTAACTGAACAGTCAAGGGGCAGCTTTAGTTTTAGCTCAATTCCAAAAGCTGGTATCTTTCTCCAAATTCCTTGGCTCTGCTTCTTCAATTTTGGCTCCATTCTCAGGTCCTTTCTCTGTGGTTTCTAGATGGTTATCAGTATTTCTAAGGCTATGACCTAGCAGATTAGAATCCATGGGTGGGGGGGTAGGGAGTGATCAGCATCTTTATCCCATAATTCTCAGCAAAAGTCCTGAGATTCCCTCCATTTGGACCAACTAGGATCATGGGACCATCAACCAGCCAATCACCATGTCCAGAAGAATGCGGTGCACTCATTAACTTAGGTCTAAGTTGTTTATTGGACCCTTAGAACTAGAGTGGACCTCTACCCAAGCTATAAGAACCAAGGGCTGAGAAAGAGCGGATCAGGGATCATTTCAGGAAAAGGGGAAATGGATACTGTGAAAACAAGAAATGAATAACAAGCACACGCCTCAAATAAAACATGTCTAAAATTGGACTCAACATCTTTCTCCCAAAACCCGATCCTTTTGTTTCATTCCCCATTTCAGTGAATTGCACCACTGCACCATCTCCCACCCAAAGAAGGAAACCCTGGCGGCGTAGTGGTTAAGTGCTATGGCTGCTAACCAAATGGTCAGCAGTACAAATCCACCAGGCGCTCCTTGGAAACTCTAGGGGGGAGTTCTACTCTGTCCTATAGGGTCGCTATGAGTCGGAATCGACTTGAGGGCACTGGGTTTTTTGGGGGGTTTCCCACCCAAATGCCCAAGCCAGGAACCTGGGAATAATCCGAGGCTTTTCTTCTTTCCTACCAGTACATCCAGTCACCATTTACTGGGTTTTGCCTCTTGTGCACGCATCCTCTCCCTCCACCCTCATTGCCTTATTTCAGACTCTCTTAACTGACCATTACTTAATCACCTCTTCATTCCCTAAAAAAAAAAAAAAAAAAACTGGTTGATGGCTATGGGACCACAAATGACCAAAGTTAATGGTTAGCTCTCTAGCAGTCCATACACTTGTGCGCTGCCCCCCCCCCCCCAGTAGAATTACGTGTTCGCTAACCCTAGTGGCGTAATGGTTAAGTATTACAGCTGCTAACCAAAAGGTCAGCTGTTTGGCTCCACCAGCCTCTCCTTGAAAACTCTGTGGGATAGTTCTACTCTGTCTTATAGGGGTCACTATGAGTCGGAATCGACTCCACGGCCGTGGGTTTTTTGGAAGGGCGTATTTGTGATCGTTCCCAAAACCAAACCCATTGCTATCAAGTCAATTCCAACTCATGGGGATCCCATGTGTTACGGAGAAGAACTGCTCCCTGGGGTTTTCTTTCTTTTTTTCTTTTTTTAATTGTGCTTTAGGTGAGCAAATGACTTTCTCATTAAACAATGAATACACAAATTGTTTTGTGACTTGATTGCCAACCCTGTGGTGTGTCCACACTCTCCCCTTCTCCACCCTGGATTCCCCGGTTCCATTTGTCCAGTGTTCCTGTCCCTTCCTGCCTTATCGTCTTTACTTTTGGGTTGGTGTGCCCATTTAGTTTCTGGGATTCGGCAGGCAGTTCCAGGAACTAATTAACATCTATGGGGGTGCAGTGGGGGTGCAATGTGACAGCTGGGGGTATGACACGTGAAGTTTATCTAAAGCCAGCTTTTGTAGCCTGTTGCTCATGTCAGGATTGGGGGGAGGGACAGTTTATAGTAGTGAAGCAGCCTTGAGTAGAGAAGCAGTAAGACGACCTTATGTTGTTACACAGACAACACAAAAATGTCTTATCAGGAACACAGAGAGTCTGGCTGGGATGGGAAGAGGAGGGGGGAATAGTTTAACCCCATCAGTTACATTCCAGAAGGGGAAACAGTTTAAACTTGTCAGTTACATTCCTTATGTGTGTTATTGTTTGCCCCGTAGTCCTGTCTAATCTTTGGCTGAAGGGTAAAATTCAGGAGTGACTTCAGTACTGAGTTAAAAAGGTATCTGGAGGCCATACCCTTGGGGTTTCTCCAGTCTCTGTCAGACCAGCTAGTCTGGTCTTTTTTTTTTTTGGGGGGGGGCAAATTTGAATTTTGTTCTACATTTATCCACAGAGTTTTCTTGACTGTAATTTTTATGAAAGCAGTTAGCCAGGCCTTTCTTCCGTGGAGCTGCTGGGTGAGTTCAAACTGCCAATCTTTAGGTTAGCAACCAGTCGAAAACTGCCTGCACCACCCAGGGAGCTGTACCTATTTATACTGATTGTGCTTATTTTTGTAGCCTGTAATTTAATTAAGTATTCTATAAACCAATAAAACATGAGTGCAGAAAGAGTTGTCTTTAGGAAAGCCAAATTGAATCATTTGCAAAGATTTCATGAGAAAATTCACTGAAGATAACTGCCCTTGATGTAGGTATAGCTGAGACAACTATAAACAATGAAGGGTAGAAAAAATCTAGATGTACCTTTCACTCAGATTGCCTCTCAGGTATCTTCAAATTCTCCACTTAAACAAAACTGGAAATTATGAGCATGATTTATACAAGAAAGATAATATAGCAAAATACTGGTAAATATGCAGGTTTTAAATTAAAGGAAAATATGTATTATCATTGTTATAAACATTCATCTTAATTTATTGCTTAATTAAGCCAACTACTGGTCCCTACCTCTCAGAAAAGAGGGCCTCTAGCAGTGTGCGATAAACTCTCTAACTCTCTCACTGTCCTCAGTTTGATCTCTTCCACACCTTTCTCCACCCTTTTACCAAAGAGTTTTTAAAGGCAAATCTGATGGTATCACTCCTGTAGTTAAAACTGGTTATCGATTCCCCTTAATAACATGCAGGCTGAAAGCCAAAGTCCTTGGGGCACCCCGGCCTTCACTGTCCCTGCCTGCCTCGCCCACCTCATTCTCTGCCCTCACCAGCTCAGCTGCTTCTCTCAGCCTTGCCAACCCCTGAACTGATGACAGACCCAGTGCCAGGTCTCTCTGCCTTCGTACCTGCCGCTCTTCCTGAACGCCCTCTGCCCAGCTCCACCTAAGTCCTGCTTGTCCTATAGAGCAGGACAAGTGTCATCCCCCCCAAAACCTTCCCTAACCTCCACCCATAACTGACTTTAACACTCTTGTTCTGGGTTCACCCAGCACTCTGTTCTTATTTCCATCACAGCACTGACAACTCTGTCTCATAACGGCCTTTTTCAGTTGTCTGGCTCTGGGTTTTTGGTCTTCCCCTTGACTTTGAGCTCAAGACCAAACATTTGATTAAATGCATCTTTGCATCACTAGTATTCAGTGTGGTGCCTGGCATATTTGGTGTCACTGTGTGCCATTGAGTCAATTCCAACTCACCACAAGCCTGTATGACAGTAAAACTGCCCCATAGGGTTTTCCAGGCTGTACAGGTAGTCCCCAACTTATGACGTATTTGAGTTATAATGAACCACACTTATGACCATCTGTGGTTTGTTTTGTTTTCTTTTGGGAGGAAGGGGGTTGTACATCTTCCTTTTAGAAAGTTACAGGACAACGCATGCAGAGGATTTGGAAAAAAATGCTGGGTTATGTGAACACACTGCAAGCATTTGATCAGGATAGGATAATATCATGGAAGAGATCGGAGGGAAAACCGTTCATATGGCGAGAACGCTGAATTTAGAACTTGGTATCACTGATGAGGAGCAGCTCATAAATCATGAAGGAAGGGAATTGACATATCAGGACTTAATGGATTTTGAAGAGGAAAAAAAAGCTGAAGAAGAAAGAAATAATGAGGAAAGAGGAAGGAAAGAAGTTGTCAAAAAAAAATTATAATGAAAGGATTAGGTGAAGTTTTTTCTAAACTAAATCATGGGCTTCATGATTTGTTAAAGTCAGTAGGCAGATTTGGGAAGCAGTGAGGTGTTACCACAAAATATATGAAGAAAAAAAGAAAAGTACCATACGGACAACCCTTACTAATTTTCTGACTAGAAACACTGTCATCATTTCCAGGGATAACCCAGATGACCCAGAACCTTCCACTAATGTTGTTATTACTGCAGCTGACAAAATGCCAACATTGTCCAACTCTTCTTCATCCTCGACATTAATTTTTATAATTTGTATATTTTGTGTGTGTTATGTATTAAAATATATCTAAGTTTATATATAATGTTTCCAACTCACAAAGATAAAAATTGGGTTTATAAAAATGCTCATACTAAAAGGCAATAGTAATGAAAAGTAAAAAAAAGAAGTATTCAACTTACAGTCAGAGCCAACTTATGACAGAGTCATCAGAATGGAACTCTGTCATAAGCCAGGGACTACCTGTAATCTTTATGGGGTTAGATCTCGAAGTCTTTTCTCTCTCGGAGCTGCTGGTGGGTTGGAACCTCCATCCTTTCTGTTAGCAACCGAACACTTAACCGTTGCCCCACCAGAGCTCCTTGTCTGAAAAAATATTTGTTGAATAGATAAATGATAGATAAACTGTAAAATCAGATTGGGGGCTTATTGTGAATATCTGGAGAATCAGGGTTCCCACAGGAAACATATGCACACTCAAAAGGGTAACTGAAGAGAGTTTAATGAAGAGACTGTTTACTAAGATGTAGACAGGGATAAAGTAAAAACAAGGGATGGTGAAGCACCCAAGCACTAGGGAATTTAGCAAGTTATTACCACCCCTAGGTTATTTTGGGTTAGGCCTGATTGGGCAAGGTAAGGGAGCAGTTACTGGAATCCAGCAAGAGGCAACAAGGGAGAGGGAACACTCACAGAAGCTGTAGCCTTAGGTATAGAAATGCAGCCACTGTCAGACCACAGCCTGAAACGTGGAAGCCTGGGAATAAATATGCATTTCTCTCTTCCCACCTTCTTACCTCCAGCAAGTGCCTACCACTGGCCAACCCACATGGAAGGCTAAGCAGGGCAGAGAAGTGTAGACCTAGACAGGCCAACAGAATATCCAACACATTGTGGAAAGGAGAAACAGGCACTTCCCTACCACAATTTTACTCCTGCCACCAAGGCAAGCAGAGAATAAAGTGCCAAAGCTAATTCAGGTAGAATTTTTTTTTTTAATTTATTGTGTTTTAAGTGAAAGTTTATAAATCAAGTCATACAAAAAGTTATACACACCTCGCTATGTAGTCCTAGCTGCTCTCCCCCTGAGACAACACACTCCTCTCCACCTTGTATTCCCCATGTCCATTCAGCCAGCTCCTGACCCCCTCTGCCTTCTCATCTCACCTCCAGACAGGAGCTGCCCACATAGTCTCAAGTGTCTACTTGAGCCAAGAAGCTCACTCCTCACCAGTATCATTTTCTGTCTTATCGTCCAGTCCAATCCATGTCTGAAGAGTTGGCTTTGGGAATGGTTCCAATCGTGAGCTAACAAAAGGTTCAGGAACCATGACCTCCAGGATCCCTCTAGTCTAAGACTATTAAGCCTGGTATTTTTACCAGAACTTGAGATCTGTATTTCACTGTTCTCCTGCTCCATCAGGGAATCTCTGTTGTGTTCCTGTCAGGGCAGTCATCAGTGGTAGGGAGGTACCATCTAGTTCTTCCGGTCTCAGGCTAATGTAGTCTCTGGTTTACGTGGCCCTTTCTGTCTCTCGGATTTGTGTCTTTGGTGCTCTTCATTCCCTTTTGCTCCAGGTGGGTTGAGACCAAATGTTGCATCTTGGATGGCTGCTTACTAGCGTTGAAGACCCCAGATGCCACTCACTGAAGTGGGATGCAGAACATTCTCTTACTACATTTTGTTATGTCAGTTGACATAGATGTCTCCTGAAACCATGGTCCCCAGACCCCTGTCCCCGCTACTCTGGCCTTCGAAGTGTTTGGCTTTATTCAGGAAATGTCTTTGCTTTTGGTTTAGTCCAGTTGTGCTGACCTCTCTTCTATTGTATGTTGTCTTTCTCTTCACCTAAAAATAGTTCTTGTCTACTATCTAATTAGTGAATACTCCTCTCCCTCCCTCCCCACTCTTGTAACCATCAAAGAATATTTTCTTCTGTGTTTAAACTTTTTCTTGAGTTCTTATAATAGTGGTCTCATACAATATTTGTCCTTTTGCAACTGACTGATTTCATTTAGCATAATGCCTTCCAGATTCCTCCATGTTATGAGATGTTTCACAGATTCATCATTGTTCTTTATCGTTGTGTAATATTGCATTATGTGAATATCCCATAATTTATTTATCCATTCATCCATTGATAGGTACCTTGGTTGCTTCCATCTTTTTGCTATTGTAAACAGTGCTGCAATGAACATGGGTGTGCATATATCTGTTCATGTGAAGGCTATTGTTTCTCTAGGATATATATCAAGGAGTGGGATTGCTAGATCGTATGGTACATCTATTTCTAGCTTTTTAAGGAAGTCCCGAATCAATTTCCAAAGTGATTTTACCATTTTACATTCCCACCAGCAGTGTATAAGTGCTTCAGTCTCTCCACAACCTCTCCAACATATATTATTTTGTGTTTTTTTGGATTAATGCCAGCCTTGTTGGGGTGAGATGGTATCTCATTGTAGTTTTGATTTACATTTCTCTATTTTTTTTTTAATGCCTAATGATAGTGTTTCCTCATGTATCTGTTAGCCGTCTGAATGTCTTCTTCAGTGAAGTGCCTGTTTATATCGTTTGCCCATTTTTTAATGAGTTATTTGTCTTTTTGTTGTTGAATTTTTGCAGTATCATGTAGATTTTAGAGACCAGATGCTGATCAGAGTTGTTGTAGCCAAAAACTTTTTCGCAGTCTGTAGGTAATCTTTTTACTCTTTTGGTGAAGTCTTTGGATGAGCATAAGTGTTTGATTTTTAGGAATTCCAAGTTATCTAGTTTCTCTTCTGGAGTTTGTACATTGTTAGTAATGTTTTGTATACTGTTTATGCCATGTATTAGGGCTCCTAGCATTGTCCCTATTTTTTCTTCCATGATCTTTATCATTTTAGATTTTATATTTAGGTCTTTGATCCATTTTGAGTTAGTTTTTGCGCATGGTGTGAGACATAGGTCTTGTTTCATTTTTTTGCAGGTGGATATCCAGTTATGCCAGCACCATTTGTTAAAAAGACTGTCTTTTCCCCGTTTAACTGACTTTGTGCCTTTGTCAAATATCGGCTGCTCATATGTGGATGGATTTATATCTGGATTCTCAGTTCTGTTCCATTTGTCTATGTATCTGTTGTTGTACCAGTACCAGGCTGTTTTGACTACTGTGGCAGTATAATATGTTCTAAAAGCAGGTAGTGTGAGGCCTCCCACTTTGTTCTTCTTTTTCAGTAATACTTTACTTATCCAGGGCCTCTTTCCTTTCCATATGAAGTTGGTGATTTGTTTCTCCATCCCATTAAAAAATGCCATTGGTATTTGGATTGGGATTGTACTGTATCTATAGATCGCTTTGGGTAGAATAGACATTTTTACAATGTTGAATCTTCCTATCCGTAAGCAAGGTATGTTTTTCCACTTAGGTAGGTCTTTTGTGGTTTCTCGCAGTAGTGTTTTGTAGTTTTCTTTGTATAGGTATTTTACGTCTCTGGTTAGATTTATCCTTAAATATTTTATCTTCTTGGGGGTTATTATAAATGGCATTGATTTGGTGATTTCCACTTCGATGTTCTTTTTGTTGGTGTAGAGGAATCCAACTGATTTTTGTATGCTTATCTTGTATCCTCATACTCTGCTGAACTCTTCTATTAGTTTCAGTAGTTTTCTTAGGGTTCTTTAGGGTTTTCTGTATATAAGATCCTGTCTTCTGCAAATAAAGATGCTTTAACTTCTTTGCCAATTTGGATGTCCTTTATTTCTTTATCTAGCCTAATTGCTCTGGCTAGGGCCTCCAGCACAATGTTGAGTAAGAGTGGTGATAAAGGGCATCCTTATCTGGTTCCCTTTCTCAAGGGGAATGGTTTCAGACTCTCTCCATTTAGGATGATGTTGGCTGTTGGCTTTGTATAAATGCCCTTTATTATGTTGGGGAATGTTCCTTCTATTCCTATTTTGTGGAGAGTTTTTATCATGAATGGGTGTTGAACTTTGTCAAATGCCTTTTCTGCATCAATTGATAGGATCATGTGATTCTTATATATGATGGATTACATTGATTGTTTTTCTAATGTTGAACCATTCCTGCACACCTGGAATGAATCCCACTTGGTCAAGGTGAATTATTTTTTGATATGTTGTTGAATTCTATTGGCTAGAATTTTGTTGAGAATTTTTGCATCTAAGTTCATGAGGGACATAGGTCTGTAATTCTCTTTTTTTGTGTGGTATCTTTACCTTGTTTTGCTATCGGGGAAATGCTGACTTCATAGAATGAGTTTGGGAGTATTCCATCCTTTCCTACACTCTGAAATATCTTTAGTAGTAGTGATGTTACCTCTTCCCTGAAAGTCTGGTAGAATTCTCCAGTGAAGCCGTCAGGGCCAGAGCTTTTATTTGTTGGAAGTTTTTTTAATTACCTTTTCAATCTCTTCTTTTCTTATGGGTTTATTTAGTTGTTCTAGCAGGTAGAATTTTTTTAGTGAACAAACAAAAAAAAAGGATCCATCCATTTTTATGAAGATTTGGTCCATGACTCTAAAACTGCAGTCAAGATTGCGAATTGAGCAGATACAGGAAGCTCTTCTCCCCTCTACAAATAGTGTTGGAAAAAATAGCACTTCTTTCCCCCAATCCTGCCCCCCCCAAAAAAGTTAAAATACTTGGTCAGTTCAAAAGGCAAAAAGAAAAATACCCAGCTGCCAGAAGCGAAAGGGAACTCATAGCTGTCACAGTGAGGGAGAGTTGAGGCCATGTGGTCCAGGTGCATGGCCAAAGGTCTTGGTGAAGAACTTTCTCTTCAAAAAAGGAGACACTACTAAAGAGGGGCCCTGTCAGTAATGGAGACCAGAAAACTTGACCCAGGAAATAATGAGCCCGGGGGGTACGTCAGGGATTGGGGGACAGGAGGGCCTGGAAGGTGGGGGTTTGGGAGGTTCTTCTGAGAGAAATCGGAGCACTGCACCTGTGTTCCTTGAAGGTATGGGGCTCAAATACACTCTGCTCCCTGGTGCCGAATCCCTAGGCTTAGAAAATGACTGAAAAATTGCTTCAGGACAGTAAGAACCCACGACCCTAGGAAAGAAATTCAAACCCACCTCACAGGGACACCTGCAGCGATGTGGAGAATTTCCACAGGAGATAAGTCCCGCTAAAATAGGCTCACAGACAAACATTACAGGCACATGAGGGACAGTCAGAATATGCAACAGATGAAAGACTTTACACCCAAGTAGCAAGAGAGAAAGCAATATGGAACGGACTTTAACATGAGTGCTTTTAAAATGCACAAATAAAGCGAGAAATAGAATGCATAAAGTGAGGAAAGAAAAACAGACATATTGAAAAAGAATCAAATAGAGATTCTATACAGTAAACATACAGTCATTAAAAATGCCCGAGTGGCACAGTTTACACTTGACTGCTAAACCTGAAGGTTGGTGGTTTGAACCCACCCAGAAGCACTGCAGGAGAAAGACCTGGAGATCTGCTTCCATAAAGATTTAAAAAAAAAAAAAAACAGAGCAGTTCTGTTCTGTAACACACGGGGTTGCCATGGGTCAAAATCAACTTCACAGCAGTGAGTTTGGTGTTTGGTTTTATTGTCATTCAAATATATAAAGGATCATAAAGTGGGTGTTCCACCAACAATTCATGCCCAGGCTCCGGTGATAGGGGAAAGGGCCTCTCCCTGCCCTGCTGCACTTCAGGAAGACCTCAGTTACTCACAGCACTGCCCACCTCACAATGGATCTATTGTACCGTCCAAGAACCTGGTGAAGGATGTGCTGGGAATTCAGGCAGAACGATCTCGAGAGGACCACACCTATGCAGCCACCGTGATAATTCAGGCTTTGTTTCTTGGCTCTCCCTAATCTCTTAATCTCAGCCAATCACCACTCAAAGCATTCCTGATGGCCCAGTCAAGAAAGAAGGCTCTGGGGAGGGAAAGGCAAGTCTGCACCGGCAGGCAGGGAAGCTGGGTTCCAGGTGACTCCATCACCCTGTGAAAATAGGTGGGAGGGCGGAGCACAGACAAGGGTAATCCTGGTTTCCTCGCCCCACCTCTCTCAGCCGGAAGGCACCCAGTGCTGGGGGCTGCAGGAAGAGAAATGTTTCTATTGCCAGATTCATATTTTATCCTCACAACCACTTAGTATCAACATTATCATTAAATATGATCTGTGGAGTAATCAGGGCTTCTGGCAGAAATGCAAACCACAGTTGATGATACAGGAAACTAGGAAGAAAGCCAAATGTGAAAACTGGAGAAGGTGTGAGTTAATACCAATTAGGGAGCTGAGGTGGCTTCAAAAATGCTAGCTCACACTTCTCATTTCCTCATTGTTAAGCCTTCTCAGCTCCTAGCAGTCAGGATGCTTTCTCCTCCTGGCGCTGAAACTGTTCTCCCCAGGGTCAAGTGAGTCCTAACTATACTACCAAACCCAATAACCTGTCTTCAGCCTTCCTCAGCCTTGATTCACAGCACTGTTGGACACCATTGACTGATCCACCAAAAAACCTGTTGCTGTCAAGTCAATTCTGACTCATAGCAACTCTAAAGGACAGAGTAGAACTGCCCCATAGGGTTTCCAAGGGCACCTGATAGATTCAAACTGCTGACCTTTTGGTTAGCAGACATAGCTCTTAACCACTACACCACCCTATAAAGAAAAATAAAAAAAAAGGAAAAATAGCACCCTGAAATTGTCCTCTCCTTCCTTGATTCATACTACACCATATTGTCTTAGAAAATCAAGATTCTGTGCTGGACCTGCCACATACCAGCAATGTAATTTTGGGAAAACTCTCTGAGCCTCCTCTTCCTTAGCTGGAAAATGGAGATAATCCAGTAAAACCTCTGAAAGCTGGAACCTGTGTAAGGTGGAAACCTATCGGAAAAAGAAAACTCAAATATTTTCCACTAAAATAAATGATAGAAAAGTGATAAGACTGCACCCTGTCAAAGACGGAAAACTTGCGAGACCTGGAAAAAACAAGGCAGTCCCATCGCATTCCAGCTCTCAGAGGTTTCACTGTACTGCCTACCCTATCTTCAAGGAGCCCTGGTGGAAAAATGATTAGGAGCTCTGCTGCTAACCAATATGTTGGCAGATGGAACCTACTCAGTGGCTCCATGAGGCAACCTGTTGATCTGCTTCTATAAAGATTACAGCCAAGAAAACCCTATAGGGCAGTTCTACTCTGTCATATGGGGTTGCTATGAGTTGAAATCAATTTGAGGGCAACTAACAACACTATCTTCCCACAAGGTTGCTATAAGACTCAAGGGAAATAATGAGTGTGAAAGGCCCTTAAAAGGGAATGCTAAACACAAATGATTGTTTTTACCTCCTATCTCTTTTTTCTCTTTATAATGGAAAACTGTTACAAAAATAGAGTGTGTAGTATAATCTGGCTGATGGGTACTATCTTGTATAATTTATACTCCTATCCACAGCCACCCCTAACGCTGGGTGGTTTTGAAGTAAATCTCAGACATTCCATCCACCAATATTTTAATACATGTCTCTGAAAAATAAGGACTCTTATCTTTAAAACATAACCATGACATTACACCAAAAAAAGGTTAACAAGAATTCCTTAATATCACTAAATATCCAATGTTTGAGCTTCCCTGGTTGTCTCATAAAGGTAACTTTTTAATATTTTCTTTGCTCAAATCAGAATAAAATAAGGTCTATGTATTGCAGTTGATAGGAGACACTGATTGTTCAGTGGTAGAATTCTCACCTTCCATGGGGGAGACCCAAGTTCGATTCCTAGCCGATGAATCTCAAGGACAGACACCACCTGTCTTAGTCATCTAGTGCTGCTATAACAGAAACACCACAAGTAGATGGCTTCAACAAACAGAAATTTATTCTTTCACAGACTAGGAGGCTAGAAGTCCAAATTCAGGGCGCCAGCTCCAGGGGAAGCCTTTCTCTCTCTGTCAGCTCTGGAGGAAGGGCCTTTTCATCAGTCTTCTGGTCTAGGAGCTTCTCAGTGCAGGGGCCCTGGGTCCAAAGTAGTGTTCCTGGCACTACTTTCTTGGTGGTATGAGGTCCCATCCTCTCTGCTCGATTCCCTCTTTCATATCTCAAAATAGATTGGCTCAAGATACAACATAATCCTGTAGATTGAGTCCTGCCTCATTAACATGACTGCCTCTAATCCTGCCTCATTAATATCACGGAGGTTAGGATTTATAACACATAGCATAATCACATCAGATCACAAAATGGTGGACAACCACACAATGCTGGGAATCGTGGCCTAGCCAATCTGACACACATTTTGGGGGGACACAATTCAATCAATAACGCCACTCTTCTGTCATTGGGGGCTTGCATGTTGCTGTGATGCTGAGCAGGTTTCAGCAGAGCTTCCAGACTAAGATGAACTAGGAAGAAAGCCCCGATGATCTACTTCCAAAAATTCAGCCAGTGAAAACCCTGTGGATCACAATGGTCCAACTGAACAGGAGCTATCAATAACAATGTTACAACTGATTGATAATGTATCTTGTATCTCTTTTCATAGGTAGTCTCTCTTTCTCCCTCCCTCTCTTTCCCTCTTTTTTGCTATTTATTTATTGAAAAGGAAACTTTCATTTGTCTTGTAGGATTTCCTGTAGTATGGCTTTTGCTGATTATATATCCCTATGGTAATGTTTAACATGTTCCTCTTTCCCTGTGTTTTCTGGAAACTGGAATTGAATCTGAAATTTGATCAGATTCAGGTTCCATTTTTTGGTAAGAATACTTCAGAGCTGGTGTTGTGTACTTTTATCAGGAGACACCCAGTGTCTGGCTGCTTCTCCTTTTGTGGCGTGAGCAGCCATTGGTGCTAACTACCCACATCCATGGTTTCATCAGAGGTTGCAAAGTAGAAATCGTTTAATTCTATTATCTCTTCTTCCTTTTTCATTATGATGCTTTTATAAAGAGAAATTTTTTTTTCAACTCTTTGGCTGCCCTGAAGAACAGTTTATATAGTGAGAGCAGGGTAAATACTTAATTTTTTCCCTTTATTTACCAGTTGTGAAAATAATAGTTGGTTCCCTTGTACCTTCTAAAAAAAAAAAAAACTTTTTTTTTTTTTAAGGTGACCAATAAATCTGGCTTTTGCTGTTGTTTAGTGTCACCATATCAGCTCATGGATTTAAGCACATTTTATGTGTTTCAGTCCACTGCAGCTATTTTTCATACTGATGCTCAAAGTGCCCCACGTTTTTGGTCAGTGGGGCCTCCTTCAAATTAGGTCCTGAGTCCCTTTGACATGACCCCAGCAATCTTTGGTAACTTCCTTGTTTTTTGCCATAGGATGTTCTTGGCTCATCTTGTACATTTCCTGTGCCAGACCTGGAATTGGCTATTTCTTGAAGGATCCCTTTTTTTTTTTTTTAAACGACCTCTCCTCCCTTGGCATTTCCTTCACCAGCTCCTCTTCCACCTGTGCCTTAACTATATAATCATTCCCAGACTCAGTCTTTGGCCTTCCCCTCCTGTGTCCCTATAGTCTCTCCCATCAGTCAAAGTCTAACCATTCATGGCTTCAGCTAGCACCTCCATACTGACATATATTTCCGCATTATTAAAAACTATTAAGTCCTTCAGCCTGGTTCACTGCCTCTGCACCTTTACTGTTTCTTCCTTCACCTGGAACACAATTCGACAAAATTCAACATAAATTTATTGAGTGTCTTCCATGTCTTAAGTGTTGTACACCCTTATTACTAACAATGATTAGCTATTACCTTTATTACTATTAATACCAACAATAAGTATCAAATACCAACTAATAATTTACTGAGTGCTTACTGTGTGTCAGACAATGTCTAGGCACTTTATATACATTATTTCTTTTGTTCCTGTTAACAATCCTGCAATATAAGCTCAGTTACTAACAGATGAAACCCTGGTGACACAGTGCTTAAGCATTCAGCTGCGAACCAAAAGGTTGGCAGTTCGAATCCACCAGGTGCTCCTTGGAAACCTTATGGGGCACTTCTATTCTGTCCGCTATGAGTCAGAATCGACTGGATGGCAATTGGTTTGGGGTTTTTTACAGATTGAGGGAATGGAAGCACAGAGAGACTGAGAACTTTCCCCAGGTCTCACAGCAAATAAATAAGAGGCAAGGCTAAATTGGCCTAACTCTGAGATCCTGTCTTAACCACTAACCCATTTTTCACCATTCTCCCCTCTACTTTTCCTAATCCCTCAGATTCTACAAAGTCTACCTCAGGTCTCCTGTCTTCCAAGAAGCTCCCCTACCCCCTACTCACTCTGATGGGCATGGCTCTCCCTCCTCTCTGAATTCCTTCTCTATCAATGAAGCACTTCAGAACACACAGCCAAGTATCTTTTGTTCCACTTCAGCTATATCTGGTCTCTTAGTCTATTTCCTTTTTTAATTTCAGTGAGTCTCTAGGGTTGCTATGAGCTGGAATCGACTCAATGGCAATGAGTCTGTTTTTTTGGTTTTTACATTTTTCAGTGCCAAGATTTCTGATTCATTTTTAATTGTCATCTCTTATTCATAATCTTCCATTATTGTATCATGGTTTGTATTTCCCCCTTTTTCTCTTTGAGAATATTAAACAATTATTTTAGAAGCCTTTGGAGCTTGCTCTCAGTTATGGATTGAATTGTGTCTCTTTCCAAAAGGATATATTGAAGTCCTGACCCCCAGTACCTCTGAGCATGACCTTGTTTGGAAATCCAATCTTTGAAGATGTTACCAGTTAAGCTAACATAAAGTCATACTGGAGCAGGGTGGGTCCTAATCCAATCTGAGTGGTGTCTTTATAAAAGAAGAGAAGAAACAGATACTCAGAGGGAAGACTGCCATGTGAAGGCGGAGGCAGAGATCTGGAGCGATGCATTGGTAAGACAAGGATCATCAGAGACAGGCATGGAACGGATTCTCCCTCAAAATCAACATGGCCGACGTCCTGATTTCAGACTACTAGCTTCCAGAGCTGTGAGACAATAAATTTCTGTTCTGAAAAGCCACCCAGTTTGTGGTACTTTGTTACAGTAGCCCTAGAAAACTAATACACTCTCTTACATCTGTATTTTTCTCAAATGAGAGTTCTTTACTTGCAGAGCCTGCCTTTTAGCTGCTGGTCTCAACTGTGATTTCTCCCACACTTATCCTGGGATGTAATGGCCTCTCGATGAAGTGCCTCCCAGTGGCCTCAGTGCTAGTCTTGCATTGAGTGTAGTTCCAGATCAGGCCTTGCAGCTACATCTCAGCCCAGGCTGTGGCCATCATGGGCCACTGCTCTGAGCCCCTGTCCAGGCAGTTGTTGCTGCTCTGCTCCCAGCCATGGTCAGGCAGCTACATTCTGGCCTTGACCTCATACAGGCAGGCATCATGGATTGGGCCATGCAAAGGCTTTGAAGCTTTGGCCCCTGGCCTGGGAGGGCTCAAGACCTTGGCCCATAGCCCCACCTGTTCAGCCTGGATCCAGTCCCAGCCCCTCATGGAAGACGCAGCTTTGAGTCCTGCTTACCACTATGGGTCTCATCTGCTTCTTTCCTTTAGAGGGACTTCTCCTTTTCTGATCTATAGAAATTTTCCTTTCTTGTTTTTTAGCATTCTGTTTTTTTCTATCACTTCTATGTGTTCTAAAAGCAAGAGCAGGCTTTGGCGTGAGCTCAATTCACTATCTTAAACCAGGAGATGGGGTTTGTGTTGCTGAATCTTTGAGGACCTACCACAGTATTAAGAACATAAGTTTTTGGAAAAAAAAAAAAAATTGAATATTTTGGAAAAAGATAGTGATAATGGTGGCATAACACAAAAACTGTAATCAATGTCTGAATTGTAAATGTGGACGTTGTGCTGGCGAGTATTTTTGCTGTATATATTTTCACCACAAAAAAAAAAAAGTGTAAAAAAATTGATTGAACACAAGAGGACTATCAAGCTGTCATCAACACAGGAAGTGGTACTTCAGGAGACTCATAAGCATCTAAGGGTCCTCAGGGAGAAAAGGAAAGGTACAGGTTTCTGATGACATGTGTGGTGAGAGTTTGAGCCAATTTGATTTGAGTCTCGAAGGCCTGGGCAATCCCAGCAGACAGCTAACCCTGTGCTTCTCAAACTTTGATGTGCATATGAATCACCTAGGGCTTTTGCTTAAAAAAATGAAGATTCTGATTCAGTGGATCCAGGTGGAGCTTGAGATTCTAAAGTTCTAACAAGTTTCCAGATGATGTCAGTGTTGCTGGCCTGTGGACCACACTTTGAGTAGCCGTGATCTAGTAGATACAGACATATACCTATACCAGGATATTTACCAAAACATTAACAATGATTATCTCTGGATGTTCCCTTTTTTTTTTTTTTCATATGTTCTGTATTTTCCAATTTTCTCTCAATCGATATGAATTACCTTTATAATCAGAAAAATATGCATAAGTGTTAAACTTTCAACATCTCCTTACAGTCTTCAAAATAAAGTTCAATTTTCTTCATCGGCACTGGAGGCTCTTTGTGATCCAGTCCTTTGTGGCTTCTACGGCCTGATCTGCAATCTCCAGACACACAGGCCACATACCCACTAAAACTTCCAGGTCACCTGCAGTTCCCCAGGGGCCTCTTCCTTCCTCCCTTATTCCCCAGCCTTCCTCACCTGGCTAACTCTTACTCCCTTTTCAAGATTATCTTCAGATGGCTTTTCCTCCAAGAAGCCTCCCCTAACTCCCCATTTGGTTTAGGCATCTCTGCTCTGACTCCAGGGATGACCAGCGTCACCTCAGCCTTCATACTTCTACCTTATAAATGCAAATGTTGCTCGTTGGCCTGCCTACTAGACTGGGGTTCCCCAAAGGTAGGCTTATGCTTCTTTCTCTGCATCCACAGTGCCTAAATAGCATCAAGCATATAGTTGGCACTCTATAGTACATATTCTGACTGTATATACAAAAATTACTTGTAAAATGTAATACCCATTGCTGTCGAGTCAATTCCGACTCATAGTGATCCTGTAGGACAGAGTAGAACTGCCCCATAGGGTTTCCAAGGAGCACCGGGTGGATTTCAACTGCCGACCTTTTGGTTAGCAGCCATAGCCCTCAACCACTATGCCACCAGGGTTTCCAAAAATGTAATGGATAATACAGCCCAAATACTGATTAGTATTATCCTCACTTTGCAGATAAAGAAACAGGTTCAGAGAGGGTTAGATGACTTGCCCTGGGTCACAAAGCTAATGAATGGGAGAGCCTGGACTCAAACCCCAATTTCCTAGTCCTCTCTCTACTTCTCAACAGTTGCCATGATTAGAAAACTATCATCGTGTGTTGGGTCAAGTTGATGGACATCTATCTCACAACAGGAAGCTTTTCTGCCATTGAACCTTTATAACACACAAGGCTAATATACCTAAGCTTTTAAGACCACATTAAGCTGAGAAGTTTGAATGTGTTTTAAGTCATTGAGGCAGGGAGGTGCTTTAACTCATTTTATGGCTGGAATAGGTGATAGACTTTAAGCCACATTTTCCAACAAGAGAAACTGAGCACACAGAGGTTCAGATGGGGAGCTTCCTTCCATCAGTCCACTCCCGCACCTCACCCCAGCTCAGAGGCCACAGTAGGATTCGAAAGCTTAGGGCATGCCATTATGAGCCAGGACCATTCTTTCCAGAAATCTATGTTTATCTCCTAATTTAGGCTTTCTGCCAACATCCACCGAGACCCTACTCTGCTCAGAATATACAACACACCAAGACAAGTCTTTGTCCTTAAGAACATTGAGGGAAACACACGAGTGTACAGGCAATTTTCTGTACACTGTGATAAGGGCCACGAGGTGCTACGGGAGCCCCCATGGAGCAGCATCCAACCCCAGTCTAGGGGAGGCCAGGGAGGCTTCATGGTGGATGTGATACTTGACCAGAGCTTTGGGCTGGCTGATTCTATAACCGGCCCACAGCCCGCATGTCTACCTCCTTTCCCGCCTCCACCCCATCTTCACACCATAACGACCATCACTATGCTGCTACTCTGCTCCACAGTCTCCATGGTTTCCCAGTGTCTTAGTCACCTAGTGCTGCTGTAACAGAAATACCACAAGTGGATAGCTTTAACAAAGAGAAATTTATTTCTTCACAGTAAAGTAGGCTAAAAGTCCAAATTCAGGGTGTCAGCTCCAGGGAAAGGCTTTCTCTGTCGGCCTTCTCATCAGTCTTCCCCTGGACTAGGAGCTTCACCACGTAGGGACCTCAGGTCCAAAGGACACTGCTTTCTTTGTGGTATGAGGTCCCCAACTCTCTGCTTGCTTCCCTTTCCTTTTAGCTCTTGTAAGGTAAGATGTGGTGCAGGCCACACCCCGGGGGAACTCCCTTTACATTGGATCAGGGATGCGACCTTAGTAAGGGTGTTACAATCTCACCCTAACCCTCTTTAACGTAACATTACAATCACAAGATGGAGGACAACCACACAATACTGGGAATCATGGCCCAGCCAAATTGATACATACATTTTTGGGGGGACATAATTCAATCCATGAGACCCAGTGTCTGCAATTAAAATCTTTATCCTGGAATGCAAAGCCAGCAGTAATCTAGCCTTTACCTCTCACCCAAATCTTTTTTTTCTCCTTGTTCCTCCAAATGCATCCTGCACACCCCACCCCTGCACCTTTATTCATGTTACTCCCTCCCCCTGGAATGCCCACTTCTCGGCACCTGTTTTTCATGCCCCATCCATGCTTGTCAAATCTGACCCAACCTTCAAAGCTCACTTCCAATCCTTCATCCTACATGAAGTTATTCTTAGTGATCCTAGCCAGAAAGGAGCCTGTTGTTAGCTGCCATCAGGTCATCCCCCAACTCACAGCAACCCCATGCAAAACAAAATGCTGCCTCATCTTACGCCATCCCAGGATCAGATGCAGATCAGGCTGTTGTGATTGATAGGGTTTTCACTGGCTAATTTTCAAAAGTAGATCTCCAGGCCTTTCTTCCTAGTCTGTCGTAACCTAGAAGCTGTGCTGAGACCTGCTCAGCATCCTAGCACCGCAAGCCTCCACTGACAGACAGATGGTGGCTGCACAGGAGATGTGTTGGCCAGGAATCGAACCTAGGTCTCCCACATGGAAAGCAAGAATTCTACCACTGAACCACCAATGCCTCAGAAGACAGCCTGCCTGTTCTAAACTCTTACTGGTCTTACCAGTTACCCCTGTACAACACTGGTCACACACTACCTCGTATCAGAGCTGTTCGTGAATGTACATTCTTCATGTTCCTGCCTACATTATGATTATGTTCCTAAGCAGATATTGCACTATCCAAAAAAAGGCAAGGTGGGGTTGTGGCAAGAAGGGAGGCTTTGAGACTAGACTTACCTGCCTTCTAATAGGACTGTGTGCCCTTAGGGAAGTTACTTAACCTCTCTGAGCTTCCTTTCCTCCTCTGAAAACAGACTTAGTATCTATCCCACAGGGCTTTGCAGAGGCTTAGAGATAATATTTGTAAAGCACAATAAATTATTATAACCCTAACACATCTAAAATACTCCATGAAATGATTTTAGGAAACAATGAAATAATTTCTGAAATAGTACTTTGTAGATGATAAAATTAGCATGGTAATTTTTAATAAGCAAGATTTGAAGTACATTTTTTATTCTTGTATGATCTGACCAATACAGACCTCAAAGATGCCCCCAATGATTGCCAACAAGTATATCCTCCCACAGCCAGGCACTTTGGCTTTTGGACTCTCTGTGCTCAAGACTATTAGATGAATTCAGTTTAAAGCCAAGTGGTAAAGCTGGTTGAATTCTTTGTTCTAATTAAGGTTTGGGTCCTTTCAGCACCAACCTCTAGTCATTAGTCCAACCTAACAGCTCTAGTTTCTTTCTTGTATCTTGATCACAGAATATCATTTTCCCACTGCCCAAGCCCTAGGAAATGCTATCAAGGGCATGAGCGAATGGGGCAGGATGCCAGCCTAAATCACAGCCTTCATCTCGAGCCAAACAGAAAAACCAAACCCAGTACCGTCAAGACGATCCCGACTCATCTCAAGCCAGCTGGGTAATTTTCTTTTTTTTTTTTAGTTGTCAGTCCTCTGCTTTCCAGACAAGGCTTCCTACTCCTTATTCTGCCACTCAGGAGACAACAAATCTCATGCACAGCTACTCACTCTGTGGCCAGCAGAGGGTCCCACAGCATTAGTTAGAAAGCAACGACACACCCTCTCCCAGTCTAAATTGTAAATACTGCCCAAAGCACCCCACAGCGGCCTCCCCTAGCTTCCAGCCAACAGGGCTGCCTGGAAACCCCAGAGCTAGCTGCTGGCTAGCATTGCTGAGGCATCAGCTCACACCAAGCAGTCAGCATTTCACAAGAGGTTTGAGTCACCAGGGCACCATGGAAGCACATTTCTGTTGCTCTGAGCCCTCCCCAGCCACATTCCAGCACCACCAATGAAGGCAGAGGATCTGTGGCTGAAGTAACTGTTTACCCTTTGATAGAGGCCCCAGAGCTTCTGCCTGAAACACCACTTGTTCTCAAGTTCTAATGAAGCAAAGAAAAACATGTTATCAGACTAGCAGACAACAGCTCACAATGGGCAGGTCATGTCTTGCAGAGTTCTCCCCCACTGCCAAGGTTCTTAGGACTCAGACAAGCTGGAGTTCTATTCCAGACTAATTACTTAACTCAAGGTACAGGGTGTTTTTGTTTTTTTCTCCTCTTTGGAAGAGATCCACAGCAGGAACTGAGAAATCAAGTTTTCTAGTGTCATGGTTAAAAATTAGTAGTGAAGGCCTAGTGTTACAGATTGAATTGTGCCTCCCCTCCTCCTAAAAAAATAGTGGTTTCTCCTTCGTTATGTTAATAAGGTCATATCAGTATAACCCATCACCATCAAGTCAAGTCCAACTCATAGCAACCCTATAGTACAGAATAGAACTGCCCCATAGAGCTTCCAAGGAGCGCCTGGTGGATTCCAACTGCTGACCTTGTGGTTAGCAGCCATAAATAGCTCTTAACCACTACGCCACCAGGGTTTCCTACCAGTGTAAGCTGGGTCCTAAAGCTCATTACTTCTGAGTGATAAAAAGATCAGAATAGACACAGAGACACACAAGGGGGAAAGCAGACAATATGTGAGGATCAGCTACAGGCCAAGAACACCGAGGAACCAAGAAATGTCCAGGGGCAGTTCTATTCTGTCCTATAGGGTCGCTATGAGTCGAAATCGACTCAATGGCAATGAGTTACTAGCAAGGAGGAAACCAAAACATGACTAAGACCCTGATTTGGACTTTCAGTGTCCAGAACTGTGAAAAAATAAGTTTCTGTTCCTTAAAGCTACCCACTTGTAGTATTTGTATCACAGAAGCCCTAGGTAACTTCGATACCTAGAATTTCCAGATTTTCCTGTCACCCACCCCAACCCATTACATAAGCAAACCCACAAATTTGTAACTGGTTTTCATCCTGGTTTCGTTTATCTCTTTTCTGGGTGTTTTTTAAGAGGCTGGACATAGTCAGCAAAATATTTAAAAATTACTAAAGGACTTCAAGGGACTGGTTCCTACCTTCGAGATGACTGCACATAAATACAGTATAATCCCCACAATAACCCACCTCCCAGGATAGGGATCTGAAACCCATTTTATGGCTGAGGAAATAAAGAGTGCATAGGTGGCAGTTACAAGGCCATGGTGAGAAAGGCCACAGAAAAGCGGTCATAGCACCGCCACATCCCTGTGAGGTAGGTATTACTATCAGATCCAGTTTACAGATGAAAAAACTGAGGTTTGGAGAGGTTAGGTGGCTTGTCCAAAATCCCATAGCTAATTGTGGCAGAGATAATAAAATTCACTTCCAAGTCTCCCTGAAACTGCACAGCCTGTGCTCTTACCCACTGTGTTCTGTAGCCTTCTATCTCTCCAACCTCATCTGTGTCACCCTCCCCTTGCTCGCCCTGCTTCAGACACACTGAAAAAAAAAAAAAAAAAAAGAAAGCCAAACCCATTGCCATTGAGTTGATTGAACTCATAGTGACCCTATAGGGACCCTGTAGGAGAGAGTAGAACTGCCCCATTTTCCAAGGAGTGTCTGTGGATCCGAACTGCTGACCTTTTAGTTAGCAGCTGCAGCTCTTAACCTCTAGGGTTTCCTCGGACACACTGATTGTTTTTAATTCCCTTATCAGACCAAGCTCCCTCCCACCTCCAACCCTTTCCAAATGCTCTCCTTTCTGCCTGGAAAGCTTCCTCCTGCCTCTTCTTTATTTGCAAACCCTAGTTCCTCTTCTTCCTCCAAGTCTTAAACGCCCCCACCTTGGTACAGCCTTCCCTGACTTTCTACCTAGAACCTGTCCCCTTTGATTCCTCTATCAGTCATACCACTCATTTCAAATTACCAATTTTTTGTTTGTTTGCTTTATTATCCCCCTTCTTTGTACTTTGTCTTTTCCGTGAGAATGTGAGGCCCATGAAGGCAGAAATTTGATTGTTTTGGTCATTGCTCTATGCTTTGTTCCCAGAAAGTGCAGGAATTAGTAAGTGCTCAGTAAATATTTGATAAATTATTATCAGAATTTGAAGCTCACCTATAGAATAAAGCAGATGGTTTCCAACCCCAAGCTAAGAGCTCTCCCGTGCTTTAAAAAAAAAAAAAAAGGCTACAGTCCTTCAGCTTCTATTGCTCCAAGAGCTACGTTAGCACAAAAGGAACCTCAGTTCAGTCTTCCTCCCTCTTTCTCCCTGTCCCCTAGAGAGGACTCTGCTCCAAAATGTTCACCCATAAATCACACACCAGGGACTTGGACCACTGAACAGCCTGCCTTAAACTCCCTAAGGAATTAAGCTGAGTGAAGGAAGCACAGAGAAGGTGAGGGTCTACTTATTCTTAGCAAACTCCCTGCTGGGGCTCGCTAAATGCCTTCATGATCATTGGCTTGTCCAGTCTTTTCTGTTGCCCCAAGAGATAGCTGTCAATCCCCATTCTACCAATAAGGAGACTTGGGTTCACAGTGATGAAATGACTGGCCCAGAGTCATGTACCTGGTAAGTAGGAGAGTCACTCACTCCCTGCTTAACATTCCCAGTGGCTCCTTCTTACCTTCAGAAAAAAGCTCCAAGACTCAGCAGAGTATCTAAGGTGCCCCAGGACAGGTACCCCCTCAGGACTCATTTCCATCTAAGGCCCTAGGGGCTCTACACTGTCCCCGTGCAGAACTGAAGGCAAGTCCTGAAATAGACATGCTTCCCCACAATTCCATGGCAATGCTTTTTCCTCTCGGCCTCCACAAAAATCCTCCTTGTCCTCTAAGATCCACATAAAACAAAAAAGTTGACAACCCCTAACAAAAATCTATCCTAAGAAAATAAGCATTTGAGAAAATATATCTGCTCAAAAACAGTTACTTTATATACAATTATTCTGAAAGCAAAAAATTAGAAACAACCTAAACATTCAAAAATATGGAACACATTTAACAATTATAATATCTCCCTATTTATGTATACCAGTACAGACACCTTTGGGGTTTTGTTTGTTTGGATTTCCAGCAGAAAGTCTTGACCAAATACTTGTAAATCAGTGGTTGTAAACTGACATACCATGGATGACTACTGTGATTCCTTAACCCAAACCAAAAACCAAACCATTTGCCATCGAGTAGATTCTGACTCATGGCAACCTCACATACTACAGAGTAGAACTGCTCCACAGGATTTTCTTTCCTGTAACTTCACAGAAACAAATCACTAGGCCTTTCTTCCACAGTACCACTGGGTGGGTTCAAACCACCAAACTTTAGGCTGGCAGTCAAGTGTAAACCATTTGAACCATTTAGAGACCTGAAACCTTAATAAAAAACCAAAAAAACCACTAGGCCACCAGGGTTTCCGAAACCTTAATAAGGCATTTTAATTGATGGATAAAGTTTACTTTTGCTACAACTATGATTCACACTGTTAACATAGTGTCTGGGCAGGCAGAATGTTAAGCTAGGCTGCACATGGTTTCTGTGTGCTGCACGGTACAACTTGATACACATAAGGAAACAAAGAAACTATATGCATTCCCTAAGACCTGCAAGAACTTTGTCTCATGAGTATCAAAGACTGAGCGATCACAGCAACAACTGTTCTACTCAGTGATCAGTGCTATATAAACCAAAAAAACAAACCCAGTGCCGTGGAGTCGATTCTGACTCATAGCGACCCTATAGGACAGAGTAGAACTGCCCCCATAGAGTTTTCAAGGAGCACCTGGCAGATTTGAACTGCCGACACTTTGGTTAGCAGCCATAGCACTTAACCAGTACGCCACCAGGGTTTCCATCAGTACTATAGTATAGTTAATATACATGCAACTTAATCCTTTCAAATGTGCTGCCAAAAATGCTGGCACTCAAAAGAAGCCCACTGTTTGATAGGGCTATGTTGAAACAAATAAACTTCCAAATTTCAGTTTTCTTTTTTACCCATATAACTATTCCAAAGCTGGTTGGTCTTCCTGATCAGCAGGTGGTTTTCCTCCACACTGTGATTCAGGGACCCAGGCTCCTTCCAACTGTGGCTCTTCCACCCCTAGAGGCACCTGGCAATTGGAGAGAGAGTGCAGAAAAGTCACCGCTGTTGCTTTAGTTGGCAAGCGACACACATCACTTCCTATTCTGCATTTGGCCACCAAGTGACACACCACACTGTCCCATTCTGGTCACAGGATCCCACCTAGGTGCAAGAGGTGCTGGGAACGTAATCCTTGGCTGAGCAGCCACTTCTCAGAGACAACTCTACACTATAGAAGGAGGAACACACATTTCTGTTAGACAGCCCGCCCTCTCTGCCACAGCCACCAACCCCCCAAAAAACTGGAAACCACTGGGTAATGGGGTTTTGTTGTTATGTGACATGAAGAAGTGGGAAAGTACCCAGGAAAACAATCCCTCCTGCTCCCGGCGTTTAGTGCACTGGAACCTGCCAGAAGTCTGGTGGAGAACTTGAACGTCGCCTCCTCTTCATTCCAGAGACACACCGGCTTGAGCCTCTGTTTCGTTTCCTCTGATGGCCATTCATTCTGCTCCTCTCCTCACCTCATCCCTTCACCCCCTGCTACAGCACCAGCCTTCCTGGCAGCTTGGGTTCAGGCTCTGGTCCCTGACTTCATTGCACGCATGTGGTTTACAAGGCACAACTACTTTCTGAGAAAGACCTGCCTGGGACCACTTCTCCTAGAAAAGGATTATAGGCATGGCAGGCTTAGAGCTTTATGGAGCAACTGATCCATAAATCATTAACAAGCTACATGAGAGCAGGGATAGTGTCCAGCATGCTGACCTTTTTCCCTACTGTATCTTCAGCATTTAACACAGCGTTTCAGAAACCCAAGTTCCTTCCCTTTTGTGAAGCTGGATCCACTAGGGCCTCAGAGTCCTCAGATTTCAGCTGGCAGGCAGGAAAGAGAGACGAGAGAAGCCACATTGCAGGTGAAAAGTTACTTGTTGAATGAAAAAACATAAAGGAATGAGCAAATGTACACTCACATTCCTGATAGATATTTAATGACATAAAAAATAGTAAAGATAAAGTATCACATGATAAAAGTAAAATAATTTGATAATCAGTGTAATCACAAATTGTAAATATATGTATATATGCATAAGACTGGAAGGCGATACATAAAGATATTTATCTTTGGTTCATGGGTTTACAAATTATTTTTTTTTTATATATTGCTATATTTTCCAAATCTTCTATAATAAAAAAGTAATCTTTTTACAATCAGATTTAAAAATCACAGTGTCGTTGCTTCCAGGTGGCTCAAACAACATTGTTGTTGGTAGTAGCCGTCACGTAAATTGTGACTCATGGTGACCCCGTGTGTGCACAGTAGAACTGTGTTCCAGGGGGTTTTCAAGGCTGTGATTGTTCAGGAGCAGATCACCAGGCCTTTCTTCCAAGGCCCCTTTGGGTGGGTTTGAACTGCCAACCTTTCAGCTAGTAGCCAAGCACTTAACCATCTGTACCACCTAGGGACTCCTGCATTATTGTGATTTTTAAAACATCTGTCAAATGTTGCTTCCCAAAAAAAATCATCCTGTGACTACTCCAAGGTGATTTGGAAGCCCTTCCTTAATGTTCCCATGGCGTCCAGAACACATGCCTCTGCCATTCACTAATCACACTAGATTTTAATTGTTTGCTTATCTATCTCCCAGTAAGACTTGGAGCACTTGAGGAAAGGAACTGATTCTTTAATCTCTGAATCCCCAGAGCCTAGCACATGCAGTAAGCATTCCTTAAGGTTTACTGACCAAATGAAGAAATTAAATAAGTGAATTGTGGTTGTGTGCCATTCAGTAGATTACAACTCGTAGTGATCAATGTGACAGAGCAGAACAGGACTGCCCCATGGGGTTTCCTAGGCTGTAATCTTTACAGGAGCAGATGGCCAGGTCTCTTCTCCTCCTCGGAGCTGCTGGTGGGTTCAAAATGCCAACCTTTCCTTAGCATCAGAGAGCTTAACTACTGCACTACAGGGCTCCTAAATGAGTAAATCCAGTTGCATCTTTCCAGGGACAAAAGGGACCCAGGATCGTCTCCACTGTGACTGTAAACTGAGGCCTGATATGAATTTGGGAAGTACATGGGAAGATTCTGAAGAACTGCCCCTGAAAAGTCAGCACCAGTGCAGGCAAGAGCTGAATTCCAAGTTGGATTTTCCTGGCAACAGTCAAGCTTAGCCACGTGGTAGCACTTGGAGGATTCCCTGAGTCTGCTCATTCCTTTGGGATCACTCACTCCTTCAGGATCTCCCCTGGGAAAGAAGTGTGAAGGAAAATCCCAGGGTTTGGGACTCATTCCTTTTCTGCCAATTGTTGCTAGCAGTTTACATTAAACCCTAAACCACAACTAAAATTATTAATGTCTAAGGTGTCACGGAGGGTGGCAGGTAGAATCCGGTAACAAACACCTAGGTTTTCTTTAAATTTCTTCAAGAAATTTCTAAAGATTTTGAGGGCCCAGCAGGCAGGCCAATTACAGAACAAAAAGAAGGTTTTGAACCTTCGGTTTTAACAGTTTTTTTTTTTTAGCCCAACTGAAGCTGAGCTATTGACCAAGTGAAGCCACATAAGCCGTGAAGGGTAAATCCCTTGTTCAACAAAGGGTCTGAAAAACCTCTAGAGCTGACAAGCCAAACACTCCCCTCCCTCCAGCACCACAGCGAGTCAGGCGGTCGGGGAGGGCGGCTTCTTCTGTAAATGCACGCGGATCCGGACCACAGGCCGCGGAAAGCCAGGGCTGATATCCCAGAACCTAATTCTAGAACAACTAAGTCTGCAGCGAACGCCTTCGCGGTGGTTAAGATTTCACGTGCCCCTCCCTGCAATGTCGTCTAGAAAATGTAATCCCTAGACCTTTTTGCGGGGAGACCTGTAGGTTACCGGAGAAGAGCCGCTTGCTTACAGCTGAGCTGGGTCTGGGCCAGCGCGCCCCACCCGCAGAACGACTAGGCTTTTTGATTTTCACACTCACCCACTTTCTAAAACCAAACCCGACAGGAAGGGCACGGCCGAGGGTGGGGATGGCCTGAAATATTCAAGAGTCTGAATATTCCTACTTGAAGAGGACTTTCGATAATACATGCTCACTTGGGACGAGAGAATGGCAATAGTGAAGCTCTTCTGCAAAACGAGAGCAGGGTGTCTGGGAGGCGCCCGTGGGGGGAGGGGGTGGCGTGGGGGGGGTGTGCAGGAAGAGGAGGGAGGAGACAAGGGGTGGGGTGAGTGGCGGCTGGAGCACCAGGCCAAGGCTCCTCCTGCTCCCCGCGCGGGACTCGCGCCTCCGCCCTCTCCCCCCCCCCGCCCCCACGTACTAAGGCGCAGTGCCTGCAGCGCTGCCCTCACTGGCCCTGCGTCCCAGCTCGCTGAGCGTCCGTGCCACGCCTCCCGGCCAAGGTGAGTGCCGCCGGACCCGCGCACTGCCCGTCGGCCAGGCGGGCTGTCCCTCCTGCTGTCCCAGCCCTGGCGCCTAGGGAAAGCCCCCGAGCCTGCTGCTCTGCCTGCCGGACCTGGCTTTGCGGAGCCCCGGGCACCAAGCGCCTCGGCGGGGAGCCGCTGCTGGAGAATTCGCTGCTCCACGCGCCGGGCCACACCCAGGCGAGGCGAGAGCGCCCCTCCCCGGTCCCCGCGCGGCCGTCCCCAGACCCTCGCGGGCGGGTGTGGGGCGTGCGCTGTATTTTACTACGGGACATGGATGTTGGTGCCCCTGGGCTTTTGCTCGCTCATTCTTTTTAATTTGTCTTCGTTTACGCCCACCTTTCCTGCATTTCGTCTAGTCTCCCGAGTTACTCGAACCCCGGCTTCTGGCCCCCTTTCCCGGCCGGCGTGTGTGGTTTCGTTGTGGGCTCCGGCCGCAGGCGGACCTCTGTCCAAGTGTTCGTAGCCCCCTCCGGCTAGACGACCCGAGCAGGCTTGGGGAGGGCTGGGGCGGGTTGGCAGCTGGCGGATTCCCTTCCTAAAGGAGACACCAGCCCCTCACCCAAACAGAAGCTTCAGGTCGGGCTTCCTGTTGTTTGTCTACCAGACGGGGAGATTCTCACTGCTGCGAGAGGGAGGACTATTGGTTTTCTCTATAAAGCGGGTTTTCTGTTGCTGGTGTTTTTTGTTGTTGTTGGGGGGAGACTGTGAAGCGAATCTCGACTGAATTAAGTTTTCTCTTCTTGTCATCTTCATTAAATAAGTGGCCCTGGAAAGAGATGGGGGAAGAGTAGTTTTCATGAAAGGTCTCCCAACCCCAGCGCAGTGAGACGGAGATAGAGGCCGCAGGCCATTTGTACCTCCTTCACAACTTGAACTTGGCCAAAGGAATGGAGCTTCTTTCCAGCCCTGGATGCTGCATTTCCCAGCATCGATCTTGATCCGCCTAACTGAAACCCGGGGCTTACTGCCATGTCGGGTGGGGGTGATGAGGAAAGCGGAGCCCTAGCCAAAGCTGGAATACGTTAAACCCCCCACCCTTCCCTCTCCGGACCTCTCTTCCCTCCCACGGGGAGCTGGAAGCATTCTGCAGGGCGGGGTTACCACTGGGGACTCCAGGATTCTCCTAGTGGTGAGGGGTCTATGACTCAGCTGTGAGACCATGTGGGTGTGGCCCTGCTGGTTCCAGAGACTGCAGATGGTTTGGACAGAACACTGCCTGAAGGAAAAAGGAACTGTGCCATCTTAGAGGACTCTTCCAGGAGGAAGTGAGTCACACCAGCACTGACGGGCAAGCTGAAGGAGAGTGCCTTGACTGAACTGTATTTGAGGGCAGTAATTAGACCATGGCACTGGGTTGGGGGGTTGGGGCAAGGGGAGACTGCTGGCTAGGTGATGGGCCTGCATGCTGCCTGGCAGCCTCCCTCAGCTTTCCTTGGGAGGTGGCTTTTCCTTAAGAGGTTTGCAGTGGCTACCGATTTTTTTTCGCCCTGCAGCTTGAGCTTAAATCTCTAAGACTGGATTTCTGTATCCTGTGCTTAGAGGTGAGGCGACTCATGGAAGCACCCTGTCAGTGATCTTTGCCTTCAAAGTGTTTCAGCAAATTGCAAAAGATAATGCCAAAATAAATAAATAAATAATGCCAGCGGTTGAGGCAGAAATAATGAGTTCATATAACTTTTTTCTTTTTATAACTCATTAGAAATTTCTTCATCAGCGCCGCCCCCACAGATTCCTGTCTGGATCCTATTTAATCATTCCCTTCTCCTTGAGAGCTAGAGGCTAGTTTCTTCGTTACGGTCCTTGATCCACCATTCGAAGCATCTTATTTCAGTGTTTCGCATTTTTTTTGAGGGTCAACTGGGTATAAAGCAATTGTTTGGTCTCACCCTGATGTCTAGGTCATGCTTACCCCTGGCTTTTTCCTGGATACAACATGGGATAAGTCCTTTTCCTCCCATGTCTGGCCTGTGGCCAGCCTCTCAGGCTGCCACCACAGTGAGGTCAGGCCTTTAGGCTGGGTGGAGCTGAGACGGGGTGCCTTTCTGCTTTCCACTGACATATCCAAAAATGTGGCTTTTTTAGAGCACTACCCACTTGGTATGCCCCTTGGACCCAGCCCAGTCTTTTAAAATGTAATGATGAGGGAAACAATGGAACCCTTTCAGTGTTATAATGTCTAAATTAGCATTCAGAGTGCTGGGAACATTTGATTAAAATTTTAGGATCTTTAAGCTTCTCTTTTTCCCCAGAACATAATTTCGGAATTGCCATCAAAATCCAAAACAATGAATTTACTTATTTTTTTTAGCAATTTTCAGGCTTCCTGTCCCTTCACCAAATAGCTGTCACCTACCCCCACCAAAGGATGTAATAGAGTTTGTCACAATGGCTATTGTTGGCTGATTCAGGTGGATGCTGGATAACTCTTCAAGGAAAAATGGATGTACTCTGCTGGGGACAAGGAGGCTTCTGAGTTCTTTATTCCTGTTGGGTCACATCTGGAATTTATCCTTTGCTGCCCACTTCTTTGGTGGGAAAGTTTTATTTGGTAAGAGGTGAGGGAGACAGCCTAGATCCACACCCATTGCCTCAGCTCATTATTTTTCTGAATTCCCTTTAAGGGATCAAATTCAGTTTTCAAAAAAGAAAGAAAAAAAATTGTTTTCAGAATTCCCAAAGCAAAAGGAAGGAAATCTCAAATATATTTGAAATAATAGATCTTTGTTATCACTGCCAATTATTTTCTGGGTGGTCTGTAAGAAAACTAGGGTCTGGATGAGACACTGAAGAGCAAAGTAAATCAGGCCTTTTGCTCTTTACAAGTGTCCTCTTTGAAATTACGACTGGATCCGGGCATAGGTCCAGAGCAAACATTCGGGATTGCTCAGGAGCAGACAATTTTGTAAGGAGGCCTGTTGTTCCCCTGCTACTTCCAGGTTGGTCAGATCTTACATTGTCAATCTCATGCTTACCCACTTATTGAGGAGGCACTGTGAGGGCAGGACAGTAGCTACTGGGGTCCTGCTCAGGTAGCGCACAGACTAATGAGGAAACAAATGCAAATAACTGGAATTCAGGACAGACTTTTAAGAAGTATGCCATTAGCTAGTGAACTTCTCAGAGGCAAGAACCATGCGTGTGTCTATCTGTCTGTCTGTCCCTTAGTGCCTGACACCATGCCAAGACAGGCAAAGTAGGTGCTCTGTGTGGGAGAGCCAAAAAGGGAAACTGAATTCCCATTACAGGGACTAAATTTATGGAGTCTAGAATTCTCTTCCATAGAGAAAATTACCTCGAGAAGGACTGCAGCTTCCAGGCCTCCACTCTTAAGTCGCGTTGCCCACACAAACATATACAGGCCATATCCAAGCATCAGAACGAAATGATTTAATAAAAGGCGCATGAACAGTGAGATGGTTAATATCCCATGGAGATCACCGGTGAGATAGGCATGAAGTAGAAGGTGGGATGAATGAAACATGAGAAAACACCGAGAGTGAGAGAGGAGAGGAGTCATGGCAGGGTCTGACCAGACCTGTTTAGCAGGACACATTTTTTCCTTTGCCTGTGGAATGTGTTTTTCTCTGTGCTCTACTGTTCCATTCAGAAGTGAGCCCTTTTGCGGTTCCTTCCTGGCCCTTCCCAGCTCCCACGTGTTCTCGCTGAGCTCTGAGCTCCAAGGTTTTCAGCCCAGTCCTGGGTGATCAAACCTGGACTTAGCTCCTGCCAAGGGGTCATTTGATTCATTTATCCGCTCGTTTAGCAAACAGGTCTTTAGTGGTTAACGGATAAAAGCAGAATAATTCACAATTCTTGACCATAAGGAATTTAAGTCTAAGATGGAGAGGCAGACAGACAGACTATGAAATGTGATCAAGTGGTTCAGGTGCTGGAGGAGGTGGTGGCCGTGGAGGACGCTGCTGCCTCTCAGCCCCGAGGCCCTCCCATCAGGGTACCCATCCAGGAAGCAGGAGGCCCACCGTTGCCCAGGAGTGGAGCGTGTCGGGTGGCTGGGGGGATGGAAACGCCAGTCAAGTCCCAGAACTGCTTTAGCAATCAAAGGTCAGTGCGGCAGCCCCGCCCCGCCCAGCCGCGCCCCGCCCCGCCCATGAAGGGAGGGCCTTGCCGCGCTCACTCAGTGGCGCAGGTGCTGCGCTCCAGAAAAAGGCCAACCGAGAAGGGCTACGTGTCGGTGGAGGTGATTCAGCTACTAGAGAACAGAGTCGTAGTCACAGTGTTTCCCCCCTTGTTTCTTAGTCTCTAACCAGTGTGCTGGCTCCTTCTTCAAAGCAGAGTTTCTTGTTGATAAACAAAAATAAACCAAACCCGTTGCGGTAGAGTCGATTCCAGCTTATAGCAACACTATAGCACAGAGTAGAGCTGCCCCATAGGGTTTACAAGGAGAGCCTGGTGGATTCGAACTACCCACCTTTTGGTTAGCAGCCATAACTCTTAACTACTGTGCCACCAGGGTTTCCAGCCTTGTTGATAAACCCTGATCAATACTATGAACTGAGACCAGGGCATCTCCTCTGACTTTAAACACTTAATTTCACTTTCACAACCTTACATCTCCCGGCCAGCCCCGGCTCTGCATTCTGATTGCTAAAGGTCTACTGGACAAATAGGACGTCAGCTGGCTGTTGTATTCACAACCCATTTGCTGAATAAAGCTGCCGGGAGGGGGAGGGGGAACCCAGTGGGGCAGCGGTGTGGCTTCTGAGACAAAAGCTCCATCACTTGGTAAAGTGACCTGAGACCCGAGCGCTCTCGCAGGGCGCGTAAGACTGGTTGGGAGGAAGAGATTCAAGATGGCTAGGATATCCTCACCTTTCAACTTGTATTTCTTAGAAGTTCTTGGATTAGCCTATCTTCCTGTATTAAGGGGTCTTGACCCGGGTGGCGCAGTGGTTAAGCGTTTGGATGCTAACCAAAAGGTCGACAGTTTGAATCCACCAGCTGCTCCTTGGAAACCCTATGGGGCAGCTCTCTGTCCTATAGGGTCACTATGAGTTGGAATCGACACCACGGCAACCGGTTTGGTTTTTTTCGTTTGTTTTTGCCCTACTGCAAGGAGCCCTGGTGGCGCAGTGGTTAAAGCAAAAGGTCGGTGGTTGGAATCCACCAGCCACTGGGGAGAAAGATGTAGCAGCCTGCTTCCGTAAAGATTAAAAAAAAACAAACCCACTGCCGTTGAGTCGATTACCAACTCATAGCCGTAAAGATTACAGCCTTGTAAACCCTATGGGGCAGTTCTACTGCTTCTAGGGTGGCTGTGAGCTGCAGTGGACTCCACTGCAGTGGGTTTGGTTTGTTTTGCCCTACTGCAGAGTCCCTGGGTGGCACAAATAGTTAAGCACTTGGCTACTAACTGAAAGATTCGAATCCACTCAGAGGCACCTCAAAAGAAAAGCCTGGTGGTCTACTTCTGAAAGATCACAGCTCACAGACTATTCTTGAGCCATTGAAAACCCTATGGAGCACAGTTCTACTCTGCAACGCATAGGGACACCATGAATCAATCTGCCACAGGTTTACCCTCCAGCATTCCCTTTCTTACTTCTGTGGTAGTGCACTCTGGGTTTCCTTCTGCTCTGCCCTGTGAAGAAGGTGATGTCCCACAGCACGTTTCAACTTCTAGGATCTGTAGGAATTGGAAATGAAGTGCTCTGCTGCTCTGAGCTTAGGCACAGGTATTTTTAAACATCTGTGGCACCTAACTCCTTCCCTGTGTATTTAACAAGTGGGGTAGGATTCCACGTTCATCTCCCCTGGGTGATTCACTCAGTTCATTTCTCTTAAAGCACACACGTGGCTGGACTTGCAGAACCAATCCAGGCAAGGCAGACTCCCTCTGAGTCCACTGCCATCTGAAACCCATATGGGGGATGGTGGATAAGCCAGATCTGGGTGTAGGAAGACAGGGGAAAGGGTGTGGTTTCCGCTGGTATTCATCTCCCAGTGGACTTCGCAGCCCTTTCCAAGGGAATTGCCCTCCAGATGAATTATGCCAGATTCTGGCTTATAGCATTCGCTAGAGTAGCACATTCTTTGGCACGCTGTTTCCCGTTCTTTTCTGGGGATTAAGGGATAGCGTATACAATTCTTAAGTGTAATTCCTCAGTCCTAGTGTTTACCAGCTCCACCTTCTCCTCTATAAAGGACAGCATTTAGGGATCTCTGTTGAACATGTAGTGGAGCCCTGGGTGGCCCACGGGTTAAGAGCTTGGCTGCTAACCAAAAGGTCGGCAGTTCAAATGCACCAGCTGCTCCTTAGAAACTCTATGGGGGAGTTCTACTCTGTCCTCTAGAGTTGCTATGAGTCAGAATGGACTCGATGGGAACGGGCCTGGTTTTTGGAAATCCTGGTGGCGTAGCGGTTAAGTGTTACAGCTGCTGACCAAAGGGTCGGCAGTTCGAATCCGCTAGGCGCTCCTTGGAAACTCTATGGGGCAGTTCTGCTCTGTCCTATAGGGTCACTATGAGTCTGAATCGACTTGACGGCACTGGGTTTGGTTTTGGTTTTTCTGGGTTGAACATGCATCTGTGGGCAGCAGGACCCAGGTGGAAAGCATACCTCAGGTTCCTGTTAGCACCCTTCAGAGGAGGGAAGTTGCCGGCCTCTCCTTCAGCCTGTGCTTAAAGTCAATTCTTGGGATTTTTGTGGGGGAGGGGGAAGGGTGAGTGGCATATTAGAGTCTTGGTTTAAATTCACCTGTTCCCTATCCAGTAGTGATTTTTAGGTTCTTTCCTTTTGCTCCGGGAAACCCTGGTGGTGTAGTGGTTAAATGCTACGGCTGCTAACCAAAGGGCCAGCAGTTCGAATCCACTAGGCGCTCCATGGAAACTCTATGGCGCAGTTCTACTCTGTCCTATAGGGTCAGTATGAGTCGGAATCGACTCGATGGCACTGGGTTTGGTTTTTGATTTGGGTCCTTTTGTTCTTCTCTGTTCCCTTCAGTCTAAGCTGATGGGTTTTCTGTTGTGTAGTTGGTTAGATTCCTCAGTCACAGGCTTAATCTTTTTAACAAAAGATTGTGTAGCCACGTCCTTGGTGAACATTCTAGGACACATATCCTTAGTTTGTACAACGGAATTTTCCAAATCTTTTTAAGTACTGTTTTCATTTTGCACAGTTCATTTTTAAGTCCATCTCTTTCTTCTTGCATTTTACTATAAGCAGCAAGGAGAAACCACACGGCCCCTTTAAAATCTTGCTTAGAAATCTCACCCAAGCTCATCGCTTACAAGTTGTACCTTCCACCAAACATTTGAACAGAATTCAGGGAAGTTCTCTGCCTCTGCATAAAAAGCATCGCCCTTCCTCCATTGTCAAATCACACATTTATCATTTGCTTTTAAAGCCTCACGAGGAGCACATTTAACGTCCACATTTCTAGCAACATTCTGTTGCTGGTGCCATATGTATTCTCGGAGATTAGATAGAGACTTTCTCTATAGCCTTCCTGCCTTCCTTCTGAGCCCTCGCCAGAATTGCCTTTGATGTCCATAGTTCTACCAAAAGTCTCTTCCAGGCAATCGAGGCTTTTACTATTAAACAACTATTAGGCACCTTAAAACTATTCCAGCCTCTACCCATTACCCAATTCCAAAACCGCTTCCACATTTTAGGTATCTGTTAGATACCACTCTTCTGACACCAAATTCTGTCTTAGTCATCTAGTGCTGTTATAACAGAAATCACACAAGTGGGTGGCTTTAACAAACAGGAATTTATTCTCCCACAGTTTAGGAGGCTAGAAGTCTGAATTCAGGGTGCCGGCTCTAGGAAAAGGCTTTCTCTCTCTGTCGGCTCTGAAGGAAGGTCCTTGTCTCTTCTGAGTTTATGCTCCTGTGAGATCTTCATGTGGCTTGGCATCTCACTTCCCCCATCTCTCCTCTGCTAGCTGGTTGAATCTACTTTATATCTCAAAAGAGACTGACTCAAAACACACCCTATGCTAATCCTGCCTCATTAACAAAGACAACCCATTACCAAATGGGATTATAACCACAGGCGTAGAGGATAGGATTTACAACACATATTTTGGGGAGACATAATTCAATCTATAACAGCGGTGTTAGCCAAAGCTTCTCTATTCTGGCCAAAGCATTCCTTCTAATTAAGCCAACATTCCCTGAGCTCCTATTAGGTACCAGGCATTGGGTGTTGATAACACATACTCCAACCAGATCATTACACCTGACTATAAATTTTTTTTTTTTTTTTTTATAATGACCGGCCATGTTTTCTTTCTTATAAACCTGTCAGGATGAAAAGCTCTTGCTCTCCCACCTCACCCCAGACTGTGAGAGTGGCTCTTCTGTCCAGGGCTGCAAAAAATATATCGGCCCCTACACAAGATTTAGAACTTACTGTTACTACTATTACCTGTACCTTCTCAAGTGAATGAGATAATGGGCTTGGGGTAACTTTTAGTGCGATGGGACCAATACATTTTACTGCCAGAGATCCAAGTGTCTTTATTGCAATAAATGACAAGTTCAGAGCTTTAGGGACCAATACATTTTACTGCCAGAGATCCAAGTGTCTTTATTGCAATAAATGACAAGTTCAGAGCTTTAGTAAAAAAGACATACACAGCAGACACATTCGTTTGTAACCAGATTTCTAAACCGTAGGATCAGACTAACCAGGTTACCAAGTTAAGCTTGGAGGGGTGAAGTTTTCATATTAACCTGGCTTGACTATATGGGTTGTTGTATTTAGCCATAGGTAAGAGCCCATTTACCAGCACCAAGAGAAATGACAAAACATCTGTTCTTTCAGAAGGTGCTTTGTCAGATCTTGTTTTTCCCAATGATTACAGCTTTTATTCTTCATTAGGTGATTTATACAAAATTGCCTGGCAGTGAGGTGAATCCCTCATTCAAAGCACTCATACCTGAGGTGTCTGTTTTCATTAGCAAGAGATGCCAAAAATGGGGTGAATTGGTTCTTAGATTCATTGAATATACAGCCAGAAAGGACCAAATGGATCACCTAACCATTCTCCTTTCAGTTATCATCAAAAGACTGGTAATACATGTGGCCTAAAAGTTACTGTAAACCCTGTTTCTTTACATCCTTTAACAGGCTCCAACAGACGTCACCAAAATGCCATCTCAAATGGAACATGCCATGGAAACGATGATGTTCACGTTTCACAAATTTGCTGGGGATAAAGGCTACTTAACAAAGGAGGACCTGAGAGTGCTCATGGAAAAGGAGTTCCCTGGATTTTTGGAAGTAAGTGCTGAAAGGCTCAGAGAGACCCAGATGGAAAAATCAGTGCTTTTAGGCCCTGGTTCCTTTCTCTTTCTCTTTCCATCCCTTCCCTGTGTAGGTCACTACTAGGAAGGTATTTTCATTCATTTATTTATTAAATGTAATTGATTGCCTGCTATTATTTGTAGTATACTCTAAGGGGAAAAAAGAAAGAAGTGGAGAAGACACAGTCCCTGCCCTCAAGGAGCTTACAGTCTGAAGTTGAAATAAGACACATACAAATAACCATAATAGGAGGTATTTGTTAGAGAAACCCCATCCAGAGTCGCCTGCATCCATTGAGATGACTGTTGCTGGAAAAAAGGCCTTTCTGAAGAGAGTAGTCAACCCAGGAACGGCCCCACTGAAGTCCATAAACCTGGAGTTGGATATGCCACATCCTGGTCACATTCTACTTTGAACAACATGAATCTCCCTTCTTAAATCCCTTCAGATCAAGAATTTTTTCTTCCTTTTCCTAACTCTAAAGGAACAGTGTCAAGTATCCAATGAATGAGAGCCAAGCTTCACTCCAGAAATAATTGCTTTCACATGGAAAATACTGTGAGTCCACAGGAGGACAATTTGAATTATCCCCTCACCTTTAACAGACAGAGGATCCATTAAGACTAGAACAGGACTCTGCCATCACCTTAGACACATAGCTCAGGACATTAGGCCACAAGGCACAGTTGTCCTTTTACACTGTACACCCCCCTCCAGATGTAGAAGTTAATTGAAAGTAAAACATTGCTTGAGGAAATTTTAGATTGGAATTTAAGAACTTCTTTTCCTGCCACCATTGTAATCGTGTGAAAGGATCATTACTCTTCTTGGTGTTGAATAATGCATTAGCCTCTAAAGAGTGAAGGGAAATGACAGTAAAAGCCTGGGTCCTGTCTCTTGTCACCTGCTCTGTAAATAGCACATTTGTTAAGCCCACAAGTCTTATGTCAGTAAATATGGGGCTTTGTACAAAAACAAAACCCATTGCCATCCGGTCGATTCCAACTCATAGCAATACTATAGTGACACTATAGGACAGGTAGAACTGCCCCCTAGGGTTTCCAAGGAGCAGCTGGTGGATTGGAACTACTGACATTTTGGTTAGCAGCCGAACTTTTAACCACTGCCCCACCAGGGCTCCGTGGGGCTTTGTAGTGCACTCTGATTTACATTTCTTCAATACCAGTTAAATAAGCAGATAAAACTAGCCTAACTCAAATCTGCAATTACCACAATGCTATCTCAAAATGAGTTAGATTATAGTTACTCTGTGTTTCTAAAGTCCTATGATTTAGCCCCAGAATCCCTAGGTGGTGTAAATGGCTAACGTGCTCAGCTGCTAATCAAAAGGCTGGCAGTTGAAGTCCACCCAGAGGTGCCTTGGAAGAAAGGCCTGGCAATCTACTTCCAAAAAATCAGCCATTGAAAACCCTATGGAGCACAGCTCTACTCCAGTGCACATGGAGTCGCCATGAGTCACAGTTGACTCGACAGCAACTGGTTTTTTATGATGTAGCCCCAGACCAGGGATTAGAAGATCCAGCTCTGCCCTAACTAATACTACGCAGGTTGCTTCAGCTCTCTGGGCCTCAGTTCCCTCCTCTGTAAAATGAGAGGACAGGGCATGATTATCTCCAAGATTACTTTCACTTTCTATGTTTCTTCAAGGCAAGTATAAAATGCCAGGACAGAATGCGTTCATTGTAAGCCTGCCCATCACATGAACAAAGGCTTTCTTGGTACAGGAAACACTTGTGAATCACGTTGTTGTATAAGTTAGAAGCCAGGATGAATGTCATGTAAGACCCAGACCCCTGCTCCCTAAAGGCTTTGTAGCATGGGAAACATCAGGACATATGTAGAAGGAAGCACTATAGGCAGCAAGGTAGTTTATTCTAGGCGTGGGGTCATAATTCCAGGCACGCCCACACTCACTGCATTGATGGAGCGTTTTGTTTCTAAAATTGACCCCTTGTGTTATCCAAATTTTACTCATTCTGACCACAGTCAGGAAGCTGAAGGTGAGGCCAGAATTAACTGGAACCCACCAAAAGCAGAGATAGCTGCATAGAGCAGGTTTTAATTGATTGCTTAGGGTAGCAGTTTGGAGTCCTGTAGGAAATGTTGCTGTTTTCACTTTAGGGATTTCTGAGTGCAATTTATAAACATCCAGCACAACTGAGACACTATCAGTCCCCCACTTGGTGACGCTGTCACTGGAGTTCATTAATTCTTTATCTGAGCCATTTAACAACCCCTACAGGGGGCCATATCTCCCTCTTCTGCTGATAACACGGACCCATAGTAGAACCAGCACTTTTCCACTTCTGACCAGCAGCACCATGAAAAGGAAAGATTAAGCCAATCACCACGGAAGCACAATGAAAACAAAGGGGATCTTGCCTGCCCACCTCAGACCCACACGCTTATGCCAGGCATCAGGAGTCTTCAGAATTTACGCCTGCATGACACGTATTCATTTTGAAACCCATCTAATGTACGATGTGCAGGAAAGAGTATAAGATGGCATAGATGTAACAACTCATAAAGAAGGGATCTTAGTGATACCCTAGTCCAACCTCCCCGATTCACATTTGATACACTGGGGCCCACTAACCTATATGACATACACAAGGTCGCATAGCCACACCAGCTTGGCCTTGGCTGTGCCAAGGACCAGTGGGAGCTGTCTCTCCATCCTCTTCAAACCTAAGAACACCCCGTGACATCTTCAGCATCTCCTTAAAGTCCATGGAACGATGATCTGAAACTTACTCCCTAAATAATCTCATGAAATATTTTCTTAAAGGGGTTTCCCTTTTCAAGGATTTGACCATGCCATCAGGAAAAAAAGTTTACTAAGAGAATGTTAAGTTTAAACTACAAAATGGGGAATTCTGGATGGTCCTTAGGCAGAACTTGTGATTTTAAAAATTGTGGAAACAGTCGAACTGGAAAGAGTTGAACTGGCCAGCCAGAAGGCCATCTTGGGTTCTAAGTGGCAAGACCCCTGGATTAAAAATTCAGAGACCTGCATCTAGGTTCTCTGTCACTGAATCTCCTCTTCCTAGCGTCCTGAAATTGGCAGTTTCTAAGGTTCCACAGTTATATGAAAGAATGTCATAGGAACCTCTTTCCTAGCTTCAGACAAATAGGAATTTACTGACGTGCTCCCACAAAGCACAAAAATAATTTAGAAGACCGAAAACAAATGTTCAAATAATTGGGAGATTGTACACATGGCTGTCAGCTGTGCAGATCAAACGAGCTGGTCATGGCAACCACCAACTGATATTTCTTGCCTTTTTTCCTTTTTTTTTTTCCAGAACCAAAAAGACCCTCTGGCCGTGGACAAAATAATGAAGGACCTCGACCAGTGCCGAGATGGCAAAGTGGGCTTCCAGAGCTTCTTTTCACTAATTGCTGGGCTCACCATCGCATGCAACGACTACTTTGTAGTGCACATGAAGCAGAAGGGAAAGAAGTAGAAGTCAGCGGAGCCCAGGAGTCACTCCCACCCTGACAAGAGTTATCCCAAAGAGTTGCCTAAAGATTCCGCTCCACAGCTTCCCCCGTATAAGGATTTCATGAGCAGATTGGGGCCCTTTAGAGTATGTACAAATAAAATCCAGCTCCCATTCGACCAGTAGAGAAAAGAAAGTCAGTTAAATGCCAGATAAGCTTTTGGTTTTTATATTGTTTGCATCCTCTTGCCCTCAATAAACAAACTCTTTTTTTTAAATATTTAAGCGGAGGTGGAATGTTTGTTCCTTCTTCAGGAATGTTTGTTCCTTCTTCATTTCACACACAGCCAGCCTGCCCTTGGGCACACCACACAGCAGGGATCTCTCCAGAACCAGCAAGATGGAAACACTCTGTTCAGGCTTGGAGTCGAACTTCTCTAATTGATCCAGCTTGTAGCTGTGTCTATTAAAAAAAAAAAAAATGCCATCAAGCTGACTCCAACTAATGGTAACCCCATGTGTGTCAGAGTAGAACTGTGCTCCATAGGGTTTTCAATAGGAAGTAGATCACCAGGCCTTTCTTCCGAGGTACCTCTGTGTGGATTCGAACCTCCAACCTTTTGGTTAGCAGCCCAGAGCTTCAAGGACCAAAACTTCAATGATTAAGAGAAAGCACTTCAGGAATATATTCTAATTTCATAATTACTGAGCACTGTCTTGCCTAGTTAAACCACTGCCTTTTCAACTTTACCTGCCTGTGACGCCGGAGTCTATTTTTCATGACAAAGTTTTGGCAAAGTCTAGGGCAAAAATAAATCCACTAAAAGAACTAATCAAAAAAAGAGCATCAAATGTGATACCTCAGTAATAATATCACATTAACCAGGGGAAGGGGAGAGGAAGTATCAACTCATCTTCACAGGGCATATGTAGGTTTGTACAGATTCTGAAGCAACGTGCTATTCCCTGCGTATTACCCTGACCCCTTGGCACTCAGAAAGGGGCCCAATGCCAATGAGTCATCTGGGTCACTGTATCTGGGGTGTGTGTTTGTGTGTGTTGGGGGGACACCTTCCTCACTTTAGCCCCATTTCTCAAAGAATTTAGTACAGAGCTCGCACAAGGAAAATAAAAATGGCACTTAGGCTTTGAAATCCTGCATGGCTCCCCTTGCCAAGAAAAACACACAGATCCCACAATCTGACCTGCTGAAACAGCCGGCTAGGCTTCAGGGGCTGCAACCTAATGGCTCCCAGAGGACAAAGCTGCAATGATGCCAGTAGCCAGCCATCAGGAGGAACCATGTGGAAAATTCCACTGATTCTGCTAAATGGCTGAGTTGTAAAATCAGGTCCCGCCTCTCTCCACACCCATATTAGTTATGAAGGAAGAATGGAGAGTAGTGTAGAAAGTCATTTTGAAACAGGCTGCAGAGCTGACCCTGAAAAAACACCTCATGTACTGTCCTGGGTCCATTCCCTTGTCCAAGTCCCCTGAACATCAGTCAGCTACCTATAATTCTCTTCTACCCACTGCATCTCCCTGGGAAACCAAGGGCAAGTCCTTAAACCTCTCTCTCAATTTAACCAACTTAAAAGTGATTACTTAAATACCTTCTCCAACTCAACCCCAGAGGAATAGTTGTGAATAGAAATTCATTCATCTGGCAAATTTTTGGCTGTTACGTGGATGGCACCAAGCAAAATTCTGTGGCAAGTATAAAGAAGCATTCGACCACAACACCTGCTAGGCAATTACAATCTAGGTTGGAAGATAGTAGATAAAGCTGGTAAATGTTAAATAACAACCACAGAGCATTGGCAAGGAAGAAATGTTGGCACCCTTGGTCATGGTTGGTAGGAATGTAACTTATACACCTTTTTGGGGAGGCACGAGTTGGCAATATGTACCAAGATCCTTCAATATGTCTTCTTTGACCCAGTCTTTCTATTCCTAGGAATTATCTTTAAAAAGTAATCAAAGATACAAGGATTCATATACAAAGATATGTGATGCAATATTATTTAGAATAGCTAAAGTCTGGGGGAAGGGGAGGCCTCAGTGTCCAACAGCAGGGTATGGATAAATAAGTTATGTATAAATGGGATACTAAATATACATAGATACTAGGAGGCTCGTGGAAGCCATGACTTTGAAAAATAGTAAATGAAATGGGGAAATGTCTACATAAAGTAAAGCAAAATTAGTGTACAGTGAAATTCTTTTCTTTTTTAATATGTGTGTCTTGGAAATACAGTCAGTTGTGTTTTAGTTTTCAGTGTAGGAGTTACTAGCTAGAGAAATTGTGGTCTCAAGGAATGAGTTTATGGGATTATTTTAGTTTTCTCTTCTATACACTGCTATGTTCTCTAAAATTTCTACAACAATTTCTACTTTTACAATCCAGAAAACAAAACTCTAAACAATATCTTTTAATACACCATTTGAATTTGCTGAGAGTCTACCATGAGTCAGGAAGAAAGGCCTAGCAATCAGCCAGTGAAAACCCAGTGAATCACAACGGTCCAATCCTCAACTGATCATGGGGATGGCACAGGACTGGGCAGCATTTTGTTCCATTTGCATGAGTCAGGGGCCAACTCAACTGCAGCTAAAAACAACAACCATGCGTCAGGACGTGTATGAGACACTTTTTAAGCATTATCTTATTTAGTCCTCATGATAACCCTGCTAAACTCATTGCCGTCAAGTCAATTCCAACACATAGCGACCCTATAGGACAGAACAGAACTGCCCCATAAGGTTTCCAAGGAGCGGCTGGTAGATTCGAACTGCCAACCTTTTGGTTAGCAGCCAAGCTCTTAAGCACTGTGCCACCAGGGCTCCAATAATCCTGGTAGGGTATTATAATATCCATTTTACAGATGACAAAACTGAGACTCAGGTAACTCACTCAAAGTCACATGGTAAATGATAGCGTCAAGATTTGAACCCAGATATTCAGTTGCTTTCTGATATCCTGTGGCTGTCACTGGGTGCTATTTGAGTAAATTAAGTATCAAATAACCACATGTTTTATACTTTCAAAAGAGTAAGAGATCATTGTGGGCTGGGTAAGACTAGCAGAGAAGATTTTATGTAAGAGACAGGACGTTATTTGGTCTTTGAAGATTACGAGAAATTAGGATCATAGTTAATATTTATTGAGTTCTTACTATGCTCCAGGTTCTGTTCTAGTGCTTACAGTTGTTTCTCATCACTCGCTGTTGCCATGTTCCCTTCCACCAGCTGCTTCTGGACACCCTATAGAGCAGTTCTACTCTGTCCTATAGGGTCACTATGAGTTGGAACCAACTCGACAGCACCTACCAACAACAACAGCAAAATCATTGCTCCTAGGAGAAATATAGGGTTAGGTTCTTGTGAGCCTCTGCTTACAACACTTTGATCAACTGATCAATACATAACCTTGTCCTATGTGTGTTTCTGTTTAAAGACACCTTATTTAACACCTATTGTTGATTCACAAACATCGAACTCGCCACCAACAGCACTATAACGCATGTCTGAACAAAGTTTATCTAACACAAGTATTTTGTCCGTAAGGCACATCACAGCTTTCTAGCACTTGCGAACACGAGACAGCACTTCAGCACTATGCATGGGGACCGTTTTAAGCCGCAAAATCACCGAGAAAAAGCACACGATGTGAAAAACATGGGACTAAATAGATCTTGAAAAGAACCCATTTTTACAGTATAAGAGCTGAAACAAGAAAACAGAACATCACCTTGCTCGACCTCGTTTTACGCTAGGAATGTGAGCATCAGGTGATTCAAATTGCTCACTCCTCTGCCAGTGTCTGCAAATGACTGCAAAAGTGTTTTAAGTATTGATCATGAGGTTACAAATAAATTTTAGCCAGTAGGCGAATTCACAGATACAGCACCCATGAATGATGACGATCAGCTGTAGGCACTATTACTCTTCTGGCTTTAGGGCTGCTTTGACTAAGGTATAGAACTAATAGGTGGTGGAGCCAGGACGTGAACTCAGACTATCTGAGATTTTGGACTACTCTTCTCGGCTGCATCCCTGGACATGGTAAAGCCAACAAAACCCAAACCCATTGTCATCAATTCCAACTCATAGCAACCGTACAGGACAGGGTAGAACTGCCCCATAGGGTTTCCAAGGAACTGCTGGTGGATTTGAACTGCCGACCTTTTGGTTAGCAGCCAAGCTCTTAACCACTACACCACAAGGGCTCCCTGGATATGGTAATGATGGAGCAAAGGGTCAGAGGCAGGAATGCCCAGGACACAGAGTAGACCAAAGGTGGCTAAAGTGAGTGTGTTCACATTAGAAAGTACCTGTAGATGCGATAGGAAAAGTACAAAAACCACAAAAACCAAACCCGTTGCTGTCGAGTCGATTCCGACTCATAGCAACCCTATAGGAAAGGTAAGAGGTGATAAATGAGATCATATCTGAGGTCACTCGATTAAAAGCTCTACAACTCCAAGGTTTGGGTTATTACTACTCCTTTGGGAAACAGAGATGACTGTCGTATCTAAAGTGAAAAGATCAAATAGTAGATAAGTTCTTGTGAATATTCAACCCACTTTCCCCAAGCACTCACATTCCAACCACATTCCAGCTACAAGAGATAAAGCTGAGTACTAATTCATAGCTATCTTTCTGAGAAGTGTGGAGAACAGAAGAGGAAGAAGAATACCGATATCTGGCAAGTCAGGCCAAAGCCAAGAGAGGGACAAAGCCAAGATGATAGGACCTCAGGGTCTGGGTGAGAAAGACCCCTTCACAGAAAATGAAGTCATCGCGTTTCCAAGGTTTCAGTGTATCTGCAAAATGGTATGTTCAGTCTGACTGAAACTACAGTATATATTTTTTAACTGCATGAAAGTGGACAAAGTCTGGAAGGGATTATGTAAAGTGAAAATGGTCATAAAATTTTCTTTAACATACGAGGAAACCCTGGTTAAGCTACAGCTTCTGACCAAATGGACGGCAGTTCGAATCCACCAGATGCTCCTTGGAAACTCTGTGGGGAAGTTCTACTCCAGCCTATAGGGTTGCTATGAGTTGGAATCGACTCGTTGGCAAGGGGTTGGTTAACATATGACATCATCCTTGACCAAAGGCAGAAAAATGAAATTCCAATTAGCTCTCTGGATGTAGAACTTGTACTGCTCAACTTAAAAATTCTATTTGTCATGTTTCCCAAAGCAGCTAATCAATGGGCAGCTCCTGCATTGCCTGCGCTACCAATCTCTTCGGGGCACATTCATCTAGAGCTTGAGAAGCACGAATGACACTTAGCCTCAAGCCTGTTTTTCAAGAAAGAGGGGGGAAATGATTCAGCTTTGGTCTCTGCAGGACGACTTGCTCTGTCCTACCCCGTTCCAGAATGCCAGGGTGAGTCAGCACAGAGAGCCAGGGACTGGCTTTCTTACAAATGCACAAATACTGAAATTTCCATTCAACAATGCAATTTAAAGCACCAGAGGAAGTAGCAGATGACACAGAAAATTTGGTCACTGGCCAGTGTTGTCCTTGGACACGGAATATTCAATGACAGTATATGAGCTAAAAATATATGCATGAGTGGTAAATGCTAGCGTGAGCTCTGAGGGCTGGAGGCTTCGTGGAGGAAGGGTTTTGGTAAGACAGAGCAGACAGAAGATTCACTTTGGGCAGGATAAGGAGGCGAGGGTGGGGAGGAAGCCAGAAATAAACATGAAAAAGGCTTGACTAAGCAAGGCAGAGTGTGTGGAGGAGCAGGGAAGAGCCTGGCCTGGCTGGGATGGCAGTGCAACTGATCTGTAACTAATGGGAGTGGTGGGGTGGTGGGTTGGGGAGTGACATTTCAGCACAATTAATCTGACACCAAATGACAGATGTGGGAGAGACTAGAGAGGGAAGTACCAGTTAAAAGTCACTGTGCAATCAAGACGACTTGACCAGGGCAAAGTCATAGAAGCTTCACAGACACATCCAAACTCCCGGAGGGACCGAGTTACTGGGCTGACGGCTGGGGACCATGGTCTCGGGAGACATCCAGCTCAATTGGCATAACTTAGTCTATAAAGAAAATGTTCTACATCCTACTTGGGTGAGTAGCATTTGAGGACTTAAAATCTTGTGACTGGCCAGCTAAGATACTCCAATAGTCCCACCCATCTGGAGTAAGGGACAGTGAAGAAAATCAAAGACGCAAGGGAAAGATTAGTCCAAAGGACTAATGGACCACAACTACCACAGCCTCCACCAGACTGAGTGTGGTACAAATAGACAGTGCTTGGCTACAACTACTGACTGCACTGACAGGGATCACAACACAGGGTCCCAGACAGAGCTGGAGAAAAATGTAGAACAAAATTCAAACTCACTGTCTTAGTCATCTAGTGCTGCTATAACAGAAATACCACAAATGGACAGCTTTAACAAAGAGAAATTTATTCTTTCATAGTCTGGTAGACTACAAGTCCAAATTCAGGGCGTCAGCTCCAGGGAAGGCTTTCTCTGTTGGCTCTGGAGGAAGGTCCCTGTCATCAATCTTCCCCTGGTCCAGGAGATTTTCAGGCACAGGGACCCCGGGTCCAAAGGACCCGCTCTGCTTCTGGTGCTGCTTTCTTGGTGGTATGAGGTCCCCAACTCTCTGCTTCCTTCCCCTTCCTTTTATTTCTTGTAAGATGAAAGGTGGTGCAGGCCACATCCCAAGAAAACTTCCTTTACATTGGATCATAGTAACAGTGTTACAATCCTAATCCTCTTTATCATAAAATTATAATCACAGAATGGAGGACAATCACACAATACCGGGAATCATGGCCCAGCCAAATTGATACACACATTTTGGGGGGGGACATAATTCAATTCATGACACTCACCAAAAAAAAAAAAGAACAAACTTACTGGTCTGACAGAGACTGGAGAAACCCCAAGCATATGCTCCCGTATACCCTTTTAACTCAGTACTGAAGTCACTCCTGAGGTTTACTCTTCGGCCAAAGATTAGAGAGGCCTATAAAACAAACAATAACACAGGTGGTTCAACCATGTCCACAAGGATAAGTGGGCACACCAAACCAGGGGCAAGGATGTGAAGGCAAAAGAGGACGGGAAATCTGGACAAATGGAAATGGGGAACCCAAGGTCAAGAAGGAGAGAATGTTGACACATCACAGGGTTGGCAACCAATGTCACAAAATAATATGTGTATTAATTGTTTAATGAGAAACTAATTTGCTCTGTAAACTTTCGCCTAAAGCACAATGAAAGAAAAAAAGAGTCACCATACAGTCATGAAAAAGGCTGCAGAAGATCTCAACATGCTGATTTGGAATGAACTCCAAGGTACAATGTTAGGGTACAAAATAAAGTACAGAACAGTTTGCCTGTCTGTCTGGTAGTATAATGATACTACCACAGGATATATTATACTACTGTTTTGGGGAAAATTATAGTGGAGAATATATGTACATAATTACTTAAATATGCAAAAAAAAAAAAAAATCTCTCCAGAAGAATACACAAGAAACTGAAAACGTTGGATACTTCCCAGAAGGAACAGCTGGGCAACCGGAAGTGGGAAGGCGACTTTTTTGTGTGTGCCTTTTTGTATTTTAGAATTTGAATTTATGTGAATACACACTAAAATAAAGTTATCATTAAAAATTTTTTATTTCTTTTTTTTCTGTCTGTACTAAACATGTTTTATTTTAATAATTACAATTTTTAAGGTTTTTAATACATACTTTAATAATCCAAGTAAGAGCAAGATACTTCCTCTTGTGTTGATATTTCCTCTTCCCTGAGTTACTCCTCGTTCCTGTTGAGTTACCCGATTAACTCAATAAATGTTAATGTGATGCTAATACTAGGATACTAAGGGCAAGAATTTAGTAATGAGGTGGACGTACAACATCTAATCTCCAAGGGTCCGGTAAACTCGTGCTCTCACACTGAAGCTTGAGGGTGGGGGTGAGCGGCAATGATGAGTTAATCACGTTACGTCATAATAAGGAGCACTTTTCTGAAGCCCCCACTTTACTTGATGGAGTCATTTCAAACATCTTTATATGAAAACAAACAGGTTTTCAGTATAAAGCACAGGACATCAAAGAAAATTGCCTCCCACAGGGTGTTCCTTTGGGCTGCACTTTCTCCCCCACCTCACCCTCACCCCACCTATAAGGGCACAGGAGAGCACGCAGACAAGGGTTCACTTTCCTCTGCTATGAGGCGCACTTTGGAGGAGCCAGTTGGGAAGCTTGTATCAGGCAGTCAGGCTCACCCTACGCCCTGCAAACAGCTCCACGTGGCAAGCTTCCAGCACCCTTGCACCCCTCTGCCCAGGGGCGAATTACCCAATAAGCAAGGTTAAGCACAGGCTGACTTGTGCTTACTTACTAACCTGTAGCGAACAGTTTCACATGGGTTTCACCACATGATATGGTGAAAATCATGTGAAATTGTTCACTACAAATCAGTTATGTAAGCACAAATCAACCCGTGCTTACCTTGCTGACTGGGTAATCTGTCCCTGTCTGGGATTGTAAATTTGAGAAGAGGCTTTGATTCTATAGGAAGGTGCTGTGGGGTTGGAAGAGAGACAAGATGCCAGCCATACCTAGAAGCAGTATCTTTGATGTGGTGAAAAAATGTGAAATTGTTCCCTACAGATTAGTAGGTAAACCCAAGTCAGCCGTGTTTACCTTGCATGTTGGGTAATCCGACACTGCCTTTGCTCTTAGACCCTCTGGGGGCTTTACTCTCTGACTAGCTCACATCCTCCCAGCTTCTGGCCTCTTTAGTCATTCTCTTATTTATGGCCCTATTAAGCCTTTTGAACCTGAAGCTCAGTGCCGGTTGACTTGCTAGCTATCTTGACTTCTCTCCTCCACCATCATCCAGATTCTCCCTAATCTATGTTTTTTCAGACCCCCCTGAGGAAATGCTCCCTCCCAGCCAAATCTAGGACCTGCTACACTATGCAGCCTCCAGAGGAGCAGCACTCCCAGCAGGCATTCTGAGGTCTCAGGTCAAGAAGCCAGGACTCAATGACTAATAAAGATGGATGGAAAGTAGAAGTGTTAGACGCAGCTTAGAAATCTGTGCAAGCTTGACCACCAAGTCTGGGGGCGGGGGTAGCAGACTTCCTAAAGAAGCCCCACTATAATAAATTATTATGTAAGAGAATTCGTTTAAACCAAATCCTGGCTTCCGTCTGGGATTAGCCCACAGACTTTGCACTTTCCCAGCTGAGAGCTACCAGCAACATCGTGGAGCCAGGCGTGTGATCATGGCCGCATCTGTGGCCTCCACTTTCATTCCACAGAATACATTTTGGCTTCCTGTCCCTATGCCACTGGCCTCCAACCCTCAGTCTGGCCCTCTTTCTGCCTTCTCAGCACTGACTTCTCAGCACTGAGCGAGACAGGAAGAGGGAGGAGTCACAGAAGAACAGAGGCTTCTAGCTTGACAGCAGATAGATAGGTCCATAGACAAGATCAAGGAAGTACGGGGGTGGTGGGGGGGCACTTGTTGTGCAGAGCGAGGTGGATGTGTGACAGGCAGTCAGCACAGTGGTTGAGTGTTGGGGCTCTGGGGGGGGGCGCTTGTTGTGCAGAGCGAGGTGGATGTGTGACAGGCAGTCAGCACAGTGGTTGAGTGTTGGGGCTCTGGAGTCAAACAGACCTGTGCTCAAATCCTGCCTATTATCGTCAACATTAGGACATACTAGTAAGAATATTGTTGTTGTTAGCTGCTGTTGCGTCTACTCTGGCTCATGGCAACCCCCATGTAGAAAAGCATAAATGGTGTCCGGTCCTGTACCATTTTCACATTCATTAGTACGCTCAAGTCTAATACTGGGGCCACTGTGTATTTTGAGTGCCTTCCAACTTCGCGGAGGGGGAGGCTCGTCTTCTGGCACTATATCAAACAATGATCAATGTGACATGAGGTTTCCCCTGGCTGATTTTCAGAAGTAGATCACTACCCCTTTCTTCCTAGTCTGTCTTACTCTGAAATCTCTGCTGAAACCTGTCCACTCTGGCTGACCCTGCTGGTGTTTGAAATGTTGGTGGCATAGCTTCCAGCTTCGTAGAAACATGAGAGCCACCACAGTACAACAAACTGATAGTAAAAATAAACCAAAAACTCGTTGCCGTCAAGTCATTTCCAACTCATAGTGACCCTATAGAACAGAGTAGAACTGCCTCATAGAGTTTACAAGGAGCACCTGGTGGATTTGAACTACGCCACCAGGGTTTCCGTTGATAAAAGTAGGTAACATTTATTGCCCATTTTCAAGGGGCAGACATTCCACTGAGCTCTTAACATTATTTCATTTAATCTTCACGGCAACTCTTTGAGCTCAGTATTCTTGTGTGTGTGTGTGTTTTAGACGAAGATTTACAGAACTATTAGTACACATATGTTTTGTGACATTGGTTGCCAACCCTAGACATGTCAACACTCTCCCCTTCTTGACCGTGGGTTCCCTATTACTAGCTTTCCTGTCCCCTCCTGCCTTCTTGTCCTTGCTCCTGGGCTGGTGTACCCATTTAGTCATTGAGCTCAGTATTCTTATTGTTCCCACACTTACATATGTTGAAAAGAGAGATTAAGTAATTGATTCACTATCACACAGCTTTTAAGTGGTAGAGCTGTGATTCATACCCAGGGCTTACTCCAAAGTCAATGCTCTTAATCAAATAACTGTTGAGCAGATAGGGAAGCAGCAATGTTTTGTTCTGTTATACATGTGGCCTCTGTGAATTGGAGCTGACTCAATGGCAACTAACACCAACAACAAAGACAGGGAAGAAGGTAGAAAATCAGACCTGAGAATCAAGTCTAGTCATTCTCCTTATCAGAGTCCAGTGGTCCCTACCTGAGAGACAATACAGCATAATCATTTAAGAGCCCAGGCTCAGGAGCCAAACTTTCTGGATTCAAATATCAGCTTTGCCACTTCCAGGCTGTGTGACCTTGAGCAAACTACTCAGCCTTTCTGTAAAATGGAGATAATATAGAACCTGCCTCATAAAGTCGATCTAAGATTAAGTTGCTAGCCTACAGCACCTAGAACAGAGCCTGCTCTGTAGTTGGCACTACATGAATATTGACTATTAGTCCAGCAACTTTTTCTAAGTGTAAGTACTGGAAGTTGAAATAAGAAAGACAAAATCCTGGGACACAGGTCATACACCAGGGGATACGGCAAGGCCTCGTACTTCATCCTCCAACTAGCAGGTCCCCCAACTGGGCCCTGTTTCTAATCAGTTGTGTGAAGCAATATTTTGTTGAAAGAGCAAGAGCTTTGGAGTCAGAAAGACTTGGGTTCAAATTCCTGCTCTGTGGCCTTGGGCAAGTTACTTGACGTCTTTGAGCCTTAGTTTTCTCATTTGTAAAACAGACACAATAGTATCCATACGGCCCGATTGTTGGGAGGAGAAAACACACACAGAGGCAGGAGCGTGGCTGTTAATTCTATCAAAGTCTTGCCCAAGAAGAAAAGTCAGACCTTTTGGACCAAGTTGGTCAAACATTAATTAAGAGCAGCCTGTTTTGCTAGATCTCTCCCAAATGGCACTTTGTGTTTATTCCAGTAAAACTCGTTGCATTCTGGCTGGTCAAGTCATAAAACAAAGATCAACTGAATTTCAGTCATTTTTGTGGCACTTCCTATAGGGAATCTAAGTTTTTAAAATACTGCAGATAAAGGAGCATTCCAGTTGGAGCCCAAAACAAGCATTGACCTTGGGGACGGAGAGGGCCGTAGAGTGAAGGAGCTTGAATCTGATATTTAACCACCTTAGCCTTGTAAACACCTCTCTGCTGAGACCTAGTCACGGGGCCCCACCAGGAGGCAAGGTGTGGGGCTTGGTAGTGCAGTTGGTACCTGGCTAAGCAGCTGCTTCCCAACACCTGTTCTGCACCGTGGAAGGGTCTTTGCAGAAGTAGTTAGTTAACATAAGGTCCTACTGGAGTCGAGTGGGCCCTAATCCAATATGAGCGGCGTCCTTATAAAAGAGAAGACATGTGGACACACAACAAGAAGGCCACGTGACAACAGAAGCGGAGATTGGAGTTATGCTGCTACGGGAAAAAACACCTGGTGCTACCGGAAGCTGGAAGAGACAAGGAGGATCTTCTCCTAGAGTCTTCAGAGACAGCATGGCACTGCCTACACCCAAAATTTGGGCTTCCGATCTCCAGAACCGTGAGAGAAGAAATTTCTGTTGTTTTAAGCCACCCAGTTTGTGCCACTTGGTTATGGCAGTCCTAGGAAGCTAATGCCCCCTCCAACCTCATCTCCTGTCACCGCCTCTCCCACACGCTATGCTCCAAACTACCTGCGGTTCATCAAAGCGTCAGGCTATTTCACGCCTTCACACCTGTGTACATCTACCTGAGATCCCCTTCCTCCCTTCTACCTGGAGAACACCTGTATTATCCTTAAGACTCAGCTCAAGTCTCTCTTCCTCTGTGAAATCTTCAACTACAGTTGATGATTTTCTGCTTTGAGCCAGCACTTTTCTTTACACGTATGTTGTCATGCTTGTCACACCACACAGCAATTACCTGCTTATGTATCTATCTTATCTTTTAGTCTGTGAACTCCTTAAGTTCAAGGATCAAGTCTTTTCACCACTGTATTTTCAGAGCATGGCATGATACCTGAGATGTACTAGAAGTTCAAAAAGGGTTTGCTGAATGAATGAATGCATGTATACACACGTGAAGGAATCACAAGGCATGAAGAGTGAACCTTGACTGGTGACATTCTTGTGTTGTCTTTCAAAGCCAATAGGTGAGGATAATACTTCCAAGTCAATACATACACCTCTGGGGGCCTCTAATTTCAATGCAGCTTGTGACTAGAAAATTCATAAACAACTTCATTCTGAGTTCAGATTCAGCTAGGGAGTCAAAACATTATTTTCTCATTTCTGCTGATCCCTTTATACATATTCATAAGTTTAAACCAAATACACAGAGCCAGTTTAGATACCCAGATGGAGCAGTAAAGCAAGGGCAAGTTCCTGTCCAATGAGAAATCAACACAGTAATTTGTACCCAGTCTGAACAGCTTTCTATGGATAAAGATGGATTCAAAATGTGTATAATTTTTTTTATCTCCTTTGATAACAAGTACCAGACTAACATAATAAGATGGCTTTATTAAGTAACTTTTTAGGAAAAATAGTTGAATATTCATACTTTTTCCTCAATTAAAATGACAATGCTTATACCAAAAACTGGTGGCATAGTGGTTAAGAGCTATGGCTGCTAACCAAAAGGCCGGCAGTTTGAATCCACCAGGTGCTCCTTGGAAACTCTATAGGGCAGTTCTGCTCTGTCCTGTAGGGTTCCTGTGAGCTGGAATCGACTCGATGGCATTGAGTTTGGTTTTCGGTTTTGGTATATCAAAAACTAGAGGTTTTCTAAGAGTCAAAAGACAATGACTTACGTAATATAACCTGTTCAGGCCTACCTGTTAAACTTTGATATAAAGTGTACATCATCATTTCAATGCTTAAGTTTAACTAATTATTCACAGTTTCATCCTTCATCATGGCTCAGTCCTATTAATTTTATTAATCAGGAAAAAAAAAAATCAGGAAGACATTGGGAAATAACCCTGACTGAGATGGACTATGTATCAGGTACTAGCTAGTGCTTTATATATAGCATCTTATTTAATTTCCCTAACAACCTTGGACAGATTTTAGCCTACCCATCATCTGGATAGGAATTCCCCATCTTCTAAGTCTTGGTGGAAGCAGTGTCTGTCTCACTCTACAAAAGCTGAAAGGCCAGATACTCAGTTTCCAAGACTCCCTTACAACTAGGAAGTTGGCATGGGGTCTAGGCCCCACCTATGAGATAGACTGATCCAGACTTGAGTCAAGAGCTAGTAACCCGCAGAAGCAGGTTCTTTGAAGAATCCCACCTAATAAAATTATCACCCGTGGTCACCTGGAATGAAGAATCAACTGAAGGGAAGATTTGAGAGACAAAGTGGTCATAGACCAGTATGAATAGCACGGGGATTTCAAGGACTGGGAAGTGGGGTGGTTTCTTCTACTGTCACTGGACAGAATAAAGAAAGAGAATACTAAGCCCAAATTCTTAAATTTTCCCCTCAATAAATGGACTGAAACAGAAAACTTTATATGTTGTTGTTGTGTGCTGTCCCGACTCATAGCAACCCTATAGGACAGGGTAGAATTGCCCGGTAAGATTTCCTTGGCTGCAACCTTTACAGGAGAAGATTGCCAGGTCTATTTTCCTGTGGAGCCTCTGGTGGGTTTGAACGGCTGATCTTTGAGATTAGCAGCTAAGCACTTAATCATTGTGCCACTAGAGCTCCTTAAAACTTTAACTTGGTTTAAAAACAAAACTCATAGCCAGAAGACAGGGCTAGTCAAAAAATAATGTGAAGTTTGATTTTGTGGGTCACCAAATTGTATATTCAATCCACAGTCTTGAAAGATCTTTATAATATGCGGTTTAGGGTATTCATCAGGAGGTAGCTTAATCCCAGTACTGGAATTGGGAAGCATGGTAGGATTTAGCAGACTCGACCCTCAAAATTCCCAACTCTCACTGAGTCTTCCTCACCAACCACAGCCGCCACTTCCTCCTGTCTGATGAGGCTGTCCCAACCTCTCCTGAAGTTCTGAGAGAGGCACCATGCAAAGGAAAGTCAGTTCATCTCGTATTCCACCCACACCGCCCACCACGCATTGTCTCTGCACCTTTAACTAGGGTCGGATCTCAGCATGCCCTGGAGAACCAGTTACATTGTCAAACCCAGAAGAAGAAGGTTTATACATATGGAAGTTGTAAGACTTCACTAATTTCTATTGGGGGAAAAAAAAAAACTAGAAAATACAGAAATGAATATAGATTTACAAAAGAAGTGAAAACAAAATTTTAGATCGGACTCTATTGATGTGGGTATTCTTACCAGTTTTTCTGATTCAATATGCAAGCTTGAGCCGTTGAAAGGAGCTCAAATTGTTCCATTGGTTGACTAGAATCTGGAGTCACGGTGGCTCATACTAAATGGTGTCAAGAAGGCAGGAATTTTCTCCTATAATGCTCATGAAGAAATCCAGACACTTACAGAGAGAAGAATATTGGGGTCTTATCATGTATAACCAGCCCACACATTAACAAAAAATGCTCCCCAAAGAGACTCCCTTCACTAGGCCTTGAGAAATACATTGATGAGAGAGGAACCGCCATCCTAGAAAAGTACTTTAGTGACTGTTTTGTAGGCAAGCTATACAAGTTCAAATGAGCTCCCTGATTCCAGTGAGAGTACTAGAATCCCAGGGACACAGAAGTCAAGTAGCAGCACTTTACTGCCAGAGGCCAGTTTGATATAATAGGCAGTTGGGCTAGCAAGGTTATCAGAATAGACTGCTCAAAGGGATCTTTGGTGGTGGCTTATCAATCATAGGTCCCTAGGACCAAAATTGTCCAACCTGATTTGTATAACTGAAAACATTCCAAGCCCTAAGACTAGAGACCTGACTTCACTGATCATGGTGGAAAGTCATTGCCACTAAACCAACTCCCAGACCTGCGTATGGACATCTAGCTCCTTCAATGAAGGAGAAATCAGGTACGCTTGAGAGAGGACCCTGCAATAACAGCGGAAGTACGTACTGTGAATCTCCTTCCTAGCTCTTCCCAAAGAAGCGTGTAGTCATTTATTAGGGTAACCTTTTGGAACTATTGGTCTCTAGCTCTGCACTAACCCTGACTTCTAGGAACTTCAAATGTCATTGCAGTTCACCAGCCAGAGTGGAATCTTAAGAAAGCAAGTGATTAATGGAGTGGTTTTTTTTTTTTCTTTTATAAATATTCATAACATACTTATTGAAAGGTCAACAGAGGCTGCTAAGGTTTCTTGTTTTTGTTTTTACTTTTTAGTATAGAAATTTTGTGTCCTCCAAAAATATGTGTCAACTTTGCTAGGCCATGATTTCCAGTATTGTGTGGTTGTCCACTATTTTGTGATCTGATGTGATTATCCTACGTGTTGTAAATCCTAATCTCAATAATGTTAATGTGGCACGATTAAAGGCACTTATGTTAACGAGGCAGAGCTCAATCTACAGGATTAAGTTTATCTTGAGTCAATCTCTTTTGAGATATAAAAGAGAGAATCAAGCAGAGAAGAGGGGGGCCTCATACCACCAAAAAAGAAGAGCTGGGAGTGAAGTGTGTCCTTTGGACCGGGGTTTCCAGTGCTGAAAAGCTCCTAGACCAGTGGAAGATTGATGACAAGGACCTTCCTCCAGAGCCGACAGAGAGAGAAAGCCTTCCCCTGGAGCTGGTGCCCTGAATTTGGACTTCTAGCCTACTAGACGGTGGGAGAATAAATTGCTGTCCGTTAAAGCCACCCATTTGTGGCATTTCTGTTATAACAGCACCAGATAACCAACACAAACTATATGGCAACAAACTAACTTAGATGAAATGAACAAATCCTTAGAAGTACACAACCTACCCAAACTGACTGAGAGGAAATAGTTTCAACAGACCCATAACAAGTGAAGAAATCATATCAGTGATCAAAAACCTCCCAAAAGTCCTGGACCAGATGACAAGCCACTGACAGGGAGCATATCTTTGGAAGCCATATATCTGACAAGAATCTAATAACCAAAATATATATAAAACTTTGATAATAACAAAAAGACAAATAACCCAATCAGAAAATGAGCAAAGGACTTGGCTAGACATTTCACCAAAGAGGACATTTGAATGGCCACCAAACACTAGACATCAGAGAGGTGCAAATCAAGACCACAATGAGATACCATTTCACTCTCACTAAAATGGCTAAAGATTAAAAAGAAAATAACAAATGTTGACGAGGTTGTGGGGAAATTGGAACACTTATCCATTGCTGGTGGGAATGCAAAATAGTATAGTCATTGTGGAAACGGTGTGGCAGTTTCTTAAAAAACTAAAAACAAAACTACCGTATGACCCAGCAATTCTACTCCTGGGTATATACCCAAAAGATTTGAAAGCAGTGACTCAAAAAAAGACGTACGCCAGTGTTCATTGCAGCACTATTCACAGTAGCTAACAGGTGGAAACAACCTAAATGCCCATCAACAGATGAATGGAAAAAACAAAATCAGGTACATACACACATGGAATATTATTCAGCCAGTAGGAGAAATGAAGTCTTGGTACATGCTACAGTACGGATGGAGCTTGAAGACATTGTGCTGAGTGGAATAAGGACAAATATTGTATGACCTCACTTATATAAAAAGATAAGAAAAGGCAAATGTATAGAGAATAAAGCTTATTAGTGGTTACCAGGGGCAGGAGGGAGGGAGAAAAGCGGAGGTTAATGGTGATGGAAAAATTGAATTGATTGAGGATAGGGTTGCACCCAATTATTGTAATTGCTCTGAAAAAGTTGTACACCTGTGAAAACTTGAATTGACAAAAGTTGTGTGATAAATGTATTTACAACAATCACAGAAAAAAAGAAAGTGTAGCTGCTGAGGCTGCTTATGTACAACCAAATACCTCATGGGATTTGGCTCCTTGCTTTGGAGGTTTAGGGTTGTGGTTTCCTGGGACATCTGCTCTACCTCGTAGTTTGTTGTGTAGTGCCTAAGGTCTTAAAAGTTTGCAAGCATCCATCCAAGGCACAACAATTGGCCTCTGTTCACCTGGAGTAACAGAGGAAGGAGGACAGTCAGGAATAGGAGGAGAATATGGAATGTGTAGCTAATTGCCTCCATGAACAACTGCCTCCTTTGTCATGAGACCAGAAGAACTGGATGCTGCCCGGCTACCATTACTGAACGTTCTGATCAAAGATTCCATAGAAAAATCCTGATCAAAAGGGGGAAAATGGAGAACAGAATTTCAAATTCTTATGGACTCTAGAGTTTCTGGAGCCATGGAGGGTAGATGAACCCGAAACTATCGCCATGAGATAATTTTTAAACCTGAAACCAAAAAAATCCCCGGAAGTCATCTTAAAACTAAACAACAGTTCTAGTTTAAAAAATGTCTGCCTTGAGCATTATGCTCTTTTAAGAACTATCTATATGGAATCAAACTGACAACAGCGACTTGAAAGATTAGAGAGAAACCTTATAGGACAGTGAGTTTATGTTAATGAGGGAGCAACAACTCAGAAAAGGAGAGTAAGAATGGTTGCACAACTTGAAGAATGTAATCAATGTCGCTCAATTGTACATGTAGCAACTGGTGAATTGGTGTATGTTTTGCTGCGTGTATTTTGCTGTGTATATGCTCAACAACAGCAACAAAATAAATAAAATTTAGAAGTAAAAAAAAAGATATAGAGGTAGGATTGCCAAGGGTTTAGATCCTCCCAGGAATGGAGGTTTGAATCATATGACTGTGGGAAGATCAGCAGTCAGCCAAGGGGAAGGCTGAAGGTAAAGGGACGTGAAATGGGGAATGAAGGGCGGAAGTAAAAATACTTACTGTGGCCTTGAGACCTGATGCAGAAGCATGAACTATAGTACCTATCCTTTTTTTTTTTTTTCTTGCTATGTCCCATATATATTTACATATTTTAATTAATTTACTTCCCCTTTATCGTTCTATTTTATATAGGATGTGCTGGTGATGGTTAACTTTACAACAATTTATATATTACAGAATATTGAGGAGGGATCATCTCAGTACTGAAGGAGGAATGGACACAGATCGAACTTGGAAAACAAACACAATAACTGATGAGACTGGTATGTGTTCCTTGGAGAAAGTGTGAGACATTTTCATTTATACAAAGTCTAGTCGCATTAGGTTGGGTAGGAGCAACTTTTTCTTTTGGAAGATGTAATGGATTGAATTTTGTCCCCCAAAATATGTGTCAACTTGGTTAGGCCATGTGTGGTTGTCCTCCATTTTGTGATATTCCTATGTGTTATAAATCATAATCTCTGCCTGTGGTTAAAAGGATTAGGGTGGGATGTAACGCTCTTGCTCTGGTCACCTCCCTGATCCAATGTAAAGGGAGTTTCCCTGGGGTGTGGCCTGTTCCACCTTTTATCTTACAAGATCTTAAAAGAGATAAAAGATAAAAAGCAAGCAGAGAGTAGGGCTCTCATACCACCAAGAAAGCAGCGCCAGGAGCACGATGCGTCCTTTGGACCTGAGGTTCCTGCACTGAGGTACTCCCAGACCAAGGGAAGATTGATGACAAGGACCTTCCTCCAGAATTGACAGAAAGAGAGGGACTTTCCCTGGAGCCAGGTGCCCTGAATTCAGACTTCTAGCCTACTGGACTATAAGAGAATAAACTTCTCTTTGTTACAGCCATCCACTTGTGATATTTCTGTTATAGCAGCACTAGATGACTAAGGCAGAAGAGTAAATGTAGACAAAAGGAGGTATGTCAATATTGGACAACCAAAGGAATGAACTATAGTGGTGTTTTTTTTTGTTTTTTGTTTTTACCTTTTTGGCTACCTGGCACCTGGAAAATGTATAATCTTACGGATTTTGGTGGGTGGGAAGAGCCTATCTCTCATTATAGAAACTGAAATACTAGGCACTTGCTTTCTCAGGATCCTTCACTGGGAATAGAAGTTAGTCACGCTAAGGAGTAGAGGATCCACTGCATTAGCAGGAAGGGCAGGAGGGCAGCAACCTTAAGCTTCCATGAGCAGAGGAGCCCAGGGTGACAATTAGCATCCAGTGTCCAGTGCTGGCACTGTCGGTGTCCAGCTTCAGGATATCTCTATCTCCACCAGGCCAGTTTTGTAACTTACTTCCAGCTGTGGTCCTGTCAGCTGCCTGGCCTCCCTCATTCCTACACATTTCCCTAATTCTAGAGATTCCATACACCATCCAGTATCCTTTCAGTAAATGTGTAATCAACTGTGCAGTTGCTTTCTCTTGTTATAAATTAAGAACACTGATGGATATTTTCTCATTTCCCGGATGTAGAAGTTGAAACTTCAGAGAATTAAGTGACCTTCGAAACAAGACATAGCTAAGGGGTGGCAGAATTGGGTTTGGATCCAGGCTTATTTGGCTCTCTTATCTGTGCTCTTTCCTCTTTAGCATACTGCAATGTCCAGAACTGAAATGTTTCCCTCCATGAAGGAAAATTGCTCACACCAAAGATGTTTTTAAATTAATGAGGAGAAAAGTCATGCACAATATTGTAATGGAAGATTGGAAAAAAAAAATTTTTTCCCAACAACGCTTCCCAAATTCTGCTTATCAGAATAAACCACCAGAGTGGAAAGCATTGGAATGCAGTCCTTCCATCCCCTTCAAAACAAAATCTGTTTCCTTTCTCTGCCAGAACATGTCGGGAAAAAACATTGATCTCAAGAAATGCTAAGTCAAAGGACAGTATTTTTTCTTCCTGTTATAAAGTGAAAACAATCTTTTCAATAATTAATTGACTAAGGGGACATAGCTCTAGGGAAGCTCAGGTTCCTGTCTTATCACTGAACAATTGTGGGAGGTGCACAGATTCCAAAACACAAAGGGCTGGCCTTTTCACAATAACACCAGGTTGGCTAGATGACTGTGCTGATTAGAACAACACCCTGCCTCTTCCTCTCAGAGAACATTGAACTACCTGTGTTTTGTACACAGCAGGCACCCAACGAACACTTACTGAATGATTAAATTTTCACCACTCCTAGGTGAAGAGTTCAAAACCATCTAACCGGGAGTTCAGATCCTAATTATGTAGAAGATCTGAAAAACAGAAGTGTTTAAACGTTTCTAAGGCTGTGGTGTCTCCTTCCGTTCACTTTTGTCAGTGATGCAAATTCCATTCTTTGATGTTAGTGCTGAAGAAGAAGAGCTGGGAGCAAATTAAGCATGACCAAAGGGGCCAGATTTTCTTTCAACAAGATCCCTAGGCAAGAATTATTTTAGGTGAAAGGAAGGACAACACACAATACAGGGGAAGTCAGCACAACTGGACTAATCCAAAAGCTAAGAAGTTTCCTGAATACAACCAAACACTTCAAGGGACAGAGAAGCAGGGGCAGGGGTCTGGGGACCATGGTGTCAGGGGACATCTAGGTCAACTGGCATAACAAAGTGTACTAAGAAAACGTTCTGCATCCCACTTTGGCGAATGGCGTCTGGAGTCTTAAATGCTAGCAAGCAGCCATCTAAGATGCATCAGTTGGTCTCAACCCACCTGGAGCAAAAGAAAATAAAGAACACCAAAGACACAAGGAAAATATAGCCCAAGAAAAAGAAAGGGGCCACATAAACCAGAGGCTCCATCAGCCTGAGACTGGAAGAACTAGATGGTACCCAGCTACCACCAATGACTGCCCTGACAGGGAACACAACAGAAAATCCCTGATGGGGCAGGAGAAAAGTGGGATGCAGACCTCAAATTTTAGTAGAAAGACCAGACTTAATGGTCTGACTGATACTGGAGTGACCCCAGAGGTCATGGCCCCCGGACTCTCTGTTAGCTCAAAACTAAAACCATTCTCAAAGCCAGCTCTTCAGACAAGGATTAGACTGGACTACAAGACATAAAATGATACTTCTGAGGAGTGTACTTCTTAGCTCAAGTAGACATATGAGACTATGTGGGCAGCTCCTGTCTGGAGGCGAGATGAGAAGGCAGAGGGGGACAGGAGCTAGTTGAATGGACATGGGACAGAAGTGTGCTGTCACATTGTAGGGAGAGCAACTAGGGTCACATAACAATGTGCGTTTAAGTTTTTGTATGAGAAACTAACTTGAGTGGTAAACTTCACTAAAAGCACAATTTAAAAAAAAAAAAAAGGATCCCTAGAAAAGCAGAGAATTCTGTGTGTGGCGGTGGGGATGAAAAGCTCTGGCCCAGAAGGGGGTTGTTTTATCTCTTGGTGCCTGTTCTCAAAGAGTATACAATTATAGAATTTTTGCTGTTAGTTGCCATTGAGTTGGCTCTGACACAGGGCAACCCACGTACCAAAAAAACCAAACTCTTTGGCATTGAGGCATTTCTAATTCACAGCAACCCTACAGGACAGAGTAGAACTGCCTCATAGGGTTTCCAAGGAATAGCCGATGGATTCAAAATGCTAACCTTTTGGTTAGCAGCTGAGCTCTTAACCACTGTGCCACCAGGGCTCCCAACCCATATACAGTGGAATGAAATGTTGCTGGTCCTGCGCCACCTTTACAATCTTTGGTATGATAAAGTCCATTATTGTAGTCATTGTGTATTTGCAGTGCCTTCCAACCTTTTCCAACCTAGGGGGCTCATCTTCCAGCACTGTATCAGACAATATTCTGTTGTGACTCATAGGGATTTCATTGGTTGATTTTCGGAAGTAGGTCGCTAGTCCTTTCTTTCTAGTCTGTCTTTGCCCGGAAGCTCCACTGAAACCTGTCTACCATGGGTGACCCTTCTGTTGTTTGAAATATCGGTGTCAGAGCTTCCACCACCATAACAACCTACAAGCCATCACAGTACAACAAACTGACAGGCAGGTGGCTAATAGAATTAGGCACACTGTTTCCTAATTCCTGTACTAAAAAGAAAGGAAACACCTGGCATTCTCAGTGTCCAGGATTCCCCTCTTCCTACCTGGAAAAACCATTTATGTTAGATAAACATTCCCCTCCAGGGTCAATATTCATTGACTCAGAAGATAAAACTCTGAACTTCCTGGCACCACAAGCACCCACTCCTGTTACCAACTTTCAAAGAGTCTTTACCTATAGGTGTGTGGTATGCAGAATAACAGCCCCACAAAGACACACTCATCCTAATCCTTGGAACCTGTGACTATGTTACCTTATATGGCAAAAGAAACTTCGCAAATGCAATTAAGATCAAACAAACAAACAAAAAACCCATTTCCATGGAGTCGATTCCAACCCACAGCAACCCTATAGGACAGAGTAGAACTGTCCTATAGCATTTCTAATGTTGTGATCTTTACTGAAGCAGACTGCCACATCTTTCTCCTGAGGAGTGACTAGTAGGTTCCAACCACCGACCTTTCAGTTAGCAGCCAAGCTCTTTAACTACTGCGCCACCAAGACTCCTTGATTAAGATGAAAAAACTGCCGTCGAGTTGATTCTGACTCATAGTAACTCTGCAGGGCAGGGTAGAACTACCCTCAAAGGATTTCCAAGGCTGTAATCTTTACGGAAGCTGACTGCCACATCTTTGTCCCAAAGAGCGGTTGACGGGTTTGAACCAGTGACCTTTCAGGTAGCAGCCAAGTGCTTAACCACTGCACCTCCAGAGCTCCTTTGACTAAGATTAGGGACACTGAAATGGAGAAATTATCCTGGGTTAGCTGGATGGGCCCTGTGTAATCACGTGAGTCTTAAAAGTGGAGAGGTGGGGTTAGAGAGAAGGAAGGGGAGAGTTTCGAAGAATGAGTGAGACTTGACCTACCATTACTGGTTTTGAAGATGGAGGAAGGGAGCCACAGGCCAAGGAACGTGAGTGGCCTCTAAAATGACCTTCAGCTGACAGCATAGAACCAGGGATCTCAGTTTTACAATCAAAAGGAAGTAAATTCTGCCAACAACTGAGAGTAAGGAGATAGGTCCTCCCCTAGAGCCTCCAGAAAGGAATGGAGCCCTGCAGACACCTGGATCTTCACCCGGTGAGCCTGTGTCGGACTTCTGACCTACAGATCTGTAAGGTAATAAGTGTTGTTTAAGCCACTAAATTTGTGGTAATTTATTGTAGCAACAACAGAAAACGAACGCAAGGCATCATGCTCCCCTGACACTTAATTATTCTTTACCTGTTCAAGTTCACTCTAGAAATAAGTACACAGGCAAGCCAAGGGAAGTGAGCCTCGTATTACTGTTGTTTGTTTTGTCATTTGAGTTCCTAACCACCGATAAAATCCCTAAGTCCTCCCCGAGGGACCAAATTCCTGGGCTGAGGGCTCCATGGTCTCCGGGAATGACTAGCTCAACTGGCATAACATAGTTTATAAAGAAAATGTTCTACCTTCTACTTTGGTGAGTAGCGTCTGGGGTCTTAAAAGCCTGTGAGCAGCCATCTAAGATATTCCACTGGTCCCACCCCATCTGGAGCCAGGGAGAATGAAGAAAACTAAAGACACAAGGGAAAGATTAGTCCAAAGGACTAATAGACCACATCTACCACGGCCTCCACCAGACTGAGTCAAGCACAACTAGATGGTGCCCGGCTACCGCCACTGACTGCTCTGACAGGGATCACAATAGAAGGTCCCAGACAGAGCTGGAGAAAAATGTAGGGCAAAATTCTAACTCACATACACACACAAAAAGGGCCAGACTTACTGGTCTGACAGAGACTGGAGAAACCCCAAGAGTACGGCCCCTGGACACCCTGTTAGCTCAGTAATAAAGTCACTCCTAAGGTTCACCCTTCAGCCAAAGATTAAACCCCTTGCTGTCAAGTCGATTCCAACTCATAGTGACCCTATAAGACAGAGTAGAACTGTTCCATAGAGTTTCTAAGGAGTGCCTGGTAGATTTGAACTGCCAACCTTTTGGTTAGCAGCCGTAGCACTTAATCACTACACCATCAGGTTTCCAGCCAAAGATCAGACAGGTCCATAAAACAAAACGAGACTAAATGTGCACACCAGCCCAGGGGCAAGGACAAGAAGGCAGAGGGGGACAGGAAAGCTGGTAACATGGAACTCAAGGTGAAGAAGGGGAGAGTGTTGGTCTGTTGTGGAGTTGTTACCCAGTGTTATAAAAAAATATGTGTACTAACTGTTTAATGAGAAGCTAGTTTGTTCTGTAAACCTTCATCTAAAGTACAATTAAAAAAAAAAAATAAGCCCTAGGTCCCTGGGTGACATAGTTCGCACTCAACTATTGTCCTAAAGGTTGGCTTTTCAAACCCATCCTATGGTGCCAAAGAAGGGACTGGTGATCTACTTCTGTAAAGTTTACAGCCAAGAAAACCTCATAGAGCAGTCTGCTCTGTAACATATCGGGTCACCATGAGTTGGAATTGACTCAATGGCAACGGGTTGTTTTTTGTTTTTAAAAAGTCCTTGCCTAAATTTCTCTAGAATGACTGCTAGTATCTTCTATCCCGTATGAAATTCCTCCAGAATGAGAGGGCAATGTGTGTGGTTGTGGGCAGGTCAGTATCTGAGCTAATAAAGAAGGCAGTGTCTCCTCCATGAATCACAGGACGTGGGAGCTGGGTAGGGGCTTTGAGGTTATCTAATCCAATCTCTTTATTTTATACTTGAGAAAACAGACGCCTGGAGCTAGAACAACTTTTCCAAGAACACACAGCTATTTCAGAGCTGCAACTCTACACCTAGACTTTTGGCTTCAGGTTCAGGGCTTAGTGTCCATCACGCCCATGGTTCCCAGCCCTGGCTGTGCATAGAATCACCTGGGGAGATTTTAAACGCTGCTGATGCCAGAGCTCTGCCCCAGAGATTCTGATCCAATTGGCCTGGGTGGGGCCCAAATCAGTATTATTTTTTAAAATCTCTCCAAGAGATCCGAATGTGCTTTATACTGTGTCCCTGAATTCTGGCTCACCCTCACCTCATGGATCCCTGGTGGTATAATGATTAAGAACTAAGGCTGCTAACCAAAAGTTCAAATACACCAGCTCTTCCTTGGAAACCCTATGGGGCAGTTCTACTCTGTCCTATAGGGTTACGAGTTGGAATCGACTGGATGTTTTTTTGTTTGTTTGTTTTCTCACCACACGCTGAGTGCTATTTAAAGGTCCACGTTAATGACAATAAATGCCCAATATTAGCAAGGAGAGCAAATATTTTATTTGATTTCCACATATTATTTCCTAAAAGAAGTTTTCTCCTTCCTTGTGCCTGTTCACCTTGTGAGAGAGAACTTTTTGCCACTTACGTTTCTGACATCTAACTTTATTTCTCGTCCCCACTCCTATGCTGTTCATGTTTCTTAGCTGCCCAGTGCTGCTGTAACAAAGAATATCACAGTGGGGGACATTCAAGGACAGAAATTTATTTTCTCACAGTTCTGGAGGCTAAAAGTCCCAATCAAGGCTTCGGCCGTGTCGATCCATTCTGTGGACTTCTTTCCTAATTTCTGGTGTTCCTTTGCTTGTAGAAGTTCCTCACGTGGCACCTGCCTTCCCCCTGTGTGAGTGTCTCTGTGTCTCTTCTCCTCTTTTCATAAGGACACCATGAGGAAGTGATTAGGTTCAGAACCCACACTACTCTGATATGACCTCATTAACATAACAAAAGAAACCCCTATTTCCAAACAGAGGCATATTTATAAGCACAGGGGTTAGACCTTCAATACAAATTTTGGGGAACAGAATTCAAGCCACAATACCATGTTCTTTGTCCTCTCACTGCCTCCAGGCACTGACGTCCCTCCCCATGATCCATTCCCAATGGTTGACAGCTCCTTCTACCTGGTGCCACCTACCTGCCTACCTGTATCACCTGTGCCTGCTGTGGACACCCTCCACGTTGTGCTCTGCCTCCAGCAATCTCTGCCCCGGCTGGCCCATCCTGCAGCCAGCCACCTGCCTCCCTGACTTCCTCCCCTAAAAGCCTGCTACCGAAACCTACCCCCCATCACTGTGAGGTTTTTGTGTCCTCGAAGGGGTTGGCTGTGCATAAGGAAAAAAAAAAAAATTATGGATGCCTTGATTTTATATACTTTAGGTGAAAGCTTACAGCTGAAGTTAATTTCTCATATAAAAATTTATACACATATTGTTATGTGACCCTAGTTGCAATCTCTATAATGTGACAGCACACTCTCCCTTTCCACCCTGGGTTTCCTGTGTCCATGCAACCAGCTCCTATCCCTTTCTGCCTTCTCACCTCGCCTCCAGACAGGAGCTGCCACTTTGGTCTTGGGTATCTGCTTGAACTAAGAAGCACTCTCTTCAGGAGTATCATTTTATGTTTTATAGTCCAGTCTAATCTTTGTCTGAAGAGTTGGCTTTGGGAATGGTTTTAATTCTGGGTTAACAGACAGTCCAGGAGCCATGTCTTGTGGGGTTCCTCTAGTCTCAGTCAGACTATTAAGTCTGGTCTTTTTACATGAATTTGAGCTCTGCACCCCACTTTTCTCCTGCTCCGTCAGGGCCTCTCTCTTGTATTCCCAGATGCCTTTATTTTTAAGATTAATATTTGGTTTATTAAAGTTAAATTTAAAAGCCCAGATTTTTCATCTTCTTGCATTTTAAGTATAAACAACAATATTCTAGTTATTAATCCAGCAAAATCTCAACTATCGTTTCTAAGAAGGGCCTTTACGAGTTAATTTGTTGTTGTTGTTAGTTGCCGTCAAGGTGATTCCAACTCATAACAACCCCATGTGTGCAGAGTAGAACTGTGCTATATAGGATTTTCAAGGCTGTGACCTTTCCGAAGCAGATCACCAGGCCTGTCTTCCAAGGTGCCTCTGGGTGGGTTCAAACTGCCAACCTTTTGGCTAGTACTTGAGAGCTTAACCATTTGCGCTATGCAGGGATTCCTGCAAGGTAATGACCAAATCTGAAAACCCCTTGCTATCGAGGCTGTTCCAACTCATAGCAACCCTAAAGGACAGAGTAAAACTGCTCATAGGGTTTCCAAGGAGCCCCTGATGGATTCCAACTGCCAACCTTTTGGTTAGCAGCCGAGCTCTTAGCCACTGTGCCACAAGTTAATTAGATCACTTCAACATTTTAAAACTAAATTTCTAAACCAAAAACCAAACCCACTGCCATGGAGTTGATTCCAACTCATAGCGACCCTATAGGACAGAGTAGAACTGCCCAATAGAGTTTTGCAAGGAGCGCCTGGCGGATTCGAACTGCTGACCTCTTGGTTAGCAGCCGTAGCACTTAACCACTACACCACCAGGGTTTCCACGAAATTTCTAGATGTGGTATGTTTTATTTTCTGTAAAAAAATTTTTTTCCTGTTTGCTAAGATCTTCCCACCTGGCTCTAAATTTACTTTAATGCTGTAATACCAATTCATCAGCTCCTTCACAGCTTATGGAATTATTTTGTAAATTTTTGAGCTTCATTGCGTGATGTGGGTTGACCAAATTCTGTATTTTCTTCATCTATTCCTTGCCTGGCAGGGCCATCACTTACAAATTTTTAAACGACTCCCTTTGGGTCCTACACGGCTCTGCTGGTTTTGTTTGGCTCTACAATCACCACACCATATGCTAATATTATTGTTAGTAGCTGTTGAGTCAGCTTCAGCTCAGGGGGACTCCAGGTACACCAGAACCAAACATTGCCTACCAGATCATCTGTAGGGAACAATTCCATATTTGTTCACCACATCAAAGATTCTGCTTCTAGGTATGGCTAGCATCTGTCTCTCTCCCAACCCCACAGCACCTTCCTACAGAATCTAAGCCTCTTTTCAAATGTACAGTCCCTGACAGGGATGGGTTACCCAGTAAGCAACTTCACAATTGCTCACTACAGATTAGTAAGTAATCACAAGAAGCCCGTGACCCTGCTGGTATTTGAAATACCCATGACATAGCTTCCAGCACGTAGTAGAGGTTATTACCATACACACAATATGACACCACAGTATGACAAACTGACAGAAGGATGGTGGCTTGTGTGTATGCTGATAACCCCCAATATATGCTAGCAGTATCCCACATCAATGACTTGTCCTCAGTTTCTAACCCTCGCCTGGCATGTCCTATCACCCCTACATGGACCAAGTCCCAGTGCTGAGACCCACCTTCTGCAATGCTGTTCTTGTCTTGTCCCTGTCCCCGAATGCCCTCTCCCTCTTCCTTCTCTACCCATCCTTCATGGCTCTTCCTAAATCCCACCTTCTTTGACCACCACAGCCCATGGTGATTTCTCCCCCTCCACACACATATCACCTCTTGCTGGTAGTAGTCGTTTCACATTACTATGTGCATTGTATTAAACCCAAAACCAAAACCAAAGTCGTTGCTGTCAAGTCAATTCCGACTCATAGCAACCCTATAGGACAAAGTAGAACCGCCCTATAGAGTTTCCAAGGAGTACCTGGTAGATTGTATCACTGCTAGTTATTTTTTCTGCCTTTTGTCTTCTCCATTCCCTAGCTTATAAACTCCCAGAGGGCAGGGTCTGTGTCTTACAGCGATTGTATCCCTGCTTATGGCCTAGTATGGTGCCTTGTTTATGGCAACAGCTCAGTAAGACCCAGGCAAGTGATTGAGTAGTTGACTTCTATTGGCATGTCATTCCCTACAAGGCATGTCTAAATTCTGCTCCAGCTCAATACCCTGTGGATTGTCAATTGAGCAATATTATTCCAATCTAACCACTTGAGGTTTTGACACATCCTATCAGGCCGTTACACATAACTCCTCTTCTCAGCTTACTTGATGCAGATTTACTGATTTCAACCAGCTAGTAAATTCCAGAAGACCTAGATCTAGTAGAGATTTTCCATCTCTATTTACAAAATGTCACTCCGTGTGCTTGTTGTTTGTTAGTCGCCGTCAAGTCGATTCTGATGCACAGAGACCCCACGTGTGCAGAGTAGAACTGCTCCATAGGGTTTTCAAGGCTGTGACCTCTCAGAAGGAGATTGCCAGGCCTTTCTTCGAGGAGCGTCTGGGTGGGTTTGAACTGCCAACCTTTTGGCTAGTAGTCAGCGCTTAACTCTTTGGGGCCCCCAGGGACTCCATTCCCTGTGCTTAACTCCTACAAGAGGGGGAAAAAAAAGGTTGAATACTGTGTCTTAGCATGCTTTACTTATAGATGACAATGGATATGCGTGAAGAGACAGGATGGGAGAAGGGGTTCACAAAAATCCTTTGCTAGGTTTAGCGATGTCAAGGCTTTCCAAGTGTTGTAGGGTAAAAACATCACAAAGTTTAGTAGAGCAAAAAGAAAGTTTTATTCAGCATATATTCAAAAAGGCAAAAGTGGGAAGTGGACAAGCATGTTGCTAGAGCCATGTCTACCCGAATCCAAGGAAATATTACAGAATAAATAAGAATGGGAAAACGGACAAGCATGCTGCCACAGCCATGTCTGCCCGAGTCCAGAGATTATTACAGAAAAAGCAAGAATGGGAAAACGGACAAGCACACTGCTAGACCCATGACTGTCTGAGTCCAAGGAACATTACAGAATCATCAGTACATATTAATGTTACAAATGGGCAAAACCATTAAAAACGTCACCTTTTCACAGATTGGCTAGAAGCTGTGATCCTACATTTTGAATTGTCTTTCTTAACAATCATTGGTAAAGGTTTCAGTAATGATAGTCAGGAGGGTCTTTATTGGTCCCACAAATTTTGTATTCACTAAATGCTAATAGAAAAAAAAGATAAGAATGGAAAGTCTTTTGTTTTCTGGCTTATGTGAAAGGTTCCCTAAAAAATATTTTCCAAGATTATTCTATCTATTGTCTTTATCTCAGGGCCCAGTTGATGTATCCTTGTGAGCCCAGCTCCAGCTGGACCACATTCTTTATGCTCAAGGACAGGGAATAATGACTCCAATGTTGTTTCCTAAATCACAAGAAAACTGTTTAGCTCACAATTTATTTTATCAGAATTAATCTCTCGGTTTCTTTATAGATGCATATGAGCAAAAGGGTATCTATAGCTTCCTTTATCCAGAGGAAGGAAGCAAGAGAAAATGTCCACACGACAAAACGTGTACAAACAGTGTCTGACCAAACCCCCACATCTGAGATGTCTCTGATTATTGCAGGAATCAACAGGGAATCTCCGAACTCAATGGTTGCTCTGGCAGTTTTAATTGAAAACAGTTGCACTCTCCCCACCCAGCCTGGATTGTGACTCACAGGGCAGTCCTCCAGGCCAAGTGTTTTACAAAATACTCTGCATCGCCATGGCAACAGCCCAGGCTCTGCCCCCTCACTCGGGTGTGGTTAGACTAAGTACTACAGTTTTGTTTTTTTATAGTATCTGCTTGTTTGACTAGTTATAAATTTGAGCCATTAATCACAGGAAGAGACCTCTGGGTTTACAACATGACGTTCCTTTGGACACAGGAGAGCTGTCATATAGAAGAGCAAGAAACAAAGAGAACAAAAGGGGAGATATGAAATAACACAATGACTTCTTGTTAACAGCTGCTATTCGGCACATGTCTCTGCTGTGACTTTAGTCACAGACAACACTGAACTACCTGAGGAGGGAAGAGATAACAATAATTGTGGAGGTCTTGGTATGAAGCACACTTAATCCCCACAGCAGCACTTATTATTGTTTCTATTTTACAGATGGAGAAACTGAGACACAGAGAGCTTACGGTCACACAACTGGTAACGGAGCCAGGATTCAAACCCAGGCAGTCTGATTCCAGGGACCCCCACTCTCAATCACTAGATATGATTACCTCAGGTTATAGGAGAGGAAGAGCCTCAACAACAGTTGTTTGCTTTTTGTTTTGTTTTGTTGCTGATTTTTTTTTTTTACAGTTAAATTACATCAAGACTTTAAAGTCTAAAACAGGATGGATTTCAAGATTGACAGTTAACTGCTAAGTAAGCAAAAACTGAAGAAGTGGTGTAGTGGAGACCTGGCTAGGAGGATCCAAGAACTTCTCACAGATGTGCGAAGAAAGTTCTGTTTAGTGCTAATCAAGTAAATTGTACCTCCAGCCCTCCTTCACATCTGGCACCTTCCCCTTCTTCCCTGGCCATAGATTCTGCCCACTTTAAAACCAGGTATCTCACAGATCCACCCACCCCTCATCACAAGGTCGGGTAGGGCATCAGTACTGTGACCGACTGGGTGGAAACCCAGGTTCTTGCTCGGCATGACTCGTACTGGCCAATAAATGAGAGACTGAGGTGGGAGAACAGGAAAGGCACCTTTATTTCATTGTACAAGGAAATGGAGTCAGTCAGAGCTGCTGCCGCCAAAACTGCTCGCTAAGGGCGGGCAGGCCAGTTACTTCTGAAGAGGTTTACAAGTAGGGAGTTCAGGCAAGTTACATTGGCAACATTCTTAATCGTACTACGCAGGCGCAATGGGGTTTTCATAAAAGCGGAATGCAAATTCTAAGCTAGGGGGACGAGGCCAAGCAAAGCAAAGAGGATTTTTAATACAGTACTGTGGGGGCTGTCTCAGTGCAAGTCCACCACCATTACTGGAGGCACAATTCACAAAGCCCACCCCACTGACAGACAGTCACCAGGGACACCAAGGACAGCCTTATCTGTAGAAATGTCCTTGTTTGAAAGGATGCCCCACTGGCTGTTTGAATTGCTTGAACTCAGGAGGGCTATTAGGTTTTCCGCTCTAGATCCAGAGCCGTTATTTCAGACTCAGGATGAAAAAGGAAGCAATGACCACTGTGATGGTTAAATTTGTGTATCAACTTGGCTTGGCTGTGGTGCTAGTTGTTTGGTCAAACGGTAGTCTAGATGTTGCTGTGGATGTATTTCATTGATGCAATTAACATTTACGATCATTTGACTTTAAGCAAAGGATATTATCCTTGATAATCTGGGTGGGCCTCATCCAATCAGCTGAAGGCCCTAAGAGCAAAAACTGAGGTGTCCCGGAGAAGAAGGAGTTCTGCCTCAAGACAGTAACATAGAAATAATGCCTGAGTTTCCAGCCTCCCAGCCTGTCCTACAGATTTCAGAACTGCTAGCCTTCACAATCCCGTGAGCCAATTTCTTATATTCCCTTTCCTCTCCTTCCCTTCCTGTCCCTTCCACCGTCTTCCTTCCTTTCCGCCCTCTTTCTCTCTCTATATATCCTATTTTATATATATGTATATCTTATTATATTACAAAAAAAAAAAAAAAAAAAACCCTAACCCGTTGCTGACAAGCCATAGTGACCCAACAGGACAGAGCAGAACTGCCCCATAGGGTTTCCAAGGCGCAACTGGTGGATTTGAACTGCTGATATTTTGGTTAGCAGCTGTAGCTCTTAACCAGTGTGCCACCAGGGCTCTATCTTATTATACACAGAGACTACATATACATAGGTTCTATTTCTCTGACTGATCCAAATATATTTAATGCAAAGTTAGGAGTAGAGATTTGGTTGAACTTAAATTCAAAAGCGAACTGAAAATTAAACTTAACCAATCCTTCTAGGCACTGAAGTGATTTGGGTACTTGGTCATTGTCGGGAGCACTTAGGTCTAGTGAGGATCATTCAAGGCAGCACGAGGCTCTCCTGGGCTCAGAGTTCTGTGCTGTAAGCACCTCCATTATCTGTGTCACAATGGAAAACCACTGTGCCACAATAACTGAGTGCAATAGGCCTCATCACGGGGTCAGATCAGCAACAAGTGATTATCAGAAACATGGTCTCATCACCAGCATGCAGGCACTGCAGGCTTGCTGCGTCTACTAGCTGTGTGACCGGGCAAGTTGCTACCACCTGTCCCTCCATTTCTTCACTTGTAAAAAGTGGGTAATAGAAGTTCCCACCTCTTAGGGCTTTTGTGAAGGTTAAATAAATTAATTCATGCCAAGTGCTTACAATAGTCCCTGGTACCAAACCAAACCAAACCCACCGCCATTGAGTTGATTCTGACTCATAGTGACACTGTAGGACAGAGCAGAACTGCCCCACAGGATTTCCAAGGCTGTAAGACCCTCAAGGAAGACCCTCCATGAGATGAATTGGCACAGCGGCTGCAACAATGGGCTCAAACACAGGAGGACCAGGCAGTGTTTCATTCTGTAGTGCACAGGGTCACTATGAGTCAGAACCGACTCAATGGCACCTAACAACAATAACACAGAATACTTAATTAAATTAGGGATTACAAAAATAAGTACAACTGATACAAATAGGTATAGGTCCCTGGGTGGCACAAGCAATTTTTGATTGGCTGCAACCATAAAGGACTATATTGACAACCAAACACGTACAGGTCACTAACTCACAATCCCTGGCCACCAATGGGAATCCCTGGATGGTGCAAATGGTTAACTTGCTCAGCTGCTAACTGAAAGGTTGGCAGTTCGACTCCACCCAGAGGCACCTTGGAAGAAAGCCTTGGCAATCTACTTCCAAAAATTCAGCCATTGAAAACTAAGGAGCACAGTTCTACTCTGACGCACAGGGGGGTCGCCATGAGTCAGAATCAAGTCAACAGCAACTGGTTTTTCTGGCACTAATGGCACCCTCTGCACATTTGCTTCTGACCTTTACAGGTTTGGTGCCTTTGGAGCACTCATGATATCAAGTGTTTGCTCCATGTTATTACTTGGCTTGGGTGATAACCTAGTTGGGTACACACATCATCTCATGCCATCCCCCACAACGACACAATGCATTAGGGTCTTGTATCTCCATTCTACAGATAAGAAAACTGAGTCTTAAAAGAGTTTAAGTAACATTCAAGGTCGCACAGCAGGCATCCAGCAGGGATAGCTCCTGGGACAGCCAGACACTGTAAATGAGAGGTGGGACTCTGCTGAGTCCTCTGGCCCTAATGTCCTGGGATTCCGAATGGTACCGGCGAGCCCACCTCCCAGACTAGGGGTATCAGTACATTCCAATTCAGTGTTGTCAGATGTCTACCACTCAAAATACAAAATGCATTTAATTTTTCTCCTTTAGTGCAAAGTGAAGAATAGCAGTGTTGGCGTTTTGCCAATAAATATCTAAAACGAGTAATTTTAGAAGCCACTGTGAAGCAATTCTATGCCACGGAATCAAGCTTCTGAATTGCAAATATTTAGCAAAAAGAGCGTTATGAGTGGGCGCCAAGCACGGGGGAGGAGCGAGGGGAAAGGTAAAACAGGGTGGACAATTGGATTTTTGTTTTCCCATCACAGCAGTGAGAACTAGAGCCTGCAAAAGGAGGGAAAGTATGTGTACAGGCATTTATCACAGCCAGTTTCGGTTTTTAAAAACCACTTAGAACAGTGTATCATTACTAAGCAACTGTAACTAAGTTACTCCATCAGTGGTGAAAATACAATACACACACACAGACACCGGATCTTTCCAATGAATGGCCCTTGACTCATTTTCACTAGTCCTTAATACCATCGTCCACAGAGCAGCAGCAGCAATGATATCATGATTTCTGCCAGCGAGCCAGAGAGGAAGAAATAATGTCAGCATTGAATGTGTGCCTGTGTGTGCGTGTATCATATGTTTGTAAGTGTGTAAATGAATGAGTGTGTGTGTATAAGTGGAAAGTGACGTAAGGCAGCTAGAAGCTTGCAAAGGAGTTGAATGATCTTGATCAATTTCCCCAGCAGCAGGCTTAGCTGGATTAGTTTAGGATACTGTCTTAGTTACCTAGTGCTGCTGTAACAGAAATACCGCAAGTGGAAGGCCTTAACAAGCAGAGATTTATTTTCTCACAGTTGAGGAGGCTAGAAGTCATAAATCAGGGTATGGGTCTAGGGAAATGTCCTTGTCTCTTCTGAACTGCTGCTCCTCTGGGATTTTCACCTGCCTTGGCTTCTATCTTCCCCCATCTCTTCTTCCTGGCTTGCTTGCTTAATCTCTTTTATATCACAAAAGACATTGTGACACACCCTGTACTAATCCTGCCTCATTAACATAACAAAGACAACCCATTCCCAAACGAGGTTCTAACCACAGGCATACAGGTTAGGATTTATAACACATATTTTGGAGGGACACAATTCAATCCATAACAGACACTCTGATAAGTTTTAACAGAATCACTATGTATTTGGGAGGGATTGGTTCAGAACTGGAAGTTCTTGGGTGGTTGATACAGTTAAGCGCTCAGCTGCTAACTGGGAGGTTGACAGTTCAAGTCCACCCAGAGGCACCTCAGAAGAAAGACCTGGCAGTCTACTTCTGAAAAAATCAACCACTGAAAATTGTATGGAGCACAGTTCTGCCCTGACACATATGAGGTCACCATGAGTCAGAATCAACCCCACAGCAACTTTTTTATTTCTTTTAGTGTGTTATTCGGAACTAGCAACTTCCACCATAAGGCCGTGAGTACAATGGTTACCCTCACAGGCTCTGGCAGCAGACTGCATAGGTTTGAATTCCAATTTCTTTGTTTACTAGCTATGTTTTCTTGGATTAATTACTTAACCTCTCTGAACTTCAGTCCCTCCACCTGAAAATTGGGGTTAATAACTTTTTAATAGACCCTACATCACAGGGTGGTTGTGAGGATTACATACAACGGTCATGGCACATAATTATTGTTGTTGTTAGATGCCATCAAGTCGGCTCCGACTCAGAGCAACCCCATGTACAACAGAACAAAACACTGCCTGGTCCTGCGCCACCCTTACAATCCTTGTTATGCTTGAGCCCATTGTTGCAGCCACTGTGTCCATCCATCTCATTGATGGTCTTCCTCTTTTTCCCTGACCCTCTACTTTACCAAGCAAGATGTCCTTCTCTAGGGACCAATCCCTCCCGATAACATGTCCAAATTATGTGAGACTAAGTCTCACCATCCTCGCTCCTAAGGAGCATTCTGGGTTAATTACTACTCACGAGTGTCAGCTTTACTATTACCACCTCTCCCAATGAAAATCACAGGTAACTCAAAGATGCTGACCGCTTCAACCGGTGATTCTCAACAAGGATGGGTCTGAGAAATTTGCAGGTGTGTTTTTTGGCTGTCACAACGATTGGCAGTTCCTGCTGGCGCTTAGTGGGTAAGGGCCGAGGATGCTAGTTGTTCCTCAATGCCTGAAGTCAGTACCATGGTGAATTGCCTCATGTCCTTCCCACAGTCTTCATGTAGGTTAAAAAAAAAAAAAAAAACAGTTACAGCAAGTTGATTCCGACTCATGGCAACCCCACGAGCGCAGGGTAGAACTGCTCCATGGGTTTTTATGGCTGACCTTTTGGAAGCAGATCACCAGGACTGTCTTCCGAGGTACCTCTGGGTGGGTTTGAACCACCAACGTTTTGGTTACTAGTCAAGCGCTTAACTGTTTGCACTGCCCAGGGACTCCTTTGTGTAGGTTAAAAAAAAAAAAAAGCTGTTTATGATTATCTGAACTTGGAGGCTAGTTCCATTTTACACATAAACACAAAGCATTTTTTTCACAGCTTAAATAAGTACTGAATTTTCCTGGGATGTAACTATTATGTAAAACAAGTAAAGCTGAACTTCATGTAGCTTAGAACTTTCCCAAGAGCTGTTCACATTCTGTAAAATTAGGTCACTAACAACCAACTGGAGTCCCAGCCAGTATCTGTAGCTATGGCACTCACAGTGGTTCTATGTGTACCTGCAAGGTTCTTACTCTGTCATTTTGTCTGCTAGAGTAGCTATGCTTGACAAATCATGTATTGAAACTGAGAGTATTTTATTATAAATTACTTCCCTTTTATTTCTCCTGTACATGATAGTTTGGGCATTAGATCAACTTTTTAAATTACGTGTTTCAAACCCCAGTGCCATCAAGTCGATTCCAACTCATAGTGACCCTATATTAGACAAGCTATATTTATATATTTTACTTCAGGGGAGCAAAGAGACTATTACAAAGTATTTGTTATGAAAGGGGGTGTTGGCCCATGTGTAAGTGGTGGAGGGACCCTACTCACAGACCCCACATTTAAAGGGGAATTCATTAACTGCCAGGTTTGGTGAACAACTAAATTCTTTAACCAGTTACCCAACCAAAGCAAAACCCATTACCATCGAGTTGATTCCAACTCATAGTGATCCTATAGAACAGAGAAGAACTGCCCCATAGGGTTTCCAAGGCTGGAATCTTTATGGAAGCTGACTGCCACATCTTTCACCTGAGGAGTGGCTGGTGGGTTCAAACCACTGACCTTTTGGTTAACAGCGGAGCTTTTTAACCACTGCACCGCCAGGGCTCCTTAACTGGTTGAATAGATGTTAAATATGTCAATTACGTTGATACCAAGGAGCTCTGGTCAAGCAGTGCTTAAAGCACTTTGCTGCTAACCGAAAGGTCGATGATTGGAACCCACCAGCCACTCCTCTGGAGAAAGATGTGGCAGCCTGCTTCCATAAAGATTTACACTCTTGGAAGCCCTATGGGGCAGTTTTACTGTGTCCTATAGGGTTTTTTTTTTTTATATAGGGTTGGTTTTGGTGGAATGCTGAAACCTGATGTGGCAGGCACGATAATGGCCCCTTTAAGATGTACATGTCTTAATACCCTGAACCTTCAAATATGTCCGATTACATGGCAGATGGGGAATTAAAATTGCAGAAGGAATTAAGGTTCCTAATCAGCTGACCTTAAATAGATTATTCTGGATTATCTAGGTGGGCCCAATGCAATCACCAAAAACCAAACCCAGTGCCGTCAAGTCAATTCCGACTCATAGCGACCCTATAGGACAGAGTAGAACTGACCCATAGAGTTTCCAAGGAGCGCTTGGTGGATTCAAACTGCCAACCTCTTGGTTAGCAGCCATAGCACTTAACCACTACACCAACAGGGTCATCACAAGGGTCCTTAAAATTGGAAGGGGGAGACAGAAGAGTGAGAGTCAGAGAAAGATGTGATTATGGCAGAAAGGGGCACAGAGACGCCACATTTCTGCCTTTGAAGATGGAGGAAGGAGACCACCAGCCAAGGAATGTGGACGACTTCTAAAGGCTGGGAAGGGCAATGAAACAAATTCTTCCCTGGAGATTCCCAAAAAGGAACGCAGATGTGCCAACACCTTGATTTTAGCCCAGTGAGACTCGGTTCAGACTTCCAACCTACAAAACTGTAAGATAACAAATTTGTGTTGTTTAAACTACTACGTTTGTGGTCATTTGTTATAGCACTATATGCGGAGAACTAATACACCTTAAAGTGTGTACATGAGACATTATTAAACGAAACAAGCAGGATTCAGAACACACATACATGCCTCCTGCAGCTGGATCTTAAATGCAGATGTAGAGGTGAGGAGCATGGAGCTGGTGCTGCAGTGGGTTGAAATGAACAAGCCAGACCAGTGAGCAAGCTCAAGAGACCCTGGTCCTAGGCCTGCCTCTACAGCCCGCTTGCTGTACGAAGTTCGAAGCATCAGCAATCTCTCTGGGCCTCAGGTTTTCTCACTCAGGCAGCAAATATTTACAGAACACTTGCTATTGATGCTCTCTGAGGTCTCATTCAGCCTTATTGTCCCGTGATTCCCTGAGTCTAAACAAAATGTAATGTTTACCGTGTTTTATGTGTGTGTGAGAGAAAGAGGTTGGCCGGGTGCATGAGTATTTTAATTACAAAAAGCAGTTATGTGACGTGCCCGCACTGCTGTTGAGTGGATTCCAGCTCGTAGCAACCCTATAGAACAGAGCAGAACCGCCCCATAGGGTTTCTAAGGAGTGGCTACTGGATTCGAATGGCCAGCCTTTTGATTAGCAGCCAACCTTTTAACCACTATACCACAGGGCTCCTATGTGAGGCTAGATGACTGAAAAAGTTTCTCTAACGGAGCAAAAGAAATCACAATTTATCAAATTTAAACCATCTGTGTTAAATTTTCCTGTTTTTCCAAGCTAAGGTGTAACTAAAAAAAAAAAAATATATTGTTGTTAAATTCCATTTAATTTTAATTCAGTGACAAAAAAAAAAAAATCCGTGAGCACCTTCTAGCATTTTCTCCTCTTGGTAGTAATTACTTATTTTATATTAGTGCTGCCATTATGTTACTTTATAAATACATATACAAATACATATATATACAGGCAATTTTAAATGAGTGTGTTTTAAGTAAAATTTGGGGTTCTTAGAAATAAGAAAAATAATTGTAAGAGGAAAAAAAAGAATAGGGAGCATGAACTATAAGGAATAAAAAAGCTAATTTAAGACCATCATCATTGCCGATTGCGGGGGTAGCTGCTGCCAGAGGAGCAGGTTTGGGAAGGAAGCAGTCATTGCGCTTGCTCCCTGCAGTCCTCCCAGAGGAATGACCACGGATAAAAGGGAGCTGGTACGGAAAGCTGAACTCATGGAGCAGGCTGAGCACTGTGAGGACATGGCTGCAGCCATGAAGGCAGTTCACGGGACAGGGGCCTGAGCTCTCCAGACAGCATACCTAAGATCACCTGGGAAGCTTGTTAAAATGTAAGTTCTGATTCAGCATATCTGGGGTGGAAATGCAAATTCTCAGCAGGGAGTCGAGCCGGAATGAACAGATTTGGAGCCCTGGTTGAAAGACAACAGGAAAAACAAACCAAAAATTTTTAAAAAACAGAAATGTGGTAAGAAAATAGGGAGGAAAGTGGGACACCTTCTCTTTCCATCTATAAGCTTCATTTTGTTTTATTTCTGCCCCAGGTACCCTACGCAAAAGCCTTACCCCTATTCTCACAGTGCCCTTCGGCCTTTCTTGAACTGTGATAAAGATAAATGAGTCACAAGATTCAGTGAACATCTGGTGCCCTCTGCAGGTTCTCAAGGCAACTTACTCTCTTTTTGTGTGTGACTTATAAAACAACCATCAATAATATGACCATTTGCCATGGAGTCCATTCCAACTCATGATGACCCCATGTGTGTTAGAGTAGAACTGTGCTCTACAGAGTTTTCAATGGCTGATTTTTTGAAAGTAGATCACCAGGCCTTTCTTCCGAGGTCTCTCTGGGTGGACTCGAACCTCCAACTTTTTGGTTAACAGCCAAGGCCATTAACCATTTGTACCACCCAGGGGCTACTCCTTGACCTTTATATAGAAACGTGTCCAACAATGAGGGAGAACAAGTACAGGTTTCAAGGGTTGTGTTTCTGGGACTGATATAGCGATTATGCTTTGGCATTCCCCATATTTTTAAAATGAGAGATTTTACCATCATTTGTTTAAAAAAAAAAAAAAACTGTGGTAGTGTGGTTAACTGTGGTCTAGTTAAAATGCATGGACTTTGTCAGAATTCCTGCTCCATAACTTACTAGCTTTTGTGACCCTGGGAAAGTTAATTAATCTCTCAGATCTGTTTGTTCAAGACATACCTCATAGGGCTGCTGTAAGAATTAAATGAGATTACACTGAGGTTATAGTGCCATAATCAGTATTTAGTGCTGGTAGTCCCTCAGTAAGTGGTTGCTTTTATTACCTCATTCCAAAGAGGGAAATATATTAAGAGCTCCATATGCCTGGTTAGAAGCCCTGGTGGTGCAGTGGTTAAGTGCTCCACTGCTAAGAGGTGGAGGTGGATTGAACCCACCATCTCCTCCACAGGAGAAAGATGTGACAGTCTGCACCCGTAAAGATTATAGCCTTGGAAACCATATGGGGCAGTTCAACTCTGTCCTATAGGGTTGCTATGATTTGGAAACGACTTGATGGCACACAACAACAAAATATCCCTGGTTATACAAAAAACGGAATGTAAATTACAGTCTTATAGTCTTACAGTCTTTATTCTCCCTAGTTTGTTTTTTTTTTTTCCTATTCTACCATGCCAAAGATAGTTGCAGCGTCTGTGGTTTCTGCCCTGGAGTGAGAAATCTCACAGGCGGAGCCCATGTTTCCTGCAGCTGCCAGCTCAGACCTGCCACTTGTCCCTCCAGCTCCCCTGTGGGAAGTGCTGTTCTCAGAATGACTCATACCCCACGTTATGGATTGAATTGTGTCCCCCCAAAACATGTGTCACCTTGACTAGGCCATGATTCCCAGTATTATGTGGTTGTCCACCATTTTGTGATCTGATGTGATTATGCTATGTGTTATAAATCCTAACCTCTGTGATATTAACGAGGCAGGATTAGAGACAGTTATGTTAATGAGGCAGGACTCAATCTACAGGATTAGGCTGTATCTTGAGTCAATCTCTTTGAAGAAAGAAGCGCTGGGAGCAGAGCTTGTCCTTTGGACCCAGGTTCCTTGCTCTGAGAAGCTCCTAGACCAGGGGAAGATTGATGACAAGGACCTTCCCCCAGAGCCAACAGAGATAGAAAGCCTTCCCCTGGAGCTGGCACCCTGAATTTGGACTTCTAGCCTTCTAGACTGTGAGAGAATAAATTTCTGTTTGTTAAAACCATCCACTTGTGGTATTTCTGTTATAGCAGCACTAGATAACTAAAACACCCCATTTTCCAGAAGGACCTTTAGAACTCATAGTACTTTTTTCTCCCAGCCCTAAAAGCTTTGCAGAGCATTCACCCAAGACTTCTCACATGACAGATTTCTATGCCTTGAACCTTGTTTCTCTGACCTTAATCCCTCTCAGAGGAAGACGCAGAGATTGCTTTTAGCCACTTTTAATGTGTCTGTTTGTATAGTGGAACCCTGTTGGCACAGAGGTTAAGAGCTTGGCTGCTAACCAAAAGGCTGTCAGTTCAAATCTACCAGCCATTCCTTGGAAACCCTAGGGGCAATTGTACCTTGTCTTATAGGGCTGGAATTGACTTGATGGCTATGTGTTTGATTTTTTGTTTGTTTGTATAGTGTTACCTAGCAAAGAGTGGCACAAAGGATTAAATGCTCAACCACTAGCCAAAAGGTTCGTGGTTCAAACCAACCCAGACATACCTCAGAAGAAAGGCCTAGCAATCTACTTCCCAAAGGTCACAGCCTTGAAAATCCTATGGAATGCAGTTCTGCTTTGCACACATGGATCCTCATGAATTGGAGCCAATTCAATAGCAACTAACACCACCACCTAGCAAAGTCCCCAAAAAGCAACAACGCAACAAACCAGCCATCTCCTCTAATATTCCATGAGTTTGATGGTGACAGGCACAGTGATCCAGGTTTCCAGGTAAGCTAGGATACGTGTTCCCGGTTGTAGTTTCTGAACTAGTTTGGATCACTAAACATACTTCATTGTCCTGTAGGCACATCTGTTCCTGCCATGGAATATAAGAGGTAGGAACCATGTGACCCCTCACTTTACTGAAGAGAAAAGATTTCCAAGGTCTCATTTTATGTGTGTGTTGACTTTTTTATACCAGACTTGGAAACCAGAAAGATAGATAGTATCACTTTGTAAGGCTCAGCAGACTAAGTTTCAAAGTCCTTATAAGCCCCTAATAAAGGCAGTAGTCATCAGCTAAAGGTAAAAACTATTAGGTATTAAGATAGACATAATCTATGAGTTTATTAAGGAAAATTAGCCTAAATGTATATTAGGAAATAATTGAAAGATGCATAAAATTTTCCTGATTGCTAGAAGAATGCTTATAATAGCCAAACATTTTACCTGCTGAAGATAACACGAGACCAAAAGGGTGGCTCCTGTCTGGAGGCAGGATGAGAAGGCAGGAAGGGACAGGAGCTGCTTGGATGGACACAGGAAACCTGGGGTAGAAAGGGGGAGTGTGCTGGGACATTATAAGGATTTCTACTAGTGTCATGTGACAATATGCGTATCAATTTTTGTATGAGAAATTAACTTGAGCTGTAAGCTTTCACCTAAAGCACAATAAAAAGAAAAAAAAAATTACCTGCTGACCACAAATTCAGAAGATGAAAGGAAATGGAAGTAATAGATAATTACCTAAATACACTTGTGGTAAGCAAAACAATGCCTCCTCAAAGATGTCCATGTCTTAATCCACAGAACCTAGGAATATGTAAACTCTTACGGCAAAAAGGACTTTGCTGGTGTGATTAAATCAAAGACCTGGATATGGGGAGATTATCCAGGTGCGCCCAGTGTAGTCAGCACAGATTTACAGCCTTGGAAACCCTATGGGTGGTTCTACTCCATCCTATAGGGTCGCTATGTGTTGGAATCAACTCGACGGTGACAGCTTTTTGTTTTGTTTTTTATTTTTTATCAAAATCTTTATGCAGGATTATCTGAAATAAATGAAATCGTTCATTACATTTTTCTCTGAATTAGGCCAGACTATCAGAAAGCTGGAAACTCTGGTGGCAGAGTGGTTAGGTGCTATGGCTGCTAACTAAAAGGTCAGCAGTTCAAAACTACCAGGTGCTCCTTGGAAACTCTGTGGGGCAGTTCTACTCTGTCCTATAGGGTCGCTATGAGTCGGAATCAACTCGACAACAGTGGGTTTGGTTTTTATCAGAAAGCTATATACTATATCGTTTTGCCTCCACTGCCAGGACTTCTCCATCTCCCTTGAATTTCCTTCACTGAACTTTGGTGCCATGAGCTTATATGGAGGGACGTTGCATGGCAAAGCCAATGAGGCTTCGTGTTGCCTTTACAGTAAGGATGTCACTGAGGATGTTAATCATCACACACAGAGTCTCCTCTATGAGGATTCATATTTTAAGGTCTCAGTACCAGAAACAGGTAAGGTGCTTCTAAGCAGAAGATGCGGCTGCTGCTTCTTTTGAACTCTTTCAGAAATATGACACACATACAGCAAAGTGCACAAGTCTGTAGGGGAGGGGGTATTCTGGGAAGATGGTGGCAGCGGTGGCAGCAGCACAGTTTTGCAATCTGTCCCAATCACCACATAAAAACAGACAAGGAACTAGACAGCAACACCAAAAATGTATGGACATTTACAACAAAACTAGATGATAATGTATCCCCAAGAACCCCAAAATACAAGCAAGTGGAGACAAACAGCCAACAAAAGCCACAAAACCTGTTTATAGCAGAAGCAGTGTGGGAGAAAGAAGAAATGGAGACAGCATCTGGTTGACCGAAGAACAGTAGAACCCCCAAATCGCCAACAGGTACAGAAGGCACAGCTGAAAATTAGAGAGGTTTTGCTGTCTCCAAAACTAGGAGAGTACAAAGCACCCCCAGTATAGACTGAGGGATCTGGGGCAGTTTGTCCCCTATAAATTCTCAAAACCCATCTGACAGGGCTCCCTTCCAGGACAGGGTCCCACGCTTGGGGAAAACTGTAGGGAGTGGACGCAAAGTGGAGCAAGACAGGGACAAAAGGAAAAAGTAGGTCCACATCAAACTGGGAGAGAAGAGTCCAGGAATCCTAGAAAGCAAGCTTACACATTTTTTAACATTACAACAAAACAACAGCAGAGGGAGCTCTGTGAGAGGAGAAAAGTATTCCTCATTCTAAAAGTTCCCATCTCCCCCAGCCACCCCGCCCCCCTGTTGCTAAAGTTCAGAAAGACTAATTTCCCATTAAAATGAACAACCGAAAAAGATCAATGTTGAATCCTGTAATGGTTAATGTTATGTGTCAACTTGGTTAGCCTATGATTCTCAGTGGTTTGGCAGACACTATGAAAAACCCATTGCCGTCAAATCGATTCTGACTCATAGCGACCCTATAGGACAGAGTAGAACTGCCCCATAGGGCTTCCAAGAAGTGATTGGTGTGTTGGAACTGTCAACCTTTGGGGTAGTAGCCGAACTCTTAACCATTGCACCACTGGAGCTCCCAGACACTATGCAATCATTTTCCATTTTGTGATCTGATGTGAGCAACCAGTTTAGTTGGGAGGGGAGTTTCCTTGGGGATGTGGCCTGCCTCCAGTAGATAAATAGATGTCCTGGCAAAGCTCGTTCTCTTTTCTAGACAGCATTGTGGCCTGACCTGCAGATTTTGGATTCGTCAGCCCCTGCAACCACATGAACCAGCAGAGGTCTTCAGCCTATCGCCCGACCCAGCCCCAGCATTCCGGTGAGCCATTTCCTTGAAGTAAATTTATACATGTAAGTATGTGTATGTGTGTGTGTGTGTGTGCTTCACTGCTTTTGCTCCTCTAGAGAATTCAGACTAAGACAAATTTATTAAAATCAAAAAAGAGGAAAAAGTAGAATAATAGCCCTACAAACAATGGAAGCATGCCTGAAAGATGTGCCCACAACAGATAAAAACTGTAACCTATTTTTTCAAAACAAGCTAAAAGACATTAAGAATATAATACAAATCTTAAGAGCACAGCTCAAAGGATTTATAAAAATTTATATACCCGTGTACCCACCACCCATTTTTAGAAGTGGAGCACTGCCCAGCATCCTTGAAGGCTCCCTTGTGCCCCCTCCTAATCAATATCCTTCAGAAAGTGAACACTATTTTGACTTCTACCATTTTAAACTAGTTTTGTCTATTTTTGAAGGTCATATAAATAAAATGTAAATGTACTCTTGTATGTCTGGCTTTTTTTCACTCACCATTATGTTTGTGAGCTTGGGCTATATTATGTGAAGCACGTTGTTGTTGTTAGGTGCAGTCGAGTCATTTCTGACTCATAGGGACCATATGTACTACAGAACGAAACACTGCCTGGTCCTGTGCCATCCTCATAATCATTGTTATGTTTGAGCCTGTCATTGCAGCCACTGTGTTAATCCATCTCATTGACAGGCTTCCTCTTTTTCAATGACCTAGCATGATACTCTTCCCCAGGGACTGGTCCCTCCTGATAACATGTCCAAAGTATGTTAGATGAAGTCTCACCATCCTTGCTTCTAATGAGCATTCTGGCTGTACTTCTTCCAAGACAGATTTGTTCATTTTTCTGGCCGTCCATGGTATATTCAATATTCTTCGCCAACACCGTAATTCAAAGGCATCAATTCTTCTTTGATCTTCCTTATTCATTGTCCAGCTTTCACATGCATATGAGGCAATTGAAAATATCATGGCTGCGGTCAGGTGACATCTTTGCTTTTTAACGCGTTAAAGAAGTCTTTTGCATCAGATTTGCCCAGTGCGATATGTTGTCTAATTTCTTGACTGCTGCTTCCATGGGCGTTGATTGTGGATCCAAGTAAAATGAAATCTTTGACAACTTCAACACTTTCTCCTTTTGTCGTGATGCTGCTTATTGGTCCAGTTGTGACGATATTTGTTTTCTTTATGTTGAGGTGTAATCTGAAGGCTGTAGTCTTTGATTCTCATCAGTAAGTGCTTCCTACTTATGGTATGGTTGGAGAAATCTTTAACAAACTTATCAATCATCATGGGACAAATAACAGATGAAGTTGCTAATGAGATAAAAACACAACAGTAATCTCTGACCTGTCACTGTCAGCAAGCAAGGTTGTGGCAACTGCATATCGCAGGTTGTTAATGAGTCTCCCACCAACCCTAATGCCGCATTTGCCTCCATATAGTCTACTTTCTTGGATTATTTGCTCAGCACACGGATTGAATAAGTATGATGAAAGGATCCAACCTTGATTCATACCTTTCCTGATTGTAAACCACTGCGTGATGTGAAACATAGTCCACTCTTTTTCATCTCAATAGGGAAACTATATGACTTTACCAAAGCTTATCCATTCTACCGCTAGTGGGTGTTTGAGTTACTTCCACTTTGGAGCTATTATGAAAGAAGCTACTACCAACATCCTTTTTGCTGTCTTTTTCATTCACTTTTGTTAGGAAATAGGGAAGAAATCAGTTTGGGGGCAAAGGGAAGAAAAAAATCCCTTCAGTCTTCTTATCTTGTTTTTCCTGAATTATTCCTTTCCTTAGTTCTGATTAAACTTTAATTCCAGAATTGTCATAGGGAATGCATATGTTTGGCCCTTTGTAGATACTGCCAAACAGTTTACAAAAGTGGTTTTATTAATTTCCATTGACCGTTTGGATAACCTCTTTTTTGATGTGCCTGTACATGGTTGCTGTGAGTCGAAATCGACTCGACGGCACTGGGTTTGGTTTTTTTGGTTTGGTTCAAGATGTGCCTGTTAAAGTCTTTTGTGTGTGTATGGGGTCTTTTTCTTGTTGATGTGTAGTAGTTTTTTATATACTTTGGTTACAAGCCCTTCACCTGATGTGTGTTTTTGCAAATACCTTCTCCCACTGAGACTTGCCTTTTCACTCTCTTATTGGTATCTTTTGATGAACAAACCAAACCTGTTGTTGTTGAGTCAATTCCAACTCCAAGTGACCATGTGGGACAGAGTAGAACTTCCCCCATAGTGTTTCTGAGACAGAGCACCCAGAGTGCTGTAGTCTTTACCTGGCTTCCTCCCCTACAGTGTTGTATTGAAAAATCCTTTCCTTTGCTGGGCCTCCCCCATCCCCTCTCCTGCCAGCTTTGTATTTGAATCCTGCCTTTGCTTGCAAGTTATATGTAAACCCCATTGTGCCTGTATAGTATGATTAAGAATGTTGCAGACGTAACTTGTATGAACTCCCTACTTGTAAACCCCTTTAAAAGTATGTGGCCTGCCTGCCCTTGGCAAGCAGTCTTGGCGGCAGCAGCTCTGACTGACTCCATATCCTTGCACAATGAAATAAAGGTGCCTTTCCTCTTCTCCCACCTTGGTCTCTCGTTTACTGGCCAATATAAGCCATGCTGAGAAAGAACCTGGGGTTTCTACCTGGAAACATTTCTGGTGAGCCAGCCAAGAGCCGTCTGCTCAGTTCCTGAGGTGGATCAGAAAACAGAACAGCCCCAACGTCTGGTGCCACCAGATTTCTCCTGGAGACCTTGGAGCCGCCCTGAAAGCTGATTGACCCTGGGACCCAAATGATGGCTCTGTGAGAAATATGAAATGCTCCTGGGTTTTCGGTAAGCGCGTAGGCAAGGCCTTAGAAGAGTCCCAAGAAGTGAGAGAAATTGACTGTTGAGGGCATTAGGAATCGGAGGTTGGTTGGGAAGTAACAGGATAATTTCTAGGTAACGCCTTAGAAGAGTCCCAAGAAGTGGGCGGAATTAACCACTGAGGGAATAAAAGGCTCAGGTATCTGTTAAATTGGTGCACCAGATTAGGCTGTGTGAGTATGTGAGCGTATCTAGAGAATGGGGTATGTTCAAGAGATCCTGAGATGCGGCCTGCTAAGATGCAACCATAAGAACTAGGAACAGAGACTCAGATAGACATGGCTCTGGTAGCATGCTAGTCCCTGTCCTACTTTTGCCTCTTTAAATATATGCTGAATAAAACCTTTCTTTTTGCTTTACTAAACTTGTGGTGTTTTCACTCTATAAGAGTTAATGGTAGAGTTGTAGCAGAGATTCTAAAACCACCAATCCAGTCGACCTCGAAGAGACCCGAGCTGCGGAACAGAAGCCGGCAAAAAGAGAGGTCCTACCTTCTGGACCCAAGCATTCAGACTCCATGTCCCTTCGACACTGACGGGATTAGTGCTCTTGGGAAAAAGAGTCTTTACTTGTTCTTTTTGTTCATTTTCTCATGTTTTCCTAAGTTTTGTTCAGCATAATTGTTTGAAAAACAAGTTGTTTGATTAAGGAGAATCTTTCTTAGATTTTTGCTGGATCGTTTGTTTAAAAATGATACCTAATAACTCTTGGTGAACTGCAGTTTAGGTCTGGATTCGGGCCTTTGAAACATTAAAGAGGTAATTCTATTTTCAAAGAGCTCTGAGCCACTAAGCCACAAAAATTCTGGCATTGATTGACCAGTAAAAGCCATTTGCGTCACCAGTGCTCATCACGAGCCTTAAAGACTCCTGTGATAGAAGGTGGTCATCAGACAGGCTTGAGCACTAGGCTGCCTACCACTCACAAGCAAACTCTTGTGCAACGAAGGTACACACTAGTCTAAGTGAAACACTGTCCAAACCCCGCGGCATCCCTCTTTAGGTTTCTTTTTGTGGCTCAGAGAAAACCTGGAAAATAGTGCTCTGTTTTGCCAAACTTTCAGGAAGAAGTGGCAGCTCCTGACCTATCTTGTAAAATTCTCAGGGAGAAGTGGTAGCTCCATACCTGTTTTATGATAGAGTTTTCTCAGTAAAGAATCACAATAATATTCCGCAATCTGATGCGCTGGCAAGTTAATAAGTTTTATCTTAAACCTGTTATTTCTGTTGAATTGAGTCTATCTTTGCAAAAATTGCTACATACACTTTAAGAAAGTAGAATCCCCATATCCTTGTTTTGTGTGGTATTGTTCGGTGAGTTTATGTGGCCTTTCTGTCTCCTTTTGTTCTGAGAGCTTGCTTCTGATCTAGAGCGTTGTGTCTAAGCTTCCGTCTTGTATCAGGTTGGAGGCTATGGCTGAGAATTGCTGTTTTTTGTAAGGCTCTCTTAGAACTTCAGTTCTTTCCTCATCCAAGAAAAACTGTATCTTGTGTCTGTTTTATGATTTAGATTCTGACTAGCTATATTGAAAAACTTTGTCAATCACAAAAACAAATCCTTTCTAAGTAACTTAAGCTAGATATTATATGAAATGTGTTTTATTTAAAGAAAAAGAATAATTTTGTCTTAAAGCAAAACTACAGTTCCAGAGTATAAAAAAGGAGCCAAGCCTAGAAAAAAATTGCTAAAGTGCTTTGGTATTTACTGGGTAGATAAAAGGTTGTAATAAAGAGAAAGCAAAACTGCTTTCCAAGAGAAAGAAATTAGTTATTTTTTGCCTTTCAAGATGCCTAGATCAACTTCTAAGAACTTTTAGTTAACTTACTGATGTTAATTTGAGCTAATAGATATTTGTTATAATTTAAGCTTATATACTTTTGCTTTTTCTGCTACAAGAGAAAGGATATATTGTTACCTAATTAGCGTCCTTGCCCTGGAACAGTCGAGCTAACCAAACGTACTCCAAGTCAGAAAGAGTGAGAAAGTTTATTAATGAGATGTATACATCACCGGAACCAAGCAGCAACACAGGCTGTCTCTATGGAGTCCCAAAGAGCAATTTTACATTAGAGCTTATATAGAATCTTACAAGGGTTACAAGTGTCTTTGTAGTCCCCTGCCAGACATTTCAAACCAAAAACTAAACCCAGGGAGCCAAGATGGCGGACTAGGCAGACGCTACCTCGGATCCCTCTTACAACAAAGACACGGAAAAACAAGTGAATCGATCACATACATAACAATCTACGAACCCTGAACAACAAACACAGATTTAGAGACGGAGAACGAACTAATACGGGGAAGCAGCGATTGTTTCCAGAGCCTGGAGCCAGCGTACCAGTCAGGTACGGCACAAGCACAGAGAGCTGCTCCACCCCCCTGAACTAACCCCGGGAGGGGGACCAGCCACTTCCACGGGCGGCGTGGGACGCAGCCGGTAGGAGAAGTCCCCGGGAGGCAGTGACTGGTCTTGGAGCAGAAAGAGCAGCGTCCGAGCTGGGGAACCGACCCGCAGGGATTTGGACTGGACGCAGGTACGGCATAAACACGGAGAGTTGCTCCACCCCCCTGAACTAACCCCGGGAAGGGGACCAGCCGGGTCGCGTGGGCGGCGTGGGACGCAGCCAGTAGGAGAAGTCCCCGGGAGGCAGCGACTGGTATTGGAGCGGGGAGAACAGCGTCCCAGCCGGGACACTCGGTCACGGCACAAGCACAGGGAGCTGCTCCACCCGTCTGAACTAACCCCGGGAGGAGGCCCAACTGGCTCTCGGGTGTGGCACGGCCACGCGGCTGGAGGGACGAGAAGTCCCCGGGAGGCAGAGACTGATTTTGGAGTCGAGAGTGCACCGTCCCAGTAGGGGAGCCTTGACGCTGGGCGTGGGGCTGGAAGCGGAGGATCTGACTGTGACTCCAGCGGGCCAGACCCCCCGGGGGCAATCTCCACACAGCCAGCACACATAGGCGACGCGCCCCGTGGGAATCTCAGATATAATAGTCATTCCAAGCAAGACAAGCAACTCTGGCTATATTCTGAGGTGCTACTCTCCTATCTCTCTGTTCCCTCCCCCACCTTTCCCAGGCGGCTTCATTAACATCTGAATAGCCTGAGCCAGAGGGAGAACTCTGATAGGGATCTGACTGCATTTTTTTTTAGCGGATTTTCTGGAAAAACTAGTTTTCCAGTGATGGCGCGGAGACAACAATCCATATCAAACCACTTAAAGAAGCAGACCATGACAGCTTCTCCAACCCCCCAAACAAAAGAATCAAAATCTTTCCCAAATGAAGATACAATCTTGGAATTATCAGATACAGAATATAAAAAACTAATTTACAGAATGCTTAATGATATCACAAATGAAATTAGGATAACTGCAGAAAAAGCCAAGGAACACACTGATAAAACTGTTAAAGAACTCAAAGATTATTCAAGAACATACTGGAAAAATTAATAAGTTGCAAGAATCCATAGAGAGACAACATGTAGAAATCTAAAAGATTAACAATAAAATTACAGAATTAGACAACGCACTAGGAAGTCAGAGGAGCAGACTCGAGCAATTAGAATGCAGACTGGGACATCTGGAGGACCAGGGAATCAACACCAACATAGCTGAAAAAAAATCAGATAAAAGAATTAAAAAAAATGAAGAAACCCTAAGAATTATGTGGGACTCTATCAAGAAGGATAACCTGCGGGTGATTGGAGTCCCAGAACAGGGAGGGGGGACAGAAAACACAGAGAAAATAGTTGAAGAACTCCTGACACAAAACTTCCCTGACATCATGAAAGACGAAAGGATATCTATCCAAGATGCTCATCGAACCCCATTTAAGATTGATACAAAAAGAAAAACACCAAGACACATTATCATCAAACTCACCAAAACCAAAGATAAACAGAAAATTTTAAAAGCAGCCAGGGAGAAAAGAAAGGTTTCCTTCAAGGGAGAATCAATAAGAGTATGTTCTGACTACTCAGCAGAAACCATGCAGGCAAGAAGGGAATGGGACGACATATACAGAACACTGAAGGAGAAAAACTGCCAGCCAAGGATCATATATCCAGCAAAACTCTCTCTCAAATATGAAGGCGAAATTAAGATATTTACAGACAAACACAAGTTTAGAGAATTTGCAAAAACCAAACCAAAGCTACAAGAAATACTAAAGGATATTGTTTGGTCAGAGAACCAATAATATCAGATATCAGCACAACACAAGGTCACAAAACAGAACGTCCTGATATCAACTCAAATAGGGAAATCACAAAAACAAACAAATTAAGATTAATTAAAAAAAAAAATACACATAACGGAATCATGGAAGTCAATAGGTAAAAGATCACAATAATCAAAAAGAGGGACTAAATACAGGAGGCATTGAACTGCCAGATGGAGAGTGATACAAGGCGATATAGAACAATACAAGTTAGGTTTTTACTTAGAAAAATAGGGGTAAATAATAAGGTAACCACAAAAAGGTATAACAACTCTATAACTCAAGATAAAAACCAAGAAAAACGTAACGACTCAACTAACATAAAGTCAAGCACTATGAAAATGAGGATCTCACAATTTACTAAGAAAAACGCCTCAGCACAAAAAAGTATGTGGAAAAATGAAATTGTCAACAACACACATAAGAAGGCATCAAAATGACAGCACTAAAAACTTATTTATCTATAATTACCCTGAATGTAAATGGACTAAATGCACCAATAAAGAGACAGAGAGTCACAGACTGGATAAAGAAACACAATCCATCTATATGCTGCCTACAAGAGACACACCTTAGACTTAGAGACACAAACAAACTAAAACTCAAAGGATGGAAAAAAGTATATCAAGCAAACAATAAGCAAAAAAGAAGAGGAGTAGCAATATTAATTTCTGACAAAATAGACTTTAGACTTAAATCCACCACAAAGGATAAAGAAGGACACTATATAATGATAAAAGGGACAATTGATCAGGAAGACATAACCATATTAAATATTTATGCACCCAATGACAGGGCTGCAAGATACATAAATCAAATTTTAACAGAATTGAAAAGCGAGATAGATACCTCCACAATTATAGTAGGAGACTTCAACACACCACTTTCGGAGAAGGACAGGACATCCAGTAAGAAGCTCAACAGAGACACAGAAGATCTAATTACAACAATCAACCAACTTGACCTCATTGACTTATACAGAACTCTCCACCCAACTGCTGCAAAATATACTTTTTTTTCTAGCGCACATGGAACATTCTCTAGAATAGACCACATATTAGGTCATAAAACAAACCTTTGCAGAGTCCAAAACATCGAAATATTACAAAGCATCTTCTCAGACCACAAGGCAATAAAACTAGAGATCAATAACAGAAAAACTAGGGAAAAGAAATCAAATACTTGGAAAATGAACAATACCCTCCTGAAAAAAGACTGGGTTATAGAAGACATCAAGGAGGGAATAAGGAAATTCATAGAAAGCAACGAGAATGAAAATACTTCCTATCAAAACCTCTGGGACACAGCAAAAGCAGTGCTCAGAGGCCAATTTATATCAATAAATGCACACATACAAAAAGAAGAAAGAGCCAAAATCAGAGAACTGTCCCGACAACTTGAACAAATAGAAACTGAGCAACAAAAGAAGCCATCAGGCACCAGAAGAAAACAAATAATAAAAATTAGAGCTGAACTAAATGAATTAGAGAACAGAAAAACAATTGAAAGAATTAACAAAGCCAAAAGCTGGTTCTTTGAAAAAATTAACAAAATTGATAAACCATTGGCTAGACTGACTAAAGAAATACAGGAAAGGAAACAAATAACCCGAATAAGAAATGAGAAGGACCACATCACAACAGAACCAAATGAAATTAAAAGAATCATTTCAGATTATTATGAAAAATTGTACTCTAACAAATTTGAAAACCTAGAAGAAATGGATGAATTCCTGGAAAAACACTACCTACCTAAACTAACACATTCAGAAGTAGAACAACTAAATAGACCCATAACAAAAAAAGAGATTGAAATGGTAATCAAAAAACTCCCAACAAAAAAAAGCCCTGGCCCGGACGGCTTCACTGCAGAGTTCTACCAAACTTTCAGAGAAGAGTTAACACCACTACTACTAAAGGTATTCCAAAGCATAGAAAATGACGGAATACTACCCAACTCATTCTATGAAGCCACCATCTCCCTGATACCAAAACCAGGTAAAGACATTACAAAAAAAGAAAATTATAGACCTATATCCCTCATGAACATTGATGCAAAAATCCTCAACAAAATTCTAGCCAATAGAATCCAACAACACATCAAAAAAATAATTCACCCTGATCACGTGGGATTTATACCAGCTGGTTTAATATCAGAAAAACCATTAATGTAATCCACCACATAAATAAAACAAAAGACAAAAACCACATGATCTTATCAATTGATGCAGAAAAGGCATTTGACAAAGTCCAACACCCATTCATGATAAAAACTCTTACCAAAATAGGAATTGAAGGAAAATTCCTCAACATAATCAAGGGCATCTATGCAAAGCCAACAGCCAATATCACTCTAAATGGAGAGAACCTGAAAGCATTTCCCTTGAGAACGGGAACCAGACAAGGATGCCCTTTATCACCGCTCTTATTCAACATCGTGTTGGAAGTCTTAGCCAGGGCAATTAGGCTAGACAAAGAAATAAAAGGTATCCGGATTGGCAAGGAAGAAGTAAAGTTATCACTATTTGCAGATGACATGATTATATACACAGAAAACCCTAAGGAATCCTCCAGAAAACTACTGAAACTAATAGAAGAGTTTGGCAGAGTCTCAGGTTATAAAATAAACATACAAAAATCACTTGGATTCCTCTACATCAACAAAAAGAACACCGAAGAGGAAATAACCAAATCAATACCATTCACAGTAGCCCCCAAGAAGATAAGATACTTAGGAATAAATCTTACCAAGGATGTAAAAGACCTATACAAAGAAAACTACAAAGCTCTACTACAAGAAATTCAAAAGGACATACTTAAGTGGAAAAACATACCCTGCTCATGGATAGGAAGACTTAACATAGTAAAAATGTCTATTCTACCAAAAGCCATCTATACATTTAACGCACTTCCGATCCAAATTCCAATGTCATATTTTAAGGGGAAAGAGAAACAAATCACCAAGTTCATATGGAAGGGAAAGAAGCCCTGGATAAGCAAAGCACTACTGAAAAAGAAGAAGAAAGTGGGAGGCCTCACCTTACCTGACTTCAGAACCTATTATACAGCCACAGTAGTCAAAACAGCCTGGTACTGGTACAACAACAGACACATAGACCAATGGAACAGAATTGAGAACCCAGACATAGATCCATCCACATATGAGCAGCTGATATTTGACAAAGGACCAGTGTCAATTAACTGGGGAAAAGATAGCCTTTTTAACAAATGGTGCTGGCATAACTGGATATCCATTTGCAAAAAAATGAAACAGGACCCATACCTCACACCATGCACAAAAACTAACTCCAAGTGGATCAAAGACCTAAACATAAAGACTAAAACGATAAAGATCATGGAAGAAAAAATTGGGACAACCCTAGGAGCCCTAATACAAGGTATAAACAGAATACAAAACATTACCAAAAATGATGAAGAGAAACCCGATAACTGGGAGCTCCTAAAAATCAAACACCTATGCTCATCTAGAGACTTCTCCAAAAGAGTAAAAAGACCACCTACAGACTGGGAAAGAATTTTCAGCTATGACATCTCCGACCAGCGCCTGATCTCTAAAATCTACATGATTCTGTCAAAACTCAACCACAAAAAGACAAACAACCCAATCAAGAAGTGGGCAAAGGATATGAACACACATTTCACTAAAGAAGATATTCAGGCAGCCAACAGATACATGAGAAAATGCTCTCGATCATTAGCCATTAGAGAAATGCAAATTAAAACTACAATGAGATTCCATCTCACACCAGCAAGGCTGGCATTAATCCAAAAAACACAAAATAATAAATGTTGGAGAGGCTGCGGAGAGATTGGAACTCTCATACACTGCTGGTGGGAATGTAAAATGGTACAACCACTTTGGAAATCTATCTGGCGTTATCTTAAAAAGTTAGAAATAGAACTACCATACAACCCAGAAATCCCACTCCTAGGAATATACCCTAGAGATACAAGAGCCTTCATACAAACGGATATATGCACACCCATGTTTATTGCAGCTCTGTTTACAATACCAAAAAGCTGGAAGCAACCAAGGTGTCCATCAACGGATGAATGGGTAAATAAATTGTGGTATATTCACACAATGGAATACTACACATCGATAAAGAACAGTGACGAATCTCTGAAACATTTCATAACATGGAGGAACCTGGAAGGCATTATGCTGAGCGAAATTAGTCAGAGGCAAAAGGACAAATATTGTATAAGACCACTATTATAAGATCTTGAGAAATAGTAAACCTGAGAAGAACACATACTTTTGTGGTTACGAGGGGGGGAGGGAGGGAGGGTGGGAGAGGGTTTTTTATTGATTAATCAGTAGATAAGAACTGCTTTAGGTGAAGGGAAAGACAACACTCAATACATGGAAGGTCAGCTCAATTGGACTGGACCAAAAGCAAAGAAGTTTCCGGGATAAAATGAATGCTTCAAAGGTCAGGGGAGCAAGTGCGGGGGTCTGGGGAACATGGTTTGCGGGGACTTCTAAGTCAATTGGCAAAATAATTCTATTATGAAATCATTCTGCATCCCACTTTGAAATGTGGCCTCTGGGGTCTTAAATGCTAACAAGCGGCCATCTAAGATGCATCAATTGGTCTCAACCCACCTGGAGCAAAGGAAAATGAAGAACACCAAGGCCACACGAGAACTAAGAGCCCAAGAGACAGAAAGGGCCACATGAACCAGAGACCTACATCATCCTGAGACCAGAAGAACTAGTTGGTGCCCGGGCACAATCGATGACTGCCCTGACAGGGAGCACAACAGAGGACCCCTGAGGGAGCAGGAGATCAGTGGGATACAGACCCCAAATTCTCATAAAAAGACCAAACTTAATGGTCTGACTGAGACTGGAGGAATCCCGGCGGTCATGCTCCCCAGACCTTCAGTTGACACAGGACAGGAACCATCCCCGAAGACAACTCATCAGAAATGGAAGGGACTGGTCAGCGGGTGGGAGAGAGAAGCTGATGAAGAGTGAGCTAATTATATCAGGTGGACACTTGAGATTGTGTTGGCAACTCTTGTCTGGAGGGGGGATGGGAGGATAGAGAGAGAGGGAAGCCGGCAAAATTGTCAAGAAAGGAGAGACTGAAAGGGCTGACTCAAGAGGGGGAGAGCAAGTGGGAGTAGGGAGTGAGATGTATGTAAACTTATATGTGACAGACTGATTGGATTTGTAAACGTTCACTTGAAGCTTAATAAAAGTTATTAAAAAAAAAGAAAAAACTAAACCCAGTGCCGTTGAGTCGATTCCAACTCATAGCAACCCTATAGGACAGAGTAGAACTGCCCCATAGAGTTTCCAAGGAGCGCCTGGCAGATTCGAACTGCCGATCCTTTGGTTAGCAGCAGTAGCACTTAACCACTACACCACCAGGGTTTCCATTTCTTAGGCTAAAGATATTCATATCTGATACCTGCGCTCCAATTCTCCTGTGGGGTTGTATGCCACAGGTGGTCAGACATGACAAAAGGTTATTTGCCTCAGTTTAAAACAAAGAACGAAGTCATTAACATTTGGTCAAAACAAAGTTATTAACAGAGTTATGTGGAGGAGGCTGGCAGAGGAACAACAACTTACAGGTTTATCATGGCCTTAGTTGTGTTAAGCTCTCAGTTGCCCTTTTTGAAGAAGGAGAAAACATGCTAGGGGTTATTGGGGTCACATATATCTATGTGTATATTTGGGTCTGCTAATGACTGAGTTCATTTTTGCCATTTAAATGGATTCACTGTAAGAGGTATGCAAGAAAGACAACATTTAAGAGGTTTATTAAAAAGAAATTTATTTAATATGGTCAAAAGTTTATGTCTGAATAAAGTTCAATGGTTTAATTTATGAGATTTCAGGCGCTTTAACATTAAATAAAGTATAAAACAAAGAATTGGGTTTCTTGATGTTAAAATAGCAAAATTTCCTTTGATTTCTGAGTTGAAGGGTTAATTTACTCTTCATGTAATTTTCCTAGAAGACAAAGGTTCAGTCTCAATAGAATAAGATTCCTGAGTTGAAAACCAAGGCACAGGGCCTTAGGAAAAAAAAAAGTAAGGTTTTTACTCTAAGATCTTTGGTTAAATAACTCAAGTATTGTTTCACCGTGACCTATAATAAACTCCTGATGAGTCTGAAACTTCATGGAAAGCCACAAACAGCTTTTATAAAGGAAAAGTGCTCAACAGTTTTATTTAATAAATTACATGGAACGTATTGTCAAAATCAAGAGAAATGTCTGATTCTCTTTGGTCAAAATTTATATGTTAGAATTTCCTCTTGTGTTTTTGCCTAATATTAGAGAGCAAACGCATACTATTATGTCATAATTTTATGATTATTTCTTAATCACTAATTTGGTCGCAACTTTATCAAAGCCAGTGGTTTGACTGGGGAATTCACGTCATTTACCCATGAATTTTTTTTTTTTATTACTATTCAGATATCCTTGATATATCCTGACTGTATTTTTTATGGTATTATACCTCAAGATTATTATGTATTATATCTGAAGCTCTTCAAAAATACAGTTAATAGTTATATTTAGAAATATTCTTATCTAAAGTTTTTTTTATAAACTGATTTTATTTGGCCTTATGTTATGCTTGTAATTAATTTCTATCAGGTCTTTCACTATAAGAATATTATTTTTATAAGTTAATCATAGCCATATTAAGTTTTGTCATCTGGAGATAAGTTTTTACTTTTACAGGAGAGATTTTACAGTTTTAGTTTTACAGGAGAGGTCCATCTGTATTATCTTGTTAAGTTGTGTATTCTCTAATGAAAATCTGGTTGTCACATGTGAATTTTCCTATACCTTCTGTTTCCTCTAGACAAATTTTGTGTGTGGTGGATCCAACTGTGCTGGTTTTAAATGATCCCTTTCCAACTGACACGTGGGCAATCTCTTATTTAGATTCTTGGTGAATGCATGGGCAGCCCATTCTGGAAATTTTAAGATTACCTTTAGATATTCACAGTAATGATACTAGTAAATATGGAAAAGGTAATGTTAAATTGTTACACACTAGTTTATAAAACGAGAGTCAAAAAGAAACCCATTGGTCCAACACTCAAGGTATGGTTGGTAGCTTTAATTCCTATTTATGGTATGGTTGGAGAAATCTTTCACAAACTTATCAATCATCATGGGACAAATAACAGATGAAGTTGCTAATGAGATAAAAACACAACAGTAATCTCTGACCTCAATAGCCAAGGTGACATGAGGTAACAAAATAGCCTTAAGATTTTTTTTATAAGCCCAAGAAAGTATAGTCTATGCTGCAGCAAACATGTCTTGTTGCATCTGGATAAATAACACAGGAGAAGTAGAACAGGATATACACAGAATTAGACAGCAAGCTACATGGTTACACACTGTAACACCCTTACGAACACCAGATTTATTTGGCTGGTGACCATCAGGAATAAGTACGCAGCCTAGATCACTACTGCAAGGGATAGTAACGTTCTTAGTGTGTATCCCCATAGTATTAGGCATAATAGAGCTTATCTTCTATTGTCTTACACATCTAAAAGGGGAAAAGGCGGCCTCGCGCTAAAATGTTGGCGTACTTTGAGTCTGCTCACTTTAGCAAGGCAATTGACATCGCTCTTAAGATCCTGGTGAAGAACTGTTGCCGGAATTGAATAAGATTCTTACCTCTCACTGGTCAAGAATGAACAGGTAAGATGTAAACCTACATGTGACAGACTGATTGCAATGGTAAATGTTCGCTTGAAGCTTAATAAAAATTAATTAAAAAAAAAAAAAAAAGAATGAACAGGTAAGGTACTTGGGAGAATGGCTTTGTTTCTGCACCCTGGCCCATTTCCTGTTACTTTGTTTATGTGAATTGCAGATTTGGGGGCCCCTCTGTTCCCTGTCTTAGAACCAGATGGTATCCAGTGGAAAACCAGCACCATGAGTTTAAAGAGTCTGCCATGGCCACCACCTAAGGGCTCGACTAAGTCCAGGTATTAATATCTCCAATATCTGATCAAAAGAAAAGAATGATTTAGGAGATAATATCACAGCCATTATTCCCAGTCCTTGAGCATAAAGAATGTGGCCCAGCTGGAGCTGGACACACAACGACTCATAAAGACACAACAACTGGGCCCTGAGGTATAAAGACAACAGCTAAGACAACCCAGAAAAGAACAGAGAGAACCTTTTAGGTAGACATTTATATAATCAGGGCATAAAAGCCATTCTTTTTCTTTTAATATTTAGTAAATAGTTATAAACCAACAAGAGGTCAGTAGCCACAATGAAAGGCCTAGGTCCAATATTTCCTCCTCCCCCCAAAATATGCCAAACAATTTCAAGCTGGGCTGTAGTTCAAAATGGACACTGGTCATTCAAGATGGGGAATGACCAGTGTCCAAAAAGGAATGGGAGGAGTCAGACAGAGTCCCCACAGCGCTGTAGTCTTTACCTGGCTTCCTCCTCTACAGCATTGTATTGAAAAATCCTTTTCTTTGCTGGGCCTCCCCCACTCCCAGCTTTGCATTTGAATCCTGCTTTTGCTTGAAGGTTATATGTAAACCCCATTACACCAGCTTAGTATGTATAAACTCCCAACTTGTAAACCCCTTTAAAAGTAACTGGCCTGCCCTTGGTGAGCAGCCGTGGTGGCAGTGGCAGCTCCAACTGACTCCATTTCCTTGTACAATGAAATAAAGGTGCATTTCCTGTTCTCCCACCTCAGTTTCTCGTTTACTGGCCAATATGAATCATACTGGGTAAGAACCAGGGGTTTCCACCCAGTAACATTTCCAAGGCTGTAGATCTTTACAGAAGCAGACTGCCAAATCTTCTTCCTGCAGAGCAGCTTGTGGGTTCGAACTACCGACCTTTGGGTTAGCAGCCAAGCTTAACCACTGCACCACCAGGACACCTCTTCTGATGAATAAAAGTTTTTATTTGTAATTAAGTTCAATTTATCAACTTTTGTCCTTTATGGTTAGTGATTTTCATATACTGTTAAGAAATAGTGTTTCTTATCTGAATATCTTCTTCCATGTTATCTTCTGGAAGTTTTATTGTTTTACTTTTCATGTTTATACCTACGGTCTCTCTAGAATTGATCTTTGTGTATGGCATGAGATATGGTCAAGATTTATTCTTTTCCATCTGATAGCCAATTGATCCAGCACCATTTATACAGAAGACCATATCTTCCCTGCCGCATTGCAAAGATACCTTTGTTGTAAACCAGGTGCTTGTACATGTGTGGGTCTGTGTCTGTCTTAGTCACAGTTCTCTAAAGAAACAGAACTAGTAAGATCCAGTCAGATATATATAGACAGAGATTTACTTTGAGGAATAGGCTCACGTGGTTCTGGAGGCGGGCAAGTCCAAATCCCATAGATCATGCGACAGGCTGAAAATTCTGGCAGTCCTGTGTCCCAAAATTGGCAGGTCAAGGCAGTGGGAGAGAGGGGGGAGCTCTGGCAGGATGTCTATTTATAGTCTGGAAGCTTAGCCATTATCAAACAAAGCCTTAAGTGACAGCACTGGGTATGGTACAATTGGGAGCTGCTCAGACCAACCTGTCTCTCCTGTCCATTATCCTCAAAGTGCTGGCTGTGGCTCAAGCCAGTCAAACCCAGTTTACTAGTCTACGTGCTAAAGGAAAAAATGCAACTTGTCTTACTGTGCCTGCGCACCATAGTAACGTATGTAGACCATCATGTTTGTATGTACTTCCTTGGGAGAGACGGTATAACAGGTTCTGCCTCCCTTTGTTCAGGGAGCTTGATTTGAGGTATATGCCTCCTTGTTTCTTGCCCGCATGCTTGCAATGAACACTCTTCCTCCCTCCTCACCTCTGTGTGTCTTTACTGATGAGAAACCACACTCAGCCAGACCTGCTTTCGGTAACAAAGCCACTGTCGTCTCTCACCTAGATTACTACAGTAGCCTCCCAACTGGTCTCCCTGAGAGAAGGAAGAGTTAGGGTGTCATTTAGGTTTCTGGGCTTGGATGGTGGAAGCTGCTGTCCTGTGCAAGAAATAAGAAGAAAAACCTCTTTCAGTCCCTTCTTTATCTAGCAGCCAGGATAATACCGTTAGATTAGTCCACATAAGTTAGATCATGGCCCTCCTCTGCTCAAAACCCTCCAATGGCTCCCCATCTTACTAAGAGTAAGAGCCAAAGTCTTTACAAGGCCCTATATAATGTGGCCTTCATTAGCCCTTTTCATACTAGCCTTTCCTTCACTCACTCTGATCTAGTCACAGTGGCCTCTTTGCTGTTCCTTGAAAAATCGGCATGCTCCTACCTCAGGGCCTTTGCACTACCCATTTTCTCAGATACTCAAGTGGCTAGCTAGCTCCCTCATTTTCTCCAAGTCTTTGCTCAAATGTCATCCTTTCAGCCCTCATGCATTACTGGTGGGACTGTAAAATTGTACAGCTGCTGTGGAAAACTGTCTGGTAGTTCCTCAAAAAGTTAAACATAGGACTGCCATATGATCCAGCTATTCCGGCTTCTCTCAGCTATGTAAGCAAAAGAATGGATACATGCACACCGAAGTTCATAGCAGCACTATTTCACAATAGCCAAAATGTCCATCAACAAATGAATGGATCAACAAAATGTGGAACATACATGTCATCCTTTCAGTAAGGCCTTACCCCGACTATCCTATTTAGACTATAATGCAATCCCCACTTTAGCGCTCCTTATCTGCTTCTCCTGCTTTGTTTCTTTAAGTTCTGATTACTGTTAGTGATTACATAGTAGAATTAAAAAAAGAATTTTTTTTGTATATCATTTTCAGTGCTATATCCCCAGTACCTAAATGAAAACCTGATATATAGTAGATGACCAATAAAGATTTTATTGAGTAACTGAATGAATGAATGAACCAAGTCTTTAAGACTTCTAACATTTAATGGCTGTAAAGTTGAGGAACAGTCTACAAGACCACCCTCACTTCTGACACCAACTGCAAGTTTAGGAGTCTCCAAGACTACTCTCATTTCTGACACCAATTGCAAGTGCAGGGGTCCCTAGGACCACACTCAGATTCAATTATTTGCTAGAAGGACTCACAGAACTGACTGGAAGCTATTGCACTCATGGTTATGGTTCATTACAGCAAAAGGATACAGATTAAAATCAGCCAATGGAAGGTACATGGGGCAGAGTCCAGGAGAGTTCCAAGAGTGGAGCTTCTTAGTTGTCTTCCCCCAGGGGAGTCCTGAACAGTGCTAAACTCCCTTAGTAACCATGTGTGGCAATATGCAGGGAGTATTGACAATCAAGAACACTCACCAGTTCTTTGATGTCCAGAGTTTTTATTGGATTGGCACTCACTCACATAGACATGGTTGGCCACTCACATAGCTGACCTTTCTCCAGCCCTTCCAGAGGTCAAGTGACACTGTATAACCCAAAGCCCCTACCATAAATCACATTGTTAGACAATCTGGCATGGCCCAGGGCCCACAAGCAGACAAAAATATTCTTATCAGGCAAGACCTTCCAAGGGCTTAAAGATCACCCCCAGGAGCCAGGGCAAAGGCCAGACCTTTCTCTGGCCAAGGCTAAATCATTTATTGTACAGTTGTCTTGTAAGGAAGGATGAACCTCCAAAGAAGAACTGAGAAGAGATAGCCAAAAAAGTAGAAAAAGAACCAAGAGAGTCTGATGCCCCAGATACAGAGGAAAGGGAGGGTTTCCAGAACGAGAGAGAGGTCAACCCTGCCAGATGTTGCCCAGAGGTCAAGTAAGGTGAGGACTGAAAAATGACCCTTGCTTAACTATATAGAGTTCATTGGGGATCTCAGCAGGAGCTGTTTTGGTGCAGATGAAGCTGGTAGCCAAATGGAGAAGGCTGAAAGGTGTGAGCTGAATAAATGATGATATACAAGTACTGACTACTCTTTCAAAAATCTGGTTGTGAAGAGGAGAGAAGGCAGTAGTCAGAGGTAAAGAAAGGATAGTCTAAAATAACCCAATTAAAAAATGGGCAAAGGATATGAACAGGCACTTCACTAAAGAAGACATTCAGGTAGCTAACAGATATATGAGGAAATGCTCACGATCATTAGCCATTAGAGAAATACAAATCAGAACTACAATGAGATTCCATCTCACTCCAACAAGGCTGGCATTAATGCAAAAAACTCAAAATAATAAATTTTGGAGAGGTTGTGGAGAGACTGAAACACTTATACACTGCTGATCGGAATGTAAAATGGTACAACCATTTGGAAATCAATTTGGTGCTTCCTTAAAAAACTAGAAATAGAATTACCATACAATCGAGCAATCCCACTCCTTGGAATATATCCTAGAGAAATAAGAGCCTTTACACGAACAGATATATGCACACCCGTGTTCACTGCAGCACAGTTTACAATAGCAAAAAGATGGAAGCAACCAAGGTGCCCACCAACAGATGAATAGAGAAATAAATTATGGTATATTCACTCAATGGGATACTACACATCGATAAAGAACAGTGAGGAATCTGTGAAACGTTTCATAACATGGAGGAATCTGGAAGGGATTATGCTGAGTGAAATTAGTCAGTTGCAAAAGGACAAATATTGTATGAGCCCACTATTGCAAGAGCTCAAGAAATAGTTTAAACACAGAAGAAAATATTCTTTGATGGTTATGAGAGTGGGGAGGGAAGGATGAAGAGGGGTTTTCACTAATTAGATAGTAGATAACTATTTTAGGTGAAGGGAAAGACAACACACAATACAGGAGAGGTCAACACAACTGAACTAAACCAAAAGCAAATAAGTTTCCTGAATAAACTGAATGCTTCAAAGGCCAGCATAGTAAGGGCGGGGGTTTGGAGACCATGGTTTCAGGGGACATCTAAGTCAATTGGCATAATAAAATCTATTAAGAAAACATTCTGCATCCTACTTTGGAGACTGGCGTCTGGGGTCTTAAACGCTAGCAAGCGGCCATCTGAGATGCATCCATTGGTTTCAACCCACCTGGATCAAAGGAGAATGAAGAACACCAAGGACACAAGGTAATTATGAGCCCAGGAGACAGAAAGGGCCACACAAATCAAAGACTACATCAACCTGAGACCAAAAGAACTAGATGGTGCCCGGCTACAACAGATGACTGCCATGACAGGGAACACAACAGAGAACCCCTGAGGGAGCAGGTGAGCAGTGGGATGCAGACCCCAAATTCTCATAAAAGGACCAGATTTAATGGTCTGACTGAGACTAGAAGGACCCTGGTGGTCTGGTCCCCAGACCTTCTGTTAGCCCAAGACAGGAACTGTTCCCAAAGCCAAGTCCTCAGACAAGGATTGGACTGGACAATGGGATAGAAAATGATACTGGTGAAGAAAGAGCTTCTTGGATCAAGTAGACACATGAGACTATGTTTGTATCTCCTGTCTGGAGGGGAGATGAGAGGGCAGAGGGGTCAGAAGCTGGCCAAATGGACACGAAAATAGAGAGTGGAGGGAAGGAGTGTGCTGCCTCATTAGAGGGAGAGCAACTAGGAGTATATAGCAAGGTGTATATAAATTTTTGTATGAGAGACTGACTTGATTTGTAAACTTTTACTTAAAGCACAAAATTAAAAAAAGAAAAAGGATAATTTTTTTTATTGTTTTAGTAAGTTTTTGAGAGTCAGTGACAGATTGGTAATAGTTATAGTGATTATAATAATAATAAGAAAAAACCAACCAACCAAACAAACAAAAAACAGCTGCCATCGAGTCAGTTCCAACTGATGGCAGCTCCATGAGGGTCTTCAATGGCTACGATAATTTAGAAGCAGATCATCAGGTCTTTCTTCAGAGGCACTGCTGGCTGGATTCAAACCACCAATCTTTTGGTTAGTAACCAAGAGCTAACCATTCGTGCTATCCAGGGACTCCTAATAACAATAATAATGGATAACATTTATGCAGTGTGTACTGTGGACTTTGCATATGTTAACACATCTGACCCTCACAACAACCCTATGAGGTGATACTACTATTACTCTCATTTTACAAATGAAGAAATGGAATGTGTAAGTAATTTGGCCAAAGGCACTCAGCCAGAAAGGGACAGAGCCCAATTTGTACCCAAGCTCTTTACCAGTATGTAGTTAAAGTGTTGCTAAGGTTGCCAGAAAACCATATAACATAAAAAGAAGAAAGGACAGAGGAGGGCAGAAGACAGACTTCTGAGATGTTTCTTTCTTTTTTTTTTTTTTAATTGTATTTTAGATGAAGTTTTACAGCTAGCTTCTCATTAACAATTAGTACACATATTGTTTTGTGGCATTGCTTGCCAACACCATGATATGTCAATATTCTCCCCTTCTCAGCTTTGGATTCTCTATTACCAGTTTTGCTGTCCTCTCCTGCCTTCTCATCCTTGTCCCTGGGCTGGCGTGCCCATTTAGTCTTGCTTTGTTTTATGAGCCTGTCTAATCTTTGGATGAATGGTGAACCTCAGGAGTGACTTCATTACTGAGCTAAAGGTGTGTCCGGGGCCATACTCTCAGGATTCTCCAGTCTCTATCAGACCCGTAAATCTGGTCTTTATTTGTGTGTGTGTGAATTCCAATTTTGTTCTACATTTTTCTCTAGCTCTGTCCAGGACCCTCTACTGTGATGCCTGTCAGAGCAGTCGGTGGTGGTAGCTGGGCACCATCCAGTTGTGCTGCACTCAGCCTGGTAGACACCTGAGATTTAAAAAGTAGATGATCCCACAAAGAAGCAAATTTCCAGAAACATTAGAAGTAAACTGGGATGGGCTAGCGTTTTGGAAGCCAAGAGAAAAGGAAGTTTTTTTAAAAAAATAACCAATAATATTAAGTGCTACAAAGAGACCAAATAAGATGAGGCTTGACAAGTATCCACTGAGCTTGGCAGATGTGAATGACAATTCAATCATATATGGGGCTAGAATATAAGGGCTTAAAGACTGTTTTTTCAAGAAGTTCAGCTGTGGTAGAAAGAGTGGGTAGCAGTGCATATTACAGTCAATGTTGTTTTTGTTTTGGGTGAAAGAGACTTGAGCATGTTTAAACAGGCAGGAGTCAGAAGCAGAAGGAAGTGCTTAATGGGGAGGTTCAGGCCCCACAACTCAGGAGTCTGGTCAAGAGGCAGGCTAAGAAGTTTCTCCTTTTATTTTTATAACTTCTGTGTTGTTCAAATTTTCCTAGCAGGTACAGATGACATTTTGATTGTAAAAATTAGGCTGGGGTCAATAAAAAAGCTTTATGCATGTATGTGGAAACCCTAGTAATGTAGTGGTTAAAACCTACGGCTGCTAACCAAAAGTTCAGCAGTTTGAATCCACCAGGCGCTCCACGGAAACCCTAGGGGGCAATTCTACTCCTATAGGGTTGCTGTGAGTTGGAATCGACTCGACAGCAACGGGTATTTTGTATACATTTTTTTTTTCTTTCTGTATTGAAAAAAGAACCTTATTTAAAAAAAAACAAACAGTCCTCTCTTCACCTGGTTGCTGTCCTCTCATCTCCTACAGCAAGGTTTCTGAAGGAGTAGTCAGTCCTTTCTTGTTTATGTTCATTTATTCACCTCCAATCATTCCTTGGGCCCCTCCATTCCAGCCTCCAGCCTCACCTCTCCACCAAAACAGCTCTTGCCAAGGTCTCTTGTATGTTCTGTGTTGTTGAATCAAGGAACATTTTCAGATCTTTCTCTCCAGTTCCAGATTTTTACAGGTAGTCCCCAACTTAGGACAGGGTTCCGTTCTGACGATTCCCTCATAAATCGGTTCTGACTTAAGTCGAATAGCTCACTTTTTTTTTTAGTTATTATTATTGCCTTTTGTTATCAGTATCTCTACAAATCGTAACATTGAACATCTGAGAATAACAACATCAGCAAATTACGCACTGCAACACTGAATGTAGTACATATTATTAACAATAAGGGTACAAAAAAAAAGACTTACCGCAAATTGCGGATTCATGCCGCCTGCCGCAAAGCCAATACTGACACAGGAGGAGGTAAGCAGTAAGAGGGCTTTATTGAATACCCCTATTCAAGAGACAGAGAGGGTTAAATTGCTCTCAAATTCTGTCTAAACCTAGAGGACTAATTGGAGAGCTTTTATAGGGGGAAGGTCAGGGTTTAGAGGTTTTCAGGAATGTTGGTTTTTCTTTGAGGTAGACACAATGATAAAGTGATCTATTATTGAAGTCCTGCAAGTCTCTTCATGCCATCCTGGAGTCCTGCAAGTCTCTTCATGCCATTCTGGTTTCTGTCACAAGATGGCTCTAAGCTTTGTTCAGCTACCTCAGTTTTGTGTATTTTTTTCCTTGGGAGAGGAACATAGTTTAATCAGCAGCTAAAAATTGATTACCTTATTTTTCTTTAAAGGAACGATCGTGGGACAGATTCCAGAGCAAGTAATTACGTTTCGAAGAGTAGCTTATGCAGTTATACTAAAACATTAGAAAATATATTCTCTCTACTTCAATACTAAAACACTAAAGAAAATTTGTTTTCTCTACTTCAAGATGATTCTAAGTGTGGTTCGTGGTAACTCAAAGTCCGTTGCAAGTTGAGGACTACCTGTATATCTACTTGCCCACTGGACACCTCTACAGATACCTCCAAATCAACAGAGCTGAAGCAGAAGTCCTCTTTCTTCCCTCCACACCCAAATGCATTCCTCCTTTTCCCACCTTGGAGAGCAGCTTCCACCTTTGCCCATTCAAGCTCAGAAATCTGGATGATATCCTGAAGACTCCTTCTCTTCCATGCCCCAGGATTCACCAATTACCAAGTCCCCTTACTCCTACCCACCACTCAAACAGCTCTCAAATGTATCCCCAATTCCAGTGTATTCTCCACACAGTCTCCATTCAACTTTCTACATATCAATGAACAAGGTCACTCCTCTGCTGACAGTTCCTGTGGTTCCCACTGCCTACAGAGTAAACACTGAGTGTATTAGTATGGGTATATAAGGACTTTCAGGGTCTTGAAGGCCCTGTCTGCTTCTCCAGCCTCATCTGTCACCACCTTCCCTTTTTAACAGATGCTCAAACCTCATAGAAACCATTTTGTTGTTTCCCGAACTTGCCGAGCAACTCCACGCTGTTCTTGTTCTTTAGCATGGAGAATTATTCCCAGACTCCCCACACCTACTGTGTCCTCTGTTATGGATTAAATTCTGTTCACCAAAAATAGGTGGTGGAAATCCTAACCCTTAGGCCTTTTTTATGTTAATGAGGCCATATAAGTGTAGGGTGTGTTTTAAGCCAATCACTTTTAAGATATAAAAGGAGCAGCTTAGGCTCAGAAGCAACAAGCACACATGGGGAAGACAGATGCCTTGCTAACCTAAAGATCAACAAGGAACTAAGGAACAGAAGTTGATAAGGGTCAAGGACTTTCCCCAGAGCCAACAGAGAGAGAAAGCCTTCGCCTAGAGCCCGTGTTCTGAATTCGGACTTTTAGCCTCCTAAACTGTGAGATCTGCTGCAAAAGACCTCTTTTTTTTTTTTTTTTTAGTTTTTATAATTATTGCCTTTTGTTATCAGTATCTTTATCAATCATAACATTGAACATCTGAGAATAACAACATCGGCAAATATGTACTGCAACACTGAATGTAGTACATATTATCAACAAAAGAATAAAAAAAAAGATGATTGTTTAAGTGTGGTTTGTGGTAACTCAAGTCCGTTGCAAGTGTTAAAAAGCAAAGATGTCACTTTAGGGACTAAGGTGCACCTGGCTCAAGCCATGGTGTTTTCAATCGCCTCATATGCATGCAAAAGCTGGACAATCATTAAAGAACACCGAAGTAGAATTGATGCCTTTGAATTATGGTGTTGGTGAAGAATATTGAATATACTATTTTAAAAAAACCATATATGAATATACTATGGACCGCCAGAAAAACAAACATTTGTCTTGGAAGAAGTACAGCCAGAATGCGCATTAGAAGCAAGGATGGTGAGACTCTGTCTCACGTGTTGCCAGACGAAAACCCCAGGTTTTGCTCGGCGTGACTCGTTACAGCCAATAAACAAGAGGTCGAGGTAGGAGATCAGAAAGACACCTTTATTTTGTTGTACAAGGAAAGGAGCAATCAGGGCAGCTGCCTCCAAGACTGCTTGCAGGCAGCTTGGGGAGGTAGGCTTTTACAGAGAGCAGACAAGGAAATATAAATTCATCATGAATGTTCAGGTTGACCTTCACGTAGGCACTAAGAGCTTGGGGATGACTACGGATTTTCTTTAGACAAGGGTTTGATACGCCAGGATGGAGGAAGGGATGAATTTTTCTTCATTAGGGTGTTAAGCCTCCACCCAGAGGTGCGTTGAGGCCATCTATGGCCCGTTCTGTGGTTATCTTGTCAAGGACAATTTCAGAAGCAAGGGTAGCTGGTTTTCCTCAGTGTAGGAGGATAAATCAGAGCAGGTGTCTCTTAGAATGGTTGGACTCTGAGGCTGCCTGCCTTATATACATTTTTTTTTTCTTTTTTTATTGTGCTTTAAGTGAAAGTTTACAATTCAAGTCAGTTTCTCATACAAAAATTTATACACACATTGTTATATGACCCTAGTTGCTCTCCCTACAATGTGACAGCACACTCCTTCTCTCCACCCTGTATCCTCCATGTCCATTCAACCAGTTACTCTCCCACTCTGCCTTTTCATCTTGCCTCCAGACAGGAGCTGACCACTTAGTCTCATGTGTCTACTTGAGCCAAGAAGCACACTCCTCACCAGTATCATTTTATGTCTCATAGTCCAGTCTAATCTTTGTCTGAAGAGTTGCCTTTGGGAATGGTTTTAGTTCTGGGCTAACAGGGAGTCTGGGGGCCATGTCCTCTGGGGTCCCTCCAGTCTCAGTCACAGACCATTAAGTCTGGTCTTTTACTAGTATTTGAAGTCTGCACCCCACTTTTCTCCTGCTCCATCAGGGATTCTCTGTTGTGTTCCCTGTCAGGGCAGCCATTAGTAGTAGCTGGGCACCACATAGTTCTTCCAGTTTCAGGTTGATGGAGTCTCTGGTTTATGTGGCCCTTTCTGTCTCTTAGGCTCATATTTTCCTAGTGTCTTTGGTGTTCTTCATTCTCCTTTGTCCCAGGTGGGTTGAAACCAATTGATGCATCTTAGATGGCCACTTGCTAGCTATTAAGACCCCAGACGCCACTCACCAAAGTCATCTCACATAATTCGGACATATTATCAGGAGGGACCAGTCCCTGGATAAGGACATCATGCTTGGTAAAGTAGAGGGTCAGTGAAAAAGAGGAAGACCATCAATGAGATCGACTGACACAGTGGCTGCAACAATGGGCTCAAGCATGACAACAACTGTGAGGATGGCACAGGACCAGGTAATGTTTCATTCTATTGTACAGAGGGTTGCTGAGTCAGAACTGACTCAACACCACCTAACAACAACAAAACTGTGGGAAAATAAATTTCTGTTCTTTAAAGCCACCCACTTGTGGTATTTCTGTTACAATAGCACTAAGAAACTAATATACCCTCTCTAGTCTCATTTCCTGAACTAAACTACTATTTGTTTCTCAAGACATAGCTCAGACTTCACCTCCTCAGGGGATTTAGTAACTCACATAGGGACAGTTTCACTATTAATCTATTGTAGCATTTCTTTTTGAGACTCTTAAGGCATTTGGATTAGTGTCTAATCCTAAATAGTTTTACACAATAGTAAAGAAGTGTGGCTTGTGGCAATCCCACAACTACAGAAGTGGATTTGTTTTCTCAAGTCACATGTTGTGCCTCAAAATCTGTATTGAGCATTTGAAAGTATTTATAAATGGTGCATTTTACTACACATGGCATACCAAGACAAAAATAAGCCTTCCTAAATCAGAATTCTGTAAAAAATGCTGCTTATCCAGTTCAACCCACCCCACTCATTCCCTGAATTTTCATCTACAGCTTGGTTGGGTCCACCAATCCAGGCATCTTCACAGGACTCTGAACTCAACAAAAGCAATGCTGAGAAAGACTGAGCCAGCACTCTGTAATGAAAACCATGAAGCAGAATCTTAATATCCACAAACCCTACATTTAATGATGCCACTGGAACATATAATCTTCCCCAGGTGTTTCATCTGTAAAACTGGGATAATGATAGTTGTCCCACACGATTACTATGATGAATAAGTGAAAAGAATTTTGAGTTGGAGATAAAAGATTGGGAGTCAGTAGCTCAGCAACATATAGATGGTATTGAAACTCATGGGAAGAGAGAGAGGGGGCAGAAAGAGAAAAGAAGGCCTAGCCCTCCTTCCAAGGGTTTCCTACTCATTTGTTCATTCAACAACTATTTTTTGAGTGCCTATAATCCGCCAGTTATTGTGCTAGTCACGGAAGGATGGAGGGATGAGCCAAAGAGACATGGCTGCCATTCTCATGTAGAAAGCTTATGATCTCCTGTGGCAAACAGCACACAAGTACATATTTTATTACAAACTATGATAAATGCTTTGGAAAAAAGAAAGTATCAAGTGGTATGGGAGAACTTTATGAGGACCTAGTTCAGATTCAGTGAGATAATATATGCAAAGCACTTAGCAAAGTGTCCCACACATAGTAAGCACTTTGCCCTGAAAGGCCTCGCTAAGTGACAGTTAGGGTGACACTAAAGGATTAGTAGGAATGGGCCAGGTAAAGTGTGGGAGAAAAGCATTTCAAGCAGAGGAACATAAAGAGAAGCCCTGAGACAGGAAAGAGCCAGGAGTATTCCAGAAGCTGAAAGGGAACATGTGTTTAGAGCACATAACAGTTAATAAATGACAATACCACCTCTCTGGCCACCCAAGGCAGGACTCTCCCTGTTCCCTGTGTGATTAAAATGACCTTAAGAGTCATACAATAGCTCTAATTACTAGATCAAGAGCACAGTAATGATGCCAATTAATTGCACACACCTGAAAATGGTCCTGTAGCCTGCAGGTCCCCCTTTCCAACCTCTCCTTTCTCAGTCACCCTCTTCCACTGTCAAGGAAAGGCCTGCCCCTCGTCCACCCAGAATCTCGCTTTGGTACATTGTCCTGGGAATAACAATTCCAGAAGGCATCCTCCCTGACAGAGTCCTGTGACAAATCCAATGGAGATTCAGTAAGAAATATTAAAGGGGGCAGCATCCTATCGTCGTCCAGGTTACATATAAATGCAAGGCCTGGAATTTAGCTGAAAATTCAGAAGTGTAATGGTTATCACGGGGAGACACATTAATACTATTGTTTGAAGTGAAAAATGACAAGGAGTTTTTCTAACAGAAAGTCAGTTCGATTTGGCTGACTGATTTTCCAGTGAAGACTGGATTCTTTGCCAATTAGTTCATACGGCAAACATCTTCCAAAGTGTGAATGAGTCAAAGCTGCAGCCCCAATGTTTTGATACAAATATAACATCTTCATTATACATTAAAAAAAATATGAATTTTGCAACTATCTAAATTTATGAGGAAAAAATTTAGATATCATCTTTAAAATGAGTGCGAGAGTATATAGTTTTTCAAAATTATTTTAAGGTTACACTAGCGAAAAACAAAAATGTAAAGACCACTGGCTTGCAAGGTACACTCAAGAGTACCTGGTGGATATATGCACAACCATGTTCACTGCAGCACAGTTTACAATAGCAAAAAGATGGAAGCAACCAAGGTGCCCACCAACAGATGAATGGAGAAATAAATTATGGTATATTCACTCAATGGAATACTATGCATCAAGAAAGAACAGTGATGAATCTGTGAAACATTTCATAACACGCAGGAATCTGGAAGGCATTATGCTGAGTGAAATTAGTCAGTTGCAAAAGGACAAATACTGTACAAGACCACTATTATAAGAACTCGAGAAACAGCTTAAACAGAGAAGAAAATATTCTTTGATGGTTACGAGAGGGGGGAGGCAGGAAGGGAGGAAGAGGTATATTCACTACCTAGATAGTAGATAAAACTATTTTAGGTGAAGGGAAAGATAACACACAATACGGAGAGGTCAGCACAACTGGACTAAACCAAAAGCAAGGAAGTTTCCTGAATAAACTGAACACTTCAAAGGCCAGTGTAGCAAGGGAGAGGGTTTGGGGACCACGGTTTCAATGGACATCTAAGTCAATTGGCATAATAAAATCTATTAAGAAAACATTCTGCATCCTACTTTGGAGAGTGGTGCTTGGGGTATTAAATGCTAGCAAGCGGCTATATAAGATGCATTCATTGGTCTCAACCCACCTGGATCAAAGGAGAATGAAGAACACCAAAGACATAAAGTAATTATGAGCCCAAGAGATAGAATGGGCCACATAAATCAGAGACTACATCAGCCTGAGACCAGAAGAACTAGATGGTGCCCAGCTGCAACAGATGACTGCCATGACAGGGAACACAACAGAGAACCCCTGAGGGAGCAGGAGAGCAGTGGGATGCAGACCCCAAATTCTCATAAAAGGACCAGACTTAATGGTCTGACTAAGACTAGAAGGACCCTGGTGGTCTGGTCCCCAGACCTTCTGTTAGCCCAAGACAGGAACCGTTCCCAAAGCCAAGTCCTCAGACAGGGATTGGACTAGATAATGGGATAGAAAATGATATTGGTGAAGAATGAGCTTCTTGGATCAAGTAGACACATGAGACTATGTTGGTATCTCCTGTCTGGAGGGGAGATGAGAGGGCAGGGGGGGGTCAGACGCTGGCTGAATGGACACGAAAATAGAGAGTGGAGGGAAGGAGAGTTCTGTCTCATTGAGGGGAAAGCAACTAGGAGTATATAGTTGCTTGATTTATAAACTTTCACTTAAAGCACAGTAAAAACTAAAAAAAAAAAAAGAGTACCTGGTGACTGAAGGTGCGGGAGGAGCAAAGAGAGGTCAAGGGTGAGGCCCACATTTCTAAGAAGAAAACATAAGTTTAGGATCCACTCAAAATTCCTGTATGTTCACAGTTCATTTTTTTCAGTTATACTTTATTACATTTGGGTCGGGGGGGGATGATATATTATGGCAACACTGGAAAACTTGGAGATTTGTGAAGGTCTTGGAACTTAACCTTCAAGAATATATAAGGTCTACTGTTCCTGATATTCATTTCCATTTTGGATTTTTTTTTTTTAAATAGAGAGAGACCTAAGTTCACAATTAAAAAAAAAGAAAGAAAGAAAGAAAAATGATGTAAAAGCTTAACAGGAAATTAGGACTTCGGTCCAAGACTCAAAATGAGAGGGTCTGCTCGTGGCCAAGATGAAATAACATGGACTGGATTTGCCCTCCCTCTTGAAACAAACAAAATTTTTAAAAAAAAGAGAGAGAAAATATATGAAAAAACAATTTCCAAGACACTGCAGACATCAGGCAACAAAGGGCAGTGATCCCTAAGGGACAGGGAACAAATGAGGAGAGCCCTATTATTAACTCAAGAGAGTTTCCAGGCTGGGGCACAGGAATGCAAACTGAAGTCAACCCAGTGAACTTTCTGAATTTAGGAAATGTAGTTGAAAGTCTGGGGAGACCAAGGTGGCTAGAGTTTGCCTGACAGAGTATGGGATAGGAGAAACCTACAGAGAGAAGGAACTCTGGAGATCTGCAGAGGATACTGAGCAGAGTATGGATCAGCTGAGAGGACTGCTGAGAACATTGCCCAGCATTCACATAATTGCAGAACAGTACCTGTTCCCAATAGCCAAACCCCATGAGTCACAGAACATTGGGTAAGGTATTCAAAAAAGGCCTTGACTCGGCAAAAAAAAATAAATAAATTTTTTTTTCTTTTTTTGGTAGTGGGAAATAATAAGCCCTAGACCAATGGATCAAGAGGCAGTCATTCAAACAAAACAAGGGGATACTGCATGGTTTTAAAGTCAGGAAAGGTGTACAGCAGAGTTGTATCCTTTCACCACACCTATTCAATCTGTATGCTGAGCAAATAATCCAAGATGCTGGACTATATGAAAACAACATGACATCAAGATTGGAAGAAGGCTCATTAACAACCTGTGTTAAGCGGACGACACAACCTTGCTTGCTGAAAGTGAAGAGGACTTGAAGCACTTACTGATGAAGATCAAAGATCATGACCTTCAGTATGGATTACACCTCAACATAAAGAAAACAAAAATCCTTACAACTAGACCAATAAGCAACATCATGATAAATGGAGAAAAGACTGAGGTTGTCAAGGATTTAATTTTACTTGGATTCACAATCAATACCCATGGAAGCAGCAGTCAAGAAATCAAAAGACAAACTGCACTGGGCAAATTGGCTACAAAAGATCTCTTTAAAGTGTTGAAAAGCAAAGATGTCACCTTGTGGACTAAGGTGCGCCTGACCCAAGCCATGGTGCTTTCAATTGCCTCCCATGCATGAGAAAGCTGGATAATGAATAAGGAAGACAGAAGAAGAATTGATGCCTTTGAACTGCAGTGTTTGCGAAGAATATTGAATATACCATGGACTGCCAAAAGAATGAACAAGGAGTCGGGGCCAAGATGGCGGAGTAGTCAGATGCTTCTGGTATCCCTCTTACAACAAAGGCCTGACAAAACAAACCCACCCAGTGCTGTCGAGTCGATTCCGACTCAGAGCGACCCTATAGGACAGAGTAGAACTGCCCCATAAACAAGTGAATCAATTATATATATGACAAGCTAGGAACCCTGAGCATCAAAGGCAAAGTTAAGAAATTGGACTGAGTGATGGGGGAGGAAGAGATGGTACAGAAGCAGCGAGGAGTTGCTGAGCCCAAGGCAGCATCTCAGCCCCAATTCCTTGGTGTGACTGCGGTGGGGACGATGGTAGTTTTCTGGGACATGGCCGCTTCAGTGAAAGAACCAAGCAAAGTGGTGCACCCCTGACCCTGTGGCATGACTGCAGTGGGGCTGGCCATGGCATTTAGGATGCGGCTGCTTCAGCGAAAGAAGGCAACCGAAGTGCCAGTACCCCTGACCCCCTGGTGTGATGGCCGTGGGGCTGGCAGTGGAGTTTAGGAAGCGGCTGCTTCAGCGAAAGAAGGCAAGTGTGGAACGCAGCACTAACTCCCTGGGGCAATCTCAGCGGGGACCCGGCCAATGCACACAGGCTACACACACCTCTGGAATCTGAGATAAAACAGCTCTCTTGGCACAAGATAAATGATTTTGTCTAATTGACTGCCCAGGTCTAATAGCTCCTTCTTTTGAAAGAACTCTCTCCTATCTATCTGATCCCTCCTCTCTCTACCCTAGCTGGCTTCATTAACAATTGATTTCTCTGGGCGTAAGATAAGTCCTGCTGTGCACCCTGAGCCATTCCCCTGGACTTGGAGACAGAACAAATTAACAAACAGGGGAAAATCCTCTGCCGACTCCCCTAATCTGGAAACTCAGAGCGGAAGTGGCTCCAGTCCAGGCACAAGCGACCCATAGGCTTTGTCTTCCACCCCTGCATGGGTCCAGGTGGCTCCACTAAGATCTGGCTGTTACATTGCAAAGGTGAATCTGTTTCAGGCCTGACTGTGTTCCAGATGTGCAGTGGAGAGGGAGATTTTGGACATTTGATATCACTCTGCCTATTAATCAGGGCCTTCACCTACACACAGCAGGGGCCTGAAGACTGGAGGTTCCAACCACGCCACCTAGCCACCTGCATAAGGGGTCCAAAGATAAGTGGTGCCTACCAGTTGTTACAGGTAAAAACACTGGGTGCCTAAGGTATGTCTGCAGAGCTCACCAACCAGAGCACTCTAGAGAACAAGGACGTGCCTTCCTCACAGACACTCAGCCCCACGCCTTCCTCAGAGTGTGACACCTGCTGCTACCAGAAACCTGTGTATACACCCATCACCACTACTCTAAGATAGTAGGTCAGAGCCTATACCACACGCTAGGTGAGCGACTGTCAGGACACATGAGCTGAATGGACTCCTAGGCTCATATACCTAGTAATGACTCTAGCCATCTGGTAATACGACATTAGTGCTTCAAAACATCCAATAATCAAGTTAGCTCACTCTAGTAGCCTATTTGGGTACATCAAAACAAAACAAAGCGAGGAACTAGGACACAGTGAGCAAACAAAATAAATTAATACAATTATAGATGGCTTGGAGAAAACAGTCGATATCAAATCACATAAAGAAGCGGACCATGATGTCTTCAACAAACTCCCAAAGCAAAGAATCAAGGACTCTCCCGGATGAAGCTGTATTCCTGGAATTACCACATGTAGAATACAAAAGATTAATATACAGTACTCTTCAAGACATTAGGAACGACATCTGGAATGTGATCAGGCAAAACGCGGAACAAGCCAAGGAACACACAGATAAAGCAGTTGAAGAAATTAAAAAGATTATTCAAGAACATAATGAAAATTTAATAAGCTGCAAGAATCCATAGAGAGACAGCAATCAGAAATTCAGAACATTAACAATAAAATTACAAAATTAGACAACTCAATACAAAGTCAGAGGGGTAGAATTGAGGAAATGGAAGGAACAATTAGTGAGATTCATGATAAAACACTTGGCAACAATACATTCAAAGAAAAATCAGATAAAACAATTTTTTAAAAATGAAGAAAACCTAAGAATCATGTGGGACTCTATCAAGAAGAATAACGTGTGAGTGATTGGAATACCAGAACAGGGAGGGATAACAGAAAATACGAGAGAATTGTTAAAGATTTGTTGGCAGAAAGCTTCCCTGACATGGTGAAAGATGAAAGGATATCTATCCAAGATACTAATCAAACACCATACAAAGTAGATCCCAAAAGAAAGTCACCAAGACATATTATAATCAAACTTGCCAAAACCAAAGATAAAGAGCAAATTTTAAGAGTGGCCAGGGATAAGCGAAAAGTGACCGACAAAGGAGAATCAATAAGGATAAGTTTGGACTACTCGGCAGAAACCATGCAGGCAAAAAGGCAATGGGATGACATACATAAAGCATTGAAGGAAAAAAACTGCCAGCCAAGAATCATATATCCAGCAAAACTGTCTCTCAAATATGAAGGCAAAATTAAGACATTTCCAGATAAACAGAAGCTTAGAGAATTTGCAAAAACCAAACCAAAACTACAAGAAATAATAAAGAGAATACTCTGGTTAGAAAATCAATAATCTCAAATATCGACCCAACACTAGAACACAGGACAGAACAACCAGATATCAACCCAGATAGGGAAATCACAAAAATAAATCAAGATAAAAAAAAAAATGCTCAAAACAGGGAATCAGTTGTGTCATTTTGTAAAAGATGACAACATTAAATCAGTAAAGCAGGACTAAATAAAGTAGACATAGATCTTCCATATGGAGAGGAAATCAAGGCGATATAGGCAGATACAGGTTAGGTTTAAACTTAGAAAAATAGGGGTAAATATTAAGGCAAACACAAAGAAGACTAACAATCCTACACATCAAAATAAAAAACAAGAAAAACAAGACTCAGCAAAAACAAAATCAACTATAATGAAATAGAGGAACACACAATTTACAAAGAAAAACTACTCACCAGAAAAAATCAGTGGAAAATGAAACTGTCAACAACACACAAAAAAAGGCATCAAAATGACAGCACTAAACTCATACCTATCTATAATCACACTGAATGTAAATGGACTAAATGCACCAATAAAGAGACAGAGAGTTGCAGAATGGTTAAAAAAAAAAAAAAACCAAAAAACCACAATCCGTCTATATGCTGCCTACAGGACACACACCTTAAAGACACACACTAAAACTCAAAGGATGGAAAAAATATATCAAGCAAACAACAATGAAAAAAGAGGAGGAGTGGCTATACTAATTTCTAACAAAACAGACTTCAAATACAAATCTAGCACAAAGGACAAGGAAGGAAACTATATAATGATTAAAGGGACAATATACCAGGAGGATATTACCATATTAAATATTTATGCACCCAACAACAGGGCCTCATAAAACAAACTCTAACAGTATTGAAAAGTGAGACAGATAGTGCCACAATAATAGTAGGAGTCTTCAACACACCACTTTCAGTAGAGGACAGAACATCCAGAAAGAAGTTCAGTAAAGACAAAGAAGAGCTAAATGCCACACTTAACCAACTTGACCTCATAGACATATAGAGAACACTCCACCCAACAGCAGCCAAGTATACTTTCTTTTCCAACATACATGTAACATTCTCTAGAACAGACCACATATTAGGCCATAAATCAAGTCTTAACAGAATCCAAAACATCGATATACTACAAAGCATCTTCTCTGACCATAAAGCCTAGAAGTCTTAAAACTAGAAGTCAATAACAGAAAAATCAGGGAAAAGAAATCAAACACATGGAAACTGAACCACACGTTCCTCAAAAGTGATTGGGTTATAGAACAAATTAAGGATGGAATAAAGAAATTCACTGAATCCAACGAGAATGAAAACACTTCCTATATGAACCTTTGGGACACACCGAAAGCAGTGCTCAGAGGTAAATTTATATCAATAAATGCCCATATACAAAAAGAAGACAGGGCCAAAATCCAGGAAGTATCACTACAACTTGAACAAATAGAAAGAGAGCAACAAAAGAAACCCTCAGTCACCAGAAGAAAGCAAATAATAAAAATGAGAGCAGAATTAAATGAAATGGAGAACAGAAAAACAATTCAAAGAGTTAACAAGACCAAAAGCTGATTCTTTGAAAGGATTACAAAATCAATAAACCATTGGCCAGACTGACAAAAGAAAAACAGAAGACGAAGCAAATAAATTGAATAAGAAATAAGATGGGCAATATCACAACAGACCCAACTGAAATTAAAAGAATCATAACAGAGTACTATGAACATTGTACTCTAACAAATTTGAAAATCTAGAGGAAATGGACAAATTTCTAGAAACACACTACCTACCTAAACTAACAGAAACAGAGGCACAACAACTAAACAAACCTATAACAAAAGAAGAGATTGAAAAAGTAATTTAAAAACTCCAAACAAAGAAAAGCCCTAGCCCAACGGATTCACTGGAGAATTCTACAAAATTTTCAGAGAAGAGTTAACACCACTACTACTAAAGGTACTTCAGAGCATAGAAAAGGAATACTTCCAAACTGATTCTATGAAGCCAGAATAACCCTTATACCAAAAACAGGTAAAATAAGATACACAAAAAAAGAAAATTACTGATCTATATCCCTCATGAACTTAGACACAGAAGTCCTCAACAAAATTCTAGCCAATAGAATTCAACAACATATAAAAAAAATAATTCACCACAACCAAGTAGGATTCATACCAGGTATGCAGGGATGGTTCAACATTAGAAAAACAATTAATGTAATCCATCGCATAAATAGAACAAAAGACAAGAACCACATGATATTATCAATTGATGCAGAAAAGGCATTTCACAAAGTCCAACATCCATTCATGATAAAAACTCTCAGGAAAATAGGAATAGAAGGAAAATTCCTCAACATTACAAAGGGCATTTATACAAAGCCAACAGCCAACATCATCCTAAACGGAGAGGGTCTGAAAGCATTCCCCTTGAGAACCAGAACCAAACAAGAATGCCCTTTATCACCACTCTTATTCAACATTGTGCTGGAGGTCCTAGCTAGAGCTATTAGGCTAGATAAAGAAATAAAGGGCATTCAAATTGACAAAGAAGTAGTAAAAGTATCTCTGTTTGGGAGGCGGGGCCAAGATGGCTGACTAGGGAGAAACTACCGCAGATCCGTCTTGCAACAAAGACTTGGAAAAACAAGTGAATCAATCACATACGTGACAATCTACAAACCCTGACCATCGAACACAGAACTAAGAAGTTGACCTGAGTGACAGGGGAGTGAAAAGCCTCATGGTGAAGCAGTGACTGCTTCTGGAAGTGGCGTCCCCCGCCACAGCCTTGAGCCCTTGTGGTTCCCTGGTACCGCAGTGGTTGGGCTGATTGTGGCTTACTGAGACGGGGCAAGCACAGGATGTAGCCTATCCCCTAACGCCCTGGAGTAACCTCGGCAGAGACTCGGCCAGTTCAAGTAGGCTGCACACTGACGTGGCTGACAGGAGAACAAAAACCCACGAGGAAGTAGCGACTGTTTTTGGAGCCTGGAGCCAGCATCCCACTCAGAAAACCTTGGTGCTGGGCTTTGGACTAAGTGCTCAGGAGCAGATCATGGCTTCCTGAGATGACACAAGCACAGGACGCAGCCCTAAACCCCTGGAGTAACCTTGGCCAGAAACCCAGCCAGCACACGCAGGCTGTACACCGACGCAGCTGACACAAGAACGAGAAATCACAGGGAAGCAGGCGACTGGTTTTGGAGCCTAGAGCACAGCATCCCAGCCAGAAAACCTTGGTGCTGGGCTTTGGACTAGGAGCAGAGGACCTGATCACAGCTACTTGAGATGGCACAAGGACGAGATGCAGGCCTGACCCTTTGGGGCAATCTCGACCCAGCCAGTGCACACAGGCTATAGGCCCCTCTGGAATCTCAGATAAAACAGTTTTCACCAAACAAGATAAGTAAATTTATCTATATTGCTGCACTACTCTCTCCTATCTATCTGATCCCTCCCCTCCCTACCCCAGGCGGCTTCGTTAACATTGGAATTTCCTGGGCCAGGGAGTGAAGAGCTCTGTGGGGTTTTTTTTTTTTCTAAACCATTCTCCTGGCCTGAGAGAAGCAGCAATTAACAATCCAGGAGAGAAAAATCCTTCCCTGACTTCCCTAAACTGGAATAATAATACACAACCAGCTCCAGCCAAGCAAAAGATATCCACAGTCCCTGGCTTCCATCCCTACAGGGAACCAGGTGGCTATTATAATGCAAAGGCAATTCTGATACAGATCTGACTGTAATTGTTTTAGTGAAGCAGCAAAAAGACAAGTTTTGGAGGTCTGAAACCTCTCTACCTATTAAACAGAGCCCTCACTGATCCACAGCAGGGAAATGAGGGCTAAAGCTCCACCCATACCACCTAGCCACCTCCTAAAGGGGTCTGAGGATAGTGACACCTACAAATCTTTGGGTGCCTAAGGTACAGCAGCAGAGTATTGGGTGCCTAAGGTACAGCAGCAGAGCCCACTCACCAAAGTGCTCTGGGAATAGAGACACTCCTACCTCACTGGCACATGGGGGAAGGCTGTCAGCATCCTGCCCTCCTCGGAGTGTGACTCCCTGCCGCTACTAGAATCGGGTGAATACAACCATCCCCACTACTCCTCTAAGTTAATAGGTGACAGCCTACACCACATACTAGGTGACCCACGATCAGCACACCTAAGCTGATTCTATTCAAGAATAGTGAATGGACTCATAGGCCCATATATCTGGTAACAGCTCAAACCAGCTGGTAATAGGACTTAAGTGATTCAAAACCTACAGCAATCAAGATAGCACAATCCAGTAGCCCATCTGGGTATACTGAAACAAAACAAAACAAGAAGATAAGATTCAGTGAGCAAATATAAATCATTACAATATGTTATAGATGGCTCGGAGACAGCAATCGATATCAAATCAAATAAAGAAGCAGACCATGATTGCTTCTACAAATCCCCAAATTAAAGAATTAAAATCTTAGATACAATCCTGGAATTGCCACACATAGACTATAAAAAACTAATATACAGAATGTTTCATGACATCAGGGATGACCTCAGAAATGAAATAACGCAATCTACAGAAAAAGCCAATGAACACATCGATAAAGCAGTTGAAGAAATAAAAAAGATTATTCAAGAACATAGTGGAAAAATCAATAAGCTACAAGAATCCATAGAGAGATAGCATTCAGAAATCCAAAAGATTAACAATAAAATTACAGAATTAGACAACTCGAAAGGAAGTCAAAGGAGCAGGATCAAGGAATGGGAATGCAGAGTGGGGGAGTTAGAGGATAAGGCAACTGACACCAATATAGTTGAAGAAAAATCAGATAAAAGAATTTGAAAAAATGAAGAAACCCTAAGAATCATGTGAGATTCTATCAAGAAGAACAACTTGTGTGTGATTAGAGTTCCAGAACAGGGATGGATGACAGAAAATACAGAGAGAATAGTTTAAGATTTGTTGGCAGAAAACTTCCCTGGCATCATGGAAGATGAAATCGAACACCATACAAGATAGATCTTAAAAGAAAATCACCAAGGCATATTATCATCAAACTTGCCAAAACCATACATAAAGAGAAAATTTTAAAAGCAGTCAGGGATAAACGAAAAGTCACCTACAAAGGAGAATCAATAAGAATAGGTTCAGACTACTCGGCAGAAACCATGCAAGCAAGAAGGCAATGGGACGACATATATAGAGCACTGAAGGAGAAAAACTGCCACCCAAGTATCATATATCCAGCAAAACTCTCTGAAATATGAAGGTGAAATTAAAACACTTATAGATAGACACAAGCTTAGAGAATTTGCAAAAACCAAACCAAAGCTACAAGAACTGCTAAATGAAATTCTTTTGTCAGAAAATCAATAAAATCAGATATCAACACAACACAAGGTCAAAGAAAAGAGCATCCTGATATCAACTCAAATAGGGAAATCACAAAAACAAAATAAGATTAATTTTAAAAAGAGAAAAATGCTCAAAACAGGGAATCATTGAAGTCATTATGTAAAAGATTACAATAATCAAAAAAGAGGGACTAAATACAGAAGGCATAGATCTTCCATATGGAAAGGAAACCAAGGCGATATAGGACGATACAAGTTAGGTTTTTACTTAAAAAAATAGGGGTAAATATTAACGTAACCACGAAGATGTCCAACAATTCCATACTTCAAAATAGAAACCAAGATAAACACAATGAGTCAGCAAAAATAAATTCAACTACTCTGAAAATGAGGAACACACAATTTACAAAGAAAAACTTCTCAGCATAAAAAAGGGGAAAAATGAAACTGTCAACAACACACAAAAAAAGGCATCAAAATGGCAGCACTAAACTCATACTTATCTATAATTACGCTGAATGTAAATGGACTAAATGCACCAATAAACAGACAGAAAGTCTCAGCCTGGATAAAAAAAACACGATGTGTCTATATGCTGCCTACAAGAGACACACCTTAGACTTAGAGACACAAATAAACAAAAACTCAAAGGATGGAAAAAAATATATCAAGCAAACAACAATCAAAAAAGAGCTGGAGTGGCAAAATTAATTTCTGTCAAAATAGACTTTAAAGTTAAATCCACCAAAAAGGATAAAGAAGGACACTACATAATTATTAAAGGGACAATTGACCAGGAAGATATAACCATACTAAATATTTCTGCACTCAATAACATGGCTGCAAGATACACAAAACAAACTTTAACAGAATTGAAAAGTAAGATAGACACCTCCACAATTATAGTAGGAGACTTCAACACACCACTTTTGGTGAAGGACAGGACTTCCAGTAAGAAGCTCGATAGAGACACGGAAGACCTAATTGCTACAATCAATGAACTTGACCTCAAAGACTTATACAGAACACTCCATCCAACAGCTGCAAAGTATACTTTTTTTTCTAGTGCACAGGGAACATTCTCTACGATAGACCACATATTAGGTCATAAAACAAGCCTATGCAGAATCCAAAACATCGAAATATTACAAACCATCTTCTCAGACCACAAGGCCATAAAAGTAGAAATCAGTAACAGAAAAATCAGGGAAATGAAATCACATGCTTGGAAACTGAACAATACCCTGCTCAAAAAACACTGGGTTATGGAAGACATTAAGGAGGGAATACAGAAATTCATAGAATGCAACGAGAATGAAAACACTTCTTATCAAAACCTCTGGGGCACAGCGAAAGCAGTGCTAAGAGGTCAATTTATATCGATAAATGCACACATACAAAAAGAAGAAAGAGCCAAAATCAGAGAACTGTCCCTACAACTTGAACAAATAGAAAGCGAGCAAAAAAAGAATCCATCAGGCACCAGAAGAAAACAAATAATAAAAATTAGAGCAGGATTAAATGAATTAAAAAAAAAGAGAACAGAAAAACAATTCAAAGAATTAACAAAGCCAAAAGTAGGTTCTCTGAAAAAATTAACAAAATTGATAAATCATTGGCCAGACTGACTAAAGAAATACAGGAAAGGAAACAAATAACCCGAATAAGAAATGAGATGGACCATATCACAACAGACCCAACTGAAAAAGAATCATATCAGATTATTACGAAAAATTGTACTCTAACAAAGTTGAAAACCTAGAAGATATGGATGAATTTTTAGAAACACATTACCTACCTAAACCAACACAATCAGAAATAGAACAACTAAATAGACTCACAAGAAGAAGAGATTGAAAAGGTAATCAGAAAACTCCCAACAAAAAAAAGGCCTGGCCCAGATGGCTTCACTGCAGAGTTATCCCAAACTTTCAGAGAAGAGTTAACACCACTACTACTAAAGGTATTTCAAAGCGTAGAACAGGATGGAATACTACCTAACTCATTCTATAAAGCCAGCATATTCCTGATACCAAAACCAGCTAAAGACAACACAAAAAAAGAAAATTACAGACCTATATCCCTCATGAACATAGACGCAAAAGTCCTCAACAAAATTCTAGCCAATAGAATTCAGGAACATATCAAAAAAATAATCCACCATGACCAAGTGGGATTTATACCAGGTATGCAAGGTTGGTTCGATATTAGAAAAACAATTAATGTAATCCACCATATAAATAAAACAAAAGACAAAAACCACATGATCCTATCAATTGATGCAGAAAAAGCATTTGGCAAAGTCCAACACCCATTCATGATAAAAACTCTCAGCCAGCTAGGAACACAAGGAAAATTCCTCAACATAATAAAGGGCAACTATACAAAGCCAGGAAATCCTGGTTGCATAGTGGTTAAGCGCTACAACTGCTAACTTAAAGGTTGGCAGTTCAAATCCACCAGGCGTTCCTTGGAAACTCCATGGGGTGTTTCTACTCTGTCCTGTAGGGTCGCTATGGGTCGGAATTGACTCGAAGGCAAGAGGTTTGGTATTTTGATATAAAAAGCCAATTGGAAACACTGGTGGCATAGTGGTTAAGTGCTACAGCTGCTAACCAAGAGGTCGGCAGTTCAAATTCACCAGGTGCTCCTTGGAAACTCTATGGGGCAGTTCTACTCTGTCTTATAGGGTCGTTATGAGTCGGAATTGACTCGACGGCAGTGGGTATACAAAGCCAACAGTGAACATCATCCTAAATGGACAGAGCCTGAAAGCATTTCCCTTGAGAACGGGAACCAGACAAGGATGCCCTTTATCACCGCTCTTATTCAACATAGTACTGGAAGTCCTAGCCAGAGCAATTAGGCTAGACAAAGAAATAAAGGACATCCGGATTGGCAAGGAAGAAGTAAAAATATCTCTATTTGCAGACAACATGATCTTATACACAGAAAACCCTAAGGAATCCTCCAGAAAACTACTGAAACTAATAGAAGAGTTCAGCAGAGTATCAGGTTACAAGATAAACATACAAAAATCAGTTGTATTCCTCTACATCAACAAAAAGAACATTGAAGAGGAAATCACCAAATCAATACCATTCACAGTAGCCCCCAAGAAGATAAAATACTTAGGAATAAATCTTACCAAAGACGTAAAAGACCTGTACAAAGAAAACTACAAGGTACTAATGCAGGAAACTAAAAGGGACCTACATAAGTGGAAAAACATACCTCGCTCATGGATAGGAAGACTTAATATTATAAAAATGTCTATTCTACCAAAAGCCATGTATATATACAATGCACTTCTGATCCAAACTCAAAGTACATTTTTTAATGTGACGCAGAAACAAATCACCAACTTCATATGTAAGGGAAAGAAGCCCCAGATAAGTAAAGCATCATTGAAAAAGAACACAGTGCGAGGCCTCACTCTACCTGATTTTAGAAAATATTATATAGCCACAGTAGTCAAAACAGCCTGGTACTGGTACAACAACAGACACACAGACCAATGGAAAAGGAGAGACTGAAAGGGCTGACTCAAGAAGGGGAGAGCAAGTGGGAGTAGGGAGTGAGATGTATGTAAACTTATATGTGACAGACTGATTGGATTTGTAAACGTTCACTTGAAGCTTAATAAAAGTTAATAAAAAAAAAGAATTGAGAACTCAGATATAAATCCAACCACATATGAGCACCTGATATTTGAAAAAGGCCCACTGTCGGTTAATTGGGGAAAAGATAGTCTTTTTAACAAATGGTGCTGGCATAACTGGATATCCATCTGCAAAAAAATGAAACAGGACCCATACCTCACACCGTGCACAAAAACTAACTCCAAATGGATCAAAGATCTAACCATAAAGTCTAAAATGATAAAGATCATGGGACAAAAAATAGGGACAACATTAGAAGCGCTAATACAAGGCATAAACAAATATACAAAACATTACTAAAAATGATGAAGAGAAACCTAAAAATCAAACACCTATGCTCATCTAAAGACTTCACCAAAAGAGTAAAAAGACCACCTACAGACCGGGAAAAAATTTTTAGCAACAACATCTCCGACCAGCGCCTTATCTCTAAAATCTACATGATTCTGCTAAAACTCAACCACAAAAAGACAAACAACCCAATTAAAAATTGGGCAGAGGATATGAACAAGCACTTCACTAAAGAAGACTTTCAGGCAGCTAACAGGTACATGAGGAAATGCTCTCGATCATTAGCCATTAAAGAAATGCAAATTAAAACTACAATGAGATTCCATCTCACTCCAACAAGGCTGGCATTAATCCAAAAAACACAAAATAATAAATGTTGGAGAGGATGTGGAGAGATTGGAACACTTCTACACTGCTGGTGGGAATGTAAAATGGTACAACCACTTTGGAAATCGATTTGGTGTTTCCTTAAAAAACTAGAAATAGAACTACCATACAAACCAGCAATCCCACTCCTTGGAATATATCCTAGAGAAATAAGAGCCTTTACAGGAACAGATATATGCACACCCATGTTTATTGAGGTTTACAATAGCAAAAAGATGGAAGCAACCAAGGTGTCCATCAATGGATGAATGGAAAAATAAATTATGGTATATTCACAAGATGGAATACTATGCATTGATAAAGAACAATCATGAATCTGTGAAACATTTTATAACATGGAGGAACCTGGAAGGCATTATGCTGAGTGAAATTAGTCAGTTGCAAAAGGACAAATATTGTACAAGACCACTATTATAAGAACTTGAGAAATAGTTTAAACTGAGAAGAACATATTCTTTTGTGGTTACGAGAGAGGGAGGGAGAGAAAGTGGGAGAGTGTTATTTACTGATTAGGTAGTAGATAAGACCTACTTTAGGTGAAGGGAAAGACAACACTCAATACAGGGGAGGTCAACACAACTGGACTAAACAAAAAGCAAAGAAGTTTCCTGAATAAACTGAATGCTTCAAAGGTCAGCAAAGCAGGGGCAGAGGTTTGGGGACTATGTCTTCAGGGGACATCTAAGTCAATTGGCAAAATAAAATCTATTAAGAAAACATTCTGCATCCCACTTTGAAGTGTGCTGACTGGGGTCTTAAACACTAGCAAGCGGCCATCTAAGATGCATCAATGATTCTCAACCCACCTGGATCAAAGGAGAATGAAGAACACGAAGCTCACAAGGTAATTATGAGCCCAAGAGACAGAAAGTGCTACTTGAACTAGAGACTACATCATCCTGAGACCAGAACTAGATGGTGCCCAGCCACACCGATGACTGCCCAGACAGGCAACACAACAGAGAACTCCTGAGGGAGCAGGAGAACAGTGGGACGCAGACCCTAAATTCTCATAAAAAGACCAGACTTAATGGTCTGACTGAGACTAGAAGGACCTCAGCGGTCAGGGTCCCCAAACCTTCTGTTGGCCCAGGACAGGAACCATTCCCGAAGCTAACTCGTCAGACATGGATTGGACTGGACAATGGGTTGGAGAGAGATGCTGATGAGGAGTGAGCTATTTGCATCAGGTGGACACTTGAGACTGTGTTGGTATCTCCTGTCTGGAGGGGAGATGGGAGGGTAGAGGGGGTTAGAAACTGGCAAAATGGTTATGAAAGGAGAGATTGGAAGGAGGGAGCGGACTGACTCATTAGGGGGAGAGTAAATGGGAGTATGTAGTAAGGTTTATATAAGTTTATATGTGAGAGACTGACTTGATTTGTAAACTTTCACTTAAAGCCCAATAAAAATTATTTAAAAAAAGAGAAAATATCTCTGTTTGCAGATGACATGATCTCATACACAGAAAAACCCAAAGAACCTGCAAGAAAACTACTAATAGTAATAGAAAAGTTTAACAGAGTATCACGATACAAGATAAACATACATAAATCAGTTGGATTCCTCTATACCAACAGAGAGCATTGAAGAGGAAATCACCAAATCAATACTATTTAAAATAGACCCTAAGAAGATAAAATACATAGGAATAGATCTAACCAGAGACATAAAAGACCTATACAAAGAAAACTAGAAGACACTACTGTAAGAAACCAAAACAGACCTACGTAAGCAGAAAAACATACCTTGCTCGTGGACAGGAAGACTCAACATTGTAAAAATGTCTATTCCACCCAAAGCGATCTATAGATACAATGCAATCCCGAACCAAATACCAGTGATGTTTTTTAATGAGATGGAGAAAGAAATCACCAACTTCATATGGAAGGGAAAGAGGCCCTGGATAAGTAAAGCATTACTCAAAAAGAACAAAGTGGGAGGCCTCATACTACCTGATTTTAGAGCATGTTATACCGCCACAGTAGTCAAAACAGCGTGGTACTGGTACAACAACAGATACATAGATGAATGGAACAGAATTGAGAATCCAGACAAAAATCCATCCACATATGAGCAGCTGATATTTGACAAAGGCTCAAAGTCTGTTAAATGGGGAAAAGACAGTCTCTTTAACAAATGGTGCTGGCATAACTGGATTTTTGTTGTTGTTGTTAGCTGCCGTTGAGTCAGTTCCCGCTCATAGTGACCCTATGCACAACAGAACGAAACACTGCCCTGTCCTGCGCCATCCTCACAATTGTTGTTATGCTTGACCTCATTGTTGCAGCCACTGTGTCAATCCACCTCGTCGAGGGTCTTCCTCTTTTCCGCTGACCCTGTACTCTGCCACACATGATGTCCTTCTCCAGGGACTGATCCCTCCTGACAACATGTCCAAAGTATGTAAGACGCAGTCTCACCATCCTTGCTTTTAAGGAGCATTCTGACTGTACTTCTTCCATAACTGGATATCCATCTGCAAAAAATTAAAAAATGAAATAAGACCCATACCTCGCACAATGCACAAAAATTAACTCAAAATGGATCAAAGAGCTAAATATAAAATCTAAAACGATAAACATCATGGAAGAAAAAAATAGGGACAACACTAGGAGCCCTAATATATGGCATAAACAGTATAGAAAACATTACTGGAACTGTACAAGCACCAGAAGAGAAATTAGATAACTAAGAGCTCCTAAAAAGTCAAACACCTGTGCTCTTCCAAAGACTTCACCAAAAGAGTAAAAAGATTACCTACAGACTGGGAAAAAGTTTTTAGCTATGACACTTCCAATCGGCGGCTGATCTCTAAAATCTACATGTTACTGCAAAAACTCAACTACAAAAAGAGAAATAACCCAATTGAAAAATGGGCAAAGGATATGAACAGGCACTTCACTAAAGAAGACATTCAGGTAGCTAACAGATACATGAAGAAATGCTCACAATCATTAGCCATTAAAGAAATGCAAATTAAAACTACAATGAGATTCCATCTCACTCCAACAAGGCTGGCATTAATCCAAAAAGCACAAAATAATAAATGTTGGAGAGGTGGTGGAGAGAATGGAACACTTCTACACTGCTGGTGGGAATGTCAATCGGTACGACTTTTGAAATCGATTTGGCGCTTCCTTAGAAAGCTAGAAATAGAACTACCATAAAAAAAATAGAATCCAGCAATCCCACTCCTTGGAATATATCCTAGAGAAATAAGAGCCTTTACATGAACAGATACATGCACACCCATGTTCACTGTAGCACTGTTTACAATAGCAAAAAGATGGAAGCAACCGAGGTGCCCATCAACAGAAGAATGGAGAAATAAATTATGGTATATTCACACAATGTAATACTATGGATCCATAAAGAACAATGACGAATCTGTGAAACGTTTCAAAACATGGGATAACCTGGAAGACGTTATGCTGAGTGAAATTAGTCAGTTGCAAAAGGGCAAATATTGTATGAGACCACTATTATAAGAACTCAAGAAATAGTTCAAACAGAGAAGAAAATATTCTTTGATAGGAGAGTGGGGATGGAGGGAGGGTGGAAGAGGAGTATTCACTAATTAGATTGTAGACAAGAACTACTGTAGGTGATGGGAAACGCAACACACAATACAGGCGTGGTCAGCATAACTGGACTAAACCAAAAGCAAAGAAGTTCCCAGAATAAACAGAATGCTTCGAAGGCCAACGTAGCAGAGGCGGGGGCTTAGGGACCATGGTTTCAGGAGACAACTAAGTCAATTGGCATAATAAAATCTATTAAGAAAACATTCTGCATCCCACCTTGGAGGTAGGCGTCTGGGGTCTTAAACACTAGGAAGCGGCCATGTAGGATGCAACAATTGGTCTCAACCCACCTGGATCAAAGGAGAATGAAGAACACCAAAGACACAAGGTAATTACAAGGCCAAGAGACAGAAAGGGCCACATAAACCAGAGACTACATCATCCTGAGACCAGAAGAACTACATGGTGCCTGGCTACAAGAGATGACTGCCCTGACAGGGAGCACAACAGAGAACCCCTGAGGGAGCAGGAGAACAGTGGGATGGAGGCCCCAAATTCTTGTAAAAAGACCAGACTTAATGGTCTGAGACTAGAAGATCCCTGGTGGTCATGGCCCCCAGAACTTCTGCTGGGCCAGGACAGGAATCATTCCCAAAGCAAACTCTTCAGACAAGGATTGGACTGGACAATGGGCTGGAGAGAGATGCTGGTGAGGAGTGAGCTTCTTGGATCAGGTGGACACTAGAGGCTATGTTAGCATCTTCTCCCTGGAGGGGAGATGAGAGGGTAGAGCCGGTTAGAAGCTGGCGAAATGGACAGGAAAAGAGAGTGGAGGGAAGGAGCGGGCTGTCTCATTAGGGGGAGAGCAATTGGGAGTATGTAGCAAGGTGTATATATGTTTTTGTGTGAGAGGCTGACTTGATTTGGAAACTTTCACTTAAAGCACAATAAAAATAAGAAAAGAATTTCATATTCTCATGGACTCTAGACTTCTTGGAGCCATGGAGGTTAGATGAACCCCTAAAACCATTACCCTGAGATAATCTTTAAACCTTAAACCAAAAATATCCCATTAAGTCTTCTTAAAACCAAACAATAGTTTAGCTTAACTAGCAAAAAAAAGTCTGCCTTGAGCATTACGCTCTTACAATCCATTGCCATCGAGTCGAATTCTGACTCATAGTAACCCAATAAGACAGAATAAAACTGTCCCATAGGGTTTCCACGGTTATAAACCTTCACAGAAGCAGACTGCTGCATCTTTCTGGCACAGAGCAATTGGTGGGTTCGAACCCCTGACCTTTTGGTTAGCAGGGGAGAACTTGACCACTGCATCACCAGGGCTCCTTATGCTCCTACAAGAACTATCTATATGGGATCAAATTGATAACAAAAACTTGAAAGATTAGATAGGAGACTTAGGGGGCAGTGAATTTATGTTAATGGAGGAGTAACAACTCAAAAGAAGGGGGAGAATGGTTGCACAACTCATAGAATGTAATCAGTGTCACTAAATGATACATGTAGAAACTGCTGAACTGGTGTATGTTTTGCGGTGTATATTCTCAACAACAAAATAAATAATTTTTTTTTTTTTAAAGTAAAACATACACCTACCATATAATCCATCCATTCCACTTTTAGGTATTTACCCAAGAGAAAAAATAAGTATACATTCATACAAAGACTTGCACACAAATGTACACAGCAGCTTTATTTGTAATAGACAAAAAATGGAAACAACCCAAATGGCTTTCAACAGATGAATGGATAAACAAATTATGGTATATTCATACAATAGAACATTAAAACCAAACTCATTGCTGTAGTCAATTCATGCTCCAGGCAACCCTATGTGTTACAGAGGAGAACTGCTCAACCTATGTGTTACAGAGGAGAGCTGCTCCATAGGGTTTTCTTGGCTGTAATCTTAACAGAAGCAGATCACCAGGCCTTTCTTCCACAGTACTACTGAGTGGGTTTGAACTGCCAACCTTTCGGTTAGCTCAAACCATTTCAGCCACCTAGGGGCCTGAATGGAAGAACCAAACCCACTGCCATAGAGACAATTTCAACTCATAGTGACCCCATAGGGTTTCCGAGGCTATTAATCTCTACGGAAACAGATTGCCACATCTTTCTCCTGCAGAGCTGCTGGTGGTTTCGAACCGCTGACCTTTTGGTTAGCAGTCAATCACTTCAACCATTGTGCCATCACAGCTCCTTAAGGCCAGACAAAAAGAGTACATACAGTGTGATTTCATTTATATAAAACTCTAGAAAATGTAAACTAATCCACAGTGACAGAAAGCAGATCAGTGGTTGCCTGGAGGGTAGGGGGGAATATTTACCCAAGGCAGGAGGATACTTCCGTGGGTGACAGATAACGTCCATTATCTTAATTGTGATGATAGCTTCACATGTGACACATATGTCAAAATTTATCAAGTTGTACATTTTAAATATGTGCTGTTTATTCTGTCCATTATCCCTCAATAAAGTTGTTTACAAAATTAAGAGAGAATGGTGAGGGCACTATTAGATTTCATACAGTTCACTTATATAATTAAAGCGTAGTTCTATCAAGGGCAAAGTTGAAAATTTATTCCTTGCCTAAGCTGCACACGCTTTAAAGGAAAACTCTCCCACTTCCATAGACTAGGCTTAACCAGCTCTTCTCATCACCACCACACCCTCACCTGGACTTCCAACTTGGGCCAGACATTTCACACATGGTGTCAACACAAATGACCCATACTAATGCCTGGTGAGGAAGGCCAAGTCAGAGTGTTGTAACTCAGCATTACCACTAGCTGAAAAACATGAAAATTATACTGAGTATAACTGACCTAGAATTGCCCTTCCAAAGTCCAAGTTCTTTTGAGACTAAACATGAGCTGTTGGTTATAGTAGACTTTCTTAGCAAAGGCTGAAGTCTATAGGTTTTGATCAACACTGTGTATATTATAAACTGTAAATATATACAACGTAAGGGATCTGTATGAACTATTTTCTATTCACAACCAAAAGCCGTCTTCATTTTACGGGTTTATTTCATACTTGTGTCTTTTTCTATACCACAAGGTAAGTAAGACAAGAGACACCAAAGACACTTTGGGCTCTTGCTGCTAAAAATTAGTTCACTATTATGTGAGCTATTATTAAGAAATACTACAATTAATAAGACAATATGACTTCGCCCCTGTCCCCAGGAAAATGAAATTGAAAACTATATTGAAGAGGAAAAAAAAAAAAAACCAGTTGCCATTGAGCCAATTCTGACTCACAGTGACACTAAAGGACAGAGTAGGACTGCCCCATAGGTTTTCCATGGCTGTAAATCTTTACAGAAGCAGACTGCTAAATCTTTCTACCACAGAACAGCTAGTGGGTTTGAACCAACCACCTTCCAGTTAGCAGTGGAGCGCTTAACCCACTGTGCTACCAGGGCTCCTCGTATTAAAGAAAAAAAAAAAAAACTCATTGCCACCAAGTCAATTCCAGTTCATGGCAGCCCTATAGGACAGAGTAGAGCTGCCCCATAGGGTTCCCAAGGAACAGCTGGTGGATTTGCACCACTGACCTTTTGATTAGCAGTCATAGCTCTCAATCACTGCACCACCAGGGCTCCCACTGAGAAGACAACTAAAATAAAGTGGGGGGTGGAGGGTTGGGGAAGGACATGAGAGAACAGCCTCTTAAAATAGAATCTCAACAGCTGCCCTTTATGACTGATGATCTTCAGTCCCAGCTGCTCTGGGACTTAAGTGCCGCTCTTGCCAGCACTGCCTGCTCTCTAAAACTCTGTCTCAAAATGCTCTTCCTTTCCGCAGTTAATATTACAGACTTAAAATGTGTCTGGTGTTATTTCCAGCTGACAAACTGATGGAGAGGTTAACGGGAAAGGACTCAAGGCCAAAATCTCTAACACATCCTGGTTCTTGGAATTTCAGATACTAAGAGCTCACAAAAAGGTAGAAGCGGGCTCTCGGGACATAGAGTCAAGCCGCAAAGAGATAAATCTCTACTGATAATGGTTTCTTCAGTCCACACCAGCCCCACCTTTACTATGTGGATGGTTACAGCACTATGTTGGTGAAAAAAGTTTATAAAGAGGTGTGCTGGGTATAAGCAATTCTAGTAACCCGATAGATTTTTAAAGCTTCATCTCAAAATGTACTAGGGCAGTGGTGTGATGGTAAATCGTTCCTAAAAGGAGAAAGGGGTGAGAGCCCTGATGGTGTGAATACACTCCCATAGTGTCCAACTGCAACCTATCAAGGTAATGGCATTGCATGCGGAATTGGAAAGAGATGTGCAATGGCATATGCATGGGAGTATTCCCACCAAACACAACAGATGTCAATAGCCTCAAGGGCATAAGTAATAATAAAATGTGGCAGAAAAGAAGTGATAGTTTTTAGTATCTGTTACCTTTGTTTTTAATACAATTTAATTGTAAGTTTATACAATTTAGTTTTTTCAGAATGCTAGTGTATAAGAACTGGATAACAAAATTCCTAACATTTTAACAACTGGATCCCATGAGACCATATAAGCCAATATCAACACATCCCTGGCTTAGGGGCACTTTCCTTGGAAGGTGTCTTAGGCTGGGTTCACTACAGAAGCTAAACCAGTAAAGCATATAAATATATAGAGAGAAATTTACATCAAAGAAATGGCTCACAGGACTGTAGAGGCTGGAACATCTCAAGTCTGTGGATCAGGATAAAGGCTTCTCGTGATTCACATAGCCGTCGGCAGGTCAGAAAGCAGGGCTCTTACTCACAAGCTGTGAATATTGACGAATCCCTCCCAAGACTGGCAGACAAGACTGCAAGGCTTCTGATTCACGTAGCTGCAGGGGCTGGCAAACCCAAGAATGGCAGGTCGGATTCCGGGGCTCCGCTCACAGGCTGTAAAGATCAAGGAATTCCAAGATCAGCAGATAAAACTAACAGCTCACTTCATAAGAACTGGAGGTCAGACGAACAGGAGGCAGCGCCAGGACCCAGAGCAAGCAAAAAGCCAGAACGTCTGCTTATATTCGGATGCAGACCACACCCCAAGGCAACTCCCTTTCAACTGACTGGCTACTCACAACAGATCCCATCATGGGAGTGATCACATATAAACACTGAGAATCACAGCCCAGCCAAGTTGACAGATATTTTGGGGGGACACAATCCAATCCATGACAGAGGGGGTAACATTTCTCACATAACTTCTAACTGCATGAGTCCGTAACTGAAAGAGAGCAGTAAAACTATATACATTCTCTTTAGTACTTACAACAACCCTGCTATTTCACAGATGAAGAAACAGAAGCCAGCAGAGATTAAAGAGTTTATAAAAGATAGACATGTTGTCAGGAGGCATAAGTCCCTGGAGAAAGACATGAGGCTTGGTAAAGTACAAGGTCAGCAGGAACGAGGAAGGCCCTCAACAAGATGAACTGACACAGTGGCTTCAACAATGGGCTCAAGCATAACAATTGTGAGCATCGCGCAGGACCAGGCAGTGGTTTGTTCGGTGGTATATAGGGTTGCTATTAATGGGAGCCTACCCGAGAGCACCTAACAACAAAAGATGCTAGTAAGTGGTGGAGGGGGAGTTTAAGCTCAGGTCTGACCTCCAACCCAGGGATGAACCCAGAGAAGTCAACCCACATACCCTACAAATGTTCCTGCCATTCCTATTTGAAAAAAGTCTGGCTTAGGGGCTTTTAGTCTGCCTGGAGTCTTAAGGTCCTGCCTAATAAGCTGAGTCCCTGAGTGGCACAAACGGTTAAGCACCCGGCTACTAAACGAAAAGGCTGGTGGCTCACACTCACCCTAGAGGCACCTCAGAAAAAAAGCCTAGCGATCACTTCTGTACTGACACACATGGGGTCTCCGTGAGTTTGAATGGACTAGATGGCAACAGTTTTTTTGTGTGTGTTTTTGTTTTTGGCCCAATATGCGTGTTGGGGGTGTGTGAGGAGGCCGACGAGAAAGTGGCATGTTAATTGTATAAAAGCTCTTTGCACCAATAAGACACTCAATCCGATCCCAAGGGCTTGTCCATGGCCTACAAGAACACTCTATTCATGCAATTACGTTTTTTGCGCTCCTACCCGCACAAGGAGCTTTTGTCTTCTGCAGGAGGAAAAAGCACTTGAGAACAAAAAAAGCATTGAATCCCGCCTGCTCGAGAGGAGAAGAGTGAACCTCTTTCACTCACAGCGCGCAGGCTCAAGGGCGTAGGGGGGCGTCTGCATCCGGGGCTGTAACCGATGGCAGGGCGGGCGGCGGGGGTGTGTCCCGGGCCTCCCGCTCCCCCAGACTGTTCTGGGACGCCACTGCCCGCAGGTCCTGCTCGCCCTGCACTAGCCGCCCTCTCCTGGCTTTTGCTATTTCGGAAGCGGTCCCGGGCGCTCAACGACGGCCGAAGGTCCCGAGAAGGTCTAAACCAAAAAAGCCAAAACCAAACCCACTGCTCTTGCGTCATTCCGACGCATAGCGAGCAACCTATAGGGCAGAGTTGAACTGCCCCATAGGGTTTCCACAACTGTAAACTTTACGGCACTGGGGTGGTGGTGGGTTTAACCTTTACGGAAGCACAGTGCCACATCTTTCTCCCGCACAGCAGCTAGGGAATTCGAACCACGGACCTTAACGGTTAGCAGCTCAGCAGCCGAGCTCTTTAACCACTGCGCGACCAGGCCTCCTTGGAGAAGGTCTAAGGGAACGAGCAAGCCGAGGCCAGAGGTTAGTCGGCCGTGGGCGGCGACCCTTCCGGCTCGAGGCCCAGCCAGCCTTCTCACTTCCCGACCCGCCGCCTGACTCCGGCCCCCGCCTGGCTCCAGGTTGACGGAGTCTCCACGATTAATGTGGGCGAGGAGGCGGGTGAGTGGGTGAACGGAATTGTCGTTTCGCGGCGCGGGCGAGAGGCGGCCGCAAGTCCGCCACCGACTGGGATTCCGGATTCCCGCGCTGTTCTCGGAGCCATGCTGAGGAGTTGCGCCGCGCGCTTGCGCACGCTCCGCGTTCTGCGCCGCCAGCCCGGAGATGCGCGCCTGCCTGGGAGTCACCCGGGAAGCGGGGTGCGTACCGGGGTACCCAGCGTCCGCCTGTGGGTGACCGGGGGGAAGCGGGGCGGGTACCGGCCTGGGGTGCCGGGCGGCGCTATTTGGTGAGAGGAGCGAGCCTTCGCCAATCAGAAACAAGTCAACGATGACAAGTTTATCCATTAATTCGACCAGGATTTTATTGTCAGAATAAAAGCTAACGTCAACTCCAAAAAGCATCGGTATTAACAGGATCTTTTCCAGAGTATGAACAGATAGCTTTCAGTCCTTAGATTCAAACCAAAAGAAACTGGGTGGGAAGGTGACTCAATTTTTAATCAGGGTGCTGACTCTGGCCAGCAGAAGGTCCTTTACTACTATGTGTAAAGGTTAAGAGATTTGACAGAGGTCACGCAGAAATTACATAGCAGAGCTGGAATCTTAATCTAGGTAATCAGGCTCCAGAGTCCAGGCTCATAACTCTTATATTATCCCCTCCAGTGAAGGGCACTGCCTCTTCAATGGTTTAATCCTGATTGTCTCTGACTTATTTCTGAGAAGGACAGCCAACTCTGGAAGTGAGTAGAAGACAGAAGATGCTTCTTAGTTAATCATATTCTCCCTAAACCATTTTCTTCACGATTAGAAATTGTTTTAAGATTTAAATGAGATAATGGCACATAGGAGACCCTGGTGGCTAGTGGTTAAATGCTAACCAAAAGGTCTGCAGTTTGAATCCACCAGGGGCTCCTTGGAAACTCTATGGGCCAGTTCTACTCTGTCCTGTAGGGTCACTGTGAGTTGGAATCTACTCAACAGCAACAGGTTTGGTTTGGTGTTTAATGGCATATAACTAAACAACAACAACAAAAAAAAACCAAACCCATTGCTGTCAAGTAGATCCTGACTCATAGTGACCCTGTAGGACAGAGTAGAACTGCCCCATAGAGTTTCCAAAGAGTGCCTGGTGGATTCGAACTGCTGACCTTTTGGTTAGCAACCATAGCTCTTACCACTTGCCACCAGGGTTTCCAGTGGCACATGCCCAAACCACACCCATTGCGGTCGAGTTGATTCCGACTCATAACGACCCTATGGTGGCACATAATATTATATAAATATTGCCTGTTTTTATAGCTCTATTCAGCTGATTACTGTAAGCCCCAAGAATATGGCAGACATCATTTAAAGATGAGGAAGAAACAATCTTTTCGCTCAAAGAGCTCACAATCTAAATTAGGAGAAAGGAGTGAAATTGCAAAATTAAAGTATATATGTACTATGTGCTGTATGGTGGCGTAGTGGTTAAGTGCTATGAATGCTAACCAAGATGTCAGCAGTGTGAATCCGCCAGGCGCTCCTTGGAAACTCTATGGGGCAGTTCTACTCTGTCCTATAGGGTCGCTATGAGTCCGAATTGACGGCATTCGGTTTTTTTGGTTGTGCTGTAATAAAACACTGAGGGCATGTAGAGGGGGGAACAGCTGTATTTGAGCAAGAACTGAAAGGACTTTAGTAATTTAAGTAAGCATAGTTTCTCTATTAAACTACCGTAGCTTTCTTTTAAACAATAAGGAGTGCGGGTTGGTTACTAATCTAGTACCATCTTGCACATTGATAAAGAAAAGGTACTAACCCAATCTCACAACAACAAAGATGAATTATGTTACTTTAATTATATGTTGGTGGCCTGTAATCTGTGTTACAAATATTTAAGTATTAGTGTTTATAGGCTTTACAAGTCACGCTTTCAGTAACTTAATCTTAAAAGAAGATCCATTTAAAAAAAAGTCATAAATGTAGCAAGTTCCACTTTATAAATGTATAACTAAAGATCAACAAGACCTTTCTTCTATTCAGGGTAACAAAAGGCAATAATTATTTCCTAACATCCGTCATGTATACAGTCTATGCTTTGAATTTACAGGTGCCTTTAAAATGGGTTTCAAGTATCAATTAGTTCTCACCTTTCATAATTTTTATTTCCCACAACATCATAATGTCCACTTGGGGTCTCAAACTCAACACGTCCCACACTAAAATTAATAACTTCCAGCACGTGCACACACACACACAACCCCTCCTCTTTTTCTTCTGTCCACCCCCAACCTTCAAAGCCACTGCTCTGGAATCATTCAAGACTCTTCTACTTTCTCTTCCCCTACAGACACTCCCCACATCCTTGATTCCAGTATCCTAAATATCTCTTAAATATTTTTCTTCTTATTCCTCTGTACCTAGTTTAGGTCCCAACCATATCTCGTCTGGCCCATTGGAACAGTCTTTTTAACTGGTTTTCCTACCATTCCTTCTCACCGTTTTAATTCATCTTTTATACCAGAGAGAGCCTACGCCCATGTTACTGCCTTGCTGGAAATTCCTTAAGGCTCCCCATAACTGAAAAAAGTATTTTCTAAGTATCATTCATCTACCACCTTCATGATTTCTGTCATATCTGCATTTTGTCTGTATTATTTTTCTTTAAAGACCCCTTTCTTTAACATCGTCCTAAGTAATAACATTTGTGAGATCATGAGGACGATGTGCTATTTATGTCCTTTTATGATATGCATTTAAAAATATATATATCTTTGTCCTTGTGCCACCTAAAATCATCTCTAATCTTAGCCTTTGAAAACATTGACCTAGATGATAAAATCTAAGCCTCCGTCAAGGCCAGAGAGCCTCTGTGGTCTGATTGCTCTTGTACTTTGCCCACCACATCTTGCTGCCATTCTCTTGGCACCTTACATCCATGATGACTGAGGTCTTAGCATTTCCCCAGCATGTCATAAGGTTGTTCCATTCCTCTATGGCTTTGCTTGGAGCTGCCCTCCTCATTCTGTCCTTTTTGTTGTTGTTAATTGCTGTCACCTCCAACTCCCGGCAACCTTAGCATAACAGAACAAAGCATTTTCCAGATCTGTACCATTTCGATGATCATTGGTATGTTTGAGTCCGTTGTTGCAGTTATTGTGTCAATCCATATGTCTTAGGCTGGGTTCTGTAGAGAAGGAACACCATTAAAGTGTATAAATACATAGAGAGAAAGATTTATATCAAGGAAGTGGCTCTAGCAGTTGTATAGGCTGGAATGTCCTAACTCCGTGGGTCAGCCTGGAGGCCTCTCCTGATTCACATAGCTGTAGGGGCTGGTGAACCCGAGAACAACAAATCAGACAGCAGGGCTCTGGCTCGCAGGCTGCGAAGACTGACGAATCCCAAGATGAGCAGGGGCAGGTAAACTGCTAGCTTGAGTCCCAAGAACCAGATGTCAGACAATTAGGAGCCAGCTGCAGGATCCAGAGTGAGCAAAAGCCGGAAAGCCTTGCCAGAAAGCCCACTTATATTCGATTCAGGCCACACCCCTTAGGAAACCCCCTTTCAACTGATTGGCTACTGATAGATCCCATCATGGAGGTGATCACATTATATCAAATTTCATCATGGAAGTGATCACAGTATCATACAACTACCACACTACATCATAACTGCCAAACCACAGACTCATGGCTGAGCCAAGTTGACACACAACCTTAATGATCACACCATCTCATTGAGGGTTTCCCTCATTTTCGTTGGCCCTCTACTTTACCAAACAATTTATTCTTAAGAAATAAGCTCCATCAGTCCTCACCTTTGTGAAGTTTTCCTGGAAAGTCACTCCTGGGTTTGTGTCTACTTCTGATGTGACTTTTTTCACATTAGTGACTGTAAGCACTGAGGGCAGATCTAAGTCTTCTCTCTCTGTCTCACCTGTCCCTGGCACAGAGCCAGAACATATAGTTGTTGTTACATATAGTAGATGCTCAAAAAGGCTTGTTGGGTTTAGCTGAATCCCAGACTTTGAATTTTAAAATCAGGTAGGAGAGTACACAGTTGGGGGAGTCATTCTAATTCGTAAAAGTCTTCAATTAACTCTACTTTGCTGATCTAAAAACGGACTCTGGAACTCAGAGATCCTAGGGTTGTCTATTTAAGACGAGATCCATGGAAGAGTAACAGGAGTCAAATTCACAGCTCCAAAGCCCGCTCACACTGTTCTGCCTTTCAATTGACATGTATTGGTCAATACATATTAATTTGTGACTAATTGTGTCTGTTAGATCATTTCTAGAATTTGTATATTTTAAAAGCTGCATGACTGGGACTGAATTCTAAGGGAACCCTGAAATCATCCAGAAATAGAGAAAAAGCCGTATTCATGACGTTCTTATAAACATTTTCATTTAGAACAACAAAGGATTGGAAAAAATTTAAACATTTAACTTAAATGGTTAAGTAAATTGTAGGCCGTCAGTTTAAAGCACTATTTTTCTGCTGTTGAAAATGACAATAACTGAGATTAAGGACATGAGAAAGTGAACGCTAAAGAATTCTTAAGTGGCAAAAGAGCAGAAAGTACAATTATATTTCTTACTGAGATTGTGTTGTTGTTAGCTGTCCTTCAGTCGGTTCCGACTCATAGCTACCTTATGCATAATAGAATGAAACACTGTCCCGTCCTGTGCCATCCTCACAATCATTGTTATGCTTGAGCCCGTTGTCGACGCCACTGTTGCAGTCCATCTCATTGAGGGTCTTCCTCCTTTTCATTGACCCTCTACTTTACCAAGCATGATGTCCTTCTTCAGGGACTGGTCCCTCCTCATAACATGTCCAAGTATGTGAGATGAAGTCTCGCCATCCTTGCTTCTAATGAGCATCCTGGCTGTACTTTTTCCAAGACAGATTTGTTTGTTCTTCTGGCAGTCTGTGGTATGTTCAGTATTCTTCAAAGGCATCAATTCTTCTTTGGTCTTCCTTATTCCTTCTTACTGAGATTACAGGTATATTAAGAAAAATTATATTTAAAAAGACTTGGAGGAAATATAACAAAAAATTGTTTTTGGTTGTATTAAGATCGAGAGAGATAATGATTGGGTTTTTGTTTGTTTTTCTTTTCTTTCCCATATTTTCTGATTTGGGTTCTGAAAAGATGATCTAATCCAAAGACTACAGGGGAAAAAAGGTTAAAATCCTGGACTAGGGGTAGAGTGGTCTTGAACCTGCTCACATTTCCCTTTTCTTGTGTTCCTGGGTGGTACAGACGGTTATGTGCTTGGCTACTAACCAAAAGAAAGGTTGGCAGTTTGAAACTAACCAGTGGCACCATGGAAGAAAGGTCTGGCAATCTGCTTTCATAAATATTACCACTGAGAAAACCCTATGGGGCAGTTCTGCTCTAACACATGGGGTCTCCATGAGTTGGAATGAACTTGACAGAATAGCTTTTTTTTTTTTCAGTTCTGGTAACACAAAGTCAGGACTTCTTTTGGCCTAGCCGAGTTTTACTTTTTAAATTTGAAATTTTTAATTCCATAGAATTCTTGATGCAGGTCCTCTTTATTCTTCCCATTGTGCCAGGATCAGAGTCAGCCCAGGCATCAGCAGAGGGCTGCTGCTCCCATCACCATAAGTGCAACCTCCCTGTTTCAGTTTCAGATGTATGGTTCAGGTGTTGCAGGTACACTGAATCTGAATGAGTTCATAAGGGTGACTGAAAGTAGAATGCCACAGAGTCAGTAGCTTCTGTGAGCTTCAGTGTTCCAAGATTTCTGCAGAGGTCAGAACACTGATCGTCCTTTCCGGTGCTGTTGGCGTTCACTGTTCTGCTCCTTGGTGGGTCATCTCCTGACTCCTCTGGGGCCTCTGCAATGTTCCAGTTACTCCCTGGGCCCTGGGTGTAGTGGTGCTGGCTGCTGCAGAGAAATAGGATGGGAGCTGTGGTTACCATGACACCAAAGCACTTGTCCTCTGAACCGCTTCCTCTTCCTTCTCTTCTGTAACTGGCCCTGTCACCTACCCAGGTGCACAGTTCAGAATCCTGGGACTGGTCCTTGTATTTCTCTTCTTCCCTCGTTCTCCTCGTCCAAATAATTACCAGGTTCTGCTTCATGCTCTCATAATTTCTCAGCTGGGTTACCCAGCCTCTGACTCCAGTCTTGAACATCCCCACCCTCTTATATACTATGGCCAGATCTGATCACTGTCGCTCCCCTGCTTAAAATCCCTCCAAGGACACTGAAGATCAAATTCAAACCAGCTAGCTTAGTATGGAGGCTCATCCCCATACTCAGGCCCTTGCTTACCTCTCTGCGGCCACCTCCTTCTCCCTTTGAACCATCACAATGCTCAACCTCTTTGAGGCCTTGGTTTCATCATCTGTAAAATGGTGACAGTAATTAGTACCTACTTCATACAGTTGTAGAAAGGCTTCTCAAAACTGATGCCTCCTCGCTTTTGCACACAGTGTTCATTACTACAGTACTATTTCCAACTGGCTAATTCCTACTTGTCTATCAAGATTCGAGTCAAAGAACCCCTTCCTGAACCCCCAATCTAAGATAGATGTTACTCCCCTGTGCTCCAGCTTCCTGTTCATACCACACTGGTGTCACATTTTATGTAAAGGATAATGTCTGTCCATCTCTCTTTATCTCCAGGACCTGGCTCACGTATGCTTGATTAATGTTTGAAAGAGAAGGGAACCACACTGTGCCAATTGCTAGCTAGGTGACATTAGGCAAGTCATTTGCCCTCCCTCAACCTCCCATTTCTCCCAAGGAGGTTGGACCAGGTGATCCCTGAAATTCCCTTCCCTCCAAAATGATAAGCTTCTGGGAAGAGGAAAAACAGCAAGTTAGTCTGGGAAACTAGGAGAGTATATTGTGAAATGGGATACACCTACCATTACTCTTCTCCTCTTTGTTTTTAGAGGTCATTTTCTTTTGAAGATGTCACTGAGAAGGACCAGGCTCTTCCCAAACCCAGCTGGAGCAAGGACCTTAGGCTCCTCTTTGACAAGTTCATGAAGAAATGCGAAGATGGCTCCTGGAAACGTTTGCCTTCATATAAGACCTCTTATACCACATCAACAATTCAAGACATCAGAGCCTTTTTTTCTGGTAGGAAGAACCATTCTCTCATCAAGAATATTTATTGAACTTTAGATGAAGGTTTACGGAACAATCTAGTTTCTCATCAAACACTACACACATTGTTGTATGACATTGGTTAACAACCTCACGACATGTCATCACTCTCCCTTCTCAACCCTGGGTTCCCTCTTACCAGCCATCCTGTTCCCTTCTGCCTTGCAGTCCCTGTCCCAGGGTTGGTGAGCTCCTTCAGTCTTGTTCTGTTCCATGGGCCTGTTCAATCTTTGGCTGAAGGGTGAACCTCAGGAGTGGCCTCATTACTGAGCTGAAAGGGTGTCGGAGGCCGTACTCTCAGAGTTTCTCCAGTCTCTGTCAGGCCAGCAAGTCTGGTGTTTCTGAGTGAGAATTTTGTTCTACATTTTTCTCCAGCTCTGTCTGGGACCCTCTATTGTCATCACTGTCAGAGCAGTCAGTGGTGGTAGCCAGGCACCATCTCGTTGTACTGGACTCAGTCCGGTGAAGGTGGTGGTAGATGTGGTCCATTACTTCTTTGGACTAATCTTTGCATTATGTCTTTAGTTTTCTTCATTCTTCCTTGCTCCCAAAGGGGTGAGACCAGTGGAGTATCCTAGATGGCCGCTCACAGGCTTTCAAGACCCCAGACACTACTGACCAAAGTAGAGTGTGGAACATATTCTTTATAAACTCTGTTATGCCAATTGAGCTAGATGTTCCCTGAGACCATGGTCCCCACAGCCCTCAGCCCAGCAATTCAGTCCCTCAGGGAATTTGGATGTGTCTATGGAGCTTTTTTTTTTATTTCTTTTTTTTTGTGGAGCTACCTTGGCCTTGCCTTATATAGGTTGTGCTGGCTTCCCCAGTATTGTGTACTGTCTTACCCTTCACGAAAGTTACCACTTACCTATTGTCTATTAAGTTTTTGTCCATCCCCACCCCTCCCCTCCCTTGTAACCATCAAATATTGTTTCTTTTTGTATGTAAACCTTTTCATCAATTTTTATAGTAGTGGTCTCATATGATATTTGTCCTTTTGTGACTGACTTATTTCACTTAGCATAATGTAGTGTAATTATTGATAGGTGTGAGTTTATTGCTGTCATTTTGTAGTGCTTTTTTTCTGTGGTGCTAACATTTTCTTTGTTCCTCTTACTCTCCTGTGCTGAGTTCCTTTTGTTTGTGGATTTCTTTTTCGTTTCTTTTGTTTTTGTAGATTTTGTTATGTTTTTCTTCTTTATTTTGATGAGTAGGTTTGTTAACTCTCTTTGTGGTTACATTGAAATTTACCCTTATCTTCCTAGATTTGAACCAGTCTATTACTACTTTTTTTTTATTATTATTGCTTGGTAATGCCTTGCCTTCCTCTCCATTAGAAAGTTCTATACCTGTGCCGTTTATTCCCTCTTTTATTGTTCTGACATTGTTGTCATTTACAGATTAACCTCTCTGGTTCCCTGTTGCAATTCTTTTGGTTATGGATAGTCCTTGAGAGTTCATTTCCTAGGTTGGTATCTGGCTGGTACAATCTCGTGTCCTAGATTCAGGCTGTGGTCTGATGATGTTTATTCTCAGACCTAATGACTCCCTTTAATAATTCTTGTAAATTTGGTTTGGTTTTTACATATTCCCTTAATTTCTGTTTATCTGGAAATGTCCTAATTTCGCCATCTTACTTGAGTGAGAGATGTGCAGGATATATTATTCTTTTTTTTTTTTTTAACTTTTATTGAGCTTCAAGTGAACGGTTACAAATAAGTCAAACTGTCACATATAAGTTTATATACACCTTACTCCGCACTCCCACTTGCTCTCCCCCTAATGAGTCAGCCCTTCCAGTCTCTGGTGACAATTTTGCCAGCTTCCAACTCTCTCTATCCTCCCATCCCCCCCTCCAGACAGGAGATGCCAACACAGTCTCAAGTGTCCACCTGATACAAATAGCTTACTCTTCATCAGCATCTCTCTCCTACCCACTACCCAGTCCCTTTCATGTCTGATGAGTTGTCTTCGGGAATGGTTCCTGTCCTGGGCCAACAGAAGGTTTGGGGACCATGACCGCTGGGATTCCTCTAGTCTCAGTCAGACCATTAAGTATGGTCTTTCTGTGAGAATTTGGGGTCTGCATTCCACTGATCTCCTGCTCCCTTAGGGGTTCTCTGTTGTGCTCCCTGTCAGGGCAGTCACCGGTTGTGGCCGGGCACCAACTAGTTCTTTTGGTCTCAGGATGATGTAGGTCTCTGGTTCATGTGCCCCTTTCTGTCTCTTGGGCTCTTAGTTATCGTGTGACCTTGGTGTTCTTCATTCTCCTTTGATCCAGGTGGGTTGAGACCAATTGATGCATCTTAGATGGCTGCTTGTTAGCATTTAAGACCCCAGACACCACATTTCAAAGTGGGATGCAGAATGTTTTCATAGTAGAATTATTTTGCCAATTGACTTAGAAGTCCCCTTAAACCATGGTCCCCAAACCCCTGCCCTTGCTCCACTGACCTTTGAAGCATTCAGTTTATCCCGGAAACTTCTTTGCTTTTGGTCTAGTCCAGTTGAGCTGACCTTCCATGTATTGAGTATTATCCTTCCCTTCACCTAAAGCAGTACTTATCTACTAACTAATCAGTAAAAAACCCTCTCCCACCCTCCCTCCCTCCCGACCTCGTAACCACAAAAGTATGTGTTCTTCTCAGTTTATACTATTTCATAAGATCTTATAATAGTGGTCTTATACAATATTTGTCCTTTTGCCTCTGACTAATTTCGCTCAGCATAATGCCTTCCAGGTTCCTCCATGTTATGAAATGTTTCACAGATTCGTAACTGTTCTTTATTGGTGCGTAGTATTCCATTGTGTGAATATACCACAATTTATTTAACCATTCATCCATTGATGGACACCTTGGTTGCTTCCAGCTTTTTGCTATTGTAAACAGAGCTGCAATAAACATGGGGGTGCATATATCTGTTTGTGTGAAGGCTCTTATTTCTCTAGGGTATATTCCGAGGAGTGGGATTTCTGGGTTGTGTGGTAGTTCTATTTCTAACTGTTTAGAATAACGCCATATAGATTTCCAAAGTGGTTGTACCATTTTACATTCCCACCAGCAGTGTATAAGAGTTCCAATCTCTCCGCAGCCTCTCCAACATTTATTATTTTGTGTTTTTTGGATTAATGCCAGCCTTGTTGGAGTGAGATGGAATCTCATCGTAGTTTTAATTTGCATTTCTCTAATGGCTAATGATCGAGAGCATTTTCTCATGTATCTGTCAGCTGCCTGAATATCTTCTTTAGTGAAGTGCGTGTTCATATCCTTTGCCCACTTCTTGATTGGGTTGTTTGTCTTTTTGTGGTTGAGTTTTAACAGAATCATATAGATTTTAGAGATCAGGTGCTGGTCGGAGATGTCATAGCTGAAAATTCTTTCCCAGTCTGTAGGTGGTCTTTTTATTCTTTTGGTAAAGACTTTAGATGAGCATAGGTGTTTGATTTTTAGGAGCTCCCAGTTATCTGGTTTCTCTTCATCATTTTTGGTAACGTTTTGTATTCTGTTTATGCCTTGTATTAGGGCTCCTAAGGTTGTCCCTATTTTTTCCTCCATGATCTTTATCGTTTTAGTCTTTATGTTTAGGTCTTTGATCCACTTGGAGTTAGTTTTTGTGCACGGTGTGAGGTATGGGTCCTGTTTCATTTTTTTGCAAATGGATATCCAGTTATGCCAGCACCATTTGTTAAAAAGACTATCTTTTCCCCAATTAACTGACACTGGTCCTTTGTCAAATATCAGCTGCTCATATGTGGATGCATTTATATCTGGGTTCTCAATTCTGTTCCGTTAGTCTGTGTGTCTGTTGTTGTACCAGTACCAGGCTGTTTTGACTACTGTGGCTGTATAATAGGTTCTGAAATCAGGTAGAGTGAGGCCTCCCACTTTCTTCTTCTTTTTCAGTAATGCTTTACTTATCCGAGACTTCTTTCCCTTCCATATGAAGTTGGTGATTTGTTTCTCCATCACATTAAAAAATGACATTGGAATTTGGATCGGAAGTGCATTGTATGTATAGATGGCTTTTGGTAGAATAGACATTTTTACTATGTTAAGTCTTCCTATCCATGAGCAAGGTATGTTTTTCCACTTAAGTAGGTCCTTTTTAGTTCTTGTAGTAGTACTTTGTAGTTTTCTTTGTATAGGTCTTTTACATCTTTGGTAAGATTTATTCCTAAGTATTTTATCTTCTTGGGGGCTACTGTGAATGGTATTGATTTGGTGATTTCCTCTTCGATGTTCTTTTTGTTGATGTAGAGGAATCCAAGTGAGTTTTGTATGTTTATCTTATAACCTGAGACTCTGCCAAAGTCTTCTATTAGTTTCAGTAGTTCTGGAGGATTCCTTAGGGTTTTCTGTGTATAAGATCATGTCATCTGCAAATAGAGATAATTTTACTTCCTCCTTACCAATCCGGATGCCCTTTATTTCTTTGTCTAGCCTAATTGCTCTGGCTAGGACCTCTAGCACAATGTTGAATAAGAGCGGTGATAAAGGGCATCCTTGTCTGGTTCCCGTTCTCAAGGGAAACGCTTTCAGGCTCTCTCCATTTAGAGTGGTGTTGGCTGTTGGCTTTGTATAGATGCCCTTTATTATGTTGAGGAATTTTCCTTCAATTCCTATTTTGCTGAGAGTTTTTATCATAAATGGGTGTTGGACTTTGTCAAATGCCTTTTCTGCATCAATTGATAAGATCATGTGGTTTTTGTCTTTTGTTTTATTTATATGGTGGATTACGTTAATGGTTTTTCTAATATTAAACCAGCCTTGCATACCTGGTATAAATCCCACTTGGTCATGGTGGATTAATTTTTTGATAAGCTGTTGAATTCTATTAGCTAGAATTTTGTTGAAGATTTTTGCATCTATGTTCATGAGGGATATAGGTCTGTAATTTTCTTTTTTTGTGATGTCTTTAGCTGGTTTTGGTATCAGGGTTATGCTGGCTTCATAGAATGAGTTACGTAGTATTCCGTCATTTTCTATGCTTTGAAATACCTTTAGTGGTAGTGGTGTTAACTCTTCTCTGAAAGTTTGGTAGAACTCTGCAGTAAAGCCATCCGGGCCAGGGCTTTTTTTTGTTGGGAGTTTTTTGATTACTGTTTCAATCTCTTTTTGTTATGGGTCTATTTAGTTGTTCTACCTCTGATTGTGTTAGTTTAGGTAGGTAGTGTTTTTCCAGGAATTCATCCATCTCTTCTAGGTTTGTAAATTTGTTAGAGTACAATTTTTCGTAATAATCTGATATGATTCTTTTAATTTCAGTTGGGTCTGTTGTGATGTGGCCCATCTCGTTTCTTATTCGGGTTATTTGTTTCCTTTCCTGTATTTCTTTAGTCAGTCTGGCCAGTGGTTTATCAATTTTGTTAGTTTTTTTGAAGAACCAGCTTTTGGCTTTGTTAATTCTTTCAATTGTTTTTCTGTTCTCTAATTCATTTAGTTCAGCTCTAATTTTTATTATTTGTTTTCTTCTGGTGCCTAATGGATTCTTTAGTTGCTCACTTTCTATTTGTTCAAGTTGTAGGGACAGTTCTCTGGTTTTGGCTCTTCTTTTTGTGTGTGTACATTTATCGATATAAATTGGCCTCTGAGCACTGTTTTTGCTGTGTCCCAGAGGTTTTGGTAGGAAGTATTTTCATTCTCGTTGCATTCTATGAATTTCCTTATTCCCTCCTTAATGTCTTCTATAACCCAGTCTTTTTTCAGGAGGGTGTTGTTCAGTTCCCAAGTGTTTGATTTCTTTTCCCTAATTTTTCTGTTATTGATTTCCACTGTCATGGCCTTGTGGTCTGAGAAGATGCTTTGTAATATTCTGATGTTTTGGATTCTGCAAAGGTTTGTTTTATGACCTAATATGTGGTCTATTCTAGAGAATGTTCCATGTGCGCTAGAAAAAAAAGTATACTTTGCAGCAGTTGGGTGGAGAGTTCTGTGTAAGTCAATGAGGTCAAGTTGGTTGATTGTTGTAATTAGGTCTTCCGCGTCTCTATTGAGCTTCTTACTGGAAGTCCTGTCCTTCTCTGAAAGTGGTGTGTTGAAGTCTCCTACTATGATTGTGGAGGTGTCTGTCTCACTTTTCAGTTCTGTTAAAATTTGATTTATGTATCTTGCAGCCCTGTCATTGGGTGCATAAATATTTAATAGGGTTATATCTTCTGGTCAATTGTCCCTTTTATCATTATGTAGTGTCCTTCTTTAACCTTTGTGGTGGATTTAAGTTTAAAGTCTATTTTGTCAGAAATTAATATTGCTACTCCTGCTCTTTTTTGCCTATTGTTTGCTTGATATATTTTTTCCATCCTTTGAGTGTTAGTTTGTTTGTGTCTCTAAGTCTAAGGTGTGTCTCTCGTAGGCAGCATATAGATGGATCGTGTTTCTTTATCCAGTCTGAGACTCTCTGTCTCTTTATTGGTGCATTTAGTCCATTTACATTCAGCATAATTATAGATAAGTATGTGTTTAGTGTTGTCATTTTGATGCCTTTTTATGTGTGTTGTTGACAATTTCAATTTTCCACTTACTTTTTTGTGCTGAGGCGTTTTTCTTTGTAAATTGTGTGTTCCTCATTTTCATAGTATTTGACTTTATGTTTGCTGAGTCATTACGTTTTTCTTGGTTTTTATTTTGAGTTATGGAGTTGTTATAGCTCTTTGTGGTTACCTTAATATTTACCCCTATTTTTCTAAGTAAAAACCTAAGTTGTATTGTCCTATATCGCCTTGTATCCCTCTCCATATGGCAGTTCTATGCCACCTGTATTTAGTCCCTCTTTTTGATTATTGTGATCTTTTACATATTGACTTCAATGATTCCCTGTTTTGAGCATTTTTTTGTTTTAATTAATCTTAAATTGTTTTTGTGATTTCCCTATTTGAGTTGATATCAGGATGTTCTGTTCTGTGACCTTGTGTTGTGCTGGTATCTGATATTATTGGTTTTCTGACCAAACAATTTCTGTTACTATTTCTTGTAGCTTTGGTTTGGTTTTTTGCAAATTCTCTAAGCTTGTGTTTATCTGTAAATATCTTAATTTCACCTTCATATTTGAGAGAGAGTTTTGCTGGATATATGATCCTTGGCTGGCAGTTTTTCTCCTTCAGTGCTCTATATATGTCATCCCATTGCCTTCTTGCCTGCATGGTTTCTGCTGAGTAGTCTGAACTTATTGGTTCTCCCTTGTAGGAGACCTTTGTTTTATCCCTGGCTGCTTTTAAAATTTTCTCTTTGTCTTTGGTTTTGGCAAGTTTGATGATAATATGTCTTGGTGTTTTTCTTTTTGGATCAATCTTAAACGGGGTTCGATGAGCATCTTGGATAGATATCCTTTCGTCTTTCATGATGTCAGGGAAGTTTTCTGTCAGCAGATCTTCAGCTATTCTCTCTGTGTTTTCTGTCCTCCCTCCCTGTTCTGGGACTCCAGTCACACGGAAGTTATCCTTCTTGATAGGGTCCCACATGATTCTTACGGTTTCTTCATTTTTTTTAATTCTTTTATCTGATTTTTTTTCAGCTATGTTGGTGTTAATTCCCTGGTCCTCCAGATTTCCCAGTCTGCATTCTAATTGCTCGAGTCTGCTCCTCTGACTTCCTATTGCGTTGTCTAATTCTGTAATTTTATTGTTAATCTTTTCGATTTCTGAATGCTGTCTCTCTATGGATTCTTGCAACTTACTAATTTTTCCACTATGTTCTTGAATAATCGTTTTGAGTTGTTCAACTGCTTTATCAGTGTGTTCCTTGGCTTTTTCTGCAGATTGCCTTATTTCACTTTTGAGGTCATCCCTGATGTCTTGAAGCATTCTGTAAATTAGTTTTTTATATTCTGTATCTGATAATTCCAGGATTGTATCTTCATTTGGGAAAGATTTTGATTCTTTTGTTTGGGGGGTTGTAGAAGCAGTCATGGTCTGCTTCTTTATGTGGTTTGATATCGACTGCTGTCTCCCAGCCATCACTAAAATATTGTAGTGATTTAGTCTACATTTGCTCACTGAGTCTTATCTTGTTTTGTTTTCTTTCAATATACGTGGATGGACTACTAGATTGTGCTGTCTTGATTGTTGTAGCCCTTGACTTACTTATGACCTATTACCAGCTGGTTTGGGCTGTTACCAGATATGTATGCCTGAGTCCATTCACTGTTGTTGGGTATAATCTGATTTTGGGTCATCAAGTGTGTGATACAGCCTATCACCTATCCACCTTGAGAAGTAGTGGTGATAGTTGTGTGCACCAGATTCTAGTAGCAGCTGGGGTTCACACTCCAGAGGGGGCAGGATGCTGACAGGCTACCCCAAGTGTCAGTGAGGTAGGTGTGTCTCTATTCCTAAAGCACCTTGGTGGGTGGGTTCTGCAGCTGTACCTTAGGCCCCCAATGCAAGTACCTCTACAGATTGGTAGGTGTCACTCTCCTTAGACCCCTAAGGCAGGAGGCTAGGTGGTCTGGGGGGAGCTTCAGCCCTCAGTTCCCTGTTGTGGGTCAGTGAGGGCTCTGTTGAATACACAGAGATATCAGACCTGGGAAACTTGTCTTTCCAGTAAGTCTGCTAAAAAAAATGTTGTCAGATCCCTATCAGAAATGCCTTTGCATTATAATAGCCACCTTGTTCCCTGTAGGGATGAAAGCCGGAGACTGTGGATCACATGTGCTTGGCTGGAGCTGGTTCTGTGTTTTTAGTCCAATTAGGGAAGGATTTTTGGTCCCTGGGTTTTTTGTGGTTGCTTCTCTCAGGCCAGAAGAATGGGTTAGGAAAAGACCAAAAAAAAAAAGGGGGGAAAGAAAAACCGTGGAGCAGTTCTCCCTCTGGCTCAGGAAATTCCAATGTTAATGGAGCCGCCTGGGAAGGGGAGGGGAGGGTTCAGAGAAACAGGAGAGAGTAGCACCCTGGAATATAGACAAAGTTATTTATCTTGCTTGGGATGACTATTTTATCTGAGATTCCCGAGGGGCGTGTTACCTATGTATGCTGGCTGGGTAGAGATTGCCCCCCTCCGAGGGTCAGGCCCACAGAAGCCACGGTCAGTTCCTCCACTGCCAGTCCAAAGCCCAGTGTCAAGGTTTCCCGGCTGGGACGCTGCACTCCCGGCTCCAAAAACAGTTGCTGCCTCCCGGGGACTTCTCCTCCCACCAGCTGCGTCGCCGCGCTGCCTACGCGAACCGGCTGGGCCCCCTCCTGGGGTCAGTTCAGGGGTGTAGGGCAACGCCCCGTGTTTACATCGTCACAGGGTGTGGTGCTCAGCTCCCATGCGCCCAGCCCAAAGCCCGGTGCCAAGGTTCCCTGCCTGGGATGCTGCACTCCCAACTCCCAAACCAGTCGCTGCCTCCCGGGGACTTCTCCCGCCAGCCGTGTCGCTGCGCCACCTGCGCGGACCAACTGGGCCCCCTCCCGGGGTCAGTTCAGGGGGGTAGGGCTGCCCCCCATGTTTGCACCTTCACAGGATGTCCTGCTCAGCTCCCCTGCGCCCAGTCCAAAGCTCTGCGCCAAGGTTCCCTGGCTGGGACGCTGCACTCCCGTCTCCAAAACCAGTCGCTGCCTCCCGGGGACTTCTCCTCCCGCCAGCTGTGTTGCCGCGCCACCGGCGCTGACCGGCTGGGTCCCCTCCCAAGGTCAGTTCAGGGGGGTAGGGCTGCTCCCTGTGTTTGCGCTGACACAGGATGTTGTGTTCAGCTCCCCTGCGCCCAGTCCTAAGCCCGGCACCAAGGTTACCTGACTGGGACGCTGGCTCCAGGCTCCGAAAACAGTCTCTGCTTCCCCGTAGTTCGTTCTCTGTCTCTGTCAGTCAGGTCAACTCTTTAAATCTGTGTTTGTTGGTCAGGGTTCGTAGATTGTGACGTATGTGATCGATTCCCTTGTTTTTCCGAGTCTGTTGCAAGAGGGATCCGAGGTAGCGTCTACCTAGTCAGCCATCTTGGCCGGAAAAAAAAAAAAAGGATATATTATTCTTGATCAGCAGTTTTTTTCTTTCAAGGTTTTATATACGTCATCCCATTTCCTTCTTGCCTGCGTGGTTTCTGCCAGATAATCAAAACTTAATCTTATTGTTTCTCCTCTGTATGTGACTTTTTGTTTTTCTTGAGCTGCTCACAGGATTTTTTCTTTGTCTTTGGTTTTAGTGAGTGTGATTATGATATGCCTTGGTGTTTTTCTTTTGCGGTCTAGCCTATATGGAGTTCGTTGAGCTTCTTGGATAGTCTGCTCTTCATCATTATGATATTAGGGAAGTTTTCTGTCAGCAGTTCTTCAGTGATCCTGTGTTGTCTGTTTTCTCTCCCCGTTCTGGAACTCTGATCACATGAAACTTTTTGCTTTTGATTGTATTGCACATGATTCTCAGGGTATCTTCATTTTTCTTCACTCTTTTTTCTGATTTTTCCTCAAACAGTTGTATCCAAGTGTTTGTCTTCAATTTCACTGATGCTGACTTCCAGCATTTCAGACTTGCTCCTCAGCACTTTTATGACACAGTCCATTTCTGAAATCTTGTTGTTTATCTTTTGAATTTCTAATTGTTGTTTTTGAATGATTTCTAGTTGTGAATTTATTTTGGCATTTTGTTCCTGTATTATTTTTTCTGAATTGTTCCATTTTTCTGTCTGCATTTTCCATGAATTTGTCTGCCTTTTCCATAAATTTGTCTATTTTTTCCTCATTTTCAACTCTTGCGTTGCTCTGAGTATTAGAGGTTTGAATTCCCTATCAGGTAGTTCTAGTGCCTTTTCTTCTACTAGAAAGTCGTCTGGTGTTTTATTTTAGATGACTACTGGAACCAGCCTGTCCTGTTTTTTAATATGTTTTGATATTGTCTGCTCTCTTCGGGACAGTCAGTAGTTATTTTTGTTTCTTGGTTGTAGATTTGTTTTGTCCTGCTTTTTTGTTTTATTTGGTTATGTCTGAGCAGGCAGGCTCTGTGTTTTTGTTGTTTGCTCATCTGTAGCCACAGTACTTTGCACCTCCTTGTCCAATGGGCAGGGCCAGTCATTCAGCTGTGGTGCAGCAGGGCAGATCCAGCTGAAGGGGAAGGGCTGGAATGGGTTGTTTGTGGCACGTACTAGGGCCAGCAGGGCAGGCCAGGAATTAGTGCTGGGCAGGTTCCGGTAGGCCCTGCCTGTGCTGCTTGCAGGTATGACGTTCAGTGCCTCAGCAGCCTGAGGCCAAAGCAGTTGCCTCCCAGGCAAGAGACTGCTGCTGGTGGGAAGCAGAGGAGGCCGAGGGGGGGGGGGGATGAATGAGGGAGGGGTTAGGAAAGGTATATTGCCCCTTACCGGGTGCTCTGTCTTCCTGCTGGGAACTTCATGAAGCTGCTTTCTCACTCTCCCTGTCTGCCAATCTCTGACATGGGTGGGGTTAATCCAACGGCACAGATGCTGCACTTCCTGGCAGGCCGAGCCACTGCAGCCAGCCAGGAATCTTGGAGGTAGAGCAGCGGGTAGAGAACGGGGTGGGAAAGCATGTATTGCTAGTTACTGGGTGCTCTGTCTCCTGCTGGGAATTCCACGAAGCTGCTTTCCTGTGCTCTCTGTCTGCCCTGTCCAAGATGGCAGACCCGTGCTGCATTAGCTGATGGGGCCTTCAGCACTTATCTCTCCTCACTCTCTGTCCTCTGTCAGTTTCTTATTCCATTCGGTGCTTGGCTGAGTTCTTTATCCTTTATCTCTTCATTTGACACTCCAGGTTCCAGGAATTACATTTGCCTCTGTTTTACTTAGTTTTTTGGGTCTTTGCTGTGGAGGGATGGCATAGTGCTTCTGTCTCTGGTGCCATGTTGGCCGGAAGTTGAGGCTCTGGAATATCAAGACTATTTAAACATCAAATCTTAAAATTAGGGACAGATTGAAGCATTAGTTACCACTTAAAAACATAAGGGGTGGGGGCGGAGCCAAGATGGCGGACTAGGCAGACGCTACCTCGGATCCCTCTTACAACAAAGACACGGAAAAACAAGTGAATCGATCACATACATAACAATCTACGAACCCTGAACAACAAACACAGATTTAGAGACGGAGAACGAACTAATACGGGGAAGCAGCGATTGTTTCCAGAGCCTGGAGCCAGCGTACCAGTCAGGTACGGCACAAGCACAGAGACCTGCTCCACCCCCTTGAACTAACCCCGGGAGGGGGACCAGCTGGTTCCACGGGCGGCGTGGGACGCAGCCGGTAGGAGAAGTCCCCGGGAGGCAGTGACTGATCTTGGAGCAGAAAGAGCAGCATCCGAGCCGGGGAACCGTCCCGCAGGGATTAGGACTGCACGCAGGTACGCCATAAACACGGAGAGTTGCTCCACCCCCTGAACTAACCCCGGGAAGGGGACCAGCCGGGTCGCGCGGGCAGCGTGGGACGCAGCCGGTAGGAGAAGTCCCTGGGAGGCAGCGACTGGTATTGGAGTGGGGAGAACAGCGTTCCAGCCAGGACACTCGGTCGCGGCACAAGCACAGGGAGCTACTCCACCCATCTGAACTAACCCCGGGAGGGGGCCCACCTAGTTCACGGGGGCGGCACGGCCACGCGGCTGGAGAGACGAGAAGTCCCCGGGAGGCAGCGACTGATTTTGGAGTTGAGAGTGCACCGTCCCAGTAGGGGAGCCTTGACGCTGGGCGTGGGGCTGGAAGCGGAGGATCTGACCGTGACTCCAGCGGGCCAGACCCCCCGGGGGCAATCTCCACACAGCCAGCACACATAGGCGACGCGCCCGCGGGAATCTCAGATATAACAGTCATTCCAAGCAAGACAAGCAACTCTGGCTATATTCTGAGGTGCTACTCTCCTATCTCTCTGTTCCCTCCCCCACCCTTCCCAGGCGGCTTCATTAACATCTGAATAGCCTGAGCCAAAGGGAGAACTCTGATAGGGATCTGACTGCAGTTTTTTTTTTAGCGGATTTTCTGGAAAAACTAGTTTCCCAGTGATGGCTCGGAGACAACAATCCATATCAAACCACTTAAAGAAGCAGACCGGGACAGCTTCTCCAACCCCCCAAACAAAAGAATCAAAATCTTTCCCAAATGAAGATACAATTTTGGAATTATCAGATACAGAATATAAAAAACTAATTTACAGAATGCTTAATGATATCACAAATGAAATTAGGATATCTGCAGAAAAAGCCAAGGAACACACTGATAAAACTGTTGAAGAACTCAAAAAGATTATTCAAGAACATACTGGAAAAATTAATAAGTTGCAAGAATCCATAGAGAGACAACATGTAGAAATCCAAAAGATTAACAATAAAATAACAGAATTAGACAACGTAATAGGAAGTCAGAGGAGCAGACTCGAGCAATTAGAATGCAGACTGGGACATCTGGAGGACCAGGGAATTAACACCAACATAGCTGAAAAAAAATCAGATAAAAGAATTAAAAAAAATGAAGAAACCCTAAGAATTATGTGGGACTCTATCAAGAAGGATAACCTGCGGGTGATTGGAGTCCCAGAACAGGGAGGAGGGACAGAAAACACAGAGAAAATAGTTGAAGAACTTCTGACAGAAAACTTCCCTGACATCATGAAAGACGAAAGGATATCTATCCAAGATGCTCATCGAACCCCATTTAAGATTGATCCAAAAAGAAAAACACCAAGACATATTATCATCAAACTCACCAAAACCAAAGATAAACAGAAAATTTTAAAAGCAGCCAGGGAGAAAAGAAAGGTTTCCTTCAAGGGAGAATCAATAAGAATATGTTCTGACTACTCAGCAGAAACCATGCAGGCAAGAAGGGAATGGGACGACATATACAGAACACTGAAGGAGAAAAACTGCCAGCCAAGGATCATATATCCAGCAAAACTCTCTCTGAAATATGAAGGCGAAATTAAGATATTTACAGACAAACACAAGTTTAGAGAATTTGCAAAAACCAAACCAAAGCTACAAGAAATACTAAAGGATATTGTTTGGTCAGAGAACCAATAATATCAGATATCAGCACAACACAAGGTCACAAAACAGAACGTCCTGATATCAACTCAAATAGGGAAATCACAAAAACAAACAAATTAAGATTAATTAAAAAAAAAAAATACACATAACAGGGAATCATGGAAGTCAATAGGTAAAAGATCACAATAATCAAAAAGAGGGACTAAATACAGGAGGCATTGAACTGCCATATGGAGAGTGATACAAGGCGATATAGAACAATACAAGTTAGGTTTTTACTTAGAAAAATAGGGGTATATAATGAGGTAACCACAAAAAGGTATAACAACTCTATAACTCAAGACAAAAACCAAGAAAAACGTAACGACTCAACTAACATAAAGTCAAACACTATGAAAATGAGGATCTCACAATTTACTAAGAAAAACGCCTCAGCACAAAAAAGTATGTGGAAAAATGAAATTGTCAACAACACACATAAAAAGGCATCAAAATGACAGCACTAAAAACTTATTTATCTATAATTACCCTGAATGTAAATGGACTAAATGCACCAATAAAGAGACAGAGAGTCACAGACTGGATAAAGAAACACGATCCATCTATATGCTGCCTACAAGAGACACACCTTAGACTTAGAGACTCAAATAAACTAAAACTCAAAGGATGGAAAAAAGTATATCAAGCAAACAATAAGCAAAAAAGAAGAGGAGTAGCAATATTAATTTCTGACAAAATAGACTTTAGACTTAAATCCACCACAAAGGATAAAGAAGGACACTATATAATGATAAAAGGGACAATTGATCAGGAAGACATAACCATATTAAATATTTACGCACCCAATGACAGGGCTGCAAGATACATAAATCAAATTTTAACAGAACTGAAAAGCGAGATAGATACCTCCACAATTATAGTAGGAGACTTCAACACACCACTTTCGGAGAAGGACAGGACATCCAGCAAGAAGCTCAACAGAGACACGGAAGATCTAATTACAACAATCAACCAACTTGACCTCATTGACTTATACAGAACTCTCCACCCAACTGCTGCAAAATATACTTTTTTTTCCAGCGCACATGGAACATTCTCTAGAATAGACCACATATTAGGACATAAAACAAACCTTTGCAGAGTCCAAAACATCGAAATATTACAAAGCATCTTCTCAGATCACAAGGCAATAAAACTAGAGATCAATAACAGAAAAACGAGGGAAAAGAAATCAAATACTTGGAAAATGAACAATACCCTCCTGAAAAAAGACTGGGTTATAGAAGACATCAAGGAGGGAATAAGGAAATTCATAGAAAGCAACGAGAATGAAAATACTTCCTATCAAAACCTCTGGGACACAGCAAAAGCAGTGCTCAGAGGCCAATTTATATCAATAAATGCACACATACAAAAAGAAGAAAGAGCCAAAATCAGAGAACTGTCCCTACAACTTGAACAAATAGAAAGTGAGCAACAAAAGAATCCATCAGGCACCAGAAGAAAACAAATAATAAAAATTAGAGCTGAACTAAATGAATTAGAGAACAGAAAAACAATTGAAAGAATTAACAAAGCCAAAAGCTGGTTCTTTGAAAAAATTAACAAAATTGATAAACCATTGGCTAGACTGACTAAAGAAATACAGGAAAGGAAACAAATAACCCGAATAAGAAATGAGAAGGACCACATCACAACAGAACCAAATGAAATTAAAAGAATCATTTCAGATTATTATGAAAAATTGTACTCTAACAAATTTGAAAACCTAGAAGAAATGGATGAATTCCTGGAAAAACACTACCTACCTAAACTAACACATTCAGAAGTAGAACAACTAAATAGACCCATAACAAAAAAAGAGATTGAAACGGTAATCAAAAAACTCCCAACAAAAAAAAGTCCCGGCCCGGACGGCTTCACTGCAGAGTTCTACCAAATTTTCAGAGAAGAGTTAACACCACTACTACTAAAGGTATTCCAAAGCATAGAAAATGACGGAATACTACCCAACTCATTCTATGAAGCCACCATCTCCCTGATACCAAAACCAGGTAAAGACATTACAAAAAAGGAAAATTATAGACCTATATCCCTCATGAACATTGATGCAAAAATCCTCAACAAAATTCTAGCCAATAGAATCCAACAACACATCAAAAAAATAATTCACCCTGATCAAGTGGGATTTATACCAGGTATGCAAGGCTGGTTTAATATCAGAAAAACCATTAATGTAATCCATCACATAAATAAAACAAAAGACAAAAACCACATGATCTTATCAATTGATGCAGAAAAGGCATTTGACAAAGTCCAACACCCATTCATGATAAAAACTCTTACCAAAATAGGAATTGAAGGAAAATTCCTCAACATAATAAAGGGCATCTATGCAAAGCCAACAGCCAATGTCACTCTAAATGGAGAGAACCTGAAAGCATTTCTCTTGAGAACGGGAACCAGACAAGGATGCCCTTTATCACCGCTCTTATTCAACATCGTGTTGGAAGTCTTAGCCAGGGCAATCAGGCTAGACAAAGAAATAAAAGGTATCCGGATTGGCAAGGAAGAAGTAAAGTTATCACTATTTGCAGATGACATGATTATATACACAGAAAACCCTAAGGAATCCTCCAGAAAACTACTGAAACTAATAGAAGAGTTTGGCAGAGTCTCAGGTTATAAAATAAACATACAAAAATCACTTGGATTCCTCTACATCAACAAAAAGAACACCGAAGAGGAAATAACCAAATCAATACCATTCACAATAGCCCCCAAGAAGATAAGATACTTAGGAATAAATCTTACCAAGGATGTAAAAGACCTATACAAAGAAAACTACAAAGCTCTACTACAAGAAATTCAAAAGGACATACTTAAGTGGAAAAACATACCTTGCTCATGGATAGGAAGACTTAACATAGTAAAAATGTCTATTCTACCAAAAGCCATCTACACATTTAACGCACTTCCGATCCAAATTCCAATGTCATATTTTAAGGGGATAGAGAAACAAATCACCAATTTCATATGGAACGGAAAGAAGCCCCGGATAAGCAAAGCACTACTGAAAAAGAAGAAGAAAGTGGGAGGCCTCACCTTACCTGACTTCAGAAACTATTATACAGCCACAGTAGTCAAAACAGCCTGGTATTGGTACAACAACAGACACATAGACCAATGGAACAGAATTGAGAACCCAGACATAGATCCATCCACGTATGAGCAGCTGATATTTGACAAAGGACCAGTGTCAATTAACTGGGGAAAAGATAGCCTTTTTAACAAATGGTGCTGGCATAACTGGATATCCATTTGCAAAAAAATGAAACAGGACCCATACCTCACACCATGCACAAAAACTAACTCCAAGTGGATCAAAGACCTAAACATAAAGACTAAAACGATAAAGATCATGGAAGAAAAAATTGGGACAACCCTAGGAGCCCTAATACAAGGTATAAACAGAATACAAAACATTACCAAAAATGATGAAGAGAAACCCGATAACTGGGAGCTCCTAAAAATCAAACACCTATGCTCATCTAAAGACTTCACCAAAAGAGTAAAAAGACCACCTACAGATTGGGAAAGAATTTTCAGCTATGACATCTCCGACCAGCGCCTGATCTCTAAAATCTACATGATTCTGTCAAAACTCAACCACAAAAAGACAAACAACCCAATCAAGAAGTGGGCAAAGGATATGAACACACATTTCACTAAAGAAGATATTCAGGCAGCCAACAGATACATGAGAAAATGCTCTCGATCATTAGCCATTAGAGAAATGCAAATTAAAACTATGATGAGATTCCATCTCACACCAGCAAGGCTGGCATTAATCCAAAAAACACAAAATAATAAATGTTGGAGAGGCTGCGGAGAGATTGGAACTCTCATACACTGCTGGTGGGAATGTAAAATGGTACAACCACTTTGGAAATCTATCTGGCGTTATCTTAAACAGTTAGAAATAGAACTACCATACAACCCAGAAATCCCACTCCTAGGAATATACCCTAGAGATACAAGAGCCTTCATACAAACAGATATATGCACACCCATGTTTATTGCAGCTCTGTTTACAATAGCAAAAAGTTGGAAGCAACCAAGGTGTCCATCAACGGATGAATGGGTAAATAAATTGTGGTATATTCACACAATGGAATACTACGCATCGATAAAGAACAGTGACGAATCTCTGAAACATTTCATAACATGGAGGAACCTGGAAGGCATTATGCTGAGCAAAATTAGTCAGAGGCAAAAGGACAAATATTGTATAAGACCACTATTATAAGATCTTGAGAAATAGTAAACCTGAGAAGAACACATACTTTTGTGGTTACGAGGGGGGGAGGGAGGGAGGGTGGGAGAGGGTTTTTTATTGATTAATCAGTAGATAAGAACTGCTTTAGGTGAAGGGAAAGACAACACTCAATACATGGAAGGTCAGCTCAATTGGACTGGACCAAAAGCAAAGAAGTTTCCAGGATAAAATGAATGCTTCAAAGGTCAGCGGAGCAAGCGCGGGGGTCTGGGGAACATGGTTTGCGGGGACTTCTAAGTCAATTGGCAAAATAATTCTATTATGAAATCATTCTGCATCCCACTTCGAAATGTGGCGTCTGGGGTCTTAAATGCTAACAAGCAGCCATCTAAGATGCAGCAATTGGTCTCAACCCACCTGGAGCAAAGGAAAATGAAGAACACCAAGCCCACATGACAACTAAGAGCCCAAGAGACAGAAAGGGCCACATGAACCAGAGACCTACATCATCCTGAGACCAGAAGAACTAGTTGGTGCCCGGCCACAATCGATGACTGCCCTGACAGGGAGCTCAGCAGAGGACCCCTGAGGGAGCAGGAGATCAGTGGGATGCAGACCCCAAATTCTCATAACAAGACCAAACTTAATGGTCTGACTGAGACTGGAGGAATCCCGGCGGCCATGCTCCCCAGACCTTCAGCTGACACTGGACAGGAACCATCCCCGAAGACAACTCATCAGAAATGAAAGGGACTGGTCAGCGGGTGGGAGAGAGATGCTGATGAAGAGTGAGCTAATTATATCAGGTGGACACTTGAGATTGTGTTGGCAACTCTTGCCTGGAGGGGGGATGGGAGGATAGAGAGAGAGGGAAGCCGGCAAAATTGTCAAGAAAGGAGAGACTGAAAGGGCTGACTCAAGACGGGGAGAGTAAGTGGGAGTAGGGAGTGAGATGTATGTAAACTTATATGTGACAGACTGATTGGATTTGTAAACGTTCACTTGAAGCTTAATAAAAGTTATTATAAAAAAAAAAAAAAAAAAAAAAAAAACATAAGGGGTGTATTTCAGGGATTTCTATAGCCCCCGTTTTTTTTCCCCAGTGTTACATAATTTTGCTTTAGATGAAGGTTTACAGAGCAAATTAGTTTCTCATTAAGCAATTAGTACACGTATTGTTTTCTGACATTGGTTGCCAGCCCATGACATATCAACACTCCCCACTTCTTGACGTTGGGTTCCCCATTACCAGCTTTCCTGTCCCCTCCTGCCTTCATGTCCTTGCTCCTAGTCTTGTTTTTTTCATGGGCCTATCTAATCTTTGGCTGAAGGGTGAACCTCAGGAGTGACTTTAGTATTGAGTTAAAAGGGTGTCAGGGTTTCTCCAGTCTGTCAGAACAGTAAGTCTGGTCTTTTTTTTTTTTTTTGTGAGTTAGAATTTTGTTCTACATTTTTCTCCAGCTCTGTCCAGGACTCTCTAATGTGACCCTTTATGTGTTAGAGCAGTCGGTGGTGGTAGCCAGGCACCATCTAGTTTTGCTGGACTCAGTCTGGTAGAGGCTGTGGTAGTTGTAGTCCATTAGTCCTTTGGACTTATCTTTCCCTTGTGTCTTTGGTTTTCTTCATTCTCCCTTGCTCCAGACAGGAGTATCTTACATAGATGGCCACTTTAAGACCCCAGGCGTTACTCACCCAAGTAGGATGTAGAACATTTTCTTTATAAACTATGTTATGCCAGTTGAGCTAGATGTCCCCTGAGACCATGGTCCCCAACCCTCAGCCCAGTAATTCAGTCCCTCAGTGAGTTTGGATGTGTCTGTGAAGCCTCCATGACCTTTCCTTGGTCAAGTTGTGCTGCCTTCCCTGTATTGTGTACTGTCTTACCCTTAATGTTACCACTTCTCTATTGTCTAGTTAGTATTCTTCCCTCCCCAGCTCTCCCTTCCCTCATAACCATCAAAGATCATTTCTTTCTGTGTGGAAACATTTTGATGAGTTTTTATAATAGTGATGTCATACAATATTTGTCCTTTTATGATTGATTTATTTCACTCAGCATAATGCCCTCCAGATTAATCCATGTTGTGAGAAGTCTCACAGATTGATCATTGTTCTTTATCATTGCGTAGTATTCCATTGTGTGTGTGTACCATAGTTGGTTTATCCATTCATCTGTTGATGGGCACCTAGGTTGTTTCCATCTTTTTGCTTTTGTGAATAATGCTGCAGTGAACATGGGTGTGCATATGTCTACTCGTGTGATGGCTCTTATTTTTCTAGGATATATTCCTAGGAGTGGGATAGCTGGATCATATGGTATTTCTATTTCTAGCTTTTTAAGACAGTGCCATATCATTTTCCAAGATGACTGTATCATTTTAGGTTCCCGCCAGCAGTCTCCCCACAGCCTCTCCAACATGTGTTATTTTCTGTTTTTTTTTTTTTTTTTTTGATTCGTGCCAGTAGTGTCAGGGTGAGATGGTATCTCATTGTGGTTTTGATTTGCATTTCTCTAAATGGCTAGTAATCTCGAGCATTTCCTCATGTATCTGTTAGCTGCTTGAATGTCTTCTTTGGTGAAGTGTCTGTTCATATCCTTTGCCCAACTGGATTATTTGTCTTTTTGTTGTAGAGGTGTCAGATTTACCTATAGATTTTAGAGCTTAGACCTTTGTCAAATTCTTCATAGCCCCAAATTTTTTGCTAGCCTGTAGTCTCTCTTTTTACTCTTTTGGTGAAGTCTTTTGATGAGCACAGTGTTTAATTTTTAGAAGATTCCAATTATCTAGCTTATCTTCTGGTATTTGTGTATTGTTAATTATGGTTTGTATCCTATGTATGCCATGTATTAGGGTCTCTGGCATTGACCCTATTTTTTCTTCTATGATCTTTATAGTTTTTGGTTTTATATTTAGCTCTTTGATCCATTTTGAATTCATTTTTGAGTATGGTGTGAGGTATGGGCCCTGTTTAATTTTTTTACAGATGGACATCGAATTTTGCCAGCACCATTTGTTAAAAAGACTGCCTTTTCCCCATTTAATGGACTTTGGGCTCTTGTAAAAGATCAGGAGACCATAGGTGAATGGATTTACATATGGGTTCTCAATTCTGTTGCATTGGTCAACGTATTTGTCGTTGTACCAGTGCCAGGCTGTTTTGACTACCGTAGCTGTATAGAAGGTTCTGAGGTCAGGTAGTACAAGTCCTCCTACTTTATTCTTCTTCCACAATAGTGCTTTACTTATCCAGGACCTCTTTCTTTTCCATATAAAGTAAATGATTACTTTTTCCATTTCGTTAAAGAATGCTGTTGGTATTTTGATTGGGATTCCATTTTATTTGTAGATTGCTTTGGGTAAAATTAACATTTTCACTATGTTGAGTCTACATATCCATGAGCATGGTATGTTTTTCCATTACGTAGGTCTCTCTTGGTTTTTTGTAGTGTTTTGTAGTTTTATTTCTATCTTTTATATCCCTGGTCAGATTTTTTTCCTAAGTATTTTATTTTTTAGGGGCTATTTATTATAAGTGATACTGCTTTCTTGATTTCCTTTTCATAGTTCTCTTTATTGGTGTAGGTGTACAGGAATCCAACTGATATTTGTATGTTTATCTTGTATTCTACTACTTTGCTGAATCCTTCTATTCAGTAGTTTTCTTGTGGAGTCTTTTGGGTTCTTCATGTATAGCATCATATCATCCACAAATAGGGACAGTTTTATTTCTTCCTTACCAATTTGGATGCCTTGTATCTCTTTTTCTTGCCTTATTGCTCTAGCTAAGACTTCCAACATAATGTTAAATATGAGTGGTGATAAAGGGCATCCTTGTCTTGTTCCTGTTCTCAAGGGGAATGTTTTCAGCCTCTCTCCATTAAGAATTGTGTTTGCTATGGGTTGGAGAGGGATGCTGGTGAGGAGTGAGCTTCTTGGATCAGGTGGACACTTGAGACTGTGTTGGCATCTCCTGTCTGGAGGGGAGATGAGAGAGTGGAGGGGGTTAGAAGCTGGTGAAAAGGACATGAAAAGAGAGAGTGGAGGGAGAGAGCAGGCTGTCTCATTAGGGGGAGAGTAATTGGGAGTGCGTAGCAAGGGGTATATGGGTTTTTGTGTGAAAGACTGACTTGATTTGTAAACTTTCACTTAAAGCACAATAAAAATTATTTAAAAAAAAAAGAATGGTGTTTGCTGTTGGTTTTATATAGATGCCCTTTATTATGTTGAGAAATTTCCCTTGTATACTTATTAAGAGTTTTTATCAGGAATGGGTGTTGGACTTTATCAAATGCCTTTTCTGCATCAATTGAGATGATCATGTGATTCTTTTCTTTTGTTTTATTTATGTAGTGGATTACATTGATTGGTTTTTCTAATGTCAAACCATCCTTGCATACCTGGTATGAATCCCACTTGCTTGTGGTGTATTTTTTTTTTTTAATATGGTGCTGAATTCTATTGGCTAGAATATTGTTGAGAATTTTTTCATCTGTATTCATGAGAGATTAAAAAAAGGGAGATATTGGTGTGTAATTTTCTTTTTTTGTGGTGTCTTTGCCTGGTTTTGGTATTAGGATTATGCTGGCTTCATAGAATGAATTAGGGAGTTTTCCTTCCTCTTCTAGTCTCTGAAATTTTTTGAGTAGTATTGGTGTGAGCTTTTCTCTGAATGTTTGGTGGAATTCTCCTGTGAGACCTTTCAGGCCAGGGCTTTTTTTGAAGAGAGTCTTTTAAATTACCTTTTCAATGTCTTCTCTTGTTATGGGTCTGTTCAGAAATTCTACCTCAGTTCGTGTTAGTTTAGGTAGGTAGTGTGTTTCTAGAAATTCGTCCATTTCTTCTAAGTTTTCAAATTTGTTGGGAGTATCATTTTCCATAGTACTCTGTTATGATCCTTTTTTATTTCAGTTGGATCTGTTGTAATGTCCCCCATTTCTTAATTTGGGTTATTTGCATCCTCTCCTGTTTTTCTTTTGTCAGTTTGGCCGATGGTTTGTCGATTTTGTTGATCTTTCAAAGAACCAACTTTTGATTTTGTTGATTCTATTGTTTTTCTGTTCTCTATTTCATTTATTTCTGCTCTGATCTTTATGATTGCCTTTCTTTTGGCAGCTGTGGGTTTCTTTTGCTGTTCTGTTTGTTCTAGTTGTATAGCTAATGTTTTGATTTTGTCCCTTTCTTCTTTTTGATGTGTGTATCGATTGCTGTAAATTGACCTCTGAGTACTGCCTTCACTTGTTCCAAAGATATTGGTATGATGGGTTTTCATTCTCATTTGGTTCTAGGGATTTTTTTATTCCATCTTTGATTTCTTCTATTACCAAGTAGTTTTAAAAAGCAGGGTGTTAATCACTTTCCATATATTTGATTTTTTTTCCTTGCTCTTCCTGTTATTAATTTCTACTTTTATGGCCTTATGATCAGAGAAGATGCTTTGTTTTATCTCAGTGTTTTCAGTTTTGTTGAGGGTTGCTTTGTGGCCTAAGATGTGGTCTATTCTGGAGAACAGTCCATGTGTGTTGGGAAAAAAATGTGTACTTTGCTGCTGTTGCATGGAGTATCCTGTATATGTCTATGAGGTGAAGTTGGTTGATTGTGGCCTTTAGATCGGCTGTATTTCTGTTGAGTTTCTTTCTAGATGTTTTGTCCTTTATCAAAAGTGGTGTGTTGAAGTCTCTTACATTATTGTGGAACTGTCAATTTCTCTTTTCAGTGCTGTTAGCGTTTGTTTTGTGTATCTTGAAGCCCTTTCATTGGGTGTGTAGATATTTATTATGGTTGTGTCCTTATGGTGGATTGTCCCTTTAATCATTATATAATGTCCTTCCTTGTCTTTTATGGTGATTTTGTGTTAAAGCATATTTTATTTCAGGTTAGTATTGCCACTCCTGTTCTTTTTTGGTTGCTCTTTGCTTATATATTTTTTTCCATCCTTGATTTTTAATATATTTATGTCTTTGTTTTTAAGGTATGTCCCTTATAGACAGCATATTGATGGGTCCTGTTTTTTTATCCATTCTGTCACTCTGTCTCTGTATGGGTGCATTTAAGCCATTTACGTTCAGTGTGATTATTGATAGATGTGACTTTATTGCTGTCATTTTGTAGTGCTTTTTTTGTAGCGCTAACATTTTCTTTGTTTTTCTTATCTCTTGTGCTGAATTCCTTTTGTTTGTGGATTTTTTTGTTTCTTTCATTTTTGTGGATTTTATGTTTACTGAGATTTTGTGTTTTTCTTCTTTATTTTGATGAGAAGGTTTGTTAACTTTCTTTGTGGTTACCTTGAAATTTACCCCTGTCTTTTTTTTTTTCTGGGTTTAAAGCAGTGTTTTATTACTTGATATCTTCTTGGCTTCCTGTCCAGTTGAAATTTCTATGCCTATACTGTTTATTACCTCCTTTATTGATCTGATGGTGTCATTTACAGATTGACCTCTCTGGTTCCCTGTTGTAAATCTTTTAGTTTTGTTTTATCCTTGAGAGTTCATTACCTAGGTTGGTATCTGACTGATGCTGGCCTGCGTCCTAGATTCAGATTGTTGTCTGATGTTGGTTCTCTACCAAAGGGACTCCCTTTAATAATTCTTGTAAGTTTAGTTTGGTTTTTACATATTCTCTTAATTTCTGTTTATCTGGAAATGTCCTAATTTCGCCATCATACTTGAGTGAGAGTTTTGCAGGATATATTATTCTTGGTTGGCAGTTTTTTTCTTTCAGGGTTTTATATATGTCATCCCATTGCCTTCTTACCTGCATGGTTTTTGCCGAGTAATCAGAGCTTAGTCTTACTGTTCCCCCTTTGTATATGACTTTTTATCTATCCTGTGTGGAGTTCGTTGAGCTTCTTGGATGGTCAGCTTTTCATTTTTCATGATATTAGGGAAGTTTTCAGTCAACAAATCTTCAGTGACCCTCTATTTTCTGTTTATTCCCCCTGTTCTGGAACTCCAATCACATGCAGATATTTGCTTTTGATTGTACCTCACCTTGTTCTCAGGGTTTCTTCATTTTTCTCTTTCATTTTTCCTCAAACAAATTGATTCTGTCTTCCATTGTTTCAGCTTTGCTCCTAAAAACTTCTGTTGCACTGTCCATTTCTTAAATCTTGTTGTTTCTCTTTTGGATTTCTAATTGCTGTTTTTGTATGATTTCTAGTTGTTTGTTTATTCTCACATTTTTTTCCTGAATTTTTTCATTGTTTTGTGTGTGTTTTCCTTGATTTTGTCTGTATTTTCCAAAATTTTGTCCAGTTTTTCCTTATTTTTGTCTCTGTTTTCCTTCATTTTTTGGAGAGCCCTGAATATTAGTTTTGAATTACCGATCAGGTAGTTCCAGCGCCTTTTCTTCCACTGGAAGTTCATCTGGTGTTTTATTTTGGTTGCTTTCTGGAGCCATCCTGTCATTTTTTTTTTTTATATGTTTGATATTGCCTGCTCTCTTCAGGACATTCAGGATTTGTTTTATCCCTTTATTCATTGTAGATTTGATTGTTTCATCCTGTTTTTTTGGTTATGTGTAGGCAGGCAGGCTGGGCATGCTTTGTTGCTGGCTCATCTGCGGGCACGATACTTCTCACCACCTTGTCAGCATGGGCAGGGCCAGTCACTGAGCTATGGTTCAGCAGGGGGAGAGGCAGGAACGGGTTGTTTGCCACACATTCTGGGCCCAACGGGGTGGGGCTGGGGTCATCGCAGGGCACGGTCTGGTGTTCCACACCAGTGTTGCTCAGGGGCACCACGTTCAGGAGGGAAGGGAGAGGATGTGATGTGTGGAGCTAAGTGGGTGAGAGAAAGTAGAGAAACAGAAGCAAAAAAAAAAAAAAGGCAAAAAGAAATGAGGGAAAAAGTAAATAAAATGGCAGTGCAATAGGATTCAACGGCTGGGTGCGGTACAGACCTGGGGAGGCCATGTGCCAGTGGCTCTCTAGCCCAGCAGTATAGCTCAGCCTATCAGGAAGGGGTGGAGGCAGCACAGGGCCTACATGGGAGGGAGAAGGGAAAAGGTAAAAATAAAAAATATAGCACTAAGGGAGCTGGCCTGTGAAAGCAGTGCAGACCTGGGGAGGCCACGTGCCAGAGGCTGTCTAGCCCAGCAGTACAACACAGCCTGTCAAGAAGAGGGGGCAGCGAACAGGGCTGGGTGAGTGGGAGACAGGAAAGGAAGGAAGGGAGTGAGAAAGAAGAAACAACAACGACAAAAGAAAGACAAACAAAAATGGTGCTGAGAGAGTCGGCCAGTGGGGGCAGCTTGGACCCAGGGAGGCCGTGTGCCAGTGGCTCTCTAGCCAAGTGGTGTGGCACAGCCCATCAAGAAGGGGTGGGGACAGCACACGGGGCTAGGTGGGCACGAGAAGGGACAGGAAGGAAGGGAGAGAGAGAGAAGAAACTGAAAAGAAAAAAAAAATGGTACTTACGGAGCCTGCGGTGGGGGCAGTGTGGATCTGGGGAAGCCATGTGCCAGTGGCTCTTTAGCTGAGTGGTGTGGCACAGCTCATCAAGAATGGGCAAGGACAGCACATGGTGGCTAGGTGGGCAGGAGAAGGGAGAGGAAGAGAAGAAACTGAAAAGGGGAAAAATGATGCTGAAGGAGCCTGCCTCTGGGGTGGCGCAGACGTAGGGAAGCTGTGTGCTGGTGGCTGTCTATCTGAGTGATATGGCACAGACTATCAAGAAGGGGCTAGCTGGGTGGGAGAAAGGAAAGGAAGCAAGGGAGAGAAAAAGAAGGAACAACAACAACAACAAAAAAAAGCCAAAAAAACAGTAACAACAAAAAAAAATGGCACTGAAGGAGCCAGCTGGTGGGGGCGGGGCAGACCCAGGCATAAGTTAGCTGGTATCTCTCTGGTCCAGTGACTGTGGCCTGTTGGAAAGGGGTGGAGGCTGTGTGGAGAGAAGAAGAGTAGAGGGCGGAAAGCACGTATCCCTCGTTACCGAGTGCTCTGTCTCCTGTTGGGAGCTCTGTGAAGTTGCCTTCCTGTACTCCCTGTCCACCATTCTTGGTGGCTGAGATCCAAGGTGGCAAATCCGTGCCGTGTTAGCTAGTAGGGGACTCCACTCCATAGCTCTCCTCGTTCTCTGTTCTTATTCCATTTGGTGCTTGATCAAGTTCTTTATCCCTTTATTTGGCACCTTGGGTTCCAGGATTGACATTAATATCGTTTTACTTAGTTTTTTGGGTCTTTGCATTAGAGGGACAGCATGGTGCTTCTGTCTATAGCACCATCCTGGCTCTGCCTCCCTCCCCCAGTTTTATGTGCCGAAATCTCAATGAAATTTTCAGATTGCGGGTGTCTTAGTCATCTAGTACTGCTATAACAGAAATACCACAAGTGGATGGCTTTAACAAAGAGAAGTTTATTCTCTCACAGTTTAGTAGCTTACAAGCCCCAATCCACGGTGTCAGCTCCAGGGGAAGGCTTGCCCTGTCGCCTCGGAGGAAGATTCCTTGTCATCAATCTTCCCCTGGTTGAGGAGCTTCTTAGGCACAGGGACCCCAGATCCAAAGGATGCGCTCTGCTCCTGGTGCTTCTTTCTTGGTAGTATGAGGACCCCAACACTCTGCTTGCTTCCCTTTCCTTTTATCTCTTGAGAGATAAAAGGTGGTACAGGCCACACCCCAGGGAAACCCCTTTTACCTTGGATCAGGGAGGTGACCTGAGTAAGGGTGGTGTTACAATCCTACCTTAATCCTCTTAACATAAAATTACAATCACAAAATGGACAACCACACAATACTGGGAATCATGGCCTAACCGGGTTGACAGATATTTTTGGGGGGACACAATTCAATCCATGACAGTGGGAAAGCATAAAATCTATTGTTAAGAATAAGACTACCTTCCTCTGGCCTCCTTACCACCGTTGGCAGAAGGGAAGAAGGGGTTCTACCCACCCACAACCTCATTACCTCTATCTTGCTGTCACCACTAATCTCATTTTGCCCTTTATTCCTGCATATGGGATATATGCCCTTGTATATGCCCTATATTCTGTCACCCGAAGAAGCTCAGGATGCTCAGATTACTCCTTCATCTCCCAGACCAAACCCCCGAGACAACCCACCTCATTCCCAACACATACACACTACACTTCCTATCCTAAAGTGGTTTATTTTTTCCACAGCACTTACCACTATCTGACACACTTTGTGTTTTACTTATTTAATGGTTTGTCTCTCATTTCCCACTAGAGTACACGCTCAATGAGGGTAGGAATTTTTGTGTGTTTTGTTCTTTACTGTATTTTCAGTGCCTAGAACAGTACCTGATACATAGTAAGCACCTTATAAATATTTGTGGGAAGAAGCAAGGAAGGAAGTTAGAAATTCATCAGCGGTCCTGCTCAGGATGCTATACTTCCAGTTCAGTTCCCTAGTATAAAAAAAAAAAATAGGAATTGGGAAAAATAGTGAACCACTGTTTTTCCTACCCATTGCTTTCTTCATCTCCTTCCTTAGGTCTGGTAGGAATAAAAACCATAATCAGCGCAGCTGTTGTGATTTAAAAAGGGCACATCTGGAAGATAGGAGGCCTGTTTCCAAGTCTGCCACTGGCTTATTGATTTTTCTTTAGCCAAAGAGTTAAACTGCTGTTTATAGTGTTTTTGAAATCCGACTCTTGGTCTGAATCACCTGGACCCTTTGGCCTAGAACCTGAGAATCTGTTTTTTTAACAAGCTTCCAGATGATTCAAATACAGTTGGTCCTGGAATTTGGGGACCACGGTTTTCTGTGATGATGTTAATGACTGATTAGAAATTGAAAGTTCTATAAACTGGTTTTGGTCTTCACACTGCAACAGGCAATCTTATTAAATTTGTCTTTGGTTTTATCTCCCTTTAAATGGAGATAATAATGCCCACTTTATCCACCATTTTAGAAGATACAGTAGGGCCGCTATGATTCGCAACTGACTCGACAGCAATGGGTTTGGTTTGGTGGTTTATAATGTCTAATTAGGCTCTGTGCATTTAAAAGACAAAACAAAATCGGTTTGCAACATCCTGCCCTTATGAGAATGCAAAAATTCTCAGATTCTTTCAGAGAAGCACTCAGAGATTATAGTCTCCCCTTCCTGAAGGAATGTCCATTTTTCCAGGGAGAGATCAGTAGCTTTCGTAAGATTCTCAGGAGAGGTTATGGCCTAAAAGTATTAGGAACCACTGGTTTATGGACAGTTGCACAAATGTGGATAGTTATTAAAACAAGTAGCTTAGTGAGATAAATCAAATAAAGATAACTAAACAAACAGAACCTGAGAGTTGGGACCCAGAAGATCATGTATTGTGGGGATGTAAGAGGGCCACCAGAATCACTTAAGGGGACTTCCCAGTCTCCACTGCTTCTTTCTGCTCTTCCCCCTTGAGAATAACTAGTCTTCTTCCACTGAGCACCTGTTGTGTGGCATACAGTGTGCGAGGCATTTGGGTAGAGCAGTGGAGAAAACAGATGAGGTGCACCACCTTGCTGGAGTTCAGGATCCAGCGCTCGCCTTATTAAGCATTTTTTATTGAAGAGAGGACATGGGCTCCCTCACTTGTTTTGGGATGGAAGAAAGTTGGGCACCACTACCACAGTCTCACTCTTTCTGTTTTCTCTTGCTTTCTGCAGCAACGCTTAAAAGCAGTCATCCAGACTTAGCTTGAACCCCTCCAGTCGTGTGGTACTTGGTACAAAGGGGCTTTTTCCATTTTGGACAGCTCTAAGTGATTTCTTCCATATACTGTACTGAACTCTAATCTCTCTCATGGCTTTCATTTAGTCATTGAGCTCCACAACCTTAGAAGACACAGAATAAGTATAACCCTTTTACTTGGCTTCCCTTTTCATACAGGAATTAGATGTTTGCATCTCACACCTGTACTCCTGCCAATTCTCTTTGCCAGGCCAGTCTTCTCTGTTGTTTTCAGGTATTTCTCCCAGGAAAAGGTGTTTCAGTCTCCTCACACTCCTGGTTGCTTTTCCCAGGACATGTTTTTCAGAATCCTGCTTAGTGTCTACCTCCCAGAACTAATCTTGAAACTCAAATTATGATCTGTCCAGGCAGAATAAGACATTAACTCTTGGGTAGGTAGCCACATCACACTGTTGACTTACAGTCATCTAAAAGCCTGTATCTTTCATGTGGTCTAGTTGTCACCCCTGTCCTGTACCTATGTGGCCAACTTACTGAACCTAAGTGATGAACTTTATATGTATATATATGTACGCCTAATACATTCTTCATAGTTAGAGTCAGCCTGTAAAGACTCTTTTGGTTTCTTATTTGCAGCATCCAGCATTTATTCATTCAACAAATATCTGTTGAGCATCTGTGCTGTGCCAAGCATTGTGTTCCTGTAATAGGTCTGGGCCCACAGATATGGTCCCTTCCCTCATGGAGCTTATACAGATGTTTCCTCATTTGCTTATTATCTTTTAATCATCTAAACACAGTCTTTAGGTAGTTGTTTGGAGAGTGTGGTGGTTTTGAAAAAGTGACTTCAATGGGTCCTTACGGTTGCCTGACAACCCCACTATGTTTTTCTAGTCTGTTCACTTCCTAGATGATTATTTTCTACCTTCTATTTTCTCCTCAAGCCTCTAGTACGTCCTGTCTGTGGTACAATGAATTACTTAATATGGCCCTTCTAGCCATGGTCTTTGTGACTAACGCAGTGATTGAGTGGGACTCTGCAAATATGGAACTTGTGATTTCCAGTATTGTGTGGTTGTCCTTCATTTTATGTGTTGGGGACCCTGACCTCTGCATGTTGATGAAGCAGGATTGGTATAAGGTGTGTCTCGGGTTGCAGACTTGCAGAAGGGTGTGATCTAGTTGTCACCCATGTTCTGCACCTATGTGGCCATCTTGCTGGCCTAGCCAGAGGCCCAAGGCCATATGCATATGAATGGGAAGATAGTTAAGGAGCGAGGAGAGAAGAGGAGTGTTTTAAAAAGGGTTATGTGTTTAGGATTATGTGTTTAATTGAATATACTATGGATATTGAATGCTCCTATATAGGGTTATTAAAAACAAACAAACCCATTGCCATTGAGTCGATTCTGACTCATAGTGACCCTATAGGACAGAGTAGAACTTCCCCACAGGGTTTCCAAGAAGTGGCAGGTGGATTTAAACTGCCGACCTTTTGGTTAGCTGCCAAGCTCTTAACCACTGCCCCACCAGGGCTCCCGTGTTGTAAAAATAATACAAACCCATTGGCGTCAAGTCAATTCCGACTCATAGCGACCCTATAGGACAGAGTAGAACTGCCCCATAGTGTTTCCAAGGAGCACCTGGTGGATTCGAACTGCCGACCTTTTGGTGAGCAGACATAGCTCTTAACCATTACACCACCAGGGTTTCCAAGCAGACCTAAATGTATGATAGAAATGAATATCGGGTTTTATAGATTACAGCCTTCAGCCAGTACTTGATTAGATATTCTAAAAGGGGAACTAGACTATTGGTTTGAATGCAGTAGTCCTGAGCCCCACTCAGATTTTGCATCTGAAAAGACGTGCACAACCACCCAGAACTGCTGTGAGAACTGGAGATTTGCCTTTAAAGGCAGGACCTGTAGAAGGGAGAAAAAAAAAAATGACTTTTTTTTTTTTTTTTTTTTTAATTTCAAGCAAGTGGTTTGCTGTTGGATGCATTGAGGCAGGAAAAGTCAGTGCCCATCAGATGGAACCCCTTTCCAGGACTAGAGTAGATAGCTTAGTATGCTCACTTGTGATCACCACCTGGGTCCACTCACTGAGTGGAAGTGGGGGAGGTGCAGCAATGAAGAGACAGGCTGATTTGGGACATGTTCCATTGGCGCCTGTTGACCCAGCCCACAGGGGCAAGGGATGAGAGTGAGAGGAAGGGCTGGCTGATCAGAAGTAAAGGGAGTTATGTGTGAACTCTTTAGTTTATGGGTGGTGCTCGTTGACCTAGACCAAGGGGGCTAGGGATGAGAGTGTGTGAAGGGGCTGGGAAGTGTGTATGAACTCTGGAGCCTAAGGCTGCTACCTGTTGTGACCTAGCTTGGATGGCTACGGATGAGCTGACCAGAGCTGAACTGAATGAAGAGGAAGATGTTTGACCCCATGAGCTGGTGTGATTGCTGCGGTTTGATGGCTTGCTCTGGACTGGACTTTGCTTATGGATGCAGATGCTTAAAGTTCCAACCAGAACAAAAGATTCTTCAAGACCAAGGAACATGCGTGTCTCCTCAGAGTACTGGTTTGATAGGGACAAGCAGTTTAAACACTGGCTTTCTAAAATGGGGGGACGGGGGCAATAAAGACATGAAGTGGTTGATTTACACACTTTTTTTAGTGTGCTTACATAAAATGAGGGGGACAAGGGAGTATCCCCACTGAATAGATTCCTCTTTTCCTGATGGGTCTGGAAAAGAAAGGGTGGGGGAAGATGTTGCTAGGATTATAATATTCAGCTGTGCATGTTGATTGTTAACAGGGTTAATTGTGATTGTAAAAACCGTAACTGTAGAAGCGGTAACTATGGAAGTGTGGACTGAGGGGGAGGCACTGCTGGACTAGGGTACAGTGGCCAAACCTAAAGTTCCTTGAAGTTTTTGCTCTGCTAATACCTCCTGAGGCTCAGAGCAAGGGAATAATCTTCTCTCAGTTAAATATTATCAGACACCAGAAACGGTGAAGCAGAAATGACTTTTGGAGGACCTGACCAGATCAAATGGACACCTGCAGCAAACCTGAATGGCTGGTACCTGAGTAACCTCATCCTTAGAACTCTTTGTCCTATTAAAAAAAAAAAAAAAAAACCATTGCCGCTGAGTTGATTCTGACTCATAGTGACCCTGTAGAACTGTGATGGAGTAGACCTGCTCCATAGGGTTTCCAAGGTGCAGCTGGTAGATTTGAACTGCAAACCTTTTGGTTAGTAGACAAGCTCTTAACCACTAAGCTACCAGGGATCCCTTGTGCTGTGGAAGGACTAATTGTTAATGACTGGTTTGTACTGGTAAAATGACTGGGAGGGGGAAGTTATCCTCCAAGTAGGAAAGAACCACGGCTAGAAAGGCCACACAAAAGTAATCAATTGCACGGCACTGTCCCATTCTCACTGTCAGTTGATCTAACTTCCTGTTTCACTGAGAGAAAATAAAAGCAATCAGAAGAGAACTTCCAAGCTCCTCATTTAGCCTCCTCCCCGCATCTGTGCCTGATGTTCTTTCTGCTTCTTCTGTTGTGAATGAACTGCCCACAATCTGAGCACATTCCGCACCTTCTAGTTGTGCACTGTATTCCATCTGTTTTGAATCTTCCTTTGCTAGAACTTCCCCCAGTAAAAACCCAGTGCCATCGAGTCGATTCTAACTCATAGCGACCCTATGGACAGAGTAGAACTTGCCCCATAGAGTTAGCTTTCCCATCAGCATGCAAATATGCCACCACTGCATTTCCCAGTTTCTCTTGAACCCACTCCAATCGGACACTCCCAACGCTCCATCAAAACCATTCTTGCCCCCCATGAGGGAGCAGGAGAGCAGTGGGATGCAGACCTCAAATTCTCATAAAAAGACCAGACTTAACGGTCTGACTGAGACTAGAAGGACCCCCGAGGTCACAGTCCTCAGACATTCTGTTAGCCCAAGACAGGAACCATTCCCAAAGCCAACTCTTCAGACAGGGATTGGACTGGACTATGGGATAGAAAATGATACTGGTGAGGAATGAGCTTCTTGGATCAAGTAGACACATGACACTATGTGGGCAGCTCCTGTCTGGAGGGTATATGAGAAGGCAGAGGGGGTCAGAGGCTGGCTGAATGGACACGAAAACAGAGAGTAGAGGGAAGGAGTGTGCTGTCTCATTAGGGGGAGAGCAACTAGGAGTATATAGCAAGGTGTATATAAATTTTTGTATGACAGACTGACTTGATTCGTAAACTTTCACTTAAAGCACAATAAAAATTAAAAAAAAGAAAAACTGCTCTTGCGAAGAATACCAATGGCATTCACACTGCCAAATCCAATGACCTGCCTCAGTTTTTGACACAGATGGTATCTTAGTCATCTAGTGCTGCTGTAACGGAGATACCGCTAGTGGATGGCTTTAACAAAGAGAAATTTATTTTCTTACAGTCGATAGTAGGCTAGAAGTCCAAACTCAGGGTGTCAGCTCCAGGGAAAGGCTTTCTCTCTCTCTATTGGCTCTGGAGGAAGGTCGTTGTCCTCAATCTTCCCATGGTCAAGGAGCTTCTCAGGTACAGGGACCCTGGGTCCAAAGGATGCCCTGTGCTCCTAGTGTTGCTTTCTTGGTGGTATGAGGTCCCCAACTCTCTGCTTGCTTCCCTTTCCTTTTATCTCTTGAGAGTAAAAAGGTGATACAGGCCACACCCCGGGGAAACTCTCTTCACACTGGATCATGGAGGTGACCTGAGTAACAAAATTACAATCACAAAATGGAGGACAACCACTCAATACTGGGAATCATGGCCTAATCAAGTTCATACACACATTTTTGGGGAAACATAATTCAATCTATGACATTTCTGTGGTGGCTCACCACCCCCTCACCCTTCATCTCTCCTTCTTCCACCACCTGCTTCCTTCCTGCTCACCTTGCAAAGGTTGTTGGCTTGTTCTGGATCCAGCAGCTGTTTCTTGTCTGACCTCTGGTTCTTGGGACTTGAGCTAGCAGTTTACCTGTCCATCTTGGGATTTGCGGATCTTCACAGCCTGCAAGCAAGAGTCCTGCTCCCTGACCTGCCTATCTTGGGTTCACCAGCCCCTGCAGCTAAGTGACTCAGGAGAAACCTTGCAGTCTTGCCTGCCGACCTTGGGGATTCCTGGACCACCACAACCTGTGAGCAGGATCCCTGCTCTCCAGCCTGCTCATCTTGGGTTCACCAGCTTCTGCGGCTCCATGAATTGGGAAAGGACTCTCTCCTGGTCCAAGGACTTGCAATGTTCCAACCCCAATTGTGTGAGCTGTTTTCTTTATATAAATCCCTCTATACATATTTATACACATTACTGGTTTTGCTTCTCTAGAGAACCCGGCCTAAGACAGATGGGGATTCCATTCTCCTTGAACTTGGCTTCCAGGACAACATTCTCCTTCTTCACTGGTCTCTCCTTTCCAGTTTCTTTTGCCAGTTCTTCCTCATCCTTTCAAACTCTTAATGTTAGGGTGCCCCCAACTCTCAATCCTTAGTACTCCTTTTTTCTCTATACTCGTTGGTAATCTCATGCAGTCTTGTGGCTTTAGAGAACACCCAAAAGCTGATTACTTCTGAATTTAATGGTTGGAAATTTGAATTTAGACTCCAGTTTTGGCTTCACAACTGACAAACTGTGGGACCTTGGACAAGTTACTTAACCTTTCTGTGCCTCAGTTTCCTCATAGTAAAAACCAGTTGCTGTCGAATTGATTCCAGTTCATGGTGAACCCATGTGTGTCAGAGTAGAACTGTGTTCCATAGGGTTTTCAATGGCTGATTTTTTTGGAGGTAGTTTGCCAGGCTTTTCTTCTGAGGCACCTCTGCGTAATCTTGAACCTCCAACCTTTTGGTTAGCAGCCTAGCGTGTTAACCATTTGCACCACCCATACTCGAATACTTGTTGAAGGAGTAACTGAAACAAAAATAAAATTACCTTATCCAAGAAACGTGATAGAGTTTATGAGTTTCTTTATAGAATATAAAGAAATAGAGATAAGACTTACTGTTTTTCAAGTGAAGGGAAAAAATAGTAATTTGCATGTCATTACTAATTCCATTCTCACTAATTACCATATCACACAATTAATTGAATGAGTTTAACCCAGTACAGTCTGGCATCTAACAACTCTCTGAAATTTCTTTACTTAAGCTACCAGTGACCTAAGTGCCAGATTTCTTTGGCATTTTCAGCCCATCCTTTGCTGGACTTCACTGTTGATCTCATTCTCCTTGAAACTTTCTTCTTCCTTGGCTTTCATAAACCCCTCTGACCCATTTTCCCTTTTTCCTTCTTCCACCTGCTCCTTAAATGTCAATAGTTACCAGGCTCCCATTCCCACTTGGTTCTGTTTATTCCCTCATCTGATCTACCTACCTCCACTTTACTGAAACTTGTCCCCTGAGAATTGGAAGGAGCTTGAGGTCCTCCTTGCTACAGCCATTTGCTTCCAAACCATTACTTGCCCCTCTTCTTAGGTCACACCCCCTGTTCCTTTGAGGTTTATACTGTCTGACTTGATCACCCTCCTCTTCCCCCCGTTTGTTGCTGTATCGACCAGTGTCTTCCTCATGTGTCGAGTGCATCAACACCTGATTAACTGCCTTCCCCTCTACCCAACTCCGTTCACCATTTTCAGCCGTTCCAGCATCGCACACCCTGGCTCCTTAGTTCATTTGCCTCCTCGTGACCTATGAACTTTTCTTTTGCCTCACTCCAGCCACATACACCCTTGGACATTTTGAGCCTTATTATCATTAGAAACTGCACAACCTCCAAATCTACAAATTTAGAAATCTGTTTTCTGACCACAGTCTTTTATCCTTCCAGCTCACTTGCTCAAGGGCCCCTCAGAAACAATTCTTTGGCCTTATTAAGACTTCAGTCGATTTGAGTTGTGTACTTTCTCTTTGTCCCATCTTCCTCTTCTATCTGAATTTCTCTAGCCCGCTTACCAAAAACCCCAACCCTGGGTAAATCCAACCATCTGCCATCTCTTCTTTGCATAGGCCCTTATGTAGTTGAACATTGCTGGAGAGACTCATCCCACCCAGCAGACAAGTTTGGTGATTGATCATGATAGATTTTATAGTGTTATTGTGGTCTTCTAATTCATCTCCTGCCTCCATTCTGATCCCCCTGAGATCCCTCCTTGCGCCCAGCTGGCAGAGTGATTCCAAATGCCAATCTGATCCTGTTACTCCCTTGTTACCTTCAGTGTCAGCCCATGTCTGAAAAGACCAGTGCCTCTCAGACTTTAACAAGAATCTGAAGCTCCTGGCAGTCTTGCTAAAATGCAGGTTCTGCTCAGTAGGTCAGGGGCGGAGTCTGAGATTCTGCATTCCTGACAAGCTGCCCTGGTGCTGATGCCACTGGTCGCTGGTCGGTGGACTACAGTCTCAGTAGCAAGTCACCGTGCTGTACTAAAACTTCAAGTGCTTTAACGTGGCAAGTGGTCCGGAACCTGGGCCCTGCCTCCTCCCTGAGCCTCATTGTTCACTTTTAGCTTTGCGTTTACATAGCTTCCCTAGCTTGCATCCACTGTGTTATTTCCTCCTCTCTAACTCTGCTTATACTGTCCCCTTTGCCAGAAATGTCTTTTTCCCAAGGAGCCCTGGTGGTGCAGTGGTTAAGCACTCAGCCGCCAACCAAAAGGTCGGCAGTTTGAACCCACCAGCCTCTCCATGGGAGAAAGATACGGCAGTCTGGTTCTGTAAAGATTTACAGCCCTGGAAACCCTATGTGGGGAGGGGGCAGTTCTGCTCTGTGCTGTAGGACCGCTGTGAATCGAAATCGACTTGGCAGTAGTAGGTTTGGGTTTTTTGTTTTGTTTTGGTCCTTTTCCCATTTCCCTCCAAAACCTGACTGACTTTTACTCAATTATTAACCTGTCAGTTCTTAAAGGGTTCTGTTAAGGTAACAATGTTCCCAAGGCCTCAGGCTAGTCCTGCCTACTCCCTCAGTGTCCTGTTCTATGTCTTCTAGTCTTTCACCTACGGCTTTGTATTAGGTTTATCTGTTTAAGTCTCTGGGCCCCATCAGACTATAAGCTCCTTAAAGACTAAGATCTTTTATTCACTTTTGAATTCCCCAGTGCCTAACACAATGCCTGATATCTTAGATTTGCATTGTAGGTTTACTAACGTAAAGAATATTTACTCAGAATAGCTGACACTTCTTCAGTGCTTAACCATATGTCAGTCTCAACGTTCACAGCAACTCCACAGAATAGCTTCTATGATTATTCCCTCTTATGGATGAGGAAGCTGAGGCACAAAGAGGTTACACAGTTTTTAAAAAAGAAAATTATAATGAAGATGATGAAAGAAGAGGCAAAATCAGTTCTGTTTTTTGGCTAGACTTAGGGTCATGGAATATAGTCAGGTAAAATCACACTTTCCCTGCCCCCTTCAGGACCTGAGAAGAAAACCTAAATAATCTATTTTCATTGCTTCACCACTGGAGAGATGTAAAAGTGTCAGATGAAGGGGGAGCATTCAGACTTGCCAAAAAGGGAAGTGAGAGATGAAAAATAAGAAGGAAAACTCAAATTGATCGGCTTTTGGAAGAGAAGAGGAAACCAAGTTGCTTAAACTGTTAAAAAAGTTCTTTGAATGCCAAAGAACATGTAGAAAGGAATCAGCAGATGTATTAATGGCTATAATTCTCTTGAAATCCTCTAGCAGAGACAGTGTGATGGCATGGGTAAGCCAGTTACTTTAAGCTTCAGCTCTCAGGGCAGTCAGTTGACCTAAGGAAGAATCCATATTCCAGGGCGGTCAGCCGACTTTCTATCAGAAAGCCCCATTTTGAGGTATCTTGGGTTACTACATGCATGTCAACACTCTGTCTCTCAGTCAGCAACTGAGGTTTTGCTAATTTGCAGAGTGAATGTCAGAAATAGGTTTGCGTTTATGTATAAAATTAGTGGCTTGTTAATTAGCATGATGAATTAAGAAATGGGTTGTCATTAATATTAAAGTTATTTAAGCTGTTTAGATTAGCTAAAATTTTTAGAGACGCCTCCTACCCATGCCTGAAGGATATAAGAATCTAAGAGGGCATGTAGCCTGCCCCCCTAAGAGATGGTGTGAGGCTTGATCCCTAAAAGGGCCTCTGTTGTTAAGCCATTGATTATGAGGGTTTCTGGTTTCCTGATGTCACACTAGGGGTGATGAAATTCTGCCTCTGTAATCTTGACTTTTGCCTCAACTCTTTATGCCCAAAAGGCCAGAGTCTAAAAGGAAAAATAACTGACAGCCCGTTGAGCTTACTGAGCAGGTTTTATGTACCACTTTGTACTTAATTGCTAATTTTTTTTTTTTTCTTTTACTTCTGTTTCAATAAATGACTATGTGTAGCAGAATCTGGTCTGAGACTTGCTTTAAGGAGCAGCTTCTGTGGGATAATAGTTAACCTTTACCCTCTTCAAGCTTTCTTCTGAACTTTTATCATCTACCAAAAGAATTTAAGAGTTGCACCTGACCAAATTTAGAACTCCTGAGTAAAAACTTTGGTTTGGTGCTTACCTTATCCTGAAGTCCCAGAATGTCAGATTTAGAAGAGATCTTAGAGGTCATTTAGATTTATCTCCTTATTTTGTGGGTCAAGTATGGAGCAAGGAGCAAGTTCTAGGCCAGGCTAGACCAAGAACTTAATTTTTCCAACGTCCAGGCCAAGATTCTTTCCACTATACCATAATACTGACCCCAATTTTACAGTTGTTTGAATGCATATAGTATGTTCATATCTGTGCCAGCTACTAGACATGCAGAGTTTAAAAGACAGGGTGCCTGCCCCCAGGATATTCATGGCCTTGAAAGATATCCTCCTGTTCCCTCTCCTCATTTTCCCCAAATCCACTCATCTATTTTTCCAAGTTTGTAAATATAAATTCTATGACAATAAAATAAACAGTATTATGCAAGGCAAATCATGATGAGCTAAAAAAAAAAAAGGCTGAGAGTTTTGGGAATTAAATCTTAAAATAAATATGAAAGGACAAATATGCCCTTCCTTTGGAGCAGTAGGTTTCAGTCTTTATTTTGAAGAAACCTGTATTTTGAATCATAACCCAGTACACACATACTTGTATACAGATGTATAATAGAAAGCATCTGAGTGAGTACACTAGCACTTACCCTGGATTTACGTGATGTATTCTGTTTCTTTTTAAAGGCTGCTTACAAACCACTAATTTGATTTCACGACTGCTAATGTTCTAAAGGATTCTTGGTGCAGTGGTTAAGCGCCAGGCTGCTAACCGAAAGGTTGGCAGTTCAAACCCACTAGACGCTCTGTGGGAGAAAAGACCTGGTGATCTGCTGCCGTAAAGATTGCCCGTTGCCATTGAGTGGATTCCAACTCCTAGTGACCCTATAGCAACCCTATAGGACAAAGTAGAACTGCCCCATAGGGTTTCTAAGGCTGTCATCTTTACAGAAGCAGATTGTCAGGTCTTTCTCCCATGGAGCAGCTGGTGGGTTCAAACTGTTGACCTTTTGGTTAGCAGCTAAACACTTAACCACTGTGCCACCAAAGCTTCTTCCATAAGTGTTACAGCCTGGGAAACCCTGTGGAGTTCTGCTCTGTCATAATAGAGTTGCTTTGAGTCAGAATTGACTCAGTGGCACCCAACAAGAACAACAATGGTTCTGACCCCCATTTTGTGGTCTTAGAATCACAATCACATGGAACATCGAGCTGAACTTGCACAGTTTCTATTCAGTATGATAACTGTCTTCTGCTGAGGCTAACCTCATGTCCATCAGGAAAAACCTTCTCCCTACTGTGACATTATTCATTTTCTTGAAATCCTGTTTAAACCACACTTATTCCAAGATGGGAACCCTGGTGGCGCAGTGGTTAAGCCGTCAGCTGCTAACCAAAAGGTGGACAGTTCAAATAGACCAGCTGCTCCTTGGAAACCCTCTGGGGCAGTTCTCTTCTATCATACAGGATCACTATGAGTCGAAATTGACTCCACAGCAACAAGTTTGGTTCGGTTTTGTTCCAAGGTGAGTTTCTGTCTGCACCTTGCCATTTCATTAGTGTACCCTCAGCATTTATGTACTAGGTTTTCTGATGGCCATGTCTGAGTAAGTCCTTGATTTGATTTCATTGATGTTTACCATGCCCCCAGTTAGATTATGAATTCCCAAGGGCAAAGGTCCTGTATTCTGTTCCTTTGGGACCTTCCTATTCCCTTCCATTTTGCAACCAGTTGACATTTTAATCAACAACCCATTGGCCTGTGATTCTAGCAGGTGCAGATACTTCGTTCTGTTGTGACATTTCTCTAAAACCTGTTTCTCATGTGCTGTTGCCCATCTCTTATTTCCCTACAGGCTCGATACCTCTGAAAGAAGAGCTGATATCACAGGCCAGGGTCTTCACCAGAAGCTTTGAGGATGGCCTGGGCTTTGAATATGTGATGTTCTATAATGATGATGAGAAAAGAGTGGTTTGCATATGTCAAGGAGGTCTTTATCTACAAGGACCACCCGGGTAAGAACTATAGCCTAGAAATGTGGGATCTAAGATATTTTTGTCATATAGTACTCTCTCTCCATATCCTTCAACTACAGTGAAGACAATAAAGTGATGATGTAAATGTGTATTTATTGACATGGGAAGTGTTTATATTGTTCAATGAAAAAAGCATAGGACATAGGGCAATAGAGTATAATTTGAGAGAATACCAGTAAAATGTTAACAGTGGGTATCGTTAGGTGGTAGGATTATGGACCTTAAAATTTTTTTTTCCTTTTGTTTTCTGCTGTCTGCATTTCCTAAATTTTTAAACAATAAATGTATATAGTACACATTTGTTTGTTTAATTAAAACAGAATGTATGTTTTCAACTTCAAAGGACTGAGTAGCAGGGTCAGGGGTCTGGGGACCATGGTTTCAAGGAACATGTAGGTCAATTGACATAAGAAAGTTTATGAAGAAAATGTTCTGCATCCCACTTTGGTGAGTGGTGTCTGGGGTCTTAAAAGCTAGTGAGTGGCCATCTAAGATGCATCAATTCGTCCTAACCCACCTGGAGCAAAGGATAATGAAGGACACCAAAGACACAAGGAAAATATTAGCCCAAGTGACAGAAAGGGCCACATAAACCAGAGACTTCATCAGCCTGAGACCAGAAGAACTACATGGTGCCCAGCTATCACCATTGACTGTCCTGACAAGGAACACAACAGAGAGTCCCTGACAGAGCAGGAGAAAAGTGGGGTGCAGAACTCAAATCCTAGTAAAAAGACCAGATGTAGTGGTCTGACTGAGACAAGACTGGAGGGACCCCAGAAGATATGGCCCCTGCACTCTCTGTTAGCCCAAAACTGAAACCAGTCCCGAAGCCAACTCTTCAGACAAAGATTAGACTGGACTATAAGACATAAGGTTTTCACTGGCTAATGCTTTTCAGAAGTAGACTGCCAGGTCCTTCTTCCTAGTCTGTCTTAGTCTGGAAGCTCAGCTGAAACCTGTCCTCCATGGGTAACCCTGCTGGTATCTGAATACTGGTGGCATAGCTTCCAGCATCACAGCAACACACAAGCCCCCACAGTACGACAAACTGACAGACACGTGGGGGCATTAGCCAGTGAAAACCTTATGAATAGCAGCGGAACATTGTCTGATATAGTGCTGGAAGATGAGTCCCCCTGGTTGGAAGGCACTGAAAAGATGACTGGGGAAGAGCTGCCTCCTCAAAGTAGAGTTGACCTTAATGACGTGGATGGAGTAAAGCTTTCGGGACCTTCGTTTGCTGATGTGGCACGACTCAAAATGAGAAGAAATAGCTGCAAACGTCCATTAATAATTGGAACCTGGAATGTACGAAGTATGAATCTAGGAAAATTGGAAATCGTCAAAAATGAAATGGAACGTATAAACATCGATATCCTAGGCATTAGTGAGCTGAAATGGACTGGTATTGGCCATTTTGAATTGGACAATCATTTAGTCTACTATGCTGGGAATGACAACTCGAAGAGGAATGGTGTTGCATTCATCATTAAAAAGAACGTTTCAAGATCTATCCTGAAGTACAATGCTGAGAGTGATAGGATAATGTCCATACGCCTACAAGGAAGACCAGTTAATAAGACTATTATTCAGATTTACCCACCAACCACTAGGGCCAAAAATGAAGAAATAGAAGATTTTTATCGGCTGCTACAGTCTGAAATTGATCAAACATGCAATCAAGATGCATTGATAATTACTGGCGATTGGAATGCAAAAGTTGGAAACAAAGAAGAAGGATTGGTAACTGGAAAATATGGCCTTGGTGATAGAAACAATGCCGGAGATCGAAAGATAGAATTTTGCAAGACCAACGACTTCTTCATTGCAAATACCTTCTTTCACCAACATAAACGGCGACTGTACACATGGACCTCGCCAGATGGAACACACAGAAATCAAATTGACTACATCTGTGGAAAGAAACGATGGAAAAGCTCAGTATCATCAGTCAGAACAAGGCCAGGGGCCGACTGTGGAACAGACCATCAATTGCTCATATGCAAGTTCAAGCTGAAACTGAAGAATATCAGAGCAAGTCCACGAGAGCCAAAATATGGCCTTGAATATATCCCACCTGAATTTAGAGGCCATCTCAAGAATAGATTTGACGCATTGAACACTAATGACCAAAGACCAGACGAGTTGTGGAATGATATCAAGGACATCATACAGGAAGAAAGCAAGTGGTCACTGAAAAGACAGGAAAGAAGGAAAAGACCAAGATGGATATCAGAGGAGACTCTGAAACTTGCTCTTGAGCATCGAGCAGCTAAAGCAAAAGGAAGAATCGATGAAGTAAAAGAACTGAACAGAAGATTTCAAAGGGCCTCTTGAGAAGACAAAGTAAAGTATTACAATGACATGTGCAAAGAGCTGGAGATGGAAAACCAAAAAGGAAGAACATGCTCGGCGTTTCTCAAGCTGAACTGAAGAAAAAATTCAAGCCTCGAGTTGCAATAGTGAAGGATTCTATGGGGAAAATAGTAAACAACGCAGGAAGCATCAAAAGAAGATGGAAGGAATACAGAGTCATTATACCAAAAAAAAAAAATGAGTCGATATTCAACCATTTCAAGAGGTGGGATATGATCAGGAACCGATGGTATTGAAGGAAGAAGTCCAAGCTGCTCTGAAGCACTGGTGAAAAACAAGGCTCCAGGAATTGATGGAATATCAATTGAGATGTTTCAACAAACAAATGCAGTGCTGGAGGGGCTCACTCGTCTATGCCAAGAAATATGGAAGACAGCTTCCTGGCCAACTGATTGGAAGAGATCCATATTTATGCCTATTCCCAAGAAAGGTGATCCAACCGAATGTGGAAATTATAGAACAATATCATTAATATCACGTGCAAGCAAAATTTTGCTGCAGATCATTCAAAAACAGCTGCAGCAGTATATCGACAGCGAACTGCCAGAAATTCAGGCCGGATTCAGAAGAGGACGTGGAACCAGGGGTATCATTGCTGATGTCAGATGGATCCTGGCTGAAAGCAGAGAATACCGGAAGGATGTTTACCTGTGTTTTATTGATTATGCAAAGGCATTCAACTGTGTGAATCATAACAAACTATGGATAACACTGCAAAGAACACTTAATTGTGCTCATGAGGAACCCTTACATAGATCAAGAGGCAGTTGTTCAGACAGAACAAGGGGATACTGATTGGTTTAAAGTCAGGAAAGGCATGCCTCAGGGTTGTATTCTTTCACCATACCTATTTAATCTGTATGCTGAACAAATAATACGAGAAGCTGGACTGTATGAAGAAGAACGGGGCATCAGGATTGGAGGAAGACTCATTAACAGTCTGCGTTATGCCGATGACACAACCTTGCTTGCTGAAAGTGAAGAGGACTTGAAGCACTTTTAATGAAGATCAAAGACCACAGCCTTCAGTATGGATTACACCTCAACATAAAGAAAACAAAAATCCTCACAACTGGACCAATGAGCAACATCATGATAAGCGGAGAAAAGATTGAAGTTGTCAGGGATTTCATTTTACCTGGATCCACAATCAACAGCTATGGAAGCAACAGTCAAGAAATCAAAAGACGCATTGCATTGGGTAAATCTTCTGCAAAGGACCTCTTCAAAGTGTTGAAGAACAAAGATGTCACCCTGAAGACTAAGGTGCGCCTGACCCAAGCCATGATATTTTCAATCACATCATATGCATGTGAAAGCTGGACAATGAATAAGGAAGACCAAAGAAGAGTTGATGCCTTTGAATTGTGGTGTTGGCGAAGAATATTGAATATACCATGGACTGCCAAAAGAACGAACAAATCTGTCTTGGAAGAAGTGCAACCAGAATGCTCCTTAGAGGCGAGGATGGTGAGACTGTGTCTTACATACTTTGGACATGTTGTCAGGAGGGATCAGTCCCTGGAGAAGGACATCATGCTTGGCAGAGTACAGGGTCAGTGGAAAAGAGGAAGACCCTCAATGAGGTGGATTGACACAGTGGCTGCAACAATGAGCTCAAGCATAACAACGATTCTGAGGATGGCACAGGACCGGGCAGTGTTTCATTCTGTTGTGCATAGGGTCGCTATGAGTCGAAACCAACTCGACGGCACCTAACAACATAAGGTATAAAATGATACTCGTGAAGAGAGTGCTTCTTAGCTCAAATAGATACATGAGACTAAATGGGCAGCTTCTGTCCGGAGGTGAGATGAGAAGGTAGAAAGGGACAGGAGCTGGTTGAATGGACACAGGAAATCCAGGTAGAAAGGAGGAGTATGCTGTCACATTATAGCGAGAGTAACTAGGGTCACATAACAATGTGTGTATAAATTTTTGTATGACAAATTGACTTGAACTGTAAACTTTCACTTAAAGTACAATAATAAAAGAAACAAAATATAGGTTTTCAGAATTATATTTTACCTTTGTGCTTGTGCTCTGGGTATTAAATTCCAGATTTATTACAAATGTTTAAGACTACACTATTATGCTATGAACAAAATAAATTCAGATACGTGGATATTATTTGATATTCAGTACCCTGAACACGGGCTAAATGGACCTTTCCTAAGTAAACGTATGGAGATACCAGGGTAATTTTTCTGTCAAGAGAAAGACTCTCTGTTATCAGAAGTTCTGAAAACATTTTGTCCCCTCCTTCTGTAACTAGATTCCTTCACGGAGGTGCCCTTGCGACCCTGATTGACATTACTCTTGGTACAAATGCCATGGTAGCTGGGGGACCTGTCATGACTGCTAATCTCGACATCAGTTTTAAAAGGTAAATTCATAGGAATTTTCACTTCTCCTTAGGGATCATAGGTCAGCTTCCCCAGTAGCCAACCTTTGATGAAGATTTGTGTGCAATTGATTCTTCAGGAAGCACTCCCGGGGGGTCGCTAGTAAGGGAGAGGGAGAGGCAGGACTGGGAAGGGGAGGAAGCCAGCCAAGTGTGAGCTCTCAAAGTCCTGCAAAGGGTGGCTCCAGCCTGATCATGCATGGGAACTGGGGAGTGAGATTTGTGCCTCAGAGTTGTCCCTACCCCAAGGAGGGAAGCTGGGGTCTTCATACTCTCTCACGTATGGGTTATAGAGTACAGGCCACTGTGAGGGGCCATCAATTCCCAGACATTTCTAACTCTGTGATCAGGGCAGAGCACCAATATCCAGTTTAAGGGTTTTACATAACTTTACACAGAAAAATAAAAGGGCAGCAAGCTGAATTTCATGTCTAAACTGTGCGCATAAACACACAGGTTATACTCTAAATCCCAAGCAATAGTGAAACTGCTAGGATGAGGAGTCTACTATGCTTTTTTTTATATTTTCATTTAGGATTTTTACTCTCCTTTGCCAAACATGTAAATTGTACCTGTGTTTCCATCTTTTAAGAAAATTACAAACATTAATCATGTCTGTTGTAAAAAGTTCAAGCTATCAGATTTAGAGGCAAAAGCAAAAATCCTGCTTTTACTTTCTCTCCCTGCCTCTGTAATTTCACTCTCTAGAAGAAATCTCTGTCAACATTTTAGGTGTAGCCTTCTAGATCTCTTCCTATGTATTTACAAATATATACACACATATCAGTGATCCTTTGTTTTTCTTCTTGATGTAAATGAATCATACAATATGTATTTTCTGAGTGTAGGACTTTTTTTCTTTTTTTTTAATTGTGCCTTAGATGCAGGTTTACAGAACAAACTAGCTTCTCATTAAACAGTTAGTACACGTATTGTTTTATGACATTGGTTAACAACCCCACAACATATCAACACTCTCCCCTTCGCGACCTTGGGTTCCCCATTACCAGCTTTCCTGCCTCCTCCTGCCTTCTAATCCTTGCCCCTGGGCTGATGTGCCCATTTAGTTTCAATGGACTCTACTATCCGATCTGATTGGGTCACACACACAGACACTTTACAAAGTGTTGACAGTTGAAGGCTGTTATTATTGTTTATAGAAGGTAGACAGTAAAAAACAGGAGCAGATTACTTATAGAAAGCATAGAGTAAACAACAGGAACAGATTTGAAGTGAACCAGCCTCCTCCACCCCACGAGTACCCCACTTAGCGTCATAGAAGAGGAATCCACTTGTGTCTGAAAGTGGACCCACTCACCCTTCCCAAATTACCCATGTCCATTTCTGTGTCACTGGGTGGGTGTCCTGTGGATCAGGTGTCAACAGGTTATGTCATCAGCTCAGGTCACGTGTGGCATGGCTGTGTTCTCTATCTCTCCGCAACTTTTTCTGGCCAGGTCTGGCCCCCTGTGCTTACTGGTCTACTCTCAACCGGCAGCTCCAGGATAACCCCAGCCAGTGCCAGGGTTAGGTCAGCATTACAACAGCTCTTGAGGCAAAACTGTTCTATGGGCAATCTCTGTACAGTGTATGCCCAACCCTCTGCAGGCAACCTCTTGGCCCTTTGGACAGGCCTCCAGTCGGCCCCCTGGGTAGGCCTCCTTTCAGCCCTCTGGGCAGGCCCCCTCTCAGCCTCTTCTTAGCCTTAATATTACAGCTCTCAGTACAGCCAATGTGCCTGCCACTGCCAAAGGCAGACCATCTTAGCCCCTAAGCTGCTGCTTACTCTGCTGAGGCGTCTGCCTGCATGGGCCCCAGCTGTGGCTGCTTCCCCTTTACAGGGCACCCAGCAATACTGGCAACCTCTAGCCTGGAGGTGCCCAGCTCCACACCTTGCACCGACTCTGCCCACTGGCACTATGCTCACTTGCTGGCTCTGCCACTGGGCCCTTTCTGGGCCTCTTCTGTGTTATCAGCTCAGTGTTACAGACTGTGGCCCATATTATAGTTCTTATATGTGGGACTAGGAGGTTCTCAGCACAGCCACCTCAGGTCAAAGGACACAGCCCTCTCCAGACTCTTGTTGATCGTGAAGTTCAAAAAAATCTTCTGTGAGATGGCCGCGTATTAGGAAAACTCCTTGTCAATTTCAAGATATGCCTTTCCTAAGAGGATGGTAAACCAGCCAATCCTGTTGGATGGATTGGCTATGTGCATAGCAAACCAACCAATCACGTGGCAGCTTGCAGCCCAGCCAATCATTCTGAGAGAATTGCAAAACCAGGGCCAGAAAGACCACGTAAGAGAAGCACGTTACAGCACAGTATCGATCAAACGTAAAGCTCTAATTTAATTTAATCTCATTTAATTGTTCAGCCATACCAGCTGTACTTCCACAGTCAACAGAATAGCATGGATACTGGCACAGGAATAGAGAAAGAGAACAGTGGGGCAGAATAAAGTCTAAGAACAGAGTCCAATAGATGAGGTCTCCAAGTAAGGTTTTACGGTTATTACCTCATACAGTAGGGAGCGTTTAAGTTACAAAACATCTCCATTTTATATCCCAAAGAGTTGAATGGCTTCATGTGACAGTCGTCAGGGAGCCATGCTTCATAGATTCTGTGTTTATTTACTGTAAGTAATCCTTAGCCAGATATATCCTACTAAGGGCATTCTATAGAAAAGGACTCTTTCCCCCTAGCAAATATTATTAGTTTATCTCAGGGGGTCAACAAACTTTTTCTATAAATATTTTACACTTTGTGGTCCATACATACTTCATGATAAAAGTTTCAATTCAATAGCAAACGATAACAATTCTAAATCTGTATGTATCTAATAAAGTAATACTTCATAAGCAAAACTGGTAGAACCAAATGGATCACAGGTACTACAGCCTCCACCAGCCTGAGTCCAGTACAACTAGATGGTGTAACCACCACCGACTGCTCTGACAGGAATCACAATAGAGGGTCCCAGACATAGCTGAAGAAAAATGTAGAACAAAATTCAGACTCACAAAAAAGGACAGACTTAACTGGTCTGTTAAAGACTGGAGAAATCCCACAAGTGTGGCCCCCTGACACCCTTTTAGCTCAGTAATGAAGTCATTCCTCAAGTTCACCCTTCAGCCAAAGATTAGACAGGCCCTTCAAACAAAACGAGACTAAATGGGCACATCAGCCCAGGGGCAAGGCAAGAAGGCAGAAGGGGACAGGAAAGCAGGTAATGGGAAACCCAAGGTCAAGAAGGGGAGAGTGTTGACATGGAGTTGGCAACCAGTGTCACAGAACAATATGTGTACTAATTGTTTAATGAGAAGCTAGTTCTGTAAACTTTAAAGCACAATTAAAAAAAAGTGGGTAGAACTATAGAAAGAAATTGGCTAATCCACCTTTACAGTGAGAGATTCCAGCACACTGTTCTCAATTACCGATAGGTCAGGCAGACAAAAACATTGGAAAAGAAAAGGTTTAAACACCACGAGATAACAAGCATCATTTATTGAACATACGTAGAACTTTGTTGTTGTTGTTGTTAGGTGCCATCAGGTCTGTTCTGACTCATGGCAACCCTATGTACAACAGAACGAAACACTGCCTGGGGGTCCTGCACCATCCTCACAATCGTTGCTATGCTTGAGCCCATCGTTGCAGACACTGTCAATCTATCTTGCTGAGGATCTTCTTCTTTTTCACTCATTCCCATTGCTGTCGATTGGATTCCGATTCACAGCGACCCTATAGGACAGAGTAGAACTGCCCCATAGGGTTTCGAAGGAGCAGCTGGTGGATTCAAACTGCCAACCATAGCTCTTAACCACTGCACTACCAGGGCACCTCTCTTTCACTGACCCTTTACTTTATCAAGCATAGTGTCCTTCTCCAGGGATTGGTCCCTCCTGATAACTTGTCTAGAGTACATGAGACTACGTCTCGCTATTCTCACTTGTAAGGAACATTCTGGCTATATTTCTTCCAAGACAGATTGGTTCATTCTTCTGGCAGTCTGTGGTATATTCAATATTCTTCTCCAGTACTATAATTCAAAGACATCAATTCCTCTTTGGTCTTCCTTATTCATTGTCCAGCTTTCATATGTTTATGAGGCAATTGAAAATACCATAGCTGGGGTCTGGTGCACCTTAGTCCTCAAAGTGACATCTTTGCTTTTCAACACTTTACAGAGGTCTTTTGCAGCGGATTTGCCCAACATGATAATGTTGTTTGATTTCCTGACTGCTGCTTCCATGGGCGTTGAGATCAAAGTAAAATGAAATCCTCGACAATGTCAATATTTTTTCCATTTATCATGATGTTGTTTACTGGTCCAGTTGTGATAATTTTTGTTTTCATTATGTTCGGGTGTAATCCATACTGAAGGCTAGAGTCTGTTATCTTCATCAATAAGTACTTCAAGTCCTCTTCACTTTCAGCAAGCAAGGTTGTGTCATCTACATATTGTAGGCTGTTAATAAGTCTTCCTCCAATCCTGATGCCTAGTTCCTCTTCATATAGTCCAGGTTCTCGGATTATTTGCTCAGCATACAGTTTGAGTAAGTATGGTGAAAGGATACAACCCTGATGCACGCCTTTCCTGATTTTAAACCACGAAGTATCCCTTTGTTCTGTTTGAACTACTCTTGATCTGTGTATAGGTTCCTCATGAGCACAATTAAGTGTTCCAGAATTCCCACTTTTCACAATGTTATCCATAATTTCTTATGATCCACACAGTTGAATGCCTTTGCATAGTCAATAAAACACAGGTAAACATCTTTCTGATATTCTCTGCTTTCAGCCAGGATCCCTCTGACATCAGCAATGATATCCCTGGTTCCACGTCCTCTTCTGAATCTGGCCTGAATTTCTGGCAGTTTCCTGTTGATATACTGCTGCAGCCACTTTTGGATGATCTTCAGCAAAATTTTACTTGTGTGTGATATTAATAGTATTATTTGATCATTTCCACATGCTGTTGGATCACCTTTCTTAGAAATAGGCATAAATATGGATCTCTCCCAGTCAGTTGGCAAGGTCGCTGTCTTCCAAATTTCTTGGCATAGATGAGTGAGCACTTGTTTTTAATAGCCTTGCTTTTTACCAGCGCCTCCAATGCAGCATGCTACCTCCTGAAATGGTTGAGCATCGACTAATTCTTTTTGGTACAGTGACTCTGTGTATTCCTTCTGTCTTCTTTTGATGCTTCTTGCATTGTTAAATGTTTTGCCTGTTGAAACCTTCAGTATTGCAACTCGAGGCTTGAATTTTTTTCTTCAGTCCTTTCAGCTTGAGAAATGCCAAGCCTGTTCTTCCCTTTTGGTTTTCTAACTCCAGGTCTTTGCACGTGTCGTTATAATACTTTACTTTGTCTTCTGGAGCTGCTCTTTGAAATCTGTTCAGCTCTTTTACTTCATCATTTCTTCCTTTTGGTTTAGCTGCTCTGTGTTCAAGGGCAAGTTTAAGAGTTTCTTCTGACATCCATTTTGCTCTTTTCCTTCTTTCCTTTCTTTTTAATGACCTTTTTGCTTTCTTCATGTATGGTGTCCTTGATGCCATCCCACAGCTCATCTGGTCTTTGGTCATTAATGTTCAACGAGTCAAATTTATTCTTGAGATGGTCTCTACATTCAGGTGGGATATACTCATGGTCGTACTTTGGCTGACATGAACTTGTTTTAATTTTCTTCATCTTCATTTTTTAACTTGCATATGAGCAATTGATGGCCTCTTCTGCAGTCGGCCCCTGGCCTTGTTCTGACTGATAATATTAAGCTTCTACCCTGTCTCTTCCCAAAGATGTAGTCGATTCGATTCCTTTGTTTTACATCCAGACTGCTGTTTATGTTGTTGGAAAAAGGTATTTGGTCTTGCAGAATTCTGTCATTCCATCTCTGGCTTCGTCTCGGTCACCAAGGCCATATTTTCCGACTACCGATCCTTCTTCGTTTCCAATTTTTCCCTTCCGATCACCGGTAATTATCAGTGCATCTTAGTTGCATGTTTGATCAATTTCAGGCTGCAGAAGTTGGTAAAAATCTTCAGTTTCTTCATCTTTGGCATTAGTGGTTGGTGCATAAATTTGAATACTGGTCCTATTAACTGGTCTTCCAGTTTGATAATTGAAAAATAAGGGTATTTTTTAAAAATCTGCAGTAAATTAGTGTAACACTAGCTGCTGTAATAATCTCCATATTGTACAAGCTTAAACCAATTGACGTTTTGTTTAAATAATAATCCTGTGCCGTTATCCCAGGTCAGTGAGGGACTTTACCCTATGAAGTGATTTAGAGATCCAGGCTCCTTCCTGAGTATGGCTCCACTATCTTTCAGGGTCCATGCCATTTTGTGTGTGTGATAAATAGGTAACCAAAACATTTGCCCTTTCCACAGTCTTCACATGTACAGTTCACAGTGTCTTCTTTATCCAACCATTCAAGCTTTATCTTTTTTTTGTTAATTATGGTTACATGTTTTTTTGCAAATGTTTCCATTTTATCTGTTTTTAGATTTATTGACATGAAGTTACTCATACTACTCTCGATTTTTCTATCTCTTCCAAATCTATAGTTATGTTTGTTTTGGCTCCAGTAGTATTTATTTATGCTGTAATTTTTCTTGATCTGTCTTGCCAGACAGGAGCCCTGGTGGGACAGTGGTTAGGCACTCAGCTGCTAACTGAAAGGTTGGCAGTTCAAACCCACCAATTGCTCTGTGGGAGAAAGATGTGGCAGTCTGCTTCCATAAAGACTGACAGCCTTGGAAACCCTATGGGACAGGTCTACTCTGTCCTATAGGGTTGCCATGAGTTAGAATCACTTCAATGGCAATGAGTTGGGTTTTTTTTTTTCTTTTTTTGTTATCTTGCCAGAGAGTATTTAGTCTTGTCAAAGAGCTAACTTTTGGCTTTGATAAATCTGTGTTTTCTCTTAATTTTATTTTCAGTTTTGCTGATACCTTTATTATCACCTTTCTGCCTCTAATACAAATCTAAGTAAGTTGTCTAGTAAAACTGGATTGAGGAAAATTATCTGAAGCCTATTTTTTTTTTTTTTTCAGTCTGTCACATATAAGTTTATATACACCTTACTCCATACTCCCACTTGCTGTCCCCAATGAGTCAGCCCTTCCAGTCTCTCCTTTCGTAACAATTTTGCCAGCTTCCAACCCTCTCTACCCTTCCATCCCCCCTCCAGACAGGAGATGCCAACACAGTCTCAAGTGTCCACCTGATACAAGTAGCTCACTCTTCATCAGCATCTCTCTCCTACCCACTGTCCAGTCCCTCCCATGTCTGATGAGTTGTCTTCGGGAATGGTTCCTGTCCTGTGCCAACAGAAGGTTTGGGGACCATGACCGCCAGGATTCCTCTAGTTTCAGTCAGACCATTAAATATGGTCTTTTTGTGAGAATTTGGGGTCTGCATCCCGCTGATCTCCTGCTCCCTCAGGGGTTCTCCGTTGTGCTCAGGGCAGTCATCGGTTGTGGCCGGGCACCATCTAGTTCTTCTGGTCTCAGGATGATGTAAGTCTCTGGTTCATGTGGCCCTTTCTGTCTCTTGGGCTCATACTTATCGTGTGACCTTGGTGTTCTTCATTCTTCTTTGATCCAGGTGGGTTGAGACCAACTGATGCATCTTAGATGGCCGCCTGTTAGCATTTAAGACCCCAGACGCCACATTTCAAAGTGGGATGCAGAATGTTTTCATAATAGAATTATTTTGCCAATTGACTTAGAAGTCCCCTTAAACCATGGTCCCCAAACCCCCGCCCTTGCTCCGCTGACCTTTGAAGCATTCAGTTTATCCCAGAAACTTCTTTGCTTTTGGTCCAGTCCAGTTGAGCTGACCTTCCATGTATTGAGTATTGTCCTTCCCTTCACCTAAAGTAGTTCTTATCTATTAACTAATCAGTAAAAAACCCTCTCCCACCCTCCCTCCCTCCCCACCTCGTAACCACAAAAGTATGTGTTCTTCTCAGTTTATACTATTTCTCAAGATCTTATAATAGTGGTCTTATACAATATTTGTCCTTTTACCTCTGACTGATTTCACTCAGCATAATGCCTTCCAGGTTCCTCCATGTTATGAAGTGTTTCACAGATTCGTCACTGTTCTTTATCGATGCGTAGTATTGCACTGTGTGAATATACCACAATTTATTTAACCATTCATCTGTCGATGGACACCTTGGTTGCTTCCAGCTTTTTGCTATTGTAAACAGCTGCAGTAAACATGGGTGTGCATATATCTGTTCGGGTAAAGGCCCTTATTTCTCTAGGGTATATTCCAAGGAGTGGGATTTCTGGGTTGTATGGTAGTTCTATTTCTAACTGTTTAGAATAACGCCATATAGATTTCCAAAGTGGTTGTACCATTTTACATTCCCACCAGCAGTGTATAAGAGTTCCAATCTCTCCGCAGCCTCTCCAACATTTATTATTTTGTGTTTTTTGGATTCATGCCAGCCTCGTTGGAGTGAGATGGAATCTCATCGTAGTTTTAATTTGCATTTCTCTAATGGCTAATGATCGAGAGCATTTTCTCATGTATCTGTTAGCAGCCTGAATATCTTCTTTAGTGAAGTGCGTGTTCATATCCTTTGCCCACTTCTTGATTGGGTTGTTTGTCTTTCTGTGGTTGAGTTTTAACAGAATCATATAGATTTTAGAGATCAGGCGCTGGTTGGAGATGTCATAGCTGAAAATTTTTTCCCAATCTGTAGGAGGTCTTCTTACTCATTTGGTGAAGTCTGTAGATGAGCATAGGTGTTTGATTTTTAGGAGCTCCCAGTTATCTGGTTTCTCTTCGTCATTTTTGGTAATGTTTTGTATTCTGTTTATGCCTTGTATTAGGGCTCCTAAGGTTGTCCCTATTTTTTCTTCCATGATCTTTATCGTTTTGGTCTTTATGTTTAGGTCTTTGATCCACTTGGAGTTAGTTTTTGTGCATGGTGTGAGGTATGGGTCTTGTTTCATTTCTTTGCAAATGGATATCCAGTTATGCTAGCACCATTTGTTAAAAAGACTATCTTTTCCCCAATTAACTGACACTGGTCCTTTGTCAAATATCGGCTGCTCATATGTGGATGGATTTATATCTGGGTTCTCAATTCTGTTCCATTGGTCTATGTGCCTGTTGTTGTACCAGTACCAGGCTGTTTTGACTACTGTGGCTGTATAATAGGTTCTGAAATCAGGTAGAGTGAGGCCTCCCACTTTCTTCTTCTTTTTCAGTAATGCTTTTTTTTTTTTTTTTTTACTTATTCGAGGCTTCTTTCCCTTCCATATGAAGTTGGTGATTTGTTTCTCCATCACATTAAAAAATGACATTGGAATTTGGATCGGAAGTGCATTGTATGTATAGATGGCTTTTGGTAGAATAGACATTTTTATAATATTAAGTCTTCCTATCCATGAGCAAGGTATGTTTTTCTACTTAAGTAGGTCCTTTTTAGTTCTTGTAGTAGTACTTTGTAGTTTTCTTTGTATAGGTCTTTTACATCTTTGGTAAGATTTATTCCTACGTATTTTATCTTCTTGGGGGCTACTGTGAATGGTATTGATTTGGTGATTTCCTCTTCGAGGTTCTTTTTGTTGATGTAGAGGAATCCAAGTGAGTTTTGTATGTTTATCTTATAACCTGAGACTCTGCCAAAGTCTTCTATTAGTTTCAGTAGTTTTCTGGAGGATTCCTTAGGGTTTTCTGTGTATAAGATCATGTCATCTGCAAATAGAGATAATTTTACTTCCTCCTTGCCAATCCGGATGCCTTTTATTTCTTTGTCTAGCCTAACTGCTCTGGCTAGGACCTCTAGCACAATGTTGAATAAGAGCGGTGATAAAGGACATCCTTGTCTGGTTGCTGTTCTTAAGGGAAATTGAAGCCTGTTTTTTATGCTAATAAAACTAATCTGTGCCTAAGTATGAGTTACATTTAGAAAATTGTACTCTACATAGGTAGTATATTATTTTGTTTTTTCTGAGATCCTTTCTCTTATCCTGTCTGTTAATCAAGGACTCTTTCCATTGCAAGGGCTAGAACTCCTAACTCACACTAGCCTAAACAAAAAAGGGAACGTGTTGGCTTTTGTGGTTGAGAAGATATGCGTGACTGGATGTCAGTGCCCGACAATGTTATTAGTAGTCTGTTTCTATGTCTCAGCCATGCTTTCCTGTGCATTTCCTTCATCCACATGACGGCACAATGGCCACCAGCCAGGCTTGTTTCTGCAAGCCTAGCAACCCCAGCAGAAGAACAACTGAGCCCTGAGAACTCCATCAAAGTCCCAGGATTGACTGATCAGAGGGTGGGGTCAACTCTAGTCAACCCCCATGGGCTAAGAATGGGGGAGAGGTGATTCTCCACAGAAAGGGCTGTGTGAGTGTATGAAAGAAACAGAGGTGAGGGGTAGGGCGTAGATAAATGAAGGGGGTAGTATTGGTAGGAAAGTGAGATGCCGGGCAGGTAAGAACACCTGATGTCCCCTAGGTCTTAGTACATCTTGAATTGGCTCAACAAAGGAACAAAGCTTGGTTGTTCCATCTTGAGGTTCGGGAAAGGCTGATGGGAATAATAAAAGATCATGAAGCAAAAACTAGGCAGGGAGGCAGTCACATTGATTGCTGTCTTCTCACCTAGTAGTTTCTTCGTCCTCTTGGTGGTGCTGTAGAAGCACGAAAAACATCCTCCTGCTCTGCTTTACTTTTCTGCCAACTGAAATTTCACCTTTAAAGAGATAATCTTTTCATCATGGCACTGAGTCTCCAGGATTCCCATTGGTGACTGTAGCCATTAGTCACATGTAGCTATTTAAATAAAATTAATTTAAATTAAAGATTGCATTTCTCATTCACACTAGCCACATTTCAAATGCTTAGTAGCTATGTGTGGCTACCATATTGGCCAGATATAGAACATTTCTATCAGCATAGAAAGTTCTGTTGGTGAGCGCTGACTTAACACATTAAGCTGTTATCACCAGTGACACCAGTGCAGGGTGTCAGTTACTCTAAAGAGGATTAGTGAGAAATTTTTGTTGTGACAGAGGTACTGAGAGTAGCTGACTGGAGCCATCCTGTGGCCCTGTTTTCACAGCTTTAAAAGATTTCAGCTCCTTCAGACTTTGCTCTGGACCTCCAGAGAGTCTGCCGTCACAGAGCTGAAATTGCTGGCAGTCTCTTTTAACCTAATCCAGAAGGGCAGTGTGGTTCCATGTGCCCAGCAGCCACTTGAGAGCGCTGGTAGCCGAGAGCTGTGCTTCATCTAAGGCAGTCAGCGCCCGTTAACATCAGCTAGCATATATTTCCACCCCTTGTCATGAACTCAGTTATCTCTCAGTATTACAAAAATATGGTAAAAACTGATTTTTTTCCTTCTGCAGACCTGTCCCACTTTGCTCTGTTGTTGTGATAAATAGCCAACTTGATAAAGTTGAAGGAAGGAAATTTTTTGTTTCCTGTAATGTTCGAAGTGCTGATGAGCAGACCCTACACACAGAGGGAACAGGTAAGAAGCTGCTGTTATCTTTCTACCTAGCTAGCTCTCTATCTCTATCCCCTCTTTTTTTTTTGCTTTGGTTTATAACCCACACGTGCCCAGAAATTTTAAATCCCTGTCATGCAAAGAACAAGTCAAAGGTATTCTTATACATGGCTGGTAGAGAGTTATTTGCCATTAGCTTTCAAAATTACAAAGTCATATACCTTTTGACCCATTTTCAGGACTTGATCCAACGTGTCTACTAACATGCACATGGCTGGTAACCAAAAGGTTGGAGGTTATAAAGGCCACCCAGATGCACCATCGAAGAAAGGCCTGGCAATCTACTTTGAAAAAATCAGCCATTGAAAACACTATGGAGCACAGCTTTACTGTGACACGCATGAGCCGAGGTCGACTTGATCGCAGCTGGCTTTTGTAGTCAACACGTGCAAAATTCCAGTGTATCTGTGTTACTCATTGCGATGTTATTTGCATTAGCAAAAGATGGGAAAACATAGCTATCCATCAATAGGAGACTGGTTAAGTAGACTGCAGTTCAGCCATAAAATAGAACCAGGAAGCTTTTTATGTATGATATGGAGCAACCTCTAATAAGTGTTGAATGGAAAATGCAAGGTGCAGGATAATGAATATAGCATGTTATCATTAGTGTAAAAAAGGGAGGGACCATCCCAATTTCCCTATTGTCTTCTCCTTCCCTTCTTTTTCCCCTTTTCTCCTTCTTTCCATTTCACCCCTTCCTTCATTTCTGAATAATTTATTCCAAAGCCATTAGGTGGGTTTGGCACAGTGGGGGGCTCAGAGATGAGGGGGAGGCTACATGCAGGGAGGGGCATGGAAGGCCCAGCAGAGCGTCTGAGCCAGAGTGGTGTGAGGGGGGGCATCCGCACAGGGTGTGGCCCAGTGCAGGGTGTCGGAGCCCAAGGAGGGAAGGAAGGAGAGTGGCATGGGGTGTCAGAGCCAATGCAGCGGGAGGATGGGTGGCACATGCTGGGGGACTGATAAATAAGTAAATACACTGTCAGAAAAGGGAGCTGCAGGTATGCAGAGAGAGAAAACTAGAATGAGCTCTGGTGCTGGAGCGAGCTTGGAAGTATTGGACATTTATGTTTTCCCGATCTTGCTCTTGCAAGTAATGTTCTAACAAATAACAGACATATATTATCACTTGGCACACATTTCGGCAAGTAACTCTCCAAGGGTCTGGGGGGAAATAGTTGTTTGTACTATTCTTGCAGTTTTTCTGTAAGCCTGAAATTATTTCAAAATGAAAAGTAAAAAATTGAATATATATATATATATATGTATAAAAAAAATTTTTTTTTTCTATATATGCATAGACTGTCCCAGGCAAGTTACACATTTTTATTGGTTGTCTCAGAAGGGAACTGGGTAGGCTGGAAGGGAGATTCCACTGTATGTCCTTTTGTACCTTTTGAATGTGGCCAGGTGACTATTACCAGGCTTTGTGGAGCCTAAGGCTTATACAATTCAAGAAGCTCACTTTAAGAAAAAGAATACAAAATGGGGAACAAAAGTGAATATTGACTATTTAAAAGGAGAAAAGAAATCTCACCATATCCCTGCTCTCTTGGAGCCCTGCCTTCAGGTCCCTTCCTTCAGAGGTCTCTATAGGCAGTTTACCAGAAATGCATCCGTGGAAATGCTTGCTGAGCACACCTGCTTCCTCTCCCCAACGTGAGCACCCACAGCTCCCAGCTCTCTCACAGGGCTGTGCCTAGAGGAGCCGCTGGAGCCTCGCCTTCGTTAGCTTCAGATTTAGACAAATTGAGTTAGATACTCAGTGTTTTTGTTTTTTCTTTTTTCTTTTAATGGCCCTCAGATACACAGGTTTGGAGTAATCATCATCCTTGATTTAGGACACACAGTTATTATTGGTATATGGATGGTCATCTTTTATTTGTCTTTATTCATTCACTAATGTACTTATATTTTTAACTAATGAAAAACGAACACCCTGGAGCCTACCAACAAACAAGAACCAAAATCTTAATATTGTCTTTGACATACCACCCCCGCATCTCACCCTCCTGCTTTTACCCCAGAAGTAACTGCAATCCAGAATTTTAGTTTTCACTCCTGTAGGCCTTTTTATTTTTATCAAAAATATATATATGCCTAAAGAATACGAATCCACCAGGTGCTCCTTGGAAACCCTCTGGGGCAGTTCTACTCTGTACTATAGGGTCACTATGAGTTGGAATTGACTCGATGGCAACGAGTTTGGTTTTGGCTTCAGGTTTGTTTTATATAGGAAAAATGCTGTATGTGTTCTTCTGGGATTTTTTTTTTTTTTTTCACTCAGCTTTATATTAACTGAGGTTCATCCATGTTGTTGGCTGCGTAGTTCACTCATACTACTGCTGTGTGCTATTTCACCATGTAGCTGTACCACAGTGGGTTTATCTTTTCTCTTGACGATGGGCTCCGGCTATGTGAATGGGGCGGCTGTGAACATTATTGTTCATGTCTCCTGGTAGTGCACACAGTGGAGAGCTTGGCACATACTTAAAAGGAGAATTTCTGGGTATGTGAGTGTTCAGCTTAACAGGAGAATGTCAGACTGATTTCTAAAGTTATACCAAATTACACTCCCACCGGCAATATAGGAGATTCTTTTGATCCCTGTCTTCTCCAGCAACTGGTAAAAGTCAGACTTCTTGATTTTTGCCAGGCAAATAGTTATAAAATGGTATCTCGTTGTGCTCTTGATTTGTATTTCCCCGATCACATATAGGGTGGGGTATCCTCTTTGTATGTTTATTGACCATATATATTTCCCATTCCGTGAAATCCCTATTTGTGTGTTCAATCTCTTTTTCTATTTGTTTTTTCTTAACATTTTCTTACTGATTTACAGAAGTTCTTTACATGTTTTGTATTAAATCAGTCCTTTTGTTGGTTATGTAAGTCGCACATATCTCCTTCCAGTAGGTGAGTTGTCTGTTTCTTTCTTTTAAGGTATCTTTTTGATGAACAAAAAGTTTTAATGTTAGTGTAGTTGCATTTATTAATTTTTTTCCTTTATGATTAGTGCTATATGTGTCTTGTCTAAGAAATTTGTTTTTCTCCTAAGGATCAACTGTTAACAGGAATGATGTATTAAAGGAGCAAGACGGAGGAGATAGTGGATAATTTGAATGCACAGTCAGTATAAAAACTCCATTCTAGGTTGTGGTTTCTACCTCCTGTCTCACTAAATTTTTCAATTTTTCAATAAAGGTGCCTGATCGCTCAATTTTAGTTTTAACTCCTTCTACTTCCATATCTCTCATGAAAGTGGCAGTGAACCATGAAACGGCCAAAAGAGAGAGGACTGGTCATCCAGGGTGAGGTAATACGGTACTGAGATAGTCAGAAGTTGATTCTTAATTTGACTGAAGAAAATAAGAATGGGCAGACAGAATGAAGTCCAAATGTGAATCTATGTGCCTTTATTTCTGTGTCTGTCCTCTTAGAGCAGTCCCACCAGGTTGAAATCAGAAGACTTATAATCGTTTTCTGTTATTTTCTTTCTTTGTTTAGGCTTATTTATAAAGCTGGAGCCTGGTAAAAGTTTGATATAAAAGAGCTTCTGGTGAATTCCTCACCATCCTGCCTAAGGTTCTCCCTCCTCCAGGAGAAGCTGTGGTCTCCACTCCACCCTTTCTGCCCACAGCCACATTCCCCACAGGAAGAAGCCTGCTAACACCAACCTGCCCCCAAAGTCCCCCGGATACCACTCCAGAAACTCAGTCTCCACTTCTGACCTTTTGACCCAGAAGCCCTTCCTGTGAAAGTCTCAGCAGTTCTTTGTGTCTCCTTAGGATAATTGTCCAGTTCTTCTGAAATTTCAGTGAGCTCCTTAAGGTTGTACCAGCCGGAGGTCTGCTCCATTGCAGACAGGAGAAAAAATTCTTATTAAAACTGTTACTGCAAACTTGGACATGCTAGAAAGGAGTAAATATCCAGTTGCATGTATGTGTGCATGTATGTCTCTGTGTGCACTGTAAATTATAAAGCTTTGTTGTATCTGAACAAACTAGTTGTTTTGGCTAGATTAGGAAACTAGCTCCTCTAGGAACAGATACCTCAAATCTGATGCCCGGGATTCCAGGCATTAAGCCACTGATCATTGTCAATATAACCTATGCTGTTGTGTCTTACCAACAGCACAGCTTATCGTCAGTGAAGGAACCTTGACAAGGCCAACAATGAATTGGGAGACTAATATTCCGGAAAACACAGAAAGTAGATTCTGCATCCAAATACAGACAGTAGATTCTTTGGTTTTCAGTTTTGGCCTTTCTTTACCCATAGTAAAAGTTAGGTGGAATCACATGCAATCACCATTTTTGAAGGTCAGAATGGTTGAATATTGACAGTCTTCTTTGGCTCAACCTAATAAGTGAGGGACAGCTTTGTGATACCCTTGCCAGTCATCTTTCCACAGCCAAGAGATCAACTGGGAGACCTGCATTGCCAGAGCCGACTGACCCTAGGATAACCAAGCCCGAGGAAGACCCAAATCCTAGAAGCTGCTGCCCCCCTGCAGTCCCTGAGCTACAAGAAAGGCCACAGCAGAAGGGGCCCTGCAGACATAAGGCTGGCGGTGCCTGCCCTCTGGAATCTCTGGTAGAGTTTGCAGAAGTGCCCTGGAGGTGGCTGGGCCCGCAGCTCTGCAGCTCACACGTCTGGCAGCAGCCACCCTTTCTTCCCAGCCTTCCTTTTGTGTCCAATCCTGAAAGTACAGAGAAAGCGGGCACTTTTTGCAGCTTTATCCCACAGCTTGCTTTCCATGGAAACCAGGCGTGTTAAAAACATGAGGCTAACGGAGCGAGTCATCGCCGCTGTCTGGTTTCATGTACCTGGCAGAGAGGAAGTTTAGATGGTGAAGGTACTTTACTCTCATCCCTTGCGGTACTGGAACAGGCTTGCAAAGCTGCTCAAACCTGCCAGACCTTCCAGGCAAAAGAATCTAATGGAAAGAATGCCAGATGGCCAGTTTTTCATCTTTCTAAGTTTGCTCATAGCTCTTTCTGTCCACTTTTACAGGTTTAGTTCTCACACTGGCTTGGTCGTGTCCAGGGTACGCTGCAGCACCTGAGTGAGACTCTCTGAATTAGATCAACTGAGGAAAAAGCTCAGTAGCTGTTAGCACAGGTTTTCCCCATAGCCAGTGAGTTAAAAATGGTCTCCCTGCTTTGCATACCTTGCAGCAGACTGTATTCTAGGCTTGACCAAGCCCTGGCATCTTTGCCTTCATCAGGTTGTATTTTGATAAATACGTAAGATCTTGGAAAAGGTGGCTGAACAGTCAGAAAGGAGGAGAAAGGTACGGTCAGCATTGTCACCAGCTGCACTCCAGCTCCACTGTGTAGCCCAATCGAGTGATTCCTCATTGCCCGTTTCCCCCTCTGTACAATGATGGCAAATAATATTTTGAGTGAAGATTTAGGAGTTGGTGCCATTAGTGTTAAAATATCTTTGAACTATCAGTACAAACATAACCAGGCAGTGAATTTTTGCTCCTACCACCAGGTTTCTAAGTGTTTGAGAGGGACAACAGAAAGATAGTCGTGGCACAGAAATAACATTGTTGGAGGAATAAAAAATAATGTTAAAATAACATTAAGCTGTGTCTGTAATGGGAAGGTGAGATGAAACATAAAAAGAAGTCAAGAAAAAGCCTTTTGTCCTGTGTCAAAGAAGCCCATCTCTCCCATGTTCCTGTGTCTCCCACCCCATGACCTTCTCAGGACCCTGGATCTTCCCTCCATCCTGGGGAGTCGTGAGGCCCAATTATTGTTCTAACTAGTAGCTGGCCATCATGGAGCCCTAGACAAACATATTTTTCAATGCCAAGCATATAATACTGTATGGTGGAGACAAGTTTGGCATTGAAACCTATGTTTAAATCACTGAAAATAACTTAGGGATTTTATGGGTCAGAAAAGTAAATAAAATTTGTTTTGCTAGTTTCCCTGGTCCGGCACTACTATGATTAGTTCAGAGTTCCAGAATTGGCTTATTCCTCATCTCAATTGTGGATTTAAAATTAAGTGTGGTAGTAAATGGGTCAATCTTATGTTTGCAATAAGTTTTTTTTTTTTTTTTTTTTTTTTTGGTGTTCTTCGTTTTTTTGCTTAGATGAAGTTAAAATTGCCCAAACAAGATACCGTGAAAAGGTTTCATTTTCTTCCATTTCTGCCTTCTCAGACAGGTTCTTCTTGGCTACATCCATTCCCTGCCTCCGTGCCCCTGTCTCTAGCAGAACTTCTCAAACTCTTTATGAATCACCTTACCTTGTCCTTGGTTCCTGAGAGACAACCCTTGGAATTTCCTGAGTAGTTGAGGTATCTTTATTATCTAAAATCTCCAGACCACACCTGAGGATTTGTGCTAATGGGTGAGAGCTGGCCAAACCAGAAAGACCCCCTATCAGCTAACCTCAGGAGGCATGATTTAACCCACATTATATATATATATGCAGTGAGGCCTCAATCATGACTATGTAATGAAGCCAGTGAAGGTACTGAGCATGGAGGCTACAAGAGCTTCATGGTTGGCAAACAGAGGGCGATACGGCCTCTGTGGGATATGGAAGCTGCATGTTGGGAACCCTCCCGAGCCTCACCCACACATCTTTTCCTTATGCTGATCCTGATTTGTATGCTTTTGCTATAATAAATCCATAATCATAAGTATAGTAGTTCCTGTGAGTTCTGTGAGTCATTCCAGCCAATTACCAAACCCAAAGGAGTAGTGAGAGCCAGCAGGTGAAAGTGAGGGAGGCCAGGGGAGGTCCCCAAGCTTGCAGCCAGCATCCTAAAGGGGTAGTGGGAAAAACTTGAATTTGTGGCCAGCAGATCAGAAGTAAGAGTGTCATGTGGACTACAAGTTTGCAGCTGCTGTCTGCCCATTTGGCAGCCTGAAGGAAAGTGTCCTTTCAGCTCGGGAGCACTGACCTAGCTCGAGGTGGCTCGGGGCAGAGGGAGAGTGCTGCATGGGTGGCTGGTGTCAGAGATAATTGGGGAAGTAGGGATTTGAATAATCTTTACATTCGGGGATTAGATTTATGTCGATTTTTATCCACAAACTTTAACTCTCAAAAACCTTCGGTACTGTGATTTGAATCTTAGCTAATTGTCTAACAAGTTAATAAGAAACTAAAAAGTTCCCCCACTGATGTCTGAGCTCAAACTCTATTTTAATAAAACTTAAGCCCTGAAGGAAGATGAGGAATAGGAACAACTGGGGGTATTTTGCTTTGGGGGAGGGGGAAGGGTGGTCTGTTTCTTTTTCACACCGGGATTTCCTGTCTCCCTGTGAGTCCAGGGGGCACTGAGGTGTGAAGCAAGAGCGATGCCTTGTAGCCAGCTCCTGCAGAAGAAATCTCCTTCATCACTGGACTTAAGACCAGAATTTTCAAACTTGAATCTTGAAAAATTCATATTTTATAAAGAATCATACCCTGATCAATAAATTGATAAAGTTTTAATAAGGCAAAACTTGATAGCAGTATGTCATCCATGTCCATTTTAAGATTAGAAAAAAAAACTGAAATAATAACATACATAAATGAGTGAGTGTGTGGGCTCGCGTGTGAATGCGTATGTGTGTCCATGCACCGGTCTTGTGCTTGCGGGTGATATTTGTGTTAGTGTGTATGTATGTGAGTGTCATGGATTGAATTATGTCCCCCGAAAGGTGTGTATCAACTTGGTTAGGCCATGATTCCCAGTATTCTGGGGTTGTCCTCCATTTTGTGGTTGTAATTTTATGTTAAAGAGGATTAGAGTGGGATGGTAACACCCTTAGCAGGTCATCTCCCTGATCCAATGTACAGGGAGTTTCCCTGGGGTGTGGCCTGCACCGCCTTTTCTCTCTCAAGAGATGAAAGGGAAGCAAGCCGAGAGTTGGGGACCTAATACCACCAAGAAAGCACCACCAGGAGCAGGTCATGTCCTTTGGACGCAGGGTCCCTGCGCCTGAGAAGCTCCCCGACCAGGGGAAGACTGAGGTCAAGGACCTTCCTCCAGAGCCGACAGAGAGAGGAAGCCTCCCCCTGGAGCTGACCTGGAATTTGGACTTCTGGCCTACTTTACTGTGAAGAAATAAATTCTTTGTTAAAGTTATCCACTTGTGGTATTTCTGTTACAGCAGCACTAGATGACCAAGACAATGAGTATATGTGCTTGGGCCATGTGTGCATGTGTGTGCATTTGTGTGTCTCTGTAAGTGTGTGGCATCCATGTATTGGTGTATGCATCTGTGTGTTTGTGACTGTGTGTGTATGCACCTGCATGAATGTTGTGTATACTGGTGTATACAAGTGTGCATGTGCGTGTGTGTATGTAGGTGTGTATATTTCTGAGTATGTCCACATCTGTGTATGTGTGAATGTTTATGCTCAAATCCATGTATACGTGCGAGTGTGCACATGTGCACATATGTGAGTGTGTGCGGATGCGAGTGTGCTGTGAATATGCGTGCGTGGGGGATGCGTATGTGTGTTTGTGAATGTGTGTGTGTACTGAAAGAGCCAGGTAATTCGGGGCAGCAGTTGCCCAAGGTGGGGGAGGGGAGATGTGGTGCAATGGATTGCTTTTGTGTGGCCTTTCTCTCCACGGTCTTGTAACTCCCACCGAAGCAGTATGACAAAACCGACCAATCCCCTTGGTGGGCCACAATTACCTTATTTATACAGGTAATCGTGGCCCACCAAGGGGATTGGTCCGTTTTGTCATACTGCTAGGCTTAAAATGAGCCACCCCAGAGGTGGGAGGAGAGGATCTTACCACCACCAAGAAAGAAGAACCAGGAGTGGATGCTTTCTCTGGATCTGGGATCCCTGAGCTGAGAAGTTCCTAGAGGCAGGAGACCAGAAGAAAGAGCCATAACATCGAGTACAGCGAGAAGTGGTGGCAGAGAAACAGTAGTAGCAGAGGCAGGAGACAGCAAGGGACGGCACAGTGGGTTTCCCGGCCCATCAAACCAAAAAACCAAGCCCATTGTCGTCGAGTCAATTCCAACTCATAGCGACCCTACAGGACAGAATAGAACTACACCATAGAGTTTCCAAGGAGCGCTTGGTGGGTTTGAACTCCCAACCTCTTGGTTAGCAGCCAGACTTTTAAACACTACACCACCAGGGCTTCTTTCTGGCCCACTGAGCGAGAAAAGTACGTGCCTTTGGACAGGAGGCTGGCTGGCAGAGTACAGTGCTTCAGGGTACGGGGTACTTACTAGCAGAGCTAAAAACCTTTGTAACACTTCCCCAAGCAGGACAGAGGCTAAAGGACCAGAGAGAGGCATGCCAGCAGGCACTGCTGAGAAGAGGCTGTCCTGATGGAAGGACTGGATCCTGAGCATTCCTGAACCTGAGTTGTAACCCATTTTCCCTAATGAAGCTCATAATCTTGAGTATTGTCTGTGAGTTCTGTGTGGCCACTGCAGTGAAATTATCAAACCCAGCAGAGAAGTAGAGGGTTGTTAAAGATGGTGGACAGAGGAGGCATGTCTGACCTCCACCTCATAAGAATCAGCCTTGGGCTGTTGATCTTGGTCCTCCTTCCACCTCGTGAAGTCAGAGTAGGTCAGAGGCCATCTCCAGCCATTCTTACCAGAGAAAAGTCCACAGTGCCAAAGAACCAGGTGAGCTCAGCCTACAACAGAGGGCACGGGGAGGGAGCAAGGCTTACTCTGGCACCTTTGCACCAAGGGACTCTGCAGTAGAGCAGGGACAACATTGTGCTTTGCTGACGGGGTCACGAGGGCACAATGTCAATACTGTCATGGACAGGTGAGCTGCCCCTCCAAGGAGGCCACCTCTCTAGTGCTTCACTGCCCCACTAAAGGTCAGCGGAAAGGAAGGAACCTACCAATGGATTTTTTTTTTCAGCCTTTGTAGTCAGAAACCAGGACATAGCCCCAGAACCAGGCACTCCTGCTTCCAGGAGAGAAATTCACTATCAGACGGGTTTAGTGAGAAACTTTTTGGAGGCAGTCAAAGGGTGGGGTGCCAGTGTTTTGTCATCCTTCAGAAGGGTGACCACGGAGCCTTCTCCCCACCCCCCAGGGAAAGAGGAACTGGTGTTTCAGACGCTTATCATTCCAGCCTGGGTTTTATGGATTTTGGGAAACTCTTGTGAAATAAATATCTGGAGAATCCCGAGACAGAGGGTCTCCCCCTACCTAGTAAAAGGAGAGCCAAGGCTGGTTGGGGTGGGAGAAGAACGATGACAGGGAATATAGCAGGGAAATTGCCCTAAAAGGGAGAGAACTGAGAAGCAAGTGGTGGGGGTGGAGATGGGAGCCACCCGTGTGAGGGGTATTGTTCAAGAGCTTTTCCTGGAGACACTTGGGAGCTGAACCAACTAGGCAGCACCCCACTCCACCTGCTCCCAAGGCCTGGCAGCTGTTCCTCCCGTGGGCTGAAGAACACGTGCCCACACAGGCCCTTGCCCCACTCCAGGCCCTCCTGTCAGCAAGGTCAATGCCCCATCATGGCTGTGGGCCTTAGCTCCATACACATCTGATTATCCTGCAGGGACACACACATACCACCCCCAGGACACCTGTGGCCCTGACGACAGGAGGCTGGGCACCCAACAGCAGCTGATAAAATCACTATCACCTGTGCTCAGAGGGCTCACGAGCTTAGCACCAGAGGAGGTTCCAAAGTTAGTGACACCCCTGTTCAGAGTTCTCAGGAAAGAAAGGTGCTCAGGATATCACAGCCAGGGTGAGAAGTCAGTCATCTAATATGCCGGTTAGAAGGAATTTGGCCTTACTTTGCAGCTGAAGCTGGGAAGCAGGATATGCCAATGGCACTAACTACCTATCCAATTGGTTTGAAGGCAGTCAGTTAACCTGTTGCCATGAAGTTGATTCTGACTCATGGTGACCCCGCGTGTGTCAGAGTAGAACTGTGCTCCACAAAGTTTTCAATGGCTGGTTTTTTGGAAGTAGATAGCCAGGCCTTTCTTCCTAGGTGCCTCTGGATGGACTCTTAACAGCCAACCTTTTGTTAGCAGCCAAGCATGTTAACTGCTGGCACTGCCCAGGGACTTGGTTCAAAGGTACTGCCTCTCAAGTTACTGTCTAAATTTGAGGAGAGGGAGTTGCAGGTATTGGTCTGGCCAGGGCCTATCAGCCCTACCCTGAGTGTACACACACACACACACACACGCACACACACACATATCCCTTCAGGATTTGTTATTTCACCTCTCTGACCTTAGAAGCTCTGCTTCTCTGCCTTGTAGCATTTCACAGATAGGAATTCAGATCCAGCAGAGCAGTGGTTGGGCTCTGACATTTCTGGAAAGTATTCTCAAAGTTTAGCAGGTTCTTGTCCCTGTACTCTGCTGGCTGCCCTCTATCAGCCCTGATCATGCCCAGTAGCAGCACCTGGAGCCAGCACCGCTTATCAGCTGTTCCTGTCACCTGCCCTTTCCCCCCTTCCACCACCCCCAGCACAAGGTCCTGCCCTCCATGTGTTGTTCTTCACGAGGTGGGCACTTCACTCAGCCTGCCTACCCAGGGCCCCTCTTCTTTCAGCTCCCATGTCATGCCCCAGACCTGTCAAGACAGGCCTTTACCCATCTCAGCTAGTCCTCAGCCAGGCCTACACTTCGTGAGCTCAGCTTTTGCCATCCCCCAAGCTGCCTACGACACTTCCCGCCCGCAGCAAACATCAGAAAACCTTAGAAGCTGGGTGAAGCCAAACAGCCTGAGGCAAGAGCACAGCCAATTGATTTGCTGGTTTCAATACGTGACCATGATTTTCCTTTCCAAAAGGCCCACTGTGGGCATTCAGGCTGTAGAATGAATCTCAGGAAGGTCCCTCCCAGCAGGAATCAGGGAAAGACAGGCTTATCTGAGAGCAGAGAGACTAGCTCTGGGGCAGGTGGTGAGACAGGGACAGAAGGCTGGACAGCCTCAAGACCAGAATAACAGGCCCATTGATCTGGGACTCTATCCCATGGGTAGTGTTACAAGACAACCCATACATGCAGCCCGTGACACACAAAGTCTTACGTATCTCTCTCAAGTTGTTTCTCAAGACCCCACTATAGGGGTGGCATCTTACAGATCTCAAGTTGTTTTTCAGGACCCCACCATAGGAGTGGCATCCTGCATATCTCACGTGTAAGTTGTTTTTCAGGACTCTATCATAGGGGGTGGTGTTACAAGATAACCCACATCCTGGACTCTGAGGCATGAAGTTCCACATATCTTCCCTACAAGCTGTTTTCCAAAGAATCAGCCGATCCCTGGGGCATGCATAGTGAGAATGGGTGTGGCCTTACAGTCTTTTCAAGTGGCCACCGAGACTGCGCAGTGGTGACCTAACATTGTCCAAACTGACTCCACCTTGGATTCCAGATGGGCACGCACCTAATTTCTTAACCCCTCTATTTCTTCAGAAAGCCCCAGCTTTTTCCCCAGAAAGCAATGAATAAAACATGAGATCCTTCCCGCCTAAAACCCCTTATAAACTCCAGGAAAACCTCCATTCAGAGAGAGACTGGAGGCTAGCAGAAGCCCCTCTCCATCCCTCCCTCATGAGCCTCTGCTTTCTTTCTGTCACTAATAAACCTTTGTTCGTGTGGAAACTCTGAGCCTCTCTTGGTCATTCGTGGTCAGTAGAAGGCAAGAACCTAGGCAGGACTTGGTCCCAAGCTGGGAAGCCTTGCCCTGCAACACTGGCATACTCCTAGAAAGGTGCTCTGTGGCGAAGGGCCCAGGAGGACAAGATCAAATCAAAGATGTTTGGTTTGGCTCATGCAATTTTTTTTTTTTAATTAAATGGAACATTTAAAAATTAGAAAATTTCACATTAAATCTGGATTTGTGGCTGGCTGTTCTTGAAAAAAGGAGACCTGGTGGTGCAGTGATTAAGCACTCAGCTGCTAACCAAAAGGTCAATGATTCAAACCCACCAGCTGCTCCACAGGAGAAAAGATGTAGCAGTCTACTTCCGTAAAGATTTACAACCTTGGAAACCCTGTGGGGCAGTTCTACTTTGTCCTATAGTGTCGCCATGAGTCGGAATCGACTCGACAGCCACTGGTTTTAACTGGCTCCTTGAAAAATTAGAAGAGTTGGCACACTGAGCCAGCCTTCCCTCATGGCAACTCCTGCGTAGAGCAAGCCAGGACTACCCCCTCTGAGGGTCTCCAGGCTTGCCTGCCACTTCTGCTGTGCACAACCCCTCTCCTCCAACACCAACCTAGCCTCTAATCCCTAGCTCAGAAGAATATCAAGAATATCAAGACACCAAGCTTCCCCTGAGGGCAGGTCCAGCCTTGGCAGGGCTGATAGGGAAACAACCAGTCTGGGAGCCTTTTCAGGGCTAAGTCTTCAGGAGGGACTTGAGTTCACAGTGGCCTAGTCAGGAATGGCATCTAGGAAGACCATTAGGGAAATTCCTAATCCAGAAAGGCCAGATGGTGGTGGAAATCCCACCATCAAAGCAGGAAGCCAGCAGGCCCACATCAGGGGACGCTCTACCCATGCCCAGAATGATCTGAGAGGGGCTTCCAGGACCACCCAAGATAAGGAGGACTTGGTAAGATTTCTGGAAATGTGAATAATTTTCCTGTTTCTCCTTAGTGATTAACAGTAAATATGTTTAAACAAAAGTCCTGTAAGCTTGTTTGGGGAACAGCAAGGGAGGCAGACAGGCTGGGGAGACTAAGTTCTACTCCATAGTCAGTTTTATAAGGGAAGAAAAATCCAGAAGATAGAGAAGTGGGAGCAAGATTAGTTCTGGGGACCTGCTTGTTGTTGTTAGGTGCCATCGAGTCGGTTCTGACTCACAGCGACCCTATGCACAATAGAACGAAACACTGCCTGGTCCTGCATCATCCTTACAATCGTTATTATGCTTGAGCTCATTGTTGCAGCCACTGTGTCAATCCACCTCATTGAGGGTCTTCCTCTTTTCCACTGACCCTGTACTCTGCTAAGCATGATGTCCTTCTCCAGCGACTGATCCCTCCTGAAAACATGTCCAAACTATATAAGACGCAGTCTCGCCATCCTTGCCTCTAAGGAGCATTCTGGCCGCGCTTCTTCCAAGACAGATTTGTTCGTTCTTTTGGCAGTCCATATGGTATATTCACTATTCTTCGCCAACACCACAATTCGAAGGAGTCAGCTCTTCTTCGGTCTTATTCATTGTCCAGCTTTCACATGCATATGATGCAATTGAAAATACCATGGCTTGGGTGAGGCGCACCTTAGTCTTCAGGGTGACATCTTTGCTCTTCAACACTTTGAAGAGGCCCTTTGCAGCAGAGTTACCCGATGCAGTGCGTCTTTTGATTTCTTGACTGCTGCTTCCATGGCTGTTGATTGTGGATCCAAGTAAAATGAAATCCTTGACAACTTCAATCTTTTCTCCGTTTATCATGATGTTGCTCATTGGTCCAGTTGTGAGGGTTTTTGTTTTCTTTATGTTGAGGTGCAATCTATACTGAAGGCTGTGGTCTTTGATCTTCATTAAAAGTGCTTCAAGTCCTCTTCACTTTCAGCAGGCAAGGTTGTGTCATCTGCATAATGCAGGTTGTTAATGAGTCTTCCTCCAATCTTGATGCCCCGTTCTTCTTCATATAGTCCAGCTTCTCGTGTTATTTGTTCAGCATACAGATTAAATAGGTATGGTGAAAGAATACAACCTGGTGCACACCCTTCCTGACTTTAAACCAATCACTATCCCCTTGTTCTGACCGAGCAACTGCCTCTTGATCTATGTAAGGGTTCCTCGTGAGCACAATTAAGTGTTCTGGAATTCCCGTTCTTCGCAATGTTATCCATAGTTTATTATGATCCACACAGTCGAATGCCTTTGCATAGTCAATAAAACACAGGTAAACATCCTTCCGGTATTGTCTGCTTTCAGCCAGGATCCATCTGACATCCACAATGATATCCCCGGTTCCACGCCCTCTTCTGAAACCGGCCTGAATTTCTGGCAGTACCTTGTGGATATACTACTGCAGCCATTTTTGAATGATCTTCAGCAAAATTTTGCTTGCGTGTGATATTAATGATATTGTTCTATAATTTCCACATTCGGTTGGATCAACTTTCTTGGGAATAGGCATGAATATGGATCTCTTCCAGTCAGTTGGCCAGGAAGCTGTCTTCCATATTTCTTGGCACAGACCAGTGAGCACCTCCAGCGCTGCATTTGTTTGTTGAAACATCTCAGTTGGTAATTACATCATTTCCTGGAGCCTTGTTTTTCGCCAGTGCCTTCAGAGCAGCTTGGACTTCTTCCTTCAATACCATCGGTTCCTGATCATATCCCACCTCTTGAAATGGTTGAATATCAACTAATTTTTTTTGGTATAATGACTCTGTGTATTCCTTCCATCTTCTTTTGATGCTTCCTGCGTCATTTAGTATTTTTCCCATGGAATCCTTCACTATTGCAACTCGAGGCTTGAATTTTTTCTTCAGTTCTTTCAGCTTGAGAAACGCCGAGCATGTTCTTCTTTTTGGTTTTCCATCTCCAGCTCTTTGCACATGTCATTATAATACTTTACTTTGTCTTCTCAAGAGGCCCTTTGAAATCTTCTGCTCAGTTTTTTCTCTTTGAATAATTTTTATTGTGCTTTAAGTGAAAGTTTACAAATCAAGTCAGTCTGACACATATAAGCTTATATACACCTTACTCCATACTCCCACTTACTCGCCCCAATGAGTCAGCCCGCTCCCTCCTTCTAGTCTCTCCTTTCGTGACGGTTTTGTCAGTTTCTAACCCTCCCTACCCTCTCATCTCCCCTCCAGACAGGAGATGCCAATACAGTCTCAAGTGTCCACCTGATACAAGTAGCTCACTCTTCATCAGCGTCTCTCTCCAACCCATTGTCCAGTCCCTTCCATGTCTTATGGGTTGTCTTTGGGAATGGTTCCTGTCCTGGGCCAACAGAAGGTTTGGGGACCATGACTGTCAGGATTCTTCTAGTCTCAGTCAGACCATTAAGTCTGGTCTTTTTATGAGAATTTGGGGTCTGCATCCCACTGTTCTCCTGCTCCCTCAGGGGTTCTCTGTTGTGCTCCCTGTCAGGGCAGTCATCGGTTGTGGCCGGGCACCGTCTAGTTCTTCTGGTCTCAGGATGATGTAAGTCTCTGGTTCATGTGGCCCTTTCTGTCTCTTGGGCTCATACTTATCGTGTGACCTTGGTGTTCTTCATTCTCCTTTGATCCAGGTGGGTTGAGACCAATTGATGCATCGTAGATGGCCGCTTGTTAACATTTAAGACCCCAGATGCCACACTTCAAAGTGGGATGCAGAATGTTTTCATACTAGAATTATTTTGTCAATTGACTTAGAAGTCCCCTTAAGCCATGATCCCCAAACCCCCGCCCTTGCTCTGCTGACCTTTGAAGCATTCAGTTTATCCCGGAAACTTCTTTGCTTTTGGTCCAGTCCAGTTGAGCTGACCTTCCATGTATTGAGTATTGTCCTTCCCTTCACCTAAAGTAGTTCTTATCTATTAACTAATCAGTAAATAACCCTCTCCCACCCTCCCTCCCTCTCCCCCTCCTAACCACAAAAGAATGTGTTCTTCTCAGTTTATACTATTTCTCAAGATCTTATAGTAGTGGTCTTATACAATATTTGTCCTTTTACCTCTGACTAATTTCACTCAGCATAATGCCTTTCAGGTTCCTCCATGTTATGAAATGTTTCACAGGTTCATCACTGTTCTTTATCGATGCGCAGTATTCCATTGTGTGAATGTACCACAATTTATTTAACCATTCATCTGCTGATGGACACCTTGGTTGCTTCCAGCTTTTTACTATTGTAAACTGTGCTGCAATAAACATGGGTGTGCATATATCTGTTCGGGTAAAGGCCCTTATTTCTCTAGGGTATATTCCGAGGAGTGGGATTTCTGGGTTGTATGGTAGTTCTATTTCTAACTTTTTAAGAAAACGTCAGATAGATTTCCCAAGTTGTTGTACTATTTTACGTTTCCACCAGCAGTGTATAAGAGTTCCAATCTCTCCGCAGCCTCTCCAACATTTATTATTTTGTGTTTTTTGGATTCATGCCAGCCTTGTTGGAGTGAGATGGAATCTCATCGTAGTTTTAATTTGCATTTCCCTAATGGCTAATGATCGAGAGCATTTTCTCATGTATCTGTTAGCTGCCTGAATACCTTCTTTAGTGAAGTGCGTGTTCATATCCTTTGCCAACTTCTTGATTGGGTTGTTTGTCTTTTTGTGGTTGAGTTTTAACAGAATCATATAGATTTTAGAGATCAGGCGCTGGTTGGAGATGTCATAGCTGAAAATTTTTTCCCAATCTGTAGGAGGTCTTTTTACTCATTTGGTGAAGTCTGTAGATGAGCATAGGTGTTTGATTTTTAGGAGCTCCCAGTTATCTGGTTTCTCTTCGTCATTTTTGGTAATGTTTTGTATTCTGTTTATGCCTTGTATTAGGGCTCCTAAAGTTGTCCCTATTTTTTCTTCCATGATCTTTATCGTTTTGGTCTTTATGTTTAGGTCTTTGATCCACTTGGAGTTACTTTTTGTGCATGGTGTGAGGTATGGGTCCTGTTTCATTTTTTTGCAAATGGATATCCAGTTATGCCAGCACCATTTGTTAAAAAGACTATCTTTTCCCCAATTAACTGACATTCGGCCTTTGTCAAATATCAGCTGCTCATGTGTGGATGGTTTTATATCTTGGTTCTCAATTCTGTTCCGTTGGTCTATGTGTCTGTTGTTGTACCAGTACAAGGCTGTTTTGACTATTGTGGCTGTATAATAGGTTCTAAAATCAGGTAGAGTGAAGCCTCCCACTTTCTTCTTCTTTTTCAGTAATGCTTTACTTATCCGGGGCATCTTTCCCTCTCATATGAAGTTGGTGATTTGTTTCTCCATCACATTAAAAAATGTCATTGGAATTTGGATCGAAGTGCATTGTATGTATAGACAGCTTTTGGTAGAATAGACATTTTTACTATGTTAAGTCTTCCTATCTATGAGCAAGGTATGTTTTTCTACTTATGCAGGTCCTTTTTAGTTTCTTGCAGTAGTCCTCTGTAGTTTTCTTTGTATAGGTCTTTTACATCTTTGGTAAGATTTATTCCTAAGTATTTTATCTTCTTGGGGGCTACTGTGAATGGTATTGATTTCGTGATTTCCTCTTCGATGTTCTTTTTGTTGATGTAGAGGAATCCAAGTGATTTTTGTATATTTATCTTACAACCTGAGACTCTGCCAAAGTCTTCTATTAGTTTCAGTAGTTTTCTGGAGGATTCCTTAGGGTTTTCTGTGTATAAGATCATGTCATCTGCAAATAGAGATAATTTTACTTCTTCCTTACCAATCCGGATGCCCTTTATTTCTTTGTCTAGCCTAACTGCTCTGGCTAGGACCTCTAGCACAATGTTGAATAAGAGTGGTGATAAAGGGCATCCTTGTCTGGTTCCTGTTCTCAAGGGAAATGCTTTCAGGCTCTCTCCATTTAGAGTGATATTGGCTGTTGGCTTTGTATAGATGCCCTTTATTATGTTGAGGAATTTTCCTCCAATTCCTATTTTGGTGAGAGTTTTTATCAGAATGGGTGTTGGACTTTGTCAAATGCCTTTTCTGCATCAATTCATAAGATCATGTGGTTTTTGTCTTTTGTTTTATTTATATGGTGGATTACATTAATGGTTTTTCTAATATTAAACCAGCTTTGCATACCTGGTATAAATCCCACTTGGTCGTGGTGGATTATTTTTTTGATATGTTGTTGAATTCTATTGACCAGAATTTTGTTGAGGATTTTTGCATCTATGTTCATTAGCGACATAGGTCTGTAATTTTCTTTTTTTGTGATGTCTTTACCTGGCTTTGGTATCAGGGATATGGTGGCTTCATAGAATGAGTTAGGTAGCATTCCATCCTGTTCTATGCTTTGAAATACCTTTAGTAGTTGTGGCGTTAACTCTTCTCTGAAAGTTTGGTACAACTCTGCAGTGAAGCCATCCGGGCCAGGGCTTTTTTTTTGTTGGGAGTTTTTTAATTGCCTTTTCTATCTCTTTTTTTGTTATGGGTCTATTTAGTTGTTCTACTTCTGATTGTGTTACTTTAGGTAGGTAGTGTTTTTCTAGGAATTCATCCATTTCTTCTAGGTTTGAAAATTTGTTAGAGTACAATTTTTCGTAATAATCTGATACGATTCTTTTAATTTCAGTTGGGTCTGTTGTGATGTGGCCCATCTCGTTTCTTATTCGGGTTATTTGTTTCCTTTCCTGTATTTCTTTAGTCAGTCTGGCCAATGGTTTATCAATTTTGTTAATTTTTTCAAAGAACCAGCTTTTGGCTTTGTTAATTCTTTCCTGTTCTCTAATTCATTTAGTTCAGCTCTAATTTTTATTATTTGTTTTCTTCTGGTGCCTGATGGATTCTTTTGTTGCTCACTTTCTATTTGTTCAAGTTGTCGGGACAGTTCTCTGATTTTGGCTCTTTCTTCTTTTTGTATGTGTGCATTTATCGATATAAATTGGCCTCTGAGCACTGTTTTTGCTGTGTCCCAGAGGTTTTGATAGGAAGTGTTTTCATTCTCATTGCATTCTATGAATTTCTTTATTCCCTCCTTAATTTCTTCTATAACCCAGTCTTTTTTCAGGAGGGTATTGTTCAGTTTCCAAGTATTTGATTTCTTTTCCCTGATTTTTCTGTTATTGATTTCCACTTTTATGGCCTTGTGGTCTGAGAAGATGCTTTGTAATATTTCGATGTTTTGGATTCTGCAAAGGTTTGTTTTATGACCTAATATGTAGTCTATTCTAGAGAATGTTCCATGTGCGCTACAAAAAAAAGTATACTTTGCAGCTGTTGGGTGGAGTGTTCTGTATAAGTCTATGAGGTCAAGTGGGTTGACTGTAGCAATTAGGTCTTCCGTGTCTCTATTGAGCTTCTTATTGGAAGTCCTGTTCTTCTCCGAAAGTGGTGTGTTGAAGCCTCCTACTATAATTGCGGAGGTGTTTATCTCACTTTTCAGTTCTGTTAAAGTTTGTTTTATGTATCTTGCAGCCCTGTCATTGGGTGCATAAATATTTAATATGGTTATATCTTCCTGATCAATTGTCCCTTTAATCATTATGTAGTGTCCTTCTTTATTCTTTGTGGTGGATTTAACTTTAAAGTCTATTTTGTCAGAAATTAATATTGCTACTCCTGCTATTTTTTTGCTTGTTGTTTGCTCAATAAATTTTTTTTTCCATCCTTTGAGTGTTAGTTTGTTTGTGTCTCTAAGTCTAAGGTGTGTCTCTTGTAGGCAGCATATAGATGAATCGTGTTTCTTTAACCGGTCTGAGACTCTCTGTCTCTTTATTGGTGCACTTAGTCCATTTACATTCAGCCTAATTATAGATAAGTATGTGTTTAGTGCTGTCATTTTGATGCCTTTTTGCGTGTGTCGTTGGCAATTTCATTTTTCCACTTACTTTTTTGTGCTGAGATGTTTTTCTTTGTAAATTGTGTGTTCCTCGTTTTCATAGTAGTTGAATTTATGTTTGCTGAGTCATTTTGTTTTTCTTGGTTTTTATTTTGAGTTATGGAATTGTTATACCTCTTTGTGGTTACCGTAATATTTACCCCTATTTTTCTAAGTAAAAACCTAACTTGTATTGCCCTATATCGCCTTGTTTCCCTCTCTATATGGCAGTTCTGTGCCTCCTGTATTTAGTCCATCTTTTTGATTATTGTGATCTTTTACCTATTGACTTCAATGATTCCCTGTTTTGAGTGTTTTTTTCTTTTTAAAATTAATCTTAATTTGTTTTTGTGATTTCCCCGTTTGAGTTGATATCAGGATGTTCTGTTCTGTGACCTTGTGTTGTGCTGGTATTTGATATTACTGATTTTCTGACCAATTTCCTTTAGTATTTCTTGTAGCTTTGGTTTGGTTTTTGTAAATTCTCTAAGCTTTTGTTTATCTGTAAATGTTTTAATTTCACCTTCATATTTGAGAGAGAGTTTTGCTGGATTTTTCTCCTTCAGTGCTCTATATATGCCATCCCATTGCCTTCTTCACTGCATGGTTTCTGCTGAGTAGTCTGAACTTATTCTTATTGATTCTCCTTTGTAGGAGACCTTTCTTTTATCCCTGGCTGCTTTTAAAATTTTCTCTTTATCTGTGGTTTTGGCAGGTTTGATGATAATATGTCTTGGTGATTTTCTTTTTGGATCAATCTTATATGGGGTTCGGTGAGCATCATGGATAGATATCCTTTCATCTTTCATGATGTCAGGGAAGTTTTCTGCCAACAGATCTTCAACTATTCTGTCTGTATTTTCTGTTATCCCTCCCTGTTCTGGAACTCCAATTACACACAAGTTATTCTTCATGATAGAGTCCCACATGATTCTTAGGGTTTCTTCATTTTTTAAAATTCTTTTATCTGATTTTTTTTCCAACTATATTGGTGTCAATTGCCTTATCCTCCAGCTCCCCCACTCTGCATTCCAATTGCTCAATTCTGCTCCTCTGACTTCCTATTGGGTTGGCTAATTCTGTAATTTTACTGTTAATCTTTTGGATTTCTGAATGCTGTCTCTCTATGGATTCTTGCAACTTATTAAGTTTTCCACTATGTTCTTGAATAATCGTTTTGAGTTCTTCAACTGTTTTATCAGTGTGTTCCTTGGCTTTTTCTGTAGATTGCCTTATTTCATTTCTGAGGTCATCCCTGATGTCTTGAAGCATTCTGTAAATTAGTTTTTTATATTCTGCATCTGGCAATTCCAGGATTGTATCTTCATTTGAGAAAGATTTTGATTCTTTAATTTGAGGAGTTGTGGAAGCAATCATGGTCTGCTTCTTTATGTGGTTTGATATCAACTGCTGCCTCCGAGCCATCTATAAGATATTGTAATGATTTATTTTATATTTGCTCACTGAGTTTTATCTTGTTTTGTTTTCTTTCAATATACGTAGATGGGCTACGAGATTGCGCTGTCTTGATTGTTGTAGCCCTTGAATCACTTATGTTCTATTACTAGCTGGTTTGGGCTGTTACCAGATATATAAGCCTAAGAGGCCATTAACTACCCTTGAGTAGAATCTGATTTTGGGTCACCAAGTGTGCGGTGCAGACTGTCACCTATCCACCTAGAGGAGTAGTGGTGATAGTTGTGTGCACCAGATTCTAGTAGCAGCAGGGGGTCACACTCCAGGGGGGGCAGAGTGCTGACTGGCTTCCCCCAAGTGCCAGTGAGGTAGGTGTGTCTCTATTCCTAAAGCACTTTGGTGGGTGGGCTCTGCAGCTGTACTTTAGGCACCCAATGTAGGTACCTCTACAGATTGGTAGGTGTCACCATCCTCAGACCCCTAAGGCACGAGGCTAGGTGGTCTGGGGGGAGCTTCAGCCCTCAGTTCCCTGTTGTGGGTCAGTGAGGGCTCTGTTTAATACGCAGAGATATCAGACCTGGGAAACTTGTCTTTCCAATAATCCACTAAAACAATTACAGTCAGATCCCTACCAGAATTGCCTTTGCATTATAATAGCCACCTTGTTCCCTGTAAGGATGAAAGCCCAAGACTGTGGATCTCGTATGCTTGGCTGGATCTGGTTCTGTATTTTTAGTCCAATTTCGGGAAGTCAGGGAAGGATTTTTGGTCCCTGGGTTTTTTGTAGCTGCTTCTCTCAGGCCAGGAGAATGGGTTAGGAAAAGACAAAAAAAAAAAAACACAGAGCTCTTCACTCTCTGGCTCAGGAAATTCCAATGTTAATGAAGCCGCCTGGGAAGGGGAGGGGAGGGATCAGATAGATAGGAGAGAGTAGCACCCTGGAATATAGACAAAGTTACTTATCTTGCTTGGTGATGACTGTTTTATCTGAGATTCCCAAGGGGTGTGTAGCCTGTGTGCGTTGGCTGGGTCAAGATTGCCACCGAGGGTCAGGCCCACGTCCTGTGCTTGTGCTGTCTCAGAAGCCATGGTCAGTTCCTCCGCTCCCAGGCCAAAGCCCAGCACCAAGGTTCTCCGGCTGGGACGCCACACTCCAAGCTCCAAAATCAGTTGCTGCCTCCCGGTGACTTCTCCTCCTGTCAGCCGCATCGCTGCGCTGCCTGCGTGCACTGGCTGGGCTTCCCCCGAGGTCACTTCTGGGGGCTAGGGCTGTGTCCTGTGTTTGCGCCATCTCAGGATGCCGTGCTCAGCTCCCCTGCGCCCAGTCCAAAGCCCAGCGCCAAGGTTTTCTGACTGGGATGTGGGCTCCAGGCTCCGAAAACAGTCGCTGCTTCCCCGTGTTTGCTCATTCTCAGTCTCTGTCACTCAGGTCAACTCTTTAGATCTGTGTTTGATGGTCAAAGTTCATAGATTGTCATGTATGTGATCCATTCACTTGTTTTTCCGAGTCTTTGTTGCAAGAGGGATCCGAGGTAGCTTCTACCTAGTCAGCCACCTTGGCCTCCCAACCTTCTGTTCAGTTCTTTTACTTCATCAATTCTTCCTTTTGCTTTAGCTGCTCAATGCTCAAGAGCAAGTTTCAGAGTCTCCTCTGACATCCATCTTGGTCTTTTCTTTCCTTTCTTTTCAGTGACTTCTTGCTTTCTTCATGGATGATGTCCTTGATGTCATTCAACAACTCATCCAGTCTTCGGTCACTAGTGTTCAATGTGTCAAATCTATTCTTGAGATGGTCTCTAAATTCAGGTGGGATATACTCAAGGTCATATTTTGGCTCTCATGGACTTGCTCTGATTTTCTTCAGTTTCAGCTTGAACTTGTATATGAGCAATTGATGGTCTGTTCCACAGTCGGCCCCTGGCCTTGTTCTGACTGATGATATTGAGCTTTTCCATCGTTTCTTTCCACAGATGTAGTCAATTTGATTTCTGTGTGTTCCATCTGGTGAGGTCCATGTGTATAGTCGCCATTTATGTTGGTGAAAGAAGGTATTTGCAATGAAGAAGTCATCGGTCTTGCAAAATTCTGTCGTTCAATCTCTGGCTTTGTCACCAAGGCCATATTTTCCAACTACTAATCCTTCTTCCTTTCCAACTTTCACATTCCAATTGCCAGTAATTATCAATGCATCTTGATTGCATGTTTGATCAATTTCAGACTGCAGCAGCTGATAAAAATCTTCTATTTCTTCATCTTTGGCTCTAGTGGTTGGAGCATATATTTGAATAATAGTCGTATTAACTGGTCTTCCTTGTAGGCATATGGATATTATCCTATCACTGACAGCGTTGTACTTCAGGATAGATCTTGAAACGTTCTTTTTGACGATGAATGCAACACCATTCCTCTTCGAGTTGTCATTGCCAGCATAGTAGACTATATGATTGTCTGATTCAAAATGGCCAATACCAGTCCATTTCAGCTCATTAATGCCTAGGATATCGATGTTAATGGGTTCCATTTCATTTTTGTTGATTTCCAATTTTCCTAGATTCATACTTTGTACATTCGAGGCTCCGATTATTAAAGGATGTTTGCAGCTGTTTCTTCTCATTTTGAGTCACGCCACATCAGCAAATGAAGGAAGAAAACACCTGGGACCAAGAAGAAATCTGTTGAACCCTACCAAAACCTTGGTTACCCCTGTTGCTTTGCTCTAAGCCAATGAGCCCACTTCAGCCAAGAAGCTTACTCCTCACCAGTATCATTTTCTATCCCATAGTCCAGTCCAATGCCTGTCTGAAGAGTTGGCTTTGGGAATGGTTCCAGTCTTGGGCTAACAGAAGGTCTGGGGACCATGACCTCTGGGGTCCCCGTCTAGTCTCAGTCAGACCATTAAGTCTGGTCTTTTTATGAGAATTTGAGGTCTGCATCTCACTGTTCTCCTGCTCCATCAGGGATTTTCTGTTGTGTTCTCTGTCAGGGCAGTCATCGGTTGTAGCCAGGCACCATCTTGTTCTTCTGCTCTCAGACTGGTGTAGTCTCTAATTTATGTAGCCCTTTCTGTCTCTTGGGCTCATAATTACCTTGTATCTTTGGTGTTCTTCATTCTCCTTTGCTCCAGGTGGATTGAGACCAATTGATGCATCTTAGGTGGCCGCTTGCTAGTGTTTAAGACCCCAGACACCACTTACCAAAGTGGGATGCAGAATGTTTTCTTAATATATTTTGTTATGCCAATTAATCTAGGCATCTCCTGAAACCATGGCCCCCAGACTCCCACCCCTGCTACTCTGGCCTTTGAAGCATTCGGTTTATTCAAGAAACTTCTTTGCTTTTGATTTAGTCCAGTTGTGCTGACCTCTTCTGTGTTGTGTGTTGTCTTTCCCTTCACCTAAAATAGTTCTTATCTACTAATTAGTGAATACCCCTCTTCCTCCCTCCCTCCCCACCCTCTGTAACCATTAAAGAATATTTTCTTCTGTTTAAACTATTTGAGTTCTTATAATAGTGGCCTCGTACAATATTTGTCCTTTTGCAACTGACTAATTTCACGCAGCATAATGCCTTCCAGATTCCTCCGCGTTATGAAATGTTTCACGGATTCATCATTGTTCTTTATTGATGTGTAGTATTCCATTGTGTGACTGTACCATAATTTTTTTATCCATGCATCCATTGATGGGCACCTTGGTTGCTTCCACCTTTTTGCTATCATAAACAATGCTGAAATGAACATGGATGTGCATATATCTGTTCATGTAAAGGCTCTTATTACTCTAGGATATATTCCAAGGAGTGGGGCTGCTGGATCATATGGTACCTCTATTTCTAGAGTTTTAAGGAAGCACCAAATTGATTTCCAAATTGGTCGTACCATTTGACATTCCCACCAGCAGTGTATAAGTGTTCTAGTCTTTCCACAACCTCTCCAACGTTTATTATTTTGAGTTTTTTGGATTAATGCCAGCCTTGTTGGAGGGAGATAATATTTCATTGTAGTTTTGATTTGCATTTCTCTAATGGCTAATGATAGTGAACATTTCCTCATGTATCTGTTAGCTGTCTGAATGTCTTCTTTGGTGAAGTGCCCGTTCATATCCTTTGTCCGTTTTTTAATCAGGTTATTTGTCTTTTCATTGTTGAGTTTTTGCAGTATCACGTAGATTTTAGAGATCAGATGCTGATTGGAATTGTCATAGCTAAAAACTTTTTCCCAGTCTGTAGGTAATCTTTTTACCCTTTTGGTGAAGTCTTTGGGTGAGCATAGGTGTTTGATTTTTAGGAGCTCCCAGTTATCCAGTTTCTCTTCTGGTGTTTGTGCATTGTTGGTAATGTTTTGTAGTTTCCTAGTGTTGTTCCTACTTTTTCTTCCATGATCTTTATCATTTTAGATTTTATATTTAGGCCTTTGATCCATTTTGAGTTAGTTTTTGTGCATGGCGTGAGGAATGGGTCTTGTTTCATTTTTTTGCAGATGGATATCTAGTTATGCCAGCACCACTTGTTAAAGAGACTATCTTTTCCCCATTTAACTGACTTTGGGCCTTTGTCAAATATTAACTGCTCATATGTGAATGTATTTATGTCTGGATTCTCAAGTCTGTTCCATTGGTCTATGTGTCAGTTGTAGTACCAGTACCAGATTGTTTTGACTACTGTAGCAGTATGTTTTAAAATCAGGTATTTCCCTAATCTTGAGCCACTAAAGTTAGATTCTGTCCAGCGGGAGAAAAGTTCCAGGGTCACCCAGAGGGTTGATGATTCTATGCATGTCAGGCAGGCCAGACTTGGTCTTAACTGGTTCTGTGGTCTGCAGACCCCAGCCTCTTGTTTTTCTTATATTGGGCAAGAAGTTGGCCGACTGCCTAAAAAACATCTGGAGAAACCAGTTAGAAGGGGAGGTGGCTCATGCTACTCTACGTACAAGTTGGGGATTGGTATTGGTGCCCGGAGACTGGGGTCTCACATCTCTTCCCAACTTCACAGTCAGGGTCAGTGACATCGTATTAGTAGCTTGATATCAGCCATGGTGGGAATTTTTACTCCACATAAATTGGCAAATGCCAATTAAATCCTCCTAGTTCCCACTCCCACCTCAGAGAGCCTGTTGTTAAATGTTTATCAGCACACCACTGCTGGTTCTCGTATGAGTCACAAATCAGATCAGGCCCAGGCTATGCTTCTGATATAGGTTACACATCAGAGAAGCCCTTGGGTTCCAAAGTGGAAATGAACCAGGCAGGCAACAAGCGAAGTCAGAATGCAGCAGGAGCTCTGAATTATGCTGAACTTTCACCAACTTTCCTCTTTTTTTAGTTACCTCTCCAGAAGTCCAGATATGGGGAGAAGCTGTGGTCAGGGGCAGGCAGGGGGTAAGCAACAGAGTCCTTTGTTTCCTCTGAGCTGAGTTCACACAGAAGGAGTTGCATTGGGGCCAAAGTTCATGTTGTAACAAAACACTTAAGGCATTAGCCAACTATCTTTCCATCTCCCTGGATAGCAGGCCTGTCAGCTCACTCCCGAGAAGGCTCAATGTGGCAGAAAGAATCTACAAAATGAGTACAAAGAATAAACCAAATCCATTGCCATCAACTATATTCTGACTCACAGTGACTCTATAGGACAGATTAGAATTGCCCCACAGGATTTCTAAGGAGCGGCTGGTGGATTCAAATTGCTGACCTTTTGTTAGCAGCCAAGCTCTTAACCACTGTGCCACCAGGGCTCTAAAAATAAGTAATGTTAAAAGGAGTCAGAAAGGAAGAAAGGAGTGCCTTTCCCATAATCCTAATCTCTTGCTCCCTGGGTGGCTTTAGGCAACTTCACTCTACTCCAATAATCCTAATTCAGGGCCACCCCCATCATCTAAAGATGTTTTCCTCAGATCTCTCTTTCTAATGACCTTCAGTCTTTCATGTCCACGATCCCACCATATCTACTCTTGAATATCACAGACATCATCAGAGCCTCATTTCTTTTTTCCTTCCTGGACTCTCTTCCCTCCCTCCTGGGAAATCAGTTAATCATTTCAACCACTGATCCACTCCTCCAACCCACCTCTGTTCCCCTGAACCACATTGTCCAGCTAAACCTTGTCAACTTGAGGAAAATAAAAGTTCTTCTAGAAAGGAAATATAACAATGATACACTACACGGCAAGGCTGAGAACGAAATTGACGTGATCATAGTGATGCAAATATTTGAAAGTTGATTAAACCTAAAACTGCGGTATAACTAAATTGGGAGGGTGTCACTCCCGTTGGCAGAAAACAAGAGCGGTACTGCATGTGGATCTCACCCAGAGGTACAGCCTGCAGGGAAGGCCTGGCCGTGCAAGGTGTCAACCCAGCCACCCGTTGCTCTCAGGAAATGAAACAATCATGTCCTCTCCCACTGACTTTTCGTGGGAGGACGGCCCTTCCCTCCTCCTGAAACAACCTTGCTGGGGTCAGCTACCACGCTTCAGGGTCCCTGCTGACCCCTTACTTCTCCCCACACCTTCTTCCTCTGAATTCTCTTCAGTCCTACCCTTTCTAATATTCCTCTTTTTCCCTCCTGCCTCCCCCTCAAGCCCTATTGTCGCTGCAACAGAAATAGCACAAGCCTGTGGCTTTAACAAACAGAAACGTATTTTCTCATAGTTTCAGAGGCTACAAGACCAAATTCAGAGCACCAGCTCCAGGGGAAGATTCTCTCCCTGTCCATTCTGGGGGGAAATCCTTGTTCGGGCATCTCTACCCCAGTGTTCCTCAGTTCCTTGGGAATCATCACGTGGCATCTATCTTTCCCTGTTTGTGCTTGCTTGTCTTTGTGCCTAATCTGCTCTTTTTATATCTCAAAAGTGGTTAGATTTAAGACACACCCTATACTAATATGGAGCCCTGGTGGTGTAAATGGTTAAGCGCTTGGCTGCTAACCAAAAGGTCAGCAGTTTGACTCCACTAGCCGCTCCTTGGAAACCCTATGGGACAGTTCTACTCTGCCCTATAGGGTGGCTATGAGACGGAATCAACTCGAAGGCAAGGGATTTGGTTTGGTTTCTACACTGATATTGTTACCAGAATAAGGTTCTTGCCTCTCACTGGTTAAGAATGAACAGGTAAGGCACTTAGTTTTCCACATGAGCAAAGCTTTATTGAAGAGGCTTGCAAGCAGAGACGAATAGGGCCTAGAACAACGCATACTCTCATCTAACAGAACAAAAGACAGGCCTGAGTTTTTAAAAGTTCTTGGGAAGGAAAAGATTCATGTGTATTCATAGACACAGACTTATTATGGGGTGTCGCACCTGCACAGTCTATCACCCCCTGGGTTCAATTCCCCAGCTGGAGCTGCAGCCCCTCACTGCCCCTGGTAGAAGGTCACACAGTGGTCACAGTTGGATATTCTGCACATGTCCCTGGGCCTGGTTTTCTCCAGCTGCTTCTGAAAGGCAACTTCAAAGAAGTTTGCGGGCTATTTTTAGATACCCTGCCCCATTGTTCTGAGGAATGGCTTTGTTTCTGTGCCCTGGCCCATTTCTTGTTACTTTGTAGATTTGAGGGCCCCTCTGTTCCCTGTCTTACTAAGTCTCTAGGTTCCACACGCAACACTCTAATACTTCTCTGATAAAAAATAGTATACCCTATTTCTCTTTTACTTGCTTCTCCTCTAACCACACCAGTCTCTTCGCTATTTCTCAAACAGGCACCCTCCAATCTCAGGGCCTTTGCTCCCTGTCTTACTCCCCACTGAGAGACTTCAACCCCATAAATCTCTATGGCAATGTGGATGGAGGTCTCTGTTTTCTCCTAAATTATCTAACTTCTTCATGTTGGACTGGGGTGTTGTTCTTGCCTAACCAAGTAGAATTCTCTGGCACCATTGGGACCCCTTCTTGGGGAATCAGTTGGTAGTCTAAATCAGGGAATTATTTCTTTTAATAGCCCTTTTCTTTTTATACATTTAGACGATAGTTCTAGGAGGGCATCCCTGCCCTCCTAGTGTATGGCATCATGAAAGATTTTTACTATTTTCTATAATAAATACTCAGGCACATATAATACTCTCTCATTATTCTTCATCCATCTTGTCTCATCATAAGAAAAACCTTTTCCTTTCTCTTAAGGCCCATCTGTATAGCAAGAGGGTAAGAGTTTGATTACAAACATTAGACAGGTACCTCATGCAACATTGTCTAAAAGACTGATTAAAACGATTATTGATTTACCCTAAACGTAATTCTCAGTCTAATCTTTGGAGTCAGTTTTTCAAAACAGACTGAATTCTTCAAAAAAAAAAAGCACAATGTCCAGAGCAAAATGGTCTTGTTAGTTTATCTGGACAATTGTTTGTTAAGGACACCCAAAGGCGATGGCCTGTGTGGGTTACCTCAACCTCTATGAAGGTCAGAAATCTGGATTCCAGGAGAATTACATACAACTCTTTCATGGTTCCCTCTTTTGGATCATGATCTTGTTATACAATCTTTGATTAAAAATGTTCAATACTATCTGTTTTTAAGATCTCAGACACCATACAGTAAATCAGGAGGTAGAATAGAAACACTAACAGTAGGCCAATTGTCTGAAATCACCAATGAAACCATGACCCTAAGGCCTTTGAACCAAGGAAACAAATTTCATGAGGTGTTTGTTCATGTATAAGCAGCATCAGTAACTGTCTTTCCTGTGCCTCAGCAACAACTACATTCTGTCAAGCCTAAGATTGCTATTCTAATTTGTAAAATCATAGTTCAAATTTCAGACACCTTTCTGGTCATGACATTTATAACTTTGTTAAGTTTACCAACAGGAACTTCTAATTCAAGAGTTAAAATATTTCAACCCGCTAGTTAGATAATTTAGGAGAAAAGAGGAATATGGTTTCTTATCTCCAGAAAGTAAGACCTTAAAGCATCAAGGATATTCTCACATAAAATCCATAGTACCCTTTAGTTTAGATATTTTGCTCTAGGGTTTTCAGGAAATCAATAAAGTATCATAATTCTTAATGGTGAAGGACTTGACAGAAACCAATTACAAACCATTAACCATATTTTTAAAGAACTTCAGATGTAATACATAATCCCGAGACACAATACCATACAGTCAGGATGTATCAAGGATATACCAAGACCATTAAGGCTCTAAATACCTGAACAGCAACAAAAATAACTTCATACGTAAAAGATGTGAATTCTTCAATCAAACCATTGGCTTTAATGATGTTAGATTCAAAAAATAAATCAACCAAGTTAGCAATAACCCAAAGAGAAAGAATCAGGCACTTCTTATGGCTTTAACATGCTCCATGTAATTTATATCATGTTAAATAAACCTTTTTAGCACTTTCTTCCAAACTTGTCATCAGTCACCAAGAAACAATACTTCTGTGGTTTAACCAAAGATCTTAAAATAAAACCCTTAGTTTTTTCTTAAAGCCATGTGGCTTGGTTTCTGACTCAGGAATCTTATTGTAATGACAGAATGAACCTTTGTCTTTGAAGGAGATTCAATTTAACTTCAATAAGTTACCTAAAAGATCTTAGAGATTATTTTAAACCTGTGTGCCATAAAACATAACTAATTGAAATAGTTTCTTTAAATATTCTAAATTTTCATTTGACTTTTATTATTTTTCCAATCTAATTTTATCAACTGGCTTTGGAAATCGCAAGGTTTCTGTTTAACTGACCAATTAAATTTCCATAGGCCATTTCAGGCATGTTCCATTGTAGCCTTGATAGCTGAGGGCCTGGAGCTAAAGAAGCCTCATTTTGCCCCAACCTACCTACCTTTAACTCAAGGTAGAAGACAGGATTAGCCCATTCTGATTCACTTACATATAGAGACATTTTGAAAGGCTATGTACCCAGTAAATACCAAAGCCCTTTAACAATTTCATAAATGGATCCAATTCTTAGCTAGAGAGACTAGAGGCTTTCATCTCAATTCCAGACATTTTGAAGGGCAAAAGACAACAATTTCTTTCTCTTTTACTGTTCTAGAACTACTTTTTCTTTAAGAGAAAATTAACTTTTTTCTTCAAACCACCTTGAACAAAAGATGACCAATTGTTCAGTAAACAGCCCAATCAGTAAATTCTCAAGAGTCTCCACAAGCATACTCCAATTCAACCTGAATTTCTCTTCACCAATTAGTTTCTGTACAACACACACATTACCCATAAGACAAGGAGGCGACCGAGACAATCTCACAGTCTCAATCTGCCAGACAGCCCCAGTCACAGATAAACAGAGAGTGCTCAGACCAGACAAGTCAGAAATGGCTTACTGAAGTCTAACACATTACTAAGAATATCTGAATCTCCACTTTGATCTTCTAGATACCTCTTGTCCCCAATACTAAACAGAGGGGATTCAATCTCTCAATCCAAACAGAGACCTCTACATCCATTCCCCCAGAAACAGGGTGTACCTTCTACAGATAGACAATATCCAGACACACAAAACGACAGCTAAAACAAGCAGCTGGACAAAAAGCCAGCTTGAGAGGAGAAGAAAGAGAAGAAAAGAGATAGGCTACAGTTCTTGCCAAGAGTACACTACCAACAGGTCAGAAATTCCCTACTCCCTGGGGCCAAAAAGAAGGCGTCCCTTGGTCCCTAGGGTCAATTTAGACCCGTCACACTGTGGACAATCCATAAACCTTTCTGTAGTAATTTCTGACAGGGATACCCCTAGTCCCTGAGGTTTAAGGTATCTCGTGGTCCCCAGGGTCAGTTTAGAGCAGTCACACTAGAGAGCCTTCAGAAGACACCCCTTGGTCCCTCGGGTCAGTTTCAACCTATCGCTCTGGGGATGCTTCACCCTTTACTAGTGCCTCCGGCCCCCACAGTACAAGACACCCGTCCATGGCGGACTCCCAGGTGGCCTTACCCGGGGGAGCGACTCATCCGCAACTCAGATTTCTATTGAGTCCTCATCATTACACTTCACGTTTCTAAATAAAAACAGACAGAAAAACAGAAAGTTTGCTAAAGAAGAAAATGAAACTAAGGTTGGGCCGCAAAGAATAAGGGGGAGAAGTCCTAACCCGGCAGAGAAACACAAGAATAATCAGTCTTGGCAGCTGCTTCATTCATCCACCAGGGTCAGACAATTCTCTCCACTGCCGCAGGTCTGAGAAGGGGACACAAAAAATCCCTTTGTGCCTCCTGGCTGGCTCGCCACAATTGTTACCAGAATAAGGTTCTTGCCTCTCACTGGTTAAGAATGAACAGGTAAGACACATAGTTTTCCACACGATCAAAGCTTTATTGAAGAGGCTTACAAGCAGAGAGCAAGAGGGCCTAGAACAATACATACTCTCATCTAACAGAACAAAAGACAGGCCTGAGTTTTTAAAAGTTCTTGGGCGAGAAAAGATTCATGTTTATTCATAGACACAGACCTATTATGGGGTGTCGCCCCTACGCAGTCTTTTGCTCCCCGGATTCAATTCCCCAGCTGGGGCTGCAGCCCCTCAATCCCCCTGGTAGGAGGTCACACAGCGGTCACAGGTAGACATTCTGTACATGTCCCTGGGCCTGGTTTTCTCCAGTTGCTTCTGAAAGACAACTTTAAAGAAGTTTACAGACTATTTTTAGATACTCTGCCCCACTGTTCTGGGGAATGGCTTTATTTCTGCACCCTGACCCATTTCTTGTTACTTTGTATGTAGATCTGGGGCCCCCTCTGTTCCCTGTCTCTAGGTTCCACACTCAACTCCCTATTACCTCTCTGATAGTATAGCCTATTTCTCTTTTACTTGCTTCTCCTTTAACCACAGCATTCTCTTTGCTGTTTCTCAAACAGGCACCCTCCCATCTCAGGGCCTTTGCTCCCTGTCTTATATAGCCTCATTAACATAACAAGGAAAACCCTATTCCCAAAGGGGATTACAACCACAGGGTTAGGTTTCCAACGTATATTTTTGGGGAACAAAATTCAGTCCATAACACTTACTTCCAAATCAAGTGTCACCCGTAGAGACTGGCAGACTGAAAGAAGAAGTGCCGGGTCCCAGAGGAGGCCTGCAGCAACCCAGGGCACGGGTATCACCTCCAGCCACTTGTTGGCTGTGCAGAAATGAAGGTGCATTGTCGCCAGACCTTTCATTTACCTGGAGACCTTTGACCTTCAGCTTTATATGAAACGCCCAGTTTTTAAACGTTGGCAACTAATTCAGCTATTTTGGGTTAGACCCAGTCCTGACTCAATCAAAAAACTGGTTCCCCCGGTCCTTGAGGAAGTTTGATTCAAAGCTTCAAAGGAGGTGAGGGAAAATATTTATATTTCAGTCTTCCAGGGCAGCCAAATACAGGGGATGAGTCAAAGTTTTAAATTTTCCCTATTAAGCCAGTGTGATCTTTCAGAACTTGCCAAAACATTATTATTATTTTCATCATTGTCATTTTTCCACCTTTGCACGGTTCTGACCTTTAGAAAGTGCTTTCTTCCAGTAAACTAAAAACCGGGACACTTAGATTCCCTGGGTGGTACAAACTGTTAACAAGCTTAGTGGTTTAAGTCCTCCGCATCAAGAGGCACCACGGAAGAAAGACCAGGTGATCTACTTCCAAAAAACCAGCCATTGAAAACTCTGTGGAGCACAGTTCTACTCTGATACACATGGGGTCACCATGAGTTGGAGTTGATAGCAACCGGCTTTTTGGCAGTAACATTGCCTACACCCAACTACCTTCTCCTGCTTCTTTCCTGCACTCCACAAACTACCAAAACTCATCCAAGATGAAGCAGATAACCTTATCTTGGTTGTAACTATTAAAGAAATGGAATCAGTAATTAAAAAAAAAAAAAAAAACTGGGGGTTTTGATGGAAAACTGGCAGCTTTAATTCAATAGAAAAAAGAACCCCACCAAAACATCCACAGTCTTGCAGATGTTTGCTAAGCACTCCTTCCCACCCACCCAAAGCTATCTCATTTCCAGGCTGGGGGCGGTAAGAGATGGAGCCATTTGTTTTCTCTGAGCTGAGCTCTCTCAGAAGGAGATGGGCTGAGGCCCAAGCTCAGGGACAGAGCATCCAGAGCCCCCATCCCCACCTCACTCTTAGCCCTGTCTGCTACCACCAGCCCTCCATGGTGTTCCCAAAACATGAGCGGACCCTGCTTCCTTCCAAACAATTTTCTGTCGCCTCCCTTCCCACCCTCTTTTCTGCCCCCCACCCCCCACCCTGTCCAGGACCAGCAGGCGGAGGTCTCCCCATGCTAACCCTGGTCTGGCATTTACGAAGGGGGCGGTTGCGGGCTGTGAGTTGGTGTTCTGAGACCCAGAATCATATTAGAGTTTTTGATATTTCACCACAAATATGTCACCAACACCTTCCTATCAAGGGAGAGATCTCCCTGATCTTTCTAGATATTTTCTTAGCTTCTCAGCCGAAGTCCTGAGGCAGCTCTTCAGGAATCCACATAGAATAGACCTCACTGTTTCTTTATGTCATTTTTTTGTTTCTGTAACAAAATATTTATTTCTGAACTCAGATCCACTCTGCTTGCCATTGATCCCCAGCAGCCTCCCCTTCCCACCAGTGCTGTGTGGGGCAAGGACTCTTTGCCTAGCTTATTGCTCCATCAGTGGGAGTAATGGATTACATTACATCCCCTAAAACATGTGTGGTAAACCCTTACCTCTATGCCTGTGGTTCTAATCCCATTTGGGACTGAGAAATGGATTCAGACAGAGAAGCCCTGAGGTCCTCATCTCCTGGTGCCTTCTCAGTCCAGAGCTGGACCCTTCCCCCTTTCCTCTCTCTTCCTTTTCTCCAGTGGATACTGATTAAGGAGGAACAATCATAAGGATAGACACAGGTATTGACTGAGTTCTCACCCTGTGCCAGGCACTTCCCATACATTTCATTTAATGACGCCAACAACCCCATGAAGGGGGTACTACTGGTATTGTCCCATTTTACAGATGAGGAAACCGATGCCCAGAGAGAATAAGCGGCCTGACTAAGGTTACATTGCCTGAGTGGCAGATCTCACGTTTGAATCCAGGTCTCTGTAACTCTGAGCTAGCACCCTCAGCCACTAGGCTCTATACCCTACAGGGATAAGATGCCCCAGTGCAACAGGGAGGATGGGGTGAGGAGAAGGGCTATGGTCTGCAGGAGAGAGTGTGAGAAGTGAGGGAGGTGGGCTAGAAATGGATTCAGGGAGGAAACCCATGGCAACAAAGCCAGACGTGTGTCCTGTATAACGACCCAGTGAGCTCTCGTCCCTCTCTCTGCCCCAGCTCTTCCCCTGTGGCTCAGCCTCCTCCTGCCTTTACCCATTTCTGGGGGTGAACTTCCAAGGCCGCGGAAGAACCACTTCTCCGTCCCCACAGAGATTCTGAGTCCTCTGGAACACCACAGCTCCTTTAGAGCATGGGCTGGCTTCCTACATCTCAGTAGGCCCCTCTTTGCAGAAACAAATGTGAACATGAGCTAGAAGGAGGAATGCATCCTTTTTCTTAGCTTAGGCCCCTTCTCTCTCCACTGAGACCACAGCTCCAGCCGGGGGGTCCCTGTGCACACCAGTCTGTCACCTGCCTCCCTCCTTTTTCAGCTCTCAGTTCCCCCAGCTTCTGCAAAGCTGGAAACTAAGGTGGTGGGTACCACCACAGAGGAGAGGGGAGGGGGGCTGGGCCACAGGCAGGAGAGAAGCGGTTCCCCTTGGTGAACCCCAACCGAGCCCAGCCCCTTCCCCTGGCCCAGGGCGAGGCTTTTCTGCTGATACACCCAGATCCCAGGGCTGAGAAAGTAGTGAAGCTAAAACTCAGGTGGGCGAGGGAGAGTCTGAGGTTTTGAAAAGCCACCAAAGACAGCCAGCTACCTGAAACCCCCTCCTGGTGCCCCCGCCACCCCCGCAGTCTGGGACTGGAGAAAGGAGGGGAAACAAAGAATCGAGTGAGAACAACCAGTGGATGGGGGAGGGGATGAATCACCAGAGGAAGCTCTGAGAAGCAGGAGCCCAGCACCACCACCAGCCCTTTCCCTGCCTTCAGGGCCCCCTCCTCCTTCCCAAGGTTCCTCTGCTGAGCCAGGAGGCCAGTGGGCCTGGGAGAATCCTGGCTCTGACCCCCAGGCCCAGCCCTGTTACTCTCCCTCCACGGAAACAGACATCTCCATCCTCCCTGAGCCCCAGAGCTCCAGGGGAGGGGCTGCATTGCAGCAGCAGGAGGAGTGAAGGTTAGATCTCAGAAAGGACTAGCCACTGAAGATAGGAGCAAGACCCCAGAACTGCCTTCCTTGGAGAGCCCCGAGCATGGGAAAGCCTCTGCTCCCTATTAGTCTGAGTCAGAGGAGCAGAGGCAGGGGAGGGGCTGGATAAAACCAGCACAAATCTTTTCATTGTGAGGGACAGGCTGGGACTCTCCAAACCCTCAGGCCTTGAGCTCACAGGGTTTGGGATTTCTGTGAGGAATGGGAAGAAAGGAAAAGGGGAAGGTGCAAGAGGGAGTCCGTTATAAAGCCCTCCGATGGCCTGGACTCTCAGGGCGAGATCTGTGGCAACCTGGCGACTTGGACATCTCTTTCTGGTCCTCTGCTCTTCATTATACCAACCAGACATGAGAAAGCTCGGGCAGGGCACAGCAGAGACAGGCATGTGACCCCATGCCCCATGCTGGACTGATGCCCATCCCTACTGGCTCCACAATGGCCGTGCCACTCAGGGTGAGATGCATGGGCCGCCCTCCCTCTGGCTGGCTAGGGTGCTCTTTAACTAAAAGACAAGACAGTTCCTCTACTTGACAGCAGCAGGTCACCATGTCACGGAGCCTGTACTGTCCTTGTCTGGACCCACACTTCCCCTTACTGCTCTCCTAAAAACAAAACAAAAAACCTAAACCCACTGCTGTCCAGTTGATTCCAACTCATGAGGACCCCACGTGGTATGAAGTAGAACTGCTCCTTAGGGTTTTCTTGGCTGTAATCTAAATGGAAGTTCTCCAGGCCTTTCTTCTGTGGTGCCACTGGGTGGGTTTGAACCACCAACCTTGAGGTTAGAAGTTGGGCACAAACCGTTTGTGCCACTCAGGCCTGTCAGTAACTCGGTGTCTCCGCCTTACTGCCAGTCTCCTTTTCTCTCCGTCTCTCTCTACGTCCCTGAGCTTTTCCTTCTCTGGGCTCCACCTCTGTCTCTGGGGTTCGGGCCTCAGAGTTTTGGGCTCTCCTGGTATTTCCTGGTTTATGTCTATGGACATCACTCTCCACCATGTGTTTCATAAACCTTCCTGCCCTTTGAGTTCGGCCTTTGCATGTCTCTTTATGTCTTGGTCTATTTCTGCTTCTTGGGTGTCTGGCCCTTGGTCTTTGAGCGTGTCACAGTCCCAAGTCCCAAGTGCTCTAACTCTCTCTAGCTGTGGTCAGAGGGAGTGGTGGTGGTTGGCACTCACTGGTGAGTGGGGAGTCAGATAACTTGGGGCTATGAGACCCCCAGATGTGCCCTGTGAGTAGGACCAGAGGCACTGAGCCCCAGCTTGGAGGAGACCCCCTCTTCTACCTACCAAGTGGGTGGAGCTGTGGGGGGTAGAATGTAGAGCTGCCCAAGCAGCTCCCTCAGCCAGCACCAGGTCTTGCCCTCCTGCCAGGCTCTGAAGCACACCCAACCATAGCTTCCCAGGGGTGATTCGCTCGTTTAGGCCACTTCTGGGAAGACCAGCCTGCCAGCCTCTGCTGCTAATGGGGAGAAGTGAGAAGGAAAACTGACGCTCTCAGGGGCTCTTGTTCCTGTTTGGAAGATCGGGTTCCTATGCCCACCCCTCCTTATCCAACTGCAGGAGCCTCAGTTCCCGTCTCAGAAGAGGAGCTGTTCATCCTTTCCTTGCTCCTCTGGGAGAGCCGACTCTGCTCTACTACCCTTGGCAGACACCTAACTCAGGGGCCCGGGATCTCTCCTTAGCCCTGGACACTCAGAACCAGGAGTCCTCCACAGTTGGTTTTGTAGTTGTTTTATTTATTTTTTTAAATCCTGCTCCCTGGTTTTGCAGATGAGGAGACCAGGCCCCGGTGACTTGACTAAGGCCACAGTGCTAGTCAGTTACAAAATGGTACCAGAACTGGTCTTTAGACTCTCAGTCTACGGGTCTTTCCAGGATCCAATATGGCCTCCCTCTGTGGCTTGTGGGAAGACCCCCAGGTCAGGCCTCAGGCCACAGGGCTATGGGGCTTCCCTTTTCTTCCTTAACCCTGTGCTCTGAGAAGATCTCTGGCTTCCCTTACATGAGTGTGAGGGTGGGGAGAGGCAGGTGGGTCTCTGACTTATCTACCTATTATGGATTGAATTATGTCCCCAAAAATACGTGTTGTAAATCCTAACTTTTATGCTTATAGTTATAATCCCATTCGGGAATGGATTGTCTTTGCTATGTTAATGAGGCAAGGTTAGTGTAAGGTGTATCTTGAGTCAATCTCTTTTGAGATATAAAAGAGACTAAGCACACAAGCAGAGCTGGGGGGAAGAGATCTGCCAAGATACATGGAGATCACCAAGGAACCAGGAAACCGAAGCTGAAGTGACAAGGACCTTCCTCTAGAGCCGACAGAGAGAGAAAGCCTTCCACTAGAGCCAGCATCCTGAACATTGGACTTCTTGCCTCCTCAGTTGTGAGAAAATAAATTTGTGTTTCTTTAAAGCCACCCATTTGTGGTATTTCAGTTATAGCAGCACTAGATAACTAAGACAGAATTTGATATCGGAATAATGGGTGCTGCTCTAACATATACCTAAAATATGGATGCGGTTTTGGAATTGGGTAATGGCTAGAGGCTGGAAGAGCTTTAAGGTGCCTAGAAACCCTGGTGGCGTAGTGGTTAAGTGCCTCGGCTGCTAACCAAAGGGTTGGCAGTTGGAATCCGCCAGGTGCTCCTTGGAAACTCTATGGGGCGGTTCTGCTCTGTCCTGTATGTTCGCTATGAGTCAGAATCAACTTGATGGCACTGGGTTTGGTTTTGGTATTGGTAATAGTAAAAGCCTCGATTGCCTTGAAGAGACTGTTGGGAGAATTATGGACATCAAAGGCAGTTCTTGTGAGGGCTCACAAGGAAATGAGGGGAGCTATAGAGAAAGCCTCTATCATCTTAGGGAATACATATGGCGCCAGCAACAGGACGTTGCTAGAAATGTGGGTCTTAAATGTGCTTCTGGAGAGGCTTTAAAAGAAAATGATGAACGTGCGATTGGACAATGGAGGAAGGACGATGCTTTTTACGCAGTGGCAAAGAACTTGTCTAAATTATGTTCAAATACTTGGTGGAAGGTAGAACTTGTAAGTGATGAGCCTGGATATCTGGCTGGTGAAATTTCTAAGCAAGATCTTAAAGGGTCCACGTGGTTTCTCCTTGCCGCTTATAGTAAAATGCGAGAGGAAAGAGATGGACTTAAAAGTGGACAGTGCAAAATGAAAACAGAACTTAAAGATTTGGAAAATACTGTTGTACAAACTAAGCACACGCATCCTAGAATGCTCACCAGAGATATGGCTATGCAATCTTTTGTTGAAGAGATTAAGTCTGTGACTGATGGATCTAACCAACTACCACAGCAGAAGATCCATCAGCTTAAACTGAAGGGGACAGAGAAAGAACAAAAAGAAAGAACATTGTCTGCCTCTTAGAATTCTGTAAGTAGGAAAGAGGCCAAAGGAGCTACATCTTGTGTCCTCCAAGAAAAGAAAAGGGCCATTCCTGGAGCAGCTCAGTGATCAGCAGAACTGTTGGAAGGAGGACAGGAAACAGGGCCTTCCCGGTTTCAGAGGGTAGGGCCACAGCCTCCTGGATCTCAAAGGGTGGGCCGCAACCTCCTAGGATTCAAAGAATCAGACCTTTGACAACTCAGTTCCAGAGTGTGGGGCTGCTGTTAGAGTGTGTAAGGGGAATGGTGCCCAAAGCCGAGGAGGTGGGGCTGCTGTTAATGTCTGCCAGGGGAATGAGGCCATTGCCCAGAGCTGAGGAGGTTGGGCTGCCATACTCAAGGGGCAGAAAAATGGGGCCTGCTGGGGGCCAAGGGAGTGTGGTTGCCACTCAGATGGACTAGGAGAATGGGGCTGCCCAAAGCCGAAGGAGCAGAGTTGCCATCCCAGTGGCCTGGAAGGCAGAGCTGAAACCCAGGGCCAAGGGGCCTCCACCTAGAATCCAGGGGATGTGGCCAATACCCACAGTCTGGAGGGCAGAGCTCAGCTGATCTCGGAGAACAGAGGATTATTTTTCAAACCTTGAGATCCAATGTAAATTGTTGTGCTGGATTTTGGACTTGCTTGGTGCCTGTTATCCCTTCTGTCTCTCCAATTTCTCCTGTTTCTAATGGAGATGCCTACCTTGTGTCTGTTCCACCATTGTACTTTGGAAACAGATAATTTCTATTCTAGATTTCACAGGTTCACAGATGAAGAAGAATTTTGCCCCAGTATGGAATATGCCTAAAGTCTCACCCATATATGATTTAGATGATACAGAATATGAGATTTTGGACTTGGAGTTGCTTAAGACTTTGGGATGATATGATGGGGTGAATGTGTTTTGCATGTGGCAAGGACATGAATTTTGGGGGGCCAAATGGTGGAATGTTATGGATTGAATTATGTCCCCAAAAAACATGTGCTGTAAATCCTAACCTCTATGCTTGAGGTTATAATCCCGTTTGGGAATGGGTTGTCTTTGTTATGTTAATGAGGCAGGATTAGTGTAGGGTGTATCTTGAGTCAGTCTCTTTTGTGATATGCTGTTGGGTCCCCTCAAGTCGGTTTCTACTCATAGCAACCCTATGTACAACAGAATGAAACATTGCCCAGTCCTGCACCATCCTCACAATCGTTGCTTTTTGAGCCCACAGTTGCAGCCACTGTGTCAATCCATCTTGTTGAGGGTCTTCCTCTATCTCCCTGACCCTCTACTTTACCAATCATGATGTTCTTCTCCAAGAACTGATCCCTCATGATAGCATGTCCAAAGCACGAGAGACAAAGTTTCACCATCCATTTTTCTAAGGAGAATTTTGTCTATACTTCTTCCAAGACAGATTTGTTTGTTTTTCTGGCAGTCCATGGTATATTCAAGATTCTTCACCAACCCTATAATTCAAAGGCATCAATTCTTCTTTGGCCTGCCTTATTCATTGTCCAGCTTTTGCATGCATATGAGGTGATTGAAAATACCATGGCTTACTTAGGTCAGGTGCACCTTAGTCCTCAAAGTGACATCTTTGCTTTTTAACACATTAAAGGGGTCTTTTGCAGCAGATTTGCCCAGCGTAACACATCATTTGATTTCTTGACTGCTGCTTCCATTAGCACTGATCGTGGATTCAAATAAAATAAAATCCTTGAAACTTTAATATTTTCTTCGTTCATCATGATGTTGCTTATTGGTCCAGTTGTGAGGATTTTTGTTTTCTTTATGTTGAGGTATAATCCACACTGAAGGCTGTAGTCTTTGATCTTCATCAGTTAAGTGTTTCAAGTCCCCTTCACTTTCAGCAAGCAAGGTTGTGTCATATGCGTATTGCAGTTTTTTAATGAGTCTTCCTCCAATCCTGATGCCAAATTCTTCTTCATATAGTCCAGCTTTTCAGATTATTTGCTCAACATACAGATTGAATCAGTATGGCAAAAGGATACAACCCTGACACACACCTTTCCTGACTTTAAACCATGCAGTATCCCCTTGTTCTATTGGAACAACTACCTCTTGATCCATGTACAGGTTCCCCATGAGCACAATTAAGTGTTCTGGAGTTCCCATTCTTCACAATGTTGTCCATGTGATCCTAATACCTTGCAGCATGTTTTCTCCATTTCAAAATGGGCAATAAAGAGCTTGACATAACTATCACCATAATGATACTCTAAGTAACCAATAGGGGTTTTTTGGCTTGGCATTTTGTACACTCTCACTTTCAATGTCCTTTTTTATTATACCAGCTGCACTGGTCTCTTTCCAAAGGGGTGCAGGGCCTTCTCAGCTCTTGCAGCCTTGTTTTGCCTCCTTTTTCTTTGTTGTCTTGGGAGATGGCCTTCCATCTGCAAGGCGGCAGCTAGGAAGGCTGCATGGCACTTTTGGTCTGCAACTTTCTTCTTGCTCCTTATCTCAGTTAGAGTAAACTTGAAAGGCCAGTTCCACTAGCCAGGGTCCAGATGTCCAGCATGCATACTCTTAGTCTGATAGTGTATTGTAATGTATACTCATCTGATCATCTGTGGGCTATGTACTTGAAAACACTATGCAATCCTTACAAAAATAATACATAAGCTGTGATGTAGAAATTGCTTTTTGAGACTCCATAAAGACAGCCTGCATTGCTGTCAGACTTTCCGTTGGTGTCACCTCCTGATAAACTTTCTCTCTCTTTCTAACTTAGAGTATGTTTCATTGGCTCTACTGCTCCAGGGCATGGACCCAACTGGGTAACGTATATAATTTGTTATGATCCACACAGTCGAATGCCTTTGTATAGTCAATGAAACACAGGTAAACAACTTTCTGGTATTCTCTGCTTTCAGTCAAGATCCACCTGACATCAGCAATGATCTCTCTAGTTCCATGTCCTCTTCGGAATTCAACTTGATTTTCTGGCAGTTCCCTGTTCATGTACCGTTGCAACGGCTTTTGAATGACCTTCATCAAAATTTTACTTGCATGTAATATTTAATATTAATGATATTGTTTGATAATTTCCACAATTCTGTTAGATCGCCTTTCTTTGGAATGGGCATAAATATGGATCTCTTCCAGGCGGTTGGCCAGGTAGCTGTCTTGCAAATTCCTTGGCAAAGACAAGTGAGCCTTCTTGGCATAGACAAGTGAGCATCTCAACTGGTATTCTGTCAATTCCTGGAGACCTGTTTTTCATCAATACATTCGGTGAAGCTTGGACTTCTTCCTTCAGTACCATCTGCTCTTGATCATATGCTACCTCCTGAAATGGCTGAACATTGACCAACTGTTTTGGTGCAGTGGCTCGCTGTATTCCTTCCAACTCTGAGATATAAAGGAGATTGGACAATGGAGCAGAGCACAGATGGGGAAAGACACATGCCAAGCCACATGAAGATCATCCAGGAACAGAAACTCAGAAGAGAAAAGGACTTTCCTCCAGAGCTGACAAAGATAGAAAGCCTTTCCTTAGAGCCAGCACTCTAAATTCGGACTTCCAGCCTCCTAAACTGGACAAAATTAATTTCTATTTGTTAAAACCACCCATTTATGACATATATAAATCATTGAAGGAGAAAAATTGTCAGTCAAGAATCATATATCCAACAAAACTGTCTCTCAAATATGAAGGCAAATTTAGACATTTCCAGGTAAACAGAAGCTTAGGGAATTTCCAAAAACCAAACCAAACCTACAAGAAACACTAAAGGGAACTCTCTGGTTAGAAAATCAATATCAGATATCAACCCAACACTAGAACTCAGGACAGAGCTACCAGATATTAACCCAGATCAAGATAGAAAAATGCTCAGAACAGGGAATTAGTGATTTCATTATGTAAAAGATGACAACATTAAATCAGTAAAGAGGGACTAAATAAAGTAGTCATAGATCTTCCATATGGAGAGGAATTCAAGGCGATATAGGGAGATAAAAGTTATGTTTAAATTTAGAAATATAGGGGTAAATATTAAGGTAACTACAAAGGAGGCGAACAATCCTACACATCAAAATAAAATACAAGAAAAACATAAAGACTCAGCAAAAACAAAATCAACAACAATGAAAAAGAGGAACATACAATTTACAAAGAAAAACTACTCAGCACAAAAAAGTAAGTGTAAAAATGAAACTGTCAACAACTCAAAAAAAGACACCAAAATGACAGCACTAAACTCATGCCTATCTATAATCACACTGGATGTAATTGGACTAAATGCACCAATAAAGAGACAGAGAGTTGCGGAATGGATAAAAAAAAAACACGATCCATCTATATGCTGCCTACAAGAGACACACCTTAGACTTAAAGACACAAACTAAAACTCAAAGGGATGGAAAAAAGATATCAAGCAAACAACAATCAAAAAAGAGGAGGAGTAGCCACACTAATTTCTGACAAAACAGACTTCAAACTTAAATCTACCACAAAGGACAAGGAAGGAAACTATATAATGATTAAAGGGACAATATACCAGGAGGATTTTACCATATTAAATACTTATGCACCCAATCTCAGGGCTTCAAGATACATAAAACAAACTCTAACAGCATGGAAAAGTGAGATAGACAGCTCCACAATAATAGTAAGAGACTTCAACATACCACTTTCAGTGAAGGATGGAACATCCAGAAAGAAGCTCAATAAAGACACAGAATAGCTAAATGCCACAATCAACCAACTTGACCTCATAGACATATAGAGAACACTCCACCCAACAGCAGCCAAGTATACTTTCTTTTCCAGTGCACTTGGAACATTCTCTAGAATAGACCACATATTAGGCCATAAAGCAAGCCTTAACAGAATCCAAAACATCAAAATACTACAAAGCATCTTTTCTGACCATAAAGCCATAAAACAAGAAGTCAATAACAGAAAAATCAGGGAAAATAAATCAAACATATGGAAACTGAACAACACTTTGCTCAAAAGTGGTTGGATTATAGAACAAATTAAGGATGGAATAAAGAAATTAACTGAATCCAGTGAGAACAAAAACACTTCCTATCTGAACCTTTGGGACACAGCAAAAGCAGTGCTCAGAGGTCAATTTATATCAATAAATGCACACATACAAAAAGAAGGGCCAAAAATCAAAGAATTATCACTATGACTTGAACAAATAGAAAGAGAGCAACAAAAGAAACCCTCAGTCACCAGAAGAAAGCAAATAATAAAAATTAGAGCAGAATTAAATGAAATGGAGAACAGAAAAACAATTCAAAGAGTTAACAAGACCAAAAGCTGATTCTTTGAAAAGATTAACAAAATCGATAAACCACTGGCCAGACTGACAAAAGAAAAACAGGAGACGAAGCAAATAACCCAAATAAGAAATGAGATAGACGATATCACAACAGGCCCCCCTGAAATTAAAAGAATCATAACAGAATACTATGAAAAATTGTACTCTAAAAATTTGAAAACCTAGAGGAAAAAATTGACAAATTTCTAGAAACACATGACCTACCTGAACTAACACAGAGACAGAACAGCTAAATAAACCCATAAAAAGAAGAGATTGAAAAGGTAATTAATGAACTCCCAACAAAGAAAATCCCTGGCCCTGACGGCTCCAGTGGAGAGTTCTACCAAATGTGCAGAGAAGAGTTAACACCACTACTACTAAAGGTATTTCAGAGGATAGAGAAGGACAGAATACTCCCAAATTCATTCTATGAAGCCTGAATGACATACCAAAACCAGGTAAAGACACCACACACAAAAAAAAGAAAATTATAGACCATATCCCTCATGAACTTAGACGCAAAAATCCTCAACAAAATTCTAGCCAATAGAATTCAACAACATATCAAAAACATAATTCACCACAACCAAGTGATATTCATACCAGGTATGCAGGGATGGTTCAACATTAGAAAAACAATCAATGTAATCCATCACATAAATAGAACAAAAGACAAAAACCACATGACATTATCAATTGACGCAGAAAAGGCATTTGACAAAGTTCAACACCCACTCATGATAAAAACTCTCAGCAAAATAGGAATAGAAGGAAAATTCCCCAACATAATAAAGGGCATTTATACAAAGCCAACAGCCAACATCATCCTAAATGGAGAGAGACTGAAAGCATTCCCCTTGAGAACTGGAACCAGACAAGGATGCCCTTTATCACCACTCTTATTCAACATTGTGCTTGAGGTTCTAGCCAGACTCTTAGGCTAGATAAAGAAATAAAGGGCATCCAAACTGGCAAAGAAGTACAGGTATCTCTGTTTGCAGACGACAGAAAAACCTAAAGAATCCTCAAGAAAACTACTAAAACTAATAGAAGAGTTTAGCAGGGTATCAGGATACAAGATAAAAAAACATACATAAATCAGTTGGATTCCTCTACACCAACAAAGCGAACGTGGACGAGGAAATTAAGAAATCAATACCATTTACAATGGCCCTTAACAGGATAAAATACTTAGAAATAAATCTAACCAGAGAAGTAAAAGACCTATACAAAGAAAACTATAAAACACTACTGCAAGAAACCAAAAGAGACCTACATAAGTGGAAAAACATACCTTGCTCATGGATAGGAAGACTCAACATTGTAAAAATGTCTATTCTGCCTAAAGCGATCTACAGGTACAATGCAATCCTGATCCAAATACCAGTGACATTTTTTAATGAGATGGAGAAACAAATCTCCAACTTCACATGGAAGGAAAAGCGGCCCCCGATAAGTAAAGCATTACTGAAAAAGAAGAACAAAATAGGAGGCCTCACACTACCTGATTTTAGAACGTATTATACCGCAACAGTAGTCAAAACAGCCTGGTACTGGTACAACAACAGACACACATAGACTAATGGAACAGATTTGAGAATCCAGACATAAATCTATCCACATATGAGCAGCTGATATTTGACAAAGGCCGAAAGTCTGTTAAATGGGGAAAAGACAGTCTCTTCAACAAACGGTGCTGGCATAACTGGATATCCATCTGCAAAAAAAAAGAAACAAGACCCATACCTCACACCATGCACAAAAATGAGATCAAAATGGATCAAAGACCTAAATATAAAATCTAAAATTGTAAACATCATGGAAGAAAAAATAGGGACAACACCAGGACCTCTAATACATGGCATAAACAGTATACGAAATGTTACTAATATTGTACAAATACCAGAAAAGAAATTAGAAAACTGGGAGCTCCTAAAAGTCAAACATCTATGCTCATCCAAAGACTTCACCAAAAGAGTAAAGATTACCTACAGATTGGGAAAAAGTTTTTAGCTATGACATTTCCGATCGGAGTCTGATCTCTAAAATCTACATAATACTGCAAAAACTTGACAACAAAAAGACAAATAACCCAATTAAAAAATGGGTAAAGGATATGAACAGGCACTTTACCAAAGAAGACATTCAGGCTGCTAACAGATACGTGAGGAAATGCTCATGATCACTAGCTATCAGAGAAATGCAAATCAAAACTACAGTGAGATTCCATCTCACCCCAACAAAAGGCTGGCATTAATCCAAAAAACACAAAATAATAAATGCTGGATTGGTTGTGGAGGGACTGAAACACTTATACACTGCTGGTGGGTATGTAAAATGGTACAGCCACTTTGGAAATCAATTTGATGCTTCCTTAAAAAGTTAGAAATGGAACCATCGTCGACCTAGCAATTCCACTCCTTGGAATATACCCTAAAGAAATACGAGCCTTCACAAGAATAGATATATGCACACCCATGTTCATTGCAGCACTGTTTACAATAGCAAAAAGTTGGAAGCAACCAAGGTGCCTATTAACTGATGAATGGATAAATTATGGTATATTCACACAATGGAATACTATGCAACAATTAAGAACGATGAATCTGTCAAACATCTCATTACATGGAGGAATCTGGAAGGCATTATCCTGAGTGAAATTAGTCAATTGCAAAAGGACAAATATTGTATGAGACCACTTTTATACTAACTCCAGATAAAGTTTAAACACAGAAGAAGATATGCTTTGATGGTTACGAGGGTGGGAAGGGAGGGAGAGGGATATTCTCTAAGTAGATAGTAGACAAAAATTTTTTTAGGTGAAGGAAAGGGCAACACATACGACAGGAACAGTCAATACAACTGGACTAAACCAAAAGCAAAGAAATTTCCTCAATACAACCAAAAGCTTCGAAGGCCAGAGTAGCAGGGGGACCATGGTTTCAGGGGACATCTAGGTCAATTGGCATAACAAAATGTATTAAGAAAACGGCCTGCATTCCACTTTGCTGAGAAGCGTCTGTGGTCTTAAACTCTAGCAAGGGGCCATCTAAGATGCATCAATTGGTCTCAACCCACCTGGAGCAAAGGAGAATGAAGACCACCAAAGATACAAGGTAAATATGAGCCCAAGAGACAGAAATGGCCACATAAGCCAGGGACTCCATTAGCCTGAGACCCAAAGAACTAGATGATGCCTGGCTACCACTGATCACTGCTCCGACAGGGAGCACAACAGAGAATCCCTGAAGGAGCAGGAGACCAGTGGGCTGCAGATCTTAAATTCTCATAAAAAGCCCAGGCTTGATGGTCAGATCGAGACTGGAGGGACCCTGACGGTCATGATCCCCGGACCCTTTGATAGCCCAAGATTAGAACTATTCCCGAAACCAACTCTCTGTACAGGGATTGGCCTGGACTATAAGATAGACAACGATACTGGTGAGGAGTGAACTTCATGGCTCAAGTAGACGCATGAAACTATGTGGGCGGCTCCCATCTGGAGGAGAGATGAGAAGGCAAAGGGGGACAGAAGCTGGCTGAGTGGACACGGGGAATACAGGGTGGAGAGGAGTGTGCTATCTCATTAGGGGGAGAGCAACTAGGAGTATATAGCAAGGTGTATACAAATTTTTGTATGAGAGACTGACTTGATTTGTAAACTCTCACTTAAAGCACAATTTTTTAAAAACCCCACCCATTTATGGTATTTCTGTTATAGCTGCACTAGATAATTAAGACAGTGGGTGTTGTATCAAACCAGCCCAGCCTTGCCCTAATGATAAATGTAATCTCTCCCCAGAGAAAACTTGATGATGAAAGAAAGCCTTCTGACAGGAGAAGCTGGTTTGGGAGGTTGGGTGTGCTGACAGTCCCACAGCACTCACCTTGCTGCCTCCTCAGACTCAGCCATGATGAGGAGAAGCTTCCAGGTAGCAGCAAGACTTGGCCACTGCAGAACCCTCCTCGGTGCCCCCTGCACCCTGCCCAGGCTCAACCCTGCCTCAGCTTTTGGATCCTCCACAGATGCCCTGGTGAGTGAGTTCCTAGGTCAGCCAGATGGGTGCTCCTTCTCCTGGGAGCCAAGGGCTTAAGGAATACCCCAAATCTCCTCTTCCCCATGCGTGGCCAGGTGGGTGGGCAGCGTGTTGGGGAGCTACTTGATTTGGCAAAGGGAAGCCTGGGCGGCCCAGATTCAAGACTAAACCCACCAGGACACTTTAGTTCTGGTCTGAGTTTTGTGTGGCCACCAATAAGTCACTTTCCCCCTCTGGGACTCTGGTTGCTGCAATTGAGTTGTCCCTAGACAGAGGCCTCCCAGGGGCAGAATTTGGATGAGTTTCCTCTCTGTGGTGTTGGCAAGTGACTCACTCACAGCCCACAGTTGTGGCTGGCACATGTGGAGTCGATGGCACAGAAGCCCCCCTTGTCCCCCAGGGGTATGCTGTCCCTGCTCCCAGTGGTGACACCACATGTCTGGGAAGGAAAAGAACATATTTAAAGGAGCGGTCCTGCCCAGGCAGGCCCACAGCTGTGGACAGAGCCAGAGTTACAACTCCCTCCCAAGGCGAGGGAGTTGTAACAGTAACCCTCACCTACTGTGGTCCACCCCCAAGGTAGACAGTCTCAGAATGGGCTCCTGCCTGATGGTCTGCTCTCACACTTGCAAGTTTGGCAGCCTTAGCCATAATTTTCTCAGTTTCCCCATCTGCGTAAACAAAAAAAAACAAGCCTGTTGCTGACGAGTCAATCCTGACTTCTGGCGCCCCTATAGGACAGAGAACTGCCCTGTAAGATTTCTCAGGCTGTAAATCTTTACAGAAGCAGACTGCCACACCTTTCTCCCACAAAGTGGCTGGTGGGTTCAAACTGCCAACTTTTCGGTTAGCAGCCAAGTGCTTAACCCCTGTGCCACCAGAACTCCTTCCTATGTGCATAGTGGAATTAATAAGGCAGTTCTCTGCCTCAAAGAGGTGCTACTACCACCGGTTGCCACTGGGTTAATTTCATATGTGTCAGGGTAGAACTGTGCTCCATGGGGTTTTCAATGGCTGATTGTTTGGAAGCAGATTGCCAGGTCTTTCTTCTGAGGTACCTTTGGGTGGACTCTAACCTCCAACTTTCTGGTTAGCACTGAATGCATTAACTGTTTGCACCAACCAGGGACTCTAACAGGTTTTTCAAACAGGACAATTGTAATCTTTAGCCCCAGTTCCTTCTCTTCCCTTCTTTTGCCCTCGAGGATCCCTGTGCCCAGTCACCCACAAGGGTTCCCAACCCTCTGCAAGGAAGATGGAAACTTTCCCTCAAGCTAACATTCTGGGGTCCCGAGAACCCAGAAACAGACTCTGCTTGGGGGTCCCCCCACCTCCCAGGAATCCGCCTAGTCCACCTGATTTTCTTGCCCAGGTCTCAAGATTCTGTAAGAAGAAGACAGACTTGAAGGACTATGCCCTCCCCAATGCTAGCTGGTGTCCAGACATGCTAAGCATGTATCAAGAATTTCTGGAGAAGACCAAGGCCAGCGGCTGGATCAAGATGCCCTCCTTCAAGTCCAACAGAGAACACATCCAGGGGCTCAAGCTTCCGTTGGGGTCGGCAGTCACCTCGGGTAAGGCCCAGCCTGAGAGTGCCCATCAACACACATATATGCCCCAGCCCACTGGTCAACAGGATGCTGCCTAGCCCCTCGCCCAGTAGGTTCCGCTCCTCCCTCCCCAGCAGAGCCACCCTGTGTTCAGACTCTGGAAGGAAAAACACAAGCTCCCTTCCAGTTCTCAGCCTGCAAATTCTACCCTCTGTCTAGCTCCACCCCACAGGCAGATGAGAGAGTGTTCTATTGGGTCTCCAGTTCCCCATCTCTCATCTCAGGAGAACACACCTTAGAGGACCCTGCCTTTGCTCCCAGGCATGTGTGTCCTCACAGGAAAACCAGCTCAGATCCTTGCTGTGCTGAAGCCTCACCAGTTTTTCTTCCTTTACTTTCAAACCTCATCCCAAGTCCTCCTCCCCAAGCCCATAAAAGCCTTTGGACCTCCTTGACCACTGCAGGCCTCTCACACCATCCAGGCTCCACTAGGCCCAGAGTGGCACTCTGGAAATACCCACTGGGCCACATTGATAGAGTTTCCACCTTTATCTTTCTTTGCGTGTGTCTGCAGGTAAAAATGGTGTGTGGAGGAAACCCTGGTGGCATAGTGGTTAAGTGCTATGGCTGCTAACCAAAGGGTCGGCAGTTCGAATCTGCCAGGTGCTCCTTGGAAACTCTGTGGGGCAGTTCTACCCCGTCCTATCGGGTCACGATGAGTTGGAATTGACTCGATGGCACTGGGTTTGGTGTCTTGCTTTTTTGGAGGCCATCTGACCTCCTCTAACTTCACAAAGCAAAAGGAGAATCACAATCAATAGCCAAGGCTGATTCCTCTGGCGCAGAGGTCAGACATACCTCCTCTCTTCAGCTTTTTTTACCAATTCCCACACCAACCATCCCTCCCATGACACTCGCTGCTTCTCTACTGGGTTTGATAATCCATTGCAATGGCCATGCAGAACTCACAATACTCACAATTAAGGGGTTTATTAGGGAAGTAACAGGTTATGATGCAGGTTCAGGAACACTCGGCATGCAGTTCTTCCATCAGGACAGCCTCTTCTTAGCTGAGCCCGCAGACACGCCTCTCTTGGCCCTCAGCCTCTGCCCTGCTCTGTCACTGTTACAGAACTTCTAGCTCTGCAGATGAGTACTCCGAGGCACCCCACTCTGCCAGTAAACCTCAGCCCAAAAGCACTCTGCTCTGGCTCTGTGGGTCAGCAAACCAACTCCACCGAGTATCTGGAGACACCCTACTCCACCAGCAAACCTCCTGCCCAAAGGCACTCAGCTTTCTCACTCACTGGGCCTGGAAGCCTGCTGTGCTATCTCCTGCCATAGTCTCCTGCTGTCTCCTGCCTCTGCTGCCGCCATTTCTCTGCCACTGCTTCACCTTTCACTGTCTTCGGTGTTACAGCTCTCATTCTCAGGCTCCTGCCTCTAAGAACTTCTCAGCACAGGGATCCCGAGTCTAAAGGATGAGCTCCACTCCTGATTCTTCTTTCTTGGTGGTGGTGAGATCCTCTCCTCCTACCTCCAGGATGGCTCATTTTAAGCCTAGCAGGATGGCAAACTGACCAATCACTTCTTTAGGATTCCATATAGTTCCATATATCTCCTTTGCACACTTCCACTCAATCTTTGTGTGTGAGTCACAAAGCCTATGGCTAGAAGGGCCATATTAAGTAATTAACTGCACTGCAGGCCATCCCCCGGATCTTCTAGCCATTGGCCCTTTCATATTTGAATGATTAACTTTCTACTCCCAATCATCTTACCAGTCCAAAACAGTCATTAACAATCAGACCTTCAGTAGGGCAAAGAGTCCTCAGGGTGAGGTTACTCAGATACCAGCCATTCAGGTCTGCTGCAGGTCAGGTTCTTCAAAAGTCATCTTGGCTTCACCCTTTCTGGCCTCTGGTAAAATTTAACTGAGAGAAGATTATTCCCTTGCTCTGAGCCTCTCTAGGTATGAGCATAGGGAAAAAAGTTTTTTTTAATTTTTATTGTTCTTTAAGTGAAAGTTTACAAACCAAGTCAGTCTCTAATGTAAAAACTTACATATACCTTGCTATATACTCCTAGTTGTTTACCCTATAATGAGACAGCACAGTCCTTCCCTCCACTCTCTATTTTCATATCCATTCGGCCAGCTTCTGCCCCCCTCTGCCCTCTCATCTCTTCTCCAGACGGGAGCTGCCCACATGGTCTCATGTGTCTACTTGACCAAGGAGCTCATTCTTCACCAGTATCATTTTCTATCCCATACTCCAGTCCAATCCCTGTCTGAAGAGTTGGCTTTGGGAATGGTTCCTCTCTTGAGCTAACAGAAGGTCTGGGGACCATGACCTTTGGGGTCCTTCTAGTCTCAGTCTGATCTTTTTACCAAGAATTTGGGGTCTGCATCCCACTGCTCTCCTGCTCCAACAGGGGCTCTCCATTGTGTTCCCTGTCAGGGCAGTCTTTAGTTGTAGCCGGGCACCATCTAGTTCTTCTGGTCTCAGGCTGATGTAGTCTCTGCTTTACGTGGCCCTTTCTGTCTCTTGGGCTCATAATTACCTTGTATCTTAGGTGTCCTTCATTCTCCTTTGCTCCAGGTGGGTTGAGACAAATGGACGCATCTTAGATGGCCTCTTCCTAGCGTTTAAGACCCCAGACGCCGTTCTGCAAAGTGGGATGCAGAATGTTTTCTTAACGGCTTTTATTATGACAATTGACTTAGATGTTCCCTGAAACCGTAGTCCCCAAACCCCTGCCCCTGTTATGCTCACCTTCAAAGCATTCATTTTATTCAGGAAACTTCTTTGCTTTCGGTTTACTCCACTTGTGTTGACCTCTCCTGTATTGTGTGTTGTCTTTCCCTTCACCTGAAATAGTTCTTATCTACTATCTAATTAGTGAAAACCCCTCTCCCTCCCCCACTCCCCTCTCTTGCAACCATCAAAGAATATTTTCTTCGCTGTTTAAACTCTTTCTCCAGTTCTTATACTAGTGGTCTTATACAATATTTGCCCTTTTGCAACTGACTAATTTCACTTGGCATAATGCCTTCCAGATTCCTCCACGTTATGAAATGTTTCACGGATTCATCATTGTTTTTTATTGATGCGTAGTATTCCATTGTGTGAATATACCATAATTTACTTATCCATTCATCCATTGATAGACACCTTGGTTGCTTCCATCTTTTTGCTATTGTAAACAGTGCTGCAATGAACATGGATGTGCATATATCTGTTCATGTAAAGGCTCTTATTTCTCTAGGATTTATTCCAAGGAGTGGGATTGCTCAATCGTAAGATAGTTCTATTTCTAGCTTTTTAAGGAAGCACCAAATCGATTTCCAAAGTGGTTGTACCATTTTACATTCCCACCAGCAGTGTATAAGTGTTCCAATCTCTCCAACATTTATTATTTTGTGGTTTTTGGATTAATGCCACCCTTATTGAGGTAAGGTGCTATCTCATTGTAGTCTTGATTTGCATTTCTCTGGTGGCTAATGATCGTGAGCATTTCCTCATTTATCTGTTAGCTACCTGAATGTCTTCTTTAGTGAAGTGCCTGTTCATATCCTTTGCCCATTTTTTAGTTGGGTTATTTGTCTTTTGTAGTTGAGTTTTTGCAGTATCATGTAGATTTTAGAGATCAGGTGCTGATCAGAAATGGCATAGCTAAAAACTTTTTCCCTGTCTGTAGGTAATCTTTTTACTCTTTTGGTGAAGTCTTTGGATGAGCATAAATGTTTGATTTTTAGGAGCTCCCAGTTACCTAGTTTCTCTTCTGCATTGTTAGTAACGTTTTGTGCATAGCGAAATTTTTAAGGGACTTTAGTTTTGGCCACTGTATCCCAGTCCTGCAGTGCCTCGCCTTCAATCCACTCTTTCACAGTTAGAGCTGCTACAGTTATAATTTTTACAATCGAAATTAACCCTGTTAACAATCAACATTCACAAATGAATCATATAGTCCTGTCAGCAGCTCCCCCCACCCTCTCTTTCCCAGACCCATCAGTTCAGTGGGGATCCTCCCTTGTCCCCCTCATTTAATGTAAGCACACTCACAAAAACATGTAAGCAAGCCACTGGGTGCACTCTAACCTCCCACCTTCCTGTTAGCGCTGTATGTGTTAACCATTTGCACCAACCAGGGATTCTAACAGGTTTTTCAAACAGGACAATTGTAATCATTAGCCCCAATTCCTTCCCTTCCTTTCTTTTGCCCTTAAGGATCCCTGTTCCCAGTCATCCATAAGGGTTCCCAACCCTCTGCAAGGAAGATGGGGCCTTTCGCTCAAGCTAACACTCTTGGTGGCCTTCTGAGCTTTACTTCCCCCCCATTTTAGATAGCCAATTTCTAAACTGCTTGTTCCTATCAAATCAGTACACTGAGGAGACAAGCATGTTCCTTTATCTGAAGAATCTTCTGTTCTGGTTGGAACTTTGAGCACCTGATTCCATGAGCAAAGTCTAGTCCAGAGCAAGCCATCAGATTTCAGCAATCTACACCAACTCACAGTGTCAAACATCTGTCTCTTCAGTCAGGTTCTGGTCAGCTTTTCACTAGCCATTCAAGCTGGATCACAGTGAGTTGGGTACCAGCCATAGGCTCAGGAGTTTACACTCACTTCCTGGCACTTCAGATCAGTCAATGCCTTCTCTCTTTCTCTTATCCCTAGCCCTTATGGACTAGGTCAATGGGCACCACCCATAAGCTCAGGAGTCTACACAACTCCCTGCACTTCTAACCAACGAGCCCTTTGCCTCTCTCTCATCCCTAGCCGCCATGGACTAGGTCAACTGCTGCCAATGGAACATGCCCAAGCTCAGCCTGTCTCTTCATTGTTGCGCTTTCTCCACTTCCACTCATTGAGTGGACCTAGGTTGTCACCTGAGGTGGTCATACCAGACTGTTTACTGGTTGGCTCCCTTTAACTTCTAATCCTGGAAGGGGGTTCTACTGATGGGAACTGACTTTTCCTGCCTCAATACACCCAAAGGCAAACTGTTTGCTTGCTCAAAATTCAAAAAACAAAACAGTCATTTTTTTTTTTTTCCTGCAGGTCCTTCCTTCAAATGCAAATCTTACAATCCCTCAGCAGTCCTGGGTAGGTCTGCATGGCTTTTCAAATGCAAAATTCCTGGTTGGGGCTTAACTTTTTTAACCTAAGGCTCTATACACAGGGCTACTGCATTCAAACTAACAGCCTGTGTTTCTTTTGGGCAAATTCTAGTTCCCCTTTTACCATATCCAATCAAGTATGGAAACCCTGGTGGCGTAGTGGTTAAGTGCTACGGCTGCTAACCAAAGAGTCAACAGTTCGAATCTGCCAGATGCTCCTTGGAAACTCTATGGAGCAATTCTACTCTGTCCTATAGGGTTGCCATGAGTCGGAATCGACTCGACGGCACTGGGGCTAGGTTAATCAAGTATTGGCTGAAGGTGGAGTTACATTCTCTCCATCATCTATAACACCCAATATTCATTTCTATCATACAGTTAGGCTTGCTTTACGACACTAGGTAGGAGGAATATTCAATATCCATAGTACATTCAAATAAGCACATAACCCTTTCTAAAAACATTCCAGTTTCATCTTCTCCAACCCTTGACTATCTTCCATTCATATGCATATGACCTCAGGCCTCTGGCTGGGTGGAACCAGTAGACCCTGGCCTTCTATCAATCATTTTGATTAATCAACCTGGCCCTTGCCCCAACCATTGCAGATGCTGCTTTTCTTCCCTCAGCTGTATAGCACAACATCTCTTACTGTACTTTCAGAGGTTACAGATAACAACAACCAGAATAACCACCCAAGAATCAAAAGTTTCATTTCCCAAGCGCATTCGTTCTTTCTCACTCTAAATCCCATGCTCCCATGAGTCTGGAGGCATTGCCACTATCCTGTTCCTGACGCCAGCTGTAAAAACAGCATGGTGGAGGCGTCTGAACTCCACCTCTTAGGATTCAGCCTTGGGATGTCGATCTTGATTCTCCTTCCCCCTTGTGAAATCAGAGGCAGACAGACGCCTCTGCCACACCATTTTACAGTGTGTGTGTATGTGTGTGTTAGTGTTTTCTTGTCTCTCTCACCAGTATATGTGGCCCTCCTGCCCAGTAATGGATGGAACAGTACCTGAGAGTTTACAGCAGATGCAGGCACCGGAAAAAAAAATTTTTTTTTTTAACAATTTGGTATTTCCAAAAAAGGATTGACATAGTTGTTGTAGTTGTCTTGGGGAAAAAATCAAAACTTTGGTGGGCTTTTCTACACAAATGGCCAGCCCTGCATCCTGACAAGGCCCTGCACCCCCCACACCCTCCCTTCTCCAGCTGATAAACTGACCATCTCTCCCTAGATGAAAATGACTGGCGCATCTTCACCAGGTGCATCCAAGTGGAAGGACAAGGATATGAGTATGTCATCTTTTTCCACCCGTCCCAGAAAAAGTCCGTCTGTCTTTTCCAACCAGGCCCCTACCTGGAAGGAGCCCCAGGGTAAGGTCACAGGCAGGGCCAAGTGGGCATCCTTGGTGGCCTTCTGAGCTTTGCTCAGCAGGGTGGGTGAGTACTCATCAAGCCTTGGAGTCTGCACCCCTCTCTAAGGATCCGGGCAGGGGGTGGGGCCACACTGGCTTCAGTCTCACAATGTTAGGCCTCAGTGGGACATCCCTGATCATCTGCACCAGTCCGCATTGTGCAAATAAGGGAAAGCCTCCTTATTGAGGTCTCAGAATCTTCCAGCAAGAAGGGTCCTTAGAGGCCACTTTGAAAATGATGTGGTACACTTGGGAGAGAGCAAGATCTGGACTCAAGAGCCCAGCTTCCAATCCTGCTCTGGCACTGCTGGCATTGGGACCCCAGGCAAGCTTAATCTCTGAACTTCAGTCTCTTTACCTGAAACCTGGGGCAATAATATCTACCTACCAGGGTGGCTGAGAGATGTGATATTATGGGCCTATGTATGTATACAAGCTCAAGAACTGTAAAGCACAATATAGACATCAAAGACCATCTATCCAAACCTCATATTTTACCTATGAGGAAACTGAGGCACACAGAGGTGAGGCAACTTGCCCAAGGTAGCACAGGCAGTCAAGGTCAGACCCAGGACACAGATCCAGTAGTTAGGACTCCAAGTCCATTGCTCCCTCCACTTTACTCTGCTGCCTCCACACTTGGAATAGACCTAGGAAGGAACCCAGAGTGGATATGGCACAACCACAAAAGAAATCAGGCTGGCCCTGGGCCTCTTGCCTAAGGGAACTGGACCACTGAGTCCAAGTCTGTGGTTGTCTGTCTTCCTCTCCATCCCTGTTCCTGCTCCAGACAATCCCCAGGGGCTGTGGCTGGTGCCTGAGTTCCTGCAAGGGGGAGGGAGAAGGAGGGAGCAGGAGCAGCGTTAGGATCCCAAGGCCTCAGAGGAGCTCAGTTGCAGTTAAACAGAATCCCTGGGTGGTGCAAACTAGCCAAAAGGTTGGTGATTCGAATCTACCCAGAAGTGCCTCAGGAGACAGGCCTGGTGATCTGCTTCTGGAAGGTCACAGCCGTGAAGACTCCAAAGCACACAGCTCTACTCTGCACACAAGAGAGTGCCATGAGTCAGAATCAACTCAACACCAACAAACAACAACAACAACAAAATAGATGTAAGCACCTCTGCTGGCCATGAATTCAGACTGCCTCAGCCATGCCAAAGGCATCCTCCACGGGACACTCTTCTCCAAACTAGAGCTGCAGACACCCCTACTCAGGCCACAGGTCCCCTCGTTTCTGAAGAGGCAAATTCCAAAGAGACAGAGATGGGGGTGAAGTGCGTCTGATTTATTTAGGGGTTTGTGGAGGTGGGCAGAAGAGGACCATCCAACATTGAGGCCAGGCCCAGTCAGTGGACTGAGTGGGGTCCAGAGAAGACAGCAGGATCCACCCAGCCCCTAGGCAATGTGGGGGTAATGTGACTGGCCGGCCAGGGGTCACCCTGCAGAATCCACAAACCTGCCAATGGCTCCCCTGCCTGGCTAATGAGGACAACGAGGGATAAGCAGGCCTGGGGTTTGCTCCTTTTTCCTTCTTTCAAGCAATTTGGGGGGTAGAGAGGGGGGCGTTCAAAGTACGCATGAGGCTTTGCAAACATGTCATCATTCACTCTGATGATGTAGGTATTATTTTTATTCACAATTCATAATGGAAAAATGAATGCTCAGAAAGGTTAGAGTCCTAGGCTGGTTTCTCTAGAGGAGCAAAACCAGTGACATGTATATATATATATATATATATATATATATATTTAGAGAGAGAAAGAGATTTATTTCAAATAAATGGCTCATGCAGTTGTAGGGGCTGGCAAGTCCCAAATCCATGGGTCAGGTGGAAGGCTGGAGGCTTCTGCTAACTGACGTGGTGACAAGGGCTGATGAACTCAAATTGACAGGTCAGACGGAGGGCTGCTGGCGCACAGGGTTGTGGGAACTGGCGAATCCCAAGATCAGCAGGTCAGGTTGGCAGGCTGCTGGCTCACACCCCAAGAGCTGGAGGTCACAGGATGACAAGTTGGGTGTAGGATCCAGAGAAAGCAAGCGAGCTTTGCCAGAATGTCCACATATGTCGGATGCAGGCCACAGCCCCAAGGAAACTTCCCTTACGTCAGATTGCAAAATGGAGGGTAATTACATAATACTGAGAACGATGGCCTAGCCATGTTGACGCATAACATTAACCACTGCACTTGGAAATTTGCTCAAGATCACAGAGGTAGCGTGAAGAGTCAAGCCAGGTTGGTTCGGTTCCATGGCCCCCTGCTCTTTCCACCAAAGAGAGGGAGAAGGCAAGGGTCCAGGGAGCCCATTGCAGCAGGCACAGGAGGGTGATTCGCAGTAGTGCAGCACGGATGTCTGCCCTGGTCCACGGAGAATCAGGATCTGGCTTTTGAAAATCAGAAAGGCAAATCTGTTTTGTGTTTTTTATATTCTAAAGTTGTGTGCCTTTCTATTTTCCCCAATTTACCTAACAAGGAGGAGGCCCTTGGTGATGCAGCTGGTTAACACACTCTGCTGCTAACTGAAAGCCACCAGCAGTGCCTCAGAAGAAAGGCCTGGCAATCTACCTCCAAAAGGTCACAGCCATTGAAAACCCTATGAAGCAGAGTTCTACTCTGATGCACATGGGGTCCCCATGAGTCAGAATCGACTCGATGGGAACTGGTACCTAACGATGAAGTAGCTTTGGCACGAGGGTCAGCTTATACAAGTGAGGATAAGAATTTTACACACCTTAAATAAAGCCAGTGTTTCCAGTATCCTGCAGAAGTGGGCTTTCGGCAGACAGCACTGCTCAGGTGTCCACCTTGCTGGCACTTTATAGGTTATAAGCTACATTTCACATTTACCTATCTTGAAAATGTGGGCCCAGCACTTGTCCTAGTGATTGATAAGCTGAGCGATGGCTCACAGCCATGCTTCGAAGACTCTGACAAAAAGTTCTGGGGGTTTCCGTTCCCTGTATGAGTGCAGCCGTCCAAATAATGGCAGTTGTTGCCAGCAGTGTTTTTAACTCTATCAGAAAAAAAGTGGGGTTTTTTCCTGATAAAATAAAATAATTGTCTCAGTGGTTGCTAACGCATGCTAAAGCAAAAAAGGAGAAAAGCTCGGCTGGTTTTAACTGGTTTGATCAGACAGGAGCTAGTTCTTTGTCTTTCCTGTTGGGCTGCCCTGAGGTTGAAGGTCTGTTTTTGGAGGAATCTGGAGAAAGAGTGAAGCCAGGGGTTGTTCCAGGATGGAGGGAGGGCTCAGGCTCTGCCCAGGGCCGAAGTCCAGCCTTCCTCCCCACCCCTCCTCCAGGTTTGCCCATGGAGGGTCCCTGGCAGCCATGATGGATGAGGCCTTCTCTAAAACTGCCTACCTGGCTGGAGAGGGGCTGTTGACACAAAGCCTCAACATCAGGTTCAAAAAGTGAGTACGGATCCTTGGGGTACTGGCCAAAGTCATAGCGTTTTCATCACTGAGGGGATGGCCACCCTCGGCAGCTGGGCACAGGGACCCTGCCTGCTTCCCTCCTTCCGCAGCCTACTCCCAAGCAATCCCTCTAGTTCTTGGCCAGAATGCAACTTTTGCCATAGCACCCTGGGAGCCAGCAGATGGGGCCTGAGCCCAGGGCCACTTACGAGACCTTGAGGCAGGGTAGGGTGAACACAAGGATGGGGATGGAGTATGGAGGGGTGGGGGCGGGGTCCTCATGAGGGATGGGCTAAGCTGGCTCCTCTCCCAGTCTGATCCCCGTGGGCTCGCTGGCTGTACTGAATATTGAAGTGGAAAAGATTGAGGACCGGAAGATTTACATCTCCTGTGTCACCCAGAGCAGAGACCAGCAAACAGTTTATGCTAAGTCCTCAGGTAAAGAGGTCCTCAGCCTCCGCCCCCATGCCCTGTCCTGCCGTGGCCCACTCCAGAACAAATGCAATGGAGGAAGAACGCTAAGGATCCAGTCCCAAGCTGGGGCCCAGCATTTTAGGGGTGGGATTGGGCACCAGCTGTGGACACAGGAAAAATGTGGAGGAACCCAACTTAGATTTTTTTCTACATATGGCTCACCCAGCCTGTACAGCAAGGGCAGGATCCTCATAATGGGTTACCGGGAACAAAATGCTCAGAGCACCCCATCAGCTGCTACCATCCCTGCCCTGGCTCCTGACACTCAGCTCACCTTACTCTTGCAGCTGTTTTCCTTCAGCTACAGCTGGAAGAGGAGTCATCCCAGTAACAGTCACCCTGCCTGCAAGAGAGCCTACCTCCGACCACCCTGGCTTCCTGGGACCCACCACAGACCAGGCGGGGTTCCCAGGAAGCAACTGGAGAGGTGAGGGAGGGCGTTTTCCTCTGAGTAAATAAAGTCTTACAGCCCCATTTTTCTGCCTAAGACCCTTCAGTAGTTGGAAATCCAAATCCTTCCAGGGCCTCCCACATACCAGCTTCCCCTTCAGCGCCAACGGAAGAGAGTAATGGAGCAGCTGCCCCGCGCCAGGTGCTGCAATGAAAGGATGCGCAACTGGGGGGTCAGGAGCAGTCCACACAGAGTGCTCCATCACACTCCTCCCATCCCCACCTATCATGGGTACAACGGAGGCACAGGAAGGGGAGAGGTCCACTTTATGAAAGATCAGGAAAGGCTTTATAGAGGAAGTTGTGCTCCAACTGACTCTGAAAAGTTAAGTGGTGTGCACCAGGCAGGCAGGGGAGGGGAGCAAATTCCAGGAGGAGGAGTAAAAGCAAAGGCACTCAGGAGTGAAAGACGTCAGCGACTGACTTTGGAGACCCGCAAGTGCAGCGTAGGGCAGGAGTTAGGGAGAGATAAGAGACGCTCACATGTTGCTATGATGCTGAACAGGTTTCAGCTGAGCTTCCAGACTAAGATGGACTAGGAAGAAAGGCCTGGGGATCTACTTCTGAAAATCAGCCAACGGTCTTATCTACAACCAGCCATGGTGCAAGACTGAGCAGCATTTTGTTCTGTTGTACCTGGGGTCACCATGAATCAGCCAACTAACAATAACAGGTAGGCAGGTTGGCAGGGGCAAGCCATGGAAGGCTTCGTAAACCCTGCTATGGAGCTTGAACTTTGTCCTGTAGGCAACAACAAGGCGCCTTTCAAGGGTCTGGGCTGGAGAACAACATAAAGTTTTGATTTTTGGAACGATGACTCTGGTAGTAGTTAGGGGTCAGCAAAACTGAAGGCAGGAACACCTAGTGCTGCTGTAACAGAAATACCACAAGTGGATGACTTTAACAGAGAGAAATTTATTCTCTCACAGTCCAGTAGGCTAGCAGTTCGAATTCAGGGCACCAGCTCCAGGGGAAGGTTTTCTCTCTGTGTTGGCTCTAGGGGAAGGTCCTTGCCGTCAATCTTCCCCTGGTCTAAGAGCTTCTCAGCTCAGGGACGCCAGGTCGAAGGGAGGCACTCTTTCTTGGTGGTGGGAAGTCCCTGTCTTCTCTGCTCGCTTCACCCTTTTATAGCTCAAAAGAGATTTGACTCAAAAATACAGCCGAATCCTGTAGATTGTATCCTGCCTCATTAACACAACTGCCTCTAATCCTGCCTCATTAACATCACAGAGGATTTACAACACAGAGGATAAATACATCAGATCACTAAATGATGGGCAACCACACAATACTGGGAATCATGGCCTAGCAAAGTTGACACACATTTTTGGGGACACAGTTTAATCCATAACATATGAGTCAGAGCCATAAAGATGAGCCATGTGGGAAATGCAGCAATTTGCCACAAATTGTATCTAGTAGATCCGCAAAGATACCATCTAGGATGACTCTGAGTTTCTGGCTTGGGTGTTTCAGGTGGCATCATTGGGAATACAGAAGGAGCAGGTTTGGGTGGGATAGATTATGAACTCAGTTTTGCATGTGCTGAGCTTGAAATGCCCATGGAAATTTCACATGGGGAGAGCCAGCAAGGACCTGGATATTGGGGTTTGGGGCTTAGGGGAGAAATCCTGGCAGGAAGTGGAAATTTGTGAGTCTTCGATATAAAAACTGACATAAAACCCCGAGAGCGGATTATGCAGAGTGAAAGTGAGGAGAAGGCGAGAGGAGGACCAGTGATGGGGAGGCTGGGGTGGGGAGGGAAAAATCTGTAGCCACCAACTATCCCCTCCTCCCTTTCTCCTTTTGTGCTTCCACGGTTGCCCTTGATAATCTATTAAACCCAGAGCCTAAATCACTGTATTCTGAAAAACTGATTGCTCTTTACTTATGGCCAATAAAAACCTCAAAAACCTGTTGCCGTGAAGTCGATTCCGATTCATAGCGACCCTATAGGACAGAGTAGAACTGCCCCCACAGGGTTTCCAAGGAGTGCCTGATGGATTCCAGCTGCGACTTTTTGGTTAGCAGCCAAGCTGGAGAGCTGAATCTCCATTCAGACACTCTCAGGAGAAGAAGAGAAATATTTATAGTTCATCCTTCCTATGCAATCGAGAAAAAGAAAAACAAAACCTTGGAGTTTGAGTTTTCATGTCAAAATAGGTTGAATGCATCCTGCTACCTCTCTGCTGCGACCAATGTTTAAGAGAAGTAGTCAGAGGGTAGAAATGCCCAGAGGTGGGAGTCTCTTAGGCAAAGCCCCACACTAGGCTGGGTGTGTCAGCCTTGATTGGGTAAGGTGAGGTGGGTAGGCAGGGATCTAAGTTTGGAATAACACTTAACCAAAAGGTCAGCAGTTGGAATCCACCAGCACTCCTTGAAAACCCTATGGGGCAGTTCTACTCTGTCCTGTAGGTTCGCTATGAGTCAGAATTGACTTGACGGCAACAGGTGGTTTTGGTTTTTGGTGTCTTGACAGATGCCTCTCTTTTCACAGGAGGCCAAATATTGCAGCTTTCTAGGCAAAAACAAAGGTCCCTGGGTGGTGCAAACAGTTTGCACTCAGCTGCTAACCTAAAGGTTGGAGGTTCAAAGCCACCCAGCCACACCTCAGGAGAAAGTCCTGGCAATCTGCTTCCATTAAGATTAGCACCATTGAAAACCCTATGTATGGATCTCCAGTTCTCCTCTGTAACACCTGGGGTCACCACGAGTCAGAATCGACTTGACGGCACCTAACAACAATAACAAAGGCAGAATAACAACAGGAGTTGCTACCCCAACATTTTCAAAGTCATCTCCATAAGTGGGTATTTATCTGGAATGCAGCTACTGCAGAGGTAGATGCGATGGAGGCCAGTAGGAGAACCAAGCAAATGTGGCAGCCAATCTGCCTTGAAGCAGAGGATGTATGTTCTACCGACACCTGAGTCAAAAGCCGAGAGAAATCAACAAGTGAGCAAGGTGACTGCAAGATCAGCCAATTCAAGAAGGCAGGGATTATAAGTAGCTGGTACTGCCTTCAAAAAGGGTCCCTCTAAGGCCTTCCTGGGAGAGCTAGGTCATTCATTGCAGGTCCTGGACAAGGAGCCAGAGCTGCAAGACACAAGATTTCACCAACATCATCACCTGCCAGAAGCTGCAGGGAGCACTGGTGGCCAAGTCATGCCACCTGAGGCCACCACTCAAGGCCACAGGACATATTGCTTAGCAAGGCCTGAAAGCCCAGGAAGTCTTGCTGTTGCCCACCTACCTGGAGGAAAGGTCTGCCCCCTGTCTGTCTCTTCCATATGTGTTGAGCCCAGGAAAGCACTCTGTACTACCCAGTCCTCTAAGTGTCCTCTGCCATGGCACCCAAAACAAAAAACAAACCCAGTGCCGTCCAGTCGATTCCAACTCAGAGTGACCCCATGGGACAGAATAGAACTGCTCCATAGGGTTTCCAAGGAGCAGCTGGTGGGTTTGAACTGCTGAGCTTTTGGTTAGCAGCCAAGCGCTGTATCACTGCCCCACTAGGGCACCAGCAACAGAAAATAGGTCAGGGTCTTTGGGTCACCAGTGAACTTCACAAGGAGTGGTAGCAATGGTGTTGGGAGAGTTGAGGAGGCAACACTGTGGGTCTCCACCTCACCCCACCCCCACCCAAGGGAGCTGCTCCTCTGGAATCTGAAAACTCTGAGGGTTCAAGAGGAAACAATGCTTCACAATATCAGAGGTTTGGGTTCCAGTCTCACCTCTGCTACTGATTGCCACATCACTTCTTTCTGGGGCTGTTTCCCAATCTGTAAAATGATGAGGTGACCTTCAATTTCCTTCTAGGTCGATATCTTATTGTTTTAATCAAGACAACTGGTGGTTGCCCAGTGCCAGTCATTTGCCTAGGGGCTCTCGGATCCACCCCCACCCTTCCCCTACTCCGCTTTACATTGCAGAGGCTGGTGCACCTACAAACTGCATTTCCCAGTCTCCCTTGTTACCTGACCTTGAGTGGCTCTGGTGGCAGACTGGAAGGTGGAAAGGGGAGAAGCCTGAGTATTCTCCCCTTCTGTCTGCTTCAGAAGGCTGTGTCTCCTATGTGATTACAGTTCCTGCCAGACAGCTCCCTCACCATCCTGATTACTTTTTAGATTCTTCCATGGCCTTTGTAACAAGTTCCCTGGGTTAAATTCCCTCTGTTGGACCACCTAAAAAAAAAAAAACCCCATTGCCATAGAGTGGATTCCAACCAATAGCATAGTGACCCTATAGGACAGAGTAGAACTGCCCCATCGGGTTTCCAAGGAGTGGCTGGTGGATTTGAACTGTTGACCTTTTGGTTAGCAGCCAAACTCTTAACCACTGCGCCACCAGGGCATCTAGCAAATACCATTTTCCTGCCCAGCCCCTAAGACCACCAGGCTGTGGATTATCCGTAGTCGATTTTCACTCCCCCTACTGTATAGCCCCGATGGCAGGCACTCAGGCATACCGCCTTAATTTGATATCCACAAAGAGAAAGACACCGAAGAGGAGAAGGAGGAGGAAAAGCGAACTGACAGGGAGCACAATCATGGCTAAATCCAAATCTCAGCCCATTTGCCCATACACAGTTGCACAGCTGAACATGGCTGGAGAAAAACACACGCCATGCTGCCTAGTCTCATTTTAAAGTCCTCATCACAAGTCTAAGTGAACTGAAAACCAAACCAATTGTCATGAGGTTGATTCTAACTCATGGCGACGCCGTGTGTTGCAGAGTAGAACTGCACTCTGTAAGGTTTTCAAGGCTGTGAACTTTCAGGAGCAGACCATCAGGCCTTTCTTCTGAGGTGCCTCTAGGTAGGCTCGAATCACCAACCTTTCGGTCAGTAGTTGTGCACTTAGCAATTTGCGCCACCCAGCGGCTCCTCGCAATGGTAAAGTGGGCCCTTAGTTCTGCCCAGTAATGATCCTGCATTTCCCTAGACTGTTCACTCTTCTACTCTCCTAGGCCATGTTCGCACCTGCTCCCCTCTACTCAAACCTTCAATACCTCCTCCCTCAGGGTCACTCTCAGCTGATTACAGGTAGTCCCCAACTTAGGATGTCTTCCAGCTATGAAGAACCACGCTTACAAACATCTGTTTGTTGTTTTTTTTTTTTTACATCCTATGATTAGTAATATGTACTAATACATCATTGCAGTGCGTAACTTGCTGATGTTCTCATTCTCAAATGTTCACTCACAGATGTTGAAAGATCAGATTCATAGAGATACTGATAACAAAAGGCAATAATAATGAAAACCAAAAAAAGAAAGAGGTATTCAACTTAGTCAGAACCGACTTACGATGGAGTCGTTGCAACGGAACCCCCTGGTAAGTTGGGGACTACCTGTACTTGCTTCCTGTTTCGTGGAGAAAGGAGAAGCATTCAGAAGAGCACAAGCTCCCACCACCACATCTCTTCCCTTACCAGCCTCTGCCCGTTTACCTTCTCTTCAGTAACTTGGGGGTGAACTGTCTACATACCAGGCAAAGGACAATCCCTAGACTTATTTCTTGTGCATGAAACCCGATCTTCTTGCCAATTAAGGACCTGGTGCCAACAGTTCTCCATTCTCTCTTCTGCATTATCAATTCCCCCCTTCATTGGATCTATTAGCATATAAACATGCTATTTCTCTCATTTTAAAGATTCTCTCTTCATCCCACTTCCCCCTCCAGCCACTGCCCTACTTCTTTCCTACTCTTTCAGCAAACTCTTCAAGAGAATTGTCATCTTAGTCTGGGTTCCCTACAGAAACAAAACCAGTGAGATATATGTGTATAGACAGAAAGAGATTTACTTCAAGGGATTGGCTGACACAGTTGTGGGGGCTGGCAAGTTAGGCAGCAAGCTAGGGATTTCTGCAGGCTTGTGTCCCAAGATCCGTCATTCAGGCGATGGGATGAGTGCAGAGTAGAGAGAAAGTGAGTTCTGCCCAAGTATTGATTTATAATCTGGAGGCAGGCCACACCCTAAGGAACTTCCCTTTCAACTGATTTACATTATGTCATCTTACATTACATTAAGTTACATTACATTACGGAACAGCAACTAATCTAGTGTTTGGCCAAACCACTGGGAACCACAGCCTAGCCAAGTTGACAGATAAAATTAACAATCCCAGTTCTCTATACTCTTTCTCCTTCTATTCTTTCTTGAGCCCACACCAATCAGGATTTTGGCACCCCCTCCCCACACAACACTGATCCCACACAACACTGAGACTGCTCTTGTCGAGGTCACCAATGACTTCACATGCTCAGTCTCCATCTTACCAGAACTCGCCTCTGGTAACCATCTGGTATTGCTAGCGGCTCTCTCCTCTCGGAAATGCTTTCTTTACTTGACCTCAGGGACACCACACTCCCCTGGTTTTCCTCCTTCCTCTCTGACTGCCACTTCTCAGTCTCCTTTGCTAGTTCCTCCTCTTCTTAACCTCTAAATGTTGGAGCACCCAGGACTCAGTCTGTGGATTCTTTCTCTGGATTGAATTGTGTCGCCTGAAAATATGTTCTAATCCTAACCCATATTCCCATTTAAGAATGGGTTTTCTTCATTATGTTAATGAGGTAGTATTAGTGTAGGGTGTGTCCTTTTTTTTTAAAATTTATTTATTGTGCTTTAGGTGAAAGTTTACAAATCAAGTTTGTCTCTCATACAAAAAGCCATACACACCACGCCGTGCACAAAAAATATGGAACACTTCACGACTTTGCCTGTCATCCTTGCACAGGGCCCATGTGTCTTAGGCTGGGTTCTCTAGAGAAGCAAAACCAGTAATACATATAAATATACAGAGATTTACAAAAAGGAAACAGCTCATGCGATTGCAGGGGTTGGAACATCCCAAGCCCTCGGATCAGGATAGAGTCCTTTCCCAATTCACGGAGCCGCAGAAGCTGGTGAACCCAAGATGAGAAGGCTGGAGAGTGGGGATCCTGCTCACAGGTTGTGGCCATCCAGGAATTCCCAAGGTCAGCAGGCAAGACCACAAAGTTTCTCCTGAGTCACTTAGCTGCAGGGGCTGGTGAACCCAAGATAGGCAGGTCAGGGAGCAGGACTCTTGCTCGCAGGCTGTGAAGATTGGTGAATCCCAGGATGGACAGGTAAGCTGCTAGCTCAAGTCCCAAGAACCAGAAGTCAGACAAAAGACAGCTGCTGGATCCAGAACAATCCAACAACCTTTGCAAGGTGACCAGAAAGGTAGTAGACGGTGGAAGGAGGAGAGATGAAAGCTGACAGGGTGGTGAGCTGCCACAGGTCCCACCCCTGCCGGTACCACTCAGTAGATTCCATCATGGAGGTGATCACATATCCAATTTCAACAGGACAGAGATCACAACATTATATAACTCCCAAAACACTGAGAATCATGGCCCAGCCAAGTTGACACACAATCTTAACCATCACACCATGCTAATCTTCTCTGTATCGTTCCAATTCTAGTAAATGTGCTGCCAAACTGAGCACTAGGATATGTCTTGAATCGAACTCTTTTGAGATCCAAAAGAGCAGATTAAGCAAGCAAGCACAAAAGGATGGGAAGATACATGCCACATGATCGCCAATGAACCTGGGAATAAAAGCTGAAAGAGACAAGGAACTTCCCCCAGAGTGGGCACCCTGAATTTGGACTTCTAGCTTCCTAAATTATGAGAAAACACATTTCTGTGTGGTAAAGCCACCCACTTGTGGTACTTCTGTTATAGGAGCACTAGATAACGAAGACACCCCTCTACACTTCTCCCTGGATGATCTCACCCAATTTCATGGCTTTAAATTTCATCTGTACTTCTGTTGACGCTCACATTCTAACTCCAGTCTGGACCTCTCCTCTGAGCTCTAGACTTGAATACCAACTATCTACCCAACGTCTCCACTAAAATGTCTAACAGGCATCTCAAATGCAATAGATCCAAAACTGAGTTCCTATATTTCCCTTCTCAGTACATGGCAACTCCTTTCTCCCAACTGCTCGGGCCAAAATTCCTGGATTCATCCTTTCTCCTTCAGGGCCTCCAATTGATCCATCAGGAAATCCTGTTACTCTATTTTCAAAATAAATCCAGACACTGTCTGCTACAATCCTGATGCATACCCAAATCATCTCATACCCAGATTATTCCAATGGTCAGCCATCTGGTTTCCCTGTCTCTACCCTTGCTCCCTTTATTCTATTCCCACACAGCCACCAGAGGCAAGTCGTATCACTCCTCTGCTCACCACGAGTAAAAGCCAGAATCAGTACAGTGGCTACAAGTCCCCACAGTCTGGCCCTACCTCTCGGACTTCATCTCCCCCTCACTCATTCTGCTCCAGCTATACTGGCCTCGTTGCCTTCTTCAATACACCAGGCATGCTCCTGCCTCAGGGCCTTTGCATTTGCTACTCCCTCTGACTAGAACGGAGCCCTGGTGACTAGTGGTTAAGAGCTCAGCTGTTAACCAAAAAGTCAGCAGTTCAAATCCACCAGCCACTCCTTGGAAACCCTATGGGGCAGTTCTACTCTGTCCTGTAGGGTCACTATGAGTTGGAATCAATTCAACGGCAATGGGTCTACCTAGAATACTCTTCCCTCAGATATCCTGCATGGATTTTTCCTTCATATTGTTACTCGAAAGTTACCTTCTCAAGCTGGCCATTCCTGATCACTCTATTTAAAATTGCATACTCTCTTTCCCTCCTTATTGTTATCTAATAAACCATATATTTTACTGATTGATGTTTGTTTATTGTCTTTCTTCTCCCACTAAAGTATAAACTCCATGAGGGCAGGGGCTTTATCTGTTCTTTCAATGCTGTATCTCAGAGCCAAGAACAATGCCTGGCACATAGTAGGTGCTCAGCAAGTATGGTTGAATAAATGATTAAAGGAAGCCACAGAATCAAACTGCACTGGATCCTATCCTGCCTCTGAACTTCTTACATGGAAGCCGAAAATGTTCTTACTGTCAGTCAGATTGAGTTGGGGTTTCTACATTCTCATACTTTCAGCAGAGGTCAGCCTAACTCTTTCCTGCCTGTAATCTCATTTAATCTTCACATTGCTGCTGAGAGTTTGCTGTATTCGCTCCATTTTCCTGATGGGAAAAATGAACTCTAGAGAAATTAAGTTACATGTTAGAGGTCACACAGCTAGTAAGTCTCAGAGCCCAGCTTTCTGTCCTTTCTGACTCATGCTAAAGCCCTGAGCTCTTGGCTGCAGCATTCCACACAGACTGGCCCTCCCTAGACATGACACTAGGGCTGAGCTGGAGTCAGGAGCCACGGTAATGGAGGGGCTGGGGATCAGCGGGGGATCTCTGCAAAAGAAAAGCTTATTCCATCAAAACACTTGAGCATCAGAGGCCACAATAATCATTGCATTAACTGGTTTGTTTCGCCTGGTTTCCTAAGTTGTCTTGTTGTTTGTGTGTTTATTGTCCATTTCTCTCCTTAGACTGCTCCCCATTCTATGTATCCCCACAACTAGCATAGTGTTTGGTACATTTTAGGAGTTCAACAAATGGGTGATGAATGAAATGAAATGAAACAATTCTGTTTAATAACCTCAATGCTATCCTATAGACCCAAGGTAACTCACTCCACTTTTCACATCTAACAAGCCCCACAGAGCAATCCCCAGACTGAGAGACCCCTGAGAGGTGCTGAGGGCCACACCAAGATCTCATTCCCTTCTTCTGCTTCCTGGCTAGAGGGCCCTACAATTAATTTATTCAACAAGTCCTGATTATCTGCCTTGTGCCAAGCACTGTCCTCACGATGCTTACAGTCTAGTAAGGGAGACAAACATTAAACAAATAATCACACAAATAAACAGAGAGGAAAAAACTTAAAAAAAAAAAATAGCTCACACAAAGATCCATAAAGGAAGAGCGTTGCTGTTGTGTGCCATCGAGTAGATTCCAACTCATAGCGACCCTATGTGACACAGAAACCTTTCCGTCAGCAACTGAGCTCTGAACCACTGCACCACCAGGGCTCCTTCAAGGAAAAGTAGGGGTCCCTAATGTAGATAGGAGAGTGCCATTGAGGGTCTCCAGATCTGAAGGATGAAGAGTGGTCCTAGGAGAGGAAATATCCCATGAACAGGTCCCAGGTAGGGGATGAATTTGCAGCCTTTGAGAGACTGAAGGGTGGCAGGTGTGTCTGCACTACAGTCGATGGTCCTGTCTCCTCAGTGGTGGCTATGCTTCCTGGGATCTGCCTGCAGTGGGGGAGACCCTCTCTGTTCACAGTTTAACAGCCTTCTGCCAAGGATGGGGGCGGGGCACAGGTCAGCCTGATCTGACTCACTGTCGGAATCCAGCTCTCTCCTGGGTGTCTCCATGTCCAGAAATCCTGAGCCTGGCCACCCAGTTTCCAGAGAATTGTTCACTGCAGGTCGTTCTGCCCTGGAATTGGTGGGATGGCCTGGCAGTGTGCTCTGAACAGGCCAGTGGGGACCAAGGCAGGATCCTAGCAAGGTGGGCTTTGTGTGCCCATGACTGTGGGCTTCACCTGGGAGGGCCAGGGTGAGGCCAGTTCTGCACGGAGGGACGGCAGCCACTGCTCACTGGCGGCCTTCTTCCCTCTTTGCTGCACCCTCGCCCCCACTCCCCAAGGGGCCCAGGCCCAGCAGAGGGGGCCCGGGGTGTGGAGCTGGCCATGGCTGGAAAAAGGAGTTAAGAAGGCAGGTCGGCTGATGGCTGCGGAGACAGAATTGTGTTTATCCAGGAAAAGAGGTCGGACGTAGGCAGCGGAGGCCCCTGCCAGCTCCTCCCAGAAGGACTAGGCTGGAGGAGCAAGCTGGAAAGGAAGCTGCTCCTCTCCGGGTTCTGAACGCTCTGGGCCAGAAGCCAGGACCCAGCGGCGGCCCACAGGTGAGGCCTCCCCTCTGGGCGCCCGAAAGACCGCTCGGAGTCCCGGGCAGACGGTCGCAGCTTCGGTCGGGCTCCCGGGAGTGCGGCGCGCGGATGCGGTGAGCGCGCGGCGGCGGAGCTTCCCCGAGCCCACTCAAGGGATGGCAGAGAATCAATGCTGCCTTTGTGTTCCGCGGTTTCCAGGGGAGAAAAAGAGAGGAGAGTGGGAGGAGCGGCTCAACGGCCCATCCCGCCCTGAAGACTTGGGATGCAGTGGGGCTACGGAACAGGAGTCGGACCGGTCAGGGCTAAGAGGAGGGAAATTCCGTGCCCCCGAGAAGTGCGTCTCCTTGGACCGGCTCCTGGAGCCCTCAGATCAGCAGCCAGTGGTGCAGCGAGTCTGCTTCAGGCCTGGAGCGGCTAGGGAAGACGAGGGAGGGGCCAGCAGGTGGGGCTGGGGCCGAAGGACGGCTCAGTCCGGAGAAGAGCGCGCCCGGGCAGGGGAGGGTGTCCCGAGGGGCTCCAGACAGGGATGGATTAGCCAATAAACGAGGTAGGCACGGGCTTAACTGTGCTTACTTACTAATCCGTAGTGAACAAGTTCACATGGGTTTCACGCACAATTAAGGCCATGCGGACCTTGCTTACTGTAAACCGGTGCAGACTGTGCTTACAGGTTAACCCGCCCCTGGCTCCAGGCCAGATCTTGGAGAAGAGCCCTTGTCTTTGGAATGGGGGCTGTGGGCTGGGCGGGGCGGGGGGGGGTGGTTAAGTCTGCCTAGGGCCTCGGTGTCACTTAAGGAGTCGCGTGTATATGAGCCAGGTTCCCGGTCTGGAACCTTTTGTTAATGCGACTGTTATTCTACTTCTTATAGTAGCCCGGTCTTCTAGTGGCTGTGTTGTGCCCTCTGAGGTGGGTGCGAGCATCTTTAGCACCAATGAGAGAGCTTGTATATTGGGCGTACAAGGCCTGCATCTGACAATGTGACTGTCAGGCTCTGGGCTACCTCCATTTCCTCCACACCGCCCCCGCCCCCCGTCACCCTTTGTCTTTACTGCTCAAATATAGGCCAGTGAGCCCCAGGCCCCCAGGGAAAAAGAAGGCGCTGCAGTGCACAGCGGGTGTACACTCGCAGCATCACCCACCTCCGGCTCCCCTTCTCTCCTCTGCCCAGGTCTCCAACCTGAGACCCTGGATTCCTCTTCGCGGAATCTGGACTTTCATCGCTCCCACCCCACCGCATGTGGCTCTTGGAGAAAGTTGGCTACAGGGTGGGGACCGCCGAGCCTGGGGCCCGGTGGGCACCCTCCAACCTGTTCCCTAAGCGCCGCGCTCCGGGCGCGCCCGCCCGCGCCTGCCCCAACATCCTCACACCCGACCGTATCCCGCAGTTCTTCATCCCCCCTCGGCTCCCAGACCCAGGCTGCACCGAGCCCCCGGCCAGGCGCGACGCGGGCCGGCGAGGCCTCCCCGCGGTCTGCTCGCTGCCGCACTTGGCGGGCCGCGAAGGCTGGGCCTTCCTGCCCGAGAGCCCGCACACGCGCCGGCGCGAGTCCCTGTTCCACTCGCCGTCGCTCGCCCCCGCCGGAGGACTCCCTCCGGCTCAGTGCCGGCTGCACCTTTCCGCCCCGGACCTGCGCCTCTGCCGGGCCACCGACAGCGATACGGCCTCGTCGCCCGACTCATCGCCCTTCGGCTCCCCGCGGCCGGGCCGTGGCCGGCGCCGGCCACCCAGGCCACACTCTCTGTCTCCCGAAGAGGCGAGCTCGGCCGACACGAGCCCGTACGCTGCGCGCCGCGCAGGGCCGCCCATGCCGCCGCTCTTCCACCTCGACTTCCTGTGCTGCCAGCTGCGGCCGACCAAGGACAGCGTGCTGCGCCTCGGGCCCAGCGGAGGCCAGCTGCGCCTCTCGGCCGAGTACCAGGCCGGGCCCAGGCGGCTGCGGCTGCGCCTGGTGAGCGCCGAGGGCCTGCCCCGGCCGCGGCCGGGCCCTGGGAGCGGCGGAGGCGGCTGCTGCGTGGTGTTGATGCTGCGGCCGCGCGTGCGGCCGCGGGGCCAGCGGAGCCGCGTGGTCAAGTGCAGCGCCAACCCTATCTTCAACGAGGACTTCTTCTTCGACGGGCTCGGCCCGCCAGACCTGGCCGCCCGCAGCCTAAAAGCCAAGGTGCTGGACAGGGGCGCTGGGCTCCGCAGGGACACACTGCTAGGGGAGTGCGAGACGCCTCTGATTGCCCTGCTGCCCCCCTTGGGTGGAGGGCTAGGCCCAGGGACATCCCTGGCGCCTGCCCACCTTAGCCTTTAAACTGAGTGACTGTCTTTTCTTCAGGAGGCCTCGGCTGGGCCCGCACTTCATCATTCTTTCCATCTGCCCAGCGTATATTTATTTTTGCTAATAAAATGTCTGTTTGTCTCCAGCTTGGATCTCTCCTGTCTTTGGCACCTTACACGCCCAGATCTGTAACCTGTCCCCTTCCCTCTGCCCTGGCGGTAAAAGGGATGAAAGAAACTCATTCAGATCCTCAGAGTTGGAGCCGACCTTGGGAGTGCTCCGTAAACTTGAATGAGCATCAGAATGACCAGGCATCAGAAATCCTGGGCCCTGGACAAGCTTGTTAAATACACAGAATCCTGGGCTCCATCCCACAGAAATGCTGGTTCAGTAGATCTGGGCTGGGTAGGTCCTAGGGCCACTGCTCAACAAGGCCCCTACCCCTTCAGAGAGCCCTCCAACCACTGAGTCACTCTGGAAAAACTCTGTGACTAAAACCAACGCAAGCCACCTTCCTCTGGGGGCTTCTGGGGCTGCACAGGGGAAATCAGCACAAAAGCATCTCATCACTCCCCCACTCCCCGCATTCATACACATCTGTCCTGCATAGGTCAGGGATGTCATGCTAATGCCTGGTGCCCTCTAGGCTTCCTCCCTCTTGCCTATCCCCTCCACACTTGTGCCACCTTGGGGGCAAGCTTGGGGATAAGCAACAGCCAGAGCAGAGCAGCCGGTCCTGAGATGTGGTGTCACATGTCACAAAAACGAGAACTGGTGGGGGGAGGATCCGGCTGAGTGTGAGAGCTGTTTTCAGGGATTCTGGAAAAGGCTGTCCAGCGAGTAGGAGGAGGGTGCAGAAGATGGATAAATGTAGGTCAGATGGTGTTTACCTCCTACCTGATGTCTCTGACGTCAGCAGTGACCTTCTTTTCTCTCCCTCCACCTTCCCTGGAACTGGTTCCTCTTGGCTCAGGCCAGGCTTGGAGGAGAGAGGGCGGGGAAGCAGGCACTGGGCCAGCCCAGCTTCTCCTCCTTTTCCCTTGGGCCTTTTTCTCTTTTCTCATGGTTCCCTCTGTGGCTACAAACTAAAGCTAAGCCTGCTGGATCCTGATGAAACCTCAACACGTGCAACTCCAACACAGACACAGACACACACGCACACGCACATGCACACACACACACTCCTCCACTCAGATCTAGGCTCAATTCCTTCTCCCTGTCCTGGATTAGGTCCCCACCCAGCCCTTAGCAAGGAAAAGCTTGCTCCACACATCCACCAGGTGGTAGCATTGATCAAACAATAGTAAGTACTAACAGCTACACAGAGATTATCTCCACATCTCCATTCAAGGAGCCCTTCCAACAACCTGTCAAGCCCTTCATTCCTCCTAAGTTGGCAGTTCGAATCCACCAGCTGCTCCTTGGAAACTCTTTGGGACAGTTCTACTCTGTCCTACCGGGTCGCTATGAGTTGGCATTGATTCGAGGGCAACAGGTTGGTTTTTGTTGTTGGTAGTAAATCCCATGAGGTTGTAAGTACTATTGTTATTCAATGTGACATGGGGCATGCAATTATTAAGGGGTAGAACTAGGATTTGAACCCAGAAAGCCTGGTCCCAGTGTCCTTGTGCTTAATCACCTCACTATAATGTCCTCAGAGTCCCTGTGTCGTGCAAAATGTTAACATGCTCAGCTGCTAACCAAGAGGTTGGTGGTTCGAGTCCACCCAGAAGCGCCTCAGAATAAAGACCTGGTGATCTACTTCTGAAAAATTAGCCACGAAAAACCCTGATTTTTAAATATTCTCAACAGCTGAGCTACAGCCTCCTAACCAGGTCGTCCTAAAACAAGAGTTCTCTAATCTTTTCACACTTTGCCTGTTTGGATTCACACATGTGAATCTTGGGAAGCGTACCCACAGGTCTAGGTCTGTCCCTGGTACTGTACTTAAGCCCCCAAATCTTCCCGTAACAACCTCTGGATGCCCTTTGAAAGTGGCTAGAAGGAAACTTAGAGAATGAAATGGAACTTTTATGCATTCCTTCAACAGCACGTAATGAGGGTCTGTGAGGTGCCAGGGAGCCCCTGGGTGGTGAGAATGGTTAAACGTTTGGTGAACACTGGACTACTAACTGAAAGGTTGGTGGTTGAATCCATGCGGAGGTCCCTCAGAAGAAAGGCTTGGCAATCTACTCCCAAAAGATCACCAAACCAAACCCATTGTCACTGGGTCAGTTCTGACTCATAGCGACCCTACAGGACAGAGTGGGACTGCCCCATAGGGTTTCCAAGGGGCTGCTGGGGGATTTGAACTGCCAACCTTTTGGTTAGCAGCCGAGCTGTTAACCACTGTGCCACCAGGGCTTCCCAAAAGATCACGGCGATTGAAATCCCAGTGGAATGTAGGTTTCCTCTGACATACAGGATGTCATCGTGAGTTAGGCTCCAAGGCAACTGGTTTGGTGTTTTGTTTTTTAAGAGGTATTAGACATTGGATACGGCCGTGATCAACATGGACATGGAGATTAGACAAGTTATAAAATAAATAAACAAAATGTAAAGGATCTTATATGGTGATATGTTTTGGAGAAAAAGCAGGAATGCAGAGTGGAAAAGGGTGTTCAGATAAAGAGAAGGGAAGAGTACAGGAAAGGAAAGAGGAAGGGAGACTTATTTTTCAGCCACAATACTTTGTACTAGGTCCTATACTTTACCTTTGTTACCTCAGTTAATCATCACAACTCATAGTGACCCTATAGAACAGAGTAGAACCACCCCATAGGGCTTCCAAGGGGCGGCGGGTGGATTCAAACTGCTGACCTTTTGGTTACCAGCCGAACGCTTAGCCACTGTACCACCAGGGTTCACTCAGTAAGGCAGGTATTATTCCCATTTTACAGAGGAGGAAATTGATCAGAGAGGTGAAATAGCCTCACCCGCAGCTGCAGGGCTATGCTGGGACCAGCCTTGGCTGCAGGGAAGGTGTCTGGCTGTGACTCCACCCCAGACCCCCAGACTACTCATTCCCCACACACCCCAAGTCCAGGGTTGGGTGTGAGGTGGGAATTCAAAATCACTCCGTTCAGGCTCAGATCACTCAGCACTCACAGTCCTTGGGCCTCTGTGATGGGGGCCACAAAGGGATTTCCCAGTGAGCTAAAGCCACAGAAACATGCTCAAATAAGCCCCTAAGAACCCCTCCTGTGGGTAGACTGCCCTAGCCCAAAGCACTTTCACAAACACTTGAATTTGGTCCTCACATGTCAGGACAGTTATTATTGCCCCCTGTTGACTGGTGAACCCTGGTGGTGTGGTGGTTAAGAGCTTGGTTGCTAACCAAAATGACAACAGTTTAAATCCACCAGCTGCTCCTTGGAAACCCTATGGGGGAGTTCTCCTCTATTCAAAAGGGCAACTATGAGTCAGGATGGACTTAACAGCAAGGGGTTTGGTTTGGTTCTTTGATTTACTGGTATGGCAGTTGAGAACTGGAAGACTCAGAGATGTGCCTCAGGGCCCACGACTAATAAGTGACAGGCCACATTCTTACCCAGGCCTTTCTGCTCCAAAAATCAGAGCTCCTGCTTCTCAGCCCTCCTTGCTACCTCTGAGCTACAGGATTATAGATGTTAATTGACAGGTGAGTGGCACAGGCAGGGTCACCATGGAAAGTTCAGGGCCAGGAGCCTGGTCAAACTCCCTCTGTTCCCTCCTCCTCCCATAGAGGCCTTTGTAATAGGAAGAGGGAGGGGGAGGCTGTGGGAACTGGAGGCCATTGATAGAGGCTAGGCTGTCCCCCTTGTTTTTTTTTTTTAATTGAATTTTAAATGAAGGTTTACAGAACTAGTTTCTCATCAAACAGTTAGTACACACACTGTTGTATGGCATAGGTTAACAACCCCACGACATGTCAACACTCTCCGTTCTCAACCCTGGGTTCCCTATTACCAGCTTTCCTGTTCCCTCCTGCCTTCCAGTCTCTGCCCCAGGGCTGGTGCACCCCTTTAGCCTTGTTTTGTTCCATGGGCCTGTTCAATCATTGGCTGAAGGGTGAACCTCAGGAGTGGCCTCATTACTGAGCTGAAAGGGTGTCGGGGGCCATACTCTCAGGGTTTCTCCAGTCTCTGTCAGGCCAGCAAGTCTGGTCTTTCCTTTTGGGTTAGAATTTTGTTCTACATTTTTCTCCAGCTCTGTCCAGGACCCTCTACTATGATCCCTGTCAGAGCAGTCCGTGGTGGTAGCCGGGCACCATCTCATTGTACTGGACTCAGTCTGGTAGAGGCCATGGTAGATGTGGTCCATTAGTCCTTTAGACTAATCTTTCCCTTGTGTTTTTAGTTTTCTTCATTCTTCCTTGCTCCCAAAGGAGTGAGACCAGTGGAGTATCCTAGATGGCCATTGACAGGCTGTTAAGACCCCAGACGCTACTCACCAAAGTAGAATGTAGAACATGTTCTTTTTAAACTCTGTCGTGCCAGTTGAGCTAGATGTTTCCTCAGACCATGGTCCCCACAACCCTCAGCCCAGCCAGTTCTGTCCCTCAGGGAGTTTGGATCTGTCTATGGAGCCTTCTACAGGTTGTGGGGGCTTCCACAGTATTGTGTACTGTCTTACCCTTCACCAAAGTTACCACTTACCTATTGTCTGTTATTTTTCCATCTCCACCCCTCCCCTCCCTCGTAACCATCAAATAGTGTTTCTTTTTGTATGTAAACCTTTTCATGAGTTTTTGCAGTAGTGGTCTCATACAGTATTTGTCCTTTTGTGATTGACTTATTTCACTCCCCATAATGTCCTGTGCTGAGTTCCCTTTGTCTGTGGATTTCTTTTTTGTTTCTTTTGTTTTTGTAGATTTTGTTTTCATTGAGACTTTATGTTTTTCTTCTTTATTTTAATGAGCACGTTTGTTGACTTGGTTTGTGGTTACTTTGAAATTTACCCTTATTTTCCTGGGTTTGAGCCAGTCTATTATTACTTGGTATTGTCTTGCCTTCCTCTCCATTAGAGAGTTCTATACCTATACCATTTATTCCCTCTTTTATTGTTCTGACATTGTTGTCATTTACAGATTAACCGCTCTGGCTCCCTGCTGCAATTCTTTTGGTTTTGGATAGTTCTTGAGAGTTCATTTCCTAGGTTGCTACCTGGCTGGTACAGCCTAGATTCAGGCTGTGGTCTGATGTTGTTTGTTCTCAGACCGAAGGACTCCCTTTAATAATTCTCGTAAGTTTGGTTTTTACATATTCCCTTTATTTCTGCTTTTCTGGAAATGTCCTAATTTTGCCACCATATTGGAGTGAGAGTTTTGCAGGATATATTATTCTTGGTTGGCAATTTTTTTCTTTCAATGTTTTATATATGTCATCCCATTGCCTTCTTGCCTGCATGGTTTCTGCCAAATAATCAGAGTTTAGTCTTATTGTTTCTCCTCTGTATGTGACTTTTTGTTTTTCTTGAGCTGCTCACAGGACTTTTTCTTTGCCTTTGGTTTTAACAAGTGCAATTATGATATGCCTTGGTGTTTTTCTTTTGGAGACTCTCCTATATGGGGTTCATTGAGCTTCTTGGATGGTCAACTTTTCATCATTTATGATATTAGGGAATTTTTCTGTCAGCAATTCTTCAATGATCCTCTCTGTGTTTTCAGTTTCTCTCCCTGTTCTCGAACTCCAATCACTCATAAATTTTTGCTTTTGATTGTATCACACATAATTCTCAGGGTTTCTTCATCTTTTTTCTGATTTTTCCTCAGACAGAGTTGTATTCAAGTGTTTGTCTTCAATTTTGCTGATTCTGTCTTCCATCACTTCAGACCTGCTCCTCAGTTCTTCTATGACACTGTCCATTTCTGAAATCTTGTTGTTTATCTTTTGAATTTCTAATGGTTGTTTTTGTATGATTTCTAGTTGTGAATTTATTTTCACATTTTGTTCCTGTATAACTTTCCTGAATTGTTCTATTTTTTGGTCTGTATTTTCCATGAATTTGTCTGCCTTTTCCAAAAATTTGTCTATTTTTTCCTATTTTTGTCTGCTTTTGCTTCAACTTTTGTATTGCTCTGAATATTAGAGATTGGAATTCCCTATCAGGTAATTCCAGTGCCTTTTCTTCTGCTGGAAAGTCAGCTGGTGTTTTATTTTGGATGCCTACTGGACCCATCCTGTCCTGTTTTTTATATGTTTTGTTATTGTCTGCTGTTTTCAGTATATTCAATAGTTATATTCTTTGTTTCTTGATTGTAGATTTGTTTTGTCCTGCTTTTTTGTTTTATTTGGTTATGTCCGAGCATGTGGGCTGTGTGTTCTTTGTTGTTTGCTCATCTGTAGTCCCAATACTTTTCACCTCCTTGTCCAATGGGCAGGGCCAGTCATTCAGCTATAGTGCAGCAGGGCAGGTCTAGCTGAAGGGGAGAGGCATGAACTAGGGCCAACAGGGTGGGCCAGGAATCAGTGCTGGGCAGGTTCCAGTAGGCCATGCCTGTGCTACTCGTGTGTGATGTTCAGTGCATGGTGCATGTGGGCAGGAAATAGGGGGGAGGTTGTGATGTGTGGAGCTAACAGGAGTGTGGGAAAAAGGAGAGAGAGGAGAGAAAAACAGGAGCCAAAAATCAACAAGAAAACAAAGAAAGAGAGAGAAAAAGAAAAAGTGTGCTAAGGGAGCTTGCCATAGGAGTGGAGAGATAAGAAACAGAAATGGAGGAAAGAAAAAGGGAAAAAGAAAGAAAAAAATAACTAGATAAAAATTTGGAAAAGAAAAGCCCCCAGGAGTCCCAGAGTCCCACTGGTGGGGCTGCTAAGACTGGGGAAGTGGCTCCTAAGCTGCACAGTATAGCCTGGCTAGATGGGGTATAGACATCACACAGCACCAGGTATTCAGGAGACAGGAAAACAAGATAAGTGTAGAGAGATGAGAACTGAGAAAGGAAGACAGAAAGAGAAAAAGAGAGAGAAAAGAAGAAGAAGAAAAAAAGAAAAGCCCCCATGGATCCTGCCTATGTGGCTGTGCAGATTGGGGGAGTGGCTCCTAAGCTGTGCAGTACAGTCTGGCTAGAAGGGGCTCCCAAGCTGCGAAAAGAAGAAAACAAACAAAACAGAAAAAAGCAAAAAAAAAAAAAAAAAGCCCCAGGAGCCCACCAGCATGGTGTCATGGGCCGGTGGAGTGGTTCCCCAGCTGAGCGTGGCTTCACAGCCTTTCAAGAAGAAGCAAAGATGGCACATGGAGCCAGGTGTTCCAGAGAAGGGAGTGGGAGGTGGTAGGAGACACAGAAGAAACCAAAAGAGATGGAAAGAATCAACACCAGCTCAGGAGCCCTGCCAGTGTGGTCAGGGTGAATCCAAGCAGCCTGAGGCCAAAGCAGTTGCCTCCTTGCTTCCCAGCCAAGAGACTCAGCTGGTGGGAAACAGAGGAGGCTGGAGGGGGCCTGGGGTAAGGAGGAGGGTTAGGAAAGCATGTATCACTTGTTACCGGGTGTTCTACCTCCTGCTGGGAACTTCGTGAAGCTGCTTTCCTGTACTCCCTGTCCACTGATCTCCGATGTAGGTGCGGCGAGTCCAAGTGGCACAGGTGCTGCACTTCCCAGCTAGCCAAGCCACCACAGCCACCCAGGAGGCTCAGAGGTAGAGCAGCAGGGAGAGAATGGGGGGTGGGAAAGTATGTATCACTGGTTACTGGGTGCTCTGTCTCCTGCTGGGAGCTCCAAGAAGCTGCTTTCCCATGCTCCCTGTCTGGTGATCCCTGACTGGAGTCCAAGATGGCAGATCCGTGCTGTGTTAGCTGATGGGGTCCTCCGCATGTATTTCTCCTTGCTCTCTGTCCTCTGTCAGTTTCTTATTCCATTCAGTGCTTGGCTGAGCTCTCTATCTCTTCATTTGACACTTTAGGTCGCAGGAATGACGATTGTCTCTGTTTTACTTAGTTTTTCGGGTCTTTGCTGTGGAGGGATGGCATGGTGCTTCTGTGGTGCCACGTTGGCCGGAAGTTCCAGACTGTCCCTTTTTTAACCATTGGGCAGTTGCTACCTTCCAGAGTCACTCCAGTGGATGAAGGTCTTCTAGGCAAGAAGACCCCTAGAATCCAAAGGAAAGGGGTCACTAATCACTGAATCAGGCTTCCCACAAGGGACGACCCTTGATGGGTGGGGCTGGGGCCCTGTGTCTGGCATTACCACATACCTTCCAGCCTCACACCCCCAAGTCCCTCCCTGGAAGGGCAGGCTTGAACTGAGCTTTAAGTGGTTTCTGTGGTTTGGGGGGTAGGGAGGGAGGGAAAGAGAAGTTGGTGACTGCTCCCCAGTTCCAAGCCACCACTACCACACCCCCCTGCCCAGGCTGCCTGCCCCCTGCTTGAGATGACCTGATAAGGCAACTTGGGCACGTGGGGGGTGAAATGATTCTCTGATTCCTATCAGCTTCTTTCTTGCATAAGAATGTAAGAATGTATCTGAGGAGGAAATAACTACTGTTCTGCTTTGAAAGGACTGATTCCTCTGGAAAAAGGGGCTGTGATTACAGCAAGAGGGAGGAAGGTTAGACATCAGGAGAGACTTCCCAAAAGGATGACCAAGGTATCTTCTTGCTCTGGGAGAAAGAACCCCAGCCATCTATGCTTAGGGCAGGGAAGGGATAGAGGAGAATGTCTAGGAAGAATGTGACTCCCAACTCCCAGTCACTTCTTCCCCACCCCACACAGTGGCACTAAATGGCATGCCTGGGAGAGGCAGCCATACCCTCGGTATACAGGGTGGGCAGGGCTGCCTGGCACGGTGCCACAGAGTGCCCATCCCCAGGCACCCTGCACTCTGCCTCCACTCTGTGCCTGTAATGGGGGGGGGCGGGATCCTGTAAGACCCAGAGTCCCAGAGGAAGAGAGGCCTCCAGAGGAGAAGAGACAGGGAGGGAGAAGCTGAAAAGGCACTGAGAACAGAAGAGCCACAGAGACAGACAGGGATTAGCAGGGGGAGACGAGTGGTGGAGGATGGTGAGCAAAAGCAAGGACAAACACTGAGTACAGAGGTGACTGTGTGGCCTCGTCCAGAAGCAAGGGTTCAGGAGGAAGGAGAGCAGAACAACCCTGCACCCCCATCCCTCTGCCTCTTGCTGGCTCTTCCTGTCACCTTTTACGTGCCCCACCATCCCTCACCCTGCAGCCAGAGATGCTGGGTGGGGTGGTGCCACAGAGAGCTTTGCCTCTTCCTCCAAACCTGCCCAAGGAGCAGAGCCCCCACACAGACTGGCATCCCGCTGGGCACAGAGATGTGTACATAGATGGTGGGCCTGGAAAAGAACACGGAGGTCATCAGACACATACCTCACACTCTCAGTACAAGAAGGTCCCCAAAAGGTTCCATCCAGTTCTCTCTCCCTCACTTCCCATCCCCCTGTCAACCACCATCCAACTAAAAAACCAAACTGTTGCCGCCCAGTCGATTCCAACTCATAGCAACCCTATAGGACAGAGTAGAACTGCCCCATTAGGTTTCCAAGGAGCACCTGGCAGATTCAAACTGCTGACCTTTCAGTTAGCAGCCAAGCTCTTAACCACTGCACTACCGGACTTGGAAAGTCCTTCTCCACTTCTAACCTTTGTCCCTCAAGCTGCAGCCACTGGGAAACTCTGGGAGCTACCCAGGAACAGAGGGGCTGATGGTAGCAGAGTGTGAGGTTCCAAGGTGGGGCAGAAGAGGAGGCTGGTGAGATGGGAGGGCAGGAGAGGGAAGAGACAGCTGCCTGCCTCTCCACGCCAGGTGCCACGTGCCCCAGGTTGGGGGGAGTGGGCGAGTCACGAGGCCGTGGTGTGGCTGGCTCCTGCGAGGCTGTTTACCAGCTGGGATCGAGAGCAGGAGGAGGTGCCAGGGAGCCTCCCCACAGCAGCCTGGCCCCCGGCCAGCCAGTCTGTTGGGTAACCAGGAGAGCCAGGCTCAGCTAATCAAACTCTGGGCTGAGGCTGTAGCAGGAGAGAGGTAGCATCCAGGCTGCATGAGAGCCTAGTCCCAGGCCCCTCAGAGCCCTCAGTGTGGGTCCCACTGTGAGCCTGCGGTCTGGAGGCCCCTCCCCTACCCCACTAGTCCCTTCTCGTATTTTCTCTCCTCCCCCTCCTGCTATTCCTCTGCCTCTGCACCCTCCTCCAGGCCTGCCCCAGAACCCAGTGGACCAGGAGGATGGGGGAGCATCAGGGAGTTCCAGGGAAGGGCTGCAAGGGGCAGAGACTGAGCAGGCAGAGGCCTCCAAGGGCTGAGGAGCCAGTGGGATGAGTCTGACCCCATTCTGGAGAAGAGGCAGAATCCCCCCAAACATTCCTCCCCTTCCCATCTCTTTCCTTCACGTCCCCCTGTTCCTATGGCCTGTCTTGGTCAGGTGGAAAGCACGTGATTCTGAAGTCACAAAGACCTGGGTTCAGATCACAGCTCAATCACTTATTGTCCTCGTGACTTTGGGCAAGTCATTAATATCTCTGAGCATCACTTGGTGCCAATAAATATGAAATAATTTTGCTTGCCTTATGGTGGTATTGTGAGGAACAAATGAAATTATGGATGTATATAATGCCTGGCAAAGGGCCCAGCACACAGTAGGTGCTCAGTGAAAGCTAGTTCCCTCCCCTTCGGCTATGCTGTTTCTCCCCAAGCCTCCATACTCTGGTTCTCTGCTCTATCCCCGTGTCCTCTCCCAGTGCCAGGACGCTCTGCCAGCCACTCCTCTCCCCTGCCTGCTGCCGGGCCAGGTGCTCCCTCCCTCCTCCTTCCCCTGGGCCCTGCTCCCTGCCCTCCTGGGCAGCCAGGGCAGCAAGGACGGCACCAAGGGAGCTACCCCATGGACAGGGCCCCACAGAGAGAGCACCGAGCCCCGCAGGGTAAGAGGCCCTAGTGCCCTGCAGGCAGGTGGAAGGTGGAGATGGGATGAGGCTGGGCAAGAGGTGAGGAGGGGTGGAGGGGGCAGGGGAGAGGCTGAGAAGGGAGAGACAGGAGAGCAGAGAAGGAGAGAGATGGACTGGCAGGGGAATGCAGGAGGGTGAGCCAGGACGAGTCTTGAGAGAGACTGAAAGAGACACATGAGAGGAGACTGGGGACAAGACAGATGAGGAATGACAGAGGAGGAGAAATAGGAAAAAGGGAGGAACAGGAATGGTACCAAGGGAGAAGAGAAGAAGAAAGAGGTGAGGGGAAAGAAGGGAAGAGCAGTCAGGAGAGCTAGGCCACTGGACCTGAGGGACCAGAAGGCGGGCAGGCCCTCCGAGGGGTGAGCACGCCCCTGGGGGGTGGAGGAGGCGCCGCTTCACTGATGTCTCCTGAGCAGCAGTGGCTGGGAGACTGGCCAGTCCACCTCCTGTTCATTCAGTAATGGAGGAAGCTGTCCTGCCTTTAAGGAGTGACACCCCGGGGGCAAGGGGGGCCATGGGTGAGGAAGTAGCCACACCCTGTGGGCTGCCCATGCCCACTAGCCTGCCACCTTCCTCCTCACCTGCCCAGGGCTATAGGGTTTCATTTCTGTGGGGGGTGGGGGGCACAGGGCTGAGGCAGGGGTTCTTGGAGAGTCAGGCAGCCCTTGGCCCCACTGAAGGTCTAACTCAGGGACCCTCTTGGGGCAGGATCCTACTGCCACATGCTTGCTCAGCTGTGTGAGTGAGGCCAGAGCTGCCAAGCTCCGGGGCCACCTGGTGGAGGAAGGAGCCCACTGCCTGGGCAAGGGAGGGGAGCACCCCTGCCAGGACTGCTCTGAGGCGCAAGGCTGGAAGCCTGAGAGGTGCCACGTCAGGGAGGAAGCTGGGCGGGGCAAGGCAGGATCAGGGGAGGCAGGAGGGGCCGGATAGAGCCACTCCCTCCCTGGGCAGTCCTTCCCCGACCCCAGCAGAGCCCAGGCAGGCCTCAGCCCCACTCGTCCCCCACCCAGACATCTCCTGAGCAGAGGGACAGTGGGAGCGGGGTTGTCCAGGACTGGACAGCAGAAGGGGAAAAAAAGCCAAGAGAGCAGAGTCAGAAGTTAGGGAAGGTATAGGGGGCATAAGGCAGGGCTGCAGGGCTTTCTGGGACAAGCAACTGGTTCCATGCTCTGTGCGGAGCTGCTGTGTGGATGTAGGAAATGGACCAAGGTCTGGCAGGGGAGGCCTCTTCCCACTGGCTCCCTTGGTAGGTTTCATAAATGCTAACTGTACAAATGAACAACCCTGACCATGCATTAGCTAAGGCTCTCCGCTCAGCAGCTGATGCCCAGCTGGTCTTCCGTGTCCCTCCCAGAGGTCCATGTATCCCTGCCCACCCCATGGCAACCTCCCTGTGCCCCCTACTCCCTGGTTTCCCCTGGGCGCAGCCACACAGCAGCAGCAGCAGCAGCAGCAGGGCAAGGATCCCCCTCCCTGCAGGCTGTGGGCTAGTGTAGCCATGCCCAAGGAAGGCAGAGAGGGGGGTCTGTGTTTTGCAGCCCTCCCTTCCTCTTCTTCCAAATCCCCTCACCCATCCGCCCCCACCCCCTGCTTCCAGGACCAGATTAGCAATCAAGAGTTTAACTCCCACAGAGATTTAACGTGCCAGACCCCACTGAAAGAGAACAGAAGGTGAATAAAACAGACACAGTCCCTGCCCTCATAGAGCTCACACTCTTCAGGAAAGACCCCATTTAACAGATAATTACACCATTATGGCAGTTACTTAATGCGGCTAGTGCCAGGAAATCAAATCCAAGGGACTGTGAGTGTGTAAGGATTAGGGAGGGGCTCATAAGCTTCCCCAAGGAAAGAATATAGTCTGAGGGCTACAGAGACATTGGCTACTAGATTAAGGGGCATGGGAAGGAAGGGTGTTCCAGGCAGAAGGAACATCTGGTGGGAAATCTCAGAGGCAGTGAGGAGCCTGGTGCTTTTGAGGACCTGGAAGCCAGCTGAAGGGTAGGGAATGAAAGAGAGAGGAGTGCCGCAGGGGGTCGCCCCCCCCCCCCCCCCGCTCTCCTCAGGCACTAGGCTCTGCTGAGAAGGAATGAGTGGGGGTAGGCAGCTGTGAAGGGGGTGAGTGTCTCTCGGCCCTGCCCCCATGGCCCCTGACTTTTGACCCCTGACTCCCTCTCTTCTCTTTACAGAGCTACTGGCTGCAAAGAAGACCCACACCTGTGAGTGGAGGAATGGTGGCGGGGGGAGAGGGGCAGGAACTGGTGCTGGGGTTGGAGAGATGGCAGAGAACTCAGCAAGAGCTCTAGGAAGTTTCCGAAGAAAAATGGCGCAGGGTTGGACAGAGATGGAGGGGTAGGCAGAGAGTGGCCAGGGCCTGGACAGAGGTGGAGCCCAGGATAGCAGGGGGAAGATGAGGAGATGAGGAAGGGGGAGGGGTGATGAAGAAGCCACAAGAGGAGATAAGGGCAATGAGATTCAATACAGAAGAAGCCTAAAGAGTGACAGAAGAGAAAACACTGTAAAGAAACCAGGAGAGAACAAAGGAAAAGGGCAAACCTGGAGAAAGGATGGGGGGGCCGGCTGGGGGCAGACTGCTGGGTGAGGAAGGGAAGCAAATGGAGAGTTGAGGCAGGCGGGGGTGGCCTCGGTGACTGGGCACTGCTGCGGGAGGCCAGGAGCCTGCGCCAGGCTTTGTGGCTCCAGAACCAGGGGTTTGGTGCTTGTCTCTGTGGTTAACACTTACTAAGGTGCGAACAAGCCTGGAGCCAGGCTATGCATGGCTGAAGAGCAGGAAAGCTGCATCTCTGTAGGAAACAGAATGGGCAGGGACACTGTGAGAGACTTCACTGAAAGACTGAGGCTGCAGCATATGAGAAGGGGGCAGGGTCTCAAGAAGGACTTCCCAATGGCCACTAGCTAGTAAGCATCTTCCCTAGGGACCTCTCAGCACATCAGATCTACCCTCCTGGTCTGTGGGAGAGGCTGCTCCCCCAGAAAACGCGCTCACTCCACCTCAACCCTAATGTTCACGTCCCACCAGGGTGATCCATGGGCTCCCTGGGGAAGCCCTCCATAAGCCTGGGTCCCTGAGTTAGCAAGGACTGCACTGGAGAAGGAAAAAAAAAATTGCCGTTGAGTCGATTCCGACTCATAGCGACCCTTCAGGCCTCCTGCATTTCCCTGCGGCCTGCTCTTGGATTGCCTACCAGTTCTTCTTGAGAGCTTGCCGCCATCCCGCCCGCTGCCAAAATTGCCTAGAGCAGAGAAATCTCAGAGGACAGCTGCAACACCACCCTCCTCCCTGGGCCAGGTAGACAGGGCCCGGGGGCCATTCAAGAGGCTACATCCTCCTGGGTAGGGGGTTGCTTTGCTCAGCACAATCCTGATCAGTGCCTCGCCTGCCCCTAGCCACAAGGCCCCACGGAAATGCTGAGCAGGGCCCCGGGAGGAAAGCGGGTCAGGGAGTGACGCGGGTGAGCTCAGGGAGGGGGGGCCAGGGACCAGATGTGGGTGGGGGGAGAAGGGGGACTTTTGGAGCAGCTGGAACTGGAAGCAGCTAAGCCCATTCCTACCCTTAACCCATTAGCATAGAAACCTCCACAAGGACCACACCCCATTCTTCCCTTCCCAGTCCACTGGCCCTCTTCATCCACCCCTGCCTCCCACCCACGGAGTGTCCTCAAGAGAATCCAGGCTGACAGCTCCTGCCTCAATCTGCCCAGTGCCTGCAAGCCCCAGGCAGCCCAACCGCAGGGAAGGCCTGTGCCAGACCCAGGAGCTGCTAGAGACCTGGAACTCAGTGCTCTTTAGCAGGTTTGGCCCAAAGAATCCAGGAGGGAGTGAGGCCTCCCCTAGACCTAGAGGCTCTGAAAATGGCCACCAAATCGAGACAGATCCAAGAGGGGGTCTGAGATGAGGAAACCTAAAGGAGACCCCTAGACTGAAGAGTAGGCCTGACACTGAGGGGGTCTGAAGAGGGACTCTCAAGACTGAGATACCCACCCAGAGCAGGTGTGAGGCTGAGAGGGCCTCTGAAATTGATTGACCCCCCTCAAAAAGGCCCCCAGGCCAAGAAACTCTAGAGATCCCCAAGTGCCAGGAGGCTTTCCAGGCTGAGGGAAGACCTGGACCAGAGAAGCTCCCCACCCCCATCCCCTAGGTGCCATCTGGGGCCAAACTGCCTGGCTTTGAGTCCTGACTACTTACTGACTGTGTGACCTTGGGCAAGTTACTCAACCTCTCTGGGTCTCACATTCCGCATCTCTGAAATGGGGATAATGGTACCTACCTCATAAAGTTATTTTGTGAGGAGAATCCACATAAAAGACTTAGAAACATTTCTGGCCCACAGTAAGGACTGTTATTATTATCATTATCTGCATTCCCATTTTAGCGATTTTGCCCCTGAGGAAATTTCTGATAGACTAACCCGTCCTGCAGATAGTGGGCTTTTGCCTGATGATTATGACTACTGCTATTATTATCATTTCATCCCTAGCCCAGGGCACACGTCATGTGTATAGGGAGGGGACATGAGCTGGTGGGTGGGGGGAAAGCCTCCCAGACAGCACCACACTGGGCATAGCTGTTAGCAGTCCACAGGGGTCTCGGGTGGCACGTGCCACCATGCAGGGCAGTCTCCTGACACTTACCTCTAGAAACATCCCTGTCGTCATCTGGCAAAGAGGGTCAGGCTCAGGGGCTCCTCAGGGGGAGGGGGAGTAGGAACCTGGCCCCAGGTTCGTGTCTGCTCCATTCTGGCTCCCCAGCCAGAACCACCCTGGCGGGTGGAAATAGCTCTTACCGCGTGTGGCTGTCACATGTGGTTTTGGAATTTTCCAACGCCCCCTGCGATTGGCTGCCCCGCCCCTCACACCCTCCCCCTGCCCCCCCACCCTGCCCCAGGCCCAGATTGGCCACTGGGGCGCCTGTCATCCTACCCGCTGCACCCCTGGGGGGCGGAGTGGGGGGGGCTGTCCCTGGGCCACCTGTGCAGTGTGGAGCTTAAACCCCCCTGCCCAGAATCTCTGGGGAAGAGCTGGGTGAAGAGCTGTGGGCTGAGGTGCTGCTGAGAGGGACAAGGCCCTCCACCCTCACAGCTGGCTGCGTTCCAATCCCTGGACCACCCCCGGGGCAGCTGAGAAGGACAGGTAGCCAAGGCTGGCAAAGCAACCGGCTCAGTCATGAGAAGTAAGTGAATGGGGACACCTGGGACAGGGGCAGCCTGCATCTTGCCATTCATGAGGCCACTAGAAAGGGAACAGTGCGGGAACAGTGAGAGGAAAGCACAGTGATCCTCCCTGGCAGGGTGTGTACTGGTCAAGGTCAAGATCTGTTGAGATGGGTGTAGTAGTTGAGGAGTTTCCTGGCCAGGTAGGTCACTTACCGCAGCAATGGTGAAAGGGGTGTTAAGGGGCTCCTCTGTCTTGAGTTCTAGAAAGGATTTCTAAGAGTATCTGAGGCACCTGGCCCCTTATTTTACAAAAAGAGGCTGAGACCCTGGGAGGCAGGGTACTTTGCCCAAGATGTCACAGCTGGTAGTTGATGGACGTTGCTAGCTAAACAGGCAGCCTGTCTCCTGGCTCCTGTGACAGTGTTTCCCTCCAACCTGCTTGTGAATGGGGTGATAAAGAAGGCCCGAGGAGTTGCTGTGCACCCAAGTAGCAGGATGGAGAGAGTAAACCCAGGTCATCAGGCAGAGGCTTCAGGACCCCAGCCTCGAGGCCTCAGAGCCACCATGTTTTCTGCTGAGTCCAGGGATGTGAGGACCTTGTGGGATCCAGCCACGGTGCAGTGTATGTTTGTGTGTGTGTGTGTGTGTGTGTGTGTGTGTGTGCGCGCGCGCGCCCAGCTGATGGGGGATCAAGGCAGTGAAGATGGGAAGAGAAAGCATTTGGCCTTATTCTCCTCCTGGCTTGGAGCCTTGAGCCAACAGCTGGTAGGCAGATGCCCTTGTGCCTTCTAGCAGAGCAAGGGTGGGCAAGTCAGACACTCACCTGCCTCTCCCCACCCCCATGTTCATGTAAGGGAAACCAGAGATCTTCTCGGAGCACAGGGTTAAGGAGGAAAAGGGAAGCCCCATACCCCTGTGGCCTGAGGCTTGACCTGGGGGTCTTCCCGCAAGCCACAGAAGGCAGGCCATATTGAATCCTGGAAAGACCCGTGGACTGAGAGGCTAAAGACCAGTTCTGGTGCCATTTTGTCTCTGACTGGCACTGTGGCCTTAGTCAAGTCACTGAGGCCTGGTCTCCTCATCTGCAAAACAAGGGAGCAGAATCAAAAAAAAAAAAAAAAACTACAAAACCAACTGTGGAGAGACTCCTGGTTCTGACTGCCCAGGGCTAAGGAGAGAGCCCGGGCCCCTGAGTTAGGTGTCTGCCAAGGGTAGTGGAGCAGACTCGGCTCTCCCAGAGGGGCAAGGAAAGGAAAGGATGAACAGCTCCTCTTCTGTGACGGGAACTGAGGCTCCTGCAGTTGGATAAGGAGGGGTGGGCATAGGAACCCGATCTTCCAAACAGGAACAAGAGCCCCTGAGAGCGTCAGTTTTCCTTCTCACTTCTCCCCATTAGCAGCAGAGGCTGGCAGGCTGGTCTTCTCAGAAGTGGCCTAAACGAGCGAATCACCCCTGGGAAGCTATGGTTGGGTGTGCTTCAGAGCCTGGCAGGAGGGCAAGACCTGGTGCTGGCTGAGGGAGCTGCTTGGGCAGCTCTACATTCTACCCCCCACAGCTCCACCCACTTGGTAGGTAGAAGAGGGGGTCTCCTCCAAGCTGGGGCTCAGTGCCTCTGGTCCTACTCACAGGGCACATCTGGGGGTCTCATAGCCCCAAGTTATCTGTCTCGCTCACCAGTGAGTGCCGACCACCACCACTCCCTCTGACCACAGCTAGAGAGAGTTAGAGCACTTGGGACCTGGGGCTGTGACACACCCAAAGACCAAGGGCCAGACACCCAAGAAGCAGAAATAGACCAAGACATATAGAGAGATGCAGAGGCCGAACTCAAAGGGCAGGAAGGTTTATGAAACACATGGTGGAGAGTGATGCCCATAGACATAAACCAGGAAATACCAGGAGAGCCCAAAACTCTGAGGCCCGAACCCCAGAGACAGAGGTGGAGCCCAGAGAAGGAAAAGCTCAGGGACGTAGAGAGAGACGGAGAGAAAAGGAGACTGGCAGTAAGGCGGAGACACCGAGTTACTGACAGGCCTGAGTGGCACAAACGGTTTGTGCCCAACTTCTAACCTCAAGGTTGGTGGTTCAAACCCACCCAGTGGCACCACAGAAGAAAGGCCTGGAGAACTTCCATTTAGATTACAGCCAAGAAAACCCTAAGGAGCAGTTCTACTTCATACCACGTGGGGTCCTCATGAGTTGGAATCAACTGGACAGCAGTGGGTTTAGGTTTTTTGTTTTGTTTTTAGGAGAGCAGTAAGGGGAAGTGTGGGTCCAGACAAGGACAGTACAGGCTCCGTGACATGGTGACCTGCTGCTGTCAAGTAGAGGAACTGTCTTGTCTTTTAGTTAAAGAGCACCCTAGCCAGCCAGAGGGAGGGCGGCCCATGCATCTCACCCTGAGTGGCACGGCCATTGTGGAGCCAGTAGGGATGGGCATCAGTCCAGCATGGGGCATGGGGTCACATGCCTGTCTCTGCTGTGCCCTGCCCGAGCTTTCTCATGTCTGGTTGGTATAATGAAGAGCAGAGGACCAGAAAGAGATGTCCAAGTCGCCAGGTTGCCACAGATCTCGCCCTGAGAGTCCAGGCCATCGGAGGGCTTTATAACGGACTCCCTCTTGCACCTTCCCCTTTTCCTTTCTTCCCATTCCTCACAGAAATCCCAAACCCTGTGAGCTCAAGGCCTGAGGGTTTGGAGAGTCCCAGCCTGTCCCTCACAATGAAAAGATCTGTGCTGGTTTTATCCAGCCCCTCCCCTGCCTCTGCTCCCCTGACTCAGACTAACAGGGAGCAGAGGCTTTCCCATGCTCGGGGCTCTCCAAGGAAGGCAGTTCTGGGGTCTTGCTCCTATCTTCAGTGGCTAGTCCTTTCTGAGATCTAACCTCCACTCCTCCTGCTGCTGCAATGCAGCCCCTCCCCTGGAGCTCTGGGGCTCAGGGAGGATGGAGATGTCTGTTTCCGTGGAGGGAGAGTAACAGGGCTGGGCCTGGGGGTCAGAGCCAGGATTCTCCCAGGCCCACTGGCCTCCTGGCTCAGCAGAGGAACCTTGGGAAGGAGGAGGGGGCCCTGAAGGCAGGGAAAGGGCTGGTGGTGGTGCTGGGCTCCTGCTTCTCAGAGCTTCCTCTGGTGATTCATCCCCTCCCCCATCCACTGGTTGTTCTCACTCGATTCTTTGTTTCCCCTCCTTTCTCCAGTCCCAGACTGCGGGGGTGGCGGGGGCACCAGGAGGGGGTTTCAGGTAGCTGGCTGTCTTTGGTGGCTTTTCAAAACCCCAGACTCTCTCTCGCCCACCTGAGTTTTAGCTTCACTACTTTCTCAGCCCTGGGATCTGGGTGTATCAGCAGAAAAGCCTCGCCCTGGGCCAGGGGAAGGGGCTGGGCTCGGTTGGGGTTCACCAAGGGGAACCGCTTCTCTCCTGCCTGTGGCCCAGCCCCCCTCCCCTCTCCTCTGTGGTGGTACCCACCACCTTAGTTTCCAGCTTTGCAGAAGCTGGGGGAACTGAGAGCTGAAAAAGGAGGGAGGCAGGTGACAGACTGGTGTGCACAGGGACCCCCCGGCTGGAGCTGTGGTCTCAGTGGAGAGAGAAGGGGCCTAAGCTAAGAAAAAGGATGCATTCCTCCTTCTAGCTCATGTTCACATTTGTTTCTGCAAAGAGGGGCCTACTGAGATGTAGGAAGCCAGCCCACGCCCTAAAGGAGCTGTGGTGTTCCAGAGGACTCAGAATCTCTGTGGGGACGGAGAAGTGGTTCTTCCGCGGCCTTGGAAGTTCACCCCCAGAAATGGGTAAAGGCAGGAGGAGGCTGAGCCACAGGGGAAGAGCTGGGGCAGAGAGAGGGACGAGAGCTCACTGGGTCGTTATACAGGACACACGTCTGGCTTTGTTGCCATGGGTTTCCTCCCTGAATCCATTTCTAGCCCACCTCCCTCACTTCTCACACTCTCTCCTGCAGACCATAGCCCTTCTCCTCACCCCATCCTCCCTGTTGCACTGGGGCATCTTATCCCTGTAGGGTATAGAGCCTAGTGGCTGAGGGTGCTAGCTCAGAGTTACAGAGACCTGGATTCAAACGTGAGATCTGCCACTCAGGCAATGTAACCTTAGTCAGGCCGCTTATTCTCTCTGGGCATCGGTTTCCTCATCTGTAAAATGGGACAATACCAGTAGTACCCCCTTCATGGGGTTGTTGGCGTCATTAAATGAAATGTATGGGAAGTGCCTGGCACAGGGTGAGAACTCAGTCAATACCTATGTCTATCCTTATGATTGTTCCTCCTTAATCAGTATCCACTGGAGAAAAGGAAGAGAGAGGAAAGGGGGAAGGGTCCAGCTCTGGACTGAGAAGGCACCAGGAGATGAGGACCTCAGGGCTTCTCTGTCTGAATCCATTTCTCACCAGGGCTGGGTGGCTCTGGGGTTTGCGGGGAGCAATCCCTCTGGTTTGCAGCCTCTTCTCTGCTCCTACCACTTCCTCTCTGTGGCATAGGGCACCTGGACAGGACCCACGGGATGGCTTCCTAAGGTGGCAAGGGGCCAGGCTTCTGGATGCATTCAGAAAGCACTATCAATGAATCTCGCAGCTGTGAGCAAGATGAGGTTAGTGCAGGTTGGATGTAGAAGAGGAGGGACTTGTCTCTACCGTATTTCTCCACATAGGAGGTTCTGATAGGATGCTCCCTGGGGATCCTCCAATCTCTGAGCAAAGTAAAGCAGTTCAGAAGAGATGCATTCTCTTTTCCTAGTTCTGTATCAGAATGAAGCTTTAGAGGTAAGGCTGGATGGAGACGAAGATACAAGAATGGGTTCAGAGGAGGGACCACCAACCACACCCCTACCCCCAGGGAGGAGCCAAAAAAAAACCAAAAACCGTATCCAGTTAATTCCAACTCATGGTGACCCCATGTGTTACAGAGCAGAACTGCTCCTTCAGGTTTTCTTGGTTGTAATCTTTAGTGAAGCAGGTCATCAAGCCTTTCTTCCATGGCACTGCTGGGTGGGTTTGAACCACCAACCCCTACGTTAGTAAACCTGTTGCCATCCATTCGATTCCGTCTCACAGTGACCCGATAGGACAGAGTAGAACTGCCTCATAGAGTTTTCAGGGAGCGGCTGGCGGATTCAAACTGCCAACCTTTTGGTTAGCAGCTGAACTCTTAACCACTATGCTACCAGGGTTTGTTTCCCTTATGCTAGTAAAAAAAAAAAAAAGGTGGAGTGCAAATGGTTCATACAACCGAAGGAACCAAATTCTTGCTACTCAAAGCGTAGACTGAGGACCAGCGGTGCTGGCACCAACTGGGAGCTTGTTAAAACCCAGAAGCTCAAGCCCCAACTTAGACCTCCAGAATCAGGATTTCCATTTTAATAAGACCTCCAGGCAATCTTGTTGGAGACAACACAGGCTGGCGTCATCTAGTCACTGGATGATTTTAGGAGCTAGCGGCAGCATGCACGCAGGCATTGTCTCCTTTTGGAAGCGTGTGGAGTTGGAGGGTTTTCGTTTGATGGGGAAGGTATTCTAAGCGCCTCAGCAGAGGGCCACAGCTAGAGAGCTGCAGGTGAGGCAAGAGAACTTCCCAAGGAAGCGGGTGAGGTTGCGGGGAGAGTTGGGGCTACTGTGGGAGTCAGTCATGCAGGGGCTGGCCTAGGGGTTCCTGACCTTTGGCTGGCTCTAGTTCCTGGCATGGGCAGGGCCTTAGACCGTAAGTTCCTGGCAGGCCAGGCTCCCGGGCAACAGTTTGAGTAATCGCAGGATTACTCAGCTCCCCCTCCCCAATCTGGGTTCCCACCATCCGCTGCAGGGACGTGGCTCACAGGGCGAGGTTTTGAAGGTGAATTATTGGAGGTGTTTTTTGACTCCTGCCCACCCCACCACCACCCCTCTCAGTCCCCTTCCCGTTCTTTCCCTCCCCTCCTCCACAAGTCACACATGCACACACATTCGCGCACCGGTACTTTCTCTTTGAGGTTGTGGGTAGATGGCATTGAAGGGGGTACAGGTGGCAGGGGAAAGGGGGGGAGGAGTAGGATAAGAAGGGCCTGATGGGACTGGGGGAGGGCAGGGTTGGGCATCAGGCCAGGACACAAGTGGGGGTTTTTGCTTCTGCGGCTGTGTCCCCACTTCTGGGTCTGTGCCTCTGTTTTCTCCCCATCCCTAACTTCTTGGTGTCTCTGGCTCAGATGGCCCTGAGGCCCGTCTCAGAGTTTCTGACTCTGTGTGCCTGTCTCATTGTGTACCTCTGTCTTGGACCAGGGCTGAGGAGGACAGGGGTATGCCTGAGGTCCTGGGCTCTGGCATCCCCCAAACACGGGTATTTGTGAAGGGCACTCTTGGCCACGTCTTCCTAATGAGATGGGCAGTGTTTTGGTGACACTGCTGTGAGGTTCCTAGGGCCAGAACAAGCAGCGGCTCAGGCAAAGGGCAGGGAGATGTGTCCGGGGTCACCCATGTGGTCAAGCATACACACGCACACGGATGTGGCTCCTGGAGAAGGGAAGAGGCAGGGAGGCCTGTGGTTGACTGCTGGGCTGGAGCCCAGGTTCCCACTGTGGCTTGGCCTAATCTCTCTCCCGTTTACTTTTTTCGGGTGACCCATGCTGGTTTCTCTCCTCTGTGGGCTTAGGGCCATTGAGGCAAGAGCTACCACAGTGTTCCAGGAGGAAGGTGTTGGGGAGAGGCAAGAGCAGAATCTATGGGGCTCAGTGGTTTCGTCAGTCCCTTCTGCCCACTTAGTTTCTTTGCCTTCACCTCCCGTCAGTAATAACTACCACTTTCCACTCACACAATGCTGTCCACAGATACTACTTAATCATTTTGGACTTTATCCCAGTTACTGAGGAGAGAACTGAGGTCTAGAGAATTTCAGTGATTTGCAGGGCAGTGCCCCTAATTTCCACCCCTCTTCCAGGTGTCCAGTTCCCTCTGTTCCCCCTTCCCTTCCATGCATTGAAATCTGCTCTTGATTTACTGGAAAGAATCTGTTACTTAACTTATGAAAAGCTCACCTGTCCCCTGGTCCTAGGTAACCATGACTCACTGGGGGGTGCTGGGTGGGCAAGTGGGAGTGGGGGTGGGGGGAGGAATTGAGTTTTAATGGTAGAATTTCAGACACCAGTGAGCCATGTCCCCCATGTGGAGGCAGCTTCTGACTCTGACTCAGCTCCAGGCTGGCCTGAGGGGACGGTTTAAGGATGACAGAAACAATATTTGGGGAAGTAGTGGACAAATAATGGTTGTCCTCCCCGGCTCACATCAGCAGGCCTACATGTGACCAGGGTCCAAGCCTGGGGCTAGAGGTGCACTCCCAGGAATGTGAACTTGCCCTCTGACCCTCAGGTGGCAGACACGTCAGAGACGAGAGGGGGCTTCCGCCCTAAGTGTCCTCCTACCTCGGAGGGGATCTGGCCGGTCAGCGATGGCAGAAAGGAGACCCATCTGCCTTGAAAGTGCTGAAAGCAGCTGCAGTCGCCAGGGACTCCAAGCTCTGCCCAGCTCCCCTTCAAAGATGGGTTAGGGGAAGGCTTCCTGTGGTCCCTGAAACTCAACAGAGAGTAGTGGGCACTGGCAGGGGCAGGGCAAAGTTAGGGAGATGAACCTGGGGCCAGCAACAATCCACAGTGAAGTGACGGGGAGCAGGCACAGGACACAACGGGCTCGGTGGGAGAGAGAACCTGGGGTCCTCGTGACCAGTGAGCAAACACTGACATACCCTCAAATGTGCATGTGTACACACTGGCTCAAGCACACACCCCACTGGCTCACAAATCACCCGTCCCTTTCATACGCGCACACACACGCACACACACGAAAAACAAACACACCTTCAAATATGTCCATAGATATGCTGGGGAGAAAACTCGTTCTGATAACACAGCATGCATTTGGGGAACCAGGACTAGAATGTACAGCACCAGTGCAAGGTGTTGTATACCCCAAAAGTCATGAGCTGGAGCAGTCTAATGGAAAGTTCAGGAGAACTGGAACGGAGTCCCAGCTCTGGAGCAAACATGACGTATGAACATGGGCCAACCGCCTTACCTCATCCGGCCTGTTTCTTCACCTATAAAATAAAGGAAAGGTGGGATGGGGCAGCCTCTAGTCCCAGCTAGTTTTCACATTTGCGATCTGTGCGCGCACAGTGCGATGCAGACACCTTTGTGCACATGTAAGCATAGGGCACACCGTTATTCGCAATGCACTCTGAGCCGAACCACCCTCTCTCCACCCCTCGGTCAAGGGCCTAGGAGCCCTACTGGCTCTCCCTCTTGGTGCCCAGGCATCCAGCAGGGGCTGGGTTGTTGAGCCCCACTCTCCTGGGCTCCATCTCTGTGTTCTTCATACCCTCGCTGGGCCCCACTTGGCGCACCCTCCCCCTTGGCCCTCTGGTCTCTGTGAAGCCCCTCCCTCCTCTTCACTGCCTAGCGGAGGATGGCGGGCATCCCTGCCTGGCCCCAGTGGCCCCTGCCTGGTACCACATCTTCCTGCCATGCCCCACCCTCTGCCTATGGGAGCCAGGTCCTGAGGGGGAGCAGAAAGGAAGCCCCTTGGGCGGGAAGCAGGTGTTGTGAGGCAGTGGGGACTCCTATGTCCCAAGGTGGAGGGAGGCAACTGGGGCTTTTCAACTTGAAGGGCTGAGCAGGTGGCCTTTCTGCAGCTGCTTTCTTTGCCCCCATTGAGCTGATTCTCCCAGCTACCCCCCTTAACACCCTCCACCACTACCCCTCCCCCCCAAAAAAAGAAAAAAACAGCCTCCACAGACCCTTTGCTGAGCAGCATTCAGTACTTCACTTCCCCTTCCTTATTGCAATGGGGAAATGGCCAGCTAAGCTGGTTGGAGAAGTGAGGGAAGCTCCACGTGCCCATATCTTGCAGCCCAGGTCCATAGTGGGAGGATGAAGAAGAGCGTCCTGGCTGACCTCCTTCTCTTTCTCTTTTCCAGCACAAATTGAAGTGATCCCTTGCAAGATCTGTGGGGACAAGTCATCTGGGATCCACTACGGGGTAATCACCTGTGAGGGGTGCAAGGTGAGTTGCAGGTGGGCGTGCACCTTTATGTAGGTGTGCACAAGCACACAGGTACACACAGTCTCTGCAGAGATGGGATGTGGAGAAGGGACTCAGAGGCCTTCATTCTGACTCGAGGGATGGTCTTCTGAGGCAGCTACGGTCTGCCTGGCGTGGTGCCTTACCTGGAGGGCCCAGTGCTCAGGAGGGCCTTATCTTACACTGTGGAAGTAATTGCAGAAGGACAAATTAAAATGGAGGAGAGACAGCTGACAGGTAGTAGGATCTTGCGGGATGGAGGCCCCCAGGACTGAGTGGGCCTGGCCAGGATAGGCAACCTAGGTTTCCATCTGCCTTACCCAGGGTTTCTTCCGTCGGAGCCAGCAGTGCAACGTGGCCTACTCCTGCACCCGTCAGCAGAACTGCCCCATTGACCGCACTAGCCGAAACCGATGCCAGCACTGCCGCCTGCAGAAATGCCTGGCACTGGGCATGTCCCGAGATGGTGAGGCCAAGTGGACAGCTGCTGGGGTTTTCCCTGGGGTCTCCAGAGAAGCAAACTGGCCTGCTGTGCTAGACAGGGCTTAGCCAGCAACAACGCCCCCCCGAGGTCTGCTCTCCACTCTCCCCTCTTCTCATCCATTGTCCACTGTGGGCAGATCACTCCATAGGCGTTCTTTGGAGTCCCCAACATTGGGCTCTGTTAGAACAACACAGGAGTCCCTGGGTGGTACAAATGGTTAAGCATTCTACTACTAGCTGGAAGTTTGGCAGTTCAAACTCACCCGAAATGCCTTGGAAGACAAGCCTGGCAATCTGCTTCCAAAAGGTCACTGCCTTGAAAATCCTGTGGAGCAGTTCTACTTTGCACACGTGAGGTCGCCATGACCTGGAATTGACTCAGTGGCAATTAACAACAATATAACCCCTCTTGTTTTACCAAGGCCCTAGACATCTTCAGCCTCTTTTGTCTGGGGATGAGTTCTCCTCACCCTGCCTCCCCTCTGGCCCAGATCCCATCCAGTTTCCAAATCTTTCCCTCCTACCCCATTGTTCTAGCTCCATCTCCCTTCCCAGGCCCTCATTCTCGTCCGAGTACACGGGACTATGGCAAAGAATGGAGCCAGAGTCAGCCAGAGAACAACCCAGAAGGTGTGGGGGTGGGGGAGGGCCAGTGTTCCTGGTGTCTTAATCCACCTTCCTCACCCACTACCACCTCACCAGCCCCCTTCCTCTCCACCCCACCACAGAAGGAGCCCAGGGCAAGGCCGGGGGAGGCATGAGGTGATGAGGAGCCAGAAGGAGCCTGTCAGCACTTTTCAGTGCCCAAAATAACAAAGCGAAAGGAAACACGCAGGGGTGCAAAGGGGCAGGCGGGGAGAGGGGCTGTGCCCCCACACCTGGGAGGGGTGGTGGGGGGAGTAAAAAGGCAGGAAAGAGAGAGCAGAAGAGGATGTTCAGAAGCAAGCCGCGGAGCCTGGGTTGGGCTGTGGTGAGTATCTAGGTCACCAGGGAGCCTGCAGGCCTGACCACAGGGAGACCTGTGTTCTCAGCTCTCCTCTTCCGCCGACCCTCCTAGACAACTGAGGTGACCCCAATACAGCTTGAGGCCCTGGACTTGACCACCCCCAGCCCCAACAGCCAGAGGCCAGAATCCCCAGCCCGGTTATTCCTTGAATTCGACCACTATTAGAAGCTGGTTTAGAGCTAGAAGAGTTTGCTCAGGAGATGGAATTGCCAGGGATCTGAACAGACCCTCAAAGGAAACGAGAGAGAGGCAGGCAAGGTCATGAACACCAGCTCCCTGAAGGGAGGTTCTGGGCTGGAGAAGCTCTGCTTGGGGTCGTCTATTCAGTGAGCAGCAAGGTAATCCCTCTGTAATGACCAACATGCTGGCCGACCCTGACCTACCCTATGTTCTCCTGCCTCAAAAACCTGAGCCCTGAACCCATTTCAGCCGTCAAGTTCGGCCGCATGTCCAAGAAGCAGAGGGACAGCCTGCACGCAGAAGTGCAGAAACAACTGCAGAGGCAGCAGCAGCAACAACGGGAACAAGTGGCCAAGACCCCTCCTGCGCGGGGCCAAGGAGCAGACACCCTCACCTACACTTTGGGGCTTCCGGATGGCCAGCTGCCCCTGGGCTCCTCACCTGACCTGCCTGAGGCCTCTGCCTGTCCCCCTGGCCTCCTAAGAGCCCCAGGCTCTGGGCCCTCATATTGCAGTAACTTGGCCAAGGCAGGGCTCAATGGGGCCTCCTACCACCTTGACTATAGCCCTGAGCGGGGCAAGGCTGAGGGCAGAGAGAGCTTCTATAGCACAGGCAGCCAGCTGACCCCCAACAGATGTGGACTTCATTTTGAGGAACCCAGGCATCCTGGGCTGGGAGAACCAAGACGGGGTCCAAACTACAGTAGCCCCAGTTTCCGCAGCACCCCAGAGACGCCTTATGCCTCCATGACGGAGATTGGTGAGCAGATGGGAAGCTGGAGAGGGTGGTAAAGGTGAGGGAGGTCCCAAGAGAGGGGCTGCAGCCAGCATCCTGTGTACACGTGAGCCCAAGGAAGTTGAGGGGTCGTGAACAAGAGCCGAGGGAAGAGGCAGAGCAGGAGTAGCCCAGGCAGAGGAGTCCCTTGTAGGGTAGGGGTGGGAGCTGGCTGAAATCATGCTGGTGCCTTCCTCCTCTGGCCCCAGAGCACCTGGTGCAGAACGTTTGTAAGTCGTACCGAGAGACATGTCAGCTGCGGCTGGAGGACCTGCTACGGCAGCGCCCCAACATCTTCTCACGGGAGGAGGTGACTGGCTACCAGAGGAAGGTGAGGCCACGGGGCCATACCAGGAAAGGAGGACATCCCACCACCACTGGGAGAGTCCAGAGATGGATACATGCACACAGAAGTGGGCTGGGGAGGGCCAGGGTCACAGATAGACAGATCTGCCAGCAGGTGTACCCCCCAACTCGTTTTTAAGTATGCTTGCATGCGTGCGTGCATGTGTGTGTGTGTGTGTGTGTGTTGCATGATGGATTTTTCCTTAGCCCCTGCCTATTAAAATTTTACCCAACCTTCCTCCTCTGTCAATAATAACAATAATCACAATCCTGACTACCGTTTGTTAAACACCCCTTCTCTGCCAGGCACTGTGCTAAATGCTTTACATAAATTATCCCGGATCCTTACAACAACCAACCTATGAGGTTGGTATTTATTCCTATTTTTAATGGACTGGGAAACGAATCTGGGAGGGGGTATGGTAACAGACTTACTCAAGTTCACAAAGAGATGGCTCCAAATTGTAGGCTGTCTCCTCTGGCACTCTGACCATACTGCCTGCTCTAAAAGCACTCATTGGCACTTAACATTTGCCTCCCTAGGCTGTTAAAGACCTTTGGGTCTATTCGTTTCACCTCAAGAATGCAAGCTCTTAGAGGGCAAAGCTGTATCTCATAGGCTTTTTTAATTCCCCCACAACAGCTAACTTGGTGCCCCAGCTGGTGGGTGCCCAGCAAATGTGGCTGACTGTCAGGAATTGATCCCCGGGTGTGCATTTGTGCTAATAGGCTGAAAGCACCAGTGTGAGCAATGGAGGAGTTCAGAACCTACCCTCTGCAATTTGTTAGTTGGGGCTCCCAAGGGCTTGGGAGACACTGGGGCCATAGAGGGCTACAGTGGGACCCTCCTCCTCCTCTGCAGTCCATGTGGGAGATGTGGGAGCGCTGCGCCCACCGCCTCACTGAGGCCATCCAGTACGTGGTGGAGTTCGCTAAGAGACTCGCCGGCTTTATGGAGCTCTGCCAGAATGACCAGATCGTGTTGCTCAAAGCAGGTGCCCGGGGGGTGGGCAGGCCTGGGGTGGGCAAGAAGGTCCAGGAGTGGGCAGGGAGGCCCGGGGTGGGCGGGCAGGGAGGCCCGGGGTGGGCGGGCAGGGAGGCCCGGGGTGGGCGGGCAGGGCCCAGCTTGAAATGGGGGGGAGGGGGGATGGGCTGAGGGACGGGGCCCATGGAAGCCAAGACCCCGAGGAGTGCAGAAAAGGCTCCCTCCGGCTTTGCTGACACTGTGCCTGCATCTTTTCTCCCCACTCCTAGGAGCAATGGAAGTGGTGTTGGTCAGGATGTGCCGGGCCTACAACGCTGACAACCACACAGTCTTTTTTGAAGGCAAATACGGTGGCGTGGAGCTGTTCCGAGCCTTGGGTGAGGGGCAGGGGGGGAATGAGAGACAGGAGTCTAACGCCAACCCCATCCAAAGCTTCGTGACCCAGGGCGCCCTCTTCAGAGCAGATTGCCCCCTCTGCTCCAGACAGCCAGATGGTGGGTGTCCCTGGGCCCCTCTGGTGTCACCCACCTCACTCACGCTTCTCATTTCCGCCCCCTCAGGCTGCAGCGAGCTCATCAGCGCCATCTTTGACTTTTCCCACTCCCTAAGTGCCTTGCGCTTTTCTGAGGACGAGATTGCCCTCTACACAGCCCTCGTTCTCATCAATGCCAGTGAGTGTTGCTGGGCTCAGGTCAAGGGCATTCAGGTGGTGGTGGGGCGCGGCGCATATTGGAGAGCCTGGCCCTTAGGAAGTGGTTAAATCTGGGGACTTGCTTTAAATAGCAGCATGAGCACCACCTAATGTTGCTGTCTAGTAAGAGGGGTAACAATGAAGATTCAGAGAAGCATCTGAGATGGAAAGAGCAGCTCAAGACCGGGGTGTGGAAGTGAGGAGAGTGAGGTTGTGAGGAAATGAGCTAGCTCCCTGAGAGAAACCAGGCAGCGACGCCATTGTGGCCACACATTGGAAGCACCTGGGGAACGTTCAGAAATATTGACGCTGGGACCACTCACAGAGATTCTGATGTCTTTGATCTGGGGTACAGCCTGAGCATCAGGATTTTGGAAAGCTCCCCAGGTGATTGCAATGTGCCACCAAAGTGAACTAATTTTAACGTAATGGAGTCCCTGAGTGACTGTCCCTGGCAAACAGTTAACACATGCAGCTGTTAACCAAAAGGTTGGAGGTTCGAGTCCACCTAGAGGCACCTCAGAAGAAAGGGCTGGAGATCTACTTCTGAAAAATCAGCCACTGAAAACCCTATGGACCACAGTTCTACTCTGACACACATGAGGTTGCCATGTGTCGGAATGGACTTGACAGCAGCTGGACAAAAATGCTTGTCCCCCTAAAATGGCAGTACTCTGGATATCCCTTCCACTGGAATGGGATGGGGTGGGCTGGGCTGAGCCAGCTGAATGCAAAGTATTCAAGGAACACCTGGGGAAGAGAATGGAGCTGCTAACCTGAGTTTGAAGGCCAAGATTATCAATCTTCCAGCTCTGCCAATGGGCAGAGACAGAAATGTGCCCCCCGAAACTGGAAATAAAAGCTTAAAAGAGCTCTTTAACAGCAGAAAGGAGTTGTGAAACTGGAAGAGAAGATGACTTCTGGCTGTTTTACGGAGCTCGGGCAAAAGGCGGCTTGTGTGTTGAAGCCAACCACAGACAGCTGCAGAGCCCTGGTGCCGGCCTGGAATGGAAGCAGGGAGCTTCACTGAGGCCACCTCCCGTCTGGGGTCAGCCTTGAGGGGAAGGGTACTCTCTTCAAAACTTTATTATTATTATTATTTATGGCAGAATCCTAGTGCCTAACATTGAAAGGGCTAGGTGCACTCAGGGTACCAGGGAGAAAGTAGCTTGGAATGGAGAGGTTGCAAGTTCTCACCCCTTTCATCTCTCACTAGTTTTCCTTGTAAACTGCTAGCCAAGCCCAAGGTCCCAGGGCTTGCCATTATCAAATGCAAGAAACGCACACAATCCTCTGTTGAGAAGGCCTCTATCTAGCACAGATGCCCCAAAAGATACGCCTTTTTGGTGGAAGTTAATGTCCATGTTCTTTCTTGTCCCCGATATGTCCCATCCCCTCCTTCAGACCGGCCTGGGCTCCAGGAGAAAAGGAAAGTAGAACAGCTGCAGTACAATCTCGAGCTGGCCTTTCATCATCATCTCTGCAAGACTCATCGCCAAGGCATCTTGGCAGAGGTAAAAGTAGTCCCTGGGGTAGAAGAGGCCAGGCCCAGTGCCAGGTCTGTGACATTCAGCCTTGTAGGGCCAGGGTCTCAGGGTACAGAGGAGGGAACGCTTGAGTGTCGTCCCAGGTTAGAGAGCTCGTGACAGCAGTGGGAATGAAGGGAATGAGCAGTTACTTCCATGCAAGTAAAGATGGAAAGTGGAGAGCCTGGAATTGGGAGGGACCTCCTGGGAGCAATTCCATTTAATATACCAACACTTACCCAGCACCTGCTTGTGCAACACTCTGTGGAAAGATACAGAGATACAGTGCTCTCCCCACCAAGAGTTCATAATCTGGTAGGAAGCAAAGACTCATGTACCGATAGCTAATATAGGGCAGAATGTGCTGTGTGATGCAATAATGATGCAATTAACAAAGTGCTTTTGCAGATATGCTCTCTCATGCTCATGGCCAACCCAGCCAATAGGACAGGTGCTAAAATCTCCCTGTAGCCCATAAGGAGACTGAAGGGATTTGTCCTAGTTTACACAGTTCCGTAAGTGATAAATGCAAGATTTAATCCTGGTGCTTTTTCCACCGTATCCTTATGTTCCCAATTTATTACTGTAATAAGAGATATTGAGGAAGTATTATCAGAGCATAGAACAGGGATAAAAATAATTTGGGGGTAAAAGGAGTGGATCGTAAATGCTTCCTAGAGAAGGTAGTATTTAGGTCATGAAAGATGTAGGAGCCCTGGTGGCACTGTGGTTAAAGCGCTCGGCTGATAACCCAAAGGTCAGTGATTCAAACCCACCAGCCCCTCCACTGGAGAAAGATGTGACAGTCTGCTTGCATGAAAATTATAGCCTTGGAAACCCTGTGGGGCAGTTCTATCCTGTCCTATAGGGTCGCTGTGAGTTGGAATCGACTCCACGGCAACGAGTTTGGTTTTTGGGGTTTACGAAAGATTTTACCAGGCATTCATGGGGGTGGGGCAGGCCTTCCAGGTTTAGGGAACAATATGAGTGAAAGGAAGGAGGTAGAATTGTGCAGAGATAGAGAATAGCTTAAGGTACATTGTGACTGAAGTTTAGGATCCAGAGCTGGGATAGATTGTTGGGGGCAGAGGAGTAGCAGAAGATAAGCATGAAAATTAGGTCAGTGGCAAATCACAGAGGGCTTTCAATGCCATATTAAAGAGTTAAGTCTTTATTTCTAGGCAATAGGGTGCACCAAAGGCTAGAGGGATGATATATTCAGAGCTATTATTTAGGCAACTTAATTTGGAGCCAGTACATAAGAACCACTTATGGAATCATTCAGTCAGTCTCCGTTGGGTACTTGCTATGTGCCAGGCACAGTACTAGGTGCCGAGGATGTGAAGATGACTTAAACAACAGGCTCCGTCCTAAAGAACTTTAAGTCTGGTAGGCTCGATTAAAAGTAGAGACTGGTAACCAAGGGAGCAGTTAGACAGCAAATCTGGTTGGCTCCACCTACCAGATCTGTTACCATGCTAGTCCAGCCACTGTCAGTCCCCACTTGGACTCTTAGGGAGGCCTCCTGATTGGACCCCTGCTCTACCCTTCTCTGCCCTGCAGCAGCCAAGAAGACCCTTTTAAAAGGACAATCACACCATGTGGCACTCTTGTTCTCAATTCTCCTATAGCTACCTATCATTCATAGAAGGACATCTAGAGTCTGTGTCACGGCCAGAAGGTTGGCCCCTGACTTTTTTTCTCACCTGATCCCCTTCCACTACCCCCTCCATCACCCGTTCCAGACACACTGCCCTTCTTGCTTGAAGACATTGAGCAGGTCCTATCTCAGGGCTTTTCTGCCTCTTGTCCCAGCTGCCTGGAATATTCCTCCCTCAGATTTCCACATGGCTTTCTCCATCAAGATAGGCTTCCCCTGACTGCCAACATAAAAAGTCTTCTACCCGTCATCCTGCTTTATTGTTCTTTATAGGACTTATGATCTGACATACTGTGTCTTTATTTTATCTTCCTCACTAGAATGTAAACTTAATAAAAGTTGAGATCTCACTTTATTTGCTGGTATACCACTAGAACCCATCGCAATGTCTAGCCCAGAGTAGTTTCTTAACAAATAATTGTTGAATGGATGAGTGAAGCTGTCGCAATACCCTGGATAAACTCAATAGGGATAAAAAGACGAATCTAAGAGATATCAAGGGATCCCCATCCTGCCTGTGCTCCCAGCAGATCCTCTTCTAGGAAGCTAAGCTGGGGCTAGGGGATGCTGGTGAGAGGTATTTTTCAGCTTCACCTGGGTTTATAGGAAGCTGCAGGAAATAGACGGTTTTCTCAGCCTCTCTCCAGTGAGGTCTTCCTTCGTCTGTTTCCCCATGGCTCTCTGCTCCTCTTTCATTTCCCCTCTGGCTGAGTGCCAGCACCAGCAGTGGTAGCTTACTGCGTGCAATGTTGCGTACCTGCTTGGAAATTCTGTTTAGTTCAAGCAAACAGTTTTTGAGCATTTGCCATGTGCTAAGCACTATGATGGGGCCCTGGGGGCGCAGTGGTTAAGAGCTCGGCTGCTAACCAAAAGGTCTGTAGTTCGAATCCGCCAGCCGCTCCTTGGAAACCCTATGGGGCAGTTCTGTTCTATCCTGTAGAGTCACTATTAGTCAGAATCGACTCGACAGTGACATGTTTGGTTTCGGTTTAAGCACTATGATAGGTACAGAGGATACGGAGAGAGACAGACAGACAGACACACCTTCCATAAGGAGTTTAAATTAGGGTGGGAAGGCAGACAATTGGATCATTTTATTACAATGTGGTAAGTGCTACACAGAGAAAAACCCAAAGGAATGGCCTTTAGTCCAGACTGGGGCGGTTAGGGGAAGATTCTCAGAGGAGGTAACACTTGAAAGTATGTGAGAATTAGCCAGGCAAAGAAGAGTTGGAAAGGGATTCCAGGTGAGGGAAGCATAAACAAAGGCAGAGGCATGTGACAGCACGTAACACAGAGTCACAGAAAGTCACCGTGATGAGCATTAAGTATGAGTTAGAGAGTGTTTAACAGGGCTCATTTTAGGAGTAGAAGAACATGACTTCGTGACATCACCAGAAAACATGCACGTGTCCCACATCAGCTCCTGGCTGCCTCCAGTTTCCTGAGCACGTACATGCCCCTTTCAGTGGGATCTGGTTGTTCCAGAAGTGCCAAGTGCATGGGGAAAAGCAGGGAGGGTGGTCGTAGCCCAGGAAGGAGAGGGCTGCCTGGCCCTGGGGAGAGAGGTGGTGACTCAGGCTGAAACACTGACCTCCCTTCCCCATTAACCATCTCCAGCTGCCACCCAAGGGGAAGCTTCGGAGCCTGTGTAGCCAGCATGTGGAAAAGTTGCAAACCTTCCAGCATCTCCACCCCATCGTGGTCCAAGCTGCTTTCCCCCCACTCTACAAGGAACTATTCAGCACTGAAATCGAGCCACCTGAGGGGCTGTCTGAGTAACCTGCCCTAGAGCCTGCTGGCCCACCTCCAGGGACCCCCTTCCACCTCAGTCTTTTCCTGTCCTGTATCATCTGGAGGATGGTCCCCACATGTTCTCTGGGAATGAGCAAGTGCTGAGACTGGTCTTCTGCCCACAGACTTGCCTGGCAGTGGGACAGTAGCCAGGGGGTGGGGATAGTGGTACACCGTCTCCAGACTCAGCTCTGTTTTGTCTCATCTCCCACTTCAGCCCCAGCTTCTGGGAGGCTGTGGTGCGTTGGGATTTAAGGACTTCCAGGAGGACCAGGGCATCATCAGGACAACAGGGAATCCAGGCCACTCTGGAAGAACACAACTCAACTCTGGGCTCAGAAGCTAAGAGCAGGTCTTTGAAATACCTCATTGCCTCTCCCTGTGGGCTTCAAGCTGGGGGAGATGGATCAAGCTCAGAGACTGGCGGCTGGAGCCCAGAAGGACCTGTATATAACATGAATCTGAATCTTTAGATTTTCTGCCTTCCTCCTTCCTCCCGCCCAGAAAGGAAGTGGTTGGGCACCCTGCCCTTTTTCCAGGGCATTAAAAAAAAAGAAAACTAGATATGTGGAGGGTAAAGGGGGGATGGGGGTAAGAAGCTGGGGAGAAGTGTTTAATGGGGGTGGGAATAGGGTACAATGAAGACCAAAAGCATCACAGTCATGGGGAGAGAGAACTCAAGCCTCCTCTCTGCACTTTAAAAATAGACTTAATGGGTTAGCACAAATCTGATCAAGACACACGTCCACATACAGGTGAAACACATACAGACTCAACCTGCAGTTATACAGTTCTATGAACACATTTAATATGACACTTTCCTCTCATGCTTGGGGTCACAGCTCAGAGAAGGTCCCTCCCAATCCTGAGGGACCTCAGAGTGTTCCATCCTGCTCAAGTCCACCAATATTCGACGTGGAGTGATTCAAACTCTATCCCAGCCACAGCTGTCTCCAACCACAAGAAGCTCCAAGAGAAGGAGAGGTGGCTGGACACTGCCCAGCAGGCCAAGGATAGACCCTCGGAGGACTTCTCTGGCCCTGCCTTCCAGCCATGCTCTCGCTATGGAGAAAACAAGCAGACACAGCTCCACCCTCTGACTGGGCACCACTGACTCCAGAGTGGGGAAGGAGCGAGGGCAGAGACCTGTGTCTCCAGCCCGTTCTCTCATCCCAAAACTTCTCTTGGCTTTATAAATAACTGTGAACCCTCATCTGAGGGATAATCAGCAGGTGATATGGGAGGGGTGGGTGGTTATTTTATTTTGCTTTTCAGGAAAGGGAGTTAGCTGAGGAAACATCAACCCCAGCTTGTGCCATTCTTTATGAAATTATTTTAAAGGCAAAAGGTAGCAGTAGGGGTGAGGGGGTCTTAAATAAGCTGACCTACATGCCTGCTCTCTAGTTTCATTCCTGGTTTCCAGCTCAGCAATCCATCAACTTTATAACTCAGGAGGGTTCTAGCCCCCACCAAGCTTCTCCACAGGCTAAGCAGTCCCCCACTGAGGCTGGTGAGCTGAGAGAAAGCCTCAGGAACCCCTACTGAAGGATCCTCAGACTAAGCTCCACAGCAATGTTCTGGACTGGGGACTCTCCCTACAAAAGATACCCCACAGGGAACATTAGATTGAGAGGTTGCACAGGACCTCCCCGCAACTTGGAGACCAACCGACTGAGCACATGGCTCTGGAAGGCACTTGGCCGAGAGACCCCGGAGGGGATCCGGATGCCAGAAGAGACCCTTCGGGGCTTCCCAGAGGCCTCTACTGCCGACCCCTCTTCTAGCACCAGTGGTTCCCTCCGCACTGCCCCCACCTCTTGCTACCCCGTAGTGGCGCTTGCTGCAGCCCTCCCTCATTGCTTTATTTATTTATTTTGCACCAACAAGGTTGCTGCAGACTCATTCTCGCCTGGTTTAAAAAGAGAGAGAGAGGAAAAAAAAAAAAAAAGAAATGCTTTCTGGCTCTTTTCTCTACCTCAATCTTGGCAGCAGTGGCTGCAGTAGCGACAACGGCAGCAGCAGGCAGCGGGGAGTGAGGCACAGGGGTGGTGAGGGGGTCGGGTGCAGCTCAGACAGGACAGGGGCCCCAAGCGCCAACAGATGCAGTGTCCAACTTGATGCCACCCTCCCGCTTTTCCGGTAAGTGCCCCTTACCCCTGTCCCAAAGCTGCAGCTGCTCTCTTCCATAACATTCTCAGAGGCAAGGCCAGGCCCGGGTGCCTGCTGCCACTGCCTCCGCAAGCCGATCATAAATCACTTTCCCATAGGACTTTGACTGGGAAACTAAAATGTCCCAGGAAGGCTCCAAGGAGATCTCCCCTCCCTTACTTCTGCCTCCATCTCTTCAGCTCACCCTACCTCTGGGAGCAGTTATCCGCAACCCAAAAACCAACCAGCAGATAATATTTGGGATATTCCAGAAGTCTTTTTCCCAGGACCCCCCTCCCCACACAGGACCCCAGGTCTCAATCAGATCTTCTTTTAAAGAGTATATCCAAGTTCAACTGTGTTTCTGGGCTGCTACTTAGGAACAAGAGGAGGAAAGCGCCCCATTGCTTGAGGGGGTGATGCTCCAGACCCCTCCCCATCTAAGGAAAGAAAGAAGGGGTCCTGACACCCATCTGTTCCTACAAAGTGGCCAGAAGCCAGTCCTGTAGCCATGGAGATCGGCAAGAAAAGTTCGTGATTAAATTAGCCACCTTATAAATAAAGAAACGGGGTTGGCCCCAGACCCTCAGCCCCTGGCCCAGCAGGCTTTTCAGACTGCAAGAAAACTCACAGGAGTGGGAAGGAAGGAAGCCAGTTACATGCTTCACTACACTTCTGCGGGATGCGGAGCTAGAAGGAGGAGCAGGAACTGCAGCGCTGGTGATGAAGAGCTAGCTGTCAGATGCACTTCCCAGAGCAGGCACAGGGAGACCGAGGGAGGCTGGGGCATTCTCACCCCAAGAACTCTCTGCATGCTCCATGCTCCATGCTCAGGACACCTGTTAGGCTGCGCGGGAGAGGGGTGAGAGGAGTCTGCCCAGCAGCCTCTGTCACTTGCCATTGTTTCCCATCCCCAATCCTGAGAACATTTCCATGGGCTCTATCCTGCATCCCTCTTACTGCTCTTTTGGCCTCTTTCTTCAATTTCCCAACTACTAGAGTCCTCTGGGAAACCTTGCTGGCGTACTGGGTAAGTGCTTCGGCTGCTAACTAAAAGGTTGGTGGTTCGAATTAACCAGGTGCTCCTTGGAAACTCTATGGGGCAGTTCTACTCTGTCCTATAGGGTCACTACGAGTTGGAATCGACTCAGCGGCAACCGGTTTGGGGTTTTGGGTTTTTTGTTTTTTTTTTTTTTGAGAGTCCTCTGAAGTGGTTACAGGATAACAGCCAGAGCAATCCTTGTAGAGGAGGGTGTGGACTGGGAAGGAAAGGGGAAGAAATCACACTGTCTTTTAAACTGCCCCTCCCAAGTACAGTGTGGGGAGGGCGGAAGGGAAACAGGGCAGGTTGTAGACAGCTGAGCCTGTAGGGCCCAGACAGCTTGACAATGATGGGCTCTGCCCAAAGGTGGTCAGGATCTACAGTTAGAAACCCTCCCCAGGTTCATCAGTTGGCCTGTGTGCCTGTTTCTCTAGCCATTCCTTGCCAGTTACAATCCTTCCCCTCCATTAAGGCCCCTTTGGCAGTAAACAGGGACTCTCGCTACATATAGGACTCCTTCTCCTCCATCACCTTAGTCTCCAGTGGTCATCAACGTCACCGTCTTCCTGATATTGCCCTGGCTCCTGGTACCCAGAAACTAGCTTTAAGTCAACAGGCTGTGCAGACTGCCTATGGCCAGATATCTACTATGCCAGCCAAGGGCTCGCTTCCTCCCCATTCCTCCCGCCCCACATCCCGCTCCCCAGCATCTGGCCAGATACTGCCTTTCCTCACTTATCTGTGCCTCTCTGGTTCACAATGTGTCCCTTGTGTATTGCTTGGGTAGCTGAGACCAAAGGAGACAAGAGATCTCCCTTGTACTGAAACACTGGACTTGAATCAAAACTCCAGTTAGTGAGGGATCTAAGAGAAGCCTGAGAGCCAAGTAACAAAACTCAAAACTTGGACATCTCTTGGATCCCTCACATACCCTATCCTTTATCTATAGGGGAGAAGGGGTTGCCCTTGGGGTCGAGGCTTCAGGACTATAGTGGGGAATTCCCAGCTTCCCAGTCAAGCCCCCCTGCATCCTCTGCCGTGGCTAATGTGCAGCTTGGCCACCATCGATACAGGCATTCTGGGGAGATTGGATCTTGCTAGTCCAGGGCCTCAGGCCCTGGGCCAAGTTGGGGGAGGGCAGAGAGGCAATGAGTGGGGACCGGGGGGAATGAAGCGGACTGAGCTCAGGCATGCATGTTTCCCAGCCTTGGATGACTTAGTGAAGCTGAGAGCCTCTCTGCGATCAGGACAGGGAGCTCAGGGCCAAGGCCACGAACCCCCTAAGCCTTAAGCATTGCTGTGGGTAAATGCAGCAATGCAATATTCACACTTCATACTGAGCGATGTGGGGAACAAGGATGGGCAGAGAGAGACAGAGCAGACTTGAGGACAGCAGATGTCAGGGAGAAAGAACCTGAGGTATTTCTGGATCCCACAGACAGAGAGGAAAATCCATTACAGGGAGACTCATACTCACTTCCCTGCCACTTCCTGCCCCATTCCCATAAAACTTTCCCCACAGTAAGTAGGCTTGACTAGGGTTCTGTGAGCTAGTAAGCACTTGGGATGCTATCTAGGGCTGGAAGCGGGGGAGGCTGAGGTTCCCCAAAGAGGAGCCCCAGGAGGCCCCACAGAGGTGGTATACCAGAATTCTGTCTGGTCCTGTGCCCACTTGCTAGCAACACTGAGATGGATAGGCCAATCTCACCCTCCTCTGAGCCCAGGGTTACCATCACCTGAAGTCACTTTCCAAACAGGCCCATGTCATCATCTATTCCAGGACTGAAGAGGGGATGGATGCGGCCACAGCTCCAAAGCAAGTCTGGGCCCTGTGGCGGCTCCTCCTGCTTCTGCTCTTGCTCCTCCTGCCTGGAGGGAGCAGTGGCGGCTGCCCCACTGTGTGCGACTGCGCCTCCCAGCCCCGTGCCGTGCTCTGTGCCCACAGGCGACTGGAGGCTGTACCTGGGGGACTCCCGCTGGACACAGAGCTCCTGGACCTGAGTGGGAACCGCCTGTGGGGGCTTCAGCAGGGGATGCTGTCCCGCCTGGGCCTGCTGCGGGAACTGGACCTCAGCTACAACCAGCTCTCCACCCTTGAGCCCGGGGCCTTCCATGGCCTACAAAGCCTACTCACCTTGAGGCTGCAGGGCAATCGGCTCCGAATCATGGGGCCGGGGGTCTTCTCAGGCCTGTTTGCCCTCACACTGCTGGACCTCCGCTTCAACCAGATTGTCCTCTTCCTAGATGGAGCTTTTGGGGAGCTAGGCAGCCTCCAGCAGTTGGAGGTTGGGGACAACCACCTGGTGTTTGTGGCCCCAGGGGCTTTTGCAGGGCTGGCCAAGCTAGGCACCCTGACCCTGGAGCGCTGCAACCTCAGTACAGTGCCTGGCCTCGCCCTTGCCCGTCTCCCGGGGCTCATCGCCCTGAGGCTTCGAGAACTGGATATTGGGAGGCTGCCTGCTGGGGCGCTTCGGGGGCTGGGACAGTTAAAGGAGCTGGAGATCCACCACTGGCCATCTCTGGAGGCTCTGGAGCCTGGAAGTCTGGTGGGGCTCAACCTCAGCAGCCTGGCCATCACCCGCTGCAATCTGAGCTCAGTGCCCTTCCAAGCACTGCACCACCTGAGCTTCCTCAGGGTCCTGGATCTGTCTCAGAACCCCATCTCGGTCATCCCGGCCCGGAAGCTCAGTCCCCTGGTGCGGCTCCAGGAGCTCCGACTCTCAGGGGCGTGCCTCACCTCCATCGCTGCCCATGCCTTCCATGGCTTGACTGCCTTCCACCTCCTGGACGTGGAAGATAATGCCCTTCGGACACTAGAGGAAACAGCCTTCCCTTCTCCGGACAAACTGGTCACCCTGAGGCTGTCTGGCAACCCCCTAACCTGTGATTGCCGCCTCCTCTGGCTGCTGCGACTCCGGCGCCACTTGGACTTTGGCACGTCCCCCCCTGCCTGTGCTGGTCCTCAGCATGTCCAGGGGAAGAGCCTGCGGGAGTTTTCAGACATCCTACCTCCAGGACACTTCACTTGCAAACCAGCCTTGATCCGGAAGTCTGGGCCACGGTGGGTCATTGCAGAGGAGGGGGGGTATGCCGTTTTCTCCTGCTCCGGAGAGGGAGACCCCGTCCCCACTGTCTCCTGGATGAGGCCTCAGGGGGCTTGGCTGGGGAGAGCCGGGAGGGTAAGGGTCCTAGAGGATGGGACCCTGGAGATCCGCTCAGTGCAGCTGCGGGACAGAGGGACCTATGTGTGTGTGGTCAGCAATGTAGCTGGGAATGACTCCCTGAGGACCTGGCTGGAGGTAATTCAGCTTCAACCACCAAATGGCAGTCTCTCTGACCCCAACATCACCATGCCGGGGATCCCAGGGCCTTTCTTTCTGGATAGCAGAGGTGTGGCTATGGTGCTGGCAGTCGGCTTCCTCCCCTTCCTCACTTCAGTGACCCTCTGTTTTGGCCTCATTGCCCTCTGGAGCAAGGGCAAGGGCCAGGTCAAACACCACATGACCTTTGACTTTGTGGCACCCCGGCCCTCAGGGGATAAGAACTCTGGAGGTAACCGGGTCACTGCCAAGCTTTTCTGACCCTTCCTTCCGTACTGGGGGTCTGTCAAGCCAGCTTCAGAGATCAAAGGGGAAGATAGAACCAAGGTTACCTGGACTACAGCCTGGTTCCAAGCAGCACAGATCTCCACCTCCTGCCTACATTGTGCCAGCAAGTGACGATGACTCCTGGTAGAGTATTGGGACAGCACTGTCATCTCTCCCCTGAGGGCACCAGGTTGCTGAAGCTATTATAGACCCTGTCACCGGCCCAGCCCTCCCCATCCATTTCCCACCCCTACCACACACATACACACACACACACACACAGCAGGAAACATAACCAAGGCACCCAGGCTCTAGTCCGCTAGTCTAACCACTAGGCTTTCTTCACACACTTATATCCTTTAACAACTACTAACAGTCGCCAACCACAGTTACAAGATTATTTCAGAGGAGTGCTATGTACTTACTTCTTTGAGTCTCTCCTGTTTCCTCAACCAGACTGACTCCCTGTCTTTTCTGTGCTATGAACTAGAGCCCAAATCCCCAAGAATAAGACGAGGATGCGAGCATGGGGTGGGGGAGGATGGCCTCAACACCGACACTGTCTGCATGAGCCTCTGCCACCTGCTTCTGTCTTTCAGATCATTAAACCTGCTGCCAGAAGGCCATGGCAGTAGCAGCCAAAACTAAACGTGATCTTTGGAGCTTTCTTTACTTCAGTCTGCTTCCACCCTTGGTTCTGTCAAATCTTCCCCTTCCTACCCTTTTTGTCTGCCCACTGACCATGGATCCCAATGGACTTCTTGCCTGATAAACACTGGTTTATGAACAAGAAGGAGGTCTGCCATGCCTGGAGACATCAGCATCCCAACCCCAGCTTCAGTCTTAACCCTCTCCCTCACCACCACCCCACCACCCCAATCTCTGATGCTGGAGAAGGGCAGATCTCCACCTTGCAGGGGATCCCCAGGCAGAAATTTAGCCTAGGGCCCCCCCCAGCTCCTCCCCCTTCACTGACATTTTTTGGTGGGAGCTCCTTATCATTCCCCTGCCACAGCTCCTAGTGCCCCTGGGGGAAAGCAAGAAGGGACCACTTAGAAAATGACCAACCAAAGCAAGAATCTGCTGTTGTCAAAGGAGAGAGACGGAGAACCCAGCAGCGACTAGGCTTGGAGGAAGAAGGGAGGGGCCCGGCAAGCTGCAGTGAAAAGTCTAGGGAAGAGCGAGCAGCAGGGACTGCCTGCCTCGTTAATTTCCACTAGCCTTCTGCAGTTTCCCCTTGTTCTGTGTTTAGCGCAGCTCCAGTAGGAAGCTGTCTCTAGAGAGAGGTCACTGTCTTAGGAGCCCCCAGGTGGCAGGTGGGAAGAGAAGTGGAGCTGCTGACTGCCATTGAGTGTGCTTCAAATAGAGGACAAAGCAGAGTCCAAAAAAGTAGAGCCGCTGAGTGCTCAGGAACGGGAGGCCTCAGCATCGTCAGAGGGGGAGGAGTAAAAGGACCAGGAAAGGAGCAGGGAGGAGGGACTGAGAAGTTGGAGAATCATGGCCCTGGGGAGCCTTTCTGTCTCTGCAGCACCATCTGCCCCACATCCTTAGTTCCCCTCCACCCTCGAGAGCTCCCACCCACCCTACACCAAACAATACACAAGCATCAAGAGCTTCCTAGCAGATTCCTGCTGCTATTGTCCTTGCTCTGAGGAGACTCCACTGATTAGAGGATTCCCAGTTCAAACTGTCCTGACAGGTGAGAGGAGCTGGCATCACGGAGGAGGGGAGGCTGGACTTCACAGGCAGGCAGTCTCGTTAGGGGGGCAGCGATGGGAAGATGGGCTGGGCTGGAGGCTAATGTGAGAACCCAACAGTTTGGAGAGAGAGGCTGGAGACAATAGCACCCCCGAGAAATGGGTATCTCCGAGACTCCAACCCCCTCACCTCACAAACATGCACATATAGTTCAACCGGCATCCCAGCAACTTTCCCTTCTCCTGTTTAGAAGGTGCCGGGAAGGTTTCTCAGGGCCACAGCCCTCCATCTTCTCTCCAAAATCTTCCACCAGCAGCCGATAAGGTCGGGTGCTAGCGAGTCTCCCTCCAGTTGCCCCCTCTGCAATGCAGACAAGGCGGGAGTAGCGCTGCTGTTTGAGAAGTCTTCTCCAGGAAGGCCTCTGAGGCAGCGGGGAGCAGATGACATGTCTCCAGCCGGCAGATACTGCTGCCCGTCCCCCAGAGTCTCCAGAGCAGTGCTGTCCAGTTGAAATATAACGGAAGTCACATACATAATTTCCAATTTTCTAGTATAGCCACATTAAAAAAAGTGAAAAAGAAACAGGTACAATTAATTTTAACAACATCTTTTATTTAATTCAGTGTATCCAAACCACTATCATTTCAACATGTCACCCATCTGGTAAGATTATTAATGAACTATTTTACATTATTTTTTTCATACGAAGTCTTTGAAACCCAGTATATACTTGACACAGCACAGCTTGATTCAGTCACTAGATTTCCACCAGAAAGACCTGATCTGTATTTAAATTTCATAAAATTTACAGTCGTTAAATGTAGATTCACACACCCAAGTTGTTCCAAACATACTTAAAAGTTTCCTAATAACTGAATCAAATATCAGTTTTAAATTGTAAATTAATTAAAATGAAGTAAATTACAATTTCCATCCCTCAGTCTCATTAGCCACCTTCCAGTTGCTCAGTAGTCACATGTAGCCAGTGACTGCTATATAGGACAGTGTAGCTCCAGACACTGCAACCCTGGGCACAGGCTCAGTTTCCCCGGCAGAGGCGGGCAAAGCATCTCCTACGAAGTACATCCAACCTCAGGAAGAACCTGTAGAGTTACCCTCCTCACCATTCCAGCAACGGTTTGTGCTTCATCTACCACCACTCTTCTGTCAGTCTGTCACACTGTGGTGGCCTGCATGTTGCCGTGCCGCTGGAAGCTATGCCATTGGTATTTCAAATACCAGCAGGGCCATCCATAGTAGACAAGTTTCAGCAGAGCTTTCAGACTAAGACAGACTAGGAAGACGGACCTAGAGACCTACTCCTAAAACAATTGACCAGTGAAAACTTTATGAATGGCAGCGGAACGGTGACTGATTTAGTGCCGGAAGATAAGCCCCTTAGGTCAGACCCACCCAGGGAGGTACCTCAAAATCCCACCAGGGAAGAGCTGCCTCCTCAAAGTGGAGTCCACATTAAGGATATGAATGAAGTAAAGTTTTTGGGACCTTCATTTGCTGATGTGGCATGACTCAAAATGAGAAGAAACAGGTGAAACATTCATTAATAATTGGAACGTGGAATGTATGAAAGTCATGGGCTTTTCAATTGCCTCACATGCATGCAAAGGCTGGACAATGAACAACGAAGACCAAAGAATTGATGCCTTTGAATTATGGTGTTGGCAATGAATATAGACTATGCCATGGACTGCCAGAAGAACGAACAAACCTATCTTGAAAGAAGTACAGCCAGAATGCTCCTTGGAAGCAAGGATGGTGAGACTATGTCTCACATACTTTGGACATGTTATCAGCAGGGACCAGTCCCTGGAAAAGACATCATGCTTGGTAAAGTAGAGGGCCAGCGGAAAAAAAGGAAGACCCTCAGTGAGATGGGTTGACACAGTGGCTGCAACAATGGGCTCAAACAGCAACGATTGTAAGGATGGTGTGGGGACCAGGCAGTGTTTTGCTGTTGTACATAGGGTCACTGTGAGTTGGAACTGACTCGATGGCACCCAACAACAACTAACCTAAAGGTTGCAGTTCAAACCCACCCAACGGCATCGCAGAAGAAAGGCCTCGTGATCTGCTTCTGTAAAGATTAAAAAACTCATTGCCATGGAGTTGATGCTGACTCATGGTGACGCCATGTGTTACAAAGTAGCACTGCTCCATAGGGTTTTCTTGGCTGGAATCTTTACAGGAACAGATTGCCAAGCCTTTCTTCCACAGTGCTTCTGGGTGTATTTGAACTGCCAAGCTTTGGTTAATAGTTGCCTGCAAACCATTTTTATAGGCAATAAAATCCTAGAGAGCAGTTCTACTCTGTAACCTATGGGTCGCCATGAGTCAGAATCAACTCAATGGCAACAGGTTTGGTTTTTTTGGCTGATTTTTGTTTTTGCTTTTTGCCACCCCCTATTCTCTTTTCACAGCCTTTCGAGAATACCTCTGAGGGGCGAAGCAGGTTAATGTAATGAGTTTACTGTGGTGAGCACTTCCACAGCTTATCCAATCATCAGCAAGCCAGTCCCTTCTCCCACCTGTCTGGGAAGGCTGCCGTTAGCTCAGTTGTGACTGTTCGGGCTGTGGTGTGTGTGCTGATGAGTGTGTGCATGCAACCAGGCACAGGTGTGCGTGTGGTATGTGTGCAGGTTTTGTGAGCTGTGTGCATGTGCAGGGATGTATACAACCACATGACGGATGGGGCAATCCAATGAAGACTTTGCCCAGGGGACAGGACAGGAAGTCCCCAGGTTACAAATGTGGGACTTTCAGCAACTTCACCTTACTCTTTAATGTTATGTCAATTTGCCCTCATTTTGAAATGGCTGGACCAGCCCCTACTCACAACAAATTCGTCATCACAATCACCTTCGCTTGCCGCACGTACAGCTTTTACATCACTGAAAAGGCTTCGAGCCTGTTCTTGCACTAAAAGCCAAAACCAAACCCATAGCTGTCAAGTCAATTCCGACTCAGCAATCCTATAGGACAGGGTAGAACTGCCCCACAGGGTTTCCAAGACTGTAATCTTTATGGAAGCAGGCCTCCACATCCTTCTCCCACAGAATGGCTGGTGGGCTTGAACCCCCGACCTTTTGGTTAGCAGCCAAGTGCTTAACCACTGCACCATCAGGGCTCCTTTCTTGTACTAGCCAAACCAAAAAACCAAACCCGTTGCTGTCGAGTTGATTCCGACTCATAGTGACCCTATTGGACAGAGTAAAACTGCCCTATAGGGTTTCCAAGGGGTGGCTGGTGGATTCAAACTGCCTACCTTTTGGTTAACAGCTGTAGCTCTTAACCACCGCGCCACTTGGGCTCCTTTCTTGCACTAAAATTAGGCTAAATAAGAACCGTATGCACTTGTTCCCACTTACCTACAAATTCAGCTTAAAGGTGGACTCAGGGACAGATCTCGTTCGTAATCCAGGGACTACCTACAGGAGTGAGAGAAGACAAGTAACACCAACTGAGTATCTATTCTATGTCGGCACCTTATATATGCTTCCTTATGTAATCCTCACATCAACCCTATAAGGTAGGTAGGCATTTTGCTGATGGAACTGAAGGTCAGATAGGTTAATTAAGTTCCTTGAGTGCACAGAGATAGTGAGGGAGCTGCATTTGAACTCAGAACTGACACATGCTTTCCACCACACCACACTGCTCTAGTCACTGCCTGCCTTTTATAACCCCCTTCCCCAGGGTTGCAAGCAGAACTTTGAACCACTTTGTTCCAGTTTGAACCCCTGCTGAGAATTTGCATTTCCACCCCAGATATACTGAATCAGAATCTAGAGTTTAACAAGATCCCCAGGTGATTCTTACGTATAGTAAATTGAGAACCACTGCTCTACCAGTGGTTCTCAGAATAGGTTCCTAACCAGCAGCATTAGCAACGCCTGGAAACTTGTTAGAAATGCAAATTATCAGCAGGGGTTCCAACCAGAATGAATCGATTGGAAGCCCTGGTTGCAAGAGCCGACCTGTGAGAAAGGTGAAAAGCCAGGGGTCATCTCCCACCCCACCCTTCTGAGCAATTCTTTAGTGGGACCTGGGATCACCTGCTGATTCTCCTCTTCGGTGGCACTAATGCACTCGATTCAGAAGTTGAGGGAAGTTCATCTATTCGTGTGATTTTCCTCCTTCCTTTCAGTCTCTTCCCCTCTTCCAGTGTCCTTACTGCCCCTGACTCAGGGACCGGTAGAAAGGAGGAGAAATTCCAGGGACCATTATCATACCTCCAGACGGACTGAACTGAAATGCCTGGCTCCCAGCAAGCCTCCTTTCATGATTAAAAATGGAGGCTCCAGATTTCCTAGTTCCTCTCCTGGGTTCTAACCTCCACAACCTCAGGCTAGAGAGGCTGCTCAGGGGTTTCCAGTACGGAGTGACAATCTGTGAGCTGTAACAGATTTGAGGGGAATTTGACTCTGCCCACGTTCTGCCCTACCCCTGCTTGACACAGCCTTCCTGAGGTCACCCCATCCCTCCCTCCACCGCTCTCCTCTTTCACTTCAGACATGGGCTCGCCTAAGCTGAGAGAACTTTGGATCCAGAGATGCTCTGGCACTGCTGTACCACTCTCCATTTGGGTCCCTGACATATCCCTTCTCTAATTTCTGACTTCTATTTCTTTTCCTTTGCTGCCCTGGAGCCCTGATTCAAGGAATGAGAGTGCCTGCTGCAGGGCAACCATTCTCAACTTTTTTGCAGAGATTCATACCAGTTCATTCTGGTTCAAGCCCCTGCTGAAAATTTGCATTTCTAACGAGGTCCAAAGGTAATGCTTAGGCTGCTGGTTAGGGACCAATTAGAGAACAGTGGTTCTCAAAATTTATTATACTTGAGAATCACTTGGGGATCTTATTAAAATGTAGATTCTGATTCAGTATATATGGGTGGAAATGCAAAATCTCATCAGGGGTCTGAATCAGAATGAACCGTCTCGAAGTCCTGCTTATTTTGAGTCATAGACGCCTCCGAGAATACCTGGAGCTCTCCTTGTGAATCTAGTATAAGCTATGAACAAAAATGTTTATACATTGTCCATAGTCATTCTGAAGCCGTTACAGCCTCCATAGAATGTGAGTTAAGAACCTCCACTGTGAGAAGCCTCAGGTGGCAGGGAAAAAGCTGAGGACTTGGGGAACTCAAGGTCAAGAAGGGGAGAATGTTGGCACCTCGTGGGGTTGGCAACCAATTTCACAAAACAATATGTGTATTGTTTAATGAGAGACTAATTTGTTCTGTAAACCTTCATCTAAAGCACGATAAAAAAAAGAGAAAAAAGGCTGAGAACTTAGATTGCCTTTGCTCCCCAGAGTCTATTAGCAGCAAGAAGCAAAACCCAGGAAGGGCTACAGCATGGAGTAGACATTAGACAGATAAGAGTGATTGGTAGGGTGGACCCTGTAAGGAAACATACTATTTGCCTCCAGGTTCTCTCCCCTGTACCTCTTCCCACCAGCACCTGTCTCTTAGGGAAGGGAGGAGACTTTGAGTGAGACTGTTGCTTCAAGAAGTGAGTGTGGTGGCGATGGAGACTGGAGAGCATCTAAGATCAGGAACTCCTGAGTCCTCTTCCTCCAAAATGCTTTGCAAGGGGGACTAAATAGGAAGACTTAGAGCTGGGTGGTGGGGGAAGAGGAGGAGAAGCAGAATCTCCTAGGACACCTGCTACAACTTCATCAAGCTGATCTAAAGACTGAATAATAAATAGCACCAGCAAAATTTTGATACTAAGGCCATTGTTCCCAGTTGCTGGTTTCTGGTAAACAGCCTTTAGTAAATGCGGAAGAAAGCGGTGACTCTTAGTTAGACACCTGAATATCGTTTGAACGGACTGTTTGTATGTGGTCCAGCAAGGGATCTACGTGACGCAGCAAAGGCCCTGGAGCCAGGCAACCTGTGTTTAAGTACCCCTTGCTGCCCAGCCCTCTAGCTAAGTCTACTTCCCTATTTTGACTTATTGAGTGGAAACACCTGCCCCCTTAACACTCTGGGCAACCCAGACCTTATGTTAACTAGTTTCACCTCCTGCCTCCTGCACCCTGTTCAGAAGAGTCTTCAAGGAAAGAGAATAGACTCTTAGGGGGAAAATTACAATTCACCCAACCCCAGCCTCTCACAACCCAATCTTTCAATCCTGATTTGGGGTTTTAGAGGGGGAATGAGATGACAAGTCCCAAATGCACAGTGGCTTAAGAATAAGTCTGAAATCATTTCATCTAAAGTTCTCTCTTCAACTTCCAGCCTCCCCATCCAGTCAACCCTCTTTTTAAAAAATTTCCAGACAAAGTAACTCCACCTGGGTTCTCGCTGCTCTGATGATTAAGAAATTTCTCCAGTGGTTTAATTGTTAATTCCTCGTTTTGGACTTCCACTTCACTCCCTCTTTTTTGCCCAACCCTCATCCCTAACTGCAGCTGGAAAATATAGGCCCATAAAGTGGGCCTGGGATTTTTATACCAACAATAGACATTCTTCTTTGGGTCTGGACTACTCTTTTGGAAATAAAAATAGCTCTAGCAATCAAGACTCCAAATACCTACAATCTTAACAAGAGACACGTAAATTCTATATTACAAAAATTTTTAAATGCTACTGATGGGACATCAATGACGAACAAACATATTGGAAGATTCAACAGCATAAATACAATTGTCCCTTCAGTAATCTAAAAATATGTCATTACAATCAAAATAACCTACCGTAGAACTGAAAAGTAAGTTGTGGTATAGTCCCAAAATAGAATACTACACAGTAATGAGAATGAATGGACTACCAGCTACACACAATATGGCTGAATCTTGCAAAAATAATGTTGAGCAAAAGAAGCCAGACACAAAAGAGTACATACAGTGTGAATTCTCCATATACATACAAAAATAGGAAAAATTAATTTATGCTATTAGGAATCAGAAGAGTGCTTACCCCTGAGGAGCAGTGACTGGGAGGGGACTCAAGGGTGGCTTCTGGGCACTGGTGATGTTCTGTGTCTTGACTTGGGTGCTGGCTACACAGATGTGCTCAGTTTTTGAAAATTCATCAATATGTACACTTATTTGTGGATATATTATAAACCAAACCCTTTGCCATTGAGTCGATTCCAACTCATAGTGACCCTATTGTAGATCTGCCTCATAGAGCTTCCAAGAAGCGCTGGTGGATTTAAACTGCTGACCTTTTGGTTAGCAGCTGAGCTCCTAACCACTGAGCCACCAGGCCGCCTTTTCTTGCACATACATTATACATCAATTAAAAAAAAAAAAAAAACAGTATGGCACCAAAACAAGAACAGACAAATCTTTGGAACAAAATGAAAAATCCAGAAACGGACCTAAATACTCATGGAAATTTGGGTATTATAAACATAGCATTCAAAAACAAAGGGGGAGATAATGGTTTTTTCCATGTGTAGGGTTGAGTAAAACAAAACAAACACAAAGTTGGATCTCTATCTCACGTCTTATACCAAAATAAATTCCAGAGGACTCAAATATTTATGTATATAGAAAAAAAATTTATAGAAAGACACTATAAAAGTATTTAAAGAAACATAGGGGAATTTTTTAATAAGCTTAGAAACAATCTTTCTAAATATGATATGAAACCTAGAATTTATCAAAGAAAATGTTAATAAATTCAACTACATAAAAATTCTACAAATCTGTAAAAAGACATGTGACAAACTGGGAAAATATTTTTAACTTATATATGAACAAAAAATATATAAGACTCAATATCCAATAAAAATACGAACAAAGGATAGGAACAATTTACAGGAAAATAAAATACAACTGCCACTTAAACATATTGAAAGATGCTCAACTTTAATTAAAATAGAAGAAATGAAAAATTAAAATTACAAAGAGATACTATTTATACTACCAAATTGTCAAAAATCAAAGAGATTGATAACATAATGTGTTATCAAACAGGTCGTTTTCATACATTGCTAATTGGAGAGAAGATGGATAAAACCTCCGTGAAAGGCAGGTTGGTAACACCATGGTTACCAAAATCCTTTTCAAACACCACTGGTGGGAAAATTAGAAAAATCTCTGTGGAAGGAAGGTAATTTGCAAAATTGTATCTATTCCAATTAAAAAAAAAAATCCATACAACTTCTTTGACCTAGTATTTACAATCCTAAGTGTTTGTGGGTGGGAAGTGTTTATCACACAGATAAACTCATACCAGTTGCCGTCAAGTGGATCCCAGCTCAGAACGACCCTATAGGACAGAATAGAACTGTCCCATAGAGTTCCCAAGGAGCGCCTGGTGAATTTGAACTGCCGACCTTTTGGTTAGTAGCCACAGCACTTAACCACTATGCCACCAGGGTTTCCAGATGTACTCATAATGGAGCAAAATTAAGTATGCTTGCATATCGATATAATGCTAGAGGACTGGTGAAATATATCTTAAAATATCCCTCAGGCATACTATGAAACTATCACTATTAGGCAGATACAGATGTGCTGCTGTGGGAAGATTTCTAGAGTATATAAAAAAAAACCCAGAAGGGAGCTGCAAAACATTATGTACAATTTGTTTTCAATTAAATATATATGTGCGCGCACACATACGCACATTCTTGTTAACTATAGACTATCTCGCGAGAAATTCACAAGAAACTGGTAAACTGGTTGCCTCTGTGGAGGTGAACCAGTGGCTGGAGGAACAGGAAAAGAGACTCACCTTTTTTCTTTTTGAAGCTTGTACAATGCGCACGTATTACCTATTCGAATACACGCCTGTTTTTTAAATCAATAGAAAACGAAAATCTGAGGCCCCAAGACATCTCCCTAACTGACCCAACATGCAATCTTGTTTTCATTCAATCAACATTAAATGCATTTATTATGTGCTGGGCATTGTGACGGAAACCCTGGTGGCGTAGTGGTTAAGTACTACAGCTGCTAACCAAAGGGTCAGCAGTTCGAATCCGCTAGGCGTTCCTTCATCTGCTAGGCGCTTCTTGGAAACTCTATGGGGCAGTTCTACTCTGACCTATAGGGTCGCTATGAGTTGGAATCGGCTCGACGGCACTGGGTTTGGTTTTTGGTTTGGGCATTGGGACAGAAGCTAGCCCAGAAAGATTTCCAAATTGCAAGGAGCGCCCACCCCCTCGCTCCGGGCCAGGCCCCGGCTGGCAGCGCGGGGCTTGGGTGGGGGCGCAGTTGGGGGCGGGCGCAGGGCCGGCTCGCGAGGCTCCCCGCGGCGCAGAGGCGGCAAGTAGCAGGGCCCAACCGTTCTTAACCGTCCTGGGATCAGACAGCGGCTGGAATTCAATCTCTGACAGCAAACCGCCGCCTGCAAAAACCCACCCCCTTCCTCGCCCCCACAGAAACGGCCCCCTGGCTCGTGCCTTGGCGCCTGCCGCAGGGACCGGATTCCCTTTCTCCCCAGGGCAGGGTGGGCCCTAGCGCCCGCACGACCCGAGACTCCCTTACCACAGGGCCGTGGGAACCGGGTCTCATCTCCATCTCCCATGCTGTTAAGGTCCATTAAAAAAAAAAAGGTCGATACCCCCTGCTTATTCCTTGGCAGAGGAAGAGAGTGGATGCTAGCTCCCTACGGCGCAGGCCCTTCCCTCTGGCCTTCTCTCCATCTACAAAGCGTATTTTGATTTCCAAAAAAAGAAAATGTTTCCCTTATCCTGCGTCCCTGTCACAATATGGGGGACCAATCGAGGCAAAAGATCGCAAGAGGAAATAAGTGGCAGAGCATCGTCCCACAGGAGGCTGCTATAGCAGTGGTCATGGGGTTGTGGAGTGGCACTAGTTTGGGAGAAAGGCATTGATTTTCTGCGAAGAGTGACACGAATGAGTGATTAAACACCCTCGCATCTAGTTCCCAGACTGGGAAGCGCTGATTCCAGGGTTTAGGAGGTGGAAACCTCCTCGGTCATTGGCCTAGAGATGCGCATCGAAGACCAGGTGCAGCCTCCAATTGGCTGTTTAATTCTCAGCAGGTGCAATTCCAATTAACAACGTCCGCTCTCCCTGAATCTTACTGGCTGCCTTGGTGGGCCGGCTTTGAGCTCCGTCCGGTAATTGGGTATCAGTACACAGCCTCTGCGTCGCTCAGGGCAGCCGGGGATGGATTGGTTATGGCGGGCAAGGCGATTGGTTGGACGGTGAACAGGGCGTTGATTCGTGCGGGCGGGTTGCGGGGGCGGGCAAGGGGCGGCTGGAGCGAGGCCCGCGGGTCCACGGAGTTGCAGTGCCAGTGGGAGGAGGTGACTGTAGCTGGACGAGGTGCGAGGCGGAGCGCGCGACTGCAGACTGGAGGGCCGGTAAAAGCGGGGCCCAAGAGCAGAGGTTTGGGGAGTGGGATAGGCTGGGTCTGGGGCGACCTGGCAACGTGGAGGCCAAAACGCAGGCTCTAGGGGGAGGAAGGTGGCAGAGGAGCCCCCGGGCGAGTTGAGGGCGTGTGGCCGAGGCGCCGGGGTCAGAGCCCAGGGGGTGAGGCACTCTTTTGGGGTCAGCTTTTCCCGCAGGAGCTAGTAACAGTAATCCAGAGGGAATACTCTGGTGCCAGGGTTAAGCCGCAGCGGGCCCCTTGCAGAGGGTTGGCCCCAAGTCAGTTTGGGCTCTTTGATCCTTTTTCAGACTGAGAACCACCATCAGGTTATCAGTTTGCCTTTTATTTTCCCCAGTTTTTTCTTTAGTTATGCTGTTTACCGTCGTCAGAATAATATATTGGGTTTTTGCTTGTTTTTCCAGTTTCGCTCCTTAATACATATATCATCATGGGGTTTGGTTTCTGTGTCCCTTAAGCCCGAGTTGTGGCCAGAAAAGGTGGTGTGAAAGACAGACAGCAATGGTTTGAAAGTAAATGTAGCAAGGGTGAGAAGATTGAACGAGCTACTTCAGTTCAGCAAGCACGTGGCCAAGTTTTAGGTACTTTGTTGCTACTGGACTGAGATAGCCTTGCCTGCATGGAGCTCACAATGTGATTTGACTCCTAAATATGTTTATGAAGTAATATAAAAATAAGCCTTAGCAGATGGTTGTTAAAAAAAATTTTTTTTTCTAGCAACTGTTTAATACACATGTCAGGAAATCTCAAAGTAACTTTTTACTGAAAACCATTTAGGTTTTGCATTTCTCACTCAGATGCTCCACATATGTGTTGTCTTCTCCTTTAAAAAAAAAAAAAGGTCTTAAGTTCTAGTCTGTCCTTCCCATTCAATTTTAATAAGCTCAAACACAAGCTAGCATTCAGGACTACACAGTGGTCTCCATTACCATCAAATTATTTCACACTTTTTTTTTAAGAGGAGCTTATAACAATGTGAAAAGATATGTAAGTTAAAAATAAAACCATCCTTAATCAAGTGGATACTCAGTCTCTGAGATATCAGCTGATAATTCTTAGCATAAACTTGATTTGTAATATCTGAAGAGGAGTTAGTGAAATTCAGCTTTTGGTTCAAATAGAAATGCCCCACCAGATTGATCTTGTCGTGAACGTTCATCTTCTTGCTGCGTCACCACCGCTACCACCTCCGTATTGTTAACATTCTGTCTCAGACACCATCTACCAGGTGTTCAGACTAGATTCCTGATAGCCAGCTGCTTGACTTTACCCTCTACCTTTGCGTAAGTCAACTGCTAAATTGTGTGGATTCTACCTATTAAAAATCTAAAATCCGTCCACCTTTCTGTCACCTGGGCTAAACTCCAAACTGGTTTCCCTCCACCCACTCTTCTTGTGTACCCTGGAGTTGATTCCTACTCATACCCACCCTATATGATAGAGTATAACTGTCCCTATAGGATTTCCTAGGCTGTAAATTTCCACACCAGATATACTGAATCAGAATCTACAGTTTAACAAGATCCCTAGATGATTCCACCACACCACACTGTTCTAGTCACTGCTTGCCTCTTTTGACCCCCTTCCCCAGGGTTGCGAGTAGAGTTTTGAACCCTTTCCAGTTTGAACCCCTGCTGAGAAGTTCCATTTCCACTCCAAATATCCTGAATCAGAATCTATATTTTAACAAGATCCCCAGGTGATTCTTAACATATAGTAAATTTTGAGAACCACTGCTCCACGAGTGGTTCTCAGAATTGGTCCCTCACCAGCAGCATTAGCGTTACCTGGGAACTTGTTAGAAATGCAAATTCCTAGCAGGGGTTCCAACAGCTGGTTGGAAGCCCTGGCTGTAACCTTTACAGGAGCAGATCTCCAGGTCTTTTCTCCTAGCTGGTTTCAAACTGCCAACCTTTCAGTTAGCAGGCAGTGGCCTAGTGAGGGTAAGGAGCGCCCAGGGGCAATCTCTAAATTGTGCCATGGCCCCAATTTAAGCACCAAGGGGCAATCTCTTACGTTGGGGGGCCTTGGGGCCCCCCAGTTTCAACATGAATAGACATTCATAGCAGTGTTGCATCAGCAGAAATGCCACCTCCCCCCTTGTCCTGCTTCCTCAGTCAGGCACCTTTCTGGTTTGTAGGGCCTCATCTGGTGCCCCCTCGGCACTTGGAGCCCTGAAGCAAGTGTCCCCCTTCCCTCACTCTGTTAGCAGTTTAGCTGTTTTTAACCATTGCTATGCCCTCAATTCTGAGGCAGTCACAGCATCCCTTAATCAAGAATAACAAGCATGGCATGTGTTCCATAACAATGGAACCCAACCTAGTGCAGAAAGCCAGGATTGAGGGAGGCTTGACTACAGAGTGGCAGCATGTCACCTGTCCTTTTATCTTGATCCTGTAGTTTCTGAACTGAAAATCGCTATTAGTCCCTTTGGCCCTCTTAAAGAGGTGCAGTCATGACTGGCCTTCAAAACAGACTTATTTCCTTTGCATGCCCCATTGTGTAGAAATAGCTAATTAGCTGTGACTTTAGGGAAATCCTTTATCTCCCGAGGCCTCAGTTTCCCCAGCTGTAACATTAATGAAATTACATCATTTCTCTGGTCCCCTTCAGTTCTAAAATTATGTGATTTCTGTGTCCCTAAAGCTTGAATTATGGCCAGAAAAGGTGGTATTAAAGGCAGACCACATTGGAGTGCAGATCAAATTACTGCTCTTGTTCACAGGTCTAGATTTATTTCAGTTTCCCAAAACCTTTAATGCCTGCAGACTTCTTAAACAGTGGAAAGGCTGCCAGAGAAGAGCAAATAAAGACTCCTGTCTGTCAAGATAAGACCTTCCTTGCCACACGAGAAGCTGCATGAGAACAGCTACTAGGTTTGTCTTGACGGTTGTATCCCCAGGGCCAAGCACACAGTGGATACTCAATATTTACTGGTTTGAAGGCAGAATATAAACTGTTTTAATGAGGTGACTTTCAACTCTCTGCCATCTAAGAAATAAACTTTTAAAGTTCTAGCTTCGCCCACCTGTTGTGTTGACCAAGTGTTTATGTCTTTGTATTGCCATGTAATTAGTTGCTGTGGTGTTTATCTTACCTACTGGACTGGGAGCCCTGCTGACACAGTGGTTTAATTGCTCAGCTGCTAACCAAAAGATCAACAGTTCAAATCTACCAGGCGCTCCTTGGAAACCCTATGGGGCAGTTCTACTCTGCCCTGTAGTGTCACTATGAGTCAAAAGTGACTCAACAGCAGCTAACAAGAATGGGACGGTGAGTGTCTCAGGGCAGGAATTCTTTTTCCTCCTTATATTCCCCAGCATGCTAACGAAGGGCTAACATTATGAAATGAGGCACATTAATAGTGAAGACAAGCTTTGTGCTTTAGAGACCGTATTAAAAAATATGTGAAGTAGCCAGGAGATAAGAGAAGTCCTATCTTTTCTAGACACACAGAATAAACCATCTCTTAATGTAGGAAAGTTGCAGTTTAAGGTTTATGTATTTGAGGATTATTTAATGAAAATATTCTTTATGAAATAGAGCTTGTTTCATTTCATTTGGCATATACAAAAGGGCTTATATAATGCCACCCTAATTTTTCCCAGGTAAAAGATTTTATTTACAGTCTGGTTTAAAAACTGATTTTTATCCAGCAAGTTGGGGAAGGAACCTTAGATTTGAAAACAAAAACACATTAAACTCAACCCTTTTCCTCCTGCCCCCTAAAGAGGGAAAAAAATAAACAGCACTTTCTCAAGTTGAGACTCAACCTCTAAAAGTGATAGACTGGATCTACTGAGTAACGATTACCTGAAATAGGCAAGATGCTTAAAAAGAGTACTCTATGAAGGTAATAAAAGGAAATTTTGTTTTTTTCTTTAGGCCTCAAGTCTAGACCAAACCCTATCACCAGTCGATTCTGACTCATAGTGACCCTATAGGACACGGTAGAGCTGCATCACAGGGTTTCTAAGGAGCAGCTGGTGGATTCAAACTGACGGCCTTTTTGGTTAGCAACTATACACTTAACCACCGCCCCACCAGGGCTCCTGAGTCTAGACAAGAGGGTAAATGTATTTAACGCTATAGGCTAAAAGCAGATTTGTCAACCTTCTGGCAGTTCCCTGAAGGACTTTATTTGGTTGTGCAGATCAGTAAAACTCTGTGAGACCAGATACAAATTTTGGTCCTCTGTATGACCAGAGAAGGAGCCCTGGTGGTGCAGTGGGTAAGCACTTGGCTACTAACAGAAAGGTCTGCAGTTTGAACCCACTAGCTGCTCCATAGGAGAAGGATGTAGCAGTCTGCTTCAGTAAACATTAAGGCCTTGGAAACCCTATGGAGCAGTTCTGCCCTGTACTCAAGGGTCACTATGAGATGGAATCGACTTTACAGCAATGCATTTGGTTTTGGTTTGGTATGAGCAGAGTAAGAAATCCACCTCCAGTTTCATTTGCTCCTTTGAGGGGAGAGTCCAGGCCAGGTCTTCTCTCCCTCATCACTCTTCTTCCTCATCACTCTTTCTGGTCAGCTTTCAGGGAAAGCCCATCTAGAACCAAAGTTTTATTCCTGAGTAGGTCCCGTATTAATGAGGTGTTTGTTTTGTTTTGAGCCTTACTAGGGTACAACTAGTTTTTATAAGATGAAAGACTTTTTTTTTTGTATCATAATCATTTGCCTTCAATTTTTGTATCTGGACACAAGTTATAGCATAAATTAAATTTTTCTTCACTCATTACCAAGCAAATCTAGTTAAAAGCTACGTCATGTTTGTTTGTTTCTTTTCCCTACTAGACTAATATCTGGAAATAGAAACTATCTTTAGTGTTTTTACCACCTACAATGTTTTCTTCTAGTATTTAGTTATTAATTTTGGATTGAATGTGTTGATTAAAATAAAGAATAAAGACACCAAGTCTGTTCTGTGAGAGTTTAGGTTAAAGGAAGGAGCAGGGGGAACTTCTATAGTCACATTAAGCAGTTTTTAATAAGTAATAGCTCTGACTCTGGATAAGAGGTTAGGTAACCTCATTTTTTTAAAGATAAAATCACAGAGGTTTATTCCAAGCAAAGATTACAGTTGGAACTGGGAACAGCCCAGCTCATTAAGGTGAGGCAGTGGTGTCCAAAGAGGTGGTCTGGATCAGGGATAATCATCCAGGTTGTTCTTGACTGATGCATCTCAGATTAGGGAAGTGGGAGGCGGGATCTTCTAGGGTGGGGAGGAGGGTATCTTATTAGTTCAGAGGGTATAGCTTGACATAGTGGAGTTCTCCTCTTTAGGGCGAGCTGGTCTCATGTTGCCCATGATAGAGTAACTTGTCTTCTGCAAAGTTTTCCCTAGCTTCACCATGCGTTAGAGGGAGACACTCTGGTAGGCATGCTTGGTCCCAGTATCTTGAACAGAAGCTGTCACCTCAGCCATCAGCTGCTTCTCATCCTGGTGCTTTTTAAAAATTTTACTTTGAATTCCTCGGTGGGTTGCCCAGTCCACTTGTGGGCCGCGGACTTCTTTAATTGTGATAGGAGTATTTAAGTTTTTATTCCCTGTCAACCTCTAGGAACCGAGGAGGTGGAGGGGGCACAAAAGACCCTGGCTGGCACCTGGGATTTCCAAGTCCTTGGACGTGGGGTCGATACAGGCTGAGTAGTGCTTCTGGATTCCGCTACAGTACAGAAAACCAAGTAGTTTTCTTCCTTCTCTTGTATGAGTTTTAATGGTGTCCGCAGTTGCCCAAGAGACCTTCCAGCTAGTGGCCAAAAGATGAAGAACGTCATCAGTGTGCAGTTGGAAGACTTGGGAAATAAGATGGTCTTAATAATATATGTTTTTATCCCACCAACCTGCAGGGTAAAGCCTCATGAAAAGTTTTTGTACCTCATTGCATTCCCAAATCAGAATAACATGTGGCACAGCCACAAATTAGTATTGAGCCCACAGCATAGTGAATTCTGGGCTGTGACACTCCCAAGGCCATAGGAGAGGATTAACATTCTAATGATCTGTGAGGCAGTCCCTACCCAGATGACTATTTTTGAAGATACCCTGCTGGAAAATGGAGTTTCTCCAGGTTTTCCTGATGCTCGTACCTGCTATTTGCTGCACCATAGTGGCAATGAAGAAGGCTTTGTAGCCTGTCCATTTTACATACTGCCTCTGGTGACTCATCCATTCTCGTCCACAGCTGTCTTCCAAGTCATTCCCAATCTACCTGGAGGTCAATGAGAATTCTGGGTCTAAACCCTGCCTGTGCGTAAACAGTGAGATAATAAACAAAAGCTCTCAGGGTTTGCGAATAGTGGACAAGTGGCACGTTCACCAGTCTGTCCTTCTTATGGAAAGGATTCCTGTTCATATGTCACTTTCAGCTTTCTCATAAGCCAAGGCAACGGAAGGAATAATGTCTGTGCCCAAGTCAGTGAAACAGGTGGCAGTGGCACCAGTGGGAAGGGGGAGCTCAACAATAATGTAGATCAGATAGAAGCAAAGCAGACCCATGTTCTTGCTCAAAGTGTAAGCAGTACCCTTCCTTAGGTTGTCAAAGATCAGGCAACCTTCTCCCACCCGTGTGACTCTGGATGCAATGTTATCTAGTAAAACCACGTTGACTGAGTTTTTGGCTGCATCAGAACCTGCAATGACCATGGCAGTTCCAGCATCTACCGCCTTTAGAGCTGGAGAGTCAATAACTCCATACCCTGTCACAGCAACCACTGTACCCAGTCTCTGACAGCCCTCCACAATAATCAGCTTCTGCAGGGGGACACATCGAGGCAAAGACGATTTCTGAGTGGTTGGCTAGGAGCTCATCTAGCTATTCTGGGCTCATGTCCTCCAACTCCGTACTAGTTACCACGGTGGCTTTAGCACCCCATTTGCTTGCTCCATAGCAACATTGAGACGTTTTGCAGTGTCATCCACTATTTCACCGTTTGCCAAAATGATACCTCCACCCCTGGCAATAGCTTTTGCTGTGATGGGATGATCACCTGTCACCATAATAACCTTGATCCCAGCACTCCAGCATTTGGTAACTGCATCTGGCACAGTGAACTGAGGAGGGATCAATCAAGGGCCCCACAAACAGATTTGAGATAGGGAAGTTTATGGTGTCTATATCAAATGAATAGGTTTCTGGAAACTTGTCTGCTGGCAGGTACAGATGACAGAAACCCAGTATGCACTTGCCTTGGCCTCCGAGCTCCTCCAGCTGCCGCTCTTGGCCATTGAAGATGACGGTGCTGCACTTCTCTAAGATCCTCTCGAGCCCCTTTCATCACCGTGAGGAAGTGTTTGTCATTGGGGTCATCCATCTCATGGATGGAAAGCTGAAATTTGTTGATAGAGTTAAAGGGGATTTTAGCTGCTTTGTGGTTTATTTTTCTGATTTCCATCACATCACCCAAAATGATCTCTGAGAATTTCAAGAGAGCAGTTTCTGAGGCTTCTCCAGCCACCCTTTTCTTCATGATGGGAACAGTTTCCTGTCATGGCTTGAACTCAGTCCTGGCTTGGTTACACAGTGTTATATTGGATAAGGAGGCCCAGGTTCCAGAGCTTTGGTCATAGGTTTGGTTTGAATGGTCTTGACTTGTGTTGGCCATGACGCTTTGACTGTCAAACCACAGATGGGCCAGAGTCATGCTGTTTTGAGTCGAAGTCCCGGTCTTGTCAGAGCAGATGATTAGAAGTGGAGCCAAAGGTCTCACCACCTCCAGCTTCTTCACTAGGCAGTTCTTGGCCATCCATTTAGCTGTCAGTATCACAGTGACAGTGGCCAGGAAACCCTCACGCACTTGGCTTTAGTAATGTCAACAAGGAAGTTGAAGGAGTCCAGGACAAGATCTTCATGGACACGGCAATGAAGAAAATGCTGATAAGACAGCCACACCTACCACAATAGAAACAAAATGCTCCATCTCAATGGCAGTGGGTGTCTTTTCATTTCCAACTCCTAAAGCCAGTGAGGCACTTTGTCCAGTGATAGTGTGGTCACTTGTGTTGATGACTGTGCCAGTTGCTGTGCCTTCCAGATAGGTTGTAGGATAGCAGGCAGTGTTCCTTGTTTCCAAGAGATTGTCATGAGTGAAGTCACAGGACCAGGACTGGGGCTCAGATTCCCCAGTGAGAGATGAATTACCCACCTTGCACCCTGAGAAGACAGCAATCTGATGTCTGCAGGAATCTGGTCTCTTCTTTTTGTCTCTGTTGTGTCCCCCACCACCAGCCTCTCTGAAGGGGTTGTCACCTTCTCTGCATCTCAGAAGACAAGAGCTTGCTGAGGAATCATTTTAGTGAAGCTGGCTCTGATGTTCGTGCTTTTTGCCTCTTGGTAATAAGCAAACATGCCTGTTAAAATAACCGGGGCAAGCATGGCACCCGTCTAGGGATGTGGGTGGATTGCTGTAGTATGGGCATACCTTGGAGATACTGGGGGTGATGATGAGGCAGGACTCAGTCTACAAAATTGGATTGTGTCTTGAGGCAATCTCTTGAGATACAAAAGAGAGAAGCCAGCAGAGAGACAGGGGGACCTCATACCACCAAGAAAGAAACACCGAGAGCAGAGCACGTCCTTTAAACCTGGGGTTCCTGCTCGGAGAAGCTCCTAGTCCAGGGGAAGATTGACAAGAAAGACCTTCCTCCAGAGCCAACAAAGAGAGAAAGCCTTTCCCTGGAGCTGACACCCTGAATTTGAACTTTTAACCTATTTTACTGTGAAAAAATAAATTTGTTTGTTAAAGCCATCCACTTGTGGTATTTCTGTTATAGCAGCACTAGATGACTAAGACACCATCTCCAGAAATCACTTTATCAGCCATGAGAAGCAACTCCTCATCCATTTAAAGTTTCACGAGATTGCAGCAATTCAGTCACTTATTCAGGCCCCATTACTAGATGTGCTATTTCCACCACACCTGTAGTTAACTTCCTCCACTGAAGTCTTGAACCCCTCAAAGTCATCCATGAGGGTTAGAATCAGCTTCCTCCAAACTCCTGTTAATGTTGATATTTTGACTTCCTCCCATGAATCACAAATGTCCTTAATGGTGTCTAGAATAAAGAGTTCTTTCCAGAAGTTCTTCAATTTACTTTGCCCAGATCCATCAGAGGAATCACAATCTATGGCAGCTATAGCCTTACAAAATGTATCTCTTAATAAGACCTGAAAGTCTAAATTACTGCTTGATCCCGTGGGCTGCAGAATGGATGTTGTGTTAGCAAGCATGAAAACAACATTAATCTTGTACATCTCCCTCAGAGTTCTTGGGTGACCAAGTGCGTTGTCAGTGAGCAGTAATATTTTGAAAGCAATCATTCTGAGGAGTAGGTCTCAGTAGTAGGCTTAAAATATTCAGCAAACTGCGTTGTAAGCAGATGTGCTGTCATCCCGGCTTTACTGTTCTGCTTACAGAGCACAGGCACAGTAGATTTAACATAATTCTTAAGGGCCCAAGGATTTTCAGAATTGCTTCAACTTAAAGTCATCAGCTGCATTAGCCCCTAATGAGAGTCAGCCTGTGCTTTGAAGGCAGGCATTGACTTCTCTCTAGCTATGAAAAGTCTTGGATGGCATCTTCTTTCAATATAAGGCTGTTTCGATACATTGAAAATCTGTCGTTCAGTATAGCCACCTTCGTCAATTAGCTAGATCTTCTGGATAACTTGCTGCAGCTTCTACATCACCACTGGCCGCCTCGCCTTGCACTTTTATGGTATGGAGACGGCTTCTTAAACCTCATGAACCAACCTCTGCTAGCTTCAGACCTTTCTTCTGCAGTTTCCTCACCTCTCTCAGCCTTCATAGAATTGAAGAGAGTTAGAGCCTTGCTCTGGATTGGGCCTTGGTTTAGGGGAATGTTGCGGCCGATTTGATCTTCTATCCAGACCACTAAAACTTCCTCCATATCAGCAGTGAGGCTGCTTTGCTTTCTTATCACTCATGTGTTCACTGGAGTAGCATTTTTAATTTCCTTCAAGATCTTTTACTTTGCGTTCACAACTTGGTTGTTTGGCGCGAGAGGCCTAACTTCCAGCCTGTCTCAGCTTTCGACCTGCCTTCCTCATTAAGCTTAATCATTTCTAGCTTTTGATTTAAAGTGAGGGACATGTGACTCTTCTTTCACTTGAACACTTAGAAGCCATTGTAGGGTTATTAGTTGGCCTAATTTCAGTATTGTGTCTCAGGGAATAGGGAGGCCTGAGGAGAGGAGGAGAGACAGGGAACGGCAATCAGTGGAGCAGTCACAACACACAACATTTGTCAATTAAGTTTGCCATCTTATATGGGCGCAGTTCATGGCTCCCCAAAACAGTTGTAGTCACAGCATCAAAGATCACTGATCACAGATCACCATAACATAAAATGATAAAAGTTTGAAATATTGCAAGAATCACCAAAATGTGATACACAAAGTGAGCACGTGCTATTGGAAAAATGGTGCCGACAGACTTGCTCAGTGGGGGGTTCCCACAAACCTTCAATTTGTAAGAAACACAATATCTGCAAACACAATAAAACAAGCTATGCCTGTACTCAGCCCCATGTGTGATCCAGCTCAGGATGACTCCAATCCACTGGAGGATGGAGAAGCCCCCCACCATCTGTTTGAGGAACTTGACGGTCTCCAGGATCTCCTTGGGAGGGCTGATGGCATTGGGCCCCTCCCGAACCAGGAACTCTGCAGCCCTTGCACCGGGGAGACCCGTATGTTTGTTCCGTGTTTCTTTTCCAAGTCCTCACTGCTGAGTTTGTGGTCATCCTTGTCTGTTGTCTCAATGTCCTCAGTTACACTGAACTCCACAGAGTAAATTTCTGGTAGTGGGAGAGGGGTGGGGCCCAGCCATCACCTTGACATGTGCCCCAGTTGCCCACAGGACACAAGACCACGGCGCCTCTGGCCCTTGACAGGGAAAGCCCTCATAGGTAACTTCCTTGAGCATGTGTACTTCTCTGTAGAAATGGGATTAATATTTCCTAGCTTGTATGAAGATTGAATGAAATAATATAGGTAAAGGTCCTGGTGTAGAAGCTACTCGATACGTTTATCTTTTCGTCTTTGTATCTTTAGTGCCACAGTAGCATCTAGCACATGGAAGTGCTCAACAAATGTTGGTTGAGCTGCACTGGTGAAGCCAGTAGTCTAGGGCACAGCAGACATAACAGATAATTCCATCGTGGTGTGAAGAAATGCTGTAATGGGGATATCATACTCAAAGCAATGTGAGCTAAGGAGAAGGAACACCCTAAGTCAACTACAGGAAATCCTGGAGACCTGAGAAAAGGAGGTACAGGTAGAGCTGAGATGTAAAGAAAGATAATTTTACTAGGGATACATATGGGATAAGGAGTAAGACTAGGAAGACAAAGTGACATGTGTCATAGCAAAGATACATAAGAAAGCACATCCTTTCTCCCCGGAGAGGCGGGATTAGAAAATGAGGCTGTGAAGATAATAGGTAGAGATTGGATTATAAAGAAACTTTCATGCGATTAAGGAGTTTACATTTAGGAAACAGATACTGAAAAAGTAAGAGGAAATTCATTCATTTAACAAATGATTATGGACCAAACATTTACCAAGTGGCTACTGTATGCTAAACACTGGGGATGTAACTGGGAACTAAACAGAAAAATCCCTACCCTTTTGGAGTTTCCATTCTAATGGGGAGATAATCAAGATGAAGACTTTGCAGACCATTCTAATGACTGCCTTTTAATCATGAGATGGAAGGTTTTGAGCAGATGAGTAATGTTATTTGATTTACCCCAACTGTTTTGAGAGTAAACTGAAGGAACAATGGCAAATGCAGAGAGATAATGAGGAAGCAATTGCAATAATCTAGGCAAGAGAGAATGGTGGTGTAGAGCAGGGTCATTGCAGCAGAGCTAAAATGTGGTTGAATTCTGGATAATTTGAAGGTAGAGCTAAAAGGATTTCCTGACAGGCTGGATGTGTAGTTTGAGAGAGGGTAGCTCTAAGATTTTTAGTCTGAGCAACTAAAGGAATAGAATTGCTATTTACTAGATAGCAAGACTATAGGGAGATGGGTAAGATCAGGAGCTCAGTGTTATACCTGTTAAGTTTGAGATTCCTACTAGACTGATAGCCAAAAGAGAGGAGGAAAACCAAGAGAGTGTTCTGTCATGGAGCCAAGTGAAGAAAGTGTTTCACAGAAGAGGGAGTCACCAGCTGGGCTAGATGCTGTGGTAAGGTGCAGTAAGATGACTGAGAGCTGACCAACGCTAGGTCATTTGTGACCTTCACAATAATGGCAGTTAGAGTGGATTCAAGAAGAACAATGAATATGGAAGTATGGACACTGCCTTGAGTTTTCCTGTAAAGGGAAGGAAAGAAATGGAAAGTAGTTCAAAGAGTAAGTAGGGTTGAAAAAGGATTTTAAGAAGGGAGAAATAATAGCATGTGTTATGCTGGTGGAAAGACACAGTAAAGAGGAAAACACTGTAGGAGAAGAAAGAAGAGCTGGTGGACCAACACTTTTGTGAGAGACTTCAGTGCGAGGGGCACAGCAGTTCATCCCTGGCCACAAAGAGAAGATAGAGTATTAGGCATAGATGGGGGTTGGCGGGTAAACGTGGGAGCTTGTGGATAGTCTCTCTGCCTTACTTTCTCAGTGAAATAGGAAGCAAGGACAGCAGATGAAGTGAGGATGAGGAAGGAGGCACTAGAGGTTTGAGAAGAGAAGTGAAGGTATAAAATAATTGTCTGGGAGGGTGAGAAAGTACATGGACTAAGGAAATAATAGTGAGGGACATGTTAACATTTGCCTGATAGCAAAGTGAAGATAATGGTTTCAGAGGGAGACTCCTTGCAAGATGGCTAGTAAGAAGGCCGTTATGGTGGCCTAAATGAGATGTAATGAGCATCTGAATCAGGCCAGTTGCAGTGTTGTTGGAGGCACTATCACGTACATAATAATTGGAGCTGTAGATGTGGATGAAATTGCCCAAAGACAGCAGAGTGACAAAATAGCAGTGGCTAGTTTTTTTTTTTTTAGAGGGCACACCCAGAACTCAAAAGGACCTTCCAAGGAAACGGGAAACTAAGAGAAAGAGGGCACAGAAACCCAGGAGAGGTTTTTTTTTGTGGAGGCAGTGGCTGTCTTTCTGCCACTGCAAAGAGATTTCATACTTGCCCTCTGAGCTGATTATCTGGGAAGTTGTAGTTTTGGAGAAGGGGCAGGACAGAACCCCCTTTCACTGTTAGTTGAGGAGTAACTAGACATCAGAAGTAGAAATAGTAACTGAAGACTGTGCTTCCAAGAATGATAAGTAGCAAGGCCTTTACTAGCCCAGAATGGCATTCCATGTGAGATGACAATCTTTATAAAGGCCTGGAGGCACAGAGGGGCATAGACAAGGAATTTTAAATAGTTTGATGTGAAGTCTAAATATATATATATATATATATTTTTAATATTTGATTCAATTAATCTTTTTTTTCCTTTGTGTTTTAAAACTTTGATCAATGTATAGTTCTCCTTAGGGGAAAAAAAAATGAAGTGTGCTTCTATGTCATTGTATATGTGTGTGTCCCTCAGCTAATTTTTTTTTTTAATACCCTAAGGGTTTTTAAATGAGATAAGTTTTGTAGTTGAGAACCCAGATGTAAATCCATCCACCTACGGGCACCTGATCTTTGATAAAGGCCCAAAGTCCGTTAAATGGGGAAGAGAGTTTTTTTAAACCAATGGTGCTGGCAAAACTGGATGTCCATCTGTAAAAAAAAAGAAAAGAAAAGAAAACAGCACCCATATAGAAAAAATATATACAAAAAGTAATTCAAAATTGATCGGAGACCTAAATATAAAAAACTGTAAAGATCTTGGGAAAAAAAATAGGGTCAATGCTACGGGTCCTAATATAAATAGGATACAAATCATAACTAACAATGCGTAAAAACCAGAAGATTAACGAGATAACTGGGATCTTCTAAAAATTAAACACTTAACGCTGATCAGCAGACTTCATCAAAAGTGTTAAAAGTGAACCTACAGACTAGAAAAAAAAATTTGGCTATGACATATTCGACAAAGGTCTAAACTCTAAAGTCTATAGGAAAATCCAACACCTCTACAACAAAAAGACAATCCAGTCCAAAAAATGGGCAAAGGCTATGAACAGACACTTCACCAAAGAAGACAGACAGGCAGCTAACAGATACATGAGGAAATGCTCACAATCACAGAGAAATGCAAATCAAAACTACAACGAGATACCATCTCACCCTGACATTACTGGCACACACACACACAAAAAAAAGCCCAGAAAATGAATGATAGAGAGGCTTTGGGGAGATTGGAACTCTTATACGCTGCTGGTGAGAACGCAAAATGGTACAACCAATTTGGAAAATGATATGGCACTTTCTTAAAAAGCTAGAAATAGGAATACCACATGGTCCCGCAATCCCACTCTTAGAAATATATCCCAGAGAAATGAGAGCCATCACACAAATGGATGTATGTACACCCATGTTCATTGCAGTATTATTCACAATAGCAAAAAGATGGAAATAACCTAAGTGCCCATCAACAAATCAATGGATAAACTATGGCACATACACACAATGGAATACTACGCAATGATAAAACTGATGAATCTGTGAAAAAACTCACAACATGGATGAATCTCGGTGCCATTACACTGAGTGAAATCATCACAAAAGAACAAATACTGTATGAGACCAAAGAGGGTCTCAGAGCAGGAGAAAAATGTAGAACAAAATTCAAATTCACAAAAAGACCAGTCTTGCTGGTCCCAGAGAGACTAGAGAAACCCCCAGAGTATAGCCCCAGTACACCCTTTTAACTCAGTATCAAGTCACTCCTGAGGTTCACCCTTCAGCCAAAGATTAAGCAGGTCTACTGGGCCAACAATAACACATTTGAGGGATGTGCTTAGTAGTTCAATCATGTATACAACACTAATGGGCACACCAGCCCAAAAACAAAGATGAGATGGCAGGAAGGGGCAGGAAAACTGGACGAATGGAAACAGAGAACCTGGGGTGGAGAAGGGGAGAATATTGACATATTGTGGGGTTGGCAACCAATGGCACAGAACAATTTGTGTATCAGCTGTTTAATCTGAAACTAATTTGCTCTGTAAACTTCTACCTAAATCACAATTTAAAAAAAATGTAACCTCAAAAAAAAAAAAAAAAACCATAGAAATATATCCTGATTGTTAATTATATGGAGATCCTGTCTGCATACTCTGCTTGTAGGTTAATGATGAGATTGGTTCTTCCCCCTGCCAAAAAAAAAAAATACTCTGAGACCACTGTTGTAAAAACTCATGGAAAGGTTTACACACAGAAACAATCTTTGATGGTTATGAGAGAGGGGAGGGGTGGGGATGGAAAAACACTAACTAGACAATAGATAAGTGGTAACTTTGTGAGGGGTAAGACAGTACATGATACTGGGGAAGTCAGCACATCTTGACCAAGGCAAAGTCATAAAAGCTTCATAGACACATCCAAACTCCCTGAGGGACTGAGTTACTGGGCTGGGGGCCAGGGCCTTGAGGAACATCTAGCTCAGTTGGGATAACATAGTTTATAAAGAAAAGGTTCTACATCCGACTGTGGTGAGTAGCGTCTAGGGTCTTAAAAGCTTATGAGTGGCCATTTAAGATACACCTGCTGGTCCCGTCCCATTTAGAGCAAGGGAGAATGGAGAAAATCAAAGACACAGGGGAAAGATAAGTCCAAAGCACTAATGGACCACAAGTACCACAGCCTCCACCAGACTGAGTTCATCACAAGTAGATGATGCCCGGCTACCACCACCAACTGCTCTGACAGGGAACACAATAGAGGGTCCTGGACAGAGTGGGAGAAAAACAGCAAAATTTTAATTCACAAAGACCAAACTTACTGATCTGACAGAGACTGGAGAAACCTGAAGTATATGGCCTCCAGACACCATTTTAACTCAGTACTGAAGTCACTCCTGAAGTTCACCCTTCAGCCAAAGAGCAGACGGGCCTATAAAACAATAACATACATAGTTCAACCATGTGTATAAGACTAAATGGGCACACCAGCCCAAAAGCAAAGAAGTCAGGAAGGGACAGAAAAAGCTGGATGAACAGAAATGGGGAACCCAAAGTCGAGAAGGGGAGAGGGTTGACATGTCATGGGGTTGGCAACCAATGTCGCAAAACAATATGTATATTAATTGTTCAAAGAGAAACTAATTTGCTCTGTAAACTTTCACCTAAAGCACAATAAAAAAATTAATTTTTAAAAAAATGAAATAGGTTTTGAGATTGCTGAAGCTCTTGAAATGGGAAAGTAGGCAATAGTAAGCTTTTCAATATTATGTATTCCCACGCCTCTCTGCCAATCATACAAGTGTCTGATGAAAGATTTTTTTCTCATTTGCTTGTTTTAGGATGTAAGTCAATACAGCAGAAAATGTCCACTGAACGGACTTCCTGGACAAACCTGTCCACTCTTCAGAAAATCGCACTGGGCCTTGGGATCCCAGCCAGTGCAACAGTTGTTTATATCCTGTACCGCAGATACAGGGAAAGCAGAGGTATGTGAACTCGTGGCTGTGCATGCGGCGATGTTTAGGCTTGTTGAACTGAAATGAAAACTTTTCCCTTGCCCGACTTGACTTTGTTGGGATGTCATTGACTTTTTGTGAGGAGCCTTTGACTGAAACAATTTTGTTTCTCTTTATATTCTTATGAGGAACTCATAGTTCCATTGTTTTTGTTCCCTTTAGCAATATCAGCATGGCAATGGCTTCTTTTTACATATATATGTACTCTTCTTTTCAGTATGCCCCTTCTGACTATTCAGTTGTTAGGGGTAGACAGTGTCCCCATAGATTGGACCTGGAGGGTTAAATGATTTATGTACAAATCAGTCAGTCAGGAGAAGCTCTGAGCCTTCTGGACTCCTCAGGCAGCTTTTGACCTTCATTCTTCTCCAGGCACTGTATCTTGAGAGAAGTAGTTTGCCCAAAGCCCAGCACCCCTTTCTTGCAGAGCCAGAATGCTTTTATCCATTGTACCATCCTAGACAGTATCCTAGAGGGAATGCCCATCTTCTGGACTTTGAGGGTCTTCTAATTCCCACTGAGATGCTACTTCTTGTCATTATGGTTGAGATCCTCCATTTATCTCTTGGTTCAGGGTCTCTTTGACAGCCAGATCCGGGGGAGGGCCGGTAGTAGCTTTGGATGTTATCTAAGTCTGCTCTGATGCGCCATGATCTGTGCAGAAGAGCGGCTGACATTTGTTGGGGAGGATGACATCGAGGTAGAGATGCGGATTCCTCAGGAGTCTGTGAAGTTGATCATTGGCCGGCAAGGAGCCAATATTAAACAGGTAGGTGTATGAAGACGAAGTTGGCTTTCCCAGGGGTTGATTTTATTTATTGATTTCTCATCTTCCCTCCTCTGCCCCTACCCCTACAAAATACATCCACAGCATGTATATTTTAAAAAGAAAAGGCATAGGAACATTTTAGCAAATCATGTTACCTCTTCCTAGGGTATGAATGACTTAGGTTGAAATAGGGCTTCTGATTGGGCAATTCTCAGCTTGATATACCCTGAGCCATTCTTTTCTACTGTGGAATTCATGACCTCTCATTAATTGACAGTAAATATTGAAAAGTTTTCTGCATGGTTCTTACCATCTTCCATCATTCAGTTGAAATGTCAAGAAAACAAAATATCTGGTTCTCTAACGCAAATAAAATTAGGAGAAAAGGGGTTCTAAACATAAAATAAACCATTTTGAATTAAGTGCCGTTTGGGGTTACATTTGTCACTAAGCTCCTTCCATAAGTACTAGAAAACGAGGAATGATTCCAGTATCCTGATTTAGCTGGTACCTATGGCCAACTCTGTCTACCTCCAGGGATTGGTTGAGAGTGTCTTTAGCTGGGCCCAGATGGGAAGTCTTCCAGAACACGCTGCCATGTATCCTTTTCTCTGCAGCTGCGGAAGCAGACAGGCGCTCGGATTGATGTGGACACGGAGGATGTAGGTGATGAGCGGGTGCTGCTCATCAGTGGTTTTCCTGTTCAGGTGTGCAAGGCCAAAGCCGCGATCCATCAGATGCTGACAGAGAATACCCCAGTGTCTGAGCAGCTCTCAGTCCCCCAGAGATCTGTGGGCAGAATCATAGGTACCACTGGATGGCTTCCTCTCCTGTTTCCTCTATTCCTCACCTGTCCTTTCACACCTTCTCCAGAGCTTTTCCTCACCTACTTTCCCTTCACCTTGCTGAGAGAAGAAGACAGGGATATTGAGACCAGACCTTTATTTTTTTTACAGAACCACTTGTAAAATAAAACCCATTTCCTCGAGAAGATCAGAAACGTAAAAGTAGGTTTCAGAAGGGTTTGGATAAATGTATTTACCTCGTAGGAGATTTTTAAAGGGAAGCTAAGGATGCTCATGTTTTAGCATCCCAGTCTATAGAGAGCGCCCATTACGCTTCCCCCAGAGCATTCCTTAACGCTGCTGTTAGAGGCAGAGAAACATCCTGTCCCTGGCCCAGTGTTCTGACCCTCCATGTAGCATATGTTATGAGTTGAGAATGTGAAGGTTGGCCTTGCGGTATTCAAAAAAATGGAAATGACATAAAGAAGTTAACTAGCCAAAGGGTAGAATTTAAATAAGAAGGAAAAAGCAAATAATTTAGGATTCTCCTTCCTACAGTAAGAATTTCAGTAGCTCCTGGTTCCCATTCAGCATCTTACGTTCTGTTCAGTTTGGTTGTGAGAACTGACTCCCTTCTCCCAGTATATACGAAATGGTGATTTCTAGGTTGGTGGGGAGAAAAGGAAAGGTTTCTATGTATTGTTTGATGCAGGGCGAGGAGGCGAAACGATTCGTTCTATCTGTAAGGCCTCTGGAGCCAAAATTACCTGTGACAAAGAATCAGAGGGGACATTACTACTATCAAGACTTATAAAAATCTCAGGAACACAGAAGGAAGTGACAGCAGCCAAGGCAAGTAGCTGATAGAATAGAATTGTACCTAAGAATGAGAACACCCTTTACACTGCCCCGGGGGCCGGAATATCTGACCATGTAGATATCATCCCTTTTATTTTCCACAGCATTTGATCCTGGAAAAAGTGTCAGAAGATGAAGAGCTTCGAAAGAGAATTGCTCATTCTGTGGAAACCCGGGTCCCACGCAAGCAGCCAATCAGCATAAGAAGAGAGGAGGTGACAGAGCCAGGTGGAGCCGGAGAGCCAGCTTTATGGGAAAACACCAGCTCTAGCACAGAGCTGGCTCTTCCTCCCCACAAAGGAGGTGGTGACATGGCTGTTGTAGGGCCCCAGCAGGAAGAAGGTTCCTGGGAGAAAGCTAATGGTGACAGCTTTGAGGAGGAGCCTGGAACCCATGCCAGTCCAGAGATGTCCATGTTTGAAAGTATGTAACAAAGAGGGAACTCATTAGCCATTTGAAAGATGGAAATGCTGGCTTCAAACAAACAAACAAAAACCAAACCCATTGCCCTCAAGTCGATTCTGACTCACAGTGACCATATAAGACAGAGTAGAACTGCCCCCTAGGGTTTCCAAGGCTGTGATCTTTACGGGAGCAGCCTGCCACATTGTTCTCCTGTGGAGCAGCTGGTGGGTTTGAACTGCCAGCCTTTCAGTTAGCCGCCGAGCACTTAACCACTGTGCCACCAGGGCTCCTTATGACCCTACACAGGAAATAATAAAAAATAGTTTCTATTTTCTTTCTTTTTTAAAAAAAATGTAAAATTTCTACTTTCTTGACTAGTCTGTCATCTGCTTTTCTGATAGTATTTTACTTAGTACTTGTAAACATAATATTTTTCTGCATATAAACAACCTACTGAAAAGGAGAATGAGATAGAAATAATGCGGACACAAGGAAACTATTCTGTGATAAACCAAAACAAACAAACAAAAAAAAACCCACTGCCGTTGAGTCGATTCCAACTCAGAGCGACCCTATAGGACAGAGTAGAACTGCCCCATAGAGTTTCCAAGGAGCGTCTGGTGGATTTGAACTGCCGACCTCTTGGTTAGCAGCCATGGCACTTAACCACTATGCCACGTCTGTAATACGTCAGATAATTTAATTTAATGGTATTCTTTCTCCAAGCATTTATTAAATAAGCTAAAATACTCAGCCTGATTTTTCACCTTCTGTTTTTAAAAATCTTCACTATTCAAGGAGAATGAAACGGCTGCGAGCTTTCTCTTCTGTTGTAGGTTAAGACAGGAAAGAGAAGGGCCCCAGGAGGCTCACAGACTTGTCCAGAGTCAATTAGGAGTCAGTGGTAGGATGGGACCTGGAATAGGCCCATGTCCCGTGCTGCCCACATAAGTTATCTTTCCACTGATCCATGTTGCAGCTGGCCCCTAGAGGATTTACCGTCGTCATAAATGGTGACTGACTTGAATACATGGCACACCACCAAGAATGTAAACTGCCTTACTCAGTTGCGTAGGCAGGTACAGGAGATAACTTAGTACCTTTCTTTAGAGTGGTGTTCTTGTATGATTCATCCAGTCGCTCTAGCTATTTTTAAATGGTAATAGCCACATGGTATTTGTACCTCTCCCCCTCCCAATCCAGCCTCCTCATTTCAACAAGAGATGGTTCTCTTGTGGCCATCATCCTTTCCCTGTGTTCAGTCCCCAGCCCTGACTTCAGCTTCCATGCTGATGAGTACCTAGAAGTCTACGTCTCAGCCTCTGAGCACCCTAACCACTTCTGGATCCAGATCATTGGCTCCCGCAGCCTACAACTGGATAAGCTTGTCAGTGAGATGACCCAGCACTATGAGAACAGTCCGGTGAGCTACCGTAAGGACAGGGCTCGGGTTGGATGAAAAGGGGGAACAGTTTTTTCATTGTGTGACATAGTCTCTTCCTCTTCTGTGGGATACCTACTCATCCTTCCTTCCTTCTGGCATTTGTTTTAACAACAAATGTATTAACCTGCCCACTCCTAACTCTCCCCCTCCCTGGCTCCTCATCCCGGTATGTAGCCTGAAGACTTGACAGTGCAGGTAGGAGACATTGTAGCAGCACCTCTACCTACAAATGGCTCCTGGTATCGAGCCCGAGTCCTTGGCACCTTGGAGAATGGGAACCTGGACCTCTACTTTGTTGACTTTGGAGATAATGGAGATTGCGTACCACAGGACCTCAGAACTCTCAGGTCAGTGTGGAGCCAGGGTGAGAGTTGGCCTGGAAGCCCATTGGCCATAGGCATGTGAGGACATCACCAGGGGGATTCGGAAGAGAACCCACTCAGAGAGAGCCTATGTGGTTATCTTCTCATGCTGGGTTGGTTAGTTCTTTTTAAAAGCAAGGAATATAAGAAGGCTGTTCAGGTTCTAGATTTCTAATTTCAGTTTCTTCTTTCATTTTTTTGACAATTCAACTTTTTTGTTTTTTTTTATTGTGCTTTAAGTGAAAATTTACAAGTCAAGTCAGTCTCTCATACAAAAATTCTTCTTTTGCTTTAGGAGTGACTTCCTAAGCCTTCCATTTCAAGCAATTGAGTGTAGTCTGGCACGGATCGCCCCCTCAGGTAAATTGGTCACACAGCCTAGTGACATTGCCTCTGGATAGAGCAGCTTTCCTGCAGCACATGCAAGGAGTTCTCACATTCTCTGGAGTTTGGAGTTCTGGGTATGCAGGCGCCTTTTCTTTATCAGCACTAGGAAGCAGCAGCTAGAAACTTGCCTGGAAGTCAGACCCACCCCAACCAGAGAAGAGCCGATGTCTTCTAGAGTAGAAAGGAGTAGTTCCAATTTCCCTCCAGGGTATAACTCCCAGCCCTCTGAGCACTGACGCTTCCTTGGGCCCTCCCCTACAATCTTCTTGCTAGGCGAGCAATGGGAAGAGGAGGCTTTGGATGAGTTCGACAGACTCACTCACTGTGCTGACTGGAAACCCCTGGTGGCCAAGATCTCTAGCTATGTCCACACAGGGATCTCAACTTGGCCAGAGATCTACTTATATGATACTAGTGATGGAAAGGTAAGACTGGAGTTCACCTCACTCACTCTTTATCTCTTCAGTACTGTATACTTATAGCCACGTTTACTTTTTCTTTCCCAGAAACTCTCATACCACAACTACTTTGCTCACTGTCCCACCCGTGAAATGTCCTTAAAGTTTCAATCTGCCCAGTTTCCTTAGATTTGTTCTTCCTTGCCGAAAGAACATCATTTTCTTTTTTTCGTCAGAAACTTGATATTGGGTTAGAATTAGTTTGCAAAGGATATGCAGTTGAGCTTCCTGAAGACATAGATGAAAATGGAGCTGTCCCCAGCACATTGCAGGAAATGGTGAGTGAGCCATTTAGTCATTTCGGGTGCTTCTTCAGGGAAAACCTGGTACACTGAGAGGCATGAGGGCTTCCAGTCATGACATTTTATAGAGAGCTTTCCTGAGGGCTCTCAGAATTGCTCCACGAATTGATCAGAGGAGGTGTATGTCCCTCTCAGCAGCCATAATCAACTGCCTTGACCAGTCAGTTCCTGTGCCAAAGCGACAGGGTGGCCTCTCCTTTCCCACAAGGCAGGAACATTCTTCCCTTGTGTTTCCATTCCCTCAGGCCACAGAAGCAGATGTCTCTCTAGGCAGCATGCTCACTGAGACCAAGAAGAGCCCTGGAGAGATGGGACAGACCTTGTCCTGTCTCAGTTTATCAGGTACAAGCCGCATTCCCTCCCCTCGACCATCTTTGGAGGTTACCATCTCTCCAAACTAAAGAGGTCACGGCTTGGTTCTTCACTGGGTCATTGAGTACCAGGAGGCCCATTTTCCCCGGGGTCTCACTGGCTGTGCCTGCGAGAGCAGGACCATGTCTCCCTCACCTCTTCTGTTCACTAGAAGCTGCCTCTGTGTCTGGTGATGATAACCTTGAAGATGACGACTTACTCTGAAGTCTGCTCTTCAGCTGGCTTGGCCTCCCGCTTTGCTGTGTGAGTGGAGCTCTCACCTGTCTATAAACTATAGCAGTTGGAAAGTAATGAGGGGTGGCAGCAGGGCCCCCTTCCCCCTGCCCCATCTTAACCCTTCTGCTTCACAGCTGCTCTCCTGCAGCTGAACTTGCTCTCAGATTGAGCCCTTTCAAACTTTTTGTGTCTTTTTGTCTTTGGCAGGATTTGGCCGTGAAGAAAGACGTCTGTGATAAAGAGGTCCATGCAGTCCCTCCTCTGTTACATGCACAGTCTGGCATGCACAGTCCACTGTACTACCAGAAAGTGTGGGGTAGGGGGAGGCAACCACATCCCCCTCCTCCACCCCCAACCCCGTGGGTCCCCTCCCAGTCTTTGAATACTGCTGCATTACTTCCAGGCTGCTCCCCCGCGGGCACACCCCTTCTGCCAGTCATAACACACATTCCTGCTAGGCTGTGTCCTTTTTGAGGCTGGGAAACAGCCAGAGTTTTGGTCATTGGAAGTGATGACTGTGCAGATGTCTGACTCACCTCATCAGGTGATGCTGGTTAAGGGAAGTTTGGGGACCTCATGACTGCAGTGTGTTGGGAGGCAAAGGCGGACATCAGCATAATTGTATGCAAAAGCTGAGGGAGCTAGGAAGGGAGAAGTGCCTCCCAGCCTCAACTGCTAGCTGACATGTTGCTAGAGGTGACTTTTTTTAATGCTTCTGTTATTTCCCTGTAGACTTTGGTTAAAATACAAGTACAAAGGAAGAGAGGACGCTGAGGAAATATTCTAACTTGCTAGTATAGTATCTGTAGTATAGTATCTATACATACACACACACCCCCACAGAGAAAGAAAGAACATATATGGCTCTGTTTAAATCATTTGGGGGATTCTCTGCTGAATAAAGTTCTCAAGAAAATGATCTAAAACCAAATGCTGATTGGATCAAAAACTGGAAGCAGGCCTTCCAAGTAGTCTCTCCTGAGAACTAGAATCTGGTGAAAATTGTCAACACCTCAGAAAGGGGCTCATCTATAAAACAAGTGTCTCACGTATACATTCATGTTCTTTCCCCACAGTTCCTTCAAAATGAACCATTCACTAAGAATCAGAACCAGTTTAGGTTTTAAAAAAACCCATTGTCGTCAAGGTGATTGCATCTCATAGTGACCCCACAGGACACAGTATCCCACAGAACGACTGCGCTATAAGGTTTCCAAGGAGTGGCTGGTGGATTCGAACTGCTAACCTTTTGGTTAGCAGCCAAATGCTTAACCACTGCACCACCAGCATTAAACCTACTTTTCAGTTTAGGCTGTGTAAATAAGACCCCACGTAAACTATTTGGAGGAAAAGGCCTGAGTTAGAATTCCAGAAATTTGGGTCTAGGCATGGATCCCCACTCTACGATAAACTGTGAGACTTTTCTCTACATGGCCCTTTTCCCTACAGCATCTTTCCATTTCTGACACTATTGTGAGAATCCAATGGGAATGTTGAAGGTACTTTAAATATTTTAAGTGTGTACTTGTGTGGGTAGTTGAAAATGGCAATGGCCTTTTTTTTTTTTTTTAAAGAACCAAGCAAGATAAACCGGAAAACTTTCTTTTTAATTGAGCTTTTAAAGAAAGTTTACACAGCAGGTTAGATTCCCTTTTGGCAGTTTCCACACAGATTGTTCATTGACATTAGTTACATTTATCATAATTTGTTAACATTCTCTTCGTGTCTGTACCCATCCATTGTGCTCGCTCATTTTTCCTTTGATTGTGCCATGCCCACTGCAACTACATTTGCTGCCACTTTTCCCGTCACCAGAAATGACAAATCTCTACAGCCTAAAGCATACTTTCCCCTCCCCTTCCTCTCTCTGGAAACCACCAGTGAACATTGGTCTCTCTATATAATGTTTTTGTCTTCTTATAAGCGAAAGATCATATAATACTTGTCCTTATGTGCTTAGTATTATGCTCTCCAGGTCCATCCATGTTATAGAATGTTTCTTGTGCTCATCATTGTTCTTTATCTTTGCATAGTGTTCCATTGTATGTATGTACCACAATTTGCTTATTCACTCATCTGTTTATGAGCACTTAGGTTATTTCCATTTATTTGCTATTGTGAATAAAGCAGCAATGAACATAGGTGTGCATGTCTGTTCCCATCATTATTTTTAGATCTCTAGGGTATTTTTTTTTTTAGGGTATATACCATGGGAGCCCTGGTGGTGCAGTGGTTAAGAGCTACGGCGAGCTACTATGGCTGCTAACCAAAAGGTCGGCAGTTGAAATCCACCAGCCATTCCTTGGAAACCCTATGGGGCAATTCTGTTTTGTTCCATAGGGTCACTATGAGTCAGAATCGACTCAACAGTGGGTTTGGTTTTGTTCGGTTTAGGGTATATACCTTGGAGTGGGATTGCTGAGTCATAGGGTAGTTCTGTTTCTAGTTTTTAAAGGAAGCACCATACCGTTTTCCAAAGTGGTTGTACCATTGTACAGTCCCACCAGCAGTGGATAAGGGTTCCAATCTCCCCACATCCTCAACATTGGTTACCTGTTTATCAGTGCCATTTTTAAGCAAGGATAAGATGCAATCTCATTGTAGTCTTGATTTGCATCTCTCTAATGGCTAATGGATGGAGCCCTGGTGGTGCAGTGGTTAAGAGCTCAGCTGCTAACCAAAAGGTGGGCAGTTTGAATCCACCAGCCACTCCTTAGAAACCTTATAAGGCAGTTCTGCTCTGTTCTATAGGGTCATTGTGAGCCAGAATTGACTCAATGGCAATGGGGTAATGGCTGTTGATCGTGAACATTTTTTTTTATATGTTTGTTGGCTCCTTGGATGTCCTCATTGGTGACGGTCTGTTCATGTCCTTTGCCCATTTTGTGATTGGGTTGTTTGTCTTTTTGTAGTTGAGTTGTTGCAGTTTTCTATAGATTTTAGAGATTAGATCTTTATCAGATAAGTCATTTCCAGAAGATTTTTTCCCAGTCCGTGGGTTGTCTATTTACTCTTTTGATAGTCTTTTGATAAGCATAGGTTTTTAATCTTTAAGAGGTCCCATTTATGTTTTTGTTATCGCCTATTCATGCATTTGTTGTAATGTTTGTTATCCTATTTTTACAAAAGATTAGATTCCATAGTTTTCTCCCTATGTTGTCTTCTAAGAATTTTATGGTATTAGGTTTAACATTCAGGTCTTTGATCCACTTTGAGTTAGTTTTTGTGTATGGTGTGAGGCAAGGGTCCTGTTTCATTTTCTGTAGGTGAATATCCAGTTTTGTGAGCACCATTTATTAGACTGTTTCTGCCCCACTGAGTGAACTTTAACCCTTGTCAAAAATCAGTTGTCCATAGGTGTTTGGATTTAGTTCTGAGTTCTCAATTCTGTTCCACTTGTCTACGTGACTATCATTGAACCAATACCAGGCTGTTTTGATTTCAGTGGCTGTATGGTATGTTTTGGTATCAGGGAGTGTGAGGCCTCCTGCTTTGTTCTTTTTCTTCAGCATTGCTTTGGCTATTCCAGGTTTCTTTCCTTTCCATATGAAGTTGATCATTAGTTTTTCCATTTCAGTAAAGAATGTTTTTGGGGTTTGTATCAGGATTGCATTGTATCTATAGATTGCTTTAGGTGGAATTGACATTTTCACTATATTGTCTTCTAATCCTTGAGCACAGATGTCTTTACATTTTTTAGTCTCTTATAGTAGTGTTTTATAATTTTCATTGTGTAAGTCTTCTATGTACCTGGTTAGGTAATTTCTAGGTATTTTATTAATTTGGGGGCTATTGTAAATGGTATTGTTTTCTTGATTTCTTTTTTGGAGTAGTCTTGGTTACTGTAAAGGAACCCAGCTGATTTTTGTGTGTTGGTCTTATACCCTGCAACATTGCTAAATTATTCTATTAGTTTTCTTGTGGAATCTTTAGGGTCTTCTATGCATAGGCTCATGTCATCTGCAAATAGTTTTATTTCTTCCTTTCTGATATGGATACCTTTTATTTCTCTATCTTGTCTTATTGCTGTCTAGGACTTCCATAAACTGGAAAACATTTAAAGTTAGCATATAAGAATGCCTTATGCAGGATCTTTTTTTTTAAATCTGGGGATAGTAATTGTGTTCATGCAAAACCTGTACATAAACCAAGAGGCAGTCATTTGACTAGAACAAGGGGATCTGCATGGTTTAAAATCAAGAAAGGCGTGCATCAGGGATTGTATCCTTTCACCATACTTATTCAGTCTGTATGCTGAGCAAATAATCTGATAAGCTGGAGTATATGAAGAAGAATGGGGCATCAGGATTGGAGGAAAACTCATTAACAATGTGTGATACACAGATGACACAACCTTGCTTACTCTAAGTGAAGAGCAGTTTAAGCACTTACTGATGAAGATCAAAGACTACAGCCTTCAGTATGGGTTACACCTCAACATAAAGAAAAATTGTCACAACTGGACCAATAAGCAACATCATGATAAATGGAGGAAAAATTGAGGTTGTCAAGGATTCATTTTACGCGGATCCATAATCAACACCCATGGAAGCAGCAGTCATGAAATGAAATGATGCATTTCATTAGGCAAATCTCCTGCAAAGGACCTCTTTAAAGTGTTAAAAAGCAAAGATGTCTCTTTGAGGACTAAGGCGGGCCTGACCCAAGCCATGGTATTTTCAGTTGCCTCATATACATGTAAAAGCTGGACAATGAATAGAGAAGACAGAAGAAATGATGCCTGTGAATTATGGTGTTTGCAAAGAATATTGAATATATACCATGGACTGCCAGAAGAATGAATAAATTTGTCTTGGAAGAAGTACAGCCAGAATGCTCCTTAGAAATGAGGGTAGTGAGGCCTCATCTCATGTACTTTTACATGTTATCAGGAGGGACCAGTCCCTGGAGGAGGACACCATGCTTGGTAGACGGTCAGTGAAAGAGAGGAAGACCCTCAATGAGGTAGACTGACACAGTGGCTGCAAGAATAGCCTCAAACATAGCAACAATTGTGAAAATGATGCAGGACTAGGCAGTGTTTCGTTCTGTTATACATAGGGTCGCTATGAGTTGGAACCGACTGGATGGCACCTAACAACAACTACCACCTTTGTACTACATAGCAACTATATTTTCTCATAGTCACAGTGGGTTTTATTTTCTCAGAAAAACCTCAGTACCTAGTAACAGAAAGTCTGTAGTGCAGGAGCAGCTCTGTTGAGTAGCTCATGTAGTTTTGTAGAAATCAACAGGTAGCTTCCATTGACTTGACATTTTGGGCCTTGGCTGCCGTGATCTGAACTTACTGAAGCATGCTCTGCCCTGGGATTGGAGCTGCTCTACAATAGTGTTGTGAGGCCACTTAGTCCCCAGCCTCTTCAGTTCCTTGGGAAGCCTTTACTCGCAGAGATCCCTCGGATATAAATCCTAGGACTTCTGCTTTGGAAAATGAATAGTGTCTCATTCCTAGCTGCAGCTTGTTACCCTGCTGTGTGTAAAAATCTATTCAATATGGCCCTTCAGTCTGGTCAGTTTACATCCAGTACTGATGAACTGCTTGTCATTCTTCCAGTACAACCCTGTCCTCTTCCTGCACTGCAGTATCCTCTTCTATACTACTTCATTCTTGTTTTGTCTGTTGAAATCCTTCGTTGAGCCAAAAAGCTGAGGGGTCCATGAAACCCTCCCTGGTTTCCTTTCCATCCAGAGAGAAGGAATTCACACTTGTTTCCAATTTGAACTCTTACTGTATGGACCTAAACATCCCAACGAGACTGTAGCCTTTTTGAATCCTTTAACACTTGGTCCTTGCCCTTGGGAGGTGCTCAGTAAATGATTATTGAATAAAATAGGGAAATGGCTTTGGGGCAGAGGTGAAGGCAAAGGGAACCCAAAACCCTTGGATCCCTTCCCTCTCTGGTTCAGGTAATTAGTTAGTGCTTATCCTACAATTCAGCTCTGTAAGGCTTATGTTCCATTACAGCCAATGCCACTGCCCCCCAAGAAACAGTGAACACTGGAGGACTGCACTACCCTTTATTCCTAGGATGGAGGAAGGTGTCCTAAATCACATCCTGGGCTCCTGGTTCCCATGTCAAGGCTCTCAGCCCCTCACACAGTAGGAATACGCATGTTCAGGGAGGCTCACTGGGTGGGTGGCCGAGGTCCCTTTCAAGGGGGTACACCATAAAGATGACATTGTCCCAGGGAGGGAGGGCAGGGTGATCTGGTCTGACCACCTCAAAGCCCATGTAGCTGAAGGCCCGCAGCAGGGCACCTGTAAAAGAAGGAGAGAACAAATTACTGGAACACTCTTTGGCGCTCAGTACATCTGTTCCCCTAGAGATTGGTCTCTTCCACTAGGGAACAGCTGTAGGAGAAGCTGTTTAGTACAGGGATTTCGATCACATGCTCTTGAGTCAAAAAGACCTAGACTCAGGCTGGCTTTGTAACGTTCTACAAGTTAACCCTTCGGAACTTCAGTGTTCCCGTTTGAAAAACAGGGATCATAGACCCTCACAATTGAAGATTAAATGAGAGGTTTATGAAATGCTTCACACGATGACATAGTCAGCTCTTAAACACTATTACTTATGAATGGTTGTTGACCATCCTTTGTTTTATATCCAAAAATATAAACTTAAGGGAGGAGGTTGTGGTCTCTATAATATATGCTTCAAGCATCTAGTTGAATATATTTCTAAGTTCTTGGCTTTATGCTTGATACATTTGAGATCCTATCTACCCTTCTAACCACACCCCTTGAATGGATTCTGTCACTTCACCGGCACGCCTTCAGTCTGGTCTCAAACTACCTATACGGGCCTCCTGATAGTCTGGTTGTAACTTGAATGAACAGAATGCTAGGTGCCTTCATCCCTCAAACACCCAATATGTTTAAAGAATGCGGAGAAGAGGGTCTCCCACAAATGACAAGGAACCACCAGCTGCCTCAGCACTGTGGGCAAAGAAGGACAGTAGATCCCCACCTCTATCATTCCGATTGTTTTGGAAGTTCACAAACACAGAGTCCACATTGGTCTTCTCCTCCACGTACTCCAGTGTTGCGGTCAAACTGGGGGCCAGAAAGAAAAATAACAGTTAATGAAATGTTTGGCCAACGCAGAATCCAGAAAAACACTTACTTGGAGCAGAAGAAATCTTTTTGGCCAATTTTTACTTTCTACCCAAGGAAGGAAATGGAAGTTGCCAAACTGGTTTTGGTAGATTTTTCTCTGAAGCCAAGGGATTGTACACTACTGGACTAACAGCCAAGCCATGAGAGATTTGGGGTGGGGGTACTGCTCTATAAAGGCAAACAGCTGGAAGACACTCTGTTCTCAACGATATGTGGATTCCCACTTCTGTGTTTGTGAATTTGAGTCCAGCAACCTCCCATAGACTATATCCCTTGAACCCCAGGCCCCAGCTCAGTTCACAGGCTTGTATGCATGTCAGTTGGTTTGCATGTGTCCAGCTTCTGAATCACCCCCAGTGTTCAGTATACCCACTACCTGATTGTGATATGATAGAAGGGTGAAATCCCTCCCCTTCTCTCCCACTCTCCCATCCAGGCTCAGTCACCTTTCCCGGTTGCCTTGATCCAAGGCCCGATAAGGGATATCCAGGAAGAGCCGATGGTCACAGAGGAGGCCGTGCCAATGGGCAGAGGTCTGGGGGGTCAGGCGGAAGTGGAAGTCTAACTGCACCGGGTCCTGGTGGAGCAGGGGGTCAGTAGCTAGCACTGTCAGGTTCCCAGCCTGGAGGAGGTCAGGAGTAAACATGAGAGGAATGATCTCCGTCTGTGCTCATCTAGTCCTCTGAATCTGGTCTCGGGCAGATTTGTGTGTGCCTGTGGAGGTGAGGAAGGGGCTGATGGGGAGCCTGGGGGAGACTCAGTAATATCCCTTAGTTCTGGGACCTAACAGACTTCCCTATTACAGAGTTCTTGATATCCAACTCAATCTGGAATTGAGTAGACTCAGTATTACAGCCTGCTAACCTAGCCCCAGGGGTACACTAACGTCTCAGAAGCTTACAAGCATTTAAATCAGCCGTGTTTCCTCTTACTCATCAAACAAATGTGCACCATCTATTCTCACTGATAACACTTGTCCACTTTTTTTCATCATGTGGGTTTTCTCTAAGTTCTCCCTTTTTCTCATTTAAAATGTCGGCGTCATGACCAGGCATATTATTGTAACAAAATACAAGGACAAGCACAGGAGTTCTGGGTTCTAGTCCCAGCTTAGCATCTAAATAACTTTGTGTCCCAAAAGTCTTACTGAACTGCTCTACTTTGCTCCCAATTCCCCTCTTCCTGTCCTGCTTTTACCACCAGCTGTATGGCCTTGGGAGCCCTGGTGGTGCAGTGGTTGAGCACTCGGCTGCTAACCAAAAAGTTAGCAGTTCAAACCCACCAGCTGCTCCATGGGAGAAAGATGTGGCAGTCTGCTTCCATAAAGATTACAGTCTTGGAAACCCTATGGGGAAGTTCTCCTCTGTCCTATAGACTTGCTATGTATGAGTCGGAATCCACTCGAAGGCAATGGGCTTGGCATTTAGTTTGGTATGGCCTTGACTTAAGATTTCTGGACCAGAATTCTTGTCTATATAACAAGTAGCTTTTACACATGAACGCCAAGATCCCATCTAGCTCTTAACTTTCTGTGGTTCATTTTCCAACTAGCTAATATCTCCCCCTCCACAAGGTATCATCTTACAGTAAAACCTGCCAAAGCTGGAACCTGTGTAAGGCAGAAACCTGTCAGAAAAGGACAACTCAAATATTTTTCACTAATAGAGACAATGGAAAAATGGTAAGACCGCCCCCCGTCAGAGGCGTAAAACTTGTGAGACTGGGAAAAACAAAGGCAGTCCCATGGAGTTCCAGCTCTCACAGGTTTCACTGTACAAGCAAGGAGCTCCCTTTTCCCAGCACCAACCCACAGTCCACTTACCGAATACAATTCTTTAAGCTGGTTTTGGTCACCCTGATCAGTGCTTCTGCCCACCTGGAGACCTACTAGGGACTCAGGAGCACTGAAGGCAGGAACGGGGACGGAGTGTCAGATCCTCCCGTTCCCTATAAGTGATGCTGATCAGAAAAAAGAGGCCCAAGTTAGTTTATTTCAGGATCTGGGAGGGGGGAAGGTTCATACTTTCACAAACCAAACTCTGACACTGCATCTTTAGTATCTTGGGTAGACCAGCCTGTGTCTGTTTTCTCAGGCCAGACAGATAGAAAATTCTAAAGTTCCATGCCAGTCTTCCACCCTATTTTGCTTATCATCTCTTGCACCTGAGAAGTTATTTGATCTTTTTTTTTTTTCCTTACAATTTAAACAAACAACCACAAGTAGAGATGAAAACAAGTACCTTTTACAACAACACGGCAGCATCTTCTCCCGGAGGGTGACCCGGTATTTGTAGCAGTACAGGTAATAGGCGTATGGGGACCAGATTGGGTAGAGGTAGTTCCGTGTTTTTCCCTTCTTGATATAAGAAAGGGAATAAACAGGGGGGCGTGACCTGTTACAAGGCAGTTTCTCAGTTCAGTGCCTCCCTGCGGCAAAGTGAGGTTCAGAGATGAGTGGCAGAGGTTCAGGCAACCTGGTGTCATTGTGACCCGGTGGGCACTATGACATGGGCAAGGGGTCAGCCCTTACTTCACTTTGCCACTGCCCTTCCCCACCCTACCCCCTTAACCGCAGCCCATGTGCAACTATACATGCACTTTATACCAGTACCAACGGTTAAAGTATCTGCTGGCAAACAGCCCTGCCCGAGAACTTGTGTCCACCTCACCCTGGCTCTGGCAAGCCCCCCCTCCAGTCCCACTTCCCCACAATCTGTCAACTCAAGGGTTGCCATCTGATGCCGCAGGAGGCTTCAAAGAACCTGACTGGGGTTCCCAGGTCCTACAGTTGTTAAAATATTTGTATCATCATCCATACCCTTAACGACCCAGGGGTGCTATAGGTGGCTGAACTTTCTCAGTTGCTGTGTAGGGTAGGCATCGCAAAGGAAATGCCTCCAGGGGTCTGGGCAGCTCATGAAAATTAACGGAGCTGCAAGGTAGGGCTGTAACAAAATGGAAAGCCCATACCCTGTCGAAAAGCAGACATCCACTTCTTACCATGGAGAACTGCAGACTTCGTGGTACCAGACCATACGATTTTTCAACAGAAACTGGGAAGACAGGTTTTTATAGTAAGTTTTTTCATTAAAATATATATATGCTACTAATTCAAAAAGTAAAAATTGTTGATAAAAAAATCACTGTAAGAAATATTTGGTTCTAGGACCCACTGGTTTGAGACCTCTATTCATTCATCGATCCATTCAACAACTATTTATATGAGCCCTTAGTGGCACAGTAGTTAAGAGCTCGGCTGCTGACCAAAAGGTCGGCAATTCTAATCCACCAGCTGCTCCTTGGAAACCCTATGGGGCAGTTCTACTATGTCCTATAGGGTCGGTATGAGTCAGAACTGACCAGGCGGGAACGGGTTTGGTTTTTGGGTTTTAGACAACTAGAGCTAAGCCGAGGCCCCCATTTTAAAGCGAAGGCAAGACGAAAATGGTGTCTTTCCACGTGTCAGTCCATGGAACATCACGGAGCAGTTCCGTCAGCTCTCACGGCGCCGTCCAGGCGGTGTAACCGCAGTCCTGCCCGCGCCCAGGCTTTCCCTCAGCGCGGCCCAGAGGAAAGCCCGCCGCCTCAGGCGCTCCGCGGGCAGCCCCGGTGGGGCCTTTTCTGCCGCCTGGCGCCGGGGTCCTTCCTCAACTCTCCCTCCGCGCCCGGGAACATGGCAGCGGCCGCGATTGGGGCCCCGGCCAGAGCCCTGCTGCGGGCGGGCGCTGAGCAGCTGCTGCGAGGAGGAGCCCTGGGGCTTTTCCGGCCGCGACTTGGAGCAGGCACCCCTGGCCTGGAGCGCGACTTAAGCCTCTCTCACAGTCGGGTGAGGACCCGGTCGGGGTTGTAGGAGCCCCGACCCTGGTGTAGCTATTTACGTCTGAGTGTTATTTCTGGGGGCGGGTTGAGGCCTGGTGGGGCTCCGGGAGTGACCGGCTCTCCTTGAGGTGCCGGCGGCCTGAGGAGGGGGACGTTCCAGTGGAGACTCGCTCACCCTCGCCTACCCGGTCGCCAGGGCACAGTCATCGTGGAGCGCTGGTGGAAGGTGCCGCTGGCCGGAGAGGGCAGGAAGCCGCGCTTGCACCGGCGACACCGTGTCTACAAGCTAGTGGAGGACACGAAACACAGCCCCAAAGAAAACTTGGAGCTCATCCTCACGCAGTCTGTGGAGGGTAAGGCCCAGGCCAGGTACTTCCTATCTCAGGCTGTTCCTGTTTGGCGTCAATTTTTCCCTGACCTTTTCCTCATCTGTTTGCCTTGTCTTCACTTTGCGGGAATAATCTGCTCTATTTTTGACGAATAGAAACCATAAAGAGTACGGTGATTGTGATATTGGCCTTTTGCATGAAAATTAGAACACGAGTGCCCAAACAGCGTTAACAGTACGTGGGGAGAGAGGCCTTGCGGTATGTGCCACAGGTATTGAAATCTTCAGATGGGACAGTGCCTCACTCTGTACAAAACCAAACCAAACCCAGTGCTGTCGAGTCGATTCCCATTCATAGCAACCCTATAGGACAGAGTAGAACCGCCCCATACAGTTTCCAAGGAGCGCCTGGTGGATTCGAACTGCCGACCTTTTGGTTAGCAGCTGTAGTACTTAACCATTATGCCATCAGGGTTTCTACTATGTACAGGGAATGTTAAATTTCTAAATCGGCTCTTAAATAAACTAATTGGAGTTTTCTTAAATGTTCCTACTGAATATGAATTAATTTTTTTTTTCCCCAGGAGAATTAAGCACTGTAGAAAATACTGTCTTTGATCATTTTCTTTTCTTTAGAGGCTCCTAGGTAGTTCTCCTTATCTAGTGTCTCTCTGGTTTTCATTGGCAGAACTTGGAATCCGGGGTGACCTGGTCTCAGTAAAGAAATCTGTGGGCCGTAATCGACTCCTTTCTCAAGGACTAGCAGTGTATGCATCCCCGGAAAACAAGAAGCTGTTTGAAGAGGAGAAATTGGTGCGCTCAAAGAAAGGGCAGAGGAACTTGGAAAAATAAGAAAAGATTGATTGTTTAGTTCAGATTTTATATTTAATTTGGGAATGAAGTAGGGACTGGAAGATCAGAATTCTAGAAGCTATGGGCTTGTTTTCTTTTACTTTTTTTCATCTTTAGCTTTCCTTTCTAGCTGAGACAACAAGGAAAATTAGAGAAGATTCAGACCAAGGCAGGTGAAGCGGTGAGTAGAAACATAGAAAGTCTTCATTTACTGATCACCTACAGTAGTCACCACGCCTCCTCCAGAGAGTCTTCATGATTTCCCTGAAGTCTCCTGGTTATAGATATAAGAGTCTGGGAAAGAGGAAGTGTTGTGGCTACTGTAACTGGCATGGAGACTTCCTAGCAGATGCTGACCTGCCAGGTGACTTGCCCTAGCGTACTGAGAAAGGCTCCGTCCTGAGCACTGGGGAACCCATGAAAAAATGGGATGAGAGCTTTGCCGTCAGAGATATTTACATACAAGTTGGCGATAACAGACACATAAGAAGGTGATTGGTAAACTCCAGGCTGTAAGTTATAAAAGTGGTGTGGACCATAATGGGCTGGGGTGGTTGGGGAGGGCTTTGTGGAGCAGAAGGTCTTGGATCAGTAGACTTTGAATAGGCAAGGAGGATGGGGAAGATATTCTTAAAACAGAAAAAGTGTAAGTAGAAGTTTAAGACATGTTTTAGCATAGAAAGTAGACCAGAATATCTAGCGCAGAGGATTTATATGGTGTCATATTTGGAAACATGATAGGGGGTTGGAGTCAGAATTACAAAACATCCCGAATGCTTAGCTAATGTACTTATACATTCTGTCAGCAGGGAAGAGCCTCTAATAGGGTTGGGCTGGGGTTGCAGGGCTAGAAGTATTGGTTAAAACAATCTATAAAAGTCGTTCCATCCTGAGATAAATCAGTGGCCCCCATTGATGAACCTCATTTTGACGTGGCCTGTTTCTCTTTGGTTAAGAGCAGCCAGGTTAAGGTGGCATCTCCCAAAAAAGTTTTGCTAAAACACCTTCCCAGAATATCAGTCTTGAGACAGTGAGATTGTTCTAGCTTTCTCAGTCATCTCACTTATTTTGGCTGGGAGGCAGAAATTAATGCCCGTTTCCTGAACTCTCAGTCCTTACGCTTCTCGCTAACATGTTTCCTCTCCTTTGATTCCAACTCTAACCCAGCCCCCGTTTGTAACTTCTCTCAGACAGTGAAATTTCTGAGAAGCTGTCACCTGGAAGTGGGAATGAAGAACAATGTCAAATGGGAGCTAAACCCTGAAATAGTTGCCCGCCACTTCTTCAAGAACGTGAGTGTTCCCCAAACGCCACCAGACCCTGGGAGGCTGTCTCAGAATCATTTACGTTGTTGGGAAAGGGCATGTCCATCCACCTGGAGTCTGAGAGAGTGATCTCGGTTGGCTCGTAGGAATGCTAGAGGGTAGTGGCTAGGGATTAAGGCTGGTCACAGGGAGTTTGAAGACTGTCAGGAGAGGTTGGTGGTGTCATTCATTTCTTCTTTAGCTAGAGAAAAACTGGGGAAATGTGACTCATTGAAGAATTTTTACTTTAATGTACGAAGTTACTTTGGTCTCAAATCCTGTTTCTCTGAGAATCTGCCTCTCCTTTTCTGAGAAATAAAGATTGAGTTTCTCTGCTATTGTCTTTAGAGGTCTCTGTCACCCCCATGGGGTCAACTAGAGTGAACTCCCCAATTTAATTTATCCTGTATAGGAAATTCTAGACCCAGCTTTATGAAGCTGCTTAGAGTGGCAGCTGTGAAAACAGGGTTAATGTTTGCTATGATCTTTTGCAGCTTGGTGTTGTGGTAGCCCCCCATGCAATAAAATTACCAGAAGAGCCAATCACACGGTGGGGTGAATATTGGTGTGAGGTGACGGTGAGTGTTTTCACATTCTGCCTCCTTTTTTTGACTGGGTGAAAAACCAGGATGGGATGCTGGGATTGGATGGTGTTACCTCTCATCTGCCCAGTTGGGCTTTGAGGATTCTTGTTGTTTTGTCTGCAGGTAAATGGGCTTGACACTGTGAGGGTGCCTATGTCTGTGGTGCGCTTTGAGAGGCCCAAGACCAAGAGATACAAGTACTGGTTAGCCCAGCAGGCTGCCAAGGAAATGGCCTCCAAAAGTGCCCAGATGCTCTGACCTACCCTCCTTCCAAGGCAGCCAGATGTCTTCAAGACCCCGATGTTCTGCATAGTAGAATCAGAGGAGCCGTAGAACAAAGACAGGCCAGCACCCTGATCTCACTCACACCTCTGACCACATACCGAATTTTAGAGTGTATATGGGGACATAGGACTGAAGTGCACATAAGTGTTGAATTCTCCATATGTGCTATCACCGTCTTCAACTGTCTTCACAGTCTTCTTTACTGGGACAAGTCTGCTCAAGAAGTACCAAGCCGTAAGTTTGATAAGCTACACGTTAATGGACCAAAGTGGTCCACATCGATCCCATCTAGCCTCTTCCTCCATCGGAGCACACTGGAACAAACAGAAAGAGCTGGCCATCTTCTCTAGTACTTGGCTTGTTCTCATCACCCAAACCAAACATTTGGTTTTCAAACAGAAATAAAGAGGTTATGTTTGTTCTTTGTAGGTGTTGGTTACTGGACTTGAGTATGAGAGTAGACTGAGGACAGGACATCCAAGTGGGCAGGTAGTAGACTCTTGAGCCACTGAGCTTTGCTGCCAAAAAGGAAGGAGGAAGAGTATACATTAGCAGGCTACACCCCACATTTGTTATGGACAGATTACTCTTAACAAGCTGATATGTCTGTGGTCTTAGACTTTATTCTTGCTAAGTATATTGATAAAATTATTAATATAAATAAACCCAAGGGACTGTTTCTCTAAGGAGATCTGAATGAAGCTGGGAGTGAAAGAAGCCTAAAAAGGGAACTTTTCTGTTTCTTTACCTAGCTCCCGAAATTTCTGAAAAGGAAGATACTTTAGCGGTCCCCAGACCAAGTTTAAGATGTAGGCCTAGTCATTAGGTAATTCTGGACTAGGTGTCTTGATGGGAGATGAAGAAAGTAGATAATTCCGCATAAATTCAGGGTCCATTAGTGAAGAAAAGACCGTCCATTGACAGACAGATTGTGCCAAGGTCACTCAATGCAAGATCATGCAATTTAGGGAGGCTAAAAGTAGGTTTATTTACTGCTTTCCTGTCCTTACCAAAAGTTCAGAGAGATTGGTTTCTGTTATCCTATGTGAGCTCATCTGCCACGTGGAGCCATTTAAGCACTTTCATCCAAGTGGGGCATCCCAACAAATGATTACTGTCATTATCAGTAGTTGTACTGGTCACTATAACTAGCCAGCTTCACACTTGCCGGAACTCTGTAACTCAAGTCTGGCTATATGAAATTTTCCATTGCAATGATCCCTATCTCTACTGTCACTGAAATAGAAAGCTCATTTAACACAGTATCTCCCCAGCCCACTACTACCATTGCCACCATGACTGTCATGAAGCTTTCTGAGATTGTTTCATCAACAAGCACAACATCCCACACAGTTAATCTCAGAAAGTATGTTAAGTACTTGTTACAAGTTGAGTTCCTGGTGAAACAGAATCTGAGATGGAAGATTTGTGTCCAAGAAGTTAACTGGGGGGAATCCTCAGGATCAACACCTGTGGGAGAATGAAGGGAGCAGGACGGGTAGAGGGAGAAGTTGAACTGATGGTTTTAACAAGGCCTCTGCAGATCCCATGGAGCTTAAGCTGGGATGGCTGTACAGAAATGTTCCCTATTGAGGCAAGTGGGCCAGATCTGTATACACTCACATTGACCAGAGAAGAGTATGACCTTGGATGACATGGCTGTCTTTAGCCAAAGGCAGTTCCCAGAGCAGATGAGAACTGTCCGCCGCCAGCATTAGTAACTTGGGGAATGGGTGCTTCAGCATCCACTACAGTCCACCCCTTGCATTGCTGAGATCCATTTGCTTCATAAGTTCTGGGATGGTTTCTCCAGGATTCTGATGGGCCTCTTCCTGGGAAGACATAGGAGGAAGGTTCCGTAACAGACCATAGTCCCTGTCAAGACTCGTCAAGACTGAAACTGGTACTTGTCTCCCTCCTTCACTTCCCATTTTAGATTGCTCCATCCCTGACCTTGCACTTCTGCTAGAACAGGTGGCCTACCTGGTGAAATGACTCAGATCCTCATCCCTGAAAGGTCTGAGCCCCCTGGGCATCGTGCCCTTCTCAGGCCATGACTGCTGTACTTGTCCATTTACTGTCAAAACTGGGCAAAGAGATATACAAGTGGATGAGCTGGGTACCAAACATATTCTTCCCTGCTCCCATTTTGTAACAGCAGCCTGCCCCCCTGATGATTAGGGTAAATTATTCCTGCCAGGATGGTGATTCTTAGATGCCTCCTAGTTTCTTGGTTAGTCTCTTGGTATGAGAAACCTGAAGTGACCTGGTGGCAGCCAGAGTTTAAAGTTTAATGAGACTCTTTTTCCATTGGCAGACATTTCCCTTCGGGGAACTAGGATTTCTAAACCCTCGGATCCCAGAGGCACAGTTTCCCCCAATTGGGTCCCTGGGTATATTGATAATGCAGGGGCACCATTCCTACTCCCACGCCTTGTTTCCCAGACCCATGTGTTTTACTTAGGGACACAGCACTATATGATGGCCATTAATATAGGGGTCACCATACGTCAGAATCAACATGATGGCAACAGGTTCAGACTGCATACTGGAGGATAGTGCCTCATCTCATGCCTCAGCTGTACCTTCAATAGGCTATTCCATTGCTCTACCGAGTGGGCAGCTTCTGCATAGTATGGTATATGATCAGACCAGTGGATCCAATGGTCACCTACCCATTGCTGTACCTCCTTTGCTGTAAAGTTGGTCTCTTGGTCCAATGCAATATTATAAAAGATTCCCTCTCAGTGATCAAAAGTCTAAGTCCTGGAATAATGGTACTTACTGAGGTCCTGCAGACAGGAAAGGAAAACCCATAACCATAATATATGTCAATTCCAGAAAATATGAAACAATGCACCTCCCAGGGAAGCAGGATCCAATGTAATTAACACCAAGTGGCTGGATGGTTCCTTGGGAGATGGTGACATCAGGGGCTTAGCGTTTGTTGCTGGCAAATTGGGACATTCACAGCAGAAGCTAGATCACCCTTGGTGAGCCCATGATATCGGGCCCACGCATCACCTCCATTCCTGATGCCCAGTACTGGACCATTTTCATGGTGGTGGTGGTTTGCGTTCATTGTTGCAGCCGTTGTGTCAATCCATCTCATTGAGGGTTTCCCTCATTTTCACTGGCCCTCTACCAAGCATGATGTCCTTTTCTGGCAGTTGGTCTTTCCTGATGATGTGTCCAAAGTAAGCGAGTCAAAGTCTCGCCATCCTCGCTTCTAAAGAACATTCTTGGTTGTATTTTTTCTAAGACTGATCTGTTCATTCCTTTGGCAATTCACAATATATTCAGAATTATTTGCCAGCACCATAGCTTGAACGTACATGTTCTTTAGTCTGTTTTTTTTTTTTTTTACTATCCACTTTTGCATCCATATGAGGTGGTTGAAAAGACCATGCCATGGCTTGGGTCAGACACACTTTAGTCATCAAAGTGACATCTTTGCCTTTTACAACTTTAAAGAAGTCTCTGCAGTAGATTTGCCCAATGCAGTATGTCATTTAATTTCTTGACTGCTGCTTCCATGGACATTAATTATTGATCCAAGTAGAACAAAATCATTGAGAACTTCAACTTCTCCATTTATCATGATGTTGTCATATGACCCAGCAATTCCACTCCTAGATATATTACGTAAGAGAAATGACGACGTGTCCACACAAAAACTTGTACATGAATGTCTACAGCAGCATTATTCATAATAGCTGAAAGGTAGAAAGAACCCAAATGTCCATCAACTGATAAATGGATTTTAAAATGTGGTATGTCCATATAATGGAATATTATTCAGTCATAAAAGGAATGGAGTGCTGATACATACTACAACATGGATGAACCTTGAAAACATTATGCTAAGTGAAAGAAGCCAAGAAAAGAACGCACATTATGTGATTCCATTTATAAAAAAATGTACAGAATAGACAAATCTATAGAAATAGAAAGTAGATTAGTGGTTGCTTAGGGAAGGGGGATGGAAGGGTGCAGGGACGGGGGGAGTGATAGCGAAAGGGTACAGGGTTTCTTTGTGAGGGGATGAAAATATCCTACAATTGTCTTGGTGGTTGCACATATCTGAGAATATACTAGAAATGGAATTGTACACTAAGAATGGATGATTATGTGGTATGTGAATTATATTTCAATAATGGTGTTAATGAAAAAAATCAATGTAAGTCAACATACTAAACACTAAAAAGGAAAAATATGACCATATCAATAGATGAAGAAAAAGCTTTTGACAAAATTCAAGGCCCCATTCATTAAAAATTCTCAGTAAACTAGGAATAGAACTTCCTAAATCTAACAAGAGCCATCAATGAAAAACCTACAGCTAATATTCTGTTTAATGATGAAAGAGTAAATATTATCCCTTTAAAGTTAAGAATAAAACAAGGATGACTGCTCTCACTAAATTATTCAGTATTTTACTGGAAATCTTAGCGCAATAAGGCAAGAAAATAAAATGTAAACAGAGAAGTAAAATTGACTTGATTCAGAGATAAATATAATCATGTACATGAAAATACTAAGGGATGTACAAGAGAAAAAAGTATAGAACTAATAGAGGAGTTTAGCAATAGCTCAGGATACAAGGATACTATATACAAAAATCAATTACATTTCTCCATACCACCAACAAACACTTGACAATTAAAATTTAATATTATCTTTTATAAAAGCATCACAAATATTGAATACTTAAGAATAAATTTAGCATAATAGGTACAAGAACTTTTTACTGAAAACTATAAAACATCATTGATAGAAATTAAATAAGACCTAAAGAAATGGATACACACACACATACCCCATGGATCAGAAGATCCCTAAGATGTTAAGATGTCACTTCTCCCCAAATTGATACATAAATTCCAGCAGGCTTTTGTGTAGAAATTGACAGACTGATTCTAAAATTCACATGGAAATGTAGAGAACTTAGAGTAGCCAAAACAATTTTGGAGAATAAAGTGGGAAAATTACAGTACCTGATTTCAAGATTTATTATAAAGCTACAATAATAAAAACAGGGTGGAACTGATGTAAGAATAGACTTATAAATAGATAAAAATAAAGGGTCCAGACATATATTCAATTGATTTTTAAAAATATTGTTTTAGGTGAAAGTTCACACAGAAAATTAGGTTCCCATTTAACAATTCCTGGTCAATTGATTTCCGACAAAGGTGTCAATGGTTTGGAAGGTAGTCTTTTCAATAAATATTGCTGGAACCATTGAATATGGAAAAAAATGAAACTTGACCCTCACCTCAGCCCACATACAAAGCTAATTCAAAACAGATCATGGACCTAAATGTAAGAGTTAAAACTATAAAATTTCTAGGAGAAAAAATTTGTGACCTAGAGGAAGACAAAGATTTCTTAAGACACCAAAAAGCATAGACTGTGAATGAAAAAAATGATAAACTGGACTTGATCAAAATAAAAAATGTTCGAATTCTCATGTACTCCAGGCTTTCTGGAGCCACAGAGGCTAAATGAACTCTGAAACTATTGCCCCGAGATAATCTTTAAACTTTAAATCAAAGATATCCCTGAAGTCTTCTTAAAATCAAACAGTAGTTCAGCTTAACTAGTAAAGAATGTCTGCCTTGAGCATTGTGCTCTTTCAGTACCTATGCATATGGGATCAAATAGAAAACAGCAACCCCAAAGATTAGAGAGGCGATTTAGGGGGCAGTGAGTTTATGTTAATGGAGGAAGAACAACTCAAAAGGAGGGTGAGAATGGTTGCACAACTTGAATGTAATGAACGCCACTGAATTGTAGAAACTGTTGAATTGGTGTATGTTTTGCTGTGTATATTCTCAAGAACAACAAAATAAATGAAATTTAAAAAGTTTTCTTTTCAAAAGAAACTTTTTAAAAAATGAAAAGGCAAGCCACAGACTTAGAGGAAATATTTGCAAAATATATCTCTAATACAGGACTTACATGCTGAATGCACAGGTAGCACTTATAATAAAGTACATGAAGATAAACAACCAAGCATATCCCACATCAGCCCTGGCCTTACTAGTACGGTCATCCCTGAGCTTCTCAATGAAACTGGTGCCCTTCTTAGCAGCACGTTCTTCATCACTTTGATAAATGGAGTATCCTTTGAGCCTTCTGATTGAACATAATCATTTGGTGAGCTTTTCTGGCATTACGTAGTATATATACTCCAGCATGCCCACTTTGCTGAGCCTTTTGATACCTTCTGCCGTCACATTGTAGCTAGTGCTGGTATTTCTAAATCACTTTATGTGGGCCATACCTTTCTCCAAGCTTCCAGGAGCCATCCTATCAGGAGGTTAGCAATCTCTCTTGGAGTCCTTGTGAGAGTATTACATCCTGTATCATGAGCGAATGCTCACATGTTCATACACTCCCTTATAGAACTTTATGTCCCACTCTCCTTGATCTAACACCTTCAGAATCCAGTCCCATATGTCCTCACTTATCTCCAGCCAGTACATGTTATCTAGGACCTATAGTTTCTCCAAAAACTTCTCTCAGCAGGCTCAGAGAGCCTAGCTGGGTCCTAGTGTGACTTAATCCTAGTTATTAGACCAGAGGCCGGGAGAAGAGGTGGGAGTGGATCTCGAGGGGAGCATGTGTTGTCTTGCACAGCAGAGGCCCTTGAATCATCTTTAAGCAAGGGAGGAGTGATAGCCTTTAACAGGAAGAAGTGGCCACTTCTGCAGGCCCAAAGAACCAGAAGAATTTGAGGATTCAAGGATCCTATCCTTCCCAGTAGACCAGCTATGGTTAAGTTCAAGCTTTTCTGGAACAGTGCTACCGTTACAGTTAAATCCTGGGCCTTATTTTCAGTTTTTCTGATCTCGAGATGCAGGAGAAAGGAGTCCTGGTGTTGCAGTGGTTAAGCACCCAGCTGCTAGCCGAAGGTCGTCAGTGGTTCAAACCCACCAGCTACTCTGCGGGAGAAAGATGTGGTAGTCTACTCCTGTAAAGATTACAGCCTTGGTAAGTAGCGTCTAGGGTCTTAAAAGCTTGTGAGTGGCCATCTAAGATACATCTATAGGTCCCATCCTGTCTGGAGCAAAGGAGAATGAAGAAAACCAAAGACACAAGGAAAATATTAGCCCAAGGGACTAATGGACTGCAGAACCACAACCTCCACCAGTCTGAGCCCAGAACTAGGTGGTACCTGACTACCACCACTGACCGTTCTGACAGGGATCACAATAGAGAGTCTGAGACAGAACGAGAGAAAAATCTAGAACAGAATTCAAATTCGTGAAAAAAGACCAGACTTACCAGGTCTGACAGAGACTGGAGGAACCCCTGAGACTTTGCTAACTCAGAACTGAAACAACTCCCGAAGCCCCCTTTTCAGACAAAGATCAGACAGGCCTATAAAATAAAAAATAACACATGTGAGGAATGTGCTTCAAATATACAAGACCAAACGAGAAACTCCTGTGCAAAAGCAAGACGAGAAGACAGGAAGGGTCAGGAACTAGACAAATGGACACAGGGAGCCCGGACTGGAAACGGGGAGTGTACTGTCACATTGTGTGAATTGCAACCAATAAATTTTTGAATAAGAAGTTAACGAGCTGCAAATTTTCACCTAAAGCACAATAAAGTTTTTTTAAAAAAAATAAAAGATTACAGCCTTGCAGTTCTACTCTTTCCTATAGGGTCACTATGAGTCTGAATTGTCAACTGAATAAGATGCAGGAGATAAGTCTCTTTATAAGTACCAAGGAGGGCCTCAGGCTTTCACATTAAGCCTTTAATTGGTGATTAATCACCCTCAGCCTTTCCTGTGTTTCTCCAATGCAATGATTGCCCCCAGACAGCCATCCAATTCCATTGTCTTTATAACTTCTTGACCTGATATATACAGTAAAACCTTTGAAAGCCGAAACCTGTATAAGGCTGAAACCTAACAGAGAAGGAAAACTCAAATATTTTCCACTAAGATGAGCAATAGGAAAGGGGAAAGACTGCACGTTGTCAAAGGCAGAAACTTGCGAGACCCACGAAAACAAGGCAGTCCCATCAAGTTCCGGCTCACACAGGTGTCATTGTATTGCATTTTCTTCCACCAGGATCTCATCCCAGTTCACCACTAGTAAAAGTTTTAACAATTGCACTGATACCATGCAAGTGGCTATACATGCTGTACCTACCATCAGTGATGAAATCCTCATTGCTAGCTGGCCAGCAGGTGATTCAGCTTTAAAATCTCATTTTAGAATCTGCTTCCTCAGCACTATTGGTGCCAACTGTGTCTTAGGCTGGGTTCTCTAGAGAAGCAAAACCAGTGAAGCGTGTGTGTATGTTTGTTTATTTATCTCAAAGAAATGACTCACATAGTTGTAGAGGCTGGCAAGTCCCAAGTCCATGGGTCAGGTGTCAGGCTAGAGGCTTCTCCTGACTCAAGTAGCTGCAGGGGCTGATGAATCCAAGATCAGCAGGTAAGACAGCAGGCAGCTGGCTCAAGTCCCAAGAACTGGAGGTCAGATAATGATAAGCCAGATGTAGGATCCAGAGCAAGCTAGTGAGCTTTGCCAGACTGTCCATAAATATATATTGGATGCAGGCCACACCCCTGAGGAAACTTCCCTTACAACTGATTGGCTGATCACATCAGATCACATCTTGGAGGATGACTATATAATTACATACCTGCCAAACCACCGAGAATCATGGCCCAGCCAAGTTGACACGCAACCTTAACTATGACAAACTGTCCAGTTTCCCTAGAAAACATACTCTGAGATAGAGATTTGAGTACAAGAAGTTTATTAGGATGTGCTCTTGGGATTAACAGCTGTGAAAAAGTGAAGGGTACAGGACTGGGCAGAATATGTTCTAGGGCTGTGGTTTGCTCTAGAGCTGTGGTTTCTCTGAAGTTGTCCCCCATTGAGGCAAGGGGACCAGCTCTTAATATTTTCACATTTACCAGTCATTGGTTGTTGGCTGTCCCTAGGATGGGGGCATAACCTTGGAATACTTTTTAGTTAAGGGTAGTTCCTAGAGGGAAACTAAGCTGAGAACTGTCGGCCACCAAAATTCCCAGTGGTGTGTGTGTTGGAGAGGGGAAGGGTGGAATGAGTGTTTCAATCCTGAAGGGGAATATCTGGATGGCACATAGTTATGTACCTTTAAATAAGAGAAATAAGAGTTTTGTTTTTTGTTTTTTTTTTTAACCTCATCTAGGACAGCTCTAGATGACTTCTCTCCCCTCCTAGTTGTTTTGGTATGTGGTAACTCACAATCTGTTATTTTACTGTTGGGAGGGTTATCAGCTGAGGAAAAAATCATATTGTGGCATATTCCAAAACCAGGCATCGCGTTTAGATTTCATTGTATATTCATCCTAAACCAAATCAAACCTGTTGCTGTTGAGTCAATTCCAACTCATAGCAACCCTATAGAACAGAGTAGAACTGCCTCATTGGGTTTCCAAAGAGCAGCTGATGGATTCAAACTGCAGACCTTTTTGGTAAGCAGCTGGACACTTAATCACTTCGTCACCAGGGCTCCATATTTGTTATAACCTTATTGAATACATGTGCTTAAGAATAATATACTGTGTGTCTTCCCTTCCTCTTTAAGGGATGGATTACCTTTCTTTACACTCAATAGATGTTCCCATAACATTTAGTTCAAGACCATGTGAAGAACAGGGTTAGATATGACCTGTGTAAAATGTAGTTAGTGGTCAAATGTTTATTGAATAAATTAATGCATTTTTGTCTTTACCTACAGTTAGAATGACAGGTTAACCACCCAGAGGTATGAAACTTAATTCTTTGTTGCTGAACTGTCAGCCAGCTACTTCTTTTTCTTCAAGCTAAATAATTCTAGTTCCTTTTTTTTCTCCCTTAGTTGATTATTCCCCAGTTAAATGCTAACATTGATCATTGATAGTTAAAAAGGAAACAATTAGATTGGAAATCAGGAGAGAGCCAGCCCTCTGTCAGTCAGTAATCACTGGGCAAGTTTCTTCATCTGTAAATAAGACTGGACTTGCTGATCTCTTAAGGCCTTTCCTACTTTAAGAAATTCTATGATTCAGTCCTCCCATTTGGTACCTGATTTTCATTTCTCTAGAGTCGGGTGAAGTATGGAAATTAAACACAGTTAACCTATTTAGTCTCTTTCCACCTCATTTAGTTTTCAGGTACATTTTCATTGAACAATATCAGTCCTACCCTACAGCTGTCAGATGACCACTGAGTCTTTATTCTCCGGTCCCCAGAGATTCATTCCTCACTGTAATTCTTTGGGGGAAGATATGCTCTGTAACTCCCCCAGCTGGATGACCAAAGTAATAGAGTACATTGCAAAGTCCTGCTCTTGAAGGAACTGCCTCAAATTCCAGGCCACCTGGGGCCTGTGAGATGGAGTCAGAAGTGTGGCTACTGAATGTCGTGTTGGGCCTTGAAGCAGCTTTCTCAAGAAAGTTCCAGGTCTTCAGCCTCAAACTAAACAGTTTTAAACTCCAACATGTCAACTTGCTTTTCAATTTGGTCCCTACTCCCCTTTCTTACCGGGGTACCCACACTTGTGACTCTCTCCTCAGTGACCATCTCTGCCCCAGGTTAAATTGACCCTAAGGAAATGAGTCACTGAGTTCTGCTACTTCATTGGAACAATGGCTGCCATCTACTGAAGGCCTACTATAGGCCAGACACTGGGTAAGGTGCCTGGGTGTGTAATGATAATCCTCACCACAAATCCACAAATTACATGTTATCCCTCTTTGTGGGTAAAGAAACTCAACAACCCAAGGAAACTGGAATGGTTCGAGTGGTTAGTCTAATCTCATTCAATCAGCTTTTAGTGAGGGGCTATAGGAGCCCTGTGGTGCAGTGGTTAAGAGCTCGGCTGCTAACCAAAAGTTGGCAGTTTGAACCCACCACCTGCTCTTTGGGAACTTTATGGGGCAGTTTTACTCTGTCCTATAAGGTTGCTATGAGTCAGAATTGACTGGATGGCAACAGGTTTCATTGTGTACAGAAGGAGCCCTAGTGGCACCATGGTTAAGCCCTCAGCGGCTAACTGAAAGGTTGGAGGTTCAAACATACCCAGTGGCTCCATGGGAGTAAAAGGTGCTGAACCATGGCACCTAACAACAGCTGTATACAAAATACATTCGGTTCTTTTCAGAATTTTTCTACAAATGCTGAAAAATTCCCAAGTATGCACGTCCATATACACATGCCAGCCTGCTCCAGTGAGATGTTTTTACAAATAGTATGCTAGCATTAATCAAGTTCAGTCATGTCAACTATGATCAGAGGTAACATCTGGAACCCAGTCTCTCTTTTTCTAGATATAAAAACGAAGGCCCTAAGAGACTGTGCTAAAGTCAGAGAAGACTTCAGTAAGAACTTTCCTTGGAAGAAACAAGAATTACCCTTCAGATTTAATAATTGGGAAATAGAGTATTTCATTTTACTTGGATCCACAATCAATGCCCGTGGAAGCAGCAGCCGAGAAATCAAATGATGTATTGCATTGGGAAAATCTGCTGCAAAAGACCTATTTAAAGTGCTCAGAAGCAAAGATGTCACTTTGAGGACTAAGGTGTGCCTGGCCCAAGCCATGGTATTTTCAATCACTTCATATGCATGCAAAAGTTGGACAATGAATAAGGAAGACTGAAGAAGAATTGATGCCTTTGAATTATGTATTGGCAAAGAATATTGAATATACTGCAAACTGCCAGGAGAACGGACAAATCTGTCTTGGAAAAAGTACAGCTAGAATGCTCCTGAGAAGCAAGGATGACGAGACTTTGCCTCACATACTTTGGACATGTTATCAGGCGGGACCAGTCCTTGGAGAAGGACATCATGCTTAATAGAGGGTCAGAGAAAAAGAGGAAGACCCTCAATGAGATGAATTGACACAGTGACTGCAACAACAGGATCAAGCATTGATTGTGTGCCGACTCGATGGCACCGAACAACAGCTATAGTATTAAATGTAATTCCTATTCATCTGTTACCAGTCAGCTCCCACATCATCTACCTTGGAAAACATTTTCTGACCACCTCCTGGTCATGCCCCTTAACCTACTATCACAGTGCTAGTTAGGTTTCCCTCCTCTGGGTGTCCATAATGGCTTCTGTGTTTGTCACTTCACTTTTCAATTTGTATCATATCTACCTATGTAACTGTCTTTACTCACTAGACTATGAGCTCCCTGAGAAAAGAGTATGTCTTATTCCCCAAATTTATCATCATGAGCACATCAAGATGCACCTGATATCAGCAATGATATCTCTTGCTCCACATCCTCTTCTGAATCTGGCTTGAATTTTTGGCAGTTCCCTGTCGATGTACTGCTGTGACTGTTTTTGAATTATCTTCAGCAAAATTTCACTTGCATGTGATATTAATGATGTTGTTTGATAGTTTCCACATTCTGTTGGATCGCCTTTCTTTGAAACAGGCATAAATATGGATCTCTTCCAGTCAGTTGGCCATGTAGCTGTCTTCCAAATCTCTTGTCATAGACAAGTGAGCACGTCCAGAGCTGCATCTGTTTGTGGAAACATCTCAGTTGGTATTCTGTCAACTCCTGGATCCTTGTTTTTCACGAATGCCTTCAGTGCAGCTTGAGCTTCTTCCTTCAATACCATCGGTTCTCCATCATATGCTACCTTCTGAAATGGTTTAATGTTGACCAATTCTTTTTGGTACAGTGACTCTGTATTTTTTTCCATCATCTTTTGATGCTTGCATCATTCAATATCTTGCCCATAGAATCCGTCAGTATTGTAACTTGAGGCTTGAAATTTTTCTTCAGTACTTTCAGCTTGAGAAATGCTGAGCGTGTTCTTCACTTTTGGTTTTCTAACCCAGGTCTTTGCACATTTCATTATACTTTGTCATCTCAAGCTTCCCTTTGAAATCTTCTGTCCAACTCTTTTACTTTACCATTTCTTCCTTTTGTTTTAGCTACTTGACATTCAACAGCAAGTTTCAGAGTCTCTTCTGACATTCATTTTGGTCTTTTCTTTCTTTCTTGTCTTTTTAATGACCTTTTGCTTTCTTCACGTATGATGTCCTTGATATCTCCCCACAACTCATCTGGTCTTTGATCATTAGTGTTCAATGTGTCAAATCTATTCTTAAGATGGTCTCTAAATTCAGGTGGGATATACTCAAGGTCATACCGTGGCTCTCTTAGACTTGTTTTAATTTTTTTCAGCTTCAACCTGAACTTGCATATGAGCAATTGATGGTCTGTTCTGCATTCGGCCCCTGGCCTTGTTCTGACTGATGATACTGAGCGTCTCCGTGGTCTCTTTCCACAGATTCCAATCTGATTCCTGTGTATTCCATCTGGCGAGGTCCATGAGTATAGTTGCTGTTTATGTTGTTGCAAAAAGGTATTTACAATGAATAAATCACTGGTATTGCAAAATTCTGTCACGCCATCTCTGGCATCATTTGTATCACCAAGGCCATATTTTCCAACTATTGATCCTTCCTCTTTGTTTCCAGCTGTTGAATTCCAGTCACCAGAAATTATCAGTGCATGCTGATTGCATATTCGATCAATTTCAGACTTCAGAAGTTGGTAAAAACTTCAGTTTCCTCTTCTTTGGCATTATTGGTTGGTGCATAAATTTGACTAATAGTTTATTAACTGGCGTTCCTTGTAGGCATGTGGATATTATCCTGTCACGGACAGCACTGTACTTCAGGATAGATCTGGAAATGTTCTTTCTTGTAGTGAATGCAGTGCCATTCCTCTTCAGTTGGTATTCCCGACAGAGTAGACCATATGATTGTCTGATTCAAAATGGCCAACATCAGTCCATTTCAGCTCACTAATGCCTAGGATAACTATCTTCAAGTGTTCCATTTAATTTTTTTTTAAAATAATTTTTATTGAGCTTTAAGTGAACGTTTACAAATCAAGTCAGTCTGTCACGTATAAGCTTATATACACCTTACTTCATACTCCCACTTACTCTCCCCCTAATGAGTCAGCCCTTCCAGTCTCTCCTTTCGTAACACTTTTGCCAGTTTCTAACCCTCTCTACCCTCCCATCTCCCCTCCAGACAGGAGATGCCAACACAGTCTCAAGTGTCCACCTAATACAAGTAGCTCATTCTTCATCAACATCTCTCTCCAACCCATTGTCCAGTCCCTTCCATGTCTGCTGAGTTGTCTTCGGGAATGGTTCCTGTCCTGGGCCAACAGAAGGTTTGGGGACCATGACCACCGGGATTCCTCTAGTCTCAGTCAGACCATTAAGTCTGGTCTTTTTATGAGAATTTGGGATCTGCATCCCACTGATCTCCTGCTCCCTCAGGGGTTCTCTGTTGTGCTCCCTGTCAGGGCAGTCATCAGTTGTGGCCAGACACCATCTAGTTCTTCTGGTCTCAGGATGATGTAAGTCTCTAGTTCATGTGGCCCTTTCTGTCTCTTGGGCTCATAGTTGTCGTGTGACCTTGGTGCTCTTCATTCTCCTTTGATCCAGGTAGGTGAGACCAACTGATGCATCTTAGATGGCCGCTTGTTAGCATTTAAGACCCCAGACGCCACATTTCAAAGTGGGATGCAGAATGTTTTCATAATAGTATTATTTTGCCAATTGACTTAGAAGTCCCCTTAAGCCATAGTCCCCAAACCCCTGCCCTTGCTCCGCTGACCTTTGAAGCATTCAGTTTATCCCGGAAACTTCTTTGCTTTTGGTCCAGTCCATTTGAGCTGACCTTCTGTGTATTGAGTATTGTCCTTCCCTTCACCTAAAGTAGCTCTTATCTACTAACTAATCAGTAAAAAACCCTCTCCCACCCTCCCTCCCTCCCCTCCTCGTAACCACAAAAGCATGTGTTCTTCTCAGTTTATACTATTTCTCAAGATCTTATAATAGTGGTCTTATACAATATTTGTCCTTTTGCCTCTGACTAATTTCGCTCAGCATAATGCCTTCCAGGTTCCTCCATGTTATGAAATGTTTCACAGATTCGTCACTGTTCTTTATCGATGCGTAGTATTCCATTGTGTGAATATACCACAATTTATTTACCCATTCACCCGTTGATGGACACCTTGGTTGCTTCCAGCTTTTTGCTTTGTAAACAGTGCTGCAATAAACACGGGTGTGCATATATCTGTTTGTGTGAAGGCTCTTATTTCTCTAGGGTATATTCCGAGGAGTGGGATTTCTGGGTTGTATTTTTTATGGTAGTTCTATTTCTAACTGTTTAAGATAACGCCAGATAGATTTCCAAAGTGGTTGTACCATTTTACATTTCCACCAGCAGTGTATAAGAGTTCCAATCTCTCTGCAGCCTCTCCAACATTTATTATTTTGTGTTTTTTGGATTAATGCCAGCCTTGTTGGAGTGAGATGGAATCTCATCGTGGCTTTAATTTGCATTTCTCTAATGGCTAATGATCGAGAGCATTTTCTCATGTATCTGTTAGCTGCCTGAATATCTTCTTTAGTGAAGTGTGTGTTCATATCCTTTGCCCACTTATTGACTGGGTTGTTTGTCTTTTTGTGGTTGAGTTTTAACAGAATCATATAGATTTTAGAGATCAGGCGCTGGTCGGAGATGTCGTAGCTGAAAATTCTTTCCCAGTCTGTAGGTGGTCTTTTTACTCTTTTGGTGAAGTCTTTAGATGAGCATAGGTGTTTGATTTTTAGGAGCTCCCAGTTACCTGGTTTCTCTTCATCATTTTTGGTAATGTTTTGTATTCTGTTTATGCCTTGTATTAGGGCTCCTAGGGTTGTCCCTATTTTTTCTTCCATGATCTTTATCGTTTTACTCTTTATGTTTAGGTCTTTGATCCACTTGGAGTTAGTTTTTGTGCACGGTGTGAGGTATGGGTCCTGTTTCATTTTTTTGCAAATGGATATCCAGTTATGCCAGCACCATTTGTTAAAAAGACTATCTTTTCCCCAATTAACTGACACTGGGCCTTTGTCAAATATCAGCTGCTCATATGTGGATGGATTTATATCTGGGTTCTCAATTCTGTTCCACTGGTCTATGCGTCTGTTGTTGTACCAGTACCAGGCTGTTTTGACTACTGTGGCTGTGTAATAGGTTCTGAAATCAGGTAAAGTGAGGTCTCCCACTTTCTTCTTCTTTTTCAGTAATGCTTTACTTATCTGAGGCTTCTTTCCCTTCCATATGAAGTTGGTGATTTGTTTCTCTATCACATTAAAAAATGACATTGGAATTTGGATCGGAAGTGCATTGTATGTATAGATGGCTTTTGGTAGAATAGACATTTTTACTATGTTAAGTCTTCCTATCCATGAGCAGGGTATGTTTTTCCACTTAAGTATGTCCTTTTTAACTTCTTGTAGTAGAGCTTTGTAGTTTTCTTTGTATAGGTCTTTTACATCCTTGGTAAGATTTATTCCTAAGTATTTTATCTTCTTGGGGGCTAGTGTGAATGGTATTGATTTGGTGACTTCCTCTTCGATGTTCTTTTTGTTGATGTAGAGGAATCCAGGTGATTTTTGTATGTTTATCTTATAACCTGAGACTCTGCCAAACTCTTCTATTAGTTTCAGTAGTTTTCTGGAGGATTCCTTAGGGTTTTCTGTGTATAAGATCATGTCATCTGCAAATACAGATAATTTTACTTCCTCCTTGCCAATCCGGATGCCCTTTATTTCTTTGTCTAGCCTAATTGCTCTGGCTAGGACTTCTAGCACAATGTTGAATAAGAGCGGTGATAAAGGGCGTCCTTGTCTGGTTCCCGTTCTCAAGGGAAATGCTTTCAGGTCCTCTCCATTTAGAGTAATGTTGGCTGTTGGCTTTGCATAGATGCCCTTTATTATGTTGAGGAATTTTCCTTCAATTCCTATTTTCCTGAGAGTTTTTATCATAAATGGGTGTTGGACTTTGTCAAATGCCTTTTCTGCATCAATTCATAAGATCATGTGGTTTTTGTCTTTTGTTTTATTAATATGGTGGATTACATTAATGGTTTTTCTAATATTAAACCAGCCTTGCATACCTGGTATAAATCCCTCTTCGTCGTGGTGAATTATTTTTTTGATATGTTGTTGAATTCTGTTGGCTAGAATTTTGTTGAGGATTTTTGCATCTATGTTCATGAGGGATATAGGTCTGTAATTTTCTTTTTTTGTGATGTCTTTACCTGGCTTTGGTATCAGGGAGATGGTGGCTTCATAGAATGAGTTGGGTAGTATTCTGTCATTTTCTGTGCTTTGAAATACCTTTAGTAGTAGTGGTGTTAACTCTTCTCTGAAAGTTTGGTAGAACTCTGCAGTGAAGCCATCCGGGCCAGGGCTTTTTTTTTGTTGGGAGTTTTTTGATTACCGTTTCAATCTCTTTTTTTGTTATGGGTCTATTTAGTTGTTCTACTTCTGAATGTGTTAGTTTAGGTAGGTAGTGTTTTTCCAAGAATTCATCCATTTCTTCTAGGTTTGTAAATTTGTTAGAGTACAATTTTTCGTAATAATCTGATATGATTCTTTTAATTTCAGTTGGGTCTGTTGTGATGTGGCCCTTCTCGTTTCTTATTGGGGTTATTTGTTTCCTTTCCTGTATTTCTTTAGTCAGTCTAGCCAATGGTTTATCAATTTTGTTAATTTTTTCAGAGAACCAGCTTTTGGCTTTGTTAATTCTTTCAATTGTTTTTCTGTTCTCTAATTCATTTAGTTCAGCTCTAATTTTTATTATTTGTTTTCTTCTGGTGCCTGATGGATTCTTTTGTTGCTCACTTTCTATTTGTTCAAGTTGTAGGGACAGTTCTCTGATTTTGGCTCTTTCTTCTTTTTGTATGTGTGCATTTATCGATATAAATTGGCCTCTGAGCACTGCTTTTGCTGTGTCCCAGAGGTTTTGATAGGAAGTATTTTCATTCTCGTTGCATTCTATGAATTTCCTTATTCCCTCCTTGATGTCTTCTATAACCCAGTCTTTTCTCAGGAGGGTATTGTTCAGTTGCCAAGTATTTGATTTCTTTTCCCTAGTTTTTCTGTTATTAATTTCTAGTTTTATTGCCTTGTGGTCTGAGAAGATGCTTTGTAATATTTCGATGCTTTGGATTCTGCAAAGGTTTGTTTTATGACCTAATATGTGGTCTATTCTAGAGAATGTTCCATGTGCGCTAGAAAAAAAAGTATATTTTGCAGCAGTTGGGTGGAGAGTTCTGTATAAGTCAATGAGGTCAAGTTGGTTGATTGTTGTAATTAGGTCTTCCATTTCTCTATTGAGCTTCTTACTGGATGTCCTGTCCTTCTCCGAAAGTGGTGTGTTGAAGTCTCCTACTATAATTGTGGAGGTGTCTATCTCACTTTTCAGTTCTGTTAAAATTTGATTTATGTATCTTGCAGCCCTGTCATTGGGTGCATAAATATTTAATATGGTTATATCTTCCTGATCAATTGTCCCTTTTATCATTATGTAGTGTCCTTCTTTATCCTTTGTGGTGGATTTAAGTTTAAAGTCTATTTTGTCAGAAATTAATATTGCTACTCCTCTTCTTTTTTGTTTATTGTTTGCTTGATATATTTTTTTCCATCCTTTGAGTTTTTGTTTGTGTCTCTAAGTCTAAGGTGTGTCTCTTGTAGGCAGCATATAGACGGATCGTGTTTCTTTATCCAGTCCGAGACTCTCTGTCTCTTTATTGGTGCATTTAGTCCATTTACATTCAGTGTAATTGTAGATAAATAAGTGTTTAGTGTTGTCATTTTGCTGCCTTTCTGTGTGTGTTGTTGACAATTTCATTTTTCCACTTACTTTTTTGTGCTGGGATGTTTTTCTTTGTAAATTGTGAGATCCTCATTTTCATAGTATTTGACTTTATGTTTGTTGAGTCGTTACGTTTTTCTTGGCTTTTGTTTTGAGTTATGGAGTTGTTATACCTCTTTGTGGTTACCTTAATATTTACCCCTATTTTTCTAAGTAAAAACCTAACTTGTATTGTCCTATATCGCCTTGTATCACTCTCCATATGGCAGTTCTATGCCACCTGTATTTAGTCCCTCTTTTTGATTATTGTGATCTTTTACATATTGACTTCAATGATTCCCTGTTATGAGCTTTTTTTTTTAATTAATCTTAAATTGTTTTTGTGATTTCCCTATTTGAGTTGATATCAGGATGTTCTGTTTTGTGACCTTGTGTTGTGCTGGTATCTGATGTTATTGGTTTTCTGACCCAAACAATTTCCTTTAGTATTTCTTATAGCTTTGGTTTGGTTTTTGCAAATTCTTTAAGCTTGTGTTTATCTGTAAATATCTTAATTTCATCTTCATATTTCAGAGAGTTTTGCTGGATATATGCTCCTTGGCTGGCAGTTTTTCTCCTTCAGCGCTCTGTATATATCATCCCATTGCCTTCTCGCCTGCATGGTTTCTGCTGAGTAGTCTAAACTTATTCCTATTGATTCTCCCTTGAAGGAGACCTTTCTTTTCTCCCTGGCTGCTTTTAAAATTTTCTCTTTATCTTTGGTTTTGGCAAGTTTGATGATAATATGTCTTGGTGTTTTTCTTTTTGGATCAATCTTAAATGGGGTTCGATGAGCATCTTGGATAGATATCCTTTCATCTTTCATGATGTCAGGGAAGTTTTCTGTCAGCAGATCTTCAAATATTTTCTCTGTGTTTTCTGTCCTCCCTCCCTGTTCTGGGACTCCAATCACATGCAAGTTATCCTTCTTGATAGAGTCCCACATGATTCTTAGGGTTTCTTCATTTTTTTTTAATTCTTTTATCTGATTTTTTTTCAGCTATGTTGGTGTTAATTCCCTGGTCCTCCAGATTTCCCACTCTGCATTCAAATTGCTCAAGTCTGCTCCTCTGACTTCCTATTGCGTTGTCTAATTCTGTAATTTTATTGTTAATCTTTTGGATTTCTGCATGCTGTCTCTCTATGGATTCTTGCAACTTATTAATTTTTCCACTATGTTCTTGAATAATCGTTTTGAGTTCTTCAACTGTTTTATCAGTGTGTTCCTTGGCTTTTTCTGCGGTTTGCCTTATTTCATTTCTGAGGTCATCCCTGATGTCTTGAAGCATTCTGTAAATTAGTTTTTTATATTCTGTATCTGATAATTCCAGGATTGTATCTTCATTTGGGAAAGATTTTGATTCTTTTGTTTGGGGGGTTGTAGAAGCAGTCATGGTCTGCTTCTTTATGTGGTTTGATATCGACTGCTGTCTCTGAGCCAAAAAAAAAAAAAGATATAGTAGTGGTTTATTCTATAATTGCTCACTGAGTCTTCTTTTGTTTTGTTTTCTTTCAATATACGTGGATGGGCTACTAGATTGTGCTGTCTTGATTGTTGTAGCCCTTGACTTACTTATGACCTATTACCAGCTGGTTTGGGCTGTTGCCAGATATATACGCCTGAGTCTATTCACTATTCTTGAGTAGAATCTGATTTTGGGTCATGAAGTGTGTGCTGCACTCTAACACCTATCCACCTCGAGAAGTAGTGGTGATAGTTGTGTGCACCAGATTCTATTAGCAGCTGGGGTTCACACTCCAGGGTGGGCAGGATGCTGACAGGCTTCCCCCAAGTGTCAGTGAGGTAGGTGTGTCTCTATTCCTATAGCACCTTGGTGGGAGGGCACTGCAGCTGTACCTTAGGCCTCCAATGTAAGTACCTCTACTGATTGGTAGGTGTCACCCTCCTTAGACCCCTAAGGCAAGAGGCTAGGTGGTCTGGGGGGAGCTTCAGCCCTCAGTTCCCTGTTGTGGGTCAGTTAGGACTCTGTTGAATAAGCAGAGATATCAGACCTGGGAAACTTGTTTTTCCAGTAAATCCGCTAAAAAAAAATGCAGTCAGATCCCTGTCAGAACTGCCTTTGGATTATAACTGCCACCTTGTTCCCTGTAAGGATGAAAGCCCGAGATTTGGATCATGTATGCTTGGCTGGAGCTGGTTCTGTGTTTTTAGTCCAATTAGGGAAGGATTTTTGGTCTCTGGGTTTTTTGTGGTTGCTTCTCTCAGGCAGGAAGAATGGGTTAGGAAAAGACCAAAAAAAAGGGAAAAGCAAAGCCGCCACGGAGCCGGAGCCGTTCTCCCTCTGGCTCAGGAAATTCCAATGTTAATGAAGCCGCCTGGGAAGGGGGGGGGGGATTCAGAAAAACAGGAGAGTAGCACCCCAGAACATAGCCAAAGTTGCTTATCTTGCTTGGGATGACTATTTTATCTGTCGCCTATGTGTGCTGGCTGTGTGGAGATTGCCCCCGAGGGTCTGGCCCGCTAAAGCCACGGTCAGATCCTCCGCTGCCAGTCCAAAGCCCAGCATCAAGGTTCCCCTGCTGGGACGCTGCACTCCTGGCTCCAAAACCAGTCACTGCCTCCCGGGGACTTCTTGTCCCGCCAGCCGTGTCGCTGGGCCACCTCCACGGACCGGCTGGGCCCCCTCCCGGGGTTAGTTTAGGGGAGTAGGGCTGCGCCCCATGTTTGTGCCGTGAGTAGATGCCGTGTTCAGCTCCCCTGCGCCCAGTCCAAAGCCCGGCGCCAAGGTTCCCCGGCTGGGACGCTGCATTCCCGGCTCCAAAACCAGTCACTGCCTCCCGGGGACTTCTCCCACCAGCCGCGTCGCCAGGCCGCCCGCGCAGACCGGCTGGGCCCCCTCCCGGGGTCAGTTCAGGGGGGTAAGGCTGCGCCCCTTTATTCGCTGTCACAAGATTTTGTGTTCAGCTCTCCTGGGCCCAGTCCTAAGCCCGGCACCAAGGTTACCTGACTGGGACATTGGCTCCAGGCTCCGAAAACAGTCGCTGCTTCCCCGTATTTGTTCGTTCTCCATCTCTGTCATTCAGGTCAACTCTTTAAATCTGTGTTTGTTGTTCAGGGTTCGTAGATTGTTATGTATGTGATCGATTCACTTGTTTTTCCGAGTCTTTGTTGCAAGAGGGATCCGAGGTAGCGTCTACCTAGTCAGCCATCTTGGCCCCGCCTCCCCTCCATTTAATTTTTGACAACTTCTAATTTTCATAGTTTTTTTTTGTAATTTTCATAGATCCATACTTTGTACATTCCATGTTCCGGATATTAATGGATGTTTCTAGCTCTTTCTTCTCATTTTACATCGTGCCACATCAGCAAATTAAGGTCCTGAAAGCTTTACTCCACCCACATCATTAAGGTGGACTCTACTTTGAGGAGGCAGCTCTTCCCAGTTATATTTTGAGTGACTTCCAACCTGCGGGGCTCATCTTCTGGCACTATATCAGACAATGTTCTGCTGCTATTCATAAGGTTTCCAATGGCCAATTTTTTCAGAAGTAGATCACCAGGTCCTTTTTCCTAGTCTGTCTTAGTCTGGAAGCTCTGCTGAATCCTGTCCACCATAGGTTCCCTGCTGGTATGTGAAATACTGGTAGCATAGCTTCCAGCATCACAGCAACTTGCAAGCCACCACAGTTCAACAAACTGACAGAAGAGTGGTGGCTACTCAGGCCTCAAACAGGCATTTTCCAAGTGGTGTGCTGAGTTCCCGGCCATGCCCAGGAGAGGGCAGTAGAGGCCAGTCCAGTTTAGACTGAGAGTGCCCAGCTTTCTAGACTGCCCTTCCTTCCCACCCCGTGAACATGGCCAAGAGGGAACAGCAAGAGTGAAGGCGATCCTCACTGCAAGCCTATGGAACAGCTGCTCCAATTTTGAGGACAGGAAACCTAACACCTCAGAGCCTGCTTCAGGTCACTCCGTGGCAACGCTAGGCCTGCCTGCAGCCCACCCATAAGCTCACGTCTTTATTCTCTTGATGTCGATCCAATCCGAGCAGCAATTCCCAGAAGCTCCTAACTTTTTAAGCCTAAAAGTAAAATAGATCATAAGAGATGGAAAATATCAGGTCATTGAATGCTGAAGCATCTCCCATTACAAAAGCCTGCCCTTGACCCTGCTTCTCCTTCTAACCACTGCTGTTCCTCCCATCTTCCTTTCACAGCCAAGCTCCTAGAAAGTAGTCTCCACGGGCTGTGTAGATCCACTTCCACATCCTCATCTCGAAGTTGCTACTAAACCCACTGCAGCCTCACTTCCACGACCCCACCCCACTGAAGCCACTCACATTAACATTGTCCCTGACTCAACTGCAAATTCAATAGATACTCTTGGATCTAAAATCATCTCCCTGTTTCCCCTGCCACTATCTACACCCCCTCTGTATTCTCTTAGTGAATGGTTCCATCATCCCCCTACTTGTCCATGCCAGAACCCTGGAAGTCATTCTAGAACCTACACCCTCTCTTATAACTACAGCCCATTCCAATCAGCAAGTCTGTCAGTTCCACCTGTTCTCTATGCCACTGCACAGGTCAAGCCCTTATCCTGCTGCCCACCCATGCATCCACCCATTCGGCCATTCAACAAGTGTTTATTGAGTAGCTATTATGTGCCAGGCATTGTTCTAGGTGCTAGCCATGGAGTGACCTGGCAAATCCTGCTCTCATTGGAGCTCAAATTCTTGGAGGTGACAGAAAATAATGAGAAAATAAGCAAGATAATATCAGAGAATGATAGGTGCAGTGAGGGTGATGTGATGGAGAATGGCTAAGGGGAAAAAAATTAAATGTTAAAAAAATGGCTGGGGGAGGTTACCTCAATCGGACCACTAGGAAAAGACTCTGAGAATGTGACAAGAAGCTATCTTGGGCACTGTTGTCTGGCTAAATACTCCATTTCTCAGCCTCCCTTAAACAGGTGGCTATTTACATAATTCTGGCCAATGGGTGTTAGTGAAAGTCAGCAGGGGTGGAGGGGATGTTTTGGGGGAATGTTTGCCTTCCTGAGAAGGAAAAGAATCACTGGCACAGTCCCTCCCTGCCCACGTTTGACCATGAGGGAACGAGAGCAAACTGCAGAGATGCAGTCCCTGAACCAACGCCGGCAGCTGCCACCTCCAGACTTGCTGTGTGAGAGACCAAACCTAAACTCACTGCCCTTGGAGTCAATTCTGACACATAGTTACCCTATAGGACAGAGCAGAACTGCACCATAGAGTTTCCAAGGCTGTAATCTTTATGGAAGCAGACTGCCACATCTCTCCCCCTGCAGAATGGCTGGTGGGCTCCAACTGCTGACCTTCCAGCTAGCAGCCTAGTGCTTTAACCACTGCGCCACTTATAAAAGACAAGCAAGCCCTATTTGTTTAAGCTGCTCGTAATAGGATTTCTCTTCCTTTCAGCAGAAAGCATCCCAACTTGGACCACTAGCCATGTGAAGATCTGGGGAAGAGAAGCCCAGGGAGGTTCAAAGGCCTTGAAGTGGGAACTACGTTGGCATGCTTGGGGAGGAGAAAAGATGAGTGGCTAGAGCAGTAAGGTGGGAGGTGAAAGAGTAGTAATGGGATAAAGTCTGAGAGGTGGAGGGGATCTTGTAAAGATTTGTAGCCCTTGAAAGGCCATCTAGATTTTCTTTTGAGTGCATGGGAGACCACGGAAGGACTTTAGCAGGGGAATGACATAATCGGATTTAGGTTTCTTATAAAAGATCATCTGAGCCGTTATGTGGAGAATGAAGCAGGGAGTGCAGGTAGGATAGTCACTGTTTTGGGGTGGCCCAACAGCTATTCCCAAGCCCCTTTTCTCTTGCTACCTCTCGCTCTACAAGCTGGAAGAATTCACTATTCCCTTTCTCAGTCTCTGTTGAGCTTTGAGTGGCCCACGTGAGCCTATCTCGGCCTGTGAGACTCCCATAGGATAGACTTCCAGGAAAGCTTTTCTCTCCTTATAAAAGGGACAGACTCAGCTGGTGTGGCTCTCTCCCCTTCTCCCTGCTGGAATGCAGAAATGGCGCCTGAGAGCAGGAGCCCCCTTGCAATCATGAGGTGACAGGCTAAGGCTGGCAGAGTGAAAAAATAGGAGCCTAGTCCGGGTACTTGACATCGTTACACCTTTGAATCTTGCCGCCTGCTAGACTTCTTTTTAGGTAAGAAAAATAGCTTCCTATTTGTTTAAGCAAGGAGCCCTGGGGGCGCAGTGATTAAAGCATCCGGCTGCTTTTGGTTAAAAGCTTGGCAGTTTGAATCCACCAGCCACTCCATGAGAGAAAGATGTGGCAGTACGCTTCGGTCAAGATTTAAGAGCCTTGGAAACCCTATGAGGCAGCTCTACTCTGTCCTATATTGTCATTGAGTTGGAACTGACTCAACAGCAGTGGGTTTTTCTTTAAGCCACTGCAAATTAGGTTTTCTGTTACTTGCAGCTAAACACATTCTCGACTGACATAGTAGGCAAGAGAGCCAGCAGACAGACTGGTTGTGAAGTGACTAGTGGTGTAGGTGAGACACAGTGGTGGCTTGGATGATTGCAATTGTCTCCGTAGGTCTTTCCATTTCTAGTCTTAGCTTCCTCTAATTTTCTTCCACACTATCACACTTTCTAAATGCAAATCACTTCATGAACTCCTCTTATCTTAAAATTCTTCACTAGCTCTCCACTGCCCACCTGATAAAAATTTAGATTTTTATCTCCTCTGCCTAGTTCACAGCGCCCTTTACCATGGGCCCCTACCTTCGCATCTTGTCCCATTGCCTGGCACGCCTCCCATAACCCACACCCCTTACTGAACACCCCCACGTGCCAGCACTGTCCATTCTTTATCTCTACTCCAAACCACCGTGAGGTGGTTACTACAAGTCTCCTTTCATAGATGAGGAACCTAATGCTTGAGGAAGATAAGTGACTTGCCCACCCAGGAAGTGGTGGATCAGGATTCAAACTCTGGTCTGATTTCAAAACAAATTAGAGATTTCTTTTTCTCACCTATCAACAAGCCTGAAGGTAGGTGATTACCCAGCTGTTCAGGGGCTCAAAGGCACCATCAGGGCCCCAATGTCTTCTGATCTTTCCACTCTGCCACTTCAGCAGGTTGGCTTTCACCCTCTCACTTTGTGGTCTCAAGATGGCTGCTCAGCTATAGCTGTCATATTCAGGTTCAAACAAGGAAGAAGGGGGGGCTACACCGCTGATCTGTTCACCCTAGCGCCCCCCCTTTTTTAAGAAAGCAAAAGCTTTCCTAGAAACCCCCAGCACACTTTCACATGGTTGCTCCTAGCTGCAAGGAGGGCTGGGAAATCAGGGAATGTGATTGTTATGGTTGGCTCAGATCAACCATGATCCACTACGTGGGGCTGAGCCCACTGCTGCCCAGAACAGAACTGGGGTTCTGCTAGCAAGGAAGAAAGAGGGCATGAGGATGGGCTGGTGACAAACAGGGTCTGCGCCCATCATTTCTCAGCAGAATAGAAGCCCCAGAGTTACCCTGATGACCCTGCGCCTCTCCCCACTTCCTCCCTATGTCTGCCTGGCAAACCCTTTTTCATCCATCACATGCCCAACTCCCTCCCCCAGGTAGACTTGGTGCTCTTTCTTCTGCCTCCCTCTGTATTATGTACATGCTTCTATCATGGGTCTATAATTGCCACTATAGCAATTTTTTTTTTATAGCAATTAATGTATTATAATGTGATTGGTCATTCCATTATGCACTCACTCATTTTCTCCACAAATGCTTACTGGGCACCTGCTGTGTGTAGACACTTGCTAGGAGCTGGGGGTTCAAAAGTGAATGCATTAGCTTTCTGGATTTGGTCCCTTCCCTTATGGAGCTTTCAGTCTAATAAGTGGGCTATTCAGATATATAGACACTGAAAATACTGCACGCTAAGGCCCAGGACAGCAGAACGATGCGGATATGGGAGAAAAGAAGCCCACCTCCTCAGACCATGAACAACTGGGTGGCAGGGGCTGTCTCATGTATTCCCTAGGACCTAGCGCAGTGTCTCACACAACACATATGCTCTAGGGCTATGTGCTAAATCCACTCATTACTCAGGAAAGCGAGGCTTTGAATGTATTTTCAGCTCTCATTTGTACCCGACACCCCTTAAGAATGAGCAGCTGTACTCCTGCAGTATTAAATCATGCTCTCAAAAAAAAAAAAACTCAAGCATCTTGAAAATCACTTTGCTCTTCCCCACAGTGTTGCAGGTTTCTTCTCCCAGGAAAGTTTCCCTAAGAGTGCCTAATATAACACCTCACAGCAGAGGCCCGTGGAGACACGTGTTTTTTTGGCTGAAGGCTTCATTTGGATTTTCTAAACAGGGCTACCTCATTGTCAGTGCCAGCGCTGCTGAGTGCGATTCTGAAAGCACTTAGAGTAACTCCTCAGGCCCCTGTTCTGCAGCTTATTTGGCATCGTTTTAATGTTCTAAGCACTCTGTTTTGCTGCCCTTTCTACCACTGCAGGTGAAGGCAGCTGGGGGCAAGGCAGGCAGAGACAGGGAAACAAATACAACCCCTGCTTTGGTCAGTGCTTCTGTTGCCATGGGGATGTTGACCAGTGGCACAAAGGTGAGAGGTCCTTTATACAGTGGAGCCAGTGGGCTGTGGAGCCCAGAAAGTAGCACGTAAACACGTAAGGCTTCCAAGACTCCTAGGCTGGAAAAGGACTTCATAAGGCCAGCTGACCCATTTCCCTACCTCTTAGCTAAAAATTGAACAGATGGACAGCTTGTTCCTAAAAACCCTCAAGAATAAAGTCTACAATCTCCCTGAGTCACCTGGCAGGCTCTGATTTCACAATATTCATGACCCTGGATGAATTTTCTATGTCTAATCTCATTCTCTCTTGCGTCCTTCCAGCCCAATTCCTCCTACTATTGCTTCTATGGAAATAAAAGTTAATCATCACCCTCCACATTGTAACCCAGGAGATAAGATAAGGAGGAACTAAAGCTGCCACTGCTACAGTGTGGGCTCTGCTTGTCCCTGTACCACTGCACCCAGCCATGGTTGTGCAGGGGTCCCCATCCCTGTTCTGTGTGTCCTCCCAGCAGGCCAGCCCGTCTTGGCTGTCAGAATGAGTGGGCTGCAGGGGCAGGCAGTACACGGTATTGAAGTGTACACGCCCACTGACCTAGCTGATAGGCCCCTGGGCTGGCACTGCTGCCCCACAGTTAGTCAAAGGCCATCTTCCTCCTTCTGAGTGAAACAAAGCGGACAGAATAAGATGGATTGTTTTTAACAAGTATCTTTGTGACAGCAGACAGAGCCCAAGGCAGCTTGGATACCCACACTGATGGCAACAAGGCTCTCTTGCTTCCAGATGACCCTGCAAAACAGAAATGGTTCTGCTAAATTAGGAGTGTGGCTTTTTCCCACCTCACACTGAAAGGAAAAAAAAAATCCCAGCTTTCAAAGTCATTTCAGAATCCTCCTGCCTGAAAAATGTGTGATAGCATAGCCTGGTTTAAAGGCAAGGGGAGCAGGAAACTGACCAGCCCAAGATGCAGATGCAAGCATAAGGGGGATACCGCTCCCACCTCTTCCAGAAGCAATGGGAAAGCCCTCCCCCCTCCCACCACAGGACCTGAGGAAAAGGCCACCTGCAGAGGCATTCTGACAGCAGGAGCTAGCCATCTCCTGGTGGTTCTCTATCCCTGAACAGGCCCCTTGCCCTGCTCCTAATCCATTTCACTGGGTTAAAATAGATGTCCCTTCCTGCTACTGACATGCCAGACAAACCTTGGCCACCCTTCACAGTCCCCATTTCTCCCAAAAATAGTGTCGAAAAAATTAAACACCTGCTTTGAATTTCTCTCTAGCTTCTCTGTTTGGTTTCCTCCACACCTGGGACCAAGAAGCCAGGGCTTATTTTCAAGGGAATAAAAATGCCCCGTCTCTAAGGGAGGTCACCACCTACCTCGAGGTTCGATTCCTGCTGCCCTCTCCCAACAACTGAGCATCATGATTTTGCTCATTAAGTCGCTTTCTTTTCCTTAATTAGCTGCATGCGAATCTTGTTGGGAAGTCTCGGATCCGTGAAATAGTCTGGGATAAGAATCAAAACGAAGAAATCATCTAAACCCGAGGGAAAAAGCCTGGGAGGGAGATGCTTACTCTGCTAAAAGTTTGGATGGCTTGGTCCTAGCAGGCCTGTCACTGCTGGCCCTGCTTTACAACATAAAGTCACAGCAAATCCCTGTGACTGCTGTCCCTGCCCGAGCCGCTCTGAGCCTGCCAGCTCAAGTGTTCCCAGCAAGGGCTCACACGGGACAACTCTGTCCTCTGCGCTGGCAGTGCGTCTGTGCACACGGAGCATCAAAAGGCTAAGGGATTCTCTGGGTTTTCTGCTCCTGGCCTATCTCAAAACAAACAAATAAACCAAACCCGGTTGCCATCGAGTCGATTCCAACTCATAGTGACCCTACAGGACAGAGTAGAACTGCCCCATAGGGTTTCCAAGGAGTGCCTGGTGGATTCCAACTGCTGACCTTCCCCTCAAAATGCCAAGTATTATTCTTGTCTCAACTCTGCTCATCAGCTCCTGTCTCTGGGATATTACCCCTTCTCCGAGAATATCCTCTCAGAGGAGAGGCAGGCTCTCACACGCAGGATGACGGCAGGAGGTGTTTATACACCCAGCATAACGTGAATCAGAGGCAGCATCTGCTGTGGCAGCAAAGGTGTACTCAGGTCCAGTCAGAAACGGTTTCAAGACACAACCAACTCCCAGGGCTAAGAGGACCCAAGAAATATTCAACCTGGCCCCTTCCCTCTAAATCCCACTGACCTTAAGCCATCTGGGGCAGCTAAACCCATTAGAATCTCCTGGGGAGCCTTTAAAACTATGGCTGCTGCTGGGTCCCACCCCAGACTCATTAAATAACAAAACCTCTAGGGGTGGGGCCTGGGCATCAGTTTTTTTTTAAAGCCCCCCAGGTGATTCTAATGTGCAGCCCAGATTGAAAACTCTGCTTTAAGGTTCCCAGGAAAAGAGCTGCCAGAATGTTCCTTTGGGACTCTTAAAATTCTTAATGATCCTCACCATTAGGAAGTTCTGCCTCATTTCTTATCTGTCCTCATTTTGAGGAAATGACAGTAAAGGGAAGAGCCTTCTGAACAAAGTTCCCTGGACGGGGTGGGGGGACAGTGGATGAAGCACCTCAGGCTCTGCAGGGAGGCTTATCCCAGTCTAAATCCACAATAATACTTTTTCCGCTGGTTTCCCCAGATGTCCCAAACTGACGCTGCCTTACTTACCTGCAGCAAATTCTTGGATGTTGTCAGGTCTTTTCAAAAACATTTCTCTGGAAAACATTAAGGATAAGGGTAGGAGGTAAGGCAAGGTTTAAGGCCAGCTATGCTACTGCTGCAGGGTCTCCTGCTTTCGTGGAGGGGATTAATCTGGAACCCACCCATCTTGGGAGTCAACAAGCAAATGGACTCCTGACAAAGAACCTTTCATTCATGATTTTCCATCAGCTCAGGATCTGAGGCATGGAGTCACACATCCTACGTGAAAATAAATCTAAGTACTGAACACCTCACAAAACAGAAGGGCTGCAGCCAGGTGGGGTTTGTTGTTCATTCAACAAACATTTTCAGACCACCAAATATCAAACCGGGGGAGGAAGGCAAGGATGAATGTTGCCTGGTCCTCAGGGGGCTCACACATGGTAGGGCATACATGCGATCCCACAGTCTTTGAGTAAGTTTCGCCAGGAATTCCCAGGGGGGGAAATACAATAAATGATACACAAAGCTGAAAAGACGGTTGGTCATGGTTGTGGACCCTCTGGTATAGCAGACAGTGGCTGTGATAATACCTGAACCCCGAGTGCCAGTGGGGAGTTGAAAATGTCTTATATCAAATAGAGTTCCATGCTTCATAAAGTATGTTCACAAATATTGTTTCACTTTACAACAACCCTGTGAAACACCAATACTATGCCCCCATTTTACACATGAAGAAACCAAACCTCCAAAAGGTTAATCATTGGCCCAAGTTCACAGAGCTAGTAAATAGAGAGAGAGCACCTGGGCCTTGCGACTTCAAGGGCAGTGCTCTCTACAATATTTTCCGTGGCCATCGGTCTGCCCTGCCCACTTTCCATCCCATCCCCAGACTAGAGGGCTGTCCCGCTGCCCCACCCAGGAAGCTGCTCCTGCCCAAGCTTCGAGAATGTTGTTCCCCTTCTCCCCCAATTCAGTGTGATAACTGTGGATCATAAACTATGTGTAAGTCACTGCACTGGGTGGGATTGATGGGGAAAAAGAAAAGAAAATACAGCACCGCCCTCAAGGAATTTACAGTTAAGTAAAAGGGAACAGGTAAGTTTCCAAATGTTTGAAAGGCCAAGTAATAAGTGCCAAAAGAGAGGTATTAAATAGTACTCCAGGAGATTGAGAGAGCGGTTACTGAGAGCAGGACCCCAAAAATCTTCAGAGCAGCTGACATTTGAGAGGCCCCTTGAGACACGCATGAACTTCAAAAGGGAGGATGAGGGTTGAAGGACGAGAGCACACCAGACACAGGGGAACGGCAAGAGCAGAGGCTCAGAAACAGAATTGGAACAGTCCTGGCGCTACAGACTGAATTCCTCAAGGGGAGGAGCCGGGTAGTATGGTCCTCTGTATCCCCAGGGTCGGAAGAGCACTCATCAGGAGGCCTGTGGAATGAACAGCACTCAAGGAAGTGCCTGCCCTGGGCTCCACGAGGCCTGTGGGATGAACAGAGAAGTTCAGTCTGGCTGGAGCATGGGGCAGTGAGAACTGAAGGAGGCTCTATTATGGGGGGCTCTGAATGCCAGGGAGAGACATTTATACTCAATTCAAAAGACAATGGGAATGGATAAAGGGCAGCATATAAAGGTGCCCTGGTGGTACAACAGTTCGGCACTCGGCTGCTAACTGAAAGGCTGGCAGTTCAAATCCAGCTAGCCTGTCCTCGGGAGAAAGATCTGGAGAACCGCTCCTGTAAAGATGACAGCATAGAAAACCCTACGGGGCAGTTCTACTCTGTCACATGGGGTCTCTATGAGTCAGAGTCGACTCAAGAGCACCTAACAACAACACAGTCACACAATGAAATACTCTACAGTAATGAAAATGAAGGACCTACAAGATACTGTTCAGCAAAAGCCAAACACAAAAGAGTACATATTGTAGGATTCCTTGTATATCAAGTACAAAAAGGCAAAATGAATCTGTGATTAGAAGTTCAGATACTGGTTACCATTGTTGGGGGAAGGAGTGACTAGAAGCTGCCAGGAGGGGTCTGGAAAAAAAAACCCACTGCCATCTAGTCAATTCTGACTCATAGTGACCCTATAGGAGACAGTAGAACTGCCCCATAGGATTCCAAAGAGTGACTGGTGAATTCAAACTGCCGACCTTTTGGTTAGCAGTCGAGCTCTTAACCCCTGGGCTACCAGGGCTCCATGAGGGGTCCAAGGTACTGGTAGTGTTCTATTTCTTAATCTGGATGCTGGTACCACGTGTGTTTTCTATGAAAATTCATCCAGCTTTACACTTTTGATATGCCACTTTTCTGTACATAGGTTATATTTCAATAGAATTTTTTTTTTTTTAAAGCAATGTGAAGCTACTGAAGATTTTTCCAGCTGAGAAATGATATGATCGGTTATGATCAGCGCTGTATTTTGGGAAGATTCGTCTGCCTAGGTATTTACAAAAACATCTGATGAAGTCTTTCTACAAGTTCATACTTGCTATCATAACCCCAACCTAAAACCTGAGGTTTCTGGATGCTAACAGAAGTTTGATCCCTATACTTTCAATTTTTCAAGTCCAAACTTCCAGGTATTCAGAGTTCTGTGCACTGTATATGTGATTATAGACTGGAGAGCTGTGGCTGAATGGCCCTAAATCAGTAGGGTCTAAAAAACCCAAGTGAGGCGGTCTCTCCTCAATGACAGCAGGGGATGGGGCAGAGCTCCCATGGTTTGGGGTGAGCCTAGAGCAGAGACCTGCAGAACAGGCAAGGTCAGATGTGCTGCCCAGGATTGTGCCCCCTCTTCTCCCATCCTCTTGTCTCCTAGGAAGGACCAGCGGAAGCAGACAGTACAGATGAGTGGCAGATTCTGATTCATCCTGATACCGCCCAGAGGCAATAACAGTTAACACACGCACGCACGCACACACAACAAATGAAAACAAACCTTCAAACTTCAAACACTTCCTCCTCCATCACCCCCACCCCAGGAGGAGAAAGGCCTAAAAGGGGTGAAGAGGATTGATTTCATGTAGGGTCGCTCCGGGGCAGCAAAAGGAAAGGCTTGGTTGAGGGGGATGATAAGGAAGGAAGGAGAGGCTGGCCACAGGCTGGCAGTTAGGCCCAGACAGCCAGCCTCCTCCTGGAAACTGTTTGTTCCTGGACAAACAAGACGCAGGGCCATCCCTGACATGTGACTAAAACAACGCCCTCTTCCTTCACTGCACCCAAGTGTGCTAATCCTTTTGTGTGTCAACAATGCAGACGCTGATTTAATTCAGGCTTTTTTAACTTCTCTCCCCAATATCTCTGCAGGAGTCACTCTGAACTTGGACTGTAAGGTGTCATCCAGCAGAGGCACAGGGTAATCCTTTATTTTCATTTAGAACAAAAGGTACAAAAAGTGATGGCTTGATCCCCAAGCCTCCTAGTGACACAGGATCCCTTAACTGCCTTAACCTTTGCCCCAAACAACCAACCTTCCAAGAGTAACTGCATAGCTTTCAGTTTTCCCTCTCTCCTTCCCGTATCTGCCCTCTGAGAATCTGCTGCCACTCAGAGAAACAGGAAGAACAGTGAGAGCCAGGAAAAGCAAAGGTGTGAAAGAGCAAAAAAGACAGCCCTTTCCAGGTCTACTTTTGAGAAGACAAAGGAGACCCACTTCTGTGCTCCCCAGCTCCCTGGTCTGTGGACCGTGTGCCTACCGTACAATGCACTGGAAAACCCAGAGGTTAGAATCATGGTTCAGCAACTTGGAGAAGTTATTTCACCTCTCTGAGCTTCACTTTTCTCATCTGCAAAGTGGAAATGATAATAAGCTAGCTTTTGTAGAGCTGCTGGGAGGATAAGCAAAAGTGTACCAAGATGCCACATACGGGGTGGGTACCAGGGACACAAGCATAACCCCACTAGCTTGGAGCCTTTGGTCTGCTAGGAGAAATGGAAGACTGACAGTGTGATTGTAATATGGTGTGATAACTGCTAATGGAGGGGACCCATACGATACCTGGAAACGGAAACCATTATTATTTAAGTCTCAAACCATATTTGAGATAGCGCTACTGTTCTCATCCATTGCTGCGCCATGACTCTCCCCCACCCTCTTCAGGTCTTTGCCCTTCAGTCCAACAGGAGATTTTCCCATTCAAGCAAATGCCAGGGTGGAAGGCAGTATGGGGGAAGGAAAGAACACACTCAAGACATGGTGGAAAATGGAATTCTTTCCCCCAAGACTTACTGGGGGGGTGGCTTCCAACCCTGGAGTCTTACTCCAACAAGGATTCTCAGGAAGGGAAGGACCAGACATCTGAATTTTCTTTTAAACCTCTGCTAGTGATCTTGTCGAGGGCACTGGGTTTTTGGTTTTTTAGTGATTTTGTTAAGCTCTAGTTGAGAATAGTGTTCTACACCCAATGGCTGCCTCTTGGGTTTCTTGATGCCAAATTTCTTCTTACAAGAGTCAAAAGGTATACATTTATCCTGAAAGTTAAAGTGAATGAATATTAATATTTTTGAGAATTTAGAGATAACTGAAGGAAAGCTCTAGAGATAACCAAAGAAAACCCTGGGTGCCACAAATCCCAGAGTGGAGGGAAAAAAAAAAATCTTAGGGTGTTTTCTAACTTTCATACCTTAAAGGAAGTGCTTATTTAAAGAAAGCAAGGGTCACTCACCTAACCCCAACGAGATTTGGTAAAAGTTCCACGAGTTGCCCAAGGCCAGCCTGGAAAACCACCTACCTGAAGAAACCACTTATGAGCAGCTCCACCTCTTTGTGGTTCCTTAGGTATTTTTCGTTAGCAATCCGAGTCTGAATCTGGGGGCAAGAGCAAAGGGCCACTCTCCATTAGGGACAGATTCAGGGTTCGAGCCCTAGAGATGTGAAGGGCTGGGGGAAACAACATCGCATTTAACTCAGGTCTTTTCCCAGGACGCTTGAAATTTTAAGCCGCCCATTTAATGCTGCTCTTTTTTTTTTTTTTCTGTTCAGGCTAGGGGCGTTAACAGTCGGATCGCGACCGTCGGGAAGTTCGGCCCATTTCTTTGGCGGGTCTCTGCTTTAGTTCTTTCTTCCTTTTCAGGTGCCTGTCGGGCTCTGCTGGAAACCCTGGTGGCGTAGTGGTTAAGTGCTACGGCTGCTAACCAAAAGGTCGGCAGTTCAAATCCACCAGGCGCTCCTTGGAAACTCCGCGGGGGCAGTTCTACTCTGCCCTATACGGTCGCTATGAGTCGGAATCGACTCGACTGCAATGGGTTTGCTTTGGTTTTTGGTCGGGCTCTGTGCAGGACCCCAGAAGGCCAGGGGCCCGCCGGAGGTCTTCGCGACTCCTGCCGCCCCTTTACCTGCTCCCTTCTCTTGGCGGCCCTCCTCCCAGTTATGAGGGTCCCGTCCTGGGAGAGCTGCACTTTGAGGGGAGAGGAAACCGCACCCACCTTGAAGTCGCGCAGTTTCTCCACTTGCTCGGGGCTGAGCACCCCGGGGTCGGGGCCCAGCAACCCGTGCCGCGGCGACTCCATCTTGTCTCTGTCGTCAAGGCGACGAGCCGCGCGGCCGGGGAGGTCCCGCCCCCGGCCCCGCCCCGCCCGCGAAGGGGGAGCAAAGTGGGGGCAGATTCGAGCCGGAGACGTGGGGGGAGGGTCCTTAGTTCTTGTACAATCTCGAAGGGTTTCTTGAGAGACCCGGAGGCCATTCCTCTCTTGGTCCAGAAGACACTGAAGTCCGTAGAGAAGAAATCTCTTGTTCTTAGGCTCCAAGTTGTGGGCAGACCAGCGCGGTATTTCATTTTACCTTCGTTTGAATGTGGGACACACGAACTTACAAATTTTTCCATCAGGCTAGACTGACTGTATATGGAATGAGCCCGTCTTCTTGACCCCACCAACCTCAAATAGTTTTTTTCCTAGCCCTAGAGCAAAGCTGGAAAAGAGGTTCCGAGAGCAAGGTCCCCAGAATCTGGTTCCTGACTCTCCCATTTGGGTGGAAGCTGGAGGAAGTCTGATCTGGGGAACGAGAATCCAGCGTTCTTCCCTTCCCACCAGCACAGAAGCCAAACACCATCTGCCCTGTAGACTTTTGACACTGAAGTCTTAGATTCTTAAACAACAGGAAAGCTTCCCGTGGGCTGTAGTGAACTGAGTTCTGCAAAGAAAGGGGCATTCTCAGACCGAAGATGCTGCAAAGGACCTGTAATGCATTGCATTGTGTCCACCAAAAATGTGCGTCAACTTGATTAGGCCATGTGTGGTTGTCCTCCATTTTGTGATTTTCCTATGTGTTGTGGATCACAATCTCTGCCTGTGGTTAAAAGGATTAGGGTGGGATTGTAACACCACCCTTACTCAGGTCTCCTCCCTGATTCAGTGTAAAGGGAGATTCCCTGGGGTGTGGCCTGCACCACCTTTTTTCTCTCAAGAGATAAAGGGAAAGGGAAGCAAGCAGAGAGTTGGGGACCTCATACCACCAAGAAAGCAGCACCAGGAGCAGAGCGTGTCCTTTGGACCCAGGAGTCCCTGCCCCTGAGAAGCTCCTCTACCAGGGGAGGATTGAGGATAAGGACTTTCATCCAGAGCTGAGAGAGAGAGAAAGCCTTCCCCTGGAGCCGATGCCCTGAATTTGGACTTGTAACCTACTAGACTGTGAGTGAATAAATTTCTCTTTGTTAAAGCCGTCCACTTGTGGTATCTGTTATGGCAGCACTAGATGACTAAGACAGACCTGGTGGACATTCTGCCAGAAGATTCCCCTTTGGGTCAGACTTTCCCATGTAGATTTATTTTCTCTTCACCCTGGACATCTCATAAATTCTAAATTATTTCTCCCACTCCTGAGTGAGTAGGGAAGGAGGAAGGGAGTTGGTCCTCAGGATTTGTTCCTCTGGTATCTAATTAAGAAGGGAAAGTGAAACATAAAGCCAGAGAGCTGAAAATAGCTGCCTGAAGAAGACAGGAGCTTGTCTGTCAATACACACAGGCTGAGCTTCTACACCCAAAGGGATGGGCCCAGCAGAGGCCTTCCAGGAGGAGGGAGGAGAGAATCCAAGAGGAAAAGGCTTGATTTTCAGATTTATGAACACCTGCCCCAAGGAGCAAGGAAAGAGCACAAGAAACAAGCTCAGCAGTAGGCCATGGCCTTGGAGGGGTCTTTAAGTGCTCTGCCGCTATCTTTCCCAGCAAAGACTGGAAAAAAGAAAATGTTGGCAGTTGCCAAGCCAGGGAAAAGCACAAGTAAATTAGGTAGTAGGATACAAGCCCCTTTGCAGGAGCCCTGTCCAGGTTGTTAATCATTTTGTTTGTCTGTTTTTTAGGAGTGAGGGTTATCAGAGTGAGAGGGAGATAAGATGCCATCTGACAGAAGTGGTTGTTTTCAGGCAGGAGCAGAGGCCAGCCAGAGGTGATAGTTCCTGCTGGACAAGACCAGTGTCTTCCCACCCCTACCCCCAGAGAAGCTAGTGGTAGAGCCTCTTAGAGCTCCACTGTCCAGTATGGTTGCCACAAGCTGCCTGTGGCTGTCAAACACTTGCAATGTGTTCAATCGGAACTGAGATAAGCTGTAAGTGTAAAATACACAGCAGATTTTGAAGACTTAGTATGAAAAAAATAATGTAGAATATCTCATTAATAATGTTTATATGTTAATATTATAGGTTAATAGATTCTGGATATATCAAGTTAAATAAAATATATTATTAACATGAATTTCACTTGTGTCTTTTTACTTTTTTAATGTGGTGACTAGAATTTTTAAAAATTATATATGTGGCTGGCATGATATTTCTATTAGACAACCCTGGTCTGGATTAGCAAACCTACACACATGCATACACACCCGTACAACCAAACCCGTTGCTGTCGAGTCAATTCCAACTTATAGGGACCCTAAAGGACAGAGTGGAACTGCCCCATAGGGTTTCCAAGGAGCTCCTGGTGGATTCGAACTGCCGACCTTTTGATTAGCAGCTATAGCTCTTAATCAGTACACCACCAGGGTTTCCCACATACACACATATGTGCATATTCATATATTACTCTCTCCATTCCCTACTACTTCCTCATTCATTCTACTATTTTCTTCTTGTGCTTCGAGAATCAAACAAGCCTAGCTTGACTGATCACCATCCCGTGGTCCGAATACCTCTGCATATGAGTAAGAGAGTCTACTTTTATTTTCTTAACTAAATCTTAGTGTTCACTATCGCATATTTTGTTGGCCAGGGAGGTTATCAATTCTTTGTATACTCTTAGAGATTCTGTGGCAGATGTCTCCACTCTGAATTCAATTAGTGAGGCTAGTAAGCATTTGATGACTATTCACTCTGCCCACTCACAACACCACCACGTTTTGCTTTTTCTGGAAAATATACCAGCTATTCAACATTTCTCATTTCCAGGAGCAGAGCTGTCCTTTTATAAAGTCAATATTCTTTTATGTCAGGCTGCTTAGCTTTGGGTGCAGAGGAATAAGAATGAGGGTAAGCTTAGAGGTAATGGGCAGAGAAGTATATTGAAGAACCAGGACTTAGAAGCTCCCTTTTCTCTTGGAGAGAAATCCCCAGTATGAGCCTCTGAGTCATAAGGTTGTTTTTCCATCTTTATCTCACAGGGCTCCCATCCTCCATGGCCTGAAGGAGCATCACCCGCTGTCACCCAGCAAGGAATGTCTCATGAGAGCTCCCACCCCCTCTTCCCTAAACCCTGCCTCTCCTCTCAGACTGAAACCTTCAGCCTGGGGACCACTAACTCAGCAAGGGATTGGAGGCATTTTGCTGCCTGCAGCTGTCTCCCCAGTTACTGACTGGGAAGAGGAGCGAGAGGGAGTTCATTATAATTCATTTTTGTGAATGTTTAATATTTCAATTAATATGATTAGCCCCAAGCCTGAATGAGCAGGAGGGCGGCAGATCTGCTGACAAGACACAGAGTAATGAGATCAACAGGGCCATGGGGTCTTCCTAGGCTCCGTCCTCAGAGGACACGATCTGTTTAGCATCTCCATAAATACCAAGATCAGATTAGAAGGCTAGAAAAGGAGTCGTGGGGGCGGGGTAGGTAAGTGGAAAGTTACTGTCCAGATGTGTTTGCACCTCTTGATTCCCTGGCTCTGCCATCACCTCTTCTAGCCACTCAGCACGGAATCCTTGCCTCTTTTTTGTCCCCACCTATCTTATGGGAACTTACTGGGAGGGCCTGGGCATCCATACAATGACGGGTAGTCATGTCTACACACACACACACACACACACACACTCAAACATACACACTTGCCAGAATGTGGCTCTAGGCCACGGAAACCTAGGCTAAAGAAGGATGGAAAGTGGTCAAAAAGGAATCCAGCAATAGAAGGAAGGGCTCAAATGAAGACACAGGAGGAAGAAAACCCAGGCGTAACCACCCCTTCCCCCATCCCCAAGAGGACTGTTTGATGTAGGAGTTAAACATGTGAGTCAGGAGCCAGATTGCCCAGGCTTGACTCTCAGCTGAACCTCCTACTAGCTGCGTGACCTTAGGCAAGCTGTTTAATCATTCTGTGCCTTGGTTTCCTAGTCTTTATTTGAACCTACTTAATAAGGTTGGGAAACCCTGGTGGCATAGCGGTTAAGAGCTACGGTTGCCAACCAAAAGGTTGGCAGTTGAAATCCACAAGATGCTCTTTGGAAACTCTATGGGGCAGTTCTACTCTGTCCTATAGGGTCACTGTGAGTTCAGAGAGACTAGCCAGCAGCGTGCTTGGTGTTTTGGTTTTTCATAAGGTTGTGGTGAGGGTTAAAAGAGTTAGTAAATATAAAGCACTTGGAACAATGCCTAGGACACTGTAAGTGCCATATATGTGCTGGCTGATACTATTATTTCTCTTCCAGAAGAGGAACCTGCTTCCCGTGATAGCTGAGGAATGGCCAGTTGGAACATATTTAGAGATGTGCCACAGTGGAGACGTCAGCCCTACTCTAGGGTGAAAGAGGGACTAACAGGGAACCCCAGTCAGTAAGCACTTTATAGAAGACTAGGACTGCAGCTGCTGAGGAGGTTTGATGATAATCCTGCATTGAGGTGGGGCCAGGTGTGGGCCAAGTGCATAGAGGGTCAAGCTCCCTCAGGTTAGGGAGTAGATGATCATCCAAAGTATTGTTTAGGGGAATAGTAGCCCCCAAATGTACTTCCCCCATCCCTCTTTGCTGACTCAAAGAGCCCCACTCAAGGAACTCAACCAAAGGGAGAAGCAAAAGAAAGAGTAATTGGGTTCCCTTTGCCCTGAAAGGGAGCTTGACAGCTGTGATTATTCCCAAGGAGTCAGGAATCTCTACTTTTGTCAGAGATTCTTTGCACGAACTGTTTATTCCAGAAATACTTGTTAAGCACCTACTACGAGTGAGCAACTGTGCTAGACACTATGAACGATGAAATGCTGAATTAAACGGTGTCCTGGTCTTCAAGGAGCTTACAAACCAGACACTCCCGCCGCCTCCACCGCCTCCCTGCCCACACATTTACACACAAACCCCCAGAAGGAGAGAAGGGGAAGTCGGTAAATGCCAGAAAGCTTTCGTTTTTGATTCCTTTTCTGGAAAATACACAGTTCCTCTCTGCACTCACCTCGTCCTCCTCTCACCTCCCCACCCCTTCCCGTTTTTCTGCTCTGGGTCCCTTCTGCCCTTTCCCCTCAGGCTCTATGACCTGCTTCCCCTCTCGTCTACCCCCTCTTTTCCCCTCAACCTGCCCATCTGTTCTTAGTCCATTCTGTCTCCCCTAGTTTCTTTCCTTAGCTCCCCACTCTTCGCCTCCCTAAATGCCGGGCTCTCCTCTCCTCCTCCCCCCTGCTCCCCTCTCCCGGGTCTTCTCTTCCAGCACCGGGGACAGCTCCAGCCCCCGGAACAATGGACCCCGCCTTAGGGCTCCTCTATAAATTCTCCATCTTAGTGCCTTGCCCAACTCCTGATTGGGGAGTAAGATGGGGGAAGGGTTATTATCAACAGGACTAGTTGCTCTTCTGGGGGCGGGAAGGGATTCCGGGAGGATGGAGATAGAAAGAGGGCGTGGCTCTTGCCTGGATTGTGCGTCCCTCTCCAGGGTAGAGAATTTGTATTCCACCCCTGAGACTGACATCACTGATGTCAGGGGAAAGGAGGTGGGAGTGGGGAGGGGGATCTGGAGGGGGGAGGTTTTTGTTGAGGAGAGCGCGGCCAGAGAGCAGAGCTCCGGGACCCAGGTGACCGGGAAAGCAGGCAGCCCCAGTGGCGGGAGCAGCCAGCAGCAGCCCAGGCCCGGGGACTGGGGTGGGGGTGGGAGGGGGGCTGAGGGGAGGACCTAAAGGGGGGCGGCAGGGCAGAAGGGTCCCCTGGAGCCCTGCCGCCATCAGAGATCAAGCATCTGGCATCAGGGATCTTCGGACCCAGCAGAAGGATCAGCCACAGGGGAGGTGTCCTCCAGGGGAAGCCAACGAGAGACCCACCTGCCCCACATCAGGAGTGGGCCCCCCTCACTGACGCTGCTGGCAACTATATCAGGCCCCTAGCCCCTCAGCCTCCATCCCCATCGCCCTCCTCCAGCCCTCTCCCCCACCTCCAGCTCTCTTCCCAGCCCCCAGTTCCCAGCCCTGTGAACTCCAGCCCTTGCTACCATCCTGACCCTCCAGGTCTTGGCCACAACTGACCCCCATCCTGGGATATTTGCCAAATCTCTGAGAGGGAGATCATTTGTTCAGGCTATGCCCCCTGGTGGCATGACAGTGTCTGCCTAGCACCCTGACCCCCGGCCCTCAATTCCCTCAGCCTCCTTTGTGTGGAAAGCCACCCCCTGATTAGTGGTGTGGTTGGGGGCCAACGGGAAAGCCAGCCCCGGCTGTGCCCCTGGCCCCCACCACTTCCCTCCTTGCTGGGCAGCTCCCCTTGGCCTTTGGGCTTCTCCCTGCTCCCCTCGGCCCCTCCTGCTGGGCCGCCCCAATGAAGGAGCCGGATGCCATCAAGCTATTTGTGGGGCAGATCCCGAGGCATCTGGAGGAAAAGGACCTGAAGCCCATCTTCGAACAATTTGGTCGGATCTTTGAGCTGACTGTCATCAAGGACAAGTACACCGGGCTGCACAAGGGTGAGGGGTCAGGCCAAGCTGGAGAGGCTTTAGAGGGTGGCCAGGGAGGCAGGGAGGAGGGGGAAAGCTAGGCTGGAGGGCTGGAATGGCTGCAAAGGGCTGATATGGAAGGACAAAGGGTTCAGGGATTGGGGAGCGTGAATGGAGGAGCTGGAAGAGAACTCATTCAGCTGTGGTAACCAGGGAGCTCCTGGATGGAGGACTAAGGAGGGCCTCTTTGGGGTGAAGAGTTGCCAAAGAGGCTGCAGAGATGTGGATCCCAGAGATGGTGGTGTTTATGTCATGGGATGAACTCAGGAAAGAATGGAGGGATGAGGGAGCTGGTTTGGGAGATGAGAGGCTGGGCAGGTGTGTGTATGTTTTGAGCAAGATTGAAAATCTTAGTAGTCTCAGACCATATTGGGATGGGGGTCAGGACACAGGGTCAGGTGCTCAATCCAGAGAGAGTGGAGATGAACTGGGCAGGGCAGCTCAGGGCTAAAGAGAGGGGCCTTAGTAGCAAGGGCATAAGGGCAGAGATTGGTAAAGATCTGGGAAATGTGGGGGACTTAGAAAGTTAAGAAAGCTGGGACGAAAGAAGATTGGCTTCCCTGGCCTACCCAAGAGTTGGGTGGGCTAAGCAGGGCTGAAACCAAGGCCCTGAGCCCAAGGGTCAGAACCTGGAGAGCTCCAGACCCTGGGGATGAGGGGCCACCCTACCTTCCTACCTTCCTTCCTCCACCGGGCCCAGGTAAAAGCACTTCTGGCTAACTGCTCTCCCCTTTGCTTCTCCTCTGTTCCACTCTCCACCTTCCACCTGCCTCCCGTGGAGTTGGGGGAAGATGAGGATGTAGGGAAAATGGGAGAGGAGAGGGGTGAGGATGACCAAGATGGAGGGAAGCAGAGGCAAAGGAGAAAGGGGAAAGAAGACCAGATAAGGAAGAGAGAAAACAACAGTACTCTGTTCTTGTCTGGCAATCACATGCCCCTTCTCCTCCTCCCACACAAAGCCCCATCTCCAGACAGCTTCAGCGATCTCTCTTCTCCACCACCACCACCATCTAGGCCTCCAGGTCTCTTCCCCAGTGCTTATCCACCCAGAAACTCTCTGGGGCAGGATTCCTACCCCTCTCCCACAGCTCCCCAGCCCTGCAGGCAGAAGATGGCCAGAAGGGAAGAGCTTCCCAGTCCTCAGCCTTGCGGTGGGTGGGGGGAGCCTTTTAGGGCGGAGATGCCAGCGATTCACACCCCCACCCTGTCTCTCTGCTCCTGCCCCACCTCAGGATGTGCCTTCCTGACCTACTGTGCCCGCGATTCAGCCCTGAAGGCCCAGAGCGCCCTGCACGAACAGAAGACTCTGCCAGGGGTAAGTCCTGGCCTTTGCAGGGCCAGGGGGCTGAAAAGGGCCTGAGAAGTGGCAGGGGGCTCACAACTTCCTGAAACCGAACATATTTTCTATCTCCTGTCCTTAGGAAGTCCCTCTGTCTTTCTAGCACCCATCTTTCTTGCTGTAGATGCATGCATTTTTTCTCACCTGGAGAGAAGGAAAACCGCTGTTAGCCAGTGAACTTGACCTTTGCAAGGATCAGTTGCAGCCCCTTCCCCATTCCCCAAGCTGCCCTTGGGGTAGCACCTAGAACGGGGCATGGAGAAGACCTGGGGAGCCAAGCGTGGGTCAGGTGAGCAGAAGGCACTGAGGGCCTGCATATGTGGCTCTGGAGAGGAAGTCGGCTGTGAGATGGGGGTGCCTGCTGCCCAGAAAATAGGCAGCTGGTGCCTACTGTGTTGGCATCTCTGTGCTGAATCTTGACCTCAAACAGGCTCACCTGGTGTCTCCCAGGAAGAGCCACGGGAACAGAGCCACAGGGCGGAGCAGACGCAAGGGCAGGGCAGACATCACTGTGGAGACCAGGCCTGACCCACCAAGTGCCCAGGGAGGCAGGGGCAGCCTCCCAGGAGATGCTTCCCTCCTTCAAGGTTATGGCTCACTCAGCCAACCATGCAGAGTGTCCCAAGCCAGGGCTGGCAACTGAGAGCAGGAATAAAGAACCTCAGAGTGGAGAGAAGGGATGCCCTGTCTCCTTTTGCCATCTCTGCTTCTCTTGCCTCCCAGGCTGTGAGTCTCAGGAAGTACTTCCTGGGACCTCATTCGCATCTACCCCATTCAGTAAACATTTGCTTAGTGCTGTCTGGATGCTGAAGACACATCTGTCACAACCTCTGCTCTGTCCCCCATGAGGGAGGTAGACAACACTGATTCTCCATCTCTTTCTGGAATGGAAACCGACCAAACAGATGGGGAGAGATGGCGGGGCGACCAAGAAAAATTAGAACCTCTTTGCCACCTCCAAGGAGCCCTGGTGGTACAGTGGTTAAGCTCTTGGCTACTAACTGAAAGGTCTGCGGTTCGAACTCACAAGCCACTCCATGGGAGAAACATGTAGGTAGTCTGCTTCTGTAAAAGATTTATAGCCTTGGAAACCCTATAGGGTCACTATGAGTTGGATTGACTCGACAGCAATGAGTTTTGGGTTTTCAACTACTCCCAACTTCAAACCCTTCATAGATCCATGAGCCAACCCCATAGTGGCCCTCAACCTCCAAGATCTGCTAGGATAAGAAATCCCAAAGCCAGAACCCTCCACCACTTATCCCACTCCATGGGGAGACCACCCAGAACATCCACTACCCCACAGAGTGAGGGGCCAGGGTGAGTGTGTGAAGCAGACATGGTGGGGGGGGGTGGGTCCAGGAGCACGTGTGTACATGTAGGCACGAGTGTGGGCATCCCCGACGTGCCAGGTATGAGGGCGTGAACATGACTTCCCATTGTGTCTCCACTTTCCTTTTTCTCTCTTTGCTCTCTGGAGGCCCCTCACAAGTCAACCTTTTTCATCTCCATTGGTGTTTCTTCCTCTTTTTCTGTCTGTCTCCCTATCTCAGAATCCCTGAAGAAACCACGGTAGGTTGGGAGGGCGGAGCTAGAGAGAAACAGGGAGACTTGGGTGTGAGAGATGGCCCAGGGGTGGGCATGAGCCCCAGGGGCAGAGTGTGCCAGCTGGGGCATCCCCCCTGGGCCTGTCCCCTCCAGCTGCCTGAATTGGCTCAAGCAGGGCTCCGTGCTGGGTGAGGAGAGGCGCTGCCTCCCGTTACTGAGTAAATATGACCCAGGGTGGGGGTGGGAGCGCCCAGGTTAATGATTGTCTGGCCGTGCCTAGAGCTCTCAAGTGACCTGAGTTCTCCACTTGGGCCCTTGCCCCAGGGGACAGAGTCCACAGGGACCTGACAGGACTTCCAGTAGGAAATGAAGGGTCCTATCCTCCGAGGGGGACTTCCCATCCTGGGGGCTTGGGGGGCAGACCCAGGGCAGTCTAGGGGAGCAGATGTCTATGACTGAGCCCCTCCTGGCCCTTTGAATCCCCCAGGTCTTTTCTCCTGCCACCTGCCTTCCTTCCTGGCGGAATTGTTTGCCCTCAGACAGTCATTGTGTGTGTGTACACAGTGCGCCAGCTCATACACAAGTGTGTGTTGGGAAGTTCTCCCTGCTAGCTAATCTCCATGCCCTCCTACTACAAGTTGCTTTTTAACGGGGCATTGGCATTTAACCCTCTCTCCTTTCTCCCCATCTTGTCATCCCAGAATCTGGAAGGTGCCACCATATTAGGGTGATACTGCGGGCTGCAGAGAGAAGGAATGGGGGCTAGGCCTGTGGCTGCCTAGCTCCATTTTCTTTTCTCTCCCCCAAGAGTTCCAAGAGTGGCTCTGCCATAGGCTTCTGGACTCGTCCTGCAAGCAGGGTGTGGCCTTCTGGAGGTGGTAGTGATGAGTGGCTCCCTCTGCCTGGCCCACTCTTGCCCCTCCACCTGGACCAAAATTCCGCTCTGGGGATATGGGCCTTTGCTGTTGGCGTGCCATTGGGCGGGTGGATTCTGGCCTCATGGAAAGGATGTGTCTGTGATCCAGGACACTGGGCATAAGTCTGGAGCCAGGAGTGGCAGGGTGTCAGACCTGTGCCCTCAGGGGAATTAGATTTTGTGGGAGTGATTAGCTCTTCTTGGAAGTGGGGTCTTCGTTGTTGGTGACAAGGATGCAGTCCTTAAAAATGGGGGATCTCAGTGATGCTTGGTTGGGGTATAAATAGCCCCTTCTTCTTTGGGAGGCCCTAGGGAGGGCTTATCACCCGGCAGGTGGTAGCTAGGGAAGAGAGGCACCCGGCGCCTGGTTGCCAGGTAAACAGGGCACAGCTGGACTCAGGGGAGGGGGCAGGTGTGCCCAAGCTGAGCTAATAAAGACTGTGCTTCCCACAGGAAGTGCCAGGCCAAGAAAAGGGAGGCTGGGGATGGGTTACTGGCAGGGGTGGGTTATCCAATAGGAAAGGTAAGCTCTGTGCTTACTTTGCTGACCAGATCATCTGTAGTGAACAATTTCACATTTGTTCACCACATCAAAGACTCTGCTTCTAGGTATGGCTGGCGTCTCTCTCTCTTGCAACCCCACAGCACCTTCCTACAGAATCAAAGCCTTTTTTCAAATTTACAGTCCCTGACAGGGGCGGATGACCCAGTAAGCAAGGTAGGCACGGGCTTACTTTGCTTACTTACTAATCTGTAGTGAACAATTTCACATGGGTCTCATCACTACAGATGCTCTGGTAAGCAAGGTAAGCACCATGCGTACCTTGCCTATTGGCTAATAGCCCCTGGCGCTGGGGGCACTGAGCCAGGCTGTCTGCAATGGCATGGGGGGACCTGCCATCAGTATGGGTCTGTACACTTGTGTGTGTGTTTGAATTTATATCAACTGTGGGTATTTATTGGCATGTTAATTTTGTGCCTGGAAGCGTGTGCAGGGAGGGACCTGGGTCCTGTCTCTCTGGGTCCCAGGTTCCCCATCTCCAACTGGAACAGCAAACCCCTAGGTGCTTACCAGGAAGGGTTAGTGCCAAGCATAAGAACCTCTAACCCTGAGGCTCTGGTTCTGCTCCCACCTCACGGGCGGGAGTGCCTGTGAGGGAACCTCCTGATTGCTTTGGCTAGAGCACAGGAGAAAAGGAAGCGTGAAAGACCAAGAGCCGCTTAAATTCTCGCCCCTACCCCTTGGCTTGCACAGAACCGCAAAACCACACTCCTTGCCTTGGAGTCAATTTCAACTCATAGGACAGAGTAGACTGCCCCTGTAAGGTTTCCAAGGCTGTAAATCTTTAAAGAAGCAGACTGCTGCATCTTTCTCCCTCATAGCGGCAAGGGGGTTTGAACCACTGATCTTTTGGTTGGCAGCTGAGTGCTTTAGCCACTGAGCCACTAGGAGTCCTGGAGTCCCCTTACTTCCTGCAGCAGAGTACACACACACACACACACACACACACACACACACGTGCAGGATTTAGGCTCGGATGGGATAATCCCAGATTGGTGGAAGATAAAGCCTGAGGCAGATTGCCTGGGGGACAGTCTTTCTCCCCTACCAGCTGTTCTCAGATCCAGAGATCTGAGGGGCAGGTCCCAGGGAAGGAGTATCAGCTGAGGTAGGGTAAGACCTGACACGTGGGGAAGGGTCCAGTGTGGGAAGGGGTGGGGCAACCATCACTGAGACATTTCTTCATGTTAAGTGATGATGACACATGAGATTCCAAATGCTGGAAAGCTAGAGAGGAAGGCAACCTGACTAGAGAGCCTCTGATTCACTCCTTGTTTTACAAGGGAGGAAGTTGAGGCCAGAGAAGAGAAGTGACTTGTCCAAGGTCACCCAGCTAGTGAGTGGCAGGGCCCATCCTCAAACCCAGGTCTCCCGACTCCCCAGTCCAGTGCCTTTCCTGAGGGTGCCTTTAGCTCTACCCTCAGAATGTAGATGAACAGTTTATTTTATTTTTCATTTTATGTCACTGGAAATACGACTGCCTACCTCACCATCAGGAAACCCTGGTGGTATAGTGGTAACCGTAAGGTCAGAAGTTCGCATCCACAGGCGCTCCTTGGAAACTCTATGGGGCAGTTCCACTCTGTCCTATAGGGTCGCTATGAGTCAGAATCGACTCCATGGGAACGGGTTCTTGGCAACGGGTACCTCACCATCAGATGACTAGGTGTGGGGTGACTAGGTGTGGCCCTAAGGGTCAGATTTCTCAACAGCAAAATATTTTCAGACACCAAAGACTGAGTCCTTCCCCTCTCTCTCTAGTTCCTAAGATGTTCCTACCCTGATTAAGGAAATCAGCCTGCAGGAGTGATGTCAAGTCCTCTCACCAGAGGAGAACATGGAGAGTGGATTTGGGGATTTCTCTGAACAAAGGGAGATATAGCGGGCTGGGGAAGAGGTTAGAGCTCTGGGGGACTTACATATATGGGGAGAATTGCTAAAGAGCACTGGACAGTGTCTCCTCTAGAGCCGTCTCTACTCCAGAGTGACACCAAGGATTTGATCTGGATGAGGGAGGGCAAGGGCAGGGACACACGGCTCTGCCTCCCTCCAGAATCAGGAAGCATTTCTGGGCCCCTCCCCCACCCTCCAGCCCCCACCAAGTCCTCCACCCCCAGCATACCCTGTTCCCACCCCCCCCACCCTCCTTCTTCGGGTGTGTGGAGAGGCAGAAGTGATGACGTCACCACGGTCGCCAGGACGACAGGGACGGATAAATCAGGCTGAGTGGGCGGTTGCCATGGCGCGCATTCTCCCGTTGCCACGGAGACTGGGCATCTGCTCCCTTTGTGCTGCCTGAGTGCCTTCCTCCTGGGGTCAAGGGGTGTGGGGGGCAAAAAGAGAGGCAGGCATGCCTCTAGGGGTCAGAAGGGAGCCGGGGCATCTGTGGGGGCTCCCTCAGTCTTGCTTCTGCTTTGTAGAATTGAGGCAGCTCTTGTTGAATAGCCCTTGGCTGGGCTCTATCTCAGGACCCAAGTCCTATGGCAAGCCCCATTGTCCGCCCAACAAGAGCAGCACCTGTCCCTCCCTGGCCAGGTCATCTGGGGCCCAGCCTGAGCCTGGAGCTGTGCTCTGTGAGCATCCTCTCTTACTTCCTCTCCTTCCACTGCCTCTAATCCTTTTGGGTCCTAATCCTACACAAGATTAGGCCCCCTTCCTTCCTTTCTCTCAGAGATATAGAGGGCCTGGGGCTTGCTCCCATGGGCCTCCCTGCAGGTCCTGGGCTGGGGAGGGCTCTTGGGGTATTCAGGGGAGTCCCCAGTAGCTGCCTTCTTTTCTCTCCTTTAGATGAACAGGCCGATCCAGGTCAAGCCAGCCGACAGCGAGAGCCGTGGAGGTAGGTTCTGTACCTTTGGACTCAGTCCTTCTCCCCTGCTGCCATGCTCAAGCCTAAGAGTAGCAGAGGGACAGCCTTTCTCAAGGAAGATAGTCTGACAATCTGAAGGGCTCCCAGTGAAGGATGGGTTAGGGGTCAGCATGGCCACAAAGGGTGGGATGTGGCCCATTATCGAGATGGCAAAACTGAGACTCAGTGTGGAGTGCAAGTCCTTCTGAGCTGGGATGGGTACTCTGCATAACTGTCCTCCACCCCAATCATCACCCCTTTCACACCCTAGAGCCACTGGTCCCCAGGCTGGGAGGAGTGTCTGGAACTCCAGGGAAGAGTTGAAGGTGAAGGGCCTGGGTTCAGGCCTATCCCAAGCAGAAACAGGGCTGGGAAAGCAGCCAGGAGGCCCTAAACATGCCCCCCCCTCCTGTACCCCAAACCCCCCAGAAGACCGGAAGCTCTTTGTGGGGATGCTAGGGAAGCAGCAGACAGATGAGGATGTGCGGAAGATGTTTGAGCCTTTCGGGACCATAGATGAGTGCACTGTGCTCCGGGGCCCAGACGGCACCAGCAAAGGTAGCCCACTCCCTACCGCTTCCTGCACCTGACCCATTGGCCCTCCCGCCCCTCCCCCACTGGCTTCCTGGGCAATGGGGACTCCGGGGGCTCTCAGGCGGCACTCATCCCTTTCCTCCTCCACCCTGACCTTGCTAGGCTGCGCCTTCGTGAAGTTCCAGACCCACGCTGAGGCCCAGGCGGCCATCAACACCCTCCACAGCAGCCGGACCCTGCCGGTGAGTCCCTGCCCCCACCCAGGCAGCTCCAGCCCAGCCTCCACCAGCACCAGGCCCCGGCTCAAAGGGGGCACTCCACTCAGGGTAGGCTCTCTGAATTCATTTTGAAAGGAATTTTCTGGTAGAAGAATCAAACTGCTTAGGGACACCCTTATATTTTAAATAACGTCTCCCCACCTCCCGCCCTTCATCCCCTTTCCCTCATCTTCAGACTGAATTCTCTCACCCTCCTCTCCCGCCTCCTCCATCCCTTCTCAGCCCATCCCTTCTCCCGCCTTCCCATACCCCCACCCTCATTGGCTGGGGCATGAGGTCATTTGCCTTGAACACCCACGCACCTTCCACAATAGCATAGGCACAAGTTGACCCCACTCGTGGAGGTTCCCAGCACAGCAAAGCTCTCAAAAGGAACTAGCTGGCTCCAGGGACTAGGGATGTGAGCTCCCACTTCTTGAGGTTCTCCAGCACGGGCTGGACAAGCATTGGGCAGGCTTCAGCTTCAGATAAAACCAAAAACCAAACCCTTTGCCATGGGGTCGATTCTGACTCATAGTGACCCTACAGAACAGAGTAGAACTGCCCCATAAGGTTTCCAAGGAGCGCCTGGTAGATTCGAACTGCCTACCTTTGGGTTAGGAGCTGAACTCTTAACCAGTATGCCATCAGCCACCAGCATTTCTCAGTTCAGATAGAGGCCCACATTATATGACCTTAGGTCCCTTCTAGCTCTGAGATTGGAAGATAATCCTTACAAATGTTCCAGTGTGGTTTTTATTTGGCTCAGGCTGGTATTTGAATTTGAGGCGGCTTTCTCTGAGCACACAGTGAGGGCTGGGGTGTGGGGGCGGAAGTCATGGTGAAGGAGGTGGGGCAGCTACCAGGCAGGACCAGCCTGAGGTTAAATATTTGCTGCTGCTGACCCACCATGGGGATGGCTTTCAGCTCAGAATCCTCACAGAATTCCAGCGATGTCCTTTCCATTTCCACAGGCCTTTCACTTTTCAAGGGGCCCCTGGGTGGTACAAACAATTAAGCACTTGGCTGCTAACTGAAAATTTGGAGGCTCGAGTCCACCCAGGCCTGGTGGATCTACTTCCGAAAAGACAGCCATTGAAAACCTGAAGGAGCACAGTCCTACTCTGATGCACATGGGGTCGCCATGAGTCAGAATTCACTGGAAGGCAACTGATTTGGCTTTTTGGTTTCACTTTTCAAGCACATGTCTTCACATTCTTGAACACTTCTAGCCTCTTACACATCCTGGCACACAGGGAGAGGCTTAAACCTCTCCATCTGATAATAGACAAAATGATGGCTGCCCTCCAGGAGTGGCAGCACTGAGGCCAGGTCTCAGGGCTCTGGTGAGGACAGACCCTGACTCTATCCCTCTGTCTCTCTATCCTGCACGCATATGGGACTGTGCCCAGGGTGCCTCATCCAGCCTAGTGGTCAAGTTTGCTGACACGGAGAAGGAGCGAGGTCTCCGCCGAATGCAGCAGGTGGCCACCCAGCTGGGCATGTTCAGCCCCATCGCCCTCCAGTTCGGAGCCTACAGCGCCTACACCCAGGCCGTGAGCACTGCCCCCTGGTGCTGGGTCTGGCCCATCTCCACCCCTCCGGGTCCCTTGTGTCCTCCCCCCCACCACCCGCCCACTAATACCAAGGGCCAGGGTTGGGATGGAGCCAGGCCAGGGAGCAGGTGGCCTGGGCCCACCCTCCTCTCTTTCCACCACCCTCCCCCAGCTGATGCAGCAGCAGGCGGCCCTGGTAGCGGCTCACAGTGCCTACCTCAGCCCCATGGCCACCATGGCTGCAGTGCAGATGCAGCACATGGCTGCCATTAATGCCAACGGCCTCATTGCTACCCCCATCACCCCATCCTCAGGTGAGGACTGAGCAGGGCTGGGCTGGGCTGGGCATGACTAGGGCAGGGCAGGGGAGGTCCAGCCTGGGGAGGGTGAGGAGGGGGCACAGGGCATGGCTCAGGGAAGCCCTGGGGTATAGAGGGGCTTGAGGGTCAGAGTGACCTGCTTCCTCCCCTCTGCCCCAGGCTTGCTGATTCGTTCTCTCTGCATCTGTGTATGTGTGTGCTTCTTTCTGCTCTCTCTGTCGCTTTCTCCTCCCCAGGAACCAGCACCCCTCCTGCCATCGCTGCCACGCCTGTCTCTGCCATCCCTGCTGCCCTGGGCGTCAACGGCTACAGCCCGGTGCCCACCCAGCCCACTGGGCAGCCTGCCCCTGATGCTCTGTATCCCAATGGGGTTCACCCCTACCCAGGTGGGGTTCTCTGCAGCCCACCCTCCCCAGCAACCACCCAAGCCACCATTCCCACTGCCTTTGACAGCAGCCATGACACTCTGCCTTTCCAGGCCTTCAGGGTTATAAAGTGCTTTCTCCTGCCTCCTCGTTGTGGGCAGGGGTGCTCCTTTCTGCTTTCAGTCAAGGAAACTGAGGCTTAGAGAGGTGACGTGACTTGTCCAGGGTTGCACAGTCAGTCAGAGGTAGAGCTGGGACTCACTCTCCAAACACTGTCCCTGCCCTCCCCCCCCACTGCCCCACTGCTCTGCGCATCATTTCCGCTCTCATGTCACACCCTGTGCCCAGGTGTGGCTCTCCTCCCACCTCTCCTGGGATAGGGGTTGTTGGGGCTCCTGGCTGGCTGCCAGCCCCTCTCTCATTGTCTATATTGCTCTCCCCAGCCCAGAGCCCCGCAGCCCCTGTGGACCCCCTACAGCAGGCCTATGCGGGGATGCAGCACTATACAGGTAAAGCCCCTAGCCCCCTACCGGTGGGAGGAGTGGGCAAGGAAGGATGTTGAGAGGAAAAGAGGTCCAGAAACTGGGGCTGGGCTTCTTGGCTCCCTGCCAACCACCACCTTCAGGCCTTACTGGCAAGCTGCACCTGTGAGGATGGACTGTTAGGGGCAGCACACCCAGGGGTCAACCTCTCAGCCCTGTAGACCCCACTGGCCTGGGATAGAGGAAGGGAGCCAGGGTTTGCTGGGAGGGCCCAGGGGTCGGGGGAAGCTTGGAAGCCCGTTGGCTCTCTAGCCCTCTCTGTTCTCCCACCCCAGCAGCCTACCCAGCAGCCTACAGCCTGGTTGCACCTGCGTTCCCGCAGCCTCCTGCCCTGGTCGCCCAGCAGCCTGCGCCGCCTCCTCAGCAGCAGCAGCAGCAGCAGCAACAGCAGCAGCAGCAGCAGCAGCAGCAGCAGCAGCAACGAGAAGGTGCCAGTCTGGGGCAGTGGCCTCACAGCTGAGTCCCTCCAGGGATAGGAATGCCCTTCTTGGGGGTTCAGGGGTTTCCTTACTGCCCTGCTCCAAGCCTCGCTCTTGCCACACCTTTGGGGATGACAGCAAGTAGGGATGAGGTAGCTGGGGCCCCGGCCCCCATTGTTGGGCTAAGTTGTTCCGGGATCTCCTTTTCCTGGGAGCCTCGCTCCTTGAGCTTGTTTCCCCATCGCTGACTTCTTACCTCTCTCCACTGCTGCCCAGGCCCTGATGGCTGCAACATCTTCATCTACCACCTGCCCCAGGAGTTCACCGACTCAGAGATCCTCCAGATGTTTGTGCCCTTTGGCCACGTCATCTCAGCCAAAGTCTTCGTTGACCGCGCCACCAATCAGAGCAAATGTTTTGGTAAGGATATGATGATCCAAAAGACAAAATATGGCACATTTTTTGCCAGACTCTGACTTAGGACAAGGTCTGATATATTTGAGGCACTTAGGGTCACAATGGGCCCAGTACTTGAAATCTAGGTTGTCTAGGAATATGAAGGAACCGTTTTGACACACTCAACGCATCCCATCGGTTTCTGCCCAAGCCCATCTCCCCCTCTAGAAAGCCACAGCTCTGTCTTTTCTCCCCAAAGACTGGTCGATTTCAGGATCTCCCACACTTGTACTTCATGAGGTCTGGAAACAGGCTCAGGGACTGGGAGGGTGGCTTTCAAAAGGAAGGTGTAAGAAGTATGGCTTAGTTGCCCACACATCTTTGAAAGGCTCCTCCTTCAGGGGAGAAAGGCAACGTTTTTGTCCTCACTGCTTCAGAAGTCATCTAGAGCCCGGAAGTGGAAGTTTTCAAAGGGCGGGTCCAAGGCTGAGAAAAGGGCTGCCCTGCAAAGCATGCTGGAAGGAAAGTGTTCGTTTGTGTGAGTGGCTGGACTGGACTCCCTCAGTCAGTCAGTCAGTCAGTAAGCACTTACTGAACGCCCACGTGCCAGGGAGCTTTTCCAGGGATCTGGGATACCTAGAGGAAGTGGGGTGGTGCTGGGGAACCCCCAAGTGGGCCCCAGCCTCAGGCCTTATGCTTCTCTCACCTCAGGCTTTGTGAGTTTTGACAATCCGGCCAGTGCCCAGGCTGCCATCCAGGCCATGAATGGTTTCCAGATTGGCATGAAGCGCCTCAAAGTTCAGCTAAAGCGGCCTAAGGATGCCAACCGGCCCTACTGAGGGCCCCCAGGTGGGTCCTGCTCCCGCCCTGTGTCCTCTCTAGCACTGCCCTTTGTCCCTGCACACCACAGCCAAGGTCCTCACTTGGATTGTCCCCACCCCATCCTTACCACCCTCAGGGGTGCTGGCCCCCACCTGACTCAGGGGTCTGGGGCAGCTCCCTTAGCTGGTTTTTAGTTAGTCACACACACACACACATACACTCTCTCTCTCTCACACACACACACACACACACACACTCTGGCCCCAGAGGGAGCCAAGTCTATACATATCTGTGTCTGTTCCCCAGAGCCACCCTTGCCCCATTATCTGGTCTTGTGCGTCTGGTCAGTGTCCATGTGTCTGTGTGTCTCTCTTTCTGGTTTTCCTTTGGGTTGGAGTGAAATCAGGGGAGTAGGATTTGGGGATCAAGGGGGCTGGTTCAAGGTACTAGAGGGTCCTTAGAATCACTGGCTCCTGGACTCTGTTCTCCTGGGAAGTGGGGACATCAGGTCCCCCTTGCCCTGGACTTTGGGTGACTTTCCTTATTTAGCAGTAGGCCCATGGGACAGTAGGGAGTACACAGAACAGACTGGGGGGAAGCCAGTCTTCAGGCCTCTTGGGAGAAGCTTTGGTTTAGGTGGAGGAGGTTGAAATGTTAGATTGCCTGTGAATTTCACTTGTCAGGTACTCTCCACCCCAGTGCCCGCCACCACCCCAACCGTATGGCCACAAAGATGTGAGCTTTGGTTACTTCCGTATTGTTTAATCTCCTTTGGACCAAACCCCTGAGAAACACAACTGAAGAACAATACCCACATTTTCTGTTTTTCCCCCTTTCCCCCCAATCCTGGCTGCTTAACTCCCCCCACCCTGGGGGCCCCCCCAGCCCAGGGCCCGTGTCCATTGTCGGCCGAAGCCCCCATCCCCGGACCCCTGCTCCGGGCCCCTGTAAGTTGCATGGAACGAGCGTGTGTTGTCTTTGGAGCCGATTGTTTGTTATTTGGGGAGGGGGCTGCGGAGGGAGGCACCCCCCAGCCCAGGGTTAGGGCCGGGGGTAGCTCGCGGGATGTGCTTGGTCAACAGTGGTTGGTGACTGTGGTCTGTGTTCTGTGCATTCTCTTGCTTCTTTGTTCCTTTCCAAAAAGGAAAGAGAGCTCTGCCCAGGGGCTGGGGTGGTCTCAGTGCCAAGGCTTACCTGAGCCCAGCCCCAGGCTCTGCCCTGGCCTCCTTGTTCTTCCTTTTGAGGAAGCTCCCTTTCTCCTGTTCCAGGTGTCTGTCCCTCACACTGCATTCCCTTCTCCTCTCTCTCAGTGACCGATGCCTGCCTGTTTGTTGTCTCATTTCTTTGCTTCTCTCCCCCTCTACGCCTCTGCCTCTATACTTTCTAGTCTTTATTTTTCCCATGGGCTGTTTGAATATCTCCTTCCTAATGTCTTTTGGTTTCCTGTATCTTTTGCACTCCCCACCCGTACCCACCCCTCACCCCCACCCCCCCTCATCCCTGGCCCTTGCTAATGGCTGGGGGGCCTGATGGCTCAGTTTGGACTGAGGCCTTTCTGATGACCTGCCTCCCCCAGGCAGCCCCATCCCACACCCCAGCACTCACCCTTAGCTACCTCTTCCCTCTGATCTGCACCACAGCCATCGTCCCCACGGCTTCACCCATGTTTCCTTCCTTCACAGGTCTGGAGATGCCAGAGCAAGGGGAACCTCACCCCTCTTCCCACGACTGGCCCCGGCCCTCTGTGCACATCTACCCTGGGCCTTGATGGGGCTCTGGGGCAAAAAGCTGCTTCACAGACCTGGGGTCACAGGACACCCATCCACCCCCACCACTCACCTCTCCTGAAGGCCCATAGCTATGCTTCCCTGACTCCAAGGGCCCGTTTCCTCCCAGGTGCCCTTTTGGCCTTTGTGAGGGAGCAAGGAACAGGCGGGAAGGCTCTGAGGTAGCTGCCTTCTGCTAGGGCTCCTGTGACGGGCTTCTGTGCCCAGCTTTTGACATACTTGCCTCCCCCACTGGGGGGTCTGCTCTACCGTGCAGGCCCACGGGAGGGCAGCTGGGGTCTCCCACACACTCCTCACCCCACTGCGCCCCAGCCTCTTCCCCACATTAGGGGTTTCTCAGAAGCTGGTTCTCACTCTCCTCCACCCTCAGCTAGAGGTAGACATCCCCGAATCCTGGGATCCCAGCTCTAAAACTCACTGCCTCCCCCGAGGGCCCCCTCTCAGGAGGGTGTTGGGGAGCCCTGAGGGCTGCCTCTCTGCCCATCAGCCACAGAGACCCGCCTCCTTTCATGAGGAAAAGACCTCCCCCTGAACCCCTAAAAATGTTTACAGTCTCTGCTGGTCCCCTCATATAAACACCACTACCACCCGTGCGTTACCAGCCGGCCCGGCCCGGACGCTGCCATCTCTCCTTCTGGGAGTTTAGACCATGTTTCCCTTGGGTTTTTCTCTCTCTTGATTTCTCCCTTTGGTTTGGGGGGTAATTGGGTATTTGGGAGGAGGGATGTGGGGAGGGCTGAAGGGGTTTATTACCTGATCGTTTTCTTTAGGAAGAAGTTTTAGGGAAAAGAAAATGGGGTGGGGGTGGGGATGGTAAGGGGCGGCTGGGGAGTCAGTTTCAGACAGTTCTCTATGCTTAACTTATTTATTTATTGCATTTTACTTTTAAAGAGTTGGTCTTTTCTGTCTAAATAAAGAAAAGTTTAAAAGCATCAAGTCTTGGAAGGTTGAGGGTAGGGGGTGTGTGCATCTGGGGGGAAGGGGAAGGGAGGGAGGTGAAAAGTGAGGCTTGGGAGAGAAAACTTTCAGGGAGTGTTCAAGCCTCGCTCACGACTCTGTGATTTTATTCTTCTACGCTTCTTTGGGGCTTAATTCTGGAATGCTCTGAAGATCTGGGGGCCCTGGTGGCACAGTGATTAAGCATTTGGCTGCTAACCAAAAGGCTGGCAGTTCGGACCCACCAGCTGCTCCTTGGAAACCCTATGCGGCAGCTCTACTCTGTTCTATAGGGTCACTGTGTATTGGAATCAACTCGACAGCAATGGGTTTGGTTTTTTTCCTGCAGATCTGGGCACAGGGAAGGAAGACAACAGGGCCCTCTGCTCTGCTGCCTGTCCATCTGAAGGCTGAGGATTCGCAGTCTCACCTTCAGTACCTCAATTTCTCCCTTGTTCATATACATGAGTCACCTAGGCCAGAGGGGATACTGCGAGCTAACTGTAACACCATCATTTATTAAGCAGTTGCTCTGTGAGTCTGGGCTAGGCCATTGACGTGCATTTTCTCATTTAACCTCCCAACAACCAGCAGGTTCAATTTTAGAGAGAGAAATGGAGGCTTTGGAGGTTAACTGACTTATGCAGTCATACAGGCTAGTAAGATGGCTGCAGGAGTTGAACCCAGTTTGTCACGCTCCAAAGCCCATAGTGCTCTCTTATAGGTTCAACCACCTGTCCTTTGACCCCAAGAAGTATCAAGCAGACTGACCTCAGGCTAGAGTCATTTTGTGTGAGCTCCAAACCAAAAAACCAAACCCACTGCCATCAAGTCGATTCCGACTCATAGCAACCCTATAGGACAGGGTAGATCCGCCCCATAGAGTTTCCAAGGAGCGCCTGGTAGATTTGAACTGCCGACCTCTTGGTTAGCAGCCATAGCATTTAACCACTATGCCACCAGGGCTTCTGTGAGAACTCCAGGACTAGTAAATCCCACAACTCTTACTTCCACCCCCTATACTTCTGCCTTCTCTTAAACTGTCCCAAACTCAAGACAGTTAAAAAAGAAAAGCAACATGTGAAGTACTATGAAGACTTACCCTTGGACATTGTTTCAGGGGGGAAAAAAAAAAAGCATGTCTATGGATTGGTTGAGATCAGGGATGAGACCTTACTTAGGAGGCCCAGATCGTCAGTCAGGATTCTTAGCCAAATACACAGCCATCTGAAATTTCAATTATGTAACGGCATTTGTGTGTGTGAGGAGGACAATAGGAGTCGGTGTTTAACAGCTATAAATTTTTTCCTAAACTGCCCCACTGTGGCCTCAGAAGTTTCTGGGTCAGGATGGAAGGATGGAGGGTGGGTTTTAGATCAAAGCTTATCTCCTGGAGTGATTTACTGATCCGTGGGCTCTCTCCTGGGGATGGGGGTGGTGGAAAGGAGGGCTGGGAAGTCTCCTCCTTCCTGGCATCTTCCCAGATCTCCTACCGTCCCTTGGTGGGGCAGTCACTCAACTCAACATTAATGGCTACATTTCGTCTGTCATTGCTGCTTCCCCTACCCCACCCCCAAAGTTGCAGCCAGATTTCTTCCAGGGAAGCAGCAGGTGAGTAAGGTTGGAAGATGGGCAAGAAGGAAACACAGAGGAGTGTTTTGGGGGAAACAAGACAGCTTTTTGGCAGGGATTCTCCAGACCCTTTGTCAAACCATGGAGGCCACCTAAGAAAAGGAAGCTCCTAACTTGTTTCTTATATAGACTTTTCAGGCATCGTTTCAGCTTCCACTATAGTAGGCAGGGTATAAAGGAGGAGTTTTGTTAGCTACTGAAGTCTCACTAACATCTCTTCTGAGCAGAAGAGTCTTCAGAAATAAAATGGGACAGAAGAAACTAGGAAATGACAGTGGGATCCCCAAATTTAAGCCAAGCAAGATCAAATTCAGCACCAGCTCCTTCGTCTAAGATAATCAGGTTACTGATCATATGTTAATGGCAGCATAAAGAGAAGGAAAATAACTTCTTAGGGCGTAAGAGTGGCATTGACAAGCTAATTGCAGAGACTGGAGAAGCCTTCCAGTTGTAAAAACATTTTAAAAAGTATCCTCGGTAAGAGGGACTAAGGTGATAAGAATATGGCAGGAAAAAAAAAAAAAAAAAGACCCTTCAATGCATTCCCATCTCCTGCCCATTATTTTGAGAGCTTTGGAACAGACAAAATTAATGCAGGGTGAAGAAGTTTCCGGGATAAACTGAGTGCTTCAAAGGTCAGCGGAGCAAGGGCGGGGGTTTGGGGACTATGGCTTAAGGGGACTTCTAAGTCAATTGGCAAAATAATTCTGTTACGAAAACATTCTGCATCCCACTTTGAAATGTGGCGTCTGGGGTCTTAAATGCTAACAGGCGGCCATCTAAGATGCATCAATTGGTCTCAACCCACCTGGATCAAAGGAGAATGAAGAACACCAAGGTCACACGACAACCATCAGCCCATCAACCCAAGAGACAGAAAGGGCCACATGAACCAGAGACTTACATCATCCTGAGACCAGAAGAACTAGATGGTGCCCAGCCACAACCGATGACTGCCCTGACAGGGAGCACAACACAGAACCCCTGAGGGAGCAGTAGATCCGTGGGATGCAGACCCCAAATTCTCATAAAAAGACCAGTCTTAATGGTCTGACTGAGACTAGAGGAATCCCGGTGGTCATGGTCCCCAAACCTTCTGTTGGCCCAGGACAGGAACCATTCCCGAAGACAACTCATCAGACATGGAAGGGACTGGACAATGGGTTGGAGAGAGATGTTGATGAAGAGTGAGCTACTTGTATCAGGTGGACACTTGAGACTGTATTGGCATCTCCTGTCTGGAGGAGAGATAGGAGGGTAGAGAGGGTTAGAAACTGGCAAAATCGTCACAAAAGAAGAGACTGGATGGAGGGAGTGGGCTGACTCATTAGGGGGAGAGTAAGTGGGAGTATGGAGTAAGGTGTATATAAGCTTATATGTGACAGACTTGATTTGTAAATATTCACTTAAAGCACAATAAAAATTATTAAAAAAAAAAGCAAGGTGTCTCCATTTCCTTTGAGGTCAGACCCTGCAGTGGCTTGAGAGCCACGGCCTCTCTGACTTTCAGGGTTTCCTTCATCTTTTAATTCTTCTGCTAAAACTGCAAAGCCTTTCACAGCCCTGGATTGTTGCATTTGTGACTGAAGGAATTTCCACTCATGGCCAAGTCTCATTCTCTTCTCCAAATCTGAGAATTTGAATAGCCCTGGCCCAAGCTCCTAGTTCTTATAAGAGCCTCATTCTCTGGCCCTTCTTTGGGTCTAACTCACTGAGAAGTCAGTTTCCTCTTGTTCCCTATAAATGGAGTTTCCCTCCAGTATTGCATCCTGTCACCTGTTGGATGAAAATGACTCCCACATACGTGTCTCTAACCCAATTTTTCTCCTGCACTCATTTTCAGTATTACCTTTCCTCCCTCAATCTTCCCCATTAGTAAATAGCACCACTATCTACACAGTCTTAGAGGTCCCTGGGTGGAGCAAATGGTTAAGTGCTCAACTACTAACTGAAAGGTTGGCAGTTTGAACCCGCTCAGAGATGCCTCGGAAGAAAGGCCTTGGTGGCGATCTTCTGAAAGGTCACAGCCTTGAAAACCCTATGAAGCAGTTTTATTCTGCACTCCTGGGGTCGCCATGAGTCAGAATCAACTCGACGGCAACAGGTTTTTTTTTTTTAACCTACCCACTCAAGCCAAAAACCTTGATTACACCCTGCCTCTCATGTCTCAGATTCAATCTAACTGCAAAGCCCTACTGGTTCTCTAAAATATCTCCCTGATCTGCTCCCATCTGTCCATCTCCACTGCCGTCAACACTGTCCAGGTCACCATCCCCGCACCAGCATCCTCCACGCCTTCCCTCCTGCCCTCCTACAATCTGTTCTCCACAGGTCAGAGTTATCTTTTAAAAACAAATTAATAGCTATTGAATACCTATTCTATCTTGTTTACCACTGTGCCCTGACCGCCCTCAACAGTGCCCAGAACATTAGAAGGTGCTCAATAAATAATCAGAAAATGACTGCTAGACATTCCTATCTGGATTTCCCATCTGTGCCTAAATCTTAATACCTACAAAGCTAAAACATTCCCCTCCCCCCCGTTTCAACTCTGACATATTTCTGTTTTCTAGTGACCCAGACATCAAGCCTTGGGAGTCATCTTCTACTCCTCTTACATACATTCAATTTGTTACTAAATCATGAAAAGATTTCATTTTTTTCGTATCTATTTCCCTCCTCTCAAACATCACTGCCTCCACTTATTGAATAACTGTAATAGTCTCTGAACCGATCCCTCTGTCCAGATTCTGAAACATCAATCTTTCTAAAACTGTAGCTGATTAAAGACAAACTTCTCTGGCTCTTCATTTCTTTATGGAAAGCAGCTCACTCTGGCATTCGAGGCTGTCCAAAGCCTTAACATCCACTTTATTCCTACACAGACCCTGAGCTCTAGTCAAATAGTGCTCTTCTCTGGACAGGTTTGATCCTTTCCTTTTTCCTTGTCTTTTCACTCCCACAACTACAGTGTCTAGCTCATGGCGGGTGGATATGGCTCAATAAATGCTTGCTGAATGCCCTCTCGTTGAAATCCTGCTCAGCCTACAAGGTTCATCTCATACACCAGTTTCTTCACGAAGATTACCTTAATTGCCCTCATCCAGGTCCCTCTCCTTCCTTTTATGGTTCTGATGGCACTAAACCTTCCACCACTGTGTTATCACAGTCATCTGTAAACTTCTCATTTCCTCTGTGAGGCTGTGAGCTCGCAGAATGTCACTTCCTTTGCCTTTGTATCTGTTGTAGTATCTAAGCCGATGGCCTGTACATAGTAGGTACTCAATAAATTCTAATTCTGGAATTCCATCTTCTACTTCTTTATGGATTCTTTCCTTGCTAAAAAAAAGGAAAAAGAAAAAACATTTTCCCCATTAAGATAGTAATATTTATTAGATTCCAAATATTCAATGCTGATGGCTGGGTGAATCAGACACAGAGCAGTACCTCTCCCCAAACTGCTAAACAAAATGTCAAACTGTCCCTGCTCTTCTGGTCATCAATTAAGGAGCAGAAGCACATGGTCAGCGGTTATAAAACTAATAAAAAATGGAAGTTTATAAATATAATAACGATGCCCAACCTACCACAAATGCCAAGATTTTTCAGAGCAGATTCAGTCCAGGAACTAATGCACAGAGAGGAGTAGACACTCTTAAAAGTAAGTAATTAGGCAGGAATCTCCACTGTAAAACAAAGCATAAGTAGGACCACCCTTTTTCTCAGGGAGTATGCAGGGAGGAGGGAATACGGTCACCCACCGCACCTAGTACGGCATTTGCTGGGGGTAATATGTACCTTTCAGCTCAGATCCTAGCGAGAAGAAGTTTCCTGAGTTACTTAAAAGATGAAAAAGTATATGCATGTCGTTGGGGGAGGGGCCTTGCTAAGCTCTGTCCTGAGGGCTCTGCCAGACTCCATGTGCATCGGGCTGAGGAGGAGGAGGCTTTTGAGCGCTAACATGGATTTTGTGCAGGCTGGTGGAGAGGAGAGGAGGGGTACATGACACTGACTCTGAGATCTGAGGAGGAAGAAGGAATTTTCAAAGGCGTCATCAGGAACAGAACTAAACCAGGGGTGTCCCATCAAACCCCATTCCCTGTCTTCAAAAGACTGCCTCACTAGTTACTATGCAGAATTGGTGAGATGTTTCCTCTCGTCTTCAGACTGACCATTCTCACTCAAGTCTCAAAGGTCCCTTTCACTTCTTCCCACACAACCCAAAGGATTTGTAGTCTAGGAAACCAAAGAACAGTTTCATCAATAAATCAATTTATTTAAAAGAATATGTTACAATTAATTACACTGTGACATTACCAAACAATTTTAGAGTGGTTAGCTCTAGAACAAGGAATGGAAGAAACACTGTTAGCCATTACGTGTCTGTGTATTTTCTCTTCACATTTCTTAAATCACAAATAAAAAATACAAGATACCGCAGTGAAAATACAATTAGAGTTTCTCTCAAATAAATTAAAAGTGTGCATGGCCTGGGGAGAACTGAAGCCCGGCTCACTGGCTTAAAAGGGGGGCATGATATAAAACTGGTGTCCAAGTTTAGTAGTTGGTCAAGTGCCCCCGCCCCATATCACTCCCCTCAATTCTGTTCCTCCCCAGAGCCCTAAACTTCCCACACACCCTGGATTATTGCTGAGGAGTGAGCTGATGCTGTCCCGGTAGGAATGAGGCCTGGCATGTCATGCTTGGATTTAGGGGAAGCGGAGACGGGGGCGAGACTGGGAGACAGTGAGCTAATGTACACTCACCCCCACTATGCTCTCTCTGAGTATTCCACCACATCACCCTCCCTCCAAAAGGAAGCTAATGCGACACAATGAAGCTGGTGAAGGAACCCAGCAGAACAAATGGTTTTACTGCTGCATCAGCCCAGCCAGACAGGCTGACGGGGAGATGGATGGCACGGTAGTCCCTCCACGTCTGGAGACTTCAAGCCAACTAGGATGCAGTCCCCTTTAAGAAAAATGCCTCCTAGGAGCCAGGCCCATACACTGGCAGATTCTGAGATGAGAGGGAGGTGTCACCACCCATCAGTGCACTATTTTTCTGCTCCAAGCACTGGGTTTGGAGCCACAGGAGGGGATAACCCAAGGCTACTTGGCCTGGGATGGGTAACTAAAGGATGAAACTAGATGGCCAGGCATGGGGATGTTGGAACATTTATCTAATTCCTCCCTGAGAGCTCTGTCCAGGCCTAGAAGCTGCCCTGGGCACATGCATATGGGTACCTGTGCTGAGCTTTGCCTAGAGCAAGGGGAGGGCAGAAAAATGGAGAATAGAATAAAAATACAAAGAGCAGAGCGCCTGAAGCATGGCCCAAGGGAGGTTTCTCAGAGCTTGCTTTTTCTCCTGCTCTCAAAAGCTCTGAGCTTTTGCTCCAGCGGACAGAAAGTGAGTGTGGAGGGGAGGACGAGGGAGCCAGGAAGACCCTGCTGACTCTGCTGGGGGAGGGAAGGAAGGGGAGTCTCCCCTTTTCCCAGACACAAACTGCAAAGGACGACTGGGTAGAAGCCTCCTTGGGCAGAACCCAGATCTAAGAAAAGGGATTAGAAAAAGCATGTACAGAGTAAGGGGGAAAAGGAGAGTCACACCTAACACTGCTTCATGCAAAGAAGGGCTTGATCCTGTGGACTCCTGAGCCACAGTGGCCTCTGCCTCCATCACAGGAGGCCTGCTGTGGGGAGAAGGGTTTCCCTCCTTCCACCTCCTTGCTGCAGCTGGGAGCTTTGTTCATGGTACATCCTCTACTCATGAATAGAGTCTACCAACAGGCCAACTACTTACAGGGCCCCTCACCCAATCTCCAAAGCACCAAGCAAATGCTATGCCAGAAAAGGAACACAGCAGCATCTACTCACTCCAAGGGACCTCCAAATCCTAAGGGTATCCCCAATGTTTCATATCTGGAGGCCAGCATTTGGGCTGCCACATGGCCTCCTGGGTTTCTTCACTCCTCTTCCACTATGAGGGAGTAGGGAAGAACTCCTGTTTTTGCAGTCTGAACAAAGCCGGTGTCACAGCCTCTTTAGCATCTTGGAGTGAGAAATCAACGTATCTTTTTTCCTAAGGTCCTCCGGCTCAGTGTTAAATTTGTTTAGGCCAAAAAAGAGCTAATCCTGTGTCAAAGCCTTCAAATCAGGGATCACTCTCTCCAACTTTAAACATTCAGCATTCTTGTGTTCTGTACTTTGTGACTCTGCCTAGGTTTGGAGAAGGGGAGGGGAGGATGTCTATATGACCTCATACTCCCCCTAGGGCAAGCGGCTACCAGGATAAGAATGAGAGAGGGAGAAAAGTGGCCTCACAATGATCTGCAAAAACAAGTTACAAAATGGCAACTTCAGTCCACCCCAACACTGCTTGGTGGAGCTGACTACAACCAACCATGGCTGCCTCCCAGTTAGACAAAGCCAAAGATGCCTCCCTATGGAGGTTTTAGTTTGGAAGGAAGAGAAAGGAAAAAAACAAAAAGAAGGCTCAAAGATGTGTTCCACTTGCATCTGAGCCTGACTTAGTGTTCCCCATGCACTACCTACAGAGCCTCGGGACTGAGAATGTAGTCCTACCCCAGGCAGCCCTGGTCCATGTCCCTGGGATGTAGCTCTTAGGTATGCAAGGTCAGGGAGGAGCTCTTTGGGAGGACAAAAAGGTCTTCCTTTAGTCTCCTCTCAATGGAAAGTTGAGCTCAAACCCAAAGCAGCCATATTCCTACTGCTCCTTCCTGGGTCCTCAGCTGGCTTGGGTGGGGCTGTGGTTTGGTTGGCAAAGACCACTGATCAATTCTAAGTTCCCCCAAAGCCTTGAAGATATTGTCAGGTCCCTCCCTACTGCTGTTTAAGGAAGTCACAGAGAATGTGATAGTTACGGGTGGTTACTGGTCAGGAATGGAGTTGGGAAAAGCTTATGTACATAGGGCACTGCTTCCTTCCTTTCCCCTACGTAAGTCCAACCTTTGTGCCTAAAGGTATCAGCTTTAACTCTGGTCCCTAGTACTATCCCTAGTTCAGAAAAGGCAGGAAAATAAGAAATTACTGCCATGAGGAGTTTCAGGTTCCTGTGGCATCAACCTCCTGGGCTCACCCTCACCTCCATTCTGGGCCAGTGGAGGGACAGCATACATCGGGTCCTAGGGAAGCAGAAAGGAGATGTAGCATGTGGCTAGAAAGCCATGAGTTAGAGAGAGAGAGAGATGGACCAGGAAAATTGTCCTGGAATCAAGAGGCCACACCAAGTCTTTTGACTCTCCCTGTAGCTCTGTAGCCTTGCTGCCCTTTAGAAACACACCTCTTTCTCCTCCTCAGCACCCTCTTGGAAGATAAAGAAACTAAAATCCTTGCTCCTCAGACTCTATGGGAACCATGAGCCAGAATCTGCACTCAGTACAAAAAAGGGGGAAAAAAAATCCAAGCAGGTTGTAAACTTTTCGAGTCCTTCATGAGGAGAGGTATTTTCCCTGTAAGATGTTTTCTTGTTTTTTTTTTTTTTTTCCTTTTTAAAGTTTGTTTCAAAATAAAGAGAGCAAGAGCGAGGTCATGAATCCTACTGAAAGGTGTGTAAAAACACAAGCTAAAAAAGGTGCTGCCATCAATATGAAATTTAAAAAGAAATATATATATATGTATATACGTGCAGCTAATTTGTGTATATATAATTTTTACATACATACATATATATGTCTGAACAGTGCAAATGGATGGAGTTCATAGTTCCAGTTTTAAAAATATAGTACAAGGAGAGTCTGTTGGTATGAGGCCTGGGTGAAAGGACAAAGATACCTTTGGCGAGTTGGTTGGGCTTATTTCTTTTCCCATCTTAACACAGTTGACTCCTGGTGCTGACCAATCTGTTGTTCTCTACCAGCTCAATTCCAGAAACATGAAATTCAGAGGGGGCTATTAATATTTAGTTTAGGGATTTTGAATATAATGACTTTTTTCCTTTTTCTCTTCTTTTGTGTTAATGGTTACTCTGTCTGACATGGGAGACAACAGGGATAAGCGGATGAGGGTGAGGAGGAGGGAAAGGATAATAAGGAAAGGCTAGGTGGCCACATCCCTCTGCTGTGACCTCGCCATCTGGAAAATGTTCTGAAAGGAAAAAAAGAAAAGAGTTATTGGGAAGACTTAGGTGTCCACATATCCTCCCATCTAGAGGCAGTCCCACAAACAGAAACAGAAACGTATCACTGGATGATCAAATCTGATTAGCCCCTTCCCTTGATATAACCAGGACTTTGAACCAGTTCTTCCTGGTTCAGTCATGGCTGAAGAAGTGAAACCGGAACAGATCTGAATTTTTAAAATTTGGGTGAACTGGAATGATAACCAGAACGGGAAAAATTAGGGGTCAAAGCCCTGCTAGAAACCTCATCTCCCTCTTAGAAAACAAGGGCAGCACATGCACTGCAGAACAACCAAATCTCCTGCCCATTGAATTTTAAGCAGAGTTGGAACCAGTGCTGCCCTACTCAAAGATGGTGGTGCCCTGCTCAAAGATGGCAGCTGACTTCACAGCTTTGAAAGTGTGCCGCTTTCCACAGACCTGCCAATAATCCAATCTCACTCATCAGGCTCCTGAAAGTGCTCACTTTGCCTCTTGAGTCTCCCATTCCCGGATTTTGACAAATAATAATTCACCCATATGGTAGAAATTTGGGTCTGTTCTGAGCTCCCTTCATTGGCCATGACTGAACCAGTTCAAAGCCCTGGATACAACTTCCCATCTAGAATCACAGCCTTTTAGAGCTGTAAGGGATCTTGGATATTGTTCTACAGATGAGAAAACTGAAATCTGATTTGGGACGCTGATTTGCCCAAAATCGCACAGAGAAAAAAAGCCAGGATAGAACTTAGATATGGCTCTCTATTCATTTTACTATACCATGAATATAAATTCTCATGTTCTGACATTAGCTTCTGAACCTCTGAACCATTTTCTTTGAGAATTAAGTAGTTAATTATTCAAAATCTTCCAAATCCCACTCTAGCACTGGTACACACAAGCAGCAGTAAAGCAGTAGCAAAACCTCCTAAAACATATATATTCTTTTTTTTGTTTGTTTGTTTTAATTTTTACTGAGCTTTAAGTGAAAGTTTACAAATCAAGTCAGTCTGACACATATAAGCTTATATACACCTTACTCCATACTCTCACTTACTCTCCCCCTAATGAGTCAGCCCGCTCCCTTCTTCCAGTCTCTCCTTTTGTGACAATTTTGCCAGTTTCTAACCCTCTCTACCCTCCCATCTCCCCTCTAGACAGGAGATGCCAACACAGTCTCAAGTGTCCACCTGATACAAGTAGCTCACTCTTCATCAGCATCTCTCTCCAACCCATTGTCCAGTCCCTTCCATGTCTGATGAGTTGTCTTCGGGAATGGTTCCTGTCCTGGGCCAACAGAAGGTTTGGGGACCACGACCACCGGGATTCCTCTAGTCTCAGTCAGACCATTAAGACTGGTCTTTTTATGAGAATTTGGGGTCTGCATCCCACGGATCTGCTCCCTCAGGGGTTCTGTGTTGTGCTCCCTGTCAGGGCAGTCATCGGTTGTGGCTGGGCACCATCTAGTTCTTCTGGTCTCAGGATGATGTAAGTCTCTGGTTCATGTGGCCCTTTATATCTCTTGGGCTCACAGTTATCATGTCACCTTGGTGTTCTTCATTCTCCTTTGATTCAGGTGGGTTGAGACCAATTGATGCATCTTAGATGGCCACCTGTTAGCATTTAAGACCCCAGACACCACATTTCAAAGTGGGATGCAGAATGTTTTCGTAACAGAATTATTTTGCCAATTGACTTAGAAGTCCCCTTAAGCCATAGTCCCCAAACCCCCGCCCTTGCTCTGCTGACCTTTGAAGCATTCAGTTTATCCCGGAAACTTCTTTGCTTTTGGTCCAGTCCATTTGAGCTGACCTTCCGTGTATTGGGTATTGACCTCCCCTTCACCTAAAGTAGTTCTTATCTACTAACTAATCAGTAAATAACCCTCTCCCACCCTCCCTCCCTCCCCCCCTCGTAACCACAAAAGTATGTGTTCTTCTCAGTTTATACTATTTCTCAAGATCTTATAATAGTGGTCTTATACAATATTTGTCCTTTTGCCTCTGACTAATTTCGCTCAGCATAATGCCTTCCAGGTTCCTCCATGTTATGAAATGTTTCACAGATTTGTCACTGTTCTTATTGATGCGTAGTATTCCATTGTGTGAATATACCACAATTTATTTACCCATTCATCCGTTGATGGACACCTTGGTTGCTTCCAGCTTTTTGCTATTGTAAACAGAGCTGCAATAAACATGGGTGTGCATATATCTGTTTGTGTGAAGGCTCTTACTTCTCTAGGGTATATTCCGAGGAGTGGGATTTCTGGGTTGTATGGTAGTTCTATTTCTAACTTTTTAAGAAAACGCCAGATAGATTTCCAAAGTGGTTGTACCATTTACATTTCCACCAGCAGCGTATAAGAGTTCCAATCTCTCTGCAGCCTCTCCAACATTTATTATTTTGTGTTTTTTGGATCAATGCCAGCCTTGCTGGAGTAAGATGGAATCTCATCGTAGTTTTAATCTGCATTTCTCTAATAGCTAATGATCGAGAGCATTTTCTCATGTATCTGTTAGCTGCCTGAATATCTTCTTTAGTAAAGTGCGTGTTCATATCCTTTGCCCATTTCTTGATTGGGTTGTTTGCCTTTTTGTGGTTGAGTTTTAACAGAATCATATAGATTTTAGAGATCAGACGCTGGTCGGAGATGTCATAGCTGAAAATTCTTTCCCAGCCTGTAGGTGGTCTTTTTACTCTTTTGGTGAAGTCTTTAGATGAGCATAGGTGTTTGATTTTTAGGAGCTCCCAGTTATCTGGTTTCTCTTCGTCATTTTTGGTAATACTAAAACGTATATATTCTTGATTAACCTAGAAGACTCTGTTGTGACTCACTCCAGTCAGAACAACTAAAACTGAGGAGAACTGCCCTTCTGGGTCAGGATGCTGCCCTTTTGGAGGGTGATTTGACAAAAAAAGACAGGTAGAGGAGGATCCGTGAAGCCATGACAGACAGAACAGCCTACAGCCAATGCCCACCCTCTAGATAAGGGAAAAAGCAGGGTTCTTTGACATATAGTGGTCACCATCGTGAGACCAGCCTCTCTGGAAGAATGTCCCAGGTAACATGGGGTAACCAGTCCCTAAGTAATATTCCTAGACAGGCAGAAATGGAAGTCAGGGTCCCAGGTATTTTGCCATAGGCCTGTAAGTTTTAAACAAACAACAAAAAAAGATGAAAAAGTCAATTCAAGAATTGTTTAGAATTACCTCTTTTCTCCACTTGAGCTCGCAGAACACCCTCTCGAAGCATTCATGCATGTAATTGAACTGAAAAAGAAGTAGCAGCCCTCACTGACTTCTCAAGGCCAGGCACCATGGGGCCAGGCCAGGAACTCCTGCCCTCAGTCAGCCCATCTGCCAAGCTCACTCAGCCTACAGAAAAACCCCCGACAGGCAACGCAAGGCCTGGCTCATCTACTATTCTTTGGCTCCTTCTAGTGGTAACTTCGAGTCAAAGGGGAGATGTGAAATTGCCAGTACTAGCTGGGCCTAAAGGAAAGACAAGATGAACCTGGGGATCTAAGATTCAAAGGGCTCAGATCTCAAGACAACTGCTACCCCTATCTCTCTCTCCATTTACATACATGGCTCATGGAGAACTTTAAGCCCAACCTACATTCCCCAAGCATGCTTCCCCATCTGCCACTCACGTATGGTGTGAAGATTTTAACCCATCGGGGCTTCTTCTCTCCTCGTGCGTATTCAAAACAGAAGGCCATTCCTTCTTCATCTGTATCCCATCGCTGCATCTCATCCCATTCAAATGCTATGACCTGGTTCTGAACAACCGAGAACGAGGGTGTCAGGTCTATAAAGTCTGCGTGTGGGAGTGCTGAGGAGCTTATGTAAGGTGGTTCTGGGCCAGGCAGCAGAAGAGAAATGAATGGAGATGTCTGTATCATTTCAGGGAAAGGACTGACACAAGAATAAAAGTCAGTAGAGTAGCCAGGGAAGTTGAGGATCAGTGTAGTTCCAGTGCCTGTTTGTCTACCCCAGTCAAAACACAGTTTTCATTTCATTTCCCCTCAAGAAGGAACTAAGACATAGCAAGTGAGTGTGTACCTAGGCATCCCCGGAGCTCCGGGCCCTCTTCCTCACCGCCCCCAGCCCCATGCTGAATTCTCACCTCCAGCTGTCCTTCTTCAGTGCAGGCATGCAGTTTAAAGTGCGTGATGCTGATGGCTGTGATGACGTGCCCCTTCCTCCTGGAATCACAGGCACAGTGGGGGAAGATGATTTCATTGTAGCCCTCACAAGTCCTTAGCATATTGAGGTACTAGGCAAAAACAAAGGGGAAATAGTGTTACTATAGAACTAAACCCCAGTGAAGAGATGGTGCAAGAGAAAGAAAAAGAGAACACTCTCACCCAACAACCTGAAATCTTGCCTCTGGTCTCACGCCCAACCCTAAGCTAGGATAGGACACAGACAATCCTTTATCCCACCTCCAACTTCTGTTTTCCCACTTTCAACCCCCTTAAAAATACACACACACACACCACACACACACACACGAAGCCAGAGGAGACACTGTAACCAAGACCCCTAGGGCTAGACAGGACTCCCGATGCCACTTTCACTGTACCTAAGGGATGGCCATCTGATCCAGCCTAATAAATAAGGAAAGGGAGTTGTTGTTTCTTCCCATCTCTTCTCCAATCAAAAGTTAACAATAATCTCAGTGATCATAGTAAGCTACCCCAAATCTCAGATTTGTAAAATGTTAAAACTGAAAGAGACCTTAAAAGCTAGTCATCTTACTGAAACTCAGAGTAGCTATGAGAATTGCTTGAGGTTACAGGTGATAGTAAGCGGCACACCCAGGGTTAGAACCTAGGTTTAATTCCTAGGCCACTACTCCTTTCACTGTCACCAACTAGTCCTCAAAGTAGCCCCACTGTCCCTGGGATCTTCCCCAGTATGTGTCTCCTTAACAAGCACCTGGACCAAACTCAAAGGGACATACACGGCTCTCACAGCACAATGTTATAGGACTAATGCAGAGAGGTCTCTTAACTACTGAATCTCACTCAAATCTCTTGGTCTTTTCTCTACAGTTAAGGCTGGCACCTCTGTTACTCTATTTTGAATTGACAGAGGAGAGAGTAAAGGAAGGAATGTGGGAAAGAGAGTATAATAGGAAAAGAAAATAAGAGGAAAAAATTAAGATTCATGGACTCCGACCTGCTTTCTTCTCAGGGAATGCCTGGGAAACAAACAAAGAGCCTTGGGCCTCCACACCCCCGGCTGTACATGACACAGGAAGAAGTAGGCACGCTGGTGACATGTGCAGGGTGCTGGAGAGAAGGCAAAGGTGCAGCACCCTAGATGATTTCAACTAAATGGGCAGGCTGATTAGAATACACTGGGAGTTGCCTTCTGCCTTACTGAGAGAGAAGAGAGGAACAGACACAGGCACAAAAAGGACACTGGGCAACCCATGGCTCTGCTGTCAATGAAAGGCACCTAAGACCATTGCTCTGCCACCAAAAGCTGTCTAAGAAGACTCACTGGCTCAGGGGGAAAAAAAAAAAATCACACCACATTCTCCCTTCCCTCCTTTGCATGTCTGTTTAGGTAAAATAGCAACTCTGAAGGTGAAAAATTGTAAGGGCAGCCAAGAACACAGGGACAGGGTCAATTTAGAAGAGAGGCTCCGAGTGCCACAAAATATACTTCATCACATCATTTTTCTCCTCTTCTCCCTCCTATCAATCCTACCTCATCCTCCTTTTTGATCACCCTTACTTTATCAGTGGTAAACGTGGGTGCTGCCAACCCTGCTATTGGCATTATGAACAAAAAGAAATTCCTGGTCACTATGCTTTAGTAAATATGACTGGAGTGGACAGTAAAAAAGAGAACTCTTCTGGGGTTAGAACAAGCGGCAAAGATTGGGACAGGAAGCAGTACACAGAAGAGTGATTCAAGAGCTTGAGCCCAGAATGGCCTAGGCTTGAATCCCGGCCCCATCAATTCCTAACTGTGCAACCTTGGGCAAGTTACTTGAATGCAAGTAAATTCACTTAATCCCAGGAACCTTAGTTTCCTCTTTAAAATGGAACACCACCACCTACCTCACAGGGCTATTTGTAAACATTAAATATAAAATATTTAGCACAGTACTTACTATATATTAGGCATTTAATAAATAATAACCAGTTGCCATCTAGTTGATTCTGACTTATGGTGACCCCACGTGTGTCAGAGTACAACTGTGTTCTATAGGGTTTTCAATGGCTGATTTTTCAGAAGTAGATCACCAGGCCTTTCTTCCAAGGCACCTGAGTGAACTTGAACTTCCAACCTTTCTGTTAGCAGCCAAGTGCATTAACTATTGGCACTACCCAAAGACTCCTAATAAATGATAGCTTTAAAAAAGAACTTTAAAAGATCAATAAACTTTGGCCGGAGGGCTGAACCACTTTGGCTGTCTCTCAATAATACTCTGTGAAACGATGTATCTGGAAATTACTTTAAAAACTCTGGGGGCAGAGGGGAGGCGGGGAGCATATGTGAGAGAGAGATGAAACAGGAATGGCAGAAAGTTGATAGCTACTGAAGCTGGGTAATGGGGTAATGGGTGCACAGGGGCTAATTGTACTATCCTTTCAACTTCCTTATGTATTTGAAAATTTCCACAATAAAACACCAAAAGAGAAAGAAAAGTGCCCTGCAACCAGGCCTCTGGCATGCATCCAAGTCAGTCTCCTGGCACACTCATCAGGAACTTCCTACATGCTCGGTAAGAAGCGAATTCTGCTCAAAGCTGCTTACAACCTCTGCAAATGCCAGTGGGTGTCTTGGAGCCTCAAGACAAGTTCTGCTCACATTGGAGGTATCATTTCTGTTTTGAAAAATATTTCTGCCATATTCCTAACTGGGAGTTTTACTGTGTGTATATTTATGTGTAATACATATATATATATTTTTTCTTCCCCCCACGTGTCTGTCAGTTTGTCGTACTGTGGGGGCTTGCGTGTTGCTGTGATGCTGGAAGCCATGCTGCCTGTATTCAGATAACAGCAGGGTCACCCAGGGAGGACAGGTTTCAGCTGAGCTTTCAGACTGAGAGAGACTAGGAAGAAGGACCTGGCAGTCTACTTCCGAAAAGCAGCATTAGCCAGTGAAAACCTTATGAATAGCAGCGGACCATTATCTGATATAGTGCCGCAAGATGAGCCCCCCAGGTTGGAAAGCACTCAAAAGGTGACTGGGGAAGAGCTGCCTCCTCAAAGTAGAGTCGACCTTACTGACGTGGATGGAGTAAAGCTTTCAGGACCTTCATTTGCTGATGTGGCATGACTCAAAATGAGAATAAACAGCTGCAAACATCCATTAATAATTGGAACCTGGAATGTATGAAGTATGAATCTAGGAAAATTGGAAATCGTCAAAAATGAAATGGAACGCATAAACATCGATATCCTAGGCATTAGTGAGCTGAAATGGACTGGTATTGGCCATTTTGAATCAGGCAATCATATATTCTACCATGCTGGGAATGACAGCTCAAAGAGGTATGGTGTTGCATTCATCATCAAAAAGAATGTTTCAAGATCTATCCTGAAGTACAATGCTGTCAGTGATAGGATAATATCCATACGCCTACAAGGAAGACCAGTTAATACGACTATTATTCATATTTACACACCAACCACTAGGGCCAAAGATGAAGAAATAGATTTTTATCAGCTGCTGCAGTCTGAAATTGATCGAGATGCACTGATAATTACTGGCGACTGCAATGCGAAAGTTGGAAACAAAGAAGGACCAGCAGTCAGAAAATATGGCCTTGGTGATAAAAACAATGCCGGAGATCGAATGATAGAATTTTGCAAGACCAAAGACTTCTTCATTGCAAATACCTTCTTTCACCAACATAAATGGTGACTATACACATGGACCTCACCAGATGGAACACACAGAAATAAAACTGACTACATCTATGGAAAGAGACGATGGAAAAGCTCAATATCATCAGTCAGAACTAGGCAAGGGGTCGGCTGTGGAACAGACCATCAATTGCTCATATGCAAGTTCAAGCTGAAACTGAAGAAAATCAGAGCGAGTCCACGAGAGCCAAAATATGACCTTGAGTATATTCCACCTGAATTTAGAGACCATCTCAAGAATAGATTTGACGCATTGAACGCTAGTGACCAAAGACTGGATGAGTTGTGGAATGACATCAAGGACATCATCCATGAAGAAAGCAAGAGGTCATTGAAAAGACAGGAAAGAAAGAAAAGACCAAGATGGGTATCAGAGGAGACTCTGAAACTTGCTCTCGAACATTGAGCAGCTAAAGCAAAAGGAAGAATTGATGAAGTAAAAGAACTGAACAGAAGATTTCAAAGGGCCTCTTGAGAAGACAAGGTATTATAATGACATGTGCAAAGAGCTGGAGATGGAAAACCAAAAGGGAAGAACATGCTCGGTGTTTCTCAAGCTGAAAGAACTGAAGAAAAAATTCAAGCCTTGAGTTGCAATAGTGAAGGATTCCATGGGGAAAATATTAAACGATGCAGGAAGCATCAAAAGAAGATGGAAGGAATACACAGAGTCATTATACCAAAAAGAATTAGTCGATATTCAACCATTTCAAGAGGTGGCAAACGATCAGAAACCGATGGTACTGAAGGAAGATGTCCAAGCGGCTCTGAAGGAACTGGCGAAAAACAAGGCTCCAGGAATTGGTGTAATTATCAATTGAGATGTTTCAACAAACAGATGCAGCGCTGAAGGTGCTCAATCGTCTATGCCAAGAAATATGGAAGACAGCTTCCTGGCCAACTGACTGGAAGAGATCCATATTTATGCCTATTCCCAAGAAAGGTGATCCAACCGAATGTGGAAATTATAGAACAATATCATTAATATCACACGCAAGCAAAATTTTGCTGAAGATCATTCAAAAACAGCTGCAGCAGTATATTGTCAGGGAACTGCCAGAAACTCAGGCCGGTTTCAGAAGAGGACGTGGAACCAGGGGTATCATTGTTGATGTCAGATGGATCTTGGCTGAAAGCAGAGAATACCAGAAGGATGTTCACCTGTGTTCTATTGACTATGCAAAGGCATTCGACTGTGTGTATCATAACAAACTATGGATAACATTGCGAAGAACGGGAATTTCAGAACACCTAATTGTGCTCATGAGGAACCTTTACATAGATCAAGAGGCAGTTGTTTGGACAGAACAAGGGGATACCGATTGGTTTAAAGTCAGGAAAGGTGTGCGGCAGGGTTGTATCCTTTCACCATACCTATTCGATCTGTATGCTGAGCAAATAATACTAGAAGCTGGACTATATGAGAAGAATGAGGCATCAGGATTGGAGGAAGACTCATTAAGAACCTTTCTGGCTGAAAGTGAAAAGGACTTGAAGCATTTACTAATGAAGATCAAGGACCAGAGCCTTCAGTAAGGATTGCACCTCAACATAAAGAAAACAAAAATCCTCACAACTGGACCAATGAGCAACATCATGATAAACGGAGAAAAGATTGAAGTTGTCAAGGATTTCATTTTACTTGGATCCACTATCAACAGCCATGGAAGCAGCAGTCAAGAAATCAAAAGACGCACTGCATTGGGCAAATCTGCTGCAAAGGACCTCTTCAAAGTGTTGAAGAGCAAAGATGTCACCCTGAAGACTAAGGTGCGCCCGACCCAAGCCATGGTATTTTCAATCGCATCATATGCATGTGAAAGCTGGGCAATGAATGAGGAAGACTGAAGAAGAATTGACACCTTTGAATTGTGGTGTTGGCAAAGAATACTGAATATACCATGGACTGCCAAAAGAATGAACAAATCTGTCTTAGAAGAAGTATAGCCAGGATGCTCCTTAGAGGCAAGGATGGCGAGACTGCATCTTACATACTTTGGACATGTTGTCAGGAGGGATCAGTCCTTGGAGAAGGACATCATGCTTGGCAAAGTATAGGGTCAGCGGAAAAGAGGAAGATCCTTAACGAGGTGGGTTGACACAGTGGCTGCAACAATGAGCTCAAGCATAACGATTGTAAGGATGGCGCAGGACCAGGCAGTGTTTCATTCTGTTGTGCATAGGGTCACTATGAGTCAGATCTGACTCGACAGCACCTAATATATTTTTTTTAAGGAGAGAACGATGCTGACAAAAGCAGGAAAGGAGATCAGAAGAGATGTGGAGCTCTACATATCTTGAACTCTCTTTGAGACACTAAGTTACTCTACCTGGGGGCTTCCTCTATGCTGTCTGGGAATAAAGGACTGTTGCCACCCTTTCTTCCCTAATGTAGAGAAAAGCATATGCACTGGAGCCAGACAGAAATGGGTTCAAGCCGCATTTCTAGTTCCACTTCTGACAAGCTATGCCACCTTCGGTAAAATCTGATCTCTCAGCCTTCACTTCTCTGTAAAGTGGGGATAATGCTGGCATGGCTGTTACAAGGATTAAATGAGAATGTACATCAAGCGCCCAGAACAGTATTAGGCACATCATATGCGCCCTTCCTCTTCCCTCTGAATCAGGCTGATTTATCCCTTCATATTTAAGGGTGTTAGTCTTTGAAAGCAAAGGACCTTCAGGGGACTTCCTAATGATGTAAGTTCTAAAAACAACCGGAATGAAAACCAAGGGAACCTGTGGCCTTGGTGAGGTGACAAGACGTAAAAGTCACTGGGGAGACTTAAGGTTTTTTCAGAGTCTCCAATTGGGCAGTATTGCTTCGCTTTAAGTGGGCAACCCCTACATCCTCTGGGTTTGCACAAAGCCAAAGAGGAGAAAGATTTAAAATTTTACACAAATCCAAAATTTCCAAAAGACAAATGAATTTTTGTTTTCAAACATATTCATATAGGTGTCTGGATATGTTTAAAACACGAAATTATCCTGTTCATTCTCCTTTCATATTAAGTTTTGAATATATGTACCCTGAATTACCTTCCTTGACTCACATACCACTTAGCTGATAGTCCCCATCAGGCTGGGGACAAGGAAAGGTATCGCATGGGGCATCTTATAAACCCTCAGTATTCAGCCAGGCAGGTAAATACTGAAATAGGACAGTTATTGAAGCAAAGGTTCAGTACTTAACAGAGCGGAACACTCGGGGTGACTGGCTCAAGGTCCATTCTGGAGACCACTCTGTTCTCCCAAACAACCTGCCAAGGGTCAAACCAGGTCTAAAACAGAAATGAGGGCTTCAGAGGACTCTGGGAAGCCAACTACCTAGAGTAGCAATTCTGAAGCACCTAAAGTTTCAGGATCACCAGGGTGCTTTATAAAAATAAAGATTCCTAGATCCTACCTCCATAGAGCCTGGCTTAATAAACAGTGCATTTTAAACAGGCTTCACAAGTGACTTTCATGTAGGTGGACTGAGAGCCACATTTTGAGAAACATTGACTTTCACACACACTGCTTTGTGTGAAATTATTAAAAATTACATTGAGAAACACTAACATAGGAACTCCTTATGTGTCAGTTCAGTAATAGCAAAATCAGGCCACTCCAGCATAAGAAAAACATAATTTACATGTATCTATTGTTTGTATGGGAGCCCTGCTGGCACAGTGGTGAAGAGCTCGACTGCTAACCAAAAGGTTAGCAGTTTGAATCCACCAGCTGCTTCTTGGAAACCCTATGGGAGAGTTCTACTCTGTCCTATAAGGTCACGATGAGTCAGAATCGACTCCATGGCAACCGGTTTGGTATGGTTTGGTTACATACATAACTTGACATGAGGTTTTCAAGTCAAGAGAATTCCATAAACGTTAAAGTATTTTTTTATACTCAATTCCAATGACTCATGGGAAAAGTTATCAGCATTATCAGTTACACTCTAGTTCTTAACTGGGTGATAATAATACATAAACTTGAGCCTAAAAATAATTTCATAAAGATTACTGTGCCTATCAAATTCCGCTTTTCTATATGTTGCCACAGAACAACCCTAACCCATTTATTTCTCTAGCACCTTGCACTGTGCCTGGCATATACTTGGTATTCAACAAGTACTTTTTTGTTGAATGCATAAACGGAAGATACTATGTTTGAAGTAGAATATGTGCAAAAAATCAATATGTATTTCACACTGGTATATTAGAAGCCCTTATGCAATGACTTTGATTTTTGTTCTCTTTTTAGAAACAGGGAGACTGCTGGCTTTGGCAAAGGCAAACAACTATTGTAGAGCTTGATGGCCCCTTGGCTGGCCCTTTCCACCAGAAAGATGCAGTTGCGTTAGTCAGAATCATGCACTAATGTATAGAAGACAATACCATTATCTTAACACATGAAGTGGAGTTTTAAAACCCTGTTTCAAAAACAAATTTCTGTCTTTATACAGTGCAATTTCCTTAGCTAAAATTCAACCCACAGTTAATTATATTTCAAAGACTTTTGTATTGTCTATTTTAGTCTGATGGAAGAACATAGATAAGATGGCTCCTTGGTCTTTGGCAATTTTCTAAAGCAAAGAGATTTATCACTTTTCATCATATAAGTTACAAAATAACTCTCCTACCTACACATAAGAGTATGGGCTAAATTCAATGGCTGACTTGTTTACATTCTTATCCCAATTCAATTAATTTAAATGGATGAACATTCCCTTATAAAAATTGCGCAGAAGATACAAAAGAAATTTAAGTGACCTATCCGAATCACTGTCAATGCCTTATGTGAAATCATTAAACATTCTAATTGTAAAAATCCAACTATATGTAAATTTTCCAAGAGAGAAATTTAAAAATGCTGTGAGTGAAACTTTTTGTAAATGTTCTCTGCAAATTTTATTCCTGATAATTTCTATCCCTCTATTATGGCAGATACAAATTGGAAACTAATTTTAAAACATCTAAAGAACACTCCAGGCAGCCCTGTCCAGCAGAACTTTCTGCAATGATGAAAATGTTCTATATCTGCACTGACCAATCGACTCGATGGCAACGGGTTTGGTTTTTTTTTTTTTTGTTTAAGCCACATATGGTTGCTCGGTGCTTAAAATGTAGCCAGTGTATCTGAGGAACTGAATTTCAAGTTTTATTTACTTTAAATTTAAACATTCCCATGTGGCTAGTAGTCATAGAATCAATTAGCACAGCTCTAATCAAAAGCACTATTGAGCATGGATATTTAAGCAACTGCAGAAATAAAAGCCATAAAAACAAATTATTTTGCTGTTGTTAAATCACAACTAATTTCTTATGTTAAAATCTAAATATCAGTTCTCACAAAATTTTATCTTTACTATATTATAATGTTTTGCACATCTTTTGTTTTAGTACATTTTTGTTTATCAAAAGAATACTTTTGGTTCTTATCAACAATAATGTTACATACCTATGTACAGCACTCTAAGCTTTCTGTGTGCTAAATGCAAGAACACAATTGACTTTGAACCCTCTCCCCGCCCCTTTTTTTAATTAGTTAAGCCACTGACCAGGCTGCGACACATTTAAAAATGGCTGGAACAACAGGTCTAAAGGAGCATTTCTAGAAGGGGCTACAGGGACTGTAAACCTACCATGACCATTTTCCTTTGTTCATACAGCTTCTGTAACTGGTAGGACTTTTCCTCTGCTTTGATATAACCTTTCTTCACATCATCGACAGCCTGTCACCACAACAAAGGCAGGGAAGAAAAGAACGTGAAATAATTATCAAATGAGTTCTTGCTAAAAATAAAAAGACACAGATTCATTTTCAGAATAAGTCTTATCCGTCTGAACCAACACCATCATTGTCAATGAGCTCTGCCACACGGATATATTTCCTGGAACATAAAAAACCCAAACCCAGTGCTATCGAGTCGATTCCAACTCATAGCGACTAATTAGCACTTAAGGAGTGTCTGGAATGTGCTAAGGATAGTTCTAGGCCCTGTGTGAGGGATATGGTTTCCGGTGCTAAGAGACTTAAATTGTGGCTAATTTATACATGTGAAACAACTGCAGAACAATGAAAGGCAGTATACAATACTGCATTAAAGGTAACATAAAAAAAAAAAAAATTTTTTTTTTTAACATAAAGAAGTAGCAAAAACGTGCGGTGCAGACAGTAAGTGACATACTGCAGTCAGGATACGATTGCCCATTGGTAATTATAGTTATCAGGGAAGCCTTGGTTGTACCCTGAAGGCTAAATAAAGTTAAATAGGAGAAACTATGAGCTGAAGTCAAGAAACAGGAATGGGTTTGAGCTTGTATACATTCGGGAGACAGATATGTCTAATTTGAATAAAGGGTACACATTAGGGGACAGTAAAACATAATGCTGGATGGGCAGGTTAACAACAGATTATGGAGGATCCTAAAACACAGGCACAGAAATTTAGACTTAAGAAGGCAGACAGGAGTGAGCTAAAAAAAAAAGCATTAAGAAATTGTTTTTCTGAAGTAAGTCTGAAATGAATCTGAGTGCCAAATGAATTAAGTTCAGGAGGGAATGAAATAAAGGAGACCAATGATATCATGGTACCTGAAGCATGAAGCAAAACAGGACCTTAAACTAGGGTGACAGCAATGGGGAGAGAGGAAGTGACAAATCTGAGACAGTGAGTGAAAAAAATTCCAACAGGCCTTGATATAGACATGAAGGTACCTAGATATGAAATGCTCCTTCTAAACTTCTAGATCAGGTCTAGAAATATGTATACACTTCCCAGCCTCACTCAAACACCTCTCCACCCCAAGAAAAACTTGAAAAATCTGATAGAAGGGAAAACGGATCTTTGAGAGAAACAAACAAACAAAAAAACACAACAAAGCAAATGTAATCATTTGTCCAGGCCATTCAGAATCCAAGCTGAGATACTGCAAGGATACCCTGGATAACCTGTGCAGGCACCAGGCAGAGGTGCAATGGAACCTTTATAAGAAGACTGCTGACTTGGGCAACCTGAGCTCTGCTCTCATTTTGTGAGTATGGGTCAAAATACTTTAAAGACTGTTGCCATCAAGTCAATTCGGACTCATAGTGACCCTATAAGACAGAGTAGGCCCTAGAGAACTGCCCCACAGGGTTTCCAAGGCTGTAATCTTTATGGAAAAGGAGCCCTGGTGGCACAGGGGTTAAGGGCTGGCTGTTGGAACCCACCAGCTGTTCCTTACGAGAAAGATGTGGCAGTCTGCTTCCTTTTGGTTAGCAGCCAAGTCCTTTAATCAATGCACCGTCAGGGCTCCGTTCCAAACACCAAAACCCCTCTCAATTTGCTTGAACGTTCATTTTTTTTTTTGTAAATTGCTGACACTTCTCATCTGCTGTGGTCTCCTTTCCTGTTTCTCTTTGTCTTTGTGGGTACATGCCTTTTTAATTCCATTACTGTTATTTTAGTGAGCTTTCAGGAAGGAGCAACTTAAATATATGTGTTCAATCTGCCAGGTTTAACCAAAACTTAAACACGAATTTATTCATTTTTTAGAGAAAAAGGCTCTTTATCATCATTATTATCTAATATTTCATCAATTCTAAGTTACACATTTTAACATCTCTAAAACTGGGATGTATCTTACAATCAACAATGGATCAGTTTAACTGTCAGGCTTTTTTTCTTTCTTAGCAGTATATAAAATAACTGTACCTTACAATCAATGACATCTTAGAATTGGTGAAATACAGTAGTATTAGATATTCCCATCATCAAAATATGATATAAAAAGTATATAAAACTTCATAAGGGAAAAAAATGTAATATTATTTTCCAAAACATACAATTGTTCTAGTCTAATCACTTGAGGCAATCATCTGTGTTCAAAAAAGCTGCTGGATATAAGATACTGCTACAAAAGCAATAGCTTTTCTAAATATCTACATATTTTACTTTTGTCTTACAGTTTTATAATTCAAAAATCAATTCCACATGCTCTGCCTCATTTAAATTTTTATACTTACTAAAAACAAACGAACAAACAAACAAAAACTGTGAGGTACTATTATTCCCCTTTAACAGATCTCAGCAAAGCTACGCTAAGGATTTACCTAATGTAGAGGTTGTACTTGAACCAGATACTCCGACTCCTAGCTACTGATTTTTCTGTTCCAACAATTCAAAGGAAAAAATATTCCATTCATAGTTGTAATAAAAATATCATGTAAGCAGGAATTAATTTCACGGGGGGCATAAGTAAAACATAAAACTACAGAACACTATTTGGAGAAACAAAAGAGGAGTTGAATAAAACAGAAACATTATGCACCTATTAGGGAATCTACATTTAATAAAGATAGTGATTCTTCTCAAGTTAAATTACAAATTTAACAAAATTCCAATAAAAATAGTAATAGGATACACTTTGTAAAACATTATGAAACAGGTTAAAAATTATTTGGAAAAACGCAATGGGCAAGAATATCAAGTCTTTAAAAGAAGACAGCTTTAGCCTTACCAAATATTAAAATGTATTATAAAGCAACAACAATCAAATGGGAGTGTTGAGTCAAAAATAGAAAAACGGGTCAATAGAGACCCAAAATACAGGCAATATATAAAAACAAATTTAATAAAAGACAAGTTAAGCATAGCACACTAGGAAAATAAATCATTTAATACCTTCTGCTGGGCCATATCTGAATTGCAAAACAGAGAAAATTTAACTTAGACCAACCTTTCATACCATGTACCACAATAAACCCCATGTAAAGTATTAAATATTAAAAATAAAATATTGGAAATTACAAAAGAATAGCACACTCATACTTACTATTGAGGAGAGAATATGTACTGATAAGTGAAGCAACAGAAATTACAAAGGAAAATATAGATAAATACTATTACATAAAATGTGAAAACAAAAATCAGTAACGCTGAGAAAAAAATGGAATAGAGTAAATATTTGTAAAAATGACAAAGGTTTAAAGTTTAAGACAGAGTCAATGTACAGCAACAGTTCAACACAACAAGAACATAATTAGTAAATCACAAGAACTCATTCAAAAGAAAAACACGTACACAGAGTGATGTTACAGAAGTTGACAATAGCACCACTTCTAATCGTACACTCAAAAAACACCCTGGAATAAAACGGAATGATTAAACAACATATAGTACACTAATTCAGCCATGAATGAAATATGGAAGAATTTTACAGGTAATTAAAAACAGGAAAAAAAAAATTCCGAAATTATATCTACATTAGGATTATAACTATGTAAAAATTACACGTCCATATAAAGACCTAATGCCAGATTTAAGGGTAAACACTTGTTGGAAAAGATCATAAAAGCAGACTTCCAGGTAGGGATGGCAGGTTAAAAACAAGCATCTACTCTTACTTCCTCCTAAAACCCCACTAAAATGTCCATAAAGTGATTTTTTTTTTTTTTTTTTAAGGAAATAAACAATAAACCCGCAGGGGAGAATGGGAAGAAACAACTAGAATAAAATTTTGGAATCTGGAATGCAGATGGATGAGTAGTAACTGAGAAAACGGGAAAAAAAAAGATGTCTAAACTGATAGTGGAGCCCTAGTGGCGTAGTGGTTAAGGGCTCGGCTATTAACCAAAGAGTTTGCAGTTCAAATCCACCAGCTGCTCCTTGGAAACCCTATGGGGCAGTTCTTCTCTGTCCTAAAGGGTCACTATGAGTCGGAATCAACTAGATAGCAATGGGTTTGGTTAAACTTGTAATGGAGAAAGTGGTGGACCGCTCTAATTTATACCACAAAATCACCAAAAGACCCATGAGTGGTGGCACTGGTGGTGTGGCTAAAATAAGGAGGCTTCATTGAAAGCCTATTTAAGTAGCAGTCTATTTCTCAGATGCTCTCTCCTCCACTCTGTGCAGCCAAAGGACTGCCACCTCAATGCCAGCAGAAGACTGGAGGTTTGGTCTCTCTACAGTGAAGCACACAGTCAATAAGGTCCAATCACATGCTGGGCTACGATCGGCTCTGTAGTCTCCCAATCTTAAATTTCTGCAGATCAGTGTGTTAGTAGAACGCCTCTAACATGAACAACAGAGAAGAAAAGAAACATGCAAACAATAAAAACAAGAAAAGAGGTAGAATATGCAGGGAGAAGAAAACCAATTTTTTTTTAAATTACTATTTTTAATATCCACAGAAAGTCAAAAAAAAATTATAGCCACAAAACAAGAACTGAATATTATACAATAAAAGAACATTCAGAGAACAAAAGAAAACCTCTGGAAATTAATAACGTAAGAGCACACAGAAAAAATTCAACAGCAGGACTAGAAGATAAATCTGAGTAAATCTTCCAGAAAGCAGAACAAAAAGAAAAAGAAATTTAAATGTGAGAATAAGAAAATTGGGACAAAAAAAATTGTGGCAGACCAAGAAGTCTCATGTCAGAATAACAAAAGTTCCAAAAGGAGAGAACAGAAAATGAAAGAGAGGAAATTATCAGTTGAGTAATTCAACAAAATTTGCCAGATCAGAAAGACACAAATTTTCCACAGAGGGCCCAGCATAATAGCTGAAAACAGACCCTCAGCAAAGCATGTCACTTTGAAATGTGAGACTGGTGGAGACAAAAAAGACCTTATAAGCTTCCAAAAGGGAAAAAAGGTTACATATAAAGGTATTGGCATCAGAATGGCTTTGGACTTCTTAATAGCAACACTGGATGCTAAAAAGATGATGCAGCAATTGCCTAAAATTTTTGAGGGAAAATAATTTTCAACCTAGATCTGTATATCCAACCCTAAAATTTATCAAGTGTGAAGACAGAACAAAGGTATCTTTAGACATTCAAGATTTAAAAACACTATCTCCCATGTACCCTTTTCCAAGAAGCTCTGAGAATGTGTTTCACCAAAGCAAGCAAGAAAAAGAAGACGTGTACGCTAACGCTGGAAATTCCAGACAGGAGACGGTGATGGAAAAGGCAGTATCAGAATGACAGCTGTGCACCCCAGTACGGCGCCACCAGTTCAGACTGGGATAGGCCAAAATGCTCCACGAGAGACTTCTTCAGAAAGTGGAAATTGATAGAATATCTGATGGGTCTGACTGTCTTTAGAGGAGATATAGACAGCTGGTAAAGGGTCTAGTGCTGAATGGAAAACCAAGCAAATGAAAAAGGAGGGTGATAACAGAGAAAACGAAATGTTATGAAGGGAGCTCTGCTATAGATTTCATTATTTATGGAGTCTAATAATGTAAACATTAAATAATGACCTAACAAATATTATAATTTGACTATATTAAGAGAATAGGGAAGATGAAAAAGGTATGACTATGTGTGAGAATGGGGGAGGAAAGAGAGCTGAAGTCTCATCTGCCACAGTGGGAAATTAAGAGATACTGCTGCAATCTGAAAAATCTAGTAGTACCAATATAACACCAAGCTCTCACAGAGACATGAAGGTAAATACCTAACCAAACCAAAATACCAAGTAGCAACCAAAAACAAAGTAAAAGAAGTGAAAGTGGTGGTTGCCTATGGAAGCAGATGAGGGTAAGTGGGGCAACTACTATTTTTCATTATAAACCTTCCAGAACTATTTGTTGCTTTAAACTCTGTGTATGTCTGTACAAAGTCATAATGCTCATTTTGTTGTTAAAAATAATAGTGTTGATATTTTTGCTTTTATAAACTTATTTATCTTTTGTGAAATGGGATAGAACATTTTACAAGTGTAACTAAGACCCAGGAGCACAGTGGCTTATTACCCAAGTGTTCACACTGAACTGGCAGATTAACCACTACATGCAAACAGAAAAAGAAATCAGTACTTCCCAGGAAGATCAATCCACCCACCTGATGAAAGAAGTAGGTAACTGCAAGGTCATTGTCATTTAAGAGGATTTCTTCTTCTGTTGTAAAAAGCCACTTCCGAATGGTCAGGCAGGTGCCTGGCACAGCTGATGTATAATTCTGGACGTAGAGTTTGTGAGGAAATTCATTAGGTGCCAGCTTACGTACTAAAGAGAAGAGAAAACATAAAGCTGGAGTGAAAGGCCAGATAAGGAGTCTCCCTAGTATAAACTGTTTAAGGCAGAGCAAGAAGGGCAGATTATTATTAACCAAATGAGATCAGGGTATCAGCTCCGATCCATCACGGAACTCTGCTTAGGGAGCAAAAAAATAACTTTGTCCAGCCCAATCTGCCTCTTCTAACTATGACTATGCCCAGATGAGCCTCAAACTGACCTGAATGACAGCCCCTTCAGTTAACGTGCTGACTTTGCAGACAGCACCAATTCCAAATTCAGTTAAAACATCTGACCCATTATCTGGTAAGTTACAGCTGATGTCTACTGAGTATCTTTAAAGAAAGCCTCCCCCCTTACTTACCCAGCTGTGATGCATAAGAATGTCTCAAGTGGCAATTCTCAGTGAATTGCTGTTATTATAAAGAGCTGAAAGGTTCTTGTTATTCTCCACCCGCTCTCCCTAACAGTGCCCAACCAGGATAAACAAACGCCACGACTTTTAATCTCTATACTTTCTTTCTTCAGAAAAGCATAGAGTTTTCTTCTCTTGATGTTTACTTGGCTTTACGATGCTGAAAAAGGCAGATTTAATATCTCCTGGTTCCCTAGTAATCCTTTATAACATCATTTGTATCAACCCTGTCAGACCGTGGAGTCCCTGGGTGGCGCAAACAATTAAGCACTCAACTACTAACTGAAAGTTTGGTGGTTTGAATCCACCCAGAGGTGCCTCAGAAGAAAAGCCTGGTGATCTGCTTCCAAAAGGTCACAGTCTCAAAAACCCTATGGACTGCAGTTCTACTCTGACACACATAGAGACGCATGAGTTGGAAATGACTAGAAAGCAACTAGTTTTTTTTTTTTTTGTCAGGCTTTAGGGACTTAGGAAGAAAAAGAAGAAGAGGAATATGACTGCTTGAGGGGGAATCAAGGTTGCTCTACCTTGACCTGGGACCATAGGGGACCCAGGTCTAACAAGCTCCTCTCCCCCTTTCTGGGATGAGGAAGTCTATTCAACCAATATTATGCCTGTCATTTCTGGACTTAGCCTCGGTGTGTGTGTGTAAATGTTGTGGAAGAGACCCATAAACTGTAGGAAATCTGTGTCATGCAGAGCAAGCCACAGACTTCCTCCCTCTTGTGCAAGCAATGTGCCCATCATCCCTAGGTATTCTAAAATAAAATATAACAGAAACTTCCTGTCACCATGCAGTAAAATTTCCTAGGAAGTGGGAAATCTACTCACACAGAAACTTAAAACATGTGCACTAAAGTGTAATAAGCTTTTAATGAAGTGTCTCTTTCTAACTCCTGGAAACAAAAAGCTACTTATTCTTTCTTAAAAATCTTTACTCAACTGTGACTAAAAGACAAAGCCCTCTTTTTAAGGCTGTTGCATTGGGATTTGTGAATTTTGAACACTGGATTTAAAAGAACTTCATGAAAGTATCTGATTCAGCTCCGGGTATAACTTACAAAAGAGGGAAAAAGATCAACAGTGATCAGACACCCTAATAACCTGAGCTTAACAGGATTTGCCCGGTCTGCTTGTTGGAGGCAATCCTGATGAGAGGGCTCTCCCCTTGCCTTCAAGCTCTTCACTGGGCAAATAGTTTCAATCTGACAGTTTCTGGAAACATCAGTCAACAGTATTAGAATAAAATACCCCAAAACAATATTTAATATTAGCCACTGGCACTTACCAAAGGAATGATTGATCACTTCAAATAAAGCAAAGTAATTCACCGTTGTACTGTCCATGCCAACCTTTGCTGCAATAGCCTAAAGTATAAACAGGATAGATTAGTTTCAGGAAAACTAAATCAGACAGTTCCGTGAGAAAAGACAGGCGTATGAATGCAGAGGGGAGAGAAGGGGCTCTGCCATTTTGGCTTCACAAACATTAAATTCCTGGTTCACAGCTATCCTATCCTTCTTTGCATATATGTGTACATGCACTCATGCACGTGTATTGTGAAAGAAAAGGGGAAAAAATACCTATATTTCATCTCTAAGTATGAGTTTTCCCCTCTAATACCAGCTGATAATGGTCTCTCCTTAAATATCAGCTTTCTTCTCTAAAACAGGATTCTATCCCAAGAGGGTCCTTTTAACAGCACTTACAAAAATGTGCTTACAATAAAGACAGAGTAAGAAGAGCCTACATATCCAGTCTCACAGAGTCCACCTACATTTAATACTGGTTGTTAACACACAAGGGTTACAGCTTTGGTTCTTGAGCTTAAGCTATTTTTGTCAATTTTTTTCATGGTTCACAAATTATTTTTCAGGTGATCCATGTCTCAGGCTGGGGACATTAGGTACCTCCATTTCCTAAGAATTACCATCATTAATATACACATAAAAACAGCAAAATGTTGGGACAACAGAGGCATTATTAAACAAGTATCAGTTCTTCCCTCTAGGAACTAAGGCTCTAATTTGTCAAAAAGAAGCTGAAATAATAGACTGGCTTATAAAATAAACAATATCACCCATGAATGCTGTGCTCCCTTAAATAATCAATTACATGAGACCAAAGAGTCAACATTTACCCTAAAACAAAGATGAGAAGCTAAGGAGGGGCAGGGAAGGTAGATCAACGGAAACAACAAAAAGAATGGAAATAATGAGCATGTTGACACATTGTGAAAAATGTAACCAATGTCATAGAACAAGTTGTATGAAAACTGTTAAATGGAAACCGAATTTGCTTCATAAACTTCCACTTAAAACACCATAAAATATTAAAACAAACAAACAAAAAAACCAAACTTGAAAGAATCAGTGACCAAATAAAATGGAAACTGAAATTACATACAAAACACAAAGCAAAAAATACAAACTAGGAGTACCAAAATTTCAAGTTCAATCCCAATCTAAATAAGATATTAATTAAACAAGGTAAAAATACTGAATATTAATTAGTGCCTGAGTAAACCAAATATGATTATATCCCTTCTTCCCATATCTGCTCACAGATTAGGCCTAGGTTCCTCCTTGATGTGAGGAAGTAACTAGGGAGTGTAAGTGTTTTAAAATACCACTCTGTACTGCACTGGAATAGAAACGGAAATGTTCTCAAGAGCTGAAAATGGCTCTTAGCTAGAAGTCTCAAAAACAAGGGTGGGGGGAAAATACAAAAACACCAGGCCTTGCTAGAAAAACATTGAAAAAAGCAAAAGAAAATAAAACACAACATCAGCAAGCTGTAAAATTAGTGTTTTCCTTACAACTGCTTCACCACTGTATAATTGCAGAAATAACCTCAGCTCCTGAATAAACCCTTTGCCAGAGATACAGTCTATGGGTAAATGTATGGGGGACAAATTTTTTGTTTGCTACAAAGGAAAAATAAACATTAATACCCAGAAACCTGTCTCCCTGAAAATACTGATCAAATCATGGTTAATGGCCAATAAAAAGGCCTAAAAGCAATGATTATACCCAGCACTACATCACAGTCTTTAAATACCATCTCTTTACCCAGGATTACTTGGGTAAATGGCTGATTCTAGATCTATGGTAGAAATATATAAAGATGAGCCTGGGACAACTTGTATCAAAAGGCAAGCAAGCCATCTTAAACAAACCAGTAGCATCAGAAGAATACAGGAGCAGCCAGGAAGGAGGTTCCATTGGCCAAAGATGGAACAATGTGAGCATCAAAAAAGATAATATATGCTATCGATTAAATCACACTATCTAAAATCCCACATGATACTGAATAAATAAAATAATTATCCCACTGGACTTCAACCAGGGCACCAATGCTTTGCTCTGAAAATTGGGAATAAAATAATTAAATATTTATCCTCCCTTTCCTAAACAATTTCAGGATAATTAAGTTGCCTTAGTTGATAAGAAAAAGTTCTTTATAGAAAAACTCCAGCTTATAAATGTGGAAGAAATAGGAGAATTAGAAAATCACCACTTTGTAACCCTTAATGAAATTGTTAAGGCAATAGTCATCAATGGATACACTCATTCGAAGATCAGTGGGGTGCTCTACAATGGAGAGATCTGGTTATCACCGCTTATGACCCCTAAACCTATTGATTAATCTTAATATCACTGAAAGTAGGATAGCCTGATATTGTATACCTCCTGTTGGGAAGCAAGATGAAGTATACAGCACCAATTACAAAGTTTAAAAAAAAAAACTGAACCTGAACCTAATCAAGTCTCTAGAGAAAATTTCCATTTATAGCAAATACAAGGAGACAGAAGGGCATATTAAATGACACCACAAGGAAACAAACAGGTAAATTCAGAATGTGGGGCATTCCACGGGACACTGGCCCAATTTCTGCAACAAAACAATGGCATGGAGGAAAAAAAAAAAAACAGGTAGGGGACTGCTCTATATTAAGGCGGACAGAAAAACCAAATGTGCTGTGAGGACCTTGTTTACAACCAGATTTTAAGAAAACAACTATGAAAATCATTTTTAGACAACTGGAAAAATTTGATTATGGATTAGTTATTAGGTAATACCAAGGAAATACTGTTAATTTTTTTAGGTTTGATAATGGCATTGTGGTTATGTCCATATATTTTAGAGATTCGTGCTGAAGTATACAGAGGTCCAGTAATATGGGATTAAAAAAAATACTTAAAGAAAAAGGAAAAACAAAGGATAGATGATGCAAATTTGGCCAAATCTTGATAATTACTGAATATTAGTGATGACTATATGGAAGTTCACTGTACCACTGTGTTTTCATGCATGTTGTTTTTTACAATAAAAGGGGGGTGGTTAATCACAACTACTTCTTGTTAATTGCCATCAAGTTGATTCTGGCTCATGGCACCCCATTCTGCAGGGTAATGGGTTTTCAAGGCTGTGACTTTTTGGAAGCAGACCACCAGGCCAGTCTTCCAAGGTGCCTCTGGGTAGATCTGAACTGCCAGCCTTTCAGATAGTAGTCAAGAGCTTAACCATTTGTGCCACTCAGGGACTCCTAATCACAACCACTATAAGCTGGCATTTTTAACGCCCCTTTCTTTCACGGAGGGCAAAGTATTTTACATTAATAATAACAACAACAATAGCAGCTAACATTTAGTAATACTGATAATGTGCCAGACACTCTAATCACTTTACACGTATTAACTCATTTAGTTTTATATCATTCAATGTCAAGTCTACTTGTTCAAGTTTAATTTACCTGATAGACTTGGTCTGTAGTACTGTTCTTTTTAACCCTGACTGTAACTGTTGTTCCATCTGGTAATGCTACTCTCAGCTCTACGTCGGACACACCATTGTAGTTCTGGGAGGAAAGACACAGAGAAAGAATTTATGACCGACTTACCCTCTCTGTAACATGCTGGCTAAACAATAACCTAAACATACGATAAAGTGAGTTCCAATGAAAGGGGGGGAAAAGATACCTTAAAAGTCAATATATTTATAAGTCATAAAGCTGACTTTAGGCTACAGCATAAGTTAACTTTTAAGATTAACAAACAGGAAAGAAACATGTTCAATTCAACTGTTCACATTTCAAAACAGAAAGCTTGTATGAAGCAGTCTAGGTCAAACACAGATGAGATTTCTGAGTTACTTCTCTTACCCCATCTGGAAACTAAATATGAAAGGAGAAAATAACTGATAATGCTAGTTGCAACAATATTCTCGGGTTTTAAATGGTTAGGCATACTAGATTGGCTTGAGTGGTATACTAAGTTCCCTTCTGAACCCTGAAGTAATCATGGTATCTTTGAAAAGAAAAACGTATGAGGTTCAAGAATCTGAATTAGTCTAATGCCAGTTTTCTTTTAGCAAAGATAAACAATTCTTATTCTCCTTAACTCAAAAGAAATCCTTATTCTCTTCTTGTTGATGATTAACACATTCTTCTAAGAGATTTTTGACCTTGTAATTCTCATTAGAAGGAAATAACTATTTAGGAACAAGTCCACCTTCATCTCACACTTGAAAAAAAGTACTACTCATTGCTTAAAACCATCCTAAGCATTACTTTATTATAAGCCCTTGTCTACAAGAAACTTACAATCTAGTAAAATAATTAGTGGATAGCACACTATTTAGTATATTAACGTTGACTATTCATTGTCCTATTCAATTAAGATTTACTAAGTACCTATATAACATGCTTGACACTGTGGTTAAAAAAAAACCCAGTGCCACTGAGTCGATTCCGACTCATAGCGACCCTGTAGGACAGAGTAGAGCTGTGGTAGGAACTGGGGATCAAAGACGGTCAAGAGCTAGATCTTACCTATGGGTGGCTCACACTCTTTAAAACAAACAAAAAAACCAGTTGCCATCAAGTCAATTCTAACTGATGGTGACTTCATGTGTCTCAGAGTACAAATGTGCTCCATTAGGTTTTCAATAGCTGTGATCTTTCTGAAAGAGCCCTGGTGGTACAGTGGCTAAGGCGCTTAGCTAACCAAAAGGTCAGCAGTTTGAACCCACCAGCCAGCCGCTCTGTGGGAAAAAGATGTGATAGTCTGTTTCCGTAAAGCTTTACAGCCTTGGAAACCTTATGGGACGGTTCTACTCTGTCCTATAGGATCTTTATGAGTTGGAACTGACGCAACAGCAGTGGGTTTGGTTTGGGGATCTTTCCGAAGTAGACTGCCAGGGCTTTCTTCTGAGGGGCCTCTGGGTGGATTCAAACCACCAACCTTTCAGTTAGTAGCCAAGTGCTTAACCATGTGCGCCGCCCAAGACTCCTAACTCACTCTAGTAAGCTAGAACTATAAAGTAATAGTCTTATTGTTGGAGAATGATATAGCAACAAGATGATAATTGAGTAGTACTGACTGTAAAAATTCTTGATGAAATGAAAAATTAATGACTTGAGTCATCAGAGACAGCTTCGAAGAGAAGATGGATTTGGTATAAGGTCTTGAAGGATAAGCAGGATACATATAAAAAAGATGCAGAAAAATATAGTTGTTTGGAGAGTTTATGGCAAAAACTCAATCCATACTCGGTATGTTTCTTTTCCCCCCACATGGAGCTGGGAGGTAAATAGTCACTGTAAGGGTTATTCACCTACCTCATCTGATTCTGATAGAAATTCCTGCATGATGTCGCTCTCACCAATGACTCGTATTGAACACACTATAGAAAACAAAGATAGAATCTGTTGTGAGGCCTAAAATTAAGAACATTAAAGTCAATAACATATCATGGTGAAGTACAAATCATCAGTGGCAGTCAATGCTAAGGCATATGTAATTTTAAGACACGATAGTCATTCATCTAAATATGGTCTAGAAGAGAGGAATAATAGAAGGTACAAAGATGCAGTTTGCTAAAAATATTAAACAGAGCCAAAGGAAGTTACTCAGAAAAAAACTGTTTTAAATGTTCAGTAAATCTGACTTTGCAGTCTGTGTGAACTATTAATAAGCTACAACAATAGCGCATGAGGGAAAACAGGCAGTGGAAGGGAAAGGTGAATCAGGAATAAACTAAATACAAAAGGAAAATATTCATTTGGCCTAGAAACAGGTCAGCCAGAGAACCATAAGCATTTAAAGCCACTTTGGAAAAAATGAATAGGCAATTAAGTATTTGACTGAGCATATCTTCTCACCTCACTGACTTCAGCTTCAATACAACTCCCCCCTCAAAAAAAAAAAAAGGAGGGAAGGAAAGCAGGAAGGTAGGTAGTTAATCGTCCAAATCTAAGAAAGTTAATTTCCTGACACTCTCATGAGGATGGTAAATTACGCTGAAGATTTTTACTTCCATTTCATTAAAAAATTGTACCTTTTCTCATTTCCCAAAGGCTGAGTTTAGAGGCCATTCCACTTTAGAAAAAAGCTAAAAACGAATGAGAAGTTTCACTACCTTCTATGAGGGAAATGGCTTTTCTTCAGGGATAAGGCTTCTACCAAAGTTAAAAAAACAAAAACAAAAACAACTAGATCAGCTAGTTCTTATACAAGGACACAAAGACACAGAATAACCAAATACCAGATAAGACCATTATCCTATTAAACGAGTATTTTAAAGAAAAACCCATAATGCAGCCGGCAGATTATAAAGCTATAATGTAGTGAGGCAAGGTCTCTTCTCTGAGCTACAAGATGAACTATCTTATTTAGGAGATCTGTGTCAATTTCCTCCCATCTTAGGATAAACAAATGCTTCGGTATCCACTAACTCCTAATGTATTCTTTGGAAGCTCCTAGATAACACGTACATTTCAATACTTCTTCCTATAACCTACTTAGATAATGGGACTTTAGATTACCTACAACTCAGCAAACCTATTCAAGAAGACCTGTAAGAGGAATAAAAGAGTTTTTATATAGTATATACCAGGCAGCATGAGTCATTTTAAAGAAAATGTCTTAAATACTGTCCACTTAGTTCCCTAATAAATTCAGCATAAAAATCCACTGGTGAGTATATCTGTATGTGTTTACTGGCAAATAATACAACCCTATAAATACAGGTCCTTAATGCATTGAAAACTAATCATGCATTTTTCTGTTGTTGTTAATGTCTAGTGAGCCAGTAAAACATAGAATATTAATCACTGTACTGGACATTTCTGTCCAGGGCCTTCAAAGCTCAGATCACTAAACGCCTGTAGTCAGAAACTTGACTTTCACTATATTGAGTTACAGGAAATTTAGTTATGAAGTTTAGGAGTTAAACTATGTACCTAGACCCTTTGTCTACTCAAGACGGTGGAGTATAATGGGCTGGCTTACCTTTTTCTAGATATTCTTCCAACCCACGACGTCGGGCATCTAATTGCTGTTCTGATAATGAGAATGGCCATTTCCCTGGAAGTCGGGGAAATGTAAAGTTGGCAAACTCTCTCTTCAGGTTCTGGTGTAGGATGGCAAACTCTCGGTACCGCTTAGAACACAGCTGCCTCCCTGCCATGTAAACATTGTATACCTGGTGAAGGAGAAGAGCAAAAAAAAAAGAGTCTATTTACTACAGATGAAACCACAGAACCATCTAAGGTCAGGTTCAGATGGATATCGGTTAGGTGAATTCTGCTATGTACTTAACAGAGAACATGTTCAAGGTCACTTGCAAATAAGACTTATATTTAATAAACATGCCAGAAGTTATATGCACAAAAGAGGGCTGCTTCCTTGGAGCCGTGATTTTATTTTTACTATTAAAATTACTTCAACACACTATTTTAAGTATTTTCAAAGGCAATTACCAGTTTTTGAGGATGGATTTTATTTTCAGAAAGTTAAAGTCATTCAAGGTCAAGACAAACAAACAAGCAAGCAAATTTGGAGGGGGATGTAAAACACTAGGGTTGATTATAAAGCAATGTGAGTGGTATTTCTATGTGGCCCAAACTGGCGCTAAATCCCCAAACCAAACCCATTGCCATCAGGTCTATTCCTACTCATAGCGACCCTATGGGTCAGAGGAGAACGTTCTCATAGGATTTCCAAGGCTGTACATCTTTACAGAAGCAGACTGCCACACCTGTCTCCTGCAGAGTGGCTGGTGCGTTCAAACCACCAACCTTTCAGTTAGCAGCTGAGCACTTGGCTACTGTGCCACCAGGGCTCCTAAACTGGCTCTAAAGTTAATTCCAAAGAAAAGGTCTAAAAATTGATTTGAGAAATAGTGACTTTTTAAAAATTGTTATAAAAATATATATAACCCAACATTTGCCAATTCAACATTTTAATAGTGGCATTTTTGCAAATAAACCATTTTTGCAAAAACTTCTTTTCTGAAGTCAGATATCCCTAATTTTGTTCTTTTCCCTTCAATCATTAAGACAAGGTCAACAATGAAAAAAGCTGAAGAATACATGTACTCCAAGGAACTTCTCTAAACAATAAGGAGTTAATAATCCTCATGAAGAAACGGGCATTGGACAAGAGGCAGATCAGAACCGTGATCCCTGAAAAAAGTGAAATAAACAAGATGAACCCTATTCCAACGTAGGCTTTCTGCCTGGGGGCAAACCCTGAACTGTAAGCTCAGACAGGGGCACCCCGAGTCCAGCAACTTCACTGAGATGAGGAGACAGAGACAGGAGTTCAGGGAGGCCAAAGCAGCTAGAATTTGCAGGGTAGAATACCAAAGAGGAGGGAGCTAAAGAGAGGAAGAGCTCCAGAAACCTCCATAGGATCCCCTTGAGTTTCTGCTGAATAAAGATCCTATGAAATAACTACTAAATGGGGTGGGGGTGGGGGGTGCTGTAAAATGAACAAATCCCAGAGTACACACAGGGTCAGAAATCATTCAACTTCCCTCTAGGCAGAATAGAGAGATCTCCCTGAATTTACATGACATTCAGGATGGAACTCAAAAAGGAATACAATTTAGGAGTGGGGCTAAATTAGCTATAGAATAAAAGCTACTCTAAACATACCCTAAAACAGCTTAAAAACAAACTTCAAAAAGGTCAAAGTAATTTGTAAGTAACTTAAGTGCGTGTCAGAAAAAGTTTAACACTCTTTAAAGGAATATAACAAAATACAGCACCCAATAACATAAAATTCACAATGCACAGTATCCAACCAAAAATGACTAGACATATGAAGAAGCATGAAAATTTGACCCATAACCAGGAAAAAAAATCGGTCAGTAGAAAGAGACCTAGTAATGACAGAGACAAGGAACTAGCAGACAAGGACATTAAACAGCCATCACAGGTTGCTTCTGCTTTGGTTTAAAATTCAGGAATCTGTAAGAACAATGCTCCCAACAGAGACACATGGAGAGTTCCCACTCACTTCCAAGTCTTTTCCATGGTCCTACAGAGTGCTCATGAGAAAGACTGGTGGCAGGGCAGGAAAGTAGCCATTATCTCCCTTGGTAATCTCAGGTTTGCAGGAGGTGGCTGACTACTGTTAGAGGACAGACAAAATGCTGCACCCACTTCCCCCAACCCTTCTTTTCTTAGCAAAAGCCTTAAGCAGTTTGGGGATGGGCAGCAAACCCTCTCGCCTAGAGGGCACAAAGATCTACTGCTTTGGCCGAGAGGCAGGAAACCTTCCTGGGTCCAGGTTCCTACTGTTGCTACAGCTAGGGAGGAACAGAAAACTCCTTCCCAAGGCAAATCACAGATATAAGGTAGAGTTTGGCTGAGATGAGGAAGAGGGTTACAAAAACTAAGAAAGCCTCAGTCCTTAGAATCAGGCACACAGACTTTGCTTAAGACTGAGGTTGGATCAGACAGCATAGAATCCATCTACCTCCACAAGTCTAGCACCAAGTAAAAAGCAAATGCAGTCTACCACTGGAGGAGGGGCAAGAGTGTGAGGAGGGAACCTGTCTGTGGTGTAGGCATGCAGGGATAGTTGAAAGCTGTGGGGCGGTGGCGGGGGCATGAACACTGAGAAAAACCCTCTAGAACCACAGCCCCCACTCTAAGCACAAGGTAACAGCAGCCCATTGCTAGAGGAATTTGATGCTTACTGCACAATAAAGGTAACGATAGCCACATCAAGACCCAAACCCAGTTTATCAACTCTGGACTAGATTGACTCAATTCCCTAACAGAAGATGAAGCTTGCCCATTTCCAAGTACAAATACTATCTACCTCAGACTTATACTGTTCTTGACATGATGCTAAACATTTAATCGAATATTACAAGACAAAAAAAGCAAGAAATAAAAACAATTCACTATCAAAAGTTAAAGCAGTCTCAGAGATGACCCAGATGTTAAAACTGTAAGAGAGGAACTTTGAAATAATTACAGTTAATACGTTAAAGAAATACTGGACTGTAGGTGCTCCTCATATATTAATATAGACAACAGAGCACAAAAGGGGCACAGTCTGGGAAACCTCTGAGACATAAACACCTAACAGGATGAAGTTCCCAGGCACAAGGGCAAAGGACCACAGACTTGGGGGGCACCTATGTCAATTGGCAAAACACAGTTCATAAAGACAATGTTCTGCATCCTACTTTGGTAAGTAGCATCTGGGGTTTTAAAAGCTTGCGACCATCCACTTAAAATACAACTATTGTTCTCTTCCTGTCTGGAGCAAAGGAGAGTGAAGAAAATCAAAGACTCAAGGGATCAATTAATCCAAAGGACTAACGAACCACATGAACCACAGCCAACATGGCCCTGAGACCAGAAGAACTAGATGGTGCCCAGCTAGCACTACTGATCACTGTAAGTGGGATCACAAGAGGTCCTGGACAGAGTGGGAGAAAAATGTAGAACCAAAATCAAATTCACAAAAAAGACCAGACTTATTGGTCTGACAGAGACTGAAGGGACCCCTGAGATTATGGCTTTAAGACATCCTCCTGACCTGGAACTGAAGCCATTCCTGGAGACCACTGTCCTGACAAACAATACACAAGCCCCTAAAATAAACATAATACCCGAGAGGAATGTGCTCCTTAGAACAACCAATTATATGAGATCAAAAGGGAAGTATTTGCCCAAAAGCAAGGATAAGAAGGGTAGAAAGTCAGGACAAAAGGCAACAGGGAACCCAGGGCAGAAATGGGGAGGGTGTTGACACACTTGTAGGGAATGAAACCAAGGCCATGAAACACTGTATATATAAACTATCAAATGGGAATCTAATTTGCTTTGTAAACTTTCACCTAATGCGCAAAAAAAAAAAAAAAAAAAAAAAAAAGCACCTACTGGAAAGGTCAGTGTGTGAATTTCAGCAGATATGAAAACTATAAGAAAAACATCAAATGGAAATGATAGAAATAAAAAGCATTCTCATATGGGCTCATCAGTAGACTGGACACAACTGAGGAAAGAATCAGTTGAAGGCAGATCAACAGAAATTATCTATACTGAGAAAAAAGTTAAAAAAAAATAAAAACAGAACAGAGCATCCAAAAGCTATAGGACATTATCAAACAGCCTAACATACGTGTAATTGGAATTTCAAAAGGAGAAGAGGAAGGAAAAAAAAGTGCAGAAGAAATATTTGAAGACATACTGGCTGAGAATTTTCTAAAAATAATAAAAAATATCAAACCACAGATCTATAAAGTTCAGAGAACCACAAGCAGTATAAATATCAAGAAATACACACTTAGATACAGGTAGCCAGGAGAGGTTAAGACATTACAGAGAGAGGAATGAAAATTACAATGAACAGAGCTCTCATCAAAAACTATGCAAGCTAGAAGCCTGTCATGACATTTTTAAAGCACAGAAAGAAAGCTACCAATCCAGAATTCTATACCCCATAAAAATATCTTTCAAACATAAACGTGAAATAAAGATTTTTTCAGACCAACAAAAGCTAAAACAGTTCATTACAGAGTGACATGGCTAAAACAACTAAAACTCCCATAGAAACCCTGTCATCATTCTGGCAAGAAGAAATGAGGAAAAGAACTCTGGGCAACCAACCATGGCTGTGACCAGAGTAAGTGATGAAATTCGAGAGAGGAGAAAGCCAGAGAAGAAGATACCTTAATCGCTGTGAGCAGGAATCAACTTGATGCAACAGGTTCAGTTTTTTGTTTTATATCTCAAGCTGACCCCTGAACAACATACACACAGGATAGACTTAGTAGCACAGCAAAGGCTGAAAGAATTAAACTGAAACTTCAAGTATGATTCAGAGAAGGTGACACAGCTTACAGTTAATTGCCAGGTAAAACAAAAACATCAACATTCCTCAGAAGAATATTATAGAACTCAGAGTCTATACAATATAACATTCACAATATCGAGGATACAATCCAAAATTACTTGACATATAAAGAGCCAGGAGAGCCACGACAGGCAACAAGAGACACAGACCAATGGGAATAAAATTGAGAACCCAGGTGTAAATCCACCCATCTATAAAAAGCCAAAGTCAATTAAATGGGGAAAAGAGAGTCTCTTTAACAAATGGTCCTGACATAACTGGATATCCATCTGTAAAAAAATAAAACAGGATCCATACCTCCCACCATATACAAAAACTAACTCAAAATGCATCAAAGACTAAAACTAAAATGATTAAGATCATGGAAGAAAAAATAGGGACAGCCCTAGGAGTTCTAATACATGGCATAAACACAACACAAACCGTAACTAACAAAGCACAAACACCAGAAAATAAACTTGACATCTGGGCACTCCTGTATATTAAACACTTATACTCATCAAAAAATGTCGCCAAAAGAGTTAAAAAAAAAACCTATAGCCTGGGAAAAAAAATTCTGGCTGCGCCGTATTAGGGTCTAGACAAGGGTCTAATCTCTGTAACCTACAAAATACTTCAACGCTTTAACACCAAAAAGACAAAAAATCCAATTAAAAAATGGGCAAAGGATATGAACAGATACTTCACCAAAGAAGACATTCCGGTGGCTAGCAGACACATGAAGAAAACCTCATGATTATGAGTCATTAGTATTAGATACTGTCAAGTCAGTTCTGACAAGTAACAACCCAGTCTACAACAGTACTGCCAAGTCCTTCATCATCCTCACAATCCTCGTTATGCTTGAGACCACTGCTGCAGTCATTGTGCCAATTCATCTTGTTGACCCTCTACTTTACCAAGCATGATGTCCTTCTCCAGGGACTGGTCCCTCCTGATAACATGTCCAAAGTATGTGAGATGAAGTCTCACCAGTCTCACCATTCTTGCTTCTAATGAACATTCTGGCCACAGTTCTTCCAAGACAGATTTGTTCATTCTTCTGGCAGTCCATGATATATTCAATATTCCTTGCTAACACCGTAATTCAAAGGCATCAATTCTTTTCTGGCTTCCTTATTCACTGACAAGCTTTTGCATGTATATGAGGTGACTGAAAACACCATGGCTTGGGTCAGGCCCACCTCAGTCCTTAAAGTGACATCTTTGCTTTGTAACATTTTAAAGAGGTCTTCTGCAGCAGATTTGCCCAAGACAATGTGTCATTTGGTTTCTTGACCGCTGCTTCCATGAAAATTGATTGAGGATCCAAGTAAAATGAAGTCCTTGACAAATTCAATCTTTTCTCTGTTTATCGTGATGTTGTTATTGGTCCAGTTGTGAGGATTTCTGTTTTCTTTATGTTGAGGTGCAATCCATACTGAAGGCTGTGGTCTTTGATCTTCATCAGTAAGTGCTTCAAGTCCTCTTCACTCTCAGCAAGCAAGGTTGTGTCATCTGCACATCGCAGGTTGTTAATGAGTCTTCCTCCAATCCTGATGCCGTGTTCTCCATATAGTCCAGCTTCTCAGGTTAATTGCTCAACAAACAGACTGAATAAGTATGGTAAAAGGATACAACCCTAATGCACAGCTTTCCTGACTTTAAACCACACAGCATCCCCTTGTTCTGTTCAAATGGCTGCCTCTTGGTCTATGTACAGGTTCTGCATCAGCACGATTAAGCTTTCTGGAAGTCCCATACTTCTCAATGTTGTTTATAATATGTTATGATCCACACAGCCAAATGTCTTTGCATAGTCAATAAAACACAGGTAAACATCTTTCTGGTATTCTCTGCTTTCAGTCAATTCGTCTGACGTCAGCAACGATATCTCTCACTCCATGGCCTCTTTTGAAACCAGCTTGAATTTCTGGCAGTTCCCTGGCAATGTACTGCTGCAACCAATTTTCAATGATCTTCAGCAAAATTTTACTTGTCTGTGATATTAATGACACTGTTTGATGATTTCTACGTTCTATTGAATCACCTCTCTTTGGAATGGGCACAAATATGGATCTCTTCCAATCTGTTGGCCAGGTAACTGTCTTCCGATTTCTTGGCATAGATGAATGAGCACTTCCAGTACTGCATCCATCTTTCGAAACATCTCAATTAGTACTCTGTCAACTCCTGGAGACTTGTTTTTCGCCAATGCGTTCAGTGCAGCTTGGACTTCTTCTTCCTTCACTACCATCGGTTCTTGATCATATGCTATCTTGTGAAATGGGTGAACACTGACCAATTCTTTTTGGTACAGTGACTCTGTGTATTCCTTCCATTTCTTTTGATGTTTCCTGTGTTATTGAATATTTTCCCCATAGAATCCTTCAATATTGCAACTCGAGGCCATTAAAACCCATTGCCGTCAAGTTGATTTTGACTCATAGGGACCCTATAAGACAGAGTACAACTGCCCCATAAGACTTCCACGGAGCAGTCAGTGGATTCAAACTGCTGACCTTTTGGTTAGCAGCTGATCGCTTAACCACCATGCCACCAGGGCCACAAGGCCATTACAGAAATGCAAATCAAAACTACAATGAGATACTATCTCACCCTGACAACACTGGCACTAATCAAAAAAAACAAAAACAAAAAATGTTGGAGAGTTTGTGGGGAGAATGTAACTCTTACGCACTGCTGGTGGGAATGTTAAATGGTACAACCACTACGGAAAATGATATGGCACCTCCTTAAAAAGCCAGAAATAAAAATACCATACAATCCACCAACCCCTCTCCTAGGAATACACCCTAGAGCAATAAGAGCCATCACATGAATAGACACATATACATTCATGTGTATATATGTGTGCTATTCACAATAGCAAAAAGATGTCATTCACAATAGCAACCTAAGTGCCCATCAACAGATGAATGGATAAACAAATTATGGTACAGACATACAATGGAATGCTACACAACAATAAAGAACAATGATGAATGCGTGAACCACCTCACAACGTAGATGAATTTGGAGGGCATTGTGCTGAGTGAAGTAAGTCAATCACAAAAGGACAAATATCGTATGAAACCACTATTATAAAAACTCAAGAAAAGGTTTATATGCAGAAAAAGATAGTCTTTGATGCTTACAAGGGAGTGGAGGGGTTGGAAGAGTAAATCACTGACTAGATACTAGACAAGTGTCACCTCTGGCAAAGGGAAAGGCAACACACAATATAGGGGAAGTCAGCACACTGTGTCCAAGGCAATGCCACAGAAGCTTCCTAGATACATCCAAAAATCTTAAGGGACCAAGATGCTGGGGCTAAGGGCTGGGGACCATAGTCTCAGAGGACATCTAGGTGAAGTGGCATAACAGAATTCATAAAGAAAATGTTCTACGTTCTACTTTGTTGAGTAGCGTCTGGAGTCTTAAAAGCTTGTGAGCGGCCATCTAAGATACATCTATTGGTCCCATCACATCCAGAGCAAAGGAGAATGAAGAAAAACAAGGACATAAGAAAACTATTAACCCAAATGACTAAAGGGCCACATGAACCAAAGCCTCACTAGCCTGAGCCCAGAAGGAATAGATGGTGCCCAGCTACCACCACCAACTGCTCTGGCAGGGATCACAATAGAGAATCCTGGACAGAGCTGGAGAAAAATATAGAACAAAACTGAAATTCACACACACACAAAAAAAGACCAGACTTATTGGTCTGACAGAGGCTGGAGGAACCCCTAAGACTATGGTCCCTGGACACCTGCCAACTCAGAACTGAAGCCAGTCCCGAAGCCCACTTTTCAGACAAAGATTAGACAGGCCTATAAGTCAAACAATAACATATGTGAAGAATGTGCTTCTTAGTTCGTTCAAACATACAAGCCCAAATGGGCAACTCCTGCCCAAAAGCAAGACAAGAAGGCAGGAAGGAACAAGAAAACTAGACAAATGGACACAGGGAAGCCAGAGTGGAAAGGGGGAGAGTGCTGTCACACTGTGGGATTGCAACCAATGTCACAAAACAATTTTTGTATAAATTTTTGAGTGAGAAACTAACTTGCACTATAAACTTTCACTTAAAGCACAATTAAAAAAAAAAAATCAGGAGACTATGACCCATTCTCAAGGGAAAAGATACTCAACAGAAGACAATCCCAAAATGGCATAGGTGCTGGAATTTTCACATATATAATTAATGGAACAGAACAGAGCCCAGAAATAGAACCACATACATGTGGTCAATTGAGTTTCAACAATACTGCCAAGGTAATTCAATGGGGGAAGAATATTCTTTTTAATACATTTTGCTGGAACAACTGGATATTCATATTTAAAAAAAGAAGAACTTTGACCCTTATATCCTACTATATACAAATATTAACTCAAAATGGATCACAGGCCTAAACATAAAAGCTAAAGCTATGGTGTAGCCACTCTGGAAAACAGTTTGGCAGTTCCTCAGAAGGTGAAACACAGAGTTATCATGTGATCCAGCAGGATATGTACATATGATCTATGTACATATCCAAGAGAAATGAAAACAAGTGTCCAAACAAAAACCTGTACACAATGTTCATGGCAGCATTACTCATAATAATTGAAAAGTGGAAGCAACTCAAAGGTCCATCAAATGAAGAATGGATAAATAAAATGTGGCATACCCATACAATGGAACATTATTCAGCAATAAAAAAAAATGAAGTGACTTTTTGATTCAAGATGGTGGCCAAGTCAGATGCACAATGCTGTCCCTCTACAGCAAAGACCCGAAAAACAAAGTGAAACAGATATAGACAACAACCCTGGAACCCTGAGCATCAAATGAAAGGATACAGAATTAGATCAAACACTGACAGGAAAAAGAAACTGAATGACAGCAGTGACAGTGAGATAAATGGAGTAGAGGTGCCCTGCCAGAAAGCCTGGCACAGTTGGGCCATTTTGAGATAATGCCAGCAGCAACCCTGGATGAGGAGCACAAGAAGACAACATCACGAACTCCCAACAGGAGAGAGAGAAAGTCTGTCTACATATTCAGAGTTATGCAAGGTGAGCAGGATCCCAACTACAGCTAAGGAGGGAAAGTAAAGGAAGGAGGACGAGACCTTCAGGGATTCTGGTGTACACCGAGCCAGAGCCACTCTCCAGCAGCAGTACCCGACTGATACGGCAAGTGGCAAGCATGGAGCAATACACGAAACTGCCCCACCACCACCACCCCAGCTCCCTGGCCATCTGACTTGCCCTTCCTCTGCAGGAGAGAGGGCCTGCCCTACCCATTCCTTGCCAGAGAGCACACCTGCATGACCGCCAGCCATCCACCCTGTACCTCCCCCGCCAGAAAGAGAGCCTGCATGACCCCAGTTGCCCACCCCTCTTCTGCACAACCCCTGGCCACCCGCCCTGCCACTCACCCATCAGAGAGCGCCTGTGTACTTCCCTGGCCTATTGCTCCACTCCCCCCAACGGAGAGAGTGCCTCAGCACCCCCTGGATGCCCGCTTTGCTCCTTGCCTGTTGCCTGCCCACCTGGTCAGCAACTGTGAGCATTCCCATAATGCCAGAGAGCTCCTGCCCAGTACGCCATCAGCTGTCTCACATGTACAGTGAATGGCAGCAAGGGCTTGCCCTGCCCAAGGTTGCCTCGTCCAACCGGGGGCAGGAAGTGAATGCCACCGTGCTGTCAGATGAGTGATCATCAAAGCACACCTGACCTGTCCACAATGATAAAACAAAATCATAATAACACTTTAATGCCTCAAAGACAGCATATAATATCAAATCATATAAAGAAACAAGATTGCTCAAACAAATGACCAAAATAAAGCAGCAGAAAATCTTCCTGAAGAAGAGATGGTAATGGAATTTCCTGATAAGGAATTCAAAAGGCTTATATAGGGAGGCAGAGCCAACATAGTGCTATAGACAGAAGCACCATGCTGTCCCTCTGCGGTAAAGACCAAAAAAACTAAGTAAAACAGATACAAACGTCAATCCTGGAATCCTAAGTACCAAATGAAGGCATAAAGAGCCCAATCAAGCATCAAATGGAGTAAGAAACTGAGAGAAAATGGAGAATGAGGAGAGCTATGGAGTAGGGGTTGCCCTATCCCCACCAGTTGGCCCTTTCAGAGTCATCTGTTTATTTGTATTTTTGATATATATATTTTTTATTTTTTATTGTTGTTGTTGCCTCTTTCTCTTTCCCTTCCTTTTCTCCCACCCAGCTAGCCCCGTGTGCCATTCTCTCCCCTTCTGGACAGGCTGCGATTTTTTGTTTTGTTTCTCTTTTGACATTGTTTTTTGGGCTATTTTTCTGCTTCTCTCTCTCTCTTCCTTCCTTTCCTCTCTCTCACCCAGCTAGCCCCAAGTCCCACCCCCTACCCTTCTTGATGGGCTATGATTTTTTGGTTTGCTTTGTTGTTTTTTTCTTTTCCTTCTTTTTTTGCTCCTTCTCTCTCTCCTGGCCACCCAGCCCTATGCATTGCCCCTGCCCCTTTTGGAGGGGCTGTGCTGCACAGCTCAGTTGGACAGTCACTGTGTGTGGCCTCTCTGGGTCTAAGCTGCTGTCACTGACTGGCATCCTCAGTGCCATTTTTTAAATTTATTTTTTGTTTTGTTTCCTTCTTTTTTTTATTTGTTATTATTTCTTCTCTCTCCCTTCCTTCTTTTCTTTCTCCCATCAGCCCAGCTCCATGTGCCACCTCCAACTTCTTGGTGTGCTGTGCTCTACCACTACACTGGAGAGCCCCCGGCGCACGGCCTCCCCGGGTCTGTGCCACCCCCACAGGCCAGCTCCCGCAGTGCCACATTTTTAATTTTTCTTTACCTTTGCCCTTTTCCTTCTCCCTCCCACCTAGGCCCTGTGCTGCCACCGCCCCTTCGTGATGGGCTGTGCTGTGCCACCCAGCAAGAGAGGCATCAGCTCGCTGCCACCCTCCCCCACCACCAGTTCTTTTGTTTATTTTAATATATACTTTTTACTTATTTAATTTTATTTGTTTGATTGTTGGCTGTTCTCTTTCCCCTTTCCTTTCCTTTATCCAGCCCACCTAGCCCTGTGCGCCACCCACGCTGCTTCTTGACGAGCTGAGCCATACCACTTCGCTAGAGAGCAACCAGCACACAGCCTCGCCAGGTCTGCCCCACCCCCACCTGCTGAATCCAACTGCACTGCCATTTTATTTACATTTTTCTTTAATTTTTTACTTCATTTTTCTTTTTATTTTACATTTTTTGCCTTTGTTTCTCTCTTCTTTCACCTGTTCACTTAGTTCTGCACATCACATCCTTTCCTTTCCCTCTGGCCTGTATGCACTGTGCACAGACTGCCATGTCCCCAAGTGGTATCAACATGGTCCCCTGGACCTGGCCCTGCACTCCTCCCCAGCCCTGCCCCATCACCCAGAGTTCATACTGTAAACTACCCATCTCCGCCCCTCTACCCCTGCTGGACCTGCCCCGCTGCACCACAGCTGAGTGATCGGCCCTGCCCACCTAGAAAAGGTGATGAGAACTATTGTTCCCACAGGCGAGCAAGCAACAAAACACACTCAGCATGCCTACTCAGATATAAATAAAAAAGCAGGATGAAACCATCAATAAATGAAGAAAATAATTCCTGAACATCCTGTAGACAACAGACAATGTCAAAACATTAAAAAACAGGAGAGGATGGCTTCAGAAAGTGACCAAAATAAAACACCAGATGACCTCCTACTAGAAGAAAAGGCACTGGAACTTTGTGACAGGGAATTCAGAACTCTAATATTCAGTGATCCCCAAAAGATGAAGGAAAATCTAGGCAAAATAAGGAAAAAATAGACAAAATCATGCAGAAGACAGAGAAAACAATGGAAGAAATCAGGCAAATACAGGAACAAAATGTCAAAATAAATAAACTAGAAATTATATAAAAACGGCGCTTAGAAATCCAAAAGATAAACAAGATTTTGGAAACGGACAGTGCAATAGAAAGTTTTAGGAGCAAATTTGAAACAAAAGAAGACAGAATCAGTGAAACTGAGGACAAATCCTCAGACAAACTTTGAGGAAAAATCAGAGAAAAGAATGAAGAAAAATGAAGAAACCCTGAGAATAATGTGGGATACGATCAAAGGCAAAAATCTGTGAGTAACTGGAGTTCCAAAACAGGGGGAGAAAATGGGAAACACAGAGAGGATCACTGACGAATTGCTGACAGAAAACTTCCCTAATATGAAAGAAGAAAAGCCAACTATCCAAGAACAAGAAACTCAACAAACCCCATATAGGATAGATTACAAAAGAAAAACACCAAGACCCATCATAATCACACTCACTAAAACCAAAGACAAAGAAAGAATCCTGCAAGCAGTCCAAGGAAAATGAAAAGTCACATAAAAGGGGAAACAATAAACTAAGCTCTGATTACTCAGCAGAAACCATTCAGGCAAGAAGGCAATGGGATGACATACATAAAATCTTGAAAGAAAAAAACTGCCAAGCAAGAATAATATATCCTGCAAAACTCTCACTCAAATATGATGGCAAAATTAGCACATTCCCAGAAAAACAGAAATTAAGCCCCATGCCTACTGCAATCGATTCTGACTCATAGTGACCTTATAGGACAGAATAGAACCGCCCCAAAGTGTTTCCAAGGAGGACCTGGTGGATTCAAACTGCCGACCTTTTGGCTAACAGCCATAATACTTAACCACTATGCCACTAGGGTTTCCCAGAAATTAAGGGAACATGTAAAAACCAAACCAAACTTACAAGAATCATTAAAGGTAGTCCTTCAGGTAGAAAACTAACAACATCAGACAACAACCTGAATCTAGCACATAAGACAGCAACAGCCAGATACCAATCCAGATAACAAACTCTCAAGGATAAAACAAAACTAAAAAATTTACAGTAGGGAACCACAGACGTCAATCTGTAAATGACAACAATGTCAGAACATTAAAACGGAATAAACGGTGTAGGTATAGAACTTTCAAATGGAGAATATTTCAAGGTGTTATCAAGTAACAAAAGACTGGTTTAAACTTAGGAAGATAGGGGTAAATTTTAAGGTAACCACAAAGAAAGTTTAAAAACCTATTCATCAAAATAAAGAAAAAAACATAAAGTCTCAGTAAACACAAAATCTAAAAAATGAGAAAAAAGTACACAAATAAAAAGAATTCAGTACGGGAAAAAAATAACATCAGCTCCGCACACACACACACACAAAACACTACGAAATGACAGCAGTAAACTCACACCTAACAATAATCACCCTGAATATAACTGGCTTAAACACGCCCACAGAGACTGAGAGTAACAGATGGATTAAAAAAAAGGATCCATCAATATGCTGACTACAACACACCATATAAACAAAGACGTAAATTAATTAAAAATCAAAGGATGGAAAAAAATGTATCAAGTAAACAGCTACCAAAAATGAGCAGAAGTAACAATACTAATCTCAGATAAAATATACTTTAAAACAAAATCCACCATAAAAGACAAAGAAGGGCATTATATAATGATTAAAGGGACAATTCATCATGAAGGCATAACTATAATAAATACACTACCATATATTATTGAACTGTCATTCATATCTGCCAAATTCAATGCGTACTTGCCAAGACTTATCTTATTTGGTCTCTTTGTAGTACTTAATATTACTGGTTATTTTTTTCTCATCTTCCTTTTCTCTTGATTTCCCAAAAACCAACCCAACCCAGTTTAATTCTTATGTTTCTGGAAGTTTGCTTCTTTGTGGAATCATCTACATATTAAATCTCAGGTGTCTACCAGACTGAGTCCAGCACAACTAGATGGTGCCCAGCTACCACCACCAACTGCTGACAGGGATCACAGTAACGGGTCCAGAACAAGCTAGAGAAAAATGTAGAATAAAATTCTAACTCAAAAAAAAAAAAAAAAGACCAGACTTAATAGTCTGACAGACTGTAGAAATCTGCAAGTATGGCCCTTGGATACCCTTTTAGCTCAGTAATGAAGTCACTTCTGAGGTATACTCTTCAGCCAAAGATTTGACAGGCCCATAAAACAAAACAAGACTACCTGGTAATGGGAAACCCAAGATCAAGAAGGGAGAGTGGTGACACGTCATGGGGATGGCAATCAACGTCACAAAACAATGTGGGCATTAACCGTTCAATGAGAAACTAGTTTGCGCTGTAAACCTTCATCTAAAATACCATGAAAAAAAAATTTTTTTAAAGAATGAAGATGAACAAACAAACAAAGGTTTATATGTGCGGTCCTCAAAGAGATCAAGGAAAACACAGATAAAATCCTAGAAGAATTCAGGAAAACAATATAAGAACAAAATGACAAATTAAATAGACAATTAGAAATCATACCAAAACAGCAACTGGAAATCCAGAAGATTAACAATAAAATACCAGAAATAGATAACTGAATGGAAGGACAAGGAAGCAGAATTGAAACAGTGGAAGAATTAGCAAAATAGAGGACAAATCCTTTGAAACTACTTTTTTTGAAGAACAGTCAGAAAAAAGAATGAAAATAATGAAGAAAGTCTAAGAGTTATGTGGGACACTACAAAGAGGAATAATTGACGTATGATGGGAATCCCAGAACAGGAGGAGACTAAAAAACACCATGGAGAGAATTTCTGAATATTTGCTGGAAGAACACTTCCCCAGTATCATGAAAGACAAGATTTCCATCCAGGAAGCTCAACAAACCCCAAATACAGGATAGATCCCAAAAGAAAGAAACCGAGATATACCATAACCAAACTTTCCAAGTCCAAAGATAAAGAATTCTGAGAGCAGTCTGGGAAAAACAAAACGTTACCTGCAAAGGGATACCAAAAAGATTCCAATTAAGACTAAGCTAGGCAGAGACCATGCAGGCAAGAAGGAGATGCAATGACATACATAAAATCCTGAAAGAAAAGAACTGCCAACCAAGAATCATATACCCTGCAAAATTGTCTCTCAAATACGATGGCAAACTTAGGACATTCCCAGATAAACAGAAATTTAGGGAATTTGTAAAAAACCAGACCAACCTTATAAGAAATATTAAAGAGAGTCCTTCAGGTAGAGAACCAATGACAGCAGACAACAACATGAGAGCAAGCCACACAACAGCATCACCAAGACGCCAACCCGATAGAAATCTCAAAAGTAAAATAAAGCTACAGAACTGAAAACAGGGAACCAGAGATACCTATATGAAATCAATGACAATTTCAAAATCGAAAGGGGGAACAAATGGTATAATTACAGAACTTCCACATGGAGAAGAAGTCAAGGCGATATCTAAAAATAACAGACCATTTTAAACACAGGATGATACAGATAAACCTCACAGTAACCACAAAGAAAATGAACAAACCTACCCACCAATATAAAAAAGCAGAAAATCAAAAAGACTCAATAAATGCAAAATCAACAAAAAGAAGGAAATAAAAAGATAATCCATGAACAAAAAGGACTCAGCAAAGAAAATGCAGGAGAACAATATAACTGTCAACACTACACAGAAATGCAGGACAAAATGACAGCAGATTCATATCTATCAATAATCACACTGAATGGAAATGGGTTAAATGCACCAGTCAAGGGACAGAGAGTGGCAAAACTGATTGAAAAAAAAAAAAAACATGATCCACAATATACTGCCTACAAGAGACAAACCTTAGACACAAAGACATAAAGAGGTTAAAAATCAAATGATGGGGAAAATATTATCAAGCAAACAGTAACCAAAAAAGAGCATGAGTGGCAATATTAATCTCCGATAAAACAGACTTTAAATCAAACTCCAGCATAACAGATAAGGAAGGATATTCTGTAATGATTAAGGGACCAATCTACCAGGGCGACATATCCATAATAAATATCTATGCATCCAATGACAGAGCTCCAAAGTACATAAAACAAACCCTAATGAAATGAAAAGAGAAACAGTTCTACAGTAATACCAGGAAACTTTAACATACCACTTCTGACGATGGACAGAATAGAAAGAAGACAAAGATACAGAAAATCTCAACATAATCAGCCAACTTGACCTCATAAACATATACAGAGCACTCTACCCAACAGCAGCACAGTACACATTCTTCTCTGGGTCATATATATCATTCTTGAAAATAGGCCACAAAGCAAGCCTTAATAAATTTAAAAATATAGAAATAATATAAAACATCTCGGATCACAATGCTATAAAATTAGAATAACAGGAAGTACAAGGAAAAAAATCAAATACTTAGCAACTGAACAATGCCATGCTTAAAAACCATAAGAGATGAAATTAAAAAATCTGTAGAATCAAATGAGAATGAAAATAGAACATACCAAAGGCTTCAGGGCACAGCAAAAGCAGTGCTCAGTGGCCAACTTATAGCAAAAAACAACACATCAAAAAAGAAGGGCCAAAATCCATACCTTAACCCTACAACTAGAACAAATAAAAAAAAAAGAGCAACAAAAGAAACCCGTAACTGCCAGAAGAAAGAAAATAATAAAGATTACAGCAGAAATAAAACAGAAAAGCAATTGAAACAATAAACAGGACTAGAAGCTGGTTCTTTGAAAGGATCAATAAAATTGACTAACCAATGGCCAAATGGACGAAATAAAAAAAGATGCAAATACCCCAAATAAGAAATGAGATGGGTGACATCACAACAGAACCAACTGAAATAAAAAGGATCGTAACAGAATAGTTGAAAAATTATACTCCAACAATTTGAAAACCTAGAGGAAATAGACAAATTCCTAAAAACACGCTACCCACGCAAACTATCATGGATTGAATTGTGTCCCCCCCAAAAATATGTGTCAACTTGGTTAGGCCATGATTCCCAGTATTGTGTGGGTGTCCTCTATTTTTTTATTGTAATTTTATGTTGAGAGGATTAGGGTGGGATTGTAATACCACTCTTACTCAGGTCACCTCCCTGATCCAAGGTAAAGGGAGTTTCCCCAGGGTGTGGCCTGCACCACCTCTTATCTCTGGAGATAAAAGGAAAGGGAAGAAAACAGACAGTTGGGGACCTCATATCACCAAGAAAGCAGCATTAGGAGCAGAGGGCATCCTTTGGACACGGGGTCCCTGTGCCTGAGAAACTCCTCGACCAGGAGAAGATTGAGGACAAGGACCTTCCTCCAGAGCTGACAGAGAGAAAAAGCCTTCCCCTGGAGCTGATGCCCTGAATTTGGACTTGTAACCTACTAGACTGTGACGAAAAAAAATTCTTGTTAAAGCCATCCACTTGTGATATTTCTATTATGGCAGCACTAGATGACTAAGACACTAACAAAACCTGAGGCAGAAAATCTGAACAGACCATTAACAAAAGAAGAAATTAAAGAGGTCATAAAAAAACTACCAACAAAAAAAGCCCTGGCCAGGAGGGTTTCACAGGAGAATTCTACTAAATATTCAGAGAAGAGCTCACACCAATACTACTCAAACTATTTCAGAGTATAGAGAAGGAAGGAATTCTCTCTCACCTTTCTCCCTTCCTTTCTCTAGAACACCTGGCTCCATATGCCATCTCTGCTTCTTCTGGACAGGCTGTGAAGTGCCGCTTGGCTGGGGAACTGCTTCCTCAGTCCACGCCACTATACTGGTGTGATCCCTGAGGGCATTTTTTTTTTTCTTCCTTCTCTTTTTCTTCGTTTCACAATTTCTCGTCTCTCTCTACTTTCCTTCTTTTCCTGGCTCCTGAAAACCTGGCACTGTGAGACATCTCTGCACCTTCTAGATAGGCTATGCTGCTCAGCTTGGACACCATGTCCCCAGTCCACAGCAGCATGCCAGTGGAAACCCTGGGGACATTTTTTCTCCTTTTTGTTTTTCTTCATTTCTTGGTTCCTCATCTGTCTTTACTTTCCTTCTTTTCCTGTCTCCTTAATACCTGGCCCTCTGTGCCATCTCTGCCCCTTCTAGACAGGCTGTGCAAGTGCCTACATCTTGGGAGCTACTTCCCTGATACATGTCGCCAAACCACTGGACTCCCTTGGGAATTTTTTATTTTCTTGAGTTCTTGTCTCTACCATCTTTCCCTTCTTTTCTCCTAAACACATGGTACCATGTGTCATCTCTGATACTTCTAGATGGGCCGTGCATTGCCACATGGCTGGGGAGCCACTTCCCCAGTGGGTTCCCTAGGTGATTTTTTTTTTCTTTCTCTCTTTTTTTCTTGATTTATTGTCTCTGTCTACCTTCTCTCCTTACCTTTCTCCTAAACATCTGGAGATGTATGCCATCTCTGCTCCTTCCTCATGGGCTGGGCAGTGCCACTCGGCTGGGGACTTGCTTCCAGAGGGCTCCCTTGGGGCATTTTGTTTTTCTTCTTTTTTCCTTGGTTTCTTGTCTCTCTCTCTACCTTCCTTCCTTACCCTTCTCCTGAACATCTGTAGCTATGTGCCATCTCTGCTCCTTCTTGACGGCCTATACAGCACCACTCAGCTGAGCACCTGCTTCCAGTGGGCTCCCTTGGGGCATTTTCCTTTTCTTTCTCTAGCTTCTTCTCTTTCTCTACCTCCCCCCTTCCTTACCCTTCTCCTGAACACCTCACACTGTGTGCCATCTCGACTCCTTCTGGATGGGTTGTGCAGCACTATGTGGCTGGGGACCCACTTCCGGTGGGCTCCCCTGGGGCACTTTTTTTCTTTTCTTTCTCGGTTTCCTGACTCTCTCTGCCTCCCTTCCTTTCCTTCCTCCCAACCACCTGGCATTCTCCCCGACCAGTTTGTCTCTACTTTCCTTGTATTCTTTTCTCCCAACCACATAGCTGCGTGCACATGTGCATTTCTCCTTTTTTCTTAAATCTAGTTTCTGATTTCTCTCTCCCTTCCTTCCTTTCCTTTCTCCTGCCCATCTAGCTGTGTGTGCCGTATCTGTCCCTTTTTGATGGGCTATGCCTCACCACCTGGCTAGAAAGCCACTGTCACACGGCTTCCCTGGATCTGCACCACTCCAATGGCAGGCTCCCTCAGCACTTTTTTTTTTCTGGGGGTGCTCCTGGTAATCTTTCCCCTTCTCTTCTTTCCCATGCCCACTTAGCTTCACACATCACAACCTCCCTCCCACCCCCCACCTATCTTCACCATGTGCTGAACACTACATCCCCAAACAGCACAGGCACAGTCTACCGGAGCCTACCCTGCACTGATCCCTGGCCTCGCCCTGACAGCTCCAGTATGTGCCATAAACAAGCCATCCCAGCCCATCCCTCTCTGCTGCACCATAGCTGAGCGACTGGAGCTGCCCATCGACAAGGTAGTGAGAAGTATCGTGCTCAGAGACAAGCAAACAACAAAGAAAGCCCAGCCTACCTGCTCAGACATAACCAAGTTAAAAAAAAAAAAAAAGCAGGGTAGAACAAACCTACCTACACTCAATAAACAAAGAAAATAACTACTGAATATCCCACAGGCAGACAATATCAAAACATAAAAAACAGCACAGGACAGTTCCAGGACGCATACAAAATAAAACACCAGATGACCTTTCAGCAGAAGAAAAGGCACTGGAACTATCCAGCAGGGAATTCAAATCTTTAATATTCAGAGCTATCTATGACTTGAAGGAAAAAGAAGACAAAAATGACGAAAAAATAGATAATATCATGGAAAAAGCAGACAAACTCATGGAAAAGACAGACAAAACAATGGAAGAATTCAGGAGAATAATACAAAAACAAAATTCAAAGTAAGTTCACAACTACAAATCAGACAAAAGTAGCAATTTGAAATCCAAAAGATTTCAGAAATGGACAATGTCACAGAAGGTCTGAGGAGCAGGTCTGAAACAATGGATGACAGAATCAGTGAAATTGAAGACAAATCCTCAGATACCACTTTGTTCGAGGAAAAATCAGAGAAAAGAATGAAGAAAAATGCACAAACCCTGAGAATAATGAGGGATACAATCAAAAGCGAAAATCTGAGCGATCAGAATTCCACAACGGGGGGGAAATGGAAAACAGAGAGGATCACTGAAAGAATTGCTGACAGAAAACTTCCCTAATATCATGAAAGATGAAAAGCTGACCATCCAAGAAACTCAACAAATCTCATATAGGATAGACTCCGAAAGAAAATCGCCAAGGCATATCATAATCACACTCGCTGAGACCAAAGACAATGAAAGAATCCTGAGAGCAGCTCGAGAAAAACGAAAAGTCACATACAGAGGGGAAACAAGAAGACTAAGCTCTGATTACTCGGCTGAAACCATGCAGGCAAGAAGGCAATGGGAAGACATATGTAAAACCTTGAAAGAAAAAAAATTACCAACCAAGAATAATATATCCTGCGAAACTTTCATTCAAATACGATGGTGAAATTAGGACATATTCAGGTAAACAGAAACTAAGGGAAAATGTAAGAAAAAAACTTACAAGAATGATTAAAGGGAGTCTTTTGGCTTGAGAACAAACAACATCACACAACAGCCTGAATCTAGGTTTCACAGATCAACCCAGCCAGATACCAACCTAGGAAATGAACTCTCAAAACCAAAAACCAGTGCTGTCAAGTCGATTCCGACTCACTGTGACCCCACAGGACAGAGTAGAACTGTCCCACAGAGTTTCCAAGGAGCACCTGGCAGATCCAAACTGCCGACACTTTGGCTAGCAGCTGAGCACTTAACCACTACGCCACCAGGGTTTCCATGAACTCTCAAGGACTATTCAAAACCAAAGGATTTACAACAGGGAACCAGAGAGGTTAATCTGTAAATGCCAACACCACCAGAACAATAAAAGTGCGAATAAACAGAGGAAGTACAGAACTTTCTAATACAGAGGAAGGCAAGGTTATATCAAGTAATGATAGACTGGATCAAACCTAGGAAGATAAGGGTAAATTTCATGATACCCACAAAGAAAGTTAACAAACCCACTCATCAAAATAAAGTAGAAAAACATAAAATCTCAGTAAAAACAAAATCTAAAAAACAAAAGAAATGAAAAAAATCTATAAACAAAAGGAATTCAGCACAGGAGAGGAAAGGGAACAAAGAAAATGTCAACACCACAAAAAAAAAGGGGCTACAAAATGACAGCAATAAATGCACACCTATCAATAATTACACTGAACATAAACAGCCTAAATGCACCCATAAAGATACAGAGAGTGACAGAATGGCTAAAAAAAAAAGAAGAATCAATATACTGTCTACAAGAGACACATCTTAGAAACAAAGACATAAATTTATAAAAAATCGAAGTATGGAAAAAATATACTGAGCAAACAGCTTCCAAAAAACATCAGGAGTGTCAATACTTAGATAAAATAGACTTTAAAACAAAATCCACCATAAAACACAAAGAAAGGCACTATATAATGATTAAAAAGACAATCCATCATAAAGACATAACCACAATAAATATCTATGTACCCAATGACAGGGCTCCAAAATACATAAGACAAACTCTTAGTAGCACTGAAAAGACAAATTGACAGTTCCACAATAATAGTAGGCGATGTCAACACACCACTCTCAGTAAAGGACAGAACATCTAGAAAGAAACTCAACAAAGAAACAGAAGATCTAAAGGACACAATTACCCAACTTGAACTCAAAGACATATACAGAACATTCCACCCAACAGCTGCAAAGTACACATTCTTTTCCAGCACACATGGGACATTCTCTAGAACAGACCACATCTTAGGCCACAAAGCAAACCTCAACAAAATCCAAAACGCTGAGATAAAACGAAGTATTTTTTCTGACCACAATGCCACCAAAGTAGAAATTAACACTAGGAAGAGCAAAGAAAAAAATCAATTACATGGAAATGAAATAACACCCTGCTGAAAAACCACTAGTAATAGAAGAAATCAAAGATAGAATCAAACAATTCCTAGAATCAAATATGAATGAAAACACATGATACCAAAACCTTTGGGACACAGCAAAGGCAGTCCTCAGAGATCAATTTATAGCAAAAGATGCACACATCAAAAAACAAGAAACAAAATCAAAACATTAAGTTACACAACTTGAACAAATAGGAAAAGAACAGCAAAAGAAGCCCAGAGCCACCAGAACAAAGGAAATAATAAAGATCAGAGCAGAAATAAATGAAATAAAGAATAGAAAAACGGGAGGCGGGGCCAAGATGGCAGAATAGACAGACGCTTCCAGCGAGCCCTCCTTACAAAAAAGACCCGAAAAAACAAGTGAAACGAGTGTATTTGTGACAAGCTGGTAGCCCTGAGCTTCAAATGCAAACTTAGAAAACGAACTGAGGGGCAGGATGAGGAAAAGACCGTTTAGAAGCGGAAAGGAGTTACTGGACCTGAATCGCGTGGAGCCCTCAGGCACCATTCTCAGAGCTGCGGCAGCGGACTGGTACTAGCATTTGGCCGCAGTTTCCTCAGGGAGAAGCAGCCAGCCACACAGCCTACTCACACCTCTGGAACCTGTGAAGAACGGCGCTCTCACCAAAAGCCAAGTACTTGCGTATATTTAAATGTGCCCCCTCACCCTCAAGCCGGCTTCAGCAGCTGAATTCCCTGGGCCTGAGATAGGCACTGTTAAGCACCTAGAGCCATCCTCCTGGCCTTGGGGAAGGAAAAAATTTGCAACTGGGGGGAAAGATACTTTGCTAGCTCCACTAACCAGGGGAGTTCAGGACAGAAGCGGCTCCTGTCCAGGCATAAACGGCCCATGGACTTTGAGCAACCTTCCCCTCTGCATGAACCTGTATGGGCCTATTTCGGGAGAATAGGCCCTTGATGGCAGCCTTCAACAGTTTCAGCTGTGTGGTGGAGAGGTGGATGTTTGATGTTTGACATTGCTTTGCCTATTAAACAAGGTCCTCACCTACCCACATCAGGGACCTAAGGACTGGTAGCTCCACTCAGGTCACCCAGCCACCCACAACAGGGGTCCAAGGGTAACTGGTACCTCCTAGTCCTTACAACCAAAAACTCCAGGTGCCCATGATCCGTGTAGAGAACCCACCCACCTGTACGCTCTAGGGAACAGGGACGTGCTTTCCTCAAAGATACTCCAGGGTTGGTTCTCAGCCCTCTGCCTTGTTCAGAGCATGACCCCCTGCTGGAATCAGATACCAGTATATACGGCAATCACCCGTGCCCCTCTAAAACTGTAGGACAGAGCCTGTACCGCACACTTGATGATCAGCTACCTGGAAACCTGAGCTGAATTCATGCAAGAAAACTGAATGGACTTCTAGACTGATATACCTGATAACAGCTCTAGCCATCTGGGGACAGGACATCAGACCTCCAAAGGCAAAAATAATCAAGCTAGCTCACTCAAGCAGCCCATTTGGGTATATCAAAACAAAACAAAGCAAGAAGCTACGACACAGTAAGCAAGCATAAAGTAATACAATAACTTACAGATGGCTTGGAGACAACAGTCGATATCAAGACCCATAAAGAAACAGATCATGATCACCTCAACAAGCTCTCAAAACAAAGAATCCAGGGATCTTCTAGATGAAAGTGCATTCCTGGAATTACCAGAGCCAGAACACAAAAGTTTAATATACAGAACCCTTCGAGACATCAGGAAGGAAATGAGGCAATACACAGAACAAGCCAAGGAACACACAGATAAAGGAAATGAAGAAATTAGAAAGATTATTCAGGAACATAATGAAAAGTTTGATGAGCTAGAAAAATCCATAGATACCAATCAGAAATTCGGAAAATTCACAATAAAATTACAGTAGTAGACAACTCAATAGAAAGTCAGAGGAGCAGAATTGAGCAAGTAGAAGGTAGAATTTCTGAACTTGAAGATAAAATCACTCGGCACTAATACATTTGAAGAAAAATCAGATAAAAGCATTAAAAAAAATGAAGAAACCTTAAGAATCATGTGGGACTCTATCAAGAGAAATAACCTACGAGTGATTGGAGTGCCAGAACAGGGAGGGATAACAGAAAATACAGAGAGAATTGCTGAAGATTTGTTGGCAGAAAACTTCCCTGATATTGTGAAAGATGACGAGATATCTATCCAAGATGCTCACTGAACTCCACATAAGATAGATCTGAAAAGAAAGTCACCAAGACATATTATAATCAAACTTGCCAAAACCAAAGATAGAGAATTATAAGAGCAGTGAGGGATAAACGAAAAGTCACCTACAAAAGAGAGCCAATACGAATAAACTCCGACTACTCGGCAGAAACCATGCAGGCAAGAAGGCAATGGGATGACATATTTAAAAAACTGAAGGAAAAAAACTGGCTGCCATGAATCATATAACCAGCAAAACTGTCTCTTAGATATGAAGGTGAAATTAAGACATTTCCAGATAAACACAAGTTTAGGGAATTTGTAAAAACCAAACCAAAACTATAAGAAATACTAAAGGGAGTTCTTTGGTTAGAAAATCAATAATATAAAGTATCAATCCAAGACTAGAACACTGGGCAGAGCAATCAGAAGTCAACCCAGACAGGGAAATCCAAAAAACAAAGCAAGATTATTTAAAAAAAAAAAAAAAAAGCTCAAAACAAGGTAATAGCAATGTTATTACATCAAAGAAGACAACATCAGAATAATAAAGAGGGACTAAGAACTGTAATCATACACCTTCCATATGGATAGGAAGATACGGCAATACAAAGAAATAAAAGTTAGGTTTAAATTTAGAAAAATAGGGGTAAATAATAAGGTACCCACAAAGGAGACAAACTATCCTACTCCTCAAAATAAAATACATGAAAAAAATACAGACTCAGCAGAAACAAAATCACCAACAACAAATATGAGGAAAGGACAATATACAAAGATAATCCACTCAGCACATAAAATTAAGTGTGAAAAAGAAACTGTCAACAACACACAAAAAAAAGACATCAAAATGATAGCACTAAATTCATGCCTAGCCATAATTACGCTGAATGTAAATGGACTAAAAGCACCAATAAAAAGACAGTGGCAGAATGGATTAAAAAACAAGATCCGTCTATATGCTGCCTACAAGAGACACACCTTAGACTTAGAGACACAAACAAACTAAAGCTCAAAGGATGGAAAAAAATATATCAAGCAAACAACAATCAAAAAAGAGCAAGAGTGACAATATTCATTTCTGACAAAATAGACTTTAAAAATAAATCCATCAGGAAGGATAAGGAAAGACACTATATAATGATTAAAGGGACAATAGACCAAGAAGACATAAACATATTAAATATGCACCCAATGACAGGGCTGCAAGATACATAAAACAAAGTATCAGCATTGAAAAGTGAGATAGACAGCTCCACAGTAATAGTAGGAGACTTCAATACACCGCTTTCGGTGAAGGACAGGACATCCAGAAAGCTCAATAAAGACATGGAAGATCTAAGTGCCACAATCAACCAACTTGACCTCATAGACAAATACAGAACACTCCACACAACAGCAGCCAAGTATACTTTCTTTTCTAGTACACATGGGACATTCTCTAGAATAGACCACACATTAGGTCATAAAGCAAGCCTTGGCAGAATCCAAAACACTGAAATATTACGAAGCATCTTCTTTGACCATAAGGCCATAAAAGTGGAAATCAATAACATGAAAAGCAGGGAAAAGAAATCAAACACTTGGAAACTGAATAATACCCTGCTAAAAAAAGACTGGATTATAGAAGACATTAAGGGTGGAATGAAGACATTCATAGAATCCAATGAGAATGAAAACACTTCCTATCAGAACCTTTGGGGCACAGCAAAAGCGGTGCTCAGAGGCCAATTTATATCAATAAATGCACACATACAAAAAGAAGGGCCCAAATCAAAGAATTATCACTACAACTTCAACAAATAGAAAGAGAGCAACAAAAGAAACCCACAGGCACCAGAAGAAAACAAATAAAAATTAGAGCTAAACTAAATGAAATAGAAAGCAGAAAAACAATTGAAAGAGTTAGCAAGACAAAAAGCTGATTTTTTTGAAAAAAATCAACAAAACTGATAAACCACCACTGGCCAAACTGACAAAGAAAAACAGGAGAGGAAGCAAATAACCCGAGTAAGAAATGAGATGGACGATATTACAACAGACCCAACTGAAATTGAAAGAATCATATCAGATTACTATGAAAAATTGTACTTTATCAAAATTGAAAACCTAGCAGAAATGGATGAATTCCCAGAAACACACTACCTACCTAAACTAACACAAACAGAGGTAGAACAACTAAACAGACCCATAACAAAAGAAGAGATTGGAAAGGTAATCATAAAACTCCCAACAAAAAAAGCCCTGGTCCGGACAGCTTCACTGCAGAGTTCTACCAAACTTTCGGAGAAGAGGTAACACCACTACTACTAAAGGTATTTCAGAGCATAAAAAAGGATGGAATACTACCAAACTCATTCTATGAAGCCAGCATATCCCTGATACCAAAACCAGGTAAAGATACCACAAAAACAGAAAATTACAGGTCTATATCCCTCATGAACGTAGATGCAAAAATCTTCAACAAAATTCTAGCCAACAGAATTCAACAACGTATCAAAAACAGTAATTCACCATGACCAAGTGGAATTCATACCAGTTATGCAGGGATGGTTCAACATTAGAAAAACAATTAATATAAGCCACCACATAAATAAAACAAAAGAGAAGAATTACGTGATTTTATCAATTGATGCAGAAAAGGCATTTGACAAAGATCAACACCCATTCATGATAAAAACTCTCAGGAAAATAGGAATAGAAGGAAAATTCCTTAACATAACAAAGGGCATTTATACAAAGCTTATTTTTTTTTAACAGCCAACATCACCCTAAGTGGAGAGAGCCTGAAAGCATTCCCACTGGGATCAGGAACCAGACAAGGATGCCCTTTATCACTGCTCTTATTCAACGTTGCGTTGGAGGTCCTACCCAGAGCAATTAGGCTAGATAAAGAAATGAAGGGCATCCAGATTGGAAACCAAACCCAGTGCCGTCGAGTCGATTCCGACTCATAACGACCCTACAGGACAGGGCAGAACTGCCCCGTAGAGTTTCCAAGAAGCATCTGGCAGGTTCAAACTGCTGACCCTTTGGTTAGCAGCCATAGCACTTAACCACTACGCCACCAGGGTTTCCCCAGATTGGTAAGAAAGAAGTAAAAGTATCTGTATTTGCAGATGACATGATCTTAGACACAGAAAACACTAAGGAATCCTCCAGAAAACTACTGAAACTAATAGAAGAGTTCAGCAGAGTATCAGGATACAAGATAAACACACAAAAATCACTTGGATTCCTCTACACCAACAAAAAGAACTCAAAGAGGAAATCACCAAATCAATGCCATTTACAGTAGCCCCCAAGAAGATAAAATACTTAGGAATAAATCTTACCAGAGAGGTAAAAGACTTATACAAAGAAAACTACAAAACACTTCTGCAAGAAACCAAAAGAGACCTACTTAAGTGGAAAAACATACCTTGCTCATGGATAAGAAGACTTAACATTATAAAAATGTCTATTCTACCAAAAGCGATCTATAGATTTAATGCAATTCCGATCCAAATCCCAATGACGTTCTTTAAGGAGATGGAGAAACAAACAACAACTTCATATGGAAGGGAAAGAGGTCCTGGATAAGTTAGGCATTACTGAAAAAGAAGAACAAAGTGTGAGGCCTTACTCTACCTGATTTTAGAACCTATTATACTGCCACCATAGTCGAAACAGCCTAGTACTGGTACAACGACAGATACATAGACCAATGGAACAGAATTGAGAATCCAGACAAAATCCATCCACATATGAGCAGCTGGTATTTGACAAAGGCCCCAAAACAGTTAAATGGGGGAAAAGACAGTCTTTTTTAACAAATGGTGCTGGCATAACTGGATATCCATCTACAAAAAAATAAAACAAGTCCCATACCTCACTCCATGCACAAAAACTAACTCAAAATGGATCAAAGACCTCAATACAAAATCTAAAACGATAAAGATCATGAAAGAAAAAATATTTGGACAACGTTAGGAGCCCTAATACATGGCATAAACAGTATAGAAAACATTATTAAGAATGCAGAAGAAAAACTAGGTAACTGGGAGCTCCTAAAAATCAAACACCTATGCTCATCCAAAGACTTCACCAAAAGAGTAAAAAGATTACCTACAGATTGGGAAAAAGTTTTTAGCTATGACATTTCCAATCAGCGCTTGATCTCTAAAATTTACACGATACTGCAGAAACTCAACTATAAAAAGACAAATAACCCTATTAAAAAATGGGCAAAAGATGTGAATAGACACTTCACTAAAGAAGACATTCAGGTAGCTAACGGATACATGAGGAAACGCTCATGATCATTAGCCATTAAAGAAATGCAAATCAAAACTACAATGAGATTCCATCTCACTCCAACAAGGCTGGCATTAATCAAAAAAACACAAAATAATAAATGTTGGAGAGGCTGTGGAGAGATTGGAACACTTATACAGTGCTGGTGGGAATGGAAAATGGTACAACCACTTTGGAAATCGATCTGGCACTTTCTTAAAAAGCTAGAAATAGAACTACCATGCGACCCAGCAATCCCACTCCTCGGAATGTGTCCTAGAGAAATAAGAGTCTTTACACAAACAGATATGTACACACCCATGTTTACTACAGCACTGTTTACAACAGCAAAAAGATGGAAGCAACCAAGGTGCCCATCAACAGATGAATGGATAAAGAAATTATGGTATACTCACACAATGGAATACTACGCATTGATAAAGAACAGTGATGAATCCATGAAACATTTCATAACATGGAGGAACCTGGAAGGCATTATGCTGAGTGCAATTAGTTGCAAAAGGACAAATATTGTATAAGACCACTATTTTAAGAACTTGAGAAATAGTTTAAACTGAGAAGAAAACACTCTTTTGTGGTTACAAAAGGGGGGAAGGGGGGGTGAGGGGGGTATTCACTAATTAGATAGTAGATAAGAACTACTTTAGGTGAAGGGAAAGACAACACACAATACAGGGGAGGTCAGCATAACCGGAGTAAACCAAAAGCAAAGAAGTTTCCTGAATAAACTGAATGCTTCAAAGGCCAGCATAGCAGGGGCAGGGGTTTGGGGACCATGGTTTCAGGGGACATCTAAGTCAATTGGCATAATAAAATCTATTAAGAAAACATTCTGCATCCCACTTGGAAGAATGGCGTCTGGGGTCTTAAACGCTAGCAAGCGGCCATCTAAGATGCATCAATGAGTCTCAACCCACCTGGATCAAAGGAGAATGAAGAACACCAAGGACACAAGGTAATTACGAGCCCAAGAGACAAAAGGGCCACATAAACCAGAGACTACACCAGCCTGAGACCAGAAGAACTAGATGGTGCCTGGCTACAATCGATGACTGCCCCGACAGGGAACACAACAGAGAACCCCTGAGTGAGCAGGAGAGCAGTGGGATGCAGACCCCAAATTCTCATAAAAAGACCAGACTTAATGGTCTGACTGAGACTGGAAGGACCCCAGTGGTCATGGCCCCCAGACCTTCTGTTGGCCCAGGACAGGAACCATTCCCGAAGCCAACTCTTCAGACATGGATTGGACTGGACAATGGGTTGAAGAGGGATGCTGGTGAGGAGTGAGCTTCTTGGATCAGGTGGACACTGGAGACTGTGTTGGTATCTCCTGCCTTGAGGGGAGATGAGAGGGTAGAGGGGGTTAGAAGCTGATGAAATGGATACGAAAAGAGAAGAGTGGAGGGAGGGAGCAGGCTGTGTCATTAGGGGGAGAGCAATTGGGAGTATGTAGCAAAGTGTGTAAAAGGTTTTCGTGTGAGAGACTGACTTGATTTGTAAACTTTCAATTAAAGCACAATAAATATTAAAAAAAAAAAAAGAATAGAAAAACAATACAAATTTTCAACAAAAGCAGAAGTTGGTTCTTTGAAAGATCAACAAAATTGACAAACCAGTGGCCAAACTCACAAAGGAAAAACAAGAGAGGACACAAATAACCCAAATAAGAAATGAAATGGAGGACATTACGATAGATCCAACTAAAATAAAAAGGATCATAACAGAGTATTACGAAAAACTATACTCCAACGAATTTGAAAAACTGGAGGAAACGGACAAATTTCTAGTAACACAGTATCTACCCAAAGTAACACAAAATGATGTTGAAAATCTGAACAGACCCATAACAACAGAAAAGATTGAGAAGGTAATTAAAAAAAAAAAAAAAAACTCCCAACCAAAAAATACCCTGGCCCAGATGGCTTCATTGAAGAATTCTACCAAGCATTCAGATAAGAGCTTACACCAGCACTACTCAAAATATTTCAGAACATAGAAAAGGAAGGGATACTTTCCAATTCATTCAATGAAGCCAGCATAACACTGGTATCAAAACCAGGCAAACACACCACAAAAAAAGAAAATTATAAACCAATATCTCTCATGAACAGAGGTGCAAAAATTCTACCCAATAGAATTCAGCATCGTAGCAAAAAACTACGACCAAGTAGTATTCATACCAGCTATGCAAGGATGGTTCAACATTAGAAAATCAGTCAATGTGATTCATCACATAAATAAAATAATCACATGATCATCTCAGTTGATGCAGAAAAGGCATTCAACAAAATTCAACATCTTTTCCTGATAAAAACTCTCAATAAAATAGGTATAGAGGAGAAATTCCTCAACATAATAAAGGACACATATACAAAACCAACAGCTAACATCATTCTCAATGGAGAGAGGCTGAAAACATTCCCCTTGAGAACAGGAACAGACAAGGATGCCCATTATTACCACTCCTTTTCAACATTTGCTGGAAGTCCTAGCTAGAGAAATAAGGCAAGAAAAACAAATAAGGGGCATCTAAATTGGTAATGAAGAAGTAAAACAGGCCCTATTTGCAAATGATGATACTATACATAGAAAACCCAAAAGACTCCATGAGAAAACTACTGGAACTAATAGAAAATTCAGCAGAGTAGCAGGACAGAAGATAAAAACTCAAAAATCAGTGAGATTCCTATACACTAGTAAAGAGAATGATGAAAAGGAAATCAGGAAAAAAATGTTTATAATAGCTCCTAAAAAAATAAAATACTTAGGAATAAATCTAACCAGAGATGTAAAAGACCTATGCAAAGAAAACTACAAAATACTACTGCAGGAAACCAAAAGAGATCTACAGAAATGGAAAAACATACCATGTTCACGGATAGGTAGACTCAACGTTGTGAAAATGACACTTTCAGCCAAAGCAATTTAAAAATACAGTGCAATCCTGATCCAAATACCAATAACATTCTTTAAAGAGATGGAAAAACTAATCATTAACTTCATATGGGAAGGAAAGAGGACCCAGATAAGTAAAGCACTATTTAAGAAGTAGAATAAAGTACGAGAACTCACAATACCTGACCTCAGAAGCTACTACACAGCTGTGGTAGTCAAAACAGCCTGGTACTGGTACAATAACAGGTACCTTGACCAATGGAACAGAATCCAGAACCCAGATGTAAACCCATCCACCTCTGGTCACCTCATCTTCGACAAGGGCCCAAAGTCCATCAAATGGGGAAACAGTCTTTTCAACAAATGGTGCTGACAAAACTGGATGTCCACCTGCAAAAAAAATGAAAGGGCCCATACCTCACACCGTACACAAAAACTAATTCAAAATGGATCAAAGACCTAAATATAAAACGAAAAACTATAAAGATCATAGAACAAAAAATATGATCAGCTCTAGAGGCCCTAATACATGACATTAACAGGAGACAAACCATAACTAACAACACACAAACTCCAGAAGATAAGCTAGATAACTGGAATCTTCTAAAAATTAAACACTTATTCTCATCAGAAGTCCTCACCAAAAGAGTAAAAAGGGAACCTACAGGTGGGGAAAAAAAATTTGGCTATTACAAATTTGACAAAGGTCTAATCTTAAAATCTACAGGAAAATCCTATACCTCTACAACAAAAAGACAAATAATCCAATTAAAAAACGGGCAAAGGATATCAACAGATGCTTCACCAAAGAAGACATTCAAATGGCTAACAGTCACATGAGGAAATGCTCGGGATCACTAGCCATTAGAGAAATGCAAATCAAAACCACAATGAGATACCATCTTACCCCAGCATTGCTGGCACAAATCAAAGAAACAGAAAATAACAGGCTGCGGGGAGACTGGAACTCTTATGCACGGCTGGTGGGAATGCAAAATGGTACGACTATTCTGGAAAATGATATGGTGCGTCCTTAAAACACTAGAAAAAGAAATATATGATCCAGCAATTCCTCTTCTAGGAATATATCCTAGAGAAGTAAGAGCCATCATATGAATAGGCATATGCACACCCATGTTCATTACAACATTGCTCACAATAGCAAAAAGATGGAAATGACCTAGGTGCCATCTACAGATGAATGGATCAACGACGGTACATACACACAATGGAATTTTACACAACAATAAAGAACAATGATGAATCTGCATTATGCTGAGTGAAATAAGTCAATCACAAAAGGACAAATATTATATGAGACCACTACTATAAAAACTCATGAAAAGGTTTACACACAAAAGGAAACAATCTTTGGTGGTTGTGGGGGTGGGGATGGAAAAACACTAGACAATAGGTAAGTGGTAACTTTGGTAAAGGGTGGGACACTGCACAATACTGGGGAAGCCAGCACAACTGGTCCAAGGCAGGGTCACAGAAGCTCCATGGATACATCCAAACTCCCTGCGGGACTGAACTGCTGGCCTGGGGGTTGTGGGGGCAATAGTCTTGAGGAACATCCAGCTCAGCTGGCATAACAGCTTATAAAGAAAATGTTCTACATTCTACCTCGGTGAGTAGTATCTGGAGTCTTAAAAGCTTGTGAATGGCCATCTAAGATACTTCCATTGGTCTCACCTCGTTGGAAGCAAGGGAAAATGAAGAAAACCAAAGACATGGAGGAAGGACTGGTCCAAAGGACTGGTGGACCACAACTATCACACCCTCCACCAGACTGAGTCCAGCACAGCTGGATGGTGCCCAGTGACTGCTCTGAGCAGATCATAGTAGAGGGTCCTGGAGAGAGCTGGAGAAAAATGTAGAACAAAATTCTAACTCACAAAAAAAGACCAGACTTACTGGTCTGACAGAGACTGGAGAAACCCCAAGCATGTGGCCCCCGGAGACCCTTTTGGCTCAGTAATAAAGTCACTCCTATGGTCAACCCTTCAGCCAAAGATTAGACAGGCCCATAAAACAAAACAAAACTAAAGGGGCACACTAGCCAAGGGGCAGGGAATGGAAGGCAGGAGGGGACAGGAAAGCTGGTGATTGGGAACTTAGTCGAGAAGGGAGAGTGCTGACATGTTGACCGGTTGGTAACTAACATCACAAAACAATATGTGTACTAACTGTTTAATGAGAAGCTAGTTTGTTCTGTAAACTGTCATCTAAAATACAATAATGAAAAATGTAAAATGATAAAAATAAGAAAAAGTTTTATCATGAGATTGAAGCAATAAAAAAAAAATTCTCAACAAAATTCCAGCCTATAGAATTCAACAGTGTATCAAAAAAATAATACATCATGACCAAGTGGGATTCATACCAGGTATGCAAGGATGGTACAATATTAAAATATTATCAAGGTAATCCACCACATAAATAAAACAAAGGATAAGAATCACATGATCATCTCAAAAGATGCTGAAAAGGTATTTGATAAACTCCAACATTCAGTCCTAATAAAAACTCTCACCAAAATAAGAATAAAAGGGAAGTTCCTCAACATCATTAAGGGCATAAACACTAAACAGCAGCCAACATTATTCCCAAAGCAGAAAGACTTAAAGTACTTCCCCTAAGAACAGAACCCAGACAAGGACGCTCTTTATCACCACTCTTACTCATTATTGCACTGTGGGTCCTAGCTAGAGCAATAAGTCAAAAAAAGGAAAGAAACGGCATCTAAGTTGGTAAAGTCGGAATCAACTCTTTTTTTTTAAGTTGGTAAAGAAGTAAAACTATCCTTATATGCATGCGATATGAGCCTATACACAGAGAATCCACAAGAAAGCTACAGGAACTAACAGAATGATTCAGCAAAGTGGTAGGATACAAGATCAACTTACGAAAATCAGTCAGATTCCTCTACACTAAAAAAGAAAACTTCAAAAGCAAAATCCAAGAAAACAGTAATAGCCCCTAAAAAGATAAAATACTTAGGAATAAACCTAACTAGGGACATTTAAAAGATTTATACAAAGAAAACAACAAAACACTGCTGCAAGAAACCAAAACAGATCTACATAAATGGAAAAACATACCATGCTCATGGACGGGTAGAATCAACATTGTGAAAATGTCAATTCTACCCAAAGCAATCTACAAATACAATGCAATCCTCATCTAAATACCATCAGCATTCTTTAAAAAGATGGAAAAACTAATCATTAACATTATATTGAAAGGAAAGACGCCCTGGATAAGTAAAGCATTATTGAAGAGAAAGAACAAAGTAGGAAGCCTCACGCTACCTGACTTCAGAACCTACTGTAAAGCTACCATAGACAAAACAGCCTGGTACCAGTACAAGAACAGACACATTGATCAATGGAACACAGATGTAAATCCATCTATCTACGGCCACCTGATCTTTGCCAAAGGACCAAAGTACATTTAAAGGGGGAAAAGACAGTCTTTTTAACAAATAGTGATGGCAAAACTGGATGCCCACCTGTAAAAAATGAAACAGGAACCATACCTCACATCACACAAAAAACTAATTCAAAATGGATCAAGGAGTTAAATATAAAACAAAATACTATAACGATCATGGAAGAAAAATAGGGTCAATGCTAGGGGCCTTATAATATACAGCATAAAAAGGATATAAACCATAACTAACAATATACAAACACCAGATAAGCTAGATAACTGGGATCTTCTAAAAATTAAACATTTATGCTCACTGAAAGACCTCACCAGAAGAGTAAAAAGACAGCCTACAGACTAGGAGAAAATTTTTGCCTATGACATATCTGATATAGGTCTAATCTCTAAAATCTGTAGGAAAATCTAACACCTCTACAACAAAAAAGACAAATAATCCAATTAAAAAATGGGCAAAGAATATCAATGGACACTTCGCCAAACAACATTCAGGCAGCTAATGGACACATGAGGAAATTTTCGTGATCACTATCCATTAGAGAAATGCAAATTAAAACCACAATGAGATACCACCTTACAAGGACATCGGTGGCACAAATCAAAAAAACAGAAAATAACAAATGTTGGAGAGGTTGTGGGAAGCCTGAAACTCTTATGCACTGCTGGTGGGAATGCAAAATGGTACAACCATTTTGGAAAACGATATGCCATTTCCTTAAAAAATTGGAAAGAGGAATACCAAATGATCTAGCAGTTCCTACTCCTAGGAATATATTCTAGGGAAGTAAGAGTCATCACGTGAATAGACATATGCACACCCATGTTCACTAGGGCATCATTCACAACAGCAAAAAGATGGAAACAACCTAAATGCCCATCAAAAGATGAATGGATAAACTATGGTATATACACACAATAGAATACTATGCAATGATAAGCAACGATGAATCTGTGAAACACTTCACAACATGGATAAATCTGGACAGCATTATGCTGAGTGAAAGAAGTCAATAGCAAAAGGACAAATACTGTATGAGACCACTATTATAAAAGCTTATACAAAGGTATACACACAGAAAGAAGCAATCTTTGATAGTAAGGCGGGGGGGTGAGGAGGGAAAAATACTAACTGGATAGGTAAGTGGTAACTATGGTGAAGGGTAAGACAGTACACAATACGGGGGAAGTCAGTACAGCTTGACCAAAGCAAAGTCACAGAAACTTCAGAGACACATCCAAACTCCCTGAGGGATCAAGTTACTGGGCTGAGAGCTGGGCACCATGGTCTTGGGGGATATCTAGCTCAACTGGCGTAATACAGTTTATAAAGAAAATGTTCTACATTCGACTATGGTGAGTAGTGTCTGGGGTCTTAAAGGCCTGCAAGTGGCCATCTAAGATACACCTACTGGTTCCATCCCAGCTAGAGCAAAAGAAAATGAGGAAAACTGAAGATACAAGGGAAAGATTAGTCCAAAGGACTAACGGACCACAACTACCACAACCTCTGCCAGACTGAGTCCAGTGCAATTAGATGGTGCCCAGCTACTACCACTGACTGCTCTGACAGGGATCACAATATCTGATTGTCCCAGACAGAGTGGGTAAAAATGTTGAACAAAATTCAAATTCACAAAAAAAAGACCAGACTTGTTCGTCTGACAGAAGCTGGAGAAACCTCAAGAGTATGGCCCCCAGAAACCATTTTAACTCAGTACTGAAGTCACTCCCGAGGTTCACTCTTTAGTCAAAGATTAGACAGGTCTGTAGTGACAACAGTAACACATGCGAGGGTTATGCTTCATAGTTCAATCACATATATGAGACTAATGGGCACACTAGCCCAAAATCAAAGATGAGAAGGCAGGAAAGGACAGGAAAACTGGATGAATGGGAACAAGAAACCCGGAATGAAGAAGTGGAGAGTGTTGACGCATCATGGGGTTGGCAACCAATGTCACACAAAAAAAATGTGTCTATTAATTGTATAATGAGAAACTAATTTGCTCTGTAAACTTTCACCTAAAGCACAATAAAAAAAATTTTAAAGACTTATGCAAAGAAAATAACAAAACACCACTGCAATAAACCAAGGGAAAAAAAAAAAAACCCAAACCCAGTGCCGTCAGGTCAATTCTGACTCATAGCGACCCTACAGGACAGAGTAGAACTGCCCTGTAGAGTTTCCAAAGAGCACCTGGTGGATTCAAACTGCCGACCCTTTGGTTAGCAGCCGTAGCACTTAGCCACTATGCAACCAGGGTTTCCAATAAACCAAGCGACCTTCATAAATTGAAAATCATACCATGCTGATGGATAAGAAGACTCAACACAGTGAAAATGTCAATACTATCCAAAGCAATCAACAAGTATGATGTAATGCCAATCCAAATTTAAACAACATTCTTCAATGAAATGAAAACACTAATCATGAACTTTATATGGAAAGGAATGAGCCCCCAGATAAGTAAAAACATTAATGAAAAGGAAGAACAAAGATGGAGGCCTCACACTACCCAATCCGTAGTCAAAACAGCCTAATACTGATACAATGACACACACATAAACCAGTGGAACAGAACTGAAAACCCAGAAATCTGTCCACCTATGTACACCTGAAGCCCATTAAATGGGGGAAGAGATAGTCTCTTCAACAAATGGTGTTGGCAAAACTAGATACCCATTTGCAGAAAAATCAAACAGGATGCATACCTCAGCCCATATACAAAATCTAACTCAAAATGGATCAAAGACCTAAATGTAAAACCTAAAACTATAAAGTTCATGAAAGAAAACATAGGGACAATGGTAGGTGCCCTAATTTACGGTATAAATAGAGTATCAAACATAACTAAAAACGCATAAACTCCAGAAGATGAACTAGATAAACAGGACCTCTAAAATTTAAAACTTATACTCATCAAAAGACTTCCAAGAGAGTAAAGAGAGAACATATAGACTGGGAAAAAATATTTGGCAATGACATCTCTGATAAAGGGTTAATCTCTAAACTATACAGAAAAGTTCAACAACTCAACAAAATAAAGACAAACAACCCAATCACAAAATGGGCAAAGGATATGAACAGGCACTTCACCAAACAGGACATTCAGGTGGCCAACAAATACTTGAAAAGATGCTCATAATCATTAGCCATTAGAGAGAACCAAATCAAAACCATGATGAGATACTCTCACCCCTACGAGAATGACACTGATGTATAATTCAGAAAGAATAAATGCTGGCAAGGTCGTGGAGAGATTGGAACTTTTAATATACTGCTGGTGGGAATGTAAAATGGTACAACCACTTTGGAAAACAATATGTGCTTCCTTAAAAAGCCAGAAATACCATACATTCAGCAATCCCACTCCTAGGAATATATCCTAGAGAAAAAAGAGCTGTCACACGAATAGACATATGCACACCCATATTTACTGCAGCATTATTCACAATAACAAAAAGATGGGAACTAAGTGCCCATCAACAAATGAATGGATAAACAAACTACGGTACACACACACAACGGAATACTATGCAACGGTAAAGAACAATGATGACGCGAAACATCTCATATAGTGGATGAATCTGGAGTGTATTATGCTGAGTGAAATAAGTTAATCACAAAAGCACAAATGCAGTATGAGACCACTATTATATAAACTGAAGAAAAGGTTTACACACAGAAAGAAACAATCTTTGATGGTTATGGGGGGAGGGGAACCACTAACTAGTTAGTAGACAAGTGTTAACTTTGGTGAAGGGAAAGGCAATACACAAGAAAGGGGACATCAGAAGAACCTGACCAAGGCGAGGGAAGACACTTAGAGAAACACAAGGAAAAGAAAAAACAAACAAACAAAAAAGAGGCAACCACAGTAAATAATATAGTATACACAATCCTAGAACAACAGTAAAAATAGACTTACAGGCAGATACATGGGCAGATATGCATGCTAAATAGGAGAAGGAAGGCATATAGGAGTATATCCACATACATATATAGGTCAGGCTGTGGATATTTTTACATATGTATTTAATGTACCACATATATATTCATATATATAATAGGGCACAAACAGGGCACAGTCACAGAAGCTTCCTAGACACATCCAAACACCTTGAGGGACCAAGCCGCTGCGGCTGAGGACCGTGGTCTCAAGGGACATCTAGGTCAGTTGGTATAACAAAGCTCATAAAGAAAATGTTCTACATCCTACTTTGGTGAGTAGCATCTGGAGTCTTAAAAGCTTGTGAGTAGCCATTTAAGACACATCTATTGGTCCCATTCCATCTGAAACAAAGGAGAATGAAGAAAACCAAAGACATTAGCCCAAAGGATTTTGGGACCAAGCCCAAAGGTCTTTCGGACCACAGGAACCATGGCTTCCACCAGCCTGAGCCTGAAGGAACTAGATGGTGCCTGGCTACAACCACTGACCACTCTGATAGGGATCACAACAGAGAGCCCCGGAAAAGCAGGAGAAAAATGTAGAAAGTTCACATTTACAGAAAAGACCAGACTTACTGATCTGACAGGCTAGAGGAACCCCCAAGACTACAACCCCTGGACACCCTTCTAACTTAGATCTAAAGCCACTCCCAAAGTTTACCTTTCAGCCGAAGATTAGAAAGACCTATAAAACAAACAATAGCACATATGAGGAATATGCTTCTTAGATCAATCAAGTACAGGCACACCTCATTTTTGTCGCACTTTGCTTTATTGCACTTCGCAGATATTGCATTTTTTACAAGTTGAAGGTTTGTGGCAACCCTGTGTTGAGCAAGTCTATCAGCACCATTTTTTCAACAGCATGTGTTCACTTCGTGTCTCTGTATCACATCTGGGTAATTCTCACAATATTACAAACTTTTCCATTACTATTTTATCTGTTATTGTGATCTGTGATCAGTGATCTTTAACGTTACTATTGTAATTGTTCTGGGGTGCCACAAACCGCACCCATATACGATGGCGAACTTAGTAAGTGTCGTGTTCTGACTGCTACACCGACTAGCGTCCCCAGCCTCTTCCCTCTCCTCCAGCCTCCCTATTCCCTGAGACACAACAATATTGAAATGAGGCTGGTTAATAACCCTACAATGACCTCTAAGTGTTCAAGTCAAAGGAAGAGTCACAGAATCACGTCTTTCATTTAAATCAAAAGCTAGAAATGATTAAGCGTAATGAGGAAGACATGTCAAAAACTGAGACGGGCTGAAAGCTAGGCCTCTTGCACCAGTTAGCCAAGTTGTGAATGCAAAGGAAAAGCTCTTGAAGGAAATTAAAAGTGCTATTCCAGTGAACACACCAATGATAAGAAAGCAAAACAGCCTTACTGCTGATATGAAGAAAGTTTTAGTGATCTGCATAGGTCAAACCAGGCACTACAGTCCCTTAAGCCAAAGCCTAATCCAGAGCAAGGCCCTAAACTCTTCAATTCTAAGAAGGCTGAGAGAGGTGTGGAAGCTGCAGAAAAGTTTGAAGCTAGCGGAGGTTGGTTCATGAGGTTTAAGGAACGACGCCGTCTCCATGCCATAGAAGTGCAAGGTGAAGCAGCAAGTGCTGATGCAGAAGCTGCGGCTAGTTATCCAGAAGATCTAGCTGACACAACTGATGAAGGTGGCTACAGTAAACAATAGGTTTTCAGTGTAGACGAAACAGCCTTATATTGGAAGAAGATGCCATGGAAGACTTGTGGAGAGGAGAAGTCAGTGAGTAGCTTCAAGGCACAGGCTGACTCTCCTGTTAGGGGCTAATGCCTGGTGACTTTAAGCTGAAGCCAATGCTCATTTACCATTCTGAAAATTCTAGAGCCCTTAAGAATTACGCTAAATCTACTCTGCCTGTGCTCTGTAAGGGGAACAACAAAGTCTGGATGACAGCACATCTGTTTACAACATGGATTACTGAATATTTTAAGCCCACTGTTGAGACCTACTGTTCAGAAAAAAAAGATACCTTTCAAAATATTCCTGTTCATTGCCAGGGCACCTGGTCACCCAAGAGCTCTGAGGGAGATGTGCAAGGAGATTAACATTTTCATGCCTGCTAACACAACATCCGTTCTGCAGCCTATGGATCAAGGAGTCATTTTGACTCTCAAGTCTTATTCTTTAAGAAACAAATTTTGTAAGGTTACTGCAGCCATAGATAATGATTCCTCTGATGGATCTGGGCAAAACTGAAAACCTTTTTAAAAAGATTCACCATTCTAGATGCCGTTAAAAACATTCGTGATTCATGGGAGGAGGTCAAAATATTAACATTAACAGGAGTTTGGAAGAAGTTGATTCCAACCCTTGTGGATGACCTTGAAGGGTTTAAGACTTTAGCGGAGGAAGTAACTGCAGATGTGGTGGAAATAGCAAAAGAACTACAATTAGAAGTGGAGTCTGAAGATGTGACTGAATTGCTGCAATCTCATGAGAAAACTTTAACAGATGAAGAGCTGTTTCTTATTTCTTGAAATGGAATCTACTTCTGGTGAAGACACTGTGAACATTGTTGAAATGACAACAAAAGATTTAAAATATTACATAAACTTCGCTGATAAAGCAGTGGCAGGGTTTGAGAGGAATGACTCCAATTTTGAAAGAAGTTCTAATGTGGGTAAAATGCTATCCAACAGCATAGCGTACTACAGAGACATCCTTCTTGAGAGGAAGAGTCAATCAACGTGGCAAATTTCATTGTTGCCTTACTTCAAGAAATTGTCACAGCCCAGACCTTCAGCAATCACCACTCTGATCAGTTAACAGCCATCAACATCAAGGCCAAGACCCTCCAGGAACAAAAAGATGACAACTCACAGAAGGCTCAGACGATGGTTAGCATTTTTTTAGCAATAAAGTATTTTTTAATTAAGGTATGTACATTGTTTTTTTAGACATAATGCTACTGCACACTTAATAGACAGTAGTATAAACACAATTTTTATATGCACTGGGACATCAAAAAGTTTGTGTGACTCGCTTTATTATAATATTCGCTTTATTGCAGTGGTCTGGAACCAAACCCACAATATTTCCAAGGTATGCCTGTATAGACCAAATGGGCAACACCTGCCCAAAAGCAAAGACAATGAGGCAGGCAGGGACAGGAAAGCTGGACGAATGGGAATGGGGAAACTGTGGTAGAAAGGGGGAAAGTGCTGACACATTGCCAGGACTGCAACCAACGTCGTGAAAAAAATTTGCGTATAAATTTTTGAATGATAATCTAATTTGCTCTGTAAACTTTCACCTAAAGCACAATTTTTAAAAAAATTGGAAAACAAAAAAAGGAATGAACCTTGAAAACATTATGCTAAGTGAAAAGCTATTTACAAAAGACCACATATAATTTCACTTATAAGACACCTCCAGAAATGCAATCTACAGAGGCAGAAACTAGGCTAAGCGATTGCGTAGGGCTGGAGAGGATGGAAGGTTTGGGGGGTGATGACTAAAAGGTACGAGTTTCTTTCCAATATGATGAAAATGTTCTAAAATTGTTTTTGGTGATGGCTGCACAACTCTGTGAATACACTAAAACCACTGGATGGTACACTTTAAAAGAGTGAATTTTATGGTATCTGAATGTTCAATAAATATATTTTTAAAAAGAGGTAAAACTATAAAACCTCTACGAGAAGGCATAGAAAAAATTTGTGTCCTTGGGTTAAGCAGATTTTTTAGAACATAAAATGTATTATCCATAAATGAAAAACAGATAAACTGAACTTGATCAAAATTTAAAACTTCTGTTCTTTGAAAGGCATTATTAAAAAAGAAAGAAAAGGCAAGCCACAGACTGAGAGAGAATATTTGGAAAACATCTATCTGATAAAAGACTTATATCCAGAATATATAAAGAACACTTACAATAAAATAATAAGCAGATAAACAACCCAATTTTTAAAATGGGCAAAAGAGTTAATCAGATACTTCACCAAAGACGATATATGAATGGTCATTAAGCACACGAAAATAAGCTCATAATCATGAGTCACTAGGTAAATGCAAATTAAAACAAAATACCACACTACACGCCCGCTAGAAGAGCTAGAATTAAACTGAAAAAATCAAGTGTTGAAGAGACTGTGGAGCAACTGGAACTCTCCACTGCTAATGAGAATGGAACAATGGTACAGCCACTTGGAAAACAGTTTGGCAATTTCTTATAAGGTTAAACTTACAAGTATCATACGACCCTGCAATTCTATTTCTAGGTATGTACTCAAGAAAAATGAAAACATATGGCTATATAAAGACCTGTACATTAATGTTACTTCATAGCGACTTCAGTCACAATAGTCAAAAACTGGAAGCAACCCAAATGTGCATCAACAAGTGAATGGATAAGCAAGCTGTCCAAACAAATGTATACAATGGAACTCCAGTCAGCAATTAAAAAGAAACAAACTATTGATACGTGCAACAAGGTAGATCAATCTTAAAAGGATGAGACTAAGGGAAAGAAGCCAGACACAAATGACCACATACTGTACGGTTCCATTTATTTAACATTCTAGAAAAAAACAAAATATAATAATGACAGAAAGCAGATCAGCGGTTGCCAGTGACAGTGGTGGTAGAGGAAGAGGACTGACTGCAAAGGGGCACAGGAAACTTTTCGGGTTGATGGAAATGTGCTATATCTTGATTGTGGTGATGATGATGGTAATAAGACTATATACTTTTGTCAAAATTCATAAAATTAGGTACTTAAAATAGGTGAATGCTAATGTAGGTAAGCTATGCTCAAAAAAGGATTATTTGTAGTTTCATTCCTTTTCTCAAGCCTACAGAGGTTCCCAAGGTCTTAGGTAATTCCCCAAAGGTCTCAACATCCAATCTGCTCTACTTTCAGGACCTGACCTTGATTTTAACTTCTCATATACCTTATGATTCCAAGTATAGCACTTCTGCAGTATAAAACTCTAAATTTTGTGTGTATGTATGGTTCTCAGAATAGAGAGACCACAGTGACGTAAATGTTATATCTTTTCTAGCTCAATTACAGATGCAGTCAAACATTATTTGATCCTTCCACAGCTTTTCTAGCTTCCTTGCTTTTCTCATCTCCCCACTAAAAAAGATTCATTATAACGTCTAGTGGCTCATCCCTATCCAAGGGACAAATTCCAGTTTCTGAGATTGCAACTTTAGTCAGCAGGTCAGCTTTAAACGATGGACTGTCTGTCACTATCTAATAGAATCCACCTCATTTTCTACAAAGAATAATGGACATTTTTCATTATATCACACTCCTAAAATAATCAAAAGCAAATAAAGCATACTACAACCAAGAAAAAATTTAAGTCGACTGGGCTATCAGTGGCAATTAGGTTTTTAAGAACAAACAATGGCATGCAAGAAAGGGGCTGGCACACACAACCCAGAATCCAAGATGGGCTTTCTTGTATATTTACAACATCAACAGATTGGAAATGTGTAAAACAGCTCACGTGAATTGCATTCAGAGCATAATTAGAACCTTGAGGAAAAACAAGAGTTAATCATTCACACAGGTATCTCTGAACAAGGAGAAAAAGAACCCGATGTAGAGAGGAGTGCAGGGCATACGTAGGTTCTGACATGGATGAAGCTCTTTATTACCCAATGTTTTGGAAGATATCATCTTCTCTAATTAATCTTACTCTATAGCTCCAGAGGCAATAGTGAGAGATTGCTATTAGCAAAGAGACAGGGCAACAACAACAACCAAAAAATAAACAAACAAAAAACTCTTCACACTTGTTTATAACAGACCAGAATGCAAACTGCAAACTGTTCTGAAAATAAAATGGAATTGCACTTAAGCAAAAATAGGACTCTCTTTCATTACTATAGTTCACCCCCTACAGTAAATCAAGATTAGTGTCTTTTATTTATGCGTGAGCCCATCTTCCTGATAAACAAACTGACCTCAGTTGGACTCTTTTATTCTATGGCTCTCACATATTTCATAAATGATAAAATGGGGGGAAACAAAAGCTAGGTGTTTGAGGATTGAGTTGGGCTGACACTCACCACAAACTTCTCACCATTCTGCTCCACATGTTTGTATGTGGGGACCGATATGGGCACTGCTTGCTTTTCTGTGTAATCATAAAATGATTGTCCCAACGAGTCGTCACTGGGATCTAGGTTATCCGCCTCATGAGGAGGTACAGATAACACTGTCAAGATCAATTCCTTCTCGCCTGCTCGGATCAGGTCCACCACCTGCTTGTGAGTCGCCCCCTCAACATTCACGCCGTTCCTGAGGGGAAAAAGGGAAAAAGACAATCCCATAAACCAGAAGGGTCCAAACACCTTGTATCTTCCACCCTCCTGCCCCCACTCCAGTGACACTCAACATGAACCATAAAATCAAAAGATTAATTTGGTTCCAGAAAAGTTGTTTATGTTTTCACAGATCCTAATGTGAAAAACTGGGAATTTATGGTGGGGAGAATGGAAACAGGTGAGAAGACCCACCCTTCCTCTAGACTAGAATTCCACACACAGTTCAGGAAAGCACATGGGAAACAGAGGGTGAAGCCGAGGAGGAAATAAAGCTTTTCAATCTAAACAGTCCACTTTCCTCATTCTAGATAAGCATGTATACAATACAATCAAAGTGGCTTTTGACAACCCTGCCATTTGAATTGTACTCTTGTCTTTTTTTAAACCTCATGGGAATTCTGTTAAAAGAAACTTTTCACAAGATGCATACCCTAATTTGTAAATAAAGACTCAAAAAGTATGACTCAAGGTAATTTCTTTACACTTATATCCAATTTCTCCTCACATCCCCAAATCAGTCAACTCAGTTTTCCTTGACACCAGATTTCATTGCCTTGAATGTTATGTGGCATTTATTTCCATACATAGCTGGTTTCCTATATCACTTGGCTTTAAAAAGGTAAGGAGATTACCTCTCTAAAATCTCATTAAGAGACCCAACTTCCTTTGTTCTCCCAATCACTTCAACTCATCTCTCTTGGGAGTCTATCTACTTTTTTTCTGGTCTGTGCTATCTCACTTAAAGATCTAATTAGCTCAAACTAGAAAATACATGTCTCTGGTTACATAGCTCATCAATCTACATAGTCACTCTCCTTCCTGTTTCACTGTATAAAAAGGCTAAAACCAGGAAAAATACAGGTTTGGGAGAATAATAATTTTGTCAAGAAAGATACTGAGTCTTACAGAACTCACTCAGCAAACCCAACTACCTTCCCAGATTGCTGACCCAGCCTATTGTCTCAGCAAAAGCCACTGGGCAGCCGGCCGGGGGCTCCCTCCCGTGGCTGTCCCCAAAGTGTTAGGAAATACACACCTGGCCTCTAATCAATTTGATACTTAAAGCTTATACACTCTTCGGAGTTAAACTCTTTTTCACTCCTGTTCTAAACTGTTAGGGTTCTTCCTTCCTGAAAATGCTGCCAAGTTTAGTAACAACCCTTCCATAAACTTTTTAGTCACTGGAATTGTCAGAGTCTGGTATCTGAAACATCCATTTATATAAACAGAACAGGCAGGCAATCGCCCAGCTAGCCTCTTTCCTTATTTTCAGCTTAACAAACAAGACAATAAATTCAGCACTCCTGACATTTCACAACCTAAAGTCTATACACAAAAATATTCAGTAATTTTACAATAGGCCAGTTTTAGAAGAAAATAAAGAGCCCCTCCCATTGATGGAAATTGGGCTTTCTAAATATGGATCAGGTCAGACTAGTGATCATGGTCAACTCTTGGATCATACAGCGAGAGGGTAAAGTGGAAAGAAAATGGGCTTTGGAGCCAGATCTACCTGGATTCAAATCCTGGCTCTACCTATTAGTAGCAAAATTGGTTTTGATCAAGTTATTCAGCCTTTCCTAGCCTTGATTTCCTCATATGTAAAATGAGGACAATAATAACTCCCTAACAGAGTCATTGTGAAAATTAATGTAATAAAATATGTAACTTGCCTAAAACAGTGCCTGGACATTCCTATTGGAAGGTATAAAGAGGTACATGTACATGTCTGTTTTGAAGAGATACTCGTTAAAGAAGAAACGGAAACCTATAGTTAAGAATTGGAAAAGAACTGCATATAATTCTTTGGCCTTATTATTTTTAATGCTTTGACCTTATTAGTATTTCTAAAATGCTAGAAGGGATGGGAGAAGAAATAAAACTGAAGAAACAAAAGTTAGAAATCATCAGAGAATTTCGTCTATTTCTAGGAACTTAGCTTACTCACAAATATTTTTTTTTTTTAAACAAATTGGGGGAACCTAACACCTTAGAAACTGAACAAAACATAAAAATCTTGTACTAAAACAAGAGTTTTACGTTAGTACAATTAGTTTTAGGAGATGTGCATTATGGTATACATGCCATAATTCAATACAAAGATGGAAATTCCTTCATTCTTCACGGAATAAAACAAGGTCAGTAAAAACTCCAGGTTGTCTGATTTCAAAAAGAGTCCTCCCTGCTCAAGAATTAAGAGGTCTTCATGGTCATAAAAATGTTTATATAATATTTTCTTTTCCACAGAATGTTACTATACCAGGCTCAAATTAGGTGTGGCCCAATAACATGGGCAATTCTGATACCATAAGTGAATGCAAAATATGAATTCTGCAATAAAAGAAACTTTCAGCAGTACAGACTTCTGATTCAAAGCATGGCTTTGGAGTCAGAAAGACTTGGGTTTGAATACCAGCTGTGCCATTTAACAGATTTGAGACCTAAGGTAAACCATCTCACTAAGCATATATTTCCTCATCTGAAAATGGGGCTAACAGTATCCACAGCTAATGGAGTTGTGAGAACTAAAATGAGATATAACACTCAGCACACAATCTCGAACATGGTAACTCAATAAAGATAGCCATTCATGGAGCCCTGGTGGTGCAATGGTTAAGGTGCTCAGCTAAACAAAAAGGTCAGCGGTTCAAACTCACCACCAGCTCCACAGGAGAAAGATGTGGCAGTTTGCTTCTGGAGAGATTTACAGCCTTGGAAACCCTATGGGACAGTTCTACTCTGTCCTATACGGTCACTAAGAGTTGGAATCAACTCGACCGCAATGGGTTTGGTTTTTTGATGGCAAGCTGGTTGGTAGTACTTTGGCCTCCCAAATGACTCAAACCCTTTCTCCCATGAATTTCCCTCGCCTTTCTTCTGTCTTTATAGCATAAGCTAGTTGCAATTCTTTGAATATAAATGACTGAGCTCTCAATCAACGATAATGGAGATGATAAGACTGCTACTTTCCTCAGACTGCTGCAGCAGAGAACCTAAGTCCTAGACCACATGGAAGTACCTATGTGGATCTACCCATCTACGCCTCTTCCACAAACAAAAGGCAGTGGCTTAAACACACTATCAAAAGAGAAGAATTCCAACAGACACGCGATTAAGCAAATGCAGCAAAAGTATTAATTCTACAATACTACCAATTGTAGAATCCAAGTTATGAGCACACAGGTATTCACTGTACAATTCTTTCAACTTTTCCATTTGTCTGAAATTTTTCATAATAAAACGGTGAGGGAAAAAGGCTAGAAAAAAAAATTTCCAAAACTCCAAAAATAAGACCAAAATCTCATTTCCTTAGGCAACTAGATAATACTCAATTTATGTCTTGGCATTGTATGGATACACTTAATAATGTTAATAAAATTATTTTCATTTTTACATCAGCCCAACATTTGACGCACAGAGAGAGGTCTGTAGCTAGCTAATGGGAGTAGCTTTAAATAAGACTTTTATTGAAGGAAATTTAGCCTGCTGACAAAACTGCAAAGCTAATATAAACATGCCCAGAAGCAGGAGAAAAAGCTCTATATTCTCGGTACTTGTGAAGGGAGCCGAATATAATGAAAACTAGGTAGAGACGGAAATATGACAAGCCAGTCACTATACGTACTATAGCAAGGAGCCATTCTACATGATCAGCAGAATATTATCTTCTATTCCCTGTGGACATGCAAGAAAGTAATTAAAGGGTAATTAGTCCCTCAGAGACAGCCTGTAAAAAAACAGACAATAAACTCCTACAACTACAAGCAGTGAGACATAGTTTTCAATTTTATCAGTTAAAACACAATGGCTACATGTCCACAAGAATAGCTAATAAAAAAAGACTGGCAAAACCATCTGTTGATAAGGATGTGGCGCAACTGGAATTCTCATACACTGATGATGCGAGCATAAAATGAAAACAATCTGGCAGTTTCTTATAATGTTAAACATACGCTTACTATGTTGTTGCTCTTGTCAGGTGTCGTCGAGTCGGTTCTGACTCACAGCAACCCTACGTACAACAGAACAAAAACACTGCCCAGTCCTGAGCCATCCTCACAATCATTGCTATGCGTGAGCCAATCATTGCAGCCAGTGTGTCAATTCACCCCATTGAGGGTCTTCCTCTCTTTCACTGATTCTCTACTTAACCAAGCATGATGTCCTTCTCCAGGGACTGGTCCCTCCTGATAACATGCCCAAGGTATGTGAGACAAAGTCTCACCATACTCACTTCGAAGGAGCATTCTGGCTGTACATCTTCCAAGACAGACGTGTTCGTTCTTCTAGCATTGCATTAAGGGGTATATTCAATATTCTTCCCCAACACCATAATTCAAAGGCATCAATTCTTCTTCAGTCTTTTTTATTCATTGTCCAGCTTTCACATGCATATGAGGTGCATCAGGCGCACCTTAGTCCCCAAAGTGGCATCTTTAAAGCGGTCTTTTGCAGCAGATTTGCCCAACGCAATATGTTGTTTGATTTCTTGACTGATGCTTCCATGAGTGTTGATTGTGGATCCAAATAAAATGAAATCTGTGACAACTTGAATATGTTCTCCACTTATCATGATGTTGCTTACTGGTCCAGTTTCTGCCATACTGAAGGCTGTACTCTTTGATGGTCACCAGTAAGTACTTCAAGTCCTCTTCACTGTCTGCAAGCAAGGCTGTGTCATCTACATATCGCAGGTTGTTAATGAATCTTCTTCCAATCCTGATGCTTCGCTCTTCTTTATACAGTCTAGCTTCTTGGATTATTTGGTCCGCATACAGACTGACTAGTATGGTGAAATGATACAACCCTGCTACACACCTTTTCTTATTTTACACCATGCAGTATCCCCTTGTTCTGTTCAAAGACTGCCTCTTGGTCTATGTACAGGTTTCTCCTGAGCACAATTAAGTGTTCTGGAACTCCCATTCTTCGCGACGTTATCCATAATTTCTTATGATCCACACAATCGAATGTCTTTGTGTAGTCAATAAAACACAGGTAAACATCTTTCCGGTATTCTTTGCTTTCAGCCAAGATCCATCTGACATCAGCAATGACATCCCTTGTTTCACGTCCTCTTCTGAATCCAGCTTGAATTTCTGGCAGTTCCCTGTCAATGTGCTGCTGCAGCCGTTTTTGAATGATATTCAGCAAAATTTTACTTGCGTGTGGTATTAAGGATATCGTTCGATAATTTCTGCATTCTGTTGGATCACCTTTCTTTGGAATGAGGACAAATATGGATCTCTTCCATTCAGTTGGCCCGGTAGCTATCTTACAAATTTCTTGGCACAGATGAGTGAGCACTTCCATCGCTACATTCATTCGCTGAAACTCTCGAGTGGTATTCCATCAATTCCTGGAGCCTTGTTTTTCAACAAGTGCAGTTTGGGCTTCTTCCTTCAATACCATCAGTTCTTGATCATATGCTACCTCCTGAAATGGCTGAATGTTGACCAATTCTTTTTGGTGCAGTGGCTCTGTGTATTTCTTCCATCTTTTGATGCTTCCTGCATCGTTCAATATTTTGCCCATAGAATCCTTCAATATTGCAACTCAAGGCTTGAATTTTTTCTTTGATTCTTCCAGGTTGAGATATGTCAAGCATGTTCTTTCCTTTTGGTTTTCTAACTCCAGGTCTTTGCAAATTTCATTATAATACTTTGTTTTATCTTTTGAGCCACCCTTTGAAATCTTCTGTTCGGCTCTTGTACTTCATCATTTCTTCCATTCCCTTTAGCTGCTCTTTTTCAACAGCAAGTTTCAGAGTCTCTGCTGACATCCATTGTGGTCTTTTCTTTCTTTCCTGTCTTTTTAATGACCTCTTTCTTTATGTACAATGTCCTTGATGTCATCCTACAACTCGTCTGGTCTTCGGTCATTAGTGTTCAATGCATCAAATCTATTCCTGAGATGGTCTCTAAACTCAGGTGGTATATACTCAAGGTTATACTTTGGCTCTCATGGACTTGTTTTCATTTTCTTCAGCTTCAACTTGAACTTGCATATGAGCAGCTGATGGTCTGTTGGACCCTGGCCTTGTTCTGACTGATGATATTAGTTTCTCAGATGAGTCGCTGTCTAGAGGGGGAGGGGTGGTAGTAAGTACTGAATGCAAAGAGGCATGAGGAAGCTTTCTGAAGTGACACAAGTGTTCTACATCTTGACTGGGGTTGGTGTATACTTTTGTCAAAATTCAAACTGTATACTTAAAATGTGTGCATTTGTCTGTATGTAAACAATAAAGTTTATTTTAAAAAAATTTAAATTATGTAACATCTTCATTTACAATTGGTAAAATAGTAGTCCATCATCAAATTAAACATTAATAATGGAACTTAAACAATTCCTACTGTACTGTTAGATCACTCTGAATTTTTTGCTGTTATGAACAATGTTGTTACGAAGATCCTATAGATGAATCTCTGCACATATCTGCAGCATAACATTTTTTAAAGGACAAAACGCATGCGTCTTCCTTCAACTTCCTATCTTCATGAAAAATAAACTAAGCCTTGGATACTATTTCATGGATGTAATGAAGAGAAAATGAAGCCTAGCGCTAGTTTTACCCCTGCTATGGGTCTGGCTCTTTGTCTTAATCTCCTATAAACAATAGGACACATATTTCAAACACAATGTAGTTAAGAACCTAAGAACCTCAGCGAGAGATGATTATAAGGTCAAGCCAGATAGCAGCAGCATCTTTCTCAAGATTATTAAAGCCATAATATGAGAGACAAAAGTCAAATTCACCTAAAGCTGGATTAATATCACTATACTGCACTACAAGTATAATCCAGATTTTATTTTTTAGGAGGCCTAGATTCCTCATGTTAGATTTTTAAGCACTCAAGGTTGTAAAGCATTTTCTTCTGTCAGAGGATTTGAAAAAGAATTTTCGGCCAAATATCTCACATCAACCAAAAAACCAAAAACCACACCCGTCGCTATCGAGTCATTTCCCAATCATAGCGACCCTAAAGGACAGAGTAGAACTGCCCCATAGGGTTTCCAAGGAGCAGCTGGTAGATTCAAACTGCTGACCTTTTGGTTAGCAGCCGAGCTCTTAACCACTGCACCACCAGGGCTCCATCTCACATTAGGGAAACCCTCAAACACAATGAAATACATCAAACAAATGGACAATACACCTCTTAAAAAAATATTTATGAAGAACATATGGAAACAGAAAAGTTCTTATGCTCAATGTAAAAAACATGTTTTTGGTATTTTAGAACTTAAAATATAAAATACATTGTTCACTGTGACTACAAGCACATAAAATATTTTTGTCTGTAGGAAAGGCACAATGTGTAAAAACTGAAAATACTTGAGCTGGGGTGACTGGAACTATGGATAATTTTTTTTAATTTAACACAGCTGCTTTATCATCTTTTCAATTATGAAGAGCTTTTTAAATGAACTCCCTAGTTTCTCCACAATACATCTTCTGAGAAATTAGGTGAAGACTTCACAAGTTGGAAAAAAGCAGACCCCTGGCACATCAGGAAAGAGACATTCCCTTTTGACTGTTCACCGGTCCAGTGCCAGCTGAGTATAGTTATAATAGAAACTGGCTGAGAAACTGGACTGTAAAAACAAGAAATTACTCAATCGCTTAAATATGAAGATCTGTCCTTTCTAATTCAGCTAAACTATCTGACTGGTTTATGTTGGCTCTTTTTCATCTAACTCTGCCTCCTTGCTATCTTACTCAGGCAAACGATCAAGTCAGAAAATATCCTTATTCACTAATTGTTTTGCAATCATGCTGCACTTTGCCCTTAAACCGTTTTGAGATATGAGATTCAGACATGCATAAGCAATGAACATGGCCAAAGACAATGAAGCTTGAACATGTTTGCACAGAATTACTCATCTAGAGCACTAAATATTAAGAACTTTTTGGAATTTTGTTTCAGAAATAGTCACATTTTAGATTTTATATATTAGAACATCTAATTTATTGGTGGGACAAGAATAGTACAACTAGTAAAGTAACCAAAGGTTTCCAAAATGTCTGAGCTTTTCTAATAAACACAAATGTGGCCAACAATTTAAAAGGTGTAAAATTACTACCTCGGCTAATTTTAATGTCAACTTATATCACTTGGAATATGAGATGATGTCTGTGTAAACAGAAAAATTCTTTTAGAAAGCAATTTCACTGGTAATCTGCACCCAGAAGTCAAAAAGGGTTCATATTCTTTCAACTCATAATAGCATTACTAAGAACAAATCCTAAGGAGAACACCAGAATATGAGCTCTATGAGGGCAAAAACTTTTACATGTGGCATATAGAAGGCTCTCAAGTATTTGTTAAAAGAATAAATGAAATAATCCTAAACAAAGGGCAGAAACATATCTATCATTATTTACATTGTTTCCAAATTTCTGTTCTTTCAAAAAAAAAAAAAAAAACAGTAGGGGAATGACTGGTCAAGACTGTTACAGCACAATAATTTGATAAGCTATAAAGTAATCATTATAATATATAATACATAAATATGAAGAACATAGAAATATGATTGGGACAATGTTATGTTAAAGAGTGGATTACAAAAACGCAGAACTATAAAACTTCTAGAAGATAACACAGGAGAAAACTAAGTGACCTTGGCTTTGGCAACGAGATTTTAGACACAACACCAAAAGCATGATCTGTAAAAAAAAAAATTGCTGAGTTGAACTTTACTGAAATAAAAAGTTTTCAAAAGACCCTGTTAGGAGGATCAAAAAACAAGCCACAGGCTGGGAGAAAATATTTGTAAAACACATATCTGATAAAGGATTTGTATCCAAAATACACAACGAACTCTTACAACTCAACAATAATAAAAAAATAAACAACTCAATTAAAAAATGGGCAAAAGATCTGACTGGACACCTCACCAAAGAAGATATACAGATGGCAAACAAGAATATGAAAAGATGCTGAGTAACAGTCATCATTCCAAAACCAAAAACCAAACCTATCACCGTTGAGTCGATTCCGACTCATAGCGACCCTGTAGGACAGGGTAAAACTGCCCCATAGAGTTTCCAAGGAGCACCTGGTGCATTTGAACTGCCAGCCTCTTGGTTAGCAGCCGTAGCACTTAACCACTACACCACCAGGGTTTCCACATTCATTCATCATTAGGAAACTGAAAATTAAAACAACAATGAAATACCTATTAAGCCAAAATAAAACCAGCTGCCACTGAGTGAGGAAACCCTGGTGGTGTAGTGGTTAAGTGCTATGGCTGCTAACCAAGACGTCGGCAGTTCAAATGCACGAGGCGCTCCTTGGAAACTCTATGGGGCAGTTCTACTCTGTCCTACAGGGTCGCTATGCGTCAGAATCAACTCAACGGCAGTGGGTTTGGTTTTGGGGTTTTGGCCACTGAATGAATTCCAACTCATGGCTACCCAATGTGTACCACAGTAGAACCGTACTCCACAGAGTTTTTAATGACTGATTTTTCAGAAGCAGATCACGAGGGCTTTCTTCCAAGGTGTCTCTGGGTGGACCTGAAGTGCCAGCCTTTAGATTAGCTGCCAAGCATGTTAGCCATCTGCACCACCCAGGGACCTATTAGAATGGCTAAAATCCAAAAAAAAAATGACAACATCAAATGCTGGTGAGGATGAGAAGCACAGGAATTCTCATTCTTACTGGTGAAAATGCAAAATGGTACAGATGCTCTGGAGCACAGTTTGGCAGTTTCTTACAAAGCTGAACACAATCTCACCATAAGACCCAGCAATTGCACTTCCAGGTATTTACTCAATTGAGTTGAAAACTTACATTTACACAAAAACCTGCACGAGTACCTATAGCAGCTTTATTCATAAATGCCAAAAAATGGAAGTAACCAAGGTGTCCTTCAATAGGTGAATGGATAAACTGTGGTACATTCATACAATGGAATTTAATTTTTTTTCTTAAGAGAAAATAGAAATGTATTTCCTCCTGATGAAACTGGCTGGCTGAGTGATGGTGACAGAGTGGCTCTGCTCATGAGTTCATTCAGAGACCCATAACCTTTCATCATGAGACTCTGCCACATCCTAGCTTAGGACATTGGTTAAAGTTCAGTCTCTACCATGCCCCTTTTCTAGTCCTCAGGAAGAAGGAAAAAAGAAAGTCCAAGACAAGCAGTTTATTTTTAAGGAAGTGATACAGAAGTTGGCAAATCTCTCCTCTTACATTCCACTGGTGATGGCCACACCTAGCTGTGAGAGGGCTGAGAAGTACTGTCTCTTGCTAAGCATCTTCATTCCTAGGAGGAGCAAAAGATCAGATATACAATGGAATACTATTTAGCTATAAAAGAAATAAGCTATCAATCAAGCCACAAAAAGACACGAAGGAACTGTAAATGCATACTGCTAAGTGAAAGAAGTCAGTTTGAAAAGGCTACATACTGTATGATTCCAATCACATGACATCCTGGAAAAGGCAAAGCTACAAACAGTAAAAAGATCAGTGGTTGCCAGGGGTTTGTGGGGAAGGGAAGGGAAGGGTGAACAGATACAGCTAAGGGAATTTTTAGAGCAGTGAAACTATTCTGTAAGATATTATAACAATGGATACATGACATTATGCATTTGTCAAAACCTATAGGACTTCATAACACAAAGAGTGAACCTTAGTGTATGCAAATTAAAAAGAAAAATTAGTTAAGAACTTGGGGGTATCCCAGGAAAGAATAGATTATGACAAGAGAATCTAACTGTATTACAAATATATGAAACAACCTCCCTATAAAGCAGCTGAGGGAAAAGGTGCAAACCCAAGCAACTTTGAAAATGAATGAAGTCTGCAAAGCTAAAGGCAAAAGGAACTGCATATAAATACTATGCCCTTGTCAATACAGTTGTTCCCCCAAAAAGCACAGAGTAACAATTCTGATGCTTTACACATGTATACTGGAATTGAACAATTAAGTAAATGGATGACACAGGTGGGGAGTCAAGTTTCTCACTACTGGAGTGGAAATTTACAAATCACAAGGAGGGGAGGCTAGAATGATACATGTGATAATGGCGTAGAGTTGGAGACATCAGTAAGAACCCATGTTTAACTTAGTACAGACAGATATATGTACATAAATGTGTACATACAGGGTTAGGATGTTGTTGTTAGTTGCCACTGAGTAGAATCCAACTTGGTGACCCCATGTGTTACAGAGTAGAACTGCTCCATAGGGTCTTCTTGGCTGTAATCTTAATGGAAGCAAATCACCCAGCCTATCTTCCACAGTACTGCAGGGTGGGTTCAAAGCACCAAGCTTTAGGTAAACAGTTTGAGCGGAGACCATCTGCATCACCTAGTGTTTCTTTGTTCTGTCAGCTGAGAAAACCTAAAAGAAACAACACCCTATTAGCGGCCACTTCACTGAGAGCCCAGATCGTGGTTCCTAATACTACCCTCCAATAAAAGGATTCAGGGCCCTTAGAGAAATGGCTGCTTCTAGTACTAGGTCAGAAAATACACAAGATGAGCCTGAAGCATCCTGTAGCACCAGAAAGTAAGGAAGTGCTCAAAAAACGAAAAAATACATATTGATGGGAGCATGTCTAAACAGCACAGAGGCCAACTGAAAGAGCTCTCAATGGCCCAAACTGGAACAACTGGAGCACAAAAAAGTGTTAGATTATAATTCAAAGTAAAAAATAAATATCCACAGGTCTATACTGATAAAAACAAATGACTGAACAAATGAGAAAATGAGACGAGACAATTCTCTTGGGTGGACAAATTCCAAATAAGTTACATAGATATTCCACCCTAAAGGAGGGGGAACATAGCTCCCCACTCAAGTATGGGCTGCATATAGTGACTTCTAGCCAAAAAATACAGTACAGAAAGGGGTCAGGGAAGAAAAATTTTACAGTAGAGAAAATGACCAACACTACTTCAGTCAGGTAATCAAGGTCAACATCAACAGTCATAAATCATGTTGACAGTATTAAATCTTGATATGAAATGATGAAAATGGCACTTTACCTCTGTGACCTCCCTCCCCAAAACCTACAACCCCAGTCTAATCATGGGGAAAAAAATACGCACACACAACAAATTCAAATAGATGTCATCCTATAATGTACCTGATCAGTTCTCGCCAAAAACTGCCAAGATCATCAAAATAAAGGAAAGTCTAAAAACCGTCACAGTCAAGTGGAGCCGTGGAGCCTAAGGAGACATGACAACTAAATGTAATGCACTATGCTGGCTGGAATCCTGCAGTAGAAAAAGACATTAGGTAAAAAGTAAGGAAATCTGACTAAACTATGGACTTCAGTTAGTAACAGTGTATCCATATTGGTTCATTAACTTTAGTAAGTATACCATATTAATTATGTCAGATGGATCTTGACTGAACGCAGAAAATACCAGAAACATGTTTATGTAAAAGCATTCGACCACATGGATCATAACAAATTATGGATAACTTTGGGAAGAATGAGAATTCCAGAACACTTAACTGCGCTCATGAGGAACCTGGACATAGACCAGGAGGCAGTCTTTGAACAGAACAAAGGGATACTGCATGGTTTAAAATCAGGAAAGGGCTGCCTCAAGGTTGTGCCTTTTCACCGTACTTATTCAATCTGTATGCTGAACAAATAATCCAAGAAGCTGGACTATACGAAGAAGAACAGGGCATCAGGATTGGAGGAAGACTTATTAATAACCTACAATACACAGATGACACAACCTTGCTTGCAGGAAGCAAAGAGGACTTGAAGCACTTACTGATGAAGATCAAAAACTACAGCCTTCTGTATAGCTTACACCTCAACATTAAAAAGAAAAAAAAAATCCTCACAACTGGACCAATAAGCAACATCATAATAAATGGAGAAAATATTGAAGTTGTCAAGGATTTCATTTTACTTGGATCCACAATCAACGCCTATGGAAGCAGCAGTCAAAAAATCAAATGACGTATTGCATTGGGCAAATCTGCTGCAAAAGACCTCTTTAAAGCGTTAAAAAGCAAAGATGCCACTTTGAGGACTAAGGTGCGCCTGACCCACACCATGGTATTTTCAGTAGCCTCCTACGCATGAAAAAGCTGGCAACGAATAAGCAAGACTGAAGGAGAATTGGTGCCTTTGAATTACGGTGCTGGCAAAGAATACTAACTATGCCATGTAATGTCAGAAGAAGGAACAAATCTATCTTGGAAGAAGTACAGTAAGGATGGTCCTTAGAACCGAGATGATGAGATCTCATCTCTTGTACTTTGGACATGTTATCAGGAGGGACCAGTCCCTGGAGAGAGACATCATGCTTGGGCAGAGGGTCAGCGAAAAACAAGACCCTCAATGAGATGGACTGACACAGTGACTGCAATGCTGGGCTCAAGCATAGCAATGATTGTGAGGATGGTGCAGGCCCTGGCAGTGTTTCATTCTGTTGTACATAGGGGTTGCTATGAGTCACAACTGACTAGTCGGCACCTAACACCACCACTGTAAGACGTTAATAACAGGAAGAACGGGGGGGAGGGGGTAATATGTGAATTCTCTGTACTGTTTACTCAAATTTTCAGTAAATCTAAAGCTGTTCCATACGGAATAGAACTGCTCCTCAGGGCTCTCTTGCATATACTCTATTATGGAAACAGATTGCCAGGCCTTTCTTCCAGGGCACTGCTGAGTAAGTTTGACTTACCAACCTTTTGGTTAACAGTCAAGTACAAACTGTTTCTGCCATCCCAGGATGGTCTGCACTGGGCTGCGAACTGCAAGGTTGGCAGTTCTACTCTTATAACACATGGGGTTACCTGAGTCAGAATTGGCTCAAGAGCAATAGGTTAATAACAGGATAGAATGAGTTATTCCATTTTCTGCCATCAAAATCCAACCAAGGTCTGAAATTTTCAAAGCAGAAAAATGCTATAGCTTTAAAGAGCTAAACGGTATTTTATTTTCACTTAGGAAGTTAAACCCACAAGACAATTTTACTAGTTGTCCTTTATCCCTATTTCTTTCCCTGCCCACAAATCAAAAAAGCAAACCAAATCAGAACAAAAAACCACCTTGCCTCTCCTCAGTTATGATTTATTTAGTGTCACCATTTTTTCTAGCCTGAACACGTGTCTAAATAAAAGTGAGCAGAAAACTACTACATCAAAGTCCAGGCTTCCCACATTACAATCAACTTCAGTTTTCTCTTCTCAAGTTTTGAAGACTATTGTCATGAAACATCCTTTTAATGTAATAATCCTGTCAGATTAGTCTTTGCTAGGAGCTAGGAAAAGTGTCTTAACTCAAACTATGGCCAAAATTTAAAACAAACTAAAAATTCCACTATGTATTCTGAGTCTGATCCTTGGTAAGTGAGAGGGAAAACAAATAACAAATGCCGACTACACATAGTCCAATGTATACAGACTCCCAGTATTCTACGGAGAGGCCTACTTCACAAATCCTTTGGTGCCTTTTTAAGTATCAAAAGCAAGATTGAATCATTATAAACACCTACACATCCATAAATTTAATGCTGGGCAAAAAGGAGTATTAGTAACAATGAAGTTTGGCTCTGGCAGGGTTGAGAAGCTGAGACGTGTGTCTGTCCATGGGCATGCGGTCCTCCCAAAAAAGGAAAGAAACAATAAATAACCTGTCAAAAAAGCTGCTACCATCAATGGAACTTTTTACCGTTGGCTGGGTATTTTCACAAAGAATGCTGCCTATGTCAGGAAAAGTACAAAAAAGGCTCATCTATTTCTCAACCTTAATACCTCCAGCCAGAAGGAGATACAAGGGTGTGTATTACTTGGGAAGAGGGAGTGACAGATTCCAAGTCAATCAGTATAAAAGTATTACAGTCTACCCAGGCAGATTTACTTCTGAATAAATGAATCACATTTGTCGTTCAGAAAAAAGTATAGTAAGTCTTGAGACTTCAGGATACTAAAAATAAATATAAAAATATAACCAAGCTATTCAGAAGAAAAGATCATTTGTTATCTGATAATTACCTGTAAAGCCAATGTAACCTTAACACATCTCCAAGAATAAAGACAAACTTGTTCAGTTTTCCTCCTAGTATAATACAAAAGTCCAGTCTTAGAATTTTAAAACAGCTTCCTATATTAAAATTATTAAGGCTTTCCCTTCATTCCCTTCCACATTTTCATTCTTTATTTTTAACCTTTACACTGGTTCCACTGTTTGCAGGGAAATACTAACAATATTGTGCAAGTTCTCCATTTTTCAAAACTTTAGTATTCATGACTATGTTGCTTTCTATTATGGGAGGTAACAGAAATGACGCTTCATAAACAGAATATGCCATTCAATTATGGAAGCAATTTAAAAGCGAAGTTATGTTTTCTTTTGTTAAAAAGTTTTGAAAATTTTAGAACTAAATTGTCTCCTATTTATTTTTAAATATAAACCTTGATTCTAAGGATAACAAAACAAACAAAGAAGGAACAGAAATAAACACATTGGGATTTAAAAAGCAAGCCTTTATTTCATGTGAATTCTGGGAATATTCTATTGTCATAGGGCATCCAGCACAGAACATATTAAATGCGCCACACTTAGTATGAAAAAAGTTAAATATAATGCACTTCCTCACATGTGAGAGAAGTACCAGCGAGGTCTTAAAGTTCAGATACCAAAACTACAAAAATAAGCAGCACTGATTTATTTTCATATTTTCTTTAAAACTTTTGTCTTTAAGACTTGATCAGCATATAGCAACTCTATGGTTCTATCAAATATAAGGCTGGATGTGACAATGGGTTACTTCTTCACACAGTGGGGCAATGAATGTTAGAAATAGGTAAGAAAGTTGCTCCTAGTCATGGTGGCTTCTTCAACCTGACTAATTCACCTCCCTCCGGTGTACACTATTTCTGAGGACCCTTCACTCCATTAGTCACCAGCAGTAAACACAACCAGCCCTGCTAAGCCATTTCCCAAAACCAACTCTAAATTGAGTTTGAGATCTGGTACATTTTGGATCATCGCCTACACAGCTAATCTAAATATAACTCCCAAATGTTTTAAATTTGGTATACTCATCACAGTGAAAGTTAATTAAAGAGTAGAATCCACTTGTTTTATCAACAACCTTAGTTTGCAAGTCAGGTAAATTACCAAAGAAGCAAGCTTAATTTTTAAAGTTCTATTTCACTATTATTTCTGATTCACCGCATAATGTAATTAAAAGCACAATTTCTCATGTTGGGGCTAAGTTTGTTCTGGGGCCACAGACTGCATCCTGAATCCCAACTACCCATTTCCTAAATCAATTAGCCCCAAAAGGTATTGTGCACGAATGTGAATAGATAGTGTCAATCTATCACTACTCCTGAAAAATACCTTCACTACTACTACTCCTCCAAATGTTTTCATCTATGAAAGGATTTAAAAAGGAATAACAAGAGATACCCTGCTAAAGGGCTATAGCCCTTTAGCAATCAAATACCATCTTTTAGTCCAAATTAAACTTGGGCAATTCTTCTGAAAGCTGAGGAACACAGACTACATTTTTTATAGGTCTGTAGTCTGTTTCAACTCACTGATATGACTTCTGACATATCAGCAGCAGAAAGGATAACTGGGCAGGACAAAGAACTGTAATGTAACACATCAGCTTCTAGCTCACAAGGCAATCTTTAGTGTCACATTTCCTTGGATTCAAAACACCAGGTAGAGAACAAAATCCACTGTTGTTTCCAAGTAAAGACATGTACAGTTTACGAATCTCGACAAACAGACCCAAAAAGTAGTTTTTAACCGTACCAGACTCAAAGTGACTAAGATATTAGATGAAAAGAACTATGTAAGCCCCATGGTACATTCGGTAGACAAACTATACACAGAGGGTCAAAAACTTTATAGACGATTAAACTGATCAGCTAGTGGAAGAAGTTTCCACAACTTCCACAAAGGTCATCACACTTTTCAAGATCTTCAAATAATCATTTAATCAATCTCCCAATTTTACAAATATGCTAAATAAATATAATTTAAACTGTATCAGTACACAGACATAAGAGCGCTACAGTATTTGGAAGGAAAAAAGACAACTTCCTGGTTAATCTCACTGCATAGTTGAAGAGCAATGAGCCTCTCTCTTGAAAGCAGCTGGGACAATGTCCACAAGCAGCTGACTCTCTGCAGACCGCCCTGTACTTTTCCAAGGAGATGGAGGCTAATTACTTGTGTTTCAACTCCAAAGAATACACATAGCCCTGTCATTCTAGTCTTGCTCTGAGGTCTGACGTGAGAGTCTGAAGAGTTTCAGATACCTTAAGTAAAAACAAATCATTTTTAAAAAGATGCTTTCATAACAACGGAAGTTCCTGGAAGGAAGTACACATAAGAGTACTCAAATACAGCTCCCTCCTCAGCAAATTAAATACGTTGCAAATAGGTGTATTTCCTCACTTATTATGAGAAAGTTAATTTAGTTGGCAGAGAGCAATAAATAATAAACGAGACAATACACACATAATACCATTCCCAAAATTTAATCCTGAAGTACCCATTACATCACTCAGAGAAAGCAAAAACTCACCAGAAACATCAATTCTTAAACTTATTTCAAGGATCTTTGTATCAATTTTCATTCTGAAGGTGTAAATTTTAGTACCACATTAAGTGCTCCATCTTTCTTTGGTCCCCTCAACTCCCAATAAAAGACTGAAATTAAAGAAGGCATCTTCAAATCAGAGGAACAGGCTTGGAGCAAAGAATGGCTAAAATATCACACGCAGGGCAGAGCACAAGTGGGCCTGCAGCATAAGGATAAAAGTCATCAACTGTAAACACAAACGTATAGTAACTGAAAATATGAGGGAAACAGAAATGGATATTTGAGAAGCGGGGATGGACTGTCAAATAAAATACATACACAAATTAAAGACTACCAGCTTCTCACCAGCTGTTCCCAGCTCTGGGTGTTAGAGCTTAGTTGGTCTTACTGCCCTTCTTTATATAGTACAAGTCAGTCCAAGGGACTAGATGCTCTGAAATTCTTCATTCTAGTTCCTAACAGTGCTTTTCCACTTTGTCCTTGGAAAAGTTATTCAACCTCTTCTGGTAAATAATTAAATGAAAACTAAATTCACACAAAGTCCTGAATATTCACGTACATACAGCTGTATTCTGACTTCACGGAATAAAATCCAAACTTCTTAACATTGCGTCCAAAGCCCTTTGATATGATTTTAACTAGCCTCCATCACCCAAGTGCCTACAGACAAAGAGCCACTTTAGACCCCTTGCAATCCTAAGAACTTTTCACATCTTCTTGCCTTGGTCAGTTTCCTCAGCCTATAAAGTCCCTCCCCCTTCTCTACCTACTGAAATTATACTTCAGAGTTTAAGCCTTCTACGATCTATCTCCCCACCAATCTTCTCAAGCATATTCACTCTTTCCTCTAAATTCCCACTGTGCTCTTCATTTATCTCTATCATTTCATTTTGCCTTACACACAGTAAGTTGTTTACATACGCTGCAGTGAAAGCTTCTCAAAGGCAGGGATGCAGGGACTCTATGACTCACATAAGCCTAACAGTACTTTACCCATAGTTTGTGCTTAATAGACTGAATATGAGGTAGTATTAGCGGGCTGACATTACGAAAACTGATGCCCTAAGTCACTTTTTTTCCTAATAGTGGAACCAGACTGAATATGAGGTAATGTTAGTGGGCCAACATCAGGAAAACTGAAGCCCTAAATCATTTTTTTTCCTCACACTGGATCATAATCTAATGAGTCATAAAGTTAACGTAATGGACAACGACCGGCATTTGAAAAACAAGACAAAATACTGAATAGACTGAAAAATACCAGACAGCACAATACTAGAAAATATAATTGTGTGAGACTTGTTTCAGGTGTGGTTTTTATTTCTGGATATATATTAGGTTGCAATATAAAATTTCTCTTTTTACTCTGAGTTGCAATTTTTTTTTTTTTTAAGTATTAAAAAACTGCCTCAGTACTTTTTTCCAAATGTGGGGCTGGAACTGCATCACCCATACACAGGCTCTCACTGGATTGCCTCAGTGAAGCAGAGACCATCTATTCAGCTGACAGTTGAAGAACAGAATGAACCTGACTGGCTCTAACCTAAACCACCACAATATCCTTTGTCAGTAATGCCACCGTCGAATGAATGAACTCACCACATGCCATATTCACAAAGCACTCTGCAGTAATCATAAACTGTGTGTGTTTGCCAACTGAGTCTCTTTGCTTATTTACAAGATCAAAGGACTTCTCAATGGAACTTATCTTAAAAATAAATAAATAAATAATCCTTGAGAGCATGGTAACAAGTTCTCACGCAAAACAAACTAGTCAGTGGTGGCTGAAAAGAGAACAGTTCTTCACAATAACTTACATAACCCAGACAAATGTTCATGCTCCTAATAAAAGATCTCCCAGTCACACCAATGCTGTGGAAGTGATTTCCGAGGGGAAGGTAAATGCTATTTTCAAATTTAGTTTGATTTCTTGCCACCTCGGCTATCTATAAAGCTAAAATTATGTCTTGGGGTTACATTTATGATTGTCATGCCGTTTTCACTGGTAATCAACAGAGTAAAAGACAGCAACAATAAGGGCAAAGAATGCCTCCTTTGGTCACCTGTCTCCGACCACCCAATTTAATAATGGGGGAGAGATAAACATATGACATTTAATGTTTCACAACATTGCCACTGAGTTGATTCCAACTGATCACGACCCTAAATGTTTTAGATTTAGAGTAGAATGGTGTTCTATAGGATTTTCAATAGCTGTGATCTTTCAGAAGCAGATCTCCAGGCCTTCTTCTGAGGTACCCCTAGGTGGATTCAAATTGCCAACCTTTTTGCTAGAGACCCAGTGCTTAACCGTTTAAAATGTATACATTTCACAATAGTTGACTCAAAGTTCAATTACTATCCAAGTTTATAGGAATGTGACTGAATTTTAAGAATTTTAAGTAGCTACTCACAGTCAAGAATAGTTGAGAAAACAAAGAGACTGCTGGCAGCAAACAGAAAATACACTAGATTTCGAGTCCAAAGACCTAGGTTTAATTCTGGTTGCCACTTTTAGTGCAACACTCAGTTTCTTCTCTTATAAAACAGAGACAACAGTCCTCATATATTCATTCAGCAAGTATTTACTGAATAGTACATTCTACGTGCCAGAGGTCTGGCTAGGATACCATTCTACACATAATGGTAGTCTCTGCCCTCCAGGAGCTTATAATCTCCCTACCTCACCAGGTTGATGTGAAAATCAAATGTAAAAACGCTGTGCAAATTGTAACAAACTACATTCGAACTGAAGTGGTATGATGATTGCTACTGCTATTGATTTGCTCTACCTCCTAACCACTTACCTTTATGGCAACAGCTTAGTAAGATCCAATGAATAAAGTACAGATGATCAGATACAATAGTTAGTACATTATCTACTTAACTGGTTTTCCACTTAGCTTATAATTCAGGAGCCTAACAAATCACTGTTTCAGCTCTGCAGGTACGGTCTCAGCTCACGACTCTCGATGTAACCGTGAAGGCAGACTGAGAGCCCAAGGCCCAGAACCTGTAGTGTCTCCCCAGGTATGTAACTGGAAGATCACCTGCATTACCCACACCTGGCGAGAGAGTAAAAGATTTCCAGGCCCCACACAAGACCTATTTAACAACTCCTAAGGGCTAAGCCTGAGCATCTATGCTTTTGACAAGCACACCCAAGTGATTCTTATACACACTAAAGCTTCAGAACAACTGCCATAAAAATTTCTTTTGGTCGATAACCATGATTTCCAACGCCATTACCAAAATCTACCTGGAAAATCTGAGCCAAGTAAAATTCAGTTACAACAGAGAAAGCAGCTGTTGAGAAGGGTACTTAGCAGTGAATGTCACACGACTCACACTTATAAAAATCTTCTTATGCGACCAGCCTCTTTTCATTCAATGATTTTCAAACTTTCACATAAAATGAAGCCCCAAAAAAACCCATGAGATATTAATAAGTTATTAAAATTAACTGAATCGTAATAAACAAACTGCTATAACCCTTTGCCATGAAGTCGATTCGACTCATAGTGACCTTACAGGACAGAGCAGAGCTGTCCCATAGAGTTTCCAAGGAGCAGCTGGTGGATTTGAACTGCTGACCTTTTTTGTTGGCAGCCAAGCTCTTAACCACTGTGCCACTAGGGCGAATTAATATATGTACATAGTCAACTTGCCTTATGGTCTAACTTTTTACTAATATACCCAACCCTTACAGTTGATGGGTATATTACCTTGTACCTATCAAGAAGGAAAGTATATACTCTGGCTAGCACGCTGGGTCGCTATGAGTCAGAATCGACTCTATGGCACTGGGTTACTGGGTAGCATGCTTCTATCATGATCGTGCATGCTGCAAGTCAACCTTAGGGGTCCCTGCTTAAAGACTACACTTCCCAAATACAAAAGAAACAAAACAAACTAGCCAACAAAACTAAGGCCTCAACAATACAGACAGTGTCATAAACATATCCACTGCATATTTGAACCCTCCTAAAGGCTTTTTACTTAAAGGCAGTTCTCAAAAAAACAAGAGTCCTTGGAAATACTTTAAACTTAGGAAAATTAACCTGAAGTCAAACGTTACCTCACATACCATATAATTAGTGCAAGGGCGTTATTTATTTTGGTTCTATTTGTTGAAAGCACTTCACTAATTAGCCTCCAGATACAGACACATCAAAGAGAAGACACTCAACTATGTTACACTGGAAAAATTTGCAAGGTGGAGGCTAATATTACTAATCAAGAAAACTTTCCATCTGTAGTAAATCTCGAGCCCAGAGGGCTTGTTCATACTGCAGTACCAAGCGCTGAACATGCTTCTTTCCCAAACCAGTTAAAATCCAGTCAGTTTTGAAGGGAGGACAGACAAGCTGAACCATACTGGCTTCATTTAGTCTAACTACTGTTCCAAGATTTAATAAGGAAAGGGCCTTGGTAAACAGACTTAAAAAAGAAAGAAAGAAATTGATGCTTTTACTTGTGTCCAAGCCAGTATCCCTTAAACCTCAAATCCCAAAGTTACTCTGTTCTTTTACAGCCCTATCAGCTGTCCAAACAATTATAACAAATGAACATCAGAAAAAAAAACATTTTGTGTGTAGGGAAGAAGAGTCTAAAACAGGGAAAAGTCTTAAATACTAAAGTCCAGATATCCACCTATGACTTGATACAAACTACATCCACACAATAACCCACCTGTCCCTAAGCTAACCCTAGCCCCACTTGCCATTTCATCAACATGCAAAGCTTTCCTGGGACACCACAGAGGTTAACTTAAAAAACTTAGGTGAGAAACAGAAAAGCTCTAAGAAGTGTTGCCTAGAGGAAGCTATAGGAAAGTCAGCATAGGTTAACTTAAAAAACTTAGGTGAGAAACAGAAAAGCTCTAAGGAGAGTTGCCTAGAGGAAGCTATAGGAAAATCAGCATAAACCGAAGTAAGATCAAAACTAGCAGCAAGCACCAGTATCCCTCAAAAGACAAGTGCTTCCTGGCTGATTTTCTCCCCTCACTTGAAAACTTAAAAAGATACAAACCCTGAAGGAAGGTTAGGAAAAAGAAACTACATAGTTGAGGCATCAGCAAATTTACCAATTAGCTCAGCTGTGTTTTAACTATCACTATAAAAAAAAAAATTACTTTTTTTATTTCCACTATAGTACCAGAGAAGCTTTGAATAATTTGCAAATTATACACGGTTGGAAAAGCTGGTAAATCAATGCCAGAAGGATTACTGATCATCACAACCTTACAGAGAAAGGTCCTCTAAGCAAAGAGTTTTCTTTTGCCCTGCACACTAGAAGAAAAAAAGTTCTCTACTCACCACCAAGGATGTCTTTTCTCTTACGAGAGGAATGGGCCTAACTCGAACCTGGGCCTCTGACAAATCCTGCTACCTGGCCTAGGGGATCATCTGCAGTCCCTTTACAGTACCTAGTTCATACCTGGGCTCTGCTATAGAAACAACTAAAGCAATAAGCCACCAACTATTTTTATTGTTTTATATATATATATATATTTATCATCCTCATTCCATCGCTGTCGAGATGATTCCAACTCACAGTGACCCTATAAGACAGAGTAGAACTGCCCCATAGAGTTTCCAAGGAGCACCTGGTGGATTTGAACTGTGGACTTTTTGATTAGAAGCCATAGCACTTAACCACTACACCACCAGGGTTTCCTTTATATTCATATATTTATATATATAACTAGTCAAGAAAATTTACAGCCCAGAGGGCTTGTTCACACTGCAGTACCAAGCCCTGCAACATGCTTCTTTCCCAAACTAGTTAAAACCTAGTTGGTTTTGAAGAGAGAAAGACAAACTGAACAACACTGGCTTCAATTTAGTCTAACTACTATTCCAAGAGTCAATGAAGGGGAAATATATACATATATATATATAAGTATATATATATATACACACTCTCTTTTCCAAAGGGAAAGGAAAATGACAATTCCAAGAGCTTCTATAAGAAGGAAACATCCGTTACAAATTCCACAGGTTCTGAATCATCTAGAAAGAAAAGAATTAGGTGCTCAAGCACAAGAAACCAAAAGATCACTATTGCATTCTATTATACTATCCTCCAAGAAATTGAGATATACTGCCAGAGAACGCTAGAAAACAATATATAATAATACATTAAGGGAAAAAGAAAGCATCTATTTAGAGAGAAGACAGGAATAATATCTCCAAACACTTGCTTTGGTGAGCTACCCTAAGATGGAAAAGCTGAAGAATAGAACACTTGGATACCACACAGTAAGAATGTCAAGGGTAAGGGCAGGGGGGAAAGAGAAGAACAAGAAGGAATGGGCTCCTTTACAGGCCAGACATTCAAGATACTGCTCCTCTCCAAGCCTTGCACAAATCTGTTTTACTGGAGGAAAGACTGAAGGTTGTGGAAATTACAATTAAAATTGTGAAAAATTAGAAAGATTTCATGAAGGTAAATCCAAGCATGGAGGGAAAGAGCAAAACTGTGAAAAAATATACAATATAGGTTCAGTAAGGAGAGAAATCAGGATTGAAGACTGCTGAGGAAAATGGAACAATGAGAGCAGACAGCTACAAGTCAACCAGCAATCACTATATGAATTGCAATACAATGTACAAAAAACACAAATGTAGCACCTGGACAAAGGTAGTGGAAGCCTCTGCACAGAAACTGCAAGAGGAGGCAGCATCCAAGGAAAGCTTTAAGGGATGCAGTGAGGAAGTAAGAATGAAGGAGTAGGAAGAGAGAGGGACTGCAGCAGGGGAAGAGGGTGGGCTGCAAGAGAGGGGGCTTAAAGAGAGGAGGAAGGGAAAGCAACCTAGAGGAGAGAAAGAATAGAATAAAGTGTGGGACCACAGAGAACACAGTAGCAGAGAGAATGGAGATGGCAAGCCCTGAAAAAGTGCAGAGGTCAAGGACTCGAAAGACGGGTGAGTCTGGGAGAAGTAGGAGCTACGGAGAGCTTCTACCATAATAAACCTGACTGAAAAGAAGAACGAGGACGGTGCAGGAGTGAAGACAAGGGGCCAGACCAAGGATTCACTCAGAGGGATGAGTGATGGAGACACCAGATTCAAAACTAGGGTGTAATACAAGGACTACTGAGAAGGGAACTACAGTGTCAAAGACAAAAAAAAAAAAAAAAAACAACCCCGGCATGCAAGGGTCAGAAGAGAAGGTATAATCATGGAGTACGAATACAAACAGGAGGGGAGACAAGGAAAGAAAAGATAGGACGGGAAACTATGGAGGGTGCTTAACCATAAGGAGAGGGTAACTAAGGCAAGAAAAAGGAGTGCAGTGTGGAGGGTGATGTTTCCGGAGAAAAAGTAGGATCAGACGAGAGATCCTGCCTACTTGGTCTAGAGGGCAGAAGGGACAGTCCACAGCGGCTGACCGGAGGGGTGGAAAACAAGAAACTATGATGCTAAAGATGAGAACTTGGAGACGACACGATGGGGGCCGGGTCAGAAAAGGAGATGCTGTCAGTAAGGAACAGAAAAGGTTCATCATGAGGAAGGCGAGGGGTAATGAGGAGCAGAGAGCAGCAAGGCAAAGGGCCAGGAAAGGAGGTGAAGCCAAAGGGTTGGGGGCGAGGGTCACAAACTGGAGATTACAGGGAGGGAGGCGAGAGTCGCAGAGGCCCGAGGTGCGGGGGAGGGGGGAAGGGTCAATCCACAGGGAGGTGCGGAGCAGCAGAGGCCTGGGGGGGACGGGGGTCCCGAGGGCCCGTTGAGGGGTGGGGGGTTGCGGCTTGTAGGTGACAGGGGCAGAGGGAAGATGCAGGGACGGGGCAGGGTGGGGCAGCGGGCGGCCCCGATACTCACACCTCCAGAATGCGGTCCCCCTTGCGCACCCCGGCCCGATCGGCCGCCCCCCCGGGCAGCACGGCGCTCACATGCTGCAGCGGCGCGTACAGCTCCCCGTTGATGCTCCGCAGTTGCCCGCCCTCGCTCACTTGGCCCCGCACGTTGAAGCCGTAGCCGGACTCGGACTTGACGATGCGCACCACCCGCGGGCCGCCGCTTCCCCCGCCGCCGTTCCCGGCGCAGTGGAGACCAGGCCCCCCACCGCCGCCGCCGCCTCCGTTCCTGTGAGAGGCTGAGGGGTGAATCCCTTCACCGTCCTCGTCCGCCATCTTGCGCGTGAGCGAGCTGTACCCCCGCCCCCCTACGCCTCCACTCCCTCCCTGCGCGCACTCGCCGTTCTTGGCAGCCGCGCGACCCCCGGCGCGCGCGCCCGCTCCTCCGGCCGCCGGACCCGAGTCGGCCACGGAGCTGCCGGCGTGGGTAGACGGGTGGCAGCGGGCGGGGAAAAAGCGAGCGGTTAAGCACCGTGGAGCCTCCTGGGAAGTGTAGTTTCTTGACGAGGAGGGTAGGCGGGGCGCGGGGCGCGGGCCGGAGCTGAGGTTATATGACGCAATTCGGGAGCAAAGCCTGCTAGGAGTTGTAGTTCCTTTTTAGAAGTTTCATCTCTTGTTGGGTGATGAACATCTAACTCAGCCCCCAGCGTGGAGAAACGATTCAGCTTCTGATATGGGGCAAGGTTTTTTTTTCTTTCATTTCATAACCTCTAAAAAAATTGTGATAAATTGACATTTGTGAATTAACACAGTCTGAAATTAGAATAACGCCTCATTTGTTCAGTTTACTTGCTCACATATGTTATTTTATTCGGTAGTCCCGACAACCTTGTGCGACAACCGGCTAATGAATTAGTTTCCTTATTTCACATACTAGGAAGCTGAACCTTCCAGTCCGCAAAGTCATCCAGCTATTAAGTAACAGGAACTAAGGTCCGGTTATTTTTGTGCAACTTTCCTTTCACATATTGCAACTTTCCTTTCACATATTGCAACTGCTTGAAAACTATGCCCAAAATACACAAAAAGTGTATGTAGAGAGGAAACTACGGTCTCAGTGATATAAAATTGGATATTAGAGTGGCTAAGTAATAATTGGAAACCCTGTTGGCGTAGTGGTTAAGAGCTAAGGCTGCTAACCAAAAGGTGGTGGTGGTTTTTAGGTGCCTTTGAGTTGGTTCCGACTCATAGCAACCCTTTGTACCACAGACGGAAACACTGTCTGGTCCTGCGCCATCCTCACGATGGTTGCTATGCTTGAGCCCATCCTTGCAGCCGCTGTGTCAGTCCATCTCGTTGAGGGCCTTCCTCTTTTCCACTGACCCAAAAGGTGGGCAGTTCAAACCCACCAGGCGCTCCTTGGAAACTCTATGGAACAGTTCTACTCTGTCCTGTAGGGCCTCTATGAGTTGGAATTGACTCAGTGGCAACAGGTTTGGTTTTTTTTTTTTTTAATAATAATTATTTCAATTGAACAATAATTTTGAAATTATGTTTATTTCAAATTCATTTTGTTTTCCTCAACAGCACAATAGAGTTCTCTGCAAGAGGCAACAACTGATGCCTTTTGGCTACCTACCAAAACACAAACTTATAAACATTGTGCAGCGTGCTTGGTTAAGGCAAGTAAGAAGAACAAGGGCAAAAACAATGAAATAGCTTACTTAAGCATTTATTTCTCAGGTTTGATGTTTGATTTTACCCTACTGACAGGCTGGTAAATTAAGTCTGTTACTGCTTCGTGGATGCTGACAGAAGACACAAGACTCCTGTGTGAGAGACAAAGGACTATTACTTATGACACAGCAAGCAACATGTGCTTCAGATAGTTTGTGTCGGTTCTTCTTGCATCCCAGGCCCCGTGGGGTGACACAAAGGGATTGGATGAATGCTGCACACTCGATGGATTTACGTCACAACCGAGGAACACTGAGTTTGGGGAATCTGCCATTTTATAGGAAGCAATAAGCAAACCTGTTCTTTATTCTAAAGGAAGACATTACTTCATCCTTCAAAGCTGCTCACTGTAAACACAACTCTAAGAAATAACCTTGGTAAGGAGCAGACACAGCCTTATATTCTTGTCATACCCAGGAAGATGTGTAGGAGGGCAAAAGACCCATGGATGACTGTCTCGCCCAAGAGTCATATGTGCCAAACACTATGCTAAGCACTTTACATCTACAATGTCATTTAATCCTCACAATTCTAAGCATTTTATATCTATAATCTCATTTAATCCTCATTTATGTATAAGTAAACAGGCATAGAGAGTTCACACAGCTAATAAGCAATGGAACCAGAAGCATATAGTTAAAAGACCGTAAGAGTTAACTTGCAGAGTTCTATGACTGATAAAAGCAAGAAACAACCCCCTGAAAGAATTTGTGAATATGTAAGTGTTTCCAGGAATTGCTCAAGGGAAAGAAAAAAAATCCAGTAAAAGAATTAAAATATCTCATGAATTGTGGAATGAGGACTCAGAGTCATTTATAATTAGAACACAAAAAATAACTGTGACCTTATTTTATAACCAAGATAATGAAGAAGGATACCTATTACTTATACAAATATGGAAAGCAATAAGAGTTAAATAAGAATTTTGCTCCAAAATAATAAAAGCATTCAGGGTGAATGCAAATCATTTGGTTTGAACTGTGCTCTGAATGAGAAGGAATTTATCTACTAAAGCAAGGGGTCAGAGAAAGGAAAAAGAGAGGAGCCTCCACAGAAAGAGTTATTTTTTTCATTTATTTATTTCACAAAGATGTACTGAGTACCTTTTCTGTCTCAGGCTCTGTAGCAGTGGCTAGTGGATACAGAGGTAAATAAGATGATGTCTACAAGCTTCATGGAGGGCAATATGCCATGGGCAAAATTACAAATGCACACACCCCTTGATCTAGCATTTCTACTTCCAGGATTCATTCTACTATTACACCCACACATTTCTGAAATGGCATTTTCATGAGGTTAGTCATGGCAGTATTATTTGTATTCACAAAAGACTGGAAACAACCGAAATGCTCATTGGTTAAACTATGATAGATCCACACAATGGAAAACTGAATAAACAAAGAATAAGGAAGTTCTTCGTGTACTGATATGGAATGCTCTCGTGGACACCATATATGGTTAGGTGAAAACAAGGTGCAGCATGGTCTGTAGAACATGATACCGTTTGAGTAAACAGGGAACCATATATATGGTTATGTCTCTAGAAGTATTCACGAGAAACTGATAACATTGATTGCCTCTGGAGGAGGGCTGGGCAGCTGGGGCAGATGGGGTGGGTTGGAGACTTTCCACTCTATGCCTTTTTATACCTTGAATTTTTAGTGAGTGTATTACCTATTCAGAAAGTTAATCAAAATATTTAGAAAAGATCAGATGGAAAGAAAAGGCCATCAGAGCATCAAAATAAGAAAATAAAATAAGACAGCATTACTGTTCTCAAACGCTCAGAATCTAGTAAAAGATACAGCAAAAGAAAAAGTGATTACAATACAGTGTAATGAGAGGTATGATGGAGCCTGTGTGAGCTGCTAGGAGTGCATACAGGAGGGGTCTTCAACCATCTGGAGGGTGAAGAGTTAGGGAAAAATTCTCATGAAATGAGACCACTAAGCTGAGTTTCCAGAGAAGAGAAGATTTAGCAAGACAGGGAAGGTAGTGGTTGAGGGCATTTCTGACAAGGAGAACAGTTTAACAAATCTCAGACACAGAAATCTAAAAGAACCTGATGCAGTCTAAGGACGACAAACAGCAGTTCAGTAAGACCGGAGCAGAGGGGAGGGGCAAAGGAGGGCAAGAGTCAGATCTGGGAGGGCTATGGATATTGACTATCATGCCCAGGAGTTTGAATTGCATTCCTAAATATTTGGGACCTCTGAATGCTTTTAAGCAGAGCAGCAGCATTGTCAAATTTGTGCTTCAGAAAGTTTTCTCTGTGGGAAGTGTGGAGAATGAATTGAGATGGGAAGATCAGTTAAGAAACAGTTGCAGGGATTCAGGCGAGAATTGATGAGATTGACCTAGGGCAGTGGTAGTGCGAATACGGAGGAGATTCACTCGAGAGAAAGGTTGGTGACCACTTGGATCTCAGATGTTGGGGCGAGGGAGGAAAGAATGGCATAAGATTCCTGACTTGGGCAAAACTGTAGTTGATGGTGTGATTCCCCAAAACAAGGTATAAAAAGGAAGAGGAAGAGGTTTGCAGGGAAGATGAGTTCAGTTTGGGCATGTTAGATTTGAGGGGCCTGTAAGAGATCCTGGTGGCACAGTGGTTAAGAGCTTGGCTGCTAACCAAAAGGTTGGCAGCTCGAATCCACCAACCACTCCTTGGAAACCCTATTGGGCAGCTCTACTCTGTCCTATAGGGTCACTATGAGTCAGAATCCACAGGATGGCAAAAAGGTTACAGGTACAAGATTCAGGAGAAATTGTCTGGTAATTAGTCAGATGCAAGAGGCTGGCACTGGGGGAAGGAGTCTGGACCAGAGCATAGATTTGGGAGCTTTCAGCGCTGGAAACAGACGAGAGCCCCCAGGCACAGAGTGTAGTGAGATGATGAAGTGCCAAGGCCAGAACCTGCAGAATTCTCCCCTTTCCAATTTAGAAGACCAGAAAAGGAAGGGGATCTATGAAAAATGAGCAAGAGGAGTCTAAGTCCCTTCTTCATGAAACCTCCCCTGATGATTCCAGTTCACTCTGACATCTCTTTTCTAAAGTCCTATGACAAATACACCTTAAGGTAACACCCCCCCACCCCCAATGAGTCATGCCCCTGTATAATCCTCTCCCTTTGAGTGTGGGTGGAACCTGTGGCTTACTTCTAGGCAAAAGAATATGGCAAAGATGAATAGATGTCATTCCCATGATTATATTACATTGTGTAAAACTCCTTCTTTAGCAGACTGGAGTGAGAGATTCTTCTACTGGCCATGAGGAAGTATGCTGCCATGTTGTGAGTGGCCTATGGAGAGGACATGGCAGGAACTGCAGGGCCTCTAAGAGCTAAGAGCGGCCCCCAGCTGACAGTCAGCAAGAAAATGGGAGCCTCAGTCCTACACCCACAAGGAACTGAATTCTGCCACGGAACAACTACGTGAGCTTGAAAGAGGACCCCAGCCTCCAGAAAGGAACATAGCCCAGCCAATACCTTGATTGTAGGCTTGTGAGACCCTGATCAGAGCAACTAGTTGAGCTGTGTCCAAACTCCTGACCAACAAAGACTGTGATATAATAAATGCGTGTTGTTTACAGCTGCTAAATTTGTGGTAATTTGTTATACAACAGCTCCTATGGTTAGCACCACTCAGTTTAGACAATAATAATTTAATTATCCACTTAGCTTCACATTTCCAATCTGAACATAAGCTTCCTGAAAACAAGGACCTGGTCACGTATACTTGTCATGTACATATGTGTGAAAGTAAGATGCACAGAGGAGGAGCCCAACAAGTGTTTCTAGAATGTTAGGAAAGGACCATAACGTGACTAATAACACATGCTGCGTAGGGTTGTGGCAGGGAGCACCTGAGTAATAGGTGGGAAATACCTAACACAATGCTTAGCCCATTTGTTGTTCTTGTTGTTAGGTGCCGCCGAGTTGGTTCCAACTCACAGTGACCCTATGTACTGCCCGATCCTGTACCATCCTCACAATCATTGTTATGTTTGAGCCCATTGTTGCAACCATTGGATCAATCCATCCCTTTGAGGGTCTTCATCTTTTTTGCTGACCCTCTACTTTACCAAGTGTTGTGGATTGAATTGTGTCCCCCCCAAAAATGTGTATCAACTTGGCTAGGCCATAATTTCCAGTATTGTGTGATTGTCCACCATTTTGTCATCTGATATGATTTTCCCACGTGTTGTAAATTCTACCTCTATGATGTTAATGAGGCAGGATTAGAGGTTGGTTATGTTAATGAGGCAGGATTTAATCTACACAATTAGGTTGTGTCTTAAATCAATCTCTTCTGAGATATAAAAGAGACAAATGAACAGTGGGGGGGGGAACCTCATACTACCAAGAAAAAAGAACCAGGAGAATAGCTCATCCTTTGGACTTGGGGCCCCTGTGCTGAAATGCTCCTAGAAACTAGGGAAAGATAGATGACAAGGGCCTTCCCCCAGAACCAACAGAGAGAGAAAGCCTTACCCTGGAGCTGGCACCCTTAATTCGGACTTCTAGCCTCCTAGACTGTGAAAGAGTAAGTTTCTCTTTGTTAAAGCCATCTACTTGTGGTATTTCTGTTAGAGCAGCATTAGATAACCAAGACACCAAGCATGATGTCCTTCTCCAGGGACTGGTTCCTCCTGATAACATGTCCAAAGTACATGGGATTAAGTCTCATCATCCTTGCTTCTAAGAACCATTCTGGCTGTAATTCTTCTGAGAAAGATTTGTTCATTCTTCTGGCACAGTCCATGATATATTCAATATTCTTTGCCAACACCGTAATTCAAAGGCATTAATTCTCCTTCAGTCTTCCTTATTCATTGTCCAGCTTTCGCTTAGCCCGTAGCTCTTTTTAAGTATACTAATAAAATCACATCTAGCCCCATTCCTTCATTTTGCTGGTAAAGAAATCACTCCCTCCACCACCACCCCAAAAATGAAACAGACCCAGGAAGGCATAGCAACTTGTTCAAGGTCACGAAGCAAGTCAGGGGCCAGAACTCAACCCTAAGAAGAAACATTATATGGTTTAAGTAAGTGTGCTATTATCTTGTGAATTTATGGGTTGAAAAAAACAAAAACGGAGGAGGAAACTCTGTCCCTAATTCCTGCTCTTCTTTTCTCTTCTCTACCTTTCTGCACTTCCTCCATGAAGATCACATGAAAAACTACTTTCTGGGTAAAATGAGTGACTGATTCACAGAGAGTAGATAACACATAGAGACTAGAGGGCTTATTAGTCGAGATTCCTCTAGTTGCCCATGACAAAAATTCAGTTTAAACTAGCTGGAGCAAAAAATATAATTCATTGGTTCACAGAGCTAAGAAACACTGGTATTCCAGTTGACCAAGCTCCTTAGTAAACCACCCCAAAACTTAGTGGCATAAGACCATCATTTTATTACGTTCACAACCTCCATGTGTCAGGAATTTAGCTAGGGTACAGTGGGAATAGCTTGTCTCAGCTCCATGATACCTGGGGCCTCAGTTGGTAAGACTCAAAGGCTAAGGGTGATTTGATGGCTGCGGGCTGGTATCATCTGGAAACATCTCATACCTGGCAGTTGAGGCTGGCTGTCAGTTGGACCTGACACATGGCATCTTCGTGTGGTTACTCAGCTTCTTCACAGCATGATGGCTGAATTCCAAGAACAAAGGTCCCAAGACAATAAAGCAGTAGGGCACGGAATTTCTATGACAGCCTTGGAAGTTCCATAGCATCACTTCCACACACTGTTTTGGTTGAGGCGGTCACAAAGGTCTGCCCAGTTTCAAGGGGACAAATGTAGAGGACACCATTTGTTGGCAGGGGTGTGAGTGTTACACTCTAATTAGAATATAGATGTGTGACCATCTTTGGAAAATATAATCTGCTACACTGGGATAGGTCATAGAATTAAAAGAAATACTATAGGAACCCAAGCCTTAGGGTCTGACACAGAGAACACAGGGCTACCACTCTCTTTTTCATCTGCTTCTCATTTTAGCTCATCTTTTCTTCTCTTTATCTATTAGCAAAAGATGCCTTATTTTTCTCAACATCTGTAGATAATTTCCCAGGGAAGAACATTGATTGGCCCTTCCTTGAATTTTGTGCCCACCACCTGGACCAATGAATGTTGGCTGAGAATGAAGAACTATGATTGTCCAAACCTAGATCATATGCCCAGGTCACATGCCTAAGAAGAAAGCTTGCTTGGTAGCCTGTAAGGAGTGGCACCACACAGAATTTAACTTAAGTGGGCATTTACATCAGGGTAGTGTGTTATTATAGTTATGTTAGTTCTCTATCGGCACTCTGTAGTTGCAAGGTTTCAAAACCCTCTACCTGGTTGTCTTAGTTATCTAGTGCTGCCATAACAGAAATACCACAAGAGGATGGTTTTAACAAACAAAAGCTTCTTCTCTCACAGCCTAGTAGGCTGTTGTTGTTGTTGTTGTTAGGTGCCATCGAGTCAGTTCTGACTCATAGCGATCCTATGCACAACAGAACAAAACACTGCCCGGTCCTGAGCCATCCTTACAATCGTTGTTATGCTGGAGCTTATTGTTGCAGCCACTGTGTCAATCCACCTCGTTGAGGGTCTTCCTCTTTTCCACCGACCCTGTACTCTGCCAGGCATGATGTCTTTCTCCAGGGACTGATCCTTCCTGACTACATGTCCAAAGTATGTAAAACGCAGTCTCGCCATCCTTGCTTCTAAGGAGCGTTCTGGTTGTACTTCTTCTAAGACAGATTTGTTCATTCTTTTGGCGGTTCATGGTATATTCAATATTCTTTGCCAACGCCACAATTCAAAAACGTCAATTCTTCTTCAATCTTCCTTATTCATTGTCCAGCTTTCACATGCATATGATGCGATTGAAAATATCATGGCTTGGGTCAGGCGCACCTTAGTCTTCAGGGTGACATCTTTGCTCTTCAACACTTTAAAGAGGTCCTTTGCTGCAGATTTACCCAATGCAATACGTCTTTTGATTGCTTGACTGCTGCTTCCATGGCTGTTGATTGTGGATCCAAGTAAAATGAAATCCTTGACAACTTCAATCTTTTCTCCGTTTATCATGATGTTGCTCATTGGTCCAGTTGTGAGGATTTTTGTTTTCTTTGTGTTGAGGTGCAATCCGTACTGAAGGCTGTGGCCTTTGATCTTCATTAGTAAGTGCTTCAAGTCCTCTTCACTTTCAGCAAGCAAGGTTGTGTCATCTGTATAACGCAGATTGTTAATGAGTCTTCCTCCAATTCTGATGCCCCATTCTTCTTCGTATAGTCCAGCTTCTCGTATTATTTGCTCAGCATACAGATTGAATAGGTATGGTGAAAGAATACAACCCTGCTGCACACCTTTCCTGACTTTAAACCAATCAGTATCCCCTCGTTCTGTCTGAACAACTGCCTCTTGATCTATGTAAAGGTTCCTCATGAGCACAATTAAGTGTTCTGGAATTCCCATTCTTTGCAATGTTATGCATAATTTGTTATGATCCACACAGTCAAATGCCTTTGCATAGTCAATAAAACGCAGGAATATCATTGCTGGTGTCAGATAGATCCTGGCTGAAAGCAGAGAATACCAGAAGGATGTTTACCTGTGTTTTATTGACTGTGCAAAGGCATTCAACTGTGTGGATCCTAGTAGGCTAGAAGTACTAATTAAGGGTGCCAGCTCCAGGGGAAGGCTGTCTCTCTCTGTCAGTTCTGAAGGAAGGTCCTTGTCATCAATCTTCCCCTGGTCAAAGAGCTTCTCAGCACAGGGACCCTGAGTCCAAAGGACACACTATTCTCCTGGCTCTTTTTTCTTGGTTATATGAGGTCCCTGTATCTCTCTGCTCACTTCTCTCTTTTATATCTCAAAAGAGATTCGTTTAAGACACAACCTAATCTTGCAGATTGAGTCCTGCCTCATTAACACAACTGCCTCTAATCCTGCCTCATGAATGTCATAGAGGTAGGATTTACAATACATAGGAAAATCACATCAGATGACAAAATGGTAGACAATACTGGGAATCATGGCCTAGCCAAATTGACACATATTTTTGAGGGACACAATTCAATCTATGACAATGGCTGTCTTCATTGCATGCCCTTGTCTTCTACTTTGCCACAAACTACTTCTGTGAGATTTGCTGAGTTTTCCATTGGGGAGAAATGTTCCCTGGTTCTTACAGCCACACTGCTTGGCTGTTTTCTCCCATTTCCTTTCACCACGCCTGACCTCGATGTTTCAAAGGGCCACACCAAAATGTCATTCTTCACCATCCCTCCAATCGCAACTCCCTAGGCAAATTGTCATTCTACTAGTTGTGTCTTTCACCAGTGCCTTTTCTTTTTGCAAAATCAAACTCAGTTTTCCAGGAAAACTTTTTCCTTGAAATCACCTCCCAGAGCCAATAGTTCAGAAATGATGCAATAAGTTGAGAGATCTAATAACAAAAATACCAGTGGGATTTCTGAGTCATTAGTGTCATCCTGTGGAAAAGGATGTGAGACTTGGGTTATCTACATTAGTTCCTCGTTAACTTTAATACTTAACATGTCATTTAGGATGCTTTCATCTGCAAGTACAGAAAATCCAAAAGTGATTTAAACAATAAGTAAATTTATGATCTCATAAATTTCAAGCAAGACTAGAGGTAGGAAGTCCCAGAACTAGTTAATTCAGCAGCTCACATCGCAAAAGATCTAGATTCCTTTCATCTCTCCCCTCTAACATCTTCAGTGGATCATTTGGATAACTCCTTTCATGGGGGCAAGATGGCTGCTGACTCTTCAGGCTCTTAGTCTGGACTGTAAGGCATAAAATGTTACTGGTGAGGAGTGAGCTTCTCAGCTCAGGTAGACACATGAGACTACGTGGGCAGCTCCTGTCTGGAGGAGAGATGAGAAGGCAGAGGAGGACAAGAGCTGGTTGAATGGACACAGGAAATGAAGGGTGGAGAGGAGGAGTGCGCTATCATATTGTAGGGAGAGCAACTAGGTTCACATAACAATATGTGTATAAGATTTTGTATGAGAAACTGACTTGAATTGTAAACTTTCACTTAAAGCACAATAAAAAGAGCATCACCAACACACATGGCAAACACATTGAGTAACAGAAAATAGGAAGTTTCTTGTGTCTTTTTATAAAAGTAAAGAAACCCTTCCCAGAAGCCTCATATCAGATTTCTCTCTTGTCTCTTGGGCAAAAATTGTATCATATGTGCATCACTAAACCAATCATTGGCAAAGAGGCAAAGAGACTGAAATTACCATGATTGGTTCAAACTAATCAAGACTTATTTTTGGGGACTAAGGGGAGTTTCTTCCCCTGAGTGCACACCTTGCCAGTAAATACCAGAACAATACTGGGTCTCTGCCAAAAGGAAGATAGAAGGATAGGAGGGAGGGGGGCCGGGGGAGGATGGATTTGGGTAAGCAGCTAATTGTATCCGATGCACTTACATTCTCTTCAACTTGGTTTCTAGAGATGTTGATCCCTACTTCAATAATACCGTGGTCAAAAGGACAAATATTGTATAATAAAAAAAAAAAATAGGCAAATTCATAGAGGCAGAAAGCAGATTAGAGTTCACCCAGGATTGATGGGGTGAGGGCTGAGGAGTTGTTGCTTAATGGGCGCAGCAATAACTGTTTAAGGTGGTGAAAACCTTTTGGAAATAGACACTGGTGATGATTTCACAACATTGTGAAAGTAATTAACGCCACTGAATGGTACACTTTAAAATGGTTAAACTAGCAAATTTTGTTATATGTATTTTATCACAATAAAAAAGGACAATTAAAAAAAAAATGATGAGCCTATTTAAAAAAAAGACTGGACTTACTCGTCTGACAGAGACTGCAGAAACCAGAGCGTGGCCCCTGGGCACCCTTTTAACTCAATATTGAAGTCACTCCTGACGTTTACCTTTCAACCAAAGATTAGACAGGCCCATAAAACAAAGGAACCCCTGGTGGCCTAGTGGTTAAGAGCTACAGCTGCTAACCAAAAGGTCAGCAGTTCAAACTCACCAGGTGCCCTTGGAAGCTCTATGAGGCAGTTCTACTCTGTCCTGTTGGATCACTATGAGTCAGAAGCAACTTGACAGCAACAAGTTTGGTTTTTATAAAACAAAACGAGACTAAATAGGCACACCAGCCCAGGGGCAAGGACAAGAAGGCAGGAGGGGACAGGAAAGCTGATAACGGGAAACTCAAGGACAAGAAGGGGAGAGTGTTGACACGTGTCGGGATTGACAACCGATGTCACAAAACAATATGTGTATTGTTTAATGAGAAATGAATTTGCTCTGTAAACCTTCAAAGCACACTTAAAACAAAACAAAAAAACAGTAAGGCTATTTAGGATATAAAGCAAAGGAATTGTGACAAACTTGAAAAAATGTCTAATATAAATGCATGGTTCTCAGTAATAACCGTAATGTTGAAATTTTTGACTATTTTATTTGTGGGTGATGACCATTTCCCAACCGCAGCTATCACTTCTTTCCGCATAATCATGTTTTTTTTTACTTAAGTGCAAGTCAAGAAATTCCACCCTCCAAAAACGCTCTCCAAGTGAACCTGCCACACAGAGTGGAAATCAACTACAATATCCATTTACCTTTGGAAAGAAGGTTACCTCCATCTTTCTTTTTTTGTCTTCTAGTCCTCTTTCAATATAGCTGACTATCCCTGTATCTGTCCCGGGAGCTTCTGGGACAAGGAGGCGGAGAGGAAGCCTGAAGCCAAAAAGAAGCAAAAGCAGCAAGCACCAGCAGGTGCTGGCAGCTCTCACCAAGTCTATTTACTGACAACCCATATGTACTAATATTTACGGATACCTCAGATGTTTGCAAATGAGGCAAAGCTGTGGGGAGTCATGCAGAGAAGTGGCAGCCCTATATCCAACCCCAACACTCATTCATGGAAGCCACATCATTCCATCTGAAACTACCAAAGCTTCAACCCATGGCCCAAAGTCCAGAGTTGAGCAAGAAGTCTATCCAATTCTATTATATAAATTCAGAATCAGAGGTCATCCATTCATATTAAACCTGCTCGCTCTAATCTTTTCTGAAAAATATCATAAACATAGTATGGAGCACCTACCACTCCCCTTAAATTCATGTCCCAGAGCTTAATCACATTATCAGAAAGCTTCTCCTTACATGTAATCTTCTTCTGTAATTAAAACAGATTCTAGCTAAATGGACTCCATCAAGTTTTGCATGATGCATACCCTCCAATGTTCAAACATTGAATGTTAGCCTTCAGCTCTCTACATTTAGCTCTTGGTACCAGTTAAGTGGTCCTGGGGTGGCATGAATGGTTTGCACTTAGCTACTAACCAAAAGGTTGTAGGTTTAAACCCATCCAGCTGCACTGTGAAAGAAAGGCCTGGCCATCTACTTCCCTAAGATTGTTGTTGTTAGTTGCCATCAAATCAGTTCCGACTCAACGGCGACCCCATATGTGCAGAGTAGAGCTGCTCCATAGGTTTTTTTTTTTTTTTTTTAATATTTTATTGTATGTTAGATGAAAGTTTACACGGAACATTAGATTCCCATTCAACAATTCATACACAAATTGTTATGCGACAATTGTTGCAATCCTTGTTTTCTCATCTTTGCTTTTGTGTAAATGTTGAGTTTGCTCTCATATAGTTGGTTGTTTAAAGGCACACATTCCCCATGGGTATTATTGTTTACTTTATTGGCCAAACAATTATTTGGCTGAAAGGTGACTTCTGGGAGTGGCTTCAGTTCCAGGTCAAAAGGGTAATAGTTTTGGGGGTTCCTCTAATCTCTATCAGTCTAATAAATCTTTTTTTTTTTTTAAATGAATTTGAGTTTTGTTCTACATTTTTCTCCCATTCTAACCAGGACCTTCTATTGTGTCTCTGGTCAGAACAGTCAGTAGTGGTAGCAGGGCACCATCTAGTTCTTCTGGTCTCAAGCTAGAAGAGGCTGTGGTTCACTTGTGTCATTAATCCTGTGGACTAATTTTTTCCTTGAGTCTTTGGTTTTCTTCACTCTCCTTTGCTCCAGACAGCAAAAGACCAATAGTTGTATCTTAGATGTCCACTCACTACGTAGAGTTTTCAAGGCTGTGATCATTTGGAAACGGATTGCCAGTTCTGTCTTCTGAGGTGCCTCTGGCCGGATTTGAATCACCAACCTTTTTCGGCTAGTAGTCCCGCCTTAACTGCTTGCACCACCCAGGGACTCCTTCCACAAGATTACAGCCTTTGAAAACCCTATGGAGCACAGGTCTACTCTGAAACACATGAAGTTACCATGAGTGGAAATGGACTCAAGGCAATGAGTTTGGGTTTTTTGTTTGTTTTGTTTTTTACCAAACAAGTGCCCCAGAGGTCCTTTTCAAGGTCGTATTTTGGCTCCTGTGGACTCGCTCTGATTTTCTTCAGTTTCAGCTTGAACGTGCACATGAGCAATTGATGGTCTGTTCCATTGTTCTGACTGATGATATTGAGCTTTTCCATCGTCTTTTTCCACAGGTGTAGTCAATCTGATTACTGTGTATTCCATCTGGCAAGGTCCATGTGTATAGTTGCCATTTACTTTAGTGAAAGAAGGTATTTGCACTGAAGAAGTTGTTGGTCTTGCAAAATCCTATCATTCGATCTCCGGCATTGTTTCTATCAGAAACAAAACCAAACCCATTGCCATCGAGTACAATTCTGACTTACAGGAGCCTATAGAACAGAGTAGAACTGCCCCATAGAGTTTCCAAGGAGTGCCTGGTGGATTTGAACTGCCAGCCTTTTGGTTGGCAGCATGTAGCACTTAACCACTATGCCACCAGGGTTTCCATCACCAAGGCTATATTTTCCAACTACCAATTCTTCTTTGTTTCCAACTTTGGCATTCCAATCACCAGTAATTATCAATGGATCCTGATCACATGTTTGATCAATTTCAGACTGCAGAGGCCAATAAAAATCTTCAATTTCTTCACCTTTGGACTTAGTGGCTGGTGGGTAAATTTGAATAATAGTCCTATTAACTGGTCTTCCTTGTAGGCAGATGGGTATTATTCTATTCCTAACAGCGTTGGACTTCAGGATAGATCTTAAAATGTTCTTTTTGACAATGAATGCAACACCATTCCTCTTCAAGCTGTCATTCTTGGCATAGTAAACTATATGATTGTCTGATTCAAAATGGCCAATACCAGTTCATCTGAGCTCACTAATGCCTAGGATATCGATGTTTATGCATTCCATTTCATTTTTTGAAGACTAAGGTGCGCTTGACCCAAGCCACGGTATTTTTAATCACATCATATGCCATGTGAAAGCTGGACAGTGAGTAAGTAAGATCAAAGAAGAATTGATGCCTTCGAATTGTGGTGTTAGCGAAGAATATTGACTATACCATAGACTGCCAAAAGAACAAACAAATCTGTCTTAGAAGAAGTACAACCAGAACGCTCCTTAGAAGCAAGGATGGCGAGACTGCGTTTTACATACTTTGGACATGTAGTCAGGAGGGATCAGTCCCTGGAGAAAGACACCATGCCTGGCAGAGTACAGGGTCAGTGGAAAAGAGGAAGACCCTCAACGAGGTGGATTGACACAGTGGCTGCAACAATAAGCTCAAGCATAACAACGATTGTAAGGATGGCACAGGACCCGGCAGTGTTTCCTTCTGTTGCGCATAGGGTTGCTATGAGTCGGAACTGACTTGACGGCACCTAACAACAACAAATGCCCCAGGGCCTCCTCCAGGAATGATTATCTTTTGTTCCAGGATCCTGGTCAGCCACCTCACAAAACATCCCACTGGTTACAAGAAAGAGAACCCACTTCAGTTCAGCTGGCGGGGCTCAGTGCCCATGATGTGCCAGGCACTGGGCCGGGACTGGAGACAAAAAGATGAAGAATCAGCCCTTGTCCTTTACAGATCCTCCAGTCTGGTGGGAGAGGCAGACGTGAAAACAAACAGTTATCACACAGAGTAATAAGTTTTGTACTGGCTGCTCTGGGAGCATGGATGAGGGATGATGAACTCCATCTGGGGATTCTCTAGGGAGTCAGGGAAGACTTCACTGAACAGGTGTCATCTGAGCTGGGTTTTGAAGAATGAGTAAAAGCTTGTCTGCAGGATAAGGTGGGGAAAAGAATTCCAGGCAGAAGAAAAAGCAGAGAGGTGAGGAAGGACATGGTGCATTTGGAATAAAACTGGCAAGGTGGCAGAGGTCCAGAAATGAGGCTGAGTGAGCAAAGCAGTGGGCAGCTTAATCTCAACCACCAGCCCTCCATGGCCCTGGTGGAGAAGGGGTGAAACAAATCTAAGCTCTAGCTCTCTTGCTGGTGAGTAAACAATGTTATCTTTCTATGTAAAGATTATATCCTCAAGTCTTTGTTCTGTGGGTGTTCTTGTTGCTAGGTGCCATCGAGTCAGCTCCAACTCACAGAGACCCAACATACAACAAAACAAAACATTGCCCAGTCCTGCACCATCTTCACAATCGTTGCTATCTTTGAGCCTATTGTTGCAGTCACTGTGTCAATCCATCTTGCTGAGGGTCTTCTTTTTCTCTGGTCCTCTACTTTACCAAGCATGATGTCTTTCTCCAGTGATTTGTCCCTCCTGATGACATGTCCGAAGTAAATGAGACAAAGTCTCACCATCCTTGCTTCTGAGAAGCATTCTGGCTATACTGCCTCCAAGAGATTTGTTTGTTCTTCTGGTGGTGCATGGTATATTCAATGATCTTTGCCAACACCACAATTCTAATGCATCAATTCTCCTTTGGTCTCCCTTTTTCATTTACCGGCTTTCTCATGGGTGTTCTGAAAGACCATAATTTACTTATAGAAACTGTCAGTCCTCTGGAACTTTTGGGCAGTTGTGATTATTTGAAATGGGATTGTTTCTAATTAGAACTCCGGAGAGCCTGATATTTGATAGAGGTGGGAAGCTGGGGCTCACAGAGGTGAAGGGGTCACCCAATCTCACCGTGGTAGAATGAGTCAGACCAGCACCCAGCCATGCTTACTACCCTCACTGAGCTTCCTCTCCTTCCTTTTCCCCCCTAAGGTGCCCAGGCTGGTGCTCTTCACTCATCGGACACTTGATAATTCTGGTCATTTCGTCCACTTCAAGGTAAAAAAAAGAAAAAAAAATTTTTTTTTTTTTTTGGAGGAGGTATGGTAGGGCTGAGCTTTCTGGGAAACTTCCAGAACCAATTCTTTCCTGAGTAAGGTCTTATTAAACATGAGCAAAATTAACGGAAACTTCTCAAGAAACTCTCTAGGAAAATCTGGTCTAACACACGAGCTTTATAAATGAGTTTTTAAAATCATCCTTCCGCCTGTCAAAATTTTCACCAGCCTGTAAAATTCTACCAAGCGCTTCTTAGAGCTCTTCCTCGAATGAGCTGTGCTGTAGGCAACTTCAACCAGGAAGGACAAGGATACGTATTCAATTTTTTATAAAATATTTACTTTCCTAAGAATCCAATTTCTTTTTAGACCTGGTTTTTTATCTTCCTGGTGCTAGATCTAATTTGCAAACCTGCTCCCTCGCCTCGCCCCAACCTGGCCGCCCTTTTCTAAAGAACTGCTCGGCTGGGGATTTAAAAAAAAAAAAATGAAAACTCCAGGGACCCAGGCACCGAACAAAAGGTCTGAGCGGAAACTGCCTGCCAGGGTTCCCCCGGCCACCTGCCCAGGTGCTCAAGGACCTGCTGCCCTCTAGTGGCTGCAACCTGAGGGTGCAGTAGTACCTTCACGTGTTAAAAAAAAAAAACCGTGTTTTCAGATCACTGGCTTGAATGCGCTCGGAAAGCATTGTCTTCTGTAAGTCCCCTCCACCCTCCTCCCGCCAAGTCCTAAGTAATTTTAGAGCTGAAAGCGACCTTAGTTCAACCCTATTATTTTATTTATTTATTTTTTTAACAGAGAAAGAGCCTGAGAATTAAATATTAGGTCATTTAGCAAAGGACACGCCCTAGTTAAAAACAGCAGTGAGAAATGAAACCCCTACCCTCACCAGAAGACAGGGAAGGGAGAGGAAAGTTGCCATTTGAGATTTAGAAAGACAGGGTGATACTAAAGAGCAGTGGGGGGCGGGGCAGTGATGGTTTTCGCTTTACAGGCAGACCAGGGTTCAATTCCCCGGCCAACGCACCTCATGCTTGGCCACCACCCAACTGTCAGATCTAAGATCATAAGCAAGACCCAAAGCCCATGCTGACTTGTTAAGAGCTACGCTACGCTGTTCTCCTACTGTTGAATGACAAATCAAATACAAGAATAGATGAATGAATAAGATTCCTTATCGCTGATGACAATGCTAACAGTTGGCATTTGACTCTTCACCAGGAGTGTATTGGTCCTCAGGATCTGTGTCTTCCTCACTCCCTGGTGCCAGCTAAGAAGGAAAAGGAAAACAATTCAAAAAGAAACAGAGGGAAGTATCTTTCCCAGCACAAAGGAAAAAATAGGTTTCTTCTTCTAATGGGCACTTATTAAGCATCTACTGTGTGGTGGTATAGAGTCCCCTGGATGGTACAAAAGTGTAACGTGTTTGGGTGCTAACCGAAAGGGTTCAAATCCACCAAAAGACGTCTCAGAAGAAAAGTTTAGCAATCCATTTTTGAAAAATCAGCCATTGAAAACCCCATGGGGCACAGTTCTAATCTGACACACATGGAGTCGGCGTGAATTGCAATCAATTCCACCACCACAGCAACAACAAAACGTGGCAGTACAAGAGCCAAGCATTATGGAGATTAGAGATCTCTCTGACATTTAAAAAGCTTGCAATTTTGTTAGAGAAACAAACACATGCAAAGCCTGGATTATAATGCAAGATAATATACATCTTTACATCCTGAAACAGGCTGGCACAGACTACTCATGTTAAATGAGTTCAGAAAGGGAACACATAGCACAAGCCTGGGAATTCTGGGAAGGCTTTACAGACAAAGAACTCAGGCTAAATCTTGAAGAATGAATAACTTTCTTTGATTGCTTTAATGTTATCTTTGATTCTTTTCTCTCCTTCTACATACAGCTGATCAGTTCCCAAGGCCCATCTGTTCTTTCCAAATGACTCTCACACCAGTCCTTTCCTTTCCAGTTCAGAGGCCATTATCCAGTTCAGTCCCCTCATTACTTCATGCCTGCAGGTGCCCTAACAGACTATTAACTCATCTCCTTGCCTCCAGCCTTTACCTTTTCTATCTATGTTACCCACCTCTCTCAGTTATCTAGTGCTGCTGTAACAGAAATACCACAAGCGGATGGCTTTAACAAACAGAAATCTATGTTCTCACAGTTGGGGGGCTAGATGTCTGAATTCAGGGCACTGACTCGGGAGGGCTTTCTCTCTGTCAGTTCTGGGGGAAGACCTTCATCTTCTTTGGCTTCTGGTCCTCAGTTCCTTGGCACCTATCTTCCCCATTTGTCCCTGCTTGCTTCTGTGCTTAATCTGCCTCTTTTTTTAATCTCAAGATTGTTTAGATTTAAGACAAACACTACACTGTTATGGCCTCATTAACATAACAAAGAAAACCCTACTTCTAGATGGGACCACATCTTCCTTTTGCTTTAGCTGCTCAACGCTCAAGAGCAAGTTTCAGAGGCTCCTCTGACATCCATCTTGGTCTTTTCTTTCTTTCCTGTCTTTTCAGTGACCTCTTGCTTTCTTCATGGATGATGTCCTTGATGTCATTCCACAGCTCATCTGGTCTTCGGTCACTAGTGTTCAATGTGTCAAATCTATTCTTGAGATGGTCTCTAAATTCAGTTGGGATGTACTCAAGGTCATATTTTGGCTCTCGTGGACTTGCTCTGAAACTTGCTCTTGAGTGTCGAGCAGCTAAAGCAAAAGGAAGAAATGATGAAGTAGAAGAACTGAACAGAAGATTTCAAAGGGCCTCTCGAGAAGACAAATTGGAGTATTATCATGACATGTGCAAAGAGCTGGAGATGGAAAACCAAAAGGGAAGAGCACGCTTGGCTTTTCTCAAGCTGAAAGAACTGAAGAAAAAATTCAAGCCTTGAGTTGCAATAGTGAAGGATTCCATGGGGAAAATATTAAACGATGCAGGAAGCATCAAAAGAAGATGGAAGGAATACACAGAGTCATTATACCAAAAAGAATTAGTCGATATTCAACCATTTCAAGACGTGGCATATGATAAGGAACTGATGGTACTGAAGGAAGAAGTCCAAGCTGCTCTGAAGGAACTGGCGAAAAACAAGGCTCCAGGAATTGATGGAATATCAATTGAGTTGTTTCAACAAACAGATGCAGCGCTGGAGGTGCTCGCTCGTCTATGCCAAGAACTATGGAAGACAGCTTCCTGGCCAACTGATTGGAAGAGATCCATATTTATGCCTATTCCCAAGAAAGGTGATCCAACCGAACGTGAAAATTATAGAACAATATCATTAATATCACACGCAAAAAGAATTTTGCTGAAGATCATTCAAAAATGGCTGCAGCAGTATATCAACAGGGAACTGCCAGAAATTCAGGCTGGTTTCAGAAGAGGACGTGGAACCAGGGATATCATTGCTGTTGTCAGATGGATCTTGGCTGAAAGCAGAGAATACCAGAAGGATGTTTACCTGTGTTTTATTGACTATGCAAAGGCATTCAACTGTGTGGATCATAACAAACTATGGATAACACTGTGAAGAATGGGAATTCCAGAACACTTAATTGTGCTCGTGAGGAACCTTTACATAGATCAAGAGGCAGTTGTTCGGACAGAACAAAGGAATACTGATTGGTTTAAAGTCAGGGAAGGTGTGCATCAGGGTTGTGTTCTTTCACCATACCTATTTAATCTGTATGCTGAACAAATAATACGAGAAGCTGGACTATATGAAGAAGAACGGGGCATCAGGATTGCAGGAAGACTCATTAACAACCTGCATTATGCAGATGACACAACCTTGCTTGCTGAAAGTGAAGAGGACTTGAAGAACTTACTAATGAAGATCAAAGACCACAGCCTTCAGTGTGGATTACACCTCAACATAAAGAAAACAAAAATCCTCACAACTGGACCAATGAGCAACATCATGATAAACGGAGAAAAGATTGAAGTTGTCAAGGATTTCATTTTACTTGGATCCACAATCAACAGCCATGGAAGCAGCAATCAAGAAATCAAAAGACCCATCACATTGGGCAAATCTGCTGCAAAGGACCACTTCAAAGTGTTGGAAGAGCAAAGATGTCATCCTGAAGACTAAGGTGTGCCTGACCCAAGCCATGGTATTTTCAATCACATCATATGCATGTGAAAGCTGGACAATGAATAAGGAAGACCGAAGAAGAGTTGATGCCTTTGAATTGTGGTGTTGGCGAAGACTATTGAATATACCATGGACTGCCAAAAGAACGAACAAATCTGTCTTGGAAGAAGTGCAACCAGAATGCTCCTTAGAGGCAAGGATGATGAGACTGTGTCTTACATACTTTGGACATGTAGTCAGCAGGGATCAGTCCCTGGAGAAGGACATCATGCTTGGCAGAGTACAGGGTCAGTGGAAAAGAGGAAGACCCTCAACGAGGTGGATTGACACAGTGGCTGCAACAATGAGCTCAAGCATAACAACGATTGTAAGGATGGTGCAGGACCAGGCAGTGTTTCGCTCTGTTGTGCATAGGGTCGCTATGAGTCAGAACCAACTCGATGGCACCTAACAACAACAGATGGGACCACATCCACAGGTATAAGGTCAGGATTCTAACACATATTTTGGGGGAACACAATCCAATCCATGACACACCTCTTTTGGATTAGACTTTTTATTTCATTATGCCATTCCTGTGATTCAGTCATTCCAACTTCCCTTCAACTAATATTTATTGTCTATTGTGTGTCAGACACTCTCCTAGGCACTAGGAATTCAGTGTTGAACAAGATGGGAAAGGAAGATCACTGCCCTCCTGGAACTCACATTAAAAAAAAAGTTGCTGTTGAATCTATACGCACTGGTAGCAACCCCATGTGCTCTATAGGGTTTTCAATGACTGATTTTTTGGAAGCGGAGGGAATTCCTGACTTCCACGTATTTGAGTTATGACGAACTGCACTCAAAACTGTCTCTTATTTTTTTCTTGTAAAAAACTTTTTTTTTAATTGTGAATTAGGTGAAAGTTTACGGAGTTTCTCATTAAACAGTTAATACACAAATTGTTTTGTGACGTAGAATGCCAACCTCGAGATGTATCAACACCCTCCCCTTCTCCACCCGGGTTCCCTATTTCCATTTGTTTAGTTTTCCTGTCCCTTCCTGCTTTCTCCTCTTTGCTTTTGGGCTGGCGTGCCCATTAGTCTACTATAGTTCAATCTTCATGATTGAACCATGAAGCACAACCCTCACGTGTGTTACTGTTGCCCTATAGACCTATCTAATCTTTGGCTGAAGGGTGAACTCAGGAGTGACTTCAATACTTAGTTACAAGTGTGTCCAGGGGCCATACACTTGGGGTTTCTGCAGTCTCCGTAAAACCAGCAAGCCTAGTCTTTTTGGGAGGGGGAGGGGGGAATTGAATTTTGTTCTATATTTTTCTCCCACTCTGTCTGGGACCCTCTGTTGTGATCCCTGCCTGAGCAGTCAGTGATAGTAACCGGGTACCATCTAGTTGGTCTGGGCTCAGTCTGGCAGAGGTTGTGGTAGTGGTGGTCCATTAGTTCTTCGGACTAATCTTTCCGTGTCTTTCTTTGATCTTCTTCATTCTCCATTGCTCCAGCCAGGATGGGACCAGTAGATGGACCTTAGATGGCTGCTCACAGACTTTTAAGACTCCAGATGCTACTCACCAACGTGGAACGTAGAACACTTTCTTTATAAACAATGTTGTATCGATTGAGCTAGATGTCACCCGAGACCATGGTCCCCAGCCTTCAGCCCAGTAACTCAGTCCCTCAGGGAGTTTGGATATGTCTCTGAAGCTTCTATGACTTTGCCTTGGTCAAGTTGTGCCAGCTTCCCCAGTATTGTGTACTGTCTTACCCTTCACTAAAATTACCACTTACCTATTGTCTAATTAGTGTTTTTCCCTCCCCATTCTGCCCCTTCCTCATAACCTTCAAAGATTGTTTCTTTCTGTGTGAAAACATTTTCATATGTTTCTGTAATAGTGGTCTCATACAGTATTTGTCCTTTTGTGATTGACTTATTTCACTCAGCATAATGCCCTCCAGATTCATCCTTGTTGTGAGGGGTTTCACAGATTCATCATTGTTCTTTATCATTGTGTAATATTCCATTGTGTGTATGTACTGTAGTTTGTTTATTCATTCACCTGTTGATGGGCTCTTAGGTTGTTTCCATCATTTTGCTATTGTGAATAATACTGCAATGAACGTGGGTGTGCACATGTCTATTCTAATTTTTTTAGGATATACTCCTAGGAGTGGGATTGCTGGATCATATGGTTTTTCTAACTTTTTAAGGAAGCGCCATATTTTTTTCCAAAATGATTTACCATTTTGCATTTCCACCAGCAGTTCATAAGAGTTCCAGTCTCCCTGCAACCTCTCCAACATTTGTTATTTTCTGGGTTTTCTTTTTTTTGATTCATGCCAGTGATGCTGGGGTGAAATGGTATCTCATTGTAGTTTGATTTGCATTTCTCTAACAGCTAGTTGCTCTTGAGCATTTCCTTGTGTCTGTCTTCTTTGGTGAAGTGTCTGTTCAAATACTTTGCCCATTTTTTGATTGGGCTATTTATCTTTTTTTATTGTAGAGGTGTTAGATTTTCCTATAGATTGTAGAGATTAGGCCTTTGTCGGATATGTCATAGCCAAAATTTTTTCCCAGTCTGTAGGGTCTCTTTTCACTCTTTCGGTGAAGTCTTTTGATGAGTATAAGTGTTTTTACCTTCTTGGAGATCCCATTTATCTAGCTTATGTGCTTGTGTTTGTGTATTGTTAATTATGGTTTGTATGCCGTTTGTGCTGTATATTAGGGTCCCTAGTGTTGACCCTATTTTTTCTTTCATGATCTTTATAGTTTTTGGTTTTATATTTAGGTCTTTGATCCATTTTCAATTAGCTTTTTTATATGCTGTAAGTTATGGGTCCTGTTTCTTTCTTTTTTTTTTTTTTTTTTTGCAGATGAACATCCAGTTTTGCCAGCACCATTTGTTAAAAAGACTGCCTTTTCCCCGTTTAGTGGACTTAGGGCTTTTGTCAAAGATCAGATGGCCATAGATAGATGGATTTACATCTGGGTGCTCAATTCTGTTCCACTGGTCAATGTGTCTGTCATTGTACCAGTACCAGGCTAATTTGACTACTATAGCTGTATAGTAGGTTCTAAGGTCAGGTAGTGCAAGGCCTCCTACTTTGTTCTTTTTCTTCAACAATGCTTTACTTACCTGGGGCCTCTTTCTTTCCTAAATAAAGTTAATGATTAGTTTTTCCATCTCATTAAAGAATGCTGTTGGTATTCAGAGTAGGGTTGCACTGTATTTGTAGATTGCTTTTGGTAGAATTGACATTTTCACAATGTTGAGTCTACCTATCCATATGAGCATGGTATTTTTTTCCATTTATGTAGATCTCTTTCGGTTTCTTGCAGTAATGTTTTGTAGTTTTCTTTTTATCCCTGGTTAGATTCATTCCCAGGTTTTTTTTTTTTTTTTAGGGGCTTTTATAAATGATATTGTTTTCTTGATTTCCTTTTTTGTAGTTCTCTTTGTTGATGTATAGGAATCCAACTGATTTTTTTTGTTTATCTTGTATCCTGCTACTCTGCTTATTCTTTCTATTAGTTCCAGTGGTTTTCTTGTGGAGTCTTTAGGGTTCTCTATCTGTGAATAGGGATAGTTTTACTTCTTCCTTACCAATCTGAATGCCCTTTGTTTCTTTTTCTTGCCTTATTGTTCTAGCTAGGACTTCCAGCACAATGTTAAATAAAAGTGGTAATAAAGGGCATCCTTGTCTTGTTCCCATTCTCAAGGGGAATATTTTCAGGCTGTGTTGGTTTTGTTTATGTGGCTTTTATTACATTGAGGAATTTCCTTTCTGTTCCTATCTTATTGAGGGGTTTTATCAGGAATGGGTGTTGGCCTTTATCGGATGCCTTTTCTGTGCTGATTGAGATGATCCTGTCATTATTTTCTTTTATTTTATTTATGTGGTGGATTATGTAGATTTATTTTCTAACACTGAACCATCCTTGCATACCTGGTATGACTCCCACTTGATCGGGGAGTATTATTTTTTTTTTATGTGGTGCTTAATTCTATTGGCTAGAATTTTGTTGAGAATTTTTACATCTATATTCAGGAAAGATATTGGCATGTAATTTTATTTTTTTATGGTGTCTTTGCCTGGTTTTGGCATCAAGGTTAAGCTGGTCTCATAGATTGAATTTGGAAGTATCCCTTCCTTTTCTATGTTCTGAAATCGTTTGAGTAGTACTGGTATAACCTCTTCTCTGAACATGTGGGTCATGAATTTTTTTTGTTGGCAGTTTTATTACCTTTTCAATCTCTTCTTTTGTTACAGGTCTGTTCAGATTTTTTACTTCAGTTCGTGTTAATTTAGGCAGGTAGTGTGTTTCTAGAAATTTGCCCATTTCCTCTAGTTTTTCAAATCTGTTGCAGTATGTTTTTCATAGTACTCCGCTATGGTCCTTGTTATATCATTTGGGTCTGTTGTGATGTCCCTCATTTCGTTTCTTATTTGGGTTGTTTGCTTCCTATCCTGTTTTTGTACTGTCAGTTTGGCCAATGGTTTGTCAATTTTGTTGATCCTTTCAAAGAAGCAACTTTTGGTTTTATTGATTCTTTCTATTGTTTTTCTGTTCTCTATTCATTTATTTCTGCTCTGATCTTTATTATTTCCTTTCTTCTGGTGGCTGTGGGCTCCTGTTGCCATTGTCTTTCTATTTGTTTGAGTTGTAGGGCTGTTTTAATTTTGTCCCTTTCTTCTTTTTTGATGTGTGTGCCTATTACTATAAATTGGCCTCTGAGCACTGCTTTAGCTGTGTTCCATAGGTTTTGATATGATGTGTTTTCATTCTCATTTGATTCTAGGATTTTTTTATTCCATCTTTGATTTCTTCTATTACCCAGTGGTTTTTAAGCAAGGTATTATTCAGTTCCCATGTATTTGATTTTTTTTTCCTTGCTCTTCCTCTTATTCATTTCTACTTTATGGCATTACAATCAGAGAAGATGTTTTATATTATCTCAATGTTTTGGATTTTGTTAAGCGTTGCTCTGTAGCCTAAGATGTGGTCTATTCTGGAGAATGTTCCCTGTGCATTTGGAAAAGAATGTATACTTTGCTGTTTTTTTTTTTTTTTTTTTTGTACCTCTTATCATTAGGAATATGTACTACATATTTTTTTTTATTACTGTTGTAGCACATAATTTGCTGATGTTATTATTCTCAGATGTTCACTTGCAGATGTTCATTGTTACGATTTACTGTTCAAAACACTGCTGTATAGCAGGCTATGAAAATTAAAAAAAAAAAAGAGGTATTCAACTTACATCAGAACCAACTTATGATGAAGTCATCAGAACAGAACCCCGTTGAAAGTTGGAGACTATCTGTAGATTGCCAGGTCTTTCTTCTGAGGTGCTTCTGCGTAGACTTGAACTGCCAATCTTTTGGTTAGTGGCTGAGCACATTAACCGTTTGCACCACCCAGGGACTCTGGAACTTACATACTAGCAAAAAAAAATAGATACATACATACATACCTTCAATGGAGACCCATTGCTTTAAGGATTAGAATCCAGACTCTCCTAGTCAAGACCCACTCTATTTGTCTCTTCCTTCCTCGACCTTCCACCACTTTCAGCAGGACTCCAGAGCTAGGCTTGTTTTTCTTCCTCTCCTACACACACACACATACACACACACACACACTCCACATTTATTTCCAAATCAAGCTTCATACCCTTTCTCCTTGGATCTACCTCCCCAGCCTTCTCTGGACCCTCTTTATAGCACTATCTGGCTTCTCTCATATTAGCATTTTGCATATTTCATTATTATTAACCTGTTCCTCAGGTTGTTATTTTTCCCCCCACCCTTGTGACAAGATTGTATGCTTCTGGAGGGCTACAGCCCTGCTGTATATTTTTCCATCCTGATCCCCCCCATAGCACGTGGACACTATTGTGCCAGTAATAGGTTCTTTCTCTTCCTCATCCTCTTCTAACAATAACTAGTATTTATAAAGCCCTTTACAAAATGTTTTCATCTACATTACCTTCCATGAACTGCACAATCCCCTTGTATCAATTATCAATAAATAATTAATGGATTAATAGGTCAAAAGGGGAAGACATTCCAAGTGAAAGAAATATCAGGGACAAATGAACAAAAGCAGGGCAAATGGACAGGAATGATCCACCATGTGCCGAAGGCAGTGGGAACACAGCCTTGCTGGAAAGAGGGGAGTGAGCACTCTAGAAAATGTGAAAAATAAAGAATAAAAGTAACAACAACAACGACAAAAAAAAAAACAAATGCCACCTCATTAACATGGTTAGTGTTTAGGTGTATTTATTTCGAGCCTTTTTAGAAACGTTTTTCCTTTTGCAAAGCTGTAATAAGTGTCCGTACGATTTTGTGTCCTACTTTTTTTCACTTAACATTCTAAGCACTGTCCCCTGAAGCGACATCATCTTCATAACAGCCATCTGTGGCGAATGCACAATATTCTAGAGAGCGGCTGCATCCTAATTTGCTTACCCATTTTTCTACTACTGGATACATGTTGTTTCCCATTTTACACCATTACAAGAAGCACTGCAAACAAACCTCCTGTGCAGAGAGAAGGAATGGAAAGAAATGGGGTCTTTGGTGAGACACAAGCTGCTCTGTGAAGGCTCACTTGAGCCTAAAGCACCTCTGCACTCTTCTGTTACCTGAGCCAGTAAGACTGATCCTTTATAGCTTAAGCCAATTAAAATTGCATTTTTTTTTAAATTTTTTATCATGCTTTAGGTGAAAGTTTACAGAGCAAATTCATTTCCCATTTGATCATTTGTACATAAAGTGTTCTATGACATTGGCTGCATTCCCCTCAATGTGTCAGCACTCTCATTTCCACCCTGGGTTCTCTGTTTCATCTGGATTTTCTACCCCTCTCTGCCTTCTTATCTCTGTTTTTGGGCAAATGTTGTCCTTTTCATGTCATGTAACTCACTGTTCTAAGGAACAAATTCCTTTTGGTTGTTATTATTTTATGAGCCCGTCTGTCATTTGGCTGAAAGGTGGTCTCTGGAAATATCTTCAGTTCCAGTTCAGAAGGGTGTCTTAGGGCCAGAGTCTCTGGGGTTCCTCCAGTCTCTGTCAGACTAGTAAGTCTGGTCTTCTTTGTGAATTTGATTTTTTGTTCTACATTTTTTCCTGCTCTGTCCGGGACCCTCTGCTGTGATCCCAGTCAGAGTGGTGAAGTCACATTTTCTCTGACTTGCAACCCACATTATCCTGCTTAACACAGGTCTCTGAGGGCTGGATCATACTTGTTTCACTTTCTGCTGTGGTCGTCTCTGGCATGGTGTCCTGCAAAGAAGGAGCTTAATAAATATGTGCGGAAAAAAGAACAGCTGATTTCCTCTTTCACGAACAATCCATTCTTATCCTCACCATTGATCTAGTGGGATCTTGCTATTTTCTTATCAATTCGTTTGAGGTTTTCAATAACAATGCTACCTCTTCATCACATTTGCCACTAATAATTCCTTATTCTTTTGGTCTTTAGTTGTTTTTTTTTTTTTAATTCAGAAATTTTACTTTTTTTTGAACTAAAAATTTTCCTTCATCACTTTTAATACCAGCTTCTAAACACATGTCCTCTCAGGTTTGATATTCAATTGTAGTTTCTTCTATAGCTGTTATAATATTTCATTTCCTTAATTTATCTAGGATTTATTTAGGTGTACTGTTAAAGGTTAGTCCCTGGGTGATGTGAACTGTTAAACACTTGACTACTAGCTGAAAGGTTGGTGGTTCAAACCCATCCAGAGGTACCTTGGAAGACAGGCCTGCCAGTCTGCTTCTGAAAAGTCAAAGCCGTGAAAACTGTATGGAGCAGCTCTACTCTGACATATATGGGTCAACGGCAACTAACGACTGTTTAAGGTGAGGGTTCAATTTTTTCAAATTTTTAAGGAATTCTTCAAATGGCTTTTACCCCATGAAAGAACTATTGAGTTGCAATGCTTCTTTTATCATTTTTAAATGCTTATATGAATTCGGGTATATTTCTGCCTAGCAGTATATCGACAGGGAACTGCCAGAAATTCAGGCCAGTTTCAGAAGAGGACGTGGAACCAGGGATATCATTGCTGATGTCAAATGGATCCTGGCTGAAAGCAGAGAATACCAGAAGGATGTTTACCTGTGTTTTATTGACTACGCAAAGGTATTCGACTGTGTGGATCATAACAAATTATGGGTACCATTGTGAAGAATGGGAATTCCAGAACACTTAATTGTGCTCATGAGGAACCTTTACATAGATCAAGGGGCAGTTGTTCGGACAGAACGAGGGGATACTGATTGGTTTAAAGTCAGGAAAGGTGTGCATCAGGGTTGTATTCTTTCACCATACCTATTTAATCTGTATGCTGAGCAAATAATACGAGAAGCTGGACTATAGGAGAAGAACGGGGCATCAGGATTAGAGGAAGACTCATTAACAACCTGCATTATGCAGATGACACAACCTTGCTCGCTCAAAGTGGAAAGGACTTGAAGAACTTACTAATGAAGATCAAAAACTACAGCCTTCAGTATGGATTGCACCTCAACACAAAGAAAACAAAAATCCTCACAACTGGACCAATGAGCAACATCATGATAAACGGAGAAAAGACTGAAGCTGTCAAAGATTTCATTTTACTTGGATCCACAATCAACAGCCATGGAAGCAGCAGTCAAGCAATCAAAAGACGTATTGCATTGGGTAAATCTGCAGCAAAGGACCTCTTCAAAGTGTTGAAGAGCAAAAATGTCACCTTGAAGACTAAGGTGCGCCTGACCCAAGCCATGGTATTTTCAATCACATCATATGCATGTGAAAGCTGGACAATGAATAAGGAAGATCGAAGAAGAACTGATGCTTTTGAATTGTGGTGTTGGCGAAGACTATTGAATATACCATGGACTGCCAAAAGAATGAACAAATCTGTCTTAGAAGAAGTACAACCAGAATACTCCTTAGAAGCAAGGATGGTGAGACTGCGTCTTACATACTTTGGACGTGTTGTCAGGAGGGATCAGTCCCTGGAGAAGGACATCATGCTTGGCAGAGTACAGGGTCAGCGGTAAAGAGGAAGACCCTCAATGAGGTGGATTGACACAGTGGCTATAACAATGAGCTCAAGCATAACGATTGTAAGGATGGCTCAGGATCGGGCAGTGTTTCGTTCTGTTGTGCATAGGGTCGCTATGAGTCGGAACCGACTCGACGGCACCTAACAACAACAGTCTGTTAAAAAAGGAGCCCTTGTGGTGCAACAGTTAAGTGCTCAGCTGCTAAACGAAAGATTGGTGATTCTGGCCCATCTAGCAGCTCCATGGGAAAAAGACTTAAAACTCTGTGCGGCAGTTCCCACTGTCACATGTGGTTGCTGTGAATGGAAGTCTACTCAACGGCACCCAACAACGGTCTGTTAAATTGATGTATGATGTTATCGTTTGTCGTTAGTTATTGTCGGACCCATTTTGACCCCATATGTGCAGAGTAGAACTGTTCCATAGGGTTTTCAAGGCTGGCTGTGACCTTTCAGAAGCAGATCGCCAGGCCTGTCTTCCAAGGTGTCTCTGGTGGGTTCAAACTGCCAACCTTCCAGCTAGCAGTTGAACGCTTAACCATATAATGTCTTACTATCCAGCAAGACTAACACTCCTCCCAATTAAGTTCTTTCTACAAAATTTTCTTTGCCATTCTCCCCTGTTTATTCTTCCAGGTGGATTTTTAAAATAATTATATCCAATTCTAAAAAGACTCTATTGGGATTTTCACTGTAATTACACTAAGCCTCAAAATAAATGGAGAATTGACATCTTTATGAGTCTAACTTTGCCATCCAAGCAAATGTCTCTTCATTTTTTCTTCATTTAAGTTTTCTCGTATTTCTCAACAAAGTTTGGTCATTTTCTTCACATAGATTATTGGCATTTCAGCTAAAGGTTATTCCTAGGTGTTTTGTATTTGTTATTGCGAATGTTATTTTCTAATTGGGATATTGCTGGTATACACAGAGACACTCCTGCAAGGCAGCTGCCTCTAGTCTTCATTGTCAATGCATTTTTTTATGCATTCTTTAATTTCGTTGCTGTCTCCCTGCAGCTTCCTCTCACCAGCAGGAGTTCTGCCCTCTGGAGCCACAGGGAGCTAAACTGCTCCTTCTCCTATGAGTCAGACTTTCATCTTTTTAAAAAATATTTTATTTTTGGTGGCAATATACACAAATATACATGCATTCACAATTTCTACATGAACAGTTCAATAACATTGGTGACTTACTCCACATTGCATCATCCTCACTATCTCAACCCATACTGTTTTATCACTATTAATTCAGGTGCTGTGCCCCTTAAAATTCTCATTCAAGCTTTAGACGAACTGCTGTCAGTTTGAACTCATACAGAACGTTCTTTATAAGGGCGCTATGCTGGAGGCAAACATTCTTTATTAATTGAGCTAAACAGTTTTTTAGCTTAATGATCATTTCATGGGATAGTTTTGGTTCAAAGTTTAAAGATTATTTCCGGGCATTAGATCTGAGGGTTCTTCCAGTTTCAGTGGATCCAGAACAGACTTCCATCTTTTTGAAAACTTCTATTATCTTTTCCATCAGCCTCCTTTTGTCCTGGCTAAACAGCTCCAACTGACAAGATGAAAATAGTGTTTGGGGAAGACTCAAATGAAAGCAGTGAGGAGGCCAGATTTGGGGCAGGTAAGAGACAAAAGGTGGGGGATTAGTAAGAATTAGCTTCTGTGGTACTCCAGGCTTAAAGAAAAGAGATGAACTAAAATAAGGCTGTGGACACGGAGAGGTGCAAGATATTTCAAAGGAGGGAACATTAGGACAGGTTGACAAACTGGATATAAGGGCTGAGGGAATGGAAAGAGGAATCAAAGATGACTTTAAAATTTCTAACCTGGACCCCTGAAAGGTTATAATTCTACTAAGAGAAAGCGTGAGAGGTTGAAAAGAGGAGACAATTTGGAAGGAAGTTGTCTTAGTTATCCAGTGCTGCTGTAACAGAAATACCACAAGTGGATGGCTTTAATAAACAGAAATTTATTTTCTCACGGTCTTAGGAGGCTAGAAGTCCAAATTTAGGGCACCAGCTCCAGGGGAAGTCTTTCTCTCTCTGGTGGCTCTGGGGGAAGGTTCTTGTCATCAATCTCCCCCTGGTCTAGGAGTTTGTCAGTGCAAGAACCCTGGGTCCAAATGACTCGTGCCGCTTCTGGTGCTTCTTTCTTGGTGGTAGGAGGTCCCCCTCCTCTCTGCTGGTTTCTCTGTTTTATATCTCAAAAGAGATTGAGTCTAGTAGATTGAGTCCTGCTTCATTAACATAACTGCCTCTAATCCTGCCTCATTAACATCATAGAAGTAGGATTTACAACACATAGAAAAATCACATCAGATGACAAAACGGTGGACAACCACACAACACTGGGAATCATGGCCTAGCCAAGTTGATGTACATTTTGGGGGGACACAATTCAATCCACAACAGAAGTCAATTTTGGACCTCCTGACCTTGAGGATCACATATATCCAAGGACAGAGGTCTGCCCTATAGACCAGTTTTCTTCAAATTTTTTGACCATGACCAACACATAAGGAGTATCTTTTATACAGTAGGTCAGTTCATGCACACACACACAGATAAAAATATAAAACAGAGAAGTTTCACAAGATACCATTTTCCCTTACTATATACGAAGCACTCTGATATTTTCCACTCCTATTACAGTTTTAAAAAATCCTAGTCATAACCCCCAAATGACCTCATAATTCACTAGTGGGTTGTGACCTGCAGTTTGGAAAACACTGCTGCAGTTGCATGGGCGTTTGGGCCTGGACTACAAGTGAAAGGCCGGCCAGGGCTGGGTGTGTGATGTGAAGTGTCCTCAGCACTGAACTGATAGGTTAAGTCATGAGAACTAATGACTTCCCTTCCTCCAGCTGTCGGAGATCCTTCGGTCTAAAATTTGGCGACCAAGACCCTGTCAGGAAATTAATTACCCTGCCACCATCAACCCTTAATCCCATGTCCCAGAGTGCTCCAGGGGAAAAGAGTTTCTCACAGAAAGGCCAGACACATTTCAGACAGTTCAAAGTAGATCTCACTGCCAACCCACAGAGCACACCGAGCTAGAAATTACTCACCTTTACAAAACATCTTTATCCCAGGACTGGATAAGGATTTTCCTTGGAGAAAGAAAGGCTAAAGAATATTTAGGTTTCCAACTTTGAGTTTCAAGGCCATGGTGCTTAGAACTGGGGCAAGGAAGATAGGAAACAATTTCTCCTTGCAAAGCTAGAGTCCTAAATGGAATCATGGAAAAGAGGCCAAGGGCCCTAGGCCAACATCTGCTGTTGGGTGGCAGCCTGAACAAGCTCAGGCCCAAGCTCTGAGGAACAAGGGAGCCCAGGGGATTATCAGAGGCCCCATGAAAACAGCAACACATATTGAGGAGCTGATTAAAGAAGGAAAGCTGCTTTTCAAACCCAAAGGATATTACTCTCTTCGGCCAAATTAGGTTGTTTTAACCCATTGGGGGCGCAAACGGTTAAGTAGTTGATTACTGACTTAAAGGCTGGTAGTTCGAGCCCACTCAGAGGCACCTCGGAAGACAGTCCTGGTGGTCAGTTTCGGAAAGGTCACAGCCTTGAAAACTCTATGGTTTTGTACACATGCGGTCACCATAAGTCGGGTTGCCATGAGTTGGAATCAACTTGACAGCAACTAACAACCACCCATGTCATGTCAGAGTGTCTTTCCAGAGTGTATCTTGGAACATTTCCTAGTGACAGATACTTTAAGTAGAGATGAAAATGAGCCCATCAATTTTGGGCTTTAGAAATTTAGTTTTTGAAAAAGTTGCAATGGGCCTTTTGGTTGGAAAACCATGTCACTCTCAGGCTTTTTCTGTTAGGGGAAGGAACAAATTGAGAGGTAGGAGGACAAGGTAGTCATTTGGGAGGCAAAGAGTGCACCGCAAGCTTCTTTTCCCACGTTGGGGCTGCAGTTCCAGGTTTATAGGAGACTGTTGATGATGGCTGCATGTCTGGGCAGCTCTGAACACCCAGCTCAGAGAAACAGGCCTTCATGGCAAAGGCCCCAGGGAGTCCGATTCTATCCTCCCTCCATAAAATATTACAGCAGCAAAGAGGAGTTGGCTTAAAAATGACAAAACACAGGCAATAGGCAAGAGCAGCTTACTCATAAAGCCCTTTCTCAGGCCCTGGGCCTTATCTTGTTCTCCTCTTGTCCCTCATTCTCCATCTCTAATTGAAAAGGTTACTAAAATATAAACTGTCTTTTCTCGAGCTACTTTCTCTTCCCATTTCCTCTTTTCCAATTCTGACTCACAGGGATCCCATGTGTTTCAGAGTAGAACTATGCTCCATAGGATTTTCAAGGCTGTGAGCTTTCAGAAGCAGATCGCCAGGCCTTTCTTCTGAGGCACTGGTGGGTGGGTTTGAACCACTAAACTCTTGGCTAGTAGCCAAGTGCTTAACCATCTGCACCACCCAGGGACTCCTTTTCTTCCATAAAACCAAAGCCACTGTTGTCGACTCCAACTCATGGTGACCCCATGTGTTACAGGGTAGAACTGCTCTATAGGGTTTTCTTGGCTGTAATTTTTACAGAAAGGATCCTTGGTGGTGCAATAGTTAAGCACTAGGCTGCTAACTGAAAGGTTGGAAGTTCAGACCCACCAAGTGGCTCTGTGGAAGAAAAGACCTGGAAATCTACTCCTGTATAGATTACAGCCTAGAAAACCCTATGAGGCAGTTCTATTCTGTCACACTGGGTAGCCGTGAGTCAAAAATTGACTCGATGGCACCTGACAACAACGATCCTTACGGAAGCAGACTGCCAGGCCTTTCTTCTGTGTTATCACTGGGTGGGTTCAAACCACCAACCTTTAGGCTAGTAGTTGAGTGCAAACCATTTGTGCCACCCAGGGACCTGTTTCTCTTCCCATTAAAAAAAAAAAAAAAAAAACCTGTTGCTGTGAAGTTGATTCCGACCCATAGCGACCCTAGAATACAGACTATAACTGCTCCATAGAGTTTCCAAGGAGCAGCTGATGGATTTGAACTGCCAACCTTTTAGTTAGCAGCCGTATCACTTAACCACGGTGCCACCAAGGCTCCTCTCTTCCCATAAGCCCTCCTTATTCCCTGCAGCAAGCCCCTGCTCCTTTCAGCGGGAGCACAACAAAAGTCTGAGAAATATACACCAGAGACACCTTTTTGTCCAAGGAAATTCCTAGAGCCCTGCTCTAGTCTCCCGACTGTCTCTAGACCACATCATTATCTCCAACCCGAATCTCTGCCCATCTCACCAAGCCCGTGAGGCCTCCCTTTCCTGTATGACAGTACACTCACTTTTGTCTTCATCTAGACTTGTGAGCCTGCTTGGCACCTTCGTCAACTCCACCCTGCTTCCACCCTGTTAATATTCTGAGAACAAGCACAGTCTAGATATATCCATGCCAAGCAAGACTATCTGAGGAAGAAGAGAATACACAGGGTGTTAGAAGATCTGGGAGAAGACTCCCAGTGTATTCTGAAGCCTGGGTGTGAATTAGCTGACAAGCAGGAGGAGGAGGAAGAAAAGTAATAAGACAAAAATGTGTACTCTTTCAACTAAAGGGGTAAGGGAAGCTAAAAAAGGAAACAGGGTCAGAGATGAGAGGGGGTTACATTTCAAGTTTCTTGGGTCCAGAGAAGATATGTGTAAATTCAGCTATGCCCCCATTTGGTCCTACAGTCAATTGCATTCTTGGCAGAAAGAAAAAAAAATCATTGGACTAATTGAGTGATCCTCAGAGATGGCCAAAAACTAAACCCTTAAACAGCTGCAGTCAGCATTTCCAGAGTTCTTTTCAATTCTGCAAAGGACGTGAGTTACTCATCTACCCACAGTGCTGATTAATAAGTTTACATGCAATCACAGTACCTCTACCTCTTACCAGCTTTTTTCCAAACAAGGACGCAAACTGGCCAAGCTTAGGGATCTCACAAGGCCACCACATCTGACAGGGTCAAAGCTAAAGTTAGCGGCCACCTCCTATAATGAGGACTCACACCATGTTGCTGAGCTGCTTGACAGGGGACATTCTAACTCCCCCGAACGCCTCAAAGTACTCCTACCATGGTGTTTGAGGTGTCTGGACCACAGATCCCAGATGTGGATAATAGCGTGGTCATCTTCAAGAGGCACTCAAGTTGTATGTTCTTTCATCCTCCCCCAAAAGTAAAATGGAACCAGGCCAGCTCAAAGAGACACATTAACATAATTTATTAAATTCACCATACAAAGAATATGTCACAGAAAAGAAAATATATACCAGAACTGGAAAGGCCCATGGAGATCATCTGGTCCCAGCCCCTCATTTTCCACATGATGGAAGGGCCAGAAGTCCCACACTCCGTTGCAGACAAGGCCAGAATGGGAGCCCAGTTCCAATCCACAGAAACACACAGACTTAAGTCTTCTGGATTTCAGCCAAGTAGAGCCTAAAGACTTATGCCATGTTTATTTTTAATTTTTCTATTTCCTATATTGCCACACTCTGATCTGTATCTCTGTAAGGCTGCAGGAAGAGCCCTAAAGAAAACCCGGTAAGCTCGAGGGTCATTCAGAGCCAGGGTAACAGGCTGATTATGGAGCAGAGGGGTACAGGAGGGTTAAGGGAAGAACTCTGTCCTTCCCCAAGAGTCCTACCTGCTTCTTCCCCCAAACAACACACATGCAGAACCCAACACCTCAGGGAAAATATCCTTGCCTTCCTGAGGTACAGGTTTGGAGGAGGATCAGAAAAGCGGCAGGTCAAGGAATGAGAGAGATTTATAACAATGTCACTTTGAAGTCAACAAATCCAGTGGGAACACTCTTTTTCCCAGTTTTGAGCAAATCCTAACATCATAAGAGAAGGTTACAAAACTTTGATATTAAATCAATTGTGAGATGTAAGCAAAAACACCAATAACTTAGAAAAATAAATACAATTGGGGTTTTGCTGGGACCAATGTAACCCAGTGAAGACATAGTTTGTAGACTCTGGGTGGAGAAGACTAGGGTGTACCTTGTGCTGCATCTTAGGGGAAAACCTAAGAGATTCTGGGAGTCTTCACAGCAGAGAAGTCACACGTAACTGTCCATGGCCCTAGAGAATCTTTCTGCTCAAAGCTACTCCCATCTCCCCAGAAAAACAGGGCCATCAAAGTCTAGGTTCACTGACTCTGACCAGGCCGTGACAGGTAGCCCCGCTGTCTATCTGTAGGAGGTCCAGGTCAGCAGGGGCTGAGGATGGAGCGGGTAGAAAACCAAACTGTTGCTAAGAACCAAACTGTGTTTGCAGAAGGAACTTCATTCCCCCAGGACACTTTCCAATCACTGTGGACATCTGTGTCTCCAGCTTTTAGGGCTGAGGCAAATCTTGTTGCCTCTCCTAACCCGATGAGGGCCTGACTTCTGGGGCAGCTGGACTCCAGTCTATAACAGAAGGGAGGCTCTGCTATAGAGAAATAACAGTAACTATGGCAACAAGGAGACTGCCCTGGCTCCTGCTGGTAGGATGGCTTCCAAAGGGCTGCAGTGTCCAGAGGAGGCGCTCATCCTCCGTCCGCCCAGCAGAAGCCCTGAGTGCAGTCAGGAAACAGTCAGGAAGTCAAAAGTCAGTGCTAACAGCCTACAGGGGTGTGGGCTTCTCCACAGGCAAGAGGCAGCAGCAGCAGCAGGTGGCCCTCTCCCTTCTCCATCCAGTTCATGTTTCCACCACTCGGATGAGAGGCAGGGGCTTAGGGCTGGGGGGCTTGGCTATCCGAACGCTGAAAAGAAAGTTGTAAACGCTGAGTGCTGTGTTGTTGCCCACCCTTCACCGAGCCTCCCCTCCATGTCTGTCCCTGGAGTCCTACTTCAGTGCTGGCTGATCTCTTGGGTTCCAAGTGCTCTGAAATGGTAATTGTTAGTGACAGCTAAGAGAAGATTTTAGGCATGCTACTTTCTTCTAGTGGCAGGGACAAGTAAAAGAGAGGGGGCAGTTAAATAACTGAGAAGTGGGTATACCTAGGATCTTGAAAGCAAAAGACCCTCTCCCAAGAAATAGGCATGTATTATGCATACACAATTTTTTGGATATGATTGCAAGGGGTGCACACACATCTAGAAGCTATTCATGGACCCCCTTGGGGTCATGGTATCAGGCTCGACTCTAGGTTAGAAAATGGTTCTGGTGGAGAGCGGATGAGATGAGAGACTGCGAGAGTAAAGTTGGATTTAAAAGAAGCTTGCTTTTGCCTTAGCACTCAAGGTTTCTCAGAGCTCCGTCTCTCCTTCCCTTCCCACCTGGGCCCCACTGCATGCACTCACCTGCCAGGGTTCTCTGTCTTGGCCTGGGCCTGGGTGCTGAAATTGCTGTGACTGACTTGCTTTTCTATCAGGTGTTCCATACGGTCGTGCATCTCTAAATTCTGTAATACAAGTTACAGGGTTAGAACTGGCCTTTTCCTGGATTGCCATTTGTCACATTCAATGGGCTCTTTCCAGTCTCTCCACCTCTGTGTCTGTGCTGCTGCTGTTGCCCCCACCCCTACCATACACACCACCACCAGGATGCCCTCCCTCCTTATCTGTTACTCCCGATGGGTCTCTTCCTCCCATCTCTGCTTCAGCCTCCATCCTCAAGAATGTCCTCCCAATAACTTTGTACAACACTGATCATTTCCTACACATCTTGTATATACTATATTTCCTGTCTACAACTGCCTGTAGTCAGCTCAGCTATTCAATTGCCCTTGTTGATATATACCTATTCTATAAAGTATTCTTAGGTCTTTTTAAAAAATATTTTTATATTTTAGATCTTTTTAAAATATATATGTACATATATTTTTATACTCTTCCTAGGTTTTTTTTTTTTCCCTAATTTTATTTCCGACTCTAGACCACAAACTCCCTGAAATACACGATTTTATCTCTCATTTCTGTCCCACTACAAGGGATCATCACACAGTGACGGCGAAGCAACCTCCAGGCAGTCAATGGACAAGAAAGGCTCCACAGCAAAGCGGAAATCAAACTAGGAAGACAGTTCATTAGCTAATCAAGCCCATCATCTTGGCCATGGAGAAGACGTCACCTACAGGATACCTCCTCTTTCAAGGTCCAGCTCCATGGCCAGCCCCTGTGCAAAGCCCACAGGGTCAGAATTAAGAGGTAGCCTCCATGTTGCTGTGGCACAGGGTTTGCATCATGATGATATGTCACTTGAGAACAGGGACAGGTCTCATCATTGTCAGCAACTCCCTGAAGGTTCTCAGAAAATGTTTACTCAGCTGAACTAAAGATCAACCAGCCATCCCAGATGCTCACTTCTGAGCAGCAGCTAAACAGAACCAAGACCCCCTCAATAACCTCCCTATATCCAATCTTCCCTTCAAGAGCCCTGCTCCCCTTTCACGGGCTGCCTGGCATACACACCTCTGCCTCCAGATAGGCGACTTTCTCCTTGAGCTCCTGAATGGTCGTGTCCTTTGACTGGATCACTGCTTTTGAATTCTGGAGCTGCAAAGACGTGGGAGACATGGGAGCTCATTTTGAAATGACTCATCACACGCTCATCGAACTTCACCCTCATGGCTGGAGGAGCCGGCAGAGATGAAACACGGTGCTTTGTACCTCTCCCATGGTTTGCTTAGCTTTTCTAGGAAAGCCACATTTCAGCCAATATTAAGCTCTTGATTATTCCAGGAGCAGGAAGGGGATGTAAGAGGTACACCACACCGATAATCCAAAATAAGGGATGATTCAAAAACCATTCCATTTGGCTTTGGAAAATACAAATTATTTACTCATTCAAGAAATATTTATTGGAGTGCTTAATTTATGACAGGCCCCGTTTTAGATAACGGGAAACAGCAGCAAACAAAACATAAAAACCCCAGCCCTCGCAGGGCTGACATGCAGCAAATGTGCCCTCTCAGTGGTGAAAACAGTTAATGCACTCAGCTGCTAACCAAAAGGTTGGCGGTTCAAGTCTACCCAGAGGCGCCTCTGAAGAAAGGCATGGAAATTTACTTCTGAAAAATTAGCCATTGAAAACCCTATGGAGGCAATTCTACTCTGACACACACAGGGTGGCTGTGAGTTGGAGTGGACTCAACAGCAACTTTTTCTTTTTAAGTTCCTGAAACAATTCTGCACATTGGCATATCCTGAGTATACTACACCCTATAGCTCAGGTGGCAGAAGACAGAAAATTTGCCATGAGGCACAAAGGTTGCCAGTCTTCTGTAGCTAATTGAGTTTACGGTGACTCAGTTATTCATTTACCAGCACTCTTCATAGAATATATGAGAGACTAACCTTTTCCTTCTTTTCCCATTGGAAAGCAGAAGCCAATGGCCAAAAAAGTAGGAGAAATATAGAAGAAAAGCAAATCCCAATAACCCAAACTCTAATAATTGGTAGCTATAACGTTTTATGGGAAGCACATGAGTATAAAGCCGAACTCCCTAGGAGAATAAATTAAGTGGAAGCTTATATTTACAGGAAAGGAGGGCTAGACTCAACGTGGTGACCTCCAGAAGAAGTAGTTCAAGGCACCTGCTTGGACCCTCTTACCTGCTCTATCATTTGCCGAACTTTCCGCTGCTGGCTCTTAAGCATGTCATCCAAGTGGTGGATCTTCTCCCGCAACCCAGCCACCTCCTTTTCCAGGCTAGCAGCCCTGGAGATAAAAACCAGAAGGCTGAGACAAGGGGGAAAGATGCCTTGTCTACCCAGTCACAGGAAAATCCTTGGGTGCGGGAGGTTTCCATCAGGTGTGATTCCCTCTACCTGATCCCCAATGGTCTGCCCAAAAAGAATAGCTGGTAGGACACCTTAGAACATCATGCTGGAAGCATCATCAGAGGTCATCTACAGTCCAAATGAGGAAAGTGAGGCTTATAAAGGTTAAAAAGGATATGTCACTCTGGACAGCTCCAGAGGGCAGAGCTAGAGCCCGTGGATGGATGTTTCAGGGGGGCAGTTTTTTGTTTTGTTTTTTAACTGTGCTTTGGACAAAGGTTTATAGAGCAAATTAATATACATATTGCTTTCTGACACTGGCTGCCAACCCCATGACATGTGAACACTCTCCCTTTCTTGAACTTGGGCTCCCCTTTACCAGCTTTCCTGTCCCCTCCTGCCTTCTCGTCCTTGCCCCTGGGTTGATGTGACCATTTAGTCTCATTTTGTTTTATGGGCCTGTCTAATCTTTGGCTGAAGGGTGAACCTCAGGAGTGACTTCAGTACTGAGTTAAAAGAGTGTCCGGGGGCCATACTCTCTGGGTTCCCCCAGTCTCTGTCAGACCAGTAAGTCTGGTCTTTTTTTGTGACTTAGAATTCTGTTCTACATTTTTCTCTCACTCTGTCCAGGACTCTATATTGTGATCTCTGCCAGAGCAGTCGGTGATGGTAGCTGGGCACCACCTAGTTGTGTTGGACTCAATCTGGCAAAGGCTGTAGTAGTTGTGGTCCGTTAGTCCTTTGGACTAATCTTTCCCTTGTATCTTTGGTTTTCTTCATTCTCCCTTGCTTTAGTCAGGGCGGGACCAGCAGATGTATCTTAGCTGGCTGCTTGCAAGCTTTTAAGACCCCAGGAGCTACTCACCAAAGTAGGATGTAGAATATTTTCTTTATAAACTATGTTATGTCAATTGAGCTAGATGTCCCCTGAGACCATGGTCTTCAGCCCTCAGCCTAGCAATTCCGTCCATCCAGGGATGCAGCTTTTATATTAAAACAGGGAAGACTGTTCTCAGATGAAAGCTGTCAGAAGGTGGGCTGCCTCATGTGTAATGAGCTCCCCATTACTGGAAAGATTCAAGTAGGAGCTGGGATTATTGTACCCAGCACCATCACGCTGTTGGTGAGGATTTATACCCGGAGGGAAACAAGATTTGAGGATCCTTAAAGCCTCTTCACATGACTCTGTTTCTCAGTCTCCTGATCCCCAGACCACGGTGTTTCTTTTGCATCTTCTAAGCAAACCAGGCCATAACCTCATATAGCAAGCCCCTGGGGAGTGTCCAGGAGCTTCTGAAGAACTGCAGGTCCCATGGACCCTCCAGTTCCACCTGAGGAAGCTGACAAGCACACGCTACTAGAAGACGGCCAGTGCTCGGCTGGAGGCCGAGGGGTTACAAGGCAACCTGAGCAGTCCAACATTCCTTCCTAAACTTCAAACATTCTGGGTTTCCACCCACAGCTCTCCAGTATCCCTACTTCTCGATCTCCTTTTACGTAGAAAACTTGCATTTGTAAAAGCATTTTCCCGAGCCTCGGTTTTGGACGATCTGGTCCTTTTTGTTTTTCCTGCTCCTCCCCTCTCTTGCTCATGAGTGGCTCCACCACAGAGGAAGAGGGAATGCTGAGCAATTTAAAGTAATTCTGATACAAAGGTGAGTAAGGAAGGAGGCTAGAATAAGATGTCTGCGTTTTCACGTCAGGCTGGCCTAAGATGTAGTTTATTCCCAAGAAGAGAAAATGTCCCCATAAGACTGAGGGGTGACGGCACCCAAGACAGCGCCCAGGCCTTAGTAGGCCCTTCATGTAATGTCTACTGAACTATAAAAGGCTCAACTCATACAATGAAGATCAGACTCAATATGATGATGTTAAATCAAATTTGATTTAACATTTGAGATCTTAATTAATTGCCAACAGCATAAAGAATTTCCAAATTCCTGAAAGTACACAATGGCCCAATCTTTGCTCTGTAAGTTTCATTGGTTTGGGGTCTCTGATCGTAGGGAATCTGCACAACTCTCTAATTTGGGAGTTAGAAAAGATCTCAGAGATCACCTGTATGCCACTGCTGACAGGTGGTTCTCAGTTTCTATCTGAATTGCTTTAAGTGACAGGAAGTTCAGTCTCTTCTCACGAAGCCACTCTATTTATTTTTCATCAGCAGGATTCATAGGAAGTTATTCAGTTTTTACCCTTAACTGGTTTACAGCTGGGTTTTGTCTCTGTGGTGACGGAACTGTGGTGAAGTACACTGAGTACAATAATCTCTGGAATAACATGCTGCTTTTTTTTTTTTTTTTTACAGCAGATGCTTTGCCAGCCCTTGCTTGACCTTGGCTTCTTTCTTTAGTAATAACGTAAGGAAAAAACCATAAAGGCCTTTTCTGTAGGTTATTACTCCGTGGAAAATGAACTCCCCAGAGATGGCAGCCTCCCAAACAGTATCTCCTTGGGCAGGGCCCCACCCTGGGCAAACATGCTGTGAGTCAGGGGTGGAAGATCTGACATCAGCACCAGCTGCTTCCCCGTATCTGGCCACCATGGAAGCTGCAGCCTACGTGGCCCACCTGCCCCAACCTGCACCCCAGCTTCACAGTGAATAGGGCCCTTACTTTTCCTGTTCTGCTCGGCAGTCAGCACTCTGGGTGCGAAGTTCCTCCAAGGCTGTCTCCCCTTCCCTGACCTTCGCCAGTAAGGCCTGGTGATCCTGGATGGGCCAAAGAAAGGAAAATCTGGGATGAGAGAATGGCAATGGTTTCTGTATTTGGTGTGACATAGGCACCAGGGCTGAGACTCGGCCTCTACTGGCCTGGGACAGCTGCCAAGCAGCAGCAGGCCAAGCTGGTTTGATGGGGCAGCCTCCCCTATCAAGGATAACCCTCCCCACCCTCAGCACACAGAAACTTCCCAGTCTTGCCTAGCCACCGGAGGGAGAGCCTGGCCTCCCATTATTCAGGCCCACCTGCCAGCTATGGCTGCCAACCCTGAGGTACCAGGCTGAGCAGATTCTTAAGAAGCTTTTAAACCCCAAAGCGGCAGTTCAATAAGAACCCAACTAAAATGGAAATGGGTTAAGCTCTAGTTAGGGAGAGCTGAAGTTTGATGAGAGAAAGACTCTCCTATTCATTAAAGCCTAAAAGTTGTTTGCAGGTATGTGCCAAAGGAAGCTGTGAAGTGTCCTTTTTTTGCAGCTGCTTGGAAAAGGAGAGGCCCAGCAATCGCCTCAGTCAATCCTTAGGCCCCCTCCCTGCCCAGGAGCCTAGGCACTGAAAAGCAAGACACCAACAATTACCGTCTCCATCCCTAACAAGCGCCTCTGCAGGTCTCCGATTTCCACCTCTTTCTGCTCTACTTTGTCCTCTTCTTTTTGAAGGGCCACATTACTCTCTTCTGCTTCTTTCTGGTACTGGCTGAGTGTGACCTATAACACAGGATAAAACCAAAACCAAACCCATTGCCATCAAGTCAATTACAATTCATGGTGACCCCATGTGTTACAGAGTAGAACTGTGCTAAACAGGGTTTTCTTGGCAGTAATCTTTACAGAAGCAGCCAGGCCTGTCTTCCGCAGTGCCACTAGGTAGGTTCAAACCACCAACTTTCAGTTACTAGTCTAGTGCAAACCACTTGTGCCACGCAGAGACCCCCAACACAGGATAGGGATGTGTTAAATGGGGGCAAAGGGGAAAACTAAACATGGATATAAACCTTACAAGAGAACCCAAGAACAGCGGGTGGTGGTGGGCTCTGGAGCGGTGATGAGGGAAAGGAGGCAACTCTGATGAGCACACGGCCCCCTCCGATGCACTGCTCTAAGACCACCTCGAGGGACTCGAGCAGAGACCCCAGACTGATTACTAGGGTTAAGCGGCACATAGTTGATTGAGCTCCACTTTAATGAGACACCTGGAACCCACAAGCACCATTTTTCAAATGAACTCTTCAATATCCCCACGAATCCTCCACTGCCACCCCAGTTTAACCAAATGATGTGACTTTCTTGCGAATTTAAAAGCTAATAATCCAGGGGAAGGTATTTCCATGTCCTTCTTTTCATTTCCCCAGCTCTTTTTCACCCTTACTTCAAGTAATATTTCTGCCTGTGTACAAAGGCCATGATGGAACATGGAAGGGCTGCTAGGCATCAGGAAGCATTTGTCTTTTAGCCAAGATGAGAAGCCAATTTCGAAAGGATAAAAGCAGGATTTAGAATTAGAAAGATCCTCTCACTTGCCCCCTTTCCTCCCACCTGTGTCTTGACAACAGCCACTCAGCTCAAACAGCCCTTCTTCCGGAGAGTCTTCAGAGCCTTGAGGAGGTGCCCTTCCTTTGTGTACCCACAGAAAACACACATTCCTTCCTCTCATAGCACATGCCGAATTTTGCCTGGTTACTTGTATGCACCCCCCAGGAGGCTGTTAGCTTCATAATGGTAAAGACCTTGGCTCCACTACATTTCCAGAGCTCAGCACAGTGCCTAGCACACAGTAACTGCTCTATGAAATTGTGAATGGAATTGATCTTCATCTAGTCCAATCCCTTCCTTTTACAAGTAAAGGTCTGGCCTATTCAAGGTTCACAGCTAGTGAATGAATCCACTTACTTCACCATCCATTTCAATTCACCCCAGTCACCCCAAACCGCCTCCCCAGTTACTTTCTAAAAAACAATCCAGGTAACCGCTGGGAAGCCCGGTCAGGCCTGGGTAAACAACACCAGCAGCCAGTGTGCCTGGCTCCTCCCAAAGTCAGAATCAGGGAGGAAAAAGCAAAGTGCAGGATGACGTGTGATGGGACAGGTCCGTGCTGCACGCCAGCCCTGTCCATAGCAAACTCTCTGCAAATCCTTCTTGACAGTAGCAGCCAGTAGAACGGGAAACCTAAGCTTAATGGCGGGTTATTTTCACAGTAATTGACAATCCTGACCTTCCTACTCCCTGGTTCAGGAAAGTAACCTGTTGCCGTCAAGTCAGTATTAACTCACTGTGACCCTACAGGACAGAGCAGAACTGCCCCCATGGGGTTTCCAAGGCTGTAATCTTTATGCAGACAGGCTGCCACATCTTTCTCCCTCAGAGTGGCTTGTGGGTTTGAATCGGAGCTTTGAACTGGTTCAAAATGGTTAAGCCACAGCTGACGGAAACAAGGGCAGCACACGTGTTGCAGAGCAACCAAAGTTCTTGCCCGTGGGATTTTGTCCCAAGTAGGAAACAGCATTGCCTTGCTCAAAGATGGTGGCTGACTGTACCACTTTGAATGTGTATCACTCTCCACCTTCCAGCCAATAATCCAATCTCCCACATAAGGCTTCAGAAGCAGTTCATAACCAAACAATTTCAAACCAATTCGAAGCCCTGGTTGAACCACCGACCTTTCGGTTAGCAGCCAAGTGTGTAACCACTGCACCACCAGGGCTCGTCTCCCCTAGAATAAAAATTAAGCGCCCTCAATTTAGACTTCAGGAGCCCAATGCAGGAGACTGGGTTATTGGCAAAAATGTGAAGAACAAGCATTCACAGCAGCGCAGGCAGCTGCCATCTTTGAGCAGGGCAGTGCTGTTTCCTACTTGGGACAAAATCTGATGTGCAAGAGCCTTGGTTGCTATGCGAGCATACGCTGCACTTATTTCCGCAGGCCATGAATGAACTGTTTTGAACCAGTTGGAAGCCCTGGTTTGAGCTGCCAACCACTGTGCCAGGAGGGCACCTTTCAGGAAAGTAAACCAGAGGAGAGGCTGAGAAAAGCCCTCGAAGTGCCCACACTAGCCTAGAACAGACCAGCCCACGGGCAGGACCTTAAAGACAAGGCCTCTCATTTCTGCACGTAAACACTGTGCTCAGAGCACCATGTAAACAGGGCCTAGGTGCCATCACAAAGTTGAAAACAAAGACTCCCCTTCCACATCTGTCCCTGTAGCTCTAGCCAGCCCTGCCTCAAAGGAGCACCTTAATTATAGGAGGGTGTGCTAACCCATCCCAACAGTGGGAACAACCCAAGAAGTGTCTCCTATTGCAAGTGGAAGCTGTGCAGCGTGGGGTTAAAGGAGCCCTGGTGGCTCAACGGTTAGGGGTTAAAGAGTAGCCTTTCTAAACCCTGGGCACATAGCTGCAGCCTTCGGCCTCAGGCCTTTACCAAGAACACTTGTGCTCATACTTTGAAACTCTGGGCTACCAAAGCCCTCCTTGTGTGTGTGTGTGGCCAAAACCAGTGCTTCTAAGATTTCCACAATTCCATAATGCCTTTCAACACAGAAATTTCTTTCCGAAATTCACAGCCTGGTCAGCATTATAGCCTCAATCTCTGCTTCCTCCTGTTCTGCTCCCAGAAGGTAGGGAACTGCTGGTTGCCAAACTGGTAAACTGCCATCCCAACCATCCAAATGGTGGAATCTGAAACAAATGCAGCAAACTTATCACACAGCTATTTCGCTCTGAGGCCACAAATTAATCCCAGTATTGCCCTAAGTCCAAAACATTTAGGATAGGAAAATCTCCTTGTTAAAGTGATTACTAAGAAAAATATAGAATGTTCTTCTAAAGTCCCTTAGAGTGATGAAGTGCTCTCACATGTACTACCTCACTCAATCCATACACCAAACCTGTGAGGCATATTGTATGAACCCTTTTTACGAAAGTGGAAACTAATGATTAAGGAGGTTAAATTATTTCTCCAAATAAGACTTTAACTAATCTAGACATGGTTTGTCATTCTTAGTGCCCTTCACTTGTACCCTCAATCCTCCTCCCAAAAAGTCTCTCTCTTGGTCCCATGAAAACGAAGAGTTCAGGCTGGCCTTCCTCTTTCCACCAGCTCCTGGCGTGCCTCAGCAGGAGATAATCCTATTATTACATATTTACAACATTAACAAAGACTTTACATGTAGATGAACAATAGCAGATGGTTCATCTCACACAGAGTGGTTAGAAAAAACACACCTACTGTTTGCCCAGTGAACCTTATTTCATACTCAGAATTTTCTGGAGATGATGGAGGACCTCACACATTTTTAATAGTGGGGGGCTTTCACTGTTTACTTACAGACATCTGTATTTTTTTAATCTTCTATAATAATATAGTATTACTTTTATAACAATAATTAAGATGCACGTTCAAGGTTACAAAGCTCTGTACAGGAAAGCTGAGACTGGAGCTAAAGCCTTCTGACTCCATGAGCACGGTTCTTTCCACTACAATGCAGAGTCATCCATTCAGCCAGGCCACATTTATGAAGCACCCACCTTATGCCAAGTGCTGTGCCAGACTCTAAGGAGTCAGTGGTGAACATGACAGTACCAGTCTTTGCCCACATGGTGTTTGAGAGCCCAGGGATCCTGGGCATGCAGAAATGACTTCTGAACTACGTGCTGTCCCGGACCGGCATTACCACTCAACTTCGTTACAGCAGAGAATCAAGAGCTGACCTTTGAACTATCAAGACCAACCTTGGACAGCAAACACTGTGAATGTCCAGGCAAGGGAAAACAGACAGCAGGTGCCTCAGGCTCAAAGCCTTGTCTTTCTACTTGATGGCACCCAACCAGAAAAGTCAAGAAGCCCACATGGAGAAAGTCACTGGCACCTGCCCAGTGAACCTCAGCAGCCCATCCCTTGGAGCACCTCCTGCCTAAATCCCAAATCTCACCTCGAAAGCCACCCGGTCTGACTGGTGCTGCCGCTCAGCCTCCTGCAGCTTGGCAAGCAGGTCCCGCACAGTCTTCCTTAAGCTCTCGGTGTCTTCATTCATATAGGTGTCCACCTATAGTCACAGCAAGGAAGGGAAAGTGAAGTCACTATGCTTGTGACCTGGTAAGAGAAGGTAGGTCTGTCCACCCGTCCACTGGTTTGGACCACCTTGACCAGACCACCCTTATAAAAGAATTCACACACAACAGGAGAGTTAGTCTTAGGAACTAAAGCTCTGAATTATTCATATGAAGACATTCTCCCTTTATACCCTGAAGAACTGAACTAGTCTTAAATCACCAATCACCTAATTATTTTAGGGCACCCTCAGTAATTTTTTTCAGTAATTGTGTATATACATATCAACTAGCTGATGTGTATGTCCTGCTTCCTTCCTTCTGACTAGAGCTCTCAGAGAGCAGAGACTATGTTCCCCTTCAGACGATGGTTCCCCAAGGGCAGGGCCTATGCCACACCCATCACAACGGGAGCATCCCAAAGGCACATCTTTTTTTTTTTTTTTTTATTGTGCTTTAAGTGAAAGTTTACAAATATACACCTTGCTATATACTCCTAGTTGCTCTCCCCCTGAGACAACACACTCCTTCTCTCCACCCCGTATTCTCCGTGTCCATTCAGCTAGCTTCTGTCTGGTTCTGCCTTCTCATCTCTCCTGCAGACAGGAGCTGCCCACATAGTCTCATGTGTCTACTTGAGCCAAGAAGCTCACTCCTCACCAGTATCATTTTCTATCTTACAGTCCAGTCAAATCCCAGTCTTGGGCTAACAGAAGGTCTGGGGATCACGACCAGTCTCAGTCAGACTATTAAGTCTGGTCTTTTTACGAGAATTTGAGGTCTGTATCCCACTGCTCTCCTGCTCCATCAGGGATTCTCTGTTGCGTTCCCTGTCAGGGCAGCCATCGATTGTAGCCAGGCACCATCTAGTTCCTTTGGTCTCAGGCTGCTGTAGTCTGATTTACGTGGCCAAAGATGCATCTTTTATTGTTTTTTGTACTTGGCACAGATATGAGCATTTAAAGGGTTACTGATGGATGGGCAGGTTTAAGGCAAAAGCACACAACTAGTCCAGGAATCTGATTTGATATAGGAAAAGGTGTCTCATCGAGGGTACTGCTCAGTCTCTCTCCCAGACACACCCAATTGTGGGCTGGTGGTTCGGCTCAGCTGGCGTGTAAGGTCTCGCCCCCAACTCTTGCTTCAGTTATAAACTCCCTGCAAGTCTGCCAGAAAAAGATCGCCCTGTCTTGCAGCACCTTCAAACCAGAGCATGGGGCTCTCAGTTAGGAGGAGGGAGACAGGGTCCCAGACGCGGTATTATTACCGAGTCCTGTGTACTTTCATTTCTTTCTCTGTGAAGCAGTGAAGACTCCTTACCACGCCCTGCCTTACAGGCTGCCTCAAACCTAAGCAAGATAATATCTCGTAGGGCTTTGAGCTTATGAGAAGAACGGGGCTGAACAGATAATACCAGGTGTTATTATAATTTGTTGCCAACAGCATATTTGTCAAATATGGTGATCCACTTGAAGGGAAGAATCCAAACTGCACACCTAAAGCAGGTGGCTAGAATCACAATATTCTAAACCTAGTTGTCAACAGCTACCTGCTCAGTTCCCCTATATACACACCTAAGCTACTGGGCTGGTAAAAATGCATTAAAAGCCTCCTATTTCAAATAGTTTTCCAAGACTATTTAATGACATGGGAATTTTTCACGATATAATATGAAACTAAAAAAGCAAGCTGCAAAAGTCTGCATATACCAGTTAGAAAGAAATGGACTAAATTTTAACACAGCGACATGGATAGATCCTAATAACATGGTGTTGGGTAATAAAGGAAAAAAACAGAAAACAGACATAGCACAAGTCTGTCACGTAAACTGAAAACAAACATATTTTACGTTGTTGTTGCTGTTAGGTGCCTGTCATGTCAAGTCCAACTCATAGCAACCCTATGTGACAGAACAGAACCGCCCCGTGGGGTTTTCTAGGCTGTGATCTTTATGAGAGCAGACAGCCAGGTCTTTCTCCCATGGAGCCACTGGTGGGTTTGAACTGCCAACCTTTCGGTTAGCAGTTGAGCGCTTAACTATTGCACCACCAGGGCTCCTTACGTATTTTATAGGCATATTTAAAGCCATATATTGAATATATGGGAGGTAAAGGGAGGGAGGACTGGAAACGAAAGGGCAAAAAAAAAAAAAGTAAAATCAGTGAGAGGCCTTGATGGGACCAATGATGATAATGTGCCAAGAACTGACAGGAGTATCTAATTCAATCGGCTTGAGGGTGGAAGAAAAGAAAGCCCAGTCCAAAAAAATTCCCAACTGACCAAAGAAACAAAATACAAAGAAACACTATATACAGCATAACCTCAATATTGTAAATGTATGTTTGCATTAAAGGAAAGTTCACCAAACTGTGGTTTTCTCTGGGTAGATTACAACTGATATTTCTTCTTCTTTCACTTGTCTGTGTTTCTGAATTTCCCAAATTTTCTACAATAAGCATGTCTTGTACTATCTTACAAAGTTGTAAAATACAAAAGCAAATGTTACTTCTTAAAAAGTACAGCCATGAAAGGAAACACTATGCAGTTATTCAAAAGAATGAGATAGATCTATATGTATCTACATAAAAATAAATTTAAAAATTAAAAATCAAGCTACAGAATAATACATTTGCTGCGACCCAGTACATGTGAAAAGTATGTGCACATACTGTCCTATAGGGTTGCTATGCATTGAAATCAACTCGATGGCACTGGGTTTGGTTTGGTTTTGGTTTATGTGCACATTATATGCATATATTTATACACGTATATAAGATAAGGGTATGTATATACATTAACATAGACACATCGGGTATTTCAACATGGTCGTCTGTGTATAGAAAACCGCTCTAAAATATTGGTACTCAATCCTGATTAAACATAATAATCAACTGAAGTGCTTTTAAAAGCACTGACGTCCAGGCTACATCTCAGAACAATTAAATTACCACCTCTGGGGAGGGGGCCCAGGCATCTTTTAAAGCTCCCAAACCAGTTGTCGTCGAGCCAGTCCTGACTCATGGCAACCCCATGTGTGTCAGAGCAGAATTGTGCTCCAACGCGTTTTCAACGGATGAGTTTTTTGAAAGTACAGCGCCAAGCCTTTTTCCCGAGGTGCCTCTGGGTGGACTCGAAACGCCAACCTTCCAGATAGTATCTGAGTGCGTCAACGATTTGTGTCACTCAGAGACTCCTTAAAGCTCCCAGGGTCATCCCAATGGACAGCCCAGGGCGAGAAGCACTGCTCTAGAAGGATCTGCCCACTTCAAACTGGTAATAGTAAATACTTCCAAAGAATGGAATTAGGGAACAGCTTTTTCTATTTCTCTATTGTCTGAATTTTACAGCAAGCAAATATTCCTCTTGTATTTTGTGAAAGAGAGAAGACAATAAACTAGGGAATGAGGAGGTGGATCCTCTGTCCCCTGACCAAGCAGCGGTCACCATGGTCTTCCCTCTGTTCCTTACCTCAGGTGGGCTGCTGTATAAGGTCGTCGGACTTTCACTAAAGCCATTTGGCTTTTCTAGCACCACCTGTTCAAAGAAAAAGAAAACTGGTAGTTAACCCAGTCTCAAGCAACCAAGTCCAAAACATTATTCTCCTAAGACTGCAAATCTTACAAGGAAGGAAGGAGAAAAAGAAAAAAAAAAGACTTCCAGTGCTCCGTGGGAAAATGGAAAGAAGAGAGGGTGGAGAAGTGGGTGAGGATTTGAGAGGGACTATTTTTTATATAGGGTTGCCATGAGTTGGAATCGGCTCAGCAGCAATGGGTTTTTTTTCACCCCAGCCTTGTAGGGAGAAACAAGGAAGCCTAAGGCTAAAACCTTTCGGCAGGTTGGAAAATGCAGGGCCCCCCTTCCTTGCAGCCCGGGGAACACAAGCAGCTGCATGTCACAAACAGAAACAGTTTTCCTCGCCTCCAGGGATCCTGACAAGGTTTGGCAAAGCATAAGTCAAAAAAGGAAGCAGCATTTGCTAAAATTATTTCCAACCCAAAGCCTGATTATTCATCATATGATGGCTGGTTTGTGCAAACAAGGGGCCTGGCCTTTTGGGTATCTCTGAGCACAAACAGTTCTTACTGCCACCTGACAAAGCACCTCCCGCCAGCCAGAAGTGAGCTCAAGCAGCAAAAGTCCTACCGTTAGCCAGAGCAAAATGAATTAGTGGAATGTCTTTCACACAGGCTTAGCATAGCCCATGCCCAAGATGAACTTTCCAGGTACCAGCTGCTGGGCCATGTTCCCCTCAGAGGAACGGGGCAGGGGCTGCTGGGGAAAGACCATCTCACCCAAACCAAAACGCAACTCAAGAAGTGTCACTCAGAATTCAAAAGCGGGTAGGGTAGCGTCATGGAAGAGATAGCTCTCTACTCTCCTTAGGACATTTCTGTGCTTGAATTTTGGAAAAGCAGGATCACAGGACTATCCACCCCAGGAGGAACTTATCCAACCACTTCAGTCTAACAAACACTTGCTGATGGCCTTCTGTGTCCAGGCCTTATGCCAGAATGCAGAAAGAGGGACAACGCCTAGTCTTAAAGAGCTTCCTATACCAGGGTAGAGACAGCTATGCACAGAGATAACTAATAGGCTAGGGCCAAGGCTTCCAACATGTACTGCAGGGGCGAAGTCAACATATAAGAAATTTGGATCTACAGTTGATCATTCGCTTCACAAGACTTTGTTTTACAAGAGGATTGATCACAGAAGTCTTCTAGATGAGAGGCTTTGCCAATGAACTTAAAATAATTTGATTTATATACATTCAATTTTTGTTGTGTTTTAGGAACATCTGCACCTACATATAGGCTGAAATGTGCAAAGGCATGTGCCGATCTGCTGTAGAGCCCTAACTAGATTGTGAGTGCTCAGAAAAGTCAGCACGTCTACATCCTCGCCCTTCCTGGCACTGGGTGATTGGTAAATGGGCCTGCCTGGTAGAGTCCCATCTCCTAAGTGGGGATTCAACCATGGAGCAATTCCTTTTACCTGTACCTCCCGTTGGAGAGAATCTCCTGGATCTCTGTCAAGCTTGCTACTTATATCTTCTCGGAGCTTCTGGAGGCAGTTCCTGGCCTGGGAAGGGAGGGCAAGTAACTTTACCTCTGGGGTAGGGACAGAGAGCATGCCAATTCACCCACTTTCATGCCCCATCCCTAACCTGCACCACTCTGAGTCAGGCACTGTTCTAGGCACTGCCTGAGGGAAGGAGGGACCCTGGTCACATGGCTACAGCCCAGTTCCTCCTGCAGAAGCAACAAAGTAAGCACAGACCCTGCTCTGGTGGAACTAACACTCTGTTTGGAGAGACAAGTGCCAAGGAGTAGCATGAACCAGGGAGAGGGTTAGGAAATACTGGGAAAGGGTGGTTAGCAATTTCAGATAGTAAGGCTGAAGACAGTGCTCTTGCTGTGTTGTTAGCTGCTGTTGAGTCGGCCCCCAACTCAAAGCAACCCCATGCACAATAAGATCGACCATTGTGACCCACAGGGTTTTCCGTGCCTGATTTTCAGAACTAGGTCGTCAGGCCTTTCTTACTAGTCTGCCTTGGTCCAGAATCTCCACTGAAACCCGTTCAGCATCACAGCAACACACGAGCCTCCACTGACAGACGAGTGGTGGCTGCGCTTGAGATGTACTGACTGGAAACCAAACCCGGGTCTCAGCATGGAAGGCCAGAGTTCTACCACTGAACCACCACTGCTACCTACATGGTATTTAATAAATATTTGTTGGTTAATGGATTGAGGCCAAAGGGTCAGAAATAATACTTGACACATGGGAGAGCATGGTGGCACTTTGGGGATATGAAGGGAGCAGAGGGGGAAAACTGGCACCCACAGAAGAAGGAAGCCAAGTAAGAATGGGAGGTTTAGAGAAATGGCATGGGCACTCCCACAGAGAGAAGGGAGCAGCGCCCACCTCCTGGATGTACTGGACCTCACTCTTCAGCTGGTTAATATTCTTTTCATGGATCTTCTTATCTCCAGACCTTCCCTTCAAGTACACCTGAAATAGGGAAGATGGCACTATTTATTTATTTATCTTTACCACTCCTCTTTTTTTTCTTTTTAATTTTTATTGTGCTTTAAGTGAAGTTTACAAATGAAGTCAGTCTCTCACACAAAAACTTATATACATCTTGCTACATACTCCCAGTTGCTCTCCCCCTAATGAGATAGCCCGCTCCCTCCCTCTCTCTTTTTGTGTCCATTTCGCCAGCTTCTAACCCCCTCTACCCTCTCATTTCCCCTCAAGGCAGGAGATGCCAACATAGTCTCAAGTGTCCACCTGATCCAAAAAGCTCACTCCTCACCAGCAGCCCTCTCCAACCCATTGTCCAGTCCAATCCCTGTATGAAGAGTTGGCTTTGGGAATGGTTCCTATCCTGGGCCAACAGAGGGTCTGGGGGCCATGATCATCAGGGTCCTTCTAAAGACAACACTATTTAGTTGCAAAATATCAAGTTAAATTAATTCCACACAAACAGGCACCCTCGTACACTACTGGTGGAAGGGTAAATTGTTCCCACCTTTCTGGATGGCAATTTGGTGATTCAGATCAAAAGACTTCAAAATGTGTTTACTCTAACCTAGCAAATTTACTTCTGGAAGTTTATCCTAATGAAATAAATTGAGCTAAAGATTTATAGTAGCATAAATACTCATCCATAATCATAGAAAGGGGACTGGAAAAATGCAAACTAGTCATTGTGGCTCCCTCTATGGAAGAAGGTTGTAAGAAGTGGTTTTCACATTTTGCTTTGTATACCATGCTTGAATCTTTTATAATTGAGAAAATATTTCTATATTATAAAACACAGACATACATGGTTTAACAACACATGTTCAGCAAAATATTGTTTATGTTCACAAAAAACTAGAAACAAATGAAATATCCAATGATAGGGGATTAATTAAATATATTATGGTATGTCTATACAATGAAGGACCCCTGGTGCACAGTAGTTAAGCACTTGGCTGATAGCCAAAAGGTCACTGGTTCGAATCCACCAGCCTCTCTGAGGAAGAAAGATGTGGCAGCCTGCTTCTGTAAATATTTACGGCCTTAGAAACGCTATGGGGGCAGTTCTATTCTGTTGTATAAGGTCACTATGAGTTGGAATCAACTCAACGGCAATGGGTTTGGGGCTTTTTTTTTAGTATGTCTATACAACAGAATAATATGCAGCCTTTAAAAATTCTAAATATTTACACCTATTGACACAGAAAATGTTATATCATTAACGTGCAGAAAAAGAAGGTTGTAGAAAAAAAAAACAGAGTATATAATATGATGTCATTTGGAAAAAATGTACATGAATAAGAAAGTCTTGGGGAGGATACACAATTTTAACAATGGTGGTCTTAATTTCTTCAAGGGGCATGCAATCACTTTGAGTAAGAAGGAAAAATTAATTAAGGGCATCCAAGTTGGAAAAGAAAAATTAAAACCATCTCCATCTGCAGATGACACAATCTTGTACATAGCATGTCTTAAAAAGAGTTCAATAAAAAAAAAAAACTATCAGAATAACGTTTAGCAAGGTTTCATTATACAAGATCAATATACAGAAATCCGTCGTATCTCTATATACTAGCGATTCAAAATCCAAAATAAAATTAAGAAAAAAAATCCTATTTACAATAACATCAAAAAAGAATAAATCACTTAAGAATAAATTTAGCAAAAGAAGTATAAGACTTGTACACTACAAACTACAAAACATTTTTGAAAGAAATTAAAGAAGACCTAAATAAGTGGAAAGACATTGTATTCATGGACTGGAAGACTTAATATTGTTAAGATATAATATCTCCAAATTGATCTACAGATTCAATACAATTCCTATCAAAATCCAAATTGGTTTCTTTAAAGAAATTGACAAACTGATCCTAAAATTCATATAGAAATGAAAGGGACCCCAAAGAAGTCAAACTAATTTTGAAAAAGACAAAGTTGGAAGATTCATACTTCCTGATTTCATAACTTACTACAAAGCTACAGTAATCAAAACAGTATGGTACTGGCAAAAAGATAGACATACAGATAAATAAAATTTAGAATCCGGAAATAATAATATGATATTATGACGTTATGTATCAATAATAGCAGTTGTTATGTGCTGTTGAGTCGATTCCAACCCATAGAGACCCTACAGGACACAGCAGACCTGCCCCATAGGGTTTCTAAGACTGCCACATCTTTTTTCCACAGAGCTGCTGGTGGGCTTGAACTGCTAGCCTTTTGGTTAGCAACCAAGCAGCTAGCCACCGTGCCACCAGAGCTCCTTATAATAGCTCCATATAAATAGTAATATGTTTAAGTGCTTTTTCACAAGAGTGCCAAGACAATGCAATGAGGAGAGAATACACAGTCTTTTCAACAAATGGTCCTGGGACTAGTTATCCACATGCAAAAGAATGAAGTTGGACCCCTTCCTCACACCATACACAAAAATAAACTCAAGGGATGCAGACCCCAAATTCTCATAAAAAGACCAGACTTAATGGTCTGAGACTAGAAGAATCCCGGTGGTCAGGGTCCCCAAACCTTCTGTTGGCCCAGGACAGGAACCAATCCCGAAGACTACTCATCAGACATGGAAGGGACTGGACAATGGGCTGGAGAGATGCTGATGAAGAGTGAGCTACTTGTATCAGGTAGACACTCGAGACTGTATTGGCATCTCCTGTCTGGAGGAGAGATGGGAGGGTAGAGAGGGTTAGAAACTGGCAAAACGGTCACAAAAGGAGAGACTGGAAGAAGGGAGCGGGCTGACTCATTAGGGGGAGAGTAAGTGGGAGTATGGCGTAAGGTGTATATAAGCTTACATGTGACAGACTGACTTGATTTGTAAACTTTCACTTAAAGCACAATAAAAATTATTTTAAAAAATAAATAAATTCAAAATAGATTACAGATCTATTTGTAAGAGCTAAAATTATAACTCTGAAGAAAATACAGGAGTTAAATCTTTGTGATCTTTCTCAGACAGAACACCAAAGAAACAGGAGACAAAAGAAAAAAATAGGTAAATTAGGCTTCATCAAAATTAAAACTTTTGTGTTTCAAAGGACAGCATAAAGAAAGTAAAAAGACAACTCAAGAAATGGGAGAAAATATTTGCAAATCATACATCTGATTAGAGTCCAGTATCAGAATATACTCTATTAACTCAACAATAAAAAGACAAATAACTGAAATTTTTAAATGGGCGAATGATTTAAGCAACATTTCTCCAATGAATATATACAAATGGGCAATAAGCACATGAAGAAATATACATCATAAGTCACTGGGGGAATGCAAATTAAAACCACACTGAGCTATCAGTTCACACCCACTAAGATGGCTATAATAAAAAAAGGAAAAAAAAAAAAGAAAATAACAAGTGTTGTCAAGGATGTAGAGAAATTGGAACTTTTATCCATTGCTGGTAAGATTGTAAAATGGTGCAGCCACCGTGGAAAAGTTTGGTGGTTCCTCAAAAGGTTAAACATAGAGTTACCATATGACCCAGCAATTCCACTCCTAGATAAGTACCCAAGAGAACTGAAAACATACGTTCACAGAAAAACCTTTACACAAATGCCATAGCAGCATTATTCAATATAGCCAAAACGTGGAAACAACCCAAATGCCCATCAACTGATGAATCACTAAACAAAATGTGGCATATCCATACAATGGAATACTCTTTGGCCGTAAAAATGAATTAAATACTGATACGTGCAGAACTTGGATGAACCTTGAAAACATAATGCTAAATGAAGGAAGTCAAACACAAAAGACCATATGTTGTATGATTCCATTTATATGAAATATGCAGAACGGGCAAATTCATAGAGAGAAAATGCAGATTAGTGGTTGCCAGAAGCTGTGGAAAAATAGGAATGGAAGCAACTGCTAATGGGTACAGGATTTATTTTGGGGATGATGGAAATATCCCAGAATTAGATAGTAGTGATGGCAGCACAAAAGAGTCCTGATGGCTCAATAGTTAAGTGCTCAGCTGCTAACCAAAAGGTTGGAGGTTCAAACCCACCAGCTGCTCTGTGGGAGAAAGACATGGCAGTCTGCTTCTGTAAAGATTACAGCCTTGGAAACCCTATGGTGCAGTTCTATTCTGTTCTACAGGGTCGCTATGAGTCAGATCAACTTGACAGCAACAGGTTTGGTTTTTGGTGGATGGTTGCACAATTCTGTAAATATACTAAAAACCACTGGACTGCACACAATAAATGGGTCGATTAATTGTATGGTATATGAACACAGCTGTTTAATAAGAGAAGAAAAAGAATAAAAATTGTTTCATTTTAAAATGAGTTTCATAAGCACACAACCCACCTGTCTCCACAGCCTCCTACAGCTAAACATGAGCAGTGAACAGGGACTGAGAAAGGTCATCCCATCCCTCCTCATGCCCTCGGCCAGGAAACACAAAGTCATTGCAGACAGACTTTGGTCTCCAGTGTTAATTAAGATCTTCCCAGGAGATGGCCGGAAACTAGCACCTCAGGTCTGGTTCTCTCCACGGTCAAACCAAAATTTCCCTTCGACAATATCGGCTACTCCCTCTTGCTTACCAAAGGGAGAAAAGGTGAAGGAGAATTAAGCTTACCTTAATGATCTCCTCATGTCCATCGTTGGACTCCACCAATTCTGAGGCCAGAGACTGACCAGCTGACCGGCCGGATACCATGGCATAGGTCTTCCTGCCCGCCTGCCAGAGAAAAATAGGAATGGCTCAGAAATATATGGCAAGCCCAGAGCTTCTGCCCTTCAACCAATGCAGAATACCTGCTCCTCAACAGACTCAAGAAGTTAGTCTGATTTTGCCATCTAAAAATTCATCTCAGAACCACTACCAGAAACCACACAGCAGCAAGAACACTAGACAAGGAAAATTAGTAGAAATTACAGGTTAGTTTTCATTTTAGCGGGGTCTCACCACCCCTCAAAGTAGCACACAATATAGCGTTCAGTTGAATGTGTCTGAAAGCTGATGCTCTGAAGCTCTTAGCAGCAAAGGCGCCTCCAGGAAGCAGTGGGGTAAGGGCTCAACAGCAAGGAAGGGGAACAGCCAAGAGGAGGAGGCCTCACCCCACAGAAACCTTGATACCTTCTGGGCTATGTGTTCAAGTTCATCTCCTGTTAGTTCGCTCTGGAGAGTCAGCCTGAGAATGTCCGCGCTGCCCTAATAATGACAACGACAACAACAATATCCCCTTACCTTCATGGTCTACAGGTACGAAGCACTACAAGGACACTTTTGCCAGCCCTTTGGAGTGGGCGTTATCGCCATTTCACAGATAAAGACAACTGGGGTTCAGAGAGGTAACATTAGCTTGCCAAGGTCACTTCACTCCCGGGTGGTGGTATGTCTCTGTGGCAATCTGACAATGCCCTTTCCACCAAACCACAGGCATAGCAGAGATTACTCTACACATTGCCCCACACAGCTCCAGTGGGGTGACCTGGTCCTCAGATTCCAGGAGGCACACTGCATGGATTCCTCTTCCCCCCAGGCCTGAAGACGTCACCCCCTCAGCTGCCCAATCCAGAATTTCTGCTTCTGACAGTCAGCCAGAAAGTTACTGATGCACTTCACAAGACTAGGGTATCCTTCCTGAGCCAAACTATAGGAAAGGACCTGAATCCAAACCCCTATTTCTATGGCCACCTAGAAGCTATCCAAACGTTCACCCTTCAGCCAGTGATTAGACAGGCCTATAAAACAAACAATAACACACATAGTTCAACCATGTATACAAGACTAAATGGGCACACCAGCCCAGGGGCAAGGACGAGAAGGCAGGAGGGGACAGGAAAGCCGGACAAATGGAAATGGGGAACTCAAGGTCAAGAAGGGGAGAGTGCTGACATGTGGCAGGGTTGGCAAAATGTCACAAAATGTGTACAAATTGTTTAATGAGAAACTAATGCTCGGTAAACTTTCACCTAAAGCACAATTAAAGAAAAAAAAATTCAAAAGAAAGCAGGTTAGATAATAGGTATTCATCGAGAGATCAGCCTAATTTCAAAGGACAAAGCAAGTTTTCTTTCATAAGTCAAGGAAAGTTAAAAAATAAAAACGAAAACACTTTGTGTGTAGGAGGGGAATCTCAGGGGGGATGTGGTGACAAGAAGAAGTGGGAGCCTAGTAATTTGGGCAAGTGGTAATTCTGAGAGTGGGTCAGCAAGGCAGGTGGACCAAGCCTTGCCACAACCTATGCTTTGTGTGAAGGTGGGTGTCATAGATTGAATTATGTCCCCTCAAAAAGTGTGTATCAATTTGGCTGGGCCATTTCAAGCATTTCCACTGTTGTATGGTTGCCCTCCATTTTGTGATTATAATTTTATGTTAAAAAGGATTAGGGTAGAATTATAACACCCTTACCCAGGTCACATTCCTGAGCCAATGTAAAAGGAGTTTCCCTGGGGTGTGGCCTGCACCACCTTTTATCTTTCAAGAGGTAAAAAACAAAAGTGAAGTAAGCAGCATGGTGGGGACCTCAAACCACCAAGAAGACAGTGCCAGGAGCCCAAAGCGTCCTTTGGACCGGGGGTCCCTTGCACAGAGAAACTCCTGGTCTGGGGAAAGATTGATGAAAAGGCTGACGGAGAGAGAAGGCCTTCCCCTGGAGCTGACACCCTGAATTTGGACTTCTAGCCTCTTCACTCTAAGAAAATAAACTTCTCTTTGTTAAAGCCATCTACTTGTGGTATTTCTGTTATAGCAGCACTTGATGACTAAGACAGTGGGCGAGGGGCTGACCCACTCTGGGCCTCTGCGTCCCGCCTGAAAAATGAGGGGTTAGTTATATCCCTGGTGGCGCAAGGGTTAAGCACTCGGCTGCTAACTGAAAGGTTGGTGTTTTGAATCCATCCAGTGGCTCTGCAGAAGAAAGGCCTAGAGATCTGCTTCCAAAGAGTCACAGCCAAAAAAAAACCCTATGGGGCAGTTTTACTCTTGTAATACGGGGTCACTGAGTTGGAATCGACTCAATAGCACCCAACAACAATAACCAACAAATTATCTCCTAAAGCTCCTTCCTGCTCTAAGTCCTGTGATAGTATGAAAGTGGAATATATTACCTCTCCCAGGCAGTAAAGACAAGATGGGCATTGAGATACCCAGCAATGAAAGTGACCTTGAGGTCACCTGGCCCTGCCCTGCTTCGAGGCCACACAGCATAAATGCCATGGTATTCCCAACAGGTTTTAAGGTACCCTCCTCATCTTCTAAGTGTCTGTTGGAAGGAAAAGAGAAAGAAAGGATGGACCCTGCCAGAAGGAGTTCAGTGAAGCTTCTGGAAGGCAAGAGTCCTTCCTACACAGGCAAGAGCAACTTGATGGAGAAGAAATCAGTCTTTGTGGCCAGATACTTAACTCCTGGTTTTCTCATCTGTAAAATGGGAATAATACCACCATCCACCTGAGGGGGCTTTTTGTTGCTGTTGAAGATTAACTGATAATGTATGGAGGTTGCTCTCTGCCACACAGGAGGGAGGCACTCAAATATTTGCCTCCTCTCACATACTGGAATGAATCCGAATTTAGGGCAGAAAGAAGACACTCCCAGGATGGCCCTTAGGTCTTTCCAATCCTAGCAAAGTATCTAGTTGTTTGTTTTTAACTGTATTTTAGATGAAAGTTTACATGGTTAGGTTCCCATTTAACAATTTTTATACAACCTGTTCCGTAACATTGGTTACATTTTTTGTGATGTGTCAACATTCTCATTATTTCCATTCTTTTTGTTCTGTTTCCATTAATCTAGCTTCCCTGCCTCTCCTTAGCTTCTCAGCTTTGTTTTAGGGGAAATGTTGACCATTTGGTCTCATATGGTTGGTTAATTTAAGGGCGCAAAGTATTCACAGGTGATATTGCTTATTTTATAAGCCAGTTTCTTGTTTTGATGAAAGATGATCACCGGGAGTGGCTTCAGTTCCAGGTTCAAATGGTATCTTAGGCTGATAGTCTTGGGGATTCCTCTAGTTTCTATCAGTCCAGTTAGTCTGGCCTTTTTTTAGGAATTTGAGTTTTGTTCTACATTTTTCTCCCATTCAAACTAGGACCTTCTATGTGTCCCTGGTCAGGCAAAGTATTTAGTTTTACAAAAATACTAAGTCCTACCAAATAAAAGCCAGATCCTTAGTGTGGCATTCAAGGCTCTCCACAGTCTGGGTTAACCCACCTCTCCTGCTACTGCCCCTCAGTGCCCCACCTTCATGCATTCTGTGCTTTCTCACTTCAGTGCCTGTCTTCGTTATCTAGTGCTGCCGTAAGAGAAATACCACACATGGATGGGTTTGACAAACTGAAGTATGTTCTCTCACAGTCTAGGAGGCTAGAAGTCTGAATGCAGGGAACCAGCTCCAAGGGAAGGTTTTGCCTCTCTGTTGTTTCTAGGGAAAGGTCCTTGCCATCAATCTTTCCCTGGTCTAGAAGCTTCTCAGCACAGGCACCCAGGATCCAAAGGACATGCTCTATTCCCAGCACTTCTTTCTTGGTAGTATGAGGTCCCCATGCTCTTTGTTCACGTCTCTCTTTTATGTCTCAAAAGAGATTGACTCAAGATACAACCTAATCCTGTAGATTGAGTCCTGCCTTATTAGCATAACTGCCTCTAATCCTGCCTCATTAACATAATAGAGGTTAGACTATAAAACAGGATAATCACATCAGATGACGAAATGGTGGACAATCACACAATATTGGGAATCATGGCCTAGCCAGGCTGATACCCATTTTGGGGGGACACAATTCAATCCATAACAGTGCCTTTGCTCCCATCATTTCCTTTACTGTAGATGGCCTTTCTTCCCATTTTCATCCAGGACATCTGCAAGTCCCTCAAGGCTCAATTCAAAAGCCTCATCTTCCATGACGTTTCCCTGCTTCCTGTGGGAAACGCATCTTCCCCTCCCTGGGCTCCCTGAGCATCATAAGGTCTCCTGTGGCACCAGCATCTCAGTTATTTGTGTTCTACAAGGACTTGCCTCTTCTGTTAACTCCTCCAGGACTGCTGTCTGCCACAGCTCTTAACACAGGTAGGTATTTTCTAAATGCGAATTGAATACTCCGTGACATCTAGGTCAAGAAAACGTTACAAAAGAATGATTCAAAATGATTTCAAAATAGCCAAAGTGACTGCCATTTGTTTTCCTCCAGGATACAAGTATGTGCTTTGATTAAAACTCCATCTTCTCATACCTGGAGGCAGTTGGGAAAAGCCAGGACAGCCCTCAGTCAGAACAAAGGAGATGAGGCAATGAAGATCATCAAGTCCAGTTTATTTCATGAACCCAGGCATTCTCACTGGAAGAGCATAGACAACTAGGCTAGGTAGGGGCTTTGAAAGGCCATCTCATCCACCTTCCTGCTCTAAAGAAGGTGTTTACATATCTTATAAACACAGATTTTTAAAAGGTATTCATTCTTTAGGAAAAGTGATTCTACCCACTTCTCAGGGGTAGTTGTTGTTTTTGGGTGCTGCTGAGTGAATTTCAACTCTTACGACCCCCTGTGACAGAAGAGACCTGCCCTATAGGATTTTTTTTTTTTTCTGTACATTTTATTGTTGTTTAGGTAAAAGTTTACAGAGCAAATTAGTTTCCCATTCAGCAATTTACACACAGTTTGTTTCGTGACTGGCTGTAAACCCGAGTGTGTCAGCATTCTCCCCTGGGTTGCCCACGTCAGTTGGCCCAGTTTTCCTGCCCCTACCTTTCTTCTGAACTTTGCTTTTGGGCCAATGCTGCCCTTTAGGTCTTGTATCATTGATTGTTCTGAGGTGTGCATTCCTCACTGATGTTACTGTTCATTTTACAGGCCTGTCTATTGTATGGCTATAATGTGACCTGTGAGAGTGATTTCAATTCTATGTTTGAAGGGTGTCTAAGGGTCATAGTCTTGGAGGTTTCACCAAGTCTCTATCAGACCAGTAAGTCTGGCCTTATTTATGAATTTGCAAATTTTGTTCTACATTTCTCTCTCACTCCCCCCAAGACATACTATTGTGGTCCAAGTCAGAGCAGTTGGTAGTGGTAACCAGGCACCATCTGGTTCTTTTGGTCTCGGGCTACTGCCTATAGGGTTTTCTTGGCTGCAATTTTTATGGAAGTAGATCTCCAGGTCTTTCTCCCACAAAGCTGCTGGGTGGGTTCCAACCACCAACCTTTCAGTTAGCAGCCCAGTGCTTAACTGTTTGTGCCACCAGGGCTCCTTTTCCCAGGGGTTGATCCTATTTGATCTCAGAAAATCAGTAATCTCATTACTCTGGCCTGCGACAGGCTAAGGCAAAGGCACGTGACTCAGTCCTGGACAATGAGATATGAATATAAGCCTGCTGGGGAGAAGAGACAGTCTGAACTGCTGTATCCTGGATCTGGAACTTTGGCGCCATTTTGTGACCCAAAGTGAACTTAGCTTGAAAACAAAGCTGACATAATGATGATGGTAGAATGGAAAGATGGAGTGGCTCTGGCTCTCTCCTTAATGACGTAGGTGAGCACTGAATTAACCCTGGAGCTGTCCAATATGTGGGGTTCTTGTTATGTAAAATAAAAGCTGCATTTATGGCTTAAGTTGTTGTTAAAGGCATCTTACCTTTTATATAAGGCAAAACACATCTCAGCCATTTGCCAAGGATTCTATGTTTGAAAACAATACCCTTAGCCTCCCCTTTCAAAGTCTTATTAATATAAATGTATGCCCTACTCCTTAAAATAAGGAAACCTGGGGGCACAATGGTTAAGTGCCAGGCTGCTAACTGAAAGGTCAGCAGTTCAAATCTACCAGTGGGTATGCAGGAGAAAAGAACTGGCAATCTGCTCCCATAAAGATTACAGCCTAAACTCCCTGAGGGACCAAATTGCTGGGCTGAGGGTTGTGGGGACCATGGTCTCAGGGAACATCTAGCTCAACTGGCATAACATAGTTTATAAAGAAAATGTTCTACATCCTACTTTGGTGAGTAGCATCTGGGGTCTTAAAGCCTGTGAACAGCTATCAAAGATACTCCACCGGTATCACCCCATCAGGAGCAAGGGAGAATGAAGAAAACTAAGGACACAGGAGAAGAAGAGTCCAAAGTACTAATGGACCACATCTACCATGGCCTGTATCAGACTGAATCCAGCACAAGTAGATGGTGCCCTGCTACCAGCACTGACTGCTTTCACAGGGATCACAACAGAGGTCCTGGGCAGAGCCAGAGAAGAATGTAGAACAAAACTCTAACTCACAAAAAAAGACCAGACTTACTGGCCTGACAGAGACTGGAGAAAACCTGAGAGTATGGCCCCTGGACACCCTTTTAGCTCAGTAATGAAGTCACTCCCAAGGCTCACCCTTCAGCCAAAGATTAGACAGGCCTATAAACAAAATGAGACTAAAGGGGCACAACAGCCCAGGGGCAAGGACTAGAAAGCAGGAGAGGACAGGAAAGCTGGTAATAGGGAACCCAAGGTCAAGAAGGGAGAGTGTTGACATGTCGTGCAGTTGTTAACCAGTTTCCTAAAACAATATGTGTACTAACTGTTTAACAAGAAACTATTTTGCTCTGTAAATCTTCATCTGAAGTACAATTAAAAAAAAAGTATCAACTTCAAAAAAACATTTTAAGATTACAGCCTAGGAAGCCCTATGGGGCAATTTTACTTTGCCACACAGGGTCTCCATGAGTCGAAACAGACTCAATGGCACACAACAGCATTTACTTGTTTAAATATTTATGAAAGTAATTAACTCAATTGATGGGCTCATCAGCAGAATGGAGGGGACAAAGAACTCTGAAATAGACCCACACAAATATGCCCAACTGTTTTCTGACAAAGGAGCCCTGGTGATGCAGTGGAAAAAGTGCTTAGCCGCTAACTGAAAGGTGCGTGGTTCGAACCCACCAGCTGCTCTGCAGGAGAAAAATGTGGCAGTCTGCTTCCATAAAGACTGACAGCCTCAGAAACCCTATGGGGTAGTTCTACTCTGTGCTGTAGGACTGCTATAGCGTCACTATGAGTCAGAATTGACTTGATGGCAGTGGGTTTGCTTTTTGGTTTTCTGACAAAAGTACCAAAGGAATTCAATGGTGGAAGGATGGCTTTTTTCAACAAATGGTGCTGGGGAAATTGGGCAACCATGTGCGAAAAAAAAAGGATTCTCAACATAAGTCTCACACCTTATAAAAAAATTACCTTAAAATAGATCACAAACTAAAACGTAAAACTATAAAACTGTTAAAAAGAAAAGGAGAAAATCTACAGAATTTAGGGGTAGGCAAAAAGTTCTTACACTTGACACCAAAAGCATAATCCATAAAAGGAAAAATTGACAAACTGGACTTCACCAAAACTAAAAACTTTTGCTCTGAGAAAATCCCTGTTAGGAAGATGAAAAGACAAGCTACAGAGTAGGAGAAAATATCTGCCAGTCACACATTCGACAAAGGACTAGTATCTAGAATATACAAAGAACACTTAAAACTCAACAGTAAAAAAAGCGAATAATCCAATTACCACATGGACAAAAGACACAAGGAGCCGTTTCATTGAAGAAGATACACAGACGGTAAATAAGCACATGAAAAGATGTCCAACAGCACTGACCATCAGAGAAGCGCAAATTAAAACCAGTTGGATACCACTACATACCTCTCAGAATGGCTGAAATAAAATAGTGACAACACCAAATGCTGGTGAGGATGTGGAGAAACGAGATCACAAAGAAATTGCTGGTGGGAATATTAAATGATACAACCACTCTGTAAAACACTTTGGCAGTTTCTTAAAAAACTAAACATGCAACTACCATATGACCTAGCGACAGCACTCCTGAGCATTGTCCCAGAGAAATAAAGACAAATTCACACAAAAACCTGTGCGTGAACATTTAAAGCAGATTTATTTGGAGAGCTGGTGGCGTAGTGGTTAGGAGTTCAGCTGCTAAGCAAAAGGCTGGCAGTTTGAATCCACCAGCTGCTCCTTCAAAGCCCTATAGGCCATGGAGTCAACAAGTTTGTTAGCTTTTTTTCTTTTAGCTTTGTTTTTGATTATTGCGAATAGTGAAAAACTGGAAACAACCCAGATTCCTTTCAACAGATTAAATGGTTAAACAAACTTGTGGTATGTTGTCATGGATTGAACTGTGTCCCTCAAAAATATGTGTATTAATTTGGCTAGGCCATGATTCCCAGTATTGTGTGATTGTCTGCCATTTTGTCATCTGATATGCTTTCCCTATGTATTGTAAATCCTATCACTATGATGTTAATGAGATGGGTGAGCAGCAGTTATATTGATGAGTTCTACAAGATTAGATAGTGTTTTAAGTCAATGTCTTTTGAGATATAAAAGACAGAAGCGAGCAGAGAGACATGGGGTCCTCATACCACCAAGAAAGCAGTGCCAGAAGCAGAGCAAGTCCTTTGGACCTGAGGTTCCTGCACAAAAAAACTTCTAGTCCAGGGGAAGACTGATGAAAAAGACCTTCCTTCAGGGCTGACAGAGAAAGTCTTCCCCTGGAGCTGACACCCCAGATTTGGACTTCTAGCCTACTAGAATGTGAGAGAATAAATTTCTATTTGTTAAAGCCATCCACTTGTGGTATTTCTGTTACAGCAGCATGAGATGACTAAGACAGATGTCCATATTGTATAATACTATTCAGCAATAAAAAGGAACAAACTATTGATACATGCAACGACAATCCCCACAGAATTATGCTGAGTGAAAAAAGCTAATCCCAAAAGGTCACATACTAGAGATAGTCCTCGACTTAGGATGTAGTCCAGTTAGGACCAACTGCACTTACAACCATCCTTATTTTCTGGTACATCTTATCATTAGTGATATGTATCACATACAATGTTGTGCCACATAATCTTCTGATATTATCATTCTCATGCCAACCCCCAAAGACAAATAAAGATCGGATTTATAAAGACACTGAAAATAACCTGTTGCCATCAAGTCGATTCTGAGTCACAGTGACCCTATAGTCAGAGGAGAACTGCCCCATAGGGTATCTAAGGTGCAGCTGGTGGATTCAAACTGCTGACCTTTTAGTTAGCAGCCATAGCTCTTAACCGTTTCACCACTATGGTTTCCAAAGGGTACAGGGTATCTCTATTATTTCTTACAACTGCATGTGAATCTATAACAATCTTTTAAAAAAGTAAGTAATACTCTGAAGAATTTTCAGGGACAAGTACTGAAAAATACAAAGAAGAAAATAAACACTATAATCCTACTACCCAGAAAGAGCCACTACTAAAATGTTAGTTGAATTCCTTATAGTTTTTCTATGTGCATTTTTTAAACAGTATAATATTGTTCACAATTGTATACTGGCTTTATTTCCTTTAACATTTAATTTTCGAGACATTAAACATTCTTCAAATTGGTATTTAATGACTGCTCCATGGAATAGGTTAAACCAATTTATTCAACCTAACCCTTATGTAGGTTATTGTCCATTTCTTTGTTCATTTTCTTTTCTTCTTATTGTTTTTTAAAAGTTTAGAATACATCTTTTATTTTGATACATAACCCAATGCCGTTGAGTTGATTCTGACTCATAGTGACCTTATAGGACAGAGTAGAGTTGCCCCATAGAGTTTCCAAGGAGTGCCTGGTGGATTCAAACCGCCAACCCTTTGGTTAGCAGCTGTAGCACTTAACCACTACGCCATCAGGGTTTCCACTTTGATAGATAGAATAAGATAATACACAATAGTAACTAGATCACCAGATTTCTTGCCTGGTCCCCTTGGCCCTCAAAGCAAACTTGACTTTCTCTTTCCTTTGCAGAAAAAAAAAAAAAGGCATTTGGAACAGTTAAGCCTTGGCTCAAATACTCACTCTGGCTTTTATTTGTTACATGAATTGCTCTCACTCTCTCTCAGGCTTAGTTTTTTTTAGTCGATAAAACAGAGTATGATGTTTAAATGAGTACACAGTGATTAACACACATAAAAAAACAGAAAAATACCAGTTCTCTCAAATTTGATATAATGCTCCTCTTTGACATAATTTAATGACTCCATATACTTACAGGTTAAAGTAAAAATGCCTTGTATGAAAAAAAAAAGTATATTAACTCCTACCTCATACTACACACAAAAATCAATTCCAAATGGATTGAAGATTTAAATGTAAAAAGCAAAATAATAAAGGTTTTACATAAAACCATGGGAGAACATCTTTATGGCATCGGCATTGGCAAAATTATTTTTAAACCTGGCATAAAGAATCCTTTCCATAAAAGAAAAAAATAATAAATTGTACTATATTAAAATGTGAAACTTTCCTTCACCAAAAGTCACCATTAAAAGAGTACACAGCAGCCCCCAGAGGAGAAGATATTCAATATACATGTATTAGACCAAAGATAACTAGAATATGTAAAGAATTCTACAAAATAAAAAGACTTAAGACAAAATGTGGTATCCTAGATTGGATCTTGGATCAGAAAAAGGACATTGGTGAAAAAACTGGTGATGCCTACATAACATTTATAATTTACTCAATAGTATTACGTTGTTGTTGGATGCCATCAAGTTGATTCCGATTCACAGTGACCCTATATGACAGAGTAGAACTGCCCCATAGGGTCTTCTTGGCTATAATCTTTATAGAAGCAGATCACCAGGTCTTTCTCCCGATGAGCCACTGAGTGGGTTTGAACCACCAACCTTTCAGTTAGCAGCCAAGCACTTAACCGTTGCACTACCAGGACTCCTAACAGTATTATATCAACATTAATTTCTTAGTTATGACAAATTTACCATAGTTATAGAAGATGTTAACATTGGGGGAAACCACGTGAAACATATACAAAAACTCTTTGTACTATCTTTGCAATTTTCTTTAAATCTAAAATTATTTCAAAACAAACAAAAAAAAAAGAAAAGAAAAAAGACAAACACCTCAATAGAAAACTGGGCAAAAGACTTCAACAGACACATTACATAGGAGGACATCCAAACAGCCAATAAACATGAAAAAAGGTCAATGGCATTAGCCATCGAGGAACTGGAAACTAAAACCACAAGGCAATACCACAACGTACCCATTGGAATACCTAAAATGAAAATGACCAAAAAAAAAAGCTCAAGTGTTGAGATATGGAAGAACTGGAATTCTTATACACTGATGATGGGAGTGTTGGTTATCACAGTCACCTTGGAAAACAGTTTAGAAATATCTACCAAAAGAAGGCGGGAGGGGACAGGAAAGCTGGATGAATGGAAATAGGGAACCCAAGGTCGAGAAAGGGGGAGTGTTGGCACGTCGCAGGGTTGGCAACCAATGTTACAAAATATGTGTATTAATTGTTTAATGAGGAATTAATGTGCTCTATATAAGCCTTCACCTAAGGCACAATTAAAAAAAAAAAAAAGAAATATCTACCAAAGATGAACATTTGCATGCCCTATGACCAACAATTCCACTTCTAGTTATCTATCCAACAAAAATGCGTACGTATGTTCCCCAGAAAGAAATACACTACCATTTTCATCACAGCATTTTTCATACAGCCAAAAACTAGAAAGCACCCAACTGTTCATCAACAGCAGAACGGTTAAGTAGTGATATATTCATCAATGGAACACTGTACAACAATGAAAAAGAATGAATTACTGTTACATGCAACATGAATGAATTACTGTTACATGCTACATGAATCAATCTCACAGCAAAGAATTCAGACACAAAATTATGCTATACGATTCCACTTATATAAAAAGTACAAAGATAAGCAAAACTAACATATGCTTTAGAAGTCAGAGCAGTGGTTACCTTTGAGGGTGAGGGATAGGTAGTAACCAGAAGGGGACCTGAAGGGGCTTCTGTAGTACTGGTAATGATCTATTTGTTGATCTAGGTGCTGGTTACAGGAATGTGTCCAGTTTGTGCAAATTATTTGACTGTACATTTATGATATATGCACTCTTCTATACGCAAGTTATCCTTCAATAAAATGCTTAAAAAGCGGGGCACTCCTTGTCATGGCATTAAAGTCCCTTATACTAGGTCTATCATTGTTTATACCACATGTCTTCACTCCCACCAGTATCCCACATGTACCCTACACTCCAACTATCCGAAACCTTCCTGATCAGATTGTAAGAAAGCTGAATCCCAATTTCCATTTCTGTTGACAAGTCTTCCAATGCCATACACACTCCCACCTACCCATAGGTGCACATATTGGTCCCTCCTGGGATACCCTTTCCTCCTTGCCTCCTTGGAGAATTCCCACCCAGTCTTCAAGGCTCAGCTAAAGCATCCCTCCTCTGAGGGTCCTATTCCCACACTCCTCAGTCAGGGCCTGCTCCTTGCACCCACTGCCCCCTACATATCCCACACTCTCACACTATCCCGTTCTTTTCATTCATCTCCCCCACTGAAATCATGAGTTCCTTGAAGACATGGATGATTTATTTAGCAGAGTGCCTGGTCTAGAGTAGGTACTCAAAAACGAATTCCAGGTGATGCGGTAAGAAAAAGCAAGATGCAGAATTTCCTTTCTTTTGAGAAACTCAGACTCCTCTGTTTTGAGAAGCAGTATAAGATACTGGAAAAAACAGACAAGAAAAGAGAGAAAATCAAGGGAAAAAAATGAGCAAAGGTTAAGAAGGCAACTCTAGAAGAAATACAAGAGACTAATGGGTGTACGAGAAGATGCTCGGTCTTACCAGTTCAGGGAAATACCAATTAAAACAATAATGAGATATCATTTTTGGGGAAATTTCATTAAATTTATTAAAAAACACACACAAAAATAAGACATGTAGAAATGTGTTCACAGCAGCATTGTTTGCAACAGCAAAACACTAGAAACAACCCAGATGGTCCACTGACAAGAAACCGGATGAATAAACTCTGACATATGATATTAGTACAATGAACTATTATTCAGCTGTGAAAAATCAATGAACTACAGCACCATCCATCAACATGAATGAACCTCAAAAATAATGTTAAGAAAAAGCCAGGTGGAGAATATAGATGGTACCATGTATATAATGTTCAAACTCTGCCAAAACTAAGCAACATATTCTTTGAGTTTCTATTCATACGTAGTAAAATTACAATAAAAAGCAGAGACAGAAACATAAAATTCAGCACAGTGATCATTTCTGTGGAGCACGCAGAGCGATACGATCTGAGAGGGATAGCAGGGCCTTCAAAAGTATTGGTAAAGTTTCAGTTCTTAAGCTGGGTGTTAGGTAAACAGGTACTCATTTTATTGCTATGCTTTAAAACTTCCTATATACGCCAGCCTTCTTTCTGCGTCACAGTAGAGCCATTGAGTTTTCTTCGTGTAGATCCTGCAGAGAGGTATTTCTAGACAAACTGAATGGCAAATATTAAAGAAACTGATAATATCCAGGATCAGTGAGGATGCAGGGAAAAAGATTAACCTTATACACTGTCAGAGAGAGTATAAATTTATAAAAGTATTTTTGGAATTTAATTTGGCAATATTAATAAAATTTTAAAATATGCAAACCCTTTCACCCAGTGATGTCAATTTTAGGAAACTGTCCTATGAAAACCCATGCACATTTGCCCAAAGATATATGTGTAAGGCTGTTAACTGCAGCCCTGTTTACAACAGCTAAACACTGGAAGCAACATAAATATTCTCTAATAGGTAAGTGAATAAACTACGGTGATATCCACACTATGAAATACTACACTGCTGATAAATAAATCTCTATGAACTGAAAGCAAACATCCCCATGAAATATTAAGTACAAACAAAAAACAAAAGGCAAGTCACACATTGATAAAATATGACTTCTTATTTATTTAGATACATATGTACATGTTCATAATACTAGTCATTGCCAACTCCCACACAGAGCAATTGCTATGTGTCCAGCCTTATTCAAAGTGCTTTACATGTATTAACTCATTGAATCCTCGCAACACTATATGGTAGATACAGTGCTAACCAAAAGGTCAGCAGTTTGAATCCACCAACGCCTCCTTAGAAACCCTATGGGGCAGTTGTGCTCTCTCCTATAGGGTCACTATGAGTCGCAATTGACATGATGGCAATGGGTCTGGGTTTTGGTTATTATCAACATTTTCATTTTACGGATGAGAAAACCGTGGCACAGAATCTCAGTAGCTTGCCCAAGGTTACACAGGTAATAAGAGGCACAGCCAGGATTCACACCCAAGTCACACAGCTCCAGAGTCTGTGCTCCTAACCACCAGGCTACACGGCTTCCCTCGGATGTAAACACATACAAAAAGCATGAGGTTCACAAACATTAAACACACTAAGCAGGGCAGGGAAAGGAAACTTCCATTCCACATACGCCTAGTTGATTGAAACCTTAGCGACAAAAATATATTTGTGCAACACTCCACTCCAATGATAAAATATATAAAGAGAAGGAAAGAAAACGTACTGTACTTGGAGTCAGAGGCTGAGTCTGAGTCCTGACTGACATCCAGTAATCTTTGAACAAGGCTCTTTAGCTCTCTGAGCCTCAGTTTTCTATCTGTAAAATGGGGCTGATACTACCTACCCTGCCTACATTTTAGGGTTTTTGGGAGGCTAGAATCATGTCAAAGTGCTTTGCAAACCACAAATCACTCCACAAAGGTGAGGTAGCATTACTTTTTTGAGCAACTCTGAAAAATGCAAGGGGTGAATGACACTAACTGTCTGAAGGGAGGCTGGCGAATAAATCTACGGCCCCCCTGGCACCTCATCCCCCAGAAGCAGAGAATTCAGCCTGCAAGGCCACAGACCTCATTCCACAACCCCAACCCACAGCCAAAGAGGGAAAAGCAGGGACTCCTCTCCGCTTGGTGTGTTTGGTGAGTTTCTGAATCTGGAGTGACCCCAGGGCTGTGAACAGGCCTCAGAGAGCTTTGGGGAAACCCCAAAAACGTCTGCCAGGGTGGTCTCCACTGGGGACTCACTGAAGGACAGGATGGGAAGTGGTGCATTCTTCTCTAGGGAAAAAGGAGCGGAGCTAATCACAAGGTAGGCAGCCTCTAACCTCATAAACATTCTTGGGTAGATGCCTAGCCACCTCCAAATTACAGGCAGCCTCTCCACTCGGTTCAAACAAATCTCTCGCTTTGACTCACCCCTCAAAGTGGGGAGGGGATAAACACATAGTTGAGGGGTTAGAGATCAAGACGCTAAGGAGAGGCGCTAAAGAGAAGCGAGGCGCTAAAGAAAAGGCACAGGAAGATAAATGGGAGGTCTCAGGGAGATAAACAGAGGAGGGCTTAGGAGCTCGCACCACAGGCTCATCTGAACGGGGGAAAGGTTTATGTTTCCTCAACTCCCACTCCCCAAGCTCATATGGAAGCCAGGAGAACTGGGTGGTGGGTGGGGGTCAAGTGTAGGGTTCTTCCTAAGAGAAAGTTAAGGAAGTGGAAATTGCCCCAAGCAGGAAGCCAGCATCCTTAATTCACCCTCACCCCTTTAACCACTCCGCCATCACTTTGTGCTGCAATCCCGTCTCCCCCCATGTATATGGTCTTTCAAACTGTGCCGACAGCCGCCTCATTTTCCCCACTCTGGAAAATAGTCAGCTCCTGGTAACACTGGCTCCCAAGAGGCCAGCATGAGGAAAACCCCATAAAGTTGAAAAAGTGGGCCAGATGGAGTGGTTAAGGGCCAACCCTCTCCCAGGTGAAACTCTTAACCCACTCAGCTCACAGGTTTCATGGGCCTTGGTCTTGCCTTTTCCAAGTCAGAAATGCCCTTTTGTTGAGTATAGGACAAAGAAGCATTCCTGTTCCTCCCCACAGATTAGCCAACAAAACAGGTGTTTGCTTTTTGTCTGGCTACCTGCCCAGAGGTAAGGGCTGGACAAGCAGAGGGCTGACCGGGTAATTGGGAGGTGAAATGAGAAAAAGGTAGAAGGGGTGGCACCCTAAATGGGGCAGCTCTTTTCATTACCTGGAGCCCTGGCAGCAAGGGAGTGTGTATATAGGGGGAGGTGGGCTCCCAAACCCTCAGCTCTAAAGGAGGCACCCTTTTGCTGAACCAGTCTCTCTAAGAAACTCACCCAGTGCCTAGCCAGCCTGGAATGTAAGAGCAAGTTCCTCAAAGTCCCCTTCCCTCAACGGGCTGGCACAGGTGACCCTGCCCTCTCTAGTCTCTGACTACTCTGCTTTGTGATTTTTGCTTTTGTGTCCCCAGATCTAAAAGACCATTTATCTCTTCTTCATTCATCCATCCATCCCCATTCTACCCTGTATTTTCCTCTCCTTTTTCTGCTCCTGCCCCCTGCCTCCCTGATACACCCTTGTTCCCCCAACCAAACCTCCCCACCCCTGGGGAAATAAAGGTATTTCACAAGACTCTGCATTGTAACCCTAAGAGGCATGTACAGTAATTATCAGCAGGCAGGGAAGCTGGTCGCCACCCACTCTGAGCACATGTGTCTGGAACCGAAACCATCTAGGTGCACACCCCCCCCACCCTAGAGAAATATGGGCAAACATTGGCGCCAAATGCCTCGTGATTAGGTAACCTTCCTCTCTCAGATCTTCCCCTCGCTCCTGCAGAGCCCAGGATTTCCCAAATTGCAGGCAGCCTAGGAGATATCGGCTGTTGTGCTCTGGAAAGTAAGAACCTGGCAATAAGTGGGGGAGACAGAACGGTGCAAGGAGGAATTTACAGGCTGAGCTGGGGGCAAGTCTCACGAGTGGGAGGAACAGGCAGTCACCAAACTTGAAAGGTTCCTCTGTCCAAGTGTTTTTCCCCACCCAGGTGTCACAGAGCCAGGGCCTCCACCATTATAATTCATTCATTCCTTTGTGGTAAGTATCAATGACCCCAGATGAATCCTCTTTTAAAATGCAAATATTCTGGCCCAAACAATTCTGCTCCTAGGTATTTCTCTTCAAGAGAAATGAAAACATAGGTTCACACAAAAACTTGTACATGAATGTTCACAGCAGCATTATTCATAATAGCCAAAGAGTAGAAACAACCCTTGGATAAATGTCCACCAAAATTATCTAAGATGAATAAAAAAAAAAAAAAAGACAAATACAGCCATGAAGATATACCCATACAATGAAATACTACTCAGCCATAAAAGGAATGAAGGACTGATTCACATTACAGTATCATTGCCATCAAGTTGACTCCGACTCACTGCGACCCTATAGAACAGAGTAGAATTGCCCCACTGGGTTTCCAAGGAGCAGCTGCTGGATTCGAATCACCGACCTTTTGGTTAACAGCCAAGCTCTTAACCACTATGCCACCAGGGCCCCCGTACTACAATGGATGAACCTTAAAAACGTGCTAAGTCAAAGAAGCCAGTCACAAAGGATCACATATTGTATAATTCCATTTATATGAAATATACCGAACGGGTAAATTCCTAAAAGAAGGAAAGTAGATTGGTGCTTGCCTAGGACTGTGGCAGGGAGAGGGGAAGGTAGGATACTCGACGAAAATGGGGAATAACTGCTAATGGATATGTGCTTTCTTTTTGGGGTGATGAAAATGTTCCAAAATTGATTGTGTGGATGGTTACATAACTGTGAATATACAGTAAAAACTACTGAATTATATGCTGTAAATGAATCATGTGGTATACGAATTGTATCTCAATAAAGCTGTTATTTAAAAAAAATACAAGGCCCATGGTCAGCACTCAATAAATCACAGCTCTAGTTAAAATTAAAAAATTTTTAAAAAGTGGGGCTCAGGAAAGACTTGGCATTAATCTAATACAGTTTCTAAGTCCTGAAGGAATGACACATATTCCAGGGGAAAGACAGTTCAGTCTATAGCAAATTCACCCAGGCATCAAGAGAACCTCTCTGGCCAAGACTAGTCAAAATAAAAAAATAGAGAGGATGAAAAAATGCAAATATTCGAAAGAAGGGTAACGATAACAGTATAATTCCTACAACAGGAAGTCAATAGATGTCTAAAACTGATAAATCAAGAACTATTGCTTTAAGCTTATTATTTACAAATGTGAGGTAAACACCAGATGAGTAGCTAAAAGAGTTGAAAGTGGTTAATTACTTCCATGGAGCAGGAACTGGGGTGGGGGACTGCTATTTTCTTTTAAAAGGCTTTGATACCATTAGATCATTTTAAAACCATTCGTATATAGTCCTCAGATAAAAATGATGTAAAAAAAGAATATCAGAGAATCACCCATGCCAACGTCTAGTGTAATGAATGTCTCTTGCTTTTGCCACAGTTTCCATTCACGTTCACTGGTAACAGCACTTGGGCTTTGCTTTGGAAAATATTCCTCCTTTATTGGGTCGCTTCACAGAGGGTCACCATAAGTCGGAATCAACTGGACGGCATTTGGGTTTGGTTTTGGGTTCACTGGGTAATCTAGTGGATTACCAGTCAGTCATGAACTCTGCCCTTCCCTGGCCAAGGGAGGGACTCTCTCTCTAAAATCTTGCACAAAAAGACCTAGAACAGCTGGAATCGATTCACACAGAAGCAGAAATCCTACCCTTCCCAGGACTCCCCTGGTCTGGACTTAAGCTTTCCCCTAAATTCTGTGAGTTGCTCCATTTCCTCCTCATAAACTCCTCTTCTGCTGAAGTTAGCTGGAGTCACTCTCTGCTGTTGATAACCAAAGGAACCTAATGGGAATGTCTAATAAAAATGAGTTTGAGATTTATTTGTTCTTTTATTTGCCAGTAAAACCTACTACAGTAGCTTGCAAATTTCTTTTTTACACCTAAGAAGTACATTTTGCACCATGATCCAATAAACACACAAATATATATCTAGTATGTGCGCATATATACAACTGAAACAGACGTTTTGCGGAAAAGGCCTACCCTCTCTCGTGACAATACATTCTGAGAGTGCTGATTCTCTATTATCATTTTTTAAGGCTGGTTGGGACTCAATAAGTTGATTTCAGACCCATTTACTGGTTATGATCTGTAGTTTGAAAAGCACTGGTTTCTTGTACCTGCTACATCTGCCTTCAATAAAAACAACCCAGAGTATGTTATGCATTCTTCCATATCCATGTGTGGTGCGCTAAAAGATATGGCCCGGCTAGTGGGAAAACACCAACAGAGGCCCAGGGTCCTGACTCCTATCAGGAGCTCCAGTCAGTTCAACTGCCCGCACTGCCCACCCCAGAAGAAACATCTGTTCATTCAATGGTGTGGATTATATGACAGGTTCCTGGGGACTGTCCAGAGCCATAAATTCTATCCGAGAGCTGACTCACAGGAGAGGAATTCAGGACAAAGCCTCTCTCCTGACTGATTGTTTACCGTCTTCTCCTCCTCTTTAAGACCCCAGGTCAGATCTGGGTAATGAGTATTTCATTCCTAGCTTTAGGGTAAAATAACTCAAGCCCAGCACAGAAAGAAGAAATAAAAGAGAATTCTGTCTCCCCCTTGCTCTAGAGGTCTCAGATTAGCTTCAAACTAATCTGTAGCCGGAGAATGAACGCCTCATTCACTGCTTCTACTGCTCTTTCCGCCCCACCCGACGATAAAGAAATATCAAGGGATAGTGGAGGGTGTTGTTGATTCATTCTTAACCTTGCCAATACCTTGGCCTTAGACCTCTTTCTGGATCTCTTTTCTTCAGCAAGCAAAAAGAAGTCCAAACACCCATCTCCTTTATTTACCTCATGCCCTTTTCCTTGCTTTAACCATTCCAAAACAGTGAGCAAGAGTGTGGAACTAACCAGGACTTGGAATTGGGGTTGACACAATAAAAGATGGATTTCCCTTATCTCCTCAGAGTCCATGGCTGGGGGAGTGGAAGACTACAGAAGACTGGGGGCTGGGGGCACTGAGGCTCAGCAGTAGCAAGACCTGTACTGTAGTGTGACAGAAACACTGACAGCCTTGGTGGACATGGAGAAGGGACTGTAAACAGAATTAAATGATCATCTGTACCCTAAACTTGATATGAGCACCTATTCTACAAATATACTTTGAAGAAGAGTACTAATCCAGCAGCAGCTCGGTTAGCTCTATCTACCTCAAGGACATGCCGAGGCAGGCACAGGAAACGGGTATCAGATGGGGGGGGGGCTTCCTTGGCTCCCATTTCACTATCACCCACAACAGCTTGGAAATCGATACAATAGTATACACCCACTTGGGTTAAGATCCCCAGAAGAGCCTAGAAACACTCTGGGACACATTAGTCCCCTCTGCCTCTGGAGAAGCCATATGGTCAGCTGGAGCGTGTAGGAGAGCAAGGGCTGGAGGCCAGGAAGCGAGGGGTAGGGTGGCGCCCCCATCCCCCAGAACCCCTCGCGTGGGTCACTTCCCTTCCTTTCTCACCTCGGTCTCAGGCATCCCCTTCATCAACCTGTCTCGGACTTGGAGGCTGGAGACGTAAGCAAAACCAACCAACGGTCCCAGGAAGCGATCGGTTACCCGGTAAGGGGAAGGAAGGAGGGAAGCAGAACCGCAGGGGGAAGGAGGAGAAATGTGAGAGGAGTGACCCCAGGCAGAAAGCCGCAATGTCCACAGGGAAACGTAGAGTCCTATGCTCGTCTCGACGGAGAGTCCTATCGCTTCCCACATGCCCCCCATCCTCCAGTCCACACAGGAAAAGCCCTGGCATTTCATCCTCTACACCTTTTTTTTTTTAATTGGTCCCCCAAAGCACCATGAAGTTCTTTGAAGGGACTCCGAGGTCACCGGGGCCCACAGGAAAGCCTCACCCGCCTCTTCGCGACACAGTGTCCAAAAGAGCGCAGAGGTCCCGTCCCGTGAGCTCACTCTCCTACGACCCCATCTACTCCGCACACGACGCCTGGTGAGTACAGCGCCCCAGAGCCCCGCGGCCCAAAGGCTGAAGTTACTGCCGTCGCGCACCGACGCCCAGTCCCGGGTGGGGCAGGGCGCCCAGAGCCCTCGAGCCTCAAAAAAGTCTCCGTTCCGCGACTCCCCGGAACCCCCGCCGCCGCGGCCGCCGCCGCGGCCGCCGCCGCCACCTCGGGGCCTCAGGTCGCACCGAGTGGGGCACCGGGGATGTCGGCGAGCTCCGCACCTGGCGCGGGGCGGCGGAATCAGAAACCGAGAATACCAAGGGGGGAGGCGGTATGGCCGCTTCTTCTTACCGTGGTCTGCCCCTCCGCGTGCACGTCCACCAGAGTACACCAGTTCCGCGTCCCGTTCATCTTCTTTCGGGGAGCAGCAGCACACCGATCCCCTCGGCGCAGTGGTTCGGCTCCGACTAGGCGCGCGCGCCGGAACCTCCCCCTTGTATAGACGTGCCAGGGGCGAGGACTGGGGATAGGCCACGCCCCATGGTGCCATTCGCCAATGAAAATGTCCTAATGAGCGGGGTGGGCGGGGCCAAGAGGCTTCAGGATACGTCCCATCGGCACTCGCTCAGATTTGCATAAAGGCGAGGCTTTGGCGCTACCTGCGGCTGATGAACAGAACATCTTCTCTGGCGTATGTGGTTGTATCTCAAAATATTCATTAGTCCTGCTGACTCCTTTTTTACCCCAAGATCAGCGCTGGTCAGAGGGAATCACTCAGCCCCTAGGCAATGAGGAGTTGAACCCTGCAAAAGCTTTCATACAAGCTCATTTTCCTATATATAGACCAGTCTGTAGTTTTGTGGAGCTGTACAACCTTTCCTCCGCAGTGGAATCGCAGACACCAAGGGCCAGCTCACTCAGACTGGCCTAAGCCTGTCTGGCAGGTGCCCTTCCCTGGCAGGAAGCCCAGGCCAAAGTCAAAAACAGCTTGGCTCTGGGTGGAGCTTGTTTTGCAGAAGCTATTACACCAAAGCTACCCATATATGGTTGAGAGAGGCGGGACATGTTGCCTTAAAAGGAATTTGTGTTCTGGAGAAATTGATGAGCCTCAACTTCTCTGTTGCATTTGCTCGCAAACCAGGCTGGCATCTTGAGGGCCTAGAAGAGATGGTTGGCCAAGCAGGACCTCAGAGCCTCTTCACAGCCCAGCTGCTCTAGACAGGTAGCTGCTCCATTGGGCAATGGTTCACCAGGACAGCAGGCAGAATACCTTGGAGGTCTGGCCCACTCCAGAATGGACAGTACTCCTACACCTGGCAATAGGCTCTGTGAACAACTGGCTCCCTCTTCAAGTCAACACAAGGGCCAGGATGGCAGAACTTCCCTATCTCCCAGGTAGGGACTGGGTCCTATGTCAGGTAGGAATCGGTGGGGATTTTTGTAGCTGGGAGGTGAATGCTGGGCATACCCCGTGACCGAAGGGAATAAAACCTAGTACTGATCTGTTTCCCTCTAATCCTCAAAGGCATTTACTGGCCTTGGTATTCCCATATTTCCAGAGGGTTGTCCCACAAACAATGGGACCGCTGTAAACACCTCAGGTTCCCTAGGTCCCAGGTCCCACCTGATCTGTTGTGAAGGGTTAGTGAGGTGAAGAAAAACTCCAGCTTCAGCCTCTAAGCTGTACAGTAAAATGGCTTCTGCATAAAACCTGGACTGCCAAAGAAGCCAGGAGAAAAAATGAGAAGACAAACCAAGGATTTCAGTATAGATATATAATTTTAATATTTAATTTAAAATAAAATCAAAGCTGGATTGGCTTGAGCGAATGTCTGATTTGCAGAGGAACAGAGGCATTTTTTAAAATTATGAAATTACAAGTCATTGGTGAGGGCACCTTCCTTCCTCTCCCCAGCTCCCTACAGAGCCTGCTTAGGAAATAATAAGAGAGGTGAATCATCCCATTACCTCCTTCCCACCAGGGCTTGACTCTCCCCCAAATCCAAAGGAGAAACAAAACCTCCATTGCCTCTTTCCATTTCTACCAACAGTCAGAGCCCAGCCCCAGGCAGGAAGCCCTGAATTGGGGCCAAGCTCCTAAGAAAATGAGGATCCTGGGTTCCCTCCTGAGATTAGGCGCACTTGGTCAGGAAAGTCACAATGAAGGCCACAGGGATTAAGATCTTTGTGTTTTGAACTTGTATAGACAGTTGTCAGAGTTCCCAGGAGTAACCACCTTATAACCACATCCATAGTCGCAGAGGAGGGGGTGGAAGGACAGAAACCCTGAGCAGAACCAGGCCCCCACCACCTGATCACAGCCCTACCAAAGTCCCTCTCCCAGGGGCTCATCAGCAGAGAAGCTGGTGGCGCTCCCGAGCAGTCACTAGGGCAGCAGGGAGGGCTGAGGGCCCCAGTTATAGGAAGGCTGATCTTTGGAGAGGTATGAATGTGCAGGTGTAAAAGGCAAGAAGCGCATCCTTATTTCCTCACCCTGGCTAAGGCACTGAGAGGCAAGAAGGAAGGTAGGAATGGTGAAAATAAGAAGGAGAGGAGAAAGAGTTCCTTGGATGCACTGGCATGGGAGGAATTGGAAGGGTATAGGGACTACCTCATGGCCCACGGCTGTGCAAAGAGGAGCGTATATTAAGTGGGCAGAGGCACGCCAGCGTGTCCATTACCCATAATGTCCACCCTCATCCTGAAAAATGGGTTTCAGGAGTCAGGGAAGCAGAATTGCATAGGGGATTTCCCTGAGCCTTAAGGATAAGGGCTGAAGAAATAAAACTTTATATACATGGCAATGTCTATCCCTTCTTATCCTGCTCAGTTCTGCTCAGCTTATATGCTGACCATCCTTTCATGAGGGGGAAGAGGGAGGGGTCGGCAATTAAAGGAAGGACTCGGTTGGCCTAAAATACCCACTCCTCCAAAGGAAAGAGAAAGTCCACATCTATTAGCTTAGCGCTGATGCCTTTTTACCACCATCACTCAGACCCCTCCCTATCTCAGGTCTGAATAACTGGGTCACCCATAGGAATGAGGAATCCAAGGCTGGGCAAGGCACAGCAAGACAGGGCAGAGAAGGGCTGGCCAGGATAGGCCTCCAGCTGGGTTTCTGGGCCCTTGTGGACCATGAGCTAACAGGAGCTGGTCTGCAGGTTGCTCTCCGTAAGCAGTGATGTGATAGATGAGGGGTCGTAGGCACTATCGAAGTCCTCATCTGAGCTCAGTCCTTCATGTTTGAGGGTTGACTCAGCAGCTGAGCGAGAAGCTTTGCGCCTGAGTCAAAGGGAGAGAGGAATACTTATAAGGGAGGGGAAGTAGAAGACTTGAGACAGCCACCACCCACCCTTTTCATGCTAAGGAAACTCCAATTTTTCTAAGGCCTAAAACTTACGAGATCCCCTACTAATCAGAGATTTGGGGAGATGGGATATATAGGATGGGGCCGAGATACTAAGAGGTAATCATACTGACTTCGAGCCAGGAATAAGTGACTATCTGCAAAGTCCCTTCTTAAAGAGATTCTCCTTATCCAGCTGAGGAGAGTCCACTCCCTTCTTAGTCCATTGTCCCTAAGGAGTAGAGTGCAAAAGGGCAGCCCATACCAGGAGTCCTTCTCCAGAGTTTTGATCCGGGCCTGGAGCTGTTCATTGACCTCATGCTGCTCCTCCAGCTCACGTTGGGCCTTCTTCCTGAGGCTGTCCAGCCGCTCGATTTCCTCTTCTGCTTCATCCACCTGCCGCTTCAAAGCCTTCACCCGCAGGCTTAGCTGGGCAGGACACCAAGTCCCCACATTAGAAGGCATTTGCTACCACGGCCTGGGACCCTCCCCTGAAACAATCTTGACCAGGAATTACTGTTCCTGGAAAGTGTTCTGACCATGGGCAAGTTCTCTAACCTCTCTGTTCCTCAGTTTTCTCACCTGGAAAACAACATAATAAATGGACTCAGCTTACAGGGTTGTCTTAAGGATTAAATGAGCTCATGCACTTAGAAAAAGAACCTAGCATGTCATAAGCACTCAATACTTATGCTTACTATGACTATTCTGGTCCAATTTTGTTCTTGGGTGGTACAAAGTATTAATGTGCGTGGCTGCTAACCAAAAGGTTGAGGTCCACCCAGAGGGGCCTCAGAAGAAAGGCCTGGTAATCTACTACTGAAAAATCAGCCATTGAAAACCCTATGGAACACGGTTCTACTCTGACACACGTGGGGGTGCCATAAGTTGAAATCAACTCAACAGTAAAAAAAAAAAAAAAAGAAAAGTCCAATTGTAGAGCCACTCCTTTTAGTCTAATCTCTCTGTCCTTATTTTAAAAAAGTCTAAGTTTGGAAGACATGGAAGATGGGGGCCTCCCTTGCCTTCAAGCAAATACATAATATGTACTTGCCACATGGTAGCTTGACCCCAGGTGCCATGTCCTTACCTGGTCTTTCTGGTCATTGACATGCTGCCGCTCATCATCAATCTGGATGGATAGCTCTTTAACTCTCCGCTCCAGTTTTCGGTTGGTAGACTGCAGAACCGACTTCTCCCTAAGGCAATGGAGTAGTACGGGTATGCCCATGGCTGATGCCATTTCTAAGGGAATCCTCACCTGGTCCCCTGTTGCCTCCAGGGATTCCCCTCAGTCCTGAGCCTCACCATTAGACTAGGGAGGATCCAGGGTAGATCAAGGAACTGGAGAGATAAAGGTCATTCCGATTTCGGAATTTCTACAGCTCTCTCTGCTTTCTGTCAGAGAGAAGTCCTCTCTAGAGATCAGGCCAGGTTGGCCATGTCTGAGGTGGAGGGCAGAGGAAGCCCCAAAGGAGAGGAACACAGAGGGAGGGAGGGAGGGAGGGAGGGAAGGAGGACAAGCTCATATCACCTCTCCTCAGCCTGCAATCGCTCCTGCAAATCCTGATTCTGGGACTCAAGCTGAGAAAGGCTGGCGCTGGGCTTCTGGAAGCCTTCTGAGCTGGCCAGCCGGCTCTTCAAGTCCTTGTTCTGAGAGAGACAGGAAGCCTCCATGGTTACCACTCCACTCCCAGTCCCTTCCGTGGTCGTTCTACCTGCTTCCTTGGGTCTAACCCCAAGATTCCCCACCCCTCCCCCTCACCTGTCTCTCCAAAGAGATTTTGTCACACTCCAGGTCCTGTCGAGCAGACCTCTCATTCATGAGCTCTGTCCTCAGCTGGTCTACCTAGTTGGGGCAGGTTAAGGGGAAGCAGACTTGGGGAAGCTAAAGATGAACTAGCAAGCTGAACCAAGTGAAGCAGAGTAACTGTGGGATGGTCTCTGGACCCTGAATTCCAGAAATTCCCAGGCAATTAAGAAATCACAGCCTATTCAAACAAAGGAACCATAAGAACAGTGCCTCCTTAGTCCCACCAGGAACTAGCGTCCCTTCTGAACCAAAGCAGCCCCAACTCAGGCCAGAGAGTAGCCCAGGCTACTGGGATTCCTTCCGCCTCTCAAATTCTTAGCATCTTTCCACCTGAGAAGACCTGCCAGCCCTTCCCAAGGCAGACAAGACCCTGAAGTAGAGGCAGCCATGTACAGATTCTGCAGCCAGAACTCTCCAGATTATGAAAGATGGGAGGGTAGAGTTGTTTTGAGATGGGCAAGAGGTTATGAAGTCAGAGACAGACATAGACGAGGCTTAGGTAAGGAAGGGGCTACCTGGTCCCGGCCACGATTTACCCGGTCCGTCAGCAGCTCCACAGTGTTCTTCTCTTCATCTAACTCTGCTTCTAGCCGTGAGACTTTTTCCTGCAGCCAAGGGACAATGGGTTAATCCTGCCCCAAATGCCAGACACTGGAATGCCAAACTCAGACAAGGACCCACTAAAACCCCAGCCTCCACAGACTTCTCTCTCTCATCTCCATAACCTCTTGGTCCTAGTCCCTGCCAGGAGCCAACATGGAGCTAGTGCCCTCTGCTGGCCAGGTGTGGCATCAAGGGGAAGGAGTGAGGCATGCTCTAATTAATTACCCTTTGGCAGGAAGACAAACCCCGGAATCCATTCCTCATGGGAGGAGCCCTATTTCCCTAATGGAAAAACAGAGAGAAGCCCAAATGCCTGGGCCAAGGCTAAGATGGAGAGGGTCAAAAACTGAAGCACCAGGGTACAGATTGGGGGAGCAAACTCCAGAACCAAGCTGCACCATGTCGAGGTTAAGAGTATGGACTCTGACCAGTACAACTAGATGGTGCCTGGCTACCACCACTGACTGCTCTGACGGAATCACAATAGAGGGTCCCAGACAGAGCAGGAGAAATACGTAGAACAAAATTCAAACTCACACAAAAAAAGACCAGACTTACTGGTTTGACAGAGACTGGAGAAACCCCAAGAAGATAGCCCCCGGACATACTTTTAACTCAGTACTGAAGTCATTCCTGAGGTTCCCCCTTCAGTCAAAGATTAGATAGCCCCATATAACAAATAATAACACACACATGGCTCAACTATGTATAAGAAAGTCAATGTGCACACCAGCCCAGGGGCAAGGACGAGAAGGCAGGACAGGACAGGAAAGCTAGAGAAATGGGGAACCCAAGGTCGCGAAGGGGAGAGTGTCATGGGGTTGGCAACCAATGTCACAGAACAATATGTGTATTAATTGTTTAATGAGGAACTAATTTGCTCTGTAAACCTTCATCAAAAGCATAATTAAAAAAAGGGTATGGACTCTGGGGCCAGACTGCCTGGGTTTGAAATTCAGATCCACCACTGGCTAGCAGTGTGACCATGGACAAATTACTTAACCTGTCTGTGCCTCAGTTTCCTTCATCTGTAAAATGGAGAAAAGGAGAGTACCTTTTTCACGGGGTTATTCTGAGAACTAAGCGAGTCTTACAGTCCCTGGCACAGAGCATGGTATATATATGTTTGCTGCTGCTGCTGCTGCTTGCTGTTGTTGTTACTATTATTACTACGGCCAAGTATAGCCAAATGAACAACACTGCTAACTCTGAAGGGGGCAACCACACTGCTCAGCTCCAGCCAACTGCTGCCATGCCAAAAATGTAGGGCTAAAAGCTCAGCATTACCGTATTTTTCCAGTTTTACAGAAGAAGCCAGAAACCCAATTTTTTATGTGGCATCTATAAATTTCTAAACATTAGCAATTAATTCAAAGTTGTTTTGAAACACTGCAGCCAAACAAAACCCATCAGCTGTGGGCTGCCAGTTTTCAATCCCTAGTATAGAAAGAGGTTTGGCGTATCCTGATTCCTTTCCCCACAGAGGTCCCACCTCTGCCAGGACCCAGGCCCTCTCCCTCCCTACCCACCACAGCTCACCCCTCATCATCCTCACCTCAAGGCTCTTCAGTTGCCGGGCCTTGTCATCCTGGGAGCGCTTTTTGTTCTCTGCCTCTTGTTCCAGCCCCTGCAGCCGCTGGGCCAGCAGCTCTTTGTCCAGCCTGGCAGTGTCCCGCTCGGCCTGGGATGCCTGCAGGGCCTGCCGCAGCCTCTGAGTCTGGACAAGAGGGAAAAAAGCAACCATACAGGTGCAGTGAAGTAGGAAGGTGAAAGGTGCGGGGTACCAGTGGTCTGTCCTTCCGGGGAGAAATATTTTATCACTGCCATTCTTTAGAATTGCCAGAGGATGGTAATAACAAAAAGCAGGCTAACTTTTAGTTTTAAAATTCTTTACACACATTGGAACCATCTGGGGGTTTTTAAAAACTACTGATCCTGGGCCCCACTCCCAGAGATTATGATCTGAATGGCACTGAATGCAGCTTGGCCGTTGAGGTTTTTTAAATCCTCCCAGGTGACTCTAATGTGCAGCAGAGTTTGAGAATCACTGCTCTACAGACAATGCAGTCCCTATTTTCTGTGCCTAGGGTGGACAAGTCCCCCCACCATCCTCCACTTTAGTACGTCACTACAAGCAGTTAGCCCTAAACCTGGGCCCCAGGACCCCCTGGCCACAGATTCAGCTAAGAGGCAATGAATGACCTCTTCAAACCAAGGACATTGGGATGGTTCCCACCCTCCTGACTCTTGAGCTCCTACCTCATCCTGAAGCCGGCTCAGCCCCCCAGAGGTCTTCTCAACCTCACTGGCCCAATCCTTGGCCTGGCGCTGGGCATCTGCCACCTCCCGCCGGGCCTTTTCCTTGTAATCCTCCAGCTGGGCCTGGAGCTGCTGCAGGGCTTGCTTCGAGTCCCCCCCAATCTGCTCCAGCTGAGGTAGAGAGAAAAGAGAGTTCTCAGCACTGCACCTCTTTAGCAGATGCCTCTGTCCCTTCTCTGTGCACAAACTCCAAGACCGTCCCAGAGCCTCCATCCTACTTTCTTGCACCTAGGTCTCTAATACAGGTGGTTAGGAGTACATAGACTGCCTGGGTTCAAATTCTGGCTCTACCACTTACTAGCTGTGTGACTACAGACAAGTGGCTTATCTTTTTAGACCTCGGCTCTCCATCTGTACATTAATGATATCTGTATCACAAGCGTGTTGTGAGAATTGTGTTAGTTAATTAAATTATGTAAAGGACTTATCACGGTGCCTGACACAAAGTAAACTACCATATTTCAGCAAACCTAAGATGCCAGTAATTATAAGTTATGCCACTCAGAAAGAAAAATCTGCCAAATGAACTATGACATACCATCACCATCAGACATAACCCAATTTCAGAGATGATAAAATGTACATTTTAGAATTGATGAGATATGTTTCCTCCTGTTTTATAGAGATTGGGAAAAGAATCTCACCCCTAAAATGCAACTTCTTCCCCTCTCTTCCTTTCTCCTTCTCCTCCCCCAAAGATGAAATTCTATCACATGTTGAGGGCTCATAGACTTCAAAGCGATAAATATCCCTCCCAGGAGGGATTCTCCAAGCATCAAGACCATAGTGGATGCAGGGGAAGCTCAAAAACAAGGAAGAGAGGTAGGAAGGATGCCACTCTCCGGAGATTTGGCCGTGGCCACCCCAACAATGAATGTGAGAAAGCCAACACCACACATTTCTGAGTTCCCCTGTCCACGCTTCAGTATGAGCTGAGCCTCTTCCTAAGAGCCCAAGCTGCCCTGTGCCCCACCTCCTTGTTCAGTCTGTCCACAGTCCTGTCCAGCAGACGTTTCTGCTCCTCCAGCTCGGCCTTGCCCCGCCGGAGTGCCTCACGCTGCTTCCCTTCCTCCTCCAGGGCCCGGTTTAGAGCCTGCCGCTCCTGCCCCAGGTGGGCCAGCCCCCGCTGGGCCTCCTCCAGCCGGGCCTCCAGTGCCCGCTTGGCTGCTGACAGGCTCCCTTCCTCTTCCTGAGCTGTGTTCAGGGCCTCCTCTAGCCGCTGCTTCTCTGCCTGAGAGGGAGACGGTGGGGGAAGGGGGTCAGGCTGGAAGAAGGCAAAGCTGGGGTTCAAGCACCTGGAGGTGAGTAGGAGGAGGAGTCAGCTCTGGGTGGTACAAACAGTTAACATGCTTGGCTGCTAACTGAAACACTGGCATTTCCAGTATGCCTAAAGGCACCTTGGAAGAAATGCCTGGTGATCTACTTCTGAAAAAAATTGGCCTTTGAAAACCCTATGGAGCACAGTTTTACTCTGACACACATCGGGTGGCCATGAATCAGAATCGACTTGACTGCAACTGGTTAACTGGTTAGGTAGAAGCCGGGGAGGGTATCTATGGGCAATGAAAATAGGCTCAGAGGAACCTGTTAAGAAATCAAGACACAGAGAGCAAGCAAAAGGTAGGAGATAGAGGCAAAAATGCTAGCGCAAAGGCTGAAACATTCACACCAAGTACATGCTGGGAAATAAACCAAGGTTAAACACAGGGTTCAGGGAGGCAAAACAGAAGCACACTGAGGATCGAATAAAACTGATGGCTGAGTATTTGGCGAGGAAGAAGCCAACAACATCAGCTGAAGCACTGACCTCCAGCCGCTGCACCTTGTCCCGAAGTCGCGCCTCCACCACTTCCCTGCCCTCCCCCAGGCCTCGCGCCTCCTTCAGCTGCTGCTCCAGACCCAGGATGCGCCTTCGGAATTCGTCATTTTCCTCCTGGGTCTCTCGAAGCGTTGTTTCCACTGCTGCCCTACGCTGCCCCAGCACTGCCGCCTCTGCCTCTGTTGCCATCTTAGCCTGCGGACGGTTCAGAAAGCGGCGGCTCAGACCCCAGGGGTCAGGGTCATTGCTACTCCCAGGAAAGCCCTCCCAAAGAGCACCCACCAGGACCACAGCTTAAAGAGGGTGTTGACACCAGCCAGAGGCCTCCCTGAGAACCCCACCTCTACAGAGACACTGTGGGTGCCGCCAGGTACAGCCGCCTCCCCCCTGCCCAACCTGGCTGGTTTTAACCACACACTTAAGACCAAGGATCTGGTCGGTACATACCCATGATAGGTAATTTCCACGCCCTGTGGCTCCTCAGCCCTCCAGACCCCTCAGCCTCCACCTTCTAAGCCCTATGCCCACTCCCCTTGCCTTGGAAGCCTCTTCACAGTCTTGTCTCAGCTGCTGGAGGGTCTTCTGTAGCTGTAAGTTCTGCTGTTCCAGCTCCTGGACTCGATCAGCCTCAACCCTCAGGGCACCCAGCTGCTTCTCCAACTCCCGTTCACGGTGTCGCCCAGCCATCTCCTGGCTCTGCTGCTCTGCCTGCAGCTCCTTAAACTCCTCCTGTGTCCGGCACAGCTCCTAGAACGGAAGCAGAATGGTGACAGGGCAAAGAGAGCCAGACTGAGATACCAGAGTCCTTCATTCATCTGGCCTAGTTCTTTAAAATCTCAGAAGAACCTCTGGCTCCTGCTGCTTAGCTTAATAGAGGGATCTCAGGATTAACAAAGAAATAGCTAGATTTTTGCTTAATCAAAGAAGCCAGGCTCAAAAAAAGGGCCACATACTGTATGATTCCATTTAGATGGCATTCTGGAAGAATGGAACAAATCAGTAGATACCAGGGGCTGGGGCCAGAGAGAGGCTGACTACAGAGGGGCAGTGGGAGAGAATTTGGGGGGCATGATGGAACTACTCTGTATCCTGATTTTGGTGACAGATACACAATGCTATGCATTTGTCAAAACCTGTATAACTATACACCACCAAGAGTGAATTTTATCACATATAAATTTTAAAAAAAGAAGAAAAAGTAGCTGGGTCTACCTTGGGATCAAGAGCTTTAAGGCTCAGGACCTTTGCTGGCAGCCTATAATGCCATTATCCCCTGCTATGTTCTAATCAGCTGAATGTGTACCAAGCACCAGCACTGTGACAGATACCACAGGAGACACAGAGAAGGCATACATGGGACCCAGCCTTTCAAGATCATAAATCTAGCAGGGGCCAGAAGTCTAATAGAAATAATGAAAAATGAATAATAGAATTATTCAAATGCAAAGTGAACAAATACAGACTCTAATCACAGAGTTCAAAAGAGGGAGAGAACTCTTGCTAGGAAATGCTTCAAGGTCAAGAGGACACTACTGGGCCTGGACAGATGAATGGGTAAAGTAGGGTAGAAAGTGGTACAGGAAGGGCATCCTGGTAAAGGGAATTACGTGAGTGAAAGAGGGAGATGGAAATTTGCATAATATATGTGTTGTACATAAATGAAAGCTTGTGTAAGGCCTGGTTCATCCTTAATCATTTAAAAACTAGAGAAATTAAGATTTCCCTGGATTATTAAATACCAAAATCACATGGATTCAAGCAGTGGTTTTCAATCCTAGTTAGACATCAAAACCCGAGGACATGATATCTCTGAGACTTGCTTCAAAACTTATGGAGACTCAGCAGATGAATCCTGATCAAAAAGAGGAAAAATGTGGAACAGAATTTCAAATTCTTACAGAAACCAGACTTACTGGACCTATTGCTGACTGGGAGGACACCCAAATCTATTGCCCTGAGACAATTTTTAAGCCTTGAACCAAAGCTATCCCATGAAGTCATTTTTAAGCTAAACAACAGCTTAGCTCAACTAGTTAAGAATGTTGGCCTTGAGCAGTGCACTCTTATAAAGAATTATCTATATGAGATCTAACTGACAGCAGTAACTCTAAAACACAGGGGAGAAGTTTAAGGTACAGAGAGATTAGGTTAATGGTGGTGAAACAACATGGACAGGGGTAGGGAGAATGGTGACACAATGCAAAGAATATAACCAATGTTACTGAACTGTACAAGTAGGAAATGTTGAATGGATGGATATTTTGTTATGTATATTTTCACCAAAAACAAAACAAAAATGGGGAGAGAAAAAAATAGGGAAAATCAGTAAAACCAAAAACTGGTTCTTTGAAAAGATCAACAACAAAACTGACAAACATTTAGCCAGACTGACCAAGAAAGAAAAGGAGAGAAGATGCAAATATCTAAAGTCAGAAATGAAAAGGGGGACATTACACCCAACTCTAAACAAATAAAAAAAATCATGAAAATACTATGAAGAATTGTATGCCAACAAATTAGATAACAAAGATGAAATGGACAAATTCCTAGAAAGACACAAACTACCAAAGCTGGATCAAGAAGAAATAGAGAATCTGAATAGATTTATAAACGAAGAGATTGAATTGGTAATCAAAAAACCCCCCACAAAGAAAAGCCCAGGACCAAATGGCTTCAATGGCAATTTTTACCAAATGTTTAAAGAAGAATTAACACCAATCCTTCTCAAACTCTTCCAAAAAATAAAAAGAGGAGTCAACACTTCCTAACTCATGAGTCCAGTGTTACCCTGATACCAAAGCTAGACAAAGACATCACAAGAAAAGGACACTACAGACTAATATCCCTTATGAATACAAACGCAAAAATCCTCAGCAAAGTACTAGCAAACCAAATGCAGCAGCATACTAAAAGGATTATACACCATGACCAAGTAGGATTTATTCCAGGAATGCAAGGGTAACTCAACATGCAAAAATTAATCACTGTAATACACCATACTCTTAGAATGAAGGGGGAAAAAAATACGATCATCTCAGTTGATGCAAAAAAATCATTTGACAAAATCCAACACCCTTTCTCGATTAATACACTAGGAAAATTAGAGAATTTCCTCAGACTGATAAAAGGCATCATGAAAAGCCCACAGCTAACAACATACTTAATGGTGAAAGACTGAAATCTTTCCCCACAATACAGTGTGGTACTGACATAAGGACTGATATATAGATCAATGGAATAGAATTGAGGGTCCTGAAATAAAGCCATAAATGATTTCTAACAAGGGTGCCAAGTCCATTAGGTGGAAACATAATCTCTTTAGTAAATGGTGCTGAGATGACTTGATAGCCACACGCAAAAAAATTAAGTTGGACCCCAACCTCACACCAAATACAAAGATTAACTCAAAGTGGATCAAAGATCTAAATGTAAGAGGTAAAATTATGAAACTTTTAGAAGAAAACACAGCTGTAAATCATTGTGACCTTGGATTAGGCAACAGTTTCTTAGATATGAAACCTAAAGCCCAAGCAACCAAAGAAAAAAGTAGATAAATTGGACTTCATTAAAATTAAAAACTTTTCTTTGGTGCAGGGTAAGACAGTACACGATACAGCTGGAAGTCAGCACAACTTGACCAAGGCAAAGTCACAGAAGCTTCACAGACACATCCAAACTCCCTGAGGGACCAAATTACTGGGCTGAGGGCTAGGAACCATGGTCTCAGGGGACATCTGGCTCAACTGGCATAACATAGTTTATAAAGAAAAATAGGATGTAGATATTCCTGCTTTGGTGAGTAGCATCTGGGTCTTAAAAGCTTATGAGTGGGCATCTAAGATACTCCACTGGTCCCACCCTGTCTGGAGCAATGAAGAATGAAGAAAACCAAAGACACAAGGGAAACCTTAGTCCAAAGGACTAATAGACCACAACTACCATAGTCTCCACCAGACTGAGTCCAGCACAACTAGATGGTACCCGGCTACCACCACTGACTGCTCTGACAGTGATCACAATAAAGGATCCCAGACAAGGATGGAAAAAAATGTAGAACAAAATTCTAAGTCACAAAAAAAAAAAAGACCAGACTTACTGGTCTGATGGAGACTGAAGAAACCTGAGAGCATGGCCCCTGGACACCCTTTTTAACTCAGTACTGAAGTCACCCTTCAGCCAAAGATTAGACAGGCCCATAAAACAAACACCAGTACAAGTATACAAGACTAAATGGGCACACCAGCCCAGGGGCAAGGACGAAAAAGCAAGAAGGGACAAGAAAGGTAGACAAACGGAAATTGGGAACCCAATGTCTAGAAGGAGAGAGTGTTGACATGTCACGGAGTTGGCAACTAATGCCACAAAACAATATGTGTATTAATTGTTTAATGAGAAACTAATTTGCTCTGTAAACCTCATCTAAAGCACAATTTAAAAAAAAAAAATGGTGAGTAAAATGACAAATGCCCTTGAACCTACGATACAACCTAATAAAAACATTAAAAAATTTTTTTTAATTTTCAGCCATCTAAGATACAACTCTTGGTTTCTACTTGTCTAGAACAAAAGAGAATGAAGGAAACTAAAGACTCAGAGAAGAAACTAGTCCACAGGACTAATAGCCTACATGAACCATGGCTTTATCTAGCCTGAGGCCAGAACTAGATGGTGCCCAGCTACCAATCCTGATCATTCTGACCAGGGACACACTAGAAGGTCCTGGATAGGAAGGGAAAAAAATATAAAACAAAACTCAAATTCCTAAAAAAGGCGAGACTTACTGGACTGATAGAGACGAGAAGAACCCCCAAGACTATCGCCCTAAGATACCCTTTGAACTTGGAACTGACCACCCCTATTGGTCACATTTCATCCAAATAATAGATTGGCTTATAAAATAAATGATATCATCCGTGAATACTGTGCTTCCTTAAATAATCAGCTATATGAGACCAAACAGTCAACATTTCCCCTAAAATAAAGACGAGAAGCTAACGAGGGGCAGGGAAGCTAGATTAATGGAAACAGAACAAAAAGAATGGAAATAATGAGAAGGTTGACAAATTGTGAAAAATGTAACCAATGCCATGGTACAAGTTGTGTAAAATGGTTAAATGGGAACCTACTTTGTATGTAAACTTTCACCTAAAACACAATATAATATTAAAAACAAAAAAACCCTATGGAGCACAGTTCTACTCTGGCATACATGGGGTTGCCGTGAGTTGAAAAAATAAAATAAAAACCTTTGTCCATCAAAAGACACAATCAAGAAAGTAGAAGGATAACCCACAGAATGGAAGAAAATATTTGCAAATCATATATCTGATAAGGGAAATGTACCTAGAATATATAATATTTACAACCAAATAATAATAAGAAAAATAACCAAATTTAAAAATGAGCAAAGGATGTGAATAGACATTTTTCCAAACCAAAAACCAAACCTGTTTCTGTTGAGTTAATTTCAACTCATACCGACCCTATAGGACAGAGTAGAACTGTCCCACAGGGTTTTCAAGGAGCACCTGCTGGTTTCAAGCTGCCAACCTTTTGGTTAGCAGCTGAGCTCTTAAGTGCTGCGCCACCAGGGCTCCAAGTCAAAGAAGCCAGTCACGAAGGATCACATATTTTATGATTACATTTATATGAAATGTCCAGAATACACAAATTCATAGGCAGAAAGTAGATTAGTGGTTGCCTAGGGATGGGTGGGAAACCCTGGTGGTGTAGAGGTTAAGTGCTATGGCTGCTAACCAAAAGGTCGGCAGTTCGAATCCACCAGGCGCTCCTTGCAAACTCTATGGGGCAGCTCTACTCTGTCCTACAGGGTTACTATGAGTCGGAATCGACTAGACAGCAGTGGGTTTGGTTTTGGTTTAGGGATGGGTGAGAGGAGGGAATGGGATGTGATTGCTAATGGGTACAGGGTTCTTTTTTGGGGGTGATGATGCAGTATGATTAATTACTTTTGCATGTGGCCTCTCTAGCCATGGTCTTGTGACTCCCACCCAGGTAACTGGGTGGGGCTGTGCATATAATTGTGGCCCACAGAGGGGATTGATCAGTTTTGCCTTAAAAGAGAGTCAATTCCAGAGCACAGAGGAGAGCCCACCACCACCAAAGAAGGAGAGACCCACAGCAGAAACCCGCAGCAGAGGGACCCGCAGGAGACAGTGCAGTTGGCTTCCCAGCCCATGGAACAAGAAAGCCGAGTGCCTTTGGGCAGACACTGAGGGCCTGGGAGAAGTTTATGCCTGGCCCACAGATTGGGGACTTGCTAGCCTCCATAACCTTGTGGACCATTTCCTTTATATGGTCTGTGAGTTGTATGACACCTTGCAAGAAATTTAGGGAGCCCAAAGAGGGAGAGTACTGAGGTGAGAGGGAGTAGTTGATGTTAGAGATGATGGAATGGTACAGCAGCTTGGAAAGGTTAGAAATTTGGGACATCTTTAACCTCTGCCTCATAGGAACAGCCTCGTGCTGATCATTATAAAAGAAATCATTCGTTTACATGATAAAAATATTCTGAAATTAAATAGTGGTGATGATTGCACAACTTTGTGAATATGCTAAAAGCCACTGAATCATACGCTTTAAAAGGGTGAGTTTTATGGTATGTGAAATTATCTCAATTAAAAAAATATGAGTGTCTTCAACAAATGGTGCTGGCAAAACTGGATTTCCATATGCAGAAAAATGAAACAAGATCCATACCTCATACCATACACAAAAAACTAATTCAAAATGGATCAAGGACCTAAATGTTACATTTAAAACCATAAAGTTCTTGGAAGAAAATATAGGAGCAAAGCTTTGGGACCTAATTTTCTTCAATGATGGATTATCAAACACAATGATGAATACACTAGCAACAAAGTATATACATATATAATGTGGAGGAAGAGTGAATTGGCTATTTAAAAAAAAATTATTGAAAACCAAAGCATGTAACATAATAAATGCTGGTGCTGCTCTGACTTCTTAAAAAATATTTACACACACACACACACACACACATAATAAAATGAGCTCTGGTTCTAATTCTTTAGCCATTAGCTACTTTGGAAATTCAGAAAGTACCATAATTAGGCTGAAGGATTGTATAATATGTAGTGAGTCTTCCATGTAAGGCACTAACAAATTACAAAAGAAAAATAGCAGTGTGTGGTCTATGTTGGATTTGGTTAGTCTGTTTACCTAAAGTATAATCTGTTTATTGATTATATATTTGATAAAATATATGAGATAAATAAAACACTACTTATTGCTTTTAGCTTCCCAGCTTTACCCAGCATGATAAATTAACTGAGACAGTCCAGAGGAATGTCTAAGTTCTCTGTGTCAGCTTATACAGTTAGAAGACCTCCAACTACCCTTGGTATTTGTTAACAGCAAAACAATACAGTAAAAATTTAAGAGCATTTTTCACTTCGCCATTCTTTCAGGAGTTCCCTTGAGCAAACAGAATTTTACATTACATATACACCGCCACAACAACCACACTTAATTTGGATAACGTTTGTTATGTTTTTCTTGACCCGATACTGTGTGTAAGGCTGAGGATTTTATTTATCTGGAAAATCATCATTCAGAGCTATGTTTCTTTACTCATTTAAAAATATGACCACCTTGCTTAAGAAGTATTGAGTTTTCCATTTAGGGTGATGAAAAACGTTTAGAAATGGGTAGCAGTAATGGTCACACAATGTGCTAAATGTAATTAATGTCACTGTAATTAAAATGGTTAAAATGGCAATTTTTTTGTTATACATAACTTACCACAATAAAATTCCGAAAAAAAGATATACATGTATATTAACATTACCTTGATTAAAATTAGGCAATCATTACCTTGATTAAAATTAGGCAATCTCACAGTATAGGCATGACAAATAAGTATTGATGAATTAACTTGTTAACTGAGCACCTACTATATATTCAGCATAGCAAATCAAGAAAATGTAGACCTAGGAGGATCCTCAGGGGGCCATAAATGCCAGTCCCTATAATTAATGAAAATACTTTCCAAGTTATCTAAATCATCTAAAATAACTAGTTGTCCTCTCATTCCTTAATAAACTAAAACAGTTCATTAATTGAGTTTATTAATTTAATTTTATGATCGTACCACTTGTGACCTATATATAAACTTTCAGCATTCATGCATGATAAAAAGAGGATTTTCTTAAAAAAGAAAGAAGACCAAAGAGAGGAAATCTTACCACAAACTTCAAGTGTTGCAGGCTATGCTGACTAGGGAGACGGACACATTAAACACTAGTATCTTTTAATTCCCCATGTCCAGACTCCGTACTCTCTAAACAGCCTCCAGGTTACAATTTGGCTTCCATGTAGGTCAGCTGGCCACACCAGCACAGTGTTCCAGTCCATGTGACAATACTTCTTGTTATCCATTTTAAATTAATAAACTGGCATTCTAACTGGAAACATTTATTTCACAAATGTAGGTAATGAGTCCTTCCTAAGAGGCAGAGCAACTCTTGCCATGCCAACCAAATTAGGGTTCTGAGCCTGCAAAAATGACCCTGGAAATTTCACAAATCTACCCAACTGCTGCTACGCATGAGGTCTCTTGGGAGGCAGCCAGCAGCCAGCTGGCTGTACCCCAACCTGGCCTCTGAGAGCTCTTTCCATTAGAAACTTCTACGCTCGGCAAGGAGATTAGCCCTGCTGGATTGGACAGTGTGTGCTGGGAAGGAGATAAAGCTCAGCAGGCAGGATGGGGCCCAAAAATCAAGCACACCTGAGACAGCTGCAGTAGTCTGGAGGCCCCTATGGGCAGGTGAGGCAGGTGCCTATCATCCCAGCTGGTCCTTCTACCCCCCAACTTCCAAGTACCTTCTTGAGCTCCTCAACCTGGCGAGTATCTCCAGCACCAGCTCGGGCCTGCCCTAATTCTCTCTGCAAGGCCTCCATCTTCTCCCCAAGCTCGTCTTCCATCTCCTCCTTCTCCATCCGCAGCTGTAGGAGTCTGCGTCCAGGGAGGTGATATAAAGGGGGAGGGGAAGAAGGTCAAGCCACTTGCCTCAAGGCCAGCACACTGGGTACCAACTCTCAGAAGGGAGGAAAGCAGATGTGGAAAAGAACACCTGAGAAATGGGTGAGTAAGAGCAGAGCATGGGTAGAAAGGAAGAGGGATGTTAGAAGCACCCTTGAGAGAGGGGCAAGGTCCTTACTCCTGCTTGGTGGCTCTCAGCTCCTCCTTGTTCTTCTGGAACATGCTCTGCCAATGCCCTGTCTCCTCTGAGCTCTCCTCCAGCTCCCGCTGCAGCCCTCGCACCAGGGCTGACATCTTCTGCCTCTCAGCCTCCAATGCTGCGTGGTCCTAGGGAGGAGTAGAGTGAGGGACCAGAAGGCTCAGAGGGAAGGGCTCACCCTAAACCAAGGTGTGAGTGTGTAGAAGGGGAGACTCAGGCCCAAAAGGCACTGTGCAGGCTGCACACCCAGAAACCCCAGTGGTACCTGGTACAATACTAGCAGGAGGCTCTCTCCCCAAGTCACAGCCCACCCCTTTGTCCTCTTATTTCCCCCATGGGACTTGGCTCACACACCCTCATCGTACTTCTGGCCTGCACCCTGCCTTTGCCTTTGTAGGTTTCTAGACAACGTTTTCACTTCATCTCACACGTGTACTATACAGTGAGTTTCCAATTACAACCGTGTAAAGTCCCAAGGGAGCCCTGGTGGCACAGTGGTTAAGAACTTGTCTGCTAACCAAAAGGTTGGCATTCTGAACCCACCAGCTACCCCTTGGGAACCCTATGGGGCAGTTCTACTCTGTGCTGTAGGGTCGCTATGAGTTGGAATTGACTCAGTGGCAATAGGCAGGCAGGCAGAGTCCCGAAATGCAAGGCCTCAAGACCCCAAGGCAGCCCCTCTTCCCTGGCAAGGCCCACTTCTCCCAGCCCCTGCCCTCATCACATGCCTGGGTTGCATCCTGCATGCTCCGGCGAAGCTGTTCTGTGTCTCGCTGGTATTGCTGCCGGACATGCTCTACCTCCTGGTCACGGGAGGCCACCTCCTCCTTCAGGGCCCCTTTCAGGGCTGTCAACTCCCGTTCCCGCAGCCTCAGCTGCTCCTCTATCCGCTGCTTCCCCTCCAAGACCTCTTCCAGAAGCTCCCGGGTCTCTATCAGGTCCTGGGGAAAGTGAGGATGGGAGCACAGGGTGACCGTATTAGGGTCCATCTGTCCATTAATATTCATTCATCCATTCAACAAATATTTACTGAGCACCTTCTACGTGCTAGGCATTGTACCAGGTGCTCTCTGCCCTCTAAGATGCCTAGTTAAGATAAAGGAAACCCATTATTCTGGGCTCTACCCCACTCGCCATTTGAGTCTGCCTGAAGCACACTAATGGGAATCCCTAATAAACCACCTCCTTCCCATACTTTGAAGAAACTGTGAATGAACAGACTTGAGGACGTTCCAGGGGGAAGAAATCAGGGGCCAGGATACCCAAGCCTGCTCCCTACCTTCGTTAGCACCTCTTTAGCAGGCTCCAGACCCTGGGCCTGTTTCAGCTTGTTCTGCAGCTCCATCACCTGAGTCTCCAGTTCATGTCGTAACCGTTCACCCCGGTCCAAGAGGAGCTTCATGTTCTGCAGCCTAATAATTAACATTTATTAAGCACTATGTGTCAGGAAGTTTCCAGAACTTTACATATATTAACTTATTTAAACCTCTTCCATGATTGTTCAAATCTCAACGAGGCCTTCCCTGACTACCTGATTTAATACTGCAACTTGCTCCCCGTTAAACCCAGCCCTCCTGATCTGCTTTATCCTGCTCTACTTCACCTTCTAATATGTTACAAATTTACTTACATCATATGTTCATTGCTTACTGTCTGCTCCCCCTCACCAGAAACTAAGCTTCTAAGGAGCAGGGCTCTTCATCTGTATGATTCGCTGATGTACCCCAGGAACCAAGATCAGTGCCTGCCACAGTTTTCACTGTGAAAATGTCTCCTGAGTGAATGAATGAATCCCCACAACAATTCTGAGAAGTAGATACTATTATCATCCCCATTTTATAGATTAAGAACATGAGGCACAAAGGCAACCCCACCTAGCTCCAGTGGAGCTGTAACCACTACAACTAACCTGCCTGATAGTGAGGGTAAAGAGAAAGGTCCTGTCTTTAAACCATCTCTGCCTCATTCAGCTTCTGGAGATTTCCTTCTGCCTTCCTGAGCCCTGAGGACAGGAATCTAAGTGCACCTAGGCCCCCCAAGCAGGCCCACATGCACCAACAACTGCACTCACTCCTTGGTGCTCTGCTGGGCCTCCCCCTTCCTCTTCTCCAGCAGCTCCTTCAATCGGCTGCACTCCTCCGCCTTCTCTTCCAGCTCCAGCTCCAGCCCCACCCGGGACGGCTCTAGCTTCTGCCGCTTCTGGAAAAGGGAAGGAGAACACAGTGGGTGAAAGGTGGGAAAAGCCTCTCAGAAGGAAGGATAATGAGAATACCAAATATTTATTAAACACTTACTATGTGACAAGCACTGTACTAGGGACCTTATGTGTATTACCTGCATTTAACCCTCCTAACAACCCTTGGTACTTGTGATGGTTTAAAATATGCCCACACAGAAGAACTGGATGGTGCCTGGCTACCATTACGCAGTGTTTTGATCAAAAAGTCTATAGTAGAATCCTGATCAAAAGGGGGGAAAGGCGGACTTTTCAAATTCTCATGGAATTCAGACTTTCTGGAGCCATTGAGGTTGGATGAACCCCCAAAAACTTCTGCTCTGAGATAATCTTTAAACCTTACACCAAAAATATACCCAGAAGTCTTCTTTAAACCAAACAATAGTTTAGCTTAATTAGTAAAGAATGTCTGCCTTGGGCATTGTGCTCTTTTAAGAACTATCTCTATGGCATCAAATTGACAACACCATCTTGAAAGATTAGATAGGAAACCTAGAGGGCAGTGAGTTTATGTTAGTGGGGGAGGAACAACTTAGAAAAGGAGGGTGAGAATGGTTGCACAACTTGAAGAATGTAATCAATGTCACTGAATTGTACATGGATAAACTGTTGAATTATATATGTTCTGCTGTGTATATTTCTCAACAACAACAAAAAATATGTCCACAAATCTTTGCCATTCCTCTTTAAAGGTGAAGCCTAATTCCCCTCCCCTGAATATGGGCTAGACTTACGGATTCTCTTCTAATAAATAGAAAAACAGGGAAGTGACGTGTGATTTCCAAGAGTAGGTCATAAAAAGGCACCGTGGCTTCCTTCTTGCCTTCTCTCTTGGATCACTCACTCTGGGAGAAAGTAGCTGCCATGCTGTGAAACACCTGAGTAGCCCTATGAAGAGGTCTGCACAGCAAGTAAATGAGGCCTCCAAACAACAGCCGGTTTCAAAGCAGATCCAACTCCAGTCAAGTCTTCTAATGACTATAGCCCCAGCTGATAACTTTATGGAACCTCATGACAGACCCCGAGCTAGAACGACCAAGCTAAGCTGCTCCCAGACTCCTGGCCGTCAGAGACTGTGAAGACAATAAATTTTTCCTTTTTTTATGCTGTTAAGTTTTGGGGTAATTTGTTACACAATAATAAATAACAAATACAGTACTATTATTACTCTCACTTTATAGCTAGGGAAACAGATGTTTAGAAAATTTAAAAAACTTGCCTAAGGTCAGTCATGCAGCCAACAAGTAAGGGTACCAGTATTTGAACCCAGGCAGCTGGACTCCATAGCCTACCAACTAACGACTAACTACACTGTGCTACTAGGAAATAAGAGAAGTTACAACTCAACACTTTCCAAGTACGGATTATGTACAAGGCAATACTATGAGGTGGGGGCAGCATTAAATAAAAAAATAAATAAATAAAGGAGTTATTTAACTCCTTCTCTGCAACCTACTACCTTGGGCAATTTACTTAACTTCTCTGATCTTCAGTTTTCTTATCATAAATGGATCCAGAATGCCTGCTTTACAGGGTTGCTATAATGATTACATATTAACCAGGACACTATCTATTACAAAAATTATCTTCAATAAATGACAGCTACTATTGTTGCCATCATAATTATCATGATTATACCCACTGCCATCGAATCAATTCCGACTCATAGTGGACCTTGTAGGACAGAGTAGAGCACCCCCACAAGGTTTCCAAGGCTGTAATCTTTACAGCAGCAGGCTGCCACATCTTTCTTCTGCAGAGCAGCTGGTGGGCTCGAACCACCAACCTTTGGGTTAGCAGCCGAGCACTTAACAACTTCACCACCAATAAGTGGGTATTATTGTCCGCATTTTTCAGATAAAGAGAACTGAAGCACAGAGTAATTTAAGTAAGTAACTTAGGTAGTCTGGACAAGATTCATAAAGCCAGTAAGTGGCACAGCAAAGATGGGAACTCCCAAAGGAAATGGAATGGAAGGTAGTTGGATCCCTAATGCAGTGTGCCTCCCTGAGCTTCAGAGAGCCCCAGAAGTCCTTTCTGAGATAGGGCACACTCGTATCTCTTGTCTCACAGGACACAAAAGTGCTTGTTTCATTGCTTAGAGGAGCCAGTCCAGCCCATCTCCAGGGCAGGGCTCTTTCCCTGGGATCACTCATCCTTTCACTCCTCTAACCTCTCCTCACCTTCACCTCTTCATCCAGCTTTTGCTGTAGCTCCTCCACTTTTCGGGTGAGCTCGCCCTGCCCTGCCAAGGCCTTAACTGGACCAGGAGAGGCCATCTGCCAGAGACATGGGTGGAAAGGAAGTGAGTCCACAGCCAGATCCTCTAAGGCCTCAAGGCTCTAGCCCTGCCCCTTGCTCCCATCCCGAGAAAGCCACTCACCACCAGAGGCTGCATCTGCTCCAGCACCAAACTGACCTTCCTCCTCACTGAGGTTTCACTTTCTGAACTTCTAGAGGATGAAAGAGCAGAAGCAAGAGTTAGAGAAGAAAGAGGTAGCAGAGATGAGGAAGAGGGAAGATGGGGAATGAAGTTAAAAGGAAAGGAAAACAGAGGTGTGTGCCTCCACTGTGGGGCGGCCCTACTCACCCCTCCCGCAAGATGCCATAGACGGTGGCCTTCATATGATCCACACTGCCTGGTGGGGCTGCCTCCTGCTGGTCTCTGAGAAGGTCTGGGGTTGATTTGAACTGCAAAGATAGAAGCCCAAAGGAACAGGAAGATTAGGACCAGAGGCATGTATGGGGTTTAGACGGAGCAGAACTAGCAGTTGGAAGATGAGGCCCTTCAAACATGATGAACAAGCCTGAAACAGGGTAAGGTGGCAACCCTGCTGAGCCCTGAGCAATGGGCCAGGAGAGGTCCGTGCAAGATATACCTCTCTGCTATTGTTGAAAAACAGATTTTACTGGACAAGCAGATCTCGACCAGCTATGAGCTGTGTCACAAGTAAATTGTCACTAATGATAGTTAATGTGTCCTATTTTTACACAAATAACAGGCACCTTCTACAGTTGGTCTGCCAACTGCTCCCACCCTTCCCCCGCCCTGCCCCCAGGTATTAAGCACTGCTATGCCAATTTTTTTTTTTTTTCACATGTTGCTGTAAAAAAAATTAGTATAGCATGTTTACAAAAATACCTGGTGGGGGGGAGGAGCTGTTGGTAAACAAATGTAGAAAGTGCGTGTTATTTGCATAAAAATAAGATACTAGGGCTTGTAAATGATTTGAGAATGGATTCAATTTTGTCTCAAGTAAAGTCCCACCTCCACTTAGTTGCAGTCCTCAAATGTTAGTGACTGAAGCACAGTTAAGGGTTGGGGCAATAACCAATTACTCTCCATGCTTGTGAATGATGATTTTGTAGTTCTATTTTCTTTAGAATTTTACCCATGGAAGTATCTTATACATGTGAATATCATCCATTAAGTGGTTGCATGAAGTGAAGGAAAAAAGGTAGGGACTTGCTGCTCTAGGTTATTTGAATTGGCAAGGGGTCCATCATGGGTCAGGGCTGATGGAAGGGGCTGGGGGTTGGGCATGAGCTCTGACCTGCAGCATAGCAGGGTCCTGTGCTCTCCCACGTGACTCCTCAAAACTCTGAAGGACCCAGTCCTGGGTCTGCCGGGAACGGCTGAAGCCACTGAGAGGGCTCTGGCTCTGGGCTGGCTGTTTTGAGCTCCCCACATGGCTGTCATACTTCATGCTAGGGGACAGGTCATTGGGGGACCGACGTTCCCGCTCCTCAAGGGTGTCCCGTTGGAGCCGGCTGTCCAGGCTCTGGCTCCGCTTGCGCTGTTCATGGGGCAATGTCCGTGTACGGCGGCCAGTCCGGCCCCGGGCCTGGCCCCCAAGGCGACCATCAAACTTGTTGATGAGCGAGTCCACTGAGGACAGGGGAGCAGTGTCAATGGTGCTACCTGGGGAGGCCCCCTGGGGGGCTAACTCCAGCAGGCTGGTGCTCCTGTTGCTTGGAGCCATAGGGGTAGGGACTGCCAGTGAGGCCTGTGACTGGGAACGGAGTAGTCTTCCATTCCAGTGGGTCCCAGGCTCCTCATCAGATGCGCTGCCCTGCGAGGAGGCAAGAAACCCCTTGGCCTGAGAGTAGGGGTTCTCGGGGAGTTCCGAGTCAGAGCTCAGAGCTCCTGGGGCCCCTCGGTTGTTGGACCCCTTGATTTGGACCCCAAAGGAGTCACCACCCTTCTCCCCACTGTTGAGCACCACGAAGGGCTGCCCAGCAATGCCCTGCACGCGCACGGCAACTCCATAGGTGTTGGCTCTTGCATCCTTGGCTGGGCGTCGCACACCACGGCGTAGGGTACCCGTCTCGTCACCACCCATTGACTCTGTGATGAAGCGAATTTGGACTCCATGGTCCAGGGGGCCCCGGGGCTCAGCCATGGTAGCTGCCTGCTCCATGGGCAGGAGAGGTCCTGGAAGAGGGAGAAAGGAGATTAAACATTTTATGCCGAGAGACATGAAGTAGAAATCCAGAAACCTCCAGCTGCCCCGCTTTAATGGGGCTAGTTGCCTTGTCAGTTTTTTCTTTGTAGAACAGTGATTCTCATACTTTAACTGAGCAACAAGATCACTAGGAGGGATTATTAAAAAACGCAGATAGCTGGGCCCTACCGCCAGAGTTCCTGATTCAGTAAGTCTGGGGTGGGGGCTTGAGAATTTGCATTTCTAACAAGTTCCCAGGTGATCCTGATACGGCTGGTCCAGAAGAATCCATTTCTTCTGATATAGCTCCGGACAACTTGGTTTTGTTAAGAGTTTAAAAACTTTGATTGATATCCACACATACACCACCATGTCCCTCCTCCTCCTCCCTCAAGAAAGGACAGAACCCAACCCCTGCATGACAGATGTCAAAGTGTGCCATCCCATTTCTGGAAACTATTCAAAGAAAGTGATGCCTCCGAGGAAAGGAACCCAAGGGGTTAGGGGCAAGAAGGGGAGAGTGACTGACTTTCTACTGTGTATCTTTTTGTCCGTTTTGAGTTTGAAACCATACAGATGTATTACCTATTCGAGAAAAAATGTAAATATCATTTTAAGTGTCCCAGTCCAAGGGGCCACACAGCCAAGGCCATCTACAGACTAGCTCCCCAGATCCACATTGCCAAGCTCAGAGTCATCAAATGAAATGTATTCCAGGCATGCTCTGTTCCAGGAAACTCCAAGCAAAGAAAAAATGCAACTTCTCCACCCCTTCTGCTAGTCTCTACCAGAACCTAGCACCAAACTGGAGGAGGTGCCTGTAGCGTACCAGACAGAAACACAAACATGCAACTTGACCTCCCTGCGGAGCTCTGAGCCAAGGCAACTCGGCCAGGTCTGGCAGCCCAGACAACCCGTGTGAGATGAGGAGGGGAAGGGATGTAGAGGGGCAGAGTTCCACGTTAGGAAGGGCTGGTGTGGGGGGAAACAGCCTCCTATCTGAGGAAGCGCATTCACAGCCTTCCCAGCCTTTCCCCTCCACAGAAAAGAATAGGGAAGGAGGAGCCCCTTCTTGGTAGTGGTTCGTTGCCTTTTTTGACACTGGGTCCGCATTTGAGAAAATGATGACAGCAGTGCAACCTCCTCTAGGAGACAGCCCACACAAACTAGTATCGCACAATTTTAAGAGGTCCGTGGATACCTTAAGGCCCAACCGTCAACTTTTGAGGACCCTGGTCTCCCATTTTTTAGGCATTGGGGAGAACCTTAACCAATCTCTAACTCAGATACCCCAAACAGCAAGATATCTTACTGGCAGGATCCAAAATGGGACCAGAAACGAAGCTAGGAGGTAAAGAGGTAAGTTCTCCAAACCACTTATCCAGAGGCAGCCTGGCACAGTAGAAAAGCCACTGGACTAGTCTAACTCTGTTCTCCCTGGAGATGTATAACCTCGGGCAAATCACAACTTTTCTATGCCTCAGTTTCCATCTCTGTAAAAACTGGTATAATGATAATATCTCACAATGTAATTACCTGTGAGAATTAAATCAGACAACAACAAATTACACAGGCATATACCACTGTCAAATTTTATCAAGTTTTACACTTAAGATTTTGTTCTTTATTGTATTTAAGTCATACTTCAATATAAAGGTGGAAAAGTCAAGATATTAAACACGAAAGTACCTAGCAGAGTAGGCCTGTTACAAAGCTGACAATAAATGTTACCTTCACACATGCTGTTCCCTCCAACAGGGACTTCCCGGCTTCACCTGGTTCCTAGAAGAATGTCACTTCCTCAGAGAAGCCTTCCCTGACCATCCCTCCCCACAAACTAGGTCAGATCCATGTTATATCCTCTGCAGTTGTTCTTCAGTAGGTTTATCTCGGTTCGTTTTTATATATTTATTGAAGTCATTATTTGTTTCCTGTCCGTCTCCCCCACAGGATTACAGTCTCCTGGAGGGCAAAGGCCATGGCTATCAGCCGATTACTGTGTCCCCAATGCCTGGCACATGGTAGATATTGATAAATATTTGTGAAAGGTTGTATCCTGAACCAATGCAGACTTGCATAGCAGAAGGAGGAATTGCCCAGGGGTCCCTCACAGTTATGTCTTGTTTTCCCTCATAACAGGACCTCCTCCTGGCCTGAACTCTCTGCCCTACTCATTCACGACTTTAGATCCAGATGTGCCTAGACTGCCAGCTCTCAGAAACCACATGATTTATTCATGATGCAGCTCTCCTCTGTCAGCACATCTACTGATCTTCCAGATCCAGGTCAAGGAGCTCCTGGCCTAGGCCTGAGAGAGTACACAGCCCCTTGCCTGAGAGCACCAGCTCATTGAGAGGCAGATCCAGCACTCCCCCAGGTCCCAATGACTCCCTACCCTCAACCACCTTCAGTCCTGGGACACGTGGGTCAGGGGCCAGGATGGCTGGAGGGAATCTGTGAGGTGGGTCAGAAAGCAGGGCTCTAAATGATTCAGCATGGAAAACCCGAAACCTACCCACCACCTTCGGTTACAGAGGACAGCGGGGCGGGGCCAAGGGAGCAGCGCAGCTGTGGGCCTTGCCAAAGCCCCAGAGGCAGGTAAACAGTGATCTAGCACCAGGCAACATGAAGCCCAGAGCCTGAGCTCTCACCAGATGCCTGACCCTCCTGCCTCCCCTGGCGCATGCTCAGGGTCTCTCTCCACCAACTGTACTCCGGGAAGAGACCAGGCCACACTTAATTCTGTTTTCATCTGTCTGCCTCTGCCACTCCAGCTGGTAAGGAGGGAGGGGACACCCTTCACCTGTTTCAGAGCCACTTCTCCTAGTTACTCATTATCCTGCCCTGCCCCAATTCCATCACCTCTGGCCCAGTCTTATCGCCTGGCATCCAACTAGCAGTGACAGGGTCCCTGGACTCCTGGCAGGAAGTGGGAGTGGGGTGGTTTCAGGAAGGGCTGATATGCCCAAGACCAGGCAGTATGCTAGGTGCCACATATTGGCAGATTCAGAAAATGGGGGAACTAGAGGTATAGAGATTAGACTACCTCTTTCAGGTAACAAGGAAATCAAATGGTCAAAATAGAGGACAGCTCAGTGACTTTGATTGTTCTGCTCCCATTAAAGAGTTACAGAGGTAAGGAGGCTCCCAGTGGATCCAAAAAGAACCCCCAAGTGGAGTTCTGACTGTCCACTGAAAAAGCCAGAAACCTGAGAGCCAGGCTAGAGCTGCTCGGCCAGTGGGAAGAAAAACAATGAGGAACTGGATCCCTGTAAACTGGCTGGACTGGTTTGAGAGGCAAGGGGAAAGGCAGGGCCAGGGAGACTACACTGGCAGCTTGTAAAACAGACCAGAGAAATTCCACACCACATAGGAGGCAGAGGGGCAAGCCTGTGGGTAGGGGTTCTGTCCAGTCTGGCTGCCAAGGCCAAAGCTCTAAAGAGAGAGACAGAAGGTAGGGAGGGAACAGGCAGTGGGAGCAGACACACAAAGAACCCGGTGAGTGACAGGCCAGTGTGTGACAGAAGACTTTGTCTCCCTCTACTCCTCCCTCTCAAGCTCCCAAAGTTGCACTCCTGATTCCACACTTGCCTTGGCCACCCCCCAGCCCTGAGCTCTTCCCTCCCTCGCATGAAGAAAAGCAGCCCACCCCCTCCCATGATAAGTGTCTCTCCCCACATCCCACAGGGGCAATAGCATGCAGGTCAGCCTGTGGAAGGCAGAAAGGGGTTCTAGGACACCAGAATTCTTTAGAGCGAACCAAATCACTAGATAAGCAGCCCCCCAGAGCCAGCTCCCCAAATCCCAAATATCCAGGACAAAAGAAGAGGTGCACAGACACGTGTGGGCAGCCTGTCTACAATATAATAGCGGTTGCTAATTATTTCCCAATTACAACAACTTTCCTCAGGCAGGGCATCAAAGGGGCCAAGCTAAGGCTGGCTCTGGATGCCTTCCCTGCCTAAGGCGAGGAAATCTGCCTCAGAAGTCTTGCCTGGGACCCAACATGCACCTGTCATCTGGCCTGGAGACTTGAAGGTGCTAATTCTCCTAGTTGTGTCTCTCCTGAGGAGTCCTGACTGTTTCCTACAGCACAATGCCTGCCAGTCATCATGGTCGGGAGTCAGGATGCCTGGTGGGGCCTCAGAGAATAAGGGTGATTCTGGGAGGCATCAAGATAAATCGGTTGAGCTCCCAAACCTCACCCAATGGTCTCCATCTAGAAACACAGAAGAAGGTATGTGTGCTGGGGGGAACTGATATCTGCCCAGAGAAAGAGGCCTCGTTAGAAATAAGAATTTCTGCATATTTTATAGGCTCAGGGACCTATGCTTCCTCATATCCTCTCTAAAACCAAAACCATACCTATTGTCATCAAGTCAATTCTGACTCAGAGCAACAGCAGAACTGTCCCGTAGAGTTTCCAAGGCTGTAAATCTTTACAGAAGCAGACTGCCAGGAGGAGCGGCTGGTGGGTTCAAACCACCCACCTTTCGGTTAGCATCCCAGCGCTTAAACACAGCGCCACCAGAGCTCCTTATGTCCCTCTCTAGGAGAGCACTATCTCAAGAAGGAAATTCCTCCCTGGCGTGAAAGCAAAGGCAGACAGAAACCGTATCCCCTGAAATAGTTTCACACCTAGTAAAGAGATGGGGTGGTTTCTTGTTCTCCCCTCAGTGCCTCTTATCTGCAACTGTCTTCACCTGTAGGTGAACGCTTAGAGAAAGGCGCCACACCTCAGAGCCATCTCAAAGCCAGAAAGGAGGCGTCAACAACCAGCTCAGACCGGCACTGGGGTTTCAGGAAAACAGCACCTGCTGATGCCTTCCCCTTACTACCCTGAACCTTAGGCAGCTGTTCCCTCTGCCCAGCTGGGACTAACTCTCCCCGCACCACCCCGATCTCCAAGAGAAACTCTGCCCCTGGGGCTGGCGTCAAACCTCCAGACAAATCCTGGCTCTGAAATGCTTTCACGCACTGAGAAAAATCTTACCCTCAGGTGCCCCTCACCTGGTACCTTGCCAGCAACCTGCCCCAGGCCGCTTAGAGCAGGGGCCAGCTCTTAATCAAAGCTCCTACTCTCCCCTGACCTCCCCTCCTCCCCGCTCCAACTCAGCACCTGTGCCCTGGAAGGGGACATCCCTGGTCGCCGCAACCCCCCGCCCCTCAGGGGTACACCTGAGGGCTCGCTTGCCTCTCAGATGCCCTTGCCTCCGCCCGGTTGACTCACCCCAGCCGGGCTCGGCGCTCTCGGGCTCGCACTCCGGGCTCGGGCTAGAGCAGACCTGCACACGCGACTCCCGGGCCCTCCCACTCGGTCCCCCCGCGCTCCCTCCTTCTCTCTACCCCTCCCACCAACCTGTTACTCCCTACGGAGCTTCACTCCCATTGGCCGTCACCACCCGCCCCGCCCTACCCTTCCTCCGGTTGGTCGGCTTTCCGCGAGAGGCGGGGCTGCCGCCGCAGGGACCCCGGCCGGGGTCGCGAGCAGGGATGGGCGGGGGGGGGGCGGGTCACGTGGGTCGGCGGGCGCTCGGGGGGCGGGCGCTCGGGGGGCGGGGCGGCGAGGGGCACTGGGAAGCCATTTTGGGGGCGTAGCAGTTGGCCGCCGTGACCGCCCTCACCCCTTGCCCCGGAGCTACGCAGCTGCAGCATCTTCTCGCCTCTGCTGGAAGATAACCCCCGCCTCTAGTTTTCCCAACGGGAATCTCGGTCCAGAGCCTCTTTTGTCCTTCACTTAAAAACCCCAACCCAGTGCCGTCCAGCCGATTCCGACTTACAGTCCTTCACCTACCTGCGCATAAACCAAAATACACTCTCATCACTTTCTGCAGAAAAACCTCCCTTGTCCCTCGACATCAGAGCCCAATCCACCTGAGCTCGTCTTCCTTTTCCCCAACTAAACTAGAACCCCAGTCTTGGGTTCTCTTCCCCTACACCCTGGCCTCCACGATCATTTTACAGCCTGGCAACTTTTTCTCCAGTATATTACCTTCTAACTTATTATATGATTTAATTTTTTAAAATCACATTGTCTCCAATCCGACGATAAACTCCACCAGGACTGGGATCTGTTTTGTTCACTGCCTAGAACAGGGACAGGCACATATTAGGCGTTTAGTAATGGTTGCCATCCCTGGTTGTGAAGTGGTTAAGAGCTCAGACTGTAACCAAAAGATCGGCGGTTTGAATCTACCAGGCGTTCCTTGGAAACCCAATGGGGCAGTTCTACTCTGTCCTATAAGGTCTCTATGAGTCAGCATCGACTGGATGGCACACAACAACAGTAAATATTGGTTGAATGAATGAATGGAAACTGAGGGTATAAATTTACATTGAAGGGAAAAATATGAAGACCCTCATTCTAAACGGAAGGAAACTCAATCCCAGATTGTAAATTTACCTCGGAATTAGCCTTTCAAGAAGTAGGGAAATCGGTCCCCGGCTCCAAAATCTATTCAGAAAAGGATGATACTCTGCAACTAGAGAGACCCCGTTAAACAGCATTAAAGCTTTTCCTATATTTTAAACGTTGAGATATGTAAAAAAGAGATTGACTTAGTTTACATTCCTGAGCTCTGGATACTGTTCTCATTTATTTATTCAACAAATATTTATTGTGTACCTATTTAAGGTCGAAGAGGAATATTGAATACAACCTACAGTGCGTTTGCAAGAGTGACTTTTCTTCCCCTTCCCTTGCCTTCAGAAGCTAGGTGTGGGTCCTGTAGGGTAAAGTCCACCTACCAGTTCCTAAACTGGGATGCAAAGTCTCTGCATTCCACAGGAAGCTTTATCTAATGATTAGAGCCACCCAGCCAGCCCATGCCCTGGGGAGAAACGGCCAAAAAGGCGTGGTGTGGATGGGAAACTGAAGAGGAGAGTCTCTTCAAGATCTTGTTACCTCCAGACCACTAGGGTGGTTTTATAAAGAGATTTTTCTTTTTGAAGTGTGGGATTATTGAGTTGACCTATATATTAGAAAAGTGGAAACTCCTAAGCTCTCCTGGGTAATATCTGAGTAATTAGGATACTTAAGTGCATTCGTAGTAAATACAAAATTGAGGCAGTAAAACAGACACCCCACCCCAGCACTATGAACTAGGATTACAAGGAAAAACCAGGAAGTCTCTGAGTCACCATCATCATCATCTGTTCCTCAAGGAAATGCTCAGTCTCAGAGGGACATCCTCATCAGGCACAGGTGACAGAGGTGATAAACCCGTTGCTGTCAAGCCTGCCCTATAGGACAGAGGAGAACTGCCCCATTGGATTTCCAAGGAGCGGCTGTTGGATTCAAACCGCCTACCTTTTGGTTAGCAGCCAAACACTTAACCACTGCTCCACCAAGACAGAGGTGATTAAAAAAAAAAAAAAAAAAAACTAAACTCATTGCCGTGGAGTCGATTCCGACTCATAGCAACCCTATAGGACAGAGTAGGTCTGCCCATATGATTTCCAAGGAATGCCTGGTGGATTTGAACTGCCGATCTTTTGGTTAGCAGCTGTAGCTCTTAAACAGTATGCTACCAGGGTTTCCTACAGAGGTGATACCATGGTCTTTTTCCAGAGTTCAGGAGACAAGTGGCCTCTCTCCTTAAGAAATGTTAACAATTTGGCAAAATTGGCTTAGTTTATAAATACAGTAAAGACAGAACATTACAGCGAATATAATATCTAGATAGAAGAAATAAATAACATTGATACATACATTCAAGAGGTTAATTTTATTTTGTGAAGTGATGTAGAAGAAGCACCTCTAAGTAAATTGGAAACGATTTCATGGAAGAAGTTAATTGGGAGCTAAATTCCTGTGCTGCAATTCTTTCCTCAGTTCTTTCCTAAATTCTTCAAGACCATCACTACTATCACTCTAACAACTCTACTCAAATTGTTCCCTTCAAGATCATCTATTAATCTGTGGCCAGTACTAAATGGAGCAGCAGGGAAGCCTACGCAGGAAGAGTAATTGAAAAAAATAACTGAAAGGAGATGATGCCATTGGCTGAGATCAAAAGGACTTAAGACAGAAGGGGATTGGTGAGGATCTAGAAGAGGAAAAGTATGAGTAAACTTTGGAACTTGTAGTCTTGAAGAAGTATGTGGGACATCCAAAAAAATGCCTACCTGGAAATGAAGCTTAGAAGAAAAGTCAGGACTAGAGAAAGATCTAAGAATCACTCTCATAAAACGTGAAAGTTTATAAAGAGGACCAAAAAAACCTCGAAAAATATTGTCAGAGGGGTACGGGGACAGGGATGGAGTATTCAAAGAGGCAGATGAAAAATTAAGTCCGTGGAAGAGAGATATTTAAATAGGTGAAGAGACTGTGGAATTTGGCATTTAGGAAGTTAAAGTTCATCCTCCAGATGTCAGTTTCAGCAAAGTGGTAGGCCTTCAACTCAGACTTCAGTAAAAGAAGTATGTCAATAAAAGGGAAAAGATGAAAGAAAATGGAAGTTGTATGTTTTGTTTTTAGGAAGAAGCACAACTTGGTCATCTTTGGAGAATGAAATGGAAGAGTGGGCAAGATTCAAGAAATGAGAGAAGAGTCAAATAGTCAAAGCCTGGACCTAGAGAAGAAGGAGGAGTCTATGTTCTAGAACTTAAATTGGAAGAACAGTGTGAAAGATTGGGAGGTTGAGGAGGTTGAGCCAGATAACTTCGGGTCCCCAGATTGCTGGACCTGTCAAAGAGAAGGGTGATTCTGGGAGCTGGAGTTTTTTTGTTGTTGTTGTTGTTGTTTTGTGCTTTAAGTGAAAGTTTACAAACCAAGTCAGTCTCTCATACAAAAACTTATATGCACCTTGCTGTATAGTCCTAGTTGCTCTCGCTCTAATGAGACAGCACACTTCCTCCCTCCACTGTCTATTTTTGTGTCCATTCAGCCAGCTTCCGACCCCCTCTGCCCTATAATCTCTTGTCCAGAGAGAAGCTGCCCACATAGTCTCATGTGTCTACTTGATCCAAGATTGATCCAAGATGCTCACTCTTCACCAGTATCATTTTCTATCCCACAGTCTAGCGAATCAACTCCATGGCACTGGGTACTGGTTTGGGTCTAGCCCAATCCCTGTCTGAGGATTGGCTTTGGGAATGGTTCCTGTCTTGGGCTAACAGAAAGTCTGGAGACCATGACCCCTGGGGTCCTTCTAGTCTCAGTCAAACTATTAAGTGTGGTCTTTTTACAAGAATTTGAGATCTGTATCCCACTGCTCTCCTGCTGGGAGCTGGAGGATTTGTAAACAGGTTTTGGAACTGCTGGAATTATCTACAGCCTTAAAAAAGGATGTGATAAATACCAAATGAATACTAAAAAAATCCCCAAACCCACTGCCTTCGAGTCTATCCCGATTCATAGCAACCCTATAGCACAGAGTAGAACTGCCCCACAGGGTTTCCAGGGAGCAGCTGGTGGATTCGAACTGCCAACCTTTTGGTTAGCAGCCTGAGCTCTTAACCACCAGGGCTCCACAAAATGAATGGCACAAATTAAATTCTAGGGGAAAGTCACCCTTTCAACTAGAACTAAGTGCTCAGCTGCTAACTTAAAAGTAAGCTGTTTGAACCCACCAGCCTCTCCATGGAAGAAAAGACCTGGCAGTCTGTTCCTATAAGATTACAGCCTGGGGAACCCTATGAGGCAGTTCTACTGTGTAACACTGGGCCCCTATGAGTTGGAATTGACTGAAGGCACACAACAATAATAACAAGGTAGTATCTAATCTGTGCCTTGAAAAACCAGATAGGTGAAAGGAAAGGAGAAAGAAAATGTACAAAGGCCCTAGGGCAGGAAAGTACAACATTGTTGAGGAAACCCTAAGTAGACCCTATTGGCTGAGCAAGGGGCAGAGCAGTGGTGGGAAATAAAACTGGAAAGGTAGATTCTGGGATAGATTCCACAAGCCCTTGAATATCAGGATAAGGAATTTGGACATTATTGATAGGTAATAGAGAGCTATGAAGGTTTTTGAGCAAAGAAATGGCAGCATTACAAAAGATAAGGTCTATATGATAGATGGAATGGGCAAGGCTTGAGGTGGTAAAGCCTATACTAGAGTGATGGCAAATGGAGGCAAAAGCAAGGGACCAGTCACCCTGACACCCTTTTGGCACATTACTCATCACTTCTCCCTTGAGTTTTGTTTACAAATATGTACTTTGCTCTTCAATAGCAATAATAACACGTAATTATACTAACACTGGGGCCTTTCCTGGTTGAGTAAAATTTCTATTCTGTGTGTTGTTAGCAAAGATAATAAGAAAGGGTCACTTTATATACCCTTCCAACCTTTTGAGTCAGGATCTCCCAAGAGTCCCGAGAAGTTAGTTCATTCTTTCTGCCCCACATCTTCCACTCAGGTTGACTAGGGAGGCAGAGCTGAAAGGATTTTGAATGGACATCACTGAGGCACAGCATTGGGTCTAGAGTCAAGAGACCTGTGTTCTAATTTTACTTCTGGGAAAGCTGTCACCCTAGCCGAGTCTCCTAAAACCTTTGGGACTCTGTTTCCTCTGAGAAATTAAGAAGACAGACCCATATTTCATAATTGTATTGTGTCCTTTGGACTTCTTGGGGAAAAAACCATGTTCTCCTGCCTTCTAGCTCCTGTTACCATCAGCTGGGAACATGAGTAAATGTAACCATATCTGGTACATAACAGGGGAACTGCCTGGGACAAAGAATTTCAGGCAAACTTTTGCAGCCTAGTCACAGTCACTCCCTCACAAGGGAAAGACTCATCTCAAAGCTCCTTGAGTCACACCACACCCCATACCCCCTTTATTGCCCCGTCTGCCCCACCTCTAATGCTCTGAGCAACTTCCAGTTCAAAGTCTCCAGTATACATTCAGAATAAGAGTTATCATTTAAAAGGAAAAAAAAAAGAGCAAGAAAGGCTACATATTTTCAATTCCAGTGAAATTAGAAGGAACAGATTCCTTCTGCGTACTTTTTTTTTCTGAGTTATTAAAACACTACTCTGAGGAGAGAGACAGCTTTCCTCCACACACCCAAGCAACAGCTGATCCCATTTCCCAACTTGTTTTCCTTCCCTCATCAGTAAAGGAGACGGAAGCTTGGCAGCTTAAACCTATACACACATTCTCGAAGCCTCCAGATTCCTCCAGTTCCCTCACATTCCATTGTGGCAGAGTTTTGGCTGAGTTTCACTAATTACCTGATTTGCTTATCCTTTATCTGAATCCTTTCCAAAATACATGTCTCATACTAGTGTCTTAGCTTCTTAGCGCTGCTGTAACAGAAATACCACAGATGGGCGGCTTTAATGAACAGAAATTTACTTTCTCACACTTAGGAGGCTAGAAGTCCAAATTCAGGACACTGGCTCTAGGGAAAGGCTTTCTTTCTCTGTAGGCTCTGGGGGAAGGTTCTTGTCTCTTTTCAGCTTCTGTTCCTCGGTTTCTTGGAGATCTTCACATAGGTTCCTCGGCGATCTTCACGTGGAATAGCGTCTATCTTCCCCATCTCTGCTTCCTTGCTTCTGCGCCTAATCTGCACTTTTATATCTCAAAAGTGACTGGCTTAAAACACATCCTACACTGATATGGCATCACTAACATAATAAATAAAACCCTATTCTCATACAGGATTACATCAACAAGTATAGGGGTTAGGATTTACAACACGTATTTTTAGGAGACACGATTCAATCCATAACACTATATGAAGATAGCACTGGACTTAGAGACCAAATACCTGATATGGCAGCCATGGAGGTGTGTCACTCGGAGCTCCCTTAAAGGAAGAATCTGCCTGGATTTGCCAGCTGCCTAACCCCATAAGCCAGCAACCTGCTGCCTGACCTGCATATTTTTGGTTCATCAGCTCCTGCCACCCATGTGGGTCAGGAGAAGCCTCCAGCCTGGCTCCTGACCCATGCATGGATTTGGGATTTGCCAGCCTCCACAGTTGTGTAAGCCATTTCCTTGAAATAAATCTCGCTCCATATTATTAAAAAAAAAAAAAATCTGCCATTCAAAAGCCAGGAGTACAGTTAGCTGTCAGCCTCCAGCTGCAGCACCTTTGGGATCTCCTACAGTGTCAGGGCTCTTGGCTGGCAGCCCTGAACCAATGACCGAGCACAGTATGTCTGTTAAGTCTGGTCACTTATACTCCTCCATAGGGCACTCAGAAACCCTCATGGTGTAGTGGTTAAGTGTTACAGCTGCTAACCAAAAGGTCAGCAGTTCAAATCCTCCAAGTGCTCCTTGGAAACCCTATGGAGCAGTTCTTTTCTGTCCTATAGGGTCTACGAGTCAGAATCAATGGAAATGGGTTTGGTTTCTTTTTTTTTTTTTTTGGTATAGGGCACTCGGAAACCCTGGTGGAGTAGTGGTTAAGTGCTACGCTGCTGACCAAAAGGTTGGCAGTTTGAATCCACCATGCACTCCTTAGAAACTCTGTGGGGCAATTCTACTCTGTCCTATAGGGTTGCTATGAGTCAGAGTTGACTCGACAGCAACGAGTTTGGTTTTTTTGGATAGGGCACTTTTTGCTCTGGAACTCTCCACTGGGTTGACTGAAACTTGGAAGGATCTTCATTGTGGCTTGAGGCCTTCTTTGTCCAGTTTTTCTTCCTGCCTTCTTTCCTTTCACAGGTGTGTGTGTCAGGTCAGTATCACTATCTGAAGGCTTTTCCTGCCCATTCCTGCTTCCTTCTCCTTTATGTTTCACAGGCTTTGTTGTTGTGTGCATCCTAGTCGATTCTGACTCAAGGAACCCTATAGGACAGAGTAGAACTGCCTCATAGGGTTTTCTAGGCTGCAGTCTTTACAGGTGCAAATCGCCAGGTCTTTTTTTCACTCAGAACAGCTGGTGGATTCGAACCACCTACTTTTCAGTTAGCAGCTGAGCATTTAACCATTGTGTCACCAGGGCTCCTTTTTCACAGGCATTTCTACCCAATAAATCTCTTGCATTTCTAACTTTGTTTCAGCATCTGCTTCCCAGACCACTTCAATTGACTCAGTTGGTACCAGGAGTGGTCTGAAAAAGCAGGTGGTAAGATGGGCTTTGACAGCTACATTACTCATTGCCTGGCTGGCAATAACAGCCCATCCTGGAGGATATGCGGCATACAGATAGCCCCTGGGACAAGATGGTGGCCCAAGTTGCCAAAACTTTCACTGGTACTCACTTGGGAAAATGTTCAGGTGGTCCAACAATTCAGGCATATGGGGTAGGGGAAAGGACAGCAGTACATACAGGACAATGTACTGACTGGGTGTTATTAAATTGCATTGAGCTCTGCCAAGAGAACATAAACTGAGAGCTGTTAACAAGCATTGAAAATTAACTGTGAAGGCCAGAGGGCCTCTTTGGTGGCTTACAAAGAAGCCCTTATTTATTGGCAGTGGAAGAGCAGAAAAAGCTGAAGACCAAACTCAGAAGACTTAATAAGAGTTCAGGAGACAGGTCTGCAATCAAGGTCAAGGCTCTGGTTGGGAAAACCTGAAACTCTGACACATAGAATGGAGATAACTGGGTGGATAACCCCAAAGATTTTGGCTCCCTAGGCCCTCTAGGACCTCTGGTGGTAAAGTGGTTTGGAGCTTGGCTGCTAACCAAAAGATTGGTGGTTCAAATCCACCAGCCCCTCCTTGGAGTAGAGTAGAACTGCCCCATAGAGTTTCCAAGGAGCGCCTGGTAGATTTGAACTGCTAACCTGTTGGTTAGCAGCTGTAGCTCTTAACCACTATGCCACCAGGTTTTCCATGAAATGAAGAATAGTGTAATGGTTAAGCTTGTGTGTCAACTTGGCTGGGCCATGATTTTCAGTGGTTTGGCAGTTACGATATAGTTTGGCAGCTATGTAATGATATAATCACCTCCGTAATGAGATCTGATATAATGTAATCACCTCCATGATGAGGTCTGTTATGAGCAGCTAATCAGTTGAAAGGGAGTTTTTTGGGGGGTGTGGCCTGCATCCAATGTAGGTGGACTTTCTGGCAAAGCTCACAGGCTTTTACTTGCTCTGGATCCTGCAGCTGGCTCCTGTTCATCTGACCCCCCAGTTCTTGGGACTTGAGCTAGCAGCTTATGCCAGTCTTGGGATTCTCTAACCTTCACAGTCTGTGAGCCCGTGGTCTGCTGTCTTACTTGCTGATTTGCCAGCCTCTGCAGCCTGTGAACCAGAAGCCTGCTATCTGACCTGCCAATCTTGGATTTGCCAGCCCCTGCAGCTACTTGAGTCAGGAAAAGCTCCCGGCCTGACCCATGGACTTGGGACTTCGAGCCTCTATATTCCTTAATATAAATCTCTCTATACAGACAGAGAGCAAAATAGATGTGCTGTTAGCAAGGGTGCTGCTTAATATATATAATCAAAAGAAAGTAAGAATGGATGAGCAGAAGGCTGAGGATGGATGTCTCATTAAAAGGAATGATCCCTTGCCTAGTTTCTGGACCTAAGTCAGTTTTCAGATGCAAACTCATTGACTGAGAGGTAGCCAGGTTCCCAGTTGGCAAGTAATGATTCCCCAGTTCTTCCAAAAAGGGACTTATGGCTATTTACTCAGGTGGCTATACATGGAGGAAAGGAGAATATTCAGATACTTTGTGGACTATTGGATACAGCCTTGTCATGGCAATAAAATGAGATAAAGAATATGAACACACTTTGCTTCTGTACAACACTATAGAGTTACAAAGTATTATTTTTATTATGGACTCAGGTCCCAGATATAAAAAAGTTGATCAATCAACAAGTGTTTATTGAGCATCTTTTGCGTGTCAGATATCGTTTGTATTTCCTGTTGCTGCTATAACAAATTACCACAAATTTAGCAGCTTAAAACAAAAGAGAAAAATTTATTATCTTACTGTCTTGGAGGTCAGAAATTCTAAAATCAAGTTGTCAGCAGAGCCGTGCACCTTCTGGTGGCTCTAGGAAAGAATCCGTTTCCTTGTCTTTTCCAGCTTCTAGAAGCCGCCTGCATTCCTCCATTTTCAAAGCCAACAGCATAGCATCTTCATGTCTTTCTCTGACTGTGACCAACCACATCTCTTCTGACTCTGACCTGCCTTCCTCCCTTTCATAACAACGCTTGTGATTACATTAGACTTGTTTGTGTAATCCAGGATGGTCTTCGCATTTCAAAATCCTTAACTTAATCACAGCTGCAATGTCCCTTTTGCCATAAGGTAACATATTTAGAGGTCCCTACAATTAGAATGTGGACATTTTTGGGGGGCTATACCACACCATTCCAGGCTCTGGTGATACAGTGGTGAACATGGAGATAAAATTCCTGCTCCTGGGGAGATTGTATTCTAAGGTAGCAGGGACAGATAAAAAACAGATAAATTAATTATCACTTTCAGATGCTGAGAAGTGCTATGAAGACATTTTTGAAAGGGTGACATGATGGTGACTAGGTATGGAGAGCTGTCAGGGAAGTCCCTCTGAGGAAGTAGCTTTTGAGCTGAAGCCTGAATAATGGGAAGCTAACTAAGAGTACCCTTGGATCCATTGCCCCTGGAGTTCTTTAGAGGTTTTTGGTGAATTTGGGGCCCATTAGTTCAGGAAGGTAGCTGACTTTTACAGTCCCCACTTATCAATCAGGTCTCTTAAGCAGACAAGTTCCAACACGCAAAGTAAATATTGATTTGTCCTTTCACCCCCCCCCCATCCCCCTGGGGTTTTAGTCTCAAACACAAAAGCAAGGACTAAGCATATTTCTTTAGGATTAAGAGCAGCATTTAGCTGTTGGCATATTGTCTGGGATAAAAGCCCTAAAACTGCAATGGCCGAGACCAAATTTGGAGTAATTTAAGTCCCTACCATTTGAATTTAATTCCTTTGAAAATAATTTCCAAAACCTTTTCAGAAAAACTTAAAGTAAATTTTCCCCAGTAATACTCTGGGCCATTGCTGAGTACTGGAGGCAGGGAAACCAGGCCCTGGATCCAACCATTAGGTGGGCTGTATTGGTGTCTCTCAAGGTCTGTAGAGCATCACATCAGGAGGACTAAGAAATGGGACCCCAAGGCCAGCAGAATGGCAGAGCAACTGGCTGCCCTAGGAGAAAGCCGTCTTTCCCTCTGAAACATAAAAAGGAAGATTTTCTATAGATTGAAGAGAATTTGAAGAGAATGGAGGCCCTGGGTGGTGCAAACAGTTAACATGCTCACCTGCTAACTGAAAGGTTGGTGGTTCAAGTCCACCCAGAGGCACCTCAGAAGAAAAGCCTGGAGATCTACTTCTGAAAGATCAACCATTGAAAAACCCTGTAGAGTACAGTTTTATCCTGACACACGTGGGTGGCCGTGAATACAGATCAGTTTGGAAGCAACTGGTTACTGGTAGGAAAGAATGGTCTCAAGAAGAGTCAGCCAGTTAAATTAGGAATGATGAAAAGTTTACAAAAGGAACACACCATTCTCACCCTAGCTAACCAAAGGTTTTTTCCTCTTCTTTCCTTCCCCAGGAGAGGGAGTGGCTCATTTTTCTTGGGCCTTTGGCTGATAATTCCACAATGACACTCTTTGTATTCTGTCTCTCTGGCTTGTCATTTGTTTTCCCATAAATAGTTATTTGATTTTATTTCAAAATGACCTTCTTTTTGACTGTGAAGACAAATCAGATAAAATTTAGGTATATGCAAATAAGCATATATAAATTAAATATGAAAACTATCATTAAAATATTTTTAAATTTAAGATTCTTTCCTTTTTAAAAACAACTGTATTGAGGTATACGTGACATGCAATAAGCTGCAGGTATATAAAGTGTACAATTAGATAGTTTTGACAGGGGTATGTTCGTGTTTTGGTTAGGTGCCTTAGAGTCAATTTTGACTCATAGCAACGCTAAGTGACAGAGTAGAACTGCCCCATATGGTTTTCTAGTAGTCTTTACCGGAGCAGATCACCAGGTCTTTTTCCTGTGGAGGCACTGGGTAGGTTCAAACTGCCAACCTTTTGGTTAGCAGCCAAGCTCTTAACCACTGCACCACCAGGGCCCCTTTGACATAAGTATGTTGTTGTTGTGTGCCATCAATTCCAACTCATAGCAACACTACAGGACAGAGTAGAACTGCCCCTACTTCCTAGGCTGTAGTCTTTACAGGATCCCATTGACAGTTCTTTTCTCCCAGGGAGCAAGCTGGTGGGTTTGAACCACTCCTCTGAGTTAGCGGTGAGCACTTAACAATTACACCACCAGGGCTCCTTTGACATAGGAATACATCTGTGAAATTATCACTGCAATCAAGAGAGTGAATAGATCCATACACCAGAAATTATATGTGTTGGGGGTAGGGGTTAGATATGTTCACCCTGAGTTTTGACCTCTTGTTCCCAGCTCACAAGTTTGTCCTCTGAATAATGAAAGAAGATGAGTCATTCATTAAAAAAATTTTCTATAAAAGTGGGCAGGAAAAAAAAAACACAACTTCCCACTCACTTGACTGGTGATCAGTAGCTCATTTATCTAAATTATGTCACTATGCTGTCACTTCTCTTTCATTGTTCACAAGGCTCAGCTAGAATGCAAAGGACTGGGAAGAGCGCCCAGCTGGTGTCCCAGGCCAGCTCTTGGCTCCCTGTATGGGAGCAGGAGAGGGTTTCTGTCCTTAGTTCCCTAACAGGCCTGCCCCTCAGCAGTCCATTTTCATTGGGTACCAAAGTCATTCAGCCCAGAGCTGTCAGGCAGAGTTCCTTCTCTACCTCTGACATCTAAACCTTCCTTATGGTATAAGAGGAAGATTTATCCTTCATTTTAAAGGCAGCCTCCCCTCCTAGTGTCTCACCACTGCTCAATGATATTTTTTTTAACACCTGTTAGGTGCCAGGTACTCTTCTAGGCTCTTGCAATATAAAACAAAAAAACCCACTGCCATCGAGTCGATTCCGACTCATAGTGACCCTACAGGGCAGAGCAGAACTGCCCCACAGAGTTTCCAAGGAGCACCTGGTGGATTCAAACTGCCAGCCTCTTAGTTAGCAGCCGTAGTCCTTAACCACTATGCAACCAGGGTTTCCCTCACAACATAGCAGAAGTCAGAACAGGTAGAAATCCCTGCCTTCATGAGCTTACATCCTAGTTAAGCAGAGAAACTAAAAGTTAAATTCCACAAATCTCTCTTTCCTCTCTCATCTTCAAGAATTTTCCGAGTTACTTTCTGTCTGCCCTCAAAGATAAATAGGAAATCCTTACCCTAAGCCTTTTGCAACTTGTAGCTGCCGTCCTATTTCTTTCCTTTCTATTTGTCATTTCTTGAGTTGAGTAGTTTATACCCAACGGTTCCAAGTCCTCTTGTCTATCCCCTGCAGTTGAACTAGGAAACTAAACTCAGTCCTCTTTCTACTTAAAGTTTTCAAGGCTATGACCTTTCAAAAACAGATCACCAGGCCTGTCTTCCAAGGCACCTCAGGATGAGTTCAAACTGCCAAACTTTTGGCTGGTAAAGTAGAGCCCTTAACTATTTATGTTGTTGTTAGGTGCCATCCAGTTATTTCCAACTCACAGTGAAAACAGAACAAAACACTGCCTGGTCCTGTGCCATCCTCATGATTATTGTTATGCTTGAGCCCATTGTTGCAGCCACTGTGTCAATCCATCTCATTAAGAGTCGTCTTCTTTTTTGCTGACCCTATGTTTTACCAAGCATGATGTCCTTCTCCAGGGACTGGTCCCTCCTGATAACATGTCCAAAGTAAGTAAGACGAAGTTTTGCCATCCTTGCTTCTAAGGAGCATTCTGACTGTACTTCTTCCAAGCAGATTTGTTCATTCTTCTGGCAGTCCATGGTATAGTCAATACTCTTTGCCAACACCATAATTCAATGGCATCAATTCTTCTTTAGTCTTCCTTATTGTCCAGCTTTCCCATGTATATGAGGCAATCGAAAACACCACAGCTTAGGTAAGGCACATCTTAGTCCTGTCTATCAGTTTGTCATACTGTGGTGGCTTGTGTGTTGCTATGATGCTGGAAGCTATGCCACCGGTATTTGAAATACCACAGGGTCACCGATGGGGGACAGGTTTCAGTTCAGCCTCCAGGCTAAGGCAGACTAGGAAGAAGGACTTGGCGAGCTACTTCTGAAAAAAATTAGCCAGTGAAAACTTTACGGATAGCAGTGAAACGTTGTAACCATTTATATATGTAGAGAGAGGGAAAGAGAGATTTATTTCAAGAAATCGGTTTACGCGATTGTGAGAGCTGGCAAATCCAAAATCCGTAGGCCAGGCAATGGGTTGAAAACTCCACAGAAAAGCTATGTTTACAGTCTCAAGGCAGAATGCTCCTTTGGGAAAGCAGTTTTTGAACTTAAAATCTTCAACTGATTGGATTACACTCACCCACATTATAGATGGTAATCTGCTTTACTTAAGGCAAACTAATTTTTTAAAAATAATTATTTTATTTATTTTTTATTGTTGAAAATATACACAGCAGAACATATACCAATTCAACAATTTCTATGTGTACATTTGTGTTAGTCATCTAATGCTGCTATTACAGAAATACCATAAGTGGATGGCTTTAACAAGGAGAAATTTATTCTCTCACAGTCTAGTAGGTTAGAAGTCCAAATTCAGGGCTTCAGCTCCAGGAGAAGGCTCTCTTCGTTGGCTCTGGAGAAAGGTCCTTGTCCTCGATCTTCCCCTGGTTTAGGAACTTCTCAGGTATAGGGACCCTGGGTCCAAAGGATGCACTCTGCTTCTGGTGCTTCTTTCTTGGTAGTATGAAGTCCCTATCTCTCTGCTTGCCTCCCTTTCCTTTTATCTCTTGAGAGATAAAAGATGGTACAAGCCACACCTCAAGGAAACTCCCTTTACACTAGATCAGGGAGGTGACCTGAGTAAGGGTGGTGTTATAATCCCACCCTAATGCTCTTAACATAAAATTACGATCACAAAATGGAGGACAACCACACAATACTAGGAATCATGGCCTAATCAAGTTGATACACACAGCTTGGGGGGACATAATTCAATCCATGACAACATTGATTATATTTTCCAATTATATTCACCAAATTGTTAAACCATTCTCACCTTCCTTTTCAGAATTGTTCCTTCCCGTTAGCATGAACTCACTCTTTCCATTAACATGAACTCACTGCCCCCTAAGCTACCTACGTAACCTTTTGAATGTAAAGGAGCTCTGGTTGAGGCAGTGGCTAAGCATTTGGCTACTAACCCACAAGCCACTCTGAGGGAGAAAAGACCTGGCAATCTGCTCCTGTAGAGATTACAGACTTGGAAACCCTATGGGGCAGTTCTGCACTGTCCTTTAGGGTCCCTGTGGGTCAGAATCCACTGGAGGGCAAAGGATTGGTACTGTTTGGTATGCAAACTCAAAGCCTCAGGAAAGAAGGATTGGAGCAAGAGGGGGAATGGGATATGGATCTAAACTCTGCTGTTTGCTGATTCCGTATCCTGGACAGGGCTAGCTCAGATAGGGTTTTGCTCTCATTAAAAAAAAAAAAACAACAAAAACAAGGCCTGTTACAGTTGAGTCGAATCTGACTCATGGCAACCCCATGTGTTACAGAGTGGAACAGCTCCATATAGTTTTCTTGGCTGTAATCTTCAAGGAAGTAGAAAACCAGGCCTTTCTTCTGTGGTGCCATTAGATAGGTTTGAACTACAATCTTTAGGTTAGTTATTAAATGTAAACCATGTGTGCCATCCAGGGACCTTTTCCTCTCCTTTGTCAGTGTAAATTGACATGGTATGAAAATAATAAAAAAACGTACTCTCAGGGGAGGGATGGGGAAGAAAAATTACTAACTGAACAGTAGACGAGTGTTACTTTTGGAGAAGAGAAAGACAACACACTATATAGGGAAGTCAGTACAACTTGAACAAAGTGAAGTCATAGAAGCTTCTTAGATACAATCCAAACACCTTGAGGAACCGAGTTACTACGTTAAGGACTGGGGACCATGGTCTCAGGGTGCATCTAGGTCAACTGAGGTAACGTAGTTCATAAAGAATATGTTCTACAACCTACTTTCGTGAGTCACGTCTGGGGTCTTAAAAGTTTGCGAGATGTCATCTAAGATGCATCTATTGGTCTCATCCCATCTGGAGCAAAGGAGAATGAAGAAAAACAAAGACATAAGGAAAATATTAGTCCAAAGGACTAATGGACCACATGAACAACAGCTTCCACCTGCCTGAGCCCAGAAGAACTAAATGGTGCCAGCTACCACCACCAATCACTGTGACAGGGATCACAATAAAGGGTCCCAGACAGAGCAGGAGGAAAATGGAGAACAAAATTCATATTCACAAAAAAAGACCAGACTTACTGATCTGACAGATACTAGAACTCCCAGGGCTATGGCCCCCAGACACCCTGCTATCTCACTCTTGAAGTCCACCTTTCAGCCAAAGATTAGACAGGCCTACGAAATGAACAATAACACAGGCGAGGAGCGTGCTCTTTACTTCCATCAAGTATATGAGATCAAATGAGCAATTCCTGCCCAAAAGCAAAGACGAGAGGGCAGGAAGGGACAGGAGAACTGGACAACAAATGGACACAAAGAACCCAGGGTGGAAAAAGTAAGGGGGAGAGTGCTGACACATTGGAGGGATTACAACCAATGTCACAAAACAATTCGTGTATAAACTTCTAAATGAAAAACGAATTTGAGTTGTAAAGTTTCACCTAAAGCAGAATAAAATTCAAAAGAAAAGCTGTACACTCAACCATCACAGTCAGGAGGAGTCTAAGAAGACAGGGCAAATAAACATTATGTGGTATCCTGGATGGGATCCTGAGACAGAAGAAGGACATTAGTAAAAACTAAGGAAATCTGAATTTAGTATGGACTTTAGTTAACAAAAAGGATCCGTTAGTTGTGACATGAACCATTCTAGCGTTAAGATGTTAGTAATAGCAGAAACTTCATTTTGGGTATAAGAAGATTTTCTGTACCACTTTGGAACTTTTCTGTAAATCTAAACTAGTCTTAACATTTTTATTTAAAAAAAAAAAAAAGGAGTATGTTCTAGTGAATTCTTGATTTTGAAACTTCGGCTCTCTAAGCACTTGGGGAAGAACATATTATTGGGAGGATTCCTGCTAGAGGCGCCTGGTAAGGACACTACTGTTATCCCCCCAAGGAGTCTCTGTGTGGTGCAAACAGTTAAGCACTCGGCTGCTACCTGAAAGTTTGGAGGCTTGAGTTGTGTGAGAATTCTAAAATAGAGGCACCTGACTTGTATCAGAATAATCAGCCCAGGTCTGAGCCCCGATTCCATCTTAGGTTTTGCTTATTGACCCAGCAACCATCGAAACCTTAGTCAGACTTAAGTACATAACAAAGGAAACATTTTTCTCTGTGGTTAAACAGAAAATATGGAAAGAATGTTCCTAAGGGAGGGTCTTGACACAAGACCCTTATCAGAAACCCCCACAGTAGCCCTGAGGAAATGTTTAAAGATAATTACTCTATGACCACCCTGTCAAACCCCCCTTTAGTTAGTCGTGTATCTAAACTAACCAATCCAAATAGCCCACATTCATGTTTCCAATCAATCACTATAAAGCCCCTGCTTTGAGTTGTCCCACCTCCTGCTTACCTAATCTTGCAACTTCCAATCAAAATGTTGTATTTTAGCTCATAAAAATGCTTCTGTAACTCCACCATTTTGGAACCTTTGGTTTCCCTTTGTGAGGTCAGCTATGTCCCCAGTTCAAACTGTCTTGAACCTTTCATAAATCTCTTCACTTTAATTTTATTTATTTACTTTTTAATTGTGCTTTAGGTAAAAGTTTACAGCTCAAGTTAATTCCTCGTACAAAAATTTACACACATATTGTTATATAACTGTGATAGCATACTCCCCCTTTCCACTCCAGGTTTCCCATGTCTATTCAACCAGTTCCTATCCCTTTCTGCCTTCTCATCTCACCTCCAGATAGGAGCTTCCCATTTAGTCTCCTGTATCTACTTGAACTAAGAAGCACACTCTTCACAAGTATTATTTTATGTTTTATAGACCTGCCTAATCTTTGAACAGTTGGCTTTGGGAATGGCTTTAGTTCTGAGTTAACAGAGAGTCTGGAAGCCATCTCTTCTGGGGTTCCCCTAGTCTCAGTCAGACCATTAAGTCTGACCTTTTTATGTGAATTTGAGCTCTGCACCCCGGTTTTCTCCTGCTCCATCAGGGACTCTGTTTTGTTTTCCCTGTCAGGGCAGTCATTGGTGGTAGCCAGGCACCATCTACTTCTTCTGGTCTCAGGCTAATGGAGTCTCTGGTTTATGTGGCCCTTCCTGTCTCTTGGGCTGATATTTTCCTTGTGTCTTCATTATCCATTATTGATGAGTTGGGAGCAATTGTTGCATCTCAGATGGCTGCTCACTAGCTTTTAAGACCCCAGATGCCACTCAACAAAGTGGGATGCAGAACATTTCCTTAATAAACTTTGTTATGCCAATTGACCTAGATGTCTCCTGAAACCATGGTCCCCAGATCCCCGCTCTTGCTACTCTGTCCCTTGAAGTGTTTGATTGTGTTCAGGAAACTTTTTGGCCTTTAGTTTAGTGCGTTTGTACTGACCTCCCCCGTATTGTATGTTGTCCTTCCCTTCACCTCAGATAACTCTTGGCTACTACCTAGTTAGTGAATTCCCATCTCCCTCCCTCCCTACCCTGGTAACCATCAAAGAATGTTTTCTTCTGTGTTTAAGCCTGTCGTTGAATTCTTATAATAGTGGTCTCATACAATATTTGTCCTTTTGCGACTAATTTCACTCAGCATAATGCCTTCCAGATTCATCCATGTTGTGACATGTATTGCAGATTCATCATTGTTCTTTATCATTGTGTAGTACTTTATTGTGTGAATATACTACAATTTGTTTATCCATTCATCCGTTTGATGGGAACCTAGGTTGTTTCCATCGTTTTGCTCTTGTGAACAGTGCTGCAAGAAACATGGGTGTGCATATATCTATTTCTGTGATGGCTCTTATTTCTCTAGGATATATTGCAAGGAGTGGGATTGCTGGATCCTATGGTTCTCTGTTTATAGCTTTTTAGAGAAAGTGCCAAATCGATTTCCAAAGTGGTTGTACCATTATACATTCCCACCAGCAGTGTATAAGTGTTCCAGTCTCTCTACAACCTCTCCAACATTTATTACTTTGTGTTTTTTGGATTAATGCTAGCTTTGTGGGGGTGAATGGTATCTCGCTGTAGTTTTGATTTGCATTTCTATAATGGCTAATGATTGTGAGCATTTCCCCATGTTAGGCATCTGAACGTATTCTTTGGTGAAGTGTCTGTTCATATCCTTTGCCCATTTTTTAATGTGATTATTTGTCTTTTTGTTGTTGAGGTTTTGCTGTATCTTGTACATTTTAGAGATCAGACCCTTGTCAGGTATGTCTTAGCCAAAAATTTTTTCCTAGTCTGTAGGTTGTCTTTTTATTCTTTTGGTGAAGTCTTTTGATGAGCATAAGCATTTGATTTCAGGAGCTCCCAGTTATCTAGCTTCTCTTCTGGTATTTGTGCATTGCTGGTAATGTTTTGTGTTCTGTTTATACCATGTATTAGAGCTCCTAGTGTTGACCCTATTTTTTCTTCCATGATCTTTATCGTTTTAGAATTTATATTTAGGTTTTTGATCCATTTTGAGTTAGCTTTTGTGCATGGTGTAAGGTATGGGTGTTGTTTCATTTTTTTGCAGATGGATATTCAGTTATGCCAGCACCATTTGTTAAAGAGACTGTCTTTTCCCCATTTGACTGACTTTGGGCCTTTGTCAAATATCAGCTGCTCATAGGTGGGAGAATTCACGTCTGGATTCTCAATTCTGTTCCATTGGTCTATGTACCTGTTGTTGGACCAGTACCAGGCTGTTTTGACTACTATGGTGGTATAATATGTTCTAAAATCAGGCAGCGTGAGGCCTCCCACTTTGTTCTTCTTCTTCAGTAATGCTTTGCTTATCCAGGGCCTCTTCCCTTTCCAAATAAAGTTGGTGATTTGTTTTTCCATCTCATTAAAATATGTCGTTGGAATTTGGATTGGCATTGCATTGTATCTGTGTAGATTGCTTTGGGTAGAATAGACATTTTCACAGTGTTGAGTCTTCCTATCTATGAGTAAGGTATATTTTTCCACTTGTCTCGGTCTCTTTTGGTTTCTTGCAGTAGTGTCTTATAGTTTTCTCTGTGTAGTTCTTTTATGTCTCTGGTTAGATTTATTCCTAGAAATTTTATCTCCTTGAGGGCTCTTGTAAATGGTATTGATTTGGTGATTGCCTCTTCAAAGTTCTCTTTGTTGGTGTAGAGCAATCCAACTGATTTTTGTATGTTTAGCTTGTATCCTGATACTCTGCTGAATTCTTCTATTAGTTCCAGTAGTTTTCTTATGGATTCTTCAGGGTTTCCTGTGTATAAGATCATATCATCTGGAAATAGGGATACTTTCACTTCTTCCTTACCAGTTTGAATGCCCTTTATTTCTTTTTCTAGCCTAATTGCTCTAGCTAGGACCTCTAGCACAATGTTGAATAAGAGTGGTGATAAAAGACACCCTTGTCTGGTTCCTGTCCTCAAGAGGAATGCTTTCAGACTGTCTCCATTTGGAGCAATGTTGGCTGTTGGCTTAGTATAAATGCCCATTATTATGTTGAGGAATTTCCCTTCTATTCCTGTTTTGCTGAGTTTTTCTAGCCTAAAAAAAATTTTTTTTTAATTGCTCTGGCTAGGACCTCTAGCACAATGTTGAATAAGAATGGTGATAAAAGGCATCCTTGTCTGGTTCTTGTCCTCAAGAGGAATGCTTTCAGACTCTCCATTTGGAGCAATGTTGGCTGTTGGCTTAGTATAAATGCCCATTATTATGTTGAGGAATTTCCCTTCTATTCCTGTTTTGCTGAGTTTTTGTCTTGAATGGATGTTCTTGTTGTTGTTGTTGTTAGGTGTCATTGAGCCAATTCCGACTCATAGTGACCCCATGCACAACAGAATGAAACACTGCCCAGTCCTGTGCCATGCTTACAGTCATTGTTGCTTGAGCTCACTGTTGCAGACACTGTGCCAATCCACCTCATTGAGGGTCTTCCTCTTTTCCACTGACTCTGTACTTTGCCAAGCATGTGTCTTTCTACAGGGACTGATGCCTCCCAACAACATGTCCAAAGTATGTAAGACACAGTCTCGCCATCCTTGCTTCTAAGGAGCATTCTGGTTGCACTTCCTCCAAGATAGTTTTGTTCGTTCTTTTGGCAGTCCATGGTATATTCAATATTCTTCGCCAACACCACAATTTGAAGGCATCAATTCTTCTTCGGTCTTCCTTACTCATTGTCCAGCTTTCATGCACATGTGATGCAATTGAAAATACCGTGGCTTGAGTCAGGCACACCTTAGTCTTCAAGGTGACATCTTTGCTCTTCAACACTTTAAAGAGGTCCTTTGCAGCAGATTTACCCAATGCAATGTATCTTTTGATTTCTGAACTGCTGCTTCCATGAGCATTGATTGTACAACCAGGTAAAATGAAATCCTTGACAGCTTCAATCTTTTCTTCGTTTCACATGATGTTGCTTATTGGTCCAGTTGTGAGGATTTTGTTTTCTTTATGTTGAGGTGCAATCCATACTGAAGGCTGTAGTCTTTGATCTTCATTAGTAAGTGCTTCAAGTCCTTTTCACTTTCAGCAAGCAAGGTTGTGTCATCTTCATAAAGCAGGTTGTTAATGAGTCTTCCTCCAATCCTGATGCCCCATTCTTCTTCATATAATCCAGCTTCTCGGATTATTTGCTCAGCATACAGATCGAATAGGTATAGTGAAAAGATACAACCCCGACGCACATCTTTCCTGACTTTAAACCAATCAGTATCCCCATGTTCTGTCCGAACAACTGCCTCTTGATCTATGTAAAGGTTCCTCATGAGCACAATTAAGTGTTCTGGAATTCCCATTCTTCGCAGTGTTATCCATAGTTTGTTATGATACACACAGTTGAACGCTTTGCATAGTCAATAAAACACAGGTAAACATCCTTCTGGTATTCTCTGCTTTCAGCCAGGATCCATCTGACATCAGCAATGATATCCCTGGTTCTGAAACCACCCTCAATTTCTGGCAGTTCCCTGTCAATATACTGCTGCAGCAGTTTTTGAATGATCTTCAGTAAAATTTTGCTTGCGTGTGATATTAATGATATTGTTCTATAATTTCCACATTCGGTTGGATCACCTTTCTTGGGAATAGGCATAAATATGGATCTTTTGCAGTCAGTTGGCCAGGAAGCTGTCTTCTATACTTCTTGGCATAGACGAGTGAGTACTTCCAGAGCGGCATCTGCTTGTTGAAATATCTCAATTGATATTCTGTCAATTCCTGGAGCTTTGTTTTTCGCCAAAGCCTTCAGAGCAGCTTGGACTTCCTTTAGTACCATCAGTTCCTGATCATATGCTACCTCTTGAAATGTTTGAACATTGACTAATTCTTTTTGGTATAATGACTCTGTGTATTCCTTTCATTTTCTTTTGATGCTTCCTGTGTCATTTAATATTTTCCCCACAGAATCCTTCATTATTGCAACTCAAGGCTTGAATTTTTTCCTCAGTTCTTTCAGCTTGAGAAACACTGAGTGTGTTCTTCCCTTTTGGTTTTCTATCTGCAGGTCTTTGCACATGTCATTATAATACTTTACTTTGTCTTCTCGAGCCGCCCTTTAAAATCTTCCATTCAGTTCTTTTACTTCGTCATTTCTTCCTTTTGCTTTAGCTGCTCGATGTTCGTAAGCAAGCTTCAGAGTCTCCTCAGACATCCATCTTGGCCTTTTCTTCCCTGTCTTTTCAATGACCTCTTCCTTTCTTCATGTATGATGTCCTTGATGTCATTCCACAACTCGTCTTGTCTTTGTTCACTAGTATTCAATATGTCTGTCCGTTTATTGTACTGTGGGGGCTTGTGTGTTGCTGTGATGCTGGAAGCCATGCTGCCTGTATTCAGATAACAGCAGGGTCACCCATGGAGGACAGGTTTCAGTTGAGCTTCCAGACTAAGACAGACTAGGAAGAGGGACCCCGCAGTCTACTTCTGAAAAGCATTAGCCAGTGAAGAGCTTATGAATAGCAGTGGAACACTGTCTGATATAGTGTTGGAAGATAAGCCCCCCAGGTCGGAAGGCACTCAAAAGATGACTGGGGAAGAGCTGCCTCCTCAAAGTAAAGTGGACCTTAATGATGTGGATGGAGTAAAGCTTTCAGGACCTTCCTTTACTGATGTGGCATGACTCAAAATGAGAAGAAACAGCCGCAAACCTCCAGTAATAATTGGAACCTAGAATGTACGAAGTATGAATCTAATGGAGATGGTCAAAAATAAAATGGAACGCATAAACATTGATAACCTAGGCATTAGTGAGTTGAAATGGACTGGTATTGGCCATTTTGAATCTGATAATCATGTAGTCTACTATGTTGGGAATGACAACTTGAAGAGGAATGGTGTTGCATTCATCGTCAAAAAGAACGTTTCAAGATCTATCCTGAAGTACAACGCTGGCAGTGATAGGATAATATCCATACGCCTACAAAGAATGCCAGTTAATACGACTATTATTCAAATTTACCCACCAACCACTAAGGCCAAAGACAAAGAAGTAGAAGCTTTTTATCAGCTGTTGCAGTCTGAAATTGATTGAACATGCAATCGGGATGTGTTGATAATTACTGGTGTTTGGAACGCAAAAGTTGGAAACAAAGAAGAAGGATGAGTAGTTGGAAAATATGGCCTTGGTGATAGAAAAAATGCCAGATATCAAATGATAGAATTTTGCAAGACCAACGACTTCTACATTGCAAATACCTTCTTTCACCAACATAAACAGTGACTATACACATGGACCTCACCAGATGGAACACACAGGAGTCAAATGGACTACATCTGTGGAAAGAGAGGATGGAAAAGCTCAATATCAGCAGTCAGAACAAGGCCCGGGGCCAACTGTGGAACAGACCATCAATTGCTCATATGCAAAGTCAAGGAAACCCTGGTGGCGTAGTGGTTAAGTGCTACCGCTGCTAACCAAGAGGTCGGCAGTTTAAATCCACCAGGCCCTCCTCAGAAACTCTATGGGGCAGTTCTACTCTTTCCTATAGGGTCACTATGAGTCGGAATTGACTCGATGGCAGTGGGTTTGGTTTTGGGTTTTTTGAAGTTCAAGTTGAAATTGAAGGAAATCAGAGCAAGACCATGAAAGCCAAAATGTGACTTTGAGTATATCCCACCTAAATTTAGAGACCAACTCAAGAATAGACTTGACGTATTGCATACTAGTGACCGAAAGCTAGACAAGTTGTGGAATGACATCAAGGGCATCATACATGAAGAAAGCAAGACGTCATTGAAAACACAGGAAAGAAAGAACGGGTGTTGGACTTTGTCAAATGCCTTTTCTGCATCAATTGATAAGATCATGTGATTCTTATCTTTTGTTATACGATAGATTACATTGCTGTTTTTCTAACATTGAACCATCCCTGCATACCTGGTATGAATCCCCCTTGGTCATGGTGAATTACTTTTTTGATACGTTGTTGAATTCTATTGGCTAGAATTTTGTTGACGATTTTTGTGTCTATGTTCACGAGGGATATTGGTCTGTAGTTTTCTTTTTTTGTGGTGTCTTTATCTGGTTTTGGTATCAGGGTTATGCTGGCTTCATAAAATGAGTTTGAGAGTATTCCATCCTTTTCTATGTTCTGAAATATCTTTAGTAGTAGTGGTGTTAACTCTTCTCTGAAAGTTTGGTAGAATTCTCCAGTGAAACCGTCAGGGCCAAGGCTTTTTTTGGGGGGTGGGGGGAGTTTTTAAATTACCTTTTCAATCTCTTCTTTTTTTATAGGTTTATTTAGTTGTTCTACCTCTGTTTGTGTTAGTTTAGATAGGTAGTGTTTCTAGAAATTTGTCCATTTCCTCTAGGTTTTCAAATTTGTTGGAGTACAATTTTTCATAGTATCCTGTTACGATTCTTTTAATTTCAGTTGGGTCTGTTGTGATATTGTTCATCTCATTTCTTATTCAGGTTATTCGCTTTCTCTCCTGTTTTTCTTTTTTCGTTTTGGCCAGTGGTTTATCGATTTTGTTGATCTTTTCAAAGAACCATCTTTTGGTCTTGTTAACCCTTTCAATTGTTTTTCTGTTCTGTATTTCATTTATTTCTGCTATAATTTTTATTATTTCCTTTCTTCTGGTGCCCATGGGCTTCTTTTGCTGCTTTCTTTCTATTTGTTCAGGAACCCTGGTGGCATAGTCGTTAAGAGCTACAGCTAGTAACCAAAAGATTGGCAGTTCAAATCCACCAGGCACTCCTTTGAAACTCTATAGGGTGGTTCTACTCTGTCCTATAGGGTTGTTATGAGTCGAAATTGACTCTACAGCAACGGGTTTGGTTTTGATTTTGGGTTTTTTTCTATTTGTTTGAGTTGTAGGGTTAATGTTTTAATTTTGGCCCTTTCTTTTTTTTTTGGATGTGTGCATTTATTGCTATAAATTGACCTCTGAGCACTCTTTTTGCTGCATTCCAAAGGTACTGGTAGAATGTGTTTTCATTCTTATTTGATTCTATGAATTTCTTTATTCCATCTTTGATTTCTTCTATAACCGAATAGTTCTGGAGCAAGGTGTTGTTCAGTTTCCATGTGTTTGATTTTTTTTCCTTGCTTTTTCTGTTACCAATCTCTACTGTATGGCTTTATGGTCAGAAAAGATGCTTTTAATATTCTGATGTTTTTGGGTTCTGTTAAGGCTTGCTTTGTGGCCTAATATGTGGTCTATTCTGGAGAATATTCCATGTGCATTGGAAAAGAAAGTACACTTGGGTACTGTTGGGTGGAGTGTTCTGTATATGTCTATGAGATCAAGTTGGTTGATTGTGGCATTTAGATCTTCCGTCTCTTTATTGAGCTTCTTTCTGTCCTTCACCAAAAGTGGTATGTTGCAATTTCCTTTTATTGTGGAGCAGTCTATCTCTCTTTTCAGTGCTGTTAGAGTTTGGTTTATCTATTTTGGAGCCCTGTCCTTGGGTGCATAAGTATTTATTATGGTTACTTCCTCCTGGTATATTGATCCTTTAATCATTATATGGTGTCCTTTCTTATCCTTTGTGGTGGATTTTGCTTTAAAATCTATTTTGTCAGAAATTAATATTGCCACTCCTGCTCTTTTTTGATTGTTGTTTGCTTGATATATTTTTTCCCATTCTTTGAGTTTTAGTTTGTATCTTTGATTCTTAGGTGTGTCTTTTGTAGGCAGCATATAGACAGATCATTTTTTTTATCCATTCGCCACTCGCTGTCTTTTTATTGGTGCATTTAGTCCGTTTACATTCACTGTAATTATTGATAAGTATGAGTTTAGTGCTGTCATTTTTATTTGTGTGTGTGTGTGTGTTGTTGACAGTTTCTTTTTTCCACTTAATTTTCTGTTCTGAGTCATTTTTCTTTATGTATTTTCTTCTCATCTTTTTCATTGTTGTTGATTTTGTATTTGCTGAGTCTTTATGTATTTCTTGTTTTTTACTTTCGTGGGTAGGATTGTTCATTTCCTTTGTAGTTACCTTAATACTTACCTCTATTTTTCTATGTTTAAACCAGTCTTTTCTTTCTTGATATTACCTTAACTTCTTCTCCATGTGAAAGTGCTATGACAATATGATTTATTCCCTCTTTATTGTTTTAATATTGTCATCTTTTACATATTGACATCTCTGTTTTCCTCCTTTCAGTGTTTTAGCATCAGTTTATTTTTGTGACTTCCCTATCTGGGTTGATATCTGGTTGTTCTGTCTTGGGTTCTAGCCTTGGGTTGTTTCTGATGTTACTGATTTTCTAACCAGGGAACTCCTTTAGCATTTCTTGCAATTTTGCTTTGTTTTTACAAATGCCCTAAACTTCTGTTTATCTGGAAATGCCCTAATTCCACCATCGTATTTGAGAGACAGTTTCCCTGGATATATAATTCTTGGCTGGCAATTTTTTCCTCTGAGGCTTTTATATGTTATCCTGTTGCCTTCTTGCCTGCATGGTTTCTGCTGAGTAGTTAGAGTTTTGTCTTATTGACTCTCCTTTGTAGATGACTTTTCATTTATCCCTAGATGCTCTCAAAATTCTCTGTTTATCTTTGGTTTTGGCAAGTTTGATTATAATATGCCTTGGTGACTTTCTTTTGGGGTCTACCCTGTGTGGGATTTGATGAGTTTCTTGGAAAGCTATCTTCTCATCTTTCCCGATACCAGGGAAGTTTTCTGCCAACAAAAGTTCCACAATCCTCTCTGTATTTTCTGTTATCCCCCCCTGTTCTGGTACTCCCATCACTTGTAGGTTATTCCTCTTGATAGAGTCCCACAGAATTCTTAGAGTTTCTTCTCCTTTTTTTAATTCTTTTATTTCATTTTTCCTCAAATAAGTTGTTGTCAAATGCTTTATCTTCAGTCTTGCTAATTCTAACTTCCATTGCCTCTATTCTGCTCTTCTGACTTTCTGTTGAGTTAACTAATTCTGAATTTTTATTGCTATTCTTTTGGATTTCTGTTTGCTGACTCTCTATGGATTCTTGTACCTTGTCAAATTTGTCGTTATGCTCTTGTATAACCTTCTTAAGTTCCTCTGTTGCTTTGTCTGTGTGTTCCTTGGCTTGGTCTGCATTTTGCCTGATTGCTTTCCTGACCTCTTGAAGAGCTCTGCATATTAATCTTTTTAAGTCTACCTCTGGTAATCCCAAGAAATTATCTTTCTCCAGGAGGTTTCTTAGTTCTTTGTTTTGGTTGCTTGCTGAAGCCATCATGGTCTGCCTCTTTGTATGATTTGATATTGACTATTTTTTTTATTGTCTTCAAGTCATCAATAAGTTATTACATTTATTTATTTTATGTTTGCTTACTGTGTCCTAGCTTCTTGTTTTCTTTGGCTTTTCATGTGTGCTACTTTGATTGTTGGCATCTTTGAAGCTCTCATGTCCTGTCATCAGGTGGTCAGAGCTGTTACTAGGTATGTGACCCCAGGAGATTTTTTTTTTTTACTTTTTTTGTGTAGATTCAGGTCAGGTGTCCAGGTCATCGGTCACTGAGTGTGTGGTACAGGCTTTCCTACAATCCTAGTTGGGTAGAGCTATGTAGGGGTGATTGGAGTAGGCAGAGGTGTCTGGCTGCACTATGGGGTTATATCCTGAGCAAAGTGGGTAGCTGGTGGCTTCCCCTGAGTGCCTGGGTGGAAGGGGTGTCCCTGTTCCCTACAGCGAATAGGTGGGTGGGTTTTGCAGCCAGACTTTGGGCACCCAATGCTGTTGGCTCTAAAACCTGGGAGGCATCGCTTATTCTCAGACCCCTGTCTCAGGTGGTTAGGTGGAGTGGGTGGAGCCACCAGTTCTCAGCCCCTGATGTGGGTAGATGAGGACCTTGCTTAATGGGCAAGGCAGTGTCAAACGTCACAGATCTACCCCTCCCCCTTAACTGTTGCAGTTGAAAATAGGCTTCAGGTCTATACCCCATTGTACTATGCTAATGAGGGCCTATGCTGTTGAAATGGGCCCACGCCGGTCTATGCAGGGGTGAAAGGCATTCACAGTCCATGGATCCCTTATGCCTGTGCCTAGGCAAAGGGACTGTGCCTGCCTCGAGTTCCCAGCTAAGGGAAGCTGGCAGATTATTTTTTCTTGTTTGTTAATTTGTTCCCTCTCCACAGCTGTGGCTCAGAGCATGTGACAGGTCCCACTTCTGGCCCAAGGGGCACGACAATGCTGAAGCCAGATGGGGACCCAGACCAGAGCAGGGAGGGGTAGATAAATGGGGAGAGGTAATTCCCGGGGGGGAAGGATATTTTTGATCCCGTGTTGTAAGGTCAGTAGTTCAAATCCACCAGGCGCCCCTTGGAAACCATATGGGGCAGTTCTACTCTGTTCTACAGGGTGGCTATGAGTTGGAATCGACTCGACGGCAACGGGTTTTTTTGGTTTGTGTTGTAGGTTAGACCTTTCACTTATCTTTCACAGAATCAGCACCACTTCTCCCTGGTTCCAGACACTAGAGCAGACTCTCCACCTCTTGGTTTCTCCCTGTGTGGAAAACACATCCCAAGTGCTATTGCTTGCCTCAGACCTCACACGCCATCCCATTCTGCATGCAGGGTGCCAGACAGGATGGGTCTGGCAAATCTTCGCTCCCTCTGAACTGCCTCTCCCCCCGCCATCACTCAGTTTTACCCCTCAACTTTGTCTTTGATGTTCGGGGCTCCTAGATTTTCAGGCTTGTTTTTTCAGGCTTTGTTGTAAGAGGGACCACAGGAAGTGTCTGACTACTCTGCCATCTCGGCCCCTCCTCTCTCTTTGCTTTTACTCATTGACAGAGTCCCTCCAGAGGCATCTCAGAAGAAAGGCCTGGCAACCAACTTCCAAAAAAATCAACCTTTAAAACCGTTTGTCTGACTTTTGCTTCACAGGAATCAGCTTTGCACCGGTGCTGATGGTGATTATCTCTCCTCCCCCTTCTGTAGTTAGAGGAAGTCAGATATCCCTGTGCTTCCATTTTTACAGTTGGTGTCAGAAGCTGGATTCATTGCAGTGGCTCTAGACTCATGGAAGCATGGGACTTTGTAAGAGAAAGGACCAAAGGGTGTGGGAAGTGAAACTATTGATTATTAGATGGTTACTTTGGTTGTTGTTATCTGTAATGGCTGAAAGAAAAGCACAAGATGTTATGCTGGAGGAGCAGATGGGAAAATGGAGTGGCTTGGGGCAAAAGCCAGGTGGGTTAAAGATGATTAATAGAGGGCCAGGGTTTTCTGGTTCCACTCTGTCATTGTCCCAAGGCCATATGCAAATGAATGCTAAGATAGTTAAGGAGTGGAGAAGAGTAGGTGAAACTGGAATGTTTTAAAAAGGTTTATGTGTTTATTTGAGTGTGGTTAAGAGCTCAGGTTGCTAACCAAAAGGTCAACAGCTTGAATCCACCAGCTGCTCCTTGGAAACCCTATGGGGCAGTTCTACTCTGTCCTACAGGGTCACTATGACTGAAAAGCAACAGGTTTGGTTTTTTGGTTTATTTTATGAATATTGAATGTTTCTCCTACCTAGTGTTGTAAAACAGACCTAAATGTATGAAGGAAATGAATATTGGGTATTCAGAGAGCTTGGAACTCTGCCTTCAGCCAATACTTGATTGAATATGCTAAAAGGGAAACTAGGACTTGCCCTAAAGAAACACAAGCTGTTGGTTTGCAGTAGCCCTGTGTATAGAGTATTGGGGGCTTAGGTTAAAAACCTGAGCCTCACCCAGAATCAGTCCAGTCAGGAAATTTGCATTTGAAAAGACATGCAGATCCACCTAAAACTGCTGAGAGAGTAGGAAATTCGCATTCGAAGTAAGGACCTGCAAGGAAAAAAATGGCTTTTGCTTCTTGAACTTCAAGCAAGTGGTGTATCAAGGCAGGAAAAGTCAGTGTCCATCACAAGAACTCCCTTCCAGTCCTGGAAGTTAAAGTAACCCAGTGAGTAGACAGCCTGGTATGCTCACTTGAGGAGTGGAAGTAGCGGAGGTGCAGCAACAAAGAAATGTGCTGAGTTTGGACATGTTCCCTTGACACTCATTGACTAGACTACGGGAGCTAGGCATGCGAAAGAGAGAAAGACTGACTGGTCCGAAGTGCAGGAGTGTGTGTGGACTCCTGAGCCTATGGCCAGTACCCATTGACCTAACCCACATGGGCTAGGGATGAACTGACCAGTGAAGAGAGAGAGATGTCTGACACACAGTAAGCTGGTGTAAATTGCTGCAATTTGATGCCTTGCTCTGGACTAGACTTTGCTTATGAATGCAGGTGCTCAAAGTTCCAGTCAGAACAGAAGATTCTTCAGATCAAGAAATATGCTTGTCTTCCTTACCAAAAAAAAAAAATAGGGATGGACTATTTAGAAATTGGCTATGTAAAATGAGGGGAGATAATGGCATGAAGTCGCTGGCTTACATGCTATCAATGGTATGCTTACACTCAAAATGAGGGGGACCTCTTTACCTTATCACCAAGAAGTAGAGACAGGAAAGAAGCATGTCCTCTGACCTGGGGTCCCTGCACTGAGAACCTCTTAGACCCAGGAGATAGAAAGTGAGCTGTAATACTGGAGAAAATGCAAGACAGTGAGAAGCAACAGTAGAGAAATGATAGCAGCAGAACCAGGGGACCCAGCGTAAGACAGCACAGTAGGCTTTCTGTCCCACCAAGCATGGCAGCTACACTGCGTGTGCTGACGCACAGAGCAAGAGAACTGAGCACCTTCGGGCCAAGGCTTATTGTCAGAGTGGGGTGCCCTGGCCACTTATGGTGGGGCTAACACTTGCCCAAGCAGGGCAGAAACCAGGCAAAGGGCCAAGGGGGCCAAGAAGCCAAGAGGCTGAGGGCCAGAGAGAGCCCTGCCTAGAGGCATGGCTGAGAAGAGGCTGTCCTGATTGAAGACGTGTATCCTCAGTGCCTCCCAATCCTGAACTGTAGCCTGTTACTTCTTTAAAAAAAACCCATAATCCTGAGTATTGACTGTGAGTTCTGTGTGGCTATTACAAAGAATTATGGAACCCAACAAAAAAGTAGAGAATGCTGTGGGAGGGGTGGCTGGTGTCAGAATTGGTAAAAAAGCTGGAGAGAGGAGGTAAGTCTGACCTCTTCTTCACAAAATTCAGCCTTGGGCTAATGCTGATGTGATTCTCTCTCCTCCCCCTCTTGAAGTTAGAGGAGGTCAGATGCCCCCATGCCGCCATTTTTACAACCTTATCAAGCATAGTTCTACTCTGACACACATGAGATTGTCAAGAGTGGAAATCAACTCCATGGCAACCGGTCACTCTCCCCTACCCTCCCCATGTAAGCTGTCATTAAGTTCTGTTGATTGAAATTAAGAATATCCCTCATCTAAAAGTTTTACTTATCAAAAGCTTTTCTTTATAGGGAAAAAATACTGTAAATGAAATAAAAAGATTGTAAGTCAGGGAAACTATAACTCATATGATAGACAAATGACCAATTAATTTAAAGACATACTAAAGATAACATTCCAATAGGAAAATGAACAAAAGATAACAACAGATAATTCATGAGAAGAGAAACACAAAATGAGCAATAAACAAACACATAGAAACAGTGTTTAACCCCACATATAACTAAATAAACACAAATTAAAACAACTACAAAATGCCATTTTTTGCCTATCAGGTTGGCAAAATTTTTTGATGTTTGAAAATCTCCAGAGTTGACAAGCTGTGAGGAAATAGATATTCTCAAATATTCTTGGTAGGAGCAAAAATTAGTATAAATTTTAAAAAAGTAGCATGGCAATATCTATTAATTTTAAATGCAAATATCCCTTGACTCAGCAATTCCACTGCTAGTGTACCCCATCAATATAACTGCAAGGCATACCAAAGTATGGATATTGTCATGGATTGAATTACATCCTCCCAAAAATCTGTGTATCAACTTGGTTAGGCCATGTGTGGTTGTGATTGTAATTTTATGTCAAGAGGATTAGGGTGGGATTGTAACACCACCCTTACTCAGGTCACCTCCCTGATCCAATGTAAAAAGAGTTTTCCTGGGGCGTGGCCTGCACCACCTTTTATCTCTCAAGAGATAGAAGGAAAGGGAAGCAAGCAGAGAATTGGGGACCTCATAGCACCAAGACAGCAGCACCAGGAGCAGAGCGCGTCCTTTGGACACAGGGACACGGCGCCTGAGAAGCTCCTCGACCAGGGGAAGATTGAAAACAAAGACTTTCCTCCAGAGCTGACAGACAGAAAGCTTTCCCCTGGAGCCGACACCCTGAATTTGGTCTTGTAACTTACTAGACTGTGAGAAAATAAATTTTTCTTTGTTAAAGCCATCCACTTGTGGTATTTCTGTTATGGCAGCACTAGATGACCAAGACAGATATACAAGGGTAATCTTTCAGCATCATTTCTAAAAGCAAAAATCCATGAACAAAGTAATGTCCATCTATTGGAGACTTGATAAAAAAAGTATGATACATCTATATCATGGATGTTAAAAGGAAGTAGATCTATATATGTCGTTATGAAAAGATCTCCAAAGATAGAATATTAAGTAAAAAAAAAAAAGATAAAAGAACAATACAAAACAGTATGTATACTATGATCTCATTTGTGAAATTAAAAATTTTATGTACATATACAGGACTAGCTACATAATTTTGCTAAGCCCATTGCAAAATGAAAATGTACAGACCCTTGTTCAAAAATTAAAAATTTAAAGACAGCAACAGCAAGAACATGAAGCCAAAGTCAGGGGCCCTTCTAAGTGCAGGACCCTGTGTGACTGCAAGGATCTTACACCCGTAAAGCTGGCTCGTTCTTGCTTGCACACGCGTGCTCACTCTCTTTCTCTATGTATATACATATATATATATATATATATCAAACCCAACCAAACCCGTTACTGTTGAGACGATTCTGATTCATGGCAACCCTATAGGACAGAGTAGAATTGCCTCATAGGATTTCCAAGGGGCAACTGGTGGATTCGAACTGTTGACCTTTTGGTTAACTGCTGAGCTCTTCCATACATATACACACACACATGTATATGTATGTTTAGGTATATGTGTCAAACTGGAGTCCCTGGGTGATGTGGCTAAGCATTAGACTACTAAGTGAGAGGTTCAAACTCACCCAGAGGTGCCTCAGAAGAAAGGCCTGGGGATCTGCTTCTGAAAGGTAACACTTTGAAAACCCTATGGAGCACTAAGGTCACTGTGAGTCAGAATGGACTCCATGACAAGTTTGGTTTGCTTTTTTATGCTTAAAATGTGTAGAAATATGAAAGAAACTATTAAGAATGGTTGTCTTTCTAGAGCCAGAATGGGGGTAGGGAAGAGAAGGCAGACTTTTTCCACTTTATACCTTTGTGTGCTATTCAATTTTTTTTGTCTAAGCCTATCTTGCTTTTATTTTCTAAAAATAAATTTTAAACCGTATATCTCTCAGATTCCCCTCATCTTTCAACACGTCTAGTGCAACATTAAATTAATTCCTCGCCACCTCAAGTGAGAATTACTGTTACTAACTCCTAACTATCCTCCTTTCTTCTAATTTTTTTTCCTTTCCAGTCTTCCTGGGAAACCACTACCAGATGAATCTTCCTAAAACATCACTCTCATCATGTCATTTTCTTCTGAAAAGTCTTTATGGTTCTGCATGGTCTATTACAGCAAATATAGCTTTCAAAGTCTTACATCATCAGGTCACAACCAACTCAACCAACCTTATCTCTCCCTACTCCCCAATTCCAATCCCACCATCTGGCCATCTGCAGTGAGATGGATCGTTTTTTGTGTGGCTTTTCTCGCCATGGTCTATAACTCCCACCTACGTGATGGGTGGGACTATGCAAATGAGTAATTGTGGCCCACCAAGGGGATTGCTCAGCTTTGCTGTCCTGCTGGGCTTGAAATGAGCCATCCCAGAGGTGGGGAGGAGAGGCAAGAGCGGAGCTCCTCCTTTGGACTTGGGATCCCAGGGCTGAGAAGCAACTAGAACCAGGAGACTGAGAGAGAGACAGAGAGAGAGAGGGAGAGAACTGTAACACAAGACATCAAGAAGTGGTGGCAGAGAAAAAGTGGCAGGAGAGACCAGCAGGAGACTTTACAGTGGGCTTCCCAGTCCACGGAGTGAGAAAGCTGAGAACCTTTAGGCAGGAGGCTTGCTGGCAGAGTAGGGTGCCTGCGGACACTTGGTGGAGATAGGTTTGCCAACCCACAGAGCTAGAGCTGAGCGCCTTGGGGCTAGGGTTTACTGGAGGAGTAGGGTACCTTCAGGTACTTATTGGCGGAGCTAAAAGAGATTTGTAACACTTGTCCAAGCAAGGCAGAGGCCATGGGCCAGAGAAATGCATGCCTGCAAGCAGGGCTGGAAAGAGGCTCTCCTGATCGAAGAACTGTATCCTGAGCATTCCTTAACCTGAGTTGTAACCTGTTGCTTCTCTAATAAACTCCATAATCATATTGTTTGTGAGTTCTATGTGGCCATTGCAATGAATTATTGAACCCAACAGAGAAGTGGAGAGTACCATGGGAGGGACGGTTGGTGTCAGAATTGATAAAGATGGTGGAGACAGGAGGCATGTCTGAACTCCGCCTCATAGGAATCACACTTGGGCTGTTGATCTTGATTCTCCTTCCTCCCGTGAAGTTACAGGAGGTGGACACTGCCCCATGCCTATTTTACACAGTCTCTCCTCACTTCCCACCTCACCTGCCCCTGCACTGTGCTGGTTTCTGCCTCCACACCTCTGCCTGTTGATCTCCGGATCAGGGCCACTACTCTGAGTGCACCCAAATCCTGTCCATTGTTTAAAACCTCACTACTTCAGTGAAGCTCTTCTGAGTTCTTTATTCCTATAATTTTTCCCATTCTGAATTCTTACCACACACTGAGTATTTTGTTGCTTTTTATAAATCTCTAATTGTATATTTATTTATTTAACAAACACATATTGGTTGCTGTTAGCTGCCATCAAGCTAGCCCTCAACTCGTGGCAAATCCATACACACAGAACAAAATGCTGTCCAGTCCTGCACCATCCCCATGATCAGTTGGGGACTGGACCATTGTGAGCTGTAGGGTTTTCATTGGCTGATTTTCAAAACACACAAGCCACTACTGAAAGAGGGGTGGGCTGCACATGTGGTGCATTGGCTGGGAATAGAACCCAGGTCTCCCACATGGCAGGGGAGAAATTCTACCACTGAACTATCAATGCCTCAAACAAATACTTAGGCACTTACTACATGCTGGAGCCCTGGAGGCACAGTGGTTAAGAGCTCAGGCTGCTAACCAAAAGGTGGGCAGTTCAAATCCACCAGCTGCTCCTTAGAAACCCTATGGGACAGTCCTACTCTGTCCTATAGGGTGGCTATGAGTCAAAATCGAGTTAACCGCAATGGGTTTGGGTTTTTTTTTTTCAGTTTTTTTTATATGTTAGGCAGAAACCCTGGTGGCCTAGTGGTTAGGAGCTACAGCTGCTAACCAAAAAGTCAGCAGTTTGAATCCACTAGGTGCTCCCTGGAAACTCTGTGGGGCAGTTCCTCTCTGTCCTGTAGAGTTGCTCTGCGTCGGAATCACCTCAACAGCACAGTTCTAATTACAAATATTACCTCATTTAGCCTTCATAATGACCTTATGAGGTAGGTAGCATTATCACCTTCCGTTTTAAGTGAGGAAACTAAAGTACCAAGAGGTTAAATAACTTACCCAAGTTCACACAGTGGGTAACAGAACCAGTATGCGAACCCAGGCAGTTCTGACTGCAGGAACAGATCTTCAAAGATACGGTACTGAGTAAAAAAAAAGAGATAAAGAAAAATCAAAGTGCATGTACAATTCTGCCTGCTGATTGCTCAGATGAATTAATTATATCATGAGCTCCTTGAGGGAGGGGACGATATCTCTTGAGAACCCCGTGCTTAAGAAAGTCTTATCAACAGCCTGACAAGTTTTCTGGGCCTCATTTTTATGGGAAGCTAAACACTCCTTAAAAAAAATTTTTTTTTTTTTTTAAACACTCCTAGCCCTGGGAATGGACTTGGGACTGGGAAGTCTGGCACTGAACTAAGCCTGGTTCCCTTGAACTTGCTAGCTGCCTCCTTTCTTCTTGAAAACCGTATCTTTTTTCACAGAGGAGTCCAGTTAAGCCCTTTGGTAACTTCAGCGCTCCCTTTCTGGCTTCCTTCTTTTTTTTTTTTTTTTTAAGGACTCTGTCCTTTTTTTAAAATTTAACATATTTCCATAGAGGAAAACAATTAGCATATAGGAAATTCATATTTTAATATGCCTTTCCTCCACTATGAGAAAATGCTAGTGAATACAAGTCTAAAGATCACCTTATTTTGAGTTCTTTTTGAGATGGTGATATAACAGCTATTTTCTGTCAATTTTTTAACTGACTTTTAAAAAATATTTTATTGTATTTTTGGTGAAAGTTTACACAGCAAATTCAGTCCTCATTTCGTAATTTCTATCAGCTTTTGCATTATTTCCATTCTGATTGTTCTGTTTCCCTTAATCTAGCTTTCCTGTCCCCTCTTACATTCTTATTTTTGGACTAGGGAAAATGTTTACCGTGTGGTTTCAATTAGATGATTATTTAGAGGAATACAGTACTTGCAGGTGATATTTTTTATTTCATGGGTCAATCTGTCATTTGGCTGAAAGGTAACCTCTGGGAGGGTTTGAGATCCAAGTTTAAAGTGTATCCCAGGGCAATAATCTCAGAGGTTCATCTAGTCTCTATCAGTTCGGTAAGTCTGGCCTTTTTTCTTTTTTAGTTTTGTTTTACATTTTTCTCTCATTGTATCTAGGATTATCTATCGAGTCCCTGGTCAGAACAGTCATCAGTGTAATGGGGCACCATGTAGTTCTTCCGGTCTCGGGGTAGGTGAGGCCATTGTTTACGTAGACTATTAGTTTTTTTATTAGTTCCAGAGACTAGTTTCTTCTTTACATCTTTGGTTTCCTTCTTTCTCTTTTGCTCTGGAGGAGTAGAGACCAATAGCTATATCTTAGATGGCAGCTCACAAGCTTTTTTTTTTTTTAATATAATTTTATTGTGCTTTGGGTGAAAGTTTACAGCGCAAGTTAGTTTCTCATTCAAAAATTTATACACGAACTGTTTTGTGACTTTGGTTACAATCCCCACAATATGACAGCACTTCTTCTCCTTTCCACCCCAGGTTCCCTGTGTCCATTCGTCCAGTTTTCCTGTCCTTTCGTGCCCTTTCATCTTGCTTTTGGGCAGTAGTTTCCCATTTGGTCTTGTATACTCGACTGAACTAAGAAGCATGTTTCTCACGTGTGTTATTGTTTGTTTTATAGGCCTTTCTAATGTTTTTTTTTTTTTTTAAAGTCTGAAAAGTGGGCTTTAGGAGTGGCTTCAGATCTCAGTTGCAGGGTGTCTGGGGACCATAGTCTCAATGGTTCCTCCAGTCTCTGTCAAACTAGTAAGTTTGGTTTTTTTTGTGTGTGTGTGTGAATTTGAAATTTGTTCTACATTTTTCTCTCGCTCTGTCTGGAACTCTCTATTGTGATCCCAGTCAGAGCTGTTGGTGGTGATAGACGGGTACCATCTAGTTGTTCTGGGCTAAGGCTGGTAGAGCCTGTGATCATGTGGTCCTTTAGTCCTTTGGGCTAATATTTTCCTTGTGTCTTTGGTTTTCACAATCTTTTAAGGCCCCAGATGCTACTCACCAAACTAGGATGTGCAATACTGTTTTCATGCACTGTATAGTGCCAATTGACCAAGTTGCCTCACGAGATTATGGTCCTAAGCTCTCAAACCCAGTAAACAGATCCCATGAGGTGTTTGGTTATGTCTAGTAAGTATCTATAACTGTGCCCCTTATGTGCTTTATTTTACATTTGAAAATATATGCAGCACATATAAACATGTCTACATGCCTATAGCTACACGCCCGTCTGTATATTAATATATGCCTGCCTGTCATGCATCCATATCTATCTGTGTAAGCATACACATGTTTTTAGTTATTACTGTTGTTGCAAAACTGTGTATCTTTCAATGAATTCTTTTTACATTTTCCACACAAATTGTTCATCGATATTTTTTGCATTTATCACAATTTGTCAGCACTCTTTAATTGTATCTATACCCTTCTATTTGTGCTCAAACCCTCATCTTTATTATGGCTGTGCTATGCTCACTATTTCCATACTCAGTGCCACTTTCCTCCTCATCAAAAGTATCAGGTCCCTCTGTTCTGAAGGGTTTGGCTTCTTTACTCACTGATTACCAAAGAGTGCACAGTGACTCCTGTGGCCACAAGAGGGCGAGATGGACACTCCTTCCACTGGAAATAATAAAAGGGAACAAAAATCAAGGTTTCATTCATCTTCAAGCTCTGGCCCCTCTGCCCCACAGCCTACCCACATTGGGTCCTTGAGAATGTAGTGGGGGCATGCACAATTTTAAGAGTCAGACCAGCCTGGATTTGAATCTTGGCTTTACCACTTACTAGCCATACGACTTTAAACAAGTTACTGAAGCTTTCTGAGCTACAGTAAAATAAAAAATAAAAATAGCCAAACCCCTTGCCTTTGAGTTGATTTCAACTCATAGTGACCCTATAGGACAGGGCAGAACTTGCCTCATGGAGTTTCCAAGGAGCAGCTGGTGGATTCGAATTGCCAATCTCTTGGTTAGCAGTCGTAGCTCTCAACCACTAGGCCACCACAGCTACAGTCAGGCCTCTGAATATAATTATGACGTTGCTAATATAGTCATAGATAACACTGAGCACTTACTATGTGCCAAGCACGGTTCTAAGTATTAATACTTTACATGTATGAACTTGTTCCGTCTTCAACTCTATGAGAAGGTGCAATTATTGTCTTCATTTTACAGATGAGGAAATCGAGGCACAGAGAAGTAAAGTAACTTACTTAGTGACATATAACTAGCTAGGAGCAATCAGGCCAATCTTTGCAGTATTGTCATGAAGACTAAAAAGAGCTAATATCTATAAAATACCTACAAATGAAAACATTCTGTAAATATTCCCCTTGTATCAGTTAAAATTCATAGTGACCCTATAGGACAGAGAACTGCACCATAGATTTCCAAAGAGCAGCTGGTGGATTCAAACTGCCAACCTTTTGGTTAGTAGCCAAACACTTAACCATTGCGCCACCAGGGTGGAACCAACTTGATGGCAACAGGTTTGATTTTGGTTTATCAGCTAGCATTAGGTTTGGCTACGTAAAACAGAAAATCTAAATAATAGTAGCTTGAAGATTTTTTTCTCTCTCATGAAAGAAGTTCAAAAGGGCAAGCCAGGGCGAGAAGGGTGATTCCATCTCACTAGGCTCCCTCGAGCTCTCTGCTCTGCTATCCTTTCCTCATGATTTCCATTCTCAAGGTTGACTTCTTGTTGCAAGATGGCATTTGTAACTCCAGACACTACATCCATGTTCTAGGCAGCATGAATGAGGAAGAGGCAAAGGTAAAAAACTCAGTCAGCTAAGTCAAAACACCATAAGACCAAACCATTGCCGTTGAGACAGTTCCAACTCATAGTCAGCCCCCTTTAAAAAGCTTTCCAAGAATTCCAGCCCAAAGACTCCCACCTACATCTCACTGCTAATCATTCCTACCTACAGAGACATGGTTTTAGCAGCTGAGCATATTACCACCTGTCTTAATTATCTAGTACTGCTATAACAGAAAAACCACAAATGAGTGGCTTTAACTAACAAAAATTTATTTTCTCACAGTTTAGGAGGCTAGAAGTCTGAATTCAGGGCACGAGCTCTATGGAAAGGCTCTCTCTCTGTCCTGCTCTGGGGGAAGGTCCTTGGTGATCATGTGGCCTATATTTTCCCCTCCCTTTGTGTTGGCTTGGAAACTCTGACGGTTGCAGTGTGTAAGAGCTACGGCTGCTAACCAAAAGGATGGCAGTTCAAATCCACCAGGCGCTCCTTGGAAACCCTATAGGGCAGTTCTACCCTGATCCTATAGGGTTGCTATGAGTCGGAATTGACTCGACGGCATGGGTTTTTTGGTTTGGTTTGTGTCGGCTTGTTTAACCTGCTCTTTTATATCTCAAAAGAGATTGATTTAAGATACACACTACACTAATACTGTCTCATTAACATAACAAAGAAACCCCATTCCCACATTTTTTGGGGGGACACAATTCAATCCATAACACCACCTTCAATAATATAAGCGCTCTGTTAGTAAGAAAGAATGAAAGATTGGATATTGGATAAGCGACTAGCAGTCTCCCCTCTCCAGGCATTGAGATGTCCCATCCTAAACCAAACCAAAAACCAAAGCCAGGCCCATCGAGTCGATTACGACTCATAGTGACCCTATAGGGCAGAGTAGAACTGCCCCACAGAGTTTCCAAGGAGCGCCTGATGGATCTGAACCGCCAACCTTTTGGTTAGCAGCCGTAGCACTTTATCACTACGCCACCAGGTTTCCTGTCCCATCCTAGATATCTACATTTCAGAGCCTTCCCATTTGACAGTATTCCTGAGGTCTTGTCTTAGCTCCTTCTTTTGCTGTCTCAACTTCTTGTCCTATCTTCCTCAAACCCTTTATTCTTAGGGAACAGACAAGATAGTCTCCATCCTCTTGATGGATCAAAGGTTTAAAACCCTTTATTTATTCACGTAAAAAATATTCACTGAGTACCAACTATTCACCAGAAACCACATGTCAACTTCTACACATGGGGAACAGAACTGTGCTCCATAGGCTTTTCAATGGCTGATTTTTGTCAGAAGTAGATTGTCAGGTCTTTCTCTTAGGCACCTCTAGGTGGACTAGAACCTCCAGTCTTTTGGTTAACAGACAAGGGTGTTAACTGTTTGCATCAACCAGGGACTTCAAAAGAATGAAGACATATAAACTATAAGTCCAAATATTTTATTTTAGATTCAACAGACTAAAATACTGTCAAAATTGCTATAAAAGTTTCTAAAACCTTACTCTCAATTTCTGTGCTTATCTTGCCTTGGACCAGTAGCAAACTACGAACTGAACCTAGTCTATGGAGCACATTTTGGGTGATGTATCCCACTTCTAGGTCTATAAAAACCTCCCATGTGTGCTCCTCCATGACTTTTGCATGATAGGCATTCATTAACCCGAGTTAGTGAAGGTCCCTGAATGAATGCATAGTAAGAGGGCTGCCCTCCCACCCAAGAATCAAGAAATAAACTTCTATTGAATATGGGCTGTCATTCTTATTTGGGTCTATTTGTTACAGCAATTACCATATCCTAACTAATACAACATTCTTGTATTATTTTTCACAAGAGTAATTCTCTTCAGAAAGAAATTCTCAGTAAATTTTTGTAGTGAGAGGTTAAGAGCAAGCTGTTAGTGTGGTGTCTTAGTTATCTAGTCCTGCCGTAACAGAAATACCACAAGTGGATGGCTTTAACAAGAAGAAATTTATTCTCTCACAATTTGGGAGGCTAGAGGTCCAAATTCAGGTGCTAGCTCCAGGGGAAGGCTTTTTCTCTCTGCTGGTTCTGGGGGAAGGTCCTTGTCATCAATCTCACCTTCTTCTAGGAGCTTCTCAGCACAGCGACCCCAGGTCCAAAGGATACGCTCCACTCCTAGCTCTTCTTTCTAGGCCCCCATGTCTCTCTGCTGACTTCTCTATTTCACATCTCAAAAGAGATTGACTCAAGATACAACATAATCCTGTAGATTGAGTCCTGCCTCATTAACACAACTGCCTCTAATCCTGCCTCATTAACATCATAGAGGTTATGATTTACAACATATAGAATAATCACATCAGATCACAAAATGGTGGACAACCACACAATACTGGGAATCATGACCTAGCCAAGTTGACACACATTTACAGGGGACATAGTTCAGTCCATGACAGATGGAATGTGGGAAACAGGCTCAGGGTGTTCACAGAGCAATAGTTAAAGATAGGAAAAATGTTCTAGTGGGCAAAGTTACCTTAAAACCAAAGTATTGCTGCGGGTAGTTCTCTGCAGGATCTCACTGCAGGATAAGATTTCTTTTGGGAAAAAGCTGATGAGTTTCTCTTAGGTCCAAATATTAAAATGGTATAATAGACAGATTTATATGGAGCTGACTTGTATGTAATAGCTGCTCAACAAATGTTGATCCTGAATCTGAATGCCAAGACTTTTCGAGGTAGGCCCACCCTCAAGCCAGACCTGGGATGAGAAGGGTCTTTTCTGCAGAGAGACATGTCTTCTAGCCTACGATCCTCCCTCACTTGTTTTGTGTTAGTGTCTACTCTGTCTTGACAACAGCAAGTCCTTCTTGAATTACTACAAATTCCTTTCTTCCTTCTGGAGTTTTAGAATCTCTCCTTGCTTTCAGTGGAGGTAAGAAAGAGTGCTGGACTCTAGCAGAGTTGTTTATGTCTGAGACATGAACAGAAAGATGAGTTTGCAGAGGGTCATAAACCCATTTTCTCAGACCTAAAAGGAAACAGCCCATATGCCTGGGTCAGCTGTTCTTTCAGCAAGAGAATGGTCCTCCAAAGAAAGTGTGCCAACTTAAGGAAACTGTCAGCTCTCAGCCACCCTGAAGGTTTATTTAATTAGGTATTTCATTTATTTATTGACCTCCAAAGACACTGAATAATTAACTTGCCTCACTGCCCTACTGCCAGGAGGGAACTGGGATCTACCTATGAGTGGCCGGGGGCAGAAGCCAGGGTTCTTCTTTGACTTGTTTCAAATCCCTAAATGATCCTGTGTGGAAAAACGGCACCATTTTTTTTCTATGAAATAGTGAAAGGGATTGTTTTCCTCCCCAAGAGGAGACGATAATATGTGTTTTTCTATAAAAGCTCTCCAGTCCACAACAGAAGTTATTTGAGGACCATGATGAAGTAAAAAGCATCTTAATTTCATCCTAATGAGAGGTCAAGCTCTTCTGATTTTTAAATTAAGAACTTGGAACACAGAAGTAAATAACTATAATAAATTTTAAATCTATTTAAATTCTACATTATAGTTAACTAAAGCAGGAAAGAGAGAAAGGAAAGAAGGAAGAAAAGCAAATGGAAAGAAAGTAGAAGGCAAGAAAGAAGAAAAAAAATTCAGATGGTAAGAGACTGATAGGTGATAAGCGGGAGAAGAGGGTGAGAGGCAGATAAAAATAAAAAAAAAGAGCCAGAGAGGAAAGAAGGGCAGAACAAGAGAGTGAAAGGAGGAGGTAGGTGAGGAGGACTAACTTTAGTGAGTAGAATTCTTGTGCCAGGTGCTTTTCGTATGACATCTCACATTTATTCAATGTACATTCATTATATATTTATGGTTTTAAGCAGGGGAATGACTTGATCGGATGTGCTTTTTTTTTCTTCTTCTTGTTCTTGTATTTCTAGAAGCTTGTGTATGTGTGGTAAAAATATACATAACAAAACATTTGCAAGTTCAACAACTTTTATATACACAATTCTGTGACATTGATTACGTTCTTCAAGTTATGCAACCGTTCTTGCCTTCCTTGTTTTTTTTTTAATTGTGCTTTAGGTGAGAGTCTACAGCTCAAGTTAATTTCTCATACAAAAATTTATACACATGTTGTTATGTGACCCTAGCTGCAGTACCTATAATGTGACAGCACACTCCCTCTGTCCACCCCAGTTTCCTGTGTTCATTGAACCTGCTCCTATCCCCTTCGGGCTTCTCATCTCGCCTCCGGACAGGAGCTGTCCATTTAGTTTCGTGTGTCTACTTGAACTAAGAAGCACACCCCTCACGAGTATTATTTTATATTTTACAGCCTAGTCTAATCTTTGTTTGAAGAGTTGGCTTTGGGAATGCTTTTAGTTCTGAGTTATCAGAGTCCAGGGGCCAAGTCTTCAGGGGTTCCTCCAATCTCAGTCACACAATTAAGTCTGGTGCTTCTACATGAATTTGAGTTCTGCACCCTACTTTTCTCCTGCTCTGTCAGGAACTCTCTGTTATGTTTCCTATCAGGGCATCATTGGTGGTAGCCAGGCACCATCTAGTTCTTCTGGTCTCGGGCTAATGGCATCTCTGGTTTATGTGGCCCTTTTGTCTCTTGAGCTAATATTTTCCTGTATCTTTGGTGTTCTTCATTTTACTTTGCTCTAGGTGGGATAGGACCAATTGATGCATCTTAGACGACCACTCACAAGCTTTTAAGACCCCAGATGCCACTCACCAAAGAGGGGTGCAAAACCGTTTCTTAAGAAACTTTGTTATGCTAATTGACCTAGATGTCCCCTGAAACCATGGCCCCCAGACCTCCATCCCTGCTACTCTGTCCTTCAAAGTGTTTAGTTGTTTCAGGCAACTTCTTAGCTTTTGGTTTATTCCAGTTGTGCTGACTTCCCCTGTATTGTGTGCTGTCCTTCCCTTCTTCTTAGATAATTCTTGTCTACTATCTAGTTAGTGAATTCCCATCTCCCTCCCTTCCCACCCTCGTAATCATCAAAGAATGATTTCTTTTGTGTTTAAACCTTTTTTTGAGTTCTTGTAATGGTGGTCTCATACAATATTTGTCCTTTTGCAGCTGACTAATTTCACTCAGCATAATGCCTTCCAGATTCATCCATGTTGTGAGATATTTCATGGATTCATCATTGTTCTTTAACATTGTGTAGTATTCCATTGTGTGTCTATACCATGATTTGTTTATCCATTCGTCCGTTGATGGCCACCCAGGTTTTTTCCATCTTTTTGCTGTTGTGCACAGTGCTGCAATGAACATGGGTGTGCACATATCTATTCGTGTGACGGCTCTTATTTCTCTAGGATATATTTCAAGGAATGGGATTGCTGGATCGTATGGTACTTCTATTTCTAGCTTCTTAAGGAAGCACCAAATGGATTTCCAAAGTGGTTGTACCATTTACATTCCCACCAGCAGTGTATAAGTGTTCCAGTCTCTCCCCCCTCCATCCCACCTCTGGTAAACACTAATAAACTTTGGTTTCTGTGCAATTGCCTATTTCATGTAAATGAGATTATACAGGATTTGTCCTTTTGTGACTGACTTATTTTGCTCAGCATGATGTTCTCAAGGTTCATCAAGGTTGTGACATGCATTAAGATTTCATTTCTCACAACCTAGATGTCAATCAGCAGATGAATGGATAAACAAACTGTCGGACATACACACAACAGAGTATTATGCAACGATAAAGAACAATGATGAATCTGTGAAGCATCTGATAACATGGATGAATCTGGAGGGTATTATGCTAAGTGAAATAAGTCAATCATAAAAGGACAAATATTGCATGAGACCACTACTGTAAAAACTCATAAAAAGGCTTGCACACAAAAACAAACAATCTTTGATGGTTAAGAGGGAGGGTAGGGGTGGAGATGGATAAACACTAAATAGACAACAGATAAGTGGTAACTTTGGTGAAGGGTAAGACAGTACACAGTACTGGGGAAGCCAGCACAGCCTGTACAAGGCAAGGTCATGGAAACTCCATAGACACATCCAGACTCCCTGAGGGACTGAATTGCTGGGCTGAGGGCTGTGGGGAACCATGATCTTGGAGAACATCTAGCTCAATTGGTACAACATGGTTTATAAAGAAAAAGTTCTACATTCTACTTTGGTAAGTAGCATCTGGGGTCTTAAAAGCCTGTGAACAGCCATCTAGGCCACTCCACTGGTCTCACCCCATCAGGAGCAAGGGAGAATGAAGAAAACTAAAGATACAAGGGAAAGATCAGTCCAAAGGACTAATGGACCACATCTACCACGGCCTCCACCAGACTGAGTCCAGTACAACTAGATGGTGCCCAGCTACCACCAGTGACTGCTCTAACAGGGATCACAATAGAGAGTAGTAGACAGAGCTGGAGAAAAATGTAGAACAAAATTCTAACTCAAAAAGAAAGACCAGACTTGCTGGCCTGACAGAAACCAGAAAACTCTGAGAGTATGGCCCCCGGACACTCTTTCAGCTCAGTAATGAAGTCACCTGTGAGGTTTACACTTCAGCCAAAGATTGAACAGGCCCATAAAACAAAATAAGACTAAAAGGGCACACCAACCCTGGGGCAAGGACTAGAAGGCAGGAGGGGACAGGAAAGCTGGTAATAGGGAACCCAAGGTTGAGAAGGGAGAGTGTTAACATGTCGTGGAGTTGTTAACCAATGCCATAAAACAGTATGTGTGCTGTTTAATGAAAAACTAGTTTGTTCTGTAAACCTTCATCTAAAATAAAGTATAATAAAAATAAAGTACAATTTTAAAAAATTAAGAACAAAAAAAGATTTCATTTCTCTTTATGGCTGAGTAATATTGCATTGTATGTATATACCACGTTTTGTTTATCCATTCATCCATTGATGGACATTTTGGTTGTTTCCACTTTTTGGTTATCGTGAATAGTGCTGCAGCGAACATGGGTGTGCAGATTTCTGTTTGCATTCAATTCTTTTGGGACATGCCTAGGATTGGGATTGCTGAGTCATATGGTAGTTCTCAGGTGTGCATTTTTAAAAGATCACTCTAGCTGCAGGGAAGAGCAGGGATGGCTCCAGCAGATAATTTCACAGGCTATCATGGAAGTCTAGGAGAGAGATGGTGCTGGCTTGGATGAGGTGGTGGCTAGAAGGATGCAGAGAAGCAGACAGAATTAAGGGATTTTTTGGAGGAAGAATTGAAGAGACTTAGTCCCTTTTACATGCTGTCATTGTACCTTATGCTTCTGTCACTATAGCCTTTGTCACATTGAATTGAAATTGCCTGTTGACTTGTTTGTATTTCCCTCTAGACCTGGGCTGTCTAGTTCAGTAGCCACTAGTCACATGTGCTTTTGAGAACCTGAAATGTGACTAGAGCAAATTAAGATGCGCTGTAAGGTATAAAATGCACACTGAACTTCAAAGACTTGATTCGAAGAAGAAAAGAATGTAAAATATTTTATTAATAATCTAACATGTTGATTACATGTCAAAATAATAATACTTGGTTAAATAAAATATATTGTTTATATATCGGAATCGACTTGAGGGCACTGGGTTAGTTTTTATTATACCCTAGGAGTCCTTGTGGGCCACTGGTTAACTTTATCCGTTTCTCTTTACTTTTTTAATATGGCTACAAAGAAATTTAAAATTACATAAGTGGCTTGCACTTCATTCCATTGGACAATGTTGCTACAGACCATAAAAACTGAGGTATCTCCAAGGCCTTGCATATGTTGAATGAACAAATAAATTATATTTAGCCAGTGCACATTCAGCTTCTGACTATAGGTATACATTATTGATGATGGCTTTCAGCTTCTATTTCAGCTTTTTCATGAAGAAGGATGTACTTTCTAACCTAGCTAAACCCAAACATTGCCCAGAATTTGGCCACTTTTTTAGAATAATTCTATATTTCATCTACTTATCTCTAAAATTCCAGGAATATTTTGTCTTCTTACAAGCACAGTTCACTTTCAGCTCAGCCAACCGCTCTGGAAGCTGAGTGGCACAGATATGGTTTGATAATTGAGAATCATTTTAAGATTTACATTCTAAAAGCAGCCACTAAAACATGAAGCATGATACCTGCACATCAAAATCTGTGAATCTCTTCTGAAGTCGTGACTTCGTTTTCACCCAATAGCTTGGCACCCTGTCAAAGGTGGTGCTTCTACTGCGCTCAGAGTGTTTGAGCCAAAGGAAACACATGCAGTGCTGAGCTGACTCCATTGTCACAGCCAGTTCGAATGTGGACACCTGCATGTTTTGAACAAATCAGCACTGCTCTTGTTTTATTCCCCTGCAGCTTTCCATGCACTGTGCTCAGCTGTCATGTCACATCAGTACCAACGTACAATCTTATGAGACAGTATGAGTCTGGCATGTTGTATTTCTCAGAACCTTTTTAAGTAATTCACTAAAGTCTTTAAGGAAACAGCTCAGTAAATCTCTTCAACAGGTTTCTACTGCTGAACAGTCTTACAGCATTAAAATAAACTAGATCTCCATGCTCTGCTTCAACCTTGCCCAAACATACTAAAAACTGAATACGGCTAAGGGCAAGAACACAAAGGCAATTCCATTTTAATCAATTCCTCTATGGAATCACGTGACTTGTAGCCTCCCAGCACAAACTCTCCTAATGAATGATGTCATGGAAGCCGGGGCCCGCTAATCTCTGTCAACGTGAATAAGTTGGATAATATATACAGAAACCTTTTTCCCTCATTTGTGTCAAGTGAGCTCAGCTCTTCCATATTTAGACAAACTTCCCAAGTTCCATACTGACAAAAGGTTAGGCCCTACTAGTATTTAGGCACACATTTTTTCCCCCTAAAAATTTTAAGTGGTTCACATTCTAAGATCAAGAAAGCCTGCATCTGGTAAAAGGATTAATGCTTCCACACTAATCTTCACTGATGAAGTTGCTGTGCTAGAGAGTCCCATCCTGATATTTTCCCTATGTGTACAATACAGGACATGGCACACTCATTCATTTAACCAATATTTATTGAGTGTTTGCCATGTGCAAAGCACTTTGGAAGATATCAAGTTAAGCAATATTAAGAGCTATCATTTAATGAGTCTCTATTATACCCTTGGTTAGCAGCCATAGCACTTAACCACTACACCACCTGGGTTTCCATCCCATCCTGATATTTTCCCTATGTGTATAACACAGGACTACTCTGTCCTACAGGGTCGCTCTGAGTCGGAATCGACTCAAGGGCACTGGGTTAGTTTTTATTATACTCTAGGAGTCCTGGTGGGTCAGTGGTTAAGAACTTGGCTGCTAATCAAAAGGCTGGCAGTTCAAATCCATTAGCTACTCCTCGGAAATCCTACGGGGCAGTTCTACTCTGTCCTATAGAATCGCTATGAGTTGGAATTGACTCGATGGCAATGATTTTATTTTTTATTATACCCTAAACAAAAAAAAAAAAAAACAAAACACTGTTGCCATCGAGTTGATTCGATTCTGACTGATAGCGGCCCTATAGAACAAAGTAGAACTGCCCTATAGGGTTTCCAAGGAACAGCTGGTGGACTCAAACCACCAACCTTTTGGTTAGCAACCAAGCTCGTTAACCACTGAGTCACCAGAGCTCCCTATTATACCTTAAAAAATACCTTAGATCCTTTTAAAGGCACAACACTGCAAGGAAGATTTTTGGTATATAGAATGGCATAGAGTATATGTATAAAACCCCAAAACCCAGTGCCGTCGAGTCGATTCCGACTCATAGCGACCCTATAGGACAGAGTAAAACTGCCCCATAGAGTTTCCAAGGAGCTATACTAAAGCCTAAATACCATTTCTAATAAATTAAAAAGTACGTCAGACAAAAATCAGTTGGATTCCTCTACATCAAGAAAGAGAACTTCGAAGAGGAAATTACCAAATCAATACCATTTGCAATAGCCCTCAAGAAGATAAATACTTAGCAATAAATCTAACCGGAGACGTAAAAGACCAATACAAAGAAAACTACAAGACACTACTGCAAGGAACCAAAAGAGACCTACATAGGTGGAAAAACATACCTTGTTCATGGATAGGAAGACTCAACATTGTGAAAATATCTATTCTACCCAAAACAATCTATAGATACAATGCAATCCCAATTCAAATTCCATAGACGTTTTTTAGTGAGACGGAGAAACAAATCACCAATTTCATATGGAAAGGGAAGAGGACCTGGATAAGCAAAGTGTTACTAAAGAAGAAGAACAAAGTGGGAGGCCTCACACTACCTGATTTTAGAAACTGTCATACCACCACGGTAGTCCAAACAGTAGGGTACTGGTACAACAGATACATAGACCAATGGAACAGAATTGAGAATCCAGACATAAATCCATCCACATATGAGCAGCTGATATTTGACAAAGGCCCAAAGTCAGTTAAATGGGGAAAAGACAGTCTCTTTAACAAATGGTGCTGGCATAACTGGATATTCATCTGCAAAAAAATGAAGCAAGACCCATACCTCACACCATGCACAAAAACTAACTCAAAATGGATCAAAGACCTAAATATAGAATCTAAAGTGATAAAGATCATGGAAGAAAAAATAAGGACAACCCCAGGAGTCCTAACACATGGCATAAACAGAATACAAAACATAACTAACAATGCACAAACACCAGAAGAGAAACTAGATACCTGGGAGCTCCTAAAAATCAAACAATTATGCTCATCAAAGGACTTCACCAAAAGAGTGAAAAGACGACCTATAGACTGAGAAAAAATTTTTGGCTACAACATATCTGATAAGGGTCTAACCTCTAAAATCTATAAGAAACCGCAAAACTTCAACAACAAAAAGACAATTAACCAAATTAAAAAATGGGCAAAGGATATAAACAGGCATCTCACCAAAGAAGCCTTTCAGGCGGCTAACAGACACGTGAGGAAATGCTCACAATCATTAACCATTAGAGAAATGCAAGTCAAAACTACCATGAGATACCATTTCACCCCAACAAGACTAGCATTAATCCAAAAAACACAAAATAATAAATGTTGGAGAGGTTGTGGAGAGACTGGAACACTTATACACTGCTGGTGGGAATGTAAAATGGTACAACCAGTTAGGAAATCAATTTGGCGCTTCCTTAAAAAAAAAAAAAAAAGAAGTACCATACGATTCAGCAATCCCACTCCTTGAAATATATCCTAGAGAAATAAGAGCCATCACACAAATAGATATATGCACACCCATGTTCATTGCAGCACTGTTCACAACAGCAAAAAGATGGAAACAATCCAGGTGCCCATCAATGGGTGACTGGATAAACAAATTATGGTATATACACAATGGAATACCACACAACAATAAAGAACAATGATGAATCCTCATAACATGGATAAATCTGGAAGGTATTATGCTGAGTGAAATTAGTCAGTCACAAAACGACAAATATTGTATGAGACCACTATTGTAAGAACTCAAGAAAAGGTTTAAACACAGAAGAAATCATTCTTTGATGATTACGAGGGTGGGGAGGGAGGGAAAGGGGAATTCACTAACTAGATTATAAAAAAAAAAATAGTAGACAACAATTATCTGAGGTGAAGGGAAGGACAACACACAATACAGGGGAAGTCAGCACAAATGGACTAAACCAAAAGCTAACGAGTTTCCTGAACACAACCAAACACTTTGAGGGACAAAGTAGCTGGGGACCGTGGTTTCAGGGGACATCTAGGTCAACTGGCATAACAAAGTTTATTAAGAAAATGTTCTGTATCCCACTTTGTTGAGTGGCATCTGGGGTCTCAAAAGCTAGTAAGCACCCATCTAAGATGCAACAATTGGTCCCAACCCATCAATAATGGATAATGAAGAACACCAAAGACTCAAGGAAAATATTAGCCTAAGAGACAAAAAGGGCCACATAAACCAGAGACTCCATCAGCCTGAGACCAGAGGAACTAGATGGTGCCTGGCTACCACCAATGACTGCCCTAACAGGGAACACAAAAGAGAGTCCCTGATGGAGCAGGAGAAAAGTGGGGTGCAAAACTGAAATTCATGTAAAAAGACCAGGCTTAATGGTCTGACTGAGACTGGATGAACCCCTGAAGACGTGGCCCCCAGACTGTCTGTTAACCCAGAACTAAAACCATTCTCAAAGCCAACTCTTCAGACATAGATTAGGCTGGACTAAAAAAACAACCCATTGCCGTCATAGTGACCCTTGAAGATAGAGTAGAACTGCCCCGCAGGGTTTCCAAGGAATACCTGGTGGACTTGAACTGCCAACCTTTTGGTTAACACAGAACTCTTAAACACTTCGCCACCAGGGTTAGGAAAACTGGGCTATAAGACATAAAATGATACTGGTGAAGAATGTACTTCTTAGTTCAAGTAGATACATGAGACTGAATAGGCAGCTCCTGTCCAGAGGTGAGATGAGAAGGCAGAAAAGGATAGGAACTGGTTGAATGGACACAACAAATCCTGGGTGGAGGGGAGGAGTGTGCTGTCACATCACAGGGATGGCAACTAGGGTTCCATAGCAATGTGTGTATAAATTTTTGTACGAGAAATTAACTTGAGCTGTAACTTTTCACCTAAAGGACAATTAAAAAAAGACAATTGAAACAAACAAAAAAGTATGTCGGATTGTTTAAAAAAGATTTTATGTTATATAAAACCAGTTGCCACTGAGTCAGTTCCGACTTACAGTGACCTCATGTGCCCATGTAGAGTTGTGCTCCATGGGGTTTCAACAGCTGATTTTTTAAAAGTAGATGGCCAGGCCTTTCTCCTGAGGTGCCTTTTGGTGGACTCGACCTTTCCATTAGAAGCCCAGAGCATTAACCATTTGCACCACGCAGGGACTCCTTTATGTTAAATATGTATTTATATTATTACATAGAGAGTTGCCATGAGTCGGAATGGACTCCACGGCAGTGGGTTTGGTTTGGTTTTTGGTATTATATGTAGACCTATTTTATATATGTGCGTGTGTGCGTATGTATACGTGTATGTGTACATATATGTGTGTGTCTATATATATCCATCCACTTCTCTAACTCATTTGTAAGCCTTTTGGGGCTGGAATCATGATGCCTCTAGTAGTGTCCTAAACTGAGTGTAAGCACTTCCCAAATGTTGACAGTGCCAACCAGGAGAAAGAGATGAAACAGCGAAAGTGAAGCTGTTTGCTACCTCGCCTAAGAACATGGCAGAAAACACTTAAAATGCATGTAGCAATAAAGCAAAATTTCCTAAGTCTGAATAATCAGCACTGCCAGTAGATGTTACCTACCATTGATATTTGAAAAAAATCATCTGAATTAAACCAGGGCTGCACTAGAGTCGTACTAAAAAAAAAAAAAAATTCGAAGTCATCACCCTTGGAAATGCTCATTACTTACCAGGGTGATGTTTTTGGGAGTCAGCCTCCATTTGGCAAAATTACTATGACTCCAAAATCTTCTCTAGTGTTAAGTGAGAGCAGAAGACAGAGCGTCGGGGCCTGATTTTGGGGCCTATCAAAATGTAATTTACACTTAAATCTGAGAAAATGGAAGTAGAGAAAAATATATAAAAATTAAAATCGCTTTTTTTTTCCTCTCTAGGTCGCCTCATTTTTTGCACTTTTAATATGGCTCCCTTAACACAGTCTGAAGCCGAGAGATCATGACGACGAAAAAAAATTATCAGTAAGAAAAGATGGCTCTTAAAAACCCAAACCCACTCCTGGGTTCAGAAGACCTCGGACCGCTTCCTCAACTCCCCCGCCGCCAGCGCTCCCTCCCGGGCGGCGGGCGGCCCCAGAGCGCGCTGGGCGGACACTGCCCTTTCCCGACTTCACGGCTTTCTTCTCCCGCTGCTTCCTCTCGCGCCCGTCCTCCTTTCCCGCCCGGTCCCGCCCCCACCGCCCCGCGGCCTCCGCACCCCTACGCACCGCCCTGTCCCGGGCGTTCGCCGCTCCCGCGGCCCCGACTCACCCTCCCATCCACCCACCCGCACGTCAAACGCCCTCTTTTCCCCTGAAAAGTTTCTGGCTGTTAGGGACTATTTTTCCCTAATGTAACCTTCCACCAAACAGGAGGGAAAAGTTACCGGAGGCCGGGGAAGGGACAAGGCTATGGGGGGGGGGGGAGGCGGGGGCGGCTGGGGGGATGTCGGGGGATACGGCTTTTTAGAAAATGGTCTGTTTTCCATAAATATGAATAATTGGGCCCCCCTAGGCAGAGTTTTGATTGTTGGGTTAATTGCCCAAGATGCTAAAAATTTAAGATGGAGATTTTGTAAAAACTGATAAATTCCACTAACAAATGTTTACTGTCTTCAGACCTTGCAGTTCTACCTATTGATTGCCGTGTCATCTAACTACCCATCCCTTCCAGGCCCCTAAGTCCTTATTTCACTTACAGGGAAAGCAAGGTTCCCTGAAAATTATTTCTTAAACCCTAGAGACAAAAGTCAAACCTAGATTTGTAATACACAAGATTATTTATAACCAATACATGTATTGGATAAAAATTATTCTGTTAAAAAACCTAAAAATAATTTAACATGAATAACTTAAAAAAAAAAAAAGGTCAAACGTAGAAACCGCTCTTTTAGCACTTTGCTGAATTCTGTCCGTATTCTGAATAGGTAAGCTAACCCATGGAAACATGTAATGTTTAGAAAAACCAGATGGACCTGAATTTTTCGAACTCTTGTGACAAAATCAGTTTGACGGAAGAAAACCAAAGCAAACCCGTTGCCGACGAGTCAATTCCTACTCATAGTGACCCTATAGGACAGCGTGGAACTGCCCCATAAGATTCCTTTAAAAAAAAGAATAGAAAAATATATAGTAAAGATCGGTATCCTTTCATGAAACACGTTTCATGAAACACTACTGAGTGCCTGTGTGTGTTTGTGTGTGTGTGGGTGCCGAGTGGAGACGCAGAATGTATTTCTTACTGTGGGTTGCTGTCAAAAACGTCTGAAAAACAGTGGCATTATCTTAGGATGCTTAAATCGGCAAGGTTTGAAAAGTCATTTAATTTATATCTCTATGCTTAGACAGTATTTCATTTAAGAATAGTACAGGTTCTTGATTATCTTTCTTTTTTTTTCTGGTATCTCAACATTTGCTATTAATAATTTGTGAATAATCTGTCTCTTTAAAGCTATTATTTCAATAAAGACAGCTATGCTTTATGAAGGCAATTCTGCCAAGGTCCCCTTTTCTCAACAGCTCACCCTCTACTCTGTCACCACAGGCTGTGGGCACATCCCCAGTGTATCCAAAAGGGCTGTCTCCAGTGTGGTCCAGAGAAGCCTGGGTTACTGGAATGTCATGTAACCAAGTACCCTTGTGGATCTATTTTATTTTGATTTTTTTGTTTTAATTTTTATTGTGCTTTTTTTTAAGTGCAAGTTTACAAATAAGTCAGACTCTCATACAAAAACTTATATACACCTTGCTATTTACTCCTGGAAACCCTGGTGGCATAGTGGTTAAGAGCTACAGCTGCTACCCAGAAGGTTGGCAGTTTGAATCCGCCAGGCGCTCCTTGGAAACCCCACGGGGCAGTTCTATTCTGTCCTATAGGGTCACTATTAGTTAGAATTGACTCGACGGCAATGGGTTTGGTTTTTTGGTAGATACTCCTAATTGCTCTCCCCCTAATGAAACAGCACACTCCTTCCCTCCACCCTCTCTTTTTGTGTCCAGTCCACCAGCTGCTGACCCCTTCTGCCCTCTCATCTCCCCTCCAGATAGGAGATGCCAACGTAGTCTCATGTGTCTACTTGATCCAAGAAGCTCATTCTTCACCAGCATCATTTTCTATCCCATTTTCCAGTCCAATCCCTGTCTGAAGAGTTGGTTTTGGGAATGGTTCCCATCTTGAGCTAACACAAGGTCTGGGAACCATGACCACCAGGGTCCTTCTAGTCTCAGTCAGACCATTAAGTCTGGTCTTTTTACGAGAATTTGGGGTCTGCATCCACTGCTCTCCTGCTCCCTCAGGGTTCCTCTGTTGTGTTCCCTGTCTGGGCACCATCTAGTTCTTCTGGTCTCAGGCTGGTATAGTCTCTGGTTTATGTGGCCCTTTCTGCATTTTGATTTATTCTTAAATTTAATTTTTATTTACTTCTTTTCCCTCATTATTTATTTTTTAAAATTTGTCCTGTATAGATGATAGGAAAGGCTGAAGTGCTTAAATTTGACTTTGTCTCTTAGTAAGAGAAGCTGCAGCCCGTGACTGAATTTCCTACCTTACTACTCTTCTTTCTTCCCTGTTACACACTTGCTTCATTCCTGCCTCTTTTATTAGTTCAACATTTAGATCACAAAGCCTGTGTGTATGTGTGCCATTATTATTATTCACACTTATATTAATAGCTAACATTTACTCAACATTTTCTGTGCTAAGCATCTTATATGCATGAGGTCACTGAATCCTCCTAATAACCCTGCCTCATAGTTGAAGAAACTGAGGCTTAGATGAGGTTAAGTAATGTGCTAGCTAGTGGTTTAGGCAAGAGTCAAACCTAGATCTGACTCCAGAGTCCCATACCACTTCCCTGCCTGTCAGTATACAGATTTGACAGGACCTTCTATTTGGACTCTTCTTTGACTTTCTTTTTTTTTTTTTTGACTTTCATTTGCTGACTCACTGAACAAGGACCTCCTGACTAAAAGGCAGTTGTGATATCAGTAAGAAATGATATTTTATGTTCCTTGAAGTCATACCTTGTTAATTGGAACCTGAAGTGCACCAGGCACACTGCACAGATCTCTCCTTCTGGGCAGAAGTGGGTAACTGCAAACATGTACTGAGTGAGGGGGGGACAATTCTCAGGATACCCTGGATAAAATGTTCAGAAAGCTGTACAAATACATGTTGTAGGAGAGAGGAAAAGCAAACATCGTGAACTTATTTAACTGGTTTTCTTTTCTGCACACATTCAGCACTCACATCATAGATCAGGATACTATTCAACTGGTCATCCAATATATTGAGTCCCAACCCTGGCAATAAATCTCGCAGTTTGACATACAGAGGTCAAGGAGAAGTTGTTGGAGATCTATGAAGGAGAGGAACAGAGTATCCCTGAATGAATATATTGCAATTAGAAAAGTAATATTTTGAGAAAATAATGTGCTTTCCTTTTTCCTTTCTAAGTAAGTGACTTTATCCATAGTTGATCCTTGGCATCTATTTGCCTGGATGAGGTAAGGATTTGTTACAGAAGAAATGGGGGAAAAATAATTGAGATATTCAGCTTCTGACATTCAAAATAGGATTCTACAGCAAGACAATAACCTTCAAGTCAGTTCGGTGGTTTAAAAGATTTCCTAAGTTCCTTTTATGATTTTAAAAAAAAAAAATTCTCTCGAGCCCAGCTTGGAGGACTCAACTCGGGGAGTTCTCCCAAAGGGTAGAGAAGTTACTCTTTCTACTCTTGGTTGCCAGGCCAAGATGCCTGCTGCTCAATAGTAGAAGGACATGGAGTGGAGGAAGAAGAAAATGCCTGCGTTTTCTGGTCCTGGGTGGCGATGGGAAGAAGGCGGAGGGAAAAAAAGGCCAAACTGTCAGATGTGTGTCTGATTTCTCCTCTCCAGGCTTCCATCTAGAGATGAGGAGGCGCATCAGATAACTGCAGGACATACCAAGGCCCTGCTCCTGTCTGGACCTCTGTGAGGAGGCGCAGGACGCTCTGTATCCTCCTATGGGATAAAAACTGTTGCCGTTGAGTCAATTCTGATTCATACCCACTCTGTAGGACAAAGTAGAACTGCCCCATAGGGTTACCAAGGAGCAGCTGGTAGATCCGAACTGCCGACCTTCCAGTTAGCTGCCGAGCTCTTAACCACTGCATCCCCTATGGCGTAGCACATCAAATAAAAGTTGTGAGTGAAGTGTGGTCAGGCAGGAGGTCCTCAGGTCTAGCTTTCCTGTGAAAAGTGGCTGAGAGTCTGGCTGTGGAGTTTCCCGGAGGAGGTGACTTTAGTGGAGCAAGGTGATGCTATAGTGAGGGCCGTGGTATACTCCCTACCACCAACCCAAGGTCAAGGCCAAATGGGCCTCACAGACAAACAGTAGAGGGACCTGGAGAGGCAGAAAGCTGAGAGGAAGCTGAGGGAGAGCCACGAGACCAGATCACATGTTACATACACACAGTCTTGAACCACAAATTTCAGCTACACATACCAGCCGGCCAAGCCAGTGTCCAGGTGGAGAAAGGGCATTGCCCCAGAGGCCAGAGGAGTGAAAGAACACTGTACTTGGGGTCTTTGGATTCTTCTACTTTGTAATAAGGTTGCATAAGCCATGCTTCCCTGATACACTTGGATACCATCTTAGAGAAAAACTGGGACAGGGATGAAAATCCGAGAATGCTGAGAAAACAAAGTGCTATTTCCTAAAGAGAATAAGTGTTACCTAAAAGGATTATTTAAACTATTGGATGAGGCTTAACTCTTTTTTTTTTTTTTAGTTAGTTATTTTTAAAAGGTGATTATGAAATATTTAAGAACTGAGAGAAAATTAAAAACTAATATAGGGAACACTATGTGGGGCAAATGGTTTGCAACTGGCTGCTAACAGAAAGGCTGGCAGTGCAAACTTACCCAGTGGCTCTGTGGAAGAAAGACCTGGCAATCTGCTTCCATAAAGATTACAGCCAAGAAAACCCTGTGGAGCAGTTCTACTGTATAACACAGGGGGTCGCCATGAGTTGAATCGACTTGGTAGCAACAGGTTTGGTTTTTTGGTTTTGGTACCTACCACTCAGCATAGAAAATAAAACATTGCCAACACAGTTGAAACTTCCAGCGTATTACTCTACAAATGCCACTTTTACTACATCGAACCATACAAAATTGACATCTGATCATTTCAACCCATAAAATATTATATGATTCAACCTCATATTTTATTTAACCTCTGTGGGTTTGATCAGCATTTTTATCATTCTGTTGACTACTTGGAATGCCTTTCTTCCTCTCCCTCATGTATTCACATATTCTTTAAGACAAGGTCTGAGCCCCACTCCCTCCAAGAAGTTTTCACTGAAGACTTGAGCCTGCATAGAGCTTTCCTTTCTCTTTCCAGAATGAATGTCCTGTCTGTCTCACACATTTAGCATAATTTTATATGTCATATTCTTTCAATCTCTGGACCACACGAACTAACACTTGACAATATTGTTATCTATTATGCTGTTTTGTTAATTAACATGTGGAAGAAATAGTAGGCTTTAACTAGATACTTGCCTGATAATAAATGACTGATTTTTTTTGAAATTGTTACTTTAAGCAATTTTATAAAAGATGCTTAAGCTCAAGACCCAAATTATTTAGAAAAGATAACTTAAGGCAAGAAATCTGGGAAAGACTGATAATAGGGATCCTGTCATCCATGTTATCATGCCCCATAAAATGCTTCTATTATGATATAAGGTATTCCAAGAAATAATAATAAAAGCTATCACTGATGGAGTAATATTACAAGCCAGGTACCGTCCTAGGCTTTTATATATCTACAATACAGCAACCCTGCAATGTAGATAGTATCAAGCTCTATTCAGTTCACCAGACTGTCTCCATTCTATACCAGAAATGTCCTGAGGTAATTTTTTATTCTTTTAATTCAACTTGACTAGCCAATGTATTAGTCAAGAGTTAATTAACAAATTAATGTTGCGTTAGCAAACCAATTCTGGAATCTCAGTGGCTTATCACAATAAAAGTCTGTTGTTTTGTTCTCACAAAGTTCAGTGTGTGTTGGGTGACTTACTAGTGCCACTGTCTTCCACAGGGTGACTTAGAGATAAAGGTTGCTTCTATCTTGTGGTTCTGCACCTCACTGAAGGGGAAGAATGGAGGCACACCAACCTTTAAGTGCTCTGGGTCAGAAGTAACCCATCACTTGCACTCACATTCTTATTTGCCAGGATTCAATCTTGAGGCCCTAATACAACTGCAAGGGAGGCTGGGAGATATAGTGAGCACATGAATATCCAGTGAGCCACAGTATGTCAATGAATCAGATGAAGTGGGGCCAGTCATCCCAGGAGGCCCATGACATTTGCAGGGTTGGAGAATCAGAGATAATCTCCTCAATCCCAATGATATCAATTAAATTGGCTGAGGTAGCTGTACCATCTGGTCATCTTTTAGGTCCTAGAGGTTCCTGGACTTTCCCAGATGTTAAGGAACATCTTGGACAAAGATAAAGGAACAGAAAAAATAACAGAAGTAATAATACCAAGCCACTTGTTCAAGTGAGAAAAACCTGTAGTTCTCTGAGCTCACATGCTCTTGTGATTCTGGAGAGATGAGTCAGTTTCCTGATGGGACTGCTCTTCTACAGAAGACAGGGAATGAAGCATCTTGTCCAAGGAGCCTGGAGTCTGAGGTCCTTTCCCTGAGGTTCTTACACAGGTCCATAAGTGCCCTTCAAGTCTGAAAGTGCTTGTAAAATTTTGTGTTTATGTACAGCGTGCATTTTTCTGGTGGGTAGGGGTTGGGGGGAGAAATAACCTGGAGTTTTAAGGGGCTCATAATGCATAACTCATGATTCACTTTTCTAAGTGAAGAATAAGATCTCTGTGGATAGGAGAAGCAGTGATCAGAGGCTGCTAGGAAGCAGGGTGCGTAGGAAAGAGAAAACTCGTGTTCTCTGTTGCATTTATGGGAAAACCTAGAAATGAGAATTGTTTCCTGGGTGGATGAAGGTTTAATCATTTTCCTCCTACAAAATAATTTTAAATTGACGAATCTTGGAGTTTTCACTTTTTCAGATTTTATTTCCTTTATGTTGCAGGCGGTAGAAAAGGCATTAAAAATGGATCTTTGGCTGTCATAGGAGATGGGCTCCTTGCCACTTCTAACCTCTACTGTATCTACTCAACAATAAGAGGAAATCCAAAAGGATCTGACCACTTACTACACCAGAAACCTTTGAATTCTGAAGGATACCTCCATCTCCTTACTTGTGAAACAATGACATAAATCCTCATGGTCACCAAAAGAATGAATTGGCAAGTTACTTAAGGTCCACTGTTGCATTCTGGAAATTATCCATGAATATAATAAAATGCAAGCACTGCTTAATTAGAAAAGAATGTATTCTAGAGAAAAATGGAAATGTTTATTAAACTTCACTTCACAACCTATTATAATAAACGAGTCACATATAAAGTGTGTCTATAAAGTCATCTAATTCATTTTTCCTTGAAGCTTTTTGGAATCAATTTAATTATCTTATAATCATACCTGCTAACTTCTTAGCAACAATCGAAATGAAACCACAATGGCTTTGCTTCTCAGTGTCTCTGAAATAACGTTCATGTAATTCAAAGTTTAACTAAATCATTATCTCCTGTGAAATCATGCAGCAACTCACAGTGAGGTCTTGATGGCTGATGAAATTGCTGCTCTTGCATTTCTTACAAAATATATTATGAAAATAAACCAAAAAAAAAAAAAAAACCCACTGCCATCGAGTCGATTCCTACTCATAGCGAACCTATAGGACAGAGTAGAACCTCCCCATAGGGTTTCCAAGGCTATAATCTTTACGGAACCAGACTGCCACATCTTTCTTCTGCAGAATGGCTGGTGGGTTCGAACTGTCGACCTTTTGGTTAATAGCTGAGCGCTTTAACTACTGTGCTACCAGGGCTCCTTATATTTTGAAGATAGAGACCTTCAATCCTTTCCAAAAGCTAATGAGGAACTCTTCTTTACCAGTCCACTCTGAAGCTTCCTCAGGCTATTCCTCACCCTCTGAGTGCCTAGGAAATTCTACAAGCTTCGCTAAGCAGGTAAAAAAAAAGCAGGTAGCAAATAATATTCCCAAATAAAATCCAGCAGCAGCTCTCTGAGCTTTCCATTTTTTATCTGGTAGTGGTCAAACATAGATTTTCACTTGTTTATTTCATGACAGTTCCCCTATCAAGTCAGACATTTCAATATCCTCATTTCCACCCATACGTGTTGTCTTCTCTGGTGCCCAGGTTCTGTGTAATCAGCTGTCAATGTTTTTCGAGCTGGGTGCACTCGGATGGTAAAAATTTCTCTACTTTCAAGTTCCCAGCTTTGGCAACTTTGAGTATGTGTTGCAGAGGGTGGGGATATCCATTTTTAAAGAAACCTGGCAGTGTCCCCCACAAAGTGGCTTTCTGCCTAGGTTGACCTCTCAATCCTCCTTACCTTCACCCACCACTCACACCCGTCGATTTTACCCTGAACCTAAGCAATAGGTGATTGGGTCTGTATATAGCAAAATGACACCACAGAGGGCACCCATGACTCACCGCTTTTGAAGACATGTTGAAACCATTTGTTTCTCTGTCTTGATGCTCTCCAAGCTACAGGTGGCTCCAATTTTCAACTCGCGGCAAAAACCATAAGCCAATGAAGCAAATAAGTGTTTCCATAAACTGTAAAGAAAAAAACAAACAAAAAATGAACACTCTCCTGCTACCTAACTGTGAAATGCCCAACTTGGGATTTCAGTTAACCTTTGACCTTTCTTAGAAATCCATATGGGGAGGTTTCAATTTCTCTCAGTTGGCTACCAAAGATTAGGGCAGCTTTTTAGCAGGAGTACCCAAACCCAAAACCCAGTGCCGTTGAGTCGATTCCAACTCATAGCAACCCTATAGGACAGAGTAGAACTGCCCCATAGAGTTCTCCAAGGAGCGCCTGGCAGATTCGAACTGCTGACCCTTTGGTTAGCATCCGTAGCACTTAACCACTACACCACCAGGGTTTCCTATAGCAGCAGTATTAGGGTCCAATTCCTTCAATATACCACACCCCTCCCCAATACATTATAGAGGCACATGTGAATGGATTTCTAAGGATCTGAGCCAGGTTATTTGTTCTACTGCTTGGGTTGCCCATCACTATTGAGACGATTGAAGTATAAGAGAGATCACAGCTATTATCTCACCTTAGAAACTGTGTTAGCTGATGACAGCAAAATGTCCCAGCACTGTCCAAATTGATATAGGCCTTCCCTCTTTAACATAGGGGATACATTTCTGGAAATGGGAACGCTAACTGTATGATTGTTTTTGAGCTGCTGCTCCAGTGTTGTAAGCTTTTGTCAAATCCTCTGAAGTTATAAAAGGCCTCTGTCCACAAGTTCTTGCAGCTAGCAGTCATTCAACTGTTGATCAACCCTCCAGGTTGTGGCACTGTTAGGAAACCTTTTATAATATCAAAGGAGTTACTCCATTTTCTAATTGTCTGATCTTTTTATTATTACTATTGTGGTGAATATATATATAACAAGACATATGCCATCTCAGCAATTTCTACATGTACAGTTCAGTGACACTGATTATATTCTTCAAGTTGTGTGCCCATCCTCACTATATTTTTCCAAATCTTTCCACCACCATTAACATAACTTAATGCCGCCTAAGCATAAGCTCCTCTTTTTCCTCTCCTTTCCACCCCTGGTAGCCACTAATAACCTTTGGTTTCCACATATTTGCTTATTTTACACAAGTGAGATCATATAATATTTGTCCTTTTTCAACTGAGTTATTTCATTCAGTATGATGTTTTCGAGGTTCATCCACGTTGTGGCAAGTATCAGGACTTCACTTCTCTTTATGGCTGAGTAGTATTCCACCATGTGTACGTACAACCTTTTGTTTATCCACTGATCTGTTGATAGAGATTTCTGTTGCTTCCACTTTTTGGCTATTGTGAAAAGTGCTGCAGTGAGCATTGGTTTACAGGTTGCCTGTTTATCTTTATCCTCTGTTTCCTCAACCATTGTCTCCAGCTCCCGCAAATTCCCATTTTTAACATTCAGCACCACGGCCTTCCTTTATTTCTTTGTGGCAGGCATAGCACCATCACTCACACACATTTCGTTAGCCATTATTGGTCAAAACTGTCTCTCAGGACACAAACTAAATGACAGAAAAATAGGTGACAGGGAGTAAACAACACATCACAGAGCACACTCAGCTGAAATAGTAGCTTCACAACTTCCACCCTGCTCCAGGCCACCATTATCTCTTACCTGGATTATTGTTAATAGCCTCCTAAATGGTCTTCCTGCATCTGCCACTTGCCCCTACTAGTTATTCTCCACTAGCAGCCAAAGTGATCACTTAAAAGCCTCAGTCAGGTCACGTCACTCTTTTTGCTTAAAATCACCCAATGGCTTCACTTTCACTCAGTAAAACTAGAACTTTGCTTCATTTTCTTCAGCTTTTTGCTCAAATGTCATTTTAATGACAAGGCCTTCTCCAACTACTCCACATAAAAGAGTAAGTTCCCTACCCCCACTCCTGCACCACTTTCCCAAGACCTCCCCTATCCTGCCCTGTTCCCCCTCCATAGCACCTGTCATGGCATCACACACTATCCACAGATAATGGGCTTCTTCTTAAGAATGCCTAGTTCAAATTACTCCTGTGTTTTGATATGAAATGGAATGGAGAGTGAAAATGGGTGGCTGCGGTGTGTGTGTGTCTGCGCGCGTACACACGTACCTGATTTGAAAATGCCCATTTCCACTGCCTATTTTCATAGTCGGAAACGCTGGCAGCCTAGTGGTTGAGTGCTAGGGCTGCTAACCAAGAGGTCGGCAGTTCGAATCTGCCAGGCGCTCCTTGCAAACTGTATCGGGCAGTTCTACTCTGTCCTATAGGGTCGCTATGAGTCGGAATCGACTCGACCGCAGTGGGTTTATTTTCATAGTCTGGTAGTTTGAATGGTCATGTAATGGTGTGCGTGTAAAGAAAAGGAATAAATATGGTTCTGGATTTCCCCAATCTTGCACCAAGTATGCTGATTTAGCATTTAGTTTGGAGCAAACATTTGTGTATAGCCTACAGTGCACCAACATTCCCAGATACACAAGGAAAAATATTAAAATTTTATCATCCTTTAGGGAGGCAATAAAGGACCAAATTCGTTGGCTACTTGGAAAAGAAGTTAGTTTTTATTTTGGAAAAATTAACAGGTGTATGGTCTTGAATGGACGTAACCAATTTTGGGGGCCACGTTATTTCATCCTTGACTGGAACACAATCATGTATGTGGCATCTATGGCTCTTAGAATTGGGGATCCCTGCTGAGTCTATTCACAATGGTTTCAGAGCAGTTTTCAAAATAATAATCATCTGGATAAGCATTCATGCATGACTCTCCAGAACTCAGAGGGTTTGAGGGTAAAAATGGCTTTTAAAAGTTCTTCAGTATTTGTCATAAAGCTACTTGGCTGAATGTCTCTTGAGGAAGAGCGAGTGCCATTTCTATGTCTGTGTTCCAATAACAGTTGTTGCTGCCACTGGGCCTCACCATCTGGCCTAAAGTTCCTTCTTGATTGGGTACAGGCCTTGAATGGGATGTGGGGGACACACCCCAAATTTCCCTGGTAAGTCTTGGCAAGTTAATTGAGGAATATTTTCTTTGGAAAATCCATTTTTCCCACAAAAATTTAGATATTGGTTTTGAAGCCAATTCTTTTTTCATTAAAAAAAAAATTTTTTTTTCCTCTTTATGTATTTATTTGCCGGCCCAGACAAACTTGACTAGAAAAGAAGCCCGGGCATGGGATAGGATGAGCTCATGACGTGGCAGGAGCTCCAACCAATTGAAAGACCACGAAAGGGGGCGGGCGGAAGTGACGAGACGTATCCCTCCGCGGGGCGAGAGGGTCGGTGGGGGGAGTCTGCGTTTCTCTCCCCCGCGCCAGCTCCCGTACACGGAGCCGCATTCCTTGGCCCCCCCACCCCCTCCCTCGGGGCCCCCCGCCCCCCCTTGGGAAAAAAATCCACCTCAATTCATTTGAATCCGAGGGAGATTTCTTTACACCCGCGGGGAGACGAGTTTTCAACGGTTCCTTCTTCTTCGTCTCCCCCCAAAGCCCCGTCCCCTCCCCTGCTCCCACCCCCTTCTCCCGGCGTCGGGTGCAAGGTCCCTTTAAGGCGACGGCGCCTTCCTCGGGTCAGAGTACCGGCGGCGACGACCACGGGAGGTGAGTGAGCGAGCGAGCCTTCTCTCTCCCCACCCCTTTCTCCCGGGGGTTCCGTTATCTTTTCGCTTGGTTAGGCGTTCCGAGGCGAGACAATGAGCGGGGGATGGGGCGGGTACGCGAGGGGGTGGGGGCGGGGGGGCCGGTGGCGCGCGCCCCCGCACATCGCGAGTGGCGGCGCGGCCCGCGGCAGTGGCGGGCGTGGGGTGCGGCGCGCGCGCGCGTGTATGTCTGTGTGTGCGTGCGCCCCCGGAGCGGTGCAGCGGCCGGGTGGTGGAGGCTTCTGCCTGCCTGCCGGCCGCCCCCGCCCCCCGGCGCGCGCGCGCACTCGCGTCCCACGGCTCCACACACATCCCGACGTCCACACGCACGGCGGGCGCGAGGCGTCTCGGAGGAGTGGGCGGGCGCGGGCGCGTGCAGCGGCCCGCTGGGGAAGGGGCGGGGGTGCGGGCGGCGGCGAGACGGCTGGGTGTTGGCGAGGGGGCGAGGCCGCGCCGGGGAGGAGGGCGGGCGGCGCTGCGGCGGGAGGGGCAGCGGGGTAGCGTTCCCCTTGGGGGTGGGCGTTCGTTCCTGGTCCTTTCCCGCCCCTGCTCTCTCTTGAGGAAGGAGAGGGGTGGACTTGGAGAGAAAGAGGAGGAAAAAGAGCGATTGCTGAGACGAACCCGTGTGTTATGCAATGACTACTCCTGTCTAATAGTACATCCCAACCCTTAGTACGTTCCAGTTAGTTTACAGAGTCCCCTCCCTCGGACTCAAAATGTCTTTAGGGATGGCGCCGTGATTTATAAAATGAGATGGGGCGGAGAATCGTTATATTCTGATAATTATATCCTGCCGCCGTGGGCGCCATGTTTAACTCAGGGACTATTTTCTCTGGATTGTTAGCACCGACTGAAAAGGGCTGGCGTCGTTATCCACCTGCTTTCCATCTTTTTTGCTTGCTGTCCTGATTTTCCTCTCCCGCCAGTCGCGGGATTTCTTCAGACCGCTAATGAAGCTAAAAGTTTCTTTGCTTGCTTGTCTCGGGCGTTCTTAGCTCAAAAAAGGTAGAGCTGAAAAGGGCTTTGTAAATCGTTTAGCCCAATCTCTTTTTTGAGATTGAAATTGAGATACAGTTGTAGTATTTCATAACAGCTTTCTTGTGGCAGACCGAGGCCCGGCCCTCTACACTCTTTGAGACACTCCTCTCCGCATCTGAAAATCCCACAGAAATGGGGTTTTACTTTTAAAGGAGTTTTCCCAAGTAGTTGAAGGAGGAACGGTGGGGGCGAGAAGGGCAGTTTCTTGGTGAATGACAATTTCGTGATTCGATGGGCTTAGGACTGGGAAATTGGATTCTGAATTCGAACTGCTTAAGCAGAGCCGTTCTTCAGGGTGCATAAAAAGTAAATGGGAGGTTGCTAAACATGCAATTTTGGGGGCTTCATTTCCAAAGACTATTTGGGTGGAATGGAGCCGGAGTGTCATTTTTCCTGCCTTTTTAACCTGCAGCCCCTGAGATGACTCTGCTTAAGGTACCTGCCACATAGAGAATTATTGGTCTAGTATAAAGTTGCTCAAAATACAGTTAAAACAGAATGAAATGGCAATCTATGCCCTTGGCTTCCCTCCCCTTTCCTGACCTATGTTGGTGGTGTATCCCAAACTGAGAAACTAACAATGTGATTCTTGAGATCAACAGGACTTGCAAGAGTTTCAACCTTTTCCTTGAACCAGTGTATAACCTAGGAAAAGCAGTTTTCAAAAGGTGGTCTGCTCACCCCTGGGGATCCCAGACCATTTCAGGGAAGCCAGGAAGTCAAAACTTTTCAAAATAGTTTATTTATTTATGTTTTTCGTTCACATTTGCGCTGATGGTCCAAAAACAGTGTTGGGTAAAAGTACTGGTGATGCTGTAGCACAAAGCAAGGCAGTGGCACCAGACTCTACTGGACTTGAGAATGTTCTTTATGAAACAGTAAGCATTATTGATTTTATTAATTCTCAACCCCTGAGTGCAGTCTTTTTAAGGATCTGTCATGAAACGGAAGGTACGTATAAAGCACTTACGCTGCTTACCAACGAACAATTGCAGAGGAAAAGCACTTGTGAGATTGAGTTGTGAGCTGAACCAGCTGCTTGTTTCATGGAACAGCATTTTTATTTGAAAGGACAATTGACAAACTAGTTTTTCAGACTTGATTATTTGCTGGAAAATGAATGAAGTGAGCAGCATGTCACTTTAGAAAAACAGTTGACAGTATTTGCTAACCAATGATAAAATTCCAGTGAAAAGTGGAATTTTAAAAAACTTGACAGCTTGAATTTTGACAGCTTCCCAGTGCTTAAAAGAATTTAATGGTAGTATCAGTGATTAGGGACTGTGATTTTTTTTTTCAACTATTGTGTAATGAAATATGCCAACATTTGAAAGATCAAGATTAACATAACTCAGTCTGTTTCCCAGATGACCAGTGCATAATGCTATAAAATCGCACGTGGGTTAAAAAAAAAAAAAGATCATTTAAAACGGCAAGATGGACTGGTAGATTTTAATGTAACGGTATGAAAGGTTGATTGATAAGGTTTCAGATGGTGCAGTGTATACCTTAAGCTACCATTTGTTGAGTTTTCCTATTAAAGAATGTCCACAGCTATATGAACAGATTATTAAAATAATGCTTTTTCCTACTACAAATTTGTATGAGGCAAGATTTTTTTGTACTTAACCAAGACTACATATGGCGGCAGACTGAATGCGGAAGGAGATGCGAGAATCCAACTGCCTTCTGTTGAGCTATAAACAGAGGTGATCTGCGAAAGTGTAAAACAATGTTATTTTTCTTACTAATTTTTTTTGAAAATAGTAATTTTTAATGAAAATGTTTTTTATGGTAACGTGTAATAGGTTTATTCGTTTTGAATGAATTGGTATTAAAATTTTTTTTTTAGTATGGTAAATATTGGAAAATATAATCCCAAAAAATAAAAGCTCACTGGGGTCCTCAGTAATTTTAAGAGTGTAGAGTGGTCCTGACACCAAAACATTTTAGAATCGCCGATATAAGGGGTAACTTTTGGGCCTGTTTTATGTTTCTGTTTTTTAGATCACCCAAATCTGCCTCCATTTAGGAATTTCTGAAGATTTTACAGATGTTACTTGGAGTTAATACTGGAAGAGGCAGTGACTTGGGGAAAAGTGTAGGCTCTAGGGTGAGAAAACTTGGTTTGAATCCTGGTTGGGATTCTAACCCAGGGTGGTGGGGAGGGCGGGGGCAGTAGTGGTTCGGTGGTAGGAGTCTCTCCTTAGGGCAGGAGACCCGGATTTGATTCTGGCCTGTACACCCATGCTCAGCCACCACCCGTCTGTCAGTGGAGGATTGTGTATTGCTGTGATGCTGAACAGGTTTCAGTGGAGCTTTCAGACTAAGACAAACTAGGAAGAAAGGCCTGGCAGTCTACATCTGAAAATCAGCTAGTGAAAACCCTGTGGATTACAACAAGTCCAGTCCACAACTGATCATGGGAATGGCACAGGATCGGGCAGCATTTTGTTCTGTTGTGCATGCGGTTGCCATAAGTTGAGTTTACTCGACAGTAGCTAACTACAGTCTTGGGCAAGTTACTGAATCTGCTAAACCTCAGTTTTGATCTCATCTGTAAAATAGAGCACTTAAGGCATACTGTTGTTAGGAGAATTTACTGAGATGAGGAATGTGTGAAGTGCTCTACAGTGCCTAGCATATCAAACAGTAAAATAAATTTCAACAGTGTGTTTCCATTTTTATTCTCCGTATTTGCCCTTTTTAATTAATTTTCGTTGAAGGTAGAAATTCCTGATATAAAATTAAAAACCCTAGTTTGGTGCCTCTGTCATATTATCAAGCTGTCTGTCGTAAGATTTGATAGATTCGTTGATATTCTGGTTTGTGATGGTAAGCCATATCCACAAGAATATATATCTTACATGTAACTAAGGGGAGGAGAGAAGGGAGAGAGATTAACCTATTGCTAGGACTTAACAGTTAAATTGAGCGAGTAGACATGGAACTTAGCGTACAACTGTCAGTAGAGAAAAACTTTGTATGATAGGCAATGTTTTTGGGAGAGAGACTATAAAATGGGGAATTTACTGATGCTTTAGTTGCTCTTTTAATAAAGAGCACGTAACTAATATTTGGTTGCTTTTATTTAAAAAAATTTTTAAAGTTTCTGTTGTGAAATACATGTAACAAAACATTGGCCAATTCAACCATTTGTTCTTCAGTTCAGCCATTTTTGCATGTACAATTCAGTGACATGGATTACATTGACCACGTTGTGCAACCATTAATACTTTCTCCACATTTTTCATCACCGTTAACAGAAAACTCAATATTCTTTAAGCAGTACCTCCCATTTTCTCCTCCCACCTGCCCCTGGTAACGACTGATAAACTTTGGTCTTTATGCATTTGCCTGTTCTAGATATTTCATGTAAGTGAAATCATACAATATTTGGCCTTTTGTGTCTGACTTGTTTTGCTCAGCATAATGTTTTCAAGGTTCATCCATGTCTTAGCATGTGTCAGAACTGCATTTTTCTTTATGGCCCAATAATATTCCATTGTATGTGTATACCACATTTTATTTATTCATTCCCTCTGTTGATGAACACTTGGGTTGTTGCCACCTTTCGGCTATTGTGAGTAATGCTTCAGTGAACATTGGTGTACAAGTATCTGTTTTTGATTCCCTGCTTTACAAATCTTTTGGCTGTATATCCCAGAAATCACCCAGTGCCATCGAGTCGATTCCAACTCATTGCGACCCTATAGGACAGAGTAGAACTGCCCCACAGAGTTTCCAGGGAGCGCCTGGCAGATTCGAACTGCCAACCCTTTGGTTAGCAGCCAAAGCACTTAACCGCTATGCCACCAGGGTTTCCGTGGCTGTATATATAGGTGTGGAATTGCTGCATCGTATGGAGATTCTATGTGTAACTTTTTAAGACCGTTCATGCTGTTTTCCACAGTGGCTGGACCGTTCTACAGCCCCACCAATAGTGAATGAGGATTCCAGTTTCTCCACATCCTCACCACACTGGATATTTCTGTTTTTCTGATAATAGCCATCCTAGTGGGTATGAAGTGGTATCTCATTGTAGTTTTGATTTGCATTTCCCTAATGACTAATGGAAGGAGCCCTGGTGGTGCAGCGGTTGGAGCGTTCGGCTGCTAACCAAAAGGTCTACCCTCCAGCCACTCCACAGGAAGAAGATGTGGCAGTCTACTTCCGTGAAGATTATAGCTTCAGAATCCCTATGTGGCAGTTCTGCTCTGTCCTATAGAATTGCTGTGAGTCAAAATCGACTTGACAGCATTGGGTTAATGACTAATGGGAGTCCCTGGGTGGTGCAAACGGAAAGGTTGGCGATGTCCCCATAGAGGTGCCCCACAAGAAAGGTCTAGTGATCTGCTTCTGAAAAATCATGCATGGGAAACCGTATGGAGCACAGTTCTACTTTGACACACATGGTGTCACCATGAGTCAGGATTGACTTGAAGGCAGCTGTTCTTCAATGATTAATAATGTTGAGCATCTTTTTATGGGCTTGTTGGCCATTTGTATGTCTTCTTTGGTGAAATGTCTATTCAAATACCTTGCCATTTCTCAATTCGATTTGCCTTTTCGTTGTTGAGTTCTAGTTATTTGTATATTATCGGATATATGGTTTCCAAATATTTTCTCCCATTCTGTAGGTTGTCTCTTTGTTGATAAATTCCTTTGATGCCCAAAAGTTTTTAATTTTGATGAAGCCCAGTTTATTTTTTCTTTTGTCATTGTGCTTTCTGTGTCGTATTTAAGAATCCACTGTCAAAAACTAGATCCTGAAGCATTACTGTCGTGTTTCCTTCTAAGAGTTTTATAGTTTTAGTTCTTTGATCCATTTTCAGTTAATTTATGTAGGTGGTGCAAAGTATGGGGTCCAGCTTCATTCTTTTGCATGTGGAGATCCCGTTGTCCCAGCACCATTTATTTAAGAGACTGTTCTTTTCCCGGAGCCCTGGTGGCACGGTGGTTAGGAGCTCATCTACTAATCAAAAGGTCGGCAGTTCGAATCACCAGCCACTCCTTGGAAACCCTGTGCAGCAGTTTTACTGTATTCTGTAGGGTTGCTATGAGTCGGAATCGACTTAATGGCAGTAGGTTTTTTTCTTTTCCGGTTGGATGGACTTATTAGCACCCTTACCGAAAATCAGTTGACCATAGATATATGGTGGATATATCTTGATAGATTTTGCTGCCACGCAAGAGGAAAGTATTTTGTGTTTGGAAATATTAGGTTATTAAGACTATTTAAAAGCTCATTATGACTATTATATATTACACTACAGTTAGATGTTCTGAGGGACAAAATGGGACATGGTAAAGACTGGATAAATAAAAGCTTATTACAGGTTTAGTCATAATTTTATAGCCAAATTAAGTATTCATCCTATAGGTTTTCTGGAATTATTCCTTTTTAAAGACAAAAATTTATGTAACTTGAAAACATAAATGCCTGCCAATTGTTTATTTCTCACCCTGAAACGAGAGAGTGGTGGTATTGAGATTTTTTTTTTAACTTTTTTCTGTTCCAAATGTTATTTTTATCTTGATTTATTCCACTGTATTAGCAGGGAATTGCAGCCCTGGATTCTTCAGTCTTGGAATTTACAGCTGTGAAAGAACCAGACAAATTGAGGGAACTCAAAGCTTCAAGACACACATCTGTCTTGGGATTGGGGGGTGGAGTTTGCTAGAAAACAGGTGTTTTCCTAATCTAATTTGACATGAAGATAGATGAACATTTGCACCGCACTTAGCACAACTTCTTCTTACCCTTTAATGTTACGTGAGTTTACCATGACTTTGAAACGATTCAGCTGACCCCTACTCAGTTCTACTCTACTCACAACAAATTCTTCATCACAGTCACTGTCATTTGCTGCACATGCAACTTTTAAATCATTGAAGAGGCTTCAGGCCTCTCCCACTAAACCGAACCAAACCCATTGCTGTCGAGTCCATTCCAACTTACATCGACCCTATAGGACAGGGAGCGCCTGGTGGATTTGAATTGCTGACCTTTTGGTTAGCAGCCATAGCTCTGAATCACTGCACCGCCAGGGCTCCATTCTTCCACTAAAGTAAAGCTAGGTAAGAACTACATGCAGCTGTTCTGATTTACCCGGAAATTTGACTGAAAGGCACACTTAGGAACCCGGGGACTGCCCGTATTAAAAATTTGACTTAAATACAATGGTTCGTAATTAATGAATGCACACACTACTTTGTGACAGCCATGAAAACATTGCACAGCTTCAGCGCTTCGAGGACTCGGAGAAGAACAGTGTACGCCACTTTAAATCAGATCATGTAGTTGCTAACACTGTTGAGTGTGTAACTTTGTATTTGGCTTAAATTTTCCTCTTATTAACTGTGCCTCCAAAGCATAAATCCAATGCAAGTGATAGTGAAGCATCAAAGAAAAGGAAAAACAATCATGACTGGAAATAAAGTGATTGGAAAGAGGTGAAATGCCATCAGTCTTAGGAATAAGTGTTAGGCTGCGTACAGTCTGTCAACAATCAGAACAAGTTTAAAGGGTAAAGTGAGAATAATGGAGCCTGTGAAGGGTTTGCCCCAATGAAAGCTACAGCTATTACTAAGCAACACAGTGGTTTAATTACTGAAATGAAAAGGCTATGGATAATTTGGTTGGATGGTGAAAATCAGCGTAATATGCGTATTAGCCTTACTTTAGTGCAAGAAAAGGCTGGAAGCCTTTTCAGTGATTTAAAAGCTACATGTGCAGCAGGTGAAGGTCATTGTGATGATGAATTTGTTGTGCGTAGGGGTTAGTTCAGTTGTTTCAAAGTGAGGGCAAATTCACATACCTTATGAATGCCCCTTCCAGTTTGCAACAGATCAATGGAATGAGAGTGTTAACCTTAACTCATCATGTTTTTTCTTCGTGAAACTATTTTTTTTTGCAGTATTGTATACCCACATGGAGCTGTGGTGGTACAGTAGTTAAGGGCTATGGCTGGCAGCTAATGAAAGGGTTGGCAGTTGGAATCTACCAGCAGCTCCTTGGAAACCGTATGGGACAGTCCTGTTCTGCCCTCTAGTTGAGTACAGAATCAACTCAATGGCAGTGGGTTTTGGTATATCTACCTATACACACATGTACAGTTCTTTCTTCAGCACAGTACCATATGTAGTTTTATTATTACTGTATTATTATTAACTTTTTTTTATTAAGTACTGTATTGTGTTTAAGATGTTTCTGTGTATTTGGAAGTGTATATTTTATATACGTAAAAAGGTAAGCTATGTATTGTATATTTAGACAAACGTTTGACACTAAATAAGAACTGTATGTACCTGTTCTGACTTACCTACAAATTTGACTGAAAGGTAGATTTAGGAACGGATCTCGTTTGTAACCCGGGGACTCCCTGTGTTGCCTTTTAACAATTGTTTTCTTTTTTATTTTTTTTACTGATTAGCTAGTTATATAGGACCTGACTGCAAAATTGTTAGCTGCCATCAGGTTAGCCCATGGTGACCCCATGTGTTGTGGAATAGAACTTGTCCATACCATTTTCTTGGCTGTGATCTTTATAGCAGCAAATCGCCAGGCCTGTGTTCTATGGAGTCGCTGGGTGAGTTCAAACCACCAACTTTTCACTTACTGGCCTATCACAAACTGCTTGCACCACCCAGGCCCCTTAAGTATAAAGCAGACTACCGTAGGTGCCAGGAGCCCCTGGGTAGTGGAAACAGCTAAGCGCCTGGTTACTTGGTGAAAGGTTGGTGGTTCAAACCAGCCGGAGGTGCCTCCGAAGATAGGCCTGGGGGTCTGCTTCTGAAAGGTCACAGCCTTGAAAGCCTTGTGGAGTAGTTCCACTCTGCACACATGGGTCACCATAAGTCCAACTGACTCAACAGCAACTAGTAACAACTACCGTATTTACTAGCATTTAAAAAAGGTACAGTCTCCTCCCCCCAAAAAAGTATATCTACATCCATATTATGGATGAAGGAATGAGTGCTAAAGACAGGAAACCATGGGTTATGACCAGTAGTCCTATGTTAGCTGTAGCATAGAGTAAAGCCTAGTGTATGCACAAAAAGTATGTTACACATACAATTACTATAAAATACAGAAACCAACTAGGTTACCAAAGTGTCAGCAAATGATTGGATTATTGAAAGAAGGCAGTGTTCAATTCATCTCACAATACCTTCTTGATAGTCTGTATTACCCACCTAAGGTTCACTTACTATATTGTCTAATTATTAAGAAACACGTATGTATACTTCGTGAGAATTACTCCTAGAAACAACGTGTTATCAGAAAGTTCCGTAAGGCTACTGTTCCGATAAATGCCAAAGAGGATGGCAAAACATAGGAATATAAAACATTATAACCAATATATGAGTAGGTAGTTTCCCCTCAACTTCTTGCTGAGAAAATTTCATGCATATAAGAAAGTTGAAAGGCTTATAACAACCACCTACAATGAATCAGCCACCTAGACACAATGATTTTTAACATTTGGGTATAGCCAAATATAAAAAATAGGCTGGCATATTTCATATTCATGTGAAATAAGCCAGAATGTCTATATATTTGCCAGACCACGTGGAAGTGATAATCATGAGATTTCTACCAAATATTTCATGCATTTGTTAGAATAAATACATTCTTATACATAACTAATACTGTTATTCTTCTAAGAAAATAAAAAATAATCCCCAGATGTCATCTAGCATCTAGTGTGTATTTACATGTCCCATTTTCCCCTAAAATACCTTTTATAGCTTTTTTATGAGCCAGGATCCAATAAAGGTATACACGTTAGACTGGTTGTTACGTCTTTTTTTTTTTTTTTTTAATCTAGTATGGCCTGCACACTGTGTGTGTGAGAGACATCGACTTTTTAAAGAGACTGTGCTATAGAGTGTTCCATATTCTGCTTTTGTCTGATCATTTCCTTCTGGAATGTCACACCTTCCGAATTTATCTCACTGTTTTCTTTTGGTAGTGTTTAACTTATTCCACTATCTGCTGTATTTCCTATCAACTAGAAGTTAAGTCTAAAAGCTTAGTTAGATTCGGGTTAAACATTTTTGTCAATAATACTTCCTAAGTAGCCCGTGTGTGTGTGTGTGTGTGTGTTTGTGTGTTTTATACAAAAGAACAAGCCACAGACCAAACAGCTGATGAGAGGTAGAGTTTGGGTTATTGACTAAGCTTTTTCTATTTAAACTTGTTATTATCATGACCTTTGGCTTTGAGGTACAGACCTACTACTGTACCTTGAAGTTCAAGCATAACAATAAGACTTTTTTTGAGGAAGAACACAGAAATGAGTTTGCACCATGTAATTTTGATGCAGTGCCTTCTGAGAAAATGATTCAAGAGTTGAAAAAACAAGAAGAGTTGATATATGTAACAAAAGCAACCAGGGGAGGAATTAATTGTAAAGGCTATAACTAGAAAATTATTAGAAATGGGGATTAGACAAAAGAACTTGGGGAAGTTATTTTCACAAAAAGCTTTCACTAGTCAACACTGATAACAGATACTGTGAAAGATTAACATGATTCTGCAGTTTTATGAGGAGAAATTATGTACGTGGGCAAGAGCAAGAGTGGCACAGAAGTTGTCAGATGAATATGAAGATAAGATCAAGTTTCACAGGAAGTGATTATAGAGTGAAACAAACTAGGTTTGTATGTGTTCTGTTAATTTTTTTTTCTAACTTTATAGGGTGTAGCTATTTGAACAATTCATAGGAACCTTGTTTTCCTCATTTCTATTGCAGAAAGGATAAATATTTTAAAAGGAAATATAGTTCTTATGCACAGAGAATATGGAATGCTTTAAAAAAAATTTTTTTTTTCCTTCTCCAGAACATATTCGGTTTGATCAGAGTTTTTCAATCTTGGCACTGGTGACATTTTGGGCTGGATAATTGTCAGGCTGTCCTGCGCGTTGGAGGATGTTTAGAAGCATCTGTGACCTCTGTCTATTAGATAGATACCAGTAACACACATACCCACACATACCCCAGTTATGACAACAAAAAGTGTCTCCAAGCATTGCCAAAATGTACCTTGGGTGGGAGGAATTCTCCCCGTTTGAGTACTACCACTGAGTTAGAGAAAATCCACTGACTTGTGTGAAGATTCCTTAATGCACTTGTTATGAACTTGTTTTGCAGTAAGCCATAGGTTTCCCTTAAGCTACACATAGCTGTTGAATCCAAGTCCTTTTCTGCAGATGCATAGCTTGGGCTATGCCCGGTAGGTGATGGAGAACACTGGAATATGATGAGATTTTAGCTTTATTGGAAATTTTGTTGAAGGCAGAAATGAACTGTTGATTTTAAAATCAAGGTGTAGGCCTTTTGCTTTATGTAACAGCCCCCCCCCCCCGCCCCCAGCTAGCTTGAAAAAGATTCTTACTTAGCTCTGTGCTGTAGATACATTTTTGTTAGGAATAGTTCAGAAATTTGAGACCTCTGAGGTGATCTGTGTATATCCTGGCATTCAAGAAGACAGTCTTAAAAGAATCAGCTTCTCATTAGACTTGTAAGAGCTTGTACGAGCAACAGTGGCAGTTAATTTTTTATTGTGATTTAGGTGGAAGTTTACAGAGCAAATTAGTTTCTCATTCAAAAATTTATATGCAGATTGTTTCATGGCATTGGCTGCAGTCCGTATTGTGTTAGCACTCTCCCCCTATCCCTTTCTACCCCAGTTCTAGTTTTCCTGTCCCTTCCTGGCTTCTTGTCTTTGTTCCTGGGCAGGTAGTTAATTTTTTATATTGTGTGTCATTCAAGTTGAAATTTCCATCAAAAAAATTAGTTACTTGCAAAAAGCCTTGATTAAACTGTGTCCTCTTTGTGTTAATCTATGATTTTCTCCTTATATTGACCTTGAAATTTTCTAACTTTATGTTTAAGAACTATAAGTACTCTCAAGACTGAAACATCTCAAATAAAAATTTCAGGAAAAAAAAACATTTTTTTAAGTTTCTAAGACATGCTGCTTGTGGTTGTGAAATTTTTCTGTTATGTGACTTAGGAGCAAAATTCATGATAGCTTACTAATAGTTGGGGGTTAGTATGGAGGCAATTTCATATTTAAAATGAGCAGAAGGGTCCTTGCCATCTAGGTTGTGGTCTTGGAATGTCGTTTCCCACCAAAAGAAACAGGATTTCTTAGAGAAATGGCTAATTATAGGCCTGGGGCAGGAAATATATGCGATGAACCTGGAGTATCTTTTATCAGATAGCAAGGATTTTATCAAACGTCACTAGGGTTCTGTCAGAAGGACTCGGCCAACTGAAAAAGTTCCCAGTAGGCAAAATAGGACATTTTGAGTATCAGTGAAGATAACTGCAGTGGATTAAAATGCATTGAATATGTTTATATTTGTGATATCTTAATGATAGTTTAAGAAAAAGTTTATTGGTCACTTCGGGGAATGCTACTGAATCAGCTTATTGTTTTGAAAACTAGTAAATAAAGAGAAAGATCAAGCAGGACAGAATCAAGGGCAGGATAAATTGACTTTTTCTGTGTGAACTGCACCAGCGGGTAACCAGATGGGAGATACAGGGAAGTTGTTTGGTTTTTTGGATTTGTTTTGTTTTTATAGAAGTGTTCCAGCTAATAAATGAAGAAGGAATGCTAGATTTAGAGGATCACCAATTTTTCATTCCTAATGAGTTACTGGATCCGGGCATTTGAGCATGCCTCCTGATGAAAGAATACACCACTCCCTAAGAAGAAGTAGTCTTGAAAGAAAAAAAGTTAAACCCATATCTAATCAGGCTTCTAGATCCAGCTATCAGTTTTCAGGAAATAGAGTACAGGGGAACATGTTAAATACTATGGGCATGTAGTCAGTGACATCTAGACTATAGGAAGCTACAGGAAGGGACCTGGTTCTTCAACAAATAAATTGGGGCGGGAGGGGGCAGGGAAGATGGAGGATCTGTAGATTTTAAGAAATTTATCAAATAATCACAATGTGTGGACCTTATTCAGACCCTAATTCAAACATACTTTTAAAAAGTATGATATTTGAGAGAATTTGAAATTTGAACATTGATTAGATATTTCTTATTAAGGGATTATTGTTTTTTAGGCATGTGATGGTACTGTGATCTTTTTGAGTCCTTTTAGAGCTGTTAGCTGCCGTTGAGTTGGCCCCCAACTCACAGTGACCCCATAGTTACAGAATAGCTAGGGCCTTCTTGGCTGTAATCTTTATGGAAGCAGTTTGCCAGGCTTTTCTTCCACGGAGTTTCTGGGTGGGTTCAAACCACCAACTATAAGTTAACAGCCATTTGCAAGCCACCTGCCTCACCCAGGCACTTCTTTTAGAGCTATATACCAAAATAATTATGAATATGATGTTAGGGATTTGCTTCAAAATAATGAGGGTGGAGGCTTAGAAATGAAGCAAGTTTTGAGTTGGTAATTAAGTTTTTTGTTGTTGTTGAGAATATACATAACACCAATTCAACAGTTCCTACATGTACAATTCAGTGACATTGATTCCATCCTTTGCTCTCCTTTTCTGAGTTGTTCCTCCCCTGTTAACAAAGACTTGCTGCACCCTAAGGTTCCTAACTAATCTTTCAAGCTGCTTTGTCAATTTGATCCCATATGGATAGTTCTTAAAAGAGCATAATGCTCAAGGCAGGTATTTTTTACAAGTTAAGCTAAACTATTGTTTGGTTTTAAGACTTAAGGGAATGTTTTTGTGTTAAGGTTTAAAGATACTTCAGGGCAGTAGTTTCAGAGGCTCATCTATCCTACATGGCTCCAGAAAGTCCGGAGTCCATGAGGATTTGATACTCTGTTCTGCATTTTCTTCCTTTTGATCAGAATTCTTCTTTTGAATCTTTGATCAACATGTTCAGTAATGGTAGCCAGGCGCCATCCACTTCTGGTCTCATGGCAAAGAAGGCAGTCGTTGGTGGAGGCGGTTACCAGCACACTCCATTTCCTCCTCCTGTTTCTGATGTTCCTTTCTCCTCTGTTGCCCTAGGCAAATAGAGACCAGCTGTTGTGCCTCGGAATGTCGCTTGCAAGCTTTTAAGACCCCAGGCACTATGCAACAAAAGAGGTAGAGCAGAAGCATTAAACATGTTATTAGGCCAATTACCTGGGATGTCCTAGGAAACCAGGACCCTAAACCTCGAGAAAGAACCAGATTCCATGAGATATTGGGTTGTACATAAGCAGCCTCAGCAGCTACTCTTTTTTTTTTTTTTCCTGTCGATATAAACATGTCTGTCTCACAGCTTTTGCCAGTCCAACTTTTTACAGGTGTTCAACTTATTGACAGCACTTAAAGTAAGCATTGTGCAACCTCACCCTTTTGGTAATTTTTGAAGCTGGGTGATAGATACATGTTTGACTACTTTTGTACTAAAATTTTCCATAATAAAGTGAAAAAGAAGTTATATCTCATTTAAAAAGAAAAGGAATCGCTGCAACCTTGATTCAGAGACTCATGGTTGTAGTGTGATGAAAGTTTTCCATTTTATGTGGTTCCAGTATGATTCTCTAATTTACTGCCCTAAGTTTTCCTCTTGGTGAAGCAGCTATATTCCTTGTCTGTGTTCCTTATGTGCTGGCCTTTAATTTTTTAAATACATGTTTTTACCTGGCAAGTTTTGAAAGGAAGTTAAAATGTCCCTGAAATTCGAATCAAGTAAAGATCGAATTTCAACTTTTTTTTTTAAATGTGAGAATTATCCAGGCCTGTGAGTACATCTGTTTTTTTTTATAGCAGAATAATAGGGAAGAGAAAAGAGAAGCACTTTATTTTTTCCATATGAGAAATTATGTTAATTTTAATAGGTAGATAGCTGTTGTCAAGTTGACTCAAATTCATGGCAACCTTATGTACAACAGAATGAAACATCGCCCAGACCTGTGTCATCCTCACGATTGCTGGCATGTTCAAGTCCATCACTGAGGTTATTGTGCCAGTCCATCTCGCCAGGGGCCTCCCTCCCTCTCACTGGCCCTCTGCTTCACCAAACATGATGCCCTCCAGCAGTTGATTCCTCTTGATGACATGTCCAGAGCAAGCAAGTCACACAATGTTCTGTTGTGATCTATAGGTTTTCATTGACTAACTTTCAGGAGTACATCTCCAGGCCTTCCTTTCTAGACTCTTAGTCTGGGAAGCGCCGCTAAAACCTATCCACCGTGTGACCCTGCTGGTTTTGGAAATACTGGTAGCACAGCTTCCAGCATCATAGAAACATGCAAGCAGCCAGTGTGACAAACTGATAGGTGAGGAGGGGGAGGTTTAGTGGGAAGAGGTTAAAACCTGACTAGAATAATAGTTTGGGAAGATCTGTACATTTTAATACTGAATATTTAATAACTCCTTTCCTCTTTGATTGAAAATATTTGAAAGGTGACGATGCCACGGACCACTCAAAAGAATTTTTTTTTTTTTTTAATTGAGCATCTTGGTAGAAATACTAAATACAGCATTTCATTGTGTTAACGGAGATACTTCTTGATAACTGGAAAACTACAAGAAGGATGCTGAATTTGCATTTTTTATTTTTAATGTTTGCCAAATATTTAGGTTGTTATCTGGAGCTGTGGTGGTACAGTGGTTAAGAGCTTGGTTGCTAACCAGAAGGTCAGCAGTTCGAATCTACCAGCCACTCCTTGGAAATAGTGTGAGGCAGTTCTACTTTGTCCTGTAGGGTCGATTTGGGTTGGAATTGACTCCAGAGCATTGGGTTTCTTTTTTTTTTCTTTGTTTTGTTTTATCTCTTGTGGAATGGCTCATCTTTTCAATAGAACTAATTTTTTGACCCTGAGCTGTAGAAGCTGAAGTGAAAGGAACGATCACATCTGAAATAAAGAGTCTAGATCAGAATGGAGGACTAAGTGTTTGAAAACTTGGTTTCAGTGTGTTTCAGAGATGTTTTGGGTATAAGTCTATAAAATATGCTCAGTCAGCAGACTTACTATTTTTCTGAGTTGACAAGCCATATTGTCACTGTAAAAACATGAATATTTTCTGTTAAGTTGGGTTTCTCTTTCCAGTCTGAATCTTTTGATTTACATGGTTGTCTTGGCAGAACTTATACCCCAGAAGAGTTATTTTTCGTACTTGGTAAAAGGTAGTCAGGACATAAACATCTTTCTTTGCCATCTTTCCAGATCTACCCTTTCCAGCTTTTCCATTTTTTAGAGTACCTTTTTTGTGGGAAGAGGGACATAATTTGACTTTTATGGTCAGATTGAAGAAACTTTTAGTATTGTTAAAATTTGTTTCACAAAATAAAACATAGCAAAGAATCCAGTCTCTTAAAATATTGTAAATACTTGATGAAAGACTGAGTTCTAGCAGTGACAGAAGCCATTTAAATTCACAGGGAGGAGAGATAATCACCATCAGCACAAAGCTGATTCCTATGAGGTAGTCAGACACATACCTCTACTCTTAATTTTTTCACCCTTTCTCATACCAGCCGTCTTCCCCACTCTCTACTTACCTGCTGTGTTCAATAATTTGTTACAATAGCCACACAAAATTCACAGCATATTCATGATTATGTGGTTTATTAGGGGAGGGAAGTAACAGGCAACAACTCAGGATCGGGATCAGCTTTAAGTAACAGGATACAACTCAGGAGACAGGATATAGCTCTTCAGTCAGGACAGCTTCCAACCAAGAAGCGGCGCAGCTTCTCAGCCATGCCTTCAGGCAGGTGGCCTTTCTTTGGCAGTACCTTCTCAGCCTCTTCCCTGCTACCACTAGTGTTACAGCTCTTTACCTCTACCACAAAGTGCCTGGAGGCACCCCACTGCACCTTTGAGCCTCCTGCCCAAAGGCTCAAGCACAGCTCTCTCTCTTGCTTCATGGGTCAACAAGCCCACTGAGCTTCCTCGTGCAGATCTCCTGGCTCCCACCACTGGTACTGCTGCTGCCACCTTTTCTCTGTTGCAGGGCTCTGTTGTGGTTGCCACTGTTCTCTAGCCGTTTCACGCCATACCCAGTGTTAACAGCTTTCTCTCTTCTGTGTCTAGGATGTTGTCACTGCAGGGACTCCAGGTCCAAATGAAGCACTCTGTTCCAGGCTCCTGTTGATGTTAGTGAGGCCTCCCTCAACCTCTGTGGGATTGGCCTACCTCTTGTGAATTTCAAGTCATGACCCTCCCACCAGTCCCCTTGGTAGGCCAGTCACTTAATTTGTTCGGTAATTGACCGACACTACCACCACCCCACCCCCCCACTTAATCCTTTTGGGTGGTTTTACATATCTTGTTTGCATAGCAGACTGTCCAGTCCCTTCAGGGTGTGTAAAATAGACCAATCTCAGGGGCCTCTTCAGCCCAACCAGTTATTTTCTGCAGAATTATAAACCCAGGACCAGAAGGGCCATATATAAGAAACTCATTGCACTGCAAACACCAACCTTTTGGATGTACTATTAAAATAATGCGGAAAACCGACTCGACTCGGTGGCGCTGGGTTTATTAAAATAATATCCACAGGCATGACATTGAAAACCACAATTTGCATTCAGATAGGCTGTCCACAGATTGCTTAGCATATGTATGGAGTTTGCTTGCAGCTGAGCAGGGCTGAAAGAAGGTCCTTGAAAACCATCTGCAGATCTTATCCACAATTTATATTCCACATTCTGGTGGGTGTTTGATATTTATCCATTAATTATCTGTTGGCCATAAGCTCTAAGAAGGTTGCACTGCAAGGAACAATGGGATCAAATTAAGTAGTTAGAAAAAAATGTTTAGAATGTCATCTTTTTAACGGAGCTAGTTCTACTATAGGGTCACTTTGAGTCGGAATCAACTCGACCGCACTGGGTTGTTTTTAGACTGGAAAATACAAGGATGTTGTGTTGAGTGGTCTTTGGCTCAAAGAATGCCTGTGGTGTGGATTTTTTCTTAATTCAGTTTATGGCTAGCATTGTTTTGCATATACAGAAATTAAATATGAAACTAAGAGAATTTAAATTGCTCCCTTTGATCTTTTTCTTTCTTTACTACTCCTTCCTCTTTGTGGTTTTGGTTTGGAAAGATAAAAATAATCAAAATAGAGAGCAGTTAGAATCAAGTTAAACACTTCACTCATTAAAACTGGGGTTCTGAAACTGCACCTGGCTATAGTCAACTCACTGGGGCATTGCAGGATAGTTTAAATTTTCAGGGGAAACGGCACCATCTGTTGGACATCATACAAACTACTATCGTCAAGTGGTGTAGACTTAGCTACTTAATAGGAGCCCTGGTGGTGCAGAGGAAATGCTGGCGGCGCAGTGGTTAAGTGCTATGCTGCTAACCCAAGGCTCGGCAGTTCAGATCCGCCAGGCGCTCCTTGGAAACTCTATGGGGCAGTTCTACTCTGTCCTGTAGGGTGACTGTGAGTCGGAATTGACTCGACGGCACTGGTCTGGGTTGGTGGTGCAGTGGTTAAGTGCTTGGCTGCTACAGAAAGGTCAGCAGTTTGAACCCACCAGCCGCTCCGCAGGAGAACGATGTGGCAGTCTGCTTCTGTAAATATTACAGCCTTGGGAGCCCTGTGGGGCAGTTTTACTCTGTCCTGTAGTGTTGCTGTGAGTCGGAATCAGCTCGACAGCTTGGGTTTGGTTTTTTGATTAATAAACAGAACAGCTAGTTTTTTGTTTTTCGTGAGAGCATCGTAAAAAAATTATTGAGAGCCTTTGCATTAAAATCTGTTTGATCATTGAGCAGTAATGCTTTTACCATTCCAAGACAAACTGACCCATAGTCAGCTAATTTGGAAGGCAGAATAGCAATGGTTCTTTGTTTGCATTTGCAAAAACTTTATTTTTAAAAGAAGTATGTAACTTAGGCAGTGTTTTCAAATTAAAAAGAAGACCCCAGAATCATGGAGTATCCTCTAGAATTTCCTAGAAGTACGGAGCAGTAATAGGGCTGGTGTTAGGGCACGTCAAGTGAGGCACTCACCGCAAGAGTGTGAAAAGGCTCAAGTAATCAAGATAAATACAATTTTTGTACAACATTTAAAAAAGATAAATGCTAATACAAAAAAATTCATGATGAACGAAATACCCGTTTTGAATCAACAGGATCTGACCCTGAGATTGCATGATTTCACCCCACACTCACTTCATTCTAGTCGCAGCCCTAGGTGTTATAAATTAAACTTTCATAAAATTTTTAATTCTAATTATTGAATAATTTTTTGTGGAAGGGATTCTAATATTTAACAATAAAAGCTGTGGTTTTGGACCCCTGGAAATTGGGGGAAGAAAGGGGAAATGGTGGAGTGTGGGAAAAGGGAGCAAAAAAGGGATAGGTTACCAGTGGATTCAAGTATCTGAACCTATATTTTGCATGAAACTATTTCCCCCGTTCCTAGGTCACTATCTTATTTTTCTTTTCTTACAGCATGGCAGACACCGACCTGTTTATGGAATGTGAGGAGGAGGAGTTGGAGCCATGGCAGAAGATCAGTGATGTTATTGAGGACTCTGTAGTTGAAGATTATAATTCGGTGGACAAAACTACAGGTAACAAAAGGTTTTTTGATCTTTTTTTTTTTTAACATTTTATTGTGCTTTAGGTGAAAGTTTACAGAGCAAATTAGTTTCTCGTTAAAAAATTTAAACACGGATTGTTTTGTGACATTAATTGTAATGCCGGCAATGTGTCAGCACTCTCCGACTTTCCACCCTGGGATCCCCATTTCCATTCGTCTGGTTTTCCTGCCCCTTCCTGCCTTCTCTTCTTTGCTTTTTGGGCAAGTGTTGCCCATTTGGTCTCGTATACTTGATTGATCTAAGGAGCATGTTCATCATGGGTGTTATCATTTGTTTTATAGGCCTGTCTGATATTTGACTGAAAGGTGGACTATGGGAGTGGCTTCACTTCTGAGTTAGAAGGGTGTCTGGGGGCCATAGTCTAGGGGGTTCCTCCAGTCTGTGTCAGACCAGCGTGGTCTTTTTTGTAAATTTGAATTTTGTTCTACATTTTTCTCCTGCTCTTTCCGGGACCTTCTATTGTGGTCTCATTCGGAATGATTGGTGGTGCTAGTTGGGCATCATCTAGTTCTTCTGGGCTCAGGTTGGTGGAGGCTGTGGTTCACGTGGTCCGTTAGTCCTTTGGACTAATTGTTTCTTGTGTCTTGGTTTTCTTCATTATCTTTTGCTCCAGACGGGAGAGGACTAATAGGTGTATCTTAGATGGCCACTCACAAGCTTTTAAGACCCAGATGCTACTCACCACAAGTAGGATGTAGAACATTTTCTTTATAAACTATGTTATGGCAATTGAGCAAGATGTCCCCTGAGACCATGGTCCCCAGCCCTCAGCCCAGTAATTCAGTCCGTCACGGAGTTTGGATGTGTCCATGAAGCTTCTGTTACTGTCCCCTTTGGGCTCTATATATGAATATACATGCTGTACAAACAAATATGTATGTAAAAATATCCACAGCCTAACCTGTATATGTATGTGGGTTTACTCATACGCCTTCCTTCTGCTATTCAGCGTACATATCTACCCATGTATCTGCTTGTAACCTGTTGTTAGTTTTTACTGTTGTTGTAGGGTTGTACATGTTAATATTATTTCCTGTGGTTGCCTCTTTTTTTTTTCATTGAGTTTTTCTCCTTTGCCTTGGTCAAGTTGTGTTATTTTCCCTATATTGTGTATTGCCTTTCCCTTCACCAAAGTTAAGACTTGTCTAGTGTCTAGTTAGTGACTTCCCCTCCCTACCCCTCCCCTCCCTGGTAACTATCAAAGAACTCTTTTGATCTTGTTGTGAACCTATGCCATGTTTACATTGACCTGAATGGCCTTTTGGTTAAGAAAGTATGAGGTGGGGAGGAACTTTAAGAATCCAGGGATATCTCATCGTGGCGCTGGTGCTACTTTCCTTTCAGTGCTCTAGCCTGTAAATGCCTCAATTTCCTCATCTGCAAAGCTAGAAACATTGGTTTTAACTCATTAAAAAGACTGAAAGATGGGCTTAACCAGTGTTGATCAAACATCCGGCAGTACTCTTCCCAAAGGATGTATGAGCAAGAATGTGAAATGGTGGTGTGTCTCAGCACTCATTTATGTACCCCGTCAAAAAACAGTTTCCCAGAGCTCTTTTTTTCCATCATGAACTTGAGCTGAACAGAATATTGCTTTGTGTTTGCCCGATGGACAGCCAATAAATTTAGGCTTGTTAGCTTCTCTTTTTTAAAGGCGATGTTGCCAGGTCAAATTCTAGATTGCCCTAACTTCAGAAAGTGGGGGTGGAAGCCCCTCCACCTAATTGTACCACCTGCTCTCTTTTTTCTTGTCTTCTCTGCCTTGAGACCTGAAGACGGCATTGGTTTAGGCTGAAACAGTACACAGTTCAGGGTCTCGTGGATGGCTTAGTTTATATGGTTATGAATATCAGTTGTGGCGATGTTAATAAATCTTTGAGTCCTAGAGGTTTGTTAGTGCTATATAAGCAAAACATTAAAATCCTGGTTCATTGGTCTTGTGATTTAACTTAACCAGGAAATGTGAGACGAAGAACGGATTGTGTCTAAATGGTAGAATGAGGGACATGTAGGAGGAGAAGCCAGAAGAACAGTTAGATTTATGAATAAAACAGGAAACTTTGCCTAAAGAGACAACAGGATGGAAAGGGAAGATTAGAGCAGTGTCCTTTGGTATCATCTGTCCCTGTCTCCCAAGTGACTGTGCCTCCCCTTCCCCACAGTTTCTGTGAGCCAGCAGCCAGCCTCGGCTCCAGTGCCCATCGCTGCCCATGCTTCTGTTGCTGGGCACCTCTCTACATCTACCACCGTTAGTAGCAGTGGGGCACAGAACAGCGACAGTGCCAAGAAGACTCTTGTCACACTAATTGCCAACAACAATGGTAAGTGGGATTATTGGGAAATTCTTCCTGGGCTAGAGGGGTGAGAGAATAAAAAAGGTTTTAGGGTCAGGTGTACCCGTTATTGATTAGGTGCTATTATGACTTCTGCTAGTCAGAGAGTGACCTTCTTAATGACTCCCTGACAGGGTAGCTATTCAGTAGGTGCTGCTGTTCCCTCTGAGTCAGGGCTGAATTGTTGCTGGTGGTTCAGGTCAGATGGCGGCAAGATTCTTACTGCTGGTGATTTCTGGGAGAAAAAATGGATACCTAAAGTTCCTGACTATTAAAAAAGATCTGGCTTTTTTGTTTTTGTTTTGATTGGAAGAGCCTTACTAGTTTGGTAAGAACTTTCCCAGGGTAGCTTTGTTCTTTATTTTCTCTGGCAGATTCATTTAGTTATTGGTCCCTTGGTGTGGAAGACAGGATAGGGTTGTCCACCTGAAGAAAATGGCAAAATAGTCCTCATGCCTTTAGTGTATTTATTGACCAGAGAGGCTGTGTCCTATTGGTTTTCATTTCATTTCTGGTTCTACATTCTGAAGATGAATTATTGGCAGTTATGTCTCAAGACTCCTGACTAGAGTAGGCACCTTCATAGAATCATTGCATTGCTGTAAGGGACTTTACTTCCTTTGAGAGTAAAATAGCTTAATTAATACAAGAACAATAAGTGCATTGTAGATAAATTAGAAACTAGGAAAAGTCAAAAGGAAGGAAAAAAGATTAAACTGTTATCCCACCACTTGGATATAATTACAGTAAAATCTGCTAAAGCCGGAACTTTTGTAAGGTGGAAACCTGTCAGAGAAGGAAAACTCAAATATTTTCCACTGAAACAATTACTTTAGCCTGATAAATATTCTCTGAAGGCCGGAACCTGCAAGATGCGGACAGAATCAGAAAATTGTTGGTATCGCAATCCGAATGTGAGGAAGTGCAGATGGGAAAGCCAGCAATAGTTCCAAGAAGTACAAGAATCAGAGATGAAGGCTCAGTCTTCCACTTCCTTTTGCATTGTTACTTTGTGTGAGCGCGTACCGTGCATCGCTGCTGTTCTCTAAGTCTGTCTATTCTTTACATTTTTTCTTTGTGTTAGTTTTTGTTTTTCTTCCTTTTTTTTTTTTTTTTGCCTGTAAATCTTTTCCAGCAGAGAACAATATCCATAAGTTTGGACGAAGGTAAGAGATACTAATAAATTCCTATTTTTGCATTAAAATCTAGCAAAGCACTCTTTTTCTTTGCCTTGGAGCCTTGGTGGTACAGTGGTTAAGAGCTAACTAAGGCTGGTAACCAAAAGGTGGGCAGTTCGAATCCATCACCTGCTGCTTGGAAACCCTATGGGGGCGGTTCTACTCTGTCCTGTAGGGTGGCTGTGAGTCAGAATCGACTTGATGGCAACAGGTTTTGAGGGGTTTTACTCCCCTCCTTATCTTTAACTTTTAATTTTCACTTTAGCTATTTGTGATTTTGACACATCATTACAGTTTTCAAAATCCACTCCTTCATATCCTTGAAATTCTTCCCTTCCAAATTTCTTATTTTGCCCAAAAAATAGAGAAGCATTTCCTCACTTAACACATTCAGTGTGTACAAAAGCAAAAACATTCTTCTCACATGGTTTTTTTTCCCTTAAATATTTTACTGAAGGGTACTAACTTTATCATATGATGTTGATAGTTTTCTTTTTTCCTTTTTTTTAGAGATATTCACGTTTTCTAGAAGATAAGATCATAAATTCCTTAATTTTTATTAGAACTTATTTCCTTTTTTGTTTCCTTTTTTAAAAAAGCTTATTCCTTCACAGCCACGGACAAGAGAGTGAGAAATTTATCTCTGAAAGAAAAGTTTGACGTTGTCAGAATGATTACTGAAGAGAAAAAGACCGTCAAGGAAGCTGTAATTAAGTTCAAGTGTGGCAAGACGCAAATTTACTCAATTATGAAAGAAAAGGATAAAATAATTGAAAAATACATGAGCAGCACCAACGTAAACGTCAAGAAAGAAAGGGATGGAAATTACGCAGAAATCAACAAATCTGTTTTTGAGTGGTTTCTTCAAGCCTCCGCCAAAAATGTTCCTATTTCAGGACCTATCCTGCAAGCAAAGGCGAAGGAAACAGCGAAGCTTTTAAACGTTGATGGATTCTCAGCATCTAATGGGTGGCTTCAGAGCTTCAAAAGAAAACATGGAATCTCTTGCAGTGTAGCTTGTAGGAAGTCAAATGAGGTTGACAAAGATCTTGTTCAAAACTGGTTCACAAAATTAAAAGAGATCATAAGGGGATATGATCCTAAAGACATTGCAAATGCCGATGAGACTGCTCTATTTTATAGGGCAATGCCTAATGGGACCCTGAAAATGAAGGGGGAAAAATGCTCATGGGGTCAGTTTTCAAAAGAGCGGCTTACCATCCTCTTGACCACGTTTGCAGATGGGACGTTTGAGAAACCATGGGTAATTGGAAAGAGCGAGAAACCTCGGTGTTTCAGGAATATCGAAATTAATCAGCTTTCGGTAGAATGGAAATGGAATAAAAATGCTTGGATGACAGGAGATATTTATGAAGAGTTTTTAAATAAACTCAATAGTAGCATGAAAAAACAAAATCGAAGCATTCTTTTGTTTGTTGACAATGCTAGTTGTCATCGGTCACTGCCGCTGTCCAATATTAAATTAATTTTTTTCCCACAATCCACAACTTCAGTCCTACAACCTCTCGATAATGGCATTATCCAAAATATTAAAGTAAACTACAGGAAGCTATTGCTTCAAAAAGTGATTGCCAACATTGAGATGCACAAGGTGGTATCAGAGATTTCAGGGAAAATTGATGTCCTTGATACAATTTCATTTCTTAAGCGATCAATCAAAATGATTAAGGAAGAAACCATAAGACAATGCTTTAAGAACTGCGGTTTCTTGTTTGACAGTGGTGACAGTATACAAAACGAAACAGTTATCGAGCCTGATAATATTGTGCAGATTCAGGATGCAATAGATGACATTTATAGTGGTGTTCCAGAAAATAGGGTCAGTGCTGCAACTTATGTTGATATCGACAAAGAAATTGCCACAGAAATGGACGATATAAACCTGCAAGAAATTATAGACTCAAAATCTAATGACGATGATGAAGATGATGAAGACCTACCGTTAGAAGAACCTGAGCCTTTAAGTCAAACACAAGTTTTCAGCTATATAAAGGCTTTGAAGGAATTTGGAAAAGTTAAAGGAGACCAAGAGTTTTTTGATAAGGCTATGGACTTAGAAATTTCTTTTAATAATTTCATCAAAAAACCAAAACAAACTAAGCAGCTGACGTTAGGTATTTTTATTAAAAAGTGAACTTTATACCCATATCTTTGTTTGAATAGTGTATGAAAATATCTGTACATAATTTGAATAAACATGCAAGTCATAAAAAATGGTTTAGTTTCTTTTCTAGGCTTATAAAATCAAAAAGGAACACTTCTGGGTGTTTATGAGGTAGGATTCTTAATAGAGAGCGATAGAAAAGTGTTAAGACCCCATATACCCTGTCAAAGGCAGAAAACTTGGAAACCTAGAAAGGCGAGGTAGTCCCAGCGAGTTCTGGCTCTCACAGGTTTTACTGTACTATTTTTAACTTTTATTCTGTATATACAGTGAAACCTGTGAGAGCCAGAACTTGATGGGACTGCCTTGTTTTTCCAGGTCTCACAAGTTTTCCCCCTCTGACAGTGTGCAGCCCTACCACTTTCCTACCACTGATTTTGGTGGAAAATATTTTAGTTTTCCTTCTTTGATAGGTTTCCACCTTACACAGGTTCTGGCTTTTGCAAGTTTTACTGTATATGTACTTTTTATATACTTCTTTGTACTCTGGAGTGATTTACTGTTTACAAAATGGGATTGTACTTTTCGCTGGCTTTTTTTTCTTAGTATATAGTGACTGTCTTCCCGTTTTTATAAATATTTACCTTTAACATTTTTGATGACTGATTGTATTTCCCAGTATTTGATTGTAAGAGGGTGTTGAGCTAGAATAAATCTCTCGGTATCTGTCTTTTCTCACATCCTTAATTAGTTCCGGGAAGACATCCTTAAACGTTCTATTGTTGTATCAAAGGACATTACAGTTTTTAAGGATTTTGATTGATATTGTTAAATGGCCACCCAGAAATATTGTACCAGTTTGTATTTCCATTAGAAGTTTATGGTGTTCTGATTTTCGGGTATAACCATTTATGTATGCATTTTTCTATTGTTTGACATTTACTAGAGCCCAACTTTTTTATAATTACAAATAGTGCTGTAGGGAACATCCTCAGGCATTATTATTTGTAGTATAAAGTCTTAGAAGTGGGATTGCTGGGTCAGGCATTTTCCTTGCCCTCTTCACCAAATCATTTCCTTTACTCTTAAGGAACGTTTAAAAACCACTTTTCTATGAAGCTTTTTAACTCTCCACCCATGTCATGTTGATATGTGGCCTTTCTCCTTTGAGTATCTGCTTGTTTTGTATGTGTCATACATAAGTAAAGTAGATTAGGGAGTAGTTGGGTCATGATTTGAAATTTCAGTGGTAATTGTTAAAATACTAGGACCACGCTTTGAAATTTCAGTAGTAATTATTAAAATACTGAACTGTGTGACCTCCAGATCTGTGAAGGAAAGATAAGGGATTTTCTTTTCAATTCACTTGAACATATTTCACATTCATACTGTGTGTTCATATATTAGGTTTTGTGATGATACATTAAAGAAGTGTAAGAGACATGGGTCTTGCCTTCAAAAAGCATAGAATCTTACTAGGAGTATCTGTTTGTGTAGCACATATCTTTGAGTGCCCAATGTGTGCCAAGAGCAAGGCATTGTTGTACAGTGGTGAGTGAGTATACAGTTTCTGCTCTTTCAGGCATTGAGACTCATGAAGCATATGTGTGAAATTGACATCTTACTTTTGTCAAAACAAGAGTCCTAAAACACCAACACACATATGGAACCTTGATACATGACAAAGATGGCATTGCAAATCACTGGTGAAAGAAAGGACTAGGCCATAAACAGTGCTGGGACAATTATATGGGAAAAAATGGTTCCCTGCTTCATACATACACAAAAATAGTTCCAAATGGAATAAAGACTTAAATATTAAAAGCAAAAGTTTAAAACCTTTAGAATGAAATATGAAAAGAATTTTATGGACTCAGAATAGGGAAAGATTTCTTAAACCAAGTACATAAAAGAACAACCCATAAAGGATAAGATTAATACATAGAACTACATTAAAGACATGGTCAAAAAATGGGAAAAGACAAACCAGCAGAAGATATTTGCAACTATAGAAAGAATTAGTATCCAGGAATCTGTAGTAAAAGGATAAGCAATTCAAGAGGAAAATGGACAAAAGGCGTGGACAGGAATTTCTCAAAACAGGAAACATGTATGGGCAGTGACCCATGTGAAAAAATGCACAACCTCATTGGGAATCAGTGAAATGCAAATTAAGACTGCAATGAGATACCATTTTATATGTATGAGATTGGCCAGAAATGAAGCAGTCTGGTAGTTTCAGGTGTGGGAGAGGATGTCAGCACTGCCGATAGATCAGTACTGCTAATGGAAATAAAGTATTAACAACCACTCTGGAAAACGGTTTTGTATTATTTTGCAAAGGCAGACGTGCATATGCTACAACCCAGCTCTTCTTATTGGTAGAACTTAGAGATGTGTGTAAGAATTCTCATAGCATATTTGGAGTAGCAAAAAAAAGACCCAAATGATCATAGACCAGAGAGTAGATTATTAAATAATGATGGGCACACACAATGGGATATTACATAACTGAAAATGAGCAAATTACAGCTACACACAAACATGTGGATCAGTCTTAGACATGTCATGTTCAATAAAAATGACTAAGTATGTTATGGATATACCTATTTAATGAACTCAAAAACAAGTACAACTAAAATATATATTGTTCATTGAAAAAATGTATAAAACTAGTTTTTAAAAAAGTAAGGGAATGAAAATCACAAATTCAAGAGAATGACTCCTTCTGCGAGTGTGACAAGGGGTTAGCAAAGAAAATAGTGTTAATAATGGTCCACTTCTAAGCTGGGTGGTAGTTTTAAGAGTGTTGTTTATTATACTTTAAACTTTGTGTACATTTTATTTTTATTTTTTATATATAATTTTATTTCTTTTGAGAATATATACAGCAAAACATAACACGAATTCAACAGTTTCTCCATGTACCATTTCGTGACATTGATTACATTCTTCGACTTGTGTGACCATTCTCACCCTCCTTTTCTGAGTTGTTCCTCCCCCATTAACGTAAATTCACGGCCCGCAAGGTTCCTATCTAATCTTTTGAATTGTTGTTTTCAGTTTGACCCCGTATCGATAGTTCTTAAAAGAGCATAATACTCAAGGCAGACGTTTTTTACTAGTTAGGCTATAAACTGTTGTTTGGTTTTAAGAAAAGTTCAGGGGATATTTTTGGTTTAAGGTTTAAAGGTTATCTCAGGGCAATAGTTTCAAGGGTTCATCCAACCTTTGTGGCCCCAGGAAGTCTAGAGTCCATGAGAATTTGAAATTATGTTTTGCACTTTCTTCTTTTTGATCAGGGTAATTCTGTGGAATCTTCGATCAAAATGTTCAGTAACGGTAGCCAGGCACTGTCCAGTACTTCTGGTCTCAAGGCAAAGGAAGCAAGTGTTCATGGAGGCAGTTAGCCACACATTCCATATCCGCCTATTTCTGATTCTCTTTCTTCCTCTCTTGTTCTAGGCTAATAGAGATGATGTAACATTTTATATGGATCAAAAGTTAAAATATAATTAAGATAAAGATAATTTTAAAGAAATGAATGGGAACAAGGCGGAAAACACAGTTTTGTCCTGTGTTATTCCATGGAGGGGAGGGTAGCAGTTGGTAAAAATATGGAACCGTTTCTTAGTCGTTAGTCATCAGAGGGATGCAAATCAAAACCACAACAAGATACCACTTCATACTCACTTGGATAGCTATGATCAAAAAAACTCAGAAAATAGCATGTGTTGGCAAGGATGTGGAAAATTTGGAACCCTTATCCATTGCTGATGGGAATGCAAAATCATACGGCCGCTATGGAAAACAGTTTAGTGGTGTTTCAAAAAGATAGCATAGAACTACCATATGAACCAGCAGACCCAGTCCTAGGTATATCTCAAAAGAATTGAAAGCAGGAATGCAAACAGAAACCTGTACACCAGTGTTCATTACAGCACTATTCACAATAGCCAAGAGGTGGAAACAACTGTCCACCAACAGATGAATGGATAAATAAAATGTGTATACATACAATGGAATACTACCCAGCCATAAAGAGAAATTCAGTCCTGATACATGCTACAACATGGATGCACATTGAAAGCATTATGTTGAGTGAAATCAGTCACAGAAGGACAAATATTGTATGATCCCACTTATGTGAAACGGGCAAGTGTATAGTGACCAGGCTTCTTAGTGGTTACCAGGGATGGGAAGGGGAGGGGAAGAGAGAAAGTCATTGCTAAGGGGACACTGAGTTTCTGTTACGGTAGTGGGATAATTTGGAGAAGGGTAGTAATGTTTGCACAACGTGATGAATGGAATCAGTGACACTGAATTGTACATGTGAAAATTGTTTTAAGTGACAAATGTTTTGTTATATATATTTCTTTACCACAATTTAGGGGAAAAACAAGGAATGAAGTACTAAGACATGCTACAACATGGATCAGCCTTTAAGAAATTATGCTTAATGAAAAAAGCCATATATAAAAGGCCACATTCTGTATGAATCCATTTATATGAGATTCTCAGAATAGGCAAATCCAGAAATGAAAGTAGATCAGTGATTGCTAGGGGCTGTGGAAAGAGGAGAATGGAGAATGAGTGTTAGTGGGTATGGGTTTCTTTTTGGGGTGATGAAAATGTGATATGAGATAGTGGTGATGGTTGCAGAGCCTTGTGAATATACCAAAAAGCACTGAATTTTACTCTTTAAATCGGTAAATTGTATGCTACATGGATTATATCTCAGTAAAGCTGCTTTTGTTGTTTGTTTTTTTAAAGAAAGTATCAGGAATGAAATTGGAATGTTTCTCCTATTTTTTATGTTCTTCAGAATCTACTACTCAGCTTTTAGAAATTATTCCTGTAGTCTGGCTGCTCACATATTTTACTGAAAAGAAACATCATGAAATGAAATAAACCGGCTGTTCGACAATGTGAATTTAATGTTGTAAATTTCTTACTATATTACTGATGATGATTTTCAACTCTTACTGGATTTAGCCGTCTTATCCCTGGGTTTTCAGGGTATAAAAGAGGCACCTTGGAAGAAAGGTGTGATGATGTCCTTTCAAAAGATCACAGCTGTTGAAAACCCTATGGAGCAGAGCTCTACCCTGACACGGCGGGGTTACCATGAGTCAGAATTGACTCAAAGTCAGCTGGGCTTTCTTTTTTAAAGTAAACTTAAAAGAACGTCTTTTTTAAAGTAAACTTAAAAGAACGTAGGGAAAATTAAACCTTTACATTTGTAAAACAAACAACATATTGTGAGAGAAACTGCTGAATGTTCTTCCCTATTGAATCAGTTTGTAACTGGAGGTACCTAGTAGTTCATTTGAGAGCAAACTTAGAGACAGAAGATTGGTTGAATAATTCTTCTAGAGTCTTTTTTAAGCCCTGGAATTCTGATTGCCTCTTTCATCCTCTGGAAATAGAACCTTGTAAGACCTTTTGAATTGTCAGAATTTCTTTGAGGAAAGATTTAATAAGAATGCAGAAATCACGAACTCTTTAAAAAAATAATAGCTGTACATTTGAGCTCTGACTGGGTATTTGAGATTAGAGAACGGTTATATTTTTTAGGTGTGATAATGGTGTTGTGATTTTGGGTTTTTATTTTAAAGATACATGCTGAAATATTTACAGGTGAAGATACATGACCTGGAACTTGTCTCAAAATGATATGGGAGGGGTAAGTGGGTAGTAGGTATAGATGAAACAGGATTGGCCGTAAGTTGATAATTATTGAAGCAGGGTGATGTACATTGGGATTCATTATAGAATTCCATTTTTATGTATGTTGGAACTTTTGTATAATAAAACATTTAAAATTAAAAAAATATATGGTCAATAAATTGTCTATATAATTAACATAGATAGAACTTGTTGGAATTTTTGTTTAACTGTGGACCTCTATAATCGCTAGTCTGCTGGCCCAATAACTGTGAGGGCCTAGCCCTCTTCTGAGGCTCAGTTTCTGGGAGTGTGGGATGAACCACTGTTGGCTCATGAATGAACCACCTATATCCTCGCTCTTTAGTAGTCTAGCTTTGTAGCTAACTGCAGTGTGACTCTCTGTCAAATAGAGCATACAGTTCAGAGGGGTCCATCCCACTCTGGTGATTTGGGCTAAAAAGTTGAGGTATATTAGCTCTCTGAAATTTGCTGTCTGGCTTTGAGTATTCTTTGTAAATCAAGGATTTTGGTACTAATGATTTTTTAACCAAATGTAGTGAAATAAAGAACTAAAAAACATATAATTAATTTTTACTCACAAATGAGAAGAATTTAAACTATTTCAATAACACTTAGCCTAGTTGATTAATAGTTATTCATGAATGAATTATTTATCTTCTGAAGTCACATAGTCTTCACTTGGTATCAGTTAGTTTTTTACCAGATCTTCTCTTTATTAGCCCTGGTGTCATAGAAGGTAGCCTGTCAGTTTGTGTATTCCCGTACCTATAAAAAGACAATGATTGTTTAGAAAATTGGTTGCATTTCTCAGATTTGACTCACTGAGAAGAGGTACATACTGTTCTTTAGATTCTGTGTAGTTGCTGAATTAATGTTTGTTGATGAAGATTCCCTTTTTAAAAAGATGAAGATGGATCAGTTAACAAATTACACTCTGACAGAATAGATTTTTACCTAGTTAAAATGGAAAAAGGACTTGTGTGTTCTTTTCATCTGCTTATTTGGGTGTTGGGGAGTCATTGTGGTCACTTAGATCATCAGAGTCGAGGGGATAGCCACACAGAAGTTCTAATGTGCCTTTCATCACTATTTAAGACATATGGGTGAGAGGTTTTTCTATTAGTTGTAGATATGGGTGAAGCTTAAATTTTGATGAGGTTGGTGACATTTAATCTGAGGTGAGTGACAATCTTGGATATCTTGATACCTGGGATACCAATTCTTTTCTAAGACCATAACGTTTTTATGAAATATGAGTTTTTTTTCCTTACATTCCTTTTTATTTTCTTCTTCCTTTCATCCTTTAGCTGGCAATCCTTTGGTCCAGCAAGGTGGACAGCCGCTCATCCTGACCCAGAATCCAGCCCCAGGTCTGGGCACAATGGTTACCCAGCCAGTATTGAGGCCTGTCCAGGTCATGCAGAATGCCAATCATGTGACTAGTTCCTCTGTGGCCTCACAACCAATATTCATCACTACACAGGTGAGTTAGGACTCTGAGGGGATTTCTGGATTTGATAGAGAAAGAGGAAAAGAATGTGAACCTTTTGAGGCAGTGATGTAGACAGGGTCCTTGGCATCATTAGAAATGGTCTTAAGGTCTGTCTTTTGACCTGGCTTTCTTGTTTGCTGTTCTGTATTTTGATGCTGGTGTTTGTAGAAAGCTCAGTATAGCGTCATGACTGAGTAATTTCCTCCTCATGTCTTTTAGGAGGGTGATTAAGTGATTTGATTGCAGTCTGGGCACAAATTAGTGGGAAAGCTTAGAATAGGAAGCCTTAACACTTAGCCCTGAAGGCTTTGCACCCTTTGCTTGAGCTGTTTTTTCTTAACACAGTAGTTAGTTGACTTTTGGAGATACATGGATGAAACGGATGAAGTGTGTGGAGATGTTTAGAAGAGAAGGAAGGTGTTTCTCTGATATTTAATGTGGTAAATTGAAGTTGAAAGCCAAATTCTGAATATGGAATGTAAAGGCTGTGGCTTCATGAGTTATAAACTGTTCTATTGTAAATTTGCCAGAAGTTTATGGTCTTTGAAGTGGATTTCAGAAACAATTTCTTAGGATTGATTATACATTGAATCACTCCAGAGAATACCCAAATACTATGTCTTTTTTTTTGCTGCTTTGCTGAGGTTCACTTATGACAAGAATTAGGTTTTCGTTTTTGCTCATATGTACCAAAGCTTGTTCTACAGTTTTTGTGTTTTGTCACTCAAAATGTAAAATTTTTTCTAAACTTCCCCATCTCAGCCATTTTAAAAATTCTAACTCTAGAGAGAGGACTATTAAAAAGAGTGGGAATGTTTGTTTGGGTGTAGGTCATACCGCAGTCTCTGCTAGTGTTAGTTGGTTTCCATGTTAAAGATCATTTTGCTTTTTAATGCAGGGATTTCCTGTCAGGAATGTGCGGCCTGTACAAAATGCAATGAATCAGGTTGGGATTGTGCTGAACGTACAGCAAGGCCAAACGGTTAGACCAATTACTCTAGTCCCAGGTAAGGAGAAATATCTAGCCATTTGGAATAAAATGGCATCCAAAAGATTTGTTTTTAAATCATTTCAAAATACTCTAGGTCTCTTTAAAAATGTACTTAAAGAAAATATAAAAATCTTACTGATTCAAGACCAAATTAAAAAAAAAAAAAGTGTTTTTAACCTTTGGCCAGGATTGTAGTTTGATTTATTATTATTTTTAGCTTTTCATCCCCCTTCCTGAGATAGTGAATCAGAGTTTATTTAGTCATTTTTTGTGTATCCAGTGTTTCAGCCAGCTATTAAGTTTGTTTTCCTGAAGGAATATTATTGCAACACCCAAGTTCTATATTCCTTGTAAGTTTACTCACACGGTGGGACTATAAACTTTATTTTGCTTGAATTTTATAGCATAGATTTTGGCTATAAACTAAACGAATTACATAGCCTTTGTGGATAAATATTGCCAGTGACCAGATAGTATTTTTTTTTTTTTTTTAATGGAATTGAAAGATAATTTTTAAAAATCTTGTGCCTTCTCCTTAGTTCTTTATTTTGTATCGGTGAATTTACTACGATTCAGGCCCAAAAAAGGTATCTTAAGATAGTTGTTTGTAAAGATACCTCTGTAGCTTGTCTTCTTAAGTTTTTTGTTTTTGTTCTCAGGGCTCATAGGGCTTTTTTGACCTTCAGTCTGATCAACTTACCATATCAAGTTCTGGTATTTCTTAAATATTTCTCAGTGGAATTGTCTACAGCTGAGCCAGGAGACACACTCCTTTGGGACATCCTAGCAGAATGACATAGTCAGTCGTCTATTTGAGTTTACATGAGACGATAGAAGAGCGCTTTAGTGTACTGAGGAAGAAAGATTCCTTTTATCAGGACTAAGTCTGCCCTTTGGCTGATAAACACCCATACTGCCTCCTATTCTCTACCCATCGTTTCTCTTCTAATACCGACATCAAGCTACTCCTGATTGTGTTGTTGGAATAGAAAAGGCAGTGTGGTAAGATGATTTGGGAGGAATTGATGGGAATCTTTTTCAATTTAACATGTGTAGAGCTGGTTACCTAGGTTATTTTGTATTAATTTATTTTATCTGCTTGGACAGCTGTTGCTTTCGTAGACTTTAGAATCTATACTGCTCTTGGTAACATCTGGTGGTCACCAGTTTGGAGAAGGAATTTTTTCCTATTTCAGTATTTTCAGTAAAGTCAGGGAGAACATGTTATAGGGGAGCTCATTGACCAAGACTTGGTACTTCTCTTTGTCTGTCGTTTGAAGCCCCAGGTACCCAGTTTGTTAAGCCGACGGTTGGAGTCCCACAAGTGTTCTCTCAGATGACCCCAGTGAGACCAGGCTCCACAATGCCTGTGCGGCCTACCACCAACACCTTCACCACAGTCATCCCAGCCACTCTGACCATTCGAAGCACCGTCCCGCAGTCCCAGTCGCAGCAGACAAAGTCCACTCCCAGCACCTCCACCACTCCCACCGCCACACAGCCAACCTCACTGGGGCAACTAGCTGTTCAGCCTCCAGGCCAGTCCAACCAGACCCCAAATCCCAAGCTAGGTGAGGTTTGGGAGGAAGAGATGGCAAAGCTGGGATGGGTGGTGGGCGGAGAACAGATGATTACCACTTGGCCAACATAGCTCCCTCCTTCCCCTCTCCACCTGCAGTGAGCATTGCCAGCTTTGTCACTGTCAAGCGGCCTGGGGTTACAGGTGAAAATAGCAATGAAGTAGCCAAACTGGTGAATACCCTTAACACCATCCCTTCCCTGGGCCAGAGTCCTGGGCCAATGGTGGTATCCAACAACAGCCCAGCTCATGGCTCTCAAAGAACCAGCGGACCTGAGTCTTCAATGAAAGGTACCCAGGAGACCCTGAGCAGCCAGTCATTCAAAAACATTAATAAAATATTGTTGTATTAGAACTCTGTACTCTGAAGTAGGAAACCCTGGTGGCGTAGTGGTTAAGTGCTACAGCTGCTAACCAAGAGTTGAGCAGTTTGAATCCGCCAGGCGCTCCTTGGAAACTCTATGGGGCAGTTCTACTCTGTTTTATAGGGTCGCTATGAGTCGGAATCGACTCGACGGCAGTGGGTATAGTATACTCTGAAGTACAGGAGTAAAATAGGATATAGTTGCATCAGTCTTCACAGAAGGCTTTAGTGTAGTAGAGGGGTAACTACTTGGTGAAAAATTGAAGTGAATTCAGCTGTAAGGAATTCTGTGTGGAATTATGCTTTGGGTGTTACTGTAATGGATTGATTGATCAGAGACAGGTAGGATCATCAAGGATGTCCTCATGGAGGAGGTGGTGTTTTGAACAAGGTTTTAAAGTTGGGAGTTGATAAAGAGGTTTTCAGGTAGAGAAAAATAGGAGGATGAGGGTTTTCAGTGGCCTAGAGCAGGGGTTGACAAACTTTTTTGGTAGAATGCCAGATAGTAAATATGTTAGGTTTTGTGCACCATATTGCCTCAGTCACAGCTACTCAGCTCTGCCATTATGGTGCGAAAGCAGCCATAGATGATAAGTAAACAAATGAACATGGTTGTCCTCCACAAAAATTTCATTTGTGGGCTCTGAAATTTTAATTTTTCGTAATTGTCACATGTCACAAAACTTTATTCTTCTTTTGATTTTATTTCAGTTACTTAAAAATGGAAAAACCATTGCTAGTTTGTGGGTCATACAGAAACAGGTGGCTGGCTGGATTTGGCCAGCAGGCAGTAGTTTGCCCACCCCTTGATATACCTCTCAGGAAGCGTTTAATCTTCTTCTAGAAGATCAGTAACCTTTTTTCAGTATCATCTCACTAATCTTATCAATGCTTCTCACTTCTTTCAGTGACCTCTCCCATTCCAGTGTTTGATCTCCAGGATGGTGGACGGAAAACCTGTCCACGGTGTAACGCTCAGTTCCGTATTACTGAAGCTTTGAGAGGTCATATGTGTGTAAGTGATATTGCTGTGCTGAGGATCCAGCTTAAGTTAGCACTCTGTATACCTCCTTCAGTATAGGGAACTTGGCAGCCAGGGGCTCTAAAATGACTTGGAAGCTTTTTAAAGGGTTGTCTCTGTTTTGGCCTGTTAGAAAACAGTTACGCAGTTTGGGATATGATGGAACACGTTTAAAAGACCCTCAAACAGATTAGAACATGTGTGGCCTTCCTTAGCTGTGGTCGATTTTGAAACTGCACAGGAAGACAGGTGTTAGATCTTAAGAACTCAACCAAGCTGGCCTCAGTTCACTTTCTGTTTATCCTGTCACTGAATAAATCAGGAGATCCTACCCAAGTCCCACTTCCAGCTTTTTTATTTTTTGGTATTACTCCAGATGCAAAGATTGTGTATTATTCCTGCCAGGAAGTTCAGAGCCACATTACATTAGTAAGTGTTAAGGGCGTCTAAGATAGGTAGGAAAAAGAAGTACAAGGTCAGGTGTTTACTAGAAAAGGAGTGAAACCTGGATACAGTGTGAAAAACTGAAGGGCGAAAACTGGATAGGAATGCCTAAAACCAAACTGTTGCCAAAAGAAATTAGTGAAGTTGGGAAGTTAGCAGAACCTAGCTCTCAGGATAACCAAAATGATCAGGTGTTCTGTGTCTTTATAGTATTGTTGTCCAGAAATGGTTGAATACTTGAAGAAAGGAAAGTCTTTGGATTCAGAACCCAGCGTCCCATCAACAGCAAAGCCCCCGTCCCCTGAGAAAACAGCTCCTGTTGCTTCCACACCCTCTTCTACGCCTATTCCTGCTCTGTCACCACCTACCAAAGTATCAGAGCCAAATGAAAATGTGGGTGATGCAGTCCAGACCAAGCTCATTATGCTAGTAGATGACTTCTACTATGGACGGGATGGTGGCAAAGTAGCCCAGCTCACAAATTTCCCTAAGGTTGCCACATCTTTTCGATGCCCCCATTGCACCAAAAGGCTAAAAAACAATATTCGGTAAGTGTTAAAGAGCCTTTGAGCCTGTTACCTTAGACAAGAGAAGGCTGCACTTTCTTACAGATTTAAGTCTTTCTTTTTGGAGAATGGTCTTAACTCTTGTCCGGTGTTGGTGAGGATATCCTTAAATCAATAACTAGTACTATAGAATAGGAGGTATTGTGGTAATATACAAAAGATAAGTTTGGGTTAAGGAGCCCTGGTGCCACATGTGGTTAAGCACTACGCTGCTAACCAAAAGGTTGGTGGTTCAAACTCACCGAGTTGCTCCACAGGAGAAAGACCAGGCGATCTGCTTCTGTAAAGATTACAGCCTGTAAAATTCTGTGGAGCAGTTCTCCTCTATCACATGGGGTCACTGTGAGTTGAAGTGGATTGTGTGGCACCCAGCAACAACAACTTTGGGTTGAGTGAAGGAGATCAGTTCATCAGTTCTCCTGTCACAGAACTCTTACTAGTTTCAAGAACCCATTATCTTTCTGACCTCAGGAAAGGACTGTCCCAAACAGAAGAAATGGCTGGAGCTGGGAGAGGGAGTAGCTGTTGTCAGGTGCTGTCAAGTCGGTTCCAACTCGTAGCGACCCTGTGTACAACAGAAAAAAACGCTGCCAGTCCTGCGCCATGCCCACGATCAGTGTTATGCTTGAGTCCAGGGAGAGGGGGAAGGGCAGAGAATCCCTTCTGTGATCCTACTGTTGGATTTCTCAAAGACTGCTGATTTTAATGTGTTTTCTGTACTTTCTCTTTGTGCTGCACTACAGATTCATGAACCATATGAAACACCATGTAGAACTCGATCAGCAAAATGGTGAGGTGGATGGTCATACTATATGCCAACATTGTTATCGCCAGTTTTCCACACCATTCCAGCTCCAGTGCCACTTGGAAAATGTTCATAGTCCCTATGAATCGACTAGTAAGTTTGGAAACTCTTGAACTCTAGGGGTATGTCTTGCTTTTCACTCGTTGAATAGTCCTAGTAGGAGTCCAGAATCCATTACATTTACTTATGTTGGGTAACACTGTAATATTTTTCATATTTGTAGCCAATTCCTTATTTCACTTCCCCTGTTTCCTTACAAGCCTGACTGCTATTTTGTTCAAGCATGGATTGATCCTGAATTATTAGAGACTTTGGTTTAAGACTGCTGTAGGGAGACAAACATAATGGATTTATCACCTAGATCCTTTTGTAGAAGGAGCAGGCACTATATTTGGATCTCCACTTTAGTTAGTATTCTGATAGGCTTTTTGTAGAATAAAAGGTAATACTACTATAAAATACTTTGTTATTAAGGAAGTACTTTGCATATAACTTATTTAATTTTAATGAAATGTAAGGTGAAGTTCGAGTGTTACCTACATCATACATCTTACAGGTGAGGGAACACAAGCTCAGAAACATGGGGTCATTTGCTTAAGAGGGAACAACTCTAGTAAAAGGTGACAAAAATGAGGGTTTGAGCTCAGTTTTCTAGAATATTTCTAATTCCTCTAAGAGATTTCCAGGATTTTTTTTTTATTATTAATAGTTTTATTTTTGGTAAAAATATACACAACAAAACTCACTGCTATTCAGCACTTTCTAGATATATTAATTAGTGACATTGGTTACATTCTTCACATTGTGTCAACCTTCTCCTTATTTCTGTTCTATTTATTTCACTCCCATTGACCTAAACTCCCTGCCTTCCAGCCTTCTTGTTTGTGCTTTACAATAGCTATTGTCCATTTGGTCTTATGTAGATAATTTTTTTTAAAAAAGAATGTAATACTCCAGGGTGATAATCTTTACTTTTGAAGCTAAACTGTTAGTAGTTTGAAGGTGGCTTCATGGGATAGTCTTGATTCAAGGTTTGAAGATTAACTGAAGGTAATAGTCTTGGGGACTCCCCCAGCCTCAACAGAATCATAAAGTCTGGATTCTTTAAGAATTTGAAGATCTGTTCCACATTTTTCTTCCTTTCTGTCTGCATCTGTTTCTTGTGCCCCTGATCAGAAGAATATCCAGCAGTGGTAACCAGGTACCATCCAGTTCTTCCCGGTCTCAAGGTAGCAGAGGCAGTGAGTGGTTCATGAAGATAGTCCTGTAGTTCAGTTCCTTCTCTGATTCTTGGGTTTCCTTCTTTCTCTTCTGTTCTGAATAAATAGAGACCAATAGTTGTCACTTATGTGGTCACTTGTAAGCTTTTAAGACCCCAGACATTACCACACGGATGGTAGAACATAAACTTTAAGAATTATATTATGCCAATTGACTGGATTATTCCACAAGAAGGGGTCTCTAGATTTGTTGAGACAAAAACAGTGTAAATATAGGAAAACGTGAGAGTAAGACAGTATATTATAAACATCTGCATTGTGTGATACCATTGGTAGGTGAAATAGCAGAGGTAATAGTATGATGACCACTGCAGGTCCCCGATATACCCATCATCTGGATTTAACACATTTTTTTCCTTTTATTTCCTGAATTGTTTTTCAGTTAAATTGCAGACATCATGACATTTTACTCCTAAATACCTCAGTATATATCTCTAAAACATAAGGACATTTTCCTTTATATACCCACAATACATTTTTCAGGACTTAACAGAAAGAACCATAAATCTTTAACATCATTTAATACCTAGGCATTTTCAGATTTCCTGAATTTTCCCCAAAATATCAATGAATCATTACATTTTTCTTCACACTTTTTTTCAAGGGCAATGCACGACTCCAAGGAGCCTCTCTGGGTTCTAGGGTTCTTTCAGATACTTGCTTAATACTGCTTCTTAGTCTTTTTATTTATGTCTCGTATAGAGGACATTTTTTTTTTTTGACTTAACCTAGTTGGTCTTCATCTTTCCTGTGAACTTCTTGAAATCATATACAAACTGTGTGTGTGTGTTTTGTGTGTATTTTTCAGGGGAAAGGTTGCATAGCTTTCATTAGAATCTCAGAAGGGACCAGGACTCAAAAATGGCTAAGACTTTTTCCACAGTGGGTATCCTAAGATACATTTTTTTCAAGTTTGTTAATATTGCCCTTCCTGGCACCATTACCACCCCCTCCTTAGCAGCCAAGTAAGGGTGACAAGTATAGATTACCCTTCTCATCTTTCAAAAAATTCTTAAACTCATGGAAAGGTGAAAGAACAGTAGACTGAGGAAGTGGTAGAATTGAGGAAAAGATGCTTTAGGGGACTTAACTGTTTTCATGTGTTGAGGAAGAGCCTTTGTGGAAGAAGAGACTCGAGAGGGAAAACTAATTGACGAAGTCTTGTGATACGTGGATTGATGAGGTTGATGAGCCTTAGAAAGTTATGAGGGATTTATCCTTCCATAATTTGGCAAATAGGAAGCTGACATGCAGAAGTTGCCTATTTCAAAGTGTACGAAACTGTAGGTGTTACAGAGGTAAGGGTGATGGTACGGGGAGGGACATTAGAATTTTTTAAGAAAATAGTAGTTTAGTATAGCCACTATGGAAAATCAGCTAATTCTCCCTCTTGAATCTTTATCTACACTGGCTGCTGCTTCTATAGAACAGATGTCAAAGGTCGCTTTAAAAAAAAACCAGTTTCAGTTTCTGTCGAACAGACTCGTAACTCGTGGCTCCCCCATGTGTGTCAGAATAGAGCTGTGCTCCAAAGGGCTTTCTTTCAGTGGCTAATTTTTCAGACGTTAGATCACCAGGCCTTTTTTTCTGAGGTCTTTAGAGCTCTTAAATCCACTGGGTTGCTAGCTCACTATTTTCTTGATATGAGATAATACACATAAATCTTAGCATGGTGCTTGGGCGTTAGAAATTGCTTAATATGTGTCGCTGCTATTATTATGTTGTGTGATAGCTGTGACAATATAGCTGGCATATAAAAAAAAATTTTTTTTTTTTTTTTTATATAGGTTGTGGGAAAAGCCTTTGAGATTGAATGAGATTACCCAGGGAAAACATACACAACAAAAAGAACTTGGACAGAATGTTAGAAAACACAGATGCTTAAAGATGTCCTAGAAAAGAAAAAAGTAATTAAAGAGATGAGCAAATTAAGAGAGGGCAAAAAAAAAAAAAAAGGGAGAAATATTGTCATGTCACTAGTTACAGTTTCCCAAATATGTCATATGTTTCCACACTGCCGTGTCTTTGCCTCTGCTGTTCTCTTGGCTTCTCTGTCTGGCAAGCCCTTATTCCTCTTTAAAGGTTTAGCTTATATATCTTCTTGTAGCTTTTCCTCATTCTTCTAGACAGAATTTTTTGTTTCCTCGTCTGTATCTTCATAGCACATAACATATCTCTAGGCAGTGGTTCTTAATGGATTGCAGACCCCTTTGAGAATAAACACAAAACCTCTGAACCCTCTTCCCGGAAAAACACACATTTCACTCTTCTGCAAATAATTTGGGATGCCTGGGTTCCCTGAGACCTATTCCATGGGCCTCAGGTTAAGAACCTCTGGTTTTTGTTTATAATACTTCTGAGGAACTATTTCAGCTTCACTTATTTATTTATTGGATTGGATATTGTCCAGTAAATGCCTAAAGCTTTATATTTGAAATTTCTATATTTGCAAACACTTGATGAAAATAATTCCAGTGAACGTAAGAAAAATACAGGTAACCGTTTTGCCTGTGCAACTGAAGATATGGAGCAATCAAACGTTTTAACCAAGAATTTAGAATTACAGCCTCAGAAGCTTGACAAAATGGCTAAATTCAAAGTTTAATTACCTTCAGTTTGCTAATACTTCAAAAAAAAGATAAGGCAAGAACTCCTGTTCATGACTATCAGTCCTTTGAGGGAAAATTCTTATTTGTGCTCATTTAGTGCATTTGTTGAATTATTCATAGGAGATAATTATTGTCTGTCCTTGAGCAAAGGAATGAAGCAATGCACTGTTTTAAAAGAATTTGTTTGACAATGGCTTATAAAAAATAGATACAGTATAAGTTTATTGGAGAGATAGGAGGTATTGAAAAGCAGCTGATTTTCAGTACGTAGTAATATGGTCTTCTTACCAGGTTTTTGTCTGTGAAAGTGGAGAAGTGACAATTCCTAGAGGCATTTTGGAAAAAATGGTAACAGAATACAGGATTTGGAGTCAGATAATGCCTAAGTTTTGAGCTCAGGAGCAGATGGAGAAGATGAGAAGGGAAACAATGGGCAAGTAGGAAGATGCCAAATTAAGTTAGAATTGGTGGAATATTCAATTAAAAATGTCTTGTAGGACACCAGAAGAGAAACTAGATAACTGGGAGCTCCTAAAGATCAAACACTCTTATGCCAATTCAAAGACTTCACCAAAAGAATAAAAAGATTACCTACAGACTGGGAAAAAGTTTTTGGCTATGACAAATCCAATCATTGTCTGATTTCTGAAATCTGCATGGTACTGCAAAACTTAACAGACAAATAACCCAGTTAAAAAATGGGCAAAGGATATGAACAGGCACTTCACCAAAGAAGACATTGAGGTAGCTAACAGACACATGAGGAAATGCTTACGATCATTAGCCATTAGAGAAATCCAAATCAAAACTACAATGACATTCCATCTCACTCCAGCAAGGCTGGCATTAATCCAAAAAACACAACATAATAAATGTTACAGAGGTTGTGGAGAGACTGGAACACTTACACAGTGCTGGTGGGAATGTAAAATGGTACAACCACTTTGGAAATCAATTTGGCGCTTCCTTAAAACGCTATAAATAGAACTACCATACCACCCAGCAATCCCACTCCTTGGAATATATCCTAGAGAAGTAAGAGTCTTCACACAAACAGATACATGCACACACATGTTTATTGCAGCACTGTTCACGATACCAAAAAGATGGAAGCAACCAAGGTGCCCATCAATGGATGAATGGATAAATAAATTATGGTATATTCACATAATGGGATACTACATAACGGTTAAGAACAATGATGAATCTGTGAAACATAACATGAAGGAATCTGGAAGGCATTATGCTGAGTGAAATTAGTCATTTGCATTCTTCTGTGTTTAAACTCAAGAAATAGTTTAAACACAGAAGAAAATATTCTTTGATGGTTATAAGGGTGGGGGAGGGAGGAAGAAGGGGTATTCACTAATTAGATGGTAGATTGGAACTATTTTAGATGAAGGAAAAGACAACACACAATATAGGAGAGGTTAGCACAGCTGGACTAAACCAAAACAAAGAAGTTTCCTGAACACACCTGAACACTTCAGATGCCAGAGTAGCAGGGGTGCAGGTCTGGGGACCCTGGTTTCAGGGGACATCTAGGTCAATTGGCATAACAAAATGTATTAAGAAAACAGTGCATCCCACTTCGGTGAGGGGTACCTGGGGTCTTAAAGGCTAGCAGGCAGTCATCTAAGATGCATCAATTGGTCTCAACCCACCTGGAGCAAAAGAGAATGAAGAACACCAAAGACACAAGGTAAATATGAGCCCAAGAGACAGAAAGGGCCACATAAACCAGAGACTCCATCAGCCTGAGACTGGAAGAACTAGATGGTGCCCAGCTACAACCGGTGACTGCCCTGACAACACAACAGAGAATCCCTGATGGAGCAGGAGAGCAGTGGGATGCAGACGTCAAATTCTCATAAAAAGATCAGACTTAATGGTCTGACTGAGACTGGAGGGACCCCCGGAGTTCATGGTCCTTGGACCTTCTGTTAGCCCAAAACTGGAGCCATTCCCAAAGCCAACTCCTCAGACAGGAATTGGATTGGACTATAAAACAGAAAAGGATACTGGTGAGGAGTGAACTTCTTGAATCAGGTAGACACATGAGACTATATGGGCAGGCTTCTGTCTGGAGGTGAGATGAGAAAGCAGAGGGGGACAGGAGATGATTGAATGGACATGGGGAATACAGGTTGGAGAGGAGAAGTGTGCTGTCTCATTGCGAGAGAGCAGCTAGGTACATAGCAAGGTATATATAAGTATTTGTATGAGAGACTGACTTGATTTGTAAACTTTCACTTAAAGCACAATAAATAATTAAAAAAAATGTCTTGTAGGTAGTTCACAATCTAGAAGTGGGGCTTTGATTAGTTGTCACCAACAGAGATGTTAAGACAGAATCATCTTAAAGGAGGAGTAGAAGGAACAAAATGATTTACTGATTAGTGAAAATGAAGATATGGGAGTAAGAGAAAATAGAGTCAGCAGGACTTTGGTCTTATTTTCAAGTATATTTATTGATTATTTTCCTTTTTACAGCCAAGTGCAAGATCTGTGAATGGGCATTTGAGAGTGAGCCACTATTTCTTCAGCATATGAAGGACACTCATAAGCCTGGAGAGATGCCTTATGTTTGCCAGGTATTGCCTTTTTCTCTGGGGGGCTTTAGCCATTTGTCTTCCAGGCTGGATACAAAGAATTCACTAATCAACATTGCTCACTAACTACTGCATACATTCTGTTTTAGGAACTCTGAAGAGGTACAAAAGAATTAGTAAACAGTTTCTGTCTTCAGGACATGTCCAGCCAGGGAACATAGCATTTGCTAAGGGGAAGAGTGGAATTGTCTGTCTCCTGAATTTGTCGTTTGGAGGTGGACAAGAGAAAGCCTTCCTCTTCTTAGTCGTAATATATGGATTATACTCAGACGTTCCTGTCCTTCCACATTTTAAATCACAGCTGGATTTATCACAAACATAGCCCTGTGTTACAAAGTCAGAAAAATAGTTTGATTTCTGTACATTTTAAGAAAACTTTTTTCTTTTCATGTTTTACTATTTTCTTTGCTACTTCTTTTTAAAGGCCTCAGTTGTTTACCTCACTCTTAGCCTTGTTTTCCCTCTTACGTGACTCAGGTGTGTCAGTATCGCTCCTCACTCTACTCTGAGGTTGATGTTCATTTTCGGATGATCCATGAGGATACGCGGCATCTGCTCTGCCCTTACTGCCTGAAGGTCTTCAAAAATGGCAATGCATTCCAACAGCATTACATGAGACACCAGGTACCAGCCACCAAGCAACACCTATATTCTTTTTTTTTTTTGTAATGAATGCTGGTGCCACCACTGAACTAGGCAAATAATTTTGGTAGAGAAGATAATATACATTTGTTTGCAAAAATTTGCTGGGTTTCTGTGATGTGCCATGCACCGTGCTAGGTGCTAGAGATTTAGTGGTAAACAAGACCAGTAAACAATACAGTAAAGCACGAAAAGTATAAGGGAAGGACAGGACCTAGGAAAGTATACACCTGTTCTGGGAGCTTAAGAAGGCTTCCAGGAGAAGTGTTCAAGACCAGAAGGTGAGTAAGAATGAGCCAGGTTAACTGGGCAGTGTACTCAGAGGCAGTCCACACGGTCTGGAGGAGTGTCAGGAAATTGAAAGAAATTCATTGTGGTTGTAGTGTAGGGTACTGGGAGGAGGTTGAAAGAGGAACAGATCATGGAGAATCCTGTAAGCCATGAAAAGGAGTTTCAACTTTATAATAAGTTAAAGCCATATAAAGAGGTTAAGCCCGGGAGTAATGTGTTCAGATTTGCACTTAGTTAAGATTGTACTGGCTGCACTGAGGAGAATGAATTGAAATAGATTAAGACCAGAGTTTGGGAGACTAGCCAAAAGACTTTTTCATAGTTTAGGTGAGAGGTGATAGTGAACTAGACTGTTGGCTTTTGAAATGAAGAAAAAAGAATACAGTTGAGAGATACTGAAAAGATAAGCGATATTTATGATTTGGGACAGATTAGGTGAAGATAGCAAGGGAGTACTTAAGAATAGTGCCAAAGATTCTGTCTTGGGGAATTGGATGGCTGATGGGACTATTGACTGAGGTAGAAACACTGGAGAATGTAAATTTTGGAGGGAAGATTATGAGTTTGAATAGTTCGTGTTTGTGGTATCTGTGGATGTCAAATGTAGCTGTCTAATAAGTAGTTGGATATACAGGTTTCAAGCCTGGGAGAGAAGTCTGTTGGAGAAAACATACTTAGAAATCATTATTATATAAATCCCGTGATTTTAAACTTTAAATGTCGTGGACCGTCCCACTCCCTTGAGAATAAGATGAAGGCTTAGGATCCTTGAAGTCTCTATCTCCAAAGCCAGCATGATGGTCCTAGGAGGGAAACCAGAAGAGTCTTGGCATTAAAGAAGCTAAAGGGAAGAAAGTGTTTTTGAAAAAGAGTGTGATCAAAATGTCATGTGTTGTAGGAAGGTCAAGCAAGGTAAAAACTTTAGAGGCAGGCCTTTAATTTAGCAACATTGATGAGAGCCATTTTGTTGGTAGGCATGGTAGTCAGTTTCTGCAGGATCAGTGAATGAGAGGCAAGGAAATGGAGACTGCTTATTTGAAGACATTTGTTTATGAAGAGGAGGATAGGCTGGTAGGTAGAAGGGAGGCAGAGAGCAAGGATTTTTTGTTGTTGCTTTTGTTTTTAAGATTGACTAGATATGTCCTTGTTTTAAAATGCTGTAAGAGAGGAGCTCATAGAAAAGGAAAGTGAAGATACATAGGGTACAAAATGGAGAACAAGACAGGTGTGCCTGTGCTTGATGTTCACACATGTGTGCACACAGACATGCATGCACTTTTATGTGCAAGCACCTTCTTACACTGATAATCCACCACAAATCTATTTCCAAATAGTGCGGAAACATCGCTTGTAACTTAGTTCAAGGGTCTACAGAACCTTGCTCTCTTAGGGAAGAAAGTTACAGACATGGGCCCTATTTTAAAAGACTTCAGTACTAGGTAGACTAAATCCTCAAAATGGTCTCACAGGGCAACACATCTGTATATATTGGTGCGTTAAGAGGAAAAACAGCAAGATGCAGAAAAGTATTATTTGTTTAAAAGAGAAAACAGGGAGGTGGTGGTTGGATATATAAAATATGTATTTGTTATATGCATAGACTGTGGAAGGATACCCAGGAAATCAGTAATAGTTTCTGTGGAAGGGACTGAGGGGTTTGTTTTTTTTTTACCGTGTATATTTTATTACTTAGAGAAATAATAATAAAAAAGAATGTCCAGGAGTAGGTAGCACTGTCTGTAATATAAAAATAAGGTAGGGGCTAGTAAAACTTGGAGCCCTGGTGGTTCAGTAGTTAAGAACTCAACTGCTACCCAAAAGGTCGGCAGTTCAAACCACCAGCTGCTCCTTGGAGGCAGTTCTCCTTTGTCCTCTAAGGTTGCTATGAGTTGGCGTTGACTCAGTGGCAACTAGTTTAGTTTTTTTGGTTGGTTGGTTAGTATAGCTCATCCAGAGTGTCACACATGGTTTGACCTAGTCATCATGGCCTTGAGTCCACCTTCCCTTGGGGGCATGGGAGACAGTGATTCTCTTAAATTATCAACAGAAAGGTGGCATTGAAGAAAATTCATTGAGCACCTTTAAGGGATTCTACCTCACTTTTTTTCCCTTCAGAAGAGGAATGTTTATCACTGCAACAAATGCCGGCTGCAATTTCTGTTTGCCAAGGACAAAATTGAGCACAAGCTTCAGCATCATAAAACCTTCCGTAAACCCAAGCAGCTAGAAGGCTTGAAACCAGGCACCAAGGTAAAGGGTTTGCCAAAGTTTCCTTTTACAGAGGAGAGGAATATTGAATTTTTAGTATTCTGAGATTTAACGTGGGTAGTGCCTAATTATTACCCTTCCTCTTGACTCACAGGTGACAATCCGGGCTTCTCGAGGGCAGCCACGAGCTGTTCCTGTATCTTCCAACGATACACCTCCCAGCGCCTTGCAGGAGGCAGCGCCACTGACCTCCTCAACGGATCCTCTGCCTGTCTTCCTTTATCCTCCTGTTCAACGCAACATCCAAAAGAGAGCTGTCAGGAAAATGTCAGCGCCTTCTTCTAAATGCTGGGCGGGTGGGGGCTGGATGGGCAGGATTGTTCCTGATAGCCAGTGCAATCTGGTAGCAATCTAAAGCTTGTACCATTTGGGGACCCTGGAGGCAGTAATGAGATTTCCCTTTTGTCTTGACAGGAGTGTCATGGGCCGTCAGACATGTCTGGAGTGCAGCTTTGAGATCCCAGATTTCCCTAATCATTTCCCCACTTACGTACACTGCTCTCTGTGTCGCTATAGCACCTGCTGTTCTCGAGCTTATGCCAACCACATGATCAAGTAAGTCATGTAATTAAACCAGTTGTTTTCTACCTGGGAGTTAGGTTCTCCAGAATTCATTTCATTCCCTACCCTGCTCCGATTTTGTTTCTTCCTTCAACTTTCAGAGTTGTTTGTCTCTCCTATCAGAGTAAGAGGCCAGACCCTCACGTTCATTTGGCTTTGATGGTCTGTGCTCTAATTTGAGTAGGACCTTGCCACTCAAATGTGTTCAAGTTCCCAGCATCAGATAGGAGCTTGTTAGAAATGCAAACTCCCAGGCCCAGCCCAGGCCTACAGAATTAGTGTGCATTTTAATAGATCCGCAGGTGATTCATGTGCATATTAAAGTTTAAGAAGTACTGTGGTAGGAAAAGGGGCCCTGGTGGAACAGTGGTAAAGAGCTTGGCTGCCAACGAAAAGGTCAGCAGTAGAAATCCACCAGCAACTCCTTGGAAACACTATGGGTCAGTTCAGCTCTGTCCTGTAGGGTTGCTGTGAGTCGGAATCGACTGGATGGCAACGAGTTTTTGGTGGTAGGAAAACTAGCTTGGGCTGGGGTTAGGTGGGTTGCAGAGGCATCTCTTTTGTTGGTGGCATTGGCTGGTGACATCTCTGGTGTAGCTGGCAAAGCCCCATAACTGATACCACTTCTCCTTTGTTATTCTCAGCAATCATGTTCCAAGGAAGAGCCCCAAGTATTTGGCTTTGTTTAAAAATTCTGTGAGGTAAGGAAAAGCTTATTGGTTGTCTCTTAATTTTTCAAGTTTTTACATTAAATCCTCTTAATTATTTTGGAGAGTGGGCATGTGAATTAATTTGAGGGAAAGAAGGGGCACACTTCTTTAGGAAGCCTCAAAGCTATCTCTAGTGTCACTGCTGTGTTTGTCTCACATGTTCCTGACTCTCGTTCTTAGTGGAAACAAGCTGGCCTGCACTTCATGTACCTTTGTTACCTCTGTGGGAGATGCCATGGCCAAACATTTAGTATTCAACCCCTCTCACAGATCCAGCAACATCCTGCCACGGGGTAAGTAGGAGAGGTGGGGGTTAGCTAGTAAAACAAGAGGGAAAAAAAGATATAGGATACAAGGCATACTGTATTAGTCAGGAACATCCCTATTTGGCCTGTATAGAATATATTGCACCAAATTGAAAGCATTCTAACCTGAACAGTATATAAGACTGGAAGGTTGGTCACTGTGAGGGGTGTATCTTTGGTGTAGTAGGTGTGCATTTTTACTTGAAATGCCAAGACACTGTCTTCGTTCTTGTTTCTTCATTGAGCTAACTTTTTTTTTTTTTTTTTGTCTCATTTTCCACAGGACTCACTTGGATATCTCACTCAAGGTAACAAAAACTCTCACTTGATGGTTTCGTTTCTGTTTTGTAGTGTGTTTGGTCTTTGTTATTTTATTTTCCTAGTTTGAGCTTTCTCTTCCTGTCTTTGCTCTCTCACCCCTCTTTTAGGCATGCCCTGACCCGTGACCGAGTTCATGATCGGAACTTGAAGAATATGTACCCACCTCGTTCCTTCCCTCCCAGCAAAGCTGCCACTGTGAAATCTGCAGAGGCCACCCCAGCTGAGCCTGAAGAGCTTCCAGCTTCCATGGCCCAGGCACTCCCGTCACCAGCCTCAACTGCAACCCCACCACCCACCCCCACTCACTCCCAGCCTTTAGCCCTTCCACCCTTGCCTGCAGAGGAGGCCGAATGTCTGAATGTTGATGACCAGGATGAGGGGAGCCCAGTAACTCAGGAACCCGAGCCAGCGTCAGGTGGGGGTGGTAGCAGTGGAGTTGGCAAGAAGGAGCAACTGTCTGTGAAGAAGCTTCGAGTGGTACTGTTTGCTCTATGTTGCAATACAGAACAGGCAGCTGAGCACTTCCGAAACCCCCAGCGACGTATTCGGCGTTGGCTTCGGCGTTTCCAGGCCTCTCAGGAGGAGAATCTAGAAGGCAAATATCTGAGCTTAGAGGCAGAAGAGAAACTGGCTGAGTGGGTGCTGACCCAGCGTGAGCAACAACTACCTGTGAATGAGGAGACCTTGTTCCAGAAGGCCACCAAGATAGGACGGTCTTTGGAGGGGGGTTTTAAGATCTCCTATGAGTGGGCTGTGCGTTTCATGCTGCGACACCATCTGACTCCCCATGCCCGGCGAGCTGTGGCCCACACCCTACCCAAGGATGTGGCAGAGAATGCGGGACTCTTCATTGAATTTGTGCAGCGGCAGATTCACAACCAGGACTTACCCTTGTCTATGATTGTGGCTATTGATGAGATCTCCTTGTTCCTGGATACGGAGGTGCTGAGCAGTGATGACCGCAAGGAGAATGCCCTGCAGACAGTGGGCACAGGGGAGCCTTGGTGTGATGTGGTGCTGGCCATTCTGGCAGATGGCACTGTCCTCCCCACCCTGGTTTTCTACCGAGGGCAAATGGATCAGCCTGCTAATGTGCCCGACTCTATATTGCTAGAGGCAAAGGAGAGTGGCTACAGTGATGATGAGATCATGGAGCTGTGGTCAGCCCGAGTGTGGCAGAAGCACACAGCTTGCCAGCGCAGCAAAGGCATGCTGGTGATGGACTGTCATCGCTCTCACTTGTCGGAAGAGGTACTGGGTATGCTTAGTGCCTCTAGCACTTTGCCTGCAGTGGTCCCAGCAGGCTGTAGCACCAAAATCCAGCCATTAGATGTATGTATCAAACGAACTGTCAAGAACTTCCTGCACAAAAAGTGGAAGGAGCAGGCTCGGGAAATGGCAGACGCTGTGTGTGATTCTGATGTCCTGCTTCAGCTGGTGCTAGTCTGGCTGGGTGAAGTGCTGGGCGTCATTGGGGACTGTCCAGAGCTAGTTCAGCGGTCCTTCCTTGTGGCTAGCGTTCTGCCCGGCCCTGACGGCAACGTTAACTCACCTACAAGAAATGCTGACATCCAGGAGGAGCTCATTGCCTCCCTAGAGGAGCAGCTGAAGCTGAGTGGAGAACAGTCTGAGGAGGCCTCAGCATCCACTCCCCGGCCTAGATCATCTCCTGAAGAGACAATTGAGCCTGAAAGCCTTCACCAGCTCTTCGAGGGTGAAAGTGAAACCGAGTCTTTCTATGGCTTTGAAGAAGCTGACCTAGATCTGATGGAGATTTGAGTGTTGGGCTGTGAGAGGTGTGGAGTCGGGGTAGGACAGTGTGAGGGAGAGTAGAGGGATTTAGGGAAAAAGGGGCATACCAGGTGGGGTATTTGATTTCTGTTTTTAAATACGCCACCACAGCCCCAATGTTGACTTAAAATTCCCTGTGGATTTGTGATTAGAAAAACCAATAGTGATCACTTCTGAGCCGAGGAGCTAGCCCACTTCTGCTAAAAACAGGTTTTTGGGACTTTTTTTTTTAAAAAATTAAAATCACTGTGTTTGGTATTTTTCTGACAAAATCAAGAAAAAGAAAAAAAAAATCCTTCGTGGGTGAATGTTAAAATTTTTTGAGTTTCCCCCTCTTACCTCAATTGTATCATAGTATTTCCAGGTTTTTTGTTGGTTTTACTGTGTGGCCAATGTTTCTGGGCATGATGCTATCTTAACCATTGTCAATGTGAGAACATTTCTGAAGATGGGAAAGACAAATGTGTAGCTCACAAACTGGTTTATTATATATATGGATAAACCCTTTTTTCATTGTGGTCTTAACACTTTTATATAAAAACAAAAATGGAAAAAAATCCCACTGAACTCTTCTTTCCTTCTCCTTTTCTTTCCTTCCCTCTCCAGAGATGTTGGTTTCTACAGCAACTCTAAGTAAAAAATTGTGGCTTTAAAAATGCATGGAAACCACCTTTAATTATCTAGAATGATGAATAGATTTGTCATTCCTCACCACCCTTCTCCCTCCAGCGCAACAAAAACAGTTTTCTTGGCACTTGGAGTCCTTGACCCCTTTCCCCATTCTCACACCGTCACTCTGGACAAAGGATCATAACTGTATCATTAGCAAGAAGTACTGAGTTGATCGGAGTGTTAGGGTAGAAGCCATTCCCAACTCGTGGGTCTTCATTCTGCAAGCTTCTAGGGACAATCCCTACTTTGTTGAACTTCCTCCTGTTCAAGAGGTCACATGTCCTGCAGCCAGGAGCTAATTGTGGAAGAAGTATTGAACTTTAAGACAACAAACTGCTTGTTGAAGTCCTGCTTTTACCCTGTGGCTTTCCTGTATTTCTTAGAGCTGAGAGGAGAATCTGAAATGAAGAAACACAACGAGGTGTGCATACAGAAAGACATGAATCTTTATTTTTCACTGCCAGCTTCGAGGAAAGAATTTTTTCTACAATTTGCATGTGAGGGATTTTTTTAAACTGTATGTACTTAGGGGTATAAACTGAAACATACTGTAATGTACCAAGAAAAGGCGCAAAAAACCAAGTCCACCTTTCCCACAGCTCTACCACTTTTCTGTCCATACTGAGGCTTTCGGCGGCATTTCCCTCCTGTGAGCCAAGGAGAGGCAACCTGCACAGGCGTGTAAATGGTTCATCTTTAAAATGTACATAAGTGGAACATTTAATGAAGGGAAACAGATTTATAAACAATGTTTTGTTTCTTTTCCTAGGTGACCCTGTTTAATAGGCTTTCACAGACTGGGAGATGCTCAAGATGTGATGGGCCTAGTGGTACAGGTGTGACGTTTGTTACCACCTGTTTCTCCTCCCTTTTTGTTTGTTTGTTTAACGCCCAGCACACTATAATATAGTGGACTGGAGTGATCCCTCCCACAAATAGCTTGGCCAGCTTTGTGAACCCATGGCATCTGAAAACTGAACTGAGGATCATCTGGGCTTTTCTTCCCAGCTTCTTGCCTGTTGCCATTTTATTGACAGATTATGGACTTTGAAGACAACCCTTTGCCTTTGAGAAAGTTCAAGAACTGTTGATTGGTCACCTCCATCTACAAGGACCTAATCACTCTCTGGTAGTCTACACAGCAGCCACAGCCTTAGCAGAGCTGGATTCCTGGCCTCTGCACACTGTATGACTTTCTTGATGGGTAATTTTTTTTAAAGACCATAATACCAACAGTGGATCAGCTGGGTCTTGGCCAAGAAGTTATCTTTGTGGACTCTGCCTGCATGGCTTAGTAGTAGAAGGAAGTTTTTGTTTGTTTTGTTTTTTTTATAATTCAGTTTAATCAATAAACCAAGTATTTATTGACTACTTTTCTGTGTTGAGACTGAATGTGTAGATTCAAACTGAAAACGTACCAGTTTTCCTTTGCTTAAGGCACTACTACTTTGTTGTAATCACAGGTGGTAAAAGTGGAGGAATGTTCCGCTTTCTCCCTTAGTTCTCACCTCACTGAACTTCTGTGGGAGTTTTGGGGTTTGCCCTCTGTTGCAGTTTCTCAGAGGTTTGGAGATGATACCCATCAAAATCACCTAAGATCTTCATTCTTAAAAGTCAGGTTTAGCACCATTATGGAGATGGAACTGATCTGACTCAGCCGTCTATACCGTACTAATTGCTTCTGGTAACTACACTTAAGACTTTTTAGTGAATATACAGTACTTGTAAGAGGTTTTCTAACAGTGCTAGAAATTTGGATGATAAACATTTAGGTTAAATGTTTAAATCAGTATTCCCTGTATGAAAGGTGAGGAGGAAGATGGATGGCGGATGGAGGCTGCCAGTTCCAGCTGGGAGGTAACCTTATAAAGAGCAGCTCTACCAGATGCTGCATTTCTATCTTGGAAATGATTGATACTTTACCTAAAAATCACACTTGCAGCGAAAAATAACCAGAAAATATTCTTTTAAGTCTAGTGCTGTTGGGGTAAATGTGAAAAAAAATTATTTTAAACACAAAAGCCAGTTACCTACTCAAAGATTAAGCCTGGCCTCTACACAAAGCTGTCTCTGTTGCAGGTCCAAATGAAGACAGTAGTGGGTCTTCCGTATTATGCACAGAATTCTGTTTGCTATGAGAAAGAGCCTAAGGATTCTCTGACTAGGGATGACATAAGACAGTATTCAGCAGTTTCATTCTTGGCGTGACCCAGTCAGACAGAATGAAACCACTCAGCAAGCGTTTTGAAGAATTTATTTATTTTACAAAAATCTACCTCTGAACCAGCCAAGTTCAAAGTTAAAAGAAGGGTACAACTTCAGTTCCAGATAACGCATCTGTATTCATTCAAAGCCACTGAAAAGGAAGAAAGCAATAACACAAGTAAAGCCATACAGAGAGAAAATCAATTCTTAAAGCAGCTCTACCCTCCAACTAAAACCCCTTCCACCCAGAGAATTTTTCTAGTTGATAACCTCCAGAAAAGCCCAAATTACAGCAACCCAAGTTGCCTTCCAACTCTTCCAGCACCTATTTTTTCTACTATAATTTTGAATTACCTGATCATGTGGGCAATATCCCAGTTAGTCTCAGCAGACAGTGGTCCCTCTATTTCAACACCTTTTTCTGTTACAGTGGCGACTTGAAACTGAAATCAAGCAGAGCACTCAATGAAAATGCCCTCCCCACAGGAGAGAAGGGCCCGGTAAAAGTTAAAGTAGCCGGCTTTCCCCTAATCTGAAAATAAGAGAAAAGTGAGGCAATTTGTTCTTCAGAGCTAGAGACCCAGGGGAGTTAATTCCGAGTATTCTGAACCAGCATCTTTTTTCCTCACCCGATTGTAAGAACGGGCATCTCGATAATACAGCACTCGCATGCAGCGTTCCACTAGCTCTCGGGCCTCAGTCTGGCTCAGTACTGGCTGCTTCTCCAGAACTTCTCGCAGCAGAGGCTAAAGAGATGGGGGTGGGGAGGGAATGGGACACATCAGGGCCTGAAAAACAGGTTTGTCTCAAATCCAGTGTAAAAAAGAAGGATAAATGAGTGAAAGGTAATCGTTTGCCTACTGCCTCACCAAAATTAACTGCTCCCTTATGGCCCAGTTGAAGTTCTAGGGTGTCTTCTCTTTATAGAAGTCTAGTGACTCCTTTACATGCCACCTTGCCATTGAAATATAAGTGCCAACATACAGCCTCCGGACTACAAAGAAAAAGCTATTTGCTAAGCAGCAGGGATGCTAGCCTATTCCTCATGTCACAATTCCAGGGAAGAATAAACAACCAGGAACCCACACTGCCTTTTGTCTCCCCTCACCCCTACCTCACAGACTACTTACCTGAGCCAAGTACGCGCCATAACCAGTGGCCAGCGAAGGAGCTTCATAGGCTACACCAAGCATGTCCACATAACCGAGAAAGCTAATAGGACATAATGGATCAAAAAAACGCAGCTAAGATTATCTTAGCTGAAAGATGGTACCATGGGGTCTGAATTTAAAGTGGGATTCGCTTAGGGGTAAAAGAAGAGGCACTACACAAGAACTAGTTGGGCAGTCAAGCAAGTAAGTTATTTGTACTCAGATCAACCTCTCTCCATCAGCATAGCCTCCAATGACCATGGTGTTCCAGAGGGGGTTCATCTTGGAGCGGCGGCTGTACATGGCCCTGGTCAGCCAGGAATGAATAGCTTTAGGACTATAGCTGTGTCCATCTCCCAACAGCTCCTCATCAATCCTTCAAAGAAAGTAGTTTTGAGAAAAAGGATAGAAAGCAAGTCTGGATTTCCACCCGCCTCCAAAAGAAATTTCCACAATTTTCTCCATTTTATATCTTCTAATGCTGAACACTGTTTATTGCAAACACTCTTCGCTTTTTCCACCCCCAACAATTCTCCCTTCTACCTCAGCAGCCTCAAGTCCCCCCATCCCTTCTAAGGGGATTAAGAAAAACGGATTCCCCTCTCCACTGGGGAACTACTGCCTATTCTCCGGACGACTTACACCATCTGGCCGAGAACTTGCTTCAAATACTGGAAATCAGCGTAGTCTCCTGAGGCACCCAGCATGGTGCTGTCGTTAACTCGCATAATGCGAGAGATGTTGCGGAAACGAGCTAAGGAGCCGTAAGAGCCCAGCATGTCTGCTGCAATCACCACTCCGCCCTCGAACTTGACACCCAGGACCGAGGTCCCGGTCACCATGGGGTTCCTGGTGAGTGAGAAAGGTCTGGCGAGGGGCGGCGCGAAGGCAGAGCCTGCGCCCACCAGATCCCGCGCATTGCGTCCCATTTCCAGTTTTTCGTGGCTCTTTTCAATTATTCCGTATTCTCCGGGACTCTGCGCCGGGGGCTCCCCTGCCGTTCGCGTGCCCCCCGGCCCTCACTTCGCCTTCCCCGGCTCTTTCAGAACCGGCCGGGGGCACCAGGCACTACGGTCCCTCCCCTCCACGCGAGTTAAGGCGCCGAGAACTTACTGGGTCCGCGTAATCGGACCCCCGTAGGGTGCGGACGCCGGATCCACGAAGGAGCTCGGAGTGGGCGGGATGCGGTAAAACTGCCCCGGAGCCGGACCCCCGGCCCAAAGCCCGTACCGTGACTCCAAGAACCCTTCCATCTTAGTCACGGTAGCAGAGGAAATGAAAGCGCTTGCGCCGACGGAAGCGGAAATTGTTCTCCAACGCCACACATTTCTTTTTCCTGCAGGCCACCTCAAGCTACCATGTTGGTGAGGTCACGGCCGAACTTAACCGTTTCGTAGGTAGCGGCTGGTTCCCGGAGTTGTAATTGTCCAACATCGCATAGCTCGTTGGTGGTAGAGTTTGGGCTAGATCAGAGAGTTCTGACACGCAGTTTCAAGAGGAGGATGGTGCAGGGAGTGGTTAAGACCCTGACTTTGAGCTAGGAGGCAGAAATTTTCACGATCCTTTTTGGATCATTATAAAAAAGCCCTGCATGAGAATAACCGTGAACCCAGAATCTCCTACATTTGTACTCAGAGCAACCCCAAACGTTAGGCATTAATCGACCCATTTTACAAATAAGAAACCGAGGCTTGTGGTTTAGTGATTTGCCTGTCCACACAGCCAGTAATGGGAGAAATGAGTCTTCAAATCCGGAATTAAAAACGAATCTCAGAGTCGCGTACACCCTGGTTGTACAACATCTCAGATTGAGCACTCGCTTTCTGTGGGACCCTGGATAAATCTCTGAAAGTTTCCTTTTTACCAGATGTCCTTGCTCACCTCTAAAGCAGGAGGAAAACTCCCTTGAGTCTGCGGGACTGAAACGAAATTCCAGGGATCGCCTTCTCAAAGTGGCTCTCTAGGAGGGCCTGGATGCAGTGTTTTGAATCAAACCAGTGAACCTAAAACCAAATAAACTGCCTTACTTTGCCAGTTCTCCCTACACAACTTGATTTAAATTTTTTTTACGCAGTGAGAAACCAAACCAATTTGGTTTTAAAAATTCACTGAGCAGATCTGAGCCCAAAGCAAAGTAAGAAATGTTAAACTACCCGATTAAAAAAAAAAACAAAATATTTTATTAAGTAATGAACTCCTGGAAAGGGAAGGGGCATGAGCTTCTGTCAGAGACTCCCAGCTGACACTCTGTATCCTTTTGGTCTTCAAAAATTGGTGTTCCATTTTCTCCTCTAATTCATAGCCACCCCTCCCCCAAAATCTATATTCCAGTTGATTATTGGACCACTCAGGGGGTTACTTAGACAAAAGCAGGTGCTCAGTTGTCATGACAGTGGGTTTATTGGGATTTCTCCAAAATCCCTAGGACAGCTGGTTCTTCAAAGCAACCAGAGTCCTGATCATATGATTCTATGAATCAATTATATGATCATAGGAAACAACTGTCCTGCAATTAACTGACTATATGCTTGTTTAGAAGTGGCCTGGGGCACCTTGCTGGTCTCTGGTCTCGCTCCTTTTTAGGTCCCTATATTTAGGCTCTGGTGGGGCCAGCACCAATTCCCGAGATCAGAAAAACCAGTGGCTCTTTTAAAGAATTTTAAATACCTACGGCAGTGGTTTTCAGTGAGAGAACTCTCTAGTCTCCCCTGCATCTTGGAGCTTAAACAAGGGACCTAGTCCTTGTGGTAATCATTTGGCCCACTGCAGGGAGATGGCAGAAGTTTTATTATCTCTTTGGATCACAGCAATTAACTAGACAAATGAAAACAGATCTAGTTCTCATGGTATGTGAAGGGTCTTAGGAGAGTAGGGTTTTTACATGAGTATTGAGAAATTCAGGGATATTTTATTTCCCCACTTCACACTCCATCAACAAGAGTAACCACTATTTTGACTTCTAATAGTGGAGATTGCCTATCCCCGTTTTTGAATTTTATATAAACGGAATCACACAGTATGTATTCTATTTTTAACAATTTTTTATGAAAATATACACAGCAAGAACATATGCCTATTCAACTATTTCTGCTTAATAATGGATTTTTTATGAAAATATACACAGCAAGACGTATACCTATTCACCAATTTTTACTCGTAAATTCAGTGACATTGATTGCATTCTTCAAGTTGTGCAGTAGTTCTTGATATTCTTATCCAAAGTGTTCCTCCACCATTAATATAAATTCAGTGTCCCCTAAGCTTCTCATCTAGCCTTTCAAGTTGCTGTTGTCAAATCGATCCCATACACATAATTCTTAAAAGAGCACAGTGCTCAAGGCAGACATTCTTTACTAACTAAGCTAAACTATTGTCAGTATGTACTCTTTGGGATCTGGTTTCTTTCTCTGAACTTTGTTTGTGAGGTTCATCCACATTGTTATAGGTGTGGCTTGTTTGTTTTCATTGCTGTATATAATATTCCATTGTGTGAATTTACCATGATTTATCCATCCTATGATTGATGAGCTTTTGGGTTGTTTATATAATTTGACTATTATACACTGTTTTACTACCAGTATTATAGGGCATAATTTTGCTGAAGGTTTTCACATTTCATTTAGGCTTATATGCCACTCAGGGACTCAATACCTGATAGTAGAATTGCTGGATCGTGGGGTAGAAATTATGTTCAGCTTCAGTAATCAATCAACCGGTTGCTGTCAGACCGATTTCAACTCATGGCAATCCCATGTGTTGTGCTCCCTAGGGTTTTCAACACTGGGACCTTTTGGAAGCAGGTCACCAGGCCTTTCTTCTGAGGTTCTGAGTGGGCTCAAACCATCAAGCGCTTAACTGTTTGCACCACCCATTAGTTTTCCAAATGTTTGTACCAATTTATACCAATATATGAGCATTTCTGTTTTTCTAACAGTTTGTATTTTCTCTTTTTCATTTTTATCAACTCTAGTTAAGTAGTGGTACTTTGTTGTACTCTTAATTTGCATTTTCTTGACATTAATGAAATTGAGCACCTTTTCATGTGTTTTTTGGCCATTTAGATATCATTTTTGTGAAGTGTCTATTGAGGTCTTTGCCCATTTCTCCATTATAGTGTCTTTTTCATATTGATTTGTAGGAGTTCTGTATAAATTGTAGATACAAATTCTTTGTCAGGTATATGTGGGTTGATTTTTCATTCTTTTAATGGTACTTCTCTTAATTTTAACATACACAAATTTATTAATTTTTTTTTTCTTTTAAGGTTTGTGCCTTTGTGTGTTTAAGAAATCTTTGCCTACTCCAAGGTCATGAAGATACTTTCCTCTGTTTTCTTCAAAAACAATGTTGTTTTAGTTTTCACAGGTAGCTGTGCAGTCCATCTGAAACTGATTTTTATGTATGCTGTGAGAAAGGACTCCAGGTATAGATTTTTTCTATATGGATAGCCAACTGATGTACCATCATTTATTGAAAAGACCACCTTTTTTCCACTTTGCACATTCAGGCAAGTGTGTGTGTATCTTTCTGAATTCTCTATTTCATTCTATTGGTCAGTTTTTCTATCCTTGTGCCAATTCTACAGCATCTTCATCACTAAACCAAAAAAACCAAACCCACTGCCATCCAGTCAATTCCAACTCATAACAACCCTATACGACAGACAGAGGAGAACTGCCCCATAAGGCTTCCATGGTTGTAACCAAAAGGTCAGCAGTTCAAATCCACCAGGCACTCCTTGTAAACTCTATAGGGCAGCTCTCCTCTGTCCTATAGGGTCACTATGAGCCAGAATTGACTTGAGGACAACGGGTTTGGGTTTTTTTTTTTTAATCTTTACAGAACCAGACTGCCATATCTTTCTCCTGCAGAGCAGCTGGTGGGTTCACACTGCCAACCTTTTAGTTAGCAGCTGAGCACTTAAGCACTGTGCACCAGGGCTCCATCTTTATCACTAGAAATTTTGATTCCAGTTAGTGTAAATTTTACAAGTTTTTTCTTCTTCAAGAATATTCAAGATCACCCTGGATATTCTTGTACCTTTACAATTATATATGAATCTACAATCAGCTTTTCAACACACACACACAACACAACTTTCTGGAATTTTTATTGGAATTATGCTGAGTCTTGATTAATTTTAGGAGAACTGACATTTTTACAATATTGAGCCCTCTAATTTTAAACGTGGTATATCTGTCCATTAATTCTGATTTTCTTTAAGATTATTTCAATAATCTTTTGTAGCTTTCAGTGTTGACATTTAATATATATTTCAATAGCTTTATTACTAAATATTTTACATATCGATGCTATTTTAAATGATGTCATTTTAAAATTTCATTTTCTATTTATTTCTTTGCGGTATATACAAATACAGTTGAGGTTCACATATTTGTATTTGTATCATATATTTGAATATATCTTGTATACAACAACCTTGCTAAATTGACTTACTAATTTTAGTAGTTGGAAAATTTTTTTTTGGATTTCCTAGCTTGACAGTTACGTCTTCTATGAATAATGCAGTTCTATTTATTTATTTCCAATTTGTATACATTTTATTTCTTTTTCTGGCCATATTGCACTGAATTAAACTTCCAGTACACTGTTGAGTAGAAGCTGTGATGGCAAGCATCCTTGTATTCCTTATATTGAGGGAAAGAGTTCAGTATTTCACCACTGAAAATGATGTTCACTGTAGGTTTCTTTTGTAATTATTCTCTCTCTGATTACACAGGTTTTCTTCTATTTCTAACTTGCCATGAGTCTTTATATTCATGAATGGGTGTTGAATTTTGTAGAAATTTTTGTCCAAAAAAATTTCAGCAGATCCCAAGATAATCTTATTTCATTTTTTGTGTTAATATCATGAATTTCACCGACTGGTTTTTAAATGTCAAACCAATCTTACAAAACTTTGAATAAACCCAACTTGTCCTGATACATTATCCCAATATGTTACCCCTTTTAATATATAACTGGATTTGCTTTCCTAATATTTCTGTGAAGAATTTTGCATGTCTATTCACAAGAGAGAATGACCTTGTGATATCCTTCTCAGGTTTCATAATCAGGGTTATGCTGGCCTCATAAAAAGAAATAGGCCTCCATAAAACACTAGCAAACCAATTCCAGCAGCATATTAAAAGAATTAGATGTCATGCTCAAGTCAGAGTAACTCCATCAATGCCAGGGTGTTTCAACATAAGAAACTCAATGTAATGCACCACATTAATAGAACAAAGAAAAGAACCACATGACCAACTCAGGTGATGCAGAAAAGGCATTTGACAAAATCCAACACCATTTCATGATATAAACATTCAGTAAACTGTGAGTAGAAGGTATATTCTTCAACATAATGAGGGGCATTTATGAAAATTCCACAGCTATGATTTGAAAGAGTAAAAGCTTTCCCCTTAAGACAGGAACAAAGATGCCTGCTTTCACCACTATGGTTCAACATTGTACTGAAGTTCTAGCCAGAGCAATTAGGCAAGAAAAATAAATAAAAGGCATCCAAATGGAAAAGAAAAAGTAAAACTATATTTATGGATGACATGATCCTAGATATAGAAAATCTTAAAGAATCCACAAGTAGAAAGCCACTAATAAATGAATTCAGCAAAGTTGCAGGGTACAAGATCAATACACAAAAATCAGTTGGGTTTCTATATACCAGCAATGAACAATCTGAAAAGGAAATTAAGAAAATAATTCCATTTAAATAACATCTAAAAGAATAAAGATAGCACTATTTTTTTTATTAAAAGAATAAAATACCTAGGAATATACTTAATCAGGGAGATGAAACACTTATACACTGAAAACAATAAAACATTGTTGAAAGAGATTAAACAAGACCTCAATAAATGTAAAGATATTCCATATTCAAGGATTGGAAGACTTAATATAATTAAGATGTTAACCCTACTCAAAGCAATCTATGGATTCAATACAATCCTTATCAAAATTCAACAGCCTTTTTTCAGAAATGGAAAAGTCAATCCTTAAATTCATATGGAATTGCAAGGGGCCTCAAATAGCCAAACTATCTCAAAAAAGCAGAATGAAGTAGGAGGACTCGCACCTCCCGATTTCAAAATGTACTGTAAAACTACAGTAATCGAAACAGTGTGGTACTGGTATAAAGATAAACATATAGACCAATGGAATAGAACTGGGAGTCCAGAAACAAACTCATACATTCATAGCCAATTGATTTTTGATGAGGATGCCAAGTCCATCCAGTGGGGAAGGAATATCTATTCAACAAATGGTGCTGGGACAACTGAATCTCCACATGCAGAAGAATGAGGTTGGACCCATACCTCACACCATATATGACAACTAATTCAAATGGATCATTGACCTAAATATAAGAACTAAAACCATAAACCTCTTAGAAGAAAACGTAGGAATAAAGCTTCAGATCTTATTTTTGACAGTGTATTCTTAGATATGACACCAAAAGCATGAGCTACGAAAGAAAAAAACAGATAAATAGGACTTCATTAAAATTTAAAACTTTGTGCATCAAAAGATTTTATCAAGAAAGTGAAGACACAACCTGATGAACTCAAACGTCAATGAATTGTACGTGTGAAGAATGTTGAAATGACAAATGTTTTTTAACATATATATGTATATTTTTTAATTGTGGTGTATACATATATACACCACAATTAAAAAAAGGAAAAAAACAGGGGACATCTAAGTCAATTGGCATAATAAAATCTATTAAGAAAACATTCTGCATCCCATTTGGAAGAGTGGCATCTGGGGTCTTAAAAGCTAGCAAGCAGCCATCTAAGATGCATCAATTGGTCTCAACCCACCTGCATCAAAGGAGAATGAAGAACACCAAGGACACAAGGTAATTATGAGCCCAAGAGACAGGAAAGGGCCACATGAACCAGAGACTACATCATCCTGAGACCAGAAGAACTAGATGGTGCCCAGCTACACCCGATGACTGCCCTGACAGGGAACACAACAGAGAACCCCTGAGGGAGCAGGAGAGCAGTGGAATGCAGACCCCAAATTCTCGTAAAAAGACCAGACTTCATGGTCTGACTGAGACTAGAAGGACCCTGGTGGTCATGGCCCCCAGACTTTCTGTTGGCCCAGGACAGGAAACATTCCCAAAGCCAACTCTTCAGACAGGGATTGGACTGGACAATGGGTTGGAGAGGGATGCTGGTGAGGAGTGAGCTTCTTGGATCAGGTGGACACTTGAAACTATGTTGGCATCTCCTGCCTGGAGGGGGGATGAGAGGGTAAAGGGGGTTAGAAGCTGGAAAAATGGATACAAGAAGAGAGTGGAGGGAGGGAGCGGGCTGTCTCATTAGGGAGAGTAATTGGGAGTATGTAGCAAGGTGTATATAAGTTTTTGTGTGAGAGACTGACTTGATTTGTAAACTTTCACTTAAAGCGCAATAAAAATTATAAAAAAAGGAAAAAAAGTGAAGAGACAACCTATAGAATGGGAGAAAATATTTGGGAACCATGTATCTGGTAAGGGCTTAATATCCAGAATATATACAGAACTCCTACAAGTCAACAACAAAAAAAACAAACAGCTCAATTAAAATGGGCAAATGATTTACACAGACATTTCTCCAAAGAAGACATACGAATGGCCAATAAGCACATAAGAAGATGCTCAATGTCATCAGTCATTAGGGAAATGCAATTATAAATCACAATGAGATACCTCTTGTAAAAATGGAGTAGGGGCAGCATCTGGCCTCCTTTAACTTCACAAGGGGGAAAGAATCAAGATCAAAGCCCAAGGCTGATTCCAGTGAGGCAGAAGTCAGATATACAGCCTCTCTCCGCCATCTTTACCAGTTTTGTTACCAATCATCCCTCCCACAGCACTCTCTACTTCTCTGCTGGGTTTGCTAATTCAGTGCAATGGCCACACAGAACTCAAAGACAATACTCACAATTTTGGAGTTTATTAGGGAAGTAACAGTTACAATTCAGACTCAAGAACACTCAGGATACAGTTCTCTCATCAGGACAACCTCTTCCCTGCTGTGCTCGCAGGCATGCCTCTCCCTGCCCCTAGGCCTCTGCCCAAAGGCATTCAGCTTTCTCCTTGGGCTGGGAAGCCCACCACACTGCTGGTGTCTCTGCTGCCACTTCTCACTGCCTTCAGTGTTACAGCTCTCCCTCTGTCTCCTGATTCCAGAGCTTCTCAGAGCAGGGATCCCAGGTCCAAAGGATGTGCTGGCTATTCTTTCTTGGTGGTGGTGGGATCATCTCCTTTCTGCCTCTGGGATGGCTCACATCAAGCCCGGCGGGATGGCAAAAGCTGACCAACCCCTTTGGTGGGCCACCCTGTCTGCAGAACTCTGCCCAATCACTCCAGTGGGAGTTACAAGACCATGGCAAGAAAAGCCACACAAAAGTGATCCATTGCACCACATAACTTCACACCAACTAGGATGGCCGTGATCAGAAAAAAAGGAAAATAGCAGGTGTTGCTGAGGATATGGGGAAATTGGAACCCTCATTCATTGCTGGTAAGACTGTAAAATGGTGCAGCCACTGTGGAAAACAGTATGGTGGTTCCTCAAAAAGTTAAACATAGAATTACCATGTGACCCAGCAATTTAACTCCTAGATGTATACTCAAAAGACTTGAAACAGGGACTGAAACATATAGCTGTACACCAATGTTCATTGCAGCATTATTCACAGTAGTCAAAATGAGGAAGCAACCCAAATGTCCATTAACAGATAAATGGATAACAAAATGTGGTAGACACATACAATGGAATATTATTCAGCCACAAAGAGAAATGAAATCCAGATTACATACATGACATGGATGAACCTTGAAAACATTATGCTAAATAAAATAAGTCAGACACAAAAGGACAAATATTGTATGATCCCACATATGAAGTATTTAAAACAGACAAATACGTTGAGACCAAAGTTTATTAGTGGTTACCAGAGGTTGGAGGAAGGGGGGAGTTACTGCTTAAGGGATACTGAGTTTCTGTTTGAGGATGATGAAACACCTGGAAGTAGATAGTGGTGATGGCTGCACAACATGGTGGAAGTAGGTAATAAATCCCACTGAAGCGAATACTTAAAAATGGTTAAAATGCCTGTCTTTTTTTGTATATATTTTACCACAATGTATTTTTTAAAAGAAATTAATTTTTTGTGTGTGCACTTTACATAAAAGTTTACAGCTCAAGTCAGTTTCTCATACAAAAATTTATACACACATTGTTATGTAACCCTAGTTGCTATCCCTGTAATGTGACAGCACACTCCCCCTTTCCACCCCAGATTTCCAGTGTCCATTCAACCAACTCCTATCTCTTTTCGCCTTCTCATCTGACCTCCTTGGCTTTGGGAATGCTTTTAGTTCTGGATTAACAGAGAGTCTAGGGGCCATGTCTTCTGGGGTCCCTCCAGTCTCAGTCAGACCATTAAGTCTGGTCTTTTTATGTGAATTTGAGTTCTGCGCCACACTTTTCTCCGGCTCCATCAGAGACTCTCTGTTGTATTCCCTGTCAGGGTGGTCTTTGGTGGTAGCCAGGCACCATCTAGTTCTTCTGGTCTCAGACTGATGGAGCCCGTGGATTTGGTGGTGCTGTTAGGTGCCGTCAAGTTGTTTCCAACTCATAGCGACCATATGCACAACAGAGCGAAACTCTGCCCAGTCCTGTGCCATCCTTACAATCGTTATGCTTGAGCTCATTGTTGCAGCCAATGTGTCAATCCACCTCGTTGAGGGTCTTCCTCTTTTCCACTGACCCTGTACCCTGCCAAGCATGATGTCCTTCTCCAGGGACTGATCCCTCCTGACAACATGTCCAAAGTATGTAAGACACAGTTTCGCCATCCTAGCTTCTAAGGAGCATTCTGGTTGTACTTCTTCTAAGACAGATTTGTTCATTCTTTTGGCAGTCCATGGTATATTCAATACTCTTCACCAACACCACAATTCAAAGGTGTCAACTCTTCTTCGGTCTTCCTTATTCATTGTCCAGCTTTCACATGCATATGAATTTAAAAAAATGTGATTGAAAATTCCATGGCTTGGGTCAGGCACACCTTAGTCTTCAAGGTGACATCTTTGCTCTTCAACACTTAAGAGGTCCTTTGCAGCAGATTTGCCCAATGCAATCCGTCTTTTGATTTCTTGACTGCTGCTTCCATGGCTGTTGATTGTGGATCCAAGTAAAATGAAAACCTTGACAACTTCGATCTTATCTCCGTTTATCATGATGTTGCTCATTGGTCCAGTTGTGAGGATTTTTGTTTTCTTTATTTTGAGGTGTAATCCATACTGAAGGCTGTAGTCTTTGATCTTCATTAGTAAGTGCTTCAAGTCCTCTTCACTTTCAGCAAGCAAGGTTGTGTTATCTGCATAACACAGGTTGTTAATGAGTCTTCCTCCAATCCTGATGCCCCGTTCTTCTTCATATAGTCCAGCTTCTCGTATTATTTGCTCAGCATGCAGATTAAATAGGTGTGGTGAAAGAATACAACCCTGCTGCACACCTTTCCTGACTTTAAACCAATCAGTATCCCCTTGTTCTGTCCGAACAACTGCCTCTTGATCTATGTAAAGGTTCCTCATGAGCACAATTAAGTGTTCTGGAATTCCCATTCTTCACAGTGTTACCCATAGTTTGTTATGATCCACACAGTCAAATGTCTTTGCATAATCAGTAAAACACAGGTAAACATCCTTCCGGTATTCTCTGCTTTCAGCCAGGATCCATCTGACATCAGCAATGATATCCCTGGTTCGACGTCCTCGTCTGAAACCGGCCTGAATTTCTGGCAGTTCCCTGGCAATATACTGCTGCAGCCATTTTTGAATGATCTTCAGCAGAATTTTGCTTGCGTGTGATATTAATGATATTGTTCTATAATTTCCACATTCGGTTGGATCACCTTTCTTGGGAATAGGCATAAATATGGATCTCTTCCATCAGTTGGCCAGGAAGCTGTCTTCCATATTTCTTGTCATAGATGAGTGAGCACCTCCAGCGCTGCATCTGTTTGTTGAAACATCTCAATTGATATTCCATCAATTCCCGGAGCCTTATTTTTCGCCAATGCCTTCAGAGCAGCTTGGAATTCTTCCTTCAGTACCATCAGTTCCCGATCATATGCCACCTCTTGAAACGGTTGAATATTGACTACTTCTTTTTGGTATAATGACTCTGTGTATTCCTTCCATCTTCTTTTGATGCTTCCTGCATCATTTAATATTTTCCCCATTGAATCCTTCACTATTGTAACTCGAGGTTGAATTTTTTCTTCCGTTCTTTCAGCTTGAGAAATACCAAGCGTGTTCTTCCCTTTTGGTTTTCCATCTCCAGCTCTTTGCACATGTCATTATAATACTTTATTTTGTCTTCTCGAGAGGCCCTTTGAAATCTTCTATTCAGTTCTTTTACTTCATGAATTCTTCCTTTAGTTTTAGCTGCTCAACACTCAAGGGCAAGTTTCAGAGTCTCCTCTGACATCCACCTTGGTCTTTTCTTTCTTTCCTGTCTTTTCAGTGACCTCTTGCTTTCTTCATGGATGATGTCCTTGATGTCATTCCACAACTCGTCTGGTCTTTGGTCACTAATGGTCAATGCGTCAAATCTATGCTTTAGATGGTCTCTAAATTCAGGTGGGATATACTCAAGGTCATATTTTGGCTCTCGTGGACTTGCTCTGATTTTCTTCCATTTCAGCTTGAACTTATATATGAGCAATTGATAGTCTGTTCCACAGTCGGCCCCTGGCCTTATTCTGACTGATGGTATTGAGCTTTTCCATCGTCTCTTTCCACAGATGTAGTCAATTTGATTTCTGTGTGTTCCATCTGGCGAGGTCCATGTGTATAGTCGCCGTTTATGTTGGTGAAAGAAGGTATTTGCAATGAAGAAGTTGTTGGTCTTGCAAAATTCTATCATTTGATCTCTGGCATTGTTTCTATCACCAAGGCCATATTTTCCAACTACTGATCCTTCTTCTTTGTTTTCAACTTTCGCATTCCAATAGCCAGTAATTATCAATGCATCTTGATTGCATGTTCTATCAATTTCAGACTGCAGTAGCTGATAAAAATCTTCTATTTCTTCATCTTTGGCCCTAGTGGTTGGTGCCTAAATTTGAATAATAGTCATATTAACTAGTCTTCTTTCCAGGCGTATGGATATTATTCTATCACTGACAGCGTTATACTTCAGGATAGATCTTGAAACATTCTTTTTGACAATGAACGCAACACCATTCCTCTTCGAGGTGTCGTTCACAGCATAGTGGACTATATGATTGTCCAATTCCAAATGGCCAATACCAGTCCATTTCAGCTCACTAATGCGTTCCATTTCATTTTTGACGATTTCCAATTTTCCTAGATTTCCTGTGGATTATGTGGCCCTTTTTATCTCTTGGGCTAAAATTTTCCTTGTGTCTTTGTTGTTCTTCATTCTCCTTTGCTCCAGGTGGGTTGGGACCAACAGATACATCTTAGATGGCCACTCACTAGCTTTTAAGACCCCAGATGCCACTCACCAAAGTGAGATGTAGAACACTTTCGTAATAAACTTGATTACGCCAATTGACCTAGATGTTCCTGCATACCATAGTCCCCAGTCCCCTGCCTCTGCTACTGTGTCCCTCAAAGTGTTTAGTTGTGTTCAGGAAACTTCTTAGCATTTGCTTAGTCTAGGTGTGCTGACTTCCTCTGTATTGTGTGTTGCCCTTCCCTTCACCTAAAATAATTCTTGTCTACCATTGAGTTAGTGAATACTCCTTTCCCTTCCTCCCCACCCTTGTAAACATCAAAGAACTTTTTCTTCTGTGTTTAAACCTTTTCTTGAGTCCTTATAGTAGTGGTCTCATACTGTATTTGTCCTTTTGTGGCTGACTAATTTCACTCAGTGTAATGCCTTCCAGATTCATCCATGTTGTGAGATATTTTGCAGATTCATCATAGTTCTTTATCTTTGCATAGTTTTCCATTGTGTGAATATAATTTGTTTATCCATTCATCTGTTGTTGGGCACCTAGGTTGTTTCCATCTGTTTGCTATTATGAACAGTGCTGCAATGAATGTAGATGTGCATATATCTGTTTGTGTGATGGCTCTTAATTCTCTAGAATATATTCCAAGGAGTGGGATTGCTGAATTGTGTGGCACTTCTATTCCTAGCTTTTTAAGGAAATGCCAAATCAACTTCCAAAGTGGTTGTACCATTTTACATTTCTATCAGCAGTGTATAAGTGTTCCAGTCTCTCCACAACCTCTCCAACATTTACTATTTTGTGTTTTTTGGATTAATGCTGGCCTTGTTGGGGTGAGATGGTGTCTTATTGTAGTTTTTATTTGCATTTCTCTGATGGCATATGATCGTGGGCATTTCCTCATGTATCTGTTAGCCGCTTGAATGTCTTCTTTGGTCAAGTGCCTATTCATTTCCTTTGCCCATTTTTTAATTGGGTTATTTGTCTTTTTGTTGTTGAGGTTTTGCAGTATCTTGTAGATTTTAGAGATTAGACCCTGTGATCGGATTTTTTGTAGCCAAAACATTTTTCTCAGTCTGTAGGTTGTCTTTTTACTGTTTTGGTGAAGTCTTTTGATGAACATAAGTGTTTGATTTTTAGGAGCTCCCAGTTATCTAGTTTCTCTTCTGGTGTTTGTGCATTGTTAGTTATGTTTTGTATTCTGTTTATGCCATGCAATTAGGGCTCCTAGCATTCTCCCTGTTTTTCTTTCATGATCTTTATCATTTTAGATTTTATATTTAGGTCTTTGATCCATTCTGAGTTAGTTTTTGTACATGGTGTGAAGTATGGGTCTTCTTTGATTTTTTGCAGATGGATATCCAGTTTTGCCAGCACCATTTGTCAAAGAGACTGTCTTTTCCCCATTTAACTGACTTTGGGCCTTTGTCAAATATCAGCTGCTCATAGGTGATGAATTTACATCTGGATTCTCAATTCTGTTCTATTAGTCTGTGTATCTGTTGTTGTACCTCTATGTATCTGTTGTTGTACCTCTATGTATCTGTTGTTGTACTTGTACCAGGCTGTTTTGACTCCCATAGCAGTATAATAGGTTCTAAAATCAGGTAGTGTGAGGCCTCCCACTTTGTTCTTCTTCTTCAGTAATGTTTTACTTATCCAAGGCCTCTTCCCTTTCCATATGAAGTTGGTGATTTGTTTCTCCATCTCATTAAAAAAATACTGTTGGAATTTGGACCTGGATTGCATTGTATCTGTAGATTGCTCTGGGTAGAACTGATATTTTCACAATGTTGAGTCTTCCTGTCCATGAACAAGGTATGTTTTTCCACTTATGTAGATCTGTTTTGGTTTCTTGCAGTAATGTCTTGTAGTTTTGTTTGTATAGGTCTTTTACATCTCTGGTTAGATTTATTCCTAAGTATTTTATCTTCTTGGGGGGTTATTGTAAATTGTATTAATTTGATGATTTCCTCTTTGAAGTTCTCCTTATCGGTGTAGAGGAATCCAACTGATTTTTGTATGTCTATCTTGTATACTGATATTTGCTGAAATCTTCTATTAGTTCCAATAGTTTTCTTGTGGATTTTTTTGTGTTTTCTCTGTACAAGATCATAGCAGCTGCAAACAGGAATATTTTTACTTCTTCCTTACCAATTTGGATGCCCTTTATTTCTTTTTGTTGCCTAATTGCTCTGGCTAAGACCTCCAGCACAATGTTGGAGAATGGTGATGAAGCACATCCTTGTCTGGTTTCCTTCTCAAGAGGAATGCTTTCAGACTCTTTCCATTTAGGATGATGTTGGCTCTTGGCTTTGTATAAATGCCCTTTATTAAGTTGAGGAATTTCCCTTCTTGATGAGCACAAGTATTTCATTTTTAGGAGCTCTATTTCTGTTTTGCTGGGAGTTTTTATCATGAATGGGTGTTGAACTTTGTCAAATGCCTTTTCTGCAACAATTGATAAGATCATGTGGCTCTTATCTTTTGTTTTATTTTTGTGATGGATTACATTGATTGTTTTTCTAGTGTTGAACCATCCCTGCATGCCTGATATGAATTCCACTTAATCATGCTGAATTATTATTTTTTAAAAATAATTTTTATTGTGCTTTCAGTGAAAGTTTTAAATAAAGTCAGTCTCTCACATATAAACTTATATACACTTTACTGCATACTCCCACTTACTCTCCCCCTAATGAGTCAGCCCGTGCCCTCATTCTAGTCACTCCTTTCATGACTGTTTTGCCAGTTTCTAACCCACTCTACCCTCCCATCTCCTCTTTAGACAGAAGATGCCAACATAGTCTCAAGTGTCCAACTGATACAAGTAGCTCACTCCTCATCAGCGTCTCTCTCCAACCCATTGTCCAGTCCAATCCATATCTGATGAGTTGTCTTCTGGAATGGTTCCTGTCCTGGGCCAAGAGAAGGTTTGGGGACCATGACCACCGGGATTCTTCTAGTCTCAGTCAGACCATTAAGTCTGGTCTTTTAACGAGAATTTGGGGTCTGCATCCCACTGCTCTCCTGCTCCCTCAGGGGTTCTCTGTTGTGCTCCCTGTCAGGGCAGTCATCGGTTGTGGCCAGGCACCATCTAGTTCTTCTGGTCTCAGGATGATGTAAGTCTCTGGTTCATGTGGCCCTTTCTGTCTCTTGGGTTCATAGTTATCATGTGACCTTGGTGTTCTTCATTCTCCTTTGATCCAGGTGGGATGAGACCAATTGATGCATCTTAGATGGCCGCTTCTTAGCATTTAAGACCCCAGACGCCACACTTCAAAGTGGGATGCAGGATGTTTTCATAATAGAATTTATTTTGCCAATTGACTTAGATGTCTCCTGAAGCCATAGTCCTCAAGCCCCCGCCCTTGCTCCACTGACCTTCGAAGCATCCTGCTTATTCAGGAAACTTCTTTGCTTTTGGTCCAGTCCAGTTGAGCTGACCTTCCCTGTATTGAGTGCTGTCCTTCCCTTCACCTAAAGTAGTTCTTATCTACTATCTAATCAGAGGAAACCCTGGTGGCATAGTGGTTAAGTGCTGTGGCTGCTAACTAAAGGGTCAGCAGTCCGAATCCACCAGGCGCTCCTTGGAAACTCTATGGGGCAGTTCTACTCTGTCCTGTAGGGTCACTATGAGTTGGAATTGACTCGACAGCACTGGGTTTTTTTTTTATCTAATCAGTAAATAACCCTCTCCTGCCCTCCCACCCTCCCCCCTCTCATAACCACAAAAGAATGTGTTCTTCTCAGCTTAAACTATTTCTCAAGATCTTACAATAGTGGTCTTATACAATATTTGTCCTTTTGCATCTGACTAATTCCACTCAGCATAATGCCTTCCAGGTTCGTCCATGTTATGAAATGTTTCACAGGTTCATTACTGTTGTTTATCGATGCGTAGTATTCCATTGTGTGAATATACCATAGTTTATTTATCCATTCATCCGTTGATGGACACCTTGGTTGCTTCCAGCTTTTTGCTATTGTAAACAGTGCTGCAAAAAACATGGGTGGGCATATATCTGTTCGTGTAAAGGCTCTTATTTCTCTAGGGTATATTCTGAGGAGTGGGATTTATGGGTTGTATGGTAGTTCTATTTCTAACTTTTTAAGGAAACGCCAGATAGATTTCCAAAATGGTTATACCATTTGACATTCCCACTAGCAGTGTATAAGAGTTCCAATCTCTCCGCAGCCTCTCCAACATTTATGATTTTGTGTTTTTTGGATTAATGCCAGCCTTGTTGGAGTGAGATGGAATCTTATCGTAGTTTTAATTTACATTTCTCTAATGGCTAATGATCGAGAGCATTTTCTCAAATATCTGTTAGCTGCCTGAATATCTTCTTTAGTGAAGTGAGTGTTCATATCCTTTGCCCACTTTTTGACTGGGTTGTTTGTCTTTTTGTGGTTGGGATTTAACAGAATCATATAGATTTTAGAGATCAGGTGCTGGTCGGAGATGTCATTGCTGAAAATTTTTTCCCAGTCTGTAGGTGGTCTTTTCACTCTTTTGGTGAAGTCTTTAGATGAGCATAGGTGTTTGATTTTTAGGAGCTCCCAGTTTCTGGTTTCTCTTCATCATTTTTAGTAATGTTTTGTATTCTGTTTATGCCTTGTTTTTTTTTTTTTATTAGGGCTCCTAAAGTCCCTATTTTTTCTTCCATGATCTTTATCATTTTAGTCTTTATGTTTGGGTCTTTGATCCACTTGGAGTTAGTTTTTTGCATGGTGTGAGGTATGGGTCCTGTTTCATTTTTTGCAAATGGATATCCAGTTATGCCAGCACCATTTGTTAAAAAGACTATCTTTTCCCCAATTCACTGACACTGGGCCTTTGCCAAATATCAGCTGCTCTTATGTGGATGGATTTATATCTGGGTTCTCAATTCTGTTCCATTGGTCTATGTGTCTGTTGTTGTACCAGTACAAGGCTGTTTTGACTACTGTGGCTGTATAGTATATTCTATAATCAAGTAGAGTGAGGCCTCCCACTTTCTTCTTCTTTTTCAGTAATGCTTTACTTATCCGGGGTTTCTTTCCCTTCCATATGAAGTTGGTGATTTGTTTCTCCATCACATTAAAAAATGTCATTGGAGTTTGGATCGGAAGTACATTGTATGTATAGATGGCTTTTGGTAGAATAGACGTTTTTACTATGTTAAGTCTTCCTATCCATGAGCAAGGTGTGTTTTTCCACTTATGTAGGTCCCCTTTAGATTCTTGCACTAGTACTTTGTAGTTTTCTTTGTATAGGTCTTTTACATCTTTGGTAAGATTTATTCCTAAGTATTTTATCTTCTTGGGGGCTACTGTGAATGGTATTGATTTGGTTATTTCCTCTTCGATGTTCTTTTTGTTGATGTAGAGGAATCCAACTGATTTTTGTATGTTTATTTTATAACCTGAAACTCTGCTGAACTCTTCTATTAGTTTCAGTAGTTTTCTGGAGGATTCCTTAGGGTTTTCTGTGTATAAGGTCATGTCATCTGCAAATAGAGATAATTTTACTTCTTCCTTGCTAACCCGGATGCCCTTTATTTCTTTGTCTAGCCCAGTTGCTCTGGCTAGGACCTCTAGCACGATGTTGAATAAGAGCAGTGATAAAGGGCATCCTTGTCTGGTTCCCATTCTCAAGGGAAATGCTTTCAGGCTCTCTCCACTTAGAATGATGTTGGCTGTTGGTTTTGTAAAGATGCCCTTTATTATGTTGAGGAATTTTTCTTCAATTCCTATTTTGCAGAGGGTTTTTATCATAAGTGGGTGTTGGACTTTGTCAGATGCCTTTTCTGCATCAATTGATAAGATCATGTGGTTTTTGTCTTTTGTTTTATTTATATGGTGGATTACATTAACAGTTTTTCTAATATTGAACCAACCTTGCATACCTGGTATAAATCCCTTTTGGTCGTGGTGGATTATTTTTTTGATATGTTGCTGAATTCTATTGGCTAGAATTTTTTTGAGGATTTTTGCATCTACACTCATGAGGGATATTTGTCTGTAATTTTCTTCTTTTTGTGGTATCTTTACCCGGTTTTGGTACCAGGGTTATGCTGGCTTCATAGAATGCGTTTGGGAGTGTTCCATCCTTTTTAATTGTTAAATTCATTCTAGGGCCACACAAACCAGAGATGCCATCAGCCTGAGACCAGAAGAACTATTTGTGCCCAGCTACCAGCAATGACCACCCAGACAGAGAGTCCCTGATGGGATAGGAGAAAAGTGGGTGGAGAACTCAAATTCTGGTAAAAAGATCAGACTTAATGGTCTGGCTGAGACTAGAAGAATTTCAGCGGTCATGGTCCCCAAACCTTCTGTTGGCCCAGGACAGGAACCATTCCCGAAGGCAACTCATCAGACATGGAAGGGACTGGACAATGGGTTGGAGAGAGATGCTGATGAAGAGTGAGCTACTCGTATCAGGTGGACACTTGAGACTGTGTCGGCATCTCCTGTCTGGAGGGGAGATGGGAGGGTAGAGAGGGTTAGAAACTGGCAAAACGGTCACGAAAGGAGAGACTGGAAGGAGGGAGCATGCTGACTCATTGGGGGAGAGTAAATGGGAGTATGTAGTAAGGTGTATATAAGCTTATATGTGACAGACTGACTTGAAAGGATTGCTAACATTATTCTAACATCATTGCCCTGGAGTCAGTGGGGTTGAAGGGGAGAAGATTAATAACTTTTAAAAAATATATTTGTATTGTTTAACTTGTTTTTTATCTTTTAAGTGAAAACAGTTCTCTAAATAGTGAAAAAAAAACAGTATTAAAAACAAAACAAAACAAACAAAAAACCCAAGATAGTTGTAGGCATCTTGGAAGAAACTATCAAAAAATTAAGAATGGTTATCTCTGGATAATGAGGCTAAAGATTAGGCTTTGTCTTAAACTTTATTGAGGTATAATTTATAGACAATAAAATACACTAATTGGTCATCTTGTTTTCTATTTGTATAGTTTTCTGTATTTATATATTGTAAAAATGAATCACAGGATTCTGGGAAGTTTTGCCAGCACCATTTGTTAAAAGGAATGTTTTTTCCCCATTTGATGGACTTTGGGCCTTTGTTGAAGATCAAGTGACCATAGGTGGATGAATTTACATCTGAGTTCTCAATTCTGTTCCATTGGTCAATGTATCTGTCGTTGTACCAGTACCAGGCTGTTTTGACTACCATAGCTGTTCTGAGATCAGGTAGTGGAAGTCCTTCTACTTTATTCTTCCTCTTCAATAATGCTTTACTTATCCAGGGCCTCTTCCCTTTCCATATAAAGTTAATGATTAGTTTTTCCATCTCTTTAAAGAATGCTGTTGGTATTTGGATTGGGATTGCGTTGTATACGTAGATTGCTTTGAATAGAATTGACATTTTCCCAATGTTGAGTCAACTTATCTATGAGTGTGGTATATTTTTTCATTTGTGTAGGTCTCTTGGTTTCTAACAGTAGTGTTTTGTAGTTTTCTTTGTATAGGTCTTTTACATCCCTGGTTAGATTTTTTTTTTAGGGGCTATAATAAATGGTGGAAACCCTGTTGGCTTATTAGTTAAGAGCTATGGCTGCTAACCAAAAGGTTGGCAGTTTGAAAACACCAGGCACTCCTTGGAAACTCTATGAGGCAGCTCTACTTTGTCCTACAGGGTCGCTATGAGTCAGAATTGACTCGACTGCAATTTTTTTTTTGTTTGTTTGTTTGTTTATCATAAATGGTATTGTTTTCCTGACTTCCTTTGCATAGTTCTCTTTATTGGTGTATAGGAATCCAACTGATTTTTGTGTGTTTATCTTGTATCCTACTACTCTGCTGAATCTTTCTATTAGTTCCAGTAGTTTTCTTGTGGAGTCTTTTGGGTTTTCTATGTATAGTATCATATCATCCATAAATATGGCCAGTTTTACTTCTTCATTACCAATCTGAATGCCCTTTATTTCTTTTTCTTGCCTTATTGCTCTATCTAGGACTTCCAGCACAATGTTAAATAGGAGTGGTGATAAAGGGCATTCTTGTCCTGTTCCTGTTTTCAAGGGGAATGTTTTAAGAATGATGTTGGCTGTTGGTTTTGTATTAAAAAAAAATGCCCTTCATTGTGTTGAGAAATTTTCCTTCTGTACCTATTTTATCGAGAGTTTTTATCAGGAATGGGTGTTGGACTTTGTCAAATGCCTTTTCTGTGTCACTTGAGATGATCATGTGATTCTTTTATTAATGTGGTTCATGTTGATTAATTTTCTAATGTTGAATCATCCTTGCATACCTGGTATAATGGCACTTGGTTGTGGTACATTATTTTTTTGATATGATGCTGAATTCTATTAGCTAGAATTTCGATGAGAATTTTTGCATCTGTATTCATGAGAGATCTTGGTCTGTAATTTTCTTTTTTGTTTTGTCTTTGCCTGGTTTTGACATCAAGGTTATGCTGGCTTCATAGAATGAATTTGGGAGTATCCCTTCTTTTTCTATGATCTGAAATAGTTTGAGTAGTACTGGTGTATGCTCTTCTCTGAATGTTTGGTAGAATTCTCCAGTGAAGCCATCTGGGTCAGGGCTTTTTTTTGCTAGAAGTTTTTTTTTGTTGTTGTTGTTACCTTTTCAATCTCTTCTCTTGTTTTGGGTCTGTTCAGATTTTCAAAATCATTTTGTGTTAGTTTGGGCAGGTAGTGTGTTTCTAGAAATTTGTCCATTTCCTCTAGTTTTTCAAATTTGTTGGTGTAGTTTTTCATAGTACTCTGTTATGACCCTTTTTATTTCAGTTGGGTCTGTTGTAATGTTCCCCATTTTGTTTCTTATTTGGGTTGTGTCCTCTCCTGTTTTCTTTTGTCAGTTTGTCCAGTGGTTCGTTGATCCTTTCTAAGAGCCAACTTTTGGTTTTATTGATTCTTTCTGTTGTTTTTTAATTGACTATTTCATTTATTTCTGCTCTGATCTTTATTATTTCCTTTCTTCTGGTGGCTGTGGGCTCCTTTTGTTGTTCTCTATTTGTTTGAGTTGCGTAGCTAATGTTTTGATTTTGTCCCTTTCTTCTTTTTTTGTGTGCATCTATTGCTATAAATTGACTTCTAAGCACTACCTTTTGCTGTGTCCCAAAGATTTTGGTATGATGTGTTTTCATTTTCATTTGGTTCTGGGATTTTTTTTATTCCATCTTTGATTTCTTCTATTGCCCTGTGGTTTTTAAGCGAACTCGGCTACTAACCGAAAGGTCAGCAGTTCAAACCCACCAGCCACTCCACAGGAGAAAGATGTGACGGCCTGCTTCTGTAAAGATTACAGCCTTGGAAACCCTATGAGGCAATTCTACTCTATCCTATAGGGTTGCTATGAGTCAGAATCGACTCGACGGCGTCTGGAAGTTTTATAAGACCAAGGGAGCAGATGTTCATAACACATGTTCTCCCCTGAATCACTCGGCCTGACCCACCCTCCTGAGTGCCTGTCATGCTGTGAAAGTTCATACTAAGGGTGCCCAGAAAACAAAGAAACTGTTTACACATCCAGTTCTGTACCCTCTAGTTTACCAACAACCTTCACACTTAACCTCCACACTCTTCCCACATGGGTGAACTCTGTCTGGTTATGGGTATTGAGATTTTCCCCTAATCCCTCCTGTTATGGATTGAATTGTGGCTGCCCAAAATATATGTTGTAAACCCTAACCCCTATACCTGTATAACCTTATCTGGGAACAGGTTTTTTTTGTTGTTGTTGCTGTTATTCATAATGATAATTAGACAGTATGAGTGTAGGATGTGTCTTAAATCAATCTGTCTTGGGATATAAAACAGCGTATTTGGCATAGAAAAGCAAGCAAAGATGGGGGAAAAACAGATACCATGCCACATGAAGATCACCAAGGAGCCAAAGATTAGAAGCTGAAGAGACGAGGACCTTCTGCCAGAGCCCACAGAGAGAGAAAGCCATCTCCTAGAGACAGCACCTTGATTTCAGACTTCTAGCCTTCTAACGGTGAGAAAATAAATTTATGTTTGTTAAAGCCACCTACTTGTGGTATTTCTGTTATAGCAACACCAGATAATGAAGACATTTTCTAAATCAAACAGACAAATAGAAGTAGAGATTTGGGGACAAGTCAGGCAATCCTAACACGCTTTCTGTCAAGAGTATACTGGAGAGCCATGGTCCTCCTTTTGTCAGGGTGAATTAGAGTCAAGTTTTATGTCTCTAGGCAAAGGTCACTGAGGTGAGGCTTGAGGCAAGTAGAGTACAAGAAAATTGGAGACTTATTAAACATATATGCAAAAACAAAAAAAATTAGCAAAGTGAATCCAACAGTGTATTAAATAATAATACACGATGACTAAATAGAGTTTATCTCAGGGCTTGAAGGTTAATTAGGGAAATTTATCAGTGTAATTCACCAGATTAAAGAAGAGAGGCTATGTAATTATTTCAATGGAATGAGAAAGAAAATTCGATAACATTTAGCAGCCATCCGTGAAAAGAATATTAAAAACTTTCAGTAACAGAGAAATTTCTTTAACCTTGCAAAAAGTATCCACCAAAATTCTACTATAAACATTAGATAGTTGCTGTTGAGTGGACTCCAACTCATGGCGACCTCATGTACAGGAGAATGAAACATTGCCTGGTCTGTGTCAGCATGTTCAAGTCCATCGTTGGGGCTGTTGTGACAATCCATCTCACTAAGGTTTTCCTCACCCTCACTGGCCCTCTACATCACTAAACATTGATCCTGCATCAATTGATCCCAATTGCTGTGTCCCAAATGCTGTGTCCAAAGCAAGCAGGTTGAACAATGTTCTGTTGTGGTCCATAGGGTTTTTGTTGGCTAATTTTCAGAAGTAGATCACCAGGCTTTTCTTCCAAGTCTGACTTAGTGTGCAAGCTCAGCTGAAACCTGTCCACCATGGATGACCCTGCTGGTATTTGAAATATCCATGTCATAGCTTCTAGCATCACTGCAACATGCAAGCCACCGCAGTTTGACAAACTGATAGACAGGTGATGGACAATAAACATTACCTACTGATAAAACTTTAGATGTAGTCCCATAATCTCATTATGTAAAGAGCAGGATAAAGACCACTATCACTGCTACTGCTAGACTGGCAATCCTAGCCTCATAAACAGGACAAAAAGAAAGAAAGAAAGAAACGAGACGTTTTGTTTTAGTGATTGGGAAGGAAAAAGAAAAAATTATGGATAGGCAATGTGATTGTTTACATAGAAAACCCAAGAGACTAACTGAGTATGCTATTAAAATTAAAATTAATTGAAAACCAGAACCCCATTCAAAAAAGCATAAAAATATTAAGGAATAGAATTAATATGAGAATGAAAAACTTCAGTCCAGGTTAAAATTAAACAAAGTAAACCATAAATCTAGACAAAATAGTATAAGATACCTGAAAGGAAACAGTTATAGACAAACGTTTTTCAGTGTATAAATCTCTGGGCTCGTCACCTTTTCCCCACATCCCTGCCGGCAGCAACTGTCACAGCTCTTCCCCATCTTTGCCTGACAGGGTGGAATGTGATACCTTATTGTTGCTTTAAGTTGCATTTCCTGGACTACTTGTGAATTTGGGCATCTTTTCATAATTGTTGGCAGAGAATTTTTCTCCCCTGTGCATTGTCTATTAATATTATTTGTCCCTTCTTCTGTTGGGGTGTGCCTCTTCTCCTTGTCAACTTATAAGAGCTCTTTGTGTATTATGGATATTAATTCTTTGAATGTCTTCCTGGGTATTTATTCTTCCTTGTAAATTTTAGGATCATTTTACCAATTTAAAAGAAATCAAATTTGTAAAAATGGGTGACAACGGCATCTGACCTCCTCTAACTTCACTAGGAGAAAGGGAGAATCAACATCAACAGCTCAAGGCTGATTCCTATGAGGTGGAGGTTAGAAAATCCTCCACTCTCAGATCTTTTTACCAATTCTGACATCAAACATCCCTCCCAGGGCACACTCTACTTCTCTGCTGGGTTTGATAATTGGTTGCAATGGCCACATAGAACTCATAGACCATGCTGAAACTGGTTACAGTTCAGGTTCAGGAATGCTCAGGGCTCAGGATACAGTTCTTCCATTGGGACAGTCTCTTCTCAGCCATGTCAGCAGGCACACCTCCCTCAGGCCCCTCAGCCTCTGACCTGCTCAGGCAAGTGTTACAAAGCTCTTTTAGCTCTACCAGTAAGTGCCCAGAGGCACCCCATTCAGCAACTCTCTGACTCTGTGAGTCAGTGAGCCTAGCCCTGCCAAGTGCCCAGAGGCACCCCACTGTCAGTAAGCCTCTGCCCAAAGGCGCTCACCTCTCTCCCTCCGTGGGTCTGTACCACCCACTGTAACCACCTTGCTCCATGGGCCAGGAAGCCCACTACGCCATCCCTGCTGGTCTCCTGATTTAGCTGCCTCTGCTGCTGCCATTTCTCTGCTGCTGCTTCTCACTGCCTCTCACCGTCTCAGGTGTTACAGCTCTCCCTTTCCTCTCTCTCTCTCTCTCTGTCTCTTGGGTCCAGTAGGTCTTAGCACAGGGATCCTGGAGTCCAATGGACACACTCCACTCCTACCTCTTCTTTCTTGGTGGTGAGACCCTCCTCTGGTCTGGGACTGCCTGCTCTCTTAAGCCTAGCAGGACGACAAAACTAACCAAGCCTCTCATTAGGGTTCCATTCACCTTATCTGCATGGCCCCACCTCCACAAGGGTGCTGTGCACCTTATTTACATTATTAGTAAACTATCCAGTCCCTGTGGTGGCCCACAAGCACCTCGTTTCCATAGTCCTTACCGAGTTATTTGGTGGGGGTTACAAAGACTATGGCTAGAAGGGCCATATTAACTAATTCACTAAACTGCAAAATTATGTTGGAATTCTAATTGGAATTACATTAAGTGTATACATTAATGTTGGGAGAATTAATATTTTATTATATTAATTAAATTCCTTAGGCATGGTGCAAATCATAAAGGAAGTGATCGATAAATTCGATAATATCAAAATAAAAATGTGTATGATCTAAGACACTGTTAGAAAGTAAAATTATAATCCACCGCCTATGAAACAAATACGCCAAAGGACTAAAATGCAGAATACATTTGGAACTTTTGCAAATCAGTAAGAAAAGCATAACAATAACAGAATGTAGGAGAGAGGGGAGCTATACAGGAACTCTCTGTACTTTCTGTACCACTTTTCTGTAAACCTAAAGCGGCTCTTAAAAATAGTTTATAAAAAAATAACCAATCCTAAGAAAATAAGCAATGATATAAATAGCAATTTATAAAAAAGACAATCAAAATGATCATTACAAATATAAAAGATTTTCACTTCACTAATAAACACTGAAAATGAAAATTAAGATTTGAGTTATTATTTTTCACCAATAAGATTATAAAAAATGAAAACATTTGGCAATCTTAACTGCTGGAGAAGATTTGGGAAAAGGTACTTTATAGGCTGTTGACTGGAGCGTAAATGGGTACAGCCACTTTGAAAACAATTTGACAGTATCTAAGAAAACTGAAATATGTACATGCTAAATGACCCAGTAAACACAACCTAGAGACATTGACGCGTCTGTACAAGGAAACAGGCCTAAGGATGTTCATCAGAGCATTGTTTGTAATGGCAAAAACTTGGAAACGGCCTCAATGTCCATCAAAGAGGGAATAGATAAATAAAATGCAGTATATTATTACAAAGGACGACTACAAGGTAACTAAAAGGAAAGAATAACATATTTCATAACACATTGTTGAGGGAAAAGGGTGAACAGTGGAATAACACATATGGTACCATCTGTGTTAAATTTAAACAAACAAAAATAATACTAGGCCTGTGTGTGTGTGTGTGTGTATATATATATATTTAAAGGGACTCATGATGGAAGTTGCAAGTGAGTTTTATATAGTCTTACTTATATTGACTTCTTGGGAAAAAATTCAAGGAACCTCTGAAAATTTTACCAGCAATGAAAAAATCAACAGAATCTGCCATCTGAAAAGGAATTAAAACAAGAGGGATGCTTTGCTGGGGAGAAAGAATAACTTGGCCCCTGGAGAGAGAAATGGGGTTGAAGACGTTATAATGGAATCTTAGCTTTACTTTAATATACCGTATTCACACTGTATGAGTATATATATAATTATTAGGAGCCCTGGTGGTTCACTGGTTTAGCACTCAGCCAGTAACCAAAACGTTGGTGGTTCAAACCCACCAGTCGCTCCTGTAAAGATTACAGCCTTGGGGCAGTTCTACTCTGTCATATAGGGTCACTATGCGTTGTAATCAACCGGACGGCAACAGGTTTTTCATGAGTTGGAATCGACTCAAAGGCACTCAACAACAATGTATAATTATTGCTTATGTAACTAATTTTTAAGGTACACATGGGGACCTTTCTTTTTAGGATGGAGCAAAGATGTCTTCATCTCTTTGTCTTCCTGAAAAATCTTAGAATTTGGAGGCATCAGATAACTTGAAAAGCTGATGTAAGGAGTGAGGACTGAAAATTCAGGAATTTAAATATAAACAGGATCACTAGAGAGCATCAGATATTTGAGGAAAGCCTCCAATATGAAAGAGAAAGACACCCGCCTTTCCAACCAAGCAGAAAAAGCTGTCTCACCACTCCTAGGTGTATACCCAAGAGAATTGAAAATCTATGTCCACACAAAATGTTGTGTACAAATGCTCGTAGTAGCATTATTCATAACGATCAGAAAGTGGAAAAAACACAATTTGACCAAGGCAAAGTCATAGAAGCTTCACGGACACATCCAAATTCCGTGAGGGACTGAATTACTGGGCTGAGGGCTAGGGACCATGGTCTCAGGGGACATCTAGCTAAATTGCCATAACATAGTTTATAAAGGAAAAGTTCTACATCCTACTTGTGGTGAGTAGCATCTGGGGTCTTAAAAGTTTGTGAGCGGCCACCTAAGATACTCCACTGCTCTCACACCATCTGGAGCAAGGGACAATGAAGAAAACCAAAGACACAATGGAAAGATTAGTCCAAAGGACTAATGGAACACAACTACTATAGCCCCCACCAACTGAGTCCAGCACAGCTAGATGGTGCCCAGCTATTACCACCAACTGCTCTGACAGGGATCACAATAGAGGGTCCTGGAGAAAGGTAGAGAAAGATATAGAACAAAATTCGAACTCACAAAAGAAGACCAGACTTACTGGTCTGACAGAAACTGGGGAACCTCCAAGAGTATGGCTCCCAGACACCCTTTTAACTGAGTACTGAGGTCACTCCTGAGGTTCACCCTTCAGTCAAAGGTTAGACAGGCCTATAAAACAAACAATAACACACTCAGTTCAGCCATGTATATGAGATTCAATGGGCACACCAGCCCAGGGGCAAGAGGAAGGCCGGAGGGGTCAGGAAAGCTGGAAGAATGGAAAGGGGAACCTAAGGTCAAGAAGGAGAAAGTATTGACGTGTCACAGGGTTGGCAACCAAGGTCTCAAAACAATATGTGTGTTAATTCTTTAATGAGAAACTAATTTGCCTGTAAATTTTCATCTAAAGCACAATAAGAAAAAAAAAAAGGAAACAGCCCGTATGTTCAACTGATGAACGGATAAACAAAATGTGATCTAGTCATACAATGGAATTATCGCTCAGCAAAAAAAAAAAAAAAAAATGAAGCACTGATACTTGCTACAGTATGGATGAGCTTCGGTGAAAGCATTATGCTGAGTGAAAGAAATCAATCACAGAAGATCACATATTGTATGATTTTGTTTTGTGAAATGTGCAGAATAGGCATATCTAGAGATGAGTGGTTGCCTAGGGTTGGGGGTGAGGAATGGGAAGTTGACTGCTAATGGGTATGGGTTTTCTTTCTGAGGTGATGAAAATGTTCTAAAACTAGGTGGCGATGATGGTTGCACGACTCTGTGGATACACTGAAACCACGGAATTGTGCACCTTAAGTGGGTGAATTTGATGGTATGTGAATTCTGTCTCAATAAAGCTGTTGTAAAACCATGATCTCAGAGGAAGCAGAGATACTGGGGAAAACCTCAACCCTCCTCCCTTCACGTTTGGAACGAGACTTTTAAGACTTCTAAGTTCAAAGACTTGTCTGTGCAGTCACATTCGTTTTTTTCGGATGCCTTATTCTTTGTTCTCACGGAGATCATTTACGATCTAGTTCTCAGCCTTTTTTTTTTTAACGGCTGCCCCTCCCTTCTAAGTCAATCCCTCTTTTTTTAGAGTAAGAGTGTACTCTGAGATAGTATACTGTCATCTGAACATTATGAAATGTCCTTTGTTCAGGCCTGCCTGGGTCAAAAATTAGTCTGAGAAAGTATATAAGTGATACCTTTTTTTTTTTTATTGTGGTGAAAACATAAAGAGCGAAACATACATCAATTCAGCAATTTCTACATATATTCACATCATATATAATTCAGGGACATTGATTACATTTTCCAAGTTGTACAACCATTCTTGCTGTCTTTTTCCAAATTATTCTACCACCATTGACATAAACTCACTGCCCCCGAAGTGAAAGCTTTTCCTTTCTGCCTTCCTCCCCTCCTTGGTAACCAATATTGCTTTTTGGTTTCTACACATTTGCTTGTAGTCCCTGAAGGGTGCAAATGGTTAAGTGCTCGACTAATGGCCGAAAGGTTGGCAGTTCAAACCCATCCAGAGGCACCGTGGAAGACAGGCCTGGCAATCTGTTTCTGAATAAACCACAGCCTTGAAAACCCTATGGAGCAGTTCTACTCTGCACAGATGGGGTTGCCATGAGCCAGAATTGACTCGAAGGCACCCAACAACAATGTATATTTGCTTATTTAAAATAAGTGAGATCATACAGTATTTGTCCTTTGGCAACTGATTTATTTCGCTGAGCATGTTTTCAAGGTTCGTTCATATTGTGGCATGTATAGGGACTTCATTTCTCTTTATGGCTTAGTAGTATTCCTTTGTATGTATACACCTCATTTTGTTTATCCATTCATCTGCTGATCGACATTTCAGTTGTTTTCACCTTCTGACAATTGTGAAAAGTGCTGCAATGAACATTGGCGTACAGAAGCAATACCTTTCCATGGTGAAAAAAAAAATTTCAAACAATATATAAATACACAAAGCAAAGCTTACCTAACTTCAATCTTTTCCCAATAAGTAACCTCAATTTAAGGAGCCTTGATGGCTCAGTGGTTAAGCACTCAGCTGCAAACCAGAAGGTCACTGGTTCGAACCCACAAGCCGCTTCGTGGGAGAAAGACCTGGCTATCTGCTCCTGTGAAGATTACAGTTTTGGAAACCCCATGGCACAGTTCTGCTCTGTCCTATAGGACCACTATGAATCAGAATCAGCTTGACAGCAGTGGGTTTGATTTTTACCCTCTATTTACCTTTTTGTGTGTGTGTGTCTTTCCATACTTCTTATCCACATGCAAAGGGTGTTTTGTTGTTGTTGTTGTTGTTTTAATGGAATCATGTTATACCTAGGTTGGCAGCAGGTTTTTTGCACTCAGATAGGCTGGCTCTCCTTCCACGCCAGCACTTTAACTGCTTAACAGTGTTCTACAGCACAGATGCATCATGAACTATTTAACCATTCTCTTATCAATGAAAAGTCTACATTTTTCCAATATTTCAAATAATGCAGGAATGAACAGCAATTTTTGCATCTTTATGCACTTGTGCAAGTATTTCTGTAAAATAGGATCCTACCAATTTTGAATTTGGGTCAAAAAGCATGACGTCTAACATTTTAAAAGATACTGACAGTATTGCCCTCCAAAAAGGGCATTTCAGTGTACACTCTCAGTAATGCATCAGCACCCTTCTCTCACAGCTCCCCAACACAGGCTATTACCGCCCTTTCTAACTTTTGCCAAACTAATAGGATACAAAGCTTTGCTGGCCTGCACTGGCTTGTGAGAGATAATTGTGCACATCTCTTCCCAATTTCAGGTTTACTGATGTCACATTGATGGCTTGAAATCAGCTATGGTGGGAGTGTTCACACCACAGAAATTAGCAAATGCTACATATTAAGCACACACACATATACACAAACACAGTAAGGAAGGAAACGTGGGTGGAAACTACTATTCTCATTTTTTAATTAAACTTTTTATTTTGAAATCACTGTAGATTCACATGCAGTTGTAAGAAATAAGACAGAAAGATTCCAAATACCTTTTACCCAGTTTCCTCCAGTGATAGCATTTTGCAAAACTGTAGTACAGTATCACAACCAGGATACTAACATTGATAGAGTTAAGCTACAGAACACGTCCATCATTACAAGGATGTCTCCTGAAGCCCTTTTAGAGCCACACCCACTTCCCTCCCACCCCACCCTCCTCTTTAACTCTTGACAATCACTACTCATTTCTCCATGGTTTTTTTTTTTACCCTTTTATCATTTCAAGGCTATTATATAAATGAAATCATATGCAGCTTTTTGTTAGTTATGTTCACTTACCATGATTTGCTTGAGATTCATCCAGTTTGCTGGATATATGAATAATTCATTTCTTTTTATTGCTGAGTAATATACCATGGCATGGATGACCATGGTTTGCGTAACTATTCATACACTGAAGGATATCTGGGTTGTTTCTTTGCAACTTGTGACTATTATGAATAAAGTTTGTTTAAACATCTGTGTACAGGTTTTTGTGTGTGCACTGTTCTCATGTTTGCATCTGATCCTGAGTTTATAGTTGGTATTTGTGACTTTCCTCTTTAATGTCTCTTCCTTTTGCCTTAATAATAGCTAACATTTATAGAGGGTTTACTACATGCCAGGCCTTGTTCTTAGTGTTTACAAGTATCGCTCACTTAATTTTCACAATAACCATTTGAGACATGAACTGTTATTATCCTCATTTTACAGATGTGAAAACTGAAGCAGAGAGAAAGAGGCACATGGCCAGCATGTGACAGAGCTCAGATTTGAGCCCAGGCAGCCTGGCACCAGAACTCAGCCTCTTAACCACTGTTTGTTATACAGCCAAGGCTTAAGATAGTCAAGGTTCTTTCCATTGTGGAGTGACCCAAACCTTCATTCCTGGAGGATCTGAACTCTTGGTTATCCTGCTCCTGCTGCTTTAGTCTTCTGTTAACTTTAATCACTGGACATGGTGATACAAGGCATTCGTGGGGCCTCCCTGGGTTCCATCCATCCTACTTCTTTACCTTGTTGTATAGCAACAACCCTATTTCCTCTATATGGTCAGTATCAATTACCCCACCTAACATCCTATCCTCCTTTCCTACTCGGTTCACCCAAAGGCATGAAGAGCCCAAAATAGCCAGATCTTAGGTTCCTGTTCAATGGGGCTATTGATATCTCTCTTCATGGAAGTTCAGATACTAAACCTCTAACTCAGCAGACCCAGAGTCATGGGACTGAAAGGTAAAATTTTCTGAATGGGTTATTAGGTGAAATACTGAGAGGCACCACTCCCACCTCCACCCCTTGGTTCCTGAGCTCATCGTGTATTCTGACTGAGAATGGTGTGGTAGAATATTTGCTGATTCAGAGCATAACTGTACATTGTGGTCAGTACTCCAACCTTAGAAGGTCTTGCCTTGCAATTACTGCCATAACTGAATCTTCTATAAATCCAACTGCTTCTGACAGATGAGGTGCATAAGATCCACGACTCCCCTCGGCCTTCGTATAGTGGCTAAGACCGTTGACTCTAGAGCCCAACTAGGGTTTGAACCATGAGGCATCCAGAAAGTCCTCAGATGGTGGTGATGGCAGATGTATGGGAGCAGGGAAAGCAAATCCAAACCTAAAAATATGTAACTGCCTTCCAAAGAGAATAAATTTCTTCCCTTTCTGGTGAGAGAAGAGCCCTGGTGGCACAGTGGTTAAACACTGGGCTGCTAACCAAAGGGTCGCAGTTCGAATCCACGAGCCACTCCTTGGAAACCCTATGGGGCAGTTCTACTCTGTCCTTTAGGGTCACTATGAGTCAGAATTGACTCAATGGCAAGGGGTTTATTTTCTTTTTTATGGTGGAAGAGCTCTAACATAACCCACTTTCCGCCAGATGGTGGACCTTGTTTAGCAGCTTCTGTGGGCCACGTGGACCTTCAACAGTGGCTCCAGCTGAGTCTGACTTGGTAAAGGAAGGCCCATATTGTGAAGGCCATGTGCAGCCTCGGTCCTTGCCACTATGGCCACTTTGCTCATGGACTGTCTGTGGAGGAAGTGGAATGATGCCCACAGAGCAGGTTCAACATGCCAACATGACCATCAGAAACAGCCTCCAGGAAGATGCCTTTTTTGGTGAGTGACCATACTGGATACAAATATTCTTATATTCTGGGCCCTTCTTGTGAGGTCCATCCGAAAACCTTCTAAAACCCCCTTTCTCCAGCCTCCGATTTTGCTCCATCCAGCCAAAGCACTGGCCCTGCACAAGGACCAGTGTAGATCATCAGGCCGTCTCTCCTTCAAGGCAGCACGGACAGTGACATGGACCACTTGGATTTTTACGCACTGGAGGATTTTTCCTTCTCCACTAACTTCCATAGTCACCTGTCAAACCCACTGCTGCCAAGTCGATTCTGACTCATAGCAACACTATAGGACAGAGTAGAGCTTCCCCAAAGGGTTTCCAAGGCTGTAATCTTTACAGAAGCAGACTGCCACATCCCACAGAGAGGCTGGTGAGTTCAAACTGCCAACCTTTCAGTTAGCAGCCAACTGCTTACCTGCTGTGCCACCAGGCTCCGTAGCCACCTCTTGGAAAGGTTTTATTGCTGCAATAATAGCAATAGTAGCAGGTGACACTTAGAGCATGTTAGATCTTGGGTGCTTTCCTAAGAGCTTTGCACATACTAAGTCATTTAATCTCTAATACAACCTCTAAGTGTATTTTTATTATCCATCTTTTAGAGATGAGGAAGCTGAGGTCCAGAGAGGTTAACTAACTTGCCCATATTCATACAGCTAGTAACTGGTGGAACCGTAATTCAAGCACAGGCAGCCTGGCTCTAGAATTCTTGCTGTTAATCTCTTAATAATAGGTCACTTCTTGGCTTTTTTTTCTTGGCTGGTGACAGTGTATCAGGGAGCCAGCTATCTGTAATCCTGGCAAGACTTTTTTCTTCTCAACGTCTTTCGTGGATAACTCCTCATGAGGCATTTGTGGTGAACTGAGGGAGAGGCTATTGATAATACAGGACAAGCTAGGGGCAAGCCAGGGGATCTGCTTCTGAGTTTGGTATGTTTCTCTGAAGATCCTTTTCTATGAACATATGAACATATACATATTGCTGGTGGCACAGTGCTTAAGAGCTACAGCTGCTAACCAAAAGGTCATTCAAATCCCCCAGTCACTCCTTGGAAACCCTATGGGGCAGTTCTACTCTGTCCTGAGTCCTTTAATTTAATTTTATATTGTGTTAATTAAAATGGGATCATACTATTCTTCAACTTTCTTTTTTCCCCCTCAGTCATATTTCTTGAATACCCTTCCACGCCAGAATATAGAGAACTATACCAGTAACCAATTGCCATCAAGTCGATTCCAACTCACAGACACCCCCATGTGTGTTAGAGTAGAACTGTGCTTTATAAGGTTTTCAGTAGCTGATTTTTCAGAAACAGATCATCAGGTCTTTCTTCCAAGACTCCTCTGGGTGGACTCGAACCTCTAACCTTTACATTAGCAGCCGAGCTCATTAACCATTTGCACCCCCAAGGGATTCCACAGAACTATACAGACCTGTCTTATTTTTTAATATGGTTGCTTGTGTTTCATATCATGGCTATTCTATAATATATTTAACCATGAACCTATCGGTTGTTTTCAACTTTTCACTATGACAAACAGTGCTGCAATGAACATTCTTCAATTCATATGCGTGTGCACTTGTCTATTTCCATAGGGTGGATCAGGAGAAGCAGGTTTCCATTTAAAATGCTGCTATCTGTTGATAAATTGCCTTCTAAAAATGTTCCACCATTTTACTATCTCGTCAATAAAATATAAGACTGTCCTTTTCCCCACACCCCTTCGGACCTTGAGTATTGTCATTTTTTTTAATTTTGAAATTTGTATCTCATTGTTGCTTAAGCAAACATGTCTCTAATTGCTAAAGAGATTCAGCGCCTTTTCTTATGCTTATTAGCCATTTATCTTTTATTTTCATGTTTTTGGAATATTTTTCTATTGTGCTGTTTGTCTTTTTCTAATTAATTTATTGGAGATTTTTGTCTGTTAGAAGTAGTCATTATTTTTCAGTGTAAGCCTTTTCCAACTTTAGTTTCTGAGCAGCCTTTGATAAGCTGACGCAGGAAATCTGGGATCCCCATCCTTCACAAAGTCCATTTCCCATATAGCGCTTTTAGCATTTTGACCCTGGGGAGATCCTAGTGGAAACCAGCAGGTTAGATACAGTGGAGGGAAAAGTGAGAACATCCAGGACCCACAATGAGGCTCCTTCCCAGGCCCCTCCTGACTCCGTGTGGAACTGAGGACAAGTCTCCCTAGTTCTCAGGACTTCTGTCTTTCTGGGATACTTGGGGAAGTATCCCCTACCTTCCTCCCCGGCAACATCTGGGTCCTGAGGTGAGAAAACAGAGGCTCTGAGCTCCCTAAGAAATGACGGGATTTGTTCCTGCCTGCCTTGGGGGTTGTTGGAGAAACTGTGACTCAGGGATATGACTGCAGGGTCTGAAGGTCTTTCCCAGCCCCAAATATAAGGGCTTTTATCTTCCTTTGTGTGTTTTAGTTACTGTATTGTAACATGTCCAAAATGGAAGCTTTATGGGGGTTTTGATGGCTTAATTTGGGCCACTAACCACAACTGATGCAATGCTTTTTTCCCAGGGCTCTTAACTGAGAGAATGAGAGCCAAGTGGGCCTCTGTAAAGGTGGAGATGATTGCACAAAAGTGATTTTATGGCTCCTGTCTCAGCTCTTCTGGAGCCAGGCTTGGCACAGGAGGAAGGCCATGGGGATGGAGGCAAACTTTCACCTGTGTCCCTGTCACTGATGTTGCCGTCCCCTCCTCTATACTGCATGGTTGGCTTTCAAACCTGCTTCACCTTTTCTTCTCGTGCATTAGATGAGCAACGAGATACATGTTTTTTTGTTCTAGTCAAACCCTTCTCCATTTAAACAGAAAGTCAGTCTTCAACGTACCTCCCTCTCACACCTATAGATTAAATGAGATTTATCACATGGCATAAACAGAATACAAAACTTAACTAACAATGCACAAACAGCAGAAGAGAAACTAGATAACTGGGAGCACCTAAAAATCAAACTTATGCTCATCCAAAGACTTCACCAAAAGCATAAAAAGACAACCTAGAGATGAGGAAAAAATTTTTGGCTACAACATATCTGATCAGGTTCTAATCTCTAAAATCTACAAGATACTGCAAAACCTCAACAAAAAGACAAAAAACCCAATTAAAAATGGCAAAAGATATGAACAGGCACTTCACCAAAGATATTCAGGTGGCTAACAGATACATGAGGAAATGCTCACAATCATTAGCCATTACAGAAATGCAAATCAAAACTACAATGAGATACCATCTCACCCCAACAAGGCTAGCATTAATCCAAAACCACAAAATAATAAATGTTGGCGAGGTTGTGGAGAGACTGGAACACTTATACACTGCTGGTGGGAATGTAAAATGGTGCAGCCACTTTGGAAATCGATTCAGTGCTTCCTTAAAAAGCTAGGAATAGAAGTACCATACGATCCAGCAATCCCACTCCTTAGAATATATCCTAGAGAAATAAGAGCCATCATATGAATAGATATATGCACACCCATGTTCATTGCAGTGCTGTTCACCATAGCAAAAAGATGGAAACAACCTAGGTGCCCACCAAGAGATGAATGGATAAACAAATTATGGTATATTCACACAATGGAATACTATGCAACGACAAAGAACAGTGATGAATCTGCAAATCATCTCACAACGTGGATGAATCTGGAAGGCGTTATACTGAGTGAAATCAGTCAATCACAAAAGGACAAATATTATATGAGACCACTGTTATAAGAACTCAAGAAAAGGTTTAAACACAGAAGAAAACATGCTTTGATGGTTACAAGAGTGAGGAGGGAGAAGAGGGGAATTCACTAACTAGATAATAGACAAGAACTACCTTAGGTGAAGGGAAAGACAACGCACAATACAGGGGAAGTCAGGACAACTGGACTAAATCAAAAGCTAAGAAGTTTCCTGGCCATAACCAAACACTTGGAGGGTCAGAGCAGCAGGGGTGGGCGTCTGGGGACCATGGTTTCGGGGGACTTCTAGGTCAATTGGCATAACAAAGTTTATTAAGAAAATGTTCTGTATCCCTTAAAAGCTAGCAAGCAGCCATCTAAGATGCATCAATTGGTCCCAACCCACCTGGAGCAAAAGAGAATGAAGAACAGCAAAGATACAAGGAAAATATTAGCCCAAGAGAAAAAAGGGTCACATAAACCAGAGACTCTATCACCTGACACCAGAGAACTAGATGGTGCCCAGGTAACACCAATAACCACCCTGACAGGGAACACAACAGATAGTCCCTGGTGGAGCAGGAGAAAAGTGAGGTGCAGAACTCAAATTCGTGTAAAAACACTAGACTTAATGGTCTGACTGAGACTGGAGGAACCCCAGAAGATATGGCCCCTGGATTCTCTGTTGACCCACAACTAAAACCATTCCCAAAGCCAGCTCTTTAGACAAAGGTTAGACTGGACTGTAAAACATAAAATAATACTCACGAAGAGTGTGCTTCTTAGTTCAAGTAGATACACAAGACTAAATGGGCAGCTCCTGTCTGGAGGCGAGATGAGAAGGCAGAAAGGGATAAAGTTGGTTGAATGGACATCGGAAATTCGAGGTAGAAAGTGGGAGTGTGCTGTCACATTATAGGGATAGCAACTAGGGTCACGCAATATGTGTATAAATTTTTGTATGAGAAACTAATTTGTGCTGTAAACCTTCACCCAAAGCACAATTTAAAAAAAGATTTATCAGCTAATCAAAATGCATGGAATCTCTTTAAATCCTGATTCAAAAAACAAACTGTAAAACAAAAATTCATGAGACAATTGGAGAAATTTGAACACTGATTGAATCCTTGATGATGGTAAAGAATTACCGTTAATTTGTCTGGGTGTGATAACAGTATTGTGGTTGTGGTTTTTAAAAGAGTCCTTATCTTGAATGGCTGCATACTGAACTATTAATGTAAGAAAAATACAGCATCTGGGGGTTGCCTCAAAAAATCCAGGGCGTTAAAAAATGGTCAAAATATATGAACAGATACTTCACCAAAGAAGACATTCAGGCAGCTAACAGACACAAGGAAATGCTTACAATCGTTAAGCATTTGAGAAATGCAAATCAAAACTGTAATGAGATACCATCTCACCCTGACATTACTGGCACTAATCAAAACAATAGAAAATAACAAATGTTAGAAAGATTGCAGGAGATTGGAACTCTTATGCGTTACTGGTGGGAATGTAAAATGGTACAACCACTATGGAAAATGATAAAAAAGCCAGAAATAGAAATACCATATGATCCAACAATCCCACTCCTAGGATTATATACTAGAGAAATAAGAGCCGTCACACGAATGAACATATGCATGCCCATGTTCATTGTAGCATTATTCACAGCAGCAAAAAGTGCCCATCAAAAGATGAATGGATAAACAAATTATGGTACATACACACAATGGAATAATACACAACGATAAAGAACAATGATGAATCCTAAATACATCTTACTACATGGATGAATCTGGAGAGCTTTATGCTGATGAAATAAGTCAATTGCAAAAGGAAAAATATTGTATGGTATTACTACTATAAAAAACCAAGAAAAGGTTTACACACAGAAAAAAACAATCTTTGATGGTTATGAGGAAGGGGAGGGGTGAGGAAAGGAAATCACTGACCACATAGTAGACAAGTTAACTTTGGTAAAGGGAAAGACAACACACAATATAGGGGAAGGCAGTGCAACTTAATCAAGGCAAAGTCATAGAAGCTTCATAGACACATCCAAACACCTTGAAGGACTGAGTTACTGGGGCTGGGGACCATGGTCTCAGGGAACATCTAGGTCAATTAGCATAACATAGTTCTCAAAGAAAGGGTTCTACATCCTACTTTGGTGGGTAGTGTCTAGGGTCTTAAAAGCTTGTGAGCAGCCATCTAAGATACATCTATTGGTCCCATCACATTCAGAACGAAGGAGAATGAAGAAAACCAAAGACATGAAGAAAATATTAGTCCAAAGGACTAACAGACCACATGAACCACAGCCTCCACCAGCCTGAGCCCAGAAGAGCTAGATGGTTTCCAGCTACCACCACTGACTGCTCTGACAGAGATCACAATAGAAGTTTCCAGACAGAGTAGAAGAAAAAAGTAAAACAAAATTTAAATTCACAAAAAAGACCAGACTTACTGGTCTGACAGAAACCAGAGGAACCGCCGAGACTACAGCCCCCAGATACCCTTCTCACTCAGAACTGAAACCATGCCTGAAGTCCACTTTTCAGCCAAAGATTAGACAGGCCTATAAAGCAAACATATCAAACAATATCGTTAATATCCAGAAGTAAAATTTTGCTGAAGATCATTCAAAAGCAGTTGCAGCAATACATCAACAGGGGACTGCCAAAAATTCAACCCGGGTTCAGAAGAGGATGTGGAACAAGGGATATCATTGCTGATGTCAGATGGATCTTGGCTGAAAGCAGAGAATACCAGAAGGTTGTTTATCTGTGTTTCATTGACTATGCAAAGGCATTCAACTGTGTGGATCATAACAAATTATGGACAACATTGCAAAGAATGGGAATTTCATAATGCTTCATTGTGCTCATGAGGAATCTGTACTTAGACAAGAAGCAGCCCTTAGAACAGAACAAGGAATACTTCGTGGTTTAGAGTCAAGAAAGTTGTGCATCAGGATCGTATCTTTTTGCCATACTTATTCAATCCGTACGCTCACAAAATAATCCAAGAAGCTGGACTATATGAAGAAGAACATGGCATTAGGGTTGGAGGAAGACTCATTAACCACCTTTGATATGCAGGTGACACACCTTGCTTCCTGAAAATGAAGAGCACTTGAAGCACTTACTGATGAAGATTATACCTTTGGTATGGATTATACCTCAACATAAAAAAAAATAATAATAATAAAGAAAACAAAAATCCTCACAACTGGACCAATAAGCAATATCATGATAAACAGAGAAAATATTGAAGTTGTCAAGGATTTCTTTTTACTTGGACCCACAATCAATGCCCACAGAAGCACCAGTCAAGATTCAAATGACAGATTGCATTGGGTGAATCTGCTGCAAAAGACCTCTTTAAGGTGTTAAAAAGCTGCCCTGCATCCCACTTTAGTGAGTGGTGACTGGGGTCTTAAATTCTAGCAAGCGGCCATCTCGGATGCATCAATTGGTCTCAACCCACCTAGAGCAAAGGAGAGTGAGGAACACCAAAGACACAAGGTAAATATGAGCCCAAGAGACAGAAATGGCTACATAAACCAGAAACTACATCAGCCTGAGACCAGAAGAACTAGATGGTGCCCGGCTACCACCAGTAACTGCTCTGACAGGGAACACAACAGATAATCCCTGCTGGAGCAGTAGAACAGTGGGATGCAGACCTCCAATTCTCGTAAAAAGGCCAGACTTAATGGTCTGACTGTGACTAGAGGGACCTGGAGGTCATAGTCCCCGGACCCTCTGTTAGCCCAACACTGGAAACTTTGCTGAAGCCAACTCTTCAAACAGGGATTGGACAGGACTATAAGACAGTTAATGACACTGGTAAGGAGTGAGCTTCTTGGCTCAAGTAGACACAGAAGGCTATGTGGGAAGCTCCTGTCTGGAGGTGAGATGAGAAGGCAGAGGGGGGCGGGAGCTGGATGAATGGTCATGGGGAATACAGGGTGGAGAGGAGGAGTGTACTGTCTCATTACAGGAAGAGCAGCTAGGAATACATAGCAAGGTGTGTAAGTTTTTGTATGAGAGACTGACTTATTTGTAAACTTTCACTTAAAGCACAATAAATAAAAAAAATAAACTGTTAAAAAGCAAAGATGTCACCTTAAGGACTAAGGTGCACCTGACCCAAGCCATGGTGTTTTCATTGCCTTGTGTGCTTACGAAAGCTGGACGATGAGTGAAGAAGACCGAAGAAGAATTGATGCCTTTGAATTATGGTGTTAGCAAAGAATATTGAATATACCGTGGACTGACAGAAGAACTAACGAATCTGTCTTGGAGGAAGTACAGTCAGAATGCTCCTTAGAAGCAAAGATAGTGAGACTTTGTCTCACATACTTTGGACATGTAATCAAGAGGAGCTAATCCCTGGAGAAGGACATGATGCTTGGTAAAGTAGAGGGTCAGTGAAAAAGAGGAAGACCCTCAATGAGGTGGATTGACACAGTGGCTACAAGGATGGGCTCAAGCATAACAACAATCGTGAGGACAGTGCAGGACCGGGCAGTGTTTCATTCTGTTGTATATAGGGTCTCTATGAGTCAGAACCAACTCGAGGGCACCTAACAACAACAATGTAAAACAAACAATAACACATGTGAAGAAAGTGCTTCTTAGTTCAATCAAGTATATGAGACCAAATAGGCAACACCTGCCCAAAAGCAAAGACAAGAAGGCAAGGGACAGGAAAGCTGGAAAAATGGGTAGAGAGAACCCAGGGTGGAACGGGAAAGGGGAAGAGTGCTGACACATTGCAGGGATTGCAACCAATGTCACAAAACAATTTGTGTATAAATTTTTTAATGAAGAACTAATTTGCGACCAGAAGAATTAGATGGTACCTGGTTACCACCAATGACTGTCCTGACAGAGAACACAACGGAGAATCCCTGATGGAGCAGAACAGTGGGGTACAGACTTCAAATTCTAGTAAAAAGACCAGACTTAATGGTCTCACTGAGACTAGAGAGACCCTAGAGGTCGCGGCCCCCAGACTGTTAGCCCAGAACTAAAACCATTCCTGAAGCCAACTTCTCAGACAAAGATTAGACTGGACTATAAGACATAAAATGACACTGGTGAGGAGTGTGCTTCTTAGCTCAAGTAGACAGAGAAGGCTCTGTGGGCAACTCCTGTCTGGAGGCAAGATAAGAAGCCAGAGAGAAACAGGAGCTGGTTGAATGGACACAGGAAATACAGGGTAGAGAGAAGGACTGTGCTGTCACGTTGTAGGGAGAGCAACTAGGGTCATATAACAATGTGTATATACGTTTTTGTATGAGAAACTGACTTGAATTGTAAAATCTCACTTAAGCACAATAAAAAAATAAAAACTAATTTGCGCTATAAACTTTCACCTAAAACACAATAGTTTTTTGTTTTTTTAAATCCAGGGCGGGAGGAGGCTGGAGAGGTGATTTGAAACAAGACTGGTCATGAGTTAATTTTTATGGAAGGTGGGCGGTATACTTGGGGTTTGTTATATTATTCTCTTTACTTTTATATGTTTTGAAATTTTCCATTGAGAGAGACAGAGCTCTCCCTCTCTGACTTTCTATTCATTTCTTCTCTCTTTAATAGCTGGAGGTAAAATAGTTAAGAAGGCAACAGTTGCTAATGGTGGGGGAATGGCTGGGAAAAGGAGAGCAAGAATGGGTGCACAGCTTGAACAATGTGATCGATGTCACCGAATTGTACATGTAGCAATTGTTGTGCTGACATATGTTTTGTTGTGTATATTTTTACCACAATGAAATTAAAAAAAAAAAAAAAAGGCAACAGTTGTTTTTCAAACACCTTCTTTTCCTACTTTAAGAGTCCTGGTGGTGCCGTGGCTAACCTGCTTGGCTGAGAGCAGAAAGCTTGGCAGTTTGAACCCGCCAGTGGCTCTATGGAAGGAAGACCTGGTAATTTGCTCCTTTAAAGATTACGTCCTTGGAAACATTCTGCATCCCACTTTGGAGAGTGGTGTCTGGGGTCTTAAACGCTAGCAAGTGGCCATCTAAGATGCATCAATTGGTCTCAACCCACCTGGATCAAGGGAGAATGAAGAATACCAAAGATACAAGGTAAATATAAGCCCAAGAGACAGAAAGGGCCACATAAACCAGAGACTCCATCAGCCTGAGACCAGAAGAACTAGATGGTGCCCGGCTACAACTGATGACTGCCTTGACAGGGAGCACAACAGAGAATCCCTTCTGGAGTAGGAGAACATCAGGATGGAGACCTCAAATGCTCTTAAAAAGACCAGACTTACTGGTCTGAGTGAGACTAGAAGGACCCCGGAGGTCACGGTCCCCAGACCTTCTGTTAGCCCAAGACTGGAACCATTCCCAAAGCCAACTCTTCAGACAGGGGTTGGGCTAGACTATAAGACAGAAAACGATACCGGTAAGGAGTGAGCTTCTTGACTCAAGTAGACACATGAGACTGTGTGGGCAGCTCCTGTCTGAAGGCAAGATGAGAAGGCAGAGGGGGGCAGGAGCTGGCTGAATGGACACGGGGAATACAGGGTGGAGAGGAGGAGTGTGTTGTCAATGTGGGTAGAGCAACTAGGATTACATAGCAAGGTGTATATAAATTTTTGTAAGAGAGGCTGACTTGATTTGTAAACTTTCACTTAAAGCACAATAAAAAAGATTACAGCCTTGGAAACTCTATGGGCCACTTCTACTTCTATAGGGTCACTATGAGTCAGAATCAAGTCAAGAGCAACGGGTTTGATTTTTTGTTTTTCCCTACTTAAGCATCTACCTTGCTCTGACCATTACCCCCCTGGGAGGCATGCATCTGATAGAGCGGAATAGGACTCACACTGGTTCTTCGGAGTTACTACCCCAGGGGTCATCTGCAGCCCCAAGGTGAGGTCACCCCAGAACACAAAGAAATAAACTGCCCATGGTGAAGTTTCAAGCATCAAGGGCAGCCAGAGGGGAGGATATTTCTGAGTGTGTTGGAGGTGGGGAGGAAGCCCTCCAAGTGCCTTTCAAACTGTTCTCTTTTAGGCAGCCCTGGCAGCGGGCATGATTTCTTGTTTGTATCTATGAGCTTTGTTGTTGCCCCAGCAGCAGGCTTGAACCCTGCCTACCTCTGTAGCTCAGAGGCAGGAAGGTGCCACTAGATAAGCGTGGGCAGCGGGGTGAATTGGCAAAACTCTGTTTCCTTGATGTAAGATGAAAAAAAAACCACCACCTCTCCAGATTTGCTGTGGGCAGCGACTGAGCTAGCTGCTGGCTTGGAGAGCCGTTCTGGCACCAGCCACATGGGGTAACAGGTTCTCAGTAAATGCTCCTCCCTTCCTCTCAAAGCGTGTAGTTGGTCTGTTAAAATCAAGGAGAAAATAAACCAAACAGGATTTGGAAACCCTGCTTAGCTGGGAAAAACCCCAACCTGTCCAGCCAGTCCTGCCCCACGTCTCCACAGGCTGGGGCCTTTGTGTGCTACGGGCATTTTCTACACATTTATTTTGTATTTTGTGTGTGTGTGTAAGTGTTTAGGAGCCCTGGGGGTGCAGTGGTTAAGCACTCAGCTGCTAACCAAAAGGGAGCCAGTTCAAATTCACCAGTTGCTCCTTGGAAACTCTCTGGGGCAGTTCTACTCTGTCGTGTAGTGTGGCTATGTAAGAGTCAGAATCAACTGAATGGCAACAGGTTTGGTTTTTGGATTTATAAAAAAAAAAAAAAAAAAAAAATGCTGTTCATTTGCATATAAATCTGTGTCTGTATATATCAGACAATCCTTCTAATGTTGCACTTTCAGGCGCCCTCACACACCCTACTTCCTTCATTGCACTTACCTGAAATGATCTTATTTATTTATATGTTTCCTTGTTTATTGACTGTTTCCCCTAGAACGTCAGCTCTATGAAGGCAGAAACTTTGCCTTGTTCATCACATAGTCCACCAAGTCTGGCCCAAATCAGGTGCCAAATCAATGTTTGTGGTAGGCAAGAATGAATGGATGAATGAATGACCCTGCACATATGTCTTCTAGTGGAGAGGCAGGCAGATTGGGTGGGAGGGCCGCCCGGTTAACAGGACCAGCAAGGGCTCCCACCGTGACCGTCACCTGCACTGCATTTGATCTTCTGCCCTTTCCTTTTTTCCTTCTTATATTTTTTCTTTTAATACCTTTATTCACAATTTCAATTACAAAAGCCGTAGATGCTTATTGCACAATAAAATACAGATGTATGTAAAATGGAAACCCTGGTGGCGTAGCGATTAAGAGCTACTACTGCTAACCAAAAGGTCGGCAGTTCAAATCCACCAGGAGCTGCTTAGAAACTCTATAGCCAGCTGTACTCTGTCCTGCAGGGTCGCTATGAGTTGGAATCGAGTCAACGGCAATGGGTTTGGGTATGTAAAATGAAAATGGAAAATCACCCGCTTCCTTCCACTTCCTTTCTCCATAGGTAACCACGGTTAGCCCTTGGATAAAAATCTTTCCAGTCTTTTTTCTATAGCACACCCAGTCTCTTCCATTTCTCCCCACTTCCCTCATGAGACCTCACTGCTTAGCTCAGGAAACATCTGTTTCTTCACTCCTCTCCCCATTCCAAAAAAAGTCTCTCTGTCCTGAGACGTGCAAGGAACAAGACACCACAGCCTTCACATTCTTCTGCCTCCCAGCTCCTACCCTCAACCCACCAAAGCCAAACAAAGCACAAAACCAGCATGGAGTGATAGGAAAACTGTGAGCTCTGTAGTCAGATTGATCAGGGTGGGAACTCATGCCCTGCCACCCACCAGTGGCCTTGGCCCTCTCTGAGCATCAGTTTCTCCATAGGTAAATTGGGGGTGGTATTACCTACACGATTGGGTTGGGATAATGCAGGTAGGGGCTGTTGCATCCTGGGTGCTTCATACATGTTAGTTCTCCTCTCTCCCTCATCCCTCCCTGTCTTAGTCATCTAGTGCTGCTATAACAGAAATACTACAAATGGATGGCTTTAACAAGGAGAAATTTATTCTCTCACAGTCTAGTAGGCTACAAGTCCAAATTCAGGGCGTCATCTCCAGGGGAAAGCTTTCTCTCTCTGTTGGCTCTGGAAGAAGGTCCCTGTCATTAATCTTCCCTGGTTGGGGAGCTTTTCAACACAGGGATCCTGGGTCCAAAGGACACGCTATTCTCCTGGCTCTTGTTTCTTGGTGGTATGAGGTCCCCATATCTCTCCGTTCACTTCTCTCTTTTATATCTCAAAAGAAATTGACTTAAGAATCCAATCTTGTCAATTTCATCAACACAACTGCTGATAATCCATCTCATTAATATCATAGTAATAGAATTTACAACACATAGGAGAATCACATCAGATGACAAAATGGTGGACAATCACACAACGCTGGATTACGGCCTGGCCAAACGGATACACGCATTTTGGGGGAACACAATTCAATCCATGACACTCCCTCTTGCTTTTTTATCACTTCTCTTTGACTTAGGTTTTGTTAGAGACGAAGGACACCAAGTCTCTATTTTTTGCCATTAGATTATTCTTAGAGACTCCAACAGCATTATCTCCCCTCCCTTCTCTTCATTAGGTTTAATCTTGCTTTCCCCACTTCCCATTTTGTCCATCAGTAATATGGGAAAAAAAAAAAAAAACCTGTTGCCACAGATTCTGACTCATTGTAGAACAGAGTAGAACTGCCGCATAGGGTTTCTAGGGGAGCGGCTGGTGGATTCAAACCTCTGACCTTTTGGTTAGCAGCCAAGCTCTTAACCACTATGCCTCCAGGGCTCCAACCTATTTAAGGAGGACCAAAGGAGTCTGGCCTGGTGGGAGGCAGGTGGCAGGGACAGGGAACCAGGAGAGCCCTGCCCTCCCTGCACAGGGGATTTCACAGGCCACCACCCCCACCACAAATATGCTTCCTGTATTATTTCCAAGCCTATAGAAGAGGAGGTCAGAGCCAAAGTTTGGGAGCAGCAGCTATATAATCGCCTGGCTGTCCAGCTCTCAGTACCTGTAACACTACTTTTCTTAGGCTTAAAACGACAGAAACAAAGGTCAGCCCCACGCACCCAGGCCTTCCCATGAACTCTTCCTTTTCACTTCTGGCAAAAAAGCGCCCGTGCTGGCTTGGAAGGAATCGGTGTCCAGTGTTCTGGTATGCACAGCCTTCCAGAGATAGTAGGTTCAGGGCTGAATTCCCACCCTCTTCCCAGCAAGCCCTGGTGGAGCAATGGTTAAGAGCTCAGCTGCTAACCAAAAGTTCAGCAATTCAAATCTACCAGCCATTCCTTGGGAAGCCTGTGGGGCAGTTCTACTCTGTCTTATGGGGTCACTATGAGTCAGAATTGACTAGATAGCAATGGGTTCCCAGCGATCTGGGGCAAAATGCTGAGGCTCTACTGGGCTGCAGGGCTGCCCAGATTCCTTCGTGTGAATTCGGGAATCTCCAGGCTCTGGTTGGGTCTAGGGCTAAGGCAGGACCAGTCAGATAGGGAGTGAGGCCTTAAGCTCCTGAGAAGCAAAATTAGGGGTACTCATGAGACAACTATGCCGATTGAGGTGCAGTTCTCCACACCTTTGGAAGACCAAGCCCTGCCCCTGCCAAAAGAAGACAAGACACCACGGGCATGTCTCAGTGACCAGTGTGACCCTCTCCCTGGACTGTTCCCACAGCAGAACTGCCCCGGTCAGGGCAACTTCTCTCAACCACCTCGCCAGCCCTGGAGAAAGCAGCAGGCAGAGGGTAGGGTGTCGTGGAGGACCCAGAGCCAGCCGGGCAAAGCATAGGGACATCAAAGAACTTGCAGTCAAATGACAGACTCAGAAAACAGCAAGATAACAGCTTTTGGGGAATTAATGACTAAAGCACTCTAGAAAAGAGGATTGGGGATGGGGTTTCTCTCCTTAGGTCTTAGATGTCAGGCTACCTCAAGTCACTCCTGCTTTGTGATCTCAGGAAGAAGACATTAAAAAAAAAAAAAAAGCAGGGGAGTAAAGTGGAGGTGGAGTCCTTGGGTGGCACAAATGGTTAAGGTTGGAAGTTTGAGTACACCGGAGTTGCCTCGGAAGAAAGGCCTGGCAATCTACTCCTGAAAATCATCCCTTGAAAACCCTATGGAGCACAGCTGTACTCTGACACACATGGGGTCACCATGAGTTGAAATCAAGTCTATGGCATTTGGTTTAGAGAAGAGGTAGAAGATGGAGACCTCAGGAGGACGGGGAGGACCAAGGGACAGGATGAAATTAAGGTAGGTGAGTCGAGGTGGCCACCAAGGAGATGAAGAAGCAGCTCCCGGGGCCTCCCCCCATGGAACAGCTGCACACAAGAGACTTGCTTGATGCCTGCCTGACTAGTGCTACGATGATGAGGATGGAGACATAAGAAAGAACGAAGAGAGGTTGAGTGAAGTCAGGGACAAGGAAGGACTACTACCCTGGGCAGCCACAGTGGGTCTTCCTGGATGGACACATGATCCTTCACCCATGGAAACCAAGAGGACAGAAACCCATTGCGCCAAGGCCTAGTTTCACTTCTTTCCCCTTACTCTGGTTTGGAAACCCAATGGCTCTTTCTCCTCGGCAATCTCCAGCCCGAAACTTAGTCCTGTTCAGCTGTCCAAGAAAACTCCACCCCAGAACTTTCATCTGAGGGGACTAAACTGGCTCCATAGACACAGAGTCATTAAGTTCCTAGAAGAGTGGAGGAGGGCTTACCCTGGCCAAGCAGCCAATTTGGAAGGAAGAGAATGCCCTTGGCTGCAAGATGGAGAGCAAGCTGGATGGGTTCCCTTGACCTCTCTTCTGTACATCCCTTCAAGCCCTGGCTTCTCAGGATGAGGGCAACCCCAGACGGGATTAACAGATCAAGCCTCAACCATGCTTTGGGGTCTTCAGGAGGCAGTTGTCATTTGCCCGAGGGCCATAAGGTGTCCCTGGGTCAGGAAGAGTTACTATATTAACAGGCTCAGCAGCCTGGGGAGTTATCAAATTCTCCCTCCTGGAGTGGTCCAGGGATAGATAGAGATCCTGAGGGCTTTATGGTTTGTCACAGGTCTTCTAAGGACAGTGGCACCATGATGGGCTGCCCTGGGCCCCTGCTACCCTGCTGTCCAGAACCATGGAGGCATCAGGGTGGGAGATGAGGGGGAGGCACCTCAGTTTCAAGTCCTGAAGATGAGAGTAATCCCAAAAAATAGAGGGTAATAATGAGCAGTGTGGGACTTTCCTTCCACTTCAGAGCTCAAGGGGAATGGATTTGGGATAAGCGTAATCTGGACGTATCACCCAACTGTGCCTCCTGTCGGGGAAGCTGTGCCAGGAAGGTGTGCATGGAGACTATGTGGTTAAGCAGGGCTGTGCCTTTTGGAGGATGGATAACAATTTTAGCGGACAGCTGACCCTAGTTGCAGAGGTCGGAGCAGCCCTGCTCACAGCCCTGGATGCCTCTAAATGCTGACAAAGGCAGGTCTAAATACATAGGTGAACACTCCGACGCCTGGGGACATGTGCCTGCACACACACATACACACACGCTTACAGCCACACACCACACACAGGCACATGTGCACATGCCCAGACGCGCATACATATACACACAGACACACAGGCTCACACATATGTACACAAGCACAGATACTCACAGGCACACTCATACAGGCACATACCCACACACAAACACACTGACACACTCATGTAGGCACCTAGGCACAGGCCAACACACAGGCAACGCACATGTATACAAGAGCATACACAGACACACACGCGCGCATATACTCAGGTATCCAATAAGACACACACACACAGACACGGAGCCCATCTGCATATGCACAAGTCCCTGCACAGACACACATCCTCACATATAAGCGTGCACACACACACAGACACACACACACACAAACACACATTCCAGTAATGCAAACACCAGCCACCCAGGCCATTCGAGAGCGTCCTGCCCAGCTGCTCTACGTCCTTCACCCTGGACAGCAGCCAAGGCCTTCCCCCTGCCACGCCCTCAATTGATTATATAAATTCCCTCCCTTTGCCCCTTCCCCGGCACAGCACGCCACTGACACAGGCACAGCTCTCCGCCTCTGCCCGCATCCGGCAGGCAGACCCGCCAGCACCAAAACATAGGAGCAGCATGGGTAAGGAGAGGGGCTTCTGCCAGTCACCCACTGACTTGCCCACTAGCCCCTGACCCGTCCCTGGTTTGGAGGGACCTCCCTCCAGGAAATGACCGGAATACTTCAGGTGGGAATGAAGGGAGGGAATGCTGGACTCTGTTCCCTGTTCCCACCACCCCCCACTCCTGCATTTCCCAGCTCAGCCCAAGTTTCTAGAGGTACCGGGGAAGGCGAGTTCAGAGGGCTGCTGGGAAGGACCACCCGGAAGTCCCACCCGGAAGTCCCACCGCGCTCCAATCAGCTAGGGCCTCGGGGCTCGGGTTGCCTTTCTGCAGATGAGAAAATTAGGAGGGAGACACTTAGGGAAAACCTCTCTGTCCCTGGCTCTCCCCCCAGGACACAGACAATCCTGATTTCAGCTCTGGGCTAACTTCTTCCAGGTCAGTCTGGGAGAGAAATCAGGGATCCCACACCCTCACACTGGGGGCCTGTTTCGGTCCCCCACCCTCACAACCCCAGTCATCCTATTCTCTCCTGAGTGGGCTCCCAGATGTCAGGCTGAGGAGGAGTTTAGGTTTGGCTGGGAGTGTTGAGGTCTTTGCTCCATTGGAGCCTGCCCTTCTTTGGGTTGGCAGAATGCCCAGCAACCAGCCTGGCAGGGGGAAAGCCCAATTGAGCTTTCCCCGGGTTCACCTCAAAACAAAGGGTGCTCAGAGACCTTTTCTGAGGTGTTGAAGACAGAGGGGCCTGACACTAGGACAAAGAGGGAGGAACAGAGATGGGAAGATGATGTGAGCAGACAACACCTCCTTCACACTTCACTTCTCTCTCAGTCTTTCTTTGGCTTTGCTTTTGCTTTGCTTTTGTTTTGATGTCTTAGAGTTTTTAATCTTCTTCTCCTTGTGTATCCAGAAACTCCCTCCCTGTCACCACCCCTGCTAAGTCCTGACACAGTTTGGTCGAGCAGCAGAACAAGCCTCCTTCATTGCTTTCAGACCAGACTTCTCTCCCTCTGCCTCACCCCACTCCCAGCCCTCTCCCTGGGCACTAAACACTGCCTGGCATCCTTCCTTCGCTTTTGGACACAGCCCCTACCCATATTTTTACAACACTTTTCCTTTATGAACGTATTTTTGAAGACACATTCTTATTTGACTTTCACATCCACCTGGAGAAGTAGGTTGTTGTTGTTAGTTGCAGTCGAGTCAATTCCGACTCATGGAGACCCTGTGTGTGCAGAAAGAACTGCCCCAGAGGGTTTTTAAGGCTGTGACCTTTTGAAAGCAGATTGCCAGGCCTGCCTTCCAAGGTGCCTCTGGGTGAGTTCTAACCTCCCAAACTTCCTGGCTAATAATTGAGCCCTTAAGCCTAAAAAAAAAAAAAATTTTTTTTTAAGCCTACACAACACCCAGGCCTCCCGGAGAAGTAGGTTGTTGTCATTAGTTGGTCGTCAGGACAGTATTATTACTCCCTTTTAGCAAATGAGGGAGAGGAAATGGAGAGATTGGGTGTCAGACCTGGAGTTTAAACCTAGGCCTGTGGGACTCTGAAACACTGCTGCAGCCTCTCAGCTTGCTAAGTCATTTGGCTGCAGGGAGCGAGAGGTGCTGGCTCCTGGCCAAGGGCCTGAGCCCAGGCACCAGCAGGGGCTCCAAATGTGGATACTCTAAGCTCCCTACTTGCAGGCTCCTAGCTGTCACAACAGTGACCAAACTGGCCACAGGCAGGGCGGGGAGCAGTGCCCAGTCCTGGGTACTGCACTCCAGGACTGCTTTCAGCCAGTAGCTCCCCTGTATTATTCTTCCACCCTTCTTACAGTCAGGGCCCCAAACCCTGACACTGAGGTCCTGGCAGCTGTGAGGAGAGAACACTCCTTCTCTGAGGCTGACTTTGGTCTCCCTGGCTTTGGTCTACTTAGATCAAAGCAGCTTTTCTTGCCAGACTCCAGGAGACTGAGAGGACTCCTCCCCACAGCTCTGGTAGGGGCCTCTGAGCTATTCAGAGTAAGGCTTAACCCTTTACTTTACAGATAAGGGAAGCAGGGGCCCAGTCAGGGGCGGAAACTGGCCTAAGGAAATCCAGCTGGTGTCAGTCTCTGCTGCCATGACTCCCAGACTCCAACACTCTGTCTGGATGACCAGATCCTCAATTATGTAACCCAGGCCCAGGCCAGCAGCCAGAGGTCAGGACTCAGAGGGGAGAAACTCAGGAAAACTCCTGTCCCTTGGAAAGAGACCTGGAACAGATACACCCCCGTGAAGTGGGAGGAGGCAGGCACAGCCCAAGCCCTGAGGGATTATCTGGCTCCTATCAGGCCCCCACAAAGCTGCACACTTGACATGTACCCTCTAGATTATTTCTCATACGTTCCCACTGTGGTATTCTTATCACTCCCTTGTTACAGATGATGTGGGGATTGGGACCAGGAGATTAAGTAACTTGCCCAAGCCGGTCAGTTGTGGGCTGGGGCTGGGACCCAAGTTGGTGCCATAACCTTAGCCTCTGGAGTACAGGCACGGATAGAATTCTACCTGAGTGTCTGTCCCCCTCAGGCCATACCTCTCCAGCTTTTCTCGACACCCCACACACTCACCAGGGCTTTGAGGCGACAGGAAGGGTGGGCCCAGAGCACAGCTGGCCAGGGACAACCCCATGTCCTCCCCAACCGGCCATATGCTGCGGAATGTGAAAAGGAGGCCTATACCCTCCAGCCGGTCCCCCAGCCCGCATGCCCCATTTTTTCCGCAGACACGAAATGTAGGAAGTGTGGACCTGGCTACCCTACCCCTCTAGAGGCCATGAAGGGTAAGTGCGCGGCGTCTGAGAGCCAGCTAGCGCCTCTGAGAAAGAATCCTGCCAGCCGGCGCCCCTCTGCTAATTCCATGGCTGTTGGGGTGGGGAGCCACAGACCCCGGCCTCCACGCGCGGGTACCCAGCGCTGCCCCCGCCGTTCCTCCCCACCCTGCCATCACTGCTCCCTGCTCTCTACCCTCCAGGACCCCGAGAGGAGCTTGTCTACCTGCCCTGTATTTACCGAAATACGGGCATTGAAGCCCCGGACTATCTGGCCACCGTGGATGTTGATCCCAAGTCTCCCCACTATAGCCAGGTGAGGCAGGGCGACCCTTTCCCCAGCTCCGGCCAGGAGCTGCAGTTTTTCCAGCCTGGTCTTTCTTCACCCTCTCTGGTAGGTAAGGTTGTGCAGGCTGTTCACTGCACAAGGCGGCCCCTGCAGGACGACTGCAGGGCTGAAACCCAACCTGTGCTCCGCTGCCAAGCCGCTGAGCATCCGGGGGGAGGGGGGCACGCCTAGTCCGAACGCGCACCGAGGCACTGTCTGGATGAGCACCACCCCATGTCCACTCATCCCAGGTCATCCATCGGCTGCCCATGCCCAACCTGAAGGACGAGCTGCATCACTCGGGGTGGAACACCTGCAGCAGCTGCTTCGGCGACAGCACCAAGACGCGCACCAAGCTGGTGCTGCCCAGCCTCATCTCCTCCCGCATCTACGTGGTGGACGTGGCCTCCGAGCCCCGGGCCCCGAAGCTGCACAAGGCATGTTCTCTGCCCTTGCCTGCCCAGAAACTAATGTACCTGCCACCCGGAGCAGCCTATTCTGGGCAGGAAACCACCCCTAAGCCAACTGCCACCAGTTCTCACCCAGGATCTGGGCTCAGCAGCAGGGGAGGGAGGTTAGACTTCAAAGGAGGGTTACCTAGGATTGCAGAGTTGTCACCAACCATGGGGCACGGGAGCGCAGAGAGGAACTTTCTTGTTTTTATCCCGAGTGGGAGAACGCTTTGCTTCTGGAGAACTCATTGAGGCCAAGTGGATTACAACTTACAGCAACCCTATAGGAGAGAGCAGAACTGACCCATAGGGTTTCCAAGGCTGTAGTTGTTACGGAAACTTACTGCCACATCTTTTTCCCTCGGAGGCTGGTAGGTTCCAACTGCAGACCTCTCAGTTAGCAGCCATGTGCTTAGCCACTGCACTACCAGAGCTCCTAGAGAGGGAGAAGGAGCCATTTTTTCCCACCCAGTTATGAGCTCATGGCTTCCCTTAGGCTGGAGCCTCCAATCCTTCTTCCTCTCAACACTTATTGATTACCCACTGTCTGCCAGGCACCCACTGTGCTGGACACTGGTAATACAAAGCTGACAGTGGCAGCTGGCATTGTCCCAGCCTGGGAGGAGCTTATGGTCCCACAGAGCTGAGGGTGCCTTCAGGACAAAGGAGAGAAGTCAATGATTTATTAACAATTTCTCTGATTTCCCCTGTTGCTCTGCAGAAGTTACCAGAGTCACTCTCTGCCACATTCCTGTAGGGAGAGTTGTGTCCATGTTTTGAAGGAAAAGAGGATGAAGTCAGCAGAAAGAAGTAGGGGAGTAGAGGGGTAGGGAGTGGGGACTTCTGGCCCTGTAAGATTCTGACGCCGTTCCTTGCCCCTCTCCAGATCATCGAGCCCAAGGACATCCATGCCAAGTGTGGTCTGGGCTACCTCCATACTAGCCACTGTCTGGCCAGCGGGGAGGTGATGATCAGCTCCCTGGGAGACCCAAATGGCAATGCCAAAGGTACACGTGGCCACTGTGGGCACATCTGTGCTCATGAATACTGTCTGTGGGGGGACCAGACTCAAAGTGGGGAAAGGGATAAAATGACCTCTCAGGGACAGCCAATGGCCTGGGTCCCAAACAATATTTAAAATGTAATCAAGTAACTTCAGTTGTTTCAAGTATTTGTTTTTTTTTAATTAATTTTTATTGTGCTTTAAGTGAAAGTTTACAAATCAAGTCAGTCTCTCATATAAAAATTTATATGCTCCATATGCGATACACTCCTAATTGCTCTCCCCCTAATGAGACAGCACACTCCTTCTCTCCACTGTCTCTCCTCGTGTCCATTTGGCCAGCTTCTGGCCCCCTCTGCCCTCTCATCTCCCCTCCAGACCGGAGATGCCAACATAGTCTCATGTGTCTACTTGATCCAAGAAACTCGTTCTTTACCAGTATCATTTTCCATCCCATAGTCCAGTCCAATCCCTGTCTAAAGAGTTGGTTTGGGGGCTGGTTCCTGTCTTGGGCTAACAGAAGGTCTGGGGACCATGACCTCTGGGGTCCTTCTAGTCTCAGTCTGACCATTAAGTCTGGTCTTTTTATGAGAATTTGGGGTCTGCATCCCACTGCTCTCCTGCTCCCTCAGGGGTTCTCTGTTGTGTTCCCTGTCAGGGCAGTCATCGGTCGTGGCCAGGCACCATCTAGTTCTTCTGGTCTCAGGATGATGGAGCCTCTGGTTTATGTGGCCCTTTCTGTCTCTTGGGCTCATAATTACCTTGTGTCTTTGATGTTCTTCATTCTTCCTTGCTCCAGGTGGGTTGACACCAATTGATGTATCTTAGATGGCCGCTTGCTAGTGTTTAAGACCCAGACGCCACTCTCCAAAGTGGGATGCAGAATGTTTTCTTAATAGATTTTATTATGCCAATTGACTTAGATGTCCCCCAAAACCATGGTCCCCAAACCCCCTGTTTCAAGTATGTTTATGTAGGTGAACTTGACTGATGAATTCAGTTAAAAGTTATAGTCAGAGCAGTCTGCCATGGGGAACGTGGGCACAGATATGGCCCCAGAAAGCACATACATTTAATATTAGCCTTTTCAAATTTATGAGCACATCTCACATTCCCTGGGGTTCTTAATCTTCACTTTTGCTATCTCATTTATGGTATGATCAGAGCTGACACTTACAAAATGTCTACTATGTGCTGACACAACCTTCGAGGTAGATGCTGATTTAGAGATAAGAAGGTTGGGGTGCAGATTGGTTAAGAAACTTACCCAAAGTCACACAGCTAATAAATCACAGAGCTAGAACTCAAATCCAGCAATCTGGCTCCAGAGCCTATGTCCCAGTCACCACACACCTCTCTCGGAGCCTTATCTATTTCATCAGACTCCTCCATCCAAGAGCTTGGGGTGGGACATCAGTTAAAGTCATCCAGCTAAGATTCCTGCATAGTCCCATTCGACTGCACCCTTTGTCCAGGTGATGGGAGGAGGTTGACATTCCTAGATTTAATAACGCTTAAGAATCAGCGTTCAGTTGTATTTGCAGGTGTCAAAATGCCACAACATACCCCGTAAGGGACAACATATTGGGCACTGATGTTGAATTACAATTAAATATGTCTGTTCTATTAAAAAAAAAAAATGTGGTGAGCAAAATGGAGCTTAGACTGAGAGCAATGCCATGCTGAAAGTGGGAGACTAGGTAAGAGAACGGCAGAGTGTTGGGTCTCAGGGAAGGATGAAGGTGATGGGAGGCAGGAACATCAGAGTAAGAACCCCCACTTCCCATCCAGCCACCTCTGGGTGGGACCTTTTGGACACCTGAATTTAAGGTGTCCTCATGGCTATGCTTACGGGTGGGGGTGGGTGGGAGTAGTGCCTCTATTCTTCCCCCTGCCATCTTACTCTCTGCCCTGCTTAGGGGGTTTCGTGCTGCTGGATGGAGAGACATTTGAGGTGAAGGGGACGTGGGAGAAGCCTGGGGGTGCTGCACCGATGGGCTATGACTTCTGGTACCAGCCTCGACACAATGTCATGATCAGCACCGAATGGGCGGCTCCCAATGTCCTGTTGGACGGCTTCAACCCTGCTGATGTGGAGGCTGGTGAGAATCCGCCTGGGGGCCAAGCAGGAGCCTTGGGCCCACGCCCCTGCTTGCTTCTCCTAAGCCCCACCTCCAGCCCTCTGACTTCTCTCATGTGGACCCCAAACTCCTGGGGTGAGGGTATTGGGTGTGCGGAATGCTCTGGCCTGCTCAAACATCTTTCTGATCCCCCCAACCTATCTTCAACCTTCTGCTCTGGTCTGTGCCCCTGCCTTTGCCAATGCCATCCCCCTCCCAGATCCTGAGCTCCTCTTCCGCCCACACCCCACCCCAGGGCTGTATGGGAGCCACTTACACGTGTGGGACTGGCAGCGCCATGAGATTGTGCAGACCCTGCCACTGCAGGATGGGCTCATCCCCCTGGAGATCCGCTTCCTGCACAACCCGGACGCTACCCAGGGCTTTGTGGGCTGTGCTCTCAGCACCAACATCCAGCGCTTCTACAAGAATGAGGTGATATGTGCCCTCTGGCCTTCCCCTTCTTGCAGTCCTCTCTGCACCTCTGGCCAAACTTTTGTAAAGAAACAGGGTGCTGCCTCCCCTTTCCCTAGGAGGGGCCCAGGCCACCTTTTCCCGGCTCCACCAGCCCAGGCTTCTCCAGGACAAAAAATGAGGCCACAGGTCCTGCCCCTCTTCTCCCAGTCCCAGGCCAATTTCCACCTGACCCCTAACTATATAATCGTTCAAAAAATATTTAGTGAGCTTCTACTATACATTGGACCCTGTGCAAGGTACTGGGCATACAGTAGTGAAGAAGATACAACCCTTGTGTTAAGGGGCTTGCCTAGGAGTTATACCCTAGTGGCAAGAAGACCCCGTATCTGCTGTCTCCCTTCCCAGATTTTGGGGAGATCCAGATCTAACCCCCCACCCCCCAACTTGGCAAGCTCACCTCTCTGCCTCCTAACACCACCCTTAACCTCTCAATGTAGGGAGGTACTTGGTCCATAGAGAAGGTGATCCAAGTGGCCCCCAAGAAAGTGAAGGGCTGGATGCTGCCCGAAATGCCAGGTGAGTACCCAGGGAAGAGTGGGAATTAAAAGGTCAATCCTTGGCCTGGGGAACAAGAGTCCTTAAGGCCTCTGAACACCTCCACCCCCAGGCCTGATCACCGACATCCTGCTCTCCCTGGATGACCGCTTCCTGTACTTCAGCAACTGGCTACACGGGGATCTGCGGCAGTATGACATCTCTGACCCGAAGAAGCCTCGCCTTGCGGGACAGGTGGGGCCTTAGCAGGATGGGGAGGAAGGAGGTCAAGAGTCTGGGGATGGGGTGGAGGGGACAAAGTGTCTGGGGCATAATAAGGGAGGTACAGGAAAAGCAAAAGAGGGTGCCAAGGGATGGAGCAGGCCCAGGAGGCTGGGGGCTATGGCTAGCCGTGGGGAACCTGTCTGAAAGGAGCGAGGGGGATGAGGCAAGCTGCTTTTCCTGCAATGTGAACACCTCCCACCACCGTCCTCCTGTATCCCCTGCATCTCCAACCCAGCTGTTTCTGGGTGGCAGTATTGTTAAGGGAGGCCCCGTGCAAGTGCTGGAGGACCAGGAGCTGGAATCTCAGCCAGAGCCCCTGGTGGTCAAGGTGAGGCCTTCTCCTACTCATACCCAACCTTGTATCCTTGCTTGAGGGGTATGTGGGGGAGGGGGTTGGGCAGGGTCTGAGCACGCTGTTGGGTAGGAGTAGTGCCTGTGATCCTTCCTAGGGCCTGTGATCCCTCCTAGGGATCTGTGTGTTACCCTGGGGTTTGCCCCTGGTTTTCCCAAGGGGAAGCATGTGGCTGGAGGCCCTCAGATGATCCAGCTTAGCCTAGATGGGAAGCGTCTCTACGTCACCACATCACTGTACAGTGCCTGGGACAAGCAGTTTTACCCTGATCTCATCAGGTGAGAAGAAGACAATCTAGACTCCCCTCCCCAGTCCTACTCTCTCAGAGGTGTCATTTGGTTTTCTGAAGGCTCCTCGGAAGGCCCACCAGCCCACCACATAGACAGAGCCCCAGACCCTGCTTCCTCCTCAGGAGCCCACTCTTGCACTCAGAATCTTGAGGGAAGAGGGCGGCCACTCTGACTTCTCTCTTACCCCCTCCTCCTTGTCCACCAGGGAAGGCTCCGTGATGCTGCAAATCGATGTAAACACAGAACAGGGAGGCCTGAAATTGAACCCCAACTTCCTGGTGGACTTTGGGAAGGAGCCTCATGGCCCAGCCTTGGCCCATGAGCTCCGCTACCCTGGGGGAGACTGCAGCTCTGACATCTGGATCTGAAGTCTACCCCTCATTGCCTGTCACACGTTCTGAGCCTTTACTTCCAGGTCTCTGCGGGGACCTGGCCTCACTCTGCTCTCTCTTAGCCCCCAACTCTTCATAGCTTGTTCCAGCAAAGCCAAGCTGAGGTTGTTTTAGCATATTGAGAAGTGTCTGCTTTTACCAACCCCTGTTGTGTGTTGCTCACTGCACAGTGTCATTCACATGAGCTTTGGAAGCACTAAGAAATAAACAGTGAACCTGGGCCTCCGATCCTCTGGCTTTGGGGATATGGGGCCTGTTACTCCACTTCTGCTGGCCCTTTGTGTCTTGCATGGGAAAGGGCTGAGGAGGGCTCCAGGGAGGTTGTGGTAACTAGTTCCCGACAGTGATTACAACATGATGGTAATGATGCCAAACTTCACTTTTATGGCCAAATGTACCCTGAAGGCTTTTCTTTTCAAAAAGCTAGGTCAGCTTGAAAACATTATGCTGGGTGAAATAAATCAATCACAAAGAGACAAATATTATATGATTCCACTTTATATGAAATATCTAGGATAGGCAAGTGTATGGAGACCAAAGTTGACTAGTGGTTACCAGGGGTAGGTGGGAAGGAGGGGAAAGAGGTACTTTTAACTTAGGGGACACTGAGCTGTTAAGGGTGACGGGAAAAATTGAAATGGATAATGGTGATGGTTGAACAACGTAATAAACATAACTAATGTCACTGAATTGTACACATGAAGGATGTTGAAAAGGCAAATGATTTTGTTGTGTACATATTTACCACCAAAAACAAAGAATCAGTAGAGGATTCTTCCACTGCATTGCAAAACATACAATTGAATTGTTCTATAAACAATAGTAAATAAAGCCTATCATATTTTTTAAAAAAAAGAAACTAGTTTGGTGGTCACCAGGAGACCTGAGGAGGGGGAATATCAATCAATGTTTTTAAACTTTTTTTAAGACTCATGCTACCTTTGATAAACATAAATCTCACCCACCACTCTTAGGAGAATGTAATGTGTCCCCTCCTACACAGGAGACACCCTGAACCCCAATGTAGATAGTGTAACCTATTTCCACTGCTGGTGAGACTACTGGGGGAACATCCTGTTGTTGGAAGGTTAGGTGTGTCACCTCCTATCTGGAATACAGGAACATGACCATGTGGAGGGCTGGGAACACCCAGGTGGGCCAAGGTGGCACTCTTGTCTCCTCCCCTGGATGGTGTTTTAGAACCTTGCCCAAATCAGAGATTTCTCCCTTCTCTGTGTCAGGTCTCTAATTCTTTATAAAAGGAACAAGATGGAGTCTCAAGAACCTAAGAGAAAGCAGCCAAGTCATAATTCTATTGACTCATTTATTCTCTACCCAAGACAATACCAAGCAATATTCGGGTATCTTCCTGTACTGTTTTCAGTCTTTTGCAGTGGTGTTTTTTGTTCAAAACATTAGAGCAATATAGGCCCCCTGAGATGGCCTGGCCACCCCAAGAATGTACCACACTTTCTTTCCATTTGAGGTCTTTAAACATGCTGCCACCTCAGCTTGAGTCTGGATCCACTTCCCCTGCCTTACTTGCCATCTGGGCCAGGGTATCATGTCCTCTGGAAAGCCTCCTTCCCTGACCCCTCCAGGTTAGGGGCGCTTCTTAATGCCCACAAGTCTCCTACACTTATCCTTATCATAAATACACGTCACATTGAATTGAAACCCTTCATTTATTCCCAGCCTCCAGCTTGGATAATAGCACATAGTACAGTTTAATGAATAAATGAATATAAAGGAGGTGCTCAGGATGATTAAGGAGTTACAGAGAGTCTTGGAATTTACCAGGTCTTACCAGAAGTTCCTTTCTTAGGTCTCTGCCCTGTACTCTTCAGTAACCAAACTTCTTCAGAAAGAGAAAGGATCATACAACTCTACATCTTTTCTGCATACGTCTAAAAGGTTACAATTCTATTCAACAAGAGGAACCTGAAGCACTTGTCATGCCAGAAAGCAAGGAAACTACTGAAGGCTACTGGGATCGTGTCTAAAGGACACGTGATGTATCTGGCAAAGGATTTGTATCTAGATGTCCTGGACTGAATTCTGTCTCCCAAAAACATGTCTACTTGGCTAGGCCATGATTCTCAGTATTGTGGGATTGTCCACCATTTTTGTGGGATTGTCCACCATTTTGTCATCTGATGTGATTTTCCTATGTGTTGTAAATCCTCTATGATGTTAATGAGGCAGTATAAGAGGCAGTTATGTTAATGAGGCAGGAGTCAAATCTACAAGATTAGGTTGTGTCTTAAATTAATCTCTTTTGAGATAAAAAAGAGAGAAGTGAGCAGAAAGACAATGGGGATCTCATACAACCAAGAAAGTAGAGCCAGGAGCACACATCCTTTGGATGCAGGGTCCCTGCTCTGAGAAGCTCCTAGTCCAGGGAAAGACTGAAGACAAGGACCTTCCTTCAGAGCTGACAGAGAGAGAAAGCCTTCCTCCGGAGCCGATGCCCTGAATTTATGTTTCTAGCCTACTAGACTGTAAGAGAATACACTTCTGTTTGTTGAAGCCATCTACTGTGGTATTTCTGTTAGAGCACCACTAGACTAACTAAGACACTTCTAAGACACTAGAATGTATTAAAAACTCTCAAACTCAACAATGAAAAAAACAAACAATCCAATTAGAAAATGGGCAAAAAACATGAACAATCATTTCACCAAAGAGGATATACAGATGAGAAATAAGCACATGAAAAGGTGTATAACATTTTAGCCATTAAGAACTGCAAATTAAAACCATAATGTGATATTACTACGCACCTATCAGGATGGCTAAAAAAAAAAATTGTTAACGTCAAATGTTGGTAAGAACGCAGAGAAAATGTATCATTCATACATTGCTGATAAGAAGGTAAAGCAGTACAGCCATTTAGAGAATAGATTGGCAGTTTCTTATAAAACTAAACATACACTTATCATAAAACCCAGCAATTGCATTCTGGGGCATTTATCCTAGAGAAATGAAAACTTATGCTCACACAAAAACATGTTTATGGATCTTCATAGCAGCTTTATTCATAATAGCTAAAAATTGGAAGTAACTCAGATGTCCTTCAGTGGGTGAATGGTTAAACAAACTGTGGTATATCCATACCATGGAATACTATTTAGTAATAAAAAGAATGAACTATTAATATACTCAACAACTTGGATAGATCTTAAAAGAATTATACTGAGTGGGAAAAAGCCAATCTCAATGGTTGCATATGGTAAGATTCCCTTTACATAATATTCTTGAAGTGACAAAATTATAGAATTGGAGAAAAGTTAGTGGTTGCTAAGAGACATGGGAGTGGAAGAGAGGTGGGTGTGGCTATAAAAGGATGGCAAAAGCAATTCTAGTGGTGATGAAACTGTTCTATATCTTTGACTATGGTGGTGGTTACACATATCTACAATATGATAAAATTGTCCAGAACTAAATACACATACACACATATAAGTGTATATAAAACTGGTGAAATCTGAATGTTTTGTGGGTTATAGCAAAGTCAATTTCCTGGTTGCGATATTGACTATAGTTATGGGATATGTACCAGAGAGGGAAACTGAATGAAGGGTACATGAGATCTCTGTATTATTTCTTGCAACTGCTTGTAAATCTATAATTATCTCAAAATACATAATTTAATTAAAAAAATAAGTAACACAGGAATCAACTTGAAGAAACTTCTACTGGCCAAAGATGGAACAACTTGAGTATCAAAAAGAACAGTAATGCATCGATAAAGAGCAGTGAGGAATCTGTGAAACATTTCATAACATGGAGGAACCTGGAAGGCGTTATGCTGAGTGAAATTAGTCAGTTGAAAAAGGACAAATATTGTATAAGACCACTATTATAAGAACTTGAGAAATAGTTTAAACTGAAAAGAAAACAGTCTTTTGTGGTTACGAGAAGGGGAGGGAGGAAGGGTGGGAGAGGGGTATTCACTAATTAGATAGTAGATAAGAACTATTTTAGGTGAAGGGAAAGACAGCACACAATACGGGGAGGTCAGCACAATTGGACTAAACCAAAAGCAAAGAAGTTTCCTGAATAAACTGAATGCTTCGAAGGGCAGCGTAGCAGGGGCAGGGGTCTGGGGACCATGGTTTCAGGGGACATCTAAGTCAGTTGGCATAATAAAATCTGTTAAGAAAACATTCTGCATCCCACTTTGAAGAGTGTCGTCTGGGGTCTTAAACGCTAGCAAGCAGCCATCTAAGAAGCATCCCTTGGTCTCAACCCACCTGGATCAAAGGAAAATGAAGAACACCAAGGACATAAGGTGATTACAAGCCCAAGAGACAGAGAGGGCCACATGAACCAGTGACTACATCATCCTGAGACGAGAAGAACTAGATGGTGCCTGGCTACAACCTATGACTGCCCTGACAGGGAACACAACAGAGAACCCCTGAGGGGGCAGGAGAGCAGTGGGATGCAGACCCCAAGTTCTCATAAGACCAGACTTAAATGGTCTGACTGAGACTAGAAGGACCCTGGTGGTCATGGCCCCCAGACCTTCTGTTGGCCCAGGACAGGAACCATTCCCGAAGGCAACTCTTCAGACATGGATTGGACTGGACAATGGTTTGGAGAGGGATGCTGGTGAGGAGGGAGCTTCTTGGATCAGGTGGACACTTGAGACTATGTTGGCATCTCCTGCCTGGAGGGGAGATGAGAGGGTGGAGGGGGTTAGAAGCTGGCAAAATGGACACAAAAAGAGAGAGTGGAGGGAGAAAGCAGGCTGTCTCATTAGGGGAAGAGTAATTGGGAGTGTGTAGCAAGGTGTATATGGGTTTTTGTGTGAGAGACTGGCTTGATTTGTAAACTTTCACTTAAAGCACAATAAAAATTATTTAAAAAAAAAAGAAAGAACAGTAACTGCAATGGATTGAAATACATCAAATAGATCAAAATATATAAGTTCATAATAACACACACACACACATACAAAAAAGCAAAACTATTATTGATCATATTTAAAAGATGCTAAGGAACCATATCCTTACTCTGAAAACTTGAAAATGAACGGAAAGAATCAGGTATTTATCTTGCTTTCCTGAGGAACTCACCTTATGATAACCAAATAGTTGATGAGAAAAAGTTCTTTATAGAATTCCAGATAGTTATTTCAGAAGGAATAATAGAATTAGACTAGCAGGAAATTTTAATCTCTAATGAAAAATGGATCTAGGTAATGATCACCAACGGATTCTAAAGCCACTGAATAAGAGACTGACATGGAATTTTATAATGGATCCATCAGGCTGACAAATCCTAGCCAGTAATCAATCTCTACATTACAAACAGAGAGACTACCAGACATTATGTGCCTACTAGTCAGGGCCCTGATGGCAAAGTGGTTAAGTGTTTGGCTGCTAACCGAAAGGTCGGCAGTTCCAGTTCAAATCACCAGCCACTCCTTGGAAACCCTATGGGACAGTACTACTCTGTCCTATAGGGTTGCTATGAGTCAGAATCAACTCGATGGCCACGGGTTTGGGTGTTTTTTAATGTGATATAGTAGGAAGAACACAGCCTGCCCTATGACGTTTTCTTGTCAGAAAATCAAACTGAACCTGATCAAGCCTCCAGACCTAACAATCAGTGTACAGGAAATATGGGAGACAGAAGAACAAGTTTTAAAACAGTTTAGAAATGTAATATTAAAAATCCAGAATGTGGTGAAGTCTACAGAGCAAAGGACCTGTTTCCTTCAACAAATAATTTGCAAGACAGAGAAGACAGCACCTGCAGATTTGAAAGATTTAGGAAACACATCAACTAAATGCAATGTGTGGTGTTGATCCTGCTTGCTGCGCCAAACTGTCAAGCCAAAGTTCATGGTCGCCAGAAAAAAAACATGATTTACACACAGGCACTGGTTGGAACAGTACTTTACTCACGTAGAGAAGAGACACAGCAAAATCAATTTCAATAAAGGGCACTGGTCCCTCTTGGCCAGCTGGTCAGTCTCCACAGCTGATGCAAGGCTAGTGTTCTACACACTTCCCTTTCGTGCTGCCATTGAAGTATCCCATTCCCTCTGCACTGGGAATAGACACAGAAATGGAGTTGGCCAGGTGCCGTATAACACATACACATGGACAGGGTACAGAGAAAGTTTACTGTATACCCAGAACAGACAGGGAGGCTCCCAATAAAGAGAAGAGTCTGGGACAGAGGGAGAGAGGATCAGTTCCCAGCCTCCATTATCAGAGAATGTTCCAGGCCCAAGGCTTCTGATTAGGCTGCCCAGGTGAGAGATGCAGGGGCCATGTCAGACAATCCTCCCAGCATGTGTGCCTTGTTGATCCTAATTTGAATATACCAGTGGGAAAAAAAAATTTTTTTTTTAGGATATTGGGGAAATTTGAACACTGATTGAATGTTTGATAATACTTAGGCATTGTTTTTTAACATTTTAGGTATGGTAGTGGCATTGAGGTTATGTTAAAAAAAAAAAAAGAGTATCTTTTACTCGAACTGAAGTATTTACAGATGAAATGATAGAATGAGTCCCTGCATTAAAATAGTCTAGATGGGTGAACTGGAGAGCAGGGAAGGTAGAGTTAAAATAAGATTGATCAAGTGTTGATAATTGTTCAAGCAAGATGATGGGTATGCATACCTGGGGGGTTATCATGCTATTCTACCTCATTTTATATGTTTGAAATATTGTTATAATAAAAACTTTTTTAAACCCCTATTTACATTCATTGTGATCCTGATCTCTTCTCACTATAACCCTACATCATTGAAACACACTCCAAAAACAAAAGAGACCCTCCTGTCACAGACAACTCAGGCACCAGGAATCAGTGACCCAATCATCACCAAAAAACAAAAAGAACCCATTGCTGTCAAGTTGATTCCAACTCATAGCAACCCTATAGGACAGAGTAGAACTACACCATAGGGTTTCCAAGGAGCAGCTGGTGGATTCGAACTGCCGACCTTTTGGTTAGCAGCCAAGCTCTTAACCACTATGCCACCAAGGCTCCCAATCATCACAACACCTGTTAAACCCACCCTGACAAGATCTCTCTCTGCTATATTCATGAAGATTCTACCCCACTTCCTAGTACCAGGCTAAAAAAATGAGCAAAAATAGCAAAGGTGACTGTGTCACTGGAAAAGTCTAGCCTACCACCTATGATCTTTTGCCAGCACCATGGCCAGCTCCACAAGTTGGTTCACTAGGCCATCTAGAAGGTTCTGGAGTTTGCCAAGCTCAGGGAAACCCTCAGAGAAGATGTAGTACCTTTCCTTAAAAAGATAGAAATACCATACGATTCAGCTATACCCCTCCTAGAAAAATAAGAACCATTACAAGAATAGACATATGCACACCCATGTTCATTGCAGCATTATTCAAAATAGCAAAAAGATGGAAACAACCCAAGTTCTCATCAACAGATGAATGGATAAACAAACTATGGTACACACACATAATGGAATACCACACAACAATAAAGAACAATGATGAATCTGTGAAACATCTCACAACACGAATGAGTCTGGAGGGCACCATGCTGACTGAAATAAGTCAGTCACAAAAAGACAAATACTGTTATGAGACCACTATCATAAAAACTCATGAAAGGCTGACTCACAGAAAGAAACAACCTTTGATGATTATGAGGGAGGGGAGGGGTGGGGATAGAAAAACACTAAATAGACAGTAGATAAATGATAACTTTGGTGAAGGGTAAGACAGTACACAATTCTGGGGAAGTCAGCACAACCTGATCAAAGCAATGTCATGGAAACTTCCAAGACACATCCAAACTCCCCGAGGGACCAAATAACTAAGCAGAGGGCTGTGGGAACCGTGGTCTTGGGGGACATCTAGCTCAATCAGCGTAATGTAATTTACAAAGAAAATGTTCTACATCCTGCTTTAGTGAGAAGCTTCTGAGGTCTTAAAAGCTTGTGAGCAGCCATCTCACAAGATATTCCAGTGGTCCCACCCCATCTGGAACAAGGCAGAATGAAGAAAACCAAAGACATAAGGGAAAGATTAGTGCATAGGACTAATGGACCACAACTACCACACCCCCCCCACCAGACTGAGTCCAGCGCAACTAGATGGTGCCCAGCTTCTGTGTTTTACCTTCACTGGGTTTCTGAATTTCATCCATGTGGATGTTTGTAGCTATAGCATGTTCATTTCCACTGCTCTGTAACATTCCATCATATTAACATACACAATTTATTATTCTACTGTTGATGGATGTTTGAGTTGCTTCCAGTTTTTTGCTAATGTAAGTAGTGAGAGTATAAACACCACTGCCTGTGTCTTCAGGGCATATATCTGGGAGTAGAATTGTCAAATCCTAAGATATGCACATATTCAACTTCACCAAGTAATACCAAATGATTTTCCAAAATGGTTACACCAAATTACACTCCCACTTACAGTGATCCCATCCCTCAATATTGCCAGGCTTTAAATGTTTGCCAATCCAGTGGATGTGAAATGGTATCTTATTGTGGTTTCATTTGCATTTCCCTGATTACTACAGAGACCAAACAACTTTTCATTGTTTATAGCCATTTCTGCTTCTTTTATAAAATTCCTGTTCATGTCTTCTACCTGTTTTTCTACTTGGCTGTTTATCTTTTTATTTGTAGGAGAACTTTATAAATTCCAGATAACAATCCTTTGTTAGTTACATGTCTTGAAAATATTTTTTCCCAATTTGTAGTTTGTCTTTTTACTCTTTTTAAAGTAGTATATAAAATTTAAAATAAAGTTTTTAATATTAACTTATCTAAAAATTATCAATCTTTTCCTTTACGGTTCGCATTTTTGTGTTTGTTTAAAAAATCCACGGTCAGGGGATCCAGACTTTCTGGAGCCACTGAGGCCAGATGAACCCCTGAAACTATTTCCCTGAGATAATCTTTAAACTTGAAACCAAAAATATACCCTGAAGCCTTCTTTAAGCCAAGCAATAAGAAACCCATTGCCATCGAGTCAATTCTGATTCATAGCAACCCTATAGGACAGAGTAGAACTAACCTATACTATTTCCAAAGAGCACCTGGTGGATTTGAACTGCCAACTTTTTGGTTAGCAGCCAGAGCTCTTAACCACTACGCCACCAGTTTCCAACCAAACAATAAAAACCAAAAAAACAAACCTAGTGCAGTCGAGTTGATTCCGACTCATAGTGATCCCATAAGACAGAGTAGAACTGCCCCATAGAGTTTCCAAGGAGCGCCTGGCGGATTCCAACCACCGACCCTTTGGTTAGCACCCATAGCACTTAACCACTACACCACCAGGGTTTCCAAGTTTAGCTTAATTAGTAAAGAATGTCTGCCTTAAGCATTGTGCTCTTTTAAAGCTCTATCTTTGTTGTGTTGTTGTGTGCTATCAAGTCCATTCTGACTCAAAGTGACACTATGTGACAGAGTAGAACTGCCCCATATGTAGGATTTACTAGGCTCTAACTTTTTTACTGGAAACAGATCATCTGGTTTTCTTTCCCACAGAGCAGCTGGTGGGTTCAAACCACCTATCTTTTGGTTGGCAGCCAAGCATTTAACCATTCCACCACCAGGGTTCCTGTATAGGATCAAATTGACTACAGCAACTTGAAAGTTTAGATAGGAAGCTGAGAGGGCAGTGAGTCATGTTAATGGGCGGGGGGGGGGGGGGGAATCATTCAGAAAAGGAGGGTGAGAACAATTGCACAGCTTGAAGAATGCAATCAATGTCAATGAATTGTACATGCAGAAATTATTGAATTGGTGTATGTTGAAAACATACAGCAACAACAAAAAAAGATAAATCCATGATCAGAAACGTATTTTTTTCTGTATGAATAACCAATTGTCCCAACATCATTTATTGATAAGCGTATCTATTTTCTGTTGATTTGCGATGTTGATTGTCATAAATCAATTTTCCATATATGTAAGGGTTTATTTCTGGGATCCCTATTTTGTTTCATTAGTTAATTTGTTCCTGCAACTAATACAAAAAAACATTGCTTTAATTACAAAGCTTTATAAAAACCCTTAATAACTGGAATGGCAAGTTCTCCCACTCTAGTTTAGCTGTGAGGATATCTTGTTTATTCTTGGCCCTTTGTTGTTCCATTATCAATCTTAGCTTCAGGTTTTAAGTTCCACAAACTAAAAAAAAAAAAAAAGCTTGTTGAGATTTTGACTTGAATTGTATTGATTCTAAATTCAGATATCCTAGATCCAGATCCTGGCTCCATCACCTACTAACTGTGTAGCCTTGGTCAGATTATTAACCTCTCAATGTCTCAGTCAGTCACCTCATCTGTAAAATGGGGATACTAATAGGACCTCTACTTCTGTGAGCGTAACATAAGATGTTTAGCATTTAGTGGAGTCCCTGGGTGGTGCAAACAGTTAACACACTTGGCTGCTAACCAAAAGGTTGGAGGTTCTAGTCCACTCAAAGGCGCCTTGGAAGAAAGGTCTAGTGATCTATTTCAGAAACATCAACCATTGAAAACCTGGTGGAGCACAGTTCTACTCTGACACACATGGGGTCACCATGAGTCAGAATTAACTCCATAACAACTGGCTTGGTGGTTTTTTATTTGTTTAGCATTTCGTATGGTATGGGGCTGTTCTACTCTGCCCTATAGGGCTGCTATGAGTTAGAATCGCCTCAGTGGCAAAGAGTTTGGTTTTGGTTTTTTTATGGTTCCTGGCACACAGTAAACACCATATAAATTTTAGCTGTTACTAGAAAACCTTCTTACCAGCATATCCTTATTCCTCCAACTCCATGAGCCCCTCAGTACCCATAGAAGCTGGTAGTAGGTATATGGGGGCTGTAGAGGGCAATGGTGATGAGATCAGACTGTACTGCTGTCCTCTTTACAAAAGCATCGTGCCTGTCCCGACCAAAGGAGAATGATGAAAACCAAAGACACAAGGAAAAGATTAGTCCAAAGGACTAATGGACCACATGAACCACAGCCTCCACCAGCCTGAGCCCAGAAGAACTAGATGATGCCCAGTTACCACCACCAACTACTCTGACAGGGATACAATAGAGGGTTCCAGACAGAGCGGGAGAAAAATGTAGAATAAAATTCAAATTTACAAAAAAAAAAAAAAAAAGATCGGACTTACTGGTCTGACAGAGACTGGAGGAACCCCTGAACTGGGCACCCTGCTAACTCAGAACTAAAGGCACTCCCCTTTGGTGAAGGGTAACACAGTACACAATACTGGGGAAGCCAGCACAACTTATACAAGGCAAAGTCACGGAAGCTCCATAGAGAGACACATCCAAACTCCCTGAGGGACCAAATTGCCGGGCTGAGGGCAATGGGGACCATGGTCTTGGGGAATATCTAGCTCGACTGGCATAACATAGTTTATAAAGAAAATGTTCTATATTCTGCTTTGGTGAGTAGCATCTGGGGTCTTAAAAGCCTGTGGGCAGCCATCTAGGATATTCCACTGGTCTCACCCGGTTGGGAACAAGAAAGAACGAAGAAAACTAAAGGTACAAGGGAAAGATTAGTCCAAAGGACTAATAGACCACATCTGCCACAGCCTCCACCAGACTGAGTCCAGTAGAACTAGATGGTGCGTGGCTACCACCAATGACTGCTCTGACAGGGATCACAAGAAAGGGTCCCGGGTAGAGCTGGAGGAAAACACAGAACAAAATTCTAACTCAGAAAGAAAGACCAGACTTACTGGCCTGACAGAGACTAAAGAAACCCTGAGAGTATGGCCCCCAAACACCATTTCAGCTCAGGAATAAAGTCACTCCTGAGGTTCACCCTTCAGCCAAAAACTGAATAGGCCCATAAAAGAAATCGAGACTAAAAGGGCACACCAGCCCTGGGACAAGGACTAGAAGGCAGGAGCGGACAGGAAAGCTGATAATAGGGAACCCAAGGTTGAGAAGGTAGAGTGTTGACATGTCGTGGGGTTGTTAACTAATGTCATAAAACAATATATGTACTAACTGTTCAATGAGAAACTTCGTTCTGTAAGCCTTCATCTAAAGTACAACAAAAAATAAACAAAGGCACTCCCGAAGTCCACCTTTCTGCCAAATATTAGACAGGCTATAAAACAATAACACGGGGGAGGAATATGTTTCTTAGTTCAATCAACTATATGAAACCAAATCGGCAACACCTGCCCAAAAGCAAAGACAGAAGGCAGGAAGGGATGGGAAAACTGGACAAATGGACTCAGGGAACCCAGGGTGGAAAGGGGGAGAGTGTTGATGACACATTGTGAGGACTGCAAACAATGTCACAAACTAATTTGTGTATAATTTTTTAATGAAAAAACTAACTTTCACCAAAAGCACAGTAATTTTTTTTTTTTTTAAAGTACTAAGATGATAAGACTGGAGGCCATATTAGAAGTCAGGACTGCAAACATGGTTTTGGTTGTAATCAGGGGCAGATTGCAGCCCTGGTGGCACAGTAGTTAAAAGCTCGGTCGCTAACCAAAATGCTGGCAGTTCAAATCCACCAGCAGCTCCTTGGAAACCCTCACGGGCAGTTCTACTCTGTGTATACAGTCACTATGAGTAGGAATGGATTAGATGGCAATAGGTTTTTTTTTTTTTTTAGGGGTGGATTAACCAGTAAGCACAGAACAGGCTTGCATTGAGCAAGGTACACATAGGCTTAATGTATTTACTTGCTAATCTGTGGTAAGCGATTTCACATGGGCTTTTTTTCACCGTATCTTTGCTGTGGTGGGGGACAGGTGAAACTCCACTGCAGATTGGAGAGATGGCACAATTGGGTCTTTGCATACCTTGCTTATTGGGTAATTGGGCCCTGGATGTAAATACATCTGCTGTGCAAACAAAATATATCCACTCAAGAGGCTGCTAACCTGGAGTCTGTGACTTCTCTGAAATTAGACTCAAAATTTGGAGGTTGTGTGTACATATGTGCATTTTTCATGTCCATTGCTTTCACCTGATTTGCAAAGAGATTCCTGACCTAAAACAGTCTTAATTAACAGGGTTAAGAACCCACGATCTATCCAGTACAACATTCTCTAATGGTAAAACACTTGTGTGGGCATCCAGCACCCCCTGTGTGAGTTGGTCAAAATTCCAGTGTTCACAGATGGCAGAACAATGTGAATGTAAAAGTTTAGCAACTCCCTGGAAGGAAATAAAGTTCACACCGGAAACCAAAGCTTACTAAGGGGAAGGGGGGCGAGGGGGGAGCACTTCAGTTTAATGTGGTACAGCTGCTGAGGTTTTGGAGAACTCCATCAACGGGAAACAAGAGCCTGTGTCTGTAGGTTTGTTTGTGTTTGGATGCGTGTGTTTGGGAAAGGAGGGAGGAATGGTTCAACTTGTTTTTCATCAAATTGGGGTTGTATGAGCTTAGAGCAAACATCCATCACTCTAAAAAAAAAAAAAAAAACCAACCAAACTGTCATGGATTGAAATATGTTCCCCCAAAATATGTGTCAATTCAGTTAGGCCATGATTCCTATTATTGTGTGGTTGTCCTCCATTTTGTGATTTCCTATGTGTTATAAATCATAATCTCTGCATAAATCATAATCTCTGCCTGTGGTTGAAAAGGGTTAAGGTGGGATGTAACACTGTTGCTCAGGCTACATCCCTGATCCAGTGTAAAGGGAGTTTCCCTGGGGTGTGGCCTGCACTACCTTTTATTTTACAAGAGAGAAAAGGGAGGCAAGCAGACAGTTGGGGACTTCATGCCACCAAGAAAGACGCACCAGGAGCAATGCGCTTTAGACCCGGGGTTCCTGCTTGGAGAAGCTCCTAGTCCAGGGGAAGATTGATGAGAAGGACCTTCCTCCAGAGTCAATAGAGACAGAAAGCCTTTCCCTGGAGCTGACCCCTGAATTTGGACTTCGATTACTAGACTGTGAGAAAATAAATTTCTCTTTGTTAAAGCCATCCACTTGTGTTGTTACAGTCGTGCTAGGTGATTAAGACAAAAACCCACTGCGTGGAGTCCGTTCCTATTCATAGCCACCCTATAGGGACAGACTAGAACTGCCTCATAGGGTTTCTTTCCAAGCTGTCATCTTTAGGAAAGCAGACTGCCACATCTTTCTCCCGCAGAGCGACTGGCTGGTGCTTTAACCACTACGCCACCAGGGCTATTTAATCATTTATTGATGCTTTTCTTTCCGTAGTTCTGATCACCGAAGGCAAAATGGAAACACAGAAGGGGAGGGAAAAGAAAATAAAGCTCCAAAGGGAACCAAGCTCCAGGTCTTTCCTCCTGCGGTCCCTTTAAGAGAAGACTCTTGGGACAGGCAGTCCCAACCGACCCCAGTTTTAACCGAAACCTAACCCGGACTTCCCCTTCTTGACTCAAATAAGACCAATTTTGGATTTTCCCTCTCCTATTGACCAATCAGATTCTGTTGCCAGGCAGACTTTTGCTGCCGCTAGTGCGAGCCGGGCGCCTTCTGTCTCCGGGTGGCAGCAACGACCAATGATAGAGCAGGCTGCCCGTGTATCTAGGCAGATTGGGGCTGTTACAACCATTCAGAAAAAAGAAAATAAAGCAACGCACGAGCCCGCGGGGCCAGGACCGTGGGGCTGGGCTGGAGTGAAGGTGGCTACGAGGTAGTTTTTCTTTCTCCCTTACCTTTATTGTTGCTTGTGTTGGGAGGCGACTATTCAAAGGTAGGGAGGGGGCAATATGAGTTGGGAGGAGAGCAGAAAAAGATTTGGCCTGTATTTTCAACAGCTTTTTCGCCCATGTCCACGTGCCCCGAATCTGGGACCCATTCCCCCAACCGGGTTTCCTTCGCCCAGCCCGAGTTCCGCTACCCTGAGCCCCCCACTTGGCAGCAGCCGAGGATTGAAGGGAGGGGGAAGAGAGGGAGACGGGAGCGCGCCCGAGGATGGGATGTTGAGGGAGATGACGTAGGGGCCGGCGACGTGGGGAGGGGGAAGCAGCGGGGGAGAGCCGTGGCGAGGTTAAGTAATGAGAACTTGGGCCCAGGTTTCTTCAAGCCTGGAAGGGCGGAATTTGTTCGTATTATTTCTGACCTCCCAGGGAAATTCAATGGCGAGGGGTATAATAGAGAATTAGAGAACTTTGTTTTATGGTCGTTATCGTTGTTTGGGGGTGGGGTCAGAGGCAGAAATGTAGATTTCTTTCTAACGTGAATTCCCAATCCCCCTGTCTCTTCTTTACAGTTTTCCAGATTTAGGAGACTTTAGAAAGGTGGGGCAGTTAGAATGGAGATAGCAAAGATCTCTTTGGGTATATATGGGCCTGGATAAGTAATGGGATGGTTCTAATTTTTGGAGAAGGCAAGTGATGAGAAAAAGACCACCAGGGAAATTCAAAGCCTTTGTTTCTGTTTCTCGTCTTTCTGGGTGGAGAGTTGAGGCGTGCCCTGGGGTCGGGGCGGGGGGTGGGGGGGGGTGGGGGGGAGGGAAGGCCGGTGCGAATTCAGTCTTCATGCCCTGCCTCCTTTCAACTCTAGCCCTCATGCTGGGATGGCAGAAGATGAGCCTGATGCTAAGAGCCCAAAGACTGGGGGAAGGGCCCCCCCGGGTCATGCCGAGGCTGGCGAACCCACCACCCTTCTTCAGAGGCTCGGAGGCACCATTTCGTAAGTACTCATCACCATCTCCACATCTTGTTCCAGACCTAGGGGTAGATCCCTGTAGCGCTTCCTGTGCAGGTGAACTGCCTCTCCTGACCAAGTACATCTGACCAAGGGGAAATTTTTCCTTCATGGAAGCGATTCTTGAGCACCTGCTAGGAATTTCAGTCCTCTCCCCCTCCCTAACAATCAGATAAAGGGATGGGGAAAAACCTGTGTGTGATTGCCACGTTTCTCCTTTTCCCTACAGCAAGGCCGTGCAAAACAAAGTGGAGGGAATTCTGGTAAGTGTTTTGGGGAAGGGAGCAGTAGAGAGATGGAATTGGGGGATGAGGGTGGTGAGGGTAATACAGGGGATATGAAAGGTCAGTGTGGGAGAGGATAATTAGCTTTGACCTTGAACATCTCACTTTCTCTCTATATGATCTATTGTATGGAAGACCAGTACAGGTAAATCAGAGGTGATCCCCTCTGCTCCCTCTCCCACATGGTAGATCATAGGGGTCCTCAGAGCACAGTGAGCATCCAGGCTCAGATCATTCCTGAGGTCCTTTTTTCAGTCTGACAATCCCTAAGTTAACTAGATTTTATGGTAAGGCTCAGAGGGTCCTACCTTGGGCTCTTCTTGGCCTTACTATTTCTCCTGCCTGTGTCCCCTGCCACCTCAGCAAGATGTACAGAAATTCTCAGACAACGACAAGCTGTATCTCTACCTTCAGCTCCCCTCAGGGCCCAGCACTGGAGACAAAAGGTAGGTTTGATGCTAGAGTTCTAGGTGTCAAGGGTTCAGATTCTTGGAGAAAGGCTCATAGGGCTGGGTGAATAGGAAGACTCATAACTACTGTCCTTGATCAAGAACAAAGGTCCCTACCCCAGTTTAGTTTACCAGGGACAGGTGGATGCTGGGTGAACTCATTTGGTCCAGCATCTACTGAAGTGGTAGTTTGGGTAGAACCAGGACAACTGTTTGGTCTTAGTAAGCCTGTGCCTTTCACTTCCCTCTGCAGCTCAGAGCCAAGTACACTCAGCAATGAGGAGTACATGTACGCCTATAGGTGGATCCGCAACCACCTAGAAGAGCACACCGACACCTGTCTGCCAAAGCAAAGCGTTTATGATGCCTATCGGTGGGTGGGTGGGTGGGCATAGGATTACCCCACTCCCCACCCCCACCCCTGGAGAGCTCTTTGCCTTGATAAAGCCTGATTTCCTAAAGGGTTTCCCAAGCTTGATCCCTAGGGACCTTCTGAAGCCACCCCTGGCCTCCTTCTCTGAATATCTCCCCATCCTGTCCTCATTCATTCAGGAAGTACTGTGAGAGCCTCGCCTGTTGCCGCCCACTCAGCACAGCCAACTTTGGCAAAATTATCAGAGAGATTTTCCCTGACATCAAGGCCCGAAGGCTTGGTGGCCGGGGCCAGTCCAAGTATCCTTGATTGGAGAAGTTGGGGAGTAGGGACCTAGGGAGAAAAACTTGGGATGTAGAGAGCCAGGAGTAGAAAGAGCATAACCTTCCTCAGAGTCTTGGAGATCCCCACGTACCGCCCCTTAACTTGCATCAGATACTGCTACAGTGGCATACGAAGAAAGACCTTGGTATCTATGCCACCCCTGCCTGGACTTGACCTGAAAGATTCTGAGAGTGTAAGTAACAACACTTTAATTCCACCCTTCTCTCCCAGAGGTCTTTGGGATATGTTTTGAGGGCTAACAGAGCTTAGGTCATTATAGGCATAGCTTCTGAGTATGTAGGATATGCCCTTCTGCCTACCCTATGGCCAAGGCAGAGAGTGAGGAGAACTTGTGAGTTTCTGGAATGGGATGGGTAGAGTCACTCCTATCCCAGATCTGGTCTGGTCTCAGCTCTGGCCAATATTGGTGTCTGAGAGGGGGCAGAGGTTCTTTGGTTGGGAGTGTAATTGGGCATGTCCTTTACCACTGCAGCCAGAAATGGGCCCAGAAGTAACCCCGGCACCTCGGGATGAACTGGTGGAGGCAGCCTGCGCCTTGACCTGTGACTGGGCAGAGCGAATTCTGAAACGGTCCTTCAGTTCCATCGTAGAGGTCGCCCGTTTCCTACTACAGCAGCATCTCATCTCTGCCCGATCTGCACACGCCCATGTGCTCAAGGCCATGGGGCTTGCTGGTGGGTGCACACACTCTTATGTTCTGGGAAACTCTCAGCCACTCTTGACTTTAAAGGCCTTCCCACATAAAGAGTAGAGACACCTTGGATTTCCCTTTTATTCCTGTAGACCATTCTAGGATGAGCCTCAGGCCACCACCTTTTCTCTGTCTCTATTAGTCAGCCAGTCAGTCAGAAATCACCTCCCTCCTGCATTCCTCAGTTTGCTCCACACTCTCAGTTTATTACCTTTTCTGGTACCTCTGCAGAAGAGGATGAACATGGTCCTCGGGAACGATCATCTAAATCCAAGAATGGTGTAGAGAACCTGGAGGGTGGAGCCCATAAGAAACCTGAGAGACCAACCCAGGTAAGGAGGTTGATTCCCTGGCCTTTACCGCGTGGGCTAGGGAGCTTGCTGTATCCTTCCCCATACTTTTTTTTTTTTTAGCCTACTGTCCCTGTGTTCCCTCCAGTATCCAGTTTTCACCCCTTACTGTGTTCCTCTCTACTTTTTAGCCTCCCAAGGAGCTAGAACCCCGGGCTGGGGCTGGCACCTCAGTGCGTGGAGAGCGGAAGAAGAATGTAGTAGAGACCCCGGCCCCAGCAGCCAATAACCCACAGGTTAACGCCCTGGTGGCCCGGCTACCGCTGCTCCTCCCCCGGACCCCTCGCTCACATCTTCAGCCAGTCCAAGTCTCTCCACCCATCCTGGCCCCCAAGCTTTCTTCAGGCCCCTTGAAAGTGACTACGCTGCCTCTGCCCAGTAGGGGTGGGGGACCTCAGACAACTGTGCCCATCATTAACATGATCTTACCAACTGTTCCTGCTTTGCCTGGGCCTGGGCGAGCTCCATCTGTGGGTCTCACTCAGCCCCGGCGCACAGAGAACAGGGAGGTAGGTATAGGGGGTGACCCGGGACCCCAGCACAAGGGTGTCAAGAGGACAGCTGAAACACCTGTGAGTGAGGCCAGTGGGCAGAACCCGCCAGCTAAAGCAGCAAAGCAGGATATAGAGGATACAGGAACTGATGCTAAAAGAAAACGGGGGCGCCCTCGAAAGAAATCAGGCGGAAGCAGGGAAAGGAATTCTGCCCCTGAGAAATCGGCAGCTGCCATGGACTCTGCTCAGCCCTCAAGGTTAACCCTGGAGACTTGGGGCTCTGGAAGGGAAAGCAACTCAGCTGGATGGTCAGAGAGGCCAGGGCTGATGGGAGAGGCTGAGAAGGGGACAGTGCTCGCCCAGGGTCAGGAAGATGGTGCTGTTTCCAAAGGAGTAAGGGGCTCCAGTTCTCGGCATGCCAAAGAAGCAGAAGATAAAATTCTTGTCACCCCTAAAGTGAGTGTCATCAAGGGCAGTAGAAACCAAAAGGAGGCTGTTCAGTTGGTAAAAGGAGAGGTAGCAACTACAGCACAGGGTAATAAAGACTTCAAGGGGCTTGTGCTTCAAAGTTCTTCACCCCATGAGCATAAAGATCCCAAAGCAGTACCCCCGTGATCAGTGGGGAAGAGTGTTTCTATACGTAACGTCACTTCTGTCTGCCTAGTAGAGCCCTTGTTGCACTTGCTTCTCATTTAGCTAATCTTTCCTTAAGGGAGTCTGTTCTCTGGATAGACAGCTGAGTCGCCTAGTCTTACCTACTGCCTAGTTCCTGCCTCTGACCCTTCCAGCTTGATATCCTTGCCTTTAGCATCACCAATAAATCTGTAGTGACCTTACCTGGATCCCTGTGCTATCCTGTGGGAAGATAGGGATAGGGTAAGTATGATGAATTAGGAATAATTTGGTTTTAAATCATAGAAAACCTAACTGAGACTGGCTTAAAAAATAAAAAGGATTTATTGGCTTAAGTAACTGTAAAGTGCAGAGGTACGGCTAGCTTCAGGTAAAGCTTGATCCAGTGGCTCAGTATGTCTTTAAACACCGGATTTATTTTATTCCCTCTGTTCCACCTTCTGTAGGATCATCTTAAGGCTGGGTCACCTCATGGCTGCCAGCACTCCTAGAGTTACATGTTTCTTCATTTATGTCTAACCAGAAAGAGTGGGCATCTTTTTGCCAGGAACCCTAGCAAAAGCCCAAAGATTCTCTCTCATCAGGCTAGCCTGGGTCACAAGTCCATCCCTAACCAATCACTGTGGCCTGAGAATGGCACATGGTAATTTGCTTACTCTACATTGTCCAAAAAAACCCAAACCCAAACCCAGTGCTGTCGAGTCAATTCTGACTCATAGCAACCCTGTAGGACAGGGTAGAACTGCCCCATAGAGTTTCCAAGGAGCGCCTGGTGGATTCGAACTGCCGACACTTTGGTTAGCAGCCGTAGCACTTAACCACTATGCCACCAGGGTGTCCCTCTACATCATAGACTACGCCTTTCTTAAAAAAGACCAGCCTCTTCAGAATCACGTAGATCCCCAAATGGCAACTGTGAGGGGGAGTTGCTGAGGAGGCTACTACTATGAGTACATGTGACCAGCCAGACCTGCCTCCTTTTTTCATCATAGTGTTCTATTCCCCTTAGTACAGTTGTGACCTCTTTCCTCATTATAGTCTCAGAAGGAACAGAAGGGAATTCATTCTCCTTTAGGGACTTTCTCTTCACCTTATTAAGATGACAATCCTTTTTTTCACCTACATTCTCAGAGATGGAGCTGCTTCCTTTTCCTGTTTCTTAATTTTAGTTTTCTCATTACTGTTATCCCCTACCCTACGGCCACTTTCACCAAGAAAAGCAAAAGATTGCCTGGTTGTTTCATTAAATTCATTCTGTATCCACCAGATGTCAGTCTCTTGTCATCCATGTGTCAGGATTTAGGATTGTGGGGTTTAGGCTAGAATCTGGATGTATGGAAGGAAGCAGCTCCACGTATCAGGGAGCTCCAATGGGGAAAGAATACAGACCTTGGAAATTTGTCCTTGAGAAATGCAGTAAACCAATATTTATTGAGGATCTACTTTGTCTTCTGCATAGAGTAGTTTCTGTCAGGGAATCTTGGTTTTACCAAGAAATAGAGATTTTCTTTCAGGGAGACTTCATTTGTTCACTTATTTCCACTTCAGCAGATTTCTAAAAAATATAACATTTGATATATATAAAGAATATATGTGACATAAATTATGAAGCCTAATGATAAAATGAATACCTATGACTTATCACCCAACTTACACATTAAAACATTTAAAAATACCCCATTGAATTTATTTGTGTTCCTCCCCATCCTGTCCCCCTGCCTCTTCCCTAGAGTTACTGTCCTTAATTTTGTGTGTATTACCTGATACATATTTAGCCATATATGTATATATTAAATATTGTTCTTTGCTTTACAAAAATGTCACATTATTCTAAAGTTCATGTTGTAGATACCTATGATTTCTTTTCATCTGTATAATATTCCATCAAGTACATAAACCACAAGGTGTTTATCCATTTGCTTACCAATTGATACCTGGGTTGTTTCCAGTTTTTTGCTATTACAAACAATGCTGCTATGAACATTCTTGTACATTAGTGCCTTTGTTTTTAGTAATATTTCTAAAAAGGTTTCTAAGATGGTTCTTTTGGTGTGTTTACACTCTGAATTGGGGCCTATTCCCTCTTACTCTCTGAAGAGTTTATATCAGATGGAAATGAAGTATTCCTTCAAAGTTTGGTAAAAGTCACCTGTAAAGCTGTCTGAGCCTGGTATTTCTTTGTGGAAAAAAATTATAAATAGTCAACTTATTTATTATAGGCTATTTGTGTTTTCTTCTGGAGTCAGTTTATGTAAAATCTTTTTCTAATATATTGTGCATTTCATGTCTTCTTTTTTTGCAGGCAGTTCATACACGTTCTGTTTTTTGCCTCTGTTTCCTCGGTAGTCATGTCCTTTTTTCATTTCTAATGTTTGTGTTTTTTTTTTTTTCCTTGATCAATTGTACCAAGATTTGTTTACTTGTCTGTCTCAGATACTACTTTGGACTTTGCTGATCCTCTTCCTTGTGTGTGTGTGTGTTTCCCATTTCATTAATTATTGGTCTTACTATAACTATATATCTCCTGCTTTCTTTAGGTTTAATTTTATGACATCTTAATTTGGACACTTGGCTAATTTTCTGGCTGGCTTCTTTGCTATCATAAGTCTCAAGAACCTGTTTCTCTACACCCCACAAGTTCTTCTGTGTTGCACACTATTGTCATCGTTATTTAGTTCTAAGAATATTTAAATTTCTTTTATGACTTCTTTTGACTCGTGACTTATTTCGAAAAAAGTTTTATAAGTTTCCAAACGTCTGGAGAGTTAAAAACCTCATTTTTTTATATTGATTTCAGCGTAATCACGTGCTTAGAGAATGTGGTGTCTATGATATTCTTTGAAGTTGTTGGGATTGTTATTTTATATTCTGTAACTGATCTTGAATGTCTAAATCTGTTGATTTCTGCTGACACCTGCTCATAGTAATTTGTTTCCTCATATATTTTGTATTTTGGGGTTATGATCTCAAATTTTGTTAAACTTAATCTATGGGAATTCTGAGGGTCTAAATTGGGGGTACTTTCTTCCAGAGAGGATTTGTGTTTGCATCTGCCAAAAAGGGGTGCTCCTGACCTGGCATGGTGTTAGCCCCTTCAAGAATCCAAATTTAATTCAGGAGTCCTAGGTTTTCTCTCCTTCCTTGGCTAGACCCGAGGCTTAAATGCTGTTCCTAGTGCTGATACTGGCATTTGACCCTAGCGCAAACCTGCTTTTTCTACTGCGTGTTACTCACGTTTCATTGAGGTTTCAGGAGAATTTTTTTTTCTTTAGTGATTCCCCATACTTTTTAATGAACCTGACAATATGCTAAAATTATATTTGTTGTAATTCACTCAGGATCTAGTTGTATTTTAATGGGCCCTTTCTCTTATGCATGCTGCCAGAAGTAGGAAGGAGTCTGTCACTGTGGTTTTGAAATTTTCCCTCTTGTTTTTTCAGTGCTAAGCACTGTGTTAGAAGCTGGGCATGAAAAGTTGGTAAGACTTAGACTGTCTTCAAACATTTTAGTTGGGAAGACACACAAGTAAATAATGATCATAGCACAGTGTAAATTATGTTTTAAAAAAGCACAGTGCGCTATGGGAGCCAGAGGAATAACACGTCGGTCAGGCAGGGATCAGGGACAGCTTCCCAGTACAGGTGAGTAGAAGTTAGCTGGACAAGTCTAACTCATAAAGCAATGAAAGAACAGCACAAAAGAGCTAAGTTATGCTACTCACTACTGCATAAGAGCTATAAGCAGAGAGATCAATTTGAGCTGAATAACTTGGGATGGCTTCATGGAAAAGGTAAGCTTGAGTTTAATGTCAGCAGGACTTGGATAGGTGAAAAAGGGGGGGCATTCCAGGAGAAGCAGGGAATAGGGGCATGGGGTGTGAATAAAGGCACAGCAGTACAAACACATTAAAGAGGCCTGTCAGAAGAGATGTGTAGGAAGAATAGTGAGAAATGCACCAGAAGAAAAAACAACACACAACCATTAGAGGTATTTGTCAAGTGAATGAATGAGTGGTATGAGGTTTCCATTAGAGGATGGAAGAACTGGAGTCAAAGGAACCAGCCAGGCCACTGTTAAGTTACTTTTATCCATGTGGGAAGAGATGTGGGACTGGACCAGGCTGCTGACAGGTGAAAAGTATATGGAAAAATAAAGCACTAGTGATGGAAGCATCCAAGAAAATACTATCCTCACTATGATTGGGGTTGAGGATATAGCCATTCCCTTTGGGAGACCAGGACGCTGGATGATTCTGAGATTTGCATGAGTGTTGTGGGGTTCTAAAATAGCTTCTTCCACCATATTTTTTAAATCTGCCGTGAAACAAATGAGCCTGCAGTTTGAGGAATCTTCAGTTTATGAGATGAAGGGCTAAACTGGGATTTGGGGAGCTACCTACTACTTCCCTGCTACCATTCCTCCTCCTCCTCCTCCTCTGCAATTCCCTGTTCCCCACACCCCCCTCTCCCCCCAGTATCATCTTTTCCTATTTTAGCTGTCACAAATACTAAAGATAATTTATAATTTGCTAAAATTTTGAAATAATCTTTTACTACTAATTAAACCAAGACAAATTCTACATCTCTAGTCTGTGGTCCCAAATAATTTGTTTATATTTATGGTTAATAATTGGCTTTCTTTAGAAATCAAAGCAAATGCCACATTCACTTACATACCAAATGGGGAAATTTATGTCATTGGCTATTTGTCTAAGTGTTTTGCTTCATGGTTTGCCAAAAGGCCTACCCCTTCATCTAAGATTAACTTGCTGACTCTATCCAGGGGGATAAAGCTAAGTATAAACATATATAATGTAGTATTTCTTAAGACATGTTCTTCGGGAGGCAATTGTTTACTGGGAAGAACATAAGTTAGGCTCAAATCTTAGCTTTACCACTTACCAGATAATTTTGAACATTTTATTGAGCTCAGTTTTTTCAAACTGCATTCACAGTTTGATCGCAACCCCTTCACGGGTTGTGAAATCCATTTAGCAGGTTGCAAACAGCACTTCAAAAAAATGAAATAGAACAGAAAACACTGGGTTCATGGCACATAGTAAGGGTAAGTATTCTTTCCAGAAACTTTTATTTCAGTTAACACATATGTGTTTTTCAGTGGTCATAATATAAAATGTATTTCTTATCATGGGTTGAAGTAAAACAATTTTGAAAAAAAAAAAATGACAACTATTCTGAAGCTCAGTTTCCATAAAATAGGATAAAATCTATTTCACAGGGTTGTAATGAAGAATAAATGAGGTAATATTTGTACTCAGACACAGTAAGGACTCAAGCAATACCTGCTGCTTTTTCTTTTCCTTGAAAAAAAAGCTCCTAATGTCTATGATTCAGGGGAAAAATTCAGTCTATAATTCCTTTAACCTGTATTATGACATGGATCTGGTATTTTTTTTAACCAACTTTTGAATAATAAGCCAACATCTTTCCCCCATTTGATGCAATTTAAATAAGACAAGTAAATGACATGATCCTGCTCTGTTGGCACTTTCCTGCCCCACCCCTCACCCTAATGTGCCACACATACATACACTTACCCACCAAGAGACTTCACATGCACTCAAAACAGTGTGGGTTCCCCCAGGGGCACATGTCATCCGTGTGAAACCATCTACACGCCTGCAGTGACATCCTACCTAACAGAGGAGAGTGATATTTTTTCTGTCAAAAACCAACTTAAAAAAAAAAAGAAAAAGTTCGGTGGGGTGAGTAGTTATCAGATGCTGTGCTTTTAAATTTAAAATGTAAAACAAAAAGTAACCTTCAGTTTAAAATTTTGACAGTTAAGGACTGAGAAGAAAGGAAGAAAGGTGGAGACTGATGGAAACAGGGCAACGAAAAAAACTCCAGAAAAAGGCAGAAAGACAGTCATAAAGAGATGCAAAGAAACATACATATATAAACCCTTAGAGATATAAATACAGAAAACTTGAAACAAACTCTTCTACTTAATACTCAATGCTTTGGGGGGCGGGGTCTCACTTGGTTAATAAAGGACTTAAAACTGCCTGGACTTATAAAAAGTTCCTCCCTCCCTTGGAACAGATGTTCCTGAAATCTTGTTTTTGTCACTGGAAAATGAAAAGCTTCGTACTATAAAAAAAGTAGGGCTGCCCATCTCTTTGTGCAATGTTTCAAAAGGCTAGTCTTGTAGCCCTTCAGAACCCTACCCCCTAAGGTGTTGTAATATTTTAAACTCTAGGCTAAAGCAGGCTCATCACCTCTTGGTACTTGCCTGACAGCTGGTTGAAAGCTGGGCAAGGGCTGGGCCTGACAGGTGGACTGGTGATTCCCCCCACTCCAGACCAGTGGTGACAAATTTAAACTATCTTTGGCACTCTATGCCTCTTACTCAGCTTATCTTTCATTACTGTACTCCTTCTTTAAACTAGCTAATATCTGCTCACCCTAGCCTCAGGATTTCAGCAAATTTCCATTTCTATTCTTCAACACTTTTTTTGCCTTAGAATCCTCTCTCCTTTTTGTTCTGCTGGATCATATCCAACATCTAAGAAGTGGCTCACAATATTTCTGAGAAGCCTTCCATTCATTAATTCTTTTTATAGTGAGTGGCTAGGCCCTCTGTATTAACTAAAGTCTTCCACGTTCCTTCAGCAATTAGGTACTCCATTTGTTCTACTTTTGTATATGTTACATGTTTTTCATATGTATTTTCAAGCTATTACTCTATTCTGCCTTCCAATTAAACACTGAAGCAGTGGCCCTCTTTCCTTTTTTCGTTCATCATCTTAAAAAAAAAAAAAGAGGCCTGTTGCCATCAGTGATTCTGACTCATAGCAACCCTACAGGACAGAGTAGAACTGCCCCATAGGATTTCCAAGCAGCAGCTGGTGAATTTGAACTGCCAACCTTTTGGTTAGCAGCCAAACTGTGCCACCAGGGCTCCTTCATCATCTTACTGTCCCAGTAATAGTAATATACTAGTAATATGCGCTCTCTTAACCATCACAAAACTCTGTAAAGTATAAATATTACTGCAGCCTCTTTACAGTCATGGAAACTGAGGTTCAAAAAGGTTAAATCAGTCATCTGAAATCACTCAGCCTGTAAATGCCAGGGAAGCATCCAAGATCTGGGTTCAAACAAACAACTAGTCTCAATTTAAATATTAAGTAAAGTTCTACAAGGAGCTGGGATACAGGCTCTGAAGGACAGCTTTCAATCAATGACGCTAACCCGCATTTACAGGTTGTGTTTTTGTTTAGTCTTATTTTAACAGGAGCCCTGGTGGTGCAGTGGTTAAGTGCTGGGATGTTAACCGAAAAGTCCGCAGTTCGAACCCACCAGCCGCTCTGCAGGGGAAAGATGTGGCAGTCCGCTTCCGTAAAGATTACAGCCTTGGAAACAGTTCTCCTCTGTCCTATAGGGTCGCTGTGAGTCGGAATCCACTCGACAGCAAGGGGTTTGGTTTTTGGTTTATTTTGTTTTGAAGGAAGGGTTGTGTCCTCCAAGTCTTTGACATTTCACTCACCTCTCCCAACCTTGCCCTGGCCAGCCCCAGGCCAGCTCCTCCCTGGAGGGCTCGGCGTCCGAGGCTGGAGGCCAAAAGCTGCCTAGGCGGGAGGACCTCGGAGGCAGAACCACGGCCTCGAGTCTGGCCGCTAACGGCGTTAAGACTGACGTGGTTGGACCGCGCCATTCCCGAAGTGATAAGGGGCGTAATCTTGGCACCGTCCTTAAAGATGAGTAGGAAAAGGGTAGTGAGGGTAACTATCTTCCCTTTTTCTCCCCTCCCCTTTTCCATCCCACAACCTGATTTGCTCAGGGAGTCCGTGTAGGACAGGGGAGGGGAGAATGCTACTGTCTGAAGTTACGGTAACTCGGTGGCTAACTAAAACGGGCTCATTTACATATAACTTGCAAGTTCATGTACTCATGGAAGTACCCGATATGTCTGTACGTCTCCTCTAACAGGGGCACGCACTCCCGTTTGTCCACCCGGCCTCTGTCTGCTCACGGCCGGGAGCGCGGGAACCTTACCCTACAAATTTACTTCCCTCTCGGCTTCCTTAGTCTCGGAACCCCTCCCTTAGGGCCGCCTCTCAAAGATTGGCCCCTCCTTCCATCCATAGGCTCCTCCCTTCGCCCGCCTCCCTCTTTAGCTTCCAACTATCTCGTCTCCTCCCCCTTTTAAATTTCTGAACAGGCATGTTCCGGGCAGCTCACCCGACTCTTTAGGTTACTATGGGATCGGTAGGGTCCTGAGCGTCGGGGAAGCAAGGAAGCCGACCTCGGGAAGAAGGACTGGGACTCGGGAGAGGAATCTACATCAGTACCTGCTGGGAATTTTTTTTTTTTCCTTGGTTGTACGAGGCGAGGAAGAGGAGGTTGCGCGGCCCGGTCGAACTTGGGGCTGCGCGAAGGCCCCTTCAGGCAGCGCCGAGGGCAGCCCCGCAGCCAGGGCCTGGTGCAGCCGCCGCGGCCGCTGTCAGGAAAGCGGAGGCGGCCAATGGAGCCCGGGAGCGGCCGCTGCTGCTGAGGCGGGGTGCCGGCAGCCCGACCCCGACCGCCCGCACCCCCTCCGCGGGGGTCCCCCGGAGGTAGGCGACTCCACCCCCGTGAGTTACCCTTGCCCTCTCGGGGGGCTCTCTCACCCTGTCCCGCACAGCCTACCCACCCTCCCCCTCAAAACCTGGATTCGACTACAGAATTGCCCCCCCGGTGGCAGCTGCACCCCGGGTTCCTTCTCCACCCTTTCTTTTTAGGCCTGGGATCCTCCTCTGCTTTTTGGCTTCCTCTTTTAACTCCTCCCCTTGCCCCGGGGATTCCTCCTCCCTCACTTTTATCCCTGTTGCCTCCGTCCCGAAATTATTTTCTTAAACCCTTCCGTATCAGGATGCCTTCTGTAATGTCCATCCTTGCTTGTCCTTCCTCGTTGCCTGTGCCCCTGCCTCAAACCTTTCCCATAGACCCCTCCTTTATCCTTTTTCCTCTTTTACCCCTTTGCTCCGAGGTCTCTGTGCAACCCTAGCACTGGGTTCCCATTTCCCTCAGCTAAAGATGTGGCCCTTTCTTCTTCTGCTTCTTCTGATTCTATTACTTTACTGCCACCCACCCACCCAGCGACTCTTGGTTTCCAAAAGTTACCTATCCCCCTCTCCTTAAGGGATTTAATGCTCTCAGCATCATTCCCACAGTACTGTTAGCATTCTGCTTTGACCATAATCCTCACCCTTCTTCTCCGGAATGCTATCTGATCCCTGTAACTTTATTTAGTTTCTCTTCCCCCTTTTCAATCCCCCAGCCTCTGGAGGTTTGTTTCTGAGGGGAATAAAAGATCTGACAGTGCCCCTGCCCATTCAGGATTTCTAACTTTTGACACCTTCTCCCTAGAGTTTCAGAGATTTTGCCTGATCTTGTGACATTTGGTTCTGTTTTCCCTTTGGTCTCTATGTCTTCTCTTTCACACTCTTTATCTCCACATACCAGTTATTTCAGGATCAGCTAAACCTTGAACTAAGAAGAAAATGTATTGGGAAGAGGGGGAGCCTCAGCTGTCTCAGGCTTTTCTGGACAGAAGGGTGATTCTGAAGGATGGAGCAAATTTTGAAGAAGTCTATCAGATTACACTTTGTTGACTACTCAGGAGCAACCACTGGCAGGGATGAACAGGCCTGGAAACTGAATGAGGTTGTGAGAAATTTTGTTTCGGATTATTTAATTTTAGGCTTGTTTTAAAGGGATCACAGACTAGAGTGCCTTCCCACCCCGTCCAGAGCCAAGAGGAGTCAGTTTACGTGCCTGTGGCTTAGTAGAATAGTTTTGGTTGATTCCCTGAGAGCACAGGCCTGGGGTGGGATGGGGGGGGGGTGGTAACTGGGAAAAGGAACATGGGACAATGGAAAGAGCTTATACATTTGGAATTAGGACTCCTGGGTTCAGCATGTGACTTCCTCACTTGACCTTTAGAATGACCTTTTTGGGAAAATGGCCCACTCTAAAGGCATCACTGCAGTAATAGACTAACAGTAGAATGAGGGTTGGGAGAAAAATTAGACTTGGTTTTTTTGTTTACAAAACATCCTCTGGGTTCATCAGACAAAAGGTATTTGATAGGAGTGGTTTAGTCGCCCTGAGAATTTTCTTTCATCTTGATCTCCGTTGGGTCTTTCTAATCTACAGCCATGAAAGTAAGTCAGTTTGAAAGACAAGCTCTAAGTCTGCTTCTCTCATCTGTCTTTTTTTCCTGTCACATTAGGTTGCTGACCTCCTGAGCTGTCAGCTTAATCCACAATTCCAGATTCAATAGGTAGAAAGTATGTTTGTGGGAAAGCCCTTTGAGGAAGCTGTCTGGAAAAGAGAACTTGGAGTGATCTGGGACTTAGGAGACTAGTTGCTGCCTTGTATGTATGCCATGTCTCTGACTTGGCCCATGATAGTGAAGAGGACATGTGAAGCTCCATTCATCTTTAACTCTAGGCCTGTCTGAAGTATGAAGCAGTCCTACTACCTTGTCCCGCTTCTGCCTTGTCTTCCTCCTCTTTATCAGAGTGCAGTCTCCTCATAATACCCCTTTTTAGAAGCAATTTGGAAAACATCCCCAACCAGAAGTCATACTTCCCCTAGTTTCCCTGCTTCCTTCTCAGAGTTGAGGTCACATTGCATGGAGAGAACATGTTTGCTGAACACCATCCAAAGTAGTGAATTGAGATTCTTTGATTTGGGAAAGAGGCTGGGAGGACCCTTTCAATAATTGGCAGGGGATAAGAGAGAGCCTAGTCAAGGTGCATTTGGGGCTTGGTAGGGGGGGAACAGTTCAGAGAGAGGTGAATGTGCAAGTTGCTTCCTTTACCATCTGTCTGTTTCAGCAGGGGCTCCCAGAGCTGGCTTGGGCTGTCTGGCTGGAATCTGCTTATACCAGCTCCATGGCCCTGTGCAGAGAGCTCTCAGCCTGATTCAATATTGATTTAACTACCCTGAGACCACTGCCCTCCCTACCCTTCTGCTGGCAGCTTGAGAATGCCCTCTCCCTTGATGCCGCCACCCCCTGGGGCCTCGGGTAAGCATTTACCTAGTTCCTGGTGGGGCTTGAGCCTGCTCGACAGCTTGGCCCTAAGTTTCTGCAAGGAAAGAGAAGTACACTATCTCCACCTTGACATTGAGGTCAAAGAGGAGATGAGCTGAAGCATCCTTAAAGAAAGGTTTGTGTTAGACCTTAAGACATGACGAGGAACTTCTTAACAGAAGGACAAGTAGCCTAAGGTGATAGAGGGTCTCTTTTGAAAATCAACTTCTTTTAGAGAAATTATTATTGAAGAAATACATGCACTTGGTAACAAATTCAGGAGTTTATGATGAAAAGTCTCTTTCCACTCGTCCCTATTCCTAGTCCTCAGATTTAACCTCTTTTAATTATCTCAGTGTTTAGCTCTGAAGGTTATTGCCGTCACTGTACGTAGAATGCTTATGCCGCTGTTTCTTGATGTATTAATTGTTATAAAAGAGGATTTAGCTTTAGGGGATTTATACTCCGTGTTTATATAATTATGTCATTATTTTTATTTCTTCTACTGGACATTTATATACCTTTAATATAATTTAGCCTATTTTTTCTTTTTCATTGGAGCTCTGGGACGCAGTGGTTAATAGTGTGGCTGCTAAGCAAAAGGTTAGCAGTTCGAATCCACCAGCCACTCCTTGGAAACCCTTTGGGACAGTTCTACTCTGTCCTATAAGGTTGTTATGAGTTGGAATCGACTGCAACCGATTTTAACTGTTAAAAAAGTATTTTTTTCTTTTCCATTAACTTTAAACAGTCTCTTAACTACCCACTTTGTACAATGAGGATACTAGTTCCCTTACCCTTTTTCCACTTCACATGATCCATCTCAAAGGGATCTTTTCAAAGGAAGAGGAAAATTGAGCTCCCCTCCCTGCTGGGAGGCAGAGCAGTAGATCGGATGATCTCTCAAAGGCCGTTCTAGGCACGTATAAAACGTCAAGGTTTGTCTGAACCAATTCATATTTGTCTAATCCATGGAGAAAGATGTGAAGAAGGGAATGGTGATTAACTGGGTAAGGGGATTTGGGGCCTTTACCATCCTGTCCTAGCAGAGACCAATCCAGTAAGTCCTTTAACGGAAGCCAGGGGAAGGTTGTTTGCCTATAATCTTTTGCAGCCTTGAGAAGTGGGGAGCCAGGTTAAGTGATAACATCCCCTCCCTGCAGAGACCTTCTCCACAGACATGTACTTAAATGCTCGGTCACACAAAATGCATGTATACCTTCTGTCCTCTACAGCTGACCTGTAATAATCCCCTGGTGCTCAGACCAGGATTCCCTGTATTGCTCAGACATGAACTATGGAGTCCAGGCAGTTGTCAGCATTCCTTCCACCTCCTCCCTCCTTCTTAGGAGCCAGCTGCTAGGCTGGGGAAATTCTTCAGTTTCCCTTGCAGTCTGAGTAGAAGGCCAGTTTAGTGTGGGTACAGTTGTCTGAACTTCCTTGTTAGATGATGAATGGAGGGTAGTATTAACCCTGAAAACCATAGGAGTCGTTTGATATTAAGGGCTCGGATTTTCTTTCCTTGCTTTTTTCTTATTTCTCTGACTTAAAAGGGGAAAGGTAATGAATATTGGATCTGTTCTTTATTTCTTTGGCCTTCTACTCCGTTCATTTTCTTTAGAATGGTTACCCATTGAATTCATATTTTCTTTGCATTTGAAAATAAATGAGTTGATTTTGAGGACATTTGAGTTTAGGTTTTAAAAAATCCCTTATTGTCTAAATTGATAAAACCCTATTCTCTTCAATATACCCTTCCACCCCATGACTTGCTTCAGTGTAGGCAGGCCCTGAGGCTGCGAGAGGCCAGGAGGCAGGTCCACCTACAGTTTGGTGGCTTCTAGTGGCAAAGTTCCTATACAAAGAGGAGCTTATAGAGGAGTTTAGTTTTCCCACACCTCTTGGCATGTCTGCTTCCTTGGAAAGTAAAGGCTGTAAAACGGGGGAGTCTATTCTGGGGGAAAATCCTCTGAATACTGTGAAAGTGAGTTCCCAGCTGAATCCTGGGAGTTTTTCTTCCTTTGCCTGTAGGATAAAAGAGGTGATGATATCCTTACCTCCTTTCCTGGTGCCAGTAATAATCCCAGTTGTGATCAGTTAGGGTGACTGTGTTCTGAATTTCCAAGTAAGGTCAGAGATTGTATGTGGGAAAATGTCTAGGTTTCATTTTCCTTGGCAACTTTGAAAAGAGGACTTTTAGGAGCTGTCAGTGACTTAGAAGTCTCTGAAATAGAGGAACAGGAAAGGATATGTCAAGCATAGAGAAATTGAGGAAAAAAGTCGGTTGTATAGGACAATTTTTCTAGGCTACCATGTGAGTTTCTAAGCAGATCTAAAAGATTGGGTGTCCCAGTCGAAGCACAGTGACCCTCTGATGCAGAGTGCCCTGCAGAGGTGTAGCAGGAATGATTAAACCTTCCTCTTCTTATTCCTGTACAGCCCATAGATATGGGTAGAGACAGATCCACATAGGCAGCCATGCTGGTTCTGCTGCTCAGAGGGCACCATTTAATTTCAAGGAGAGCGTAATGAAAGAGTTGCCACCTTACTGATTCCAAGCCCAAACTGCATCAGGCGAATTAAATTCAGGAATGAACTTCTTGCTTGACAGAGTTAGGAGAAAGAGAAACTGAAGTGCCCCCTTTTTAGTGACCTCTGAGAACAGAAGAGTTCCACATCTGTCTTTCAGGCAAGTCTTAGGTGGTAAGTAGTGGGAGGCAGGGAGCTGGACTCTATGATGGTGGGCAGATCAAAGTAGCCTTGCCACTTAACATTTCAGAGATGTAAGAAGAGGCCCTGGAAGGGTGGCAGTGTAAAGGGGGGCTTCCAAGAGATGATGAGTGGCAGGAGAATTGGTAGCTCCAGCCTCCTTCTGCCTACTCACGGTACATGCACCCAGAATCACCAGAGTCAAAAGGTAAGGTCACTAATCATTGAAAATGACTTTCAATCCAGCTCTACAAAAGCTGCTGAGTGTGTCTTAGACTTAACCGTATTTGCATTTCTGTGAAGAGGCCTCTGAGACCATTGTTGGCTACGGCCAGACTGGGAGCTGAGGTTGATCTGTTGTTAATAATGTGCCTCTCCCAGCCCCCGCTTTAAAATTTCCTCCTGTGTCCACATTGATTCTCCTGATCTGGACTTGGTGAGGCTCTGAAGAATTGCTCTTAGAGGGCAGCGGCTGTTGTCAGCAGTGTTCTCTCACTGAATTCCCTCCCAGAGCTCCTCCAGAGAGGTATCCTTAATTACATGATTCCTGTTCCTCCGTGTCCCTTGGAAGTTCTAGACCCACGAGTCCCAGCCTGATCTCCTCATGCCATCCCAGAGCCCCTCCGGTGCTTAGAGTGTGTGTATGATAGGGGTGCAAGTAGTGTTGGGGTAGGTGGGGGCTGTATGAATGTTTTGGAAGATTCTCAAACAAGTGTAACTCTTAATTCACTGCCTTATAAAACAATATTTGTATGTGTGTGCACATGTGCACACACAGAGTATACTAACCTTTTAGGTGATTGGGATTCAACATTTATTGAATTTATTGAATACTACTATGTGCCAGGGACTGTGCTAGGTCCTTTCACATGCAGCTATTTATTCCACACAGTAGCAGCTGAGAAAATGGAAACTCAGAAGATAAGTGGCTTGCATAAGTTTTCAAAAACCAAACCAAACCCGTTGCTGTGGAGTCAAGTCTGACTCATAGCAACCATATAGTTTACTCCATAAGATGTGTAAGTTTACACATCTCAATAATGGCAGGGCCAGCCCCCCAGCCTATTTGACTCTGAGTCCGGGCTCTTTCCGCTGGAGTGGAGGGTTGTGATGTCATGAAGACAGATGAGCAGAGAAATAGCACAACTTCAGCAGGGTTGGTGATGGGTATTTTAGAGCAGTTTCTTCTAAATGAAGCTTGGCATTATGTTTGCTGGCCTTTATTCCCTGGGAGCTTTGTGTCTGAAAGGGAAGGTAAGAACGTGCCTATAACTAGGAAAAATACATCAAGACTTTAATACAAAATAGAGGTGAGATGTGAGGGCCTGTGTATGGAATGTTATATGAGTAAGGAAATAGCTTAAATGGGAGAAGAAAAAGGTGATGGCAGGCATTTAAAGGAAGACATGGGAAGGGCAAGGCTATAGAAAAGTATTTGAAGGCTTAGGCACAAGTGAATAAGACCAGCATGTCCCTGCAGTCCACCTGAAGAATTTGTAAATCTTTATAAGCGTAACATACATTAAAGCAGCATTTTGCAAATACAAGTTAAGAACAGAGGCTAAGCACAGAAGGAACGAAAAGTAATGCAGGGGTCAAAAGTGGAGGTAGTCAGGGAAAGTTTTAGGAAACAGTAACTTTTCATCTGATTTTAAGGAGTCCAGGAAGACAAAAAGAGAGGCGGTGCCTGGGAAGGCATCATAGGGAAGGAAAGGAGTGAGGATGGCACCACTAACCAGTATGTATATGTGTCTCCCTTTTCCTTTTTCCCTCCTTTCTCCTGTAGCTTGGAAGCTCGAAGTCTGGCTGTGGCCATGGGAGACAATGAGCCCACTCCTAGCCCACCAGGGAATAATGGGGGCTCCTTGCTAAGTGTCATCACGGAGGGGGTCGGGGAACTATCAGTGATTGACCCTGAGGTGGCCCAGAAGGCCTGCCAGGAAGTGCTGGAGAAAGTGAAGCTTTTGCATGGAGGCGTGGCCGTCTCTAGCAGAGGCACCCCGCTGGAGTTGGTCAATGGGGATGGTGTGGACAGTGAGATCCATTGCCTGGATGAAACACCTACCCAGATAAGGGAGGAGGAAGATGAGATGGGGGCCACTATGGCCTCGGGCACAGCGAAAGGATCAAGAAGGCGGCGACAGAACAACTCAGCCAAACAGTCTTGGCTGCTGAGGCTGTTCGAGTCAAAACTATTTGACATCTCCATGGCCATTTCATACCTGTATAACTCCAAGGAGCCTGGAGTGCAAGCCTACATCGGCAACCGGCTCTTCTGCTTTCGCAATGAGGACGTGGACTTTTATCTGCCCCAGTTGCTTAACATGTACATCCACATGGATGAGGACGTGGGTGATGCCATCAAGCCCTACATAGTCCATCGCTGCCGCCAGAGCATTAACTTTTCCCTCCAGTGTGCCCTGTTGCTCGGGGCTTACTCTTCAGACATGCACATTTCCACTCAACGACACTCCCGTGGGACCAAGCTGCGGAAGCTGATCCTCTCAGATGAGCTGAAGCCAGCTCACCGAAAGAGGGAGCTGCCCTCCCTGAGCCCAGCCCCTGACACAGGGCTGTCTCCTTCTAAAAGGACTCACCAGCGCTCTAAATCAGACGCCACCGCCAGCATAAGTCTCAGCAGCAACCTGAAACGAACAGCCAGCAACCCTAAAGTGGAGAATGAGGATGAGGTAAAATTCTGGGGAGGGTCACGGTGGAAGAGGGCTGCATGGAGACAGGATGTCTGACGTAGGGTTACACCGTCCTTTTCTCTCCTCCCCTCTGTTTCATTTCACTGTGATAAAAGCATGGAAAGTTACACTGGAAAAAGACCTTAGAATTCATGTATCCCAACTGCCTCATTTTACAAAGAAAGAACTTGGAGACCCAGAGAGGTAAAGTGACTTGCCTCAGGTCAGATGGCTGGTTAATGGCAAGGCTGATACTCCAGACTGTCCATTCCATTAACTACTTGCTTACTAAGAACTGTGGCAGAGATCCTCTCTACCCTAATCTGAGACCTGACATACCTACCAGAGCCTCTCAGAGGAGCAGTTGTGGTGGAGGAAAAGGGACTGTGGTGGTCTTTGTACGTGAGTTCTGTGTGTGCTAGAGTTGGGGGATGTTAAATAGGACATAAGCTTCATTCTCTTGGCCACTCCTCCTCATAATCCCTTTCCCCCACCCCCAGAAGACCCTGCTTTTTGTTGGCATTGGGGAAGAGTTCATTCCCTATCACTGAGGCATCTGCAGAATGCCCTCCTGCCTGTCTTTCCTTGGGGGAGGGGTATCTTGGTGGTATCTTTCCTATATCATTTGGAGGAAGTAAAAAGGGAAGAGAGAAGCCATCTTTTGTTAAAGAGTAAATCTTGTCTAGTCAAGGACCTGGAGGCTGGGAAGAAGAGGAAGCTGTAGCAGCGATGGGGGTATTCAATTTAGGGTGCAAAGGAGGGAGGAGATGAGCACGTTAGGAGCCTACACCCATCCTCTACTTCACATCTCGAAATGGGAAGTTGCCCAGTGGATAACCAAGTGTTGGTGACCTGGTGGCCTCACCAGACAATGGTGCCCCAGTCCTCCCCTCTGACTCACCACTGGCCAGGCTCCCATCCTGGCTGCCAGTCTAGGAGGGAAGGGAGAAAAGAACAAGGAATTTGCACTTGTTGGAAATCTCACATAGCCGTGGTCCTGGCATCTGCCTCTGTGGGGCACATACCCCACCCACGTTTCTGGTACAACGGGACTTCTTTCAACCAGGAGGAGGTCAGAGTGACTAGGGAAGGGAAGGGCAGTAGGGAGGGAGACTACAGAACCTGCTCTCTCTGGCAACGAGGTACTTTATGATGATTTGGTCCAGTAATTGGCCTAGAGTGAGAATAACAGTAGAGCTAAAAGAGCTAGCACTTATTGAGCACTTATTATATGCTAGACGTTGTGCCAAGCACTTTACATTTATTCCTCACAACAATCCTAGGAGATAGGTATTATTTTGCCAGTGAGAGCCTTAGAGAGGTAGATGAGTTGCCCAAGACCTCTCAACTAGGGAATGTCAGGCCAGGACTCAGATCCAGAGCTGGAGTTCATAGTTATTCAGCTTGGCCACCTTGGTTATTTCTCCATGGCCACTTCCCCAGGCCCCCTTGCTAGGTTTTTCTGGGCCTCCCAGCTCTAAGAGGCCATTTGGAGAGAATTGGCCCAGGGCCTTGGCCATCTAGGCTTCCACATCCATGCATAGGCAGACCCAAGCTGTTCTCAGAACCACAGTGAACCCTTTTCATTTCTGGTTGAGCTTGCCAGTGGAGCCCAAGGTCAGGAAGGGAAGTTGTTGGAAAGCAGAGAAGAATCATCTAGATTCTAATGGCACTAATGTCATGAAGGGTTTGGGAGCTGCCACCTCTTGGGCCCAAGCCCCTAGCAGTGTGAGTGTGAGCAGCTGGGTGTCCCTCGTCAGGTTTGACTTTTCTCTGTATCCATTTTGTAGTTCTCATCTTAGGGCCAGAGAAGCTGAGGCATCAGGGCATTTCTTACCCTATGCTGGGCCTCGAACCCTCTTTCTTGCATCTAAGTCCTGTTCCAGGATGAGACTGTGGATCGCACCAAGAGGCAGGTATTCTGTGAGTGCTTAGATCCCTAAGATGGGTTCCCCAGCTGCCATTTTTTCCAGCCTGACTATTTCGGGTCACTGCATCCAGGCACTCAAAGGTTACCTGATGCTGGCAGAATGAGACACCTGAATCCACTCTGGCTCCTCAGGAAATGTGATCAAGTGAGAGAGAGAATAAATAGGAATCTAAACATTTCTTCAGCACAAGAGCATTTGTCAAGGCCCCCACGGTCCCCAAAATACCAAGGGGATTGGCTTTCCTTCTTCTGCTCCTCCTCCCCTATGATGCAGCCTTCGTGCATTCAGCAGATAATTACTGAGTGTGTACCCTGTGCAGAGCCCTGCACCAGAGGCAATGGAGCACGGTAAGGTAAATAAAGCACTTCCCTGCCCTCCGGAACGGAGAAGGTGATATGGAAACCCCCGTTGTCTAGGGAACAGTTTAGTACATGACTCTCTTGAAAAGCTGTTTTCTGCCCATAAGCAGGACACTTAGAGCTTGTTAAAACAAAGCACGTAGTTTTCCAAGGTCTGAACAGAGACAGTAGAAGGAGAATCTCTAGGTAGGACCTGACACTGTGCTTCCAGTGTCTTGCTTTCCTCTTGGGTTCTCAGTTTAATCCTGCGCTCCTACAACTAGTAGAGGAGCCAATGAGAGTGAAGAGAGACTTCAGGGGAAGTGGCCCGTATAGCTCTCTTTCTGCCTAGAGCCTCCCTACCGAGAGCTCCTCTCTTCCCACACCTCACAAAGGGAGGGGTCCATTTTCTTTCAGGGAGGAATTCTTTACGCTCGCTCCCCAACAGCGGCTCTAGCACTGATTCTTCCCTCTCCCACCATTTTCCCTTCAAAGCAAAGCAGCCTAGCCAGGCAACTGCTCAGGCAGTTTTCCTTCCCACTTGTAACCAAATGCTGAATATTTGGCATGGCATAGAGCGCAGAGAAAGATTTCAGTACTGCCCCACCCCACATCATGACACTCTTAGTAAATGAGCTTTGTCTGTTCAGAACTGTAACCTTTGCACTGAGAAATCTGCTGCTCGGGTCACACAGAAAGCCTCAGTGGACCTTCTAGCCCCATACGATGTGATGTCAGCTTCTTGGACTCAGCTGTGCTCCCTGGAGCTGACTCAGTCTGAGTGAGTCAAGCCCAGGAGTAGGAGGAGAGGGGCAGGTCATAGTATACCTCCCTTCCCCTAGGCTGTGAGTGAGTCAGACGGTGGACCTGTCTGGGAAAATCAGTGGAACGTTGCTCACGGAGCCCCTGTCCTACCTGCTGTTCTTTCCCCAGCCAGGTCATGGGCATAAATTGAACCACCATGTCATATGACACCCTGGCATCCTCGCTGCCTCAGTTCTCCTTCCCACCTCTACCCTAAGCGGAAGAGTTGTTGCCTTGGGAGATTGTTTCCAGGCTTGACCTCTCCCTCAAAGTGTCCCTCTGCCCAGATCCTTCATGGAAGGACCTGACTGTGGGAACCTTGAGATAGAATGAAACTTAAATCATGGACTTGAGTTAAGTAGATACTGAAACGCTGATTCCAGAGTAGAAGTTCAGTGACTGTGACTGACCGCTGCCCTCCGGGGCCCTGGGAGCTCTCAGGACTTTGAATCCTGAGCCCAGGCCCCGCCCCTTTGGCAGATTTGTGCCGGAGTAGGTCTCCTCGGACCGAGCCCAGGACGCTGAGGGCTGCTGCAGCGCTGCCAATGAGACTTTGAGCACCACCCCTTTCTCCTGTTTTGCTCGGACACCCACCATAAGGCACAGCGGAGGGGTGATAGGTAAAGCCCCTTGGCTCGAACTAGGACAGCAGCTGCCACGCTATTCAGCCTTCTTAATAGATTTAGCTAGGACCTAGCTCCCCACCTTATGTCAAAAAGTTGTAGTTTATTGAGTGTTACGTGAGATAGCCTGATAAGGAAGCCTAAAGAGAGTTCAGTAGATGTGAGATTTGTTCATACTTTGCCCCCACCAGCGTCCAGCCCAGAGGTTTCAAGTTTTGGGTCTGGAGTGCCGTTTGTCACACAGGTTCAAGGCTGAGGTTAGACTTCCCAGGGTGATAATGAGACTGGTAAGAGAGGAGGTATACTGGGTACTGAAAGTTTAGCTCTTCTCCTTTCTCCCTGAGGTTTCCAAGAAGCTGGAGGAACTTGGGGTTTTCAGAATGGGGGCCGTGCAACTTGTTAATTTCAGCCGTCTGTGGTGGTCCCCGCGGAGAAGGGCTTGGTGGAGAGCACGTGAGTGCGTGAAGAGCAGGGAAGCTGGTGGGGCAGAGCTGTTCACCTCCCTGGGACCCAGCTTTAGGGCTGTCGTAGAAGGAAGACGCGGGCAGGCGAGAACAGAAGGGAATAAAGAACAGAGGTTGCTTTCTTATCCTCTTCACCCTCTTGACCTGCTCAGGGTCTGAGCTGGCCTTTTAACATCTCCACAGGTGTTGGGAATCTGGGCAAGTGGCATCTTGGGGCCGACTTTCTTTCATTAAAGTAGAAGGGTAGAGCTACAGGAGGAGCAGTTATGAGCCAAGTTGGAGCTAAATTCTCTGCCTTTGTCTCTCTCCCATCCCTCCCCGCCCCTCCTCCTCCCTTGTCCTCTGGCCCTTTCCCAGGAGCTCTCCTCCAGCACCGAGAGTATTGATAATTCATTCAGTTCCGTAAGTGGGGCCAGGCTGGGGCTGGGTGGCAGGCTCCCCCCACGGCCGCATTTCCTCTCCGTCCCCAGGTCATCTGAGCCCCCAGGCCAAGACTATAGTTCAAAGGCCTCTTTTCCTGGGAGACCAGCCCCTCCCTCTCCAGCCTCCCAGACCGGGAGGAGCCCTCCTGCCCCTAGCTGCCTGTGCACCCAGCCCAGACTGAGTTGGGCTCAGTTGATCCTTCTCTCAGAGACAGCTGCCATGCAGTGATAGTCAGCCCCTGGCCCCCGGCTCCTGGTCTCTGGAGCAAACAACTGGGAGAGAGGTGGAATTTACACCTGGATTGGAATAGGGAACTGCTTGGCAGAAACCCCCAGGATCCTGTTTCTCCCACCCAGAACCCTTTCCCCATGGTTTCTGCCATCAGGCCATCATAAGATACTGAGTCCGTGTCTTCTAAATGCTAGGCCCTGTGTTGAGTGAGCAGACTCCAAAAGAAAACAGGACTTGGCCTGAAGGAAAGTTTTACTTCCCCACAGCCAGTTTTCTTTTGTAACTTCAACCCCATTTCTTCCAGGTCTGAGTTCTTCCCTTTTCCCAGCTCACTGCCCAGGAGGTTCCTTAATCCCTGTTCTCCTTTCTTGCTCCCTCTGGATGACTTCTAGACCGACCCCTGACCCTCTGGTCCCACAGGGTCTTGGACCTTGTTGCTGGGCAGAGACGTGAGAGGAAATGCTGGACCCTCTGGGAGTTTGGATGATTTTTTACATTTTATTTTTGATTTGTCTACCCAATCAGTTTTCCCTGCCCTGTGCTGATTCCCTTTCAATCATGATTCCTATCCGTCCCATGTGGCAGAGCCTCTCTCAAGGCCTAGGGTCACATTTCCAACATGCTCAAGTCATTTGGGGGCCCCTGACCCAAATGCTGATTTGGAGATGGGAAGAAGGGGTCTGACTTTTCTCATCTGAGATGACTACGAATTGGTTGGGATAGAGGGTCCTTGGGACAGTGACCATTTGGCACCTGAGTGGTTGGATTAGGGAATCAGGAGGAAGGAAGGAGTAAGTTTCCAAATTTCCTTGTCCTTTGTTTCTTTCCCCATTAGGCCCCTGTGATATTTCCAGGGGCCACAGAAGCCTCATTCTACTGTCCCTCTTTATCTCTTTTCAATCCTGCCCCCCAAAGCGTCCCTGATTGATTCAGACACCCTATTTCATTACTTGTATGGGGCTCTGAGCCAGCCCTCCTGTGGGATAGAGGCTGAGGGATGAACTGCTCCTCTGGACCCTGGTTCTGTTGCACGTGCAGAGGTGGGCCCAGTACTGCCCAGCTTTCAGAAGAAACTCTTCTTGGCAGTGTGAGGGAGTGGGGGTAGAAATTCTCAATCAGGAAACTAAGCAAGACACAGAAAGGGAGAGAGAAGCTGGTGAGTGAAATGCTGTTTCTACAAGAGGAGGCAATAGCTCTTGTCTAGCTGAGGGGAGATGGGATGGGGATTTGGGTGGCTGTCTTGATAAATGCTCCTTATGGTGGAAGGACTTAAGCTGGAAAAAGAGCCGTTCTTCATGTCGAGCCGAGACCATCATTTTATCCACTGCCCTTATTCCCCAGACTGACTTTGCCCTTTCTGGGCATGACTGGAGTGCCCAGCATGAAGAGCTAAGCTCACAGCAGGAACTAAGAAGGGAAGCCTAGGCCCTGAGATGTTGGGGAAGAGGACCCAAGGAGGAATCCCATAAAGAGACAGGCCTTCAGGGCCATCAGCAAGTGCTAAAAGGGGCCATCACTTTCTCCATCCACCTACCCACACCTACCCCCCTCCATCTACTTTTTTTTCCTCATTGATTGTCCCCTCGTTGATGCAAGGTCTGGTCATCCCCTTCTCATCCCCTGCATGTGCATTGATCCCTTGTAAGAGACTGTGGGGTGGTCAGGGGAATGCAATGAAAAGCAACCAAAGTCATTTGAATGAAGAGTTTTCCTTCTTTGAGAGGGGAGGTGTTGACTTGGAGCTCCCATCCCTAGCCGTGTGGGCCCTGGTAGATCCCCCTGGCAGAGACCTACCCCAAGGATCCAAACAAGGAGAGGGACAACCCTGTTCTTGAGATGAGTGAAACCCTTCAGGTGTGAGCAGCTCTTCTTTCTGGGGCTCTGACTGACCTCCCTGGGTGCTGTCCTCTGCCCACCCTGAAGCCTTGGGACAGCCCCTGAGACTCTCAAGTCTAAGAGAAGAGGGTGCCTCCCCATGACTTAGCACAGCTGGATTCATGGCCCCCTTACTCTCCAGGAACAGCCTGTTCTACCTGTTCCTGACTCTAGCTGACAGGGTTGGGATGGATCTACTAGGGCCAAAAGGTAGCTCCTTCTCTGGACGTCTCCAAACACTGGGATATCTGGCCCGCATGGCCAGGAGTAACTAAGTGGGTGGATCATTTTTTTCCTATGGTTTCTTCACTTTCCTCTCTTTCACCTCAACCTCTTATAGCCCGTCAGACTGGCTCCTGAGCGAGAGTTCATCAAGTCACTGATGGCGATCGGCAAGCGGCTGGCCACGCTCCCCACCAAGGAGCAGAAGACACAGCGGCTGATCTCAGAGCTCTCCCTGCTGAACCATAAGCTCCCTGCCCGAGTCTGGCTGCCCACGGCCGGCTTTGACCACCACGTGGTCCGCGTGCCCCACACCCAGGCTGTTGTCCTCAACTCCAAGGACAAGGTAGGTGGACACTCACCAGAACCCTACTCCTGACCTGACTGTACTCCCCCGATTGTCCTAGCGATGCCTCTGCCAACATCCTAGGCTGCCTAGAACTTCATAGTTCATGGTGTCTATGTCAACCATGACTTTACCTCAGTGCTCGTGTGATTGAGGACCCACCTGACCCCCTTGCTGGGCTTTGCTTTTCTGGACCAGAGAAGCCTAATCTTTGCAGCTCACCTCTTGCCACATCTCAAGAAAAGTCACTCTCCAGCCCTTCTTTATGGGCATTTTGGTAGCTCTCCCCCGGCCCTTCTGTAATGCCTAGGCTTTCCAGGTACAGCAGCAATGAAGGTAGAGAAATAGTTTCTAAAACCTTTTCTGATTAGAGTGGCGGGAGAAAGGGAGAAGGATGCCTGATTCATACCGGAGAGAGCTAGTTGAATTTGTCAGTTGGATGGAAAGTTACTGGTTCAGATTCTTCTTTCAGAATCCTCCTCAGGATTGTGCCAAAGCTTTTTTCTGTCTTTGTTTGCAGCCACTTTCTGGCCCCTGTCTTTAGGACAAGCCCACAGAAGCTTCCAGGCCCCTCTAGTGGGCTGTCGTTGGTATTTAGAATTGGTTTTGCTCAAGTGCATCATCTATACATTTTGAAGCTCAGCTGAAATATTTTGAAGGCTTGTGTACTTTCTCGCCCAAATTCCTCTTATGGGTGTTCATAGGACAGGTTCCCTGCCCTTGTGGTGTTCATAGCGTCAGGTGGCTGAGGGATGAGGGTGGGAGGTAGAAGTGGGTAGGTAGCAGGAAGAAGTGTGTTAACAGAGTTGAGATTTGGGGGATAGTGGTGGAGATAAGTTATAAATACTATTCCCCTTCCCCCCAGGCTCCCTACCTGATCTATGTGGAAGTCCTTGAATGTGAAAACTTTGACACCACCAGTGTCCCCGCCCGGATCCCCGAGAACCGAATTCGGAGCACACGCTCTGTGGAGAACCTACCCGAATGTGGTATCACCCATGAGCAACGGGCAGGGAGCTTCAGCACCGTACCCAACTATGACAACGATGATGAGGCCTGGTCAGTGGACGACATAGGCGAGCTGCAGGTGGAGGTGAGGGAGCTCAAGGAGGTAATGACTGGGACGCAGGACCTATTCTTCAGGAGCTTTCAATGTATTTGAGACAAGACCACACACCCTGAGGCAGGCCGAGGCAAGTGTCCAAATGAGTGGTGTGGATAGTAAGTGTTATGATAGGGCAAAGCTCTAAACAGTTCTCGTCTGGAATAGATTCAGATGAACTTGTTTTCCACAGGAGGAATTCAAGTTAAACATAAGGAAGAAGTTCTAGATGTGGGGAATGAGAGAATCAAAATATCTACTGAACACCCGCTATATAAAATTCTCTTAGGATAAGAGAATGTGATTAAGTTATACATTCATTCATTCAGAAATTTTTATTAAGGGCCTTCTTTGTGCCAGAACTGAGTGCAGTGTGCTAGTGACCAAGACTTGGCCCCTGTCTGCAAGGAGTTTGTGACCTAATAGGGGAGAGAACGAGACCAGGAGACAGGTAGTTGTAGTATGATGTGATCCAGGTTGTGGTGGAGAGGACGGGGCCCCTGGGAGCACCTGAGGGTGGGGGTAGCACCTAGGCCAGACTTGGGGTGGGAGTCAGAGAGTTCCTGGAGAAGGAACATCTCAGCTGAGGCCTGAGGGATGGGTAGGATTAGCTGGGCAAACCACATTCCAGGCAGAGGGAATAGCACATACTAAGACCAGAAGGCAAGAGTTTGGTCCGTTTTAGGAACTGGGAGAAATTTTTATGGCTACGATGCTATGTGGGTGAGATGGGAAGTGATGAAGAAATGAGGCTGGAGAGGCCACATGGGCCAGATCGTAGGAGGGATCCTGTAAACTGTAGAAAGTGACTTGGACTTCATCCTGAGGGCAGCAGGAAGCCAGAGCAGGATCATACGTAAGGCCATGCCAGAGCCAGATTTCACTTTGTGAAAAGACAGAATCTCTGTCCTTGAGCTTACATCTAATTGAGGAGATTGGACACAGAGATTAAGAAAAAAAGAGATATAGCAAGGCCGGCAGGATGTGCTAAGTGACAGTTGAGTGGATCTGAAGAGAAATGCTCTGTTACAAAGAGAAGAAGGGATTGGGGTTTCATGGAATGTTCTGTAGTAGAGAAAGACCGGGGGCGGTAGGACTGGACGGCTCAGAGTGAGGAAATGGCCAGAGGAATCTAGCCCGGAGACGCCTGGTCTGTACTCTAGAGAAAAAACATTCCCGACCTTGGGGAGCTGTCAGTATGAGGAGGTGCAGGCTTCCGTGATAGCTGTGATAGTGGTTTGCAGATATTGGTGTGTTTGGAGGCTTTTGGGAAACTAGTTAAAAATTCAGATTCCCAGATCCCATTCCTAGGAATTTTGAGAATGCAGGTGGGGCCTGGGAAGCTGCATTTTAGCAAGCATCCCAGATAATACTGATGGAGGTAGTTTGCACTCTGAGAAACACTGCCAGCAGGGTCTGTGTGAGCGCCTCAGCTGTTTCGGTCCAGGTGGTCAGGATGGTGTGGCAGCAGGGGAGGCTTTTTGGAGCAGACTTTGGAAGGGAGGGGCTGAACACAGCATGGAGATGGCACACAGACAAGCAGGACGTGATCTGAGGAAGAAGGGAAAGAAGCGAGACCTGTGCTTGGCCCTTCTGACCTGCCCTGCCCCCTCCCCCCCAGCTCCCTGAAGTTCACACCAACAGCTGTGACAACATCTCCCAGTTCTCTGTGGACAGCATCACCAGCCAGGAGAGCAAAGAGCCCGTGTTCATTGCAGCAGGGGACATCCGGTATGGCCAGATCACATTGTCTCTCATTTTTCATCCCTCTTTCGGGCACTGTCTCTCTCTCTGTCCCCTTCATCTCTGTCTGAACCATCTGCTCTGTTGTCAGCCTGCATCTTTCTCTTTTCTCTCTTCTTGTCCTGAAGGCCAGCAGACTGGAGGCAGCCAGGGTGCAGGCTGAGAAACTGCATGGGCTGCTGCAGAAGGCAGTTCCATTTGAAAGGGCTTCAGAGTGCTGAGGGCACCAGAGAAAGGAGTCAGAGCAGTGTTTCTCAAAGTGAGGTCTGAGAAGCAGGTGTCTCAGAGCCAAGGAGGAGGAGACCTTGTTTAAAATGCAGATTCTGGATTCAGGCTTCATTCTCAATCAGAATCTTAGTGGAGGAATGGGGGAGGGCCTGGTAATCTGCATTTTAACACAGTTGCAAACCACCAGGTTAGCAAAAGGTGCCACTGGTATGTTTCCTTCCATGAGTCTCTCTCAGCGCAGGTTCCTATCTTTGTGCCCAGAATCAAGGAAACGGCTCAGGAATTGCCAGCAGCGTAGACATAGGGGTGTCAGACTCTGGGGTAACTCCTCCAGGCAAATGATGTGTTTCCTTCCTGCTAGACGGCGCCTTTCAGAACAGCTGGCTCACACCCCCACGGCCTTCAGACGAGACCCAGAAGACCCCTCTGCAGTTGCTCTCAAAGAGCCCTGGCAGGAGAAAGTGCGGTGAGTTGGACGGGGGTCTCTGCACCCTTCACGAAGCCCAGTGACAATCGGTATTGTCCATCAGCCGCCCAAAGTCCCTGTACACAGGGACAACCCAAAGGACAAACAATGGCCTACACTGGAACTCAGGCAGTCTGAGTTCTTGCCTTGTGAGGCGTTTGATTTGGATTTTTGGTAGACACTCTGTTCTCACCATGGATTCACCCTATGGCACCCTTCCCTTCTCCTTCACAGGCGGATCCGAGAGGGATCCCCCTATGGTCATCTCCCTAATTGGCGGCTCCTGTCAGTCATCGTCAAGTGTGGGGATGACCTTCGGCAGGAACTGCTGGCCTTCCAGGTGTTGAAGCAACTGCAGGTAAGAGAAAGGAGGGAGAAAGAAGAAGAACTCAGCCCAGCTCCAGCCCACCTCATGAGATGACCACATACATGGTTGTGCAGGGAGTTCTGCTGGGGATCCCTTTCCTGCCCAAGTCTCAACTGGATACACAACTGAATACACTAAACCTGGAACTACTTTCCCCTGGGCGACACAGCCACAGGAGCAGCCCCACAGTGACCTCTTTTGGCCATTTTATGAACTGCACCTGCGCTGTTCTGATGACTGCCACTTCAGGGTGCTGCTGGGTTTGTCCTTTAGATCAGAACTCCCAGCTGCTCTGCAGCAAGTGGGTTACAGATGTGCTGAGACACTGATCTCCTGAGTGCCCTGGGCTGGGCACCTATAAGCAACTTCAGCTGTTTAATCCACTTGGTTATATAAACATGTTCATTTTCTTGAGATGCTTTTTCTGGACCTAGATCCTTTTCTTGTTGTTCTTGGAACTAGTCTTAATGGTTCCCATTCTCCTTGCTGGTGAGGCGACCACAGGTTTCCTGTTCTTCCTGCTATTTTTGGACTTTCTGTGTATATGATACCTTTCCCACGTACCTCTGAGTGTGCTTGCCTGTGTCTCCGTCCTGGACTTTCTTTCAGAACTCCCTGGTCTTCAGTAAGATCAGTAGGTCTCACTTACATGGTGGCCTAGAATTTCAGGCCACTAGGGAGAGAGGTTGGGGCCAGAGGGAATTTTAGCCTTCTCCCCCAGTATGGAGAAAAATGATAGTCCCAACACCTCCCTATCTCCTCACAGTCCATTTGGGAACAGGAGCGAGTACCCCTTTGGATCAAGCCATACAAGATTCTTGTGATTTCGGCCGACAGCGGCATGATTGAACCAGTGGTCAACGCTGTGTCCATCCACCAGGTGAAGAAACAGTCGCAGCTCTCCCTGCTTGATTACTTCCTACAGGAGCACGGCAGCTACACCACCGAGGCCTTCCTCAGTGCCCAGCGCAATTTCGTACAAAGCTGCGCTGGCTACTGCTTAGTCTGCTACCTGCTGCAAGTCAAGGACAGGTAAGTGACTTCCTGCCCTTGTCCTAACCATTTTTCCAGGTTCACTCACGTGTCATTCTCCTTAACTCATTACCACCTTGCTGAGACATAAAGATGAAGCCAGCAACATTTTAAGCAGAGACAGATGTGTTCATGTGACAGGAAGCCAAAGAGGCAGATGGACAGAGGCTAAAGGGACAAAGAAGGGAAGGGTTCAAAGGAGGAGTAGGGGTTTGAGCGAGCAGGGCCTTGAAGGACGAGGGACAGTGAGGACAGAGAAGGCTGGGGGAGTATGTTCCACGTGAGGAAACAGCTCATGTGATGAAAGCTTGGGATGTACCGCCTGTCAGAAAGGGAAGTTGAGGCCAGCTTAGAAGGGCCTTTGTTGTGAGCTGAGTTTATTTTGTAGGGAGCAGGGTGATGTGATACAGTCTGTGGTCAGCGAGTATACCTCTGTGCCGTGGGTGAGGGTGGATGGAATCAGGCCTTTGTTTGGCAACAGTCAACCCAAGAGGTAAGGGAATCTGGCACGAGGATAATGGTAGTGACCGCGAACAGAAACGGAAAGATGAAAATGAAGAACATGGTGGAGATCAAGTTGAAACTCCCTGCCCTGAATTCTTCGTTCTTCTCATTCCGACATACAATTTCCAAAAACTTAAGTATCTGTTGTTATACCCAGACCTGTCATTTATTTCAATATCAAACGACCTTTAAGAGGCATACCTATGCACATGGGTGAACATGTTGTCCATATTGCCCTGCCTTCTAAGAGTGTCTCTGGACAGTGACTCAGGGCCTAGGGCAGCTGCCCTGGGAAGGCAGAACTGTAGTGGCCTGTGCTTCCAGGCCTTACCCAGCCCCATAGCAACCTAGTGGCAGCAGCTTATCAGAAACCTTGCATCTGTTAGGTGCCTGCCATGGCTTGCCATGTCCTAAGTAAATCACAAGAAAACCCTGTTAGACAGGTGTTTTCTTCATCCCTATTGACAGATGAGGGAAATAAAGGTCAGAGAGCTTTCAGAACCTGTGCTTACTCCATCCTGCCAGCCCTGTCCATGAACCTGGCTGTGCACTGGAGGGCTGGAGGGAAATGGAATGATTTAAAGGGAATTTGGTTGCAAGCTTCAGACTAATCCTGAAGAGTCAGGATTTTGAACCTAAGGACCAAAGAACCTGGAGCTGAACCTTGGGATTGAGTAAATGGATCGGAGGGAAGTTGATGTTAGGCAGGGGCCTCAGGGCATTCGTTTAGGAGACTCAAGTATGTTTGAAAAATGAGTGAGAGTCCATCCGTTAAAAAAAAAAAAGGTGTCGGGGGGCAGCTGATAAACCTTTTGTAATAACTCAAAAAATAGATGTAGTCAAGCTATGAATGGAAACAGTCACTGAAAAGAAGTGGCAGCAGTGACTGGGGCTCCAAACTGGAAGCAGGTCCCTTTAACGCTTCAGAATGAGCCCCAAACAGTTTCCCAGCTGGAGCTAACTCCAGTAGAGAAGAGAGAGAAACTGCCCCTTACTAGCCTTGGAACCTTGGGCAAGGTCACTTCCTCTTTCTGGGCCTCAGTTTCCTCACCTATAAAATGAGAGGTTGGACTAGGACATCTCCTCGAGCCTTTTTGGCTCTCAGGATTGTGCTACCTTTGCTAAGCCTTTAATGCTTTCCCAGAAGGGAAAGAGTCAGGCGAGCCTCCCTTCTCCCTCTGTCCTCCTCTCTAGGTCCAGAGAAGGTGGCCTTCAGACCATGAGCTCTTGGCCCAACAAAGCCTCTGTTGACACTGTGGAGGTCCGTTATGCTGAATAGGCCAGGCCTCGAGTGCCTAGCATGCTAATTGTTCCTACTTCCACAGGCCATTCATGTGGGACTCAGAGACCAGGGATTTATCTTCCTTTGACTCTTTTAACTCTACTTCCTACACCTGTCCTGCAGTAATTGCCTCCTGAGATTTTTTACAGATGTGATTTTATCAGAGAGTTACAATGTACCCCCTGAGGCTCCCACACCGTTTTACATTTAAACTCCCAATCTGCTTGCCTCTGGTTGTGGCTCCCTCTGGTGGGGCCTCTGATGTGCAGTGAGCTGATAGGAATTACAGAGAAACCACAGGTAAACAGTGAAGGCCTCCCACTGAGCAAAGCCCCTGTGACAGGGGCTGCAGCCTCAGACACCTTCTACCCTTGCTTTTGGGTTCTTTAGAAGATTGGGATCAGTTTGAGTGCTAGAAGTACGATTTCAGGAAAATTGGGATAATCTTAAACTATCTTTATTAAATTGTTAACAATAGTAATTTCAGAACCCACAGCCTTTGTTAGCGATTTTCTTATACTGCTAGCTTTAGGTCCTAGGTGGTTAAGTTACAGGCAGCAGGAAACATGGCAGGGGGCTCTTGCCTGGTGTCATGTGGCCAGTGTGTCATGGCCTCAGTCAGCCTTACTGCTTTCCCTTCCTCTCCCCCTCCTCAGACACAATGGGAACATCCTTTTGGACGCAGAAGGCCACATCATCCACATCGACTTTGGCTTTATCCTGTCCAGCTCACCCCGAAACCTGGGGTTTGAGACGTCAGCCTTTAAGCTGACCACAGAGTTTGTGGACGTGAGTCAGGAGGGAGAGATGCCTCCAGGTCACTGTGCTCTTTCTCTGTCATGGGAGGGGGAGCTGAGGGGGCTTTCCCAAATTAGGGAAGAAGAGAACAGAAACGGTAGTAAGTCAGGATGAAGGGAGGCTTCCTGCCAGCTAAGGCAGTGGGGGAATAAAGGAATTTGGTGAGCTTGCCCCAGGTACAAGGAGGACCACCCAGTCTGAGAGGTATGCCTATTAGGACAGGGACAATTCCTACTCTAAGCCACTTATGCATACAATGCTCTCCTCTCTCCACAGGTGATGGGTGGCCTGGATGGGGACATGTTCAACTACTACAAGATGCTGATGCTGCAGGGGCTGATTGCTGCTCGAAAACACATGGATAAAGTGGTGCAGATTGTGGAGATCATGCAGCAAGGTGGGGCTAGGGGGAGGCAAGGGGCTTGGGGCTAGAGCAGTGCTCGTGGTACCTTAGGATTCCCTTTGACGCTGGAGCCCAGGACCATGGAACTTCCAGAAAGTTGATTCCATTCCAAGACTGGGGAGGGAGGTCCCCAGAGGGTTTCCAGCTCTGGTCCAGTGACTTGTTTCTCTTTCAAGACCTTCCTCCTGACTCCTGGCACAGCTAGGTCCTGGTGGCAGATGCTACCTGTTGGGTGTACTCGGGGCGAGCAGTTCCCATCTCCAGCCTCCTGACCCCTTTTAACCTCCCTATCCCTTGTACCTCTCAGTTTTTCAGCCTCCTCCTCCCATCTCTCACCTCCCTTCTCTTTGTCCCTTGGGTGCTTCAGTCACCACTTGCCTCCCCATTTCACTTTGACCTGGACTGCCCTGTCCTCAGGCACCTTTCCCTTCCCCACTGCTCGCCCCTCCTGCTGGGAGCTGAGGATTCTTTCGCTCATCTTGGTCTTTCACTAGGCTGTTTCCTCACTGCCCTGCCACCTCCTAGGCTTTGATCCAGGATCCTATCCTCTCCAGCTCCTCTGGGCCCTTGTCCCCATTCCTCTCCTTAAGGCTCAGGTGTGCACAGGGTCTGAGCTGCCAGTCTCCTCCTCCTCCTCCTCCCCACCCCTGCCCCCACCCTGCAGGTTGTCGCCGGTGCTCAGGAGCATCCCCGTCTGGCCCCGTGATGACGGTGGCCCAGGTCATCTGTGAGTGTCAGACGTAGCATAGGCAGAGGCCTGCAACCAGATAAGTGCCCAGCTCAGGGCCCATTGCCCAGAACCTCTTCCCAGCTCTCTCTCCAGGTCCTAAGACCCTGTCCCCTCAGCCCTTAGCAGGGGAGATGTGGTACTGGCCCTGTCCCTCCTCCCCAGGCATGCCCTCACCTACAGAAGGGCTTAGGAGTGTGGGAGAAAGACGGGCTCAAGACAGGGTCTCCTACCAGTCTTCTCTTCTCTCTGCCCAAACCAAACTACATCCACTCTCAGGGCTCTTCCTGAGGTGGGGAGGGGAAGGGGCACTTCAAATACCCCTGGCTGTATTTACTGTGGCTGTTACTACCACCGCTCCCTCCTACTCATCCATGACCCTCTACCCCCACTGTTTCCCCCAGGTTCTCAGCTTCCTTGCTTCCATGGCTCCAGCACCATCCGTAACCTCAAAGAGAGGTTCCACATGAGCATGACCGAGGAGCAGCTCCAGCTGCTAGTAGAGCAGATGGTGGATGGCAGCATGCGGTCTATCACCACCAAACTCTACGATGGCTTCCAGTACCTCACCAATGGCATCATGTGACACTCTCCTTCTTGGGCCCAGGAGTGGTGGGAGATCCAAGGGACCCTCCGTAGGAGGGCCCTTGTCTGATAAACTCCAAACCAGGAAACCCCACTCACCCAACCATCCACCCAAGGGAAACGGAAGGCAAGAGATACAAAGGATCATGTGGTAACTGCAAGAGCTTGCGGGGGCGGGGGGAGGTGGGGGTGGGAGAGCCAGCCGTGGAGGTCCAGAGTGCTGGGACTCCCTGCCCCCCAGCTGTGTCAGTATTACCACCTGACAGACTCTACGACTTACTGTCCGCCGAGAACAGAGGTGATGACGGTGGGGGACACTGGGGCCTTTTCCCTCACCAGGGTCTGAGGGGTTCTATCCACAGGCCATCCTCTTAATCTGCTCTGGGTCCCAGGAAGTGAGGGAAAGAGAGCAGGTTCTTGGTACTTAGGACTTGATCCTGTGGTTGGCCTTTGGCCATGCTGCTGCCCGACTGTGCCCTCCCAGGGACTGATTCCTAGCTCATGTTCCCCTTGCTAGGTGGGCTCTGGCATGGAGTTGTGCACTTGCTGAGGTTTCCCATCCCGGGGGCGAGGAAGGGAAGACCATAGCCCCTCCAACGTGAGGGTCTGGCCTAGCCACGGGGAATCCCTTCTCTGATCCCTTCCCCATACCCAGGGAAATAGCTCTCAATTTTTTATTTTTAATTTTTGTTTGAAATAAAGTCCTTAGTTAGCCATCTGTGTCACTGGAGTTATTTGGGGGGGGCGGGGGGAAGTGAACAGATGCCTCAGTGTCCAAGACACAAAAGGCAAAAACAGAGGTGGAGAAAGACTGCTTTTCCTGCCCCCCACCCCCCCACCAATCTTGGCCCTAACCACCCCCTGCCTGTCAAGTCCACATTGTCCAGGTCATATAAAAAGAAGAGCCTGAATGGGGATTAAACCACGAGCAGTTTTAATGGTCTGGTTTTCTCCCTCCCGTTTCCCCCACTGTTAGTATTATTATTACTACAAGAATAAAGGATTCCTGAGAGTGTGCCCCTCCTCTCCCTGGGCCCTCCTCAACAGGACTCATTCCCGCCACCCCCCCCTGTGGATTCCTGGGGAAAAATACAAGTGAAAGGCACTGCAGGGGTGGGGGCTCGAGCGCCCAGGGAGTCTGGGGTGGGGCCAGGCCAGAGGACAGTCCCTGCCTGTGCCTGAAGAAGTTAAGGAGTGTGTCCAGGATGCTCCCCAGCATTGGTCCTTCCCTGTTCCTGTCTAGCAGGGTAAGAAAGTCCCTTCCTCCCACCCCAGTCCCACATGGGTCTGCAGCAGAGGGGGATTAGTGTTGGGCTCAAAAAGAAGGAATGGAGGGCCCACTCTACTAGGACCCAAGTGCCAAACCCAAAGGGGGGAGGGGGCCCGCCAAGAATTATAACCCTCAAAAGCCTTTTTTTACCCTTGGAGGGGAGGGAGAAGTTGAACAGAATGTGAATCGTAACAAAACTCCCCAGCCCAGGGACCAGGCAGCAGCAGTGAAACCCAGGTTCCTGGGAGGAGTGAGGCGGGAGGGTGGGGGTTGGCCAGTCCCCAGCTGGGGCCTAGTTGTCCCCACTGCCCCCCTGCCGAGCCCTGATGAAGGCCATGCCATGCGTACGGAAATGGGTCTTAAGGTTGAGAGGGCTGTCACAGCTCTTGCCACAGACCTTACAGGTCAGTGGGCCCCCAGAAGTAGGCAAAGGTGAATCTCCACCTTCTGGGTCGGACTTTGGATGGGGGGCCTCTTCCTCCCCCTCCCCCAGCCCCAGGGCACTGGCATTACCCACACCCCGCCTCTTCTTATGGCTGATGAAACGGTGCCGGCTTAAGGAGCCAGGGGAGGCAAAGCACAGGCCGCAGTCGAGGCACTGCTGGGTACCGCCGTCCACCCTCAACCCCGCCATGAGGCTCTGCTCTGCTGAGCCACTGCTCCGATAGCGCAGGGGGCCGTGGCCTCCGGACCTGGGTCCGCCTCTGGGGGACTTGGCCGGCGGTGTCGTGCTGTCAGGCTCCTCGCTGCAAGAATCAGAAGACTGGCGGCGTTTCCGTCCTGGGCCCTGGAGAAGAAGGAACGTGGGCCTCTCCATCACTCCCTACTGTCCCTGGCCCCCCTGCCCTGGCTTTTTGAGGCCAGGGTCCACCCCCTGCAGTTTCCCACTCCGTGACCCCAATACAGCAGACTGGGCCTCTGCCTACCTGGGCTCTGGCACCGGGGCCCCGTGACAGGGCACTCCCCCGCCCAGGGGACTGAGCCCCAAGCTGCAAGCCGTGCCGGACCTGGACGTGCTTCTCCAGGATCAGGCGGCTGCTGAAGGTGCGCTTTCCCTCTGTGCAATACCTAGAAGGGGACAGCGGGTGGCATGGGCACCACAGGCACAACTCACAGACCAGGGCCCGTGGCTGCTGAGAGGAAGGCAGTTGCCAGAGCAAGGGGAGCCCTCAACCTTCAAGCCACTGAGACAAGAGACAGGTGGGAAGGTACTTTCGGGGGGTTTCCCTGCAGGGCAGAAAGAGGAAGGGGCGAGGGGACCAGGGTTACCTGCATGGGTAAACTCGCTTGATACCCTCATGATTGACCCTGACGTGGCGCCTCAGGCTGGGGGCGGAGCAGAAGGAGCGTTCACACAGGCGACAGGGAAACTTCTTCACTGACTAGGAGAGCAGGGGTGGGAAACTTCAGAGCTGGACTCCAGAACCCCGCGCTTCTACCAGGTAGGCCAGTCCCCAGGCGGCCCTCCAACCTTGCTGCCCTCGGGACTCTGCTCACCTTGCCGTGCTCCTTCTTCATATGAGCCACATACTCGTCACGCTCAGGGAACCAGGAGTGACAAAGGCCACAGGTCCAGCCTCCAGGCCCCCCGCCCCCACCCTTGATGCCTTTGCTCCCGAGTTCCCGCCGGGGCCGCTTGGTTGGGCGGGGGGGCTCTGGGGAGCTGGGGAGCTCCTCTTCTTCTGAAGATGACGATGATTCCTCAGTAGCAGGGGCTGCCCCTCCCCGAGATACAGCCAGCTCCTCAGGCTCAGTCTTAGGGCTCAGAAAGGTACCCCCGGCCCCTTTCCCAGCAGTCTCCTCCCCCAAGCGTCCAGACTGATGGGTGTTCTGTGAAAGGAAGATAAGGGGGGTTCCTGTTGGGGGGGGGACCTACCCTTTCCCATCCTGAAGGTTGTGTGACCCCAGGCCCAGGTCAATGGCGGCTGAGCCCCGCCCCCCACCCCTTGCCGCCTTACCTTGAGATGTTCCAGCATGGTCTTCTTTTGGGCAAAGAGCAAAGGACAAGATGGGCACTTAAAGACACTGACGCGCTGGGGCAGCAAGTGCTGGTCGAAGTGTGAGGAGAGAAGGGGCTTGTGAGTGAAGACGGTGTCACACATGGCACACTTGTAGATCAGCCTATGGCGTGCAAAGGACAGTGTGGCCATCAGGCAGGGATGGGGAGCCCCACCCCCACCCGGCCCCCTTCAAGGCCCAAACCCTGCCCCAGCCCATTCTCCTCCTTGGGCTCCCTCCCCAGGTCTCACTTGGCCTGCTGCGTGTGGAAGCTAGGATGCTGGGTGTAGAGGTGGGCATGGGCGCTGGGTGCAGACTTGAAGGCCATGGGGCAGATGGGGCACTTGTGGAAAACCTCGCAGTGTGACGTCTGGATGTGGGACTTAATGGAGTTCACACCCCCAAATACCACTGAACAGCTGGGGCACCTGGGAGAAGAAGTGGGAGGCGCTGAGGTGAGGTAGGGGCATCTCCATGTCCACCCCCGCACCCCACACTCATTCTCAGGGACTGCGGGTTCTGAGGTCTATCGGGAAGTCGGCGGCGGAGCATGTGCAACATGGAGAAAGGAAGGAGCTATAGAGCCCCAGTGCCCCAAGGGGGCCCGCCAAGGCAGAGCCTGAGCTCCAAAGGGGCCCTGCTCTCCCCGGGGAAGACAGACGGCAGGGTATGATACCTCAGGCTGAGATTCCCAACAGGGCTGGGGGATATGGCGGAGAGGTGGGGGCTCTCCTTGGGAGGCCATCTCCAAGGCTGGTGCTAAGATACATGAACCATAAAGTACGTGGGGAAAGTGTCGAGACAGTACGTGGCAGGAGGGGTGCGAGGCACCTGTATCCTACTCTGCGAGAGAAATGCAGACAGGCCTCTCGGAGATGGGTCTGAAAATTGGCTTGCAGGAAGTTGCCCCCACACTCAGGACAGACGTGGGGGGGCCGGTTCTTATGCATGCGCTGGTGGGCACTGAAGCTGCAGCGATTGGGGAGCATCATGGGGCAGGTCGGGCACACCTGTGGGGGGGGGGTGAAACGAGGTTAAGCTAGTGAACAGTGGCCTGTCCCCCATGACTTCTCCTAATCAAATCCCCCAACACCTTCCTAGGTTCTATCCCCACAGCATCTGCTGGTCCTCCTCCCCCCAGGGAAGGGCTGTGAAAGACAACTCACATTGCTGGTGGCCCCAGGGGCAGGGGGTCCGAGCTGCTGGAAGTGGGCAGCCATGCCAGCCTTGTCCCGACACTGCTCCTTGCACTCCAGACAGCGGAAGCACGTGTAAGCAGAGGAGGCGGGGGCAGCAGGCGGCTCGGCCGAGAGCGGTAGCACAGGGGCTTCGGCAGCAACCGTAGCAATGGCAGAGGAGGTGACAGCTCCCTCACCCTTGCCCAAGGCAGGCAGGGCTGGAGGTCCAGGGACAGGTGGGACAGCCACAGGAAGCAGGGGTGTGATGTCCGGCTGCCCCACCATCTGGTCAAGGGCGACAGGCCTCATGACCAGATGCGAGCACTGCATAACGAGCCCCTTATCCTTGTGCTCGCGCGCGTGCAACAGCAGGCTGCACTTGTTGAAGAAAACCAGGCGGCGGGCACAGTGGTTGCAGGTGACCTCAATGCGCATGCTCCGGCGGTCATAGTGCCGGGCCAGGCTCTTCTCCAGGGAGAAGGCATCCCCACACTCAAGACAGCGGTAGCCCAAGGGAGGCAGGGCCAGGCCCGCCTCAGCGGGAGGACTCAGGTTCGGCCTGTAGGCAGGCAGTAGGTTCTTGCTGTTGAGGATCTTGTTGAAGGCCTCCACCAGGCTGGACTGGGTCCGTGAGATCACTGTGCCACCCCCTGCCCCTGGCCCAGTGGCCGGCTTTGAAGGCTGCACCATCACCACCGAAGCCCCGTTCACCTTCTGCCCCCCCGTCCCCAGCCCAGCCCGCCCCTCAGCTTTGGGCAAGGCTTGGGGCACCAGGCCTAGCACATTCTTAGCCATTGTCTTAGGGCTGGTGGCAGTCCCCCCTGGCAGAACCACAGCTTTGCGGGCCACACTGGCTGCCATCAGCATGGCTGTACTGGCGTTCTGGATGGTGGCCACAGGCAGCACGGTGCCCTTTAGCCTCGTGCCATCACCCAACTGGACGCTCACTACCTTTGGGCCCTCAGGAGTTGGGGGTGCAGGTGACAGCTTTAGAAGGCTAGCCTCAGCCAGGAAGGCCCCCTCAGCCGGGGGCGCAGGAGGATCAGGGTCTGAGGGGACCCGGGTTACAGTCCTCGTGATATTCCCACAAGACGTTTTAATGGTCTTGATCCGCACCTTGAGCGGCCTAGAGGAGCTGGAGGAGGCGGGGGAGTCATTGCTGTCCTCATCTGCAGCCTCAGCTCCACTAGAGGGACTCTGGGGGCTTCCTGGGGGAGACTTGTCCACTGGGCCCTCTTCGTCCTCCTCCTCTTCCTTTATAGGCTGACAGCTGGGCACTTTAGGGGAGGCAAGAGGGCTCTGGTGCCCAGGAGACTGCTTGAAGAAGGGCACCCCGGCAACATGGGGAGGCGAGGCGCTGGCAGGCATGTCTGTGGCCTCAGGGCTGGAGCCTGAGCCTCCAAGAGCAAGGCCCTGAGGACAAAGGGGGCTGCAGCTTTCCTGCTTCAAGGCCCCCAGCGGTGGGGAAGACCCAGGTGGCGACAGAGCTGGGCCATTCTCCTGAGCCAGCTCAAAGGGTGAGGGGAAAGGAGGTGGGGTCATGGCCCCTTCATGAGGTGGGGAGGATGCAGAGGGAGGCAGCGGATCAGGGTCCTCCCCTGGCTCAGGCCCAAAATGAGCAAAGAGGTCCAAGGGTGCTTTGCCTTCCATGGTCTTTTCTTTCCAGGAGCCACCACTGGGAGGAGCTGGAGAGTGTGGGGTTCCTGGGAGGGATGGCTCAGGGCTCCCAAAACCATTTTGCATCAGACGGGGCCCCACAGGCTCTTCCTTAGTCACTCCCCCAGCCCGGGCCCCTTCCCCTCCTGAACCCCCAGCCGGGCTCTCAGGCTGCTCAGGACACACAGTGTTCTTGACAATGACGCTGACTGCCGAGATGTCTGGTGGTGGCAGGCCGTGGTCAGAGGCCTGGGCTGGAGCCCCAGGGCCATCTCCAGCAGTTGCTGCTGTTGCATCTCCAGATTCACCCCCTACGTTGGGTTCTGGCTTCCCCGGGCCTCCTGGCCCCTCATTCTCTTCTGGCCCAGAGTGGATGGCTTCATTCGCATCAATGTCGGGAATGTCGAAGGCAGCAAGAAGGTCGTCAAAATCAGGGGTCTTCATGTCCCCCATAGTGGCAGGTCCCAGACCTGATAAAAATAGAGAGAAACTGAGACCCCTGGAAGCAAGCACCTTGAATCCCCTCTCAGAACCCAAGAGTACAGCCCTGCCATAGTGCAAACTGGTGCACTATGAGAGAGCTGGTGGAGGTGGTTGGTTTGCCAAACCCTAAAATTGCTAAGAGGGTAGTGTGCACATACCAGGGCAGACAGCAAAATCCAAAGGAGCAGAGGAAAAGAAACGTCTCAGAAACACAAACCAGAGTACTAAGACAGAACAAGTTCAGTGAGCATCTTGGATGAAACCACCTCGCCTATCCTGTGTCCAGCACAGAATCAGTTAATCAATACTATTACCAAGGAAGATGATATACAAGATGCCCTAGGTTTAAGGGTTCATTCATGCCAGCATGAACGATATTTTTTTTTGGATCTTTTGGGGTCTACAGAGATCTGAAAAGCCATATGTACAAGGGGGCAGTGACTTAAGCAAGCCACTAAACCCACTGCCGTCGAGTTGATTCCAGTGCATAGCGACCCTACAGGACAGAGCAGAACTGCCCCACGGAGTTTCCAAGGAGCGCCTGGCTGATCTGAACTGCCGACCTGCTGGTTAGCAACCGTAGCACTTAACCACTACGCCACCAGGGTTTCCGACTTAACCAAAGATGTAAGCAACTCCTTGTTACAATTTTATCACCGGTATGCTGTATAAGCATGTTCCTTCACTATCTTACTCTCGCTGTTTGAAAGAAGGGACAAGTAATCCATACACCATAGGGTCATTTTGAGCATGATATGAAATTGTAAATGTTAAGCATTAGAACCCCGAGAGTGGTTTATTATTACAGCAGCTGGGTCAGATTAGAACATGTCAGGTCAAGGAAGAGCTGAGAAGGAACAGGCACTGGAAATCCACGGCCAGGGTCACAGACAACAGCCAAGGGTCATTTAAGGTCAAGTCTAGGGCAGCTGGGGTCTTCACTGACACCTAGAGATCTAGATTGATCAACAGACCAACTGGAGAAATGGACTCAGGGAAATCACTCAAGAGACCAAGAAGGAAATAAGACAAAGAAAGAGAAAGAGACAAAGAGGAGACAGAGGGGAAAATGGTGACAGCAGCCTGGTCACAAGGGCCCCAGCCTGTGCCTCTCCAGTCACAAACACCTGCTGCTCGCTCACGGACCTTCCCCAGAGTACCTTGACTCTCCCTAGCCCGCCCTCCCTGCCTCCCCACCCTGCTCTCTCAGGGCTAAAACTCCAGGGTGCAGCCTTATCCAGCAATCACAACGGAGAAATCCAGGCTCCTTTGCTCCTCTAATTTCAGCTCTGAGCTCCTCACCCCAGTTTATCTCCTAACTCAAACTCCTCACCCTTTTAATTTTCCTTTGGCAACGGTTGCCCAGTAAGTCTCACCCAACCCCAACCTAGCCCAATACAAAAAAAAAAAAAAAAAAATCCCACAAGACTTATGAGGCACTAAACTCCTACAAGAGTTTCTATACCAAAAACCACCAAACCCAGTGCCATCAAGTCTTTTCCAACTCATAGCGACCCTATAGGACAGAGTAGAACTGCCCCCGTAGAGTTTCCAAGCAGCGCCTGGTGGATTCAACTGCCAACCCTTTGGTTAGCAGCCGTAGCACTTAACCACTACGCCACCAGGGTTTCCAGAGTTTCTATAGCCAGGAAAAAGTAACTGAAGAAGTCCCTCTCCTTATATATTCCCTGCCCAAGAGAGCCATTTCCCAGGGCCAATTCTCTCACCTTTTTCCAGCCTTTAGACTGTAACTGGAGAAAGTCCCAGCAGGTGGCAGCTGGCACTGCCAGGACCAAGGTGGGGGTGGGAGGAGGGGGTACCAACTAGAGGCAGAAAGAGGAATCCTCCCTCCACCCCACCTCCACCCCCACTCCAATTCTGCAGACTTTGGGTTTAAACAAAGCCCTTCATCCCTTACCTCTACCCTGAAGGGCCTCCAAGGCCCTGCTCTGCCTGGCTCTCTCCAGACCTGGAGAGGCCTGTACAAGCTTCCACTCAGGCCTTCAGAAAAGTGGGCTGGTGAGCACAGACCAGTGGGGACTATGCGAAAACACCTGCTAACTTGCCTCCCCTGATCACCTCCTCCTTTGGCGTCCAAGCAACTTAGAGGTCATCCGATGGCCACCCACAGCGGACAGACAACCAAGCAGCCCAGCTCAAGGCCAAGGAGGCTACCTCACCCCGAGGCCCAGGCTCAGGCCAGGCCTTTCTGCGACTGCTGAGCCCTATCTTTTGGGCTCCTGCCCCCCACCCCCTTTCCCTATGTTCTTCCCCAAAAACCAAAGGAAGAAGCTGAACAGGAAGAGGGTGAACTGGCTCGGGTCCGGTGGGGGCTCCAAAGCCCTCTGCCCGGGCCTGGGGCCTACGCTGACAGGGGAGGGCGAGGGGCCGGCGGCCAGGGGGCGATTAGGCTGCAGCCACGCTGGGCAGCGGGCGGAATTAAGTCCCTGCCATCTGCCGAGGGCCGACGCCGTGAGCACGCCTGGGGTGGTGAGGAGGGGGCGGGTTGTGTGCAGAAAAAGCTACAGGAGAAACTGAGGCGCGCAGCGTTTCACCCCCACCGACGTGCGAAAGGACGGGCCGCAGACAAGCCAGGCCCGTTGGGAGTTGCGGCGCAGCACCCCCGAGCCCAGGACGACGGGTGGGAGGGTGAGGAAAGGAAACCGGGAGGGGACCCTCTGCGGGACCCGCCGCTCTCCGGCCGGGGTCCGTCCCAACTCCCACCTCCTGCCCTCCCCACCCTGCGCAGCGCAGCTCCGCGCCGCCCGGGCTCCTGGAGGCTTTCCCGAAAGTGGGGAGTGATCAGAGGCGCGCGGCGGGCCCGGGGCGCGAGCCTGACTCCTGCCTGGGCCGGGGCGCTAACCCGCGCCCAGTCGGGGTGCAGCTCGGCTCCGGCCTGGCCCAGCTCCCCGCCCCCACCCGCAGGCACGGACACCATTTTAGGTCGCGACATCCCGCAGCCTCCAGTCCCCGGGCCGCGCTCCGGGCGCCGCTCGGGCCGGGGGCTCCAGGACTTGGGGTCCCCAACCCTCCCTCCATGTTTACCCGGCTAGGGGCTGTGCTTTCAACAGGCTGGGAGTTTCGCCCATCCGCCCCAAAGGATGGAGGCGGCGCCAGGGCCTTCCTACAGGGCGCCCCAGGGGGGCGGTGCGGGGAAGGGGGCAGTTAACTAGGTGGGGGAGGGGCGGGGGCATTTACCCGCCCCCCCAGGGGGCGGGACCAAGAGCGGGTATCTACCCCAGGCAAGCTTACTTGCTCCGCTCCTAGTGCGGGCCGAGACCCGGCGGTCTCTGCCCTGCTCCAGCCGCAGCCACCGCCGCCGCCGCCGCCGCCCTCCCCGCGGCCGCCGCTACTTCCTGCTTCTCTCCGGTTCAGCCGCCCCCCTCCCTCAGCTCCCTCCGCGCTCCGGGTCTGGGCTGCCCGTTTCCACACTCGCCATTGGGTAGCACCTCCGTCGATCAGTGCTGCGTCCCGCCCAGCCCCGGGCAGGATTGGCCTTAAGTACTGCCGCTCGTAACCAGAGCCGCACAGTCCGCTCATCCTCATTGGGCAAGGTGCCTAGTCCCTCTGAAGATGCCGCTCCCCATTGGTTGTTCCGAGGCCCAACTGCCCCATCCGTGCACCTCAAAAACTATTGGTAGCTGCCGCTGTCGCTTAGAAAAAGCCAACCTGATTCCCTGCTTTCCTACTGGAGGAGGTGACTATCCCAGATGCATCTCCGCCCCCTCACTCCCCATTGGTGGCGATCCTTTAAGCCTGCAGTTCACTTATCCATATTGAGAAAACTCTCAGCTTCGATTTGGTGGGCACTTTGAGGAGAGCCTTGTCGACTCTGAGTGGGGCCCGGATGTGTAGATCTGTTTGCACAGTTTTCTCAATCGTGCCGCTCATGAAATCACAGACTGAGACGTCACCCAAAACATTACGTCATCTGGTTGACCATTTCCTCGCGGTTTTCCACTGTCTAAACTATCCTACAGTCCGGAAAGACATGGGTGTTCATGCCCCTAGCCCCGCGCGCGCCGGTTCCCGGGGATGGCATCACCCATAGCTCCGCCCCCTGCGGGAGGGCATGGATTGAGGGCGGGATTGGAGTGTGGAAGGAGAGAGGACCTGAAACCTGGGACCAGTGCGGAGACCGGAAGTGGGGAAGAGGTGACGTTGGAGTGCTGGCGTGGCCTGGGCCATTTCCAAAGGGGCATACTTAAAGTGACGTACTGACAGACCTCCTAAGCATGGAACGGGGGACCCCCCACACGCACACATCCATTTCCCGTTTAAGAGCTCTCTTTTCCCCACCTCTAGCACGGGAGGGAGGGGTCCGAGGCAGAGTTTTCCCGCGCTTTGTTGCCCCGCCTCCTGGAGGCGGGGGAAGGGGCGGAGTTACTCCGAAAATGAATCGCCTTGACTGTCTCTATGGAGAAGTCACTGAATTCATCTGCAAGCCCAGTCTACCCTGCCTACCAGCCTCCGCAGCCAGCCGCGAAGGTAGTGGCTCACACCCCCGGGCCTGGGGATTCAAGGTGGTTTTGTTGCCCCGCTTGTGGACCGGGGCGGGGGGGTCCCCAGGACCACTGCACCCAGGACTCTTAGGCGCGCCCTGAAAGTTTACGTGGGTAATGGAGACTGCATTGAGGTGTGAATCAGAGCTCCTGGATCAGACTCTTGGGGCCACCGAGCAAGTCGCTGAACCTCCCTGAACTTATTTTCTCATGAGTAAAATGGGGATTATAATACCCACTTGACAATTGTTTTTGTAAGGATTAAAAGAGTTTAAATGTAAAAGAGCTTTATAAAATGATTGGCAAATGAGATTAGCAGCCCCCCATGCCCACGCCGCTGCCTTCTTTCGTGAGGTTGGCTGCGGTTGTTCCAGATTACAGACTTTTGCCCCTGAACAAGGAACTAGAGCCCCTTACTGGCTATAGCCGACCAGCATTCCATTCCCACCTCCTCCTCTGGGTGTTCCTGTATGGAATAATAATGATTACTCCTCATATACTACTCAGATAATGCAGGAATCAAATGGACTATATCTGTGGAGAGAAGCAATGGAAAAGCTCAATATAATCAGTCAGAACAAGGCCGGGGCCAATTGCAGAACAGACCATCAATTACTCATATGCAAGTTTAAGTTGAAGCTGAAGAAAATTAAAACAAGTCCACAAGAATGAAAATATGACCTGGAGTATATTCCATCTGAAATTGGAGACCATCTCAAGAGTAGATTTGACACCCTGCAAGCGACCATCTAAGATACATCTACCGATCCCATCCTAGCTGGAGCAAATGAATGAAGAAAGCCAAAGACACAAGGGAAAGATTAGTACAAAGGACTACTGGACCACAACTACCACAACCTCTGCCAGACTGAGCCCAGAACAACTGGTGCCCAGCGTCCACCACTGACCACTCTGACAGCGATCACAATAGAAGGTCACTAACAAAGTAGGAGAAAAATGTAGAACAAAATTCAAATTCACACACACACAAAAAGACCAGACCTTGTATGCACACACATGTTTATTGCAGCACTGTTTACAATAGCAAAAAGATGGAAGCAACCAAGGTACCCATCAATGGATGAATGGATAAATAAATTATGGTATATTCACACAATGGAATACTACGCTTCGATAAAGAACAATGAGGAATCTGTGAAACATTTCATAACATGGAGGAACCTGGAAGGCATTATGCTGAGTGAAATCAGTCAGTTGCAAAAGGACAAATATTGTATAAGACCACTATTATAAGAACTTGAGAAATAGTTTAAACTGAGAAGAAAACATTCTTTTGTGGTTACAAGAAAGGGGATGGAGGGAGGGTGGGAGAGGGGCATTCACTAACTAGATAGTAGATAAGAACTACTTTAGGTGAAGAGAGAGACAGCACATAATACAGGAAAGGTCAGCACAACTGGACTAAACCAAAAGGAAAGAAGTTTCCTGAATAAACTGAATGCTTCAAAGGCCAGCGTAGCAGGGCCAGGGACTGGGGACCATGGTTTCAGGGGACATCTAAGTCAATTGACATAATAAAATCTATTAACAAAACATTCTGCATCCGACTTTGAAGAGTGGCTTCTGGGGTCTTAAACACTAGCAAGCAGCCATCTAAGATGCATCAATTGGTCTCAAACCACCTGGAACAAAGGAGAATGAAGAACACCAAGGACACAAGGTGATTACGAGCCCAAGAGGCAGAAAGGGCCGCAAGAACCAGTGACTACATCATCCTGAGACCAGAAGAACTAGATGGTGCCTGGCTACAACCAAGGACTGCCCTGACACGGAACACAACAGAGAACCCCTGAGGGAGCAGGAGAGCAGTGGGATGCAGACCCCAAATTCTCATAAGACCATACTTAATGGTCTGACTGAGACTAGAAGGACCCCAGTGGTCATGGCCCCCAGACCTTCTGTTGGCCCAGGACAGAAACCATTCCCGAAGCCAACTCTTCAGACATGGATTGGACTGGACAATGGTTTGGAGAGGAATGCTAGTGAGGAGGGAGCTTCTTGGATCAGGTGGACACTTGAGACTATGTTGGCATCTCCTGCCTGGAGGGGAGATGAGAGGGTGGAGGTGTTAGAAGCTGGTGAAATGGACATGAAAAGAGAGAGTGGAGGGAGAGAGCGGGCTGTCTCATTAGGGGGAGAGTAATTGGGAGTGTGTAGCAAGGCGTATATGGGTTTTTGTGTGAGAGACTTATTTGTAAACTTTCACTTAAAGCACAATAAAAATTATATAAAAAAAAAAAAGACCAGACTTGCTGGCCTGACACAGACTGGAGAAACCCCAAGAGTATGGCCCGCAGATACCATTTTAACCTAGTAGTGAAGTCACTCCCGAGGCTCATCCTTCAGCCAAAGATTAGACAGGTCTATAAGGGAAGCAATAACACATGTAAGGAACATGCATCATATTTCAATCATATATACAAGACTAAATGGACAATGGACACACCAGCCCAAAAACAAAGATGAGAACTCAGGAAGGGGCAGGAAAACTAGACGAATGGAAACAGGGAACCCCAGGTAGAAATGGGGAGAATGTGGACAAATTATGGGATTGCCAACCAACGTCACAAAACAATCTGTGCATTGTTTAATGAGAAACTAATTTGCTCTAAACTTTCACCTAAAGCACGATAAAAAATACAGATTTGACACACTGAACACTAACGACCAAAAACCAGAAGAGTTGTGGGATAACATCAAGAGCACCAAACATGAAGAAAGCAAAAGGTCATTAAAAAGACAGGAAAGAAAAGATCAAAATGGATGTCAGAAGAGTCCCTGAAACTTGCTTTTGAACATAGAGCCGCTAAAGCAAATGGAAGAAATGATGAAAAGAGCTAAAGAGAAGATTTTGAAGGGTGGCTCGAGAAGACAAAGTATTATAATGACATATGCAAAGACCTGAAGTTAGAAAGCCAAAAAAGAAGAACGCGTTCAGCATTTCTCAAGCCGAAAGAACTGAAGAAAAAATTCAAGCCTAGAGTTGCAATTTTGAAGGATTCCATGGGCAAAATATTGAATAATGTAGGGAACATCAAAAAAAAAAAAAAAAAAAAAAAGGTGGAAGAAATAGTCACCATACCAAAAAGACTTGGATGATGTTCAACCATTTCAGGAGGTAGCATATGATCAAGAACTGATGGTAATGAAGAAAGATGTTCAAGCCACACTGAAGGCACTGGCAAAAAACAAGACTCAAGGAATTGACGGAATACCAATTGAGATGTTTCAACAATCAGATGCAGTGCTGGAGGTGCCCGCTCATCTATGCCAAGAAATTTGGAAGACAGCTACCTGGCTAACCAACTGGAAGAGATTCATATTTGTCCCATTCCAAAGGCAACCCAACAGAATGTGGAAATTATCAAAAAATATCATTAATATCACACACAAGTAAAATTTTGCTGAAGATAATTCAAAAGTGGTTATAGCATTACATCGACACGAAACTGCCAGAAATTCAAGCCAGATTCAGAAGAGGACGTGCAATGAGAGATATCATTGCCTATATCAGATGGATCCTGGTTGAAAGCAGAGAATACCAAAAAGATGTTTACCTGTGTTTTATTGACTATGTAAAGACATTTGACTAAGTGGATCATAACAAATTGTGGATAATGTTTCGAGGAATGGGAATTCCAGAACAATTAATTGTGCTCATGTGGAGCCTGTATGTAAACCAAGAGGCTGTCGTTTGAACAGAACAACAGGATACTGTGTGGTTTAAAATCAGGAAAGGTGTGAGTCAGGGTTATATCCTTTCACCATACTTATTCATCTGTATGCTGAGCAAATAATTCCAGCAACTGGACTATATGAAGAAGAACAGAGGATCAGGATTGGTGAAAGACTCATTAACATACTGCAATACGTAGATACAACAACCTCGCTTGCTGAAAGCAAGAGAACTTGAAGCACTGATGAAGAGCAAAAACTATAACCTTCAGTATGGTTTACATGTCAACATAAAGAAAACAAAAATTCTTGACGTTGTCAAGGATTTAATTTTACTTGGATCTACAATCAAAGCCCATGGAAGCAGCAGATGAGAAATCAAACAACGTATTGTATTGGGCGAATTTGCTACAAAAGACCTCTGTAAAGTGTTGAAAAGCAAAGATGTCACTTTGAGGACTAAGGTACACCTGACCCTAGCCGTGATATTTTCAATCACTTCATATACAGGCAAAAGCCAGACAATTAATAAGGAAGACTGAAGAAGAATTGATGTGTTCAAATTATGGTACTGGCAAAGAGTATTGAATGTACTGTGGACTGTCAGAAAAACTAACAAGTCTGTCTTGGAAGAAATACAGCTAGAGTGCTTCTTGGAAGTGAGGATAGTGAGACTTAGACTCACATACTTTGGACATGTTATCAGGAGGGACAAGTCCCTGGAGAAGGACATCATGCTTGGTAAGGTAGAGGGTCAACCAAAAAGAAGAAGATCCTCGACAAAATGGATTGACACAGTGGCTGCAACACTGGGCTTAAACATAGCAATGATTGTGAGGATGGTGCAGAACTGGGCAGTGTTTCCTCTGTTGTACGTAGGGTCACTATGAGTCTGGACCAACTCAATGGCACCTAAAAACAACAACAGCAACATACTGTGTGCTGGACCTATTATAAAAACTTCATGTTCCCTGCAGAGTATGTGTTGGAATCCTGTGTTATCGTTTCTTTCCTAACCTCTAAACCTATGAAGGAGCCTTAGTTGTGCAGTGACTAAGCACTCAGCTACTAACCGAAAGGTTGGCCGTTCAAATCTACCAGTTGCTCCACAGGAGAAAAACGTGGCAGTCTTCTTCTGTAAAGATTACAGCCTTGGAAACCCTTTTGGGCAGTTCTACTCCGTCCTACAGGGTCAGTATGAGTCAGAATTAAATCTACGGCAGTACGTTTTTTTGAAGGCTGTGGATGTAATCCTGCTTGGAAGTAGGGCTTTCTTTGTTATGTTAATTCAATTATACCCAAGTAAGGTGGATTCTAAATCTAATCACTTCTGAGTTTAAAAAGAGAAGGTTAGACATAAAGCCACTGCACACACAGGGGAAGATAGAGAATGTGTGAGGATCAAGCAGAGGAAGAAAGGAACTCCCCCACCAACAAGGAAAAAGTTGTCTTGGCCAAGACCCTGATTTAGACCTGTAGTTTCCAGAACTATGAGAAAATAAATTTCTGTTCTTTAAGGCCAAAAAACAGAAAACAATGACAACAACAAAAAAAAACTATATTAACTCATTTAATCTTTACCACAACTCTGTGAGAGAGGTTCTATTATTGTCTCTATTTTGTAAAATCAGAACAGACCTGAATTTTTAAATTTTGTGTAAAGCAGACCAATGAGCAGAACAGAAAAAATTACCAGTTGAAGCCCTGGAATGGGAGACTCAGAAGAAGCATAGTGAGCCCTTTCAGGATCCTGATATGGGGGACTGGCTTATTGCCAGGGCTATGGAGAGTGACACACATTCAAAGCGGCACAGTCAGCTGCCATCTTTGAGTCAGTCACTGCTGTTTCCAACTCTGCCCGTCAAGAGATTTGGTTGCTATGCAACATGCATGCTGCTGCCCTTGTTTTCTAAGAGGAAGATTAAGTTTCTAGCAGGGCTTCAAGCTGTAATTTTTCCTGTTCCAGGTATCGTTCTGGTTTATCCACATTTAAAAAATTCAGGACGATTTGGGTTTCACTTTGTCAGCCATGACTGATCAGGCAGAATCAGTTCAAAGCCCTGTTTGTGAGGAGAAAATTGAGGCACAGACAAGTTAGATTAGTGATTTACCATTAGGTCAAAGGCAATAGAATAGAAATTCTAAGGATCTAGAAGCTATTTCACAGGTTCCTTTGCTGAAGAAGCTCTGAATAGAAATTTGTTGGATACACTATTCATTTAAGAAACATTTTAATTCAACCAATTTTCCTTAGCACCTTCTATAAGTCAACTACTGTTGTAAGCACTGGGGATACAGTGATGAACAAAGCAGGCAAGAATCCCTGTCCTCATGAAGCATACATTTCCATGGAGAAGACATCATATTATAAATAAGCAAAATGTATAGGAAAATGTTGCTGTTAGGTGCCATCAAGTCAGTTCCTACTCATAGTGACCCTGCGTACAACAGAACAAAACACTGCCGTGTCCTGTACCATCCTCACAATCATTGTTATGCTTGAGTCCATTGTTGTAGCCACTGTGTCAGTCCATCTCATTGAGGGTCTTCCTTCTTTTTGCTGACCCTCTATTTTACCACATATGATGTCCGTCTCCAGGGACTGATCCCTGCTGATAACATATCCAAAATATGTGAGACATAGTCTTGCCATTTTTGCTTCCAAGGAGCATTCTAGTTGTACCTCTTCCGAGACAGATTTATTCATTCTTTTGGCAGTCCATGGTATATTCAATATTCTTCCCAACACCACAATTCTTAGGCATCAATTCTTTGGTCTTCCTTATTCATTGTCCAGCTTTCACATGCATATGAGGCAATTGAAAACATCATGGCTTTGGTCAGGCGCACCTCAGTCTTCAAAATACCATCTTTGCTTTTCAACACTTTGAACAGGTCTTTTGCAGCAGAAGAAAAACGTTAGCTAGTGATAACCCCCAAGTAGAAAAATAAAGCAGAAAAGGAAGACAAGAAGTGTAGCAGGGTTGCAATCTTAGATAGGGTGGACAATGAAGGTCTTTCTGAGATGGTAACATTTCAGTAAAGGCTAGAAGGAGGTGAGGGAGTAATCCAGGCAACTATTTGGATTAAGAACTTTCCCGTAGGAGAGAACAGCAAGTATAAATGTCCTGAGATGGGAGTGTGTTCCAGAAAGGTAAAGGGAGTAAGAAGAGTGGCTCAGATCAAGGGGTACTTCGGAGGCTGTTGGAAGAACTTTGACTTTTTCTCAGAGTAGGATGGGAAGCCATCAAAAGGAGACAAGTGACTTAGTGGCCTGAGTTACCTTGTAAAAGGAACCCTGTAGCTGTTTTGTGGAAAATAGACTGAAAAAAAGCAAGGAGACCAGTTGGGAGACCTTTGTAATAATCTAAGCCAGGAATTATATTGGCTTGGGTCAGGATAGCCAGGGTGGTAGTAACAGGATGATGAGAAGTGGTCAGATACTAAATATACATTAAAGGAATAGTCAACAGAATATAGCTGATGAATTGGATGTGGGGTATGAGAGAAATAAACTCAAAGGTCTGAGGCCTAAGGAAGTAGAAGAATGACCTTGCAGTTTTCTGAGCTGAGAAAACTATAGGAGAGGCAGATTTTGGAGGATAGATCAGTAGCTGAGTTTTGGTCATGTTATTAGACTTGCAAGTGGAGATAAAAATTTGAGTCATCAGCTTATAGGTGATATTTAAAGCCCTGATCAGAATGGATGAGATCACTAAGGGATTGAAGTAAAAAAGTCCAAGGACTAAGTCATGGGGAACTTCAAAGTTTAAAGCTTAGGGAGATGAGGAGGAACCAGCAAAGAAGACTGAGAAAGAATGGCAAAGCGAGGTAGGAGGGAACCAGAAGAGTATGGTTTCCTTGAAGCCAAAAAGGTAAACAAAAGTGTTTCAAGGACAAGGAGGAGACAGTGATGAACTAGCTGTCATGGATTGAATTGTGTCCCCCAAAAATGTCAACTTGGCTAGGCCATAATTCCCACTGTTGTGTGATTGTCCTCCATTTTGTCATCTGATGTGATTGTCCTGTGTGTTGTAAATTCTACCTCTATGATGTTGATGAAGTGGGATTATGTTATATTACGTTATGTTATGTTAATGAGGCAGGACTCTATAAGATTAGGTTGTGTTTTAAGTCAATTTCTTTTGAAATATAAAAGAGGGAAGCAAGCAGAAAGACGGGGGGACCTCATACCACCAAAAAATGAAAGCCAGGGGAATAGCAAGTCCTTTGGGCCCTGGGGTCCCTGCACTGAGAAGCTCCTCGGTCAGGGAAGATTGATGACAAGGACCTTCCCCCAGAGCCCACAGAGAGAGAAACCCTTCCCCTGGAGCTGGCACCCTGAATTCAGACTTCTACCCTCCTACACTGTAGAGAATAAATTTGTCTTTGTTAAAAGTCATCCACTTGTTATAGCAGCACTAGGAAACTAAGACACTAGCAAATGCTACCAAAAGATCAAATAAGATGGAGCCTGAGAATTAACCAATGAAAATGGAGGTCATTAGTGATTATGATAAGGGTGGATTGGGTAGATTGGTGAGGGCAAAGTGAGCATAGAATGAGTTCCAGAGAAGGAGGGAGGAAAAGAGACAGTGAATATAGATAACTCTTTCAAAGGAGGGAAGGAGAGAAATGGGGTGGGACCTGGAGGGGAAAGAGGGATCTAGAAAGAGCTATGTCAAGATGAAGAAATCACAGTATGTTAGTACACTGCTGGGAAAGATTGAACAGAGAGGAAAAACTGACGATGCAGCAGAGAGATAGGGAGGAGCTTCTGGAGTATGTCCTAAAACAGGTGAGGGATGAGGTTTAGTTCACAAATGAAGGGTTGCCTTAGACAAGGACAGGGATGGTACACCTGTAATCACAGGAGAGAAGGCAAAGTGTGTGGACATGTGGTGAAAGAGCTGTGGAATATCTCTCTGCTTGCTTTTGTTGTCTCAGGAGTAGAAGAAACAAGATCATCCTCTAAGAGTAAGGAGGGTGGAGGAGCTGGAGTCTTGAAAAGAAAAAAGTTAGGAAACAGACATCCAAGAGAGAGGAAGAGACTAGGAAACAGTCTGATTGACAGGCAGCCTTACGGGCTTACTTGAGGTTTGTGGTCATTGATTTAAAGTGAGCCCAGTCAGCTGATTGTGTGTTTTTCTCCCATCACTTTCAGCTGCATGGGTGTAGACATGGAATAGGCAGAGAGCCTATAACCAAGGTAGTGGTTATGCCAAGAAAGCACAACAGTGGGAGAAGGGCAACAGAGTTGGGGGTATATGCCTTCTAATGGATTAACCTGGTAAGGAGGGACATGAGGATGAATCAAGGGATTGCAAATCACAGTAAAGTCAAAGGATTGTTGGAATTGGGATACTAGGGGAAGTGAGCTGAAAAGGTACAAGGTGGTGGTCAAAGAGGGAGAGATTTGAAATTAAGACTATGGAAGTCTGCTGTTATTGGTAAGGAGGCCTGACTTTGAGGAAAGGAGGTCAAAGGACTGAGAGGTGAGGGGGTTGGAAGGCTTTTTTATATGGATATTGTAATCATCAAGAATTATGATAGGCGTAGTATAGGAGAGAGTGGCAGAGTGGGAGGCGGCAGTAGAAGCCGCAAAAAGGAGGGATGGTAGGTCATTTAATCAGAAGGTACTACTCAATGAATATTCATTGCCGTCAAGTTGATTCTGACTCATAGTGACCCTATACGACAGTGTAGAATTGCCTACATATATATATGGACCCCTGGTGGTGCAGTGGTTAAGAGATCGGCTGCTAACCAAACGGTCAGCAGTTCAAATCCACCAGCTGCTCCTTGGAAACCCCATGGGGTTGGGTATATATATGCGTGTGTGTGTATGTATATATATATATATATATATATATATGTATACATGATATGCACATATATCAAATATATATATAAATATGATACATGGATATATCAAAATATAGAACATTCCTAGCACCCAAAGTTTCCCTCTTAATCTTTCCCAGGCAATACCCTCCCCCAGAGGTAACCACTATTCTGCTTCTATCACCATGGATTTGTTGTGCCTGTAAATGAAATCATACAGTATAAAATCTTTTGTGTCTAGCTCCAGTCTCTCAACATTTTATTTGTGAGATTTAATCATGCTGTACCAATAGTTTGTTCTTTTTTATTGCTATGTAGTATTTTATTTTATGCATAAGCCACAATTTATTTATCCATTCTACTCTTGATGGACATTTTGGCCATATCAAGTTTTGGCCATTGTGAATAAAACTACTATGAACGTTCTTGTACCCGATGGACAGACGCACTAATTTTTCTTGAATGTATAGTTAGATATGGAATTGCTGGGTCATAGGGTATGTATATGCTTAGCTTTAGTAGATATTGCCAGTTTTGCAAACTCTTTCATTTCATACTTCCACCAACAGTGTATTAATGTTTCACTTGCCCTACAGTACCCTCACCAACACTTAGTACTGTCAGTCCTTTTAATTGTAACTATTGTGATAGGTCGTCGTTGTTGTTAGGTGCTGTTGAGTAGATCTCAACTCATGGTGACCCCATGTGACAAGTAGAACTGCCCCATAGTATTTCCTAGGCTGTAATCTTTACAGAAGCAGATTGCCAGGTCTTTTTCCCGTGGAGCCACCAGGTGGGTGACCACCAATATTACAGTTAGCAACCGAGTGCTTAACCATTTGTACCATCAGAGGTCCTTTATTCTGTTGGGTATGTTGTATTTCATCATGGTTTTCATTTGCATTTCTCTGATGAAAAAGGATGTTAAGGACCTTTTCATTATTTTTATTGGCCACTTGGATCTCCTCTTTTGTAAAATGATTGTTCAGGTCTTTTGTCCATGTTTTTATTTATTTTTATTGTGCTTTCAGTGAAAGTTTACAAATCAAGTCAGTCTCTCACACAAAAATTTATATACACCTTGCTGTGTAATCCTAGTTGCTCTCTACCTAATGAGACAACACACTCCTCTCTCCACCCTGTATTTTCCATGTCCATTCAACCTGCTTCTGACCCCCTTCTGGCTTCTCATCTCACCTCCAAATAGGAGCTGCCCACATAGTCTCATGTGTCTACTTGAGCCAAGAGGCTCACTCCTCACCAGCATCATGTTCTGTCTTGTAGTCCAGTCCAATCCCTGTCTGAAGAGTTGGCATTGGGAATGATTCCAGCCTTGAGCTAACAGAAGGTGCGGGGACCATGACCTCCAGGGTCCCTCTAGTCTCAGAGCATTAAGCCTGATCTTTTTATGAGAATTTGAGGTCTGCATCCCACCCTTCTCCTGCTCCATCAGGGATTCTCTGTTGTATTCCTTGTCAGGGGAGTCATCGGTTGTAGCTGGGCACCATCTAGCTCTTGTGGTCTCAGGCTGATGTAGTCTCTGGTTTATGTGGCCCTTTCTCTTGTCTCTTGGGCTCATCATACTGACTATTGTGTCTTTGGTGTCTTCATTTTCCTTTGCGCCAGGTGGGTTGAGATCAACTGACGCATCTTTGATGGTCACTTGCTAGTGTTTAAGACCCCAGTTTTGTCCACATTTTTGTTGGGTTGTTTAGTTTTGGAGATTTTTTTTTTCTTATTGATTTGTAGCTTTTTACATATTCTGAATACAAACCCTTTGTCAAGTATATTAATTGCAGACATTTTCTTCAAGTCTGTGTCTTGCCTTTCCACTTTCTTTATGGTATCTTTTGTTGATCAGAAGTTCTTAATTTTAATAAAGCCCAGTTTATCAATCTTTTCTTTTATGGTTAGTGCTTTTTGTGTCCTGTTTAAGATCAAGAAGGTATTCTTTTTCCTATCTTTCTAGAAGCCTATTTGTTTTACCTTTCACATTTAGGTCTATGATACATTGCAACTTAATTTTTGCATATGGTGTGAGGTTAGGGATCAGAGTTCATTTTTATAGTCTCCATTTATTGAAAAGATAATCTTTTCCCTGATTGAATTGCCATGAAGCAGTGTTGAGTTCTTGAAATGGATAATTCTAGCAGTAACCTCCTGATATCTCTCAACTTCCTGATCAAGGATAGCAGCCTTCAGGGCAATGGCTCTGCAGTGTTTTGAGAATCATTCCCGAAACTCAAACTAGATCCCTCTCCTACAGCCCTCCCAATAACTTTTGTCGACACCTAATTCTTTTATTAAATTCCTTTCTCTTTAAAATAACTAGAGTGGATTTTGTCTCATGCACTGAATCCTGACCATCAAGTCCTCACAGTTGTGTATGTAACTCATCTTGCCTGTTCTCAGTGCTGCTTGCGGACATGTACATTTGCCTTTATAGGGTTGCTATAAGTCAGAATTGACTCGAGGGCAACTGGTTTGGGTTTAGCTTACCCAGAACTCAGTTGCCGTTGAGTTGATTCCAACTCATGGTGACCCCACGTGTGTCAGAGTAGAACTGTGCTCCATAGAGTTTTCAATGACTGATTTTTTGGAACTAGATCTCCAGGCCTGTCCTCCAAGGTGCTTTGAGCTGGGTGGATTCGAGCCTCCAACCTTTTAGCTAGCAGCTCAGCATGTTAACTGTTTGAACCACCTAGGAACTCCTACCTTTAGCTTAAATTTCTCTTATTTCCCCAGCAGCTGCCTGAGGACTATGGTGACCAATAAGGGAAGAGCTTCCCTGTGGTTTATTTTCAATTGTTGTGGGAGAAGTGAGGCACCAAGACCACGTGTGTGAGTATGCAGAGTCCCTTCCAGGTAGACTCACTCTTCAGAAACTGGAAGTCCTCATGCCCCCTGTTCCCAACACTCCTTCCTCAATCCCTACCATTCCCCCAGGTGATCTCACCCACAAACATGGCTCTGTCTATCACCGTGGCCCTGCATGCCTATCACTCACTCAGACCTCCCACCTAAGCTCCCTGTGCCACCCGAAGGTGCTACAGAAACTTACAAGGCCCTGTGACCAGAATCATATTCACTGCTTTCTACCAAACATTCTCTTGATCTTGGATTTGCCATCTAAGGGCAAGGCACCACCACAAACCCACATAGAGAAACTTGGGAGTCCTCTCTTACTAGTACCTTTTCCTTATCACCCACTATAAATATCAGTCAAAGGCCTGTCAAAACACCCAAAGGCCTATCAATTCCACCTCCTTAGTATCTCCTGAATCCACCCCCAAGCCGACAGTCACAACCCTTGTTCTAGCCTGGCTGTTCGCAAGAGATTCCTCACCCTTGTCTCACCCCAATTGAGACTTTTTTCCTATAAAACAAAAACAATCTTATTCTGATGTTTAATTTATTGCCTCCCAGTTGTCAGCACAATAAAGCCCAGACTCCTTGGTGTCCTACCAGACGCTTCAGGAACTGCCCCTCTATTCAGCCTCATACCCTGGCACTCCCCATAGCCTGTACTGTACTAGCCTGCTTGGCAGGTCCCCAAACACGCTGTGCTGTTTACTGCCTTTGCCCTACAGTTCTATCTACATTTTACTTCCCCTTTCCTTGTCTGTCTGGCAAACTCCTCTTCTTCCTGTCAGGCTGTGATCAATCCCACGTCTGCTACTGCAGTGTTGCATACATAGCTCTGCTACCTCACGTGTTTGGCCAGTTCTTGTCTCCCACTAGACTACGGCATTCTTAAGGCCTGAGACTACGTCTTATTCATCCTTGTACCACTCATGCCTACCTCAGTGCCTGGCACAGAGCAGACACAGAGAAAATGTGAATGTATACAAAAATGAATATAAAGCTGGGCAAGTAGTTTAGTCCCTCCGAACATCAGTTTTCTCATTTGAAAAATGGAAATAACACCTGCCCTGCTGCCAGAAGTGTTGTAAAGACCGGATGAGATAACGGATGTGACACCATTTTTAATTTAAAAAAAATTTGTGATAAAATATATATAACAAAAAATTTGCCATTTTTCAGCGTACAACTCTATAACACCAATTACATTCACCATGTTGCCCAGCGATCACCACTGTCTATTTCCAAAAGTTTCTCATCAACTCAAACAGAAACTTAGTACCCCTGAAGCAATAGCCCCCATTCCTCCCTCCCCCAAACCCTCGGAACCACTAACACAAGTTTCGTGACACTATTTTGTAAATTGAAAGGAGCAAAACCTCCCAGAAGCCTAATCCTGGGCAGTGGATGGAGGTCCTTCAAAACCATACTTTCCCATTTTCTAGGACAAAGACCACAAACCATGGGCCCATGGGCTGAGACTGCACTAGATTTTAAAAATTGTTTTGAAGAGCTTCCATTTCTGCCAGTGTGGCAAATGGAAGATCACTGAAATCCAGCTTGGTACCAGTGTGCCTAATTATGCTAGATATTTAAAATATCTTTTCTTCACATTTAAAAAAAATTTTAATATCATGGAACATTTCAAATATGTTTAAAAGTAAACAGAATAGGATAGTAAACCCACAGGTAATACAGCTTCAGCAATGATCAAATCAGGGCCAATATTATTTTATTTGTGCCCTATCCACTTCCCCTTATTATTGTGAAAAAATGGGACAAATTGAAACTGTGTGCCTTCTGACATGATGCGATGAAAAGAATACAGTATCACTTGTGGTATTCCTGCCAAAAATGCATAATCTGAATCTAATCATGAGGAAGTATCAGAGAAGCCCGAATTGAGGGACGTTTTACAAAATAACTGGTCTATGATATTGTAAAGTGTCAAAATCATAAAAACAAAGGAAAACCAGGAACTCTTCTGGGTTGAAAAAGCCTAGGAAGATAAGACAACTATACTAAACTGAATCCTTTTGGTATAAAGGCCATTATTGGGATAGTTGGTGAAACTGGAAGGGAATTTGAAGATTTGTTGTTGCTAGAATCGACTCGATGGCAGTGGGTTTGGTTTTGGTTTTTGGTTAGTTCCAACTCATGGTGACCTTATGTATAACAGAATGAAACATCGCCAGGTCCTGCATCATCTCCATGATCTCTGAATATGTTTGAGCCCATTGTTGAGGCAGTTGTGTCACTCCACCTCATTGAGAGTTCTTCTCTTTTTTGCTGGCCAACTACTTTACCAAATATGGTGTCCTTCTCTAGCAATTGGTCTTTCCTGATGACATGTTCAGTGTAAGCAAGACAAAGCCTTGCCATCCTCACTTCTAAGGAGCATTCTGGTTGTATTTCTTGTAAGACTGATTTGATCGTTCTTCTGGCAATCCACAGTATGTCCAATATTCTTTGCCAATGTCACATTTCAAACATATCAATTCTTCTCTGCCTTCTTTTTTAATTGTCCAGTTTCTGCATTCATATGAGGTGACTGAAAAGACCATGGCTTGAGTCAGGTATACGTTAGTCATCAGAGGGAAATTTTTGCTTTTCAGAACCTTAAAGAAGTCTTTTGCAGCAGATTTGGATTACATGGTAGCAATACATTTGTATGATTGTCTTGTGATTAAGTAAAAGAATTGTCCTTTTTATAGGAGATAAACACTAAGGTATTCAGGGATGATGAAGCATTATGTTGGCAACTTACTCTCAAATGGTTCAGGATAAAATAAATCCTTTGGATTATACTTGTAATTTTTCTGTAAATTTGAGATTACTTCAAAAGAAAAAAAAAAAGGCCAAATGGGTAATATTCTGAAACTGGTAAAATATACTAAGCCTCAGATTAAGGAATCGCAACAAATTCCAGGCATGAGATATAAAAATAAATCTACACCTAGACACATAAGACCAAAACTGCAGAGCATCAAAAACAAAGAGAAGATATTAAAATCTGAGAAAAAAAAGTTTTTTTACAAAGAAATAGGAATTAGATTTATGCCTGATAATTTGAAATAATATTTTATTGTCCTTTTGGTACAAGTTTTCACAGCAAATTAGGTTCCCATTTAACAATTTCTATACATACTGTTCAATGACATTGGTTACATTTTTCATAATGTGTCAGCAATCTCATTGTTTCCGTTCTGGTTGTTTCATTTCCATTATGCCTGACATCTGAACAAGAACAATGAAAGCCCAAAGGCAGTGGAATGATATCTTCCAAGTTCTGGGAGAACATATTCGCCAGTCTCAAATTCAATATCCAGTATCTTTATATGGAAACCCTGGCGGCATAGTGGTTAAGTGCTACGGCTGCTAACCAAGAGGTTGGCAGTTCAAATTCACCAGGTGCTCCTTGGAAACTCTTTGGGGCAGTTCTACTCTGTCCTATCTTTATATATGACCGTAAAGAAATTTTTAAATAACAAAAACAGAGTTTACTCTCAACATATCTTCACTAAAACAACTTCTACAGGATTAATTCTGGAAGAATGAAAATTATCCCAGATAGGTCTGTGAAGGAAGAATTGGTGAGGAAAAAAATAAAAAGTAAGCATGTGGGTAAAGCAAAATAAACATTGCTTAAATAAGACAATAGTGATAAGATCTAATTTATGTAGTTTAAAAGCAAGACAGACTGTTCAATAAAGATGGTGGATTACATATACTCCTTTATTTTTGCAACTTCCTAAAAGCCACTGACATGACAATAAAGGGAATTTTTAATGGCATCAGATCACAAAGACAAAGAGAATGGGAGAGAGGACAACAGGGAAGTCTTGAAAAAGCTGGAAAGCAAATAGATAGGTGATAATTGACGAGGTAGACAAAGAAACCTGAATCCTAAGCTAGTGGGCAAAGCTGAAAAACAAGCTAGTTACGCTACAGAATCCTCATTAAGTATCAGGAACCAGCAATACCAGGCACCTCTGGAAAGGGATGATAAAGGCAGGGTGAAAAACAGGGAAATTATTATTATTTTTTTTAATTTTTATTGTGCTTTAAGTGAAAGTTTACAAATAAAGTCAGCCTGTCATATGAAACCTCATATATACCTTGACATATACTCCTAGTTGCTCTCCCCCTAATAAGACAGCACATTCCTTCTTTCCACCCTGTGTTTCTGTGTCCATTCCACCAGCTTCTGTCCCCCTTGGCCTTCACTTCTCCCCTCCAGACAGGAGCTGCCCAGATAGTCTCATGTGTCTACTACAGGGGAATTATTTGAAAATCTGATTAAGAAAAGTTATACCCAGATCCCGTGCCCTACTCCATGATGCTTCTGGACTGCCTCTCCTCCACCACAGCAGAAAACAGGAGGTTTATGATCCAGAAAAGGCAGGAATATTATACTGAAAATAGGAAGACTAAATGAACATTTACATCCTGAATTCTGAGAATCCCAGACATTTTCCCCAGCTCAGTAACCAGAACACAAGCAATCAGAACCATGCCTTCCAAGTAGAAGACTGGAGTATGTTTCCTTTAGAGAATCTGATCTAAAAATACTAATACTGGGGTTCCTCAAGAAAAGGCCAAGTGAGATCATTCAACAGAGAACCTTACAGTAAACAACTTGCCACCAAGGCTCAAAAATATTGTCTTCCTAAACCTTAAACCAAAAATGTCACTTGAAATCTTCTTAAAACCAAAAAACAGTTTAGAGTAACTAGTAAAGAATGTCTGCCTTTAGCATTATGCTCTTTTAAGATCTATTTGGGATCAAACTGACAACACCAAATGAAAAGATTAGATAGGAACCTTATGGGGCAGTGAGTTTGTGTTAATGGTGGAGGAACAACTCAGAAAAGGAGGATGAGAATGGTTGCACAACTCAAAGAATGTAATTGTCATGGATTGAATTATGTCCTCCCAAAAATGTGTGTATCAACTTGGTTAGGCCTTGATTCCCAGTATTGTGTGGCTGTCCTCTATTTTGTGATTGTAATTTTATGTTAAAAGGATTCTCCCTGATCCAAAGTAGAGGGAGTTTCCCTGGGGCGTGGCCTGCACCACCTTTTATCTCTTAAGAGATAAAAGGAAAGGGAAGCAAGCAGAGAGTTTGGGACCTCTTACCACCAAGAAATCAGTGCGCAGAGCGTGTCCTCTGGACCTTAGGTTCCTGCACTGAGATGCTCCCAGACTGAAAGAAGATGGATGACAAGGACCATCCTCCAGAGCCGACAGAGAGATAAAGCCTTCCCCTGGACCTGATGCCCTGAATTTGGACTTCTAGCCTACTAAACTGTAAGAAAATAAATTTCTCTTTGTTAACGCCATCCATTTGTGGTATTTTTGTTATAGCAGCACTAGATGACTAAGACAGTAATCAGTGTCACTGAATTGTACATGAAGAAATTGTTGAATTGGTATATGTTCTGCTGTGTGTATTTTCAACAACAACAAAAATAAAATTAATTATATATACATAAATATATATAGCCTCCCCCACGTGTCTGTCAGTTTGTCGTACTGTGGGGGCTTGTGTGTTGCTGTGATGCTGGAAGCTATGCCACCGGTATTCGGATACCAGCAGGGTCACCCATGGAGGACAGGTTTCAGCTGAGCTTCCAGACTAAGACAGGCTAGGAAGAAGAACCCGGCAGTTTACTTCTGAAAAGCATTAGCCAGTGAAAACCTTATGAATAGCAGCAAAACATTGTCTGATACAGTGCTGGAAGATGAGCCCCCCCAGGTTGGAAGGCACTCAAAAGATGACTGGGGAAGAGCTGCCTCCTCAAAGTAGAGTTGACCTTAATGACGTGGATGGAGTAAAGCTTTCGGGACCTTCATTTGCTGATGTGGCACGACTCAAAATGAGAAGAAACAGCTGCAAACATCCATTAATAATCGGAACCTGGAATGTATGAAGTGTGAATCTAGGAAAATTGGAAATCGTCAAAAATGAAATGGAACGCATAAACATCGATATCCTAGGCATTAGTGAGCTGAAATGGACTGGTATTGGCCATTTTGAATAGGACAATCATACAGCCTACTATGCTGGGAATGACAACTCGAAGAGGTATGGTGTTGCATTCATTGTTAAAAAGAACATTTCAAGATCTGTCCTGAAGTACAATGCTGTCAGTGATAGAATAACATCCATACGCCTACAGGGAAGACAAGTTAATACGACTATTATTCAAATTTACGCACCAACCACTAGGGCCAAAGATGAAGAAATAGAAGATTTTTATCAGCTGCTGCAGTCTGAAATTGATTGAACATGCAATCAAGATGCATTGATAATTACTGGCGATTGGAATGTGAAAGTTGGAAACAAAGAAGAAGGATCAGTAGGTGGAAAATATGGCCTTGGTGATAGTAACAATGCTGGAGATCGAATGATAGAATTTGCAAGATCAACGACTTCTTCATAGCAAATACCTTCTTTCACCAACATAAACAGTGACTATACACATGGACCTCACCAGATGGAACACACAGAAATCAGATTGACTACATCTGTGGAAAGAGATGATGGAAAAGCTCAATACCATCAGTCAGAACAAGGCCAGGGGCCGACTGTGGAACAGACCATCAATTGCTCATATGCAAGTTCAAGCTGAAACTGAAGAAAATCAGAGCAAGCCCACGAGAGCCAAAATATGACCTTGAGTATATCCCACCTGAATTTAGAGACCATCTGAAGAATAGATTTGACTCCTTGAACACTAGTGACCACGGACCAGATGAGTTGTGGAATGACATCAAGGACATCATCCATGAAGAAAGCAAGAGGTCATTGAAAAGATAGGAAAGAAAGAAAAGACCAAGGTGGATGTCAGAGAAGACTCTGAAACTTGCTCTTGAGCGTTGAGCAGCTAAAGCAAAAGGAAGAACTGATGAAGTAAAAGAACTGAACAGAAGATTTCAAAGGGCCTCTCAAGAAGACAAAGTATTATAATGACATGTGCAAAGAGCTGGAGATGGAAAACCAAAAGGGAAGAACACGCTTGGTGTTTCTCAAGCTGAAAGAACTGAAGAAAAAATTCAAGCCTCGAGTTGCAATAGTGAAGGATTCCATGGGGAAAATACTAAACGGCACAGAAAGTATCAAAAGAAGATGGAAGGGATACACAGAGTCATTATACCAAAAAGAATTAGTCGATATTCAACCATTTCAAGAGGTGGCATATGATCAGGAACCCATGGTACTGAAGGAAGAAGTCCAAGCTGCTCTGAAGGCAGTAGTGAAAAACCAGGCTCCAGGAATCGATAGAGTATCAATTGAGATGTTTCAACAAACAGATGCAGCACTAGAGGTGCTCACTCGTCTATGCCAAGAAATATGGAAGACAGCTTCCTGGCCAACTGATTGGAAGAGATCCATATCTATGCCTATTCCCAAGAAAGGTGATCCAACCGAATGTGGAAATTATAGAACAATATCATTAATATCACACGCAAGCAAAATTCTGCTGAAGATCATTCAAAAATGGCTGCAGCAGTATATTGCCAGGGAACTCCCAGAAATTCAGGCTGGTTTCAGAAGAGGACGTCGAACCAGGGATATCATTGCTGATGTCAGATGGATCCTGGCTGAAAGCAGAGAATACCAGAAGGATGATTACCTATGTTTTATTGATTATCCAAAGGCATTCGACTGTGTGGATCATAACAAACTATGGATAACACTTCGAAGAATGGAAATTCCAGAACACTTAATTGTGCTGATGAGGAATCTTTACATAGATCAAGATGCAGTTGTTCGGACAGAACAAGGGGATACTGATTGGTTTAAGGTCAAGAAAGGCATGCACCAGGGTTGTATTCTTTCACCATACCTATTTAATCTGTATGCTGAACAGGTAATACAAGAAGCTAGACTATATGAAGAAGAACGGGGCATCAGGATTGGAGGAAGATTCATTAACAACCTGCGTTATGCAGATGACACAATCTTGCTTGCTGAAAGTGAAGAGGACTTGAAGCACTTACTAAAGAAGATCAAAGACCACAGCCTTCAGTATGGATTGCACCTCAACATAAAGAAAACAAAAATCCTCACAACTGGACCAATGAGAACATCATGATAAACAGATGAAAAGATCGAAGTTGTCAAGGATTTCATTTTACTTGGATCCACAATCAACAGCCATGGAACCAGTGACAAGAAATCAAAAGATGCATTGCATTGGGCAAATCTGCTGCAAAGGACCTCTTCAAAGTGTTGAAAAGCAAAGATGTCACCCTGAAGACTAAGGTGCGCCTGACCCAACCCATGGTATTTTCAATCACATCATATGCATGTGAAAGCTGAACAATGAATAAGGAAGACCAAAGAAGAGTTGACGCCTTTGAACTGTGGTGTTGGCGAAGAATATTGAATATACCACGGACTGCCAAAAGAACGAACAAACCTGTCTTGGAAGAAGTGCGGCCAGAATGCTCCTTAGAGGCAAGGATGGCGAGACTGCGTCATGCTGGACATGTTGTCAGGAGGGATCAGTCTCTGGAAAAGGACATCATGCTTGGCAGAGTACAGGGTCAGCGGAAAAGAGGAAGACCCTCAACGAGGTGGATTGACACAGTGGCTGCAACAATGAGCTCAAGCATAACAACGATTTTAAGGATGGTGTAGGACCGGCAGTGTTTTGTTCTGTTGTGCATAGGGTCGCTGAGTTGGAACCGACTCGACGGCACCTAACAACAACAACATATATAGCCTCCCATGTTGTTCTTAGGTGCCATGTGGAGTCAGTTCTGACTCTTAGCAACCCTATGTAAAACAGAATGAAACACTGCCCAGCCGTGCACCATCCTCACAACCGTCATTATGCTTGTGCCCACTGTTGTTGCCAGCCCATCTCTTTGAGGGCCTTCCTCTTTTTTGCTGACCCTCTACTTTACAAAGCATGATGTCCTTACTGATAACACTGGTCCCTCCTGATAACACTGCCTCCCATACACCCTGAGAAAGTAAAATTTAGCTCTAACTGAGAAAGTAAATTTTGTCCTGCCATATGTCAAGCTAGGATAACAAGCACAGGTAAAGCCAGCTGCAAAGTTAACAGGAAACGATATTTCTCATGAGGTACGTGGCAATAAAGGTCATAACGATCCCTTCTGTGAGTGACTGCTGCTTTCTTTACTCACTAAGAAATTTGGTTCTCTAAAATCAGACTACCAGAAACATTGCTGTTTGAAATTATATCAGTAAGAATGAATCTTTCTACTTTTGCTTGAAGGATCCAAGTCACTTTGAGACAGAGAAGCATCATTGATCTACAACCGAGGTGCAGAGCTTCAGGTAAAGGGTTGCAGGATACAGTATTCTACTTCCATATTTACTTTACGGTCCAGACCTAATGCTTTCCACCTAATCTCTTTACACAGATCCCAATTTACTTTGAGCCTACTAAACACCATTTCATTTAAATCTCACCTAAACTCCACACTTGTCTAAAGCCCTTGAGTACCCCTATTTCTTCCTTTGTTTGGTGAGATGCCTTAAGGCTTCCTCTGGAATGTGGTCTCTCTCATTACAACAAGCCAATAAACCGTGGTAGTCTTGGGTTTTTTTTAGTCTTTGGCTGCTTGGGCTAGGAAACCTCTTTCAGAGAAAACTGGAGGCTTTGGTCAAGAGAGTAATCAAGAAGGAAGTCCAGTGGAACACAGGAAATAGGATTCAATACAGGCAAGAAGCAAGGAGAATCTCCAGGATGAGAGTAAAGGGAGATCACAGGGCAAAGGGTAAATAGGTCAGAGAGGGTCAGTTCAGAAGGCTTCATGAAGGAAGGACTTCTCTGGGAAGGTGAAACTGACTGAACGCTGGGGGAGAGGATTCAGACAATTGGAGAAAAGTTTGGGTTGGCTAGTAGGTAGAAGATAAAGCATTTCAAGGAAGGAAAAGTATCACAGTGGCTCACATGCAAACAGTGTTTACATAGTCAAAATACTGTCAATTCTGAATATCTCCTTTAACCAAAAAATTATATGGAAAAATGAGGAAGGGAGGGTGAAGGTGGGAGCGGGTGAGTCCTTATCTTCCATTGTTGGAAAGCAATGAATAATATTACAGGGTAAAAAATTGAATAGTTACAATATAAGTATGTTATTTAGAGGTATGGAAAGAGATAATTGACAAAATATTAGGTACAAGAGTTGAAAGTGGTTGGCTCGGGGTAGGGGGGAGTGGGGGGAGTAGGGCGAGGTGTGTTGTTATTAACAAGCACTGCAAGTGTTTAACTCTAAATTATGTGTATGTATAACTAAAAAACTAAAACAAGAAAGAGCTAAAATCCTGACCATAGCTTCGTATTAGTTGGGAGAGGTTCTAACACTTTTGCATTAATTGATTAATTTTGATTGTTAAATTAGATGTTCATGTCAAAAATTTTTGGTTAAGTATTAAGAATAGAAGCAGAGTGTATAATTTCCACATAAGTAGAGAGAGAAAAAGGGATTAAGAGGGGAGGAACCTCAAACAATCCGAAGGAAGACAAGAGATTAGAAAAGTAAACAAGAGATTTAAAAAAATCTGGACAGAAAAAACACCAAAAAATTGATAGAAATAAATCCAGTTATATCACAATCATAATATAAATGGAGTAAATTGTCCAGCTAAAAGGCAAAGTTTGTCAGACTAAATAAAAATTAAAATCCAGTTATACGCTGATTAGAAGAGAAACATAAAAAATAGAAAGGTTAAAAATAAAATAAAAAAATACATATGTCAGGTATCTTAGTTATCTAGTGCTATTGTAACAGAAATACCACAAGTAGATGACTTTAACAAACAGAAGTGTATTCTCTCAGTCTTGCAGGCTAGAAGTCCAAATCCAGAGCTCTAGCTCCAGTGGAAGGTTGTCTTTGTTGGCTCTGGGAGAAGGTCCTTGTCATTGATCTTCTTTCCCCCTGGTTGAGCTTCTCAGGTGCAGGGACCCCGAATCCAAAGGATGCCCTCTGCTCCTGGTGCTGCTTTCTTGGTGATATCAAGTCCACCTGTCTCTCTGTTTACTTCTCTCTTTTGTATCTCAAAAGAGATTGATTTATGACAACTTAATCTTATCATAAATCAATTAACATAACTGCTTCTAAACATGCCTCATTAACATAACTGCTTCTAATCATGCCTCATTAACATCATGGAGGTAGGATTTACAACACATAGGAAAATCGCATCAGATGACAAAATGGTGGACAATCACACAATATGGGGAATCATGGCCTAGCCAAGTTGACACACATTTTGGGGGGACACAATTCAATCCATGGTATCAGGCAAATACTAACCAAAAGAAAGTTGGTGTAGCTAATGTTGTAACTGGTATTGTCTTCCCCTTCAAGTTACAATTGAAGAGTTACGTGGATGGTCAGAGCGCAGGGGCAACATGCAAAATATGAGAGTTGTTAGGCTTAATATGATAAGTAAGATATTTGGCTAAGGTAACTGATGCTTAAGAATTGACTGGAAGTCTACTAATTATTTCCAGAAACCATATTACCAAAGAAAAACCACACCTGGCCTTCAACAACTTATAACTAACCAGTTGCTATAGAGTTGATTCTGTCTCATGGCAACCCCATGTGTCAGAGTAGAACCATGCTCCATAGAGTTTTCAATGGCTGATTTTTTGGAAGTAGATCTCCAGGCCTTTCTTCTGAGGCGTTTCTGGGTAGACTTGAACTACTATCATCTAGGTTAGCAGCCGAGCTTGTTAACTGTTTGCACCAGAGACTCCAGCCTATGACTATAACCCCCTGTGATGGTTAATGGTACATGTCAACTTGGCTAGGTTATGGTTCTCAGTGGACTGGTTGCTCTTCTATAATGTAATATATGTAACCACCTTCCATGATACAATCTGATGTGATCAGCCAACCACCTGAAAGGGGAGTTTCCTTGGGGATGTGATCTGCCTCCATAATATAAATGGATGTTCTGGCAAAGCTCACTGTCTTTCAGACATGCACTCTTGTCATCTGACCTCCAGTTCTTGGGATGTAAGCAAGCCTGCAGAAGTGCCTGGCCTGTCGATTTTGGATTCAGCAGCCACCAGAACCCCTGTGAGCCAGCAGTGTTCGCCAGCCTGCTGCCTGACCTAAGGATTTTGGACTTGCCAGCCCCCACAACCCCACAAGCCATTTCTTTCTTTCTTTTTTTTTTTTTTAATAATTTTTATTGAGTTTTAAGTGAACGTTTACAAATCAAGTCAGTCACATATAAGCTTATATACACCTTACTCCATACTCCCACTTACTCTCCCCCTAATGAGTCAGCCCGCTCCCTCCTTCCAGTCTCTCCTTTCGTGACGATTTTGCCAGCTTCTAACCCTCTCTACCCTCCTATCTCCCCTCCAGACAGGAGATGCCAACACAGTCTCAAGTGTCCACCTCATACAAGTAGCTCACTCTTCATCAGCATCTCCCTCCAACCCATTGTCCAGTCCCTTCCACGTCTGATGAGTTGTCTTCGGGAATGGTTCCTGTCCTGGGCCAACAGAAGGTTTGTGGACCATGACCGCCGGGATTCCCCTAGTCTGAGTCAGACCATTAAGTATGGTCTTTTTGTGAGAATTTGGGGTCTGCATCCCACTTCTCTCCTGCTCCCTCAGGGGTTCTCTGTCGTGCTTCCTTTCAGGGCAGTCATCGGTTGTGGCTGGGCACCATCTAGTTCTTCTGGTCTCAGGATGATGTAAGTCTCTTGTTCCTGTGGCCCTTTCTGTCTCTTAGGCTCATAGTCATTGTGTGACCTTGGTGTTTTTCATTCTCCTTTGCTCCAGGTGGGTTGAGACCAATTGATGTATCTTAGATGGCTGCTTGTTAGCATTTAAGACCCCAGACGCCACATTTCAAAGTGGGATGCAGAATGTTTTCATAATAGAATTATTTTGCCAATTGACTTAGAAGTCCCCTTAAGCCATAGTCCCCAAACCCCCACCCTTGCTCCGCTGACCTTTGAAGCATTCGGTTTATCCCGGAAACTTCTTTGCTTTTGGTCCAGTCCAGTTGAGCTGATCTTCCGTGTATTGAGTGTTGTCCTTCCCTTCACCTAAAGTAGTTCTTATCTACTAACTAATCAGTAAATAACCCTCTCCCACCCTCCCTCCCTCCCCCTCGTAACCACAAAAGTATGTGTTCTTCTCAGTTTATACTATTTCTCAAGATCTTATAATAGTGGTCTTATACAACATTTGTCCTTTTGCCTCTAATTTCACTCAGCATAATGCCTTCCAGGTTCCTCCATGTTATGAAATGTTTCACAGATTCGTCACTGTTCTTTATCAATGCGTACTATTCCACTGTGTGAATATACCACAATTTATTTAACCATTCATCCGTTGATGGACACCTGGGTTGCTTCCAGCTTTTTGCTATTGTAAACAGAGCTGCAATAAACATGGGTGTGCATATATCTGTTTGTGTGAAGGCTCTTATTTCTCTAGGGTATATTCTGAGGAGTGGGATTTCTGGGTTGTATGGTTTTTTTTATGGTAGTTTTTTTTTTTTTTTTTTTATGGTAGTTCTATTTCTAACTTTTTAAGAAAATGCCAGATAGATTTCCAAGGTGGTTGTACCATGTTACATTCCCACCAGCAGTGTACGAGCCATTTCTTTGAGGTGAGTCTCTCATTCTGTGTGTGTGCGTGTATATACGTATATATATATATACGTATATACACGCACACACACAGAGTACAGTGAAACCTGCAAAGGCCAAAACTTGATGGGATGGCCTTGTTTTTCCAGGTCTTACAAGTTTTCCGCAGTCTTTTCTATCTTTCCTTTTCCTTTTAGTGGAAAATATTTGCGTTTTCCTTCTCTGACAGGTTTCCACCTTCCAGGTCCCGGCTTTCACAGGTTTTAGTACGTATATATATATATGTGCTAAATTTCTTACTTTATAATATTATTCACTGATTTCCAACAATGGAAGATAAGGACTCGCCTGATCCCACACTGACATACATATATACACGTCTCACTGGTTTTGGTCCTCTAGAGAACCCAGATACTAAGACACCTCCTAAAACATCCTGGGTCTCAAGCCTACCCCTCAGAAAGTAGCTTCCAAAGCATTAATGGCAGAGCCATTTTTAGATGGGCCTTGAGGGATGATGGACAGGAACAAGCTCCCTGAGGGCAGAGACTGGAACCATGGAGAACAGTGGAGGTTTTCCCGGCGGGCAGAACCAGGACCTACCATGGAGCTCACTGTCAGAGCGAGTGGTCCTTGCCTCCGAGGTTTGAGATACACTGTAGTTCTCATTATCTATCGCTGTGTAACATACCACCCCAAAACTTAGTGGCTTAAAATAACGATGATTTTATTATCCCTCAGTTCTCTGGGTATGAAGGGGTTGGCTGATCAGTTTTGGGTCTTGGGTGCTGTGGGACATTCAAGGGAAGACTCTTGGAGCTGGATGGTTTAAAGCTCTTGAAGGGGAGCTAGTTGAAGCTACAGATGAAGGATTCATCAGGATAAAAATGCAATGGATATTGGAGACCCAGGAAGCAGAGAGTGGAAGAGCATAGTGTGGGAAATAAGAAAGCCCAGGACAGGACCCCTGAGGGAACACAACATTTAACGGAAGAGAAAGAGAAGCCTGAAAAGAAAGTGGAACGGAAGGGCCATAAAGGTAGGGGTGGACGAATGGAGCTGGTGCCCTCGCAGAAGCAGAAGCATTCAACAAGGGAATGCTTCCTAGTGTCAAATGCTATGGAGGAGGCAGGAAGATAAGGATTAGATTTAGTGAGGAGGATGTCAATGGCGACCCAGAAGTACAGGTGGTAGAGGAAGAGTGATTGTAACGTCTGAGGAGTGAGTGGAGAGTGAGGAGGTGGAGCAGGGAGTGCAGACTGTCCTTTCCACTAGCTGCTTTTTCCTTTCCTTATTTTGAAGGTGGCTTGTTTTACTTAATTACGAGCATTTTCCATTTCAATAAATAATCTGTATTTTTTTGTTAAAAATAAGACATTAAACTATAAAGTCTCAAGGTAAGTTATTTGTAGATGTGTATACACTGAGAGGAAAGCACCAACTAGCAGATATTCAAGATAGGAGATTCCAGAGGGTGGGCATAATTGATGGAGTGAGGTGCTGAGGGAGTCAGAAGGAAGGAGATCCAGAACTTCCTGCCTGGAGGCCTTGACTTTCTCTGTAAAGAGAAAAGTAAGGCCTTCTGCCAAGAGTGATGGGGCACAGCCAAAGGCATGAAGTAACTGCTGCAGGGAAATGCTGAGGGCTGGCCATTGTCACTGGAGGCTGCTGAACAATGGGGAAAGGCTGCTCAGTGGTGGCTCACCACTAAACAGAGACAAATCTGGGTTCTGATCCTGTTTCTGCTCCCTAACTAGCTAAATGTCCTGAACCTTTGAACAGATAAAAAGTAGAAAAGGTAGATGAGTGAGCGCTAATCCTCGCTTGGGGTTTAGCTGAGCGAGTGTGGAGTAAAAAGGAGCTTGGGAGATGAAGTTATTAGCAATATGGTGGTTTGAATAATAGACTGAGGTCTTTGGTCATTAGAGATGGAAATAAAGCAACAAAGAGGCTGAGAGCGAAAGAAACTAGCAGTTCAAAGAACTGCAGTTATTTTGTACATGCTTTCCTGTGCTACAAAAGTAACAATTTTTACTTTGAACATTTTGAAACATTCATAAATACAAGATAAAAAAAATCTGCATTTTCGTCTCTCAGAAGTAACTACTACGGCATTTCCACTTCTGTTCTGCCAGTCCCTTTATCAAACTTGGAAATGATGGGTACTGCTTTGTGACCTACAGTATAGTTAGTTAAATGTTTAAGAGCATAGACTCTAAAGTCACACTTTGGGGTACAGGCCTCTGCTCCATCACTTGCTAGCTGCAAAACAGTGGTTCCCTAATTTTTTGGTCTCAGGATTTCTTTACATTCTTAAAGACTGAGGATCCCAAAGAGCTTTCGTTTATGTGGAATTCAATAAATATTGAAAAATATTTATATCTACCATATTAAAAATGTTAAACCAAATTTTACATTTGTTAATCATTTTAAAAAACAACAGTAAAACTACCATTTTATGAAAAATAGCTCTATTTTCCAAAACAAAAATTTAGTGAGAAGAGTGCATTGTTTTACATTTTTCAAATCCCCTTAATGTCTGAATAGAAGATAGCCAATTTTCATATCTGCTTCCGCATTCAATCTGTTGCAATATGTGGTTTTGACTGAAGTATATAAAGAAAAGCCAACTTTGTAAACATGTTGTAGAAAAGAGAGAAATATTTCAATAGCCTTTTCAAATAATTATGGATATTCTTCTCTGATACTATACCAAAACTTGATACACAGTGGTTTCTTCAAGGTTAGTTGCAATGTGGACTTTGAAAGGCTTATCAATGAACTTTTTGTCATCTGTTACATTTGAATCCATTGGTCTGTCTTGCACTTAGACTATACAACTTCTGATATACAACATAAAAAACGTATTCATCCATCTAAAAATGTTTGAGGATGTTAAGCTCACAGTGGCATGTACAAGTTTTCCAAAACCCAATTTTTGACTTGAGAGCTCAAATCTTATCACTGATTAACAGAATCTGTCAGGTATTTTCTTTATTTCACTTTGCTCATTTTTGAGACTTTATTTGCCAAATACCCAACCCTGACTAGCCAGTCTGTTAAGTAAAAATGTTGATCTGTGGGAAAACAGCAGCTAGTTCACCTAGTGACTCAGTCACACATGAGGGTGCCCTCCAGACAATCCTTATACTTCGGTGTGGAGCAAAAGTCCTTTGTGTGTAGTTCCTATTTCCCTCAGAAAATATTAAAGATGTGTGTTAAAGGGTTGAAATGTAGTCAGATTAATACATTTTACTGCTTCATCAAGAAGTGTCTTTTTACTGTGAGTATGTGGCATGGGGGAGGAAGAATGCAATGACTACCAGTACAGTCTGGGACTAAGATACTGGTAGCTTTACCCACCACTGCTTTTTTGCCAACAGTGCAAATGCCAATACAATGGAAAAGGCAAGTAATATCTTAGTATTATTGTAAAAGTTGTTTTGACCTCACAACCCTCCTGAGAGGGTATTGGGAACCTCCAGGGGCTCGTAGGCCACTCTGTCAGAACCGTTACTGAAGGATAAGTTATCTAGCATCTCTGTGTTTCCTTTTTTATAAAATGAGATTAATAAACTACAGCTACTGCATAGGACTGTTGTGAGAACTAAATGAATTTAAAACATGTAAAGTGCACTTAGAATAGCCCCTGGCACATTTAACCATGTATTTGCTAATATTATAATCATATGGGCAATGTCATTAAATATTCTTTCCAAACAGTAGTTTACTGACAGTATATCATCCCATATAAATGTACCATAAGTGTTGAACATTAGGCTGTTTCCAATTTTTCAACACCCTTGTACATAAATCTTTGGCACATCTCTGACTATTTTCTTAAATTCCTAAGGCAGAATTGCCCAGTCAGAGTGCATATTTTTCTGAATAGAATTGTTTAAAAGTGTACAGGAAATGTCAAAGTGAGAGAGCTGAAAAGACAGGCCAAGTGAGTATCTGAGTTCAGTGGGAGTATTTCTCAAGGTGGACATGATCAAGGGTATAATCCTAAGGGTAAGAGAATGAACAGAACTGATGACTGGCCAAGATGTTGGTTGAATCATCCTAATGAACACTACAGTCACCCATCTGAACTGAAAGACTGGGACACAGGTTCTGTCATTATTTGGCAAGTGGGAGCTACCAGAACATGGCTTTCCAAGAAAGCTGAAGTGATTAATATCTTTATCCCCAAAATAAAAGACTTCCCAAGCTATTGATCTCTACCTTTCTGCAACAAAAGAGAAAGAATGGAACCAAAGACTCAAAGAAGAAACCAGTCTATGGGACAAACTGCCTACACGAACCACAGCCTCATCTACCCTGAGACCAGAAGAACTAGATGGTGGCTAGCTACCACCACCCACCGTTCTGACCAGGGATAAAATAGATGGTCCCAGACAGAATGTGAGAAAACTGAGACTACTGTCCTGAGATAACCTTTAAACTTTGAACTGAAACCACTCCTGGAAGCCACCTTTCAACTAAATAACAGACTAGCTCATAAAATAAACGATATCACCCATGAGTACTACACTCCTTTAAAAAAAAAAAAGAAAATCATCTATATGAGAGAAACTGGTCAGCATTTACCCTAAAGCAAAGATGAGAAGGTGGGAGGAGGGGGGTGCTGGGAAGCTAGATTCAAGCAAATGGAACAACCAGAACAGAAATAATGTTGGCATAATGTGGAAAATGTAACCAATGTCACCGAACAATACGTACAGAAAGTGTTAGATGGGAACCTAATTTGCTGTGCAAACTTTCACCAAAAACACAATAAAAAAAATTAAAAAATTCCTCAAGCTTTATATGATGGGCCACTTCTTCCAAGTAACATCTGATTTAGACAACAACAACAACAAAACAAAACCCACTGTGGTCAAATCTGACTTAAAGCAACGTATGTGTTAGAGCACAAGTCTCCATAGGGTTTCCCTGGCTGTAATCTTTATGGAGGCAGATTGCCAGGCCTTTCTTCTGTCATGCTTCTGGGTGTGCTCAAACCGCCAACCTCTGGGTTAGTTGTTGAGAGCACACCATTTGTGCCTCCCAGGAACCTCCAATTTAGATACACGCTCAACAAATGAGTTATCTGTAAGTGGAGCTCATACAATAATATGAATAGAACAAGCACGAAGTAGGTTTTCTAGCTTCATGTTTCTGGAAACTTGTTACATTCAGGCTTCAAGGTTTAACTCTGGGATGCTGGAAATGACATTCATGGAATCTTGCCCCAGGCAGAGGTAAGAGTGTAGATCACTGGGGAAAAGAGGGATTTTTTTCAATAAACAGTGCTCTAACATTTTGCTTTCCAAATTAAAAAAAACTGAAATTGGATCCCTAGCTCAACATACCTAAAAAGCAATTCCAAATAGAATAAGGAATAATTACGTGAACGGCAAAACAAAAATTTTAAGAAGAAAACAGAGAATATTTTCTGACCTCTGGATATAGAAGAGTTTGCTAAAAAGACACAAGAAACACTAACCTTGACAGAAAAGATTGAGAAATTCAACTATAATAAAATTAAAAATTTCTTTCACCAAAGAAATCTTTTAAAAAATGAAAATCCAAACTGGGAAAACATATCTGCAACATATAAGCAGTAATGAATTAGTATCAAGAAAATTTTAAAAATTCCTAAAGAACATTAAGACAGCCCAACAGAAAAATCAACAAAAGACATGAGGCATGTCACAAAAATGGAAATATAGAGGCCTATTAAACAAAAAACGTGTATATATATATACACACACACACACACACCTATGAAAAGGAGCTCAATCTCATTAGTAATCAAGGAAATGCAAATCAAGACCAAAATAAATTATCATTTTATCCTCATTAGACAGGCAGAAATAACGAAGACTTAACGATAGCAAGGGCTAGAGAGGTGTTCAATAGGGATTCTCACACCGCAGGAGAGTGACCAGATAGGTACAACCACTTTAAAAAACAAGTTGGCATTATCCTGTAAAGTACCCAAAAGAAACGTGCACGAGTGCATCACAAGATATGTACCAAAAGCTCCATTGTTGCCCGGTTGATAACAGCAAAACAAACGGAAGCAATACAAATGTCCATCAACAGAATGAATAGTCTGTGGTATAGTCATACAATGGAACACTGTACAACCACAAAAAATGAATGAACAGCAGCCACACACAACAACTTTGATGAATCTTTGTTTTGTTAAAAAAAGCAAGACGTAGAATAAAACCATTTTTTATAAAGCTCAAAAATAAGCAAAACTTAATATACCCTGGTTAGGGACCTAAATGTACATGAGGATCTCTATGTATATAAAGGAAAAAAAGGAAATGGCAAACACAAAAGCCAGGACAATAGTTACCTCTGAGGTATGGCAACTCAGCGGGATGGGCTCCAGAAAGCACGCACCAGATGTACATGCGGCATCAGCAGTGTTCTAAATCTTACGTTAAGTGTTTTCATGGGTGATCATTTGGTTATGTTTCATAATTCATCTATGTTATTTGTATGTGTCAAATATTATGTCTTTTAATATAATAGTTAAGGGTGGTTATATAAATTTTGGATTCTATTTCACAACACACAAGAAAACATTCCTCTAAATTTGATGCTCCAGGAAGATGCGCCATGTTTATCCTGGGCTTCATGGAGCTCCCTCGTGAGTCAGGCCTAAAGGATCCTGGCCCCTTGGTGCTCTGACCACTGCCTACTTTCCCATCTTTATCTCCTGCCACTCGCCCAACCAGGCCATGGGCCTCCACATCATCAGTACGTGCTGTTCCCATTGCCTGGAAACATTCCCACCTCTTCCTTATCTGATGATAAACTCCGTCCTCTTAGAGAGCTCATTGTTACCTCCAGGAGCCTTCCTCCTCACTGTTCCCACAATGCCTCGTTCACACTTCTCTTTTAGCACTGACCAGGCACTCATCTACACGCTGGCTTCTTCTCTAGGCTCTGAGTCCCCAAAGGCTGCTACTGTTTTCTATTCACCTGAGGCCCAATACAAAGTGGGCTCCCAGTGGGCTGTGGGGACCATGGTCTCAGGGAACCTCTAGCTCAATGGGCATACAGAGTTTATAAAGAATATGTTCTACACTCTACTTTGGTAAGTAGTGACTCAGGTCTTAAAAGCCTGTGAGTGGCCATCTAGGATACTCCACTGGTCTCACCCCTTCTGGAGCAAGGAAGGATGAAGAAAACTAAAGACATAAGGGAAAATTAGCCAAAAGGACTAAAGGACCATATCTACTACAGCCTCCACCAGACTGAGTCCAGTACAACTAGATGGTGCCCAGCTACCATCACTGACTGCTCTGACAGGGATCACAAAAGAGGATCCCAGACAGAGCTGGAGAAAAATGTACAATAAAATTCTAACTCAAAAAGAAAGACCAGACTTGCTGGCCTGACAGAGGCTATAGAGACCCTCAGACTATGGACCCCGAACATCCTTTCAGCTCAGTAATGAGGCCACTCCTGAGGTTCACCCTTCAGCCAAAGATTGAACAGGCCCATGGAACAGAACAAGACTAAAGGGGCACACCAGCCCTGGGGTAGGGACTGGAAGGTGGGAGGGAACAGGACAGCTGGTAGTAGGGAACCCAGGGTTGAGAAGGAATAGTGTTGACATGTTGTGGGGTTGTTAACCAATGTGATACAACAACGTGTGTACTGTTTGATGAGAAACTAGTTTGTTCTATAAATCTTCTTCTAAAGTTCAATTAAAAAAAAAAAACAAAGTGGGCTCTCAGCAAAGCTTCTCATAATGAGAAAGTGAAATAGCCCCAGGGCAGCAGAAAGTGAGCATAGACCACCATGGATAGAGATGAGAGGAAGAGGAGCTGATCAAGATTACAGACCAATCAAACACCTATGCTCATCCAAAGACTTCACCAAAAGAATAAAATGATTACTGGGAAAAAGTTTTTAGCTATGACATTTCCGATCAGCACCTGATCTCTAAAATCTACATGATACTGCAAAAAGACAAATAACCCAATTAAAAAATGGACAAAAGATATGAACAGACACTTCACTAAAGAAGACATTCAGGTAGCTAACAGATATATGAGGAAATGCTCACAATTATTAGCTATTAGAGAAATGCAAATCAAAACTACAATGAGATTCCATCTCACTCTAACAAGGCTGGCATTAACCCAAAAAACACAAAACAATAAATGTTGGAGAGGCTGTGGAGAGACTGGAACACTTATACACTGCTGGTGAGAATGTAAAATGGTACGACCACTTTGGAAATTGATTTGGCGCTTCCTTAAAAATCTAGAAATAGAACTACCATACAATCCAGCAATCCCACTCCTTGGAATATATCCAAGAGAAATAAGAGGCTTTACACGAACAAATTTATGCACACCCATGTTCACTGCAGCCGTGTTTACAATAGCAAAAAGATGGAAGCAACCAAGGTGCCCATCAATGGATGAATGGATAAATACATTGTGGTATATTCACACAATGGAATCCTACACATCGATAAAGAACAATGATGAATCTGTGAAACATTTCATAACATGGAGGAATCTGAAAGGCATTACGTTGAGTGAAATTAGTCAGTTGCAAAAGGACAAATATTGTATAAGACCACTATTATAAGAACTCAAGAAAGAGTTTAAACAGAGAAGAAAATATTCTTTGATGGTTAGGAGAGGGGGGAAGAGGGGGTGGGAGAGGGGTATTCACTAATTAGATAGCAGGTAAGAACTACTTCAGGTGACAGGAAAGACAACACACTATACAGGCAAGGTGAGCACAACTGGACTAAACCAAAAGCAGTTTCCTGGATAAACTGAATGCTTTGAAGGCCAGCGTAGCAGGGGTGGGGGTTTGGGGACCATGGTTTCAGGGGACATCTAAGTCAATTGACAAAATAAAATCTGTTAAGAAAACATTCTGCAACCCACTTTGGAGAGAGGCATCTGGGGTCTTAAATGCTAGCAAGCAGCCATCTAAGATGCATCAACTGGTCTCAAGCCAACTGAATCAAGGCAGAATGAAGAACACCAAGGACACAAGGTGATTACGAGCCCAAGAGACAGAAAGGGCCACATAAACCATAGACTACATCATCCTGAGACCAGAAGAACTAGACGGTGCCCGGCTACAACTGATGACTGCCCTGACAGGCAACGCAACAGAGAACCCCTGAGAGAGCAGGAGAGCAGTGGGATGCAGACCCCAAATTCTGGTAAAAAGACCAGACTTCATGGTCTGAGACTAAAAGGACCCTTGTGGTCATGGCCCCCAGACCTTCTTTTGGCCCAGGACAGGAACCATTCCCAAAGCCAACTCTTCAGACATGGATTAGACTGGACAATGGGTTGGAGAGGGATGCTGGTGAGGAGGGAGCTTCTTGGATCAGGTGGACACTTGAGACTATGTTGGCATTGCCTTCCTGGAGGGAAGATGAGAGGGCAGAGGGGGTTAGAAGCTGGTGAAATGGACATGAAAAGAGAGAGTGGAGGGAGAGAGCAGGCTGTCTCATTAGGGGGAGAGCAATTGGGAGTATGTAGCAAGGTGTATGTAAGTTTTTGTGTGAGAGACTGACTTGATTTGTAAACTTTCACTTAAAGCACAATTAAAAAAAAAAAAAAAGTACAGACCAAGCAGCAGAGACAAAGAGAGCTCAACAGGAAATGCTCTCCTTCATGCCACATACTCTGCCCCTCTTATACTCAAAGTTACCACTACTTGAAGAAAAAAAAAAAAAAAAAGTTGTCAAGTTTTATTTAGGTTGTAATGCTTATAGGTAATATATCTACCCCTACACCCCAGCCCGCCCTATACGGCCCCCTGAGCAGACTCAGCCACCCTCTCCCTTCAGTCTCACTTCTTCTCCTCTTCCTTCTTGTCCTTCTTGCCATCCTTGGTGGCCTGGGACGCCAGGGAGCCCATGGCATTTCGGATGGCCTCATTGTTGGGGTCCACTCCTGGAAGGTTCTCCAAGACACTCTGAAGGAACTCCGGGTCCTGCATCACGTCATAGTCATCCTCCTCCTGAAAAGGGCAGTGTTAGCTTGGGGCAGAAGCAGGTCAGTCGCCGAGCATGCAAGTATAAGACACGAGCATGGGGCTGCTTGAGCCCACTCTTCACCTGACTAGGGGTGGGGGACACCTCTGGTCAAGGGTAGGAAAGGGAGATTCAGCAGAATACCCAGCACCGCTACGTGATGTTATCTCCAACATTTATTACTGACCAAACATGGAAGAGGCCTAAGAACGCTGCTTCTTGAGCTCAAGAGAGTAAAAATATATGCTGTGATATTCAGGCTTCCTGCTGTCAGACACCCACCCCTCCTTTTTCTTTTTCCCAGACCCCTTTTCACCTTCCTGGGCAGTTGCTATCCTAGAGATTCGTCCAGAACGTTCTACCAGCAAGGAAGGAAATTAGAGAACATTGGGCCCTCTCCAACTCTGACCACAAACACTCTGATGCCTTAGCAAGGTTCACACACAAGAAACAAACATCCGTATGTTTCCTTCTGCTCCTCAAAGAACTCGTCCAGGAAAATGAGGAATGAGGCCTGAATACACGGAGAATTTAAGCCTGATGAAGGGGTCATTGTGGGACCTCACCTTAGCTGGCTCAGATGTGTCCATGGCTGAGTTGGCATCAATGTCAGCTGATTCTGCCTGGCCAAACTCTGAGGAAAGAGGTCAGTCTGTTCAGTTCAGTTTCCCCACCGAGCCTACCTGCCTAAGCACTGCCCAGGCCTGGGCTCACCTGCTCCCTGCAGGGACATCTGCATGGCATACGCAATCTGCTCTTCCTCAGTCATACTGCTTAGGTCGGGGAGCCCGGCACGACCAAACTCCTGCTGGCTGATGGTCATCTTCAGCAGGGCGTCATCAGAGTCTGAGGAAATGCAGAGAGCAGCAGGTAGATCTGGTGTCATGTTCTACCCAGAGCCACTCCCAAAACCATTCCTTCGACCCAGGCCTCCCATACAGTCCCACCCAGCCAGACCTCCCTGCTCCCACTCTCAGGTCTACATGCTGCAGCCCCAGGACTTCAGGTTCCACCTCTTTCACCTTCAGTCCCTGTTGCAGCAATCCCGGCTTCAGCAGCAGAGGCTGCTGCTGCCCGCCGTGCCTCCTCCTCCTGCCGCTGCCGCTGCTCTTCCATGGAAACACGAAGGGCCTGGCAAAGGGCAGGGCAGGGTCAGACATCCCCCACCCCTCACTCCTGTCCAGCACCAGGGAAGTTAGCTGCAGTGGTGGGAAAGGAGCATAAAGGGGCAGCTTTTGGTTTACACATATGAGGAAGAGGCTGGAGGGATAGAAGGGGGTATGGGAAAGAAGGGAGGACTTGGAGGAAGCCTGGGGTTTAATCAGGAGATGCTAACAACAGAGAGTCTGACACCGATGCCCCTGGAGATCAGATAGAATTATAGGGAAGAGGAAGCAAAAGGGGATCTGGGAAAATGAGCAAGGGTTATGGGGGCGTTTACGACTGTCTAGCCCTACAGGGGAGCCCTGGTGGTGCAGTGGTTAAGAGACCTGTCTGATAACCAAAAGGTCAGCAGTTCAAATTCACCATCTGCTCCTTGGAAGCCCTACGGGGCAGTTCTACTCTGTCCTATAGGGTCACTATGAGTCAGAATCAACTCGACAGCAATAGGTTTGATTTTTAGTTTGGTTACCCCTATAGAAGTCTGGGTGGCACAAACAGTTAAGAGCTTGGCTGCTAACCAGAAGGTTGGTGGATCAAGTCCACCCAGAAGCCTCTCAGAAGAAAAGCCTGGCGAACCACTTCTGAAAAATCAGCCACTGAAAACCCTATGGACCACCGTTCTACTCCAACCCACACAGGGTCACCATGAGTTGGAACTGATTCAACAGCAACAGGTTTGGTTTTTGGTTAGCCCTATAGAAGCTACGTGATGTGTGTCAGTAGAGGGTCTACTTGGGGTCAAGAGTTTGCTCACCAGGGCCAGCTCAGGATCAGCGCTGGGATCCACTCCAAATTCAAAGTCACTGGCACCAAGACCCAGCATGGCACCACCTTCGCCAGCCAGAATTGGAGAACTGATGAGGGCATCAGCCAAGCTGGGCCCAGGAGGTACTGTCACCAGGTGAGAACCGGTTCCATCCTTGCCATTCAGCGTGTTTACAAAGGCTGTCAGCTTTTCTGTGTTCACCTCCTGGGGAAGGGAAGAACACGAGAGGCTCTCCTTCATGCTCTGCTCCCTGTTCTCCGTCATCTCAGTCCCTGTCTGTAGCTGCTCTCTCAAACAGCAGGCACTCCTCTGCATAAGGAGGGTCTGTTTATAAGCAAATCACAGCAAAGCCCTCCAACCAGACCCTACTCACCTCTTCCCCAAAATTGATAATGTCGACATTTACTTTCTCCTTCTTGAGGCGTTTGGCCAGTTTCACCAGCTGAGAGGAAGGGGAAAAAGATGAAGAAATCTGTCCCACACCATGAGGGGGGAGTTGCACCTCCCATAAAAGCATGGCAAAATCTGTTGACCACCCTGAGGTCCCCCAACAAACACTGAGTTCTACACCTTTCCCAAAAGTGATGAATGTGCAATGCCTCTTCCAGGTTCTTCAAAGAGCTGACAGACCCCGCTCCCAAACACGCGTGCCCACACCCCTCAATTGCTGCTTGGACTCACATCCTTTTCGTTGTCTTCCACAGGGCTTCCCACAAAGGCGATGATGCGCATCTTGTGATTCTTGCCCTGCCGGTGCTTCAGAGCCAGCTTGTAAAGGAAGAGGAGGTTCTCAGAGTCAACCAAAGGAATCGCCTAGCTCTTTCCTCTGTCAATCTGTTCCCTTTTTAGCTTATGGTTTCTACATAACACCATGCTCAATAAAGTCTGAACCCCTTCTCCCAGCCTTACCCTTTTGCTGTACATCTCTGCAGATAAGGGAGGAGGGTCAGTTCCCAATTCTAGGGACTTTTCCCTTTCCAATCCTCATCAATCCTGGGACTCATCCCACCATTTCCCTTCTACCCCAGGCTAGCCATCTCTAGGTCATCTCCCTCCGTTGCTCTGGTTCTAGCTCAAGATTCCAGGGGGAGGAATCAATGACGTGGAGAGAGGACCTGAGAGCGGGGAGGACAATCAAGGGGATCCAGTGGGACTCACATGGGCCACGCGGATACCGGTGCAGAAGGTGATCTTCCCCTTAGGTTGGACAGTGTGGAGCTTGGACAGGATGCGGCCGGTGTCAGGGGTGAGTGTGGTCAGCACTTCACAGTCACTGGGGTGTGGAGGGAAGCATTTCAGTGATTCATGTCAACACAAGTACCTCCAAACTACGTCTGGCTCATCTTTTCTTTAGGGACCTTGATAATAACTGTAATCTCTATCCTTGATAAAGTCACTGATTTTGTAAGAAACCTGCCTTCAGCCCACCAAATATTTTCCCCTAACTCATCTTATCTTCCTCTCAGGGCCCTGAGATTCCTCATGCCAACTCGATGCTACTTTGTATCTCTCCTCACCCTCTCCATTTCTAGACCCATTTTTCAACTAACAGCACGTCAACTGGGGTGAGAGGTTACTCATTTGAGGATTATCAATTCCTAAAACAAATCATTTATAGAGCAACAGGATGTGTGATGTATGCCCAAGGGCTCTGATCCAAAACCACTTTTCACTAACTTTAAAATGTACCATGAAATTTCGTCCCAGGAGACTTAGCTTCACAACTATATTAAATTCAGGTTAATATAAAAAACAAGTAGCTGAATATCTGCCTTGAGCATCGTGCTCTTTTAAGATGTATCTATATGGGATCAAACTGATAACAGCAATTCAAAAGATCAGATAGGAAACTTAGGGGACAGTGAGTTTATGTTAACAGGGGAGGAACAACTCGGAAAAGGAGGGTGAGAATGGCTGCTGAATTGCACATGCAGAAATTGTTGAATTGGCATATGCTCTGTGTATATTCTTTAAACAACAACAACAAAAAAGTCTTTATGGGAACTTCAATCTGATGCTCCTGGCTGTATCTACAAGGTAACATAACATCTATTTAAAAAAAGAAACTATAAATAACTTTAACATAGTTGAATTGGTTTTGCTTTTATGAGATGACTGAATAACTGGTAAGATTTAAAGAGACTAACTACTGTGAATTAAAATCACTTAGTACAAACCGGGGGGAGGGGGAAGTCACTGTTTACATTGAATAGGAAGAATGTGGTCTGGGCAAAAGCACCCTGGTGGAATCTGCGAAAGGGTAGCAGTTGCCCATATAACACGCAGGTTACACATGGGAAAACAATCACCTACTAAGCCCCCTTCTCCTCTGTCTCACTTACTTGGCCAATGTGATGAGGCCCACGTTGTTCTCGGGGTTGCTGCGGGTCTTGGAATGACATACGATGTTGACGGCATCCTGTTGGGCCTGCAGCCGGGTGGGCAAGAAGTCCCCATTCCGCATATACTCACTGTTATCCACACTGTCGATTTAGGGGTCAAGGAGGGAAAAGAAATATTCTGAAACATCAAACACTCTCTCCAGCCCCAGGGCCCCTTCAATGCTTCTCTTGCTGAGTGCCTGGTGGTGTGGAGCAGCGACTCTCAGTCTTTGTGGATCACAGAATCACCCGCCCATTTTTATTTTTTCTTTAAAGAGATGACCAAGCCTTACCCCAGACTTACCAACTCAGAATGTCCAGGGGAAGAAGGTTTGTTTTAAAGCCCCATGAGTGAGCCTGATGAGCACCAAAGGTTGCAATCTACCTTTTCATAAGCTACATTTAAGCATTATAAGCTTTGTTATGGATGAATATTCTAAGCCTGCCATTAAAATGGGAGTATTCCAAAGGTAGGAAACAAAGATGGCCACTTAAAAAGATTTATAAAATAACACACACTTGGTGGCACTGAGTACAAGAAAGCACGATGCAATTATCTGGTTCAACGCTTAACAGCTTTGGCAGCTGGACTCAATTACAAAAATGAGGTTTCAAGGGTTTGGGGCCTTCAAGTTCCTCACCTCTGCTATCCCTTACACTTTTCACAGCCTAAAAGATTTCAGATAATATGAAGTACAAGCTTCAGCTGCCCAGAAACCCAAAGGGGTCTGGTAAACGAAGCGGTTTTACAAGCCTCTGAACAGGATCGGGCCGGGATTGCCGCCGAGGTCCCTGAGCGTAACGGCCAGTGATTCTCTCCACGTCAACACAAAGAGGCAGTGTCCTAGATACCTCATTTCTATTGACAAGCAAACGATGGGCTGGGGACAATTTTTTTTTCTTTAGTATGCTTTGTGAGGCAATACTAAATAAAAACAAAAATTGGTGAAGAAGGGTAATTAAGAAGCTACTGGAAAACAAGTAGAAAAGGCAATACGGGTAGTCCCCAACTTAACAATGTATTCGAGTTAGATGAACTGCACTTAACCACTGTCAGGTTTTTTTTTTTTTTTTACATCTTATCATTAAAATACGCACTACATACAATACTGCAGCACGTAACTTGCTGAGGCTATCATTCACAGATGTTAACGCGAAGATGTTCAATTTTATAATTTACTGTTCAAAACACTGCCATGTAGATTTAGCTTTCTAAACTAAATCAGGGGCTTCAGCTGCTTAAAAACATGGATCCAAACGCCAATTGCTTTGTTAAAGTCGACAGGCAGATTTGGGAAGCAGTGAGATGTTACCTGGAAATATATGAAGAAAAAAAGAAAACAACCATTCGGACAACTCTCACTAATTTCCCCATTCCCAGGGATAATCCTGATGATCCAGAACCTTCCACAAGTGGAGTTATTACCTCAACTGATAAAATTCCAATGTTGTCCTATCCTTCTTCATTGTCGGAGTAAATTTTTATGATTTGTAAATTTTTTAACGTATGTATCCAAACCCAGTGCCGCCAAGTCAATTCCAACTCATAGCAACCCTAAAGGACAGAGTAGAACTGCCCCATAGAGTTTCCAAGGAGTGCCTGGGAGATTCGGACTGCCAACCCTTTGGTTCGCAGACGTAGCACTTAACCACTACGCCACCAGGGTTTCCCAATGTATGTATATATACATTAAAATACAGCTGTAAGTTTATATGTTATGTTTCCAACCCCCAAAGATAAATAAGGATTAGTTTTTAAAGATATTGATAATAAAGGGCAATAATAATGGAAACTAAAAAAAAAAAAATGAGGCATTTGACTTGAGTCGTCTGAACAGAACCCCGTCGTAAACTGGGGACTACCTGTATAGTAATCAGGCACTTGACATAGGCCTGGGTTCAAATTCTCACTGTGCTACTTACTAATTCTGTGATTGTAAGTTGCTTAATTTCTCCAAAGTTCAGTGTCCTCATCTGTGAATGAATTTTATTTTATTTTTTTACCCTTATAGGGTTACTAGGAGGATTAAAGAAATAGACACAATTGCAGGCAAGATCAGCAGATGGATGGGGGCTCGACTTCAGAGTAAGAAAGGGGGCTTGAAGGATAGGGAGAACTGATGTGAAGAACAAGACAGCAGTTCTCACACTTTGTCATGCATCAGTCAGAACCACCTGGTGGGGAGAGGGGTGTTAAAAATGCCTTACCACCATGTATGCATCCCTAAAAAATATACTGTTTACTTTTTCCAATTTGAACTTTGTATGAATTGAATATTTATGTATTTTTGTGACCACTTTTGCTCAACAATATCCTAACAAAAATTCATATCAAAGTAAGGATTTTAAAGATATTATCCAGCTATTCCATAAAGTCTTCATTTAAAAAAAAAAAAAAAAAATCAGATGCCTGGACTCCCCTAGCTGGGAGAGTTTGAGTCAACAGACCTAGACTCACACACCTACGTTTTTAGTAAGCTCCACGAGAGAATTCTGATGCATAGCAAACCATGAAGCCCTACAAAAAAGAGGTGGCCCTTATCATCATTCTGTGCCTGGGCTATTAAAAAAAAAAAAAAAACACACCATCGAGTCAATTCCAACCTATAGGGACCCTATAGGACAGAGCAGAACTGCCCCACTGGGTTTCCAAGGCTGTAATCTTTATGGAACCAGACTGCCACATCTTTCTCCCACGGAACCACTGGTGGGTTTAAACCACTGGCCTTCCAGTTAGCAGCTGAGCACTTAACCAAATGACCACCAGGGCTGCTTAGGCTATTACAGTAGGCCACTGATATGTCTTTCTGGAACTAATTTTTTCTCCTATGCACCAAGCCAGATCAATATTCTTAGATGCCATTTGTATACAGCTCTGCCTCTACTACCCTCAAAGCTTTTTCAATAGTCCTCTATTAAAGGGTACAGGACAGAGTTCAGTCTCTTCAGGCTGACATTCGTTATCTTCTGTCTAGTCCCAGCTACATTCCCCCCTCCTCCACAAAAAAACAAACTACCTTGAACCAACCTTATATTAAAGTCATGACTGGTAGTCTATTCTCTGCTCCCTAAACATGTCTTTATACTTCAGCAGCTTTGCTTATGCCCTTCCCCTACCTGTAGCAACTTAGTGATTTCTCCTTCTCAGCATTCTAAGTCCCTTTAAGGCCCCTCTTGAGGCCTTCCCAAGTACACCACAACTAACATACACATAGTGCTCCACAGTTTACAAAGAACCATCATATACATTTAACCTTCAGAACGATCTTCTGCTATAAAGCAAGTGGATGTTACCATCACTCTCATTTTACAAATAAAATGAGATGAACTAACATTCTCAAGAACACCCAGCTGTGGCAGAAAATAAAGGTTTCTGGATTCCAAATTCTGTCCTCTTTCTACTCTGAAATGATCTTCCCCAGAGATTGCCGGATTTAGCAAATAAAAATACAGGACATCCAGTTAAATTTGAATTTCAGGTAAGCAACAAATAACTTTTTAACGTAAGATTTCCCCATGCAATAATTGGGACACAGTTATAGTAATTACGGTATACTAAAAGTTATTCATTCTTTATCTGAAATTCAAATTTAACTAGGTGTCCTGTTTTTTACCTGGCAATGCTATACTTCCCCCAAAGGTGTGCTTGTTTCACCCATTTGACCATTTGTGTACTACTTTGTATTATATTCCACGCTCACGCTTAGAAGGAACCTTGAAATCGTGTATAAATTTCTGTCATCAGCTTCTAATCCTGTCTATTAATAGATAAACTCGTTGCCATTGAGTCGATTCCGACTAACAGCAACCACAGCAACCCTACAGAACAGGGCTGAACTGCCCCATACGGTTTCCAAGGAGTGTATGGTGAATTTGAACCGCCGACTTTTTGGTTAGCAGCCTTAGCTCTTAACCACTACACCACGAGGGTTTCCTATTAATATATACTCAGCTCAAAATCTGAGACTGATGAAGAAAGGAGGCAGCCTAGCTCAGCGGATTGGAGTCTTTGTGTCAGATAATCCTGGGTTTACATCTTGGCTCCACCACTTACTAGCTGTATGACTTTGGGCAAATGGGTATCCTCATCTATAAAATGAGAGGTATTTACCTTGAAGTGCTGCTGTGAGGTATGAGATAAAGTAAATAAAGTGCCTGACATATAATACTGAATTTATAAACGGCACCTCTGAAGAAGACAGAGTTAGGGAAGAGTGAATGGGACAGGGAATAAATTTATAATCTCTCTGTTAATCTCGGATGAGTCCAAGAAGTAGGACTCTGGCTGAAGACAGACCTGGGACTGGTCTAGAGAAGACGCGGCGGGAATAGAGAAAGGCAGCAAGGGCCGGCAGGTCAATGTATGTCTGCGGGATAGGGGTGCACGGGGGGACCCCGGGCCTGTCCTCCTATCCCGGGCCCTGGGATGACTCAGGGGTCCTACGAGCTCCTTCTCTCCGAGCCCAAGGCCGCATCTCGCCCGTCAGCTCTCCGCCTCCACCCCAGACCCGCCCGGCCACTGCATTATACGCGTTCCCGACCCACGCCCGTCCCCCACGGGACCCCGAGGTGGTTCCTCACCAAACCATAGTGCTTTCCAACACCATCTTGCCACCTTCCTCCCTCCCTGACCGGTTCTCCTGAACTGTCCAACAACAACTCCTCCAATTGGCCCAATGCTCACCACCAATCACAGGCCTTGGCTCAGCCAGCGGTTCCCTCCTCCGTGCACCGCATTGCTTTGTGGGATTTGTAGGCGCAGCCGAAATGAAAGGAATATTTTGGGCGATCCGTGGTAATTGAAAAAAAGAGGGTCCGACCTCCACCTTCCCTGCCATTCTAGTCTCAAGTGGGATTTCCTGTTGGCTAGATATAAGAGAAGGTGTGGAGGAACTTTTGAAAGTGCTGTGGATGTGTCTGTTCCAGCATCATCTTTTTTAAAAAGTGGCGGATCACTAATGACGTTCTAGCACCCTCTGTTCCGCATAGCACTTTGTTCATGTAAGTATTACAGTCCTTATCTCCCTGAATTGAATTTATTTGCGTATCTATCTCCCCCCATGTAATTAAGGACAGGAAAGGTGTCTTATAGTTGCAATCCCTGAGCCTAGTACACAGCCTGACGTATGGTCACCAAACCAAACCCACTGAGGTCGAGTCAATCCCGACTCATAGCAGGACCCTATAGGACAGAATAGAACCGTCCCATAAGGTTTACAAGGCTGTAAATCTTTAAGGAAGCTGACTGCCACATCTTTCTCCTGCCAAGGGACTGGTGAATTTCAGCTTTGACCTTTTGGTTAGCAGCCAAGTGCTTTAATCACTGCACCACCAAGCCTCCTTGACATATGGTAGGAACCCAGAAGAGGCTCGATGAATCAGTTCAATTTCCCAGAAGGGAGACAAACCAGTAAACCATTTTGATTTTGGATTATCCTTACACACACACACACACACACACACACACACATGCGCATCAAGTAAAACTGAAAAATGAAATCCCAGGTCTCTACCTGGTGGGTATTTGGTCCAGGCATGGCCTCATAAAAGCATACTTGGAGATGGGGGAGAGAGGTGCTCTAGGTACTACTACCTAAATGTTAAGTTTTAATGGGTGTGTTCCAAAGTTATTGGTAACTGTCACATCTTGTATAGGAGAAAATTTCCACACAAATAGATGGGGGGGGGGAGCCTGTCAACATAACCATAGACAGGAAAAGGTGGGGGAGGGAGAGTAGGAAAGCACTGGAAAAAACTAGTGACAAGATCATTTCAAACATAGCAACCAAAATATTTTTAAAAAGAGCAGCATAATGTAACTAGAGACATATCAAACTAAGTGACAGTAAAAGTTGAAAATGAAGAGAGAGAAAAAAATTTTCAGGCAGTAGTAATAAAAGAAAACGTGTAGCTATATTAATATTGCACAAAGTAGAAGCCAACACAGCTGAAATTAGATTAAGAGCATTTCATAAAAGATGAAACTCACCGATAAAAAATACTTTGGGTTAATCAGGATAATGCAACTACAAAAACAAATTAAATATCAAGGATAACTATAAGTTAGTATTCTTCTAACTGAAGAAACAAAGATAAACATGCAACCCAAACAAAACTAAGAGCTTAATGAATGTCATCACTGTTCTGGGAAAACACAATGAATGCTGTCTCTGCAGGGAGGTGTTGCATTCCACCAAACTTAGCTTTAGTCAGACATTTAATAGATTGTGAACAGTTTTTACCTACTACACTTTTTAAAGTCTATGGAGGCACTGGAAAATATACAAAATATAATTACCCTAAAAAACAATAATGAAAAATAGGTCCTATAGGATTGATTTGCTTGAAGCTGTGGAAGGCGGAACTAATATTTACCTCAAGTAGAAATGTCCTGTTAAAACTATTATCGGTAGCTTTTCAGTTGAAAGAGATGTAAGTTGCAACAGTGCATGCAAAGATGAAATCCGATAGATTCAGAAGTGAAACAAGGGCTCGATAGTTAAAAAACCAAAAACAATCCCAAGTGCCTCTGTGGCAGGCACTACTCTAGGCACTTGACAAGGAACAAAACAAAGCCTTGCCCTCGTGGAGCGTACATTCTATACAGAACAGACAATAAGTGTGTGTGTGTGTGTGTGTGTGTGTGTGTTCAAATCATGGTTAAGTACCGTGGAGACAAAAAAAAAGAGAGAAAATCAGGATGGAGGTGGTTACTATTTTAAATAAATGGGATGTTAGGGAAACCTTACCTTTGAACAGGACCCAAAGGATACCTAGGTGAAAGAGTAAGTGCAGATGCTGAGGCAAGAGAGTGCCTGGCTTATGTGAGGAAAAAGAAGTCTAGTAGAGGCTGGAGTGGAGTCGCAGTAGGGAGAGAGAGAATGAGGCCAGAGACACAAAGGGAGTAAAGGGCAGATCAAGCACGGCCTTATAAGCCATTTTAAGGACTTTGCTCTGAGTGAGATAAGGAGCTGTTAGAAAGTTTTGAATAAAGGATTGACATGCTCTGACTTAATGTTTTAACAGGATCACTCTGGATGCAGTGTTGAAAACAGATTGTGGGACAAAAGTGGACCAGTTAAGAGACTACTTAGTGATCAGGTGATACGATGGTGGTTTATTCTAGGGTGTTAACAGGTGGTGAAAAGTGGTGACACATGACTGGGTTCTGAGTGTGTTGTAAAGGTACAAAGCTGACAGAATTTACTGATGGATTTGATGGGGAATGTAAGGGAGAGACTGTCAATGAAGACGCCATTGTTTTTGGCTTAAGCACCTAGAAGAATGGAGTTAGTTTCCTAAAATGGGTTAGGAGGGGCAGGAATCAGAAACTCAGCTTTGGACATGTTAGGTTTTAACTAACATCTTGGTATCTAAATGGAGATGTCATTTAAGTGGTTGGATATATGAGTTTGTAGTTCAGAAAAGGTAAATATTTGATAGTGTTTAGCTAATATTTAGATGGTATTTAAATCATAAACAGGGAATTTGGACAGATTATATGGGGCCTTTAGACCATTGTAAAGACTTTTTAAGATTACCTGGGGAGTGACTATAGACTAAGAGAGGAGGGATCCTATAATTGAGCCCTGGGACATTTCCACCTTTAGAGGTTAGAGACAAAAAAGGATGGAGATACAGCAGCTCACTGGTAAGGATGCGGACAAAGTAGTATCCCAGAGGCTAAGTGAAAAAAACCAAGTTTCAAGAAGGAAGGAGTAATAAACAGTCAAATGCTGCTGACATGTCAAATAAGATGACTGATATATTTAGCAACATGGAAAACAAGACTTCGACAAATGTTTTTGTTGGGTAGTTGAGGTGAGAACTTGGAATCTGAGAATAGGATCAAATATTTATTTGTAAAAATGCATTTGAGACAACTGGATGACTTTGAACACTGACTAGTTGTTTGGTATTAAAAAATAATTTTTTGCTGTGATAACGGTGTTATGGTTGTTAGAAAAAAAACTTTGTTGAAAAAAATGAGACTCCAACTCTGATGACTTCCAGAAATAGCTGAAACTGACATGTTTTAAACATTTGACCAGATGAGGAATTCTAGCTTTATTATCCTATGATTTTCATTTCATTTCATTTCCCTAACTTTTACACCAATAGGGAGGGCCTACTTGTATCCAAATAGATTGCGGTGAAGAGCTCTAGACTAGCAGCTGCTGCTTACCGCTAGAGGGGCCCTCTGAGCACAAGAGGTTATCTACACTACCCTCTCAGCAGTTGCTTTCGTACAACTGAGAAGAGTTGAGGGTCAGAGGAGCTGAGATACCATTTCAGCCTAAAACATGTTTAAATTCCTACTAGGGAAAATATTTTCTCCTTAGCCATACACAGCTAACTGGCCCTTTTTATATCCACTCTGATAGAACCTTGTTAACAGATTGGTTTCTGAATTTTTGTTTTGATTATGTCCTGTTTAGGGGCAAAAACGTTTCACGGTTTCCCATTGCCTACAGTTTAAAGTCAAAACTCCTCAGCCTAGCACTCAGGGTTTCCAGTGTTGCCTCTACCTTTGTCTGTTCCAATATTCTCACTCAGGTTTCCCTCCACAATTGCTTTCATCAGGGTCTCTTTCTTGTTCTCTAAAATAGACCTCTAGAAGGCCTGTAGGCCTTTGTACTACTTAAGTAAATCTTTCCCCAAAACTTCCAGCCCACAGTAACCTGTAATTTCTATTTTCTTCCACCTTTTTATATTCTGTATCACTCTTTTAGAAAACTTAAATCCTTAACATGCTTTTGTGTTTCCCAAATACTGTCTTGAAGGACAATTACTTCTTTTGACCTTCAATTGCGCAGTACAATATTCATTGCTGCTGCACAAATATTTATAGAACAGTCTTAACAGAGACAGGGGATAGTGGTGTGGAGAGGCAATGTTTAGCTAAATTTGCTTCTCTCCAGTGCTGCCCCTCCCGCCCGTGCATACATGCCTTGGAACAAGCCCATCTTTTTGTCTAGTTTCCCATCACAGTAAAACAGCCTAAGCTTGACCTTACAGAAGCGGAAAACACAAAGTTAAGAGAAGCAGTCTCTATACTTTTCTAAGAGTGACATTCTAGGGCTAGATCAGGGGGAGGAAAAGGGAACCCTAAGGGCTAGTGACTTCAAGTTGGCTTTTCTCACAGTCCTCCTTTCCTCCTAATTTTGAGTTTTGGATCCCCAAATCCCTCAGTTTCAGTGCACTGCAACCCTGGACAGGAGACCTACAGGAATTTGCTCATGTTCACTCAGAAATTTTCAAGTTGTTAAAATGATGGGGGTGGGTGCTGGAAGGTAGTGAACTCTAAGCCATTTCTCTGGGCTTGAGTTAGACCAAAGCTGGAGAGAGGGCAACTGGACAGGATACACCTTTGGTTCAGGGTAACATGAACGAAACTGAGCCTGGAGGGTGGGGCAGACAGTACATGACAAAAAACCAGGAAGAAACCAGAGAGTTAAATAATTGATAAAAGTTTAATACATTAAAACCAGATATTTATCACTTTTATAGTGCATTTGCCATTTCTGAACAATACAAAGTAGAGGCAAACAGTGACACTTCATAAAAACTTTGATTCCCCTTTCCCTTCCCTAAGACCCAGCCCACCCTCAAATATTCCCTCCCGCCCCCTACAGAACTTTGTCCTGCATAAAACACTTAAATACATCATAAATAGTAAATTACGGAAAAAAAAAAAATAGCAAGAACTGTTTCTTTCCTTCTTGTAAAAAAGAACATGGCAGCAAAGACAGGCAGCCAGAAACTGGCTGGAGGTGTCTAATATAGACAGTTACTTGGGGGTATGGACTAACCTACTATCAAGGTAGGGTGGGATGGAGAGGTGATAATATGGGAGTTCAATAATCTGCCTGAGACGCCAGGCCCCCTCCTCCCCCTGGCAAGAGTGGGAGGATCCACTTGATGAAGAATGGCAACTTTGGAGAAGGCTTACACGACCCATTTTAACCTTTCCTGCATGAAGAGAGGGGACAGGGCATGTGGCACAGCAATGACCTCACCAAGGCAAGAATCTGCTGGCTCATCATGAGTTTAAGAAAATACTCTTTAGCTTCATAAAATATGGACTTCCTGTTATATAGATACAGGTGTCCCCTTCTCCCCCTCAGCTTCACAAACAGCAGAACACTGTTGAAAAAAAAGGGAAGAGCAAAGAGGAAATCTCCTTCGGAGAAGGCTCTAAAATTCATTTGATAAAAAAAATTCATTTGATAAGTCTTTATATATTTAGAAAAACAAGCAGAATACATTTAAAATGGCAAAACAGTAATAACCAGGATGGCCTGGCAGTGAGGAGGGTCCTGCCTAGGAAGGGCTCTATTTCATTGCCCATTGTTTTAGCAAAAAGGGTAAGGATTACCCCATGTCCCACTCTCTCCATTCCTTCAGCCTTAAGAAATTCATCAAGAGAGGCGTTAAGGAGGAGCTGCTCCTGGCAGAGCGAACACCACACTTCTGCTTCACAAACACCAGGGCTCTTCTGAGGGAAGCCTATGAATAGGCATCTCTCTGACACTTTCAAAGTTCTGATCTGAAACTGTCTGGCTTGAAGCTGTGTGTTGTGCACTGTTTTCTTTTTTTTCTTTTCTTTTTTTTAAAGAAAAAAAAAATTAGAAATAAAGGTTTGGAGGTGGTTAAATACCCTTACACTACCAAAAACCTTTATAACGGTTGTCTTCTTGAAGGGATCAGAGAGAAAGAACTAAGGTAGGGATAATGTGCCAGCCAGTCTGTCCTGAGGAAATTCAGAGTCCAGCTCCTGGTGAAAGGTAGATGATGGGGAAGAAAACCACCACGTCCAGCAACTCCACTTCCAGTCCAAAGAAGGGGAGTTTGAAAAAATTCAATTGTAGAAGCCAAGGTTAGCGGGTTGGAAATTTGTTCCAACCAACTCCGGTGTGGAGGGGAAGCGGCCGTCCTCAACTGTCCAAGGCACTAATGCCCATTCATGAGGAAGGGGAAGGAGAGGAAGTTCTTCAGGAAGGAGACAGAGAGCTCCCTTAGCCTCCATTACACTCCTTTTTTGATGACCGAGAAGAAGTTAACTCAGCATTGCTGGGGCAAAGGCTGACACCTTGGAATCACAGAGATGGTAGAATCTTGTTCTAGGTCTTCTGAGGTTTTATGCTCACTGAAAAGAGAAAAGGTGTAATGTTAAGGATGTGCGGGTATGAGATAGGGAGGAAGGAGTGGAATTCAAGATAATTTCAGAATAGCTGGCAGAATTAAAAAGTTTTCTTCTACTTCAGCCTCAGCTTCCAAGTACAAAGGTACAAAAAATACAAAATAAAAATAGGCAACTTAGGGGGCACCCAGTCCCTCTAACCTTGCCAGTTAATCCCCTGCTCCATTCCACCAGTGATCCTCTTTGCACCCTTCAAAGCATTCACCTTCCCCACATCCCAGATACTCACATGGGAGAACTCTGACTCTGTAATTTCAAGCTTTTCCAGGAAGGATGAACTAACAGGAGGGTGGGGGGTGGAAACGGAGGCAGAGAGAAGAATTAGAATACAAAAAAGAAAGAGGACTCTCCTCTCAAGTCAAATCTGAAACTATTCCTCCATATTTCACCTCAGAATCAATCTGGGATTTAGAAAGAAGAGGTTAAGAAACTACTAGATTTAGATGCACATTGTTTTAATTAACTAGCTTGTTTCTTGAGTAATATATTTCCTAATAGTCTCCTTCTGTCTTCAAACTGCAGGTCTGGTAGGGAGCTTCTAAGGTGACCACCAATAATAATTCCTGCCTCCTGACATTCATACCAAAACCAAACCAAACCCACTGCCATCAGGTCGATTCACTCACAGCAACCCTAAAGGACAGAGTAGAACTGCCCCACAGGGTTTCCAAGGCTGTAATCTTTTGGGAAGCAGACTGCCACATCTTTCTCCCAAGGAGCGGCTGGTGGGTTCAAACCGCAGACCTTTTGGTGAGCAGCCAAGCGCTTAACCACTGTGTGCCAACAGGGCTCCTTCCTGACATTCATGTTCTTGTGTAATTCTCTTCTCTTCAGGGAGGGCTGAATTTAGTGACTCACTTCTAATAAATGGAGGGCAGTACAGGTGATAGAATGGCAATTCTGAGATTAGGTAACAAAAAGACTGTAGCTTCTACTTGGGCTCATGCTCTCTCATTCTCTTGCTTGCTCACTGAGGGAAGCTAGCTGGCATGCTGTAAACTGTCCTATGGGAAGGGCCACGTGACAAAGAACTGAGCAAGTACCATGGGCCAGCAGCCTACAAGGAACGGAATCCTGCCAATGACTACGTAAGTGACCTCTGAAGCGATTCTGCCCCAGGGGAGCCTTCAGATGAGACCACTGCCCTGGGCAACAGCTTCACTGTAACCTCTTGAGAGACCCTGAACTAAAGAGACCCTGCTAAGCCACACCTAGATTCCTGACACACAGAAACTATAAAATAATAAATGTTTGTTGTGTTCAACTGCTATAACTTTGGATACAGTAATGTGCTGCATAATGTCTCTTCTGGTAACATCTGAAGGCATATATGTCCGTGGTCCCATAAGGTTATAAAAGAGTTCAAAAATTCTGATCAGAGAACGGGACTTTGTGGATTTAGGTATGTCGCACTCAAAAATCACAACAATTCTTAAACACAAAGAAAAATTCTCCAAGCTGTTAAAGGATTGGCTCCACTGAAAGCTACAATGCTAACAAAATGCGAGAGGAACCTATATCGGATATGGAGAAACTGCTGATGACGTGGATTTAGGACCAAACACAAAATCGAATCCTCAGAACACTGAGGATCACTGCTAAGGCACGAAATTTGTTCGAGATGCTTAAAGAAAAAGCAGGACCAGACTAAGACATTGAGTTTAGTGCTGGGTGGTTCAGGCGCTTCAAATGACGTTTTTCACTGCATAATGTGGAAGTGAGCAGTGAGTCTGAGAGTACTGATGTGAAGGGGGTAGAAGACTCTGTTGAAATCTTAAAGAAACTAATTGTAGACGAAGGTTATTTGGCACAGCAAATTTTTAATAGGGACGAAAACTCCTTACTCTGGAAGTGAATGCCTGAAAGGACCTTCATCCGTAACATGGTGTTGGCACAATGTCCAAATCACTTAACGTCCTATTTCATAGAACATATTGTGGACATTAAGCAACGCATGACTAATTTGTTACGCAACAATATACAAGACAGATTTTAGTAACTGGAAGTGAGGTGCTATAGTAACAAAAAATTTATTATGTGCGGGTTTCTTCTGAAGTGGGCTTAGAGGGGAGTTTAAGTGAAAGCTTAAAGTGTTCTGAACACACTATAGAATTTTGCTCTTTAAGTGGGTTGCTGGTGAGGGCTTGAAGTGAGAAAAATCTCATTGAAAATTAGAGGAAAACGGATCCTTACAGTGTCACAAAGTTTTACGACAATGCTATCTGCAGGTATGAGGGAAGTAGAATATATGCCTAATGAACTAGCTAAAGAGATTTCCAAGCAAAGAGCTCAAAGTGTCACCTGATTTCTTCTTGCTGCTTATGGTAAAATGTGAGAGGAGAGAAACAAATCGAAGGAAGGACTGTTAATAAAAAGAAGCCTGAACTTGACAGTTTTGAAAATTCTCAGTATCTCCAGATGGCAAACAATTCTAAAGCTAAGTGGCTTTCTAACAAAGATGAAATCCAGGGCAGTGCCAGGAGAATATGGTCTAAAGATGAAGCTAACAGTTTACTATAAAATATTTTATTATGACCTCGAAAAGATCAAACGTGGTGCCTCAGAGTACTACTCAGTCATACTAAAGGCCATTCAAAGAGATAAAGGATCCCACAGATCCTCTCAAATGAACAATAGGGCCTTTAAGAAGCTTAGGGTTTATCAAGAAGAGATCTGTGGGTGTGGCTTTCATCTAATGGATTGATCCCCAATAAGATTCACAGGAGGCCCACAAATTTTTTGAAAGAATTGTAAAAGCAGAAACATTGCCAGCTTGGACTGAAAACAGATGAGAAAAAAAAAAAAAGACCTATTGCTGTCCAGTCAATTCTGACTCATAGCAACCCCCATGTGTTACAGAGTAGATCTGCTCCATAGGGTTTCCTAGGTTGTAATGCTTATAGAAGCAGTTCGCCAACCCTTCTTCTGAGGTGACGCTGGGTGGGTTAGAATCGCCAATCTATAGGTTAGCAGCTAATCACAAAATACTTGTCCCACCCAGGTGCCTGGAAATAGGAACAGTGCAAAACTTGTTAGGTGTCATCGAGTTGATTCTGACACACACATAGCGACCCTATATACAATAAAACGAAACACTGCCCAGGCTGCACCATGCCCAAAATCGTTGTTATGCTTGAGCCCATTGCTGCAGCCACCGTGTCAATCTATCTCCTTGAGGGTCTTCCTCTTTTTCACTGACCCTGTACTTTACGAAGCATGATGTCCTTCTCCAAGGACTGATCTCTTCTGACAACACATCCAAAGTATGTAAGACACAGTCTCACCACCTTTGCTTCTAAGGAGCATTCTGGTTGTACTTCTTCCAAGATAGATTTGTTTGTTCTTTTGGCAGTTTGTTCTTTTGCCAACACCACAATTCAAAGGCATCAATTCTTCTGTCTTACTTATTTACTGTCCAGCTTTCACATGCATATGATGCAACTGAAAATACTATGGCTTGGGTCAGGTGCATCTTAGTCTTCAAGGTGACATCTTTGCTTTTCAACACTTTAAAGAGGTCCTTTGCAGCAGATTTCGCCAGTGCAATGTGTCTTTTGATTTCTTGACTGCTGCTTTCATGGGTGTTTATTGTGGAGCCAAGTAAAATGAAATCCTTGACAACTTCAATCTTTTCTCCATTTATCATGATGTTGCTTATTGGTCCAGTTATGAGGATTTTTGTTTTCTTTATGTTGAGGTGCAATCCATACTGAAGGCTGTGGTCTTTGATCTTTATCCGTGAGTGCTTCAAGTCTTCTTCACTTTCAGCAAGCAAGGTTGTGTCATCTGCATAACACAGGTTGTTAATGAGTCTTCCTCCAATCCTGATGCCCCGCTCTTCTCCATATAGTCCAGCTTCTTGGATTATTTGCTCAGCATACAGACTGAATAGGTATGGTGAAAGAATACAACCCTGACGCACACCTTTCCTGACTTTAAACCACACAGTATCCCCTTGTTCTGTACGAACAACTGCCTCTTGATCTATATACAGGTTCCTAATGGGCACAATTAAGTGTTCTGGAATTCCCATTCCTCACAATGTTATCCATAATTTGGCCCGCACAGTCGAATGCCTTTGTAGTCAATAAAACACAGGTAAACATCTTTCTGGTATTCTCTGCTATCAACCAGGATCCATCTGACATTAGCAATGACACCCCTGGTTCTGCATCCTCTTCTAAATCTGGCCTGAATTTCTGGCAGCCGCTTTTGAATGATCTTCAGCAAAATTTTACTTGCGTGTGATATTAATGATATTGTTTGATAATTTCCACATTCAGTTGGATCACCTTTCTTGGGAATAGGCATAAATATGGATCTCTTCCAGTCGGTTGGCCAGGTAGCTGTCTTCCAAATTTCTTGGCATAGACAAGTGAGCACTTCCAGAGCTCCATCCACTTGTTGAAACATCTTAGTGGATATTCCGTCAATTCCTGGAGTCTTGTTTTTCGCCAATGCCTTCAGTGCAGCTTGGACTTCTTCCTTCAGTACCACTGGTTCCTGATCATATACCTCTTGAAATGGCTGAACACTGACCAGTTCTTTTTGGTATAATGACTTTCATCTTCTTTTGATGCTTCCTGCATCGTTTAATATTTTCCCCATAGAATCCTTCACTAACTCGAGGTTTGAAGTTTTTCTTCAGTCCCTTCAGCTTGAGAAATGGTGAGCATGTTCTCCCCTTTTGGTTTTCTATCTCCAGCTCTTTGCACATGTCAGTATATTACTTCACTATGTCTTCTTGATCCATCCTCTGAAATCTTCTGTACAGTTCTTTGACTTCATCATTTCTTGCTTTTGTTTTAGCTACTCTACGTTTAAGAGCAAGTTTCAGAGTCTCTTCTGACATCCATTTTGGTCTTTTTTTTCCCCCTCTTTTTAAAGACCTCTTGCTTTCTTCACGCGCGATGCCCTTGATGTCATTCCACAACTCGTCTGGTCTTCAGTCATTAGTGTTCAACGCATCAAATCTACTCTTAAGATGGTCTCTAAATTCAGGTGGGATATACTGAAGGTCATACTATGGCTCTCGTGGACTTGTTCTAATTTTCTTCATTTTCAACTTGTACGTACTTATGACCAACTGATAGTCTGTTCCACAATTGGTCCCTGACCTTGTTCTGACTGATAATATTGAGCTTTTCCATCGTCTCTTTCCACAGGGTGTAGTGGATTTGATTCCTGTGTATCCCATCTGGCAAGGTTCATGTGTATAACCCAGTGCCGTCAAGTCGTCACCATTTATGTTGGTGAAAAAGGTACTTGCAATGAAGAAGTCATTGGTCTTGCAAAATTCTATCATGTGATCTCTTACATTGTTTCTATCACCAAGGCCATTATCTTGGTCATCTAGTGCTGCTGTAACAGAAATACCACAAGTGGATGGCTTTAACAAAAAGAAATTTATTCTCTCACTGTCTCGTAGGCTACAAGTCCAAATTCAGGGTGTCAGCTCCAGGGGAAGGCTTTCTCTCTCTGTCAGCTCTGGAGGAAGGTCCTTGTCATCAGTCTTCCCTTGGTTTGGGAGCATCTCAGCACAGGAACCTCAGGTCCAAAGGATGCGCTCTGCTCCCTGTGCTGCTTGCTTGGTGGTAGGAGGTTACCACTCTCTGCAAGCTTCCCTTTCCTTTTATCTCTTGAGAGAGAAAAGGTGATGCAGGCCACACGCCAGGGAAACTCCCTTTACATTAGATCAGGGATGTGACCTGCTAAGGGTGTTACAATCCTACCCTAATCCTTTTTAACATAAAACTACAATTCCACCCTAATCCTCTCTAACATAAAATTACAATCACAAAATAGAGGACCACACAATACGGGGAATCATGGCCCAGCCAAACTGATAAATACATATTTGGGGGGACATAATTCAGTCCACGACAGCCATATTTTCCAACTACTGATTCTTCTTTGTTTCCAGCATTCGCATTCCTATCGCCAGTAATTATCAATGCATCCTGACTGCATGTTCCATCAATTTCAGACTGCAGAAGCTGGTAAAAATCTTCAGTTGCTTCATCTTTGGCCTCAGTGGTTGGTGCATAAATTTGAATAACAATCATTAACTGGTCTTCCTTGTAGGCATATGGATATTATCCTCTTACTGACAGCACTGTACTTCAGGATAGATCTTGAAATATTCTTTTTGGGGATGAATGCAACGCCATTCCTCTTCAAACTGTCATTCCCGGCATAGTAGACCATTATGATTGTCCCATTCAAAATGGTCAGTACCAGTCCATTTCAGCTCACTAATGCCTAGGATATTGATGTTTATGTGTCCCATTTCATTTTTAACGATTTTCAATTTTCCTAGATTCATACTTCATAATTCATGTTCCGATTATTAATGGATATTTGAAGCTATTCCTTCTCATTCTGAGTCGTGCAAAACTGGACCCCCAAAATTCTACTGGCAGAAGACAAGAAAACTATTCGGCTGCAAACACATTCTACCTTTCATGAAAAAAAAGAAGACCCAGAAGGCAAAACCAAGAGCCCAGAGGGTAGAGTCAGGAACCATGGAGAAATATTCCCATGCTTTGAGATTTATGAATGAACTTCTAACATTTCCTGTATTTCAGAATAGCTATGGATCAGTGACTCCTTTATGTTTCCCATTTTCAACAGAAATGTGTTTAGTGGTTACCTTACACTTAGTCCACCATTGTATGCTGGGTATTTGTAGAGCAGATAACTTGTCTTTTAATTTTACAGGTCCACAGATGGAGAAGTACTACAAGAGGAGCAGTGCTAAAGAACTACAGCTGGGGAGCTTTATCCATACTCGGGCTCTATTTAGATGACAAAATTCAAGGCTCTGATCTGATGCTACAATGGGATGAGACTTCTGGAGGCCTTAGGAGGGACTGTGTTTTGTACATGGGAGGGATGTGAATTACTGGGAGCCAGAGGGCAGACTGTGAAGGCTCCCTGCCTCCTGGTATTCACACTATTATACAATCTCTTCCTCTTAAGAGTGGCTAGAATTTGTTAAGACAATGCAGCACAGGAAATGAGATGTCAATTGAGATTAGGTTATAAAAAGATTGTGGCTTCTGCTTAGGTGCATGTTCTCCCACTCACTCACTCAGAGGGAAGCTAGCTGCTGTGTTCTCAGCTGCCCTCTGGAGAGCCCCATTTAGCAAAGAACTATAGAGGGCCTCCAGCAACGGCCAGTAATGAACTAAGGCCCTCAACCCAATAACCCACAAGGAATTAAATTCTGCCAATAACCATATTAGTGAGCTTAAAAGCAAATCCTGCCCCAGTTGAGTTCAGGTAAGACCCGATAGCCCTGGTCAACAGCTTGACTTAAACTTCATGAGAGACCTTGAGACAGAGGACCCAGCTAAGCTGTGCCTAGATTCCTGACCGACAGAAATTATGATACATGGTTGTTATTTTAAGCCATTAAATTTTGGGGTAATTTATTTGATGCACTAGGTAGCTCACATACCACGTAATAAAAGTCACAATCTTTACACAATGGAACCTTTTGAAATACTGATTATTCATTGTCTTTACTGCTGAGGAATAGTTCCATACTTAAAACCCAGGCTGAGAATTCTCATTCAACTCACCAGAAGATGAAGGGTTTAGTTGGGCTATTTTGATGGAATATCAAAAAAATCTGTATACAAAGGCTTCCCTCCACCCCCTAAAGATGTAGAGATATTGACACACTTTTCTAAATAGTTATAAAAATGAGTTCTTAAGAAGGTCAAACTGTACAGATCTAGTGAAGAGCAAAAGACAGACAATGATCCCTGGAAAAAACAGAATTATGGCGGTGTCTTCCTGGAGAATATGCACCCAGGGACCTGAAGAGATAGAAGAGAAGACGATACGGAGAAAGGGACCAAGGAACTAACCTTGTAGTTAGCATTTGCAAACCCTCTCCAACTACAGGTGTGACGTTGGGATCAGAAATAAGGGAGTCCTCACTGGTTTCCTCCAGAGGTGGAGTCTGAGGTAAAACATCAGGGCGACCAAGGTGGACACCTGAAAAGGAAAGAAAGGAAGAAAAGCAATAAATAGAAAAGGAAATAGGCTAGGGATAATACAGGGAAAAATACGTAGCAGCTTGGCTTTTCCAGGACAGGAATGGGGAGCAGAGGTCCTCGCCGATTAAAATAAGGGCTCAAAAGGAAGGGAGGGGGTGCCAACTACATGGGGACCCCAGCCCTGGCACTAACCTGGCTCCACTTCCGCCTTTGTTGTCACTTGTGCCTTGTGCTCCCCAGAGACTGTCGGCTGGCAGTTGGAGTTGCTGCTGGAGCCTGCTCGCCGAGAGAAAGATGCGCCAGACCGAAACTTTTTGGAAGGAGAGGGCTTCACTTCAAAACGGAAACAGAGAGCCTACTTAGCACCCACCTCAGAAGCCATCACCAAGACACAAACTGCCAGTATTCCCAACACACACCCAAAGTTGTTGTTCTGCAAAGTGGGAAGAAGGGTTAACGGCAACAAAGATGGGCTTTATGAACCCTCTCCAGGGGAGAGGGTCTCAGTTCACTTCACTCTGGAAAGCAGCAAGGAACCTAAAGGAAAGGTGCCACATACACAACATCACCCCACTCACACCTGTAACCTTGATGGATTTACATTAACTTGACAAAATGTCCTCTATTTCATAATTCCCTTCTTTAACAGTATCCTCCGGTAAGACCTGACAAAGATTAACCCTTGCATTCTACATCCTCTTAGTACTTATGTACACAGCACTATGATAATTCACATTTTATATATCACCTTGAAAGACTTTAAAAGAATCTTTTTATGTTTCTTAAGTCTGTCTGGTATGCCTAGCTCCTTCTTGCCTTACTGAGGGACAAATGATGCCTACAATGAGGAGATGGGAGGGAGGAGCTGGACTGTGCCAGTGCCAGCAGCGTGGAAGCTTAAGACAGAAGAACACTGGCACTTCCCAACTTAGAAAGTTGAGAGAAGAGACTAAGAACACCTGTTAAGCAGAAATCAGTAAATGCTTCTCCAATCACTAGATCCTAGTCTGAGAGCTCCTTGGCACTGGGGATATGGATGGACAATAGAACACTGGTAACATCCTTGCTCATCTCTGTCCATAAAAGCCTGGTTCTGCCTACCTCAGCCTGTGGCATGGATCCTACAGCCACAACTATACATTTTTTGCCATCTCATCAGTTCCCCAGAAATGCCCCTCACTCAATGACACATGTAGTGAGAGCCAGGGGGAAAGCAGCAACTTGGAAACGACTGGGACAGACAGAGTGGCAGACAAAAGGACAGGTAGCAGCTCTCACAGGATGTGGGTGGAGGAGGGGAGGCCTTTGGCCTTGGCAGCTCTCTGACAGAGGTGTTTTGCCTCCCATCTCCCGGGGTAAGGAAGCCATTGGGGGGTTATCTGGTAGAAGCCACTTACAGGGGATCTTCTTGAACACAGTGTTGCACATGAAGCGCTGGAACCGTTCAGCATAGAAGCCTGGGCGATGCACTGATACAGTGTCCTGCAGAACAGAAGGGATGGCTGCAGAGTTAAAGAGGAGGAAGCCCAGCAAAGGGGCTTCTAGTCCATGGGCCACTTTCCCCTAGGCTAAAACCCTAGCAGAAGCGTAGAACCCACAAATGAAATGAGAAAAGGAAGAAATGGAAGAAACTGAGGGGCAAATCAGAAGTGAGGGAGGCAGAACTGGAGAGGAGAGCCTCCGGCTGACTGCTACTTACCCCATCATGTACCAGAGCTTTCCAAGAGTGCTCTAACTTTTTAATAAACCTGCCAAGAAAAAGTTCTATTAAGCACTCACACAGTTTTTGAATGAATAATCTTAGTGTTTTTCTATTTTAGGGGACTAAAGGCGTTATGATGAAAGGAAAACTTGAAAAATCAGAGCCTGAGAAAGTATGCCGGCTTTCCAAAGAACAAGCATGATAGTGTTTATTCAGCATGGAGACCAATGCTGTTTCTAGGTAAGCCAATTAACATCCCATTGGTAAGGGGCAGTCAACACACCCCTGGCAAGTCAGGGACAAGAATATTTATTATCAAGGGAAAGCTAGAGGGATGGACAGGCAAGTTTGGAGAGAGGATTTAGACTGGATGATAATACTCTAGATCAGGAAATCAACAAGTACTGCCCTGTCCTCATTAGGACCTGAAACCTTACGGGGGCAGAGCTGGGCTCTAACGTTTCCAGCTCCTCCCTCATCATCATTTCACTGCCTCTTAGTTCCACAGGCTAATATTTTTTACAGAACACAGTGACCCTCTTGTTTTTCCTCTGTGGAAAAGAGGAATGTGTTTCCAGCTATGTCTTAATGTGGAGCATGACTCATCTCACAGGTTTTTCACAGAAGAAGAGTCAGACAGATGGTGTATTCTAGCCTGGGGCTTCCAGGGACTGACTCAGCCTTCCACAGAAGGTAGTAGGGAGGTAGGAGGGTGAGGAAGCCCAAGAGAGAGGCGAAAACAAGGAAATAAACTACCATTTGAAACCCAAGGTAAGCAACTTATTGTTCTTGCTTCAGGAATAACTTGAAGACAAACCAGTCTAAGGGAGACATGTGAAAGGCCATCTGCATCTTCCCTGCCCCCAACCTGAGATCCACATGCACCTCACCTGTAAGACTGCAGAATGTCAATGATGCCAATATAGAGCAGCAACCTTTCTCCTTTACTATTCCGGGCAGGGATGCCACCCATGCTGGGGAAAACAAGAAGGAAATGGTAAGGAAACATTTTGGCTAGCAGGAAGAGGCTTCTTCTAACCTTGAGTCAAATCAGGACATGGAAGTGAGATGCACAAATGGCTATTACCATTTTCCATATACTGGGCAAGAGTAGGATCCTCCCCGCAGCCCCAAGAACCACCCTGGAGTGTGCGGTATAGCCTCTTTCTTTCCAAATCTCACCTACCTGCCTCTTCCACTCCAACTCTACCAGACTGAATCTAAAGTCACCCCTGTACAGTAATTTTTAGAATGCTCTCCCAATTAACTCAGTACTTCCTTAATTTATGCCTATCTACTAAGACACTCTTCTTGAAAGTCATGTCATGGGATACCTTAAAAATGAAATCACCTGAAAGACATCTGTGGTATTTCAGCGACTACACTTCCTTGACTGATCCATGATGGTTCTTCCATAAAGACGTCTATAATAAATTTTTTTTATAAAGTTCTGAAGGAATTTGCAGACATGTGTATGGGACTCTAAGTATAATTTTTTTTTAAAGTCTTTTAATCTTGGATAGCTCTCCTCAGATATACTATAAACCCTGAATTTAAGACATCTTCCTTTCCTTTTATATTGTTCAGAAAACTGATTCTACAGTTCTGTAAACATTAATGTTGCTGACTTATCTGCTAAGCCAGCGCTACTTCTTCTTTCCAGAAGCTGGGCCCCTTCCTTAAGAAAAAGTACTGTGAACTTATGCTCTTCTTCCTGGTGCCCCTGAACCCACTTACTGGTCATCAGTTTCCATTGTGCCACCCCGTCGAGCCTCGCCCTGGATAGATTCCATGGCTGTGGAATAGAGCGCCTTTTGGGGGGCTGGTCTGCGAGTGTCCACTGAGTGTTGTGTTTCACTGCCTAAGTGCTCTCGCTGTGCATGATCTATGTTGTGGACTGACATCAAAAGGCTGTAGTCCATTATCTTGAAGCTCTGCAGCACCTAATGGGAGGGAAAAAAACGATCTGAGTCTTGGGAGGTATGAGGATTTTTTTCAGGATCTCACAGCTTTCATTACATATTTATTCTTGACAGTGAGCCTCCAGTGCTAACTACAGGATTATTCATTGTTCCTCCTATTCCTTGGAGAAGAGCCTATTAACTTCCCCTCCAGAAACGCCAAACCCATTGCCGTTGAAGTCGATTCTGACTCATAGTGACCCTATAGGACAGGGCAGAATGGCCCCATAGGGTTTCCACGGAGCAGCTGGTGGATCTAAACTGCTGACCTTTTGGTTAACAGCAGAACACTTAACCACTGCACCACCAGAGCTCCTAACCTCTCCTAGTCACTCTATTTATATCCCCTTAGTATTCTCTCATTTAAGTAAATATAAATTATTTTTTCAAGTCCCCCTGCCTAGCCCATGAGTCCTGCTTTATTTGTTCTTTCTACGTATCTCTTCATAAAAAGAGCATTATATTCAAAAGACTAAGGAATATATATCTGTGCTATAAAGAATCCACAAGGAGGGTCTGGTAAAAGGACACTTCATGACAGCGCAGATCTGTCACAGGACCTTGTATTACCACTGCAATTCAGTTCAAAATTTACTGAATTCCACCATGTATAAGCACTGTGCCTGGTTATGGTGACTGAAAGATATGTAAGAGAGAGGTTTTGTCCTCAAGGATATAATTCAGGAAGGAAACAAATGTAAAATAAATGCAATGCACTCTAATATATGCAATAATGGAAGTACTTACTGATGGAGGAGTACTATAGAGGAGATCAGAAGTGATTCATAAATAGATTTATGAAGGATAAATTGAAGCAAAAAGAAGTCCAAGTAATAAACAAACTAGCTCACATGACTAGCCAATTTGGACATATCAAAATAAAACAAAACAAGAAGCTAGGGCACAGTGAGCAAACACAAAATAAATAGAATAACTTAGTGATGGCTCAGAGACAACAGTCAATACCAAATCATATAAAAAGGCAGACAATGATGGCTTTAGCAAGCCACCAAAACAAATAATCAAGAAACCTTCTGGAGGAAGATATTCTTAGAATTACTAGAGGTAGAATTCAAAAGACTAAAATACAGAACTCTTTAAGAGATTAGGCAAAATGCAGAACAAGCCAAGGAACACACAGACAAAGCGATAGAGGAACTTAAGAAGGTTATACAAGAGCATAACAACAAATTTAACAGGCTGCAAGAATCCACAGAGAGACAACAAACTGAAATCCAAAAGATTAACAATAAAATTTCAGAATTGGACAACTCAACAGGAAGTTACAGGAGCACAACTGAGGCAAGGGAAATCAGAATTACTGAGACTGAAGATAAAGCACTTGACACCAACTCATTTGAGGAAAAATCAGATAAAAGAATTTGGAAAAATGAACAAACCCTAAGAATTATGTGGGACTCTATTAAGAGGGTCGCTATGAATCAGAATCGACTCGACGGCACTGGGTTTTTTTTTGGGTCTATCAAGAGGAATAACCTACGAGTGATAGGAGTACCAGCACAGGGTGGGGGCGGGGGGGAAGGGGACAGAGAATACAGAAAAAATTGTTCCAAGTTTGTAGGCAGAAAACTTCCCTAATATCGTCAAAGGTGAGAAAGTACCTATCCAAGAAGCTCATCAAACGCCACAGATGGCAGATTCCAAAAGAAAATCACCAAGACATATTATAATCAAACTTGCCAAACCAAAGACAAAGACAAAATTCTAAGAGCAGCCAGGGATAAACGAAAAGTCACCTACAAAGGAGAGTCAATAAGACTAAGCTCTGACTGTTCATGTAGGCAAGAAAACAATGGGATGACATATATAAAGCCTTGAAGGAAAAAAACTGCCAGCCAAGAATTATAAATCTGGCAAAACTGTCTCTCAAATACGATGGTGAAATTAGGACATTTCCAGATAAACAGAAGTTTAGAGAATTTGTAAAAACCAAACCAAAATTACAAGAAATGCTAAAGGAAGTCTTTCAGTTAGAAAATCAATAACATCAGATTACAACCCAAGACTAGAACACAGGACATAGTAACCAGATATCAACCCAGATAGGGAAGTCACAAAAATAACTCAAAGCTAAAACACTGCAAATAGAGAAACAGAGAAGTCAATATGTAAAAGGTAACACTGAAACATAAAAAAGGCAACCGATGACTGCCCTGACAGGGAGCACAACAGAGAACCCCTGAGGGAGCAGGAGATCAGTGGGATGCAGACCCCAAATTCTCATAAAAAGACCAGACTTAATGGTCTGACTGAGACTAGAAGAATCCTGGTGGTCACAGTCCCCAAACCTTCTGTTGGCCCAGGACAGGAACCATTTCCGAAGACAACTCATCAGACATGCAAGGGACTGGACAATGGGTTGGAGAGAGATGCTAATGAAGAGTGAGCTACTTGTATCAGGTGGACAGTTGAGACTGTGTTGGCATCTCCTGTCTGGAGCAGAGATAGGAGGGTAGAGAGGGTTAGAAACTGGCAAAATCGTCACGAGAGGAGAGACTGGAAGGAGGGAGCGGGCTGACTCATTAGGGAGAGAGTAAGTAGGAGCATGGAGTAAGGTGTATATAAGTTTATATGTGACAGACTGACTTGATTTGTAAACTTTCACTTAAACCACAATAAAAATTATTAAAAAGAAACAAAAAAGGGACTAAAAAATGTTGTCAGAGATCTTTCATATGGAGAGGAAGTCAAGGTGATATAAAGAAATAAAGAATTGGTTTAAACTTAGAAAATAGAGGTAAATATTAAAAAAAAAAAAAATTTAAGGTAACCACAAATGAACAGTCCTACACAGCAAAAATAAAAAAGAAGAAAAACATAAAGACTCGCAGCAAATACAAAATCAACAACAATGAAAAAGATGAAAAGGAAAAATGACTCGGCACAGAAAATTAAGTGGAACAAAGAAAATGTCAAAAACACACACAAAAAAACACATCGAAGTGACAGAACTAAACTCATACCTTTCAATAATTACGCTGAATGTAAATAGACTAAATGCACCAATAAAGAGACAGAGAGTGGCAGAATGGATTAAAAAACAATTTGCCTATATGCTGCCTACAAGAGACACACCTTAGACTTAAAGATACAAATAAACTAAAACTCAAAGGATGGAAAAAAAAATATATCAAGCAAACAACAATCAAAAAAGAGCAGGGGTTGCAATATTAATCACTGACAAAACAGACTTTAAAGCAAAATCCACCACAAGGGATAAGGAAGGGACACTATGTAATGATTAAAGGGTTGATACACCAGGAGGATATAACCATAATAAATATTTACACATCAACAACAGGGCTCCAAAATACATAAAACAAACTCTAACAGCACTGAAAAGAGAAATAGCTCCACAATAATAGTAGGAGACTTGAACACACCACTTTCGGTGAGGTTCCAGAAAGAACCTCAATAAAGACAGAAGATCTAAATGTCACAATCAACCGACCTGATCTCACAGACATACACAGAACACTCCACCCAAGAGCGGCCAAGGATACTTTCTTTTCCAGTGCACATGGAACATTCTCCAGAACAGACCATATGTTCGGCCACATAGCTAGCCTTAACAGAATCCAAAAAATCAAAATATAACAAAACATCTTTTCTGACAATAAAGCCATAAAAGTAGAAAGCAATAACAGAAGAAGTAAAGAAAAAAATCAAATGCATGGAAACTGAACAATACCTTGCTCAAAAACTACTGGCTTATAGAAGAAATTAAGTACGGACTAAAGGAAGTCACAGAATCAAATGAGAATGAAACACATCCTACCAGAACCTTCGGGACACAGCAAAAACAGCGCTCAGAGGTCAATTTAGAACAGTAAATGCACACATACAAAAAGAAGAAAGGGCAAAATCAACACATTAACCCTACAACTTGACAAGTAGAAAGAGAGCAGCAAAAGAAGCTCTCGGGACCAGGAGAAAGGAAATGACAAAAATTAGAGCAGAATGAAATAAGAGACTAGAAAAACAATCGACAGAGCTAACAAGAACAAAACCTCGTTCTTTGAAAAGATCAACAAAATCAATAAATCACAGGCCAAACTGACAAAAGAAAAGCAGATGAGGAAGCAAACAACCCAAATAATAAATGAGATGGGCAATATCACAACAGACCCAACTGAAATTAAAATAATCATAATAGAGTACAATGAAAAACTGTACTCCAACAAATTTGAAAACCTGGAGGAAATGGACAAATTTCTAGAAACACACTACCTACCTAAATGAATACAAACAGAGGTAGAACAACTAAATAAACCTATAACAAAAGATTGGAAAGGTAATTAAAAACCCCCCCACAAAAAAAAAAGCCCCAGCCCTGACAGCTTCACTGGAAAATTCTACCAAACGTTCAGAGAAGAGTTAAGATCACCACTAGTAAAGGTATTTCAGAGCACAGAAAAGGATGGAATACTCCCAAGCTCATTCTATGAAGCCAGCATAACCCCGATACCAAAACCAGGTAAAGACACCACAGAAAAAGAAAATTACAGACCAATATCCCTCATGAACTTAGACGCAAAAATCCTCAACAAAATTCTAGCCAATAAATTCAACAACATATCAATTAAAAAAAGCAATTCCCCATGACTAGGTGGGATTCATACCACCTATGCAGGGATTGTTCAACATTAGAAAAACAATCAAATGTAATCCATCACAAAAGACAAGAACCACATAATCTTATCACTTGATGCAGAAAAGGCATTTGACAAAGTTCAACACCTATTCATATGCTAACTCTCAGCAAAATAGGAATAAAAGGTGTCATGGATTGAATTGTGTCCCCCCAAAAATGTGTGTATCAAGTTGGTTAGGTCATGACTCCCAGTATTGTGTGGTTGTCCTCCATTTTGTGATTGTAATTTTATGTTAAGAGGATTAGGGTGGGATTGTAACACCACCCTCACTCAGGTCACCTCACTGATCCCATGTAAAGGGAGTTTCCCTGGGGTGTGGCCTGAGCCACCTCTTAACTCTTAAAAGATAAAAGAGAAGCAAGCAGAGAGATGGGGACCTCATACCACCAAGAAAGAAGCATTGGGAGCAGAGAGCGTCCTTTAGACTTGGGGTTGCTGCGCACAGAATCTCCTAGTCCAGGGGAAGATTGAGGAGAAGGACCTTCCTCCAGAGCCAACAGGGAGAGAGAAAGCCTTCCCTGGAACTGACACCCTGAATTTGGACTGCTAGCCTGCTAGGCTGTGAGAGATAAACTTCTCTTTGTTAAAGCCATCCACCTGTGGTATTTCTGTTATAGCAGCACTAGATAACTAAAACAGAAGGGAAATTCCTCAACATAATAAAGGGCATATATACAAGGCCAACAGCCAATATCATCCTAAATGGAGTCTTAAAACATTCCCCTTGAGAACAGGAACCAGACAAGGATGCCCTTTATCACCACTCTTATTCAACATTGTGCTGGAGGTCCTGGCCAGAGCAATTAGGCAAGAAAAAAAATAAAGGTCATCCAAATTGGTAAGGAAGAAGTTACTCACTTGCAGATGATATGACCTTAAACACAGAAAACCCTAAAGAATCCACAAGAAAACTACTGGAAATTATAGAAGATTTCAGTAGAGTATCAGGATACAAGATAAACATATAAAAATCCATTGGATTCCTCTACACCAACAAAGAGAACTTCCATGAGAAAATCACCAAATCAATACCATTTACAATACCCCCCAAGATGATAAAATACTTAGGAATAAATCTAACCAGAGATGTAAAAGACCTATACAAAGAACTGCAAGAAACCAAAAGAGTCACAAATATAAAAACATACCTTGCTTATGGATTGGAAGACTCAACATTGTAAAAATGTCAGTTCTACGCAAAGTGATCTACCGATACAATGCAATCCTGATTCAAATTCCAATGACATTTTTTAATGAGGTGGAGAAACAAATCACCAACTTCATATGGAAAGGGAAGAGGTCCCGGATAAGTAAAGCATTATTGAAGAAGAACAAAGTGGGGGGCCTCACACTGCCTGATTTTAGAACCTATTATACCACCACGGTAGTCAAACAGCGTGGTACTGACTTAATGGTCTGACTGACACTAAAGGGACCCTGGAGGTCATGGCCCCTGGACCTTCTGTTAGCCCAAGACTGGAACCATTCACGAAGCCAATTCTTCAGACAAGGATTGGACTGGACTATAAGACAGAAAATGATACTAGTGAGGAGTGAGCTCCTTAGCTCAAGTAGACACACGAGACTATGTGGGCAGCTCCTGTCTGGAGCGAAGATGAGAACGCAGAGGGCGAGAGGAGCTGGTTGAATGGACACGGGGAATACAGGGTGGAGAGGAGGAGTGTGCTGTCTCATTAGGGCGAAAGCAGCTAGAGTATACAGCAAGGTGTGTTTAAGTTTTTATATTACAGACTGACTTGATTTGTAAACTTTCACTTAAAGCACAATAAAAAAATCAAAAAAAAAACCAGCCTCGTACTGGTACAACAGATTACACAGACCAATGGAACAGAACTGAGAATCCAGGCATAAATTCATCCACATATAAGCTCCTGATATTTGACAAAGGCCCAAAGTCCATTAAATGGGGAAAAGACAATCTCTTTCTTTAACCAATGGTGCTGGCATAACTGGACATCCAGCTGCAAAAAAATGAAACAAGACCCATACCTCACACCATGCACAACAACTAACTCAGAATAGATCAAAGACCTAAATATAAAATCTAAAACAATAAAGATCATGGAAGAAAAAATAGGGACAACACTAGAAGTCCTAATACAATGGCATAAACAGAATTCCAAACATAACTGACAATGCACAAACACCAGAAGAGAAACTAGGTAACTCGGAGCTCCTAAAAATTAAATACTCATGCTCGTCCAAAGACTTCACCAAAAGAGTAAAACAACCAACAGACTGGGAAAAAAATTTTGGCTACAACATCCCATCAGGGTCTAATCTCTAAAATCTATAACATACTGCAAAATTTCAACCAGAAAAAGACAAATAACCCAATTAAAAAATGAGCAAAAGATATAAACAGGCACTTCGCCAAAGAAGACATTCAGGCGGCTAACAAATACATGAGGACACACTCACAATCATTAGTCACTAGATAAGTGCAAATCAAAACTATAATGAGATACTATCTCACCCCAATGAGGCTAGCATTAATCCAAAAAACACAAATACAAAAAAATACACTGCTAGTGGGTATGTAAAATGGTACAACCACTTTGGAAATCGATTTGGCACTTCCTTGAAAAGCTAGAAATAGAACTACCACACAATCCAGCAATCCCACTCCTTGAAATACATCCTAGAGAAATGAGCCTTCACACAAATACATATATGCACACCCATGTTCATTGCAGCACTGTTCTAAATAGCAAAAAGATGGAAACAACCTAGATGCCCATCAATGGACGAATGGAGAAACGAATTATGGTATATTCAGACAATGGAATATTATGCAACGATAAAGAACAATGATGAATCTATGAAACATAACATGGATGAATAAGGAAGGCATTATACTCAGTGAAATTAGTCACATAAGGAAAAGTATTATATGAGGCCACTATTATAAGAAATCAAGAAGGGGTTTAAACACAGAGTAAAACATTCTTTGATGGTTACGAGGGTGGGAGGGAGAAAGACGGAACTCACCAAACAGTGGACAAGAATTATCTTAGGTGAAGGGAAGGACAACAGACAATACAAGGGAAGTCAGCACAACTGGACTAAACCAAAAGCTAAGAAGTTTCCCGAATACAACATAACACTCTAAGGGACAGGGTTGCTGGGGCAGGGGTCTGGGTACGATGGTTTCAGGGGACATGTAGGCCAATTGGCATAACAAAGTTTATTAAGAAAATATTCTGCATCCCACTTTGGTGAGTGGCATCTGGGCCTTAAAAGCTAACAAGCGGCCATCTAAGATGCATCAATTGGTCCCAACCCACCTGACATAAAGGAGAATGAAGAACACCAAAGACAAGGAATATATTAGCCCAAGAGACAAAACGGGTCACATAAACCAGAGACTCCATCAGCCTGAGACCAAAAAAACTAGATGGTGCCCGGTTACCACCAATGACTAGCCACCCTGACAGGGAACACAACAGGGAGTCCCTAACAGAGCAGGAGACAAGTAGGGTACGGAACTCAAATTCACATAAAAAGACCACACTTAACAGTCTGACTGAGACTGGGGCAACCCCAGAAGATATGGCCCCTGGACTCTATGTAAACCCAGAATTGAAACCATTCCCAAAGCCATCTCTTCAGACAAAGAACAGACTGGACTATAAGACATTAAATGATATTCACCAAGAGTGTGCTTCTTAATTCAAGTAGATACACCAGACTGAACGGGAAGCTCCTGTCTGGAGGCAAGATAAGAAGCCAGAAAGGGGTAAGAGCCAGTTGAATGGGCACTGGAAATCTGGGGTGGAAAAGAGGAATGTGCGGTCACATTATAGGGTTAGCAACTAGGGTCACATAACAACGTGTGTATAGATTTTTGTATGAAAAACTAACTTCAGCTGTGAACGTTCACCAAATGCACAATTAAAAAAAAAAGAGAAGTCCAAGTAAATACACGAAGGAATGAATATTTCCAAGGCCTGGAGTCATTAAACAACATGTTACCTTCAGGGAGGTAGGATTTGGTATTGGTGGAACATAAGATACAAGGGGTAGGTGGGGTAGATTAGAGAGGTTGGCAGGGGTAAGACCATCACAGAACTCATATGTCATGATAAGGAGTCTGAACTGTATCCTGATGTTCCCAACCCTCTTCCCACGCCAAAACAGAGTGGGAAAGGGAGACGCTCCCGTCAGCTCCAGTAGCTTACTTTGGTGGTGCAGCTCAACCAAGGGTGTTTTGGTAAGGGGGTGGAGTAAGAGATGAAGAGAGCACAGTATTGATTCCTGTGTGTAGTTTGAAAAAACCCTCTGCCCCATTGGTTGAGTAAGTCTCTAGAACTTGCAACCAAAAGACTCGAAGTAAAATAGGCATTATCCTGGAGGCAGATGTAGGCGAACAAAGAAGGGCGAGGATGGACAACATTAAAGAATGAGTAGAGGACACGATAATTCTGTAAAAGCAGCTTGAGAAAGAATAACCAGAGATGTAGAAAAATCAGTTGGGAAAGGTGTCATGAAAGCCAAAAGAAGGTGTGTTAAGGAAACGAAAACAGTCAACTGTCAAACATTACAGAAAGTTCAAGACTTTGACATCTAGGTGATCATTGGGTATAGCAGTTTTTATTGAAGTGGCAAGAGCAAAAGCCATGAGACAGCGGACTGCAGCACAAATACGAGATGAGAAAGGAAAAAGAGAAATGAAGCCATCAATAGATAAAGACATTGAAAAAAGGTCCTCTTCTAACCCTACGATAAAAGAGATATGTTTGTTTCATTACGCAAAGAGAAGAGCCAGTAGAGGCTGAAGCTAGAAGAGGGAAAGGATGCAAGTGATAAAGCAACAGAAGGAAATGGATCTGGAGCACCACAGGGGAAGACTCTGAATACCCCACCATATTGGGAAGAAAGGAGGTTAAGGATGGCTTTAAGTATAGATATATTAATAACTGGTAATGGGAGCAGGACAAAGAGATAGGACAATACAGAAAGCTGAGGTAGTTTTCTGAGAAAAAAGGAGGGGCATGGGAGTTGGACAATGGTTTGAAGAGACTGCCAAATACCTGAAACCACTACTGAGAGGAATAGAAAATGGATTGATGATCAATACAGAGGACCCAGGTAGAGCTGGATATCATAAATCTAGAGATGCTAGTACATAGTTTTTCAGCATTCAGCTTCCAAAATATAAGTTTGGAAAAGGCAGGCAGGACTAAGAGCTGAGAAATGATGGTGCTAATATGAAATTAAGTTAAGTGAGGCCCAGGCTAGGTGGGGAAGAAAATAAAGCCAAAAGTGGATGATAAACAATGAGAAAGTAAAATGGTGAAAGGCATGGCAATGAGCTAATGTAAAAGTTATTTTAAATGAAGTCTGGGACATACGGGCTAAAGAACAGAGTCTCATTCCCATAGACTTAATGCTTAAGAACAACCAAGCTGTTTTAGTGATTGAGATTTTGCGTGCCTGAGAAAGGGAAATATGACAAACTCACCAAACAATCACGCTGTAGGGTCTTACATAGAGCATTGTACATGTCAGCATCCAAAAAAAGACCATCAGGAATATCTTGTAAGAAGTCCAGGTCTTTAAAGGTGGGGAGAGGCTTCTCTCGCTCTTTTTGCGAAGCCCGCCGTTTGTACGTTGAGCCCTTAAGGTCATATTTGACATGCATCTTGACCGACCGTGGTAAGAGATTGTTCATCACCACAATTCGAATGTTCTTACCACCGGCCTGCACACAGTACAGTCCATAGAATTTAGGCAGCAAAGTCCGAGGGTTCTGGTTGAGGTTCTGAGTGCACAAAAACAAAAAGAAGAGTAAGTTAGCTGATTTCAGTGAAACTCAAGAGCAAAAGTTGCCATCTACCCTCTCTGTCTCCTACACGGGATTGAGGCACAATCTGACTGCGTGAAATAAGCCCACATCATGATTGTTTAAAATTTCCCAATGTATCCATCGCAAATGATGTAATCACCACCAAGCTGAGCCACAGTCCCTCCAACATAGTAATCAGCCAGGATACCAAATATATGATGGCTCTCTTTCTCCAACAGGATTGAAAAAGTCTTACCCTTTACCCAGCTATACTATATCCTCCTCTAGAACCTCCAAGAGAAATCAGAGATGGAATACAGTACTATCCAGGGAAATAACCCACCACCTAAGAGCTGACTAAGAACAGTCACTGGATCTTCCCTTTGGGATGGACAGTCTAATTAAGCCAAACAACACTTAAAACAGGGCAGATAAACAAAACCCGTTTTAGCCACTAGGAGGCAAGAGAGATGGGGCAAAAAAGCACAAAAACAAACTACGTTCTTGAGACAGAAGTACTGACGTTGTTTTGTCCCGCTGCCCAGCCCTGTCCATGAGTGGGCAGCTCAGGCAGCCAGGCCAGGCTCCTCTCCCCCTCACCATGTAGTATCCTGGAAGCAGCTTCTGCAGAAACTCCGCTTCTTTATGCTGGACCGTCTTAATGATGAATTCATCATCACTGGACACGTAGAAAAGGGAGCCACTAGCCCCAGAGCTGCAGAGTTCAATCAGTGGCTCACTGCAAAGAGAGTACTGGGGCCCAGAGAGAAGACAATAAGAGGTTCAGAGATACCAGAGATGAAATTCTGTTCTAAAGAAAACCTAGAGCAAGACTAGGGGTACTGCGAGGGTGTTCCCCTTTGGGAGTATCCCTCTGATATTGGTTTCACAGGGTCCTAAAATTCAGATGCTTACCAAGTAGTCATCAGGCCGGATGCCAAATAACTCCCGAAAGTAGCGGAAGGCAACGGGTGCATACGTCTTGAAACGAAAGTCATTGTAGTGATGAGCAGGGGTCAGGTTGCTCCCTTCGCTGTGGGATTAAATAAAAGACGCCATAATTTACCAGTCTCTCATCCAGGGAGCCCACCCTGGGAAGACATTCACAGTCACCCAGCGGCAGGCCAATACACCCCTCCTTTGAGAACCAGTGGGATTAGGTCAGTCAGTTATTTAAACGAGACAAAGGCACAACATGGGAATTAAGTCGTGGGCACAAAAGGTTCACATTACCTCCTACCCGATGCATTAATTTGTTAGGGCTAACTCTATAGGCCGGAGGCTCATGGAAGGATCAGCATTTGTTCCCCAAACTCTTCAGCCCCACGTCACTCTGATTTGCTCAACTGAATTAAAATCAGGTTAAAGGACTAGGCAGATAATTAGTCAGGCCTGAACCCTTAAAAATTATGACATGAAAAAGCAACATTTTCCAGGACATTCCCCTGAACATTAACCTCGGTACCTGGGGAAGAAGATACTCTCCACCACATAGAAATCTTGCATGAGGACATCTCGCTCTGGTTTGGTACTCAGGCTTCCCACAGTGTGAGTAATGCCTAACTGGATGGCACCTTTCAAGGCTGATGAAGTTGTCTGAGAAGCAGAAAAGAAAGTTTCTAGTATTAAGCCTGACCATAGCAACAAAAACCTAGGAGGGAGGCGCCAGAGGGAACACTTGAAAGCACATGCCCTTCCAGTAGTTCAGACTAAACTGGGGCAATCCAGTTTCTCCCATGTAATGCTTTGCATTGCAGTTAAATAATCAGAAGGGCAGTGAAGATACAGAATCGCAAAGATTGGACAATGTGAGCCAGTCTCAGCTGGGCAAGGTGTTCACGCCTATCAGCCTGTCTAAACAAAAGTTCTACATCTATACTTGGAAGATACATTATATGGGGGGAACAATGCTAGCTCTTACCCAGAAGGGTACTGCCCCCAGGTATCTGAGGCCCTCTAAACATTTTATTCATCTGACATAGAATGTAACTAAAATTAACTAATATTCTGATTGACTACCTGGCTACAGAAGATTCAGTTTTCTAAGGCAGGGCCTGACTAGTGTCCTGAGGAGAATGGAGTGGCAAGAAGAACTCCTGAATGAGGAAGAAAACATGAAAGACTCAAATTATTTCTGACAAAGTAATACTGAGATTTACAATTACCACTACAGTAATTCCAAATCAAAACACAAATGTAAGGGTCCCACTCTTACAATCCATGATATTGATTCTATGGAAAAATACCACATCAAATAAAATTAAAAACTCACTTCCTCTGTCTTACTACTCATATTTCCTAGTGGCAGCTAGTAGCAGCTAGTGGCTACCATATTGGACAGCACAGATAAAGCACATTTCAATCCCTGTAGGAAGTTCTATTAGACAGTTTTACTCTGAGTGATTTCCCTCATACAACCAGACATTACTTGTATTTCTGTTCAGTCCTTGTTATGGATTGAATTGCGTCCCCAAAAGACGTGCGTCAAGTTGGCTAGACCATGTTCCCAGTGTTGTGTGGTTGTCCACCATTTTGTGATCTGATATGATTATACTACATGATGTAAATCCTAACTTCGGGATTACAGGCAAGTTATGTTAATGAGGAAGCACTCAAACTACATGATTAGGTTGTACATTGAGTCAATCTCTTTCGAGATGTAAAAGAGAAGAGCGAGCAGAGAGGAGGAGGACCTCATCACTACTAAGCAAGAAGAACCAGGAGCAGAGCGTGTCCCTTGGACCTAGGGTCCCTGCACTGAGAAGCTCCTAGACCAGGAAATAATTGATGACAAAGGCCTTCCCCCAGAGCCAACAGAGAGACAAAGCCTTCCCCTGGAGCTCGCACCCTCAATTTGGACTTCTCGCCTTCTAAACTTTTAGAGAATACATTTGTTTGTTAAAGCCATCCACTTGTGGTACTTCCGTTACAGCAATGCTAGAAACCTAAGACAGTCCTCACTGGACATTAAAATTATAACCAATTATTTATGTGTTTGCCTCCCCAATTAGACCAAAAACTCATCTTTTTATCTCAACGTTCACCAAATAAAAAGAGCTCAATGAATGTCTGCTAAATTGCCATGGGTCTCAAAGCCTGTTCCAGGGAAAGGTCCCTAACTGAGAATATGAGTCAATCCACCTCTGTTACTTGGACAATGCAATAAAGGCAGAGAATACACACAAACTAACGTGGGCCAGAAACAGGACTCTTGTTAAGAAACCTTTAGGCCCTGTATCAGACAAGGTACAGATGCTAAGTGGGAAGCTGAATACTACTATCCCTAGGGAAGCCTAACCATCTCCAAATTTGTCCAGAACTGAAGAGCTGGGATCACCCCAGGATGCCTCTCTCCTGCTCTACCTTCATCAGTTCAATTTTATCTTTTTGGCTATTACTATTACCTTTCCACTCTGTTTGATTTCTATAGCTCCAAAAGCAGGTATTCTAGGCACGATCCACCAGCTAAAGCTACAATCTTCTTTTAAAAAAAAAAAAACCAGTCAACCTGCTGCATATCCATTTCATGTATGTCCAGCACCAGAGGAAAGACAGAAAGTCAAGTGACAGGTTCCTTGTGGCAAGGTAAGAATGGCTTTGAGGACCTAGTTATACCTTTATACCTAACAGAGAAACCTAGTTTCTTCAGCTTGACGAAACAGCCTCCAACACTAGATTTGTCCGTTAAGAACATTCTAATTTCAATACACACACACACAAACGGGAGACAACTCACCCCTTGAGAAGTAAATTCTAAATTCTAGTTGTATGAAGGCTACAAGGCTTAGGCTATCAAGAAATGGGTCAGAATGTGGGAAATAATATCAGGAAACAGAGCTGTCCCTTCAGAGTTCCTGGAGTAAGATGAAAGGGTTCCACCCAGACACACCTTTTTATAAGTTGTCTCTCCTGAAGAATCAACACCTCGGTGGCCTATTTTCTTGATGAGCATGCCAGATGCATAAGGCACCTAGAAAAAGAAGAGTCAAGATTAGTATACAGTTCCCATGTAATACGCCAAACAGCTATCCTGATGGTACATTAAATCAAAAGACTCAACACACCCTTTCAAGGTTAAGGACATTTCATAAAATCTTTAGAAGACCTACCCCATGCATGCACACAGCTATAGTGCTGCTTCCCAATACATTAACTTGCTAAAATAACAGAGAAAGCTCTAAGGGACACATATTTTACTCTTGGTTCTCAGAAAAATGCTGTAGAAAATAAAAATGACCATCATTGAAGAAAAGTAGAAACAGAGGAAGTAGGGAATAGCAGCCCCAGAAAAAATGATAAATCTCAGCTCACAAAAGCAAGATAAGTTAAAAGTAAAGTTCCACAGACCCCTTCTTTTTTTCACCAGCTTCTTTTAAGAAATAACTATCCCTCTTACTCCTCTAACCCTCAACGCAATCTGAACATTATCTGCTCAAACTGAATTTACTAGCAGAAATGATGTAGCCACTATCAAATGTAACTTTACAGCCCAAGAATTATAATGGTGAGGCAATAAGATGGCTCCTCTGAGATGGGAGCTATAGTGCTTCAACAAGATTCCAAGAAGATGACATGACTTTGCTTTCCACCCACATAAGTGCCCCTGAAATAAGGGAGAAGACTAGCAGAACAGAACCTAGAAGGCTATTACCAAAAGCCAAGATGCCAGGGCAACGGACATGAAGGCACTCTTCATGATGTCAATACTCATTAAGTTGATAAGCCAGAAGGCAAAAAGACTAGTGGAAATAGGATGTCACGATCTTGTGGCCTGATATTCAAGTTCTACTTTTCTTGGCAAGGCCCTTAGTACCAGAAAACCCTCAGTATATAACCTGACAGATCTAGGAAGATGTTTAGGGAAAAAACTTGAATCCCTAGCCAAAAGGACCCTTTCACAAAACCCAGAAGTGAAGAAAAAATGAGAAGAAAAGTTAAGAAATACTCCATAGGAAGAAAGTTAAGATATTCTACACAGAAAAGAGAAACTTAGGAAATTACAGCTTCTGTGTAATTCCTGAAGGTTTAAGACTAGGAGGCAGTAACAGAAAAACAGTTAAGAAAGTTGACTTTGGTGTCAAACTGCCTGAGTTTGAGTCTAGTCTCACCATTTATTAATTATATGACTTTGAGCAAGTTAGAGAATCTCTAAGCCTCATTTTCTTTATCTGTAAAACAGTGAAAACAACCGTACTTACTCATAGAGGTTGTTTTCAGGATTAAATAAGAATATCTATAAAGGGAAAAGAGCCTTGGTGGCACAACAGTTAAGTGCTTGTCTACTAACCAAAAGGTCAGTGGTTTAAACCCACCAGCTGCTCCTTGGGAATAAGATGTGGCGGTCTTCTTCCATAAAGACTAGAGCCTTTGAAACCCTACGGGGCAATTCCACTCTGTCCTACAAGGCCGTTATGAGTTGGAATTGACTCAACAGTACACACAACAACAACACAAAGAAAACTTATCGCAGTTTTTTTGGTACATTAAAAAATGCCCAATAAAGGAAAAGAATATCAAAGACACAAGGGAAGTACGAGCCCAGGAAAAAGAAAGGGCCACATAAACCAGAGACTCCATCAGCCTGAGACCAGAAGAACTAGATGGTGCTCAGCTACCACCAATGACTGCTGCCCTGACAGAGAACACAACAGAGAATCCCTGATGGAGCAGGAGAAAAGTAGGATGCAGACTTCAAATTCTAGTAAAAAGACCAGACTTAATGGTCTGATTGAGACTGGCAGGACCCCAGAGGTCATGACCTCCAGACTCTCCATTAGCCCAAAACTAAAACCATTCCTGAAGCCAACTTTTCACACAAAGATTAGACTGGACTATAAGACATAAAATGATATTGGTGAGGAGTGTGCTTCTTAGCTCAAGTAGACACATGAGGCTATGTGGGCAGCTCCCATCTAGAGGTGAGATGAGTCGGCAGATGAAGACAGGAGCTGGTTGAATGGACATGGGAAATACAGGGTCGAGAGGGGTATGCTGTCACATTGTAGGGAGAGCAACTAGGGTGATATAATACTGTGTGTTTAAGTTTTTATATGAGAAACTGACTTGAATTGTAAACTTTCACTTAAAACACAATAAAAAAAAGTGCCCTCAATAAATGTGAGATATTAATAATACTCATAATGAATTGTGTATTTCAGGTCTATAGGTGGAGCAAACAATTTGCAATTGGTTGCTAACCTAAAGGCAGGCAGTTTGAACCTATCCAGCAGCACCCCAGAAGAAAGGCCTGGCGATCTGCTTCCGTAAAGATTACTCCCAAGAAAGCCCTATGGTGCAGTTCTCCTCTGTAACACATGGGGCTGCCACGAGTTGGAATCGGCCTGACAGTAATTGTTTTACGTATTTTTTTGGCTTTGTATAATTTCTAGCCTAGATATAAGAGCCCTGTCTAGCTTCCAAAACCTAAGCAGGGGGAAAATAAAGATATCCTAAACAGGTATCCTTCTATCCCAGAATTAGTTTTAGTAGCCATGGTACCAATATGAAACTCACCTCAGATGCCATGGATCTCTTGATTCCAGAGGCTGTTAAAACAAACAAACAAACAAACAAACAAAATACAATTACAAGCGTGCACTCACACAGTCTCTGTCAGGCACACTGAAAGAATCAGAGTCTGAATCCAACTAAACACGACAATGAGCTCCTACCTCTTGCTCAGTGATCCCAGATTCGTAGGGATTTTAAATACCCCTTCCTCTTCCGCCGTCACCTTCACAGAGTCCTTATGCCATTCTGGTTTAGCCCCTTTTCTACCTCAAGTGTTAATATTTTCGCTGGGAAATATAACTCTGTTCTTGATCTATTTAACCAGTACAGTCACAGGGCCTCATTTGACAGCATGGCTGAAAAAGAAAGGGTTTAAGACATACCCAAGACTTGATGGAAAGTTTGGGGCTTGATTACAGCTAAAAGGGTAAGAACTCTGGGGCCTACCTACGGTGCTATACTCCATGTTTTTTTACTTTGGATGAAAGAGATGACAAGGAGGCAATAAGTCTATAGAGATGAAGGGCTAAAGATGAGAAGATGCAATGTCAAAATAATGAAAACACATTCAGTACAGCAGAAACTGACCCCTCATTCTAATTTCTGCTGTCAACAGAAATTTATTGGTTTAAAATTTACTTACTAAATATTTATTCAACGCAGACATGATACGTCTGTGGTTAAACCTCACAAGTATTACTTATGACCTTTATCTACTTAAATTAAATTCAGGAGAGTTCAAGAGCAAGGATGTTTAGAAAGTACCTAAGAACATGCCTATAGAAAATCTGCTCTGAAAGGTTAAATCTAAAGCATTTGCCATTCCTATAACCTTCATCCATGTGATGCTAACAGAAGCAGGCTTTCCTTTCCCTCACATTAGAGAAAGCTGGCCATTACCTAGAAAGACTACTGAATATCACTCCAACCAAGATCTAAAGGATTCAGATGGAATAAAGACTAGCCATATGAAAGAAAACTAAAAAGAGGAGTCCAACTGGGACGTATCTTCAATTATATAAGCTAATGTCTGAATATAAAGACCTCTGTTCCAGTTCATATATGAGGATTAATGGTGAGGCAAGAACCGAGACACATGGGGTTGAGAGCAATCAGATAAAGCTCTAATTATGACTGTTTTAAGACAAATGATCAAGTGCCCCTGAATTTCAGAATATGACTGGGCTCAGAGGGAGAGAGGCTGATAGACCTTAGTAGTAGAAAAGCCACAGGCTAAGTACTTACGGCAGCCCTGGTGGCTCAGTAGTTAAGGGCTTGGCTGCTAACCAAAAGGTTGGCACTTCAAATCCACTAGCCACTCCTTGGAAACTCTATGGGACAGTTCTACTCTGTCCAAGAGGGTCACTATGAGTCGGAATTGACTTGATGGCACATAACAGTAAAGACAAGTACTTATGGCACCAATAAGTACAGCAGCAAAATTTCTTTCCTCATAGTGAGGCAAGGTATCAAAACAAGGGGAACAGATGGTTTTCATTCCTCTCTTCCCCCCCAAAAAAGGGGCAAGAGAAATGTCGTCCAGCTGTTAGAAAGATGTGCACATAACAACCCAGAAAATTGGAAAAACAGTCAGTTCTCACTACTACTTCTCTGCAGCAGAACCCACTAATCTATACGTTTTCTAGGATGACTCATCTTCACTTGGGCAACTTCAGCTGGGTGAAAAACTAGGTAAGTTCAGGACTGGAATCATAAGCTAAGGTTTCCAAGGAACAACAAACCAGGACAACTCAGATTTACATTCAAAACTGCTAATTACTGCAGAATTTAAGGTGTCAACCAACAAAAAATAGTTGAACCTCTTACATTTTACAAGCCTTTCAGCTGAAAGTCAAAATGCTGAGCTATGTAAAAATCAGAAGGCTTGAGTTCAAATCCCTACAGTGCATCAAGCAAATTATTCTCTTTATTTAACTAAAAAGAAAAGGAATCTCTATTAGAAGATTCCTGTAAAGCGCAAAGCACTTTATGGACTGCAAGGTTTTATACAAATATGTGCAGTGCAATGGATTTCTTTCATATATAGTCTCTGGCCTTGGGTTTATAATTCTGCCAAAATGGCTGCCCAGGCCACAATCTTCCAACAGATGGGTCAGTATACTATGCAAATAGGATGCATAAAACCAACCAATAGGATTAAGTGACCTTTCAGGGAACTGGTCGATTGCTCTGCAAATTCCCTAACTGTGGTCTACCAAGGGGACTGCTCAATTCGTGGTCTGGCTGGGAGGGCCATGCCTTGAAATTGAATATAGGGGTTAATTCCACAGAGGTTGAGGAGGACCTCGCTACCATTAAGAAGAATCTAGAGCACGACATGTCCTTTGGAACAAAGACCCGGGGTACTGTGATGAGAATATCCTAGACCCAGGAGAGAGAGAGCTGCAACACTTAAGACCAGCAGAGCGCAGCAGCAGATCAACAGCTGCAGCAGTGCAAGCAGCAGACACACGGGGCAGCAGACAGCTGCAGTGGGCTTGCCAACCCACCAGAGTGAAAAAGAGCTGAGTACGTTCAGGCAGGAGGCTTGCTGGTGGAGTGGTGTGCCTCTGGGCACTTGTCACCAGAGCTGAAGGGCTGTTAACACTTGTTCGAGCAGAGCAGACACCTAGAGAAGGGCCTACTGGCTGACACACCAAGAAAAGGGTCTGCTGCCTGGTATAAGCCAAGAAAAGGGCTGTCAGCTGGTATGGCTGAGAGGAGGACCATAAGCTGGTGTGGTCAAGAGAAGGGCTGTCAGCTGGCCAGCTGAGAAAAGGGTCTGCCTGTGGGCATGGCAGAGAAGGAGCTGAGAGCCATCCTGGTTGGAAGTTGTCCTGAGTGACAAACTGTATCCTTTCTCCTGAGTAATATCCTGTTATTTCCCTAATAAACCACATAATCGTTGAGTATGGTCTGTGAGTTCTGTGTGGCCGCTGCAATGAATTATTGAACCTAGCAGAGAAGTAGACGCTGCCATAGGGAGGATGGCTGGTGTCAGAAATGATGAAAAAGTTGGAGAGTGGTGGTATGTCTTACTTCCACCTCAGAGGAATCAGCTTTGGGCTGAGTCTGATTCTTACTCCTCCTTTTGAAGTTAGACAAGTTCAGATGCTATTAGATTACAACGTGATTTCTAAAGCATGCGTAGCAAGGCTCAATGTCCAGCTATCTACATCTACATGAAATTCCAGTTGGGATCCCAAGTTACCTGCCTCCTCCCAAACTCCTTAGCACCCCTCCCCCTCCAACACATGTGCACACACCTAACTACAGAATCAGTGATTCTCAGTGAGGAAATCAATGTGCTTTCAGTTAAAGACAAACACCGATTCCAGATCCCTTGGTCAGTACCTGGCCTATCCCTTCCTGTTTTACTCCAGAGGAAGGGGTTAGGAGGGGATCTGGCAGAGACAAGAGCCAGCATCCAGTCCTAGTCTGGCAGTAACACGTAAAAAATAACCTCTTCTGCATGCAAGGAGTCACTGGACAAAGTTGAGCAATGGAGAGAAAAGCAGATCAGTAATTTCAAAGCAGAGAATAAGTTTGGGGCTTTCTTCCTAAAAAGTTCTATTCTGCCAACTTTCCTAGTTTTATCACACAAGACATGTAGCTCTAGGGCTGCTACACTCTTGCAAAGTATCCAGAATGTGGGTGGGAAGACTTCGCATAATGGAATTTTGGTGTCAATTCCTTTGTTCACTGTACCTGCAGAACTGGGAATAATCCCAAAAGCACTATAGCTGAAGCAGGAAGAAAAGGAGATACTGGCATATAAATATTAACACTCAAACCAAGAGACAGAGGAAGTAGAAGTGACACCCAAGACTTACTCTCTTCCTTGCCTGAAGTTTTGGCCCTAGAATACAGATCGGAGATTCAACCTGCTACAGAAGAAAAGGGGGGCAGGTGAGGGGACCTAGTGAATTGTACTGATCTTGCTGTAATACCCCGCTTGGCCCAGAAACCCAATGAAGAGCAGACTGGCAGTATAAGGAACCAGGTATCATCTACTAAGACTTGACCACTTGGCCCAAGGCTCTGCCAATGAGAAATTGTCTACTGAAGAAGTTCATCAGACTAAAAATTAACCAGCACTGCACCTGTTTATCTCACTATGAAGCCTTCTCTTCTATAAGAACCTAAGTATTTTATAACTGTAGGAGAAAATGTCAGGAAAAAAAAAAAAAAAGATGATGATGAAAAGGAGGAAAAGAAGAGAAGAAATCCAACTCAGCAGGGCAACACTTGGCTTGGTAATGCCAGTTAGACAATGTTTAAGAATTAAATTCATCCTTATGGATAGGACCAGAATATTTTTCTGCAGGAAATTTGTTTTCTAGCATCTCTGTGAAAAATACTCTCTGATAAGTATACTGTCATCCCATAATTTTCTCTTTTCAGGTGGTATATATATATATGTTGTTGTGTGCTGTAGATTCCAGCTCATAGCGACCCTATATGACACAGTCGAACTTAGTGCTTCCTAGACTATAATCTTTGAGAGCAGATTATCAGGTCTTTTCTACCACGGAGCAGCTGATGGGTTTGAGCCCCCGCCAACCTTTTGGTTCACAGCTGAGTGCTTTATAATGCAGAGTTGTAATATTAAAATCCACTTTTCCTCAGGGGGAAATCTTTTTCCTGAAGATTTTGGGAACTACCGCTCTTCATCCAAGCCAAAACTCTGAAGGATCATTATTAAAATACCTACATCATCATCAGTCTGTACCAGGAAATGTGGCATATGCTACAAGACTAGAGAGCACATTACCCAAGGGTGAGTATCCTCACACCCAGCATATACGCTGATAGTTTGACTATAAATGCTATAGAGAGGATCTTAAACCAGCTTCTCCCCCACTGGCTCGATTTTAATATATCTCAGCACTAGGTCAATGTTAAATTATTTCTGCTTTTTTCTCTATTACTCTGGCATTTCTACATTCTCTTATTTATCCTTAATGTTGGCTATGAGACTAAAGTGAAACTCTGATACATTTTAAGGAAGGTATTTCTCTGGTCAAATAATTTTTATTTGTATAGCACTTTAAAAGCTTATAAACATCCAAACTAGAGTGTTCTTGTGGCAGGATCTTGCTGGTCCCAGTTACCCCTGGACCTGGTTCCTCTGCCTCCTCATTTAGTCAATGAACTAGTCAATATCCTTTCATTAAGTCCCTTTCTGCTTGATTATCCAGAGTCATAAGCCTGGACTAGAGATTTACCTCTAATAATCAGGTGATATGGCTGAAATATAGTGCAGATATGTGATTGGCCACCGCCAGGTAAGACAGTGGTTCTGAAAGACGACACTCATCTGAATCACCAGTAGAACTTTAAAAATAGCCACATCTAGTCTCTAACTACCAAAGAGGTTTTAGTCTGGGGTAGAGTCTGAGTAGGTGTATGTTTTGTTTTTTAAAACAGTTAATAGATATTTATTTTAGAAAAACAATTGTTTAAAGCAAACAACACAGATTGCTAATAAAAGTCCTAATATTGTGGTACTAAAAACATTTATTGAAAAATATAAAGTTACTTTTTAAATATTGAACCAAAACTATTCCGAGGTCACCTTTTAGTAAAATAACAGATTGGCACACAAAATTAAGGATATTACCTCTGAATAAAGTACTCTATTACAAAACCATCTATATGAGACCAAAAGGTCAACAATTACTCTAAAGCAAAGATGAGAAGATAGGGGGCAGGGAAACTGGTACACTGGAAACTGAACAACCATAATGCAATTAAAGAGAACGTTGACATATTGTGAAAAACGAAACTAACGTCACTGAGCAATCTGTATACAACTGTCATGTAGGAACCTAATTTGCTGTGTAAACTTTCACCTAAAACATAGTATTATTTGAAAAAATATCAACAGTGGAAAAAGTGAATTTAGCTCATAAGACCAGACTTAATGGTCTGACTGAGACTGGAAGGACCCCGGTGGTCAGGGCCCCCAGACCTTCTGTTGGCCCAGGACAGGAACCATTCCTGAAGCCAACTCTTCAGACATGGATTGGACTGGACAATGGGTTGGAGAGGGATGCTGGTGAGGGGTGAGCTTCTCGGATCAGGTGGACACTTGAGACTATGTTGGCATCTCCTGCCTGGAGGGGAGATGAGAGGGTGGAGGTGGTAGAACCTGGCGAAAAGGACACGAAAAGAGGGAGTGGATGGAGAGAGCGGGCTGTCTCATTAGGCGGGTCAGTAATTGGGAGTGTGTAGCAAGGCGTATATGGGTTTTTGTGTGAGAGACTGACTTGATTTGTAAATTTTCACTTAAAGCACAATAAAAATTATTAAAGAAAAAAAAAGGTGAATTTGACTTCATAAAAAGACATGTACAAAATATCTTAGCAGCTTTACTCATTAAGAAGCCAAATTAGAAACAACCCAATGTCTCTCAATAGGAAAATGGATAAACTGTGGCACATTCACACAGTGTAATACTACCAGTAATACTAATACTAAAAAAAAAAAAAACCTACTAATACACATACCAACATGCTGATTGAAAGAAGGCAGGCACAAAAAAGTGCATGCTATGTAATTCTACTTATATGAAGTTCAGTAACAGGCAAAACTAATAACTGACACTAGAAGTCAGAATAAAGGTTACCTTAAAGGGAGTACATTCTTGGAAGGGGCATAAGGGAACCTTGTATGGTGTTGGAAACATTTTATATCTTGACTCTGGTGGTGGATGCACAAAAACCCGATTCTGACTCATAACAACCCTAAGGGGCAGAGTAGAACTGCCCCATAGGTTTCCAAGGCCATAATCTTTACAGAAGCAGCCTGCCACATCTTTCTCCCACAAAACGGCTGGTGAGTTAGAACTGCTGACCTTTTGGTTAGCAGCCGGACATTTGACCACTGCGCCACAATGGCTCCTGGGAGGTAGCATAGGGGTATACGTAATAAAACATCACCAAGCTGTACACTTGAGATTAACGCAATTTATGTACTTTATACATGTTAATGCTCAATAAAAAATAAATTTGATGACTATTAAAAAAAACAAGCTTATAAACATAGCTCCTTTGATTTTCAAAACAGTACTACAGGGAGTGGGAACTTAAAGAGACTTAAAGAGACATATCCACCAAATAAAATGGTGACCAAATAAAATGTGAGGAAAAAAAAACATGAAACCCTGTAAAAACACATTCCTGAGACAGTTAGGAATCACAGAAGAAGAAATAAATGCAGGTATACCTCGGAGATATTGCAGGTTCAGTTTCAGACCACCACAATAGAGTCTCACAGGAATTTTTTTGTTTCCCAGTGCATATAAAAGTTATGTTTACATTATCCTGTAGTCTACTAAGTGTGTAACACATTACGACTAAAAAAAAAAAAACATGCACATACTTTAATTAAAAAATACTTTATTGCTAAGAAATGGTAACCCTCATCTGAGCCTTCAGCAAGTTGTAATCTTTTTGCTGGAGGGTCTTGCCTCAATGTTATGACTGCTGACTGATCAGGGTGGTAATTACAGAAGGCCGGGGTGGCTGCAACAGTTTCTTAAAATAAGACAATAAAGTTTGCCGCTTCAACTGACTCTGCCTTTCACAAAAGATTTCTCTGTAGCATGCGGATGTTTTTTGATAGCATTTTACCCACAGTAGACAGAACTTCTTTCAAAACTAGAGTCAATCTTTTCAAAACCTGATACTGCTTTATCAACTAAGTTTATGTAATACCCTAAATCCTTTGTTGTCATTTCAACAATGTTCACAGCATCTTCACCAGGAGTAGATTCCAGCTTAAGAAACCACTTTCTTTGCTCATCCATAGGAAGCAACTCCTCATCCGTTAGTTTTATCATGAGATTGCAGCAATTCAGTCACATCTTCAAGCTTCACTTCTGCATCTAGTTCTCTTGCTATTCCCACCACATCTGCAGTTACTTCCTCCACTGAAGTCCTGAACCTCTCAAGGTCACCCATGAGGGTTGAAATCAACTTCAAAACTCCTGTTAATGGTGCTATTTTGACCTCTTCCCATGAATCACAATATTTCTTAACGCCATCTAGAATGGTGAATCCCTTCCAGGTTTTCAATTTATTTTGCCCAGATCCATCAGAGGAATCACTGTGTATGGCAGCTACAGTCTTACAAAAATGTATTTCTTAAATAATAAGACTTGAAAGTTAAAATTACTCCTTGATCCATGGGCTGCAGAATGGATATTGTGTTAGCAGGCATTAAAACAACATTAATCTCCTTGTACATCTCCATCAGAAGTCTTGGGTGACCAAGTGACCTGTTGAGGAGCAGTAATATTTTAAAAGGAATCTTTTTTTCTGAGCAGTAGGTCTCAACGGTGAGCTTAAAATATTTAGTAAACCACACCATAAACAGATGTGCTGTCATTCAGGCTTTGTTGTTTCACTTACAGAGCACTGGCAGAGGAGATTTAACATAATTTTTAAGGGTCCTAGAATTTTCAGAATGGTAAAAAGAGTAATGACTTCAACTTAAAGTCACCAGCTGCATTCGCCCCCAATAAGAGAGTCATCCTGTCCTTTGAAGCTTTGAAGCCAGGCACCGACTTTTCCTCTGTAGCTATCAAAGTCCTAGATGGCAGCTTCTTCCAGTAAAAGGCTGTTTTGTCTACACTGAAAATCCGTTGTTTAGTGTAGCCACCTTCATCAATTATCTTAGCTAGATCTTCTGGATAACCTGATGCTTCACCTTGCACTTTTATGGCATGGAGACCGCTTCTTTCCTTAAGCCTCATGAACCAACCTCTGCTAGTTTCAAACTTTTCTTCTGCAGCTTCCTCACCTTTCTCAGCCTTCAAAGAATTAAAGAGAGTTAGGGTCTTGCTCTGGGTTAGGCTTCGGCTTAAGGGAATGTTGTGGCTGGTCTTATCTTCTATCCAGACCACTAAAACTTTCTCCTTATCAGCAATAAGGCTGTTTTGCTTTCTTATCACTGGTGTGTTCACTGGAGCAGCACTTTTAATTTCCTTCAAGAACTTTTCCTTTGCATTTACAACTTGGCCAACTGTTTGGCACAAGAGGTCTAGCTTTTGCCTATCTCAGCTTTCAACATGTCTTCCTCACTAACCTTAATCATTTCTAGCTTTTGATTTAAAGTAAGAGAGGTGTGAATTTTCCTTCCACTGGAACACCTAGAAGCCATTAGCGTTATTAACTGACCTAATTTCAATACCGTTATATCTAAGGGAACAGGAAAGCCCCCGAGGAGAGGGAAAAGAGAGGACTGGCCAGTCAGTGGAGCAGTCAGAACACACACATTTATCGATTAAGATCACCATCTTATATGGGCATGGTTCGTGGTGCCCCAAAACAATTACAATAGTAACATCAAAGATCACTGATCACAGATCACCATAACAGATATAGTAATGATGAAAAAGTCTGATATATTGCGAGAATTACCAAGATGTGACACAGAGACAAGAAGTGAGCACATGCTGCTGGAAAAATGGCACCAATAGACTTGCTCAATGCAGTGTTAACACAAACCTTCAATTTGTAAAAAATGCAGTATCTGCAAAGTGTAGTAAAGCGAAGCTCGATAAAATCACTTATGCTTGTCATTACAGTTAACTTCCTAGATGTGATTATGTTAAAAATCCCTTTATCTACAAACACACATACAAAGAGTCCTTATCTGTAGAAAAACATTCTGAAGTATTTATGGATGAAATCACTTAAGGACAGGGCTTGCTTTAAAATATTCCAGAGAGTAGAGATGGGGGAATGGGGAAGTATAGATGCAACAAGATTGGCAAATGCTGCTGAAACTAGGTGATGAGTACATGGAGGTGTATTATACTACTCTTTCTACTTTGTATATGTCTGAAATTTCTCATAATAAGAAGTTTAGGGGAAAAATAATTTAAGTTTACAAAAGAAAGCAAATCTGGATTATCAAATTTCTTCATCTCAGCTGACTTCTTTCTGAAAGATTTTCTCAGCGAAAAGTAAGCATTAAGGTTGAAGCTCTATCAGTGAAATTATTTTTATATTCCAGTAACTTCCACATTTATGCCCAGTTTGTTTCCCTTATGACTGTGGGACTCCTACTTTATTAATAAGCCCTGAACCAAGAAGCATTCTAAACAACTAGCTAATGTTGCTTTATTGGAGACTAAAAAATAAAGCCGAGACAAACAAGCTACATCAGAAAACAAACAATAATAGTTCAAACAACTTATTTTTGAATGGGTCAGATAATACAGAACGAATCATAGTGATTTAGAGCCTTAATTCCTCTGCAGAAACAACGAAAAAGACCTAGAGGAACAAGAGTACACTGACTTTCGGAATTTTTTTTTTTTTTATTCTGGCAAAGTCATGTTCAGTCTGGGTGAAAATCTACAGCTGTTAATGAAAACTGATTATTAAACAGACCAAGCTAAGAATTTAGCTCCCTCAGCTAAAAATGAAGCTACTTGCCCATTTTCAAACTAACACATCAATAACCATTTATATCTAGGGGGAAAAGGTCATTCAGAAAGGGCCTTTAAGGATGTTTAGTCTATCCTTCTATTTTATAAATAAGAGCACAGAGGAACAGAGAGAGGTCAATGGATGTACTCAAAATCACAGAGTGAAGGTGGCCTAACTCTTTTTCCTCTAAACCATGTTTAGTTTTCAATTTCCTGGCCACCTAGAGTCTAGGAGAGACAAAAAAGGGAACTAAAATGTTTTAACAAATTAAATAAATCTCAGTATTGCTAATAGACAATATAAACATATTTTCTTCCCTGAGGTAACACCCTCCTCATGGGACAAGGACATCTATTTTTCATTTTCATTGATAAAGGACTAACATCACAGTCCTCCTTCAGTTCCTTACAATGAAATTAACAATAAACATACTCTATTCCTCTGGACAAACCCATTGTTGTCCAGTTGACGCCAACTCACAGCGACTCTGCAGGACAGAGCAAAACTGCCCCATAGGATTTCCAAGAGGCAGTTGGTGGATTCAAACTGCTGACCTTTTGGTTAGCAGCCAAGCTCTTCACCACTACGCCACCAGGGCTCCATTCCTCTGGCAGCAGTTACCCATATCAATAGTAGGAAAAGTACCTTTCACTTCTTTCGAGATTATCCTTGCTCTGAACCAGACAATGCCAGTAATCTAGAGCAGCAGAAACTGTATTTCAAGTCTGATACTTAAAAGAGCAGTTTCACAGCTTTGTAGATGTTAAGCTCTTCCCTAGTAGTCGAAAGTTCTTTTTTTGTCTCTGTAACAAGAATTAACAATTTTACGAGAAAAAGAGAGCTCCATTCATCTCAGATTAGAATTTTCTTTTTGGTGTACATAATACCATGATTTTCTCTAATTAAAAACATCAGGCTTATGACTACTGAATTTGCAGTGTCCAAAAAAAATTTTTTGAAAAGCACTTGTGATAGGTAAACTTTTGCCTGTTGTTTTAGGGACCTTGAAATTGACTGCAGAATCAGTTATCGATCCTTAGTATAAAACAAAAAAAACCCAAACCCACTGTCATCCAGTCGATTCCAACTCATACCAACCTATAGGACAGAGTAGGGTTTGCAGGAAGCAAACTGCCACATCCTTCTCCCACAGAGCGACTGGTAAGGTCAAACTACTGACATTTCAATTAGCAGCCAAGCGCTTTAACCACTGTACCACCAAGGCTCCATTTCCTTAGCATTAAACCCACATTAAATTTTAAAATATTTTTCTGAAAAGAATAATCAATAACTACGTATTATGCAGAGAAGCTCAGGTTTTTGTTGCTTTTTTAGGAGGACTAAGGACAGAAGACCAAGTTCCCTTCTGTACTATTCTCTCCTTCACCAAGGACTCTTGGTTCAGTAAGTACCCATTCAACGACAAATATTTAATCTGATTTAAAATCAAATTAGGTCACACAACACTTTCAACTTTCAGATTAGTGAGGAAAGCAGTTAATAGCACAGCGATTGGGAATGTGGGCTCTGGAATCAGAACATCTAGGTTTGAATACTGGACCCATTTACTTACTAACTAGGTAACCTTGAGCGGGTTTGGTTACAACTTCTCTAGGTCTTGGTTACCTCAGCCATAAAATGCGGAAATAACAGCATGTACCTCATACGGTTGTTATGAGAATTAAATGAGATAAATCATGTATAGCACTTAACATAGAATAAATATTCTACAAATACTAGCAATTATTATTATAATTGAGAATTATGACACCCCTCTACAGAATGGGAAGGACCAGGGGAAACGAGAAGTGCAGCAGAAAGGGAAAAGAAAAGAGCTGAGTTTACTGAAACAAAATGAACTGAAGTAATGGGAGGATAAGAGGTAGTCAAATAATTCATATTATAATTTGAACTGTGAGAAAAGATAATTTTATCTCACATGGCATTTTTTTTGGAGGAGGGGGCAAAGGGACACAGGAGCTATAGTCAAATGTTTGCGAGACAGCCACAGCCTTCTCAGAAGACTTCATGCGCTACTATTACAAAAAGTCTGCAGCTGTTACAGAGAAGAGGTGCTGGCTGCTAGTTACTGCGAGGAGCTCATGCCTTCTTCAGCACAGACACACATCGGATCTACCTCTCTTACGGTTGACCCCACAGCACAGAAAGTTGAAACCTAAATGAGGAAAAACAGAAAATTATCACTTACTTCTGGGGATTCTACTTGCTTACAGCAGAAAAAAGCAGATTTTTAAAAGTATTCTAAAGTTTAAGGTTAAGAACAGGACCTGGCCTGATCCCCAGCACCATACCATCAAATGTGAGATGTTTTTCGCAGTTCTAGGCAAATATGCAAAAACTGAGAAAAGGAGAAGTCCCAGCAGAAAAATTCCAGGAGTGGTCACAAAACCTGCACCCCAACCCTCTTCTCCCTGAAATGATTTCAGATTGGCAAAAAAAATTTCAGGTGTTAAGACTTCTTTATGTGCAAGACCCTATCCTTTTAAAAAAAAGAATGCACATATATTTTAGTTGAGGGCACCCCACTCCTGGAGGATAATCTGCAGTATCTAACAAAAGCCTTAAAAATAAACATACAACTTGACCCACCAGTCCACTTCTAGGAATTTATCCTTAGGAAATGATCAGTCAAGTGGACAAAGATGTATATACCAGGATGCTTATCACAGTATTGTCTACAATAGCTTTAACTGGAAAGAACCTATGTGAATAACAACACAAAATTGGTAATATTAATTATGGTGCAGCTATAAAAAGGAATACTATAGAATCATTATTTTTATGTATCTTTATGGATAGGATGTCATAATAAATTGTGAGGGAAAAAGGTTAAAAAAAATTAAAGAGTATGATGTCATTTTTTGTAAAACATTTACTGTGGTATTCATACAACGTCTGAAACATATTAACATCCCATTTCACGGAACGTATTGTGGATGTTAAGTGACACATGACTGTATCTATAAGTTTACATGTATTGATACATACGGAAAAGGTTCAAAAGATTATACCAAGGTTAGGGGGATTGAGTTGATTTTTGTAACTTTGTTTCTATTTCCCTTACCTGTACAAATTTTCTATAACAAATATTTTTAATGTGCATGTTACATAGAAAAATTAACAACTAAAGAAAAAGGAAACACAAGGATGATTCCCCCACCAAAGGAAATATTTTATTTTCAAAACTTTTTTTTTTAATTGTACTTTAGAAGAAGGTTTACAGAACGAACTAGTTTCTTTTCAACAGTTAGTACACATATTGTTTTATGACACTGGCTAACAACCCCACAGCATGTCAACACTCTCCCTTCTCAACCTTGGGTTTGCTATTACCAGCTTTCCTGTCCCCTCTTGCCTTCTAGTCCTTGCCCCTTTAGACTCGTTTTGTTTTATGGGCCTGTCCAATCTTTGGCTGAAGGGTCAACCTCAGGAGTAACTTCATTACTGAGCTGAAAGGGTGTCTGGGGCCATACCCCCAGGGTTTCTACAGTCTCTGTCAAGGCAGCAAGTCTGGTCTTTCTTTTTGAGTTAGAATTTTGTTCTGTACTTTTCTCCAGCTCTGTCCGGGACCCTCTATTGTGATCCCCGTCAGAGCACTCAGTGGTGGTAGCCAGGCACCATCTATTTGTACTGGACTCAGTCTGGTGAAGGCCATGGTAGATGTGGTCCATTCATCCTTTGCGTTAATCTTTCCACAGGGATGATTTTATTGACATTCTCTTTGCTTTATAACCTATTTTTTCCAGCAAACTACTTTTCATCAGTCCCAAACATACAGACTGCCATCACTGTCCCCTCTACATTGACATAAGCTCATTACATATTATGCTGCTGCAGAGACAGGCTAAAAGGAAACTTGTGAAAATACCTAGAATACTGTTGACAATCTCAAGTTACACATAAGCATGAGTCCTATATACTTACACTCTCTTCTTCAACTACGTATTACTTTGAGGTCCCTATATAACTTGAAACAAATCTATATTACCACGTGTAAGAGGCTCTCCCTGAAAAGGTGTAGCTTTCATATCCCTCAGAATATCAATATTCTCCTACAAAACAAGAATACCTAATTTCGGCATATCTCCTGAAAGCCATGACTTGAAAAATCTAAAAGACCTAGCCTCTAAATTCTGAAAATAAGCTGGGAAATCTTTAATGTCACTAAAATAATTTCAGAAAAGCTGAGCCAGCCAAGGCAAGTGAAAACAACCCAGTCAATTCTTGTTAAAGTACAAAGTTGAATCATCACACTGTGCCACAGAAAAGTTTTCTGAATAAGTTGGTACCAGTCTTAAGGAAGCATTTCACTTTGGTCCTTGGTCTCACCCTGAACTGCATTTGTGGTGAAAAGGTACTGGAAGGCTGGTTTCTGGTCACTTGGCAAAACACCACCGTGACTCTGCTACAGTGGGAGCATAAATTTACCTGCTACTACTAAGCCACTGGAGCCCTGGTGGTGCAGCGGTTAAGATTCTGGCTGCTAGCCATAAGGTCAGCAGTTTGAATCCACCAGCCACCCCTTGGAAACAGTTCTACTCTGTCCTAAAGAGTTGCTATGAGTTGGGATCAACTGGATGGCAAAGGGTTTGATTTTTGGTTTGTACTAGTCCACTGGAGACTAAAATTCACTCCTGAGAGGAAGAAGAAAATGTAAAGGAACAGAAAAACCAATAATATAATTCTGAGAAGTGTGACAAACTTCAGAAGGGAAAATGAGTAGTGTCTTAAAAGAGGAGATATTTAAAACAAATATATTTTCAGACAGTGGCTAGCTCTGAAATAAATGTGCCCCCCTCCAGTATATGGAACAAAACAGAGTTGGCCTTAAAACCAGAGCCTCTCCCTGTGCTTTCAGAGCAGAAGCATTTCCGCTGGAGATGAGATGACATCATGTACCAGATGAGAAACGAAGAGGCAGCGTGTGACTTACTTCAGTGTTTGAAGTACATATATAATTTGGAGATGCTAGAGGCTGGCCGGATGTGCATTCCTCAGACAACTGGAGTTTTGCTTGAACAGGTCATAGAAGCAGCAGCCCAGACATCCAGCTCAATAATGACCTATCAACACTACTACACAAATGTGTCAATAATTCCTATGTAGAACACCAAGAGATAGACTTCTTAGAAGCAAAATGCTCATTCTTGGGGGGTGGGGGGAGGTGGGTCTCTGGTTGATAAAAGATTGAGAGCCAGAGACTTCAAAAGGGAAGGAAAAGAATATATATATACATACATATATGTATATATATAATCTCCTTGGAAACTCTGTGGGGCAGTTCTACTCTGTCCTATAGGGTCGCTATGAGTCGGAATTGACTCGACGGCAGTGGGTTAAATATATATATTTATATATATATATATATGCACATACATATATAGATAAAAACACCACCACCAAAAAACCATCTGAAGCAATCTCTCTGGTCCTAGTTAACTTGGAACACTGAAAGCCATTCTAACTATACCCCCGCAGGTGGGAGGCACAATATGTTCTCCACATGAAACTACTCAGAAATGTGTCTGAAAATGTCAACCTGCCTCCTGAGAAGTACTGCTGAGCACACAAAAAGATAGTATTTTTTAAAAAATTGTACCATCAATAATAATGACTGAACCAAGCCAATTAAGAAAACTAAGCCACATCACAGAGAAAAGCTTAATTTTTTTTCCTAGCAGATGTCGATTATTCCCAAGGATCTTCTACGTAAAAATCAGAAAGGCAAAGAATATATAAACAGAAGCTTGAGAGCAGTTTGATTTACCAGCCCTGGGGTCAACCAAGAGCAGTGTCGCAAGGAATGAGCCACAAATTTACTAAGACTCATTCTGCTGGCACACAGCCCTCAGATCTCTTTGCCACTAGTACCAATCTCTCTGAACCAGAGTGTTCTAATTTAGAAAATAAAGGCGGTAAGTTAAAACATCTCTACATTTCTTTTTAGCGATAAACATGGTTCTCAGGTCTCAAATATGTATCCCTTGGCACCAAAACTTTGGTTGAAATTATGAAAAAAAAAGCCAAATCCTTCTTTAAAAGATCTTGGTCTCCTAGATAAACCAGCCATGGCCAAGAGGCATTTGAGATTTCTGACAGAGTGCCATCTCCCAATTCTATTTCCAAACGTGATTCTATCCATCTTGAAAAAGTAATGAATCCTGCTGGATTAGAATGTACATTATTTCAGCAGGAAAAGGTTAGCTTTACTGAGTATCATAATGACTATTAACTGTCCCAACAATGCCCTTTCAAGGCAATTTACCCCCTCAAGGAAATAAGAGAGATGGCCAAGTTACTTCTCTGCCATTAAGCCCCTTGGAGGACCTTGAAGTTTACTAGACTTGTTTACCTACACTACACAAAAGAAAGCTAATATACTCTACACTAGCGATTTGTTGCTGTTGTTAGTAGCTGTCAAGTCGATTCCAAACCACGGTGTCCCCATGTGTGCAGAGTAAAACTGCTCCATAGGGTTTTCAAGGGGAAACCCTGGTGGTGTAGTGGTTAAGTTCTACAGCTGTTAGCCAAAAGGTCAGCAGTTCAAATCTAGCAGGTGCTCCTTGGAAACTCTATGGGGCAGTTCTACTCTGTCCTATACGGTCGCTATGAGTCAGAATTGACTCAATAGCAACTTTTTTTTTTTTTTTTTAACAGACCTTTCAGAAGTAGATCGCCAGGCCAGTCTTCTGAGGCCTCTCTGGGTGGGTTTGAACCACCAGTCTTTCAGCTAGCAGTCGAGTATTTAACCATTTGTGCACCCAGGGACTCCTCTATTTATATATCCTAAAAAGAAAATTCTCCCCTATTCTCTCCCCACAACTTCTGCTTACCTTGCCTTAAGCCTACCCCATCAACAACACTGATCCTCTGGAATAGTGCTTATTCTGGGTTACTTCACATTGCCAATGAAGTACACAAAATCAATAATGAGATATATTGAACTCCCTAGAAGGAACCTGCCTTCCTCTCTCTTTCGACAAAATCTTCTCAGATCCCCAAAACAAGGAGACTTTCTAAGAACCAAATGTTTATAAATTAATGCATACTGCATATAAAACTCCAAAAACTCAGTGCCGTCGAGTCGATTCCGACTCATAGCGACCCTATAGGACAGAGTATTATTACAAATAAACAGACTGGAATTTCACAGGAGGGAAAAGAAAAATGACCGAAGACAAATCTTAAAAAAGATGCAACGGATAGAAAACAGAAGTTCACTTCAATAAGAAAGCAAAGATACAAAGTAAACATGGTAAATACATATGTAGAAACTAACTAACTCTCTTTTGATGGGAAAGGGTGGAGAAGTGAGGTGCAATAGGGGAAATAAGCTAGCAGGGGGTTTCCTTTAGGAAACATCAGTTCAAACACTCCCTGAGACTGAATGGTGGGCTGGGTTTGGAACACATAAAAACAGATTCCCTGTGCCAAGCTATCAGGAAACAGCATACTTCCCGAAGTACACTTTTATCCTTGACCAAGAAAATACAGCCAGTAAAAGAAGAGTGGAGAAACAAACTGACAGTGTTGGTCTTCTTGTTGCTTCCTTTGTGTCAAGTAAGCATAACCTAAAATTCTAGGAAAGAAAATGCCCAGCTAAACAACCACCTTCCCTTTCCTCAGTTCTACCTCTGGCCCAGTGTCACCGCTGTTGTTCACCTTTATAGGCTATAGTTTCCATCATCAAAGAAAAACAGGCTAATAAAAATATTTAACTGCTATCAGGTGGTGCATGTTTGAGCAAAGGTATTAATCAAATGAGTTTTACATCAGCCGAGAAGAGCCCACAGAAATTAGCAAGCAAAACATGCTACTTTGATAGTCAAAGCTAACTTGTAAATACACATTACTAATATAATATCAGATACTGGATACTATAAAGTCTACTTTAATTACATTTTGACATTGGGCTTGAGTAGCCATAACAGAAATAAATAGTTAAGCAAAAATAATGACATTCTAACATCAAACCTTAGTTTTCTGGTAGAATCAACAAGACAGAAGAAAGGTGTCAAACCTCCCCCTAGAAAAGTCTCTCCTTCTAAAATATCAGCCAAATTGAGATCTGGTGAGGGTCTGACTGCACGACATTCTCATCTATCTTTACAGTCGCAAATGTCAGTTTCTCACACAAAGTGACTTAAGTAGCGCTACTTTTCACTAGTGTGGAAGAACCAAAAGGAAAGAGATCAGCCTAGAAATGGCTTACGCTACATTAAAAAAAAAAAAAAAAAATTACCCTCAACAAGAACCCCTATCATTGGAGTTATATTACAGCAGAGTTGACTGGTGGGGCACTGCCAGGAAGAACAGTCATCTGAATGGACTGATGAGGCTGGCCCTGTGAAAAAGGTCCCAGCAAAAATACTTCAATCCTGTGCCCTCTGGGGTTACCCTCCCCTTACCCTCAGCAGTCAACAAAAAAATTTGGGGAAAGAAGCTGTAAAATTACCTCCAAATCATTTGTGTTCATGATAAAATCATATAAGAGTGATAATAATTTCAATGTTCTGTTCTGAAGCAGAAAGAGCTGTAGTTTGTGATCGTCTAAAGTTTCATGTGTTCTTCTTCCTTGGGGGAGTCAAATGTGATTTTATCACACAGCTCTTATTTCAGGGGAGCAGTGCTCACCTTAGCACTCTAACCTTCTGGTGTAATTCCTCCACGAACTTCACATCGAGTCTCCAAAACAGAAACTCTTTACACCCTTCGTGGTAGTAAAAAGGGTGCTCAGTGATGGGATTTCAAAACTCTTGATGGACTACAGGAAGTTTAACAGTGAAACAGGCTCTCTGTAAGCCAGTGTGACAGATGGTTGCATTGTCAGCAGTGCCTCATCAGTGCTGACTTTAAGTGGTATCATTGTCCAAGTGATGAGATGAAGGAGAAAAGAAGGAAAGGGATAAATGCCCTTTATACGCATCAGAAACCTGAAACTAGATGACAAATTGCATCACCTTTTATTAACAATCAAAGTGTAAGAACAAGCACGTGATGGTGGCCGCTGTAAACTGATATCCATTTATAGCTGCCTCCCCCAAATCCAAATATGGTACTTATCTCAATGGGAAAAGATGTTAAACATCCCTTAGAGCTTAAGATTTGCTCTACCCTCTGTATTTCACTTGTTAGCGTCATAAAAGACCAGATCTGGCTTAATGGTTAAAAACAGTCTAGACAATGGCAGAGAAAAACTCTTCTAAATAACTTCTTCCTAATTTGAACGACAAAAGATTTTGAGCCCCCAAAGCTTACAAGTGGATTCTCTTAAACGATGTCAACCTGTCACCTGAACGCTGACATTTTGTATCTATTTTCAACACTAGGATTTTCAACTTTAGAATTTCAGAGTTTCACTAAAATTTAAGTGGAGCTCAGCTAAACATCTAAGAATAATAAATTGCTCTTACGATGGTTAAAACAAACACACACCTTGAGTTTCTACAAGGCTAGCCTTCTAGCTTATAACAATTTCAGAAATCATAAACCCAGACACAGTGCTGTCGAGTCGATTCCGACTCATAGCGACCCTGTAGGACAGAGTAGAACTGCCCCGTAGAGCTTCCAAGGAGTGCCTGGTAGATTCAAACTGCCGACCCTTTGGTTTGCTGCCGTAGCACTTAACCGCTACGCCACCAGAAATCATAGCCATCTTTTATTCCTGCCAACTTCCTAATTCCCTGGTGCCATCCAGATAGAGAGGCACTCTCCAATCACAAACAAAACCATTTATTAATAGTCTTTTTTGCATCAGAATCAAGTATCACGCCCTCTCCAAAAACATACCCTTGAAGAGAAAAATCATAAATTCACTAAGATCAAACCTAAGTGGGCACAGTTATACAACAAAAAACCCACACAATTATCCCATAATGTTTTCAGTTATGTTTAGGAACAAAATTTTTCTTTAAACACAGTTGAATAAAACTGTTTCAACATTTGCCAAAGAAGCAGAGAATGAAGGGTATATGAAACAAAAGTGAAAAAGGAATTTAAAACTATTTTTAACTTGGACATATTTACACCTTGACTTCACGTATGAATATAACAGAATCAAGGAGCTGTAGAGTCCACTAAAACCTAATCTTTGACCTGGTGCAAACAAAGTAAGGAAAAAAAAAAAATTTACCCAGTCTGTATTATTAACTGTTAGCCCTAGGGTCTGGCAGAGAATGTAAAAGCCTATAAAAAACACCAGATAGAAAAAAAAAAAAAAAAAAATTTTTTTTTTTTTTTTTAGTAACACCTAAGGACTATCTAAAGTAAGATTATAGACATAAAAGGAGAAAAATGTATCAATAAAGACAAAAAAAATATTTCCTTGTTACTCTTAAATTTTTCCACCTGTTAAATACCTCCATGAGACAGAGGCTGAACCAAATTTTGGGGTGTAAGCTTACCGTCTTTAAATTAATATCATTTCTGACATCCATTCTATATTCCCTGGCTCTATTCTGACTTTTGAGTTAAGAATTTGCTTAATACAATGATTATAACTCAACCATAATGAGAAATGAAGTCCAGATACATGCCGCAACACGAACGAACCTTGAAAACCTTATGCTGTATGATCCTACTTATATGAAATATCTAGAATAGGCAGATGCATAGAAACCAAAGTCTATTAGTGGTTACCAGGGCAGAATAGAGGGGGGAGGAGGAGTCATTGTTTAGGAAGCACTGAGTATCTGTTAACGGTAATAGAAAATTTGGCAAACGATTCGGGTGATAAATTCTCGTAAAAAGACCAGACTTAATGGTCTGACTGAGACAAGAAGGTCCCCGGTGGTCATGGCTCCCAGACCTTCTCTTAGCCCAAGACAGGAACCATTCCCAAAGCCAACTCTTCAGACAGCGATTGGAGTGGACAATGGGATAGAAAAAGATGCTGATGAAGAACGAGCTTCTTGGATCAAGTAGACACTTTGAGACTATGTTGGCATCTCCTGTCTGGAGGGGAGATGAGTGAGCAGAGGGGGTCAGAAGCTGGCAGAATGGGCAGGAAAATGGAGAGTGGAGGGCAGGAGCAGGCTATCTCATTAGGGGGAGAGCAATTAGGAGTATATAGCAAGGTCTATATAAATTTTTGTATGAGGGACTGACTTAATTTGTAAACTTGCACTTAGAGCACAATAAAAATTAAAAAAAAAAGATTCGGGTGATGGTTCTACAACATAATTAATCACCGTCACTGAATCGCTCATGTGAAAAATGTTGAACTGGCAAATATTTTCTTACATACATATATATTTACAACTAAAAAAAAAAAGTTTGCTTAAGCACCATACACAATCACTCTTATTTCTGGGTTACTATGTTTTTTTTTTTTTTTTTTAATGGGGGTAAGGAGAGGTTTCAAATTAAGGACCTACTGTATTTTTTAAAAAACTGGCACTTTCACTTTATCCTTCAAGCTTAGAGTGCAACAAGAGATGCTGTGGCCCTCGAATGCTTTTTACAGGAAAGGCAAAAATCACTTCTCAAGAAAACTGCAGCTTATGAAGAAGATATTTGTGACTATGTATTTGCTCATCTGAGCTGGAATGTGAAAGGTGGAACCTTCTATTCAGCCAATTCAAAATGGCAAGGATGCAATCCTAGGCCTAAAAAATGTCAACATCTCTAAAACATTCAACATCTGGCAATCTCTCCTCCTCACAGTGCAAAGGCAACAGTCACTGTGGGACACCACACATTTCTGATGGAACCTCTAGAACAGATTGTGACTCAAAATCCCCACCACCACCACATTTTCCCTCCTACACACAGTCTGTTGCTTTTCTTGCAGGCTCCTCAATCCTCCCTCAATCTTCATTAGTTTCTAACTACTCTGAGCTCTCTATATTCCCTGGCTCCATTCTCCAAGTTCCAAATTTCTGATACATTTTAAGCTTTCTCCCAGTTCATTTCCTATTACGCAATATTCCTCCACAGCACTCAGAGCCTCCTCCACCTCTTCTAAGGCCTAATTCCCAACATCACTTCCCTCAGCCTCTACTGCAATGGAAAGAGTCTATTTCACCTTCCCCAACTGTTTTTAGGGTCTTTTGACCCTAATTTTCCACATTCCTGAGGCTCTCTTCAAAAATTCCCGTTCGTTTTCAAAGCTGGGCCGTCTAGAGATAGGAGTCACCAAAGGAAGATGTTTGACAAAGTGTGCGTTTGTGCGTATTTGTGTAAGGGGAGGACGAAGTGAGAAGGAATGACGCATGTGGGGGAGTCTCTGAGGAAAAAGCCGGGTCCGATAACTTCCACCACAAAAAAATTCACGATTCGCTAACTCCCCAGCAATCTAAAGCGTCTCATAACTCTTCAATATCTCTAAGTTCCATGGCTTCTCTTTCACACTGTTCATCCAATTAACCCCACAATCAAGTTGGATTCTACCTGTCTCTCACGCTAATTCTCTCTACTTGTCAGTGCTCCGTTTAGTTTCTCTACTCCCTTGGGTTCCCCTTGTTTCCTTCCTACACCTACCTTCAATCTCCATCCCCTCCTGAGTCCTCAACCCGGTCTTGTCGAAAACAGCCAACATCTTCCACACCTTCCTTTTTCTCGTTCTTTTTTTTTTTTTTTTCTCATCCTTTTCACTCATCACTCCCAGTCCCCTGCCAGCTCAGAAACCCCTGCTATTTGAAAATCCAACCCTCTGCCTCTTACCGGTAACCCCTCGAACACCTCCAGCTACAGGTGCCCTGCCAGGTCTCGCTCTCCGTCCCATCGCACAGTCGTCATCAGCCCCCTGCCCACGCCCCGCCCTGCTTACCTGAGGACGAGGTGCAGGAAGAGACCCCGGAATCCACGGATGAAAATCCGATCGTCGACGGCCCAGAGGAGGCCGTCGCCATCTTGGTAGCCCCCCACCTCAGCGCCCTCGCTCCCTTTCAATCGAGCTCTTCCTCTTCTCGAAATCGAATCTTCCCACGTCTCTACACAGAACTCGCGTTCTGTGGGCCACCTCCCCGCCCCCGCCGGGGCCTCTCTCAGACACGTCGGGCCAGCTCCCGGACCAGCTCAGGGACCAGCTCAGGGCCGTACCATTCGGCGGGCATGGGTGGAGAACTCTCTTCTCGCACCCCCTTCGCAACTTTAACAGCTTTCCGCGGGGCTACTTTCCCCCTTCACAAGGGAGCAGGCTCAAGCCGGCTCCGGGGGCCCCGGGTTCGAACCAAACCACACCTAACGGGATAAGGAGGCGTGAGAACTCCGGGCGGAGCAAACGCCCCCTCCCCCTCCTCCGGCCACAGCCTGTTTATCGCCCAACCCCACGGCTCTACTCACGGTGTCCAGGGAAATCCGGGCACCGCGCATGCGCCCGATCTTCTTCTCAAGGTTCCATTCCACCCAGTGGGAGGTGACGGTCCGGATAGGAGTGGAGCCAATCGGGAGCCTGACTGCGGTCACGTGGTGCGGGTCCTTCAAGCCTTGACGAATCCAAGGGTGGAAGACTTACGCGCCCTGGTCGGCTGACTAACCCTATGGTGGCTCGGTGGGTCAATTCAGATTCAACGCTTTGAAAGGATTGGGTTTAGGGTCCTGAACTCGGCCCTCTCAAATTAACAGCCCAGGAAAGAACTCCGGAGAAAAGGGCGTGTGTCAAGTCTGAGATATTAAACAGTCGAATGTTACAAAACATCACAAGCCACGAAGAATCCTTCCCGGCCCTTTTCCGGCTTTACTGCCCTGTTTATTATTTAGCTTAATGTGCGTGCACGTCTTGCCTTAGGAATGACATTTGTAACACCTCCTATGTTTTTGTTTGCCTCAAGCACAATGATGGGCACAGTGACAAAGTTCAATAAATATTTGATAAATGAATGAAGTTCTGTCAAAACGGGCTACAGAAGGCCATTTTTGTTGTTGTTAGGTGCTGTCTAGCGGGTTCCAATTCATAGCGACCCTACGTACAACAAAACCAAACACTGCCCAGTCCTGTGCCATCCTCACAATCATTATTATGCTTGATCCCATTGTTGTAGCCAGTGTGTCGATCCATCTCTGTGAGGGTATTCCTCTTTTTGGCTAACCTTCTACTTTACCAGGCATGATATCCTTCTCCAGGGAATGATCCATCCTGATAAAAAGTCCAAAGTGTGTGAGATGTAGTCTAGCCATCCTTGCTTCTAAGGAGCATTCTGGTTGTACCTCTTCCAAGACAGATTTGTTTATTCTTTTGGCAGTCCATAGTACATTCAATATTCTTCACCAACACCACAATTCAAAGGCATCAATTCTTCAGTCTTCCTTACTCACTGCTCAGCTTTTGCATGCGTATGAGGCTATTGAAAACACCACGGCTTGGGTGAGGTGCACCCTAGTATTCACAGTGACATCTTCCCTTTCTTTGCTAATGGAAGACCATTAGACCATATCAAAACCTTTGCGTGATCCAAACCCTTAGCCTCCAACTCTCCATTCTCTGTGCTCCACAGGTCATAGAGATGAAACAGAGAAACTGCCCAATTTCCATCGTCTAGTCTTCGCACTAACCCACTCCACTAACCCACTCCAGTTTTAACAAAGTACCTTGGAGGTTCTGAACCCTGGTGGTGATTCAGAAACCTGTCTGAACAGATTGTAAACTACTGGACAGCAGGAACTGTTCGGTTTACTGTTGCATTTCCGGCTCCTCATCATGATTGTGTACATCGCAGGGGCTCAATAATTAATGGTTGAATGAATCAATGAAGATAAATGAGGAAAAAAAAAACACGTATAAGTTTTATAGCCCTCAAGATGGGGCCTAGTTATTCTATCCAGATATTCCGGGTTTTTGAAGGAATCTAGGACCCGAATGTCCATAGAATATCCCCTTCTATCTATCCTTCCCCTACTAGATCCAAGATTGTTTCCCTGCTGCCACCTGCTGGATTATTCTTCCTCTTTGGGGTATGAAAGTAGACAACTACTTCAAAGGATTGGATTGACATTGGTAACTTCACAGCAGTGGAATTGTGCAGTGTTGAAGTATTTTATGATGCCTAATTCTTTTTTTTTTTTAATTCTATACCCCCCACCCAACTAAACAGTACAGGGACTGTGTGGGGGCACACTGCCTAGCTCAGGATTGGGCTCATAGTGGGTGTTCAATATTTATTGATTATCTCCGTTTCCATATAAAGCATGGAGTTGCTACCGTTTCCTGAGTTATTTTAGCTATCAGCTGGTATAGAGGTAAAGCTGTTTCTGATTTAAAAATTGGAAAAAGACCAATAAAGCCCTAAGTTACCAGGGCAGGAGGTCAAACAAAGGGATCTGATCTGTCACTTGGATGAAGGGGTGAATTTGACTTCAGCCATCCTGAAAGAAGACACCCCTGTTTGGTGGCTTCTTAAGAGTCTTAGTTTCTGCTTTATGTACCAGAAAATGGTTACTATTAGATACCTACCACCTTGTATTATGTCAGTTTGTGTACCTATTTGTCTCCCTAATAGGACTATGAACCCTTCAGGACAAAGATGACGTCAATTTTAATATCTCAAACATCTGGAACAGAGTAGGTACCCAATACATACCTCCTGAATATATGAATGGATGAAGGCAAAATTCAAGAAGTGGAGCTAGGGGTATTTAAGAAGTAGGCATCTCACGCCCACCCCCAAACCTTGTCTCTGTCCCCACTCCCACTCCATCCCCAGGGTGCCCTCTGAGTCATAGAGGGCAGTAACATTCCTGGCATAGCAAAACTGGGGTGACGTGGCAGGGTGTGGATGCAGGGGCAGGGCGGGACAAGTTGGCTTGGTGCCCCCAAGGAAGTGAAAAAGGGAGTTCACCAATATATACTTTAGGAAAAGGCGCAATGTGGTGGCCACAAAATATGGCCAGGAAGACATACACACAAACACACAGCTTTAGAAAAGCTTCCTTTATGTCTTAGTACAGTTCCTAAAGTCAGAATGGAATGGCTGGTGGCTGGCAAAAGCAACACAGAGGCAAGAATAAGAGCACAGGTACTAATTCATTCCATTTGTAATATGCTAATTCCATCATTCAATGTACATTATTTAGCCACAACTGCCCCAGGCAGTATGAAAGCTCCTGGCATAAGAGATGAAGATAAAGTCCCTGCCCTCAAAAAGATCATAAACTAATAAAGGAGACAGACACCCAAATCGTTACAACAAAAGGTCTCATCATGGAGTTATGTACAAGTGCTATGGTTTGACAACTACATTTTCAGGATGAAAAATGGGAACAGAAGTAGACACAGAATTCTGAAAATGTCACAAAATAAATTGAAACTATTCCAGAGACTCCAGGAGGCATGATCGCCATAGTTATGGGAACTGTGCCTGGAACGAGAGGAATGGATGTGAGGAAAGACTTGACTGCCCTATGTTGTTGCCGTCGAGTCGGTTTCGACTCATAGCGACCCTATGCACAACAAAACAAAACACTGCCTGGTCCTGCGCCATTCTCACAATCGTTGTTACGTTGCAGCCACTGTGTCAGTCCACCTCGTTGAGGGTCTTCCTCTTTTCCGCTGACCCCGTACTTTACCAAGTATGATGTCCTTCTTTAGGGACTGATCCCTCCTGACAACACATCCAAAGTATGTAAGACGCAGTCTCACCATCCATGCTTCTAATAAGCATTCTGGTTGTACTTCTTCCAAGACAGACTTGTTCATTCTTTTGGCAGTCCACGGTATAGTCAACATTCTTCACCAACACCGCAATTCAAAGGCATCAATTTTTCTTTGGTCTTCCTTATTCATTGGTTCAGCTTACACATGTATATGATGAGATTGAAAATACCATGGCTTGGGTCAGGCGCACCTTAGTCTTCAGGGTGACACCTTTGCTTTTCAACATTTTAAAGAGGTCCTTTGCAGCAGATTTACGCAATGCAATGCGTCTTTTGATTTCTTGACTACTGCTTCCATGGCTGTTGATTGTGGATCCAAGTAAAATGAAATCCTTGACAACTTCGATCTTTTCTCCCTTTATTATGATGTTGCTCATTGGTCCAGTTGTGAGGATTTTTGTTTTCTTTATGTTGAGGTGCAATCCATACTGAACGGTGTGGTCTTTGATCTTCATTAGTAAGTGCTTCAAGTCCTCTTCACTTTCAGCAAGCAAGGTTGTATCATCTGCATAACACAGGTTGTTAATGAGTCTTCCTCCAAACCTGATGACCTGTTCTTCATTTAGTCCAGCTTCTCGGATTATTTGCTCAGCATACAGATTGAATAGGTATGGTGAAAGAATACAACCCTGATGCACCCTTTCTTGACTTTAAACCAATCAGTATCCCCTTATTCTGTCTGAACAACTGCCTCTTGATCTATGTATGTAAAGGTTCCTCATGAGCACAATTAAGTGTTCTGGAATTCCCATTCTTCTCAATGTTATCCATAATCTATTATGACCCACACAGTCGAATGCCTTTTTATAGTCAATAAAACACACGTAAACATCCTTCTGGTATTCTCTGCTTTCAGCCAGGATCCATCTGACATCAGCAATGATATCCCTGGTTCCACGTCCTCTTCTGAAATCAGCCTGAATTTCTGGCAGTCCCCTGTGGATATACTGCTGCAGCCGTTTTTGAATGATCTTCAGTAAAATTCTGCTTGCGTGTAATGTTAATGATATTGTTCTATAATTTCCACATTTGGTTGGATCGCCTTTCTTGGGAACAGGCATAAATATGGATCTCTTCCAGTCAGTTGGCCAGGAAGTTGTCTTCCATATTTCTTGGCATAGACGAGTGAACACCTCCAGTGCTTCATCTGTTTGTTGAAACATCTCAATTGATATTCCACCAATTCCTGGAGCCCTGTTTTTCGCCAATGCCTTCACAGCAACTTGGACTTCTTCCTTCAGTACTCCTGACTCCCCTATAGAATAAGAATGTTTCCAGGTAGACAAGAAAGGACAGGAATTTTTTTAAATAATTTTTATTGTGTTTTAAGTGAAAGTTTACAAATCAAGTCAGTCTGTCATATAAAAATTTATACACCTTTCTGTACACTCCTAATTGCTCTCCGCCTAATGAGACAGCACACTTCTTCCCTCCACCGTCTGTCTTCGTGTCCGTTCGGGCAGCTTCTGGCCCCCTCTGCCCTCTCATCTCCTCTCCAGACAGGAGATACCAACACGGTCTCATGTGTAGGACAGGGATTCTAAGAAGAAGAAGCTTGGAGGTATAACAGAGAATTGGGTTCAAGGGAGTGATGCTGGATATACATGGAGATGTGGCAGAAGTGAGATTAAAAAAGCAAGAAGAGGGTAAGTTAGGAAGGCTCTTGAATGGCACATTAATAGTAGTGATCATCTACTAAACATCTACCATGTGCGGACTAAAATTGTGCTAATCAGTTAATAAGTATATTTTTTAATCTTCACAACAGCCTTAAAAGGTATTATTAGCCCCATTTTACAGATGAGGAAATGAGATTCAAAGAGGTAAGGTCACACAGCTGGAAGACCTTAAAGCTCACATTCGAACTCAGGTTTAGTAGGCTCTAAAACTGTGCTCTTAATCACAATACTGTTCTGCCTCGAGGAGCTTAGACTCTATCCTGTGGAAGATGGAGAGCCATTGAAGGTTTTGAGCAGAAGAGTGGCAAAGTCACGTACAAGTTTTTAGAAAGTTTCTTACTAGCAGCAGAGCGGAAAACGGACTGGAGCAGGGGGACAATGACCTCTTCTAAAAGGAAACTGTTCGACTCGCAAATTCTGGACTTAACGGTAGTAAGGCTCTCAGCGCCAGGGATGGCATGCTTCCCACAGCCGAAGCCCCTGCGGGATAAGGCAGGGGTAGCAGAGGCTCTGCGCAGTAGTGGGCGGGGCTGAAGAGTAAAGAAGGCTGGAGGCCCTCGACGCTCTGCTGCTTCTGCCTGTAGACGCCCCGCTTCCGTTGCATCGGTCACACGCAGGTAGTGGTGTCAAGCGCCGAGCTCCGAGACCCGAGCTGGGTGAGGGGCCGCAGGCGGCGGCGTACTCTCGGTGCGCGGTATGAGTTTGGCTGGGGGCCGAGCCCCGCGGAAGACCGCCGGGAACCGGCTTTCTGGGCTTCTAGAGGCCGAGGAGGAAGATGAGTTCTACCAGACGACTTATGGGGGTTTCACAGAGGCAAGAGCCGGGCCCAGGTAGAGGGAGGGGAGAAAACGAAAAGAGGAGTCCTGCCAAAGAAGAAGGGAACGGGAATAGAGAGGAGTCCTGGACGCAGATACTCGAGACGGGGTGAGAGAGTCTGGGGATACACAGTGGAGTCCTAGAGAACAGAGCCCTGGACAGGGCTGAAGGGAGTCAGGGGTGGAGAGGCTCTCTGGAGGGAGACAGCAGAGTGTGGGAGAAACCTACTGTGTATTTCTCTAGCTGCATCTCTCACCCCATGCAAGGCACATCGTAGTCATTCGGTATATACTCGTTGGCCAGCTGCCTGGTTATTTAACTGACATGTAGAAAGTAATCTCTCCAAAAGATAGAGGGGCTTAGCACATTCCTTTTTTCAGGCTTCAAGTCTCACTGTAAATGTCTCCTTAGGTAACTCTTCTTTGACCTGAAAAAGTGTCCCCATTTGTTGCATTCATAGGACATATTTCAATTTGTAATTGGATTTGGTTTACTTATTTGTTTATATTTTCCTATTAGGTTGTAAGCTCTACAAGTTTAGAGATAGTCTGTTTTGCTCAACAGTATATGTCTAATGTCACTCCTTAGATTTTTATTGACCAAATCCATTTATTAAATATCATTGAGCACCCAGAGCATCCCAGGCACTGTAATAGCCTCTAAGAAAACAGAGTATTAAAAACACTGTCCTTAACATTTCATACCTGCATGGGAGAACTAGTTGGGTTAACAGGCAGTTAAAATATTGTGTGATAAGCAGTAAAATAAGAGGTAAACATAGGATGCTATGGTAACCCATGGGAGCCAGAGTTGTGGTCAGCATAGCCATCCAAGGAGAGATGATGTTTAAGCTGAAGACAGTATTAAGAGTAGACTTTGGCTGGTTGAAGAGCTGTAGGGCTGGGAGCTGGGGGAGGGGACCAATCAGTACACTGGAGGGGGTGAGGAAGAGTGTGTAAAAGCACTGAGATTCAGGTCTTGTCTGGGAACCCCCAAGTCTACCCCATTTTCCAGAGGATGAAGAAGAATAAAGATTGGAAAGGCTGGAGGAAATAGGCATGGGCCAGATCATATAGGGGGCATTGTGAGCCAAATTAAGGAGTTTTTTTCTTTAGAGTGAGACGCTTCATCCAAGTTCCATAGTCAGATTTATACTTTAGAAAGAGTACTCTGTGTGAGGGGAATAGTTTGAAGGGGACAAGACTAGAAACAAAGAAACCAGATTAGGCAGTTGCAAAAATCCAGGCAAGAGATAATAGTGGTCTAAACTGAAGTTGTGGCTGTGGGAGGGAGAAACATGGACAGGAGGATTCAAGAGAAAGTAAGGAAATAGAATCCATAGACTTAGGGACTGATTAGGAGTCATACTTACACAGCCTTAACCAAGTAGTTTAAAATAGAACTTTCTCATCCCTCCTCCAAGGCCAATTCCCCTCAGCCCATTTTCCTATTCCTGTCATTTTATGAGTAGTTATTTAATATGTACCCTTCATGCTTCCAAAAAGGATTTAAGAAGGCTTATTATATAAACAAAAAGTAGGAACAGTAAAAATAGAGACAGATCAGATAATTGTACCAGGAGCCTATGCTAAAATGGTAATAGCAGTTGATATTAAATTTAGCTATGAGCTTCTTGACAGCTAAACCCTGAATTTCTCTCTTTCTTTTTTTTTTTTAATAAGAAAGAAGCATGTAAGTACTTCCATCAAAAGAGACAAACTTACTCAGCATTAAATTCCAGGAAAAATTTATCATTCCGTTTTTTATAAAGTATATTAAGTAATAGTGGTTTTATGGGTATAAAAACATTTTCTTATCTAGTCATGCCTATTAATGACCGTCATTAAAAACCAAAAGAGTAATAGTAAACTCATGATTTAGTGAAAGCACTTCGGTTGAGCACTAAGCTAATGTGTAGTTGAACTACTACCCTCTAGTGATACGACTTAATACTGGTTAGAGCTGAGAGGATTAATGTGCTCTGAGGCCGTCTTTCACAAACTTCAGTTGGGAGGAAATGATGGTCATCACTGCAAGACTGAACTCTGGCCAGCTTGGAGTGTCACCCATCAGTGTTATTTGCTTGCTTTGGTAGCATGTGTACCAAGATTAGCCCATCAATCTGTACCACTGATTGAAGAGAGAGCCACATGTTTGAGGTGCTGCCCAGCCCAGTTGAGTTCCCTTCTCCCAAGTGCTTTTTTCTCTTCCCTTTCCGTGGTGGCTCCCACTCTAGCCCTAACCTGCATCATCTCAGGCTTAGGCTGTACTCCAAGCTCTACTTCAGCCCATCTAACCACCTCCAGAGCTTTTTGAAACACTCCTTTGTCACACTGTTTTCGCCTCTCCCAAATCTTCCACATTCCCCATTACCCATAGTAGTAGCACCCAACTGTTTGTCTCTCCCAGCACACCTGAGAAATGAGACATTTCTCTCAGTGATGTTAGTTTACCTCAACAGTGGTAATAGTGCTAGGACAAATAAGGGGAGGAAGAAGATTGAGAATCATTGGCCTGCATATTAAAGTCATGCCTGGCATATAAGCTTCTCTATAGACTGAATGCAGCTGTCTTTTCAAATCGTAAAATACTGAAGGGCAATCAGTTAATGTTGGAAGATGGTTGACTGTGCCAGATTCAAAGGCCTTCAGCTAGGAAGGCTTTTTGCCAGAGACAAACTCTCTGCTCTACTTGGGTCTAAATCCTTATTCCATAAACATGCTTTACAAATTCCTGCTTCTGTACCTTTGTTTCTGTTATTCCATCCGCTCATGATTCCTTCTTTTCTTTGGCTGTCTTAAATACTACCATTATTTTAAACCATGGCTCAAGGCCTCTTCATCCTTTAGAACCTAAAGCAGAGTTCAACAAAACTATGGCCTGCAGAACAAATCTGTCCCACCACTTGTTTCTATTTGGCCCGTTACAGAAAAAGTTTGCTGACACGTGGTCTAAAGGATTAAAGTCTATAGTGTAGACTTTCCCATACCACCAGCCCATAGCAAGCCTTCCTCTGAATCCCTGTAACATTTTATTGCCAATTGTTATTTTATGTGTTGCCTTGCATTAAAACTTTTCTTTTTATAATTATGTCCTGTCCTCCAGTAGACTGTGATCCCCCTGAAAATAGAGACCAAACCATATCCCTGTGTTCTCCAGCGCTTAACACAGTGTGATATAGGTAAAGGGCAGTCAATTATTATTAGAAGGGCGCGGTACTGGAGCCAGTGGCCATCAGTTAGGAAGGCTTCTTGCCCAACGAAATGAAGAACTGGGTTGGGAAGTAGTGTGGGCCAACCCTTAGCAGGAAAATGAAGAGATTCTGTTTCTTCTGAAGGGGCATTGATATCTCTAGTGCCAGCCAGCCCTCATTTCCCTGTCCCCTCAGGAATCAGGAGATGATGAGTATCAAGGGGACCAGTCAGACACAGAGGATGAGGTGGACTCTGACTTTGACATCGATGAAGGGGATGAACCATCCAGTGATGGAGAAGCAGAAGAGCCGAGAAGGAAGCGCCGAATAGTCACCAAGGCCTATAAGGTGCAGAAGGATTCCTGGTTTTTTTGGACCTCTCAGTTCCTGTTCTCCCCTTCATCAGGACCCAGTAGTCCCCACAGCAGTCCCATTTGCTACAATACTAGTTTTCTGTTCTTAAGATTCTAATCCTCTTCCTCCCTTTCTCTTCTCTTCTCTGGTCTCTGATGCCAATTTGTCCCTAGGAGCCTCTCAAGAGCTTGAGGCCTCGGAAGGTGAGCACCCCAGCTGGTAGCTCTCAAAAGACCCGAGAAGAGAAAGCACTGCTGCCACTAGAACTACAGGATGATGGCTCAGACAGTGAGTGGGGATTTTTGGGGGGTGGTGGGGTGAGCAGTCTTCCCACAGACTGACTTGGGGAAGAGGTAATCCTGTTTACTTCTAGGACTAGAGGACAGGTGATAGGAGGACTCAGCATCTGATAACTATCAGTACTATAAGTATGGAATTTCCTAAATGTCCCCAGGATGCTAAGTCTTATATTAAGGGTTTAGTGTCAGTATAAAAGAAGCCCTGGTGGCATAGTAGTTTATGGCTGCTAACCAAAAGGTCGGCAGTTAGAATCCACTAGGCACTCCTTGGAAACTCTATGGGGCAGTTCCACTCTGTCTTATAGGGTCGCTATGGGTCGGAATCGACTCGACGGGAACGGGTTATGGGTATCAGTATAAAAAAGAATTTTTATAGAGGATTTACAGCCCAATTTGTGAGGCAAATAAATAAATAAGTACATGTAGTCCATAGATACACATGTAAGAACAAATTAGCTAATTCTCAATTATCCATTTCTGGAATATCTGCATAAGTTTATCTCAGACTAGTTTTCTTTTGCCATTCAGATTATTTTTGGAATGCTCTTCTAAAGTTAAGAGATTACTAATTATTTTTAATACCAGTTTAAGCAAAACACAGGAGGATAAATCTTTTATCATTGAGGAAAAAATTTAAGCATTTTCAAGCTAGTAAAAATTAATATTTGAAACATCTGTTGATCTGTTCCCTTCTATTAGTATGATTAATCAAGCTGTTAGTGTAACATTTTTCAAGGGGAAGCCTCTTGACTAGTTACAAAGAGAGTGACGAACTGCAAATTTAAGTGGCTTTCTTTAAAGGAGGTGATTATGTGTCATAAAAGACAAAGGCTTAGAAACTGTTGCAGATTTGAGGAGACTAAAAAGATGAGATAACCAAATGTAACACATGATCTTAGACTGGATCCTGTACTGCAGGCAGTAAAAATGCTGTAAGGGACAATAATGGGTCAACTGACAAAATTGGAATATGGATGATAGATTTAAGTAATATATTGGTGTGAAGTTTACTGAAGTTGATAGCTGTATTCTAGTTATATAAAGAATATCCTTATTCTTAGGAAATACACACTGAAGTGTTTACAGGTAAAGAGCTACGATGTGTGCAACTTAAGGTGGTTAAAAAAAAAAAGCAAGCAAATGAGACAGAATGTTTATAGTAGGTGGTCTGGGCAAAGGGCACATGGATGTTCTTTGTACTATTCTTGCAACTTATTGTAAGTTTGAAATAATTTCCAAATAAAAAGCTTAAAAAAAAAAAAGCTCATGATTTCAAAGACTTCTTCCTATCTGATTCTCTTCTCAGGTCGGAAGTCCATGCGTCAGTCTACAGCTGAGCATACACGACAGACGTTCCTTCGGGTACAGGAAAGGCAGGGCCAGTCACGGCGGCGAAAGGGGCCCCACTATGAGCGCCCACTGACCCAGGAGGAGCTGCTTAGGGAAGCCAAGATCACAGAGGAGCTCAACCTGCGTTCACTGGGTCAGTCCGTGATTTCAGGAACAACGGGTAGTGGGGCGGAGGGCATTAAGAAAAGCTGTGAGACCTGAAACACTAGAAGAACCAGAGCAATAGAGTTTTGGGACTAGGAAATCAGGAGAAAGAAATGCGAGAGTAGGTGATTGGGAACCAGGGACTAGGCAGTTGTGAGTGCTCTGAAGAACAAGCAATATGGAGGTACTTTGGCATAAAATGAGAGTCATATAGAACTGATTTCAGATCCTGGGTCTGCTGTTCACTTGCTATAAAACTGAAGACAAATTACATAACCTACTTGTATCTTGCTTTCCTTGTTCACAAAACAAGATAACAATGCCTACCTTCAAATTCAGTAGTCCATAAGATAAATTGCTTTAAAAATTATTCTTGGAAATCTCTTCAGTTTGTGTGCTATTGGGTATACAGCTGTGGAAGAATGACCAGGGAGTTGGAGAATTCAGGAGAGTTTGTAGGCTGCTGAGGAAAGAATATTTCAAGAGTGAGTAACTTTGTTGAATTCTGTTGAGACACAGATTAAGAGAACTGAGAAGTGCCTATTGGTTTTGGTGACATAAAGGTCAGAGGTGACTTAGGAAGCACTTTTTGTGGACCCACCCATATTGAAGTGGGCTGTGAAGGGTAGAAGAAAGGATAGAAACTGTAGGAGAACCTGGGGTCAATGTAGAGTTGTTTTTGTTTGTTTTGTTGAAATATCTTTGGTGAGAAACAACTGAAAGAGTTTGAAAAAAGAAGGGATAATTAATAGTGTAGTTATGGAGAAAGTGGGAGACAGGGCTGGGAGCTAGAGCATACTTGGTGAGTTTGGCCTAAGATACACTGAGAGAAGGGAGAAAAGATGGGTGCTGATAGGTGTCGGTTTGGAAATCCAGAGCAGGACCCTGTAGTGGTTCTCATCTGATGTGTGATGTCTCCTGTCAGGTGTTGGGTGGGGTTGGAAGTTTGAGAGCGAAGTATTTCAATAGTTGTTGAGATAGGATTATCTGGCAGTGTTGGTGCACTTGTTGAGTTTGTGACAGTAAATTTTGATGATACCAGTCTACCCTGTTTTTTTAGTTACCTAGTGCTGCGATAACAAATACCACAAGTGAATGGTTTTAACAAACAGAAATTTATTTTTTCATAGTTGAGGAGGCTAGAAGTCTGAATTCAGGGTGCCGGCTACAGGGGAAGGCGCTCTCTCTCTCGGCTCCAGAGGAAGGTCCTTGTCTATAAGCTTCTACTCCTAGGCAGTCTTCACGTGGCTTGGCATCTCTCTTTCCCCATCTCTGCTTCTCTCGCTTGCTTGTTTAATCTCTTGTATCTCAAAAGAGATTGACTCAAGCCATATGCCTCATTAACATAACAAAACAACCCATTCCCAAATGGAATTATAACCTCAGGCATAGAGGTTGAAGTTAGAAATTATAGCACATATTTTGGGGGGACACAATTCAATCCATAACACCTGTTGTGTAATTGTTCTCCAGTAACACTCAGCAAGCAAAATATGGGCAGGAGTTTAGGTCATTGGCAAGAGAATGACTGAAATGATAGATTGAGGAATTGAAGCTGGATTTAAAAGGAAAGTGAAGGCTGGGGGTGGGGCCTGGTGGATAGGAAGAATGAAGAGGGGTCATGTACTAGAGGTACTGAAGTAGAGGAGCTGGGCTATCTGGCACAGTGGAGCAAACAGACCAGAAGGATAGGATGTTGTGATCAGAGCCTAGGATGTATAATTTTAACATTGCAGAGCTGGGGCACTTTTAGACAGTGACAGTCTAGGCTGTAGCTATAGCAGAATGGGAGGAACTGAAGTGTCATGGACAAGAAGATTGTTAGAGAGTGGGTGGTAAGGAAACTGGGGATGGGGTGTTGAAGGGGCTACCCATGTGGACTTTGTAGTCACCAGGGTGACTTAAGATGATAGGACTTGGGGTGGAGAGGAGGAGTGGAAACTAGTGCCAAAGTCTTCAGTGAGTGAGGGAGTGACTGTGACTAAGAGGGAGAAAGGTAACGTAGACTGTTGACAAAGGTCTCAGAAGAGAAGGGAGTTTGTAGATGGGTGGAGGAGTAGTGATCTGAAAGCTGCAGTGTGGGGCCCGTAGGACACAGGCATATCATGGGTGGGATGTGAGGGAAAAGCAGCCTCCACCAGAGGACCATGGGAGAGTGGTGGCCTTAGCAGTCACCAGTCGTCAGTTTAGACAAGTTGTGGAAGGAATGCTGAGTGAGGAGCTGGAGGGTATAGGTGAGTGTGCTGATTATAAAGCAGGAGTTGCAAAGGGTAAAGAAAGTGTTACAGAGAAGCGGGGGTCGGGGGGGGAGTTGGAGGCTGAGTTGGGGGAGAGAAAGCATTATTACCAACCAGAATTCAGGTACAAAAAACGTTAAGTCACTGGTTTATAGAGGGACTCTTGTTTTTGTCAGACTGTATGTATAGAGCATTGTGTTCATACAAACGTTTAAGAAGAACACAGAAATTTGGAGTTCATTCAGAGGAAAGGACCAGGAATATTTTGATCTATTTATTCATTAACACGTATTTATTGAGTCCTGTAATGTGCAGAGTGCTGCCTGACCCTGAGTCACAGTCACTGCCCTTAAGGAGGAGACATATGACCAACAACAAATTGCCGTAGAACAGTGTCACAGAGTGCAAGCAGCTAACATAAATAGTGTATCCAGGAGGGTTGTGGTGAATTGGAGGAGAGTGCCTGAAAGGAAGAACAGTTACTCAGCTCAGCTAGTTGTTGCAGTGTGAGAATGCAGGCCCAGGGTTGCCAGCTTTTCTTATTTTTCAAGAAGAACCAGAAAATCTCTAAATTTAAATGTAATTACCTAATTTTTAAATGTTAACAACTAATTCACATTTTTCTCTAAAACACTATATAGATCAAATATAAACACTTAAGCGAGCTGCAAGTTTGCAGCCTCTGCCATAGACTGTGATAAGGACAGTAATAGAAGCGTGTACTAGGCCCAGTGGTGGTAAAAGAAGGGAGTGGCTCAAACTATGTCTATTGAGAAATGGGTCAATGAAATGGGGGTTGGGATCAGCCAAGGGAGGACTCAGTGGAGATGGGGACACTAATTTCAACTATTTATAGGATTGTCATGTGGATTTATAGGATTGTCATGTGTCCTTTATGGCCTTAAAGGGTAAAACAATGTCATCAGCAAGTATATTTCAGCTCAACATGAGAAAGAACTGTGTAATGACTAGAGATGCCTAAAGATGTAACGAGCTGCCTGGGAGGGAGTGAGTTGATAGGGCATTTGTAGAGGAGATTCTAGTACCTCTGTGGGGGAACAAACAGGCTTATCATCAAGGAGTCCCTTCCACCTCTGATGTGCTACACTTCTGAGTGGGTGAGGAACTAATTACTTGAGATGTGAAGAGCAGAGAGGATGTCAAGAATGTCAAGCAGAAAAGTTATGAAATGGGAGGTGCTGGGGAGCTTAGGGGACTTTGGATAGTTGACTTGGATAGTGGCTAGAGCCAAGGAGATAATTAAGATCATGGAACAGGACTTAGGGGTGGGAAGAGGGGAAATGCTGACCATTCTTCATTCCTTCCTTTACCCTGAAGAGACATATGAGCGGCTTGAGGCTGACAAAAAGAAGCAGGTTCACAAGAAACGGAAGTGCCCTGGGCCCATAATCACCTATCATTCTGTGACAGTGCCGCTTGTTGGGGAGCCTGGCCCCAAGGAAGAGAATGTCGATGTAGAAGGGTGAGTGACTCTCAGGGGGAAAAGAGAGGTTCCCCTTCTCTATTCAGCTAGTATTCTCTTAGCCGCATTTCACTTGCCTTCCTCACGCAGTCCTCCATAACACTTGGTTATCTTTCAGATTCCTTCCTTTAACTCCTTATTTCTTTCTCTTCTTCCTCTTTCCTGTTTTTCCTTCCAGCTCAGCTTTCTTTTTCCCTGTCTATTACTTAATAGGTTCTCTCAGACTGTTCTCTGTCATTCCACCTCCTTTTTCTCTTTCCTGACCTCTCCTTTCTTTCTGGATTTGTTATCTTCTCTGCTCAGCTCCTTATTTGTGTTTTTCTCTGTCTTTTGCCCTCAGACTTGATCCTGCTCCCACAGCTTCTGCATTGACTTCCCATGCTGGGACTGGACCCATCATCCCCCCTGCCCGCTGCTCACGTACCTTCATCACTTTTAGTGATGATGCAACATTTGAGGAATGGTTCCCCCAAGGGCGACCTCCAAAGGTCCCTGTTCGGGAAGTCTGCCCAGTGACCCATCGCCCAGCCCTATACCGGGACCCTGTTACAGACATACCCTATGCTACTGCCCGAGCCTTCAAGATCATCCGTGAGGCCTACAAGAAGTACATCACTGCCCACGGACTCCCAACTGCCTCAGCCCTGGGCCCTGGCCCACCACCTCCTGAGCCCCTCCCTGGCCCTGGGCCCCGAGCCTTACGTCAAAAGATCGTCATCAAATGAAGAGATGTCTAATCCTTAGAAACCCCTTTCCTCCCAACTTGGGTGTCTTGACATTCCCTCTCCCCTCCTTGCTTCTCCTCTGTCATCTCTGATCTATCTTTACCCAACCTTCTTCTCGTCTATATTTCTTTCCCCCCAGTTTCTGCTGGTGTTGTGTTTTTTAATCTAATAAAATAGATTGATCACTTTTGTCTGGTATCTCCTATAGGGTTGGGATTAAAAAGTATTTGTCAATGTCTGAGTATATGCTGGTCTTTTTATTTGTTTGATATAAAGTATTTATTATGAGCTATTCTTTTTTAATTGTAGAGTTCTCCTCCAACTAGACTGTAAGTGCCTTAAAATTAGACACCAAAACAAAATCCTTATATTTACCTTTATATCCCTCAGAAAACTGTTTTGAACATAGTAAGCACCAAATAAATAGTAACCCTGATTATTACAACTCACGTCTAGGACTTGGGCTTGTATGAAGAGACGGGGAGGAGATGCCGTGTCTGTTAGTGGCCACTAGAGGCTCTCAGGGCTGGGCAGGGTATGGGGGCTGTGTATATGTGATCTCCCACTACCCCCCACCTGGCAGGAGCTAAAATAATAAAACGCTGAGCTCACTTTTCCCCCACCCTCTCCCCCGGCACTGGGCTCCTCCTGCTGCCGGACCGTGCTCCAGCAGAACAAACAGACCGACCAGCGGAAGGGGAGGTGAGAAGGGAGGTGGCCATCAGAACTGGTAGGTGGGGAAGGCAGGGGGCTTATGGGTCAGAGCCTGGTGGGAGATGGGAAAAGAATGGCTCCATTTGGGAATGGTATGGAGTGTGCCCCTGTCTCTGTCGCTCAGTGTGTTTCTGTCACTGTCCGTCCTGTCCTGTCTATGTCGTTTACGTTGTCAGTGTGTTTCACATTTTGTGGTGCTTTCATATTTAACATGGTACGTACAGCTTGTATTTGTCATATTGTAAAAGCTTGTGCAAGCTTAATCCTCTCAATGTTTTTAGAGAAACTATTCCATTTAGAAGACATTTCCCACCCATTGGGTTGGTGTCACCTTTTTGTCCAAAGCTAGGCACAAATTATGGGAACTCAGTCCTTTCTCCTGATGTCTTACCGGCCTTCCCCCAACCTGGAAGTCCCCCAGACTTTCTGAGCCCTTGCTTTCCTTAGGATTTCGGATTTTAGCAAACATAGACAGTGAACTCTTGAGCTACCCTACAACAGAAGAAGAAATGGGGGTAGGGCGAGAGAACTGTTCTCTTTTCCCCCCACAATCCTCCTTGCTTTCCTTAACTGGTTTAGGAAAAAGGCTGGGTTATGGGGAAGAGAGGAGGAATTTCTCTGAAGGTCTCTGCCCACCTTCTTCTTTCCAATAGGAACTGGGCATGGGGCCAGCTGTGTTGGCAGGACCCCCAGCAGCTGTGCTAGGGTGAGAGGCATTGACGGGCGAGGTTATAGGGGAGCGTTGCTGCCAAGATTTCTCCGTCATACAGTGGGAAGGCAAATCCAGCTTGGATGCCTGGGATCCCCATCTAAAGTGGCTGGAAGCTGGGGAAGCAAGAAGGAGGAGGTTCTGGTTTTAACTGCAAACAACCTAACCTTCCTCCAACTTCCTATCCGCAACTAACCTCCAAGGCATCCAGTTCCTTGCTCTGCCTGCTGGCTGATTTGTGTCCCTACTATATCCATGTACTTCTGCCACTGTTCAACCACTCTGCTTGTGTTCCCCAGGCTCCCAATCCTGTGTGAGCACCACACAGTGGGGAGGGGGTGGGGGCCGCCATGTCATCATATCTGAAGGAACTGGAGAAATACAGAGACATAGATGAAGATGAGATCTTGAGGACCTTGAGCCCCGAGGAGCTAGAGCAGCTGGACTGTGAGCTACAGGAAATGGACCCGGAGGTAGGGGCCTCAGTGGAGAGTCCAGACCATCCACAGGGAACCAGGGGCAGTCCCCAGGCATTTGGGAAGGGTACTGGGCCCTGGGTGGCTGAGACCAGGGCTGTCTACACAGCCTGGAGTCCCAAGAAAGCCAAGGAAAAGATATCTGGAGATATTTTAGGGAGACCTAGAGGTACGCCATGTCAAAGTAGAAGTCTAACTTACTCCCCAAAACTCATCCCTAAGAATATGCTCCTGCCAGCTGGACTGAGACAACGTGATCAGACAAAGAAGAGCCCAACAGGGCCACTGGACCGAGATGCCCTTTTGCAGTACCTGGAACAGCAGGCATTAGAGGTCAAAGAGCGTGATGACTTGGTGCCCTTCACAGGCGAGAAGAAGGGTATGGGGACCCCACTATCCATGCGTCTCAGAACCCAAATGGCTGTCTCTCACATGTCCCTGCTCCAGCTTTCCTCTCACCTTCCAGCTCTGATCCTGCACGCCAGGCTTGCACTCTTTAGTTCTTATAAGAGATCAAGGGACCCAGGGCTTGTAATTCCTGAGCTTGTAGAAGACTCAGACTCTGCAGTGTGCCCTAGTGACCCAGCATTCCACCTCCCAGAGAAGGAAAGGAAGCTGGAGGCCAAAACCCTCTGCCTAAACCCTCCATCTCCTCATCAGGGAAACCTTATATTCAGCCCAAGAGGGAAATCCCAGCACAGGAGCAGATCACCCTGGAGCCTGAGCTGGAGGAGGCACTGGCCCATGCCACAGATGCTGAAATGTGTGATATTGCAGGTGGGCAGCTGTGGGAAGTTGAGGGGGACAGGAAAAGCAGGTGCAGAGAGACCCTAGCTATGGCATAGGGCTGGTGGGGAAGGCCCTGAACCTGGTCACAGAGGTCTGAGAAAGCCTCAAAGGCAGTGGTTTTTTTTAATTTTTCTTTCTTATTTCCTTACCTACTCATTCATTCATTCATTTTTTTCAGTACTGTTAACACCTCAAGGGCAATGTTACAGGGATTATAAAAGCAAATAAAAGTGGAGCTATTCTAGGTGAAATCAGGAAGGAGTCACCCTCTAGTGGCTCCTTAGGGACTTCACTTAGCCCTATCTGAATGTTTTAAAAACCACTGCCTTGGGCAGTTTATGGAAGGGACTCCTGGGGGCCTTGGGAGGGTGGGAAACCTCTTTAGAGGAGTAGAGAGGTCAGGCTTTAAAGATGCGGTGGCAGATTTAGAATGAGGTGGATGCTTGAACAGGTCCCTTCTCACTCCTTGTGCCCCTCCTGCTTACCCTCTCTCCAGCAATTCTGGGCATGTACACACTGATGAGCAACAAGCAATACTATGATGCCATCTGCAGCGGAGAAATCTGCAACACCGAAGGCATTAGCAGTGAGTGTGTTTGGGGAGTGTGACCCCAAGGCTTTTGGCAGGTAGTCCTACAGTCTGAGCAAAGGTAGTAAAGGGTGAAGCACGTGAACCAGGGAGAGGACGTGAGTGCAGGCGTGGTAAGAGAACCAATGGGGAGGAGACTGGGGGGGACATGCTGGGGTTCCTTTCCCACCCTCACCCACCAGGTGTGGTGCAGCCTGACAAGTATAAGCCAGTGCCAGATGAGCCCCCAAATCCAACAAACATAGAGGAGATACTAAAGAGGGTTCGAAGCAATGACAAGGAGCTGGAGGAGGTGAACCTCAATAATATACAGGTATTTGACTCCCTCCAAACAATAACTGCTGACATATCCCAGCTCCTTAGCCCACTATCTCCTATTCCCCTACTGACAGGACATCCCAGCACCCATGCTAACTGAGCTGTGTGCAGCAATGAAGACAAATACCTACGTCCGGAGCTTCAGTCTGGTGGCTACAAGAAGTGGTGACCCTATCGCCAATGTAAGGCTAGTTGACATCCCCAAGCCTCTCCCTGTACTCTGACATGCACCCTGGCAGGGCTGTCATAAAGGGTCATGCTGAAGGGTGTATTCCCATCGTGCTCTTTTAGGGCTGCCTGGATGGAGACTCCTATCCTCAGTCCTACAACTCACAACTTTGCAACCCTCAGATCTTCCTCCCAGAGGGCCACAGCCCTCTGTAACACTCCCACCACCACACACTTCATTCACCTGCTTTCCCTAATACCCACCATTCCTTCTGCTCCCCTCTAGCCCCACTTACAGCTCCTCAAGGACTCAAAGAGCTATGTTTCCCTCTCACTCCTGTTCTTTCTCTCTTCAGTCATCTGTGAAACATCTCCCTAATCCTAACCCAAATCCCTACTACCCAGGCAGTGGCTGACATGTTGCGTGAAAATCGTAGCCTCCAGAGCCTCAACATCGAATCCAACTTCATTAGCAGCACAGGGCTCATGGCTGTGCTGAGGGCAGTTCGGGAAAATGCCACACTCACTGAGCTCCGTGTAGACAACCAGGTCAGCACTCCCTTCCTCCGTCTTTGCATTCGGCTAACACCCACTGAGCCCCCTTCCTGAACCAGCCACTGGGACAGCTACCTCACTTAGTATTTAATCTTGTTTGAATTCTCCTCTATGTCACTGTCTCTATGAGGGGTCCAAGTCAGCACCTTCATCACCCAATATGGAGAAACAAGCCCCGTTGACCTCCCAAAGGGGTCCGTGGTCTGGGATGGTAAATAGCCCAGAGAAAGTAGCTGATAGCTTCTGCCTCTCCCCTCTGCCCCCGCCCCCCAGCGCCAGTGGCCTGGTGATGCAGTGGAGATGGAGATGGCCACTGTGCTAGAGCAGTGTCCCTCCATCGTCCGCTTCGGCTACCACTTCACACAGCAGGGGCCACGAGCTCGGGCAGCCCAAGCCATGACCCGGAATAATGAACTACGTGAGTGACTGCAGACATGGTGTGTGGGGGAGAGGGCCAAGAGGTGCAGAAGCTGGAGGAGCCTCCCGAATGCAGGCTTAGTGACTAACAGCCTCGGTGCTGCCAAAGGGACGTTCAGATGAGAAGTTCAAATCCTATGAGTGATTAGGAAGTAGATATAAAAGTCCCTCTGCCCCAAACATATACCAGTGGAGAGGTAGAAAGGAAGCTAGAGATAGCTGCTTGGAGACATGGTATTTTTTTTTATCTGTAGTGTGGTTTCTTATTTTGTGTTCTTAATGCGGTGTGGGCCTGTCAGGTGACTTAAGACACTACTTCTTTATCAGTCTGTCCAAGGGCCTAGAAGAGGAGAAGAGTGCCTTTGCAGGAGGATGGAACAAAGACTTGTGTTTCCTTTCCCTCCTTTACAGGTCGCCAGCAAAAGAAGAGATAACACTGCCTTTTCATTTACCAACTAGAGCTGGGAGCCCTGGACACTTAAATCCTTATCTATCCCCCTTCCTGTAAATAAAGGCCCTTCTGTCCACTCTGCCTGCCTTGGGCTTTGGGGTAGGAATCTTGGCAATAGGCCCCAAGGGTTACTGCCAGTTCACCAGGGGATTATTTATACTCTGGGGATCAGCAGGCAGGGAGGTTCAGGTTACCAGGGGAAGGTGGGGGAGCTCCCTCCCTTGGTGTTCCCTATAACTCTGCCAGTGCCTTTGGTCTATTCTACTTTCATAGGGTACCTAGCCTCAGCTCTGTTTCGAGATGTGGCTGGGTCCCCCCCAAGGGCCTACCCAGAGCCTTCATGCCATCTGAAGGGGGAAAGGACTTTCAGTGGAGGTGGGGAAGGAAGTAGACAACATGAAGGGCAAAGACCTGCTTCTGACAGACTTATTAATAGGGCACTGAGCTGCATGCAGCTGACGCTTGGCATGACGTTGGTAGAAGGTGGGGAGGGGTTAGAATTATGGGGTGCTGTGTACCTTGTAAGGAAGGAGTGTCTAACCTGAGAACGAACAGATTTCATATCCTGAGATGGGACAATGAACCAGACTTGAGGAAAGTTAGGCTCCCAGCACCTGTTGTAGTTTATTTGTGAACTGAATGGGGAAAGAGGGTATCAGTCCAAGGGGAGATCAGGGGGTTCCTCCTCATCAGAGTCAAACTCAACATTTTCATCTTTCACCCATCGACCCTGTCCATCTGGGATCCATCCAGAGCTGGAAACATCAGAGTAAACAGAACTGGTCAGAATGAGGATAGGAGGTTTATTAAGAAGTTAGTAGGGATGAGAAAAAAACTCAGTAGGTTTGAAAAAAAGGCCAGAGAGAAAAGAGCAAATGCGAGGGAAGTGATTCGGCATACTTACCTTCGAAGAGTGAGGTAACGATCCAGGGCTTGTCTTCTCGTGGGGCTCATGGGTACAGGGGCTGGGACAGTTGCTGATTTCTTGGCCTGTGGACCTGTTTCAGGCTCAGATTCCCTGCTGATCTTCCGACTTTGGAGTTCAGCCTCTGCAGGTGGCAAACGGGAATGGACGACGGAGGGACCAGGGGCTTCTGGTCTGGGTGGAGAAGGATTGAAGTCTGTAAAAGTGGTAAAGGAAAGGGCCAGCTCTCCTGTGACTCCCAACCCCTTAATGCAGCGTTTTCTAAACCATGTTCCTCAAGCTATTAATGAGAATTGTGCATAAAAAGGATTTTGAAGTCAAATGAATTTGGGAAAGCCTAGGTTAAACAAAATTTTTAAAGGTTTTTTTTTTAATTTCAAGACTTTGTAGAGCCCTTAAATATGCTAATATCACTATGCTTAAAGTAGAATTACAAAGCGCCATATCCCAAACTTTATTTGAAATCACGAAAAAATTTTTTTTTCCTGGAATACCAATTAGCATCTTCAGAACATAGTATTCCTCAGGATACGATTGGGAAGACAATAATTTTAGAGCCATCTATCTCCCACTGTCCCTCCCTACTGATTCCCATACTAGTAGTTCTTTTCCACCCACTGTCTCCATCTTTTTATGTCCCTAACCAATGTGAAAGACCTTTCACTGTTATTCCCCTATTCTTAATTCCTCCTAATACAGCAACGTGCCGTGAGGAAAGAATAGCCTTCTAAACAAATGGTGCTGGGACAACTGGGTAATCCTCATGTAAAAGAATGAAGTTGGACACCCCCCGCCACCTCATACTGTGTACAAAAATTAACTCAAGATGGATCAGGGACAAATTTAAGAGCTAATACAGTAATGCTATCCTTTCCCTATTTCCCATGCTCAAGTCATATTTTTCTCTGGCTTTCCCATCCCACAGACCTGTACTTCCGGCGGCAGCAACTGTTATAGTGGGGAGCTCTGTGTAGAGCACTCTGAGTGATAAATCGAGTCTGGGCCAGCAGAGGAGCCTGGTATGGGGATAGGGGAAAAGAATCAGAGCCATGAGAGCTAGAGAGAAGCCAAAGCCCTTCAAGCCTGGGGTGTGCAGCAGGGTCTTGTCTGGGACACACCTTTCCCGCTCTGATTACCTCAGCTTTGTTCTCCTCCCTCAGTTCATTCTGCTGTCTTGGATTCTGCTCCATTCCCTTTCCTGGCTGCTTCTTGCCATAAAAACGCTGCAAGCCTGAGGAGTAGGGGGGAGGGAATTAAAAGCAAAGCGCTAAGACTGGTCTGCAGAGGTTTCAAGGGTTTACACTCTATCCCATGCACTCTTTTAAACTTACTGGACAGATGTTTCTTCCCTGCACGATGGGCAGTCAGCATGGCCAGGGTGTCCAATACAGGCCGGTGAGGGCAGATGGCACAAGCAAAGCTGAGGAGGGGTAAAGAAGACAGTTGGTACAGGGGTAGGAGTGGGAGGTCTGCTGTAGGTTCCATCCTGTCCTAGTAGTCCTTTCCAAAGCCCTACTCCCAGTTCTAACCTCCACCGCCCACATCCCTGTCTCTTCCAGTCTCTCACTCTCTGCCAAAGAATTTTAGATACTCCAGAACTCCCCCATAATAACAAAAGCTTATTGAGCCTCCAACCGCAGAACTCTCAGGCTTGAATCCTTCCTCGCCCTCACCGTCCATCCCGTAGCATCAGCGCCTCATCCTCTGGGATATAACTGGCCAGCAAGTCCCCGACTCTTCGTTTCTGGAGGGAGTAAGGGAACAAATCCGAACGGAATAAGCGGGACAGGAGGCAGAGATGGAAGGGAAAAATGATAGAGACGAGGCATCAAAGGGAATAAGGTCCATTGGAAACAAGCGATCATAGGGCGAAGAAGAGGTCTAGGAGCCTGACTCCCTCTCGCCCCTCATCCCTCCGAGCTGTTTCCAGAGCAACGAAACAAAGCTCTTTCAGAGTTTTCAGAGGGTGGCTGAAGCTGCTCCAGACCCTCTACTTTCGCGCTTACTTTGAGTACATTGAGTTGACTCCAATCGTCTCCTTCTCTCTTGAAAGACATCGCGACTGTCAGCCTCAGAAGCAACAAATTCGCGGTACCAAATTTTTCACTCCCTTCAGGCCACCGTAGCGGTAGAGGGGTGTCTCCTCGCCCTCTGCCTGTCTTTTCCGGTTGGCCTCGTTACTTCCGGGGTGTGCTTCCCCGCATGCATTGCGCGATTCTGAAAACACTGTTCTTGCGCAAAGGGGACTGCTTTTCCTATGGTGCCCTGCGACCCCGCCGGCGCGAAGCCTCTTGGGAAATGAAGTCTTTTCTCAAAGAACTTGTCGCCCGGCTGGAAGCAGGCCCTTGAATCTCGGCAGATTCGAAGCATTTGAAGAGACAAGAACCTATATGTGGAGCTGATGCTTGAACCCGAATTTAAGACCGATCTGATGCGGAGTAGGTCCTTAAGGATCGATGAGTGGATAGTGGACTACAAACTCTCCAACCACCCGCTCTTCATCTGCGACGTCAGCTCACCTAGGGTGGGCCCGGCTCGTTCCAGACCCTAGGGGATCAACCCCGGGACGGGGCGGAGCTGGGGCGAAGGGGGGTCGGGAGCCCGGGCTGCCCGGCTGTGGAGCAAACTGAGGAAAGGGTGTTGAGGAAGGTACCTAGAGTTCCAAGGTCAAAGGTCAGTGTAGCGAGGAGTTGTGGGGTTCCAAAGGGAGACTTTGGTAGAGACTGAATACCCAGGGGACCAGATTTGTGGAAAAGGGACTTGGAGGGAGAAAAAGCGAGGGCAGATAATATCTGTCTAGAATATCCTAGGTCCCTAGGGGAGGGAGGGGAGGAGTGACGGGGGCGGGTGGAGGTTCGGGGAGTGAAGAGGAGCTGAGGTCGGGGCGGGGGGAAGGGAAGATTTAGGAGAGAAGGGGAAGGATCTCCCTGGATATCCATTCCCAGACGCCGGCCCGTCACTGTCCATCACTTAGCCGGTCCTCCCTCAGTCGCAACCGGAGCTGTCAGCAGGGTGAGGAGATGGCTTCTCCCTCTAGACAGCCCCCCCTCGGGGGATCAGGACTGCTTCAAGGGAGCCGGGCTCGTTCTTATGGAAGCCTGGTGCAGTCCGTCTGCTCCCCAGTGAGGGAAAGACGCCTGGAGCATAAACTGGAACCTGGAGACACTCTGGCTGGACTAGCACTCAAATACGGGGTGACGGTGAGTCTTCCAAGACTAGGGTGCTGACAACCAGTTAGGAGAGAATGTCCTGAATGCAGTGACCCCTCTAAGTAACTTTTCCAGGATTTTTCCTAATTGGGGCTGTGTCTGTTCTGGCTTTAATCTGTTTGTTTGTTTTCCCTTGTCAGTGTTGCTCTCTCTGGTTGGGGCAAATCCTGCCCCACTACCTTAAAGGAGAGGAGCAGCTACTACTTTATTGAAGCCTACTCTATGCCAGATAATATACTAGCTGCTTTACATGTATCATCCCATTTGATCCTCACATCCCCTCTCAAGTATACAATTATTGTTCCCTTCTTGCAGATAAAGAAACAGAAACATGGATTAATCTGTTAACCAGTTTTACCAAAATGAAATAGCTAATGAGTGTCTGAGTTGGAATTCAAACATCTGTCAGACTCTAAAGACTGTACTACTATTAACTACATGGAAACTTTATAATTGATAATGATAAAACATTTACAGCAAATAATGGAGAGCTGGTTTTTAGTTCTAAGTTCCTGGTGTGCCTATCTCTTCTTGTCCTTTCCTTTCTCAGTGCTTTGCCTTCTTGCCAGTAAGGTGGCTTTTCTTGGTAAGGAACAGGTTCTCTTTACAGCAAGTATGTGTAGGGTGTATTTGATAGGTGTAACAATATATTGCGTTAAAGTTGGCGAGTGTTTTTCCATATCCTGTTCATTCAATTTCACACAAACAAATGTTGAATTTAGCCAACATTTGCATGCTTGCTCTGTTTAAAGCAGTATGGTAACCATCTTGGACATAGAAACAAATAAAATGTGTGGCTGCTGCCTTCATGTAATTTACAGTCTGGTGAGAAATTTCCTGGGACAAAAATAATGATAGTAGGTGGCAGAATGTGTTGAATTTGTAGTGATATTAACAAAGGATGGGAAGTTAGAAATGGAGATTAATTTTTACTTGGAAGGGACAGAGGTGAACATCAGTGCAGGTTCTGAGGCAGCCGTCACTGTGGTCCTTGGAAGACTTAGAAACTTCTTCTGTGCTTCTCTCTACGATTTGTGGAATACTGTTATTTGCATAGGTTTTTGTCTTCTCAACAGCCTATACTCTCCTTAAAGGAACCGTGGTGACGCAATGGTTAAGTGCTGAGCTGCTAACCAAATGTCTTCGGTTAGAACATACCTGTGGCTCCCCGGGGAAAAAAGACCTGGCGATCGGCTCCCATAAAGATTACAGCCTAGGAAACCATATGGGGCAGTTCCACTCTGTCCTATAGGGTCTCGATGAGTTGGAATCAGCTTGATGGCACACAACAACAACATCCTTTCTTTAAGGATAGAAACTATTTCCTGTCAATAATTATATTCTTAAAGTCTGGTATAGTCCCCACCACATAGCAACTTAATAGATGTTTTTCGAATGAATGAGTATGGCTAAGATTTCCACACGTAGAGACTGGAAGTATAGGAAAGAGTACATTTCAAGTACAGGGAATGGCCTAAGCAAAAGAAGTGGGTGTGAAAGTACAGGGCAGCCCCTGGGGCTCAGCAGGGTCTCAGAAGCTTTGCAAACAAGGAAACTGGGCTACCAGTGAATCAACAAGTACTTTCTGAGGCTTTTTTTTTTTTTTTTTTTGCTCTGTACAGACAAGCTCTGTCGTCTAGTGAAGAAGAGTCCTAGGTTCTAATCCCATGCTGCTGCTTACTGAGTAACTTTAAGTCACTTCCCCTCTCTGGAACCTCAGTTTCCTCACCATTTGTAAAATGAGGAAAATGTATTAAATAATGATAATTATCAGAGTTATTATCTACTTATCATTTAAGGAACACTTGCTATGTGGAAAGCTTTGTATATGTGTTACCTCATATTATCGTCATAAGACTCAATGAGGTAGGTGTACCTATTCTCATTTAAAGATGAAGAAATTGAGACCTAGGGAGATAACTTTACATAGATTATACAACTAGTAAAATTGATAGAGCTAGGATTCAGACCAGGTTTTCTCATTCTAAAACCTTCACTTTTAATTGCTAACTGGTGGCACAGTGGTTAACAGCTCAGCTGCTAACCAAAAGGTCGATGGTTCAGCCACTCCCCTTTAAGAGAAAGATCAGGCAGTCTGTTTCCGTACAGATTACAGCCTTGGAAGCACTATGGGGGAGTTCTACTCTGTCGTATAGGGTCACTATGAGTTGGAATCGACTCGACAGCAATGGGTTTGGTTTTTTTAGTTCTATTATACTATCTAGATTCGAAGGGCCTTTCTAGCTGTAAAGACTGTGGCTCCATGGTCCTTTGACCTTGGTCACATTGCTTTTAAAAGTAGGATTATGTCTCCTCATATGGTGCTTCCAGGAATAATAAAAGAAACAGAAACTTCATATATTAACTCATAACATCTTGAAGCTGGAAGGGACCTAGGATATTATCCCAGCAAAATAAAATCAATAGCATAGAAGCACTTGGCAAAGCAAAAGTATAAAAGTAACAAGCCAATGTTAACTTTTTTTATTGTTCAGATTAATCTGATTTCATTTTTAAACATATTATAACAGTCTAAGAATTTAGTAGTCAAGTTGAGACCTAGGGACCTAGGTCTTGCCACAGAGTAGAAACATCTTTGATATTTGACCAATGTGGCTTTCCAAGCTGATGCCAATACAGGATGAATTTTTAGTAAAACTGGCAACCTGGCTCTCGTATAGTAAAATACTGACGCCCTATGTTTATGGTTCCTGTATTTTATTATTTATTCATAATGCATTAATGACCCCCATTAACATGAAACATTGTGGGTTGCTGAATAGTGCCTTGGGGATACAAGACAGCAAGTTGCCGTCTCTTTCCTTAAAGGACTCACAGGGTAGTAGGAAAGACAAACATGCAAAGAAGAGAATAACAGTGTAATAGAGTAGGTGTTATTTGGGCAATATCTACAGATGCTTTGGCAGCCCGGTGGGGGAAAGATGTGGCAGTCTGCTTCCGTAAAGGTTACAGCCTTGGAAGCCCTATGGGGCAGTTCTACTCTGTCCTATAGGATCGCTGTGAGTTGGAATCAACTCGAAGGCAGTGGGTTTTTGGGAGCCCTGATAAGGTAACACAAAGGGAGGGATGTAGATGAGTGCAAGCTTTCCAAGCCCAGAAAGAGCTAGTGGGGAGGCATTTCAGGCAGAAGGAATAGCATGGATAAAGACACAGAAGTGTGAAAGAGCATGGAACATTCAAAGAAAACAAAAAAGTTTGGAAGGGCAAAATGTATAGGTGGCAGAAGGGGAGAGATGAAGCTAGACATTTCCTATTGGGGGCTAAATTGAGAAAGCCCTTGAATGCTAATTTGGATTTTATCTTTTGATTGGGGAGGGGGAGAGCTATAGGAGTTTATAAACTGGGCAGATTTATTTATCTTTTTAAGAAAGATAGATGTCAACCGGGTAGAGGATAGGTAGAAATGGAGGGAGAAAAACCAGTTAAAAAACTGTTCAATAACCCAGATAAGAAATACTAAGGGTCTGTTCTAAAGCAATGGCAGGAGATATAAAGATAAGACCAGATGTGAGACAGATTTTTGAAGCACTTTTGTTGACCAGATGGATATGGATAGTGCAAGGAAAGTATGAGTTAAGGATGACATTGATATTTCTATCTTGGGAGGCCAGATAGATACATGGTGATGCCAGTGACTATGTTCATTATTTGGTAAATAGGCACTAGATAAATATTTGATCGATGAGATTTACTAATATTATACTGAGAAAAGCATTCCCCGAAGGAATAGAAAGGCTCAGGATTCTAGTTCTAGCTCTGTCATTAGCTTGCTAAGTAATCTTAGGCCGGTGACTTCACCTCTGAGCCTCAGTTCCTTCGCCTTTAATAACAGCAGTTCTCAAGTGAGGTCTGGGGACCCCTAGGGGTCCTTGAGACTTTTTTCAGGGGCCCACAAGGTCAAAATGATTTTCATACTAATAATAATAAGTCAGTATTTGGCCTTTTCATTCTCATTCTCTCATGACTGTATAGTAGAGTTTTCCACGGACTGCATGACGGGCGATACTGCACCAGATTGAAAGTAGGTGCAGATCGGCAAGTCCAATTGTCTCCTACTAAGTCGGACATTAAGGTGATTGGCAAAATGTAAAACAGTACCTCTCTTCTCACTGTATTTTTTTGTTTTGTTTTGGAAAATGTTGGGGTTTTTTGTTTTAATATTTTTGTTAACATGTAATGGGTTTGTTATTTTTAAATCAATGCTTTTAAAAAATTTTCTCAGTTTTAATTTATAATACATTCAATATTGACAGCTTTTACCCACATAAACAAAAGCTCTTTGAGATCCTCAATAATTTTTTAAAATGTAAAGGGGTCCTGAGATCAAAAAGTATGAAAACTGCTGGTCTATAAAATGATGTCAGCTGTTTGTACTTTGGCATGGTTGTTACAGGGTCAGGTAAGACTGTACAATCACTTTTTAAAATGCATGAAATGCTATAGAAATGTAGGGTTAATTGTTATTGCTGTTATTAATTTTGGTGACTTTTCTTTTAAGATGGAGCAGATTAAGCGTGCAAACCGCCTTTATACTAATGACTCCATCTTCCTGAAGAAAACCCTCTACATCCCCATCCTGACAGAGCCCAGAGACCTGTTCAATGGTTTGGATTCTGAAGAAGAGAAAGACGAAGAGGAAGAGGTACAGCCACGTAAGGATGAAGTTAGGCCACGCTCAGCTGAGAGGAAAAAGCAAGAGACAGGTTCGAGACGTGCCAATGGTGAAATCCTCCCCACACCTGGCCAGGAACCCCCCATGCCCATCCACGACCTCACGGCCTCTGACTTCCTTAAGAAGCTTGATTCACAGATTAGTCTGTCAAAGAAGGCTGCTGCCCAGAAGCTGAAAAAAGGGGAAAGCGGGTGAGTCTTGAATGGTTCCTTATAAGCCCCTCCATGAATCTCTCCATCCTTCCAGCCTTACCTAAACCTCACACACAAGCAAGCAAAGTACCAGCAGAAGCAAGGGGATACCTTTTCTCCAGGTAGCCCCAAGACAATGTGCAGAGCCAGTGGCTGCTGGAATGGGTAGAGGCGGTGGGAAACTGAATTCTATATTCTCGCTGGAGTACAACTTACTGCTCTGATGATCCATGAAGGAGCACTAGGGTTAGGATTTATTCAGAGGGTGTTAAGAAGCCATCTTAGAGCAACCAGCTTATGTATTGGAGGAGAAGGTTAGCTTCCCATGTGCCTCTCCATTTGAGCCAACATCAGGTTCTTCCCTTGATTTGTCACTCTTTCCCCTTCTCCTCACCTGCAGGGTGCCTGGGGAGGATGCAGGTCCCCACCTGAGCTCCCCTCGGATGCAGCAACGAGCGGTCCTAGGTCCTGTGCCGCTGACACGGACCTCAAGGACCCAGACACTACGGGACCAGGAAGATGAAATCTTCAAACTCTGATGTCCCCAGAACTGACTGAGAGAAGCAAGATGTTGAAGGAACAACTTGAGGGGGAGAGGAGCCTGAGGTGAGGCTCAAGAACACAGCTTCCCAGCCTACCTCCCTCCACTCCTGCCATCTTCCATGTCCACCCAAGGGTTTCCTCGGCCTGAGGAAGTTTTATTACAACAGTAGGGGATGGGAAATAGACCTCTTCTCAGTTTTTTGGCTGAATCTAGAGTTGCCCTTCAGATGTAAAAGGCTCTTTTTACATCCCTGCTGCCTTTACTGTCCCTTCACCATTCCTTGGCCTTAGAGCAGGGAAGCAGGGAATCTCCCAGCCCCCGACTTCCTCCCTTTCCCCAGCTATGTATCTAATTTATTTGGTGCTATATTGAAGTAATATTTATTTGCTTTATTTCCTTCCTACTATTAGTCAAAAAATGGGATTTCTATAGCCGCTGGATGGAAAGGAGAACCCAGGAACAGTGAGCTAGTGTCTGCTGGTTCCCCATCTCCTTAGCCAAGTGGAGTGGGGCAGTCAGTGATCTAGTCCTGCTGCAGGGAATGAGAAACTGTGCTGGCCCTTTCTCTCAGTCAGAAAGTTAAGGATTTGGGCTCAGCTTTGACTAACTAGTCCCCCATAACTCCTAACTCTTGCTCTGAGGAAAAGCAGCACTATAAGATTCTGAACTTTCCATCCCACCAGTTCACCCCTGTGACCTGCATCTCTACGCAGCCTGTGGTGGGGCTAAGGGGATGGAAGAAGGATTGTGTTAGGGTTTGAAGAGGAGGATAGACCCTTCTGTTGTGGGGATCCCTTTGTTACACCCCGTCACCCCCCAAAAAGCCTATCTGTCTATGCCTTGCTCCTCACTGTATATTTATTTGCAATTTGTAGCACTGATCTGCGGTACCGTTTTTTTTGTTTTAGTTTCTTAAACGGAAGAAGTAGGTAAGGCAGCCTCATTGATACTAGAAATAAGCCTCAGTCTCCTGTATGGAAATGGTGAGAGGTGAGATAAGTGGTGTTTATTTCCCACCTTTCTTCTGTGATGATCACAAGGTGTGAGAAGCTGGAGAGATTAAACATTGAGTCCTGTGCATGTTTTAGTAGTTTTATTTCCCGGATGAGAATCTCCCCTGCCCTAGCCCCTGCTTCCTGCACTCTGGAATAGAACCTCTGGTGTCTGTCCAGGCTCTGCCTAGAACTGGAGGTTCTGGGATGTCTCCAAGGGCCCCCGACCCCCTTCTGTCTTTAGTGTCCCAGAGGGTTGATGCACTATGCCCCCTCCCCCTAGTTCATAGAGGAGGGGGATTTCCTGTTTGAAACATCCCTTATGGAGGAAATAGAGATCCAAGTTTCACTTCGTCTTTTTCAGGCAGCTTTGTTTCCTGCCCTGGGGCTGAAATGGGAGAGAGTCCTCAGCCCTCAGCATTGCTCCATCTCCATCAGCTTTTTGGGTGTGGGGTGGATTCAGAGCCAGAAGCACTCCTGGGAAGGACTGAAGCCGGAGGAGGAGTGAAAAGCGTTAGTGCAGATGAGCAGGGCTGGAAAGCCCATTATCTGTTGTTTTCTCAGTCAGCCATTTTCCCAAGGTGGAACATGCTGGGCTCAGGACTCTCAGAGCTTCCCCTCGTCCAGCAGCTTCCTGAGCCCATCACAGATCTTGCCAAGGTGCTGAGTGAAGTCAGGCCCATAGAGGGCCGTGAGCAGACTCGGGTCAGAGAAGTGATCAAACACATGGCGGATGCGGCCATGTGACTTGGGCGTAAGGTGGTGCTCCACCAGCTCCAGCAGCATATCTCGGCACTCGGTCAGCAGGTGGGCCAGCACGGCAGCCTCAAAGGTGAAGTCCACCTCGCCGAAGCTAAGTGCTGTCATGGCGCCCTGCCGCAGCTTCTGGCGAAAACGGGCAGCCAGGTCCAGTTCGCTGGGGCCAAAGCAGCCGCTGCGGTGTAGCACAGCCACCTTGACAGCTACCTTGATCAGGTCCTTTATAACCCGCTGGGCCTGGGGCCGGCTGTGCGTGTACTCTTTGGACACACGGTAGAGCTCATCTAGCACCTCACTGCTTGTCTCGTCGATGAAGAGATGGGCCACAGACCTACCTGCCATCTTACTGAGTAGCTTCTTCTCTGCTTGCAGTGCCAGACTCTTTGAACTGAAAGGCTCCATGGTTCCTGGGAAATAGGATGTGTGGTCAGTTACGAGAAGAAAGGCCACAGTCTTCCTTAGAAAGACAGAAATGGCATTTCCCCTTTCTGTCTCTTTTGGTTTCTTTCTCATCATCATCTTTGTCATCTTCATTCCCCTGAGCCCCCTCATTCCTCTGTGACTTGCTCCTACTTGTCTCTTTTAATGCGGTTGTTTTTAGGTGCCATCGAGTCGGTTCTGACTTATAGCAACCCTATATGACAAAGTAGAACTGCCCCATAGGGTTTCCAAGGAGCAGCTGGTAGATTTGAACTGCCAACCTTTTTGTTAGCAGTTGAGCTCTTAACCACTGCACCACCAGGGCTCCTTTAATGTTGTAGGAAACCTCAATCTCCAAAACAGTGGGAGCAGTGATATCTTTGACTGGAGAAACGTGGCAAGCTCACCACAAGTTACATCTTAAGGGGAAGTAGGCTGTTGCAGCTACACTGGAGAAAAAAGGGCTTACCTGGCAGATAATTCTCACAGCTACCATTTCTGAACACTGATTACGCACCATACGTGTATGAGGTGTAGCCATTATTCTCCTTGCTTTACAGCTGAGCAAACTGAGGCTTATGTTAAATAACTTACCTGAGGTCAAACTTAACTGTTTTTCTGACTCCAAAGGCCAAAGGCTGATGTCAGCCATTGTTCTGTACTGCCTTTAGAGAAGTGAGAAATGAGGTCCCAGGAATTCTAGTAAGAACTAATATTAATAAAAACTAATATTTATTGAGAGCCTATAGGCCCCTGGGTGGTGCAAGCAGTTTGTACTAGGCTACTAACTAAAAGGTTGGCAGTTTGAACCCACCCAGCAGCGCCACAGAAGAAAGGCCTGGTGATATGGTTCCATAAAGCTACAGCCAAGAAAACCCTATGGAGCAGTTCTATTCTCTAACACCTGTGGTTGCCATGAATCAGAATCAACTCAACAGCCACAGGTTTGGTTTTTGGTTTTACTTTGTGCCCAGTTCTTTATGAATTATCTCAATCTTCCCGACTGTCTGAGAAAACTGAAACTACAAGATATTAAGCAACGTGGCCAAAGTCACTAGTAAATGATAAACACGAGCATCCAACCAAATAATCCAAAGGAGCCTCCTTCCCAGGAACTCCCAGTGAGGTTGATGCACATTGAGGAGCCCTGAGAAACAAACACCTCAGGGGGTCAGGCAGTACTAGAGGTCTAAGGTCTTCCGCTGGGGTAGAAGTGGAGACCCTCCTGTTGACCCATCAGCTGCATGTGTCCAGGGTTCTCTCCCCATGGTCTTCAGCTGTGGTTCTTCTGGTTGTTTTGCTTCTTACTTCCCCCTCGCCTGCTCTGCAGGATGTGGCTCTGACCGCAGTGAGGAGCAGCCTCGCCCTCTCCCCCAAACCAACATGGGAGTCTGAAGACGTAGAGGAGATGGGTAACTGTGGGGGTTTCTTCCCCAAATGAGTAAGCCCATTGGGTACCTGGAACCTTATTTTGCGCCCGGCTTGGCCTGGGACTTTCTGGGCCATGCTCCACAGCCGGAAGAGGAGGTTGCTCCATGTGAGCCTTCCTTCCTCCTTGGCCTTCCTGTTACCCAGCTCTCTTTTCCCCCTGTTGCCATCTTACGCTTGGTCTGCTGTCCTCTCCCTCTCTCCCTGTTTTAGCCTCCCTTTTTATTCTGTCTGGGTCCTGCCGTGTGGTCCTCTAGCCATGCTCTCCTTCTGGCTCTTACCTACCTACCTCCATGTCTTCTGAGATCTTCAGTACTTTGTCGCATACCCATGTCCACCCCATCCCTCAGCCTTTATTGTGTCCACTCCATCCCATACCATGTCTTTCTTTCTAAGGGTGCCTTGCCCAGAGAAAACTGAGTTGGACATCTCCACTGGGGACCCAAGTATTCTTTCCATCAAGTGAGAGTCTACAGTATGGAACGCTAAGGCTGAACGAGCTTGGGACTCTCCTGCCACCAACCCCCTAAAGCCTACCCTTCTGTTGTTGCCAGTCCCTCACCTGCCCGCGGCTGGTACCAGTCTTGCCTTGGATGTTCCCGGAGAGCTGACAGAATGGAGAAGCTCCTAAGTGAGAGGCCCTTTGGCCTGGCCCCACCCCTCAAGCCCCGCCTGCCTACTCTCTGCTCAGCCTCCGATTGGTCAATCAGTACTACTATCACCAAGAAGGCCAACAACCCAGAGCATCCTAGAAATAAGACAAAGGCCAAAAGGAATAGCATTCTGGGAAACAGTCTTGATTCCTGGGGAAGGGGGAAGAGGATTTACTTATACCCTGCTCTCCAGTTTTTTGTGCTTTCTTTCCTTCCTGCCTAGTTCCTTTATACCTTGTTCTCCCTTATAGTCTGTGATGCTGGGGAAGAAGTGAAGCCCAAATTTCTGGGACGAGAGTCAGTAGGGAAATTTCTCAAGATTGAACTGAACATAGTCTGGAGACTCCAGGGGCAAGCCAGGGACCAGGAGGTCTGAGCATGTTCCTGGAGTCTCCAGGGAAAGGTGGTACTATGGGGCAACATTACTACAAGCATATGCTTCCAGTGCCTGGCTGGGTAAAGGTGGCACAGACTGTCTAGACCCTTTATTCTGGAGGAAGGGAGGTGCTGGGGCCAGGGCAGCTGGACAATATGTGACCAGCAGGTGTCAGCACAGCACAGAAACACCATACCCAACCAGCCTACTGAGCTTTGTAGCTGCTCATGGGAAGCAAAAAGGGTAAGTCACAGTTTCTGAATGAGGAAAAATTTTTACCATCAAGAATCTTACAGCCTAGTCAGGGAGATTAACTAAAGTATGGAGAACCATAATACAAGGCAAACAGTGCCATTAGCTTAAAAACAAAACAGTTCTTAGGTGCCATCAAGTCAATTTGAGGTTTAAAGAATTATGAGAGTAAAGGATTACTGTCGTTGATTGCTTCTGATAGGACATTCTCCAAGAAGCCTTTCTGAAGAGGCAGACTTGGAAGGATGGAGTCAGCTATTTAGGAGTTAGGAATGGGGAAGAGGTGCTTCCCAGATGATGGAGACAGCATAAGCAAACACTGGGAATACAGTACAGGGCACACTCAGGAAATGGTCATTTATTCTGTATGGCTGGAGCATAGATTGTTTGAGAGGGAAGGGAAGAAGAAAAAGCCCAAATCCTGGCACGCTTTAAAGGACCTTGTTGCTGAAATGTTCACACTTTCCCTGTAGGCAGTGGGAAGCCATTAAAACCTTTTGATCAGGGGAGTGAAATCATTAGGTCAATGTATGGAATGTGTTAAATGCTTCAACTGATTTTTAGCTGTGGAAGTGATCAATGGTATAGCCTGCTTAAACACAGGATGAGAACTGACTGACTAGAGACCTTGGGATTTGGTGATTTTACAAGAGAGAGGTTCTAGAAGAAAGGGAAGAATTGGAGAGTAGGCTAGTTGTGAAGAGTTGTGGAATAAATTGAAGTTCAGAAGTGGAGTCGGTCAGAATACCACTGTCCTCAAAACTATTGATTGTCCTCTTGGAGACAGTGGTTGGGTTCAACGGCTCCTTTATTTTCATTACCCAGGGTCCAAAGCTGAGGGTCTGTGATACAACTTGGGTTGGGAAATGTTAACAGCTCTCTTAAGGAGTATGGTGAGAAAGGCATGAAGAGAAATGGAAAGGCTAGTTTGTGACTGAGCACTTCTGTAGCCTGAGAGGAAGGAGCCTGTGGAGAAGGAGGCTTAGAAGATGCAAAGGAGAGGAAATGATTATAGAGGGAGGTGTGGGGGCAGATGGAAAAGAATGAGACTGTGTTCAGGGAGGGAGGGAGTGCAGGACAGGAAACTAGCCTCTGTGGAAGGCACTCTCCTAGATGTTGTGTAAATATCTCATTTAATCCTTACAACACCTTTATGAATTAAATATCATGATACCCTTTTTGCTGATGAAGAAACCGAGGCTTAAAGAAGTTAAATAACCTGTCCCCAAGTCACAGAGCTAATAAATGGCAGTCAGGACCTTGTGTGATTCCTGAGCCTAGGCTTTTTTGATAATTACCTTACAGGTTTATGAGGTAATGACTTTAACCTCATCCTGAATGTGGCAGCATTCTACCTCTGTATGCTCTGTCGATTCACTTATCATAGGCTCTACAGGCAGTAGTACTAGGTAGCACTATCAAAAATCACAGGAAAAATAAAAGTCCTTTTCAAGAAATGTACAGTTTAGTTGGGGGGGGGACCAAACCCATTGCCATCAAGCTGATTTTGGCTCATGGTGACCCTATAGGACAGGGTAGAACTGCCTCATAGGGTTTTCAGGGAGCGGCCATGGATTCCAACTGCTGACCTTTTGGTTAGTAGCCAAAGGCTTAACTATTGTGTCACCAGGGCTCTGTGCCACCAGGGCTCCAGCTGAAAAATAAACCCGTTGCCGTTGAGTCAATTCCGACTCATAGCAACTCTATAGGACAGAGTAGAACTGCCCCATAGGGTTTCCAAGGAGCAGCTGGTGGATTTGAACTGCCAACCTTTTGGTTGACAGCTGAGCTTTTAATGACTGCGCCACCAGGGCTCCCGTTGGAAAATGGGGGGGGGGTGGGTGAAAATACAAGAAGATGCAAATACAGTAATAACTTCTGAACCCAGAATTCTGCCACCAACAACCTTACCTGTTTACCTCTCTAGCTTTACCTCTTGTCTCTCCCTTCTTGCACTCCGTTCTGGCCATGCTGGAATTCTTTTAGTTCCTCCACTATTCACTATGGTCAGTTTCTCTCTCTCCTTTCCCCTCCTCCTCTGCTCCAGACCTTCTTGCCCCTCAGCCTGGAAGTCTCCTCTCCTGCATACCTCTTTCTGCCTTGCCCAGTAACTCCTACTCATCCTCAGTCTCAGTTGGAAAGTGACTCCCCCTGTGGAACTGCATGCCTCCCCTATTGTAATAATAATCACTTTTCTGTGTAATTGGTGATTTTATTAACTTTTTTCTGTACTAGATTGTAAGCTCCATGAGGGCAGGGATTATGTTTTAGTGTCTGGCACATAACTGTGCTTAATAAATATTTGCTGAAAGAAAAAAAATGGAAAACACATCCAAGAACCAGGAGATAAGAGGAAATGGTAGCACTATAACACATCATAACATTCATTTACTTCACTCATGGGGAAGCCTTTTATTTTTTCTTAATCTATACCCATCTCTACCAATCTCCAAATCCACAGCAGATAATTAGCATATTAAAAGAGGAAAGAGAAGCTTTTAGAAGCAAGAACACTGATAGCAATGAGAATTATTGTAAGGGAAGACGAGGAAAACAAAAAAAAGCTGCCAGTTGAAAATTATAGCATTTTTGCCCACGTAAAGGAAGAGCAAACAGTATTAACTACATATATTCTAGGCTTTGAGGCCCTCACTGTTTTCCCGGACAATTGAGTTCACAGTGCTGCCTCTTAGTAAGCAAAAGTGTAAATGATGGTATCTCGCATGCGTGAAACACTTTAGAATTTTCAAAACATTTTCACCTGCACTACAGGTAGTCCCCAACTTACAACGGGGTTCCACTCCAGTCAGTTCTGAAGTAAGTCAGATACCTCATTTTTTTAGTTTACGTTATTATTGCTTTTTATTATCAGTATCTTTATAAATCAAAAAATTGAACGCCTGTGAGTGAACATCTGAGAATAACATCAGCAAATCACACACTGCAACACTGTATGTAGTACATATTACTAACAATAAGATGTACAAAAAAAAAAGACTATCGTAAGTGTGGTTTGTTGTAACTCGAATATATCGTAAGTTGGGGACTACCTGTATCTTATTTGATCCTGTCAGGTAGGCAGGAAGGTAATATGTCCACTGGCAGTTGAGAGATTCAGCCTTAGAGATAAGTGATTTATCCAAAGCCGTCCTCCAGAGGTGAATCGAAGTCTTAATGACTCCAGTTGGGGCCCTTTCCACTGTATAATCCACAGGAAATTAATAATACCTTTTTGAATAATCTCTATTTGAAAAAGTTAAAATGAAAATGTTTTGCACTTAATTGGGCAAACTTTAGTTACCTGAAAAAAAAAATTATTCAGAATGGAATATTCCTATGGGTTCTGATTAATTGACATTTTATCATGGTTAGATCAGTATTCTCATAATAATTCAGGAAGAGAAAGTTCAGTGTGATTTGAAGCAGTCAAGCAAGACTTCAGTCTGACATAACTGTTGGTGTTGATTATGTTGACCAATGAGAATGTACAGGGCAAGAAGAGGTGGCTAAGGATATGACCCTAGGGAATACCAACATATAAGGAGATGTCAGAGAAGGCTGAGAGAGGCCATATTGATAGATATGGAGCCATTCATTCACTTCAATAATATTTATTAACCCCTTAGCCTCTACCAAGAGAAAGAAGGACCCCAGGAACCAAAAGAACATTTCATGGAGGAAGGGGTCGATAGGGTCAAAGGTTGCAAAGGGGGCAAAGGATTAAGAGTTTAGAGATGCTTAGTGAATGTGACAAGGACGTCATCAGTGGCCTTGATGAAAGCAATCTCCGTGGATTGACAGGCAAAAACTATACTGCAACTGGTTGGGGGCAAGAAATGGATATAGCAATATAATTGACTATCTAGAAGCTTAACTGGGAACCGAAGAGAGAAATTAAGTGATAGCTGAATACAGGCAAAGATCAAGGGAAAGTTTGGAATATTTTTCTTTTATTCATGGGCTTGTGTGATACTTGCTCGTGTGGATATGCTGAGGGGAAAATGTCAGTTAAAAAGGCTAAAAACAACGGAAAGAGAAAGGATTTGAAGAAGTGGAGTAAAGCCCCTAAGTAAGAGATTTATTCAACTAATATGTTAATAGTTAACACCTACTATGTGCCAGGCATTGTGCTAAATGCAAAGGATATAGTGGTGAACAAGACTGACGTGGCCAGGCCCTGTCTGCACAGTGGAAAGGTGAACCAGGGACAGGGATCTCATTGACTGGGATGAAGGAGATGTGAGGATGCAGCCAAGTGCATCTGTAGGGGGCAAAAATTTGGTGGAATTCTCACTTTACTACCTGTATTTTCTCTGAAGATGGATGTAGGTTCTACTGAGATGAGCAAGGAAGTTGTAAGGTAAGGAACTTGAGAGGAGGAAGTTTGAAAAAGCCACTGGTAGGAATTGGGAAAGGGTAATTTTCCAAGCTTGGCGATCCTGAATTTATAAAGGCTCCAATCAGCAGGACTATGATTTTCTCCAGAAGTCCTGGGGAGTAGGAACAGAGTCATTTTGATTTGTTCGTTGAAATAGTTCTCAGAGCATCCATTTCCTTTCATACCCAATGCCGCCATTCCTGTCTGATTGTCCCCCTCCCCTCATCCTTGGACCTCCCTGTCTTCTTGCTAAAATACCAATTTTGACAAGTTACACCCTTATTCAAGAATTTATGACATTCTTTTCCTATCACATTATTTTAACCTACTCACCCTGGCATTCCCAGGCCTTCCATAATTTGTCCCTCTTTTCACCTTTCTTCACTTCTAACTGGTGCCTTTCCTACATATCAGCCATACAGGACCTTTTGCCATCCATGCTTCAGGCTCCATACTCACCAAGTAAAAAGGCTTTGCTTAAGCTCCGTCCCTCTTTGGAAGATTTTCTCCTTTCCTTTGCACCAAGCCAATTCCCACCAAAATTCTCCAGTGCACCTTAAGAACCATAACCAGCAATTCAACATTTGTCCCATGATCGCCATGGAGGGGATTTATTATCTTTTCCTTACATTTGGGGATTTATGTTCAATGTAATTTTTTTGTTTTAGATTTGGAATTGCTTTCTAATTTAATATTTCAAAGTCTTATTTTAATTCAAATAGATGGTTTTTTTTTTTTAAGATTGGAACCACATCTCACAGTGCACTGGGCTTGAAGTAAGTGCTTAATATTTATCAGATGGATTGAATTGAGATTTGAGCTGGACCCTAAAATTTCAAATGAATTATGGCCTTACTCTCCATTCTCTAATATATTCAATAAGCACATACTGAGTACCTACTACATTCTTGGAAACTCTATGGGGCAGTTCTACTCTATCCTGTAGGGTCGCTATGAGTCGGAATCCACTGCACTGAGTTTTTAGACTACATTCTAGGCCTTGTGCTAGAAACTGGGGAGGCTTTTTTCAACCTCTGAGTGCTTCTATATTTTGAGATGTCTTTCTCCCCAAAACTTTCTTCAGTCTTTAAAATAGCCTCAACTGTCCACCGAATTGTCTTGTACCCAAGATCCCTCAATAGTTAATCTTGCGTAGGTATTATTCCATTGTCTGTTTATCTCACTGGGTCACCTGAACTTCCACCTATGTGTCTCTGTATCTCTCAGTGTTTGTGTGTGTGTCTTGCTTACTCACTGTGGGGGTTAGCCCAATTGGTGATGCTACCTATCCTGATCTCAGTCTAATTAAGAGTGGCCTTTTTTTAGAAGTGACAAACCCCTGCCCCTCCTTCTCCTCTGTCCAGAGACCAGGATATGGAGGGGGGAAGTGCCCACTCAGATCAAACTATCTAAGAATGCCAATGTCCTTTAGGCCACCCACTTTCCTGGGAATTTCACAAATGTCTTTTGTCCCAGCCCCACGCAGGGAAGAATCTTAGCGGGCACCACCAAGGTGGGAGCCAAGCAGTGCTGTCTGAGGTAGACTCATTCTTCCTCCACAGTGACATTCCCAGAATCAAAGGGTCTTTATGGAGGGTGCGGATGGAGAGGGAGCAGTTTCGCTGTTTGAAGGGTTGTCTGGAGCCCTCTGAGGAAAGCTGGGATATCAACAATCCTGTGTCTGGGTGTGGGGCAGAAAGGCTATGTGGGGTTGGGACAGCTGATCACTTTCTCTTTCTCTCTTGCTTTTAGGTCTCCATGTTGCTCCTCTTTCTGTGTGATTCCCTGAGTCAGTTTGTCTCAGTCTCCACATCTCTCTTGGCTTCAGCCCCTCTCACCTGTCCTTCTCCATCAAGCAACAGCCTGCCCGCCAGCCACCCTGACTTCCTGGCTCCTTAGCTCCTGGCCTGGTGGCCCAAGCTCATTCTGCTTTGAAGGGGGGAGGGAAGGATAGGAACTCCTGACCCCTTCCTTTCTCTTCCCAAGCCTCAAATCCGCAGCTGCATGCTAGACCTCCTTTTAGGGGCAGGATGAACCAGAGGAGGCACATGGGGAGAAATAAGGGGGTTGAGGTCAAAGAGTAGAAGCGAGAAACAAAGGATTGGGGGCAATTAGGGGAGGGGGGACACTCCCCAGGGAGCAGGATTGCCATAGCTATTGGGAGGTGAAAGGAGGGAGGGTCGCACCCAGCCTAGCCAGCTCCCTCCTCCCTTCCTCGGTTTCCTGTCTGTCTCTCCTCCCAGCTTCTTTTCCTTCCTCTCTCGTTGTGAGATTTTTTCCCCAGGGCCCCTTCTTGTTAATTCATGTGACCCTTCCTCTGTTAACCTGTCTGTGCTTCTGTATGTCTTTTCTTCTCTCCGGGTCTCAGCGACTGTCCTTAGGTCTCTCCATCTCTCGCCTGTCTCTGATCTCCAGCTCACCCTCCCAGCCTGGCCCTCTCAGTGGGCGGTGCTCATGACGCCCCGCCCCTAGCTGTACTATTGGCGGAAAGGTGTCGAGAAGGCGGGGTCTAGCCGACCTTCCAGGGCGGGATTAGTCGCAGCGATCGGGAGGCGGGTGGGAGGTGGGTCCGGCCGGGAGGCGGGCGGGGCGGCTAGGGCCCGGCCCAGAGCTCCGGGCGGTCGCATTGTTTTCCTCCGCGGAGCTGCGTCGGGAGTAGGGGCTGCGACTGGGACCCTGGGCTCGCCCGATCAGACAGCGTCGAGCCCAGATCCAAGCTCCATTCAAGTGGGACGCTCCTTACATCTTGCCAGAGCGCCCAAGCACGGACTGCGAACTCAGAGCGGCGCGGGGCCCCTGCCTGCCCGCTGCGATCTCGAGCCCGCTGACCCGGATCTCAGAGCAAGTACCCCAGGGCAGGGATGGGGCTGCAGGGAGGCGGGGAGGGACGGGGGCCGCTGCAGCCCGGGAGCAACCCTCCGAACTGCAAGAGGGACGGATAAGGGTATCCGCGCGTCGTGCGCCTGGCTGGCGGAGAGGGTTGGCGGAGTTGGGGTCCGTGAAGGGTGAAGGGAACCGTGGCCGAGCCCCAGCACGGCACTGTTGGGCACAGGGTCTGGGCGCCCCGTCGAGGTGGGCTTTCTCTGGATCGCGTCCCTGTCCCGGAGCGCGAAAGGGGATTGAGGCGCGCACAGTACAGAGGGTGGAAAACCTGGCCCATTCCCTCGCTGGCGGGGAAACTAAGGCTACGAGACCGGCCGAGAATCGGACCCTCTCGATGCCCCTGCTGGAATGGGAAGGGGGACGCCTCGTTCCAGATCCTGGTGTCTTGGCAACTCCGCTGTCCTTGTGCAAGCGGGAATCTGAGCAATCCCTGGGGAGTTGATTTTGGCACAGAGTCGGGGAATGGGGTCCCCAAGAAATATCGGTCCCAGCGCCCATATCCTCCCTTCATCCCCCTCGGCCCGGGGCTTTGTTAGACTGAGGTCTCCCAAGGAGGAGACCCGAGCTGGCGACCGCATCCCGAGCCCGCAGACCCCGCTCAGCGCTGGCCATGGGCCCGCCTTCGTCGGTTCCCAGCCTCTGGCCCTGTTTCTCTGGCCTCAGACACCCGCCTCCGCTCTCCCACCCCCGCTCCCATCCCCAGTCCGTCTGCGCCTGCAGGCCCCTTCAGCCCCTCCTCCCGCTAACGTGGCTCTGGGACCCGGTCCCGGCCCAGACTGCTAACCGCCCCTCCTCGGAGCCTTGGATCCAGTGAAGGGGAGACGCGTCGAGCCCCAGGCCCCTGGCCCACCTCATGCGAGGCTCTAGACACCTGGATTATCCTCGTTGGGGCTTAGGTGGGAGGGAGGGTAGGTGCCCAGTCTGGGGCTGAGAGCTGGGGGTGGGGGAAATGTGTTCGAAAAGGGAACACGTTGAGGCCCCTCAGTACCTCCCCGCCCGCCCCCCAGGAAGGTGGACTGGCGGGCGGGCGACCAGCCCGAGGGCTTCCTGCTATTGTCCCCAGCCCGGACTCCTCCATCCCTTCCCCAGCCCCTGGCATACTCTGGCTATGACCCCAGCCACTCCCAAGAGGTGGCTCTGGGGGACAGGAGGAGAGAGAAGGGCTGCTTCCTCTTCCCAGCTAGGGGAGAACCTAGGAGGGTGAGAAAGAGATGGCCAGGTCTCCCTCATTTGCTTCAAATCGGGAGTATGAAGGCAGCTGGGATTGGTCCTAGGGCAAATTAAGCCTTTCTCCAGACCAGGGGTGGGGTGAGGTCACCCAGATGCTGCTCCCCAAGAACAGCTTGTGATAAGCCCTGTTAAGGATGTATCCTAGTTGAGTCTGGGGGCCAAGGGAAAGGCCAACCCAGTATTCTGAGAGGCCGGACTAACCCAGCCTAAGTGGGGGGTGGGGAGGGAGACTGGATGGGAGGGAGGCAGGGCTGCTCTTCTAGGGAAGAAGGACTGGGCTGTGGGTGCTGCTATCAGACCGTTTTGCCTGGAAATGAAGAGCATGTAAATGAGATGCAAATCAGCCTCTATTGTCCCCAGCTAGGGCGCCTTAAGGAATCCTGGTGTCGCAGTGGTTAAGTGCTCAGCTGCTAACCGAAAGGTCTGCAGTTCAAACCCATCAGCCGCTCAGTGGGAGAAAATGTGGCAGTCTGCTTTCATAAAGATTTACAGCCTTGAAAACCCTACGGGGCAGTTCTACTCTGTCCTATAGGTCGAAATGAGTCGGGATTGACTCGAGGGCAACCGGTTGGATTTTCTTTTTTGCTAAGAAGGCTGCTGGATTCTGAAGGTTTTAACATGGGACTGGTCACTGTGCCCCATAAACTCTTCCAGTCACCACTTTCCCCAACGCTGGTTCGGTAACTCCAGGATTTTCTGGCTAGGGACCATCCCTGGTCCCTGCCTTCACACCCCCAGGCATGAATCGGCCCTACAAGACCAGCACCTTTGTAACCAAACTCAGTGTCAATGGCCCCAACTTCCAGGGAAGCATCTCCCCCACCCTAGCCTCAGCAGACTTTTCCTAAATTTTCACATTTACTTTCAAGGGAAGTGTAACTCTCTCTTTCCTCCTTCTGTCCCTTCTTCCATCAGGTCAGAGGTCTCCTATTCCCCTCAGACCCCCACAGGAGTTACCACCCCAGGTAAGGAAAGGGCAGGAGTTCCTAAGGGCGGGATGGAAGCAGACAGGGCAGCAGTTCCTAAGGGCAGGATGGAAGCAGACATGGCCAAGGAGCAGGAAGAGGGTCTGGCTGCCCTCTCCGTTTGCCAGAGAACAAAGTTGTTTCCAAGGTGAAGATACCAGTTGCCCAGGGCAACTTGGTGGCGGGGGGGTTGGAAGGGGGAGGCTAGGAGACGAGCTGGGTCCCTTTCTCTTGGGAGCATCAGCATCCGGAAACATGGTAGAGAGAAGCTCGGGGCCTCTCAACACCAGAGGGTCGTTAGCTGGTTGTCTGCTCTGCCCCTGGGGAGGGGGGTCATCATTAGGTGTTCCTACCCCTTCCCTCCTCCAGCTCTCTTGGGACCCACCTGACGTCAGCCTCCCCACTAGTGACGCTGGATTGGGGGTGGGGGGACACTTGAGTTCTAGCTCCAAGAGTGGAATTGTTGGGGAAATGGAAGGGGGCTCGGTGTGGAACCCCAGGGTCTCTCCTTTAGGAGACAGGGTGGGATGGGTAACAGGATTTGTGTAGGATAGCTGTTCACAGAAAGAAATGATTCTCACCCTTCCTGACCTGATTTCCGGAGACTGCTCAGCCCCCCACTTCAATTTCAGGGGAAGGCAGGAAACTGGTGGACACCCCACTGTCAGGGTCAGCTGGTCGTGGGAAGATGATGGGTAGGAAGGAAGGAGGCTTGTCTCACCATCCCTTCCACTGGATCCATCTTTTCCTGGACTTTAGGCTACAATTGCCTGCCTGTCATTGAATTATTTATATTTCAATTGCAGAGGCAGCCCGATGAGGGAAGGAAGGGAGAAAGGGGCATGTTCAGCCATTTCTCCTCACCAGTATAGCCCCTTCTATTCCTGGATCCTTATAGGGGGTGGGTCTGCTCTTACCCCCACCCAAGTACGTGCATTGGTTCTTAGGAGCCAGGGAGCAAGCAGGGGGCTAAGAGGCTAGGAGGGGGCACAGTGGTCGGGGAGACAGCTGCAGCCAGAGCTAAATTTAGCCTCTGATCTGGCTTTGATGCAGATTCATTTTTGGCTAAGACAGTCCCCCACCCCCCCAAACTCCAGCTTCTCCCCAGCAGTGAGAAGTGCCCCTGAAGCAGAAGCTTAGACCCGGGTAATGACCCCCAGGATGCCCCCCTCTCCTCTACACTGTTCTTCCTCAGCCCTCGAGAGGAGAGTGGCTGCCTCACAGCTGCCTTTGCCTGGGCACAGTGCCTACATTGCTCCCAGGGTGCTGTGGGGGTCTGCAAGGGAGGGGGAGGCAGACATGGTGCCCTCTTCCTCCTCCCAGTGCCAAGGAGTCACTATTTATAATTTTAAGGCTTCAGTATCTAATTATAGCTGAGAAGGGGTTGGCAAGAGGGGGGCCAGGAGGTGTCACCTACCCAATGTCCCAGACCCAGTCAGGAGAGAGGAGGAGAGGCTGAGTGAGAAGGCTGAGAGGAGGAGCGGGTGTGTCCTGTCCTTACCTGGGGTCATCACCAGCCATCCTCATACCAGCCAGTTTGGGCCAGTTGGAGCGGGAAGGGCTTTGAGTGATGGTGACAGCTGGCTGGGACTGAGGCAGTGCCAGAGAGAGGGCTCTTTCCCCCACCCCACAGGGTCTTCTGGGGATAGACCAGGGAAGGAGCCCTGCTAGGGGTAAGGGGAACTTGGTTCCTCTTTCACTTTCCTCTCTCTGTCTCCCCTTTCAGGGCCAGCATATGGGTGAGGGGCCATCCCCTGGGGCCTGAGCTGCCCCGCACAGGATGCCCCGTGCCCCCTACTTCATGCCCTTGCTGCTACTGCTGCTGCTGCTCTCACTACCCCATACCCAGGCTGCCTTCCCCCAGGACCCCCTCCCTCTGCTGATCTCTGACCTGCAAGGTGAGTGTCCTGCAACCCTGCCCCTCTGAGCCCATCACTGAACCAGCAAAGACTGAGAGCTCCTGTGTGGAAGGCAAGGCACAAGAAGGCTCCCAGCTAAGGGCTGACCAGCAAAGAGTAACAGGCAGGTAGAGCTAGCTGGCACCTCAGGCCAGTTGCTTCTCATCCCTGGATCTGCTTTCTTCACTTACAGACAGTTTCATCTGGTGGCTTGGTTAAGAACATGACTCTCAGCCAGACCAAAGCTAGCAGGTTTGAATCTCTGCTAAGCTTCTCGCTAGCTATGTGACCTTGATCAAGTTATTTAACCTGTCTTTGCCTCAGTCTCCTCATCTGCAAAATGAGGATAATAATAGTATTATACCTCACAAAGTTATTTAGGGATTAAATGAGGTAATGCACATAAAGTGCTGAGAATACTGTCTGGCACAAATTAAATGCTTTATATGTATTTGCTATCATTAGCTACAAAATGAAAGCTTGGGACTAGTTCAGGGATTCCTAACACCTCTTACCTCCCTGTCTACCATTTGTACCACCAGCAAGCCAAGGTCCCACCATGATAAAAATCATAAACTCATTTTTTCTGATAGAATCTTCATCTGTTTGTAGAACTCTGTTATATATGTAAGAAGTCTTGGTGGCGCAGTAGTTAAAGTGATTGCTAATCGAAAGGTCGGCGGTTTGAAACTACCAGCTACTCCACAGGAGAAAGATGTTGCAGTCTGCTTCTGTAGAGATTACAGTCTTGGAAACACTATGGGGTCGCTATGAGTCAGAATCAATTCGATGACAGTGGGTTTGGTTTTTTGGGGAGGTCTTATATAGGATTTAGAGTAATTTCAAGCCTGGAGGGACTGCAGTTGGGTTATTGGGAGTAATGGTTGGGGAATGGGTAAGAACAGCAAATATTTGTACCTGTCAGATGCAGTTCTGAGCATTTTACTAATGTTAAATCATCTATCGTCTGTCCTTGAACTCACCTCCCTTTGAGCTCTGATGACAGTGGTTTCCGTAACCAGGTCAGGTGGATGCTGGAGTTGGTCAGAGGAGACAGAAATCTTGGAGGGCTGGGTGGCCTGTGAAGGGCCTGAAGGAACGGTGCAGAGAGAGGGTGGGGAGACATGGGGTGAGTAGATGTTGCAAGATGAGACTGCACAGTGTGGGAGAGATAGGGATTGGCTTAAGTCTGGAATTGGAAAGCCCTGGATCTGAATCGTGGTGCCTGATACTTTCAGGGAGCCCTGGTGAAACAGTGGTTAAGTGCTCGGCTGCTAACAGAAAAAGGTCGGCAGTTTGAATATACTAGCCACGCTGCGGAAGAAAGATGTGGCAGTCAGCTTCCCTAAAGATTACAGCCTTGGAAACCCTCTGTGGCAGTTCTGTTCTGTCCTGTAGGGTCACTATAAGTTGGAATTGACTCAACGGCAATGGAGTTTTGATTTTTGCCACTCTCAAGCTAAATGAATTTCTGTAAAATGAAGCCAATGTTAGTGCCTACCTCATAAAAAAAAAAAAAGGTTGTATTAAATGAAATAAGGTACCTAGAAAGGAGGAGCCCTGGTGGTGCAGTGGTTAAAGCACTTGGCTGCTAACTGAAAGGTCAGTGGTTTGAACCCACTAGCTGCTCCATGGGAGAAAGATGTGGCAGTCTGCTTCCGTAAAGATTACAGCCTTGGAAACCCTGTGGGGCAAAAGTGCTAACAGTGCCCAGCAGAGATTAAGTGCTAAATGTTAGCTGCTATTACTTTTCGTAATAGTTTTAGGGCACCTCACAACTTACCTCACAGATCTACTCTGCTATTTTAGCTGGGTATCCCTCTCCTACTTTTGTGTGGTTGGACAGGGTGTTTGGGGAATATGTGGTATCCCGGCTGGCCCTTGGCACCACACCTCTCTGTGTCTCCTAGGTACCTCCCCACTATCCTGGTTCCGGGGGTTGGAGGATGATGCCGTGGCTGCACAACTTGGGCTGGATTTTCAGAGATTTCTGACCTTGAACCGGACCTTGCTGGTGGCCGCCCGGTAAACTGACCGAGGCACAGTTGTGGGGAAGACATGCATGCACCCGGGCAGACATGGGACCTGCATGGCCACTGCAGCACCTTTGCAGGGGACACATGCAGGTGCACACGCCATGGGACATGGACATGCTTGGACCCAGAGCACAAGCCAAGGCGTAGAGTAAGGGGGAGGAAAAAGGGCAGGAGGTCTGTGCTGTTTGTCTCTTGAGTAGCTGAACATGGGGAAGGTGGGGACTCAGGAGCTCGGGTGGGTGCCCTGGCTTGGCTCTGATCCCTGCTTGCCTACTCCTTCAGGGATCATGTTTTCTCCTTCGATCTTCAAGCCCAAGAAGAGGGGAAGGGGCTGGTGCCCAACAAGGTGAGGGGCTGAGGGGATGAGGGACAGGCATGGGGATGAGGCTGGGAAAGACTCATGGGGGTTAACTGGGTAGGGAAAAGGATTCAAAAGGAGCTATAGTGTGAGGTGGGGTCCAGGTTGCCCTATGATTTTCCCTCTTCTGCTTTTCTTTTCAGTATCTAACATGGAGGAGCCAGGATGTGGAGAACTGTGCTGTGCGGGGGAAGTTGACGGTGAGCTGTGGCATGAGAATTTTCGAGGAAAGAAAAGGACTACCTGGCCTCCAGGCCCTGTCCATGCAGCCCTCCACCATGCCCTGTTTCCCAGCCACCTCCCATCCCAGGCCTCAGAGGAAACTGGGAAGAAAAGGGAGTTCATGGCTTTTAGCTTCCTTTATACACACTTCACAAAAAACCCTGGGAAATAGCTATTATTACTCTCAGATAAGGAAAGTGAGGCTCAGAGAGGCCAAAGGACTTGCTCAAGGCTGTAGAGCTAACGAATGACTTAGCTGGGACTTTACTTCATATTGCTGTGACTAGCTCAAGGATAGGAACCTTACTCCTTGTGGCCGCTAGTCCCAGCCCCAGGGACCTCTGTGGCTGACCTGGAATTTTGGGTTCTCTAGGACGAGTGTTACAACTACATCCGTGTTCTCATTCCCTGGGACTCCCAGACTCTCCTTGCCTGTGGAACAAACTCGTTCAGTCCTGTGTGCCGCAGCTATGGGGTACAAAGGGGAGGCTGGGAGGGTCACTGTGGGAGGACCCAAAATGGCCAGTTTGGTGGAGAAGGACCATCACCTGGGGTGGAGGAATGGGAGTACCCAGAGGGGCGGGGGAAGGAAGCAAGGGGACATGAGGAAGTAGGCTATGGAGCCAAGCTCCAAGACCCCAAGGGTTCTATGAACCTGTTCCATCTGCCCCCAGATAACTTCACTGCAGCAGGAGGGTGAGGAGCTGAGTGGGCAGGCTCGATGCCCCTTTGACGCCACCCAGTCCAATGTGGCCGTCTTTGCAGGTATGGACCTTGGCATGTGGGAGACAGGCATGTGGCTGGAGGGAGAACCCAGCTTAGCTCACTCCCAACCTGTTCTCTTCCCCAAGCCCCTGAGTGGAGGGCCAAGATGGGGCCAGGGCCAGGGGCCAGGTAGGGTGGGAGATCTCAGAAGAGCATGGATACAGGTCCCTGAGCCTTCCCGACTCTACCCTACCCACCCCTCCAGAGGGCAGTCTGTACTCAGCCACAGCTGCGGATTTCCAGGCCAGCGATGCGGTAGTTTACAGGAGCCTCGGGCCTCAGCCCCCACTTCGCTCCGCCAAGTACGACTCCAAGTGGCTCCGAGGTCAGGGCGGGCCTGGGGACGGGAGGCTGCTCCTAGGGAGGAGGTGCAGGGTGAGGACTATGGCAGGGAGCAGGCAGATGGTGGTGGTGTGTATGTATGTAAAGGGGAGAGGCTGGTGGGCACAGGAGTTTCTGAGTAGGTATAGATACTCTTCCATACCCTGTCCTGTCACTCCCTTCCTCAGAGCCACACTTCGTCCATGCCTTGGAGCATGGAGATCACGTCTACTTCTTCTTCCGAGAAGTCTCTGTGGAGGATGCCCGGCTAGGGAGGGTAAGGAGGTGGGCACCAGGGGTGGGTAGCTGGAAGGTTCTGTTGGATTCTGAGGAGCCAGTCTGAGTAAAGAGAGAGCTCCTGACCCTAATCTCCACAACACAATCCCCTGGACACTGAGCCCCCAACTTGGAATAGCCTCTGCCTCTACATCCTGCTGTCCCTCATCCTTGACCCAGATTGACCCTCCACACTGTACCCCTCCTTTGCTGTAACTCCCAACATTTATCTCTTAGTGTTCTTAACTTGATCACATTTCTTTCACCCAGCTGGCCCTGTGACTCTCTCACTGTTGTCTTCTTACCCCCAACTCCCCTCCCCCAGGTGCAGTTCTCCCGTGTAGCCCGTGTGTGTAAGCGTGACATGGGTGGCTCACCTCGGGCCTTGGACCGCCATTGGACTTCTTTCCTGAAGCTGCGGCTCAATTGCTCTGTCCCTGGGGACTCCACCTTCTATTTTGATGTCCTCCAGGCCTTGACTGGGCCTGTAAACCTGCACGGCCGCTCTGCTTTCTTTGGGGTCTTCACCACCCAGACCAATAGGTTGGTACTGTGCTGACCAGTGTGGCCCATCTGTCCCCTACCCCACCAGTGTCCAAGCTCTCCTCTCAAAGACTACTGATGGGGGGCAGTGAGGGGAAGCCCTATTCAAAGCCAGTTTTCTTTCCCACCCACCTTTTTTCCATAGCTGGCTCCCAGTGGCTGCCCCAACCTCAGTCACCACCTCCTAACATGGTGCATGAAGGGTAGCTCCCACTTCTCACCTGGGAGGAGCTGTGCTGTCTCTTCCAACACCTAGCCTGCATCATCTTTTTTCTGGCTCCCCTAGCATCCCTGGCTCTGCGGTCTGTGCCTTCTACCTGGATGATATTGAGCATGGGTTTGAGGGCAAATTCAAGGAGCAGAGAAGTCTGGATGGGGCCTGGACTCCTGTGTCTGAGGATAGGGTCCCTTCACCCAGGTACCTAGAATGGGATGGGTTTTGTGGGGGCAGAAACAAGCACAGTCTGTTACAAAGGTAGGATTGTGAGGAGAGGGTAAGGTGTCCAAGGCCTGGGGAGGGGCTGCAGTGAGTTAACAACAGGAGAGATGCCATTGCCTAAGGTCAGGCCCAAACCCAGGTCCTGGGAAGAGGTGAGCAGTGGACTGGAAGGCTGCAACAGGGAATGGGAGTAGTGGTGTGAGTGTCTCTGTGTAGGGGGAACAAGGGTTATGATCATATTTGGGTGTGGCACAGCACAGAGCCTAACTAAGCCTGGGGTCCCTGCCCTAATGCTGTCCTTTCCCATGTGCCCACCAGGCCAGGGTCCTGTGCAGGAGTAGGTGGAGCTGCCTCGTTCTCCTCTTCTCGAGATCTCCCTGATGATGTCCTGACCTTCATCAAGGCTCACCCGCTGTTGGACCCTGCCGTGCCACCTGCCACACATCAGCCATTACTCACCCTCACCAGCAGGTATGGGGCTAAAAACACGACTGCCCCCTACCCCCTAGCCATTTTCCTCCTCTGACCCCACAAGGTAAATGGCAGCAATGGAAGGAGGAAACACTGGAGTGTGGCGGAAGGGCCCAGGATTGGGTGCCAGGACACCTGGGCTTTCTTTGAGACACTCAAGCTCACACATAAGCCTCAGTTTCCCCTGACCTGAGGCCTTTCCCTGCAGGGCCCCACTGACCCAGGTAGCTGTGGATGGGATGGCAGGTCCCCACAATAACACCACAGTCCTGTTCCTTGGCTCCAACGATGGGTCAGTGCTGAAGGTGCTGCCCCCAGGGGGACGATCTGGAGGGGGATCTGAGCCCATCCTGTTGGAAGAGATTGATGCCTACAGTCCCTCTCGGTGAGGTTTTTGGAGGGCAGGGCCCCCAAAGAGTAGGTGTGGGATGGGAGATGGCTGATGGGGTGGTGGGTATGGGTTGGGAGCTCCTGTGGGGCAGGAACTATGGAATAGAGAAGGGGGCTTGGCAAAAAAACTGGACATTGTGGTGGGGCAGGGTGGCCACTTGTGAACTCCAGCTCCATGGGTTGTGTCAGCTACTGGTGCACCTCCCCACCTTCTGTTCAACTTGCCCAAGGAAAAGGGAACCTTCACCCGCCTCATCTCTGACTCCTTCTGGCCTTACCCCAGGTGCAGTGGGAAACGGTCAGCCCAAACAGCACGGCGGGTCATGGGGCTTGAGCTGGACACTGAGGGTCACAGGCTTTTTGTGGCTTTTTCTGGCTGCATTGTTCACCTCCCTCTCAGCCGCTGCACCCGGCATGGGGCCTGTCGAAGGTGAGAGGGGCCTGAGGCCAGGCCCTTCCTGGGCAAGCTCCCTGGGCCTCCCAGGAACACAGGCCTTGGGGGAGGCAGGGGAAGGTAGGTGATTTGGGAGGGGGTGGTTTACGCTTCAAGCATTTTGAAGGTGGGCAGCAACCAGGGTATGGTCCAGGGATTGGGGTGGACAGGATGGGAATATGGGGGTTGGAGCCTCCTGTAGATCAGGGGGAGTGTGGAAGAAGCAGGGGAATGGAATGTGATTAGAGTGGTGAGGGTCCAGCCTCACGTGACTGTTTTCCCTAGGAGCTGTCTAGCTTCTCAGGACCCATACTGTGGATGGCATAGCTCCCAAGGCTGTGTGGATATCAGGGGACCTGGTGGGTAAGTGAGGGGCCCTTGGATCTCCTGAGGAGAAAAGTCCCCATCACTAAGAGAGGAAGCTGAGGGCTAGGGTAGGAGGATGGGAGCAAGATGTAGAACTGCACTGAGCCACCTCCTTTTCTTCCTAGGACTGATGTGGATCGGGTTTGGGACCGGGATGCCATGGAGGATGGTGACTGCCAAGGTAAACAGAAGGTGCGGCTGCAAACGTAGCTGCACATGGTTCTGTTGGCCACAGATACTATTCCAGGCGTGAACTCTTGTCTTTCTCTCTTGTGGCATAGTCACCTCCATCAGCTCTTCATGAAGCTTCCCCTCGCCCCTATCTTCACTCTCTTCCTTGTTCATAGATGGAGCTACTGGAAGTCAGTCTGGCCCAGGGGATTCTGCTTATGGTAAGTCTTCTTGTCCCAGCTTCCCCTTCCTTTACTCAGCTTCCACTCATCCAAGTCTGTGCCCCATGATGGCAGCAGACCAGCACCCTGAACACCCTGAGTCTCAGAAGAGGGTCAGCATCCTCCAAATGTGCCAGCATACAGTAGGGTGCTTAATAAATAGCTTTTGAACAAATAAGTGAATGAATCTCCTGCATGGTGAACCCTTCCCCACACCCACAACAGAGTAGAGGCTGGAGGTCTAGACCCCTGGGTTCAAGGGAGGGGGAGGGGTGGAACTCCTGGATGGGTGTCAGGGGTAGAGAGCATGAGCCTCACTGGCTCTGACCTGGTCTCTGTCACCAGTGCTTCAGGGTCCTGGCCCTTTCCCTGAGATCCCCAGCCCCCCCAGTGATGCCCACCCCCGGCCCCAGTCTTCCACTCTTGGAGTTCATACTCAGGGTAAGGGGGCTGGCTGGGAGGGACAGGAGTGAAGTGTGGCGCTGCCGATTTTAGAGAATTCTAAGCCCCTCACTGACTGGTGTTTGGTGCTCACTAATGCCTGTTTAGAGCCTCCCCTCCCCAGATAGATCTGGGCATCCCAGCCCCACTTCCTGCTCGGCAAAGTTTGGCAATTGCTCTTGGCATGGCTACAGGGGCCAGACCTGGTATGGGACCCCGCCAGGCCCAAGCTCTAGCCTGTGTGTGAGGCGGAGTGTGATGGGCTGTGTGTTCTGGGGGGTCGAGGGCTGGGCGTGATTCCTGAGGAAGGTTAAGGCTGTGTGGAGGGACTCTGAGCTGCAGAGTAACAAGGTTAGATTTCTGAACATCGCGCCCTCTAGATCAGCCCCATTCAGTGCACCACCTACCCTCTGTTGAGCCTCCCTCCTCCTCCCTCTCGGTCGGCAGGCGTGCGCCGGGACCTCCCCCCAGCCTCGGCCTCCCGTTCAGTCCCCATCCCACTCCTCCTGGCCAGCGTGGCCGCAGCCTTCGCCCTGGGCGCCTCGGTCTCTGCCCTCCTGGTCTCCTGCGCCTGTCGCCGCGCCCACCGCCGTCGGAGCAAGGACATCGAGACCCCGGGGCTCCCGCGCCCTCTCTCCCTCCGCAGTTTGGCCCGGCTCCACAGTGGGGGCCCAGACCCCCCGCCGCCGCCCAAGGACGGAGACATGGCACAGACACCCCAGCTCTACACCACTTTCCTGCCTCCCCCCGAAGGCGTGCCCCCGCCGGAGCTGGCCTGCCTGCCCACCCCAGAGTCCACGCCAGAGCTTCCAGTCAAGCACCTCCGCGCCGCCGGGGGCCCCTGGGAGTGGAACCAGAACGGGAACAACGCCAAGGAGGGCCCGGGACGCGCGCGGAGCGGGAATCCAGCGGGCGGCCCCGCGCCGCGCGTGTTGGTGAGGCCGCCACCGCCCGGCTGCCCCGGGCAGGCCGTGGAGGTCACCACCCTGGAGGAACTGCTGCGCTACCTGCACGGCCCGCAGGCGTCAAGGAAGGGGGCTGAGCCCCCGCCCCCAGCTCCTTTTACCTCACGGGCGGGAGCGCCGGAGCCCGCTCCCGCCCCGGCCCTCTTTGCAGGCTCCAGCCCCCTCCCCCGGGAATGCGCCCCACCTCTGAGGCTGGACGTACCCCCAGAGGGGAAGTGCGCAGCCCCCGCCGCCCGGCCCGCGCTCTCCGCCGCCCGGCCCGCGCTCTCCGCCCCCGCCCCCCGCCTAGGCGTCGGGGGGGCGCGGAGATTGCCCTTTTCCCCGCACCGTGCACCACCCGCCTTACTCACCCGAGTTCCCTCGGGAGGCCCCTCCAGATACTCCGGGGGTCTCGGGAGGCACCTCCTGTACCTGGGCCGGCCCGACGGGTATCGGGGCCGCGCACTGAAAAGGGTGGACGTCGAGAAGCCCCAGTTGCCCCCAAAGTCTCCCCTCGTCAGTCCTTCCTCCCAGCCGGCCATATCTAACGGCAGCCATTTTAACTTTTAAAGGGAGCTGCCCTGTAGCCTCAAGCGGGGCCCCTGAGGCCTATGCCCTCAACGGCAGTGGGCGTGGACGCTTCTCCAAGGACAGACCACCTCCCTCCCTCCTGTTCCGCACCTCCAGCCTTCTCGGACTCCGAGAGTCTCCCGGGGTCCCCTCTCCGGCTCGGGTTTATTTATTGACTGTCTTTCCCTGTCCTCGAGAGAGGAGTGGGAGGTGAGAAGCCCGTCCCCTCAGTGAGCCAGCTTTTACGAGGGGAATTGGCAGGCTCCCACTCCCCCCTCCCTTCCAGCCAAGCTGCCTTAACTCGCCCCTCCGGGCTTCCTCCAAGGACTGGGCCCGGGCGGGCCTCACGGCGGACTGTGGGGCGGGGGCCGAGCGCGTAGTGTACAGAGTTCTCGGGCCTCCTGGGACGTCCCTCCTCCTACTGTGTAGGAGCCTCCGCTTCCCAATACAGCTGTGTCCCCGAGCCGTTGCCTGACTTTACTCGCGGAGGGGGAAGGACGGGTCTGGAATGGTTGGTGCCCGCTCTGGGCGTCTTTGCTCCAGAATCTTTGCCTTCATCTTGGCCTTGAGCTCTCTCCTGAGTAATTGGGATGGCTGAAGTCCCAAGGGGGTTAATCAGGAAATGTTTCCTGAAGGAGGCAAGCGAAGACATGGCGTGTGGAGATGAGCCAGGGCCCAAGAGAACCGAGGTAGAGTTTACGGGAGGGCAGTCAGAGCAAGTTTCTGGACTGAGGAAGAAGGGATTCAGGGTTTCTTGATCTATGGGTGTGGGTGTGTTTGTGTGTCAGTCATTTTAGAAGAAATAAAATGAAGCTGCAGTGTAAGGGTCTGAAGTTGCACCTCAGGAAATCTTGTCCTAAAGAGAATTTGGCTGGAAAAGTCTGCGTTGCATGAGAGGTAGGGGCAAGCGGGTAAACTGCAGAAACAAAAGGAATAAACCCTGTTGGAGGCCAGGGTTTGCCACAGCAGTTCCCTAGGGAGCGTTTTCCCTGCAGCTAGAAGGGGGCGGGTGTCAAGACCACATATTTACCGCACGCATGCGTAGCTCCCCTTCACGGGCCCTCGGGGCCAGACTCAAGCCTCGCGCGCTAGGGATCAGCTAGCTTGCGGCAGCCGTGATGTTCACTTACTCCGACTGCAGCTGGCTGCAGATACCTGGCCTTTACCCCAGGGACTAATAGGAGGGAAGAACAAGACCATTTGCCCCGCCCACCACCCCTTGCGCTAAGGACACTTAAAGCCTCGCGCGGGCGGCGGCTGCTCCTGCGGATTTACAAGTCAGGTTTTTTGCCGGCGCGTGGCGGGAGTATCCGCCCAGTTCGAACCTTAGGCCGCCCACCCTCTGGCGCCGCCTAGAGTCCAGAACAAGCCCTGCAGTTACAGAAGCCTTGCCAAGCCCTTCCCGGTTGGCTGCCTAAGTGCCCTCAGCGGTAAACCGCTGAGAACAGTCTGGTGAAGAACCCTGAGATTGTTTCTAGCTCCGCCTTATACCACTTGTGATCGTTACGAGTCAAAACCCTGCCCTAAGCCACAGTTTCCGCATCTGAAAAATGGGGTCGTTGAAAGGCTGATGTACTATAATGTATGTGAAAACGTTTTCTAAAGGAGAAAGTATGGTACCTTGTGAGATGGTGATTCCTCCAGACTCAGGCATAGGCTATTCCTAACTTTGGTGAAGGAGATCTGCTTTTACTAAGCAGGGCTTTTTCATTTGCATCCTTACAACTTTCATTTATAGATCTTATCCTCAAGGATTTCAATGCCCTCTAAACATTGCTCACACCTCCGGTTGTTTGCCCATATTCAGTTGTCCTCCAGAGTCTAACTTTTTTCTTCTTGCAGCTTGTTTCACTGATTTAAAGTAGTTTTTAAATTTTTCTTTTTGTTGGATGCCTTATTTAACCCAAAATACATTGAGGCCATTGTTAGTTTCCTAGATAGTGGAAGAGAGCAGGGAAGGAGTGGAGAATCTTTCCAGTCACATTATCCTCTTCAAACCAAGATATTAAAGCAAGGACAAAGCAAAATTTCAAGGCTGCAGCCCTTCGTAGCCCTATGAGAGACAAATCTCATAAATACAGTTCTTGCTCTGAAAGTGCAAAAGGGGTAAATGATCTTCAGGTTTAAATATAGACCCAAAAGATAGGTACATACAATTTGCAAAAGAAATTTAGTCTTGTGACCCTTTGCAGGCAGCAGCAATTTACAGGTTAAAGTCTTGGTTGTAGTTTCAGTGTGAAGGATGTTCATTGTTTAAGCTGGACTCTCAGTCCTTGAACTCTGCCACCTACTGGTTTGCATGTGTGACTTCGGGCAATTCAGTTAACCTCCCTGAGCCTGTTTTGTAAAGAATGGGGAAAAAAAATGTGAAAAGGGGTTTTTAAAACACCATATAGATAACAGGTTTATAGATATATAGGTTTAAATGAAGTGCTCTGTGGGAAAATGTTATTTGCCCAAAATAGACTACTACCAAGTATGCAATTCATGAATATACATAAAATACCTCTTCCTGACAGAGAATCCCTTTGCTGTTGAGTCAATTTTGACTCATAGCAACCCTACAGGACAGAGTAGAATCGCCTCAGAGTTTCCAAGGTGCACCTGGTGGATTCAAACTGCTGACCTTTTGGTTAGGGGCCGTAGCACTTAACCACTACACCACCAAGGTTTCCTGACAGACAATAGTGAATAATAAATTAAGGGAATGAGTTCAAAGAAAGTATTATCACTGATAATAGAGGGTTAAACATGACCCCAATTAAGGAATCTGTAGATGTTAGGTGCCATCGATTTGGTTCCAGCTCATAGCAACCATACGTACAACAAAACTGAACACTCCCCTGTCCTGCACTATCCTCCCAACCGTTGCTATGTTTGAGCCCATTGTCGCAGACACTGTGTCAATCCATCTCATTGAGGTTCTTCCTTTTTTCTAATGACCCTCTACTAAACATGATGTCCTCCTCCAGGGACTGGTCTCTCCTGATAACATGGCCAAAGTGAGACGAAGTCTCAACATCCTTGCTTCTAAGGAGCATTCTGGCCATACTTCTTCTAAGACATATTTGTTCATTCTTCTGACAGTCCCTGGTATATTCAACATTCTTTGCCAGCACCATAATTCAAAGGCATCAATTCTTCCGTCTTCCTTATTCATTGTCCAGCTTCCACATGCATATGAGGCCATTGAAAATACCATGGGTCAGGCACCCCTTAGTCCTCAAAGTGACATCTTTACTTTTTAACACTTGAAAGAGGTCTTTTGCAGCAGATTTGCCCAATGCAATACATTCTTTGATTGCTGCTTCCATGGGAGTTGATTTTGGATCCAAGTAAAATGAAATCCTTGACAACTTCAATATTTTCTCTCCTTATCATAATGTTGCTTATTGGTCCACTTGTGAGGATTTTTGTTTTCTTTGTGTTGAGGTGTAATCCATACTGAAGGCTATAGTCTTTGATCTTCATCAGTAAGTGCTACAAGTCCTCTTCACTTTCAGCAAGCAAGGTTGTGTTATCTGCATATTGCAGGTTGTTAATGAGCCTTCCTCCAATCCTAATGCCCCATTCCTCTTCATATAGTCCAGCTTCTCGGATTATTTGCTCAACATACAGATTGAATAAGTATGGTGAAAGTATACAACCCTGACGCATACCCTTCCTGATTTTAAACTACACAGTATCCCCTTATTCTGTTCAAATGACTGCCTTATGAGCATAATTAAGTGTTCTGGAATTCTTTTTCTTCCCAATGTTACCGTTATTCTGTTATGATTCACACAGTCAAATGCAGATAGTTATTTTAAAAAATCATATTAGCTCAAACTTTGTCTTTAGAAAAATTAGAATGTGTCAACAGGAGGATAGAATCGCTATCCTCAGGGATTTCTAAGCTGATTTCTTAGAGGCATCCTGGGAGGTAATGGAGAAACCAGGGCCCCAGCAGGCAGAGTCTATCAGCTTGTATAAGGCTTTAGGGACCTGAAACACAGAAGGTTTCACAGTCACAAAGCCTGAAAAGCTGTTCAGCATCTTGGGACCTTTGGGGGCTAAGTCACAGGGGCCTGAGCTATTATTGTCTCTCAGACTTACGTCTCCTTGATGCCACCACCCCACACTGGGGAAAAGGTATGAGTCACTCTCTGCTACTTAACCCAGCAGTTGACCCTTCAGAACTGTTGACTCATAAGAAATTAAGGTTACTTGTATGAGAATAGGAGCCCTGGTGGCACAGTGGCTAAAAAGCTCGGCTGCTAACCAAAAAGTCAGCGGTTCGAACCCACCAGCCGTTCCACTAGAGAAAGATGTGACAGACTGCTTCCGTAAAGATAGGGTTGCTATGAGTTGGAATCAACTTGACGGCAGTGGGTTTGGTTTGGGTTTGTATGAGGTTAAGATTCAAGTACATGGGTAAAATATGAAGCTTATGAATCTAAAAGATCACCTACTTTTACCAGGTATATGGACAGAGTTCCAATAGGAAATAGATGATATGCTCAAAATTATGAAGGGCTATTTTTTAAAAGTATGGGTAGGGATAGATAGTTCAGTAACTGAAGGTAGTAACAGCCCTCAGTTGTCTGAAAAGACAAAGGAAGGCAGTGGTTACCAGGACCTGGAAAAGGGGAACTGTTTTGAGAGGAGCAGTGACCTTCAATCAAGGGGCACAGCTAGGCCAGGTGACCCCAAGGAAGGGTGCCTGGAAAATCAATACACTGACCTCATTATTCTCCCTGTCTCCAATGTCCTGCCAGGGCTCCCTATTGGCTGAATCCAACTGGAAGCTAAAGCATAGGGGAGCCCATTGATGTAGTTCATATAGGTTAGCTTCCGAAGATAGAAAGCGGGATGTAGAAGGGAGGAGAGAGTATTCTGGAAGGAGAGACAGAAGATATTCAGCATACCTTAGAGATGAAGACCCCATCCATTACCTGTAAGAGAGATTATCTTTGATTATCCTTGCTCAAGTCTTGCTAGCCGACACCTCTATGAAGAAATTCCCTGAATTAGTTTTTGTGCAAAATTTACTTTGGGGAGCTTGCAGGAACAGCTGGTTGGAGACGTTTCTTCTCCTCATTTCTTAACTGCAATCTGAGATGAATTAAGCTGCCCAAAGCCAAGAGGTTATGATAGTATTCTGATTAAATGATAAACTACAGAGGAAAGAACACTCGTAACTCAACATAGGAACTGTAGTCTTGGAAAAGAGGAGAGTAGGTTTTACAAACTATGTGACTCTGAGCAGTTTTTGAAACTATATATAATGATGATGATGATACACACCTTTCAAGGTAGGTGCGTATATGCATATGCAAAGTGCCTAGTGCACGGGCAGCCTTGTAGCAAACGCTTAAAGCATGGTAGCTATTGTTACTGGCTCTTCTCCCAAGGAGCACTTTCCTTCACAAGGAGGAACTTCCTTAAACTTTAGGAGTGGTTATGGGAGCAAAGTACAGCCCCACACTTTTGCTCAGGGGTCCCCTATACTCTTTTGTTTAAAAATAAATTTGTTGTTGTTGGTTAAGAATATGCACAGCAAAACATACACCAATTCAACAGTTTCTACACGTACATTTCAGTGACACTCTGGTTATATTCTTCAAGTTGTGCAACCATTTTCACCCTCCTTTTCTGAGTTGTTCTTCCCCGTTAACATAAACTCACTGCCCCCTAAAGTTCCTATCTAATCTTTGGAGTTGGTGTTGTCAATTTGATCCCACACAGATGGAATTTAAAAGAGCATAATGCTCAAAGCAGACATTCTTTACTAGTTAAACTATTGTTTGGTTTTAAGAAGATTTCAGGGGGTATTTTTGGTTTGAGGTTTAAAGATTATCTCAGGACAATAGTTTTGAGGATTCATCCAGCCTCCATGGCTCCAGGAAGTCTGTATTCCATGAGAATTTTAAATTCTGTTTTGCATTTTCTCCCTTTTTATGAGGATTCTTCTATAGAATCTTTGATCAAAATGTTCAGTAATGGTAGCCAGGAGCCATCCAGTTCTGGCCTCATGGCCAAGGAGGCAGTTGTTTATGGAGGCAATTAGTCACATATTCCATTTTCTCCTTCTATTTCTGACTTTCCTTCTTCCTCGTTTTGTCTTGGATGGCTATTTACAAGTTCTTAAGACCCCAGGCACTAAGCAACTAACAAGGGATAGAGCAGAAGCACTAAACACCATTATTAGGCCAACTAACTGGGATATTCCAGGAAATAAGCCTCTAAATCAAGGAACCAAATTCCATGAAGTGTTTGGTTGTACCTAGCTGCCTCAACAGCTACTCTTTTTTTTTTTTTTTTGTCATTGTTGTAAATATATCTACCGCTCAACTTTTGCCATTTGCAACTTTTACAAATATACAACTTACTGACAGCAATTAATCAATTGAGCAATTCTACCCTTAATCAATTCGATTTTTTCCATCACTGTAAACCCAAACTCAGTACTCCATAAGCAATAGCCCCCTTTTCCTCCCTTTCTCCCACCTTTGGTAACCGATAATAAACTTTGGTCTCTATACATTTGCCTGTTCTTGTCTTTTTATGTAAGTGAGGTCATATGGTATTTGTTCTTTTGTGATTAAGTTATTTCAAGCATAATGTCTTCAAGCTCCATTCATATTGTAGCATGTATCAAAACTTAATTTCTCCTTCTGGCTGAGTAGTATTCCATTGTGTATATGTATCACATTTTGTTTATCCATTGTTCTGTTGATGGGCATTTAGGTTGTTTCCACCTTTTGGCTATTGTGAATAACTACTGCAATGAACATTGATATAAAAGTCTCTGAGTCTCTGCTTTCAAGTCTTTTGGGTCTATACCTAGGAGTGGAATTGCTGGGTCATTGGTAGTTCTATTTTTATTTTATTTTCAGTTGTACTTTAGATGGTTTACAGAACGAGCTTCTCATTAAAGAGTTAGTACACATATTGTTTTATGACACTGTTAACAACCCCACAGCATGTTAACACTCTCGCTTCTTCACCTTGGGTTCTCTATTACCAGCTCTCCTGTCCCCTCCTGCCTTCTAATTCTTGCCCCTGGGCTGGTGTGCCCCTTTAGTCTCGTTTTCTTTTATAGGCCTGTCTAATCTTTGGCTGAAGGGTGAACTTCAGGACTATGTTTAGTTTTTTGAGGAACCCACACAGTTTTCCACATTGGCAGTACCATTTTGCATTTCTACCAGCAGTGGACAAGGGTTCCAACTCCCCACATCCTTGCCAACATTTGTTGTTTTCTATTTTTTTTTTTTATCTTAACCATCCTAGTGGGAGTGAAATGGTATATTACTGTGGTTTTGATTGGCATCTCTCTGGCTAATGATGTTGAGCATCTTTTTATGTGTTTGGTGGCCATTTGAATGTCTTCTGTGGTGAAATGCCTTTTTAAATCCTTTGCCCATTTTATGATTAGGTTGTCTTTTTGTTGTTAAGTTGTCAAAGTTTTATATATATTTTGATTATTAGGTTCTTAAAAATTTTTTTTTTTTATCAGATATACAGTTTCCAAGGATATTCTCTCAGTCCATAGCTTGTCTTTTCAAGTTGTTGTTAAAGTCTTTTGATCGACAAAAGTTTTTAATTTTTATGAGGTCTCTTTTGTCTTTTGCTGTTTGTGCTTTTATTATACTAGATAATACATTATTAAAAGCTAGGCCTGACAGCATTGCCCCTGCAATTTCTTCTAAGAATTTTATAATTTTAGTTTTCACTAAGGACATTTAGGTCCTTAATCCATTTTGAATTTATTTCTGTGGTATGTGTGGTATGAAGCATGGATCCTGGTTCATTTTTCTGCATGTGGAAATCTAATTTTCCCAGCACCGTTTATTAATTTTTAAAATAACATCTTATTGTGTTTTAGGTGAAAGTTTACATAGCAGATTAGGTTCCCATTAAATAATTTTTATACAAATTGTTCAGTGATACTGGTTACAATTTTCATAATGTGTCAGCATTCTCATTATTTTTATTCTGTTTCTATTGATCTAGTTTCCCTTCCCCTCCTTGCCATCTCATCTTTGCTTTGGGTTAAATGTTGACCGATTGGTCTTACATAGTTGATTGTTTTAGAGAGCACATTACTGTCAGGTAGCATTATTTTATAAGCCTGTCTTAGTCATCTAGCACTGCTATACAGAAATACCACAAGCAGATGGATTTAACAAGGAGAAATTTATTCTCTCTTACTCTAGTAGGCTAGAAGTCCAAATTCAGGGCACCAGCTCCAGGGGAAGACTTTCCATCTTTGTCAGCTCTGGGGGAAGGTCCTTGTCATCAATCTTTCCTTGGTCTGCACACGAACCCCGGGTCCAAAGTATGCGCTCTGCTCCCAGTGCTGCTTTCTTGGTGGTATGAGGTCCCTACATCTCTCTGTTCACTTCTCTCTTTTGTATCTCAAAAAAGATTGGTTTAGAGACAGAAAGGGCCACATGAACCAGTGACTACATCATCCTGAGACCAGAAGAACTAGATGGTGCCCGGCTACAACCAATGACTGCCCTGACACAGAACACAACAGAGAACCCCTGAGGGAGCAGGAGAGCAGTGGGATGCAGACCCCAAATTCTCATAAGACCAGACTTAATGGTCTGACTGAGACTGGAAGGACCGCAGTGGTCATGGCCACCAGACCTTCTGTTGCCCCAGGACAGGAACCATTCCTGAAGCCAACTCTTCAGACATGGATTGGACTGGATAATGGGTTGGAGAGGGATGCTTGTGAGGAGTGAGCTTCTTGGATCAGGTGGACACTTGAGACTATGTTGGCATCTCCTGCCTGGAGGGGAGGTGAGAGGGTGGAGGGGGTTAGAAGCTGACGAAAAGGACACGAAAAGAGAGAGTGGAGGGAGAGAGCGGGCTGTCTCATTAGGGGGAGAGTAACTGGGTGTGTGTAGCAAGGTGTATATGGGTTTTTGTGTAAAAGACTGACTTGATTTGTAAACTTTCACTTAAAGCACAATAAAAATTATTGAAAAAAAAAAGAGATTGGTTTAAGACTCAATCTAATCTTGTAGACTGAGTCCTGCTTGATTAACATAGCTGCCACTAATCCCATCTCATCAACATCATAGAGATAGGATTTATAACACATAGGAAAATCACATCAGATGACAATCACACAATACTGCGAATCATGACCTAGCCACATTGATACATATATTTTGGGGGAACCCAATTCAATCCATTACAAAGCCAATCTATTCTTTGGCTGAAAGGTGACCTCCAGAAACAGCTTCAGTTCCAAATTCAAAAGGTATCCTAGGGCAATATTCTCAGGGTTTCCTCTAGTCTCCATTGGTCCAGTAGGTATGGCCTTTTTTGGGAACTCGAATTTTGTTCTACATTCTGTCTGGGACCTGTTGTGTCCCTGGTCAGAACAGTCAGTAGTGGTAGCCAGGCACCAGCTAGTTCTGATTGCAGGTTAGAAGAGACTGTGGTTCCTGTGGGCTGTTAGTCCTGTGGACTAGTTTCTGCTTTGAGCCTTTGGTTTCCTTCATTCTCTTTTGCTCCATATGAGTAGAGACCAATAGCTGTATCTTAGATGGCCACTCGCAGGCTTTTAAGACCTCAGACGCTACTCACTAAACTAGGATGCAGAACATTATCTTTATGAAACATGTGTGCCAATTGACTAAGTTGTCCCCCAATATTAGGGCCCCAAGCCTTTTAACCCAGTAAATCAATCCCATGAGTTGTTTGGCTATGTCTACAAAGCCTCCATAACTGGGCCCCCTATGTGTTTTGTTATATATATGGACAAATATGCAGCACACACAAATGTGTATATACATACGCCTACAGATACACCTATGCATGGGTGTACTTTTACTTGTATATGCCTTCCTATACACATATATGTGTAGATATCTACCTATATAACCACACACATATTTTTTGGTTGTTAATACTGTTGTTGCAAAATTGTATATGTTATAGCATTTACTGAAATTGTCCCTGTTTCTTATGTACTTTTTAGTGTCTTTATTTACCTTGGTCAAACTGTGATGACTTCACCCAAATTTGGTATTGCCTTTCCTATCACCAAAAATACCAAGTGTCTACTAGGAAGTATTTCCATTCCCTTTCCCTCCCATTCCTGGTAACCACCAAAGAACGTTGCTTTCTGTGTTATCTGTTCTTGAGATTTTATAATATTGGGACCATACAATATTTGTCCTTTTGTGATTGACTTATTTCATTCAGCATAACGTCCTGCAGATTTATCCATGTTATAAAATGTTTTGCGAACTCTTCATCAGTTTTTATAGCTGTGTAGTATTCCATTGCATGTATGTACCACAGTTTGTTTATCCACCCATCTGTTGATCAGCACTTAGGTTGTTTACATTTTTTTGCTATTGCAAATAATCCTTCAGTGAACATACATGTGCATAAGTCTATTCGTGTTTCTGTCCTTACATCTCTTATATATATACCTAGAAGTGGAATTCCTGGATCGTAAAGTATTTCGATTTCTAGCTTTTTGAGGAAGTGCCGTACCATTTTCCGTAGTGGTTGTGCCATTTTACAATCCCACCAACAATATATAAGAGTTTCAATCTCCCCACAATCTCGCCAGCATTTGTGGTTTTCTGTTTTTTTTTTTTTTTTTGGATCATTGCCATTTTTTTTTTATTAACTTTTATTGAGCTTCAAGTGAATGTTTACAAATCAAGTCAGACTGTCACATATAAGTTTATATACACCTTACTGTGTACTCCCACTTGCTCTCCCCCTAATGAGTCAGCCCTTCCAGTCTCTCCTTTCGTGACAATTTTGCCAGCTTCCAACTCTCTCTATCCTCCCATCCCCCCTCCAGACAGGAGATGCCAACACAGTCTCAAGTGTCCACCTGATATAATTAGCTCACTCTTCATCAGCATCTCTCTCCTACCCACTGTCCAGTCCTTTTCATGTCTGATGAGTTGTCTTCGGGAATGGTTCCTGTCCTGGGCCAACAGAAGGTTTGGGGACCATGACCGCCGGGATTCCCCTAGTCTCAGTCAGACCATTAAGTATGGTCGTTTTGTGAGAATTTGGGGTCTGTATCCCACTGATCTCCTGCTCCCTCAGGGGTTCTCTGTTGTGTTCCCTGTCAGGGCAGTCATCGGTTGTGGCCGGGCACCAACTAGTTCTTCTGGTCTCAGGATGATGTAGGTCTCTGGTTCATGTGGCCCTTTCTGTCTCTTGGGCTCTTAGTTATCGTGTGACCTTGGTGTTCTTCATTCTCCTTTGATCCAGGTGGGTTGAGACCAATCGATGCATCTTAGATGGCCGCTTGTTAGCATTTAAGACCCCAGACGCCACATTTCAAAGTGGGATGCAGAATGTTTTCATAGTAGAATTATTTTGCCAATTGACTTAGAAGTCCCCTTAAACCATGGTCCCCAAACCCCTGCCCTTGCTCCGCTGACCTTTGAAGCATTCGGTTTATCCCGGAAACTTCTTTGCTTTTGGTCCAGTCCAGTTGAGCTGATCTTCCATGTATTGAGTACTGTCCTTCCCTTCACCTAAAGCAGTTCTTATCTACTAATTAATCAGTAAAAAACCCTCTCCTACCCTCCCTCCCTCCCTCTCCCCCTCGTAACTACAAAAGTATGTGTCCTTCTCAGTTTATACTATTTCTCAAGATCTTATAATAATGGTCTTATACAATATTTGTCCTTTTGCCTCTGACTAATTTCGCTCAGCATAATGCCTTCCAGGTTCCTCCATGTTATGAAATGTTTCACAGATTCGTCACTGTTCTTTAACAATGCGTAGTATTCCATTGTATGGATGTACCACAATTTATTTAACCATTCATCCGTTGATGGACACCTTGGTTGCTTCCAGCTTTTTGCTATTGTAAACAGAGATGCAATAAACATGGGTGTGCATATATCTGTTTGTGTGAAGGCTCTTATTTCTCTAGGGTATATTCCGAGGAGTGGGATTTCTGGGTTGTATGGTAGTTCCATTTCTAACTATTTAAGATAACGCCAGATAGATTTCCAAAGTGGTTGTACCATTTTACATTCCCACCAGGATCATTGCCATTTTTGCAGGGGTGAGATGGTATCCCATCGTAGTTTTGATTTGCATCTCTCTAATGGCTAATAGGAGCCCTGGGGGCACAGTGGTTATGAGCTCAACTGCTAATCAAAAAGTTGGAATCCACCAGTCACTCCTCGGAAACCCCACAAGGCAGTTCTACTCTGGTCTATGGGGTCACTATGAGTCAGAATTGACTCATCGGCAAAGGGTTTGGTTTTGGTTTTTAATGGCTGGTAATCATGAGCATCTTTTCATGTATTTGTGGGGCACCTGAATGTCCTCTTTGGTCAAGTGTCCGTTCATGTCCTTAACCCCCCCCTTTTTTTTAAATTTTATTTCATCGTGCTTTAGGTGAAAGTTTACAGAGCAAATTAGTTATCATTCAAAAATTTAAACACATAAGAGCCTTCACACAAACAGATATATGCACACCCATATTCATTTCAGCACTGTTTACAATAGCAAAAAGATGGAAGCAACCAAGGTGCCCATCAATGGATGAATGGATAAATAAATTATGGTATAAAAATTTATACACAAATTATTTTGTGACATTGGTTGCAATCCCTGCAATGTGTCAGCACTCTCCTCCTTTCTGCCCTGGGTTTCCTATTTCCATTTGTCCAGCTTTCCTGCGGTTCCTGCCTTCTTGGCTTTGCTTTTGAGCAGGTGTTGCCCATTTGGTCTCATCTACTTGATTGATCTAAGAAGGACATTCCTCACATGTGTTCTTTTTTTATACCCGAAACCTTGAGTCCATACATCTATTGGTATCGACTCCTAGCGACCCTACAGGACAGGGTAGAACTGCCCCATAGGGTTTCCTAGAAGCGGCTGATGGATTCGAACTGCCAACCTTTTGGTTAGCAGATGAGCTCTTAACCGCTGTGCCACCAGGGCCTGTCCAATCTTTGCCTGAAAGGTGGGCTTCAACAGTGGCTTTGGTTCTGAGTTAGAAGGGTGTCCAGAGGCCATTGTCTTGGGGGTTCCTCCAATTTCTGTTAGACTAGTAAGGCTGGTCTTTTTTGTCAATTTGAATTTTATTGCACATTTTTTCCCCTGGTCTATCCGGGACCCTCTACCGTGATCCCTGTCAGAGAGGTCAGTGGTGATGCCCAGGTACCATCTAGTTCTTCTGGATTCAGGCTCGTGAAGATTGTGGTTCATGGGGTCCATTAGTACACTGGACCAATATTTTTCTTGTGTCCTTGGTTTTCTTCATTTTCCTTTGCTTGGGACAGGATGGGACCAATAGATGTATCTTAGATGGCCACTTACAAGCTTTTAAGACCCCAGATGCTACTCACCAAAGTAGGATGCAGAACGTTTTCTTTATGAACTATGTTATGCCCACTGACCTAGATGTCCCCAAAGACCACGATCCCCAGCTCCCAGGCTCAGTATCTTGGTCCCTCAAGGTGTTTGGATGTGTTTAGAAAGCTTCTATGACTGTGCCCCTTTGTGCTCTATTATATTTATGAATACACATGCTGTACATACAAATATGTATGCAAAAACATACACAGTCTAACCTATGTATATAAGTTGGTATACTCCTATACACCTTCCTTCCCCAATCAGCATACATATCTGCCTCTGTATCTGCTTGTAAGTTATTATTTTTTTTTTACTGTTGTTGTAGTGTTGTATATGCTGTAGTATGTACTATGGTTGCCTCTATTATTATTTTTTTTTTCTTGTGTTCTTCTAAGTGTCTTCCTTTCCATTGGCCAAGTTATACTGACTTTCCCTATATTTTAGCCAATTTTTTGATTGGATTGTTTGTCTTTTTGTTGTTGAGTTGTTCAAGTTATCTATATACAATATTTAGAGATTAGACCCTTATCATATACATCATTGCCAAAGATTTTTTCCCCAGTCTGTAGGTTCTCTTTTTACTCTCTTGGTAAAGTCTTTTGATGAGCATTAGGTATTTAATTTTTAGGAGGTCTCAGTTATCTAATTTATCTTTTGTCATTCATGCATTTTTAGTTGTTTAATAGGCTATTTATGCTGAAAATTAGGTCTCCTAGTTTTGTCCCTATGCCACTTAGGACTTTATAGTTTTAGCTTTAACATTTAGGTCTTTGGTCCATTTTGAGTTAGTTTTTGTGCATGGTGTGAGGTATGATTCCTGTTTTACTTTTTTTCAAATGGATATCCGGTTTTGCCAGCACCATTTGTTAGAGAATATTTCTTCCCCATTGAATGGATTTCGACCCTATGTCAAAGATCAGCTGCCCTAAGATGGACAAATTTACTCAATTCTATTCCATTGGTCTATGAGTCCGTCACTGAACCAGTACCAGGCTGTTTTGATTACTGTGGCTGTATAGTAAGATTTGAGATTGGGAAATGTGAGGCCTCCTACTTTGTTCTTCTTCTTCAGTATTGCTTTATCTATTTGGGACCTCTTTCCTTTCCATATAAAGTTGAAGACTAGTCTTTCATTTCATTAAAGAATATTGTTGGGATTCGGACCTGGATTGTATTATATCTATAGATTGCATTTGGTGGTACTGACATTTTTACAATGTCAGGTCTTCCAATCCATGAGTGTGGAATATTTTTCTATTTATGTAGATCTCTTTTAGTTTCTTGCAGTAGTGGTTTATAGTTTTCCTTATATAAGTCTTTTTTAGGTTTATTCCTAGTTATTTTATCCTTTTGAGGGCTATCATAAATGCTGTTTTCTTGATGTCCATTTCAAAGACCTCCTTGTTAGTGTAAAGGAACCCTACTGATTTCTGTGTGTTGATCTTATACCCTGCCACTTTGCTAAATCCTTCTATTAGTTCCAGTAACTTTCTTGTGGAGTTGCTGGGATTTTCTATGTATAGTTATGTCATCTGCAAATAAGGATAGTTTTACTTCTTCTTTTCCAATTTGGATATACTCTACTTCCCTTATTGTTCTGGCGAGGACTTCCAGTACAATTTGAGTAAGAGTGGCAATAAAGGGCATCTTTGTCTCACTCCCATTCTCAAGGGGAATGCATATATGTGCTCAGTTATGTTGAGGAATTTCCCTTCTATTCCTATTTTGCTGAGAGTTTTTTATCAGGACAGGGTCCAACACCATTTACTGAAGAGACTTTTCTTTTCCCATGGAATGAACTTACCATCCTTGTCAAAAATCAGTTGACCATAGTCCCCTATAATATTAACTTACCTTGATATCTATCAAAAATCTTGCACAAACCCTACATGGATGTAGTTATCACTGCGTTGCTCCCACTTCGACCCTCTCATGTATTTTCTACCTAATGATCAATCTCCTTGGGTAGAGGGCTCACTTTCACAGATAAAGAAAATCTTAGGATAGTTTCTTTAATTCATGTTTTTTTCCACCATCATTTAAGAATCTTATCTTTCACAGAACTCAAAATTACCTATCAAATTACTTTCCATTTTTTCCATTTTCCTGATAATTTCTCTCACTAGGATTTTAATTCAACAAGACTCTTAGCTTATTGTTCAAGGCTCCTGAAGTCCCTGCTCTTTTTCCATCAGCACAGTACCTTGTATTTCATAAGTGCACTGTATTTGTTGACTATATGTATTTACCAACAAGCAATTATCCACCCGCAGCCTAATACATAGTAGGTGTTTAACGTCCTAAAAATTTACTTTGAGAGCTTGCCTGGATATTCTAGTTGTTAATCACAGATGCTGATATGTCCTTGGCCTTGGGATCATACTTTTTCTTAAGAAAGGTATCTATAATGTTAACTGAGCAGCTTTTGAGAACACTACATACTAGCCAGCCAGATTGGTCTACTCAACCCTTGGCATCAATGGCAATTTTGCCACAACCAGGCTAGCTACTTATATTTGCTGAATAAATGTGTGCTGAATGGACTGCGACAGCAGCAAGCAGCTTATTAACTAAGAACAGCTATGAAGCCAGCAGGGCAAATCCACAATTTCCAAGCCTCACCACGCCTGGCATTTTCCCCCTACATCTCAGCAATGACTTTATTCCCACGCAAGGGCACAGAATTCTTCCCTTCAGCTACTATTTTCCTCCCTTGGTTGTTTACTTTCAGGGAAAGGGGGGCGGTGCTGAGAAAAGGGAAGCAGACAGATGTGAATTTAACAAGACAGTCAAAAGCTCTCTCCATTCTCACCTCAACTTTTTTTTTTTTTTTTTACCTCAACTTGTTCTGCCTTGCTCAGGCTAAGGGAAAGTAGCTAAATAAAAGGCAGAATGTGTGAATGTGTTAGAAGAGACTGCCAACAGGGGTCTCCTCATTAGATCAGTTGGGTAGGGAAAACTGGCTGTTGAAGCTTATCTGTGATCAGGGAGTAGATACAATATTTGAGCAGGAGATGAAAAATAATTCAGTGATACCCTGACATGGTAAGGCTTTGACATTTTATTAAGAAACATCTTTATTTTAAATGATAGTACAAAAATTGCATATATAATATAGATCTGTATAGTTATACACACACAATGCTCACCCACACATACATACACACAACCTTGCTCATCAGAATCAAACCCTATTTCATTAAAATGCTAAATAAAAAGGAGAATTACATTTAAGCTTTCCTAAAAATATACTGTACATAAAGCTGTCAGACAACCTGAAAAACTGAGGGCATTCTGAGAAGAATCTAGGCACTTTCATACCTCCCCACCACACACAAATGGCCTTGGCAGAAGGCAGGAGGAGAGTACACAGTGCAAAGCCAGGGAAGGGAGGTGCTACCATTGTTATGGATAAAGCTGTATGTCTGTAACCAACTGGAAGCATAGGATATACAGTGTGACCTAGATTAATTCTCAGAAACAAACCATCTCAGAATAAACAGAAAATAATGTGGTGGGAAAGGAGGAGGGAGAGTGAAGAGAGAAAAGACAAGGCCCACGATTAGAAATGACCTACTAATTAAGTTCTAGTACCTGGGAAAGACTCAAGGAGATAAGAACTAATGGGGTCACAGAAGCTGAAGTTGTCGGGGGAGATAGAGATAGGAAATCATAATTTCCTGCCATTAACAAGCCAAATTACAACTGTAGAGTCTAGGGATATCATCCCACCCCCCAATTCTAGTGAGGCTCAGAAAAAGGCTGCACCAGAAGTTCAGAACTACTTGATTCTAATTCACATCCTTCTTGCTCCAGGTGTCTTGTTAACTAAATTGGCATAGGCAATAGAGTGCTAACTCAGAAAGGGGAAATCCATCATATAAAGTAGAAATAGATAAGAGCCTACAGCAGTATATAGGCAGTCTTGACATGTATTCCATTCCAAAGCTCTTTTCTGGCAGTACAAAGATGGGTCTGCCTGTAGGAGTATAGAAGCCATTTTCCAATAAAATATGACAAAAAATGTTTCCCACTCAATATTAAACTCACATGAAGAGTTTACTATATGCCCCACATTGTCTAGCTCTGGAGGCCCATAATGTTTTTCAGGAGAGAGCTGCACACACTTTCTCTCCAAAATGATGAGATTTCCAAACGAGGAAAGTGGATGTATAGAATGTCTGCTCCTTCTGCGATGGCCCTTTACCTGGGGTTTCCTTCCCGTTCAGAGGTGTAAGAGATTTACAAGTGCCAGTCAAAATAGCTGCCACAGGAGTGGAAAGGAGGCCTGCCCTGTGGCGGGGCAACTCCAGCTCTACCTCTGACACTAGTCTGAATGTTATCATCACATTATATGCTAAACAAATCCCTTTAAAGCTAGGTACTGGCTCTCCCTGGGGCCTTACTCCTCAGGTTTCTCATTATTGCCTCTAAGAGAGTTTTCCAGCAGACAGTCTCTCAGACAGGGCCAAAGCAATGCTTTTTCTTCCTCAGTCTCCATATTGTGCATATTCTGAGGCAATCCTAAGAAACCTTCTCTATGTGTTTAATGAAATAAGAATATTTCCAGGTTATACCAGGTACTTTAGAGCTGAATCTCAAATAAAGAAAAAAGTAGGGAAATCCCACTAACATACACTCAGCAAAGGGATATAAAAAAAATGGCCCGGTCATACAATACCTACTTCATCTAGACAGCCCTCTGTAAAGTAATTTCTTTTACATCAATAGAAAAAAAGAAATAATTTCACATGCCATAGATTTCTAACATTACTGAGCAGACACGAAAATTTTAATAAAGCAATGGTAAGGCTGAAGAAGAGGTAAAGGCAAAAACAACATAGATCTGACAGAAAAAAAAAAAAAAAGAACATCTTTTAAGGCACTGGGTTAAAAACAGAAAATCTAAAGCCAACTTCTCTCATATTTTAATTAAGAGACCCTAATTCTGGCAAGACAATTAAGAGATCCCACAGAGGTAGTGATAGGAAGGGAATGCAGGTTTATAATTAATTTCCCTGAAGCTAGGAACAAGAAATTAAGATTTACTTCTCCCTCTTTTTTGGGGGAAGGCTTAAGACCAAAATGCAAATATAGAGTCTAAAATTCCTGACATTAATATTGATATTGCAAAGCAGCTTTATTTAGTAGTAGGCAACTACCCTAGACTCCAAATTTCTCCTGCTCAAGTACCAACTCTGAAACACTTATCTGGGGAATGGACACTGTTATTTGACCTTCTATAAGCTGCCAATAAGTGAGTTGGAATCCCCAAAACCAGAAGATCTAAGCAACATTATCCCAACTTCCATGGCTGATCCAGAAAGATAAGCTAAATCCTGAAATGGTACTGCCATTAATGCACTTAATATTTAACTTGTAACTACTTCAAGGTCTCCTGATTTATCATTCTCTTTATGGCAATACAACTGGGAATTAAATTCTATTCCCCTTGTCTGGTATGCTAAAAGGTCTGTTCCAAGAAAACAAAAATGACTGTCTTTTTTGCTGTATCCACCCCTTTCCATACATTCCCTTCTCTCCCTCCCTACCCCAGCCCCTTCTCTAACAAATTCTTCCATCTCAGAGACCCTGTCATCAAAAATGACTTAGATTGTACTAGAGAATTTTGGGGGTGGGAATGATAGCCTCCTAGAGGAAAAGAATAAAAAGAATTAAACATTTGCCAAAAAAAAGTAGGAACTCTGCTGTGTGCTCAAGAAGGGAGTGCCCCCAATCATTAGCTACCTCAGAGTGAGTGGCTGGGCCTGGGTAGCTTCTGTAGAGTTATCCTCTGCCCCATTACATATACATATATATATAATTTTTTTAGAAAAGGAATTAAAGTGAACATATGAACTAACAACATAAATGATACTTGGTCCCTCTATTGGAGGAAAGGCTCTGAAAAGGCACGTATAGCAGCTTATTGTTAGCACCTGGTTCCCAAAGGGAAGCAGAATGAAGAAAAACATCACAAACAGGAACAAGACGATCTGGTAGCAGATATTACAACTTCCTGCTTACCCTTACCTCGGCCCCTCACTGCATTACTCCCACCATCCCCAAGAGCACTGAGTAATCTCTGATCATCTGGGAAATGCTCAGCACTCAGGTCTGTGGAAAAAACCTAGCTAAGGTGGCCAGTAGCCAAAACCAATTTCAAAACTGATTTTCTTTTTTGCCTTTAAACCTCTAATAGCCAATTCTGTTTGTTAAATTTGGTTTAGGGAGTTATGTTTTCAGTCTATTTTGAGCCCAAAATGATTCTGCACCTCTGGAAAACTGCAGCAAATTACTTTGTTAATCAAGGTAAATGGAGCCATGGTAACTGTCATTTTTTTTTTTTTTCCAAATTGAAAATGCATGTTTTCCCCATGATCGCTGTTAAGAAAACCATTTTCTAAACAGTCATTCAAATGTTTACTTGGCACATCTCCCTCTGGTTTCTACTTCTAATTTACAACAAAGCAAGCAAGCAAGTCTAGAATGATGAGGGCCCAATTTCAAAGGCAATAACCTCTTGTAATGAAGCCTCCTCCAACTTCTCTCTCTCCATCATATTCTTTCTTTTGTGAAAACTCCATGCTGACACAGAAAGAAAACCCAGCAATGAAACACTTTTCAAAAGTCTCTGGGCAGAGGCAGCAGGCATAGTGGGAAAGAAGGGAGAACAGGGACAAAGTACTTGGCCAGAATCTTTGGTTACTTACTTTATGGCACTGCTGGTTCTTATTCCCTTTGCCAACATTCACTGAGCACCTACGGGCACAGAGCTCTGCACCAGGCCCAAGCTTAAGAAAGCAGGACAGTGGGACAGTATACTCATCCCAAGTCAGCAGAAACAAAACTACCCGATACCCTCAGCATTCATCTCTGTCTTCTTCTCTCTCTTTTTTTTTTTTTTGCATTTAAGAGGCTAACATCTAAGCTCCACAGAAAGGCACACATGTGTCCTAGGTGACAGTTATAAAATTCAACAGTTTTATAAAATTAAAGAGTTTGAGCTCGATAGTACATAAATGTCTGAAAGTAAGTTGTTCCGACAACAGACTACCCTCCTGTTTGCAATTTTACAAAATCCAACCAGAATAAAGCTTGTATCTCAAGACCAGATTGTTTCATAACCCCATAAGCCTCTTCTAGGCCACCTTCCAGCTTTGTGGAAGCACAGCCTGAAGGATTTTGGTTTTAGATACACTTCTCCCACATAAATAAGTTTTCTTTCCCTTCCAGTTTTTAAAAACTCTGTTTCAGTTTCTTTACCTGGAATCTGAGCTATGACATACAGTGGATGCAGATTTGCCAGGCAACTGCACACATTCCTTCTCAATGAAACTAACTTAGGATAGTTGGGAGCGCTTGCTCCTTTGGCAGTGATTTTCCTTCTCTCTTTCCCAAAGCTGGCGTCTAACATCCTTTCCCAATTAGTTTTCTTCTCTAACAGATACATATATCATAAATCCAAGGCAAATTTTCAGGTCACCTGATGTTACAATTATTAAAGGCACTGGGTGTGTATGTATTAGGAATGTTATCTTAAAATCTTTTGATACAAAGTCAGTTATTTAAAAAACAACGAATGAACCCATAACATCCAGCATTCCTTTACCTCTATTCTGAAAGTAATGATGTGAGCTGAGTAATTTGGTCCTTATTCTTTTGGCCCCTCAGAAGAAATGTCCCCTAAATTTGGCTTTCAATTTTCCAGTTGCACAGATAGCTTTCCTGAGCCTAAGCATTGTACCCTGCTATAGTTTTCTTCTTAAGGACAGTCTTAATTTTTATACAATGTTTGTCCCCTGTATTTTTTCTTTAAAAGTGAAAAAGATGGACATAGTGCAAGTTGTGGCCCTTGTATGTTAGGATGAAACAGTTCCCATGGAAACTCCAGTGTGAGGCTCCGTGGTCTCTGGTGCCCCAGTCATTTCTGTCCCTCTCCCTTCTACCTCCCCCTCTGTGACTACTACAGTGTCTACCTCAGCCACCTCTTCAACCATGGTGATATCAACTCCATTGGGCTGCTGTCGGGCCATGGCCTCCAGCTTGAGGCGGTACTGTTCTGCCTCTTGCTCTTTCTTTAGGAGCTGGTGTCGGTATTCCTGAGCTCTTCGATTGGCTTCCTGGAGCTGCTGCTGTAGTAGTGCTCTTTCACTGCCTTCCTACAAAAGTAAACCATGTCACCACCATGTAAGAATTCTTGATCATAGACTATCCAGAGAGTGACAAAAAGATAAAGAAGGGTTCAAGCCTTTAAAGTTATGGCTTTCAATTCTTTCCCTTCTCTCCACCACTGCTAAAAACATTACCTTCCTTTCCTCCACACTGTTTGTCATCTCTTCTATCCTTGGTTTCTTAGCCAGTGGCAAATTCTCTGCTGCTTCTTCTTCTTCCTCTTCAATTACAGTCTCTTCTGCAACCTGACCAGCAGGTACAGTTAGAACTACAAGCCAAAGGACATCAATTGGAGGTAATGAATACATAGTAAAACAAAGAGATTTTGTTTTTAGTTTAAAAAAATTGAAATATGTTCTCCAAGATCTTATTTTTCATACTTCTTTGGGTTTTAGAATCAACATGTAAAAACATGGCCTTGCAAAGAGAATCATAAAGGATTAGAGAGGCACTAAGAAGGCTTCAGAAAGAAGAGTAGTGATTTGTAGGTCTGGAAGCCTTGCAGGTAAATCTCGTATCTGCGGTTCTTATAAAAGGTGCTATGACTAATTAGCTTATCTATTCTGCAGGAATAACCTGTCTAAAGAAGGTCTGAAGTCTTTACATAAGATTTTTGAGAAATCTCTAACGAAAGCAGTTTGCCATTAACTGTACTTAATTAATTGTTTCTCTTTTTAGAGATGAGTGAAAGAAGGGTCAACACAAACACGTGAATGTAACACACACAAGATGTACTACATACCTATCAGAACAGCTAAAATGAAAAATGGTAATAATGCCAAATGCTGATGAGGATATGAAAAAACTCGATTATTCATACGTTACTGGTGGGAATGTAAAATGGTAGTCACTCTAGAACATACTCTGGCAGTTTCTTACAAAACTAAACATACATTTACCACATAACCCAGCAACTGCACTCTTGAGCATTTATCCCAGAGAATTGAAAACCTGTATTTACATAAAAACCTATATGCGACTGTTCATAGCAGCTTTATTAGTAATAGTCAAACACTGGAAACAACTCAAATGTCCTTCAGTCATTAAACAAACCTTAGTACATCCATACCTTGGGATAATACTCAGCAATAAAAAGGAATGAATTACTGATACATACGACAACTTCAATGACTCTTAGGGGAATGCTAAAAAAGTCAATCTCAAAAGGTTACATATGGTATGATTTCATTTATATAACATTCTTAAAATGACAAAAAAATACAGATGGAGGACAGATTAGAGTTGCCAGTAGTTGCCAGGAGTTAGGAATGGAGTGGGTTGGGGAAGGCAGTAGCTATGGATATAAAAGGGTAGCACCTGGGATCCTTACGACAGACTCTTCTGTATCTTTACTCTGGTGGTATACACACAAGTCTACACATGTATTAAATTGCATAGAACTAAGTACACACACACACACACACACAAATAAGTACATGTAAAACTGGAAAATCTCAATCGGACTCATGGATAATATCAATGTCAATCTCCTGTTTGTGATATTATATTATAGCTATGCAAGATGTTAACACTGGAGGAAAATGGGTGAAGGATATATGGGATATCTCTATATTATTCCTCACAGTCACCTCAAAATAAAAGGCTAAAAATGTATATTTAAGTTTTAGGATGCATTACGATTTAACAGAAAAATCTACCTAGTTATTTGGTTTAGCTGATTTAAAAATTAGCTTGTATTCCTTAAATATTTGTCAGTTGATGACAGTGGAAAGCAGCTTAGATATACACTGAGTGAAGATGGGAGTTTAGTCTGGGATTTACAATCTGGTGTGGGTAATTCATGAAATCTCGGTTTTCCTTCTTTGGACCTGGTTAAACACATTAGTAAAAAGTAGTTCATCTAGGCAAAACCTCAAATTCTATTATTTTTCTCCAAAGCAACTCACTTCTCATTTATTTGTCTCCATTACAGGCAAAGTCTTTCACCTACCCAATGAGCCCCCAAAACATAAAATGATAATCATGTTCACAAAAACATCAAGTAGTATATTTACAAATAAGACTAATAATGATTTATGATAACAAGGCTTGGATTATAAAGATTTAATTCCTATTCTCTCTTCCCATACAGCAGAGATTCATCACCTCAAAATATTTGCAAATTATAAAACTCTCATAATCATTTAGATCAAGCCCAAAATGTGGTGACACAAAGAAAGGCCATTCTGCCAATCCTTCTCTCTCTAACCTCTAATATTTTTAAGGAATAAAGTTATGACAGACTGGTTTCTTTAAAAAAAATTTTTTTTTACTTTTTTTAAATTACTTTTTCTTCTTAGATGCAGTTTATTTTTATAAATGTGATAAATCATCTCAGTATTTTTTGAATAATATATTCACATATTCAAAAATCAAAAGGCATAAAAGTATATTCAGTGAAGTTTCCCATCCACCCCTAGCTACCTTTCCCGGAAGGAAGCACTGTTACCAGTTTCCCGCGTATTCCAGAGACTGTCTATGTAGCACACGATGCACACTGCCCTGCATCTTGCTCTTGCCATTTAACAACGTATTTTGGCAGTTGGACCATATTGGTATATAAGACGTTTCCTTCTTGTTGTTTTTTCTTTTTATAGCTGCAGAGTATTCCACTGTTTAGTTGTACCATAATTTATTTATTCATTCCCCTACTGACACATACGTAGGTTCTTTTTTTATCTTGGGCTATTACAAATAACACTGTAGTGAACAGCTTGGTATATATGTCACTTCTGTGTGTGTGGGTATAAATTCCTAGGGGAGAACAAAACATTTTTAACCAAATGGTATGTACATTTTTAATACTGATAAGATATCGCCAATTTGCTCTTTAGCGGTTGCATTAACGTACACTTTCACCGGTACAATATGAGAGTGCCTATGTCTCAAGACCCTTGACAACACCAAGTCTGTAGTGGTGTCTCAGTGCACTATGTATTTGCATTTCCCTTGTTATGAATGAAGCAGGTTGAACATATTTTCATATTTTTAAGAGCCATTGGTATGTTCTTTTCTGTGCACTACTGGTTCCTATTATTGGCTCTTTTTCTACCAGATTATTGGCTTTCACTCTCAAATTTTATATATACTAGGGGAATTAACCTTTGCCAGACTGGTTTCTTCTTTTTCAGAGTTTCTTTGCCTCTTCTTCCACCTGGCATCTTCCCAATCCCATTATTTGCCTTAATGCCTCAGTTTTAGGCAAGTGCCGAGTGTCTAAAATACTTAATTGTCTAAGTGAGACAACTCACCTTGCTGTCCATCTTGCATAGTTACAATAAATGGCTGGCCAATGCCTCCAGTAGGGATTGCAGTTTGGAGATTACCCAGAGGGACTCCATCTGTCACTATGGTGATGACCCTCTGGCCTCCACTCCCCACCACTTGCTGGATTGATGAGTCAACAGAATTTCCTTCTAGGATCTCCTCTGTATTGGCTAGAGATGACAAAGGTAAATTTAAAATTTTGGTGTTAAAAAACAAAACAAAGCACGAGTACAGCAATTTTAGCCTCCTTGAAACTGATAATAGTCAGGGACAGAAGAAAACTTGAAAACACTGTTGGATTCAACAGTTTACAAAAGCAAGCTCTTGTGAACAATGCTAAGTCAGAGGAGAAAAGAAAACAGTATCTTCTTAAATGTCCTCAGTGAGATGTTAATAGCTTGCACTAAAGATGGATTCTATTTACAAATGAGCTTTCAAATGCTGTTTTAAGTATGCTTAAATGTGTTTGTTTGTTTTGTAGGAAATATCAGAGACCTTAATAAACTAATGAGCACCATGATTCTCCAATGAAGGATAAGATGGGTTGAATTACCCAAACGTACTTGATCTTAGAATCTATTTTTCAGGGAGGATCTTTAAAGCCTAAATAAATCTGAGGAACTTAGGGGGGAAAAAGCTGTAAATTAGAGTGGATCTATTTCTAAAAGAAAATGGAGACATTTAATGGTGAATTAACAAAATAATATATCAAGTAGTCAAAGCACTGAAGAAGTTTAACAGGCAAAAATAGCAGATAGCTTCTCCCATCTAACAGACCAGCAATAATATCAGTATCAGCTAACACTTACTGACTACTTACTATGTGTCAGGTCCCTTGCTATATGCTTTACACGTATTATGTTGAGTCAAGATTTTCAGTTTGATTAGCCAAAATTCCAATAAACTAAGCACTATTAGGGGAAAGAGATGTCCTGGTGGTGCAGTGATTAAGAGCTCAGCTGCTAACCAAAAGGTCAGTGGTTTGAACCCACCAGCCGCTCCATGAGAGAATGATGTGATGGTCTGCTTCTGAAAAAGATTACAGCCTTGGAAACCCTATGGTACAGCTCTACTCTGTCTTGTAGAGTTGCGATGAGTTGGAATCAACTCTATGACAACGGGTTATTAGGGGAAACAGTTCCTACCACTATCTAATTTCTAATTGAGATCATTTCTCTATCTAAAAAGTAGGTAAAACTTTGCAACAAGGGGGATATGGACTATCTGTATCAGACACATTCACGTAGTCCAGTGGAAATAGAGTATTTAAACCCCTTAGAAATAAGGAACCAGAATATGTTAGAGCTGAAAGGACCTTGATAGAAAATCTAATACAACCATCATGCTAGAGACAAAGAAACTGAGACCTGGAGAAATTAAGTGATTTATCCAAGATCGAAGAGCAAAACCACAGGATAGCAAGGACAAGTTGAATCCACTCCTCTCCCCTCTGCCATGCTGTCTACTCATACTCATCTGAGTAGATTTTTATGACTCCTGCTAGTAGGAAAAACAGGACTGGAAGAATGTTCCCACCACCCAACTGTCAGTGGCAGAAAGAAATCAGAACAATCTGCTTTTATTTAAGATACAGCAGATTCCCAGAGGGTTTCAGAAAGATTCTTGGATGACTATTGAACCTTGCCTTTACTATGTGAAGCCCTAAGCCTTTTCCCCATAGACCACTAGTTTTGGCTAAGTGACTTCAAACCTTTTTGTTTTAAGTATCCAAAAAGCACTATACAGCATGCATCTGCCCCACTCCATTGGAAATGCCAAAATAACATCTCCAGTGAAAATAAAAGCCAGCCAGCCTGGAGTACACTGGGTATAACAATGAGAGAGGTAGCAAGCAGTCTCCTGTATTTTGATACTTTAATGTAAGATATCTAGGCTGCTATTTTGAATCATTCTATGACAGCATTAGTCAAAACATAACAGAGTATTTCCAAAAAATCTGCTAATATAAGACTAAATATTTCAATCTGAAGCAACTGGAGCCAGGGCAAACAAACTTGAAACTGCAAAAATACAAAGGAATAATTCAATCATTCTCTGTTATTTTTCAGCTCTCTGATTATATCACTTACAAATTTTCTTTCTGATGCTCAACGAGTCTACATCCCTAGATGCCTAATTAACCATAATTCTTTAATATTTCATGCAAATTAAGTCTGCTGGAGATTTAAAAACAAAAGAAGAAAGTGGTGATTTCACCTAGCAGATATCCCTTACCTACCTGTGGCTCTGGGTGGGTTGGAGAGGGGGGCTGATGCCTCAGCAAGAGCTGCAAGAGTGGCCAACACTGAGGTGGTAGAATTTGAGAACTGTACTCTTGAGGCATGGGGGTCACCTATTTCAGTAAAAAAGGCAAATGAGGTCCACCGGAGACAGTAAATTGAAATGAACTAAAAATGGCTTATTAAATCAAAACTCCAGCTTTTCCCTCCAATGTCCTTAATCCTGCTCTCTAATCTAAACTGATATAAAGCAATTACCAAGGTTAAATCTCGTTTACAGTCTTAAAAGTTTTTCTCTTAAAGGACATTAAATTCATATGTTTAGTATAGAGCCACTATACTCTCGTTGGATCATTCTCTTGGCATGGCCAGCGATGGGCGTTGGCAGCTAACAGACAGGAGGGCTGCCGACGCACTAGGCTGGCTGTGCAGAGCTCTCCTTGGCAGCAGGCAGTAAGCCTACAAAGCATGCCTCACCCCAAACTAACTAACACCGAGGCAAAAGACCTCACATGGGCTTCATTCAATCATACCGCCTCTGTCCATTAGCTGGACAGGTGGAGAGAAGAATAGGACTGATGTCTAGCGCAAGGAAAGTAAAAAACCTAAGGTTTCGTATGTTGAATTTCAAAAATAGTACAATGGATTAATGCTAAAATAATTATTATCCACTTTACTTATGTCATGAAGTGCTTTTTAGCTTTCATCATAACCTGTTGTCTTATGTCTGTGGGCTACTCTTACAGTATAAATTCCAAGAGGTAGCGTATTAGTTCTGACAACAAGCATGTCTAACTTTCTGAACCAAAAGTATTACTCAAAAGGTTTGCATAAATCTAACTTTTATAAAATGAATTACATTTCCTTATGTCTTTTGCCGTAATTTCAGAGATAATTATTATGCTAGTCAGTGATTTATTGCCTCATAGCTCTGAATCTACTCTTCTTGTCCTGTCTTGTCATACTGGAGCTGGACCCTATAAACATGTCTCCTTTGTCAGCTGGCGTGAGATTAAGCTTTCTCAGTATAAAAGTTATGGCTGCTCCGCATATCTGATACTCCTGTATTCTTTAGGGTTTTCCTCACATAGTTAATCCACTGTTACTAGTTAATAATCCTTGTGTGTAAATTTATAAATTACATATTTATAAAAATTTGAAATTATATATATGTATAAATGTATATCATTATATAAATTACTGTGTAGTCTTGTCTCCTGACTGGACTCTGACTGATACACTTATCTTCTTTTTAAATGTACTCTTAATTTTTAAGTTTTCCCACTATCTATGCTTAAAGATTCTTTCCACTGTTTCTTCTATCAAGAAGTTAGTTATCTGGAAAACACTTAAGGAAACTCCCATATAACACTCTTTACAGTGAATCCTTCCACAGAGCAAAGACCCTTTTTCTGATACGACTAATCTAGGTAATCTCTTTTATACATTTTAATTTCGGGGATTACTTATGTAGTACCTTTTATAGCCCCAAAGCTTAATCAGAGCTTTTGGATGATTACTGTGGAAGCGGAGATGAGGGCTGAGACAGTGATGATACACCCAATTTATTCTAATTCTCACATAAAATACCCAGGGAACAACGGCCTGAGTGGAACACAGTGCCTGACCTTCAGAAGGAGACTATCTAATGACTCCTATGCAGAACAAGATCCAGCTACATCATGTTCTCTAATTTTCCTGCTTGGTTCATGCTTTTCTCATCACCCAGTCTGTCATACCAAATGCTGACATAAGAACCCACAACCTCCCCTCCTCAAATGAAACAAACAAGGAACAAGCAATTTATAGGTACAGGCAGTCCCTCATTGAACGTCTGTCCAACTTACAACCCGTATTAAAAATTCAAGGTACATACAATGGTTTGTAATAACTAATGGGTGCTACTTTTGGATGCACATCAAACCATTATTATCATTATTATTTTATTATTACGTTAAAGATGTTTTAGCAGATCTGGAAGCGCTTCTTTAATGTTTTTATGCATAGAAAGGTATACTATATACTATATACTATATACTATATACTATATACTATATACTATATACTATATACTATATACTATATACTATATACTATATACTATATACTATATACTATATACTATATACTATATACTATATACTATATACTATATACTATATACTATATACTATATACTATATACTATATACTAAAACAAACATTTGACTAACGTTAGATACGAACTGTACCTAACCATTCCTTTTGACTTAGGCACATATTTGACTTAAAGACAGATTTAGGAATGGAACTCGTTCGTAATCCAGGGTCTGGCTCTATGTTCCTCATATAGGTTGGAATATGATTTTTTTAAGCTTATAAATCACTAACAATCAAAAAATAAGGCTGTTATAATTAAAGTTCAAGCAGGCTAAGCATCAGGTAGGCCACCCAGCTAAAGGGGAATGGCTGGGTAAAACTGCTTCATGACGAAGGCATCACGTGCTTTTTAGCGTATGATGATTCCAACCTAAGGGTGTTTTCTCTTTGATTCAAACATAACTCACCCAACTTCCCCTCAACAGCAAAATGAAGAAAGAACATTTGTGAAAAATCAGGTTTAGTATTCTGACATACACAGTGGAAACTGATAAGAGACAATGCAAATTATCTCTTTAGACTTATCCCAGTGAATTTTAATAAAGTACATCCGTTGTTCAAAAATGTTTATTGCTCCCTTGTTCTCAGTATAAGTCTCAACAACAGCATCCACACACCTTTTACAAAAGAGAGTAAAATGTGTGTGGATGCTGTTGTTTTTGGAAGGGAGGCGGCATTATTAGTGATGACTCTGTTACCTATTTGGAACATGGCTTATAAAAATAAACTCTTCAGACCAAGATTTAGGAGGGTGTGCTATGGCAGGCCAGACAATCTCAGTAAAATAGTGAAAACCAGACCCAGAGAAGCTAAGTAACTTGCAGCTCACACAGCTAGTGAGTGTCAGAGCCCATACTGGATGCTAATTCATCTGATTCCAAAGTGTGTGCTTTTGATGAACCAATACAAAGCTATTTATATTCAACTTTGAAGGGCATTTTACGATCATGCAGAAACAGGAAATTCATCTTCTCAACTGTGTTTTGCCCTGATTAATGTTCAGTCTGCCTTTCTAAATGGCCACGGTGGTACTTATGATGACTGATATCCTTGGTCACAAATGGAAAACTGAAAGCAAACTTTGCAACCTGGAATTTGGTATCAAAAATACCCAACAAAATGATAATAACAGGACACTTTCAGTTAATTCTTAAAGATACTATCGGATGATGGAAAACAAGAGGCCCACCCACCATTCAGAAAAAGAAAATTCTTCAGCCCAGTTTAATAACAACCTGAATTTGTTCTATAACTTTTGTCCTTTCTTTCATCTGTACTGATTTACCATCAGGTAGGCCATAACTGCTTCATAATTAAGATGACATTGGGGAGGTCAGGTGTTTGTGATTTAGCAATTTCAATTTGCAGTTGCCAATACAAGAGAGGAGAGAAAGAAGAGTAGGTCTGCCAAAAGCAACAGGACAACCATGACACTGGCCCATGGGATCCAAGGCAAAAATAATCTCTAACCTGAATGTGGTCTACTTAACACTCTAGATTAGGGTCTGGAGAATTTCAGTAGATGCACTAAAGGCCAACTTGAGCTCTTTTCACATGTGTGAACTTTTTACTGGCTTCTAAAGACTTTTGGATTATAAAAGTACTTGTTCTAATCAGTGTAGCTTAAACCACTTCAAATCCACAGGGTTATGAATGATCTGATTATATGTATTAAAAAAAATATGTACAGTTAAGCTAAAAAAATTTTTAAACATCCAGCTGAAGCAAGGTGGTCAATTTTTAAATGACAGTTGACGGTCTAAAAATATGAAAGTTACTACTGCCCCCTTGTGGTCATGACAGAGTCACTTTTCACTGAGAAGGCATATTTGCATTGACAATAGGTATTATAGAAGTGGGAACCCTGGTGGCATAATGGTTAAGAACTATGAGTGCCAGCCAGAAGGTCAGCAGTTCAAATCCACCAGGCGCTCCTATACAAACCTATACGGTCACTATGAAATACAAACTCTGAAAGTCTCACAACATTCTTATAAAACAGGTATAATATCCAAATTTTACAAATAAGTAAACAAGGCTTGGAGAAATAAGTAGTTATCCCAAGGTTAAGCTAGTCAATAAACAAGTGTTTGAACCCATTTCTGAATCCAAAATTCTATGTGCATTATATATATGTTTCTTCTACTTTATCACACTGCCTCTCAGTAATAATACCTCATTCAAGATCCTTCCTTTGATATTACATAAACTTAACTAGGAATACTTAACTATTATATAAACTTAACTAGGAATACAGTTGTTTCTTTTTAAATGCAAGTCAGAAACAGAAAAAGAAATGAGTCAATGGGAAAAGTTATTTAAATGGAGATACAGGTTCCTCCATTGTAAAACAAATATTTGTAAAACGAGATGTTGAAAACAAATTCATTTGCTCCTTTTTGGATAGAAGTTTTTGTTAAAAACACATGGGTCTCAAAAAATCAGCACCAAGTGCTTTTTCCTGTTATTTTGTTTTAAATATGCTCTCAGGCAAACCAAGACTTTATTCAGTACTTTACTGAAATAATCACTTGTACCTCTTTTATATCACCTCTCCACTTGTTCACTTTTGCGTTATTTGCTACTGCTTTAAATGCTGAATATTTCACTATTTCCCGAGCAGTGCCATATTGAGACACTCTTATTTTTTTTTTTATATAACACTGTAGGATATTTTACTTTTATCAGAATTAGTATCCATGTATAATCCCTATGTCTGATATTCCCTCAGTTTATGTAAAATTTTTCCCCAGAAAGATTAAATGTATTAAGTTTAAGATCTATTATAAATCTTCTGTTTTGGGGAGTATTTTAATAAAGGGGTAGGTATCGGAGAGATTCTCCACTCATCTCATGCGAAAACCTGGGATTCTGTTCATTTTTAAGTCTAAGATAAACGCCACATTATCAGAACGTTACCTGAGGTTGTTTTGGTGTTGGCTGAAGAAACAAGGCTAGCGAGGTTTACAACTTCTCCGGAGGTGAAGATGAATGGAGCAGCCATAGTCACAGGGCTAGTCACAGGGTTGGCTCTCTCAGGATTGGCGTTCACCTGATTCTGCATTGCTTCCTACCAAGCAAGGCAGGATATTTCAAAGTCAGGACACTTATTAGCCTTAGCTATACAGTCACTGAACAGTCCCCTCCACCCCCCAACCCTTGACAACCCTCTATCAAGCAGAACTAGTTCTGGCACACAAAGTCCCAGGGAGCTCAGAGTTCTCATTAAGACTGTTGTTTTCAGACCAGGACAACAGAGATGTTACGTTGTTTTCCTAAGCTTGTTACTACTTTAGAGCAGCAAAGGTGTATTATTTGCAAAAACTTCTAGACAATTCACTTAACCTCTTTAGATCTTGGGTTTGTTTGTTTGTTTGTTTGTTTGTTTCAAAAATGAAGGACTTGGCCTAAATAGTCCAGAAAATAATTTCCAGCACTAATATTCTATGATCAATTATCTACTCATCAACATGCTGGCAGGAGATCCCTTATGCCCTGCAGAGAACAATAGTCTCCAGAGTTTTGTCCAACTATGTGTTCCATTCTACCACTGAAAAAATTCCTAGGAGAATATGTAACAAGCAAACAAATTAGTGCCAGATTTTAAAGTCTAGTTCCATATGCTGCATTTTGCTTCCAGGATATCTGCTCAATTTCCCTGGGGAAAAAAAAAATGCTTATGTTTATTTATTCATTTTTGTAGTTTCAGAAGTAGTTTTTTACAAATATGACCACTACTAAAAAAGTCCAGTTATGAAAGAGACTCTAAACAAGGAATTGAAAGTTGAAAAGGATAACCAGTCTATAGAGAGCCATCTGTCAGTAAAAACAGAACCTGAAAATGCAACAAAAATGGTATCTATTTTTCATATATAACTCTCCCCTTGCTAAGAACTTCAGTAGAAATAGATTATGCATTCTCTGGTTACTGTTAAATTCTTCCTTGAATCTGCTCCTTTTATCTGTCACATCCTTAGTTCAAGTCCTCACTGGATCGTGCCTGGACTAATTAAAGTTACTAAATAGCTCTTAGCCTAAGCATCTCCTCTTTCCAGTCTGTGTGCCACACTCCAACAATCATTTTTATAAAACAAGTCTAATCATATCAATCATCCTCTATCTAAAAGCTCCTATTGAATTCTCACTGCTTATGAAACAGTCCAAACTCCTCAGCATGCCATACAACACCCCTACTTCAGAGCCCAGCCTAACTCTCAAGCCTTAACTTTTGCTATTCCCAAACTCTACTTCCTTTGCCCATTCTCAAGTCACAGGACTACTTACTGTTTCCTGAACATTTCAGGTTCTTTCACATCTGTATGTCTTTGATTTGCTCTTCTCCTAGCCTAGACTATTATTTTCTCACTTCTCTGCCTATTTCTCCTTCAAGACTCAGTTCAAATTTTACATGTACTTTAAGCATCATTAAAGCTCCCTCCTCTGTGCTCATGTATCACTTGCTAGATATGTTTGCCATGTAGTATTATAATGCTTTATTTCCTGTCTTTGACCTCCATGATGCTGTAAACACTCCAATAGCAGGAACATGTCTTATAGTCTTTGTATTCCCCATCCTATTGTCCCTAACCTAGAATAGGTATACAAGTGCCTGCTTAAGAAATTAATGAGTGAAATCATCACAGCTAGCTAATTTTTAATTCTGAGATGGCTTACTTATGACCTAATATGCTTTAGAGCTATGTGCTGTCTTGTATCAGTTGATGCACACTCAAAAAACACAAAGTGGCTTTTACTATTATCTCAAGTTAAGCCTAATCAGAACAGGAAATGAGAAATTTTCACATGGAGAAAAAAAAAAAACCCAAATAAATAATATAAAGCCAAATTAAATGTTATTTTTGAATTGGCTACACATTGCTCTTCAACCATCAGGAAAAATTCAGGGCTCCATAGAATTTTTTTTTTTTAAAGAATCTAATGGCTTTGAGTCACAAGACTGAAACATTCTAGAAGTGCTACTTTGATCATTTTGATTCAGCTCCTACAAAAAACCCTTAATTTCAATTGAAGCATACTCTGGGGAGTATAAAAAGAACCACACCTGGAGAATGACCAGTATCTCGGCATTGTTTTTTTCCAGGGCTATGTCAAAGGCAGATTTATCAAATTTGCTGAAAGCATGGACATCAGCTCCATACTTGATAAGCAGCTCTACAACATCTCGATGGTGGTGCTCTGTGGCCCAGTGCAAAGCTGTCATCTTCAGCATGTCCTTGGCATTCACATCTGCACCATTCTGTCACAGAAAAAGTAATTTTTCCAACAGATACTGGTTATAGCAACACAGGTGCAAGATCCCATCACCAAATACAGATGATTTCCATAGTGATTACACATATTCAAATTTAGATCACGTTTAAGAAATATCAAAGGGAAAACATTTCTCAAATTCTCCTGAATGCTGACAGGCATAATGATTTCAATGAGTGGGTCTTCTAAGGACATCACTGGGAAATTATGACAGATGGGCGAGGAAGGGGAAAAGAACACATTTTTGTTGCATTTATTAACAGAAAGCTGAGTGCCTGATAAAACAGGCATCAGTGCAGAGAACACCTGCAGAAAGGGAATGAAGAAAAATCAATAAAGTCTGTTTACCCTTTAAAAGATTAGAAAACAAACTCCTCAGAGCCATGCTGACTCCTGAAAGAGATGCAACTCAATGCTATAAACTGTCCTAACTTAATCCTTCCCAGCCCAGTTTCCTACCACCTGTACAAGTAAGAAAGCAGGGAGGTGGATGTCTTTTTTCCAACACAGCCCCCGCCACTATTCTTGCTTTACCCTAACAAGCAGTTCCACAATGTGCGCATGTCCATCAGCTGCAGCCATGTGCAAGGGGGTTCTGTCCACTTTGGTCCGGGCATCCCTGCTAACTCCAGCTCGAAGGAGTACTTCCGCTGTGGAATAATGACCATACTGGGCTGCGAGGTGGAGGGGTGATGTTCCAAGCTGTGGGTGGGAAAACAATAACTCATTGAATATCCACTGTGTACAGAGCCCTGGATCATCACCGGGGAGATACAAATGAACAAGAGGTGAATTCTACTATTCCTGTCCTTGGGGAGAGGATTTGATTGGGCAGATAGGACTGAAGAAATTATTTAATTAAAAAACCGACAATATACTAATGGGAAAATAAATATAGCACCAGCTAAATAAGTGCTAAATATAATAGATTTAAGTCTGGTGGATTTATCAGGTAAGATTCCCTAAAGGATACGATTTGAAGCAGGGCATAGAAAAAGGTTAAAAAAAAAAAAAAAATGGGTTCACAAAAGCATTCAGAGTCAGGGGTATAAGGGAAGGGAGCGGCAACTTCGAAACACTCTTAGAAAAAGGGTAGAGCCTAGAAAGCTACACATCAAATTTGAGGTACAAATTTGATTGGCTGGAATAGAAGTCTAAGTACAGCAAAACAAACAAGACTGATGGGATGAAGAGGCAAAAAAAAAAAAAAAAAATGTAGCAATGGCATGTGGATGGCAATAAGCAAATCTATGCAATCTCAAAGAGGATTTTTTAAGAATTATCTATCAGCATCCACTTGACTAGAGATCTACCCCTTTCTTTGGGTTCCGCTCTTTATTTTAAACCGATTTCATTTATTTTTTTGCTTTTCATACATTCAGCTTCTCTGACTGTATTTAACTCACATTGCTCTTTTCAGGTCTATTTATAGAAATGCTAATCTCATGTGTTTTCTTTTCTTCCTTTTTCTGAGTGCTAAGAACCTGCCGGCCTCTATAGTTATGAATTAATCACCCCAGCATAGAGAACATTCTCTCATCAAATTGTTAAAATTAGGCAACGCTTACAAAATCTATGAGTGTTAAGAAAGCCCCATATTATAATCTGGACATGAGTCTTCTGAAACTCTCTGCTTCCCAACTTAGCTGTCTAGTAGGCTCATGAAATTACACTTTGCTCTTTAACGTTTTTTTAAGAGTGGTAAAGGAAACAAAATGACTAGACTATTCCTTATTAACCAGGACATATTAGAGGAAAAAACCAGAATTTATTAGTTTAGAAATACACTCTTATTACGCCAATTTTGTTGAATTTCTAGCTAACTACAGAAGCCTGTAACCCAAGTGCACTCCAGGGAGAATTAAACCTTTAGAAAATACTCTAAAAAAGCATTACAGAAAATCACAAGCACACAATACTTTACAATTACCACCTATATATCCACAGGAGACTCTTTCAATTTGAAAAAAACTAAAAGAAAAAGAAAGCTACATATTCAGATGAGACACAGAAAACAAAACTCTTGTAGGGGGAGCGAGGCAGAAAGGGAATGAAGAAAAATCAATAAAGTCTGTTCAGCCTCTAGGAAAAAGGTTGACAAAATTACACTTTGGGAATAATTTAATTAAGAGACCTTTCCACTAAACTTACCCAGTCTGTGGTGAATGGGGCGCCATTTGCCATCAAGGTCCTCACTTCATCATCTTGGCCTTTTCTTGCTGCTTCTAGCAACCTCTTCCCCAAGTCCACCAAAGACATCTTTATGCATAGGAACAAATGTTTTCAGGAAGCTACAACCCAAACACAAGGAAGGCTGCCTATAAAATGTTTTTAGATTTCTTGTACTTTAATGTATATATGATACTTCTCAAGCTGACAAGCTGGTAGGTTACTTCCTTTCTACCTCATCTAACACAGAAAATCAGATATTTGGGAAGTTTCAAGTTCTAAACGATAGTTCTTTCATTTTCAATCTCCAGAAAAATACTTTGGAAATATGTGTAATATACTCCCCAAACAATTCTATTTCCACTTTTTTACTCTTAGGAATCAATAAAACAGCATTTTATCCCTTTGAAATGACCATGGGTTGCAAGAGTTAAGAGCTATGGCTGCTAATCAAAAGGTCAGCAGTTCAAATCTACCAGCCACTCCTTGGGAACACGGAACACTCTGGGGCAGTTCTACTGTCCTACAGAGTCACTACGTGTCGGAATCCACTTGATGGCAACGGGTTTGGTTTTTGTTGTTGTTGTTTAGCACATTATTTTAAGGAACACAGCACAAAGTAATAAAACATACACCCTGATCATGCAGAACAGACTTTCAAATTCTCATGAAATCCAGACTGTCTGGAGTCATGGAGGCTAGATGAACCCTTGAAACTATTGCCCTGAGACAATCTTTAAACCTTAAACCTTCAACGAAAAATATCCCCTGAAGTCTCCTTAAAAACAAACAATAGTTAGCTTAAATAGTAAAAAATTTCTGCCTTGAGCATTGCACTCTTTTAAGATATATATGGGATCAGACTGACAACAGTAACTCGAAAGATTAGATAGGAACCTTAGGGGGCAGTGAGTTTATGAATGGGGGGAAGTACAACTCAAAAAAGGAGGGTGAGAATGGTTACACAGCTTGAAGAACGTAATCAATGGCACTGAACTGTACACCTAGAAACTACTAAATTGGTGTATATTCTGTTATGTATGCCCCCAACAACAACAAAAAATGCACCCTGATCTTCAGGAAAGGAGCAAGAAGGATGTCCAGCTGTAAAACGGCTGCTTGATGAAAATTATGGGAGCTCACATTAACAATTGGAGCCCTGGTGGTGTACTGGTTAAGAAATCGGCTGCTAACCAATACGTTGGCAGTTCAAATCCACCAACTGCTCCTTGGAAACTCTATGGAGCAGTTCTACATTGCCCTAAAGAGTCACTATGAGTTGTAATCGACTTGACAGCAATTGTTTTTTTTTTTTTTTTTTAACTAGCAACTACTCTTTCTGGAGGTTTGTAAATCTTTGGATGGCACTATGAAATAGGACACATCAAAGTTTCTAAATCAAACCCATTTGTTAACCTTGTTTTTATCTTCTGACAATGGTGTAAAGATATAATAACGCTCAAAGTTTAAGCAGAGCAAACTCTTGCTGCCCAAACACTGATCTGCCTAGGCCAGCAGTTCACAAAATACATTTATTGACCCCTGGGGGTTCCAGACCCTATGCTATAGGGTCCCTATGAGTAGGAATCGACTCGACAGCACTGGGTGGAAGGTTCCTGATAGCCTTTCAATTGTCCACAAAAACAAAACTATTTTTATTATTATATTAAGGCATTTTTTTGCCTTTTTTAATATGTTAACTTTTGCCCTGACGGTACAAATCCAACAGTGGGTATAAATGCTGGTGTTTTGTACTAATCAAACTACTGCTGGTCATTGTATTCTTCGCTGCCAGGTACTCTCAGGGGGAAAAGCCAGTTCCACTTAAGAATGTCCTTGATGAAGCAGTAAAAATTACTAATATTATTAAACTCAAACCTTGAATATAAGTCTTCATAATTTCTGTGTGACAAAATCAGAAATATGCATAAAGCACTTCTGCTTCATTTACTTAATAGTGAAATATGATGGTTTTCTTGAGGGAAACACTGTGATTAAGTTGTAGGCTGAAGTAAATGCTTTTTTCCATGGAACACCATTTTTACATCAGAGAATGGTGAACAGGCAAACCAAGATATGAAGGCTTGGGTATAAGGCAAACATTTTCTTTAACATGAACAAAGTGAGCCTGTCACTTCATTATTTATTGCCAGTTACCAACTGTAATTTGAACTTTCAAGCAAAAATTAAAATTTTGATAAACCTGTACCCACCACTGTGAGCTTGACAGCTTACTATCAAAGATTTTTCTGATGAAATTAATGGCGATATTAATGAATGCGATTTTTTTTTCCGATATTATATAATCAAACGCATCAACGTTAGGAAGATCTGCATAATTTGCTGAAGCAGTATTCTCCAAATGACCGGTGTACAATGCTACAAAATCATGCATGGATAAAAAGATTCATTCTAGATGAAAGATAAACCAATGGGCAAGGTCACAGTGTACAAAAAGTTCACTGGTATGGTTTTGGATTTCTCAGTATACCTAACGTAAAAAAATGCCACTTATTGAGGTTTTATGTAGAATCAAAGAATATCCGCAATTATCTGAAAACATTATTGAAATGTTCCTTCCTTTTCCAAGCACATATCACAACAGATTGAATGCAGAAGAAGACATAAGCATCCAGCTGTCTAGCTGAAGAGATCTGCAAAAATATAAGACAATGCTATTCTCCTCGCTATTTAATTTGCAAGATATAGTTTTCATAAAAATGTTATTTATGTTAACATATAATGGCTCTATTATTGTTATATTTAAGTAATAAACATTAAAGAATTAATTTCTAAAACAGTAAATATCAATTGATATAATACATTGGAGCCCTCGATAATTTTTAAGAGTGTAAAGGAGTCCTGAAACCAGAAAATTTAAGAACCACTGGCTTAAGCAAAACATTCTGACACTTTACAATTTAATTTTCCTATCTATAGTGTAGAGTTTTATGCTCAAACTGGTGTCCAGTGGATCACCAGGGGAGTTTGTTCAAAATGAACATATCTGAGAACCTAGTCCGGGCCCTACTAGTGTGTTCAGGAGCAGAGCGTGAACTTTTTCAGCGTGAACTCTTATACTCCTACCTAAGCATCGGTTTTTAGAACTCAAGAATGTGCTAGAGAAAAAGTATAGCAAAACCTTCTTTTAGAACACTGATACTTTGCATTTCTCCACGGTTATCTTCATTTTAAAATATCGAATCTGTTTCTCAGTTTAATTATCTTATTACTAATAGTTAAAAACAAGAGCAAATTTTCAGGTGGTTCATTAGTCAGAAATGACTCCTTCACATTTTCTCAAAATGCATTATATACAAAAGGTATATCATCAAGACTTAAAAGCCTCTACAATGACTGATCATGAAAGGAAAGAATATTCTACACAAGGATGTTCAAAAACACTGGCATAAGGGTGGACTTACCTAGCCTAAAATGAAATTTCAACTCTAGTCCCTACCACAAAAAAGTATTCAGTTGGACGTTGAGGTATACATTTGAGAAATCTGGTTTGCTTCATGTTGTTGATTCTTCTAGAAATAAGACACTTTAAATAAGTTGATTTTATCCTGTGCAACCGGTGTCTTCAGCACCTGAACTCTTTCTTGCAAAATATTTCTGAGCAATCAATTTTTTCCACTATAGTCTGCCTTCAAACATATTTCTATTACTTTTCTTTAATCGTATTTGTGAGTAGCGTACTAGTACCACTAAATGGCAATCAACTCAAGTTTGTCATCCCATTCTCTAAATAGGTCACAAAATGTTTTATTTCCTAGTGTACAAAGATACAGTTAAACTTTGGAATTAGAATGTAAATAAGGTGTTACATTCTTTGCCCGATATAAAAAAAGGTTTCCTACAAATGTGTTCTTTTCTCCTCCTACCCTCAGTTGTTTTTTTCTTTTGAGTTAACCTGAAGCATCCATCTCAAGTAAAAGTAAAACATACCTTTTTAATAACAGCACTCTCGGTGACTCTGTACCATTCCCCTACTGTCCTATGTCAGTGCTGGCTACCAGACAAGAGATGTCGCCTAACAGACTAGAGGACAGTCTAGACACTGCGGAGCTCCCTGATTACTAAGAAGGAAGGGAAAACATTCTCCCTTAGGTTTTGTACCTCCACTTCCCTTGTGTATAAAATGAGGAAACACTGGTTTTACTTGCCTCCTATGATTTTGGAGTTGAGTAAAAGAACACAAAGCACCCACTCCCCTCCCCCCAAACAAACACACAAGAACTTTCAATAAGTGTGTTTTAATAATTTATGAAGTGCTTGAGCTCTTGACAACGAAGTACTCTATTTAATTAGGTGTAATTACATTTGTTTATATTAAGAATTTGGGTGGGGCAGTTCTCCCTCATTGTTGTCAAAGGATGTATGAAAACAAATGCTTAAGAACATCTCTACTGAACTGGGTGGGTCAAATGGTACGATAAAAATTTGGTCCCAAGCGGCCACAAATGTTGTCAAATTGCTGAAGGTAAGCCACAGAAAAATCTTCTTTTCCACAGGCGTTTAAAGAAAAAAGGGAGACCCTAGAGAACAGTCCTTCTGGGAAAGGAATGGGATGATCTCTGCAGGGTACCGCTGGCTCAAGGAAATTTGTGAGAATAGGCAAAAACTAACGGAAAAGAGAATTGGAATTGAATTCATAATCTGACGATCAATTTTTTTTTTCCTTTTGGCATTGCACACGACCCCACTGAGCCGCCAGCTGTACAAACTGTGCGAAGCTTGAGGCGGAGCCCTCACTATTCTTGTTCAGATTACCAGGCTCGCTAAAGGTATTATTGGGGTCAGTGAATTAGAGTTCTCGCTTCCCCCTCTAGCATAAACCCTCCAGTTCCTCACAGCCGTCTCCCGTCCTTCTGAAAGAAGGGAGTCAATTTGGGGTAAGAAGCCAAGGTCTCAGCCTAGGGGACAGCCCCCCGCCCGGGCTCCGCGTCGCCCCCTAGTGGTCACCTCTGTGGCCCTGGCTCCCCTTGGTCCAGCTCCCCAGCCCCAGGTCTTACACCCACCCCCTTCTTCACCTCTTCCCAGTCCCCTCCCCTTCCTTCCTAAAGCATCCCCTTCCTCTCCATCCGCGTTCCCCGGCTGCCCCCGTTCCAGTGAGGGGGCGCCGCTCAGTCAGCACCCAGAAGTACACCGCTACTCTGGGAAGGGGTGAGACCTCTCACGGCGCTCTGCCTTCCAGCTCTGACGCCCCCCACGGCCCACGCATCTCTTCTTCCCCCTCACCTCGTCCGGGACGCTGCCGGCTTCGCTTTCACCGAGCCCGCCAGTTTGGTCCCGTTTCCTTCTCTAGTTAAGACTCCCTGTCAGTGACGGTTACTTTTTGGCCTTTTCATATATGCATATTTTGGGGGCCTTTAACCCCCCCTCGTGGAGAAATGGAGGCAACAAAATGGCGGACCCGGAAGTGAAGGCGCAGCGAGGATAAAATCTGGCGGAGGAATGCGTGGAGGGGAAATGATTAGAAAACTCACATTTCCATTCGAAGAAAAGAGTAATACACTTCCGAGGCTCATTTTGTGTGTACCGAAGGCCTTTTGAGGTGAAAAAGTGTGTACGCAAGAGATCCTATAAGGACTACTTGGCGAGGCGGAGGATTATTTGATTACGTGTCTTATAGTTCCGGTAGGGGACGGCCCGTATGGTTTGTTTTGGCGCCAAGGGCTCGGAGACCTCTGAGGCAGAGTCCGGGTTCTGCATAGATCTTGGAGTTTGAGTTCTCCCACCTGGCTGCTTCTCCGGGCGGCCGGTTTTAGAATTGACAGGAAAACTTGCTGCCCCATTCCAGCCTTGGCCGAAGCCGTTTGGATGGTTACACGTGAATTGGGTTCTAGTGCCTGACACATATTTCCAACCTGAATATAAGGACCGCGGAGCCAAGTTGTCAGGGTGCACAGTGAAACCAACAACTGGATCACTTCTTTTGGGGGGGACTGGAAAAGGACGAAGGATGTGGCAGTCTGCTTCCGTAAAGATACCAGCCTAGGAAACCGTATTGGGCAGTTCTGCTCTTTTCTATAGGGTCGCTATGAGTCGGAATTCGACTCCAGGACGAAGAGCTTGGTTTTTCTATTTGGAAAAGGAAGAAGCCTACGGTTTGCAAATCCAGTTGCTGTGATTAGACGACTGCGCTGGTCCTGACAGCCAGAGTCGTCTGTACAAAAATCCATGAAATAGAAAAGAACACATCACTAAACCTTACTAGCCCCATTTTTTATTTTGGTTTTTGTTATTGACGGTGGCCCTTTTAAGGCCTAGGATGAAGATTTCCGTGACTCTCCCTTCTCTGAACTTGTCTAGATACTGCTAGGGTAATTTTATGGCATACTGCCAGGTATTGTCCATATTGGTATTTGTTGTTGGTTGCCTGAAATCACTGCATGGCAAACTCCATGTGTGCGGAGTAGAAGTGCTCTTCTTTTGGAAGCAGATTGCCAGGCCTTACTTCTGAAGCACCTGAGTTGAACAGCCAGTCTCTCCGTTAGTAGTCCATTTGCGTGCAACCCAGGCGTCCATTCGTATTTACTTTTTACCTTTGAGAGTAGGATTCTTGATTCATTCCTGTTTACATCCTTTAACACTGGTCAGTGCCTTTCATATGGTAGGCACACAAACTTTCTAAGCTAGGTTCAGATTTTTTTGGAGTAAGCAAATAACATTTGAGTGAATTAATTTATTTTCTTAGGTACCTAGATTGAGGTAATGAGCAGATTTAGGACCGCTGGTACCTCCTGAGGCATCTAGGAGAATTATTACCTGAAATACAAACGTTAGTAGTCAGCAGGCAACCAGATGGGCCCTAAAAGAGTGATTACTTGTGGGTTTTTCCTCCCTAACTACCTTTCTAATTTTAAGTTGATTTCACTTCTATTACCTACCGTTTAACCTGAAGTTCACTATTTTTACGTAGAAAGACTATTCATTGTTCCTCAAAGTTGAATGTTAGAAAGATAAAATTATAAGCTGAATGTGAAAGCAAGGCTAAATTCTGAGATCTATAATTCTTCCCTGTGAAGAGAAAACTAGAATTCAGTCCTGGGATTGAATGTCTTTATTAAATGAGTAAATGGCAGCATGAATCAGCAGCAATAACTTTGGAAGGGATGGGGTCAAGGTGTAGGTTCAGAATGTGATTGTACATCTCATGGTCTCAAGGTGGCTGAAGAACTGTGCCCAAGGCCCACTAATCAGTATTATACATTGCAAATATAACAGGAGGGCAAGAAATAAACACCAAACCGTATGCCTTTTAAAAGGTTGAGTCAAAACCTTACAGATTATCATAATAGTCAACAAGATTGCATCATAAAATTTTAAATTTTTCCTCAGCTAGATTTTTCAACCCACAGTTTGGAACAGAGTTGTACAATGAATAAGCTTGAAGGAACACATTTTTGAGAAAGGGAACGCTTAGCTTTTTCTGAATTGATGGAATGCTTTCCTCTATTTTCCTTTTTCATGATGTATTATTTCCTCCTGTTTTACATCTTTATGCAACCCCAATTTATCTGAGGAAAAGAGTATATTGTAAGAACATGTAGGATCAAAAAAGCAAGAGTCTTTTACCGCCTTAGCATTTTAGAAATCCTACTGTTTTGTAGCAGATAATCCCAAATTAAAACTGCTGAGGCTTTCATCAACCCTTGAAGAAATATTTGGTTACTGAACAGGAAACTAGGAAGGCTTGAGCAATCTCCTAGGCTGATTAAAATGCAGTAAAAAATCAGTCCTCTATTTTGCCCTACCGTACTGCTCTTTGATGCCCTCATCAGGCCTGCTTTCTGGAGTTAGTATCTGAGGGGGGAAAGGGGAATCCCTGTGGCCCAATATTCCATTGCTTCAACCCTTTACTTTGTGGCTTGAGGGCTTTTGAGAGAAATGGAGAAGGAAGATAAATAAATAAATACAACTTTGACAGATTCATCAGCACCACCTCAACACAATGGAGGGGAGAGGGCAAGATTAAAAGGAGAAAGGTGTGGAAAGGAGGGGGCTGAAAGGGAAGACAATGAGGGCAAGGTGGTGGGAGAGAGGAGTCTTGGCCTTAGAGCAAGTCCAACTCAAAGGAGTGGATGCTGGCAATGGGGGCTCTCCAGAAGTTGAAGGTGCTGTACTCAAGGAGGGCATCGCCTTCAGGAGTTTTCTCTTGCTCTGCTCTGGTTGCTTGTCCGGTCATTTTGCCATCAGTGTTGCTCTTGATCTTATAGGTGGCTGTATCTGACAAACCCAGGCCTTCCAGCTCTGACAGATCCAGTTCTGGGATAGGCATCCTCCAGAAAAGAAAGGAGCTGTACTGGCTACTCACAGGGTCTCTCATAGCTCCCTAGAAAGAAATCACTTGTCAGTTTTCATGCTATAGCAATCTCCTGTGGCCCACGATCTTTCCTTGCTTATAAACTCCACACCCCTATTTACCTCTGCACATAATCCAAGTTCCCTACGACAGGCAGCCTTCCTGCATTACCACTTCCGACCTTATTCCTAATTTTTTTCTTCTTGGAATGAGTTATTTACTGCTTACTGCATCAAGTCGATCTTGGGTCTGGTTTTTAAGGCCTTCCAAAATCTGGCCCCACTCTTCCTAGCAGTACACATCCTCGGCTACAGTTACATTCGTCTCTGTCTTACTTAACTCTCTCCACTCTCCATCTTAAAATACTACTCTAGTTTCAAGATTCTGTATAAGTCCCTTGAGGAATCTTTCCTATATTTACAAAAATTGGATTTCTTCCTGCCTAGGTCATGGTACCTCTGAAAAGGTTTTCCATGACATTTCTGTTTTCCTTCTTGCCTTCTAAACTCTACTATAAAGTGATTTCTTTGTGGATGACATCCTTAAACTTTCCCAGCTCCATCTATCCTATTTCCTCCAGCGTCCCCCCAGCAGTGCTGTAGAAGTTTACCTGACTATATCTGTTTGGGGTTAGAAGTCACTATTATGTGTCTTGTGTAGGTGATGGTCTTATCTTCTTCAAAAGACTTGGAATTTCTCCAAGGGTAAATACAAGTCTACTTTCTCTGTACCTTCGCAAGTACTGAGCTCTGCACAGTTAAAGCTGCTAACTAATCTTCCCTCGCTATTTAATACAATGAATATCTTGTATCTATATAGCCCACAGTTCTGCCTTAACAGATTTTTTCTCTCTAGCTCCTTCTGAGCAAAACCCAGGTTCTAAAAGAATTTTCCTATGCTATAATGGGATTCCTTTTCTCTGATCCCAATGCTAGAATACATCTGATAGTACTGAGTGCAAATGGATTAGAAATTCCAGGTAATAAAAGCAAAGTTTAGATCAAAAGGGGAAGATTTTTAACAGAATCAGCTACTTTTTCATGCTTTAATGATTAATTCTATCACCTTTTCTGCTCACCTCACCCACACCCTGATATTATATGGCTATTCTATCTCCCTGCAGCCTCCACCCTGCTGCTTACTAGCCAAGGGAAGGAGCGTTAGTTAAAATGTTCCCAAAGGAGCAGAAAGAACATTGCCCTGTCTCCAAAAATAAAATCTCAAGTTTCAAAAGGCCTCCTTTCAACACACCCCATCAGCTTTCACAAGGAATGAGACTCCTAGCTAGCTGTCTTCAACAGGCTCTGAGATGCCCCCATATAATATGAAATGACATTACTAAAGCAGAAAAAGGACATCTTAATCTAGAACAGGGTTTTGTGGAAGAGTGTAGGGGCTTTAGGAGTGATGAGTGGGTAGACTGAGATGTTTTTAATATTAAAAGCAATTTCTAAATTCCTCTTTTTCTTCTTAGGCAGGTTCAAGTTCCAAAATAAACCCTGGGGAACTGAACATTACTCAGCAGAGAAGCTGCTTAGAAGGAGGGTGATGCAGGGAGGACTGGAGCAGGGTGGGGATCATGCTGGAAAAGTGATGTCATCATCCTACAATATTCAGCTCTGATCATCTCCAGTCATTTGCAGAGACACGTGCACTGAAAGATACAGAAAATGGTTGTAGGTACTAATAAACCAACCTCTGCTTGAGTTTAGGACCGTAGCGATCCTAAGAAGCCAACCCTAGGAGTCAATAGTGTTATTGACTTCTGCCCACAGGGAATTTTTTCTTATAATACTACCAGTATTTTCTTAGCTAGCTGACTTCTTTTATATTCCCTCTCTTACAAGTACCCTCCAGAGTGAGCTTAGCATAATGCTGGGCACATAATAGGCTTAAAAAAAAAAAAAACAAGAACCATAGGAGGAAATAAAAAAACCTATCAAATTTTAAAAGTAGAAGGCACCTTAGAAATTAGCTAGTGGCTTTCAGCCAGTTTGGATAGATTCATGTCTCATCATTCCCAATTTGGTAACTTTTCAGTGTATTTGTACATAGATACTGCCCAAACAGTCCCTGTCTGTGCCTGGAAGAACTTATCTTGCAATTAAAAAAGCTAAAGGGAATTTTTACAAAATGCTAAAGTCCTAAAATCTCTAGTTATACCACTCATATAGAGGCACATACAGAGAGTACCGAATGCATTCTAGAAAGACAAGTGGATGTGGCATTTAAAATCAAGTCAGGAACATAAGACTACACCATAAAAAAAAAAAGAAAAAAACCAATGCCTTTGAGTCAATTCCAACTCATAGCAGCCCTATAGAATAGGGTAGAACTGCCCCATATGGTTTCCAAGGAGCGGTTGGTGGATTTGAATGGCCGAGCCTTTTGGTTAGCAGCGGTAGCTTTTAACCACTATACCACCAGGGTTTCCGACTACACCTTAAAAAAGTTAAAATTCCCTTTACATTAGTAATGAAATTCAGATTTAATGTGATGTGTTTTAATTTCCAAGTCCCCCACATTTTGCAAAAGGTCCCTTTTCAGCTAGCTTTCCCTCTCTGTCCAGATATTCTCTACCCATACCTCATGGTGGTATGGGCACTACTTTACATGATTTACTTATCTGAAAGGGCGTGGACAGTACCATGGACAATAATATGTTCTCATTATCCTTCATTTTAAATTACCCAGATATCTTAGGCAAAGGTAATTAATAAACTCTCCCTTTTTTTTTTTTTTTTAATATTCTTAGATACATGATGAGAGAATATACAGATTAAAAAGACACACCTGCTCTAAGCCACATAGACATAGTTGAATACCCCTTGCCCTCACCCTCTGTGGGCCTCACTGACATCCAGGGCCTACCCAACAGGGCCTTGCTGTGTCATGCTGCCATGGTGCTGGGGATGGCGGAGGGGCGAGGGGTGCTAGACGGGAATGGACGCTCTCTGGTGTGTCATCGTATGTACCTCACCCTGAGCTTGGATCTTCCTGTTAGCCATGTCATTCCCCCACCTATTTCATTGAGCTGCAAATAAACATTACTTTTCCAGAATCTGTCCCCATACGTAGCTCCCATGGCTATACTGATTTCAATATGGGATCAAGCAGTTTTCCGACACAGGGCGTCCCCCCCTTTCCTACCAGAAGCTGCCTCTTTCTTTGGAGCAAAGGTTTTAGATGGGGAGTAGACCGCTGAAAGGGAGGTCAGGATTACTCTAAATATTATACCATATCCCTCCCTCCCAAAATTCCCTCCTACAGAGACAAATAAGTTTAGGGGTGAGGGTAGTAACATCAATGAAACATTAAGATAAGGAAAAAATTGGAAATACAGAGAAGAGGCTAGAGTGATATGGTAGGGATAAAGATGCATCAAAAACCTGGTAAATCAAATTATAATAGCTTAAAAACAAAAGTATAATTAGTTAGACTGGAGATTAAAATACTGAGAACAATGAGTTACAGAAAAATAAATACTTGAAATAAGAAGGTAAATGCTGAGAGACAATAACTACATGTAAATGGTTAGAAATATTTATATAAAGGACAGCAAGCAAGGTGATCTTAGTAAAGAGATGTAAAACAGTGATCAAATAACTACCCATTGTTCAGAGCGCCCCCTTCTCTCCTCTTGAACTGTCCCCCAAGCTCATCCTCACCTGGGGTTCTCAACCTAACCACAGGAAGCTGCTCTTATATCTTTGCAACCCTCCCCCCCTTCCCCTTCCCTCAGTTTAGTTTACCTGCTATCAATGAATTACTAGTGAAGTGCCTCTGGGGCTCCGGGTTCTGCTCTGGGCTGGAGAGAAGGCTGCAGAGGCTTTGATGGCTTTGTCTTCTCACTCTCTCGCTCTCAATGACTGAGTCTGTCTGCTCAACCTCCCCCTGCAATGCAGCCCCTCCTAAGAAGGGCGGAAGGACTCCCCGCCCCCACCTCCTCCCTGCCTGACTCGGCTATTCCAAATGACAGGTTCCAGAACACTTGAGGGGAGGGAGAGGATTAAGGCATCTCCGTAGGTTTACTGGTCTGGTCTGTACAATTAAATTATTCTCCATCTCTTCCAGCACCCTCATGCTGACTGGCGTGCAGTGAATGAGCAATTGTCTTTTGCTTTAATCTTATGTTTATGGATTAAAAGATTTTAACTCTGTAGACAATGGAAAGGGCAGTGTCCTTTACTTCCCCAATTTAAGGATTTCAGATTATGATGTGTTTTTGAGAATCAGAAAAACTCATTCACCGGTCCCCCTAATCCCTGCTGCTTGCCCTCACAAATAGGTGAATAAACCTAGCCCTTTTCCATTTTGGGTAGAGCACAAGAAGACGGGGGTTGTGTGAATCTCCGTACTTGGTTGGGTCTAGGGGATACGGGGCTCCGCTTGGTTTAGCCCCGCAGTGCCCAGCGCGCAAAGGCAGCGTGAGATTCCCAGGCGCCCGGTTTAGGTGCCAGGCCCTTATGGAGGTGTTCACATCGAGGTGTCAGGCGGGGCGTCCTTCGGCGGTCTCGGCGGGCCCCCTACCCGCCGCTCTTCGGTACAGCGCCCAGTCGGTCCAGGGAGGAGCTGTGCGCCCGGCGCCGAGCCGCACGGGTTTCGTAATCACGTAGCTGCCGTTTCCGCCCTCCGCCAGCCCCACCTCTACCGGCCCGCCCTCGGCTCCCCACCGCACCGGGGAGTGAGCCCGGGAACCCCGCACCGGGCGGCGCGGAGCGGAGTCCCGCCAGCTGCAGCCGGGCGCCTCGATGCCAGAGAAGAGCAGGTGAGCCCGTCGAGTTTGTGCCCCCGGCCCGCCCGCCCCGGCCGTCCGCCCGGCCACCCGCCCGGCGGAGACGCACCGGATGCGGCGGGGGGAGGGACGATGGCAGGGGCCGTGGAGATGCCGGGTCGGTGGGAACAGGGTGCCTCGCTTGGTAGCAGTCCCCATCCGCGCCCGTGGGAGAGAAAGAAAGGACTGGAGTGTTGGGGGCGACGTGCGAAAGGGACTTCTCTGAGCTTCACTAACCTCTGTGGCGGCGCGTGCCGGACACAGTGAAGCGGAGCTGGGTCCTGGAAGGTCCAAGTCAGACTAAGGCACCCACGGAAAAGAGAAAGATCCACAGAGAGGTCCCAATCCAAGTTCGAGGTGGGGAGGAGCAGAGAATTTCTGGGTAGCGATGGCGGGAGGTGGGGGGAAGACAGAAATAGAGTTTATGTGACTGAATATAATGGGGTGGAGGAGCTTAGAGCCTGGGTCCGTTTCCTCTTTAGCCTCCAAAAGTCCTTTCCTGGGGAAGGGCAGGGTTGATGCTGGGGCAAATGCCTGTCACTTTGCTGAAACGTGGGGTTCAGCCTCCCGTCTCCAGGGTTGCTCAGCACCCCTCCCTGTCCCAAGGGTCTCCACAGGGACCAGCTGCAACCCTGGGCTTATGGCCAGAATTGCCCACTCCATTTTCTCAATTCTCTTCTCTTTCTCTCCAGTTGGTTCTTGTGAAGGCTTGTCAGGCAGCGGGTTGGAGACCTTGGGGCAGGAGGCAGCGGAACCGGGAAAACCGGTTTGGGGCTAGAACCGGACCAGGGAACTACCTCTGTACATCCCTCCTTCCTGGAACCCTCCTCACATCCCATCTCCTTCTCACCCCCTCAACAGCTTTGAGGCCTGGGGGCCAGGGTCACCTTGGATGCCTGAGTTTTCCAAAAGAACACCTGGCTACCTCATTTTCATTTTCTCACACAGAAAGAAGAAAAACTCTGTCTTGGGCTGGGAGCCAGTGCCTGAGTCCCCTTAAGTCCTAGTGTGACCTTGGTGGTGGGGTGTATTTCCCAGCTCTGTATTTCACTCTTCCTATTTGGGGCACAGAGAAGCCAAGTTCTCAGCACTACTTGGCTGTCAGGATGTGGCCTTATGTAGCCTTATCCTGATCCCTCCTGTTGTTTTCCCAGCCCTTTCCATTTGAATGTGTGGTTGAAATAGTGGGCAATGGATTTGAGTGCTTCGTCCTCCTGAGTCCACCAGCTCAGACTTTGTTTCTTCAACCCACCCTTCTCTGGCTGCTTTAAAGGAGAGTGGCAGCCAGTAGCTCTTACTTCCTTTTCTAGCCTTGTTTGCCTTCTGTCCCACTCCTCACCTCCCGCAGTCACCCTGCCTTGTCCTCTCCACACTCCTACCCCACTCCCAAGTTTCAGAGACCCTGATGTCCTGGGGAATGGAATTTCCTGGTCACGTCTCATCATCATTGGTCATTTCATGCCAAGTCCCACACACACACTTTTCCTCCACCCAGCTCTGGCTAGATCCCTGGAAAAGGAACAGAAAGTCCTTGTTTTCCTCCACTGCCCCTTTCCTTCTATCTCCTCCTCCCCCTTTTTTCTCCTCTCCCCTCCCAGCACCATCCACGTCTGTCCACTCAGCTTTGAGCAAGGGGGGGGGGGCGAGAGATGTTGGGGAAAGTCCAGTCTAGTATAGCCTGTCTGGAGCGGGCGGGGGGGGGGTTTCCTCTGATTCTTCATTGTTTTCTCCATTGCCCCTGCCCCAACCCTTACCACCCACCACCACCATCATGACAAACCCTGTGGCTGACTGACTGACTTCCCCACTGACCACAGCTCCCCTCTCTGGACGGCTGTATTCTCACTTCCGCCCCGTCTGGTTACTCCTCCCCTAAAGTAGTAAAAAGGAAAGTAAGGGAAAGCCCAGACTCCTAGGTCATTCCCTCCCTTAGAAGTTGTGTCTCTGTATTTTTGTAATCTCAAGACTGCTAAAACATCTCTCATTTCTTAGGTCAGTCGAGGGTGCTAGGACATCAGAAAGGGAGATTCCTATTCATGCTAACGGTGTAATATTCATGAAACCACCCTGTTTAGAATCTTTGAGGTTGTCTGTACTGGGAAAGTCCAGTGAATATAGAGGAAACCCAGATGGCTGGCAGTAGTGAGAAGGGGAGGAACTTCTTTCTTGGACACTGGTGCTATTGGAAAGTTCCTTGTGTCTGGTTGGCTAATGAACCTTGGGATGGAAGTGCTGAGGAGGGAGGAGCAAACAGGTCACAGCATGAGGGGAGAAAGGAAGGAGGCTGGGGCCCTATCAACTGTGAGGCAGAGCAGGACAGGATAGGACATGTGAAGAGGGTGGGGAGACTGGAAAAAGATTTCCTCATGGAACAGAGGCTACCTGGCACATATACCTACAGTCTATACCCAGATTTTGTATGTAAGACACACACGGAGACATAGCCGTGCCACATATTTGTGAACAGAGGTATACATGCAGGAGCACAGCGATACACAGATGAACAGTGTGTACACAGCCTTCGCCAAGAATCTCAAAGTCAAGTAATAAAGGAACTGCTAACTGACTTCTGGGAGGGGTTGCATCTCAGTAGAGGGAAATGAGGAGGAACTAGGGCAGTGAACTGAAGGAAGAAATTGCTTACCGTAGAAAGCTTTGAGGTCCAACGTGCTGCAGTTAGTCTCCTAGGATGTTGGTGGTCAAGGCCTTTCTTGTTCTTAAAGAAAATCTAGGTGTTTAGGGCAAGACAAGGTAAAAGGAAGGGGCAGGGTGGAGGCTTTGTTTGTGAAAAAATGAAAAACCACCATTTCCTCTTCAGAGTCACTTAAATGCCCCTCCCCTTCTACCCTAAAGCCAGAGAGAAGGGAGCTAGAGCTTGTAGCACCCCCAAACTTTGCTCATTTCTGCCACTCTTCTTTGGCCTCCTTCCCATCCTCAGCCTAAGTGCTTCTAGCCCCCTTTCTCTCCCTTGGTACCACCAGCCACACTCCTTAACCCATTGATGTCCTTCTGGTTCTCTTCATTTTTCTGAGAGTCAAACTATGAGGTCCTTTTGTTCGGAGAAGATTAGTACTGGGGTAGGACTAGGGCCGCTAAGGGAGAGTTGGGAAGATGTGGGCTCATCAGGAGGTTTCTCAAGGGTGGGAGAGATCTCTTATTAACCTTTCTTCTTTGCTTTTTGCTAATCCAGTGTTCTAGGTCTGAGGAAGACAACCTTGTGCCTGATTGCTCCGCCCTGCTGTTTGGCCCTGTTAGTCTCGCAGGGTCTGAGACACCAGTCTTCACTGATCAGCTAAGGGTTCCAAGGACTCGGCTTTTCCTAAACCCATCCAGCTGAGTGAACCCAGGGTATCGTCACACCTGTAGGGAGTGAGGAGTGGGCAGCCAAGGCGTCAGAGCAAGAGCCCTCTGGGGCCTCAGGCAGAGGAGTGAAACTGGAACCATCAGGGAACATGAGTGAATTTTGGCACAAACTGGGCTGCTGTGTGGTAGAGAAACCCCAGCCGGTGAGTCTCCCCACTCCTACACCACAGAAATCAGTTACCGTGTACTGTGAAATAGATACATCATCTAGGATCTGCCGTCTAAAAAGTACACTCCTTTCTTCCTTCTCTGCCAGGATAGTTGCTGTGGCCAGGCAGGTATGTTCCTGGATTAAAGGGAGCTGGGTGATGGAAAGTGAATAGTTCTAGCTGTTACCTCCTGTTCCCATCTATTCTGAGTTGGGCAGGGGTTTGTAGGTGGAGATTATTGCCTGTTAGTTTTCCCCATTGTTTCCTCATCAGCCAGAGGTGACTTTGACTTGTCCTTTGTCTGGTATTCACTCTGCAGGCCACTGTCCTTACCACACTAGTTTGTGTTCTCTTTGTGTTTCTGTTGTTTTATCTTTGCCTTTTATACCCTCATGATTTCTGTATTAGAACGTCACATGTCCTTCTACCAGTAGACCCTAGCTCCTCCCCGTGTGGTTTTCAAGACTCTTTTCCCTTCCTCCATTATGACTGGAGGAGGGGATATCAAACATGACTCTCCTATTTTCCTCAAACAGAAGAAGAAGAGGAGACGGATTGACCGGACCATGATTGGGGAACCAATGAATTTCGTCCACCTGACTCATATTGGGTCTGGAGAGATGGGGGCTGGAGATGGACTTGCCATGGTAACAAGGGAATGGGAGAGGTTGATATGGAGGTGTGTTCTAGACTGTTCCTCTATTTGAAAGGTCAAACAGAGGACAGAACAAAATATTTGATGGGGAAGCAAGAATCTGGAATTCTAGTCCTGGTCACCAGCTGAGTAACTTCAGATGTGGCACTTCAGGTCTCTGGGCCTGGGTTTCTTTGTCTTTACAATTAGCAGATTATTTTTCATTAGGATGTTGGAGGACTTTCCCCAAAAGCTATAATCTTCCCATTTCCCAGTTAACTACTGTCTCAGTGCCACAGTAAGTGATATTATGATTGGAAATGTTAGGATAGGAAAAAGGCTGACCACATCTGTGCTAAATTACGTCCAAGATGCATTTCTGCTCTCAAAATAAGGGAAATCAGAGAGTGAAGAAGGAATCTTTTCACCATTTGTGAAGCTCAGGTAAATATGCGAGAAACATTTAATATAATAAATATAATAATAGGAGACACATTTTACATCATCCTCATAAAGGCCAGGGTGTGAAAGGAGGCATTGAGACTTGCCTGGGAGTAATGGTGGTTAGTTTTAATCTTTTCAGCTTGATTTTATTGTAAAGGAGATTGGGTCAGCCCCTTCCCTGGAGGGCACGGGGAGACCTCTTCCTGTGGGATGTGGGATATAAAGTCTCACATGTGCTTTTTCACAGACAGGTGCAGTTCAGGAGCAAATGAGATCCAAGGGAAACCGAGACAGGTCATGGAGCAGTTCTCGGGGCTTATAGCTCCAATAGAAATGGTGAGTGATCAGAGAAACCCACTCAACACCTCCAGCCCCTGATCCTCTGGTGCAAGAATGGAAAGTGAAGAGAAAGAATTAGAATGGAGAATTTTAAAAAAGGTAGGATCCGAAAAGGCAGAGAGACAGAGTTGTCCAAATAGATAGGAACAAAGAAAAGAGCACACTGTGGAAATAGTCTGCACTAGGTGATGCCTTCTTCATAAGGCCTGTTTTGAGGCTTGTCTTCCCCCCCTTTTTTTAATCCAGGTTCTGCTGTCTCGAAGCGCCACTCTGTCCAGCCCAGAAGATACGCTGCCCTCTCCAGATCCCTCCTAGAACCAGTGACCCCAGGGCCCCTCTTCTCCCTTTCTGTCTAACAGCGCTTCAGAAGGCTTGGGGGCTGGACTCCCTCAACTTCCTCTGGCTGTAGCCCCTCCTGGAGATGGGGTCAAGGCAGCAGGACTGACCACATGACTACTGGTTGGCCAGAGGAGCTCAGCTGAAGCCTGGATACCCTCAGATCTGAGTTAGGAGTTCTCCGAGAACCTGGGATGAGTTCTGGTCTCCTGAATGACGTCTGGGTGCCAGCTGTTAAACTCTTAACCTGGAACTCCTTACATGGGGGTAGGTGGGTGAGATTACCAAAGCTGAAGCTGGCTTTGCTGAGAAGCTCCCTACCTCCCAGCTCCTCCCCTCTTCCCCCCTGGAATGAACTGAAGCAGATACCAGGCAGAGGCTGAGAGGGTAATCACTGTTTAGTCCACCCTTTCTCTTTCAATTTCAGACTTCAAGCTCACAGCCCCTCAATATCTCTCTGCCAACACCACCAGAGTTTTTCTCTAGTTAGGCCTTTAACCCTGTATTTCTGTAGCATTACTAGCTCCCCAGCATCTTTCCTATTTTTTAAATTAAGATGTGTTCTCTTAATTACCACTACTACCTCTGTCCTTAACCCCAACTCTGTCAGGAGCCTTAATTTCCCACTGAATAAGAGTCAAGAGGTGGGTCTTAGCCTGATGACATTCCTTCACCCATTTAAGTTCTGGGGACCTGGCCAGCCCTTTGCCAACCTCCCTGCTGGCCCAGGTGAGGGGAGGAAGAGGAGTCTGGAGAGAAACCCAGAATACAGCAAAACTAGGATTTATATCTCAGGGAGGACTTCCTGGCCATTGAGGACAGGAGAGGTGGTAAGATAAACGGGTTAAAAACAAGCATCTGCGAGTTTAGGTGTCTAAAGATCCTCACAGCATGAGAGCAGGGGGAGGCTCTAGAGCAAGGTTTCTCAGTCTAGGCACTTTGGACATCTTGAGCTGGATAATTCTTTGTAGTGGGGGGCTGCCCTCTGTCGTGTATATGGTAGCGTCTCTGGCCCACCCTCGTTGTGACAGCCAAAAATGTCTCCAGACGTTCCCACATGTCCGCTAGGGGCAAAAACTGCCCCCCTACTTGAGAACCACAGCTCTATAGAGTCAAGATATTTTTCTCTTAAGTGATTTCCATGCCCCCACCCCACCCCCAGCCCCTTATCCATCCTAAGGCTGAGCCGTGGTTGAGCTAGGACCTCTTGTAAAGCAGGGCCAATAGTGCTGCAGATGTCTCCAAATGATTTTTCATTTGGTGTGTTGCCTATGCTTGCCTGACTTCATGTCTCTGTCATGGACATGTACCGTGCTTCTCCATTCTTGCTGTCTGGAGGAGGGATTCCTGTAGTGTGGAGACATGAATAGGGTATGGTGGAACTGGGGGAAGGGAAGAAAAAAGGAATAGTGCTATAGACACCCCAACTTGTCCTCCACAAATTTAAACTCTGTTTCTGTGCCCTAGTACTAGAACCAGACATGGATAAGACTCAGGGAGTTTTGTCTGAAGACCAGGTCCCACTTCCCACCTTCCTTTAGGTGGGAAAGCAGTGTAGAAGCAGGGTCTTCAGGCTGCTGCTTTCAGTTTTTTTCAGGTGTTCTTTGTTCTAGCTCCTTCCTTGCAGGGTGATTAGGAAGGCAGAACAAGACAAATGAGCTCCTGTTTACTGAGACAAGAAGGTGGGTCTCTTGTTCGCTCTTTAATAGGAAGCATCCTGTTCTGTAGTAGTGGGGGTCAGGAACATGGGAACTGGGATCCACTTTGATGATTCCATCATCTATCCAGTTTGCCCCCATCTACAGTGATTGAGGTTTTAAATTTTCCAAATTTCAGTGTACTTCCTGCAGTTCTTCAGGGTCTAAAATTGATCATAGAGATATACTCCCAGTTTACTATTTCAGTCAAGCTAGTTGCTTTGAAAGTAGCTTAGCTTGTTACCCTTAAGTAGCTCAATAGCTTGAGAGTTGTGTTAGATCTGAACGGTTAACAGGACAGGGTAGAAAGGTGGAGGCCTTCTGAATTCTCTGATCTTCAGCCTCATTCTAATTAATACCTGTTCTTTGGACACAATCTTCTCTTTCCTTTGGTGCTCTCTTGCCTTTAGCTACCTTCTCTAATGTGTATGCTACCATCACTTAAACAATTTTTAGGGTGATGGGAATGGGTTTGAGAGTCGTAATTTATATTAAAATTTTTTGAACTTTTAAAAACATTTTTCAAATAAAAAATTTTTAAGCAAAAGAGTTGCAGAGTAATCACTATAGGTGTGTATGGGGTTAAAGAATCAGTATGGCTGATGGTGTAACTCCTTGAAAGTGGTGGAGATGGAATTCTGTACCAACATTGCCCTTCCTGAGGAGGGTCAAGCACTGTGAAGGCAAGGAGAAGACCACTATCTTTGAAGGGCTTGAGTCCTTGTTTTTCCTATTCTTTTTAATTGGTGTTTCTCTGGAGTTTTTCAAGTCTTGTTTAAAACAACCTTGGGAAGTGACCAACATTACTTTATCCTAGGGAAGGGAGTAGGGGACCAAGTCAGATGTTGCTGGCTACCCGGTTCAGTTTTGGGGTTCAAGAGATTAACCGTCTCTCTTTCTTCAGATACCTCTATAAAAAAGGCACAAGACCAAACAGTGCTTTTTTCAGTTTTGTTTTTCTGTAGTAAAAATATCCAGTGGGTGCTAGGATTGAAAAGGGTGGAGGGGCTGAAATGCTGACACCGTCTCTTCCTGTGGATGAAGTGGTCTTTACCTCTGGTTTCTCTCTGTCTGGGTAAGGAAGGAAAATAAAGGGGCAGTTACAATCACATCTAAATTCTTTTCCCTTTCTTGCTTCATCCCACCTCCCACATACCCTCATTCTCTCAACCCTGCTCCCCCATTTGGACACAAAGAGAAAAACAAACCAGCAAAATGATCAAGGACACATTTCATTGCCCTTCCCGGTCCCCAAAGATCCTGTCATCCCTATTGATGGAGAATATTTGATCAGGTCAGTCAGAACCTTCAGGAACTCTTGGTATTGTCCTTCCTTGAGAATTCTTAGGTTGCTGGGAAGAATGCCAGATCGACAGTTATTTTGGATACATAGAGTGGTGGTCACAAGCATGGGCTTTGGTGTCCAAACAAACCTGGGTCTAAATCCCATTTGTGGCTCTGCCACTTACTACCTTTGTAAATGTATCCCTTTTAACCCCCAGTTTTCATCTGTAAAGTGGGGATAATACCTTATCAGGTTTGTTGTTAGGATTTATCTAGGTAAAGTGCACCGGTAAGACTGCCAGTATTGGCTGTTTTTACCGTTAAGCTGCATTAATAAGTTGAAAACTACTGAATAATATTTAATCCCTTCATATCCATTATCTGTGCATAAAGAAGTCTGTATATCTACAATCTTATTTGGTCAATAATCATGTAATGACCAATAAGACATGTCTAATAACCAACCAACCAACTAACCAGCAATTGGTCAAGAAATAGGGTGGAATTAATGGTCAACAATAACGTGAAAAACCAATGCATTTTATGAATCAGTAGCCAAACAACTATGGAAAATAAGTCAGAAATTCATGCAAGCACATTGGCTGGCAACAGGGTTTTGGCTATCAGGACTTTGGAGATCCATCAACAAACACTTACTGGTTGCATCTCTGTGAACACTGAAGAGAGGCTGTTCCAAATATCTTCCAGCCCAATCCTGACCCGTTTCCAAAAAGCAAGAGCGGGGCTGGGGCTGGGGCTGGGCATACGGCTGGTGGGCATGCGGCTGGTGCTGGACTGAGAGGAGCAGTCCTGACAGAGATCTGTGTCCAGGGGGCACTCTTCCCGTTCCCGGTCGCAGGGACATTGCTGGTAGGTGCAAGGCCGGTGCTCCGTGCGGATTTGGCTAAGCGCCCCTGCTCGAAGACGCCCCGACAGGCCCTGCAGCTTCCCCGACCGGGTCCGACTCATGGTGCCCGACTTGCAGTGGCAGTGCCACGGACCCCAGGGCATCAGCACCAGCCGCAGATCCTCGGCAGGCGGCATGGCTGTGGGAGACGGTGGCGGCCACCGGTTCGGAGTGGCCCCGGCCGTCGACCACTGGCTCAGGGTGGCCTCGGAGCCCAGCTGCTCCGCAGTAGACTTCAAGGCGGAGGGCATCAGGCTTGAAGTCAGCCTGACTTCCCGCTCCTGGGTATTCGCTGGAAATCTTGTGCTGGGACTCGTGTAGTGAGTCTCCAGGTTGGTGCCATTCCTTCTGGCATTAATCAAAACCTCCTCTTCCAAAGCCCCTTCCTCCTCCCCGGACCCGCGTGGGCGGCTGACGCCGGTAGCCACAGAGGAGGCCAAGAGCTCGGCGGCCGCCGGGCCTGCCAGGCGGTCAGCGGTGGCCACCGCGTCTTCCTCATCCTCCAGAGTTACCTTCGTCTTCCAGGGACTGCCAGTCCGGCTGGTGGTCTGGTAGCTACTGGCCATAGGGCCCCCGAAGCGGAAACTGACCCGCTGCAGCCCCGAAGGAGTTTGTGTCTGGCCCTGGGCCCCCGCCGCCCGGGACCCCAGACTCAGCAGCAGGGCCCAGAGCAGCGCGCCGGCGGCGGGGACCATGGGGCTGGGAGGCTCAGGGTTGGGAGAGAGGCCAGCGAGGGAGGCCCGGCTCCTGTCTTTTCTCCCTCCCTTTCACTCTCGACCCACTGGGTCGTTTGAACCGAGGCCCGCGGGGGGGGGGGGGGGGCCTTGTTCGCGCGCGGTATGCCCCTCCCCCACGGCCCTCCCCGCGGGCGCTCCGCAGACCCTGGCCTGAGCTAAAAATCCTAGGGAACCTCTGCAGCAAAATTCAGGTGCCAGAGCCAGAAACGGACCGTGGTAACGGATTCTGGTGTAAGGGGCTGGGGAAAGAGTCCTTTACTTCCTCGACGCCCAAATCAAACGTCCCATCGCAGTTTATTAAAACGCTCAATATTTGAATTTACTAAAGAGGGCAAAAATACAGGTTTGAAAGCACGCCTTTCCAGGCTCCCAGGTGGCAATACAGCAGTTCTTCAAGATTTAGTGAGCGTTGCTGGGGGCTGAGTACTGAGCTGTTTCCTGCCACAGGGTGCAGGCTGGCTGGCTGTGGTCAGCTAAGCCCTGCTCTTCCCGCCCACCTCTCACCTCACTGCCTGCTACAGTTGTCAAGGTGGAAAGGATCTCAGCCCCTTCATTTACAGGAGGAAAAGACGACCCAAAGAGATGAAATTATTTGCCCAAGTTTCAACAACTAAAACCCAACTAAAAAAAAAAAAAAAAATTTTTTTTTTTTTCTAAAGCAGGACCAAAATCCAGAGCTCCACTTTCCCAAAATGCCTTTGTCACTACACTCACTATGCTACAGCCAGCTGACACGAAAGTCACCCAAGCAGGTGAGGTTCCAGACCTCAAAGCCCTGCCATAAGTAGGGTCACGGAAGGTATGACACCCCACGAAGATGTGAAGATCTGGTGGCACTGATATTGAGGGTGAGATGATTTACAAAACAGCTCAGATGTTTCAGGGGTGGGCAGATCAATATTTCTGCCTGGTTCTAAGGCCCTTTATCCAGTCCTGTGCAAGGTCCCTCTTGAGCCATGCAGATCTTGGTCCAGCCTAAGAGAGAGAGAGAAAGTACTGGGGCAGAATGGCCTGGGTCTTACTCACTGGTGAGTTGGAAGAGCTTAGAAGACTGGAGGCTTGAGTCATCACTTAGGATCTTTTGCTCCCTAACACGCCTCCTCCACCAAATACACTTTCCTATTCACCGCCAACATATCCCTTCCAGGACTGGCCTGAATCTCCTCTAACTCCTGTGTTATGATCGCGCCTTTATTCCTTGATGCCTCAGCACTTAGGTGTATAGTTTTTTAATTTGTTCTTTTTAGATGCAGTAGTCTTTAATGTCTTCTCTGTGTGTGTGCAGTCTTCTTTTGTATCTCCCCTAAAGCATTTAGAAAGTGAGGACTGGCTTTATACATCCCACCCCAAACCTTCATCCTTAAGCTCAGGACTCACTGTCTGACAACTTCGGGGATGTGGACCTGATCCAGAGAGATGAGTTGAGCCAGCTCCCCCAGGCTGTCCAGAAACCGTATCTTTCGTGTGAATTTGGAACTGAAAAAGAGGATAAATCAAGTGTGTTCTGTACTGGGAAGAGGGCTCCCGGAGACCCTTGCAAACAGAAATGTAGCAAGCAGAGAGTGGTTAAGACTAGAAAGGGTCAGGGTGAGGCAAAGTCTTCCTCATCTTGACTTTTAAATTGGAAAAAGGGGGAAGGGAGTCCTTGTCCTGAGAGCTAGTACCTGATGAAAGGCCGAAGCAGCGCCAGAAATGCCTTCATGTACCACGTAGCATGGACAACCACTAGGGCTTGCAGATTTTTCCGGAGCCTGAAGAAGAATATGAGATTTCCCTATTTCTTCCTCCACCTCTTGCAATCATCTGTACTTTAACTTCCCTTACTTATTTCTAGATTTCTCTGGCAGCTTTGTCTAATCCCCATTCCTTTAGGTATAATCTCAGCCATCCAGTGCTCCTCATTCTTAAAAAACGTTTCTTTCAGGATCCCTCAGCCTCATCTTCTGTACCCCACTTATCTTCTTGCTCTTCCCTCACACAATTTCCTTATTCCCTCCCTCATTCTTATGCCTTTTTTTTTTAACTTTCTTTTTCACGCTTCCCCATTCCTCCATGATCAGGACTTTTTACAAACTCCAGATGGAAGAAGACCATCTGGAAAAAAGAGTATGAAGAAAGAGAAAAGTGAGCAAAAGGAAGATGGGAAAACAAAGAAAAAAAAGGAATGCTAAAGAAAAAAATATATGGGTTGGGGATAAAGACGGAAAAGAAAAGAAGACAATGGAGATGTGGAAAGTGAAATAAATGGCAAGATCGGGAGAAAAGGAAGACTGCTTTCTGTGTGCAGGCAATACACTACAGTGATTCACTTGATTGCCTCAAATACCCAGTGGCAAAAGTACTATCATTTCCATTTTGTTGTTGTGTGCGGTCGAGTGGATTCTGAGTCATGGTGACCCTATAGGACAGAGTCCAACTGTCCCACTTTACAGATAAGGAAACTGTACCAGAAAAGTTAAGTGACTTGTTCAAGGTCACATAGTTAGTGGTAAAGGCAGGATTTGAAACCAGATTTCCCTGACTCTGAGAGAGGACAAAAGACAGGAGAGGGTTAGAAAAGGGTTTAGAAGACATAGAAACAAAGGAAGGGACTAGACAGAAGAAGAAAGAATGGAACAATGGAAAAGAAAGAAGATTGAGAGTTGAGGCCCTCTCGTCCTAGGGTCTCACCGTCGATCCAGGGTTCGGTAACACTGGCGTATCCAGCTCAGAGGTGGAACTTGGGCCCTACTTGTGCCTCCACTCAAGTGAACAAGTAGATAATTTTCAGCTACTAGCACCTCCAGAGTTCCCACTATATACCTGGATGGGATGAAATTGCCAGGGAAAGCGTGTGTTTGGGATTGTGGGGAGTGAAAGGGACTGATTATTGTAAACTCTGTAATTGGCTCAACTGATCTTGGAAGGCGATCATTTTTTTTGCTTTTCCCTCCCTAATACCCTCCCTGTATCTCTTCAGGCCTTTTGCCTCACCTAAACAAGTGTTCCATGACATAGGTGTAGTTGGGGATGCTGCTTCTGGGCAGGTAACAGGAAGCAAAGAGGATGACAGCATTGAGACCATCACCATGGTAACCTGGGGAGGACAAGAGAAAAATTCATTCAGCCAACAAATACGTATTGATAGACAGTACACTTGTATAAGTCGAGGGTCTCAGGGTCCCTGGAAGTTACAAGGAAGGATTTTGAACTCAATAACTCAGTCTCTAGCCTAGGCATTTTATTCAAGAAGCCACAGTTCCTACCCCTTCCTTTATGCCAGCTATTACCTCCATGAGATAGGACTTTCTTATAGGGTTCGATGACAGTCATGTCCACTCGCTGCTCCTGCTGTCCTGTTCGAAATACCTTCCAGTGACGACCATCTTCTCCAGCCACATCCCACACACAACCCCGACCCAGCCTTTCAGCTGCCTCACTGGGTCCTGGACCCTCTGCCCGGGGCAGTTCATCTAAAAGAGAGGGATGGAAGGATCAACAAGGCAGAATTCTCTCCTTCTGTATCCTGTATATTACCCAGGTTCCTACGGTTTATTACTCCAATCTCTCATTCCTCATTTTTTCCTTGACTCTTTAGCCCTAGTTTGTCCTATCAACCCAATACCTTGCTGGATTCTCTCAGCTGTGTCTCGTTATCCCCACTTTTTCACTAGCCTGTGGCCCTGGCATGACCTTGCACTACGGCAGGTCTACGACTCTTGATAGAATCAGATTTTTTTCTAGATTCTCTATTTCTTTTTTTACATGCTTTTCCCTGGGCAAGCTCATCTATTTCCATGTCTTCAGGTATCACCAGGAAGGTGATGGCTACCACTTTTGCCACTCTAACCCAGACTTCTCTCCTAACTCCAGATCTATATTCCCAAATGCCTAGAGTAGACATCTCTGTGTCTCCCTGTAATCTCCAATTCATCAGGTCCAAAACAGAACTCATACTCATTCTCTTCCTCCTCTCTCCTATAGTTCCTATCTTGGTGAATGACCTCATTGTCCATCCAGCTGCCTGAGAGAAAAAACTGTGTGTCATCTGAGACTTTTCCCTCTTTGTCAGCCCTGAAACCAACTGGACCCCAGATCCTCTTTCATCTACGTCCACAATATTCATCATCCTTTCCACTACTGGTTTGGATTCTTAGCACTTCTCACCTGGCCTTTGTACTAGCCTCCTAACTGATCTCCCTGCCTCTAGTTTCTTCTAACTCAAAGAGCAAGCTTTCTTCTCTCCCCTACTTTTTTTTTTCTATACCCACCATTCTGCATGATCTTTTCCATAACAATAGAAAGAACTTCTATATTAAAAAAAAAAAAAAGAGTTGCATAGTATTCCATTGTATGGATACACCATAACAGCATTAATACTCTACTGATGGGCCTTTAGATTGTTTCCAATCTTTTACAGAGCCATCATATTTGATTATGTTACTCCTTTGATGAAAAATTTCAATGACTTCCCATTGCCTACAGGACAAAATCTAAACCCCTGACCGTGGTAGCAAGGGCCTCCATGATTTGACCCTGTCTTCTTATTCCAGCATTATCTTTTGTCATTCTCTCTTCACCTCCCAACCTTTCACATCTAAATAGTCATGCTTAACACTTCGAATTCCCCAACATGCCATGTTATTGCTTGAGTTGCTTCTTCTGCCTAGAATGTCTTTTCTCCAACTACCTGGTAACTTCAGCTTTCAATACTTTACTTTCTCTGTGAAGCCACTCCTGATACCTCTCAGGCAGAACCGACCGTCTCCTTTTCCATGGCTGGACTGTATCCTATACACTTGTAGATCATAACCCTTAATTGCACTTATTTGTATATATGTTTATTCCCTACTAAACAGAAAATTCTCTGAGGGTAGGGACTATCTTACTCATCTTTATAACCCCAGTCCTAGCTCCGTGAGAGCATTTAATAGTCATTCAATCAAGTTTTTCTCAATAAACAAAGGACCTTCCCTCCCCTACTGACTACTTTCACACTCGATCTATAAGCTCTACCTTTCTATCCTGAGGAAATTGATTTTGCTGGCCTTATCTCTAAGTCCTCACCTTACTAGTTCTAATTTCAGTACCGTTAAATCTATCCTGGGCTTCTTTAACACTGGCCTCTACTTCTACCAGCTTAATCCTCAGGTTTGTTTCCCACCTTCCCATTCAAACTCATGTCCACTGTCCAGCTGCTCAGAGTCTGAAGGGGTCTCCAGTTCCTCTACGTCCAGGTCAGAACTGCCACCAGGAGAAGAAGGTGCAGAATGGGTGGAAGAAGCTCCACTACCTCCAGGCCCTTCATTCAGATCCAGTTGCAACTCTAGGGCAGAAAGACGCTTACGCATGGGGCGCCGGCCACATAGAGCTAAAGTGCTGGGGTACGTACCTGGGATTGGAGAAAAAAAAACAAAAGATATGTGAGAGTTAGGGGACCCAATTAGAATTCCTGTATATGGAAGTAAAATATGGGTAAACTCTGAAAAAGAAAGACCTGACACAGGGGACATTTGGGAAAGGAGAAAGAGAACTGCAAAGGGATAAGGGTGGCATAGCTCTGCACTGGACCAGAATTAGGAACTGAAGGCCATTTCAACTTTACCTACCTGCCTGTGAGTCTCCTTTTGGGTCTTCAGGATCTTCAGAAGGGCCAGCTTCCACAGAAAGCAATCTAGAGAGGAAGATATTAAAATGGGACAAAGATACAGGCTGAAGGCATCAAGCCAGATGTCAGTTTATCAATTCTCTCTCCTCGCTTTGACTTCATCTTTTCTTTTTCCTTCCAGGCCTAATTCGCCATCCCTCCCTTAGCCCAACCTCCCTCACACTTCCTCACCCGGGGAATTCTTCATCTTGCCAGTCCTCCTTCAGCTCCAGCTCCCCAAGTCTCAGGGCAGCTCCTAGTTCTGCTGCTTCTACATTCTCCCTGGTCCTAAGATAGTCCCCCGGAAGAAAGGATTATCATGAGACAACATAGACAGTGTCTTAATGGGGCTGGGTTGTAGGTAGGGGACATTGGAATGAAGAAAGTAATTGAGGTACAGACAGCAGACAGCAGGCCTTTAAAAAAAAACCCAGATCTTTTGTCTCCTAGACAGATATTTCTCCCATTTTCACCACTTGCTGAAAGCAGATTACTCCAACTATTAGGTTTAGAAGCAGAGGAAAAATAGAATGTGAAACTAATTATATTTACTTCCATGGCAGTTGCTTGCCTCCACCTACAAAGTCAGGGTGAGAGGTGTTCAACATTACAGTTGGCTGGAACCCAGACAGACCCGCCCAGCTGTCGCTGGGCAAAGCTGGGGAAGATGGCACCTTGTCAGGCCTGCCTTTCTTCTACCGTGCTGGGGAGTGGCTAGAGGAAACCATGGCATAGGTGGCGGGGCAGAGAAGGAAGGTAGGGAGGGAAAGATTAGCTGGAAGGAGAACCTGGACCTAAACTCAGTTCTGGGTCAGCTTTCCTGATGGCCATTCTGGAAGGTACGGATTGGAAAATGGAAAATATGGGCAGGTTTATCAGACAAAATTAGAAACTTCCCTTTTTCTAACCAGGGGATTGTTCTGCAATCCCGTCACCCAGTTACTATACCGTATTGACATTTCCTACCTACAGCCACCTCCATTCCTTCTTGGCAAATTAATTCCCTCATTGTCTCCTCTCCTCTAGGAACCCTAAGATTTGACTGGGTAAAAACTGGACGTAGGAAAGCCTCTTAGGCTATTTATTCATTTCCTGTTTCCAATAAGCAAGGCAATACTTACCCAAGATCTACTGCCTTTTCTCCTGCCTCTTGTATCGTTTCCATCTTCACAAGTCTTCTGTCTCCTTTAAACACTTGGGGTTGTCGGGGAGCTGGTTGTCCCAGCTCCCCAACACTTCCGTACCCTTTTTCTCTGTCTCCACTGCTGTTTCTGTTGCTTCACAGGATGAGGGAGGTGTAGAAGGGAGGTAAACGCATCTTCAAACAGGTTTTGCCACCTTCCCTCCCAAGGAGCTGGTTTGCCCAAGAGAAACCCTGCCTCCTGTGTGGGGGCGGGTTTTGGGGAGGAGAGAGCATTTCCTAGGATGGCTAGTCTTCGTAAGGCAATTTGTTCTCCTTCCCAGATCCCTATAGGGTCGCTGAGTCAGAATCAACTCGATGGCAATGGGTTTGGTGTTTTTTTTTTTTTTTTGGATAACCTTCTGGAAGCTGCTTTTTTAAAAAAAGGGGGGCAGTAAAAACCATTTTGGCTATAAGACTATCTTAGGCCTATTTTTCAGGCATAAGCCAAATTGGGGAGTGAGAAGTATAAGAAGAGTTCTGGAAGAAGAAACAAATTAAAGGCTGAGGATGAGGGGAGATGGAAGCCTGCTGCTCCTTATTCCCAAAAGGGGTTGTCAGGAGGAAGAGGGGGTATGAGTCTTTAGGAGGCTGAAAAATTATCAGAGGGAAAGGCCTCATTACAGTGGTAAAAACAGACAATAGGACCCCAAACAGGAAAAGAATATTTAATACTTTAACAAAATGCAAAATAAAGTACCCAAGTTACAAAACATAAATTCCTTTGGTTCAGTGATTACACCACTATTTTTACCTTCCAAATGACTACAGACATCATCCCTTCAAAGTGAACTCAGACTGTCCCCCTCACAGTAGAAGATGTCATGCCAAAACCATCCGATACACTAATGTTCAGTGAAGTTGTTGGCAACCTACATGGACTAGAGCTGTGGGGTAAGACAAGGAGGGATGACTTGGTCTAAAGAAAAAAGGGAGACTTTACGCATGCAGAACAAATCAGTGGGAGAGAGCTCTTTGTTGGGTCGCTATGGTGAGTCATAATTCTGAACATGCTACATGAGGCCAAGTCCCTTGGTATGATCACACATAAATACACACAACTCAGTGACCCTGGCCATTCCCAGAGAAGACAGAAGAAAAATACAGAGACGCAGAAGAAAGAAAAGATGGCAGCAAGAGGCAGATCACAGAATACCAGAGAACATCTAATCCAAACCTTTAATTTACAGATGGGCAAAGTCAGATCCGGAGACGTGAAGTGTCTTGCCAAAAGACACACAGTCATGGCAGTCAGTATTAGAATCCAGCTACTCCATGCTGTCTTTTAATATGAGCAAGAAGTGAAGAGAAAGAGATGGACAAGAAAGTGGTAGACCTGCTAAGGCAGGGAACAGAGCCAGGGCTCTCATTCCAGTTCTGTTGTCTTTTGGGAAGAATGCCTATGAGATCTAATGGCCTTCCTGGGTGCCTGCTGGACTCTCAAGAACCAGGGGTCTTCAGGGTTCCTGTGGCTCTGGAACAGAATAAGCTAAAGAACCTGAGAGTCAGGCCACCTGATTAGGATGGAAGATAATGGCCTCCAATCTGCTACCAAACAAGATCTAGAAGAGTCACAGCAAGGTCAGAAATGGAAATTCAGCCATCTCTGAATCAAACACCATTAACTAACTGAGGGCAGAAAGAAGAGTCATGGAATGGGAAATCTGCTAAAGGCTAAAAACTGGAGCAAGAGTCTCATTCTACTTTCTATCTAGATTCAAGTAGGTATTCAATAAATATTTGAATGAGTACACAAATAAATGAATAAAATGGAGATAATCAATGATTGTACGGTTCTATATGACATTAGTTCTGTTCAAGATCCTTGCTGAGGCCACACTGGGGGTACACATTCTTTTTGTCCCATTCTGTTGGCACTGTATGTGTATTGCATTGTGCCCCTGGGTAATGAAATAGAGAAAAGTCAGTGCAGATTTAAAGAATAAAATTAAATAATACCTAAATAATAACATCTGTTTGATTGGTAGAGATTGAGGGGAAGGTAGAAAGCCGTTTTTAAAGCAGCTGCTTTCTTTTACTTCTTCCTCCTCCCGGCTTTTATGAGAACAATACACCAGATCCTGGAGCAATGAAGACAGAGTTGCTGAAATCTCCAAACATCTCAAAACATGCATTTGAAGTGGGTTAAGAAACTTTCCCATTCTCCCCTCCCCTCCCAACAGTCAATTCTTTGATAGGGAGGCGGTGGTCGACCGTGACAGCGAGATCTGGCTGCATTTCTCAAAGATGGCCTCAGCTGAGAGCTTAGGCAGTCCCTGATCCAGAGGGCACTCATCCACCAAACTGTTCATGGGCGTTGGGGGCAATGGAGGGTCTTCCTCATCTTGACTCACTCCAGGAATCAGGGAGTTACCTGCCCTGTTCATTTCCTTGTCCACCTGCTCCCTGGACACACCCACTATTTCAGGTGGCCCAGCAGGGATCTGCATGGAGTCCAAATATGCTGACAGGGCTTCCTGGAGCAGAGGCAGGAGCTTCTTTCGGGAGACCTGGGTGTTGCCTTGAAGATAGGCTTGGAGGTTAGGATGGGTGCTTGGGATAGGAGTTAACTTCAGGGATGGAGCATCGGAGCGTTCCAGGACTCCGCAGATCTGAAAAAGAAACAAGAACAGGGGAGTGATACTTAAGGTTGAGTAGCAAAGAGCCAAGGCTTCTAAATTAGAGGCTTCCCTAACAGAAGAGAAAACCTTTTTTTGGTTAAGTCATCCAGAGTTCAGTTTTATTTCTCACAACAAAAGGAACCTCAGCTAATATACACAGTATTTTCGAAGCAGAAGAAACATTTGAGACCACATATTTCATTTTATAAACGAGGAACCCAAAGCTCAGAAATACTAAGAGTATTGTGCAAAATCACGCAGATAATAGCAGAGTCTGAACCAGAGCCCAGGTCCCCAGTTCCTAGCATAGAGTTGCTTCCAAGTATATTCTTGTACTCAAAAACCTGAACCCTAACTTTAGCTGGGAAAGAACTAGCATCTATCTTGTGGTCAGGGAAAGGGCAGAGGCAAAAAGAGTGAATAAACAAAGTGGGAGCAGGAGATACATAATATTGAGAAGTACCCAGGCATGGTGTCAAGTCTGGCTGCTTACAAGTATTATCTCATTTAACCCTCGTAACAACCTTCTAAGATTGGTATTACTACTACCCCTATTTACAGGTGGAGAAACTGAGGCTTAGAGAGGTTAAGTTACTTGCCTAAGATAATAGTTAGTATGAAACAAAGCTGAAGACTCGATCCCAGGTCTGTCACCGAAGCCTGTGTTCTGAATCACTATATATATATATATTTTTTTTTAATAATTTTTATTGTGCTTTAAGTGAAAGTTTACAAATCAAGTCAGTCTCTCACATATAAATTTATATACACCTTACTACATACTCCCACTTACTCTCCCCCTAATGTGTCAGCCCCATCCCTCCTTCTGGTCTTTCCTTTTGTGACCGTTTTGCCAGTTTCTAACCCTCTCTACCCTCCCATCTCCCCTCCAGACAGGAGATGCCAACATAGTCTCAAGTGTCCACCTGATGCAAGTAGCTCACTCCTCATCAGCATCTCTTTCCAACCCACTGTTCAGTCCAATCCATGTCTGATGAGTTGGCTTCAGGAATGGTTCCTGTCCTGGGCCAACAGAAGGTTTGAGGTTCATGACCTCCAGGATTCTTCTAGTCTTAGTCAGACCATTAAGTCTGGTCTTTAATAAGAATTTGGGGTCTGCATCCTACTGTTCTTCTGCTCCCTCAGGGGTTCTCTGTTGTGCTCCCTGTCAGGGCAGTCATCGTTTGTGGCCGGGCACCATCTAGTTCTTCTGGTCTCAGGCTGATGCAGTCTCTGGTTCATGTAGCCCTTTCTGTCTCTTGGGCTCATAATTACCTTGTGACCTTGGTGTTCTTCATTCTCCTTTGATCCAAGCTAAATCACTATATTATACTACCCCTAACATATCATGCTTGGCTGCTAACCAAAATGTTGGTGGTTCGTGTCCACCCAGAGGTGCCCTGGAAGAAAGGCCTGATGATCTACGTCTGAAAAAGCAGCCATTGAAAATCCCGTGGAGCACAGTTCTACTCTGACACACATGGGGTGCCATAAGTCAGAATCAACTTGATGGTAACTGTTTTTTTTTTTTTTAACTGGAAAATCAGAGGAAGAGCGGAGATGGCGAGGTAGACCATAAAAAAGGGCCTCATGTTTCCCAGCACAAAGGCAGCCTGGGCGGTGGCAGAGTTCTCAGGCAGCCACACAGCTTCAGAGGAGCAGCACAGAGGGATGAGATTCAGGAAGGCTGGGAGAAGCACTTCTTGTGTCAAAGCACCCCTTCCTTCATGATATTATTAGGAATAGCCACCATTTACCAGGTGCTTCCTTTGTGCCTAGCAATATACTTTACATATAGTATGTTTAATTAGCGCATCAGACCAATGAGGTAGGTACTGTTATGCAATTTATAGATGAGGAAATAGACTCAGAGGTTAACTGACTTGTCTTAGCCCAAAGAGCTAGTTAAGTGGCAGAAAATAAGTCTGGGACAGAAAAGCAAGTCTATCTGACTTTCCACAACGCCAAACTACCTTCCACAGAATGAAATTACATTTGCTTCCTGAAAGAAAAGAGAAGTGGGAGAGGGCAGACATACCTTTTGTGGGTGAAAAAGTTTACCTGGCGGTGTTCAGTAACCTTCACACAGCCCAAGCAAATCAGCCCCTGGACTGCCTTAAGTCCATTTTAAAATTCTTCCCTGAGTTAATCAGTAACCAAGAGAGAAGCAGAAGGGAGAAGAGATGGGGAAAGGTGGCCAAATGGAAGGTTCGGAAAGAAAACATACCTCTACAAGATGGCTTCTCTACAGAGTTCTCACTCTACAGAGCAATCATGAATCCCTGAATGCTAAGGAGTAGAAAAGGTCTCTCTTGTGTTTCCAGTCTTTAAGGCAGTACAGTAGGAAGAAAAGAACTCGTTTTCAGGGGTGAGGAATTAATGAAAAATCAAGTTCTAACTACAGATTTATAACAGTTCCTTCTGAGTAGGAATTATGTCTCTAATTCTCTTTGGAATCCCCCTTTCTCAACAACAGTCTGATTAAGGCGATTCACACATATATATATATATACATTTTTTTTTTGACTGGAAAAAAGGATGAGAGGAATTCTGGAAATGAGCCAAGGGACCCCTGTATAAATCAAAGAATGAAGGGGAGGTCCTTACAGAACAGAGTCTTGCTTAGACGCAGGGCTCTGCAGGGCCTTCAGGTTGGAGCAGGGATGGAGACTCACCGTCATTCGCAGCGCCACGTGGGGACAGAAAATAGCCAACTGCCGCACTGGCTCGTTGTTCATGTTGAAAAAGATAGTCATGGCGACCAGGACATCATAGCTGTGAGCCTGGCAGAAGGCATGGAGATCTGCAATGAGGCCAGACCTCTGCAGAAAGGCCTGAAAGACAGGAAATAACGAGAGGATGAAGGCTGCAGCTGGACCCTCCTTGTCACCATCAACTAAAAAATCTCTATGAAGGACTTGTGCTCCATAAAAAAACATGTCTAGTATTTACTTTGCGGTATCTGTGTACTGGGAGGCAATGTGGTAGAATGGGGAGAACAAATCCTTTGGGTTTAGGCAGAATTGGTGTAAAACCAGCTCCATTACCTACTTAACTACATGATCAAGGAGCTCTATTAATCTCCCTGCACCTTAGTTTTCTCATCTGTAAAATGAGGATAAAACACTTGCCAAAGATTGTTTTAAGATTAAAAATGATATCATATGTAAAGTGCTTGGCATATACAAGGCTCTGCAGCTCTTGCAGTCAACAGGCAAGGTCTTTGCCTTGTGGATATTTTTATTCTAAAACAGAGCAGTGGTGCATACAAATAAGAACAGACATGTGACAAATGCATCCTTGGCTCCTCCTTATTTGCCAATCTATATTCTTCTCCAAAATCTAGCAGTATTTTCTCCAATGAATGATACCACCAGTACTTTCGGATCATGACTTCTCTTTATCCTTGGCATTTCTAATGTATCATCCTGTACTGTGGTTACAGTGCTTAGCAAGCCTTTTATGTTCTTATGTTGGTTTCCCATACTAGGTTATGAGTCTCAGGGGAAGAGGCCATGCTATTTTATTTATCTAGTTTTTTTCCCTATAGTATTTAGTGGAAAGCTGTGCAAAGCATGATGGTATGTGCTCAGATCAGGCTGCTGAATGATATAAACCAATACAACATGAAACTAGGTATTAAAATACCGAATCAGTAGAAAAGGTGAGCTATAAACCCATACCAACTGATTCTCCCTATATAGCATCAAGCGCAGTGCCTGGTACAGTGTTCAATAACAGTAGCAATAATTATTATTACTTTTGCACTGAGCCAGCAGTCTGTCTTAATATTTCTGGTTTAGTAGGCAGCAAAATAGACTAATTTTTTGTTGTTCTGAGAACTTTTTTTTAATAAGCTCTTCTTTTTTTGTGATAAACTATATAACACAAAATGTTTGCTATTTCAACCATTTTTATGTGTACAATTCAGTAGCATTAATGGCTCACCTTTTCCATCGACTAGCTATAGTGCATCACTCTGTATAGTGAGAATTCTGTACAGAAGCGATCAAGTAGAGGTTTCTTTTCCTTCCTAACCTTTCCTGGTTGGAAATAATAGCACCAACCTCACAGGGTTGTTGGAGGGACTGAATGAGATATTGCAGGTAAGGTACTTAACACAGTACCCAGCGTATAGAAAGTGCTCAATAAATGTCAGGTGACATTATCATCATCATAAGTATTGATGGACATATAATTATAAATTCAATCTGATACACTAATCACATGCATAGACTTTATGATATGTTAATTTTAATATAAGGAGCCCTGGTGGTGCAGCGGTTAAAGTGATTGGCTGCTAACTGAAAGGTCGGCAGTCTGAAACCACCAGCAAGGCTCCGAGGGAGAAGATGTGGCAGTCTGCTTCCATAGAGATTTACAGCCTTGGAAGCCCTGTGGGGTCACTATGAGTCAGAATCGACGTGACAGCAGTGGGTAATTTTAATACACTTTATAATTAAATGTTGCTCTTGATGGTGTTAAAACAAACACCATTATCAAAGTTATCTCATTCACCCATCCAACAAAATTTACTGGGCATCCCCTATGTGCAGGCACTGTCAAAGGTGTGGGAGATACAGCAGAAACAAAAGAAATGGGATTCCTGCCCTGGTGGAACTGAGAAACTAATGAAAGAAGACAGACAATAGGCAAGGAAAACCATGAAACCAGGTAATTTCAGAGTGTTAAGTGCTACAGAGAAAACAAAACGAGATTAAGTGCTAGAGATTTTTGAGCACGAGAGACATTATTTCAGTTCGGGTGGTCAGGAAAAATCTCTCAAAAGGAGAAACATCTGAGCTGAGACCTGAGTGAAAAGGAGGAGCCAGCTTTGCAAAGGGAAAAAGGAAGTGCAAAGGCCCTGAGTTGGGAATGAGCTTAGTGGTTCTGAGGGACAGAAAGAAGACGAGTGTGGCTGTAGTACTGTGAGTACAGGCACAGGCTGGAATGAAGTGAGGCCACAGAGAAAGACAAGGGCCAGACCAAGTAGGGCTCTGTGAACCACAGTAAGGCATATAGATTTTATTAGAAGACAATGAAGGGAGGGGACTGATATGATCTGATTTATGTCTTAAAAAGATCACTCTGGCCACTTTGGAGAAAACTGTCTGCAGGGATGCAAACGTGGAGGCTGTTACAGGTGAGAGATGACAGACTATGGCGGTTACAGTAGAGAAGAGAGAAGTAGACAGGTATAAGATACATCTGGCAGGAGAGCCAGCAGGATTTGTTGATAAACTGGGTAAATTTGGAATGAGGAGCAAGGTTACATACATAATTAGATGATTTCTCTCCCAATCCATATCCACACCTTGCTCTTACCTCCAAATCCATATATATTGTGCTAATGGCCACCTTGGTGCCTTGTCTGTAGATGGTCTTCTGGTCCTTTCTCAGCATCTGCTCAGTGGTCAGTCCTAGAAAGTGGATATGAGACTAGGAATCAAACAGAAGAGCCCAGGGTCCCAAGACTGGGAAGTGGAGGATACCAAGATGGGTCAAAGAAGAAGAAAAACAATGGGGCAATGAATGGGAGGGAGATAACTGAAAATGTAATTATATGATCAAAAACCACTTGAGATAACTGAGTCACAATAGTTACCTTCAGAGAAAGGGACTTTGGAGAGAAGAGTAGAAGAAGAGAGGTTTTTACTTTTGCCCCTTTCTGTCTAATTTTAAATGTCTATCCCTATACAGAGCCCCAGTGGTACAGTGGTTAAGAGCTGTGGCTGCTAACCAAAAGGTCACCAGTTCAAATCCACCTGCCACTCCTTGGAAACCCTATGGGGCAGTTCTACTCTGTCCTACAGGGTCACTATGAGTTGGAATCAACTCGATGGAAACTGGTTTGGTTTTTTTGCATTTATACATGTGGTACTTTTTTTTTTTTTTTTTATGTCAACAGGTGATAGCTGGGTAGAAATTTATGAAAGAGTTTTTGTTCTCTTCTTTTACCCTTTTCATGCTCATCCTAAATGTTTCTTCTGCCTCCCTAACTGACTACCTAGGTCTCACTCTGATAGTTTAGTATTCTTTCAGTATATTTTATTTATATATCCAATATTCTCTGATTAGACTGGAAACCTATGAGACTCTTTAATATATTCCTCCTCATCCTGCCCAAGAGCCTGGATAGAACAATCCAGTAAATGACAGATCAGTTCATGATCAAACTCACATGCTATGTACTTTCTCTCTGGCTTAGTGTTAATTATAAAACACTATGCATGCCCTGACATTGTTTTAATGGTGTTCAGGAATATAATACATGGCTTGCCCACCTGTTTTCTCACGTGATGAGGAGGGAAGTCATTTTAACACTCCTGGTGGTGCAGTGGTTAAAACACTTGGCTGCTAACTGAAAGGTTGTGGTTCAAACCCACCAGCCATTCCACGGGAGAAAAATGTGGCAGTCTGCTTCTGTATAGATTCACAGCCTTGGAAACCATATGGGGCAGAGTTCTGCTCTGTCCTAAAGGGTTGCTATGTGTCAGAATCGACTTCACAGCAATGGGTTTTTGGGTACCTGATACATCAAACTTTGCCTTCTGCAGGGAATCAAAGATGTCACTTCTATTGGGGAGATCTGGGAAGAGAGCCTCCAGTTTCTCCACATATTTGCTGTCCTTCAGGGTTGCTTTTCCAATTTTAAGGTCCATGTTGACACAGTCCAGGATGATGGTTCCTGTGGAGAGGGGAGACTATGGAGCTCAAATCCTGTGGCCCTCCACTCACACCCACTACACACATAACCCTCAAACCAAACAGACATGGTACAGAGGAGACTGCATGCCAAACGCACTGAAAACAAAACAAAAAACTGGGACTGACTGTGTCCTATATAAAACCTCCCAAACCCAAACTAGAATGTATGCAGGGAAATGGGGGAAAGGTAGAAAGGAAACCTGAGCACCTCAATCCTTGGAGATTTTGCAGCCCAGTCAGAGAGACTGCCCCTTTTCAGTAGGCCGAATTCCATTAAAGAATCTTAATGAATTGGAAGAGACAGTCTAGCTCAACTCTAGTCTGATGCCTAACTGCTCCCTGAAGGAATCTCATCCTTTAGTACAGGCTGAGGCTTTGAGAGGGTATGATAAGGCTGGAAGACTTTTCTACTATCCCTCCTCTGGGATAGGAATCCAGGAACTAGTCAGGTAAAAAAAAAAAAACATCCTCACCATGCAGAAGGGCTGCAGTTTGCCTGTCCAAGATCTCTGGTGCCCCCTGCAGGATTCTCTCAGTCACCAGGGTAGCGCAAGACCCCACCAGCTCGACTGAAACATGGCAGGGAGGGCAGTGTTTCTGCTCGATGGGCCGATGGTCTAGCACCTCTGCTACTGTCTCCTCTAGGGCTGTATCGCTTCTGTTGAGGAAGTGCAGAGAGGAAAGGAGAAAGACAGGTTGGGTACCTTAGCTGCTTCTAACCAATTTCCACCTCATACATGAAGGAAAATGCAGACACCTTAGGCAAACACGTAGACCTTTAGTCACTTCTACCTCTCAATTCTTTGATGTTGTAACTCAAGTCACTTTTAAGTAGTATATAAGTGAGTTTGGTAAATTATCTACCGCAAATGTTATCCCAAACCACATTCTCTTGACACCCAACATCCTAAATCTCTCCTATTCCCTCAGTCCATAGAATTCCCAAACCACACAAGCCACCAGGTCCTGTGGCTTCTATCTCATTAATAATTCCTATATATTCTCTTCTGTACAACTGTCTGCTATTACCTTATTCCAACCCTCATTCTATTTTCTCTGGACTCTTCTAACAGTCTTTTAACCAATCGCATGCATCCAGTCTCGAGCCCTCAGAAGCTGTCCTCTACAAAGCTACCTGAGTAATCACTCGAAAATACAAATTTAATTGTTAGGACCCTCAATAAATAATAATTAATAGTAGTTCCCCAATGTCCTCGATAAAAATCCAATCTCCTTAGCAGGGCCTACAAGGCCTCCATGATCTGCCCTGCTACCTCTCTAGTCTTATCTTTTTTCTATGGTCTATTTCTCCCTCACATTTTATGCTCCAGCCATGCAAAACAAATTCCAGTCCCCCTAACTCACCAGGCTATTTCATGCCTGCCTGCCTTTGCTTATGTTAATTACTCCCTCTGCCTGGAATGCCTTTCCTAACTACCTTCCCTTGCCTAGTCACTGAGCAAACATCTAGATCTCTTGCAGAACTTAGATCAAGGGTCAACTCTGGTAGGAAGCCTTTCCTGATGCCTACTACTCCCCTCTGGTATAATCATTCACTCCATCCTTTGTGCACCTACTGTCTGTCCCCTAGAGTGACAGTTATCACTCACCTCTATCACCTAGCTCCCTCTTGGGGATGGGGACTCTGTCTCACTTTCATCCTCTAAATAAAAGTTCATTAATGAGTGAATGGATGGATGGGTTAGTGTACTTAGGGTATCTTCTGCCAATGTTCTGATACAACCACAGTTTACTCCAGGAAAAAATAGACATTTTAATACTAGCAGAAGCCAGACAGACTTAGGAAGATATTATACTAGTGTTGCTTTTTACCAGTCCTAAATTAGGGGTAGAATTAATACAGGTGTGCACACTTGTTAAACAGACACCAATGAGATACTTACAGACTCTCCATAACACATTATTCTGAAGCCACCAAGCGTTTATGTAGAAAATGCTTTTGTTAACTTTGTATTACAATAAATCTGTCACAAAATCTTAAAATAATGATACCAAAAGTAGATTTAAATGATTTCTGAATTAGCCTTTAGTTTGAACTCCCCATGTTTTTATTTCTTTTTACTACTTGCGTAACTGTAGACTGGACAATATTTTCTGTATCTAGTATGACCCATCAACTACAATCAGCCTGTGAGATCCCAGAAAGCAAAAATTCTTCCTTCCTTCCTCTATATCTAACTCATCAGAGCCCAGCGTAACACACGATCAATATCAACTTAACTTTCTCCCACTTACTTGGGTAAGACGTGATGGTCAACAAGGATGAGGGTGAGCTGGCCAGCCTGGTGTAGTGCATGGAGGTCAATCTCATCCCGGAAAATCAAGATGGACTCTGGAATGTGAACCTTCTGAAGAAAGAAGACGTTGTCACCTCGTAGAGGTAGCTCGGAACGTTTTATATTTAAAACTGGCACAAAGACCTCCTCAGCCTCCGTAGTCTGGAAAGGAAAGTGAGAAGAAGGTATTATGATTTTCGGAAAAAGTAACAAGACTGTTGGGACCAAGGGAGCCATGGATTTTGAGTAATTTACTAACTTTCTCAAAGTTATGATTACTAAGTCTATAAAAATGAAAAGTATGACTCTTACCCTCCATCCTTCTTAGTAATGACATGACAGTCAACAAGATAACAAATGGAAAAGACCTAGTTCTAGATACTGCCGAAAAGACTTACTAGTCCTGAAGAAGTGACCCGGGCAAGAGAAATACACAGTGCATCACTGGTACCCATAAGGAACTCAATAATAAACTGAATGCTGCTTCATGGTTTACAAATCCTTTGAGATACATTTATTCATTTGATCCTCACAGTAATACTGTAAAATATTATCATTTTAGATTTGACATATGGTGACATAAGACTCAGCAAAGTTAAGCAATTTAACTTACTCAAGGCTAAATGCTGGCAAGTGGCAAAACTGGGTCTTGAATCCAAATCTTTTCATTCTAAGGGACTCTGTTCCTAGGTACTCACCTTTACTAAAACCAAACCCATTGTCGTTGAGTTGACTCCAACTCATAGCAACTCTATAAGACAGAGTGGAAGTACCCCACAGGGTTTCCAACGAGCTGCTGGTGGATTCGAACGGCCTACCTTTTGGTTAGCAGCCTGAGCTCTTAACCACTGTGCCACCAGGGCTCCAGGTACTCACCTTTGCCAGGTAAAAAGCCAGAGCAAGAGCAGACACCATGGAGTCCAGGTCACAGGCTTCATTTCCCAGTACAACATGTAGAGGTCGGGACTCCTGGAGAGATAGGAGAGTGGGAAACTAACAAAAGTATCTCTACCAATTCCCACTTACTTTATACTCTTGTAGGGCTTCACACACATCCTCTCATCGATCTTCCTGGAGGAGATAAGTCAGAGAACCTCGAGAGAACATATGCAGTTTAGCTAAGTCAAATACCCAGTTAGTGGAAAAATGTTCTTTCCTCTCTGTTACAGTCTCCTTAAATGCTAACTTACAGAAAAACAGCTGTAAATAACTCTATGATTTCTGATGTTTCTTTGGACACTTGAAGAGAAGTCAAAGGTAGAGCATTTGGGGTAGCTGCTTTGTTAACAAAGCCATGCTCTTGGGCATATCAATTCTGGCTTTTCCCATTTTCAAAACAGAGACAAAAATCCTTATACTTCTAAATCATGAGTCTAGGTGAAGAGACTTTGAATATAAGGGTGAAAACAAGATCTAGTCACTTATCAAGTTGTCCATGAAAACTCACCCTACACTGAGAAGCCTCAGCAATAACCAGATATAACCAACACCTTCCCCGTGAGTCTGGGGCCGACTCAACATCAGTTAATAGCAACAACACATAAATGTATTCAAAAAAAAAAAAAAGTTGCTGTTATTCGATTCCAACTCATTGCAACCCTAACAGACAGAGTAGAACTGCCTTGTAAGGCTTCCAAGGAGCAGCCAGCAGATTTGAACTGCTGACCTTTTGCTTAGCAGCAGAGCTCTTAACCACTGTGCTACCAGGGCTCCAAATGTCCCCTAGGGGGTAAAATTGTCCCTAGCTGAGAACTACTGGTTATAAAAAGGTAAAAATCCATACACACCAGCTTTTTCAATAAAGGAACATTTGCTAGATGAAGAGTTTAGAAAAGTGGGAAGGCAGTTCAGAGGAGAAAAACACAGAAGGGAATGTAACCTTAGGAAATAAAGAGAATCTAGGGAAACCTAGAATCGTCTTTCCTGTGTAGGCCACCCCTCCTCCCCCAAACCAGACAGCCACAGCCAGAAAGGGGCAATTTTAGAAGACTTCTGGTGGAATAAGTTGCCCTATCTAGTTATTTTTATCTAGTTACTAGACAGGCTTTTGTTTTTAAACCACCCTCTCACACATGTCCTATTCCCACCCCTATAGAGAAGTATAAAAGGCAGAGGCTATTCTTTAGGGTTTGGGGCAAAGAGCCCCCGGGGGAAGTCGATGCTTAGGCTCTCCCCTGCATCCATTTCTCTAAGCCTATTTCAAGAGTGGGGCAGCTAAGGCCCCTGCATACTGAACAGCACAGGGGAGGAGACATTCTTTTTCAACATTAAACCCTTTTTCCAACATAATAAGAGAATTCTGTACCCAAGACCCCAGTCCTATAATAACCTCTCTCACTTGCAATTCCTCCTCCCGATACCAGAGAAGGCCCTCTCTGTTTCCTGGATACCAAGAACTGCCCAGATGGCTGAGGTCCAAAGTGACAGAAAAGCACTTGAGATAAGTGGCTGCAGAGATAACTCGCTCACTGAAGCATTAAGGGGGGGCACTATGTTCTCTAGAGAAGTACCTATACAAACACGAGAGGCCATATGTCCCTGATTCTGGAGAAAGAAGGTAAGAGGAACAGAGAAAATGCAGAACAAAAGGAGGAGACCTATTGCGGGACACGAAGGTGCCCTCAGAGAACCTTTCCAAAACTCACTGAGATTAGTGCTGCTTCATCTCAAGCGACTGCTAAATCAAAATCAATCAGATACCCAAGATCAAGAGAAAGCTAAGCAGAAAGTAGTCACCAAATACAACTTCATGGCTCTGAGGTGAGGAGAAATAATCCCTAATAGAAGGTGAATAACTAGCTTTCCCCTTGCGCTCAGCAAAGCCCAGACAGCAACTATAAGGCAGTAAAACAAAAGGAACTCCTAGCAAGTCTTGGCACAAGGGTGACCAAGGGAGGTGGTGGCATTCCCTTCCCCCGTCAGCACCCACTATCACCCAAACTGACTGGTTTATTCACCACCCCCAAAACATGATGTGCACATTCCCAGCTCTGCCCTTCTGCACTATTTGTTCTTCCTTCCTGAAGGCAGCAGAGGCGCCGTTTGAAAAGATCACAGGCTTTGGGGTTCAATCTTCGCTCTGCTTCTTATTGGTCTGGGACTTTGGCCTTTCTAAGCCTCATTTTCCTCATGCAAAAATGAGGATAGTACCGTAACCAATTTCATGGAGTAATGATGATGAAATGAGGCAGCACACAGGTGCCTGCTCTGTAAACAGTAGTTCCTTTCCATCTTCCTTCTCTACCCTTCTTTGTCCATTCAAAAAAAACCCAAGAAACCAGACCTGTTGCCTTTGAGTCAACTTCGACTCATAGTGACCTTACAGGTCAGAGTAGAACTGCCCCATTGGGTTCCCAAGACTGTAATCTTTACAGACAGAGCCCTGGTGGCACAGCGGTTAAGAGCTCAGCTGCTACCCAAAAAGTCGGCAGTTCAAATTCACCAGCTGCTCCTTGGAAATTCTATGGGGCAGTTCTACCCTGTCCTATGGGGTTGCTATAGGGTCGCTATGAGTCAGAATCGACTCAGTGCCAACGGGTTTGGTTTTAATCTTTATGGAAGCAGACTGCCAAATCTTTCTCCCACAGAGCTGCTGGTGGTTTGAACCACCGACCTTTTGTTTAGCAGCTAAGCACTTTAACAACTGTGGCACCAGGGCTCCTTCTGTCCATTCAAGCCCAACCTAAATCCCTGTTCTTTGTGAAGCCTTCTCTGACCACCCAGGCCAGAGAAATTCTCTTGCTCTAACCTTCAGCTTCCACCACTTGTGGCTGTCATATGGCACTTAAATTCTACCTTAAGGGGCTCACTATTTCTTTACTGGCTTGTATCCCAAATCCTTATCCTGGCTTTTGAGTTGGGCGACTATATACTTGTCTTTCAAACTGGACACTTTTGAGAGTGCTACTAATGATTATGCTGGAGTAAACTAAGACTGTCTTGGCCAAACCAGGTGTATAGTTGCCCATTCTCTTCTTCATTTAGGAAAACACAAATAACTCAGCCCCCATCCCACCCCCCACCAGCTGAAAACACAACCCAAAGAGCCTCAGTTTTATGCCCATCACAGGAAGAGTTCAGAGCAAATACAACTATACTTAGCAGCATGAGAAAACCTGAGTGGCAGACGGAAAAAATACAATCTGAGAGCCCACAAATCAATATAAACTTTTTCTTAAAAAAAGGGGAAAAAAAGACCCACTAGTAGGAATGACTCTTGTCCTGATATTTTCTTTGTCTATGGCTTTTTTTTTTTTTTTATGGCTTTGTTGGGAGGTAGAGGTGGTCTCTAGGGTTGGCACAGTAAGCCATTTCCCTTCTGAAGCTGAATATGGTCTGAAAATAGTGAATGAGGGAGACAAAAAAACAAAAGAAAAATGGAGACAAGAAGCCAGAGACTGAGAAGCCCTCCCAGGGAGAAAATGGAACCAGTGTCAGGGCCTCTAATTTCTAAAGACTGCAGGCTACTCCTGATTACTGCCTCATGCCTGAAAAGAGCAGAAAACACAGATCATCCAAAGGCTCCTGGATGAACGTCTAAACTTGAACGCAGCTCCACCATAAAGGTTTTTCTATAAGTGAAAGACGAGTCACCACAAATACGACACTTAAACAGAATTAGAAAAAAAAAATAGAACATCCTATTATCACTCTGGCAGAGACTGCTGAAAGTGTCTCTGGTATCAAATGCTAAAAATATGGTATCGACAGACTTGGCTGGCTTATCAGCTGTCTCTATCCTGTGCAAAAGTCAAGCGTTCCTGATCCCCTGAAAGCTATACTATATATAGCTTAACAGAAACCCTCAAATTTAACAGTATCTCCATCTAAATCATGTCTTTCTTTACACAAGAAACCTATGGAATTAGATGGGGGGAAAAGAGAAAAGAAAATGGATCTTTTTCTTTTCTATTTTATATCCTCTTTGTATTTAAATTTTCTCGTATGTGCATTTACTACTCCCATAATTACAAGTGACCTAAGCTATTAGTGTTTACCTAGATGTCCTGCCACCATTTCACCCACTAACACTCCAAGGGTCGAGTTTTCTCATTTCTCCAGGCCCTGGCTAGCTGTGATGAGAACTCCAAGACACAATCTCACCGTCACCAGTTTGGAAAAAGGAAGACCTCGATCTTGCTCTTGGGGGATTCATGAAGGAAGAGAAAGGTCAGGTGACCAGCAACCCATAGTATTTTTCAGCTTCATATTGCAGAACCTGCTTTTGGTATATTGGAGAAGATATATTGTTAACTGGGAGCCTCTGGATATATGCATGTAAAGAAATGCTATTTGGTAAGGTTTCAGGTTCAAGTGCTCTTTACCAAACAGTGCAAAAGACTGTTTTGGTAAAGAGTGGGGGAATCCAACAGCTTAGCACTTAGAATGGTGCCACAAAGCCTGTACATTAGTCCCCCAATGGGCTGTGGTGGAATCAGATGTAACCAAAACTTAATTGAGTCCAAACTGCTTTATGCACTAAAACAACTTCTTCAAAATTTGTATTTCACAAGAAAAAATGTGGTATAATTGGTATAAAAATGGACTGTAACTCCTATTCTTTAGTGAGACCATTTATGGAAGCAGCTGAGTCTGCTCCTCCAATTAGGTGACTTTTACGATTTTTTAAAGACCAGAATCTATTGCCCCGGGGGAATTTGTAGAGTTTAAGGCATTTGAGAAGGAAGTATAGTCAACCACCTGTCTAGGTTTCTTCTGGAGCAGTGTAACTTCGTGTAGAGGGGGCCTCAGGAAGCCCTCTCTGACCAGGCTTTTGCTGCTAACTGGGGATAGCAGCCTAATGCTGCATGAGCCGTCAGCATGGCCGGTGAGTCTAACTGGCTGAGAGAGTACCAAAAATAAACCACAGACCATTCAGAAGCCATGCTTACAGTTTTGATTCCAAACACACTTTGTGCTTACTCCTTCCAAGCAGGGGATTTTTATGTAATTTGTGTGCCTTAAGGCCAAGGAAGAAACCTGGAGGCAAAGGAATGCAGGTTTGGGTCAACAGATCCGCCTGATGTATACGTTTAGCTTAAAAACAGAGATTTAAAAGTAAAACACTGTAACTACCTCTTATCGAGAACGCGAGAACGCGTTTGGCCCACCAGAGAGAAACCGCTGCTCTGGAGAAATAAAGCCATGAGCACTGGTTCCCTCGGTACCGCCGGAGTTCACCTGGAGGCCAGTGGGCCAAGCGAGGCCTCGTGAGTGGAAAACTGAGAGGGGCGGGGAGAAAGGAATCAACACACCTCCCAGGGCATGGCTGGTGGCGGTTCTTAAGCGAAATTGGCTCAGGAGACAGCAAGCAGAGGCTCCAGTGCAGGACCCAGACCTACGGCTCCTCCTCCCTGCTCTCTCCCAAAGGCGGAGAGCCAAAAATCGGGAGACTGAGCACCATTCTCACCCTCCTGATCCAGGTTCTCGTTCCTCAGGCCCAGCCTGATCATATTCCAAGCCCCCTCCCCACGACTCGGTGTTCCCTCCACACGGACCTCGGGGCTGTCCAGATCCCCACATCTCCGTCCTTCCTGGACCCACGCTATTCCTTACAGTCACAGGCAAAGATCCGTTACCTGCAGAGCAGCTCGACAACCCTGCAGGTAGTCCTCCATGGTGAAGCCGAAGCTGGGCCGCTGCCCCTCGCCGAGGAGAGGTTACTTAAGTGAGCCCCGCCCCGGACTCTGGGCCAAGAGCCGAGAGTCAGGAGGCGGGACTCGAACTCGCCACGCGCCGATTTGGTCCCCGACCTGGGAGGAAATGCGTAAGCAGGCGCTCCAGTTGTCCGATGTCGCCCCGCCCCCAGGCGGCGACACTAGATTCTTCACCCTGAGACTCATGGGACGCTTTAGGAGGCGCGAGATGACTCGTGGCGCAGGGCATCCTGGGAAACGTAGTCCAGATACTCCGAAATACTCCCAAAAATTGGAAGAAAGGGAATTTTCCGAGATAACTCATTTGACACATAAATGTGTATGTGTCACAGTAACCCGTTTTTGTAGCTTCTTTCTTAGGTCAGGTTATTATAGAATCGTTCTATTATACATATTACACCGAGCTTCTTGTTGACATCTTAAATTATACGTGGCAAAAACAGGTCATTTTCCTTTCTCAAATTCTCCGCTTTACCAAACTAACACGTTGCCACCGATTTGTGGTTGCCCACGCTAGAAAAAACATTAGTCTTTGTCCCGTCCTCTTAATACCGACAACCTTTTACCAATTCCTGATGCCTCTTTTTTACAAACGTGTAGCCTGTTTGTTCTACATCCTCGGCAAATGTTTCATCATTCCTTTCTTGGGTTGCTGTAACCTTGGTTCCTTGCTCCCTGACTCCCTAATTGTTCCAACTGCTCTTCCAGCTTTCAGAGTTGCTTGAAGCTTCACCCTGTGAGTAGAGTTTGGAGGGCCCTTCAGAATGTACAGTTGGGTTCCAACTCCCTTAACTGCCACCTTTCTGGCCCTACTGTAGTACAAAGTACTGCATATAAATGTACTCCCATTACCAAAATTTATTCCCCTCATTTTCTAATCCATCCCTTTGTTTCTCCAGTCTCACACCAGCTTTTCCAACTCCCCAAGTTGGGAATTAAGAGGCGGCGATTGATGAAAAGCTGAGGTCTGTGGTGGGAACCAGAGCATAGGAGTGTTGGATCTCTCTGCTGTGCCATGTTCCCAGATCCTGGGGCTTCTTTCACACTTTCTTCTGCATTACCAGGATTGCAGCCCAAACAATTTTCTTTCTAGGCTAAAGATGATACTGCAAGGACTTGGAAAGGAACCCTCTGAGGGCTCCAAAGGGACAGGAACAGGAATTTTTTACATTAAATTAATAAATAAGCAAATATGCTCTTTGACCCTGCTTCTGCGGATACAGAGCAAAGGACTGCCACACCGGGGGCAAGAGACCAGATCCTAGGGGCTGCCGCTGTCCAGCCCTGCTCCTTCCAACTCAGCAAGGGCACTTGCTCTACCCTATTCTCACCAGAGAGGCACAAGTGCTCCGTCCGCTCCAGCAGCAGGCGGAGGGAAGAGAAAAGGTCTGTTGTTTTTCTCTCCTTGTTGCTCTCTCTCCCTCTCTGCTGATCACCAAGCTGCTGACCGGGTCAGAAAGCCCTGATGGAAACCTTCCAGTGCTGAGCAGGCCGCTTCTGCTCCAGGGAGCTTGTCCTTAACTAATTTTTCTTTGTCCCGGTGGAAAAAAAAAGAGAAAAAAAAGAAAAAAGAAAAACCACAAACTTCCTTTGGAAATCAGCTTGTAGTCAGGGCCTGGAGAGCACGCCTAGACTCGGCGAGTCAGTAATCCTGAAGACGCTCGGAGCCACCGGGGTGCACTTGGGCTGCGCCCCTGTGTGCCCCTCTGCCCGTGCCCCCGTCGGGCGTGGGCGTGAGTCCGGAAGTGGCCGCAACCCAGCCAGGACGTTGCTCACAAACCTGTGTAAGCTCTGGCGTTGACAGCTGGAAGGCGTCTGGGGCTGTGGCGGCGCCACTCATTGTCGCCCCCTCCCCCATCGTGTTGCCAGACCTGAACCCTCCTTCTCAGTCCTGGAACAGCATCTACTTCTTTAAGGTAAAACTTTTTTAACCATTTTCTTCCCCTACTCTCCCTCCCCGAGCTCTTCTTCTCCAGCTTTGGGGAGTTGTCACTGACTATCCTCCCAGCTTTGATCTCTACAAGTCTGAGAGGGGCTGCAAGGCAGGGGGAATATGTAAAAGGGGCGCTGCCTGGTACTTTATTTCCTCCTTTTAATGAGACCCTCACCCTTTTCCTTGTGAGGAAGTAGAAGAGGCACTGTGGTGGTGTTTGACTTATTCTGAGCGGAAAATCTAATCCACTGATTGCACGAGAATTTGGGTCAGGCTGAGGAGATTAGGTGGGACAGTACAGGACTTGGGAAGAGTGAGGAAGGTTCCTGGGGGTTCTTCCTGAAACTACATACCCATTCTATATGCTTCTCCCGTCCCACTTTTAGCTGTTTTCTGCCACTGCAAGGGAGGGGCCAGAGCTATTTTAACTCACTCACCCACCACAGAGGATAATTGTAGCTGGAGAGAAAGTGCAGGACTTGAGCTGAGAAAGAAGAGAAAAAGAATGAAATGGTGGTTTGTTTGAGTACGCACCCTCTCCTTTCCTACTCTAAAATCCTCAATATTCACCCCACCAGGAGTGTGCTTTGTAGGGTGGAAACTCTCCATTGCATTTCCTGCCCTGCCTCCTAAGACTCAACCCACTTAGCTCTGGCCAATCTCTCTGAGATCCAGCTCCCTTGGGTGTTTAGCTTCTAGTTCCTTTTGGCTCATACCTCTAGCCATCGAGCTGCCCAACCCCCCATTTAATTATTGATCATTTCTGGCCCTAGACAGAAAAGATAAGAAATGAGCCCTATTTTTCTCCAAGCTTTTTAACTTTCCCAAGCCCTGGCATCTGCTTCAGAAGCTCACCCTAAGTGCTGTTCGAGAGGGAAGGGTGGCAGGAGAGAGAGAAAAAACTGAAAGGTGTAAGGCCTGCAGGCAATTTTTGGCTACTCTGATTCTAAATTAATAACATGTAAATTAGATGCAGCTAGCATAAATTATATTCGAATCAGGAGGACGATCAATTTGGGTGACTAGGCTTATTTCCTAACTTTCGTGTTCCTTAACCTTATCTGCTAGGCCTTCCCCTAGCCCTAAATTCTTGCCTGTTTACAAGAGAGAAGCATAGTCTCAGGTTAGGAGGGAAGCTGGAGAAAAGGCTAGATTTCTAACAAGATTCATTTCTCCCCATTTTTTTACCCTGAGTAAGTGGGAGGGAGCAGGGAGGTTCAAGGGAGATGTTTTCCAGAAGGCAGGGTTTGTGGCTTTTTATCATTGACTGTTGACCATCCACAGCATTATTTAAATGTCAAGCAGGTTAAACAGGTTCACATCTTAAATGACCTAGGTGGGAACAGATATAAACAATATACATACAGGTAGATAAATGTTGAGAAAGCATTTTTTATGCAAATCAAAATCAGTGTTTTCATATTCCTTATGAACACTGGGGAAAAGAGCATCTCAGGTTGAGGCAGTCTCAGAACAAAGAAGTGAGAAGTTGCTGTCTGAATTCCAGCTGCCAAGAGGAGCTCACTGGAGGAATTTGAGGGGAGTGGTTTTTGTACCCCTGATCTGAGGTAACTTATCAGAACCAGTCTCTGATTCAAGTCCCCATGGTGCAAATAGCCCAAAGGTTGGTGGTTTGAACCACCCAGAGGTGCCTCGGGAGAAAGGCCTGGTGCTCTGCTTCCAAAAGTTCACAGCCTTGAAAACTCTGTAGAGCAGTTCTACTCTGCACACATGGGGTCGCTATGAGTTGGAACCCGGAGCTGACTGGATGGCAGCTAAAAGCAGTAACAGTACATTTCCCCCTTCAGCCTACAGGAAGCCCCGCCCAAGACCATTGTGTTGTGGTTAGGAATTGTGTAAGATTCAGTAGACTCCTTTGAGGAGAAAGACTTCTCCTTCCTCACCAGTGTTTCATCTTTAGAGGTAGGATACTGACTCTGTCTCTCCACCCCTCACCCCAAGCACTATGTGGCTGTACATCTTTTTGCCCCTTGGGACGAGGGAAAGAATACATTGCTAAGAATACCAGGAGTCTGTGTGTGCTCTGGATGTTCTATGAGCAGTCAGGGGTGGGGTTTGGTGTGGGGCAGAGAGATTACCCTTGTCCTGGCTGCGATGGGAATTCTTGATATGACGGAAATTCTTGACGTGATGCCTACTGTAGGGTGAGCTAAAGATCACTGTAAAAAATGGCCTCGGGGTGCCAGACCTCCTTACCTAACTATACAATGGGGAAGGAGAATCAAGATCAACAGCCCAAGGCTGATTCCTATGAGGTGGAGGTCAGACATACCTCCTCTCTCCAAATTTTTTACCAATTCTGACACCAGCCATCTATCCCACCGCACTTTTCTACTTCTCTGCGGTATCGGATAATTTGTTGCAATGGCCACACAGAACTCACAGACCATACTCACAATTATAGGATGTATTAGGGAAGTAACAAGTTACAATTTGGGATCAGGAATGACTCAGATTCTTTTGTCAGGACAGCTTTTTGGCGGGACTTCAAACTGGTACTGCCTAGCTCAGTCATGGCAGTTGAAGGAAAGCCCAGTGGACCTGAATTTTTAACATGTGGGTTAAGTGGAACAATAGCCAGAACAGGAAAAGTTATGGGTCGAAGCCCTGCTACAAACTTAATTTCCCTCTTAGACAACAAGGGCAGCGTGCGTGTCTCACAGCAACCAAATCTCTTGACCAGCAGAGTTGGAAACTTCGGTTCCCCACTCAAAGATGGTGGCTGACTGCGCTGCTTTGAATGTGTGTCACTGTCCACAGTCCTGGCAATAATCCTATCTCCTGCATCAGACTCCTGAAAGGGCTCACTACACCTCTTGTGAGTCTCCCATTCCAGGGATTTACTTGTAATTTTTCCTGCTCCAGTTGTTCCACTTCACTGAAATTTAAAAAATTTGGATCTGTTCAAATTTCACTTCATCAGCCATGGCTGAACCACTTTGAACCAGTTTGAAGCCCTACTTTTTGGCTGTGCCCTCAGGAAGCCCTCTCCCTTGGCCCCTGGGCCCCTCAGCCTGACCTCTGCCCTGCTTGGGCAAGTGTTACAAAGTTCTTTAGCTCTCCTAATAAGTGCCCAGAGGCACCCGACTCCACCAGCAAGCCTCCTGCCTCAAGGTGCTCAGCTGTCTCTCATGCTGTGGCATGCTCCTTGGGTCGGCAGGCCTATCTCTGCCCACAAGTGCCCAGAGGCACCCAACTCTACCAGGAAGTCTCCTGTCCAAAGGCGCTCAGCTCTCTTGCTCTGTGGGTCAGCATGCCTGTTGTAGCCGCCTTGCTTGGTGGGCCAGGAAGCCTGTCTCATCATCTTGTGTGGGTCTCCTGGCTCTGCTGTTGCTGTTTCTCTGCTGCTGCTTCTCACTGTCTCGTGCCATCTCCAGTGTTACAACTCCCTCTCTGTCTCCTAGGTCTAGGAGGTTCTCAGCACAGGGAACCCAGGTCCAAAGGACACACTCCTTTTCCAGCTCCTCTTTCTTGATAGCAATGAGGTCTCCACTGCTCTGGAATTGGCTGACTCATCCCCTCATTAGGGTTCCATACACTTTATTTGTGTGGTCCCAACCCCCGGCGGCGCCATATACCTTATTTACACTATTAGCAGGCTGTCAGATCCCCTTGGTGGGCCATAAGCACCAAGTCAATCCAAGTCCAAATCAATCATTTGGTGGGAGTTACAAGACCATGGTGAGAAGGACCATATAAAAGTGATCTATGGCATCACAGTCACCATAATTAATAACCACAGGTATAGTTTTAATGTTTCTCCATCTCTTGCCCTTCTGTCCTTCTCTTCTGTCTTAGTCCCTGTTGTTGTCTGTTTCAGGAAAGCTGACTCCACCCAATGTCTTCAATTCCACTGGAATCATCCCTCCCAAACCTGAAAGCCCTGTGCCCTTGTTGGTCCCATCTGGTCACAGCAAGTTAGAGGTAGAAAGAGAATGACCAGTGGCCCTCCCGTTTACACAAACTGAGAAAGACATATGCTACCTATAGGATGGGGGAGAACACAGATGCTATCTAGCCTCCCCCAAGACTTTCCTGGGGTCCATTTGCTTTCCACCTCAGTGACTTCCTTCTTCCTGGACCATTCTCTCTTTTGCATACCAAGCCTGGTTTAGGCAAGTCGCTGAGGTCAGTAAACTTCTTTAGTTTACCTCAGTTGACTCCCTTCTGACCATGGAGCACCACAAACCTGAGCAGCCAACCTCTGCTGAAGCCAGGACTACAGAGGCAGTCACCCCTGAAAATCATGAGGTTCTGTCAGGACCAGAGGAGCACCCTCAGGACAAGGATGCTGGAGATGCTAATGGGGCGGCTGGAGAACAAGAACCAGCTTTGCTGCCTGCCCAGGGCCTGGAGAACCTCGAGTCCCCTCCACCTGAAGCTGGCTTTAGCCAAGTGGAGCCAGCCCATGGGACTCAGACTGAGGTAGAGACCGTGGGGGCATGTCCCACGCCCCAGGGGCTTCCACAATCCCCCAGGGCCCGACAGCCTGAGCTAGATTTCTACTGTGTAAAGTGGATCCCCTGGAAGGAAGAGCGAACACCCATCATCACCCAGAGCACAAATGGCCCTTGCCCTCTCCTTGCCATCATGAACATCCTCTTTCTTCAGTGGAAGGTAAGAGAGAGTTTGTATGGGAGCTCAGAAAATATTGGGGAGAGTGTTCTTTCCTGACTCACCTCCTTGATCATCCTTATTTTCTCAAACCAGTCAAACCTTTCTAGATTATCTCCCCATTTCTTCAGTTTGAACAAATAAGATGTTCCTAAAAAGAAATCAAAAAGTTTCTTTCTTACTCCTGTTTCTCCTACTTTCTAGCAAGATGGGACTGCCTTGCATAGTTCACGTTCATTCCTCTTGCACCAGTTATAAGCCTTTTTTTTCATCCATCTGACCCAACTGCTGGCTCCCTCTTTCTGTGCGTTCTTCCTCTGGTGTCCTGTGAGGAAAAGCACACATATGGCTAACCCTTTGATCCCCGCTTTGCTTCCAGGTGAAGCTGCCCCCTCAGAAGGAAGTGATCACATCAGATGAGCTGATGGCCCATCTTGGTGAGTGACTGGGCCTTGAAGAGGCATCACTCAAGGGGTCTGTATTAGTTATATAGTGCTGCTGTAACAGAAATGCTGCAAGTGGATGGCTTTAACAAAGAGGAATTTATTCTCTTACAGTTTGGGAGGCTAGAAGTCCAAATTCAGGGCACCAACTCTAGGGGAAGACTTTCTCTCTGTAGGCTTTGGGGGAAGGTCCTTGTTCCTTGGCTCCTTGGTGATCTTCATGGGCCATCTCCCCACTCTGCTTGCTTGTTTAATCTCTTTTATATCTCAAAAGAGATTGATTCAAGACACAGCCACACTAATCCTGCCTCATTAACATAACAAAGACAAGCCATTCCCAAATGGGATTATAACCACAGGCATAGAGGTCAGAATTCACAACACATGTTTTTGGGGAACACAATTCAATCCCTAACACATCACATGGGCCCTTCACCTTTATTAGCCTATTTCTTCCTCTGAGAAATGAGGGGGCTAGATGAGACTCTAAGACCCTTTCCAGCTTTGACAATCTGTGATTCTGTGACATTGGTGGGGTAAGCTGATACAGGACCCTGTCTTATAGGAGACTGTCTCCTGTCCATCAAGCCCCAGGAGAAGTCAGAGGGACTTCAGCTTAATTTTCAGCAGGTGAGGTAAAAGGTCTGCAGACATAAAGGTTCACAGGTTTGTGAGGGGACACCCAGGGCTACGAAAGAGAAGGCTTTCTGCTGCTTCTCAGGAGAATTCCTTGAACCATGATTTCTTTCTGCAGGAGGGGGAGGGTTTATCTCTGCCCTAGAAAATGTGTTCATTTATATAAGATAAAGAAGGGTTGAGGCAAGAGAGGAATGGAATGGCTTGTAAGAGAACCAGGACAGAAAAGCAACAGGAATCTGTTTTTTTAATTTCTGGAGGTAGGAATGGAATGATGGGGGGAGGGGAGGCTAGAACACCCCTGATCTTATTTTCCATCCCCAGAATGTGGATGATGCAATGACAGTGCTGCCCAAACTGGCTACAGGTCTGGATGTCAATGTGCGATTCACAGGGGTCTCTGATTTTGAGTATACACCTGAGTGCAGTGTCTTTGACCTGCTAGGCATACCTCTGTACCATGGCTGGCTCGTTGATCCACAGGTGAGGGTGGGAGTGCCCCAATGAGACTCTTACCTGCTCTAGCTGACATCAGAGAGGCAAAATTTTATGGGGTGGCAATAGGGGTTAGTTAAAGCACTCGGCTGCTAACCCAGAGTTTGGTGGTTCAAACCCACCAGCTGCTCTATGGGAGAAAGATGGCAGTCTGCTTCCATAAAGATTACATACAGCCTTGGAGACCCTATGGGACAGTTCTAGTCTGTCCTATGGGGTTGCTATGAGTCGGAATCGACTCGAAGGCAATGGGTTTGGTTTTGGACTAGGGGTTAGATTGGGTTGGGAGGGGAATAGGGTTTAGAGGATGGACCCAGGGCAGAATTCCTTGAATTTAACCTTTTTAAAAGGTTAAGTAAGATTCAAGTACAAGGAAACCATATGCGATTAGGATCAGTTCTTTAGTTGTCAAAAGTTCAGGGACCTTTGGTCATGGGGTGGCAGTCCTGGTGGTCTTGGTTCATTTGCTCTCTAAAAAAAAACTCAGTTCTTTTATCCTACCCTGCCCTGCCATCCCTGCAGAGTCCTGAGGCTGTGAGCGCAGTTGGGAAACTGAGTTACAACCAGCTGGTAGAAAAGATCATCACTTGCAAGCACTCCAGTGACACCAACCTCGTGACAGAAGGTGATGTCCCTACCTTCCCAAGGAACTTATGGCTGTGCTATATGTGGAAGGAGGCCCCTGGGTGGCACAAACCGTACGCGCTTGATTGCTAAAGGTTGGCGGTTGAACCCGCCCGGGAGGCCGCAGAAGAAAGGCTTGGCGATCTGCCTCCTTAAAGATTACAGCCAAGAAACCCCTATGGAGCAGTTCTACTTTGCAACACGTGGAGTCGCCATGAGTCGGCATTGACTTCACGTGCAACGGGTTTGGTTTTCGGTTTTTTCAATATGTGGAGGGAACGATGGCTACTAAGGTTTATTATTTATCCTCTGCCTCCTCCCACTCGATCCCACTAGAATATAAGCTCCACGAGAGTAGGGAACTTCGTCTGTCTTGTTTACTGATGTATCCCACCCCCAGGGCAGTGTTCGGTAAGTTTTTGTTGAATGAATGACTACATCCATCCGGAAGGAAGGGACTTCAGAGGCGGGACTGATTTTGACAGGCGCTGTCTGAAGGATCCTTCCTCGCGTGGACTTGGATATAAGCCAACTTTCACCCCGTCTTGCGCCCTTCTGGCAGGCCTGATTGCTGAGCAGTTCCTGGAGACCACTGCAGCCCAGCTGACCTACCATGGACTGTGTGAGCTAACGGCAGCTGCCAAGGAGGGTGAACTGAGCGTCTTTTTCCGAAACAACCACTTTAGCACTATGACTAAGCACAAGGTGATGAGGGTTTGGAGGTGGGGGGTTGGAGTGCTTTCATTTCCTCATGCCTTTTTTTCTCCCGGCTCAGTGTTTCAGCCAAGAGAGGCCAGATTGAGCTGTGGTAACAAATGACCCCTAAAATCTCAGTGGTTTACCACAATGAAGGTTTATTTCTCCCTCTTGCTGCAGGTCCAGTGTGGGTTGACTGCAGTGCTATTCCATACCTTCTTCACTCTGGAACCCAGACTGACAGAACAGCCTTTATCTAGAATATATGAGGGAGAAGAGAGAGAGAGAGGGACACCATGCACTAGTTTGTAATGCTTCTCCCTGGAAATGGCATACGTCATTTCTGCCCCATTTCCTTGGTCAGAATAAGCCATAGGACTAAGCCTGCCATTGATGAGGCAGGAAAGAGCAGTTGAATTTTTTAATAGTACCAATAGTTCCAAAGCTAGAAATTGCCTAAGCTCTCTCGTAGAAGAGCAGAAGAGGGTGAGGCCTTTGGTTCTCAAGGGGTTTATTCTCATAGCCATCAGGTGAGCCCAGGGCATCATGGGAAGTAGAGTGAGAAGCAGAATCTTGTGTGGCACCAGCCCCGAGGACTCTGCACTTGACCACAATGACTGCCATACTCACACCCAACTGGACACACACTCAGACATCCCTTCCTTCTTCCCACAGCCACACACATTTAGAAAAGATCCACAGACGCTCACACTGACATGTTCCAGTTCACACACCAGTTGATTCAAATGGTCTGTAACTGTAGATCTCAGATGATTTCTGGCCAGAAACTGCCTCCATGTCAATTAGCTCTGTCCTTTTCTTTGCAGAGCCACCTGTACCTACTGGTCACCGACCAGGGCTTTCTCCAGGAGGAGCAAGTGGTATGGGAGAGCCTGCATAACGTGGATGGAGACAGCTGCTTTTGTGATTCCGACTTTCACCTGAGTCATTCCCCGGCCAAGGGCTCTGGAGCAGAAGGTGGGAGTGGCTCCCCCGAAAAGCAGCGGCAGGTAGACCAGGTGTGTGGGGAAGGTTGGTCAACAACAAAAAGCCTTGTATCATCTAGAGACCATAACATATAACACCCAATACCCCTTTCACTCTTCTGTTACCTTCGGGCCATCTCCTTGCTTATTATATCTACTTGTACACCATAGATAATACCCTTGGCTGTGTGTTTTGTTTTGGAGAAAGAGCTTGAGAATTTGAAGAATGGGGAAAGACTGATTTGGAAACCTGGCTTGAATACCCCCTCAGGCTTCAGGCTGCCTTACAACTCTCCCTTTCCCACCCCCACTCCACCAGGACTACCTGATTGCCTTGTCACTACAGCAGCAGCAGCCACAAGGCACATCAGGTCTCAGTGACCTGGAGCTGGCCCAGCAACTTCAGCAAGAGGAGTATCAGCAGCAGCAAGTGGTCCAGCCTGTGCAGACGCGAGCCCCGTCATCACAGGTGAGCCTGCTGTGCTGTATGTACTCCTTGGGTCTGCTCCTCCTTCCCAGCGTTTCAGCTCAAGCTTCCCTGGTCCAGGACACCTGTTGTTCCTGCAGTTGCCTCTTCAGGGTTCCCTCAGAGCCCTTCTCCTTCTCCTGCCTGTCCCTCTCCCATGGTGCTCTTTCCTATTCTTCTCTCCCCACCACCCCTCCCAATCCTCTTCCCCACCCTTCCTTAGGGTCTTCATCCTCTCCCAGGGCTGATGGATGACCAACTGTTAAATCCAATACAGGGGAGAGGAGCCACATCTGGACGCCCAGCTGGAGAGCGTCGGCAGAGGCCGAAGCAGGAGTCAGACTGTGTTCTCCTATAGCTTGGCCCGATGCCGGGCTGACCTGCCCCTCCTTTCAGAGGCTTCTCACTGGCTACATTGCTTGCTCGCCCACCTCGACCCCTGAGATATGCAGGGTCATTTATTTATGGACTGTTGTAGAGCAGAGCAGGTGGTAAATGCCAAGATCAGACTCGGTCGAGCCCTTGCCCTCACGTGCTGCTGCCTTCTCTTCCTCCCAGCCATGATGGGCAACATGGAGGCTGGTGGAGTGAGGATTTCTGATTCCCAAGTCCCTTTCCCCAGAAGAGTGAACACTACTATGCACACTCGGGCGCCAGGGTGAGGTCCCTGACTAGAGTGCATCTCCCCTGCTTCCAGCCCTGACTAGCTGGGTCCTGCTGGCTGTCTATCCAGCAGGCCTGCCTCCGTTTGTTTCAGAGTGTGATTTGGGTTTCTATCTCCATTATTTGTAATGCCTTCCCTAGGGGGTTGGAAATAAAACTTCTTTCCTGAGGTCTGTTGTTTGCTTTACCCTGCAGGAATGGGGTTAAGTATTTGACCCAACTGAGGAATGCAAAAAGGGCGGGTGAAGAGATGTGAGTGGGCTGCCTGTAATTTCTAATAGAGCCAGCAGGGGGAGCCAAAGCCTATCCCCTCCCCCCAATCCCGCCCTTGCCATTGTTTTTTGTTTCTCTGTTTTCGATAGGTCTCTTATAGGAAATGTGGTGTTGTGTGTGGTTTGGTCAATTCTAACTTATAGCAATCCTACAGGACAGAGTAGAACTGCCCCCATAGGGTTTCCAAGGCTGTAGTGGCACAGTGGTTAAGAGCTAGGGCTGCTAATCAAGAGGTCAGCAATTCGAATCCACCAGCTCTTCTCTGGAAATTCTATGGGGCAGTTCTACTACGCCCTATAGGGCTGCCATGAGTCAGGATCGACTTGGCAGCCCTGGGTTTGGTCTCGGTTTTTTTAATCTTTGAGAAAGAATATCACTAGGCCTTTTCTCTCGCTGAGCAGCAGGTGGGTTCAAACTGCTGACCTTTTGGTTAGCAGCTGAGTGCTTAACCATTGCACCACCAGGGCTCCCATTATAGGAAGCAGTGCTCTAATTTGGGGGGTGGGTTTCCAAGTCCCTGCTTTCAACAGATGAATTTGGGGTTGTGCTACCTGTTAACCCAAGACTTCCCAGGCGGGAGAGGGCCACCTAACCTCTGCTTCCCAGTTCACACATCATCCGTGCTACTTTGGACCTCCTTTCATTTTAACCATTTATTCTTATTTCTGTGTCTTGGTGCCTGTTTCTCAATTATTCTGCCTGAAATTTCCGGGGGAAGAGAGAATAATGGAGGTGGGGGGAGAAGTAAAGCGGAATGTTGATAACTACAGCACTGGGACCCGAAACAGGATTCCTTTTGAATACCCACGTGCACATCAAAGGCACCTCCAACTCCAAGGCTCCCGCCCAGCCCATGTCCTGCTCCACCCAAACTTCAGTCAGGGAACACAGCCTACAGTGAAGTTTGCCAAAAGAATTCAAGTACCAGGGAGCTGTTCTGGCCCAAAAGGTGTGGGAAGGATGAGTTGGGCAGAAACCATCAAAGAGATTCCATTACCCCACACCCAGGACAGAGCCAGAAGATCCAGGTGCAGACATCACTTTGGGATGAGAAATTGAGGGACTTAAAGGAAACTTGGAGTTCCAGCCTCAACAAGAAGCTGGTGCTTGTGGTGCTCAGGGAGGGTTTGTCCTATCTGGAGGTCCAGCTGGCTTCCTGCACGCTCAGCCAAATCGAGGAACCTCAGTTTGGAGGTGGGGAACAGGGAGGTCTCAAATGTCTTCAGCCCTGCACAGGGCTAGTAGGGCTGACCGGCAATCCCCTTTCACTACCTCCTGCAGACAAGGGAGTAAAGTCAAGTGTTAGGAAGGCCCATCACCACCGCGGCCCAAGCACTCTGTCCCCTCCCTCGTCCTTGTGCATAACTTGTCTGGGAGAGAAGGAATCTCCCTAATGCCAGGAGTGCTACACTAAATTAATCAAGGACTTAGGAGTTCTCCAGGGCGTAAGTATGTTCAGCTGTGTGCATGGGCCGCAGGAAGCAGAGAAGGAGAGGGGTGAGGCTCTGGAGCTCCGGCCAAGAGCTTGCCAAGTCTCACCTGGAGAGAAGAGTAAAGGGACTTGCCAAATTTCTTCTTGAACTCAGCTCGGATGCTTAGGAGGTCAGTCTCACTTCGAGAGATGAGGATGCGCATCAGGACTTGGTAATTGGGCTCAGTTTCCTGGCAGAGGAAGAAACAGCTTGGGGATGGTGGTTAGGAAGATTCTTACTGACGGTATGGATTGGATGGCATGGTGAGTTATTCTAGGAAGTGGAGGTGAGGTGGGAGTCAAGGGAAAGAGAAGTATACATTAGGGAAGAGTTCTCTCTGCCATTGCTCAGAGAAGCTGATGCGGAGGAAAGATCTGCTCCCTGTGAGGGAAGCTAGAGCATTTCTCTTATTCCTTCCACATGTGTTTTCTGGCCCTGTCACTAGCTTAGAGCCTCACTCCCCCAGAGCTTACCTGTGGGCAGCTCCAAAGACAGGTATGCCGAAAAGGCTAGAAGAGATTTGCTGCCTGCGAAGACTTCCAGCATGGTTTCTAAGGCTTCTAAGTTAGTGAATGTCCAAGGAGGATACAACCACCCTACCTCCAAACTGAGTTGATGGGGGTCTGAGAGGGATTGGGGCTATGTGACTTCTGGTTCTGATCCTGACCCACTAGGGTCATGTCACATCCCCATCTTTACACATCCGTTTCTCCTGGTTGGACCCTGGGGGTTCATCATCACTGTCTTCCTCCTGTACCTCCACTAGGCCTCCTGCCTTTTGGGTAAAGTCATGGCAGGTTCAGTTTAGAAATGACAGAGCTATAATCAATTATCAATTCATAAACTATATTTTAATAAGTAATGTGTTATTCTGAGATTTCTAAATAATATTCTATATAACCTATGTTTTCATGTTATCTCTCATAAAAGAATAGTACAGAAGCATCCTGATTGAGTTTTTCCTTTTTTTTTTTTTTAATCTTCAGGTAAATGGGCCTGTATTATTGGGCCCATGTATAATGGTTGCTGAAATCCCATTTGTGTTATGAAATGTACCCTGGTGCTGTGACCATTTCCTAATATCCTCTTTTTCAAAGCTTCCTGAGTCACTTGACTCATGAGACCCTTTCCAGCACTGCCTGCAACCCACACTTACAGCATCCCCACAGGTCATCAACTTCCACGAGGAAACAAAAGAAAATGATGAAGACAAGACAGGATGCCATCTTTCATTTGTACTTATTACCTAATTGTCAATAGGCCTGACGGTTACTTTATCTTAAACTTCACACATCACCAGTTTTATACTGTGATAGAGATTGCCCAGTAGCCATTCTTTTCTTCTTCCAACTCCTGTTACTCCAAAGTTGTATAATTGGGGAAAGAATCACTCATTAACTGAACGTTCTTGTTGGTGTACTTCTCATCTATACCATTTACAGGAGATTCATTTTCAAAGCATTTGAATACAGCATAATAAAGTACCCTCTACACCAAAGCTAGATTCCTAGGTGGTACAAATGGCTTGTGTTCTACTGCTAATCTAAAGTGAGGTTCAAACCCACCCAGTGGGACCATGGAAAAAAAGGCCTGATGATCTACTCCCTTTAAGGTTACTTCCAAGAAAACCCTATGGAACAGTTTTACTCTGTAACATATGGGGTCACCATGAGTCGGAATCAATTTGACAGCAACTAACAACAATACACCAAAGCTATAATAAACATAATTCTGTTTTTTTGATACTTCAGAATGCATTTGGCATTGGCTACTGCCGCAGGATCTACATAACGAACATTCATTATGTGGTTAATATTGGTCCAGATTTGTCGAGTCAGTCTTTGCTGAAGGTTATTTTTCTGAATAAATATTCTACATAATCTCTGTTTTCCCATATCTCTCATAAAAGAATAGTACAGAAGTATCTTGACTTTTTCCTTTTTTAGATTTTCAGATAAATGGGCCTATGATTGCTATTTTGACACTTACTTCGAAGATAAATCTGCTGTTTACTTCCAAGAGTGTGGGTCCTGTAATCCAGACATACGACAACCATTTACTGCTGGGATACAAGTTTGTTTTTATGGCAAAAACTTAGACAGATAACCACAACTCTTCAAATGAATCTTAGTGTTGGCTCGTTATAATAGCACAGGCTTTACTGGGCAAGTACAATAAACTACTGTCAAGATGGAAATCTCTGGATGACAGAACAAGTGCTTTTATGTACTGTCTTTTTGAATAGCTGTCAACAAGCATGGTGGTTACTCAGCCAGTATACAGAAAGCTGTTCCTTCTGCCAAAATGAAAACTACTTTTATCTTCCTCAAATTTTGCATATTCTCTAACTTGGTGAGGTTATTTTTTAATTTTATTTTTAGGTTTGGGGACAGTTCTATTAGTAGGAGATCTAGTTCAGTGAACAGAATGACCGTATCTTGTTGGTGAAATTACTCAAACTGAGGTCACCAAGTTAAGTATGGACGATATAGAACAAAGTCTGACCACAGTGTGGAGGAAGATGGCCCTGGATGCTAAGAGCACTCATGGTTCAGCTGACTAGGGGTTGACACATGGCAGTTAAATGTCCTGCTGGACCATTATGTGTTTTCTAGGAAAACTGTATGACTTACTTGCTATGTGACATTAGGCAAGGTACTCAATGTCTCTGTGCTTCGGTCTTTTCATCTATGAAAATGAGGGTAATATTGTTTACCTGCTGGAATGTGGTTGTGAAGTTTTATTGAGATGTGTGTAACATGCTCAGCACAGGCCCTGGCACACAGTAAGCACCTAAGAAATGCTGGCTCTTCTCATTTATTCTTACTACTGTTAATCTCATCATTTTGGCAACAACTGAAATGAGATAAGGCACTGTCTTACTGTCTACATTTGGCCACCTGGACATTAATGAGGCCAAAATTTTAGGTTTAGTGCCCTTATGGGTCAACTCACATAGCCCTAACCACAGCTCCCAGACAAAACAGTTTGTAAAGCCAGGGAAAGAAAACTACTATATGTTTACAAAGAATACATGAGATTGTTACATTAGTAGCAGCCTGGGACTTCCTCTTTCTTGCCCAGGAGTATCTGCCCCCAAGTTTTTGTTACCGAGGGCAGGGAAAGGAGTGTTCTCACCTGGAGGGCTTGGTGAAGTTTGTCAGCAAAGTACAGCGGTGTGTTCCTGATCACCGAGACTGGAAGCAAAGAGGGAAAGAGGGAGAGAAGTGGCTAGGGAGCAACTTCCCACCCAGGAGAGACCCCTGCCCCACATATCCTGAGCAGACCCCTACCTAGGCTGAGCAGAGCCACCTGGGCATCTCCATAGAAATGGTTCTGGACAGCCTCCTCCAACTGTTGCCCAGTGTACCGCTGGTACTGATCAAACACTTGTGGTGTGTGGGGGAGGTTGGAAGATAAATTGGTTAATTATCACAGAGAAAGATAAGCCCTCCCTGCCTTCCTCAGCCAAAACTCATTGTTAGAGCAAGCTCAGGACACAAAGGCTTGTGTGTACCTCGGGCCAGATGTTTACGATTTCTCTGGGTGAGGATTAGGATCCATGCCCACTCCGCGCCAGGTTCTTCAGCCTGCTGTAATGCCTGAGAGGAAAGAGTGGATGAGAAAAAAGGAGGGACAACTCTCAGGGCAGGGTCCCACTCAGCCCATGTGGACATCTGGGAAATGCTTGATGAACCTTTGGCTCATAGTGTGGGTTCTTCCAACCAGCATGGCCCTGGTGCCTGGAGAGGAGTAGGGCACTCCGGCACTGGACCTTGTGCCACCAGGTGGGAGCCTCAGAGCTCTGCCCCAGCTGTGGTCAGTTCAGGTACCTGATTTTCTTCCTAGCCACTTCTGACCTCCCAGACCATGATGACCAAACCTCTCTGCCCCACTATCCTGTCCGCCATCAAAGCCTGGTGTTTCTCCCAGGGTAAGTCCTTGCCTGAGGCAGAGGGGCTGGAGCGGGAAGGAGACAGACAGGCCACAATAACAGTGAGGAAGACACTGAAGTTAATATCATGCAGACTTGGGCATGTCCTAACCCAGTGGGCATAAAACACAATGGGCTATTTTCCTCTGTAAATGCCCAGTTCTGCCAACAAATTCCACCCCAAACCATATCTGGGGGATGTTTGATTTGCAGTCATCATCTGGTCAGATCATTAGTTGGGAGCTGAGGGGCTGCGGCTATGTTCCCAGAATCCATCATGACAATAATGAAATAGAATTAAAGTAGAGAAAGTTATTTGAATCCGTTAAGTTAGTTGTTTTCATTCAGACTTTGTTAAATGAAGGAACAGGGCTGAAAGAGGAACTTTACCCTTACAGCTCTCTTCCTTAATTTGGAAAAATCCTGGTACCCAAGGAGTTGAATAATTCCCTAAGGAGGGTTTAGGAAGGGCTTCCCCACCCACTTGTCATAAGGGGAGAATCTGCCAGTTGATGAGTTCACTTCCTGTGAGTTCAGGAGTCAGAGGCTAGATGAGTATGTCATTACCTGACACCCCCACCCTATCACTGAGGACTCCTTCCCCAAGGCAGGGACAGGTCTGCAGGACAAATAGGTGCACAGGTCACTGGCTCTGATATACGGCAGAGCAGGTGTTGATGCACGGCTGTGCAAACTCCCAAGCCCCCACTCACCTGAACATCCTGTTCCTCCAGGTTGTAGTCAATGACCCCAGAGTAGCTCTCACGACCTCCCTAGGAGGAGAAATTGTTCTCAGAAGGACTCTTTGAGGAATAGCTCTTGATCTCCAAGCCAACAAAACACACTCAAAGCCCTGTCTTGTCCATTACACCCCAGGAATGGTGTCCACTGGTGAGTGTAGCACCCTTCCCCTACACACTCACTCTCCTTACCTTGGCCAAAGCCAGGAGCAGGTCCTGCAGGATGCCATTGGTCTCAGATTTGATGTCCTTCTCAGCATCCACCTGGAAATCTGCGGGTTGGGTCAGGAGCTCTCTGAATCCTGATTTTTCCAAGGGTGGATACCCCAAATGCCTGACCTACTAAGCCTGCCATCTCCTACTTGGAGTAGCTTGGTGGCTATTGGTTCCCAGGTGTAAGGTAGAAATGGCCACCCCTGAAAACATCTCTAAGCTGAGAGTAAACCATGCACTGTGGGAATCAGGATGGGTGGCCTCATCTCAAAGTAACCCGCCAGAGGCAGGTGGCATCTGTTACTAGTGTGGCCAGGAAGTAAAGAGAGGATGGGGAAGCCCATGTTATGAGGCAAGGTGGCTAGAGTCTAGCTCCTCGTTGGAGGCGAGGACAAATGATTCGAAAGGTAGGATGTGAAGAAGGGAAAGAGCAGGAAAGGGAAAAAAGGAAGGGCAAAGAGAGAAACAGAAGCAAGAAGGGAGAGGTAAGAGAGAGCTTGAGAAAACAGGCCAAGACTAGAAATCAAAGGAAAATTGGAGAAAATAAGAAAAGGGGTGGTGGTGGTAAGATGTGGAGGAGAAAAAGCTAGTCATAAACGGTGGCTGAGGCATATGGCACCTAGGCAGGGTTAGTAGCCAGAGGCCTGAGGGGTGACATCCATAACTTAGAGATCAGGACCCCACCTCTCCCCCAGGCTACAGTGAGGCTCCATTCAGCCTGGGAAGTGGTGTGATGTCAGGGACAGCAAGGGGTTGGGAAGGAGACATGGGTACCCTTGGGACTGTCACAGAGCTCAACATTGTCATTACTTTGGAATCTGCCCTGGAGCCCCAGACTACAATGGTTAATCATTGCCTCTCTTTTCCTTAATAATCACATCTGCTGTCTCACCCGGGGAGACTGAGGCAGTGGTTGGGGAAGAGGGAGAGACCCCAAGGGAAGAAAACTTGGGCAGATAGGTTCCCAGATGGCTCTCCTTGTTGGGAGCGTGGGAAAGGAGTGGACTGCCTGATGAGTTCCTTTCCAGCTCTCAGAGCGCCTTCCCTGCACGTTCTTACTGTGTTTATAGACGGCCAGGCACTCCTGCAGCCGGGGTGGAGCTCGGGTGGCAAGAATTTCCACAGCCACATCCTCAGGAGAACCTGAGCCCTATGGGGAATTAGGAGGCCCCGTGTCATTAGAATGGCAGACGCAGGGCAGAGAGCAGACCAGACGCTGACCACTTCTCAGGGGCACAGGCCAGACCCCTTGAACCAATATGGGATGGATTAGAGGAGTGAACGAAAGGAGGCAGTGGGCCCTCTCCTTCCCTCAGTGGTATCCTCAGACACAGTGGCACCACTGGGGGGTATGGAGGGTGCAGACCACACCCAGTGACACTGACAGAGGAGGTGACACCAAAATGATTGTCCATAAAATTTTTGTGCAGTGTTCTATAAGAAATTTATTATTTTTTAAATAAAAAATTTATCTGTAGTTAGTTATAACAACCAAAGTATTTTTCGTAAGTCCAGCTTAATGTATCAATATACTTACAAGGCGAAAACTCTATGCTAATTTACTTTTTGAACCTTCTAATGCGCTCAGGTCAGAGCTGTCATTATTACCAATTACAATGACGCTTCCAATAACTCGTTTTCATCTGCAGCTGCCACAAGCCCATGCTATTGTTTTTGTTGCTGCCAGTGTTTTCATAGTTACTGATTTTGTCAAATTTTCTGGTGTTTTAGCTACAATATTGTGGTAATTAGCGTGGGGGGGGGGTGATGCCATGAGTTACTGCACTGGGTGACACCAACCCTAGTGACGTCACTGCTCAGACATCACAGAAAGTCTCCTCTCTTGGTACCTTCAGAGCTGCCCTCAGTTCCTGGGCATCAAATTGGGCTGCCGGCTGCATCAGAGCCACCACGATCCTTTCAAGGTGGCTGGAGAGCGCTGCCTGCAGGGACTTCAGCAGGTCCTACAATAGATGGTCTCCATGGCTGAGATGTGGGTATGAAGGGGAAGGACCCAGAAGTGTTTAGAGGTTTGGGAAGATTTAGGAGTTTCCCATGATCTTTGGCCAGTTTTCACCTCAGGCCTGAACCACAAGCCCCATTCAGCCAGGGGGCAGAGGCTGACCTTAGAGGCTGTTGCTGTAATCCAAGTCCTCCAGGGGGCTTCTCACCCCAGTCCACCACTCCTGGGAAATCAAATCCTCACCTGCTGGGTGCGCTCCTGGAAGGCTCTAGAGATGAGCTGTCTTTGCTCTCTGCTCCGATTGGTCAGCACATCCACAATGGTGGCCCTGTCCACACCTGAACCAAGATTGGACTGGGCTGTAAGCTGCGCAGAGCCCAACCAGGATCTTTACGGAGCTGGGATCCCCTATTTCACTGACTTGCAGCCTCCAGAGGAGGAGAGAACAAGGTCTGGGAAAGGGTGGGAAGGGGAGAATCAGGGACTATCTCAACCCCCATTTCCATTTGGTCTCAAAAGAAGATGCAAATAAGATGCTAAAACAACATGCAAATCTGACCCAAACTCAAGCAAAGGTGGCCTGGTGTGTTGGGAAAAAGTGGCTTTTGGGGTTTGGCAGACTTGGATTAGAATCCCAGCACAATCATTACGAGCTGTGTGAACTTGGGTAAGCCTCTTAACCTCACTGATCTCCAGTTTCCACATCTGTAAAATAGAAATAAAGACTTACCTCACAGGGACATTGTGAGAATGGTAGGACACACCTCCTCTTGACATACAAAAATTAAGTTATTCAACAAATATTTGTTGAGCATATTTAGTTCTTCCTTACTGGCTCCTTCTTGGCCTATAGATCTGTTTCTAATAAGCAGATCCCCAAGGGCAACAGGGAGACAGGCTCACCTTGTCCTGCAATTGCCCTCAGCAGCCTCTGTACATCCTTGTCCACACTGAAGCTCAAGAAGGTCCTGAGGGTGCCCAGAGTGCCCCAAGCTCCAGTCTGTGGGAGCACAGAGCGATTGGGAGGTGGGGAGATCCATGGGTCTGCCTACACCCCTCCCCTGTTCCTTAGTATAGCCTCAGGGCCTGCTTTCCCCTGCCTATTCCTCCAACACTCTCCCAGGTCTTGAGTTGATATATAAAAAAATGATTCAGCTCCTTACCTTGTTAGCAAGACCCAGATGGCCAAGGATCTCCTGGGTCAGGGATGGCCCCGTCGTCCCACTGGTCACAGACATGGTGCGACTGGTTGCCCTGGGGAAGGAAACAAATTAAGCAAAACCAGCTACCAAACCCGTTGCCATTGAGTCGATTCGATTCTAACATAGGACAGAGTTGAACTGCCCTATGGGGTTTCCAAGGAGTGGCTGGTGGATTTGAACTGTTGACCTTTTGGTTAGCAGCCAAGCTCTTAACCACTCCTCCAACACCAGGGCTCCTCTGAGCCATCCAGGGCCTCTTTATGACCCCCAGACCCTGTAGTCTGGGTCCCCTTTGCCTGCTGCTCCTTTCCCCTGTTGCAGGAAAAAAAAAAAATCAACCTGCTTGGCAAGTTTGGGAGCCAGAACTGAAGCTGCAGTAGAGGGGTGAGAGGAAAGCCCCCACCTTCCTCATCTCTCACCTGCTCCTTCAGGAGGCCAGGCTGGATCAAGGATGCTGCTAGAGCTAGCCCCCAATCGCTGCCCACAAAACCGTCTACCTACTCTCTGCCTTTCACCCTCGGAGTTGTAGGCTGAAGGTCAGTAGGTGCAATCTCTGAGCCAATGTGTATACGTTCTTCTGGGTACATGAGTACCTGGATGAGGGAGCAGGGGCTTGTGTTGGACAAGGAAAACTTACTCTTCCCCCCTCCAAGAGATCAACAAGGTCTCCCACATGACAGCCCAGGTCCAGCACTTACCCAGAGGTGCTGGGGCGAGGTGGCAGCTGTCACACCTGGTGGTGTAGCTGTGTGGGCACCAGATCCTGTGTGACCTGGCAGAGGAGAAGGGGGTGTGTGTAGCCCAGGCTGAGCAGCCAGTCAGACGACCTCTCTTGCAGACCAGCCCAGCTGTTGTCTCCTGTTCTGGCCCCTCCCAGAAGTGGGAGAGGACCAGGCTGTACTGGGTCCCACATGCAAATACCTCCCTGCCTAGCATCTCTCCTCCCAGGAACTGGGCTTTCACCCGTGTGAGTGAACTCCGCTCCGCCTTTCAGCAGCTCAGCCCCTGACACAGGAGGCTTTGTGCATTGCTTTCCCTTTGGAGACAGGTGGGACCACAGAGCCCCAGTCTCTTAAGTCCAGCTTCTGACCTGGCTCTGCCTCTGGCTCCAGCTCCCTGGGGGACCTGGGAGACAGGCTCCCAGCTGATCTCCAGTTTGATCGAGAAAAACCTGTTAGGACACATACCAGCGGGGCACCCCAGCCTGCACCCCAGAGGGGGTCCCAGCCCAGAAACTCCCTTGACTACTGCCTTATTAGAGTCAGCCAGCGTGGGTGGGGAAGGCTACGGAACTGTTTACACCGACAGAGAAGGAATAACACAGGTATTTAGGGGTGACAGCAGATCAGCAGAGTCAAGAGAGAAAAATGCAAAGGGTGTTCCCTGAGGAGGGAGCACCACGCTCCCCAAAGGTGACAGGAAGATGGGGGAAACACCCTGGGCTTGTTTCTTAGATTCCTTCTGTTGTCTTTTGGCCGCCAGGGCTGTTTAAGCGGCAGGTGATGCAACCCTAGCACCTGGGCTTTAGGCTATCAATGCACAGAGCAGCAGGTGAACAGTCCCGGAGAGCCTCAGGGATTTCTGAGGAATTGCTCAAACCTCACAGCTGGCTCCTTTGGGTCTGAGAGCAATCTTTTTCCTGCCTCCCTGGAGGGCTCAGGTAAGGGCTGAGCAGTCTTCATTCCTCTGCCACGCCCCTAGCCCAGGAAGGCCGTCACCAGTTTTCTTATGTTCTGGGAGGAAGCATCTGCAATGTTTCCACAGAGCAAACCAGACCTGAGGAGAAGCCTCTGAAGGAAGAGGAACATAGGGTCAATCATTGCTCCTCACTGTTCTGTCGTTAAAGTGGAAAATGTGCGCTGATTTTAGAAGTGGAGGCCTTGAGTTCAATCCCCAGCTCTGCCACTCGTTACATCCTGTGACCTCGGAAAGTCTCTCTGTGTCTGTTTCTTCATCTGAAAAAAATGGGAATATTGCCAGAAGACTCAGGTGGGCGTGGGGGCATCCTGAGGCATCTGCAGATAGGTTTCCTGAGAGGATTCAATGAGTTAATGTGTATGATGGTGCTTGGCCAAGAAAAGTACCTTGTAAATTAGGGTTGCCAGATTTAGTAAACATAAAACCCCAAGTTAAATTAGAATTTCCAATAAATAACAAATAATTTGTTGGTGTAAGAAACGACACAAATACTCCATGGGACACACTTATGCTAACAAATTATTTGTTGTTTATCTGAAATTCTAATTTAACTGGGGGTCCTGTATCTTACGCAGCAACTGGAAAAAATGGGACTCAATTCAGTATGGTGGTTAAAAACAAAGATTCTGCTGCCTTAAAATTCTGGCCTGCTGTGTGACCTTGGGAAACTAACTTAACTTTTCTGTGCTCAAGTTTCCTTATTGCCAAAAAGGAGACAACAATACTGTTTATGTTGTGGGTTGTTGTGAGAATTAAATAAATAAGTGTAAAGCACTGAGTGCTGGATACATAGCAATAGGTATGCGTGGTCGAAATGTTAGCTAATCCATAATAATAAGTATTGTTATAGTAATATTTGATAATGATAATTGTTATTATTATTGCTTCTTGTTTCTAAATCCAAACGGCTCTCTTCCGAAGCTTCTTATTTTGCCAACCCCCAATCTGGCCACAAGAGGGCACCAGACACTGAGCGCCCCCAGTCCCTAGTGGCCATTTGAGGTCTCTGGTGAGGCTCTGGCCTCACCCTCAGATATCAAGGGGCCAACCTCTTCGCCCACTTGTTGGGAGAGGCAGCCTCTGGAGGACATACAAAAGGTTCACGGGTGGACTTGGTGGGCAGATAGAGTCGGGGGAGAGCCTCAGGTAAACATCTATTCAGGGAGCCCACTTGAGATACAACTTTGGACACATGAGACTTCCTAGGCTGGGTTACCGTGGGACAGCAGCTCCACAGCCAGGGTCCCCATGCCCTCAGCTTTCTGTGCCCATCAGTCACTCCTTGTCACATGTGCCAAGCAGGTTTGGGGCGGAGGGAATGAAGGAAGAGAGAGGGCCCTTGCTTCCCCAGGCCAAATCTTTCCAAAAGACTTTTGGCAGACCTGCCAGAGTAAACTCTAAAGTCAGAGAAGGCAGAGAACCCCAGTCATATGACAACCACAGTCCTGGTGGCCTATGACTATGAGAAGTGTGTGTGATGCATTTATAGTCCTCCACTGAGAGTCAGTGGAGTCTCACTCCTTTTATCATTATTCTGTTTTGTTCAGCTCCAGGGCCAGACTGAGGTCATTTCAGATTCACTAGTCACCTTCCACTCCCAGGCTCTAAATGATAAAATCTGGGAGCTGGAGATCTTAGAGATGACCTGTTTACTACTGTGCCCTTGTTACTGACTTGAGGAGGCTGAGTGACTTCCCAAGACCAGAATCCAGGTCTCCTAATTCCTCCTCAGTGTTTTCTTCATCATTCAGATGAGGGCATGGCTGATTTGGGGTCCCTCTTGGTGGCGTACAGTGGGGTAAGCAGTAATATATAGTGCCCTAGCTGTTTTTAGCTGTTGTGTCAGAAACACTTTTTCAGTCCCAAACCTCATATTCCTTTTCTGCCTATAATTTGCATTGCATGATTTCAGAATACATAGAAGTTCCTCTTGTCAGTAAACTTCTTCTTCCCAGAACTCCTGGTACCTGAATCCGTTCTGCTCAGGTACTAGCCAAGCTCTACTCCTTTACGCAAGGAGGCCTGTGTATTGCACGGACCTGGGAAGACCCACCTTCCACAACTGGGCTCCGTGTCTGCCCTCCCCTAAACGCTGGCTGAGTGCCTGGTGGTGTCCTATCTTCTGCCTGGGGCACCTCAGCAGCCAATGCAGAGGAAGTGAGTCACCACAAGGCAGGCAGTGTTTGGCGCACTGTGGGTGTGGCCATGACAGCCTGGGGGAGGAGGGGATGGGTCAGAAGGGCGGAGATCGTAATCCCTTGGTCCAGCAGTGGGGTGTTTGAGTCCAAAGTATGTTGACAGAAGTGGTAGCATCATCTTAATGCTGGCTGAGGCCTAGTTTCCCCTTCTCCATTCACTTCCTTGTCTCCTGGGGAGGGGTACACCCTCTTATCTTTATTTCTCAGGCCCTAGCTGTCTAACTTCTGCCCCAAAGCTTTCCCTCCCTACTGCTATCTTAAAAAAAAAAAAGAAGTTAACCAGTCTTCAGTTCTCCTGAGGAAGCATTTAAAAGGTTTGACCCGGGACAGAGTACACTTAGGAGAGCTGCCTGAGAAAAGGATTCAGAAGCTAAAGGAGGGGAGCCAAGTAGGACAGAGGTGAGGAGGAGGAGTTAGAGAAGGACCCAAAGGTTAGCTGTGTCCCAAAAAGGAGACACTGGAAAAGAGTGTGTGGGTGTGCCATGGATGGGGACTCTAGGGAGGGCACTGAAGAAAGGTGGAGGGAACTTGGGAAATGGAAGGCTGCCTGAGGGGGAGTTACAAAGGGAAAGCAAGACAGAAGATAAGCTAATAAGGGAGGAGAAAAGGAAAAGGCAGGCAGGACTGGAGGGGTTGCTGGGGTGTGGAAAGCTGGGCAGGTCTGGGGCTAGACAAGGCTGGAGAGGCTCTTGGGGGCTGCCAGTCCAGGGAGTGGGCCCACACCTTTCAGTTTTCCAGTGGCAGGCCTAGGCTGCCGGTCCCACTGCAAAAGAGCAAATGAACAAATAGGTTGGAAACCGGTTTCTGCCTCTCTACCCCTCCAGACAGGGCCTTTAGGTGAGGGCCAAGCTCTCAAACTGGGTTAGTGAGAGGTCAGACTCCTTCCTAAGACAACTGTCAATGGATCTCAACTTGGCTAGATAAATCACGAAAAAAGCCATGATTATAGGTTCTAACTATGACACCGTAAAAACGTGAATATTTCATTAAGGTGGAAAACACAAACCTGTACCTCTACCTCCACGAGTAAGCTCCAAACAAACCCTCAAACACATTTAAGTCACACTTCGTTCATGCCAGGAGTCAAGGCCAGTTTTCTAGCGTAAACATGCTTCCTCTTCTTGAAACATCAATTTTACCAGATTATTGAGGGAAGAACACTTTTTAATATGAAAACGAACACCGATAAACGTGGTGAGATTGAAAAGTCAAATACATTTACAAAAGGTGGGGGTTGACTCAGATATTGCTATGGTGTACCAGTAAGGATGCACTCTTCTCCGCCATTGAAGGTAGGTTCTACAGTACTTGTGTGGAAACATAGGTCCTATTTTTGGGGGCAGGGGCTCCCTCGGGGTCGCTGGCTCAGCGCAGGGAAGGACAGTTGAGTCTGAAGGGCCCACTGCAGCTGCGGGCCCTGGAGAGGCGCTCGGATTCGGCGCGCATCAGCTCATCGGGGCAGGACTCCCCGGTGCGGCGCCCGTTCGGAGCCCGAGCTGCCCTCCTCCCTCCGCTGCCCAGTGGGGCTGAAGGTGGGAAGTGTAGCAATCCGCTGGGTAGAGGGAACTGGGGACCGCAGCCGAGGGGCCGAGGTCGCGGACCGCAGGCTGGGTGGGGCAAGGTTACGGCCACTGCGCGCCCTGGATCCCCGGGCACCTGGGTCTGCCCCGGGGTCCCGCGGGCTACATCTCACCTCTAACAGACAGACCAGACTGGCTAGCGGGGCCCCCATATTGCCTTCCTAACCAGGGGGCTTCTCCCCCAGGTCGTGATTAGAGGGGGCGCGGCCGCAGGGGCGCGGGGCCGGGAGAAAAGGATTGGGGTGCGGCCGCCCGCGCAGAGACTCGGGCTCGCCGCCCTCCTTCCCTTCCTCCCTCGCGGCCGCAGGCCCACGCCCAGTCTCCCGGCTCCTGTGTCGCTCGCGGCCTTTCTTCACCGGGCTGGGCTCGGACTCAGCTCGGCTGGGCTCGGCCGGCGGCGGGAGGAGGAGGAGGAAGGAGGGAGGGAGCGGGCAGGCAGGCGGGCGGAAGGGGGAGGAGAGGAGTGAGCCGAGCCAGGCCCGAGGGGGGCCCGCAGCCCGGACCGGAGGAGAGACGGAGCAGCGGCTCTCGGCCCCGCCACCTCCGCGACGCCGCCGCCGAGTGAGTGGGCACCCCCGCCCCGGGGCCCGGGGCTTTGCGCGCGGGAGTGGCGCGGGAAGGGGCCGCGGAAAAGTTGGCGAACTGGGGGCCGCTCCAACGCGGCTCCGCGGAGAGGGCCCCGGCTGAAAAGGGGAGCGGGGGCCGAGGAGGAGAAAGGGACCCGGGCGCAGACCCGCGGGAAGTCGAGCGGGGGGCGGCTGCCGCAGGCTCGGGGGCCTCTGCCCGGCCCGCTCATGGCGGCGGGGCCTAGGGGAGGGCGGGCCAGAGCGCTTCGCGGGAGCGGCCGGGCCCCCAGCGCCGCCCGAGGGGCAGGCTGGCCTGATGCCTCGGCGCTCTCCGGCGCGCCGCCCGGAGCCCCGAGCAGCCTTCCTGGGCAACAGGTAGGGGCTGGGAGGTGGGGGCGCAGGGCGGCTCGCGGAGGGCACGAACCACAGGCGCCTCTTTGTTGGGGAGTGGAAAAGCTTGGGGACCGTTTGCGCGAGTGCCCTGGCCTGGCAGTGGGCCCGCGGCGCTGCCTCTGCCGTGGACGGGTCCCGTGGCTGGAGTGGGAGGAGACAGTGGGGGCTTGCTTCTTTTCCTTCTTACCGGCCCAGTGTGCCCACCCGGGAGGGAGGACAGAGCGTCCATGTGCTTAACGGGAAACAGGAAGGAGTGGCTCTGGGTGCCTGCCCCGGCCCCCCGGGGCTAAGGCTCCTATACCGTTATGGGATGTGTGTGGCCGGCGTGGAGTTGGGGTGGCGGGGGAGGGGATCTGCTGGTGAAACTGGTTTTATGGGCCGAGATGCTAATTACTGGCCCGGAGGCTCTCTGGCAAGTGGGTTAATTGCAGGTATGTGACACTAATCTTTGACCTGGGTTTATAGGGTTTCTCTGTCTCCCCAAGCCAGGCTCCTAGCATCAAAACCTGATCTCAGGAGCCTGAAATTGTCAGGCAAGGGGTCAGGGACAGGGAGTTCTGAAGATCCTGAGGTTTGGAGTGAGCCCCTCTTCTCAGAGAAATCAGGGAAGGCCTTCAGCAGGCAGTCACCCCCACACATCTATGTTAGGGTTTGGGGTGGGGGATGTCCCATACCAGAGTTTGGGGCCTGGGCCTGAATGAGAGTGGCTGACTGACTGCACTTGTATAATGGGGCCTAGAGGATAAGGACTTGTCAGCAGCCCTGTCCCTCAGGGCCTGGCCCTTGCCATGCAGTGACCTGTATAGACTCTAAGAGAGAGGGAGTTCCTTGTCTTTCCTGGTGCCCCACACCTCATCCCTTAACTGAGGCCTCTGACCAGCTTTTCTCCTGGGAAGAAGGGATTCCTCTTTCTCCTGTCCACTGGTCAGACTGACTGATCGTTTACTGTGCCCTTCAGCACAGACCCCTAGCTGCTGCTTCTACCTCCTGACGTCTCCCTGCCCATGGGGGCTTTAGTTTTCTGGTGGTGGGGGAGGGGTGTCTGCTGTGTTTGGGTGTGTTGAGGCCTCTGGTGAAGCAGCCCAAACTGCAGGCCAGATTGGGCCTGAGGATCACTATTCTTCTTACTGCCTCCTGCCCCCAACTTTCCCACATTCCGGCCTAAATTTTTGGGCCTACACTGCAGCTCGAAGCAATGACACACACCTCTTCTAGGCTTCACCCATGGATCACAGCCTTCTGGTTCATAACCTGCCGCTGTTGCTGCGTGAAAAGAAAGTTTTCAACAAGGAAGATTATTCAGGACCTCATCCACCCCTTGTTTGTAGTCCTCTGACCTTAGTGGAAGCCAGGAGCCTACAGGACCCTCTTCTTTGTCACCCTCCCCTCCCTTGCTGTCCACTTTGTATCTTCCTCAGTGATTCCTTGAAGCTCTGAGAGCCAGTGGAACTGTGTATCACATTGAGCCCACAGGCTCAAACTTCTGCTCTCCTAGCCCTCTGGGTCCACAAGCCCCCATAGAGACCCTCTGCCTCTTTTCATCCAGCTATGAGGGTCTGGGGGGTTCAGTCAGATTTAGGGCAAAGGGTGGAGGTTGTGTGGAGCCCTGCTCAAGTTCCCAGTAACCCAATGCCCATGAAATCCCTGTGCTGCTGCCCCCTCCAGCCTGTGCCTCAGAAAGTGGTGTCTCTGTCTCTGAGGCAGGTATGTGTGTCTGTGTGAGAGAGAGAGAGACTGAGAGAAACAGATACACACACACTCTGTCATTTCATGTGTGGAAGGTAAATTTTGTGACTGGAAGGAAAAGTGTCTGTAGGCACGATTTTCTCTTTGAAAATTAAGCAACTATGCTAAGGGCCAAAGGGACCTGGGAAAGCAAGGTCTCCTTATGTTGTGTGTGCATCACCTTTTCTTGCTCCAGCTTCTTGTTTAGGGGGTCCCTTGCTTGGCTTGGTGTGCTGGTGCCAAGAAGCCAGCAGGGCTGCCACAGGAGCAGGCTCCTTGGCTTTGTGGGGATGTGTAAGCAGGGCCAGCTGGGAGCCCCAGTTGTCTTTCCTTCCCCCATCTTGAGTCAGGCATCCTGACCCTGCTGAATCTGGTACTTCTTGCTTTCCCAGCCCCTCTAGGGGAGATGGGGATAGTGCTCCTCTGCTAATGGAAGTCCAGGGCAGAAAGGGATGGCTGTGGTTACTGAAAGCCTTAAGCCCAGGTGTGAGAAAGTCCCCATTAATCTGCATTTCCAAACTCCTGACACATCAGCCACTCACTCACACACACCTTCCACTCTCCCTGCTTAGAGCCAGGGGGAAAGGTGCTGTCTTGTCCAGTAGTTGCACTGTCCAGGCCCTTGCCCTTGACCACTCTCTGACACCTTCTCTATTTTCCTCCCCAGCTCTCACCTTTGCAGGGATAAGACATGCACATAAGATGGTGGTGGTGGTCGGGGCGGGGGGGGGGGACAGGAGTCAGGGAAAGGGACTCCATCCATCTCCTCCATGACCCCTGCCAGCCCTCTGAATCCTTAACTTTTCAAATGCTGCTGGCAAGAGAAATTTCCCTTGCCAGTTTCCACTGAGCAGTGTGGGGATAGGGATTAATGTCTAGGCTTGCGTGTAATCTTGACTTCAGAGCCCACTGGAGGAAAAATTAGGCTTCAAGAGACAGAGCAGTCCGGTGACTGGGTCAGGTGTATTTTCCCATCTTCCGTGAGGCTAGGCAGAAAAATGTAAGGGAAGTGAGGGAGTGTGCTAACACATCTAGGCATTCTGCCTTGTCCCTTCTCTATTCAATTTTCTACAACTTTTTTGTACGAAAAGAGTGTGTACGTGTGTGGGTAGGTGTGTGTGTGGGGGGGGTAAATTTTATGTGGATAATTATATTTAATTTTGTTCACTTGAAAAGCCGTCCTTTAACTAATTAAATATTTGTTCTGGCTAAATTTTAAGGGGAAGGGGCAGTGCCCTGAGGGTGGTGTACCTGGGCCAGTAATATGTGTGTGTGTGTGTTATCGGGGGGAGGCAGAGAGAAGGTGGAGCTGAAGATCCTTTGTTGTCTGTGCTGACCTGATTTCATCCCGAGAGAGCAGTGACCAAGAGGGGGAAGCTGAGGAGGACATGAGGGTAAAGTCCTTGGGTTGGAATACTGACCCGTGACGTGCCGGGCTGAGAGGGATTTCGCAAGTGTGTCTCTGGTGGGTAGGGGCGGAGCTGCTGGCGGAGCAGCCCAGCTGTGATCCGAGGGTTCAGCCCTCTGCCAACGGCACCCAGTGGTCTCCAGTTCACAGAGGAGAACAATCCGCCCACTCTTTCCTCTTGGCTGGGAGGGAACACCTTCCTTCTCCATCAGCTTTTAGTCTCAAGGCCAGCCTGAATACCACCTCCCTCCTGGAGTGAGGTGTAGGGAGCCTGAAAGATCCTGCCCTGGTGTGCTGCTGGCATTCCTTGTACTGTCCTAGAACTGGAAAGCCGCCCTATTACAGATGAAGATATGCACTTGCCCAAGGTCACACAGGCAGGACCAGAACCCAGGTTTCTGAGTCTGCCGGCCACTCTCTTTGCTATACCAGGACAACTTTTATTCATCTATCTCTTCCCCCACAGCTGCCTTCTCTTGATGTCCTCTACTTTCCCCCTCCCCTCACTCAGGATGCTCCAGACCTTGTATGACTACTTCTGGTGGGAGCGGCTGTGGCTGCCTGTGAACTTAACCTGGGCTGATCTAGAAGATCGAGATGGACGCGTCTACGCCAAGGCCTCAGATCTCTATATCACACTGCCCCTGGCCTTGCTCTTCCTCATCATTCGATATTTCTTTGAGCTGTGAGCATACAAACCTACTCCATGCCTTCCGTGGCCGCTAGCCTGTTTCTTGGCCTCCAAGTTTGTCTCCTACTGTTTAATTGGTCCGATTCCCTGGTGTTCTGGCTACCCAGGTCCCTGCCTACTGTGTGCCCCCCACTGAAGGCACCATTGTTTTCAGCACCCCCAGGCCCTTCAATGGTTATTTGTTCTCAACCCCCACCCTCCACCCTGCCTGGCCAGTAGTGAACACAGGCAGCTTTGTCAGCTGTGGGTAGTAGCCCAAGGAGGCTGTGGTTGGCGGGTTGCTAGAAAACTGGGGAAACTGAGGCCCAGCATGAAGTTGCTTGAGCTTGCAGTCCTTTTCCCCTCCCAGCCTAGGTCTACCGAGAAACTGAGGTGTTTCAAACTAGACACCTCCTCACCCATATCCCCTCCTCAGTTACGTGGCTACACCGCTGGCTGCCCTTCTGAATGTAAAAGAGAAAACTCGGTTGCGGGCACCTCCCAACCCCACCTTGGAGCATTTCTACTTGACCAGCGGCAAGCAGCCCAAGCAGGTATGAGCTGCAGACCTCACGCTGGGGGTTACTGAGTTTTGGGAGGAAGGGAAAGGAATGGATAAGGTTGGAAGGCAGTGGGGCCGGCTTAGGTTTTTACTAGGTTATTACGGGAGCGGGGGAGGGGAGCTGCTGAGTTCTGATGCTGAAAGCAACTGACTGGCTTCTTCACCACACCCAGGCAGAGGTGGAGCTGTTGTCAAGGAAGAGTGGGCTCTCTGGCCGTCAGGTAGAGCGCTGGTTCCGTCGCCGCCGGAACCAGGACCGGCCCAGTCTCCTCAAGAAGTTCCGAGAAGCCAGGTAGTGGAGGTTGGGCCAAGAGAAACTGGGTGGAAGAGGAAGGTCTAATGTACCTTGCTGACAGGGGTGGGCTGTGGCTGTATGGAGATTATGAGGCTGGGAGGGAGGTGAATTTAGTTAACCATGCTCCTCAGGAAGGAGATCTCGGGGTACTTGGGGGCTGTTGGAGGGCTGTGCCATTTCCCACCCCATCTAGCTATTTCTGCATCCTCTTTCAGCTGGAGATTCACATTTTACCTGATTGCTTTCATTGCTGGCATGGCTGTCATTGTGGATGTAAGCAGGGGTTGCTGGGAGGTGGGGAGTTGGTTCTCTGGCAAGGCAGGGGTGAGTCCATAGAATTTGGGCCCCCCTCCTCTTTTAACCACTCACCATTTCTCTGCAGAAACCCTGGTTCTATGACTTGAGGAAAGTTTGGGAGGGGTATCCCATACAGGTAAGAGAGCTGTCATGTTCCTTATATGGGGATCAGATTGTGGTAGTCAATTTAGGATAGGACATACACCCTGTGAAGAGACGGTCTCTGGAACACTGGCAGATGGGACTGAAGTCATGGAGCTAAGCATAATAGCAAGAGCTACAAGGGCTGGGTTTGGTGAGGTGAGACCTTTGGATCTAGTTGCTCTGGGGCCTTACCTCTTCCTCTCTTCCAGAGCACCATTCCTTCCCAGTATTGGTACTACATGATTGAACTCTCCTTCTACTGGTCCCTGCTCTTCAGCATTGCCTCTGATGTCAAGCGAAAGGTGGGTCAAAGATTTGTGCCATTAGCCCTAGGAGCCAAAATGAGGCCCTGGGATCAACAGCCTCCCCTAAAGTTTCTAGGTGCTCTGGATGGAGTCATTGGGATATGTGGAATTGAAGATGAGGGGAGGAGGAATAGTGGGGGCAGGGAAACAGGAAGTCCCTGGAGCCTGCACCTTCTCTGTAGGATTTCAAGGAACAGATCATCCACCATGTGGCCACCATCATCCTCCTCAGCTTCTCCTGGTTTGCCAATTACATCCGGGCGGGTACTCTCATCATGGCTCTGCACGACTCTTCTGACTACCTGCTTGAGGTCAGGTTTCCAAGACATCTTCTCAAACTCAGAGACTCTGATGCAGGTTCCCCTGTCCCCTTTTTGGGGGAGGGGGGAGGGTGTTCCTGGGACCAGGAAAGTGGGGGCACAGAGCCCGTACTGGTAACTGAATGGTAGGAAAGTATGAGGGAGCAGTAGTAGCCCACGGTGACAAACGGGCTATTTATGCAGTCAGCCAAGATGTTTAACTATGCGGGATGGAAAAACACCTGCAACAATATCTTCATCGTCTTCGCCATTGTCTTCATCATCACTCGACTGGTCATCCTGCCCTTCTGGTGAGCAGACCACACTCCTGTTCTCAAGAAATCAGGAGTCTTGCCTTCCCCCTCCCTCATTTACCTACCCTTCATCTTAACCCATCTTACCCATGTTTATAATTCTGTCTCCGCCCTGCTCTCCCAGGATCCTGCACTGCACTGTGGTGTACCCACTGGATCTCTATCCTGCCTTCTTTGGCTATTACTTCTTCAATTCCATGATGGGAGTGCTACAGCTGCTGCATATCTTCTGGGCCTACCTCATTTTGCGCATGGCCTACAAGTTCATAACTGGAAAGGTGAAGGCTCTGTCCCATTTTGTAGGCCCTAAACCAAAACAAAAACCAAACCCAGTGCCTTTGAGTCGATTCTGACTCACAGCGACCCTATAGGACAGAGTAGAACCGCCCCATGAAGTTTCTAAGGAGCGCCTGGCGGATTCAAACTGCCGACCCTTTGGTTAGCAGCCGTAGCACTTAAGCACTACACCACCAGGGTTTCTTTGTAGGCCCTATGACCCTCAGTTCTAGAAATTGTCCAAGCTCCCTCTCACGCTACCAGCAATCCTCTGAAAAACTACAGTGAGGCCCTGAGTATAGCAGGAACAGGCCTGCAGAGAGAGGGAGTTCTTAGAGGTTTGAAGACATCACATAACCTTTCTTATCCCTTTCCATAGCTCGTAGAAGATGAACGCAGTGACCGCGATGAAACAGAAAGCTCAGAGGGGGAGGAGGCTACAGCTGGGGGAGGAGCAAAGAGCCGGCCCCTAGCCAATGGCCATCCCATCCTCAGTAACAACCATCGCAAGAATGACTGAACCATGGTCCCTGCTGGCCCCCAGACTGATTCATAAAGCCAAGGAACTGCCCCACCCTCCCCACAGGGTCACTTTAAGCTCTGGGGAGAAAGGAGAGAGAGGAAAGTTCTCTGTGCTTCTTTGTCACCCAGTTGCCTTTAAACCAAATTCTAACTTATCCTCATGTAGAGGGGAGGTTGGTTATATCCTGTTAGAGGGGGATGGTCTGATTTTCCTCAGCTCTGGAGGTGGGGTTTACAACTCACATTCCTCATACTTTAGAATTTGGCCCTAGCTATTTGCCTTTGACTCTCTGACCTCCAGAGCCAGGGTTGTGCCTTATTGTCCTGTCTGTGGGCCTCATTCTGCCAAAGTTGGACCACCTTTCTAAGCTCCCTACTTGGGCCAGAAACCAAAGTTGAGCTGCCTTTAACCTCTTCCCTTCTAAGACACAAATGGATTGAGTGTAGGAGGGTACACATGACCCTTACCCTACCTCTGCCAAAAGTGGGGACTGTGCAAACGGTCTTTCATCATGTTACTTTGCCAGCTACCCCTGTAGCCACAGGTTCAAGATCTAGCTGCCTTCCTCTGGCACCTTCCTCTTTTCAGCTAGGCTAGCTGGTTTGGGGTAGAATGGCAACTAGTTTTAATTTTTATTTATTAAACACTCGAGAGTTTTGGTTTTAAAGCCAGAATTACAGCTAGTACCTGGCATTTCAGCAGAGGGACCATTTCAGACCAAAATGTACTGTTAATGGTTTTTTTTTTTTTTTTTTTTTTAATTAAAATATATTAAAGATCAAGTAAAACATGGCAACAAGTGTCTGAGACTATTAGGAATTGAGAAGGGGGGATAAACTAAATAACCGAACATGGTCTTTATGGCTTCCTCATAGTTACAGAACATTTTCATTTTTTAATGTTACCTGACAAAATGTAAAGGTAGAGAAGATTTAAGATTAACAACAGCTGCCCTTTGTGGGGGGCTGGGTAGGCAAAGAGGGAGAGAAATCAAATCACAATCTTAGTTTTACCATCTTGTTTAAAGACTTTCAAGAAACAAACTGGGGGTGGTAGAAACACAGCTCCCATTCCAGGAATAAGGCTGCTGGAAGCATGAACACTTGAAGAAATGTAGAATTGGGGATGGGGGGGTGAGTAACAGGAGGACTGAAGGGGATGTCAGGCCCAGGTAGAGTGGTAATCTCTCTGCACCCCCTAGTGCCTTAGGAGGTGGAGGCCCCTGCCTGCTAGCACCACGATGGAAGGGATCTCCTGATCCAGAACCCCGTTTCTATCTAGTGGGAGCTCAGGGAATCACTAGACTACAGACTTGGGGTCAGAGTTCAACAGTCAGGGAGACCCAGTTCCTGAGGAAAGGGCAGCTCGGGGGTTTCTGAAGATTCTGGAGAACGCTGTCCTCTAAAGAAGACGCCCCCTGCACTCAATGGCCCCACAGCAGCAGAGCAGCTCCTTGCCTTCCACACTGCCCACCTCATAGTTGTAGTCCCAAGTAAGTTCTGTCCCAGCCCGGATTCTCCTGGAGAGGAAGAACAGGATGGGGTGTGGTGAAAACAGCAGACAACCATGCACCTGGGGTTGCACGGTGTGCAGGTGGAGCCAGATCACAGATGAAGGAGGGGGGCCCTTAGAACTGTAATGGTCCTTGCCCCTCCCCAAGCACCCCCTCTCCTGACTCCCTCTTACTTGCTGGCAAAGAAGGCCACCCAGGGGAAGCGAAGATCATGGGTATCCACGAAGACATTCTGGACAAACAGGTTGGGGCTGCAGCTGTGCTGTTGGTTTAAGGATAGGAGAGAATAAGAAACAGGGAACTAGAATCTGGCTTTGTGAAGTAAGAGGTGGAAGACAAATGATGCTGTCTGACCCTCCCCTGTTATAGCAGAAATATTTTGAAACAAAGCTACCCCTTTAAAATCCTTTGAGATCAAGAATTTATAACAAAAAAAAAGGCGAGTTTATATAGTTGTGTTAAAAGAACGAAAAATTTCAGGGTCATGGGATAATCCAGTGTCTGTTGGCGGGATGGGGTCTCACATTGAGGTAGCGGCCCAGGTTGCCTTCAAGCTTGGCGTCGATGATGTAGCAAGACTCCTCACCATCATAGAACTGGCGTGTGTTCTTACGAACAGGTGCGCTCTCCCCCTTTTCCACAGAGGCCATGTTGGTTGATTTAATGGCAATCCCATGGGTTGATTTAAGAGCAAAGCCTCGGGTTGATTTTACTGCTACTTGGCGCTTCATTGGACCTGGAAAGGAAGAAGAATGGGTTTGGGACCCACTCTAATTTATGATTGTGGACATTCTACCCCCCGTTTTCATCCTGTCTGTTGCTGAGGAATACCAATAAAGACAAGACTCTGAGGCAAAGATCCTAAATTGCAGTTTTTTCAAGCAGGCCTAGATCTGATGGGCAAAGGAGCTGAGGGAAAAGAGTAGGGAGCTGGAAAGAAGAGAGGATGGGGGCATGTCAAACAGTATTAACGGTTCTGCTGGGAGTCATCTCAAAGATGCTTCAACTCTTAGGATCTAGATTTTTTTTCTCTATTTCTTCAGCTTCTTAAAAAAAACGTTCTCTCCCAACTTCCCTACTGTTCCTTCCCGTCACACCCCCCCGCCACCCCAAATTCTTCCGGACTACCAGACATGTTCTTCTTGTCCTCAAAATCATCCCCTTCAGAGCCAGAGGAGATGGTCTGGATATCGTCACTGTCAACTGCTGTGGCTGAAGTCTGACCAGCAGCTGGCTTTCGGCTGGTTCCACTTTCCCCCTCACTTTCTGTGCTGCTGGACAGAGTCAGGACATCCTGGGGGAAGCAGAAAGGTGAGAAGAAGGAAGAAGAGTAAATGGAGAGAGTCCTTTCAAGTCCCTGCTTTCACCTATGGTTAAGAAAGAAGGGGCTGAGACTGTAGCAAGAGGAAGATTAGGTACTGGATGAAAGAAAATGAGGCAAAAGCCAGGGAAGCAAGAAAAGACCTAACAAAATTATAGTGAAGGGCTTGGTGAATTGAGGAGAAATGTCCCTTTACTCACACTGACTAAAACAGAAGGCTGGGTAAGGTACATACAGCCTGAGAAGGTCACTTACGTCAGTGCTGGACTGAGCAGAGGCCATGAGTCGTCGGCTCTGATGCATACTAGTCTTACTAGGTGGGCGGCGGAGTCCTTCAGGCTTCACAGGAGAAGGATTGTAACCATAATTTCGAGAGCTTTCAGTAACTCTGATGGGAGGGGAAGAACAAGACAGTCGGATTATTGGATGCTTCTCAGATTACTGGTTTACGAGAAGACAGATTGGGAAACAAGTCCAAAAGACAGGCACTTACACTGCCATCTTGTTTCGGTCATCAGGGTCCTGATAAAAAGAGCAAGTGAAGGGTTAACTGCTTTCAAGGTACAAGGTACCAAATCTAGTAATTAAACATTATCTCAAATGACCTTCAAAAACAATAGCTAGTGTGCACCATTTAAAGTGTGATGTGTGTGGAGAAATTACTCTGCAATCTGACAGCAACAACTATCTTCTCATCCCTAAACCCCTGGGAGGGGCCTTGACCTTTCCCACTGATGGGGTGTAATGCTCATGGAAAATACCATGAGGAGACTCTTACAAGGACCAGAGACAAAGTTCATTACCTGAAATGTGAAAAGTTTCAGCATCAGCAAAAATATATTTTTGTTTTTCTACTCTAGTAGGAAGAAGCAATGATATAAAAGAAACAGCATTTAATGAAAAAAAAAAAAATCACTTATAAATCCCCCACTTTGGAATAAGTCAGGTACTCTCTTCCCCCTGCCAGCAGGTTGATTTTAAAATAATTTGGTTCCTTACCAAAGAAGAAAGGGAAGATAATCAGGTTTGCCATAAAATATCCACCAAGTAAATAACTGACATGTGAAGACTCATGGTCAAACCAAAGTTAAACAAAGCTGTTGCTCAGAGTTCTCTGACACTGCTTACCTCTTTCTTGGGCTGCTTGATGTCCCCCTCATCCTTGATGCCCAGTCCTGAAGTGGAGGCCCTCTCAACCTCCCCTCGGATTCCCCAAACCCGGCCCTCCCCGCCTTCAGTGGTCTTGAAGGATGACCGGCTATCAGAGTCAGCAAAGCCACCTTCACTGACACTATTGCAACTCAACCAGGAGGCCACCTTATTCTTGGGTGTTTCTTCTGAGGAAGGTGGATTGCAGCCAGCTCCAGGGAAAGACGGAGGAACAGGAGTATGTGGGGGCCCGAGATCTGGGGGGCGGGAGTCCTTGGAAGCTGTCTCAGACAATCCGTTCTCCTTTTGGCCCCGGGTCTGCCGCCGGGTAGCATAGCTGCGCCACACAGAGCTGGTGCTGAAGTCCTCATCCTTACAGAAGTTGTCATCTGAACTATCGTCATTGGACTCTTCAGGGTCATCAGTACCACTGTTGCCATCTTCCTGGTCCTTCAAGTCTACACCACTGCTATCAGAGGAACAGGGGGCATCACTCTCGTATCCTTCTTTGAAGTTCTCCACGCTCTCGATATGGTCCAGATTTGCAAAGTACTCATCACCCATTTCTAGGCCCTCCTTGTCTGCAAAGTCATCTGTTAGAATTTTGCCTGGGAATGAAGAAAATTAAGGCCTTTAGAGTTACGGGGACCTTTGAGAAAGAGTAAGGGTCATTCCACTAATACCCAGACCACCAGCAGACAGAGTCAAAATGCCTCCATTATGGTCTCTTGTTTCTCTCTGCTGATACCTCCCCTTCCTTAGTGTCTTAACTAGGAGAGTATGGGGAACTTACTGCAGTTTTTCACTGCATGCTTTACCCCTTCCCATTTCTTCTTCTTTGCTTTGTTTACCTAAACAAAATTCTCAGCTATGCTAAAAGATCTCTGGGAGTGGGGTGGAGCAGTGTGGAAGAAAACAGTACACTGGGCTCTACAATTGTCTCTCCTCTGAAACATCATTTCTATAACAGTTTTACTCCTTTTCATTCATTCTTGTCTTTATGGAGCGCTTCTTTGGCTCCATGGTCTACCCAGACAGGCACCTCACTCGTCATGTTCTTTACAGAAGAAAACTTTGGCCTCTTTTTACTTCCAGTTCACATCCCAAGCACTTTATTCACATGTTCAACTGGTCTCTGGTTCAATTCCCTACGATGTCCCAATCCCAGAAAACAACCTTGCATTTCATCACTGACCTGCATAAATACAGACAAAGGAGCCCTTGGCAATGTCATCCAAGCAGCGGATACCCCAGCCCTTGTTCTGCGTCTTGAATAACTGGAGCCGAACCTGCAGCCCGTGCTGTACCAGCCGGTTTGTGCACATGTTGGCATCACATTTGCAGCGCTTGTTACACTCATATACTCTGGAAGGGCAGAAGAAAATCAATCATGACAAGATCACTACAGCATCAAATAAATCCACAGAATGTTATAGGATCCTTAAGGTATCATGGTTTATCATGGATGAAGACTCAAAATGAGATAATGATCTGAGTGGATTTACTGAACTGTCGGTGCCATTGGATTCATTTGGGAATATAGCCCAAGAAAATAACTCAAAGGGGGAAAAGGGATTTATACAGATAGTTATGGCTGTACAATTCATAACAGTGAATACCAGAATGCCTAACATCTGGAGGAAAGCTAAGCAAATTATGATTTGAACATAGATCATAAAGCCATTATAAGTATATAGATGGTCAATTTGTAGAAACAGATGCATAAAATAAAGACATGTAAGAAAAGCAGAAACCAGTATGCTAGAGATACTGAAAGGGAGTCGATACAGGAGGAGCAGGAACTAATGCTCGTGAGATAATTTTTTTTGGTAAAGTTGATTTTCATTTTTTTCTTAATCAAAGTTTATTAAACACCAAGAACCGTGCTAGGCACTGGCAGCACAACCATAAAAAAGGACACTCTCTGCCTTCAAGGAGCTCTTATTCCATCTAGCTGAAGAATTTAACAACTTATTAAAAAACAAACTATAAAAGTTAATCAGAGGGATCTAGCACATGTCAACATCAAAGGAAATGACTGCAGCTAAACTGAGACACCTACCATTTCAGATACCAATGTTTCTGCCCTATGTGCTGTGCTCAGAGTTGACTCATTTTCCTGGTATGTAAATTTAAAAGAGCCTTTTATCTGTAGAAAGATGACAACAGTGACAGTGACTGATGACACGAGTGAGATCCCTCTGACTAACCCAGGTGTTTGGTACCCTGTATGGTGAGGACGATGAGACGGGCTCCTGTTTACTGAGCACATACTGTGTCTGGCTTTATACAAATGCTTTACATACCTTCTCTTACTCTAGTCTCAGAACAGCCCTATAAGCGTTGGTTTTTTTTTTTTAAACTTAAGAAATTACTAAATATAAACTACACATATAAATAAATCTACAGTTCAATGAATTTTCACAAACTGAACACACCATGTAATCAGCATTAGACTGAGAAACAATTTTGTTGATGTTGTTAGCTGCTGTAAGTCAGATCCAACTCAGGGGGACCTTACATGTAACAGAAGAAACGTTGTCTGGCCCTGTGCCATCTTCATCACGATTGTCGTAAGTTTGAGTCCACAGTTGTAGCTACTGTGTCAATCCATCTAATTTAGAGTTTCCCTCATTTTCCCTGATACTCTACCAAACATGATGTCCTTGTCTAGCTATTGGTCTTTCCCGATGACATGCAAGTCAAAGTCTCACCATCCTCACTTCTAAGGAATATTCTGACTCTATTTCTTCTAAGACCGATTTCTTCGTTCTTCTGGCAGTCCATATTACAGTCAATATTCTTCACCAACACCACAGTTTCAATGCATCACCTGTCTTCCTTTTTCACTGTCTAGCTTTTGCATTCAAGTGAGGAAACTGAAAATACTACAGCTTTTTAAAACCTTAAAGAGGTCGTTTGCAGTAGATTTGCCCAATGCGGTATGTCATTTGATTTTGCTGCTTTCATGGACATTGATGTTGATCCAAGCAGAATGAAACCCCTGACTTCAATTTCTTCCCTGTTTATCATGATGTTATTATTGGTCTAGTTGTAAAGATTTGCATTTTCTTCACGGTCAGGCATAATCAGGTTGTTAATGAGTCTTTCTCCAATCCTGATGTCATGTTTTTCCTCCTGAAGTCCAGCTTCTTGGATTATCTGAATAGGAATGCTGAAAGGATACAATCCTGCCACACAACTTTTCCAATTTGAACCATATAGTATCCCCTTGTTCTGTTCCAATGACTGCCTACTGATCCATGTAGGAGTTCCATATGATTACAACGTTCTGGGATTCCCATTCTTTGTAATGTTAACCATAATCTGTTATGATCCACCCAATCAAATACCGTCACACAGTCAATAAAATACAGGTAAACATCTTTCTGGTATCCTCTGCTTTCAGCCAGGATGTATCTATTAACAGTATATCCCTCATTCCAGGGCCTCTTCTCAATCTGGCTTGAACGTCTGGCTGTCGATGCACAGGTATAGTTGTTGTCTTAATTATCTGCAGCAAAATTTTGTTAGCATATGTGATATTAATGAAATTGTTCGACAATTTCTGCATTCCCGTTGATTGCTTTTCTTTGGAATGTTACGAATACAGCTTTTCTAGTTGATTAGCCAAGTAGCTGTCTTCCACATTTCTTGACACAGACGAGTGCATGCTTCCAGTGTGGCATCCATTTGTTGAGGCATCTCAACTGTTAATCCTGAAGCCTTGTTTACATCGATGCCTTCAGTGCAGCTTGAACTTCTTCCTTCAGTACCAGCAGTTCGTGATCATATGCTAACTCCTGAAATGTCAAACGTTCACTCATGCTTTTTGGTATAGTGACTCTGTGTATTCCCATCTTTTTTTTTTTTCCTGTACTTTAAATGAAGATTTACAAATTATTTTCTTATTAAACGATCAATACACATACTGTTTTGTGACACTGATTGCCAACCTCACGACATGTAAACACTCTCCTTCTTGACCTCTGGTTCCCCGTTACCAGCTTTCCTGTCCCCTCCTGCCTTCTCGTCCTTGCCCCTGAGCTGGTGTGCCCATTTAGTGTCATTTTACTTTATGGGTCTGTCTACTCTTTGGCCCATGGGTAAAACTCAGGAGTGACTTCAATACTAAGTTAAAAGGGTGTCCAGGGGCCATATTCTCAGAGTTTCTCCAGTCTCTGTCAGCCCAGTAAGTCTGGTCTTTTTTTTTTTGTGAGTTAGAATTTTGTTCTACATTTTTTCCAGCTCTGTCTGGAACCCTCATTGTGATCGCTGTCAGAGCAGTCGGTGGTGATAGCCGGGCACTGTCTAGTCGTGCTGGCCTTCCATCTTCTTTTTTTTTTTAATTTTTATGGTGCTTTAAGTGAAAGTTTATAAATCAAGGCAGTCTCTCATATAAAAATTAATATACACCTTGCTATATACTCCTAGTTGCTTTCCCTCTAATGAGACAGCACTCCTCCCCTCCACTCTATTTTTGTGTCCATTCAGCCAGCTTATGACCCCCTCTGCCCTCTCATCTCCCCTCCAGACAGGAGCTGCCCACATAGTCTGTGTCTACTTGATCCAAGAAGCTCACTCTTCACCAGTTATCATTTTCTACCCCACAGTCCAGTCCAATCCCTATCTGAAGAGTTGGTTTTGGGAATAGTTCCTGTCTTGGGTTAACAGAAGGTCTGGGGACCATGACCTCCGGGGTCCTTCTAGTCTCAGTCACACCATTAAGTCTGGTCTTTTTACCAGAATTTGAAGTCTGCATCCCACTGCTCTCCTGCTCCCTCAGGGGTTCCATCTTCTTTTGATGCTTCCTGCATCATTCATTTTTTTGCCCATAGAACCCTTCAGTAATGCAACTCAGGGCTTGAATTTTCAGTTCTTTCAGTTTGAGAAATGCTGATTGTGTTCTTCCCTTTCAGTTTTTTTAACTCCAGGTCTTTGCACATTTCATTATAATATTTTACTTTGTCTTCTTGAGCCACCTTTTGAAATCTTCTGTTCAGTTCTTTTACTCACAACTCATTTTGCATGACTCAAAATGAGAACAGCTGCAAACATACATTAGTAATTAGAATGCTGAAACGCATGAATGAGAATTGGAAATCATCAAAAGTGAAATGGAATCCTTGGAGATCGATACCTTAGGTGTTAGTCAGCTGAAATGGATAGTACTGACCATTCTGAATCAGGCAATCATATGGTCTATTATGCCTGGAACAACAGATTGAAGAGAAATGGTATTATATTCATTGCTAAAAAGAACACTTCAAGATCTATCCTGAAGTACAATGCTGTCGGTGATAGGTTAATATCCATAAGCCTACAAAGAAGAAGAGTTAATATGACTATTAGTCAAATTTACACACCAACCACTAAGGCCAAAGATGAAGTTATTAAAGATTTTTATGACCTGCTGTAGTCTAAGATTGATCAGACATGCAATCAAGGTGCATTTATAATTACTGGTGATTGAAATGTGAAAGCTGGAAACAACAATCAGCAGTTGGAAAATATTGCCTTGGTGATAAAAATGACAATGAAGATAGCATGATGGAATTCTGCAAGACCAACAGCTTAGTCATCGGAAATACTTTTATTCAATAACACAATCGATGACTACACATGGATCTCACCAGACAGATTACACAAGAATCAAACCAACTACATCTGTGGAAGCTCAATATCATCAGTCAAGACAAAGCCAGGGGCCAACTGTGGGAACAGGCCATCAATTGCTTATGTGGAAGTTCAAGTTGAAGCAGAAGAAAATCAAAGCAAATCTACAAGAACCAAAGTACAACATTGGATATATCTCATCTGAACTGAGAGACCACCTCAAGGTAGATGTGACGCACTGAATGCTAATGACTAAAGACCTGAAGGTTTGTGGGAAGACATCAAACATGAGGAAAGTTAAAGGTCACTAAAAAGACAGGAATGAATGGATGTCAAAGGGATTCCGAAACTTGCTCTTAAATGCACAGTAACTAAAATGCAAGGAAGAAATGATGAAGTAAAAGAAACAATTTTGTGAGGTCCCTAAGAGTCCCACGGTACAGGAGTAGGGAGAGGAGTTGTGGGTATTAATATCCTGCTTACAGCTGATAGAACAGGATCAGCTTGGAACCGGCAGGGCCAGAATTTGAACTCAGGTCTAATCACCACCACATGAAACCTTCAAGTAGCTATACTAAGTATCATTCATTCATTCAGCAAAATGTTTGAATGGTTACAATGTGTCAGGCAAACAGCTGCTGGTGATACAATGGTGAGCAATATAAACATGAAGGCAAAGTACCAATCCTCATGTCAACAAATAAAATAAATGTAAACTGTCATAAATGCTATGAAGGATACAAGCATTGCAGTCCAGGAGAGAATTAAGGAAGTGAGAAGGACCTAGTTTCAGAGGGACCAGGGAAGGTCTCTTTGAAGTTAGATTAAAGCTGAGGACTTAAGGATAAAGAAGAAAACAGCCACACAAGCAGCGGAAAGATGCCAAGAAGAAGGTACAGCATGTACAAAGGACTGGGAAATAGCTGGATCCAGGAACTGAAGAGTATCAGTGTGGTTGGCGCAGTTTTGGAGGGAAAGAAATAAGCAGTGGTGTCACTGGGGAATGCTGACTGTACCAGATGACACTGTCAGAGGGAGTGACACTAAAATAAATGCCTGTAAAATTTCTGTACAGTGTTTCAGCAGAAATTTGCTATTTTTAATAAAAATATCCCTGTAGTTATTATAACAAAGTTTTTCTTTTTTTTCATAAGGTCAGCTTACATGTATCAATACACCAACAAAGTTAAAACTCTGTTAATTTACTCTTTGAACCTTCTAATGCACTCCCATCAAAGCTGTCATTATTACTCAATTACAACGATGACTGGAATCTGGTAGTTTTGTCTGCAGAAGCTCCAAGCATGCCTTATTGTTTTTGTTGTTGCCAATGTTTCTGGTGTTTTAGCTACAATATTGTGGTAATTAACATGGGGTGGGTTTTGACATCACGAGTTCACCGCAATGGGTGACACACCAACCCCAGTGTCGCCACTGAAGAAGAGGACAGATAATACAGTGCCTTGTAACCAAGGTTGAGTCAGAATAAAATCCAAAGTGCAGGGGGAAACTATTAAAGAAATCTTAAGCAGGGGAGTGATGGTAGATATAAAAAAAGTATTTTTATGAAATATTTCCAATGTAGACAAAAAGGTACAATGAACACTCACGTAGCTACCACCCAGCATTATCAATCTAAACGTTGTTACATGGTTCAGATTTTTTATAATTGAAACATTAATGATACAATGATGCAACCGAAGTTAATACCTGTTTTTTTCCTTGGCTTAGTTTTCTATGTATTTACCATGAATTCACCCCCAGATCTTTCCAGTAGTCTCAATCTCCTCTGAAGACACTCAGGACACATCAAGTTTTCTATCAATCCCGTCTTCCTGAAGAAGCCTTTCCTGCAGCCATATGACCTGCAATAAGGCCTTGCTCTGTGCACCTACTCCTCAGCTGTTGCCCTGGGAGCTCCCCTCACTATCATCTGAGGGCTTCTTTCCTTCCTTTTTTGAGTTGGATACTGTTTCATATGTCTTCCTCCTCTCTGTTTTTTTCTCATTTTGGTAAACATCTCCAGGAGTTTCTGGATAACCTCTGGACACTGGAGGTAAAAATTTTTTTTTTTAATTTTTATTGTACTTCTTTTTGTACTTTAGATGAATGTTTACAGAACAAAGTAGCTTCTCATTAAATAGTACACATACTGTTTTATGACTTTGGTTACCAACCCCATAAGATGTCAACACTCTTCCTTCTTGACCCTGGGTTCTCTATTACCAGCTTTCCTGTCTCCTCATGCCTTCTAGTCCTTGCCCTGGCCTGGTGCGACCCTTTAATCTTGTTTTACAGGCATGTCTAATCTTTGGCTAAACAGTGAACATCAGTGTAGGTAAACTCTGAGGCACTACATGTCCACAAATGTCTTTAGCCTACCTTCACATTTAATTGACAGTTTGCTTGGGTTTAGAATTCTAGGTTGAAAATACTTTCCCTTTAGAATCCTGAATAGATTCCTCAAGTGCCTTTTAGCTTCCAGTGTTTTGAGAAGTCTGATGTCACTTTGATTCTTTTATCTTTTTATGTGGTCTATTTCACTTCTTTAGAAGCTTTTAGGATTTTCTCTTTGGGCTTGGTATTCTGAGATTTTATGGTCATGTATCTTACTGGGGAATCTATTTTCATTCATTACGCTGGGACTAGGTTGGCCCTTTGAATTTGGAAACCCAGACCCTTCAATTCTGGGAAATTATTTCACTGATGGCTTTTCTCTTCTCTTCCATTCTTGCTGTTAATTATGCATCTCCAGCACTAGGTTAATAAGTTCACATGTTTATAAGCAATCAATTGACCACGCTATATTCTACTCTCTCACTCTCCTCTTTTGCTGGCCAGTTCTTCTCAATCTCAAATGCTGGTCCCACCTCCTCTGTTCAATCTCTAAATGCTGGAGAGCCCAGGGCTTACTCCTGGGCTCCTTTCTTTTCTTTGTTACCAATATTCTCTCTAGTTGACCTTATTCAGTACCATTCCTGTGCTGATGATTGCTAAATCTTTGTCGAGCCCTTACACTTCTTCTAGAAATCCCACCACCTTTTTGACATTTCCAATTGGATTGCCCAACAGTCCTCTCAAACTTAACATGGCTAGACAAAAGATGAATTCTACCCAAACCTATTCCTTCTCAAGTGGTCTTCCATCTCAGTAAAAAGCACCATCATCCACATAGTTGCTCAAGCCAAAAAAATTTTTAGGAATTGCACTTGATTCTTCTTTCCCTCCCACTCCATCATCAACCTATCAAATTCTGTAAGTCTACCTCCAAATACATCCCGAATCAATCCTCTTCACCTTTACCACCACCTCCATTCTAGTAGGCGCCCCGGCCACCACCACCTCTCACCTGTACTCCTGTAATTAACTCCTAATTGTTCTTCCTAGTTCTACTTTTGCTGCCTTAAGAACTACTTTCCACACAGAAGACAGAGTAATCTTAAGTCCGATCACATCACTTGCCTACTTAAAATCCTCTAATGACTTCCCTGGGAAAAAGACATGGCAGTCTGCTTCTATAAAGATTACAGCCTTGGAAACCACATGGGGCAGTTCTACCCTGTCCTATTGGGTCACTATGAGTCAGAATCGACTCCATGGCAACTTTTTTTTTTAACGGCTTCCTATTGCACCTTAAATTTGATTCTAACTTTTCCCTCTGGTTTACAAAGCCCTAATTTAACCAGGTCTTTGCCTACCTCGCCCCTCCTCACTGAGCAGTATGTTCCAGCCAACCAGCTTTCTCCTCCTCCTTCAATCTGCCAAACTCATCCCTGTCTTCAGAGTTTTGCATGGAATGCTCTTCCCGCTGATCCTGAGTGTTTAATGGCTTCTCATCATTCATGTATCGGCTTAAACTCCTTCTCACCAAGAAATTCCCTGGCCACTCATTCAAAAGCATCTCCCAGTTTTAATTCTGTGCACAGCACCCATCACTGTCTCACATAGTTGTTCTTCTACTTCTTCCCCTCAGCAGAACGAAAACTCCACAAGGCAAAGATCTCATCTAATTCTATTTGTTCTAGAATCCCTACACCTAGAATGTTTGGCATACAGGAGGTGTACAATATATGTACTTGCTGGAAGAATGACCTTATGTAATAGATGTTTACTAAGTTTCTACAATTTTAAGTTTCTATTTGTCAGGCTATGCAGTAGTAAATCCTACCCACAGAAGAAATTACTCCAACCTTCAGATGAGGAAATGCAATTAAACGAGGTTTGCCTATGGCCAGAAAGCCAGTTAGTAACTGGCACTAAAACCAAAGTCTCTTCTCGTCTAATGTCTTTTCCCATTAAACCAGAGGTCCCTGTCACTGTTAGCAGAATTCATCAAAAATAATGACATGAAACAGTTTGGCGATTCCTCGACTAGTTAAATATAGAATTACTGCATGATGCAGCAATTCCACTTCTAGGTAGATACCCAAAAGACTTGAAAGCAGGGAATCAGATACTTGTACACCAGTGTTCACAGCAACTTATTCACAATAAGCAAAAAGTGGAAAAAACCCAAGTGTCCATTAACAGACAAATGGAAAAAAAAATGCTTGGTTGCTAACCAAAAGGTTGATGGTTTCAATCCATCCAGCAGTAGTGCTGAAAAAAGGCCTGGCTGGCAATCTACTTTCGTAAGATTATAGCCACTGAAAACCCTATGGAGCTCAGCTCCACTCTGAAACACATGGAGTCAAAATTAGCCAGAATCCTCCTGATGGCAATGGGTTATATACATACAATGAATATTATGCAGCCAAAAAGAGAAATGACGTTCTAATACAAGCTATGACATAGATTGCAACCTAAAAACATACGAAGTAAAGTAATTTAGACATAAAAAGACAAACGTCGTACAATGCCACTGTCGTTAGTTGAGGTCACGTCAATTTCAATTCATGGCGACCCCATGCGTGCAGAGTAGAACTGCTGCACGGGGTTTTCAAAGCTGTCACTTTTCAGAGGCAGATCACCAGGTCTGTGTTCTGAGATGTCTCTGGGTGGGTGTGAACCACCAACCTTTTGGCTAGTAGCCCAGCGCTTAACGGTTGCACTCAGTGACTCATGTTGTATGATGCTAGTTATATGAAATATGTGGAATAGGCAAATGCATACAGAAAGAAGTTTATTAGTGGTTACCAGGGGTTGGGGAAAAGAGGGAATGGGGATTTTATTGCTTAATGGGTAGACTTTCTGTTTGGGGTGATGAAAATATCTGGAAATGGATAGCAGCGATGGTTGCACAACATGGTGAATATAATGAATGCCACTGAATCATACACTTAAAAATGGCTAAAATGACAAATTTATTGTTATATGTATTTTACCACAATAAAAAACAAAACAAAAACAGTAAGCAGTAGGGGAAAAAAAAAGACGAACGTGCTCCTCTCCGATTTATTTAGTTACAGTTCTTCTGTATCTCCCCTGCAGGGCAGTGATTTTCATATACAATATGTGTATATGTATAAATGGAGCCAATATGTAAACCCCCCTGAGAATATGCCTTTTCTATATCCCTCATAGTGCTGAGTGAAAAGCAAAATACTTAAAAAATGTCTTACCAAGTGTGGCATTGCTGGTCTTCAGTTATTAACAAAGTTAGGTCACACCCTCCTTCAAACTGCTTCTGAATCTTGTACGTATTTCTATCATTACCTGTATCACATATTTTATGTTTATATAACTCTCTCTTCTCAGACCACAAGATCCTTGAAGGCAGGGATTATGTTCATTCGTGCTTATATTCTCATGCCTGGCACAAAGCCTATTCCTTCACTTAATGAACATCTGGGCACTTACCATGTACCAGTTCCTGTTCTTGGCACTGCTCTGCCCCTCACAGAACTCACATTCTAATGCCTGGCATATAAAAGGTATCTGTTTTAAGTGAAATGATAGATAATTATATCAGGTTTTCCCTTCTTGATAAACTCTTAATTTCAAAGACTTGGGTGCCATACATCTTTCTTACTCTGCTCCTAATCTGGAATGACCTTATGTCCAATACGCATCTCTGATCACCTTTCCAAACCCTCTTAAAATCCCTTCTCTTCTAGGAAGATTTTCTTCAACCCTGTCGTGATCCCTTCAGTTTTGCATCCTTTTAGAGCGTCGCTCTACCTGCACTATGTTAACTTATATTAGTTGTTTTAGGCGACACGTGGTTTTGTTTCCAACTACATGGGAAACTCCGTAAACAAAAATCATGTTTTCTATCTGTTTTTCTGTCCTTCTCAGAAATTTCTCACAAAATTCATTTCCAAAGATTTTATTTACCTGAGTAAACTCCAACCTGTTCAGACATCCATGCAGCTATGAAGTTAAGATCATCTTTTACCACAACAAAAAATTGCTAGAGACTATTCAATCATTCTGTGTCTTCATTTCAAGAAAAGCCCACGGAAGATACACATGTTGGAATATCAGGAAATAAAATTTAATTAATAAAGTACCTTTTTCAGTATTCTATTTGTGGTTCCTACAAGCACAGAAAAACAAGAACATGCCCCTCAGTCTCTGAGGCGTGCCTCTTTTCCTTGACCACTTACCCTGTGGGCAGACACTCTTCTAGTCTCTTGTACTGGTAGCCAGAGTTAGGGTTGATTTGGCCCCCTGGGGTGCAGGCCGTAGCCTGGATAGTTAGCTGATGGCAGGCACATTTGGACCTGTATAGGACAGAAGGATACAACAGCTAGGGCTGTGATACTCTCCTTCAGGGACAAGAATGAGGATAGAATAATGGGATTTTTTTTTTTTCTCATGTAAATCAGAAAGGGAAAGACAAGAATAGTATAATGAGAATCAGGTAAGAGAGACAGAAAATGAAACAAAGTGGTGACTGAGAACATGATGGAGGCAAGCAAAGGAAAAGGCAGGGGAGAACCTGAGAAAGACACAAGCAGAAGATGCATGTACCCGGGGTTACTCAGAGGGGCCAAGTCAGACCCCAGCCTCTGTGCCTTACAGACTTCATGGAGTCCTTGCAGCACGGGCTCCAGCTGAGGAGGGAACTAAAAGTAGACAGGGGAAACGGAGAAGCAGTACAGGCATAAGACAAAGGAAGGGGTGGAGAGACAGGTAACCACGAGGAATGTGGAGGCAAGGACAACACTTCCCCCACCAACTCACTTGTCCCGGCACCCATCCTTGCAGTCACAGCCAACCAGAAATTCAGGGCCTGTGTTAATGAACACACCCTTGCCCGGGATACGTTCCTTGCTGTAGGCCACCTGGGGTGGGGGGGTTGTGTCGATCTCATTGACACAGGACAGAGGAACATCTTCCTTCCCATAAGTGATGTCCAAAATATAGTAAAAAGGCTTATAGGGCTGAAACTTCCGATCCACAAGGACATAGGGATCCAAACAGAACATCTCCAGGAAAAGGAAGTCACAGCCAGTCTCAAAAAGGTAGCGTTCAATCTCTTGCATTGTCCGAAGGCAGAGGCCACAGGGTGTCTTGTAGATAACATGAAAGCCCATCTTGCGGTTCACCCGGCGCCGGGCTGTCATCCGCCGGAAGTCATACAGTAGTGGGACTAGCAGGGGGTTCTTGCCCCGGTACTGCTCACTCCTCATAGGTCTGACTCGAGACAGACAAGTATAGCTGCAGACATGAGGTAAGTAGAATAGCTTCTCCATGGGGGCGCGGTAGGAGGGCTCTATCGGGGCCCTCTCCAGCATGCCATGGAAAGCTGGAGGGGCCGGCGGGGCTGGGGGTGTTGGGGGTGTTGGGGCAGCAGTTGTTGAGCCTAAAGGTGATCTGCAAATGAGATGCAGGAGATCAGACAAGAAGGCAACAGGACCTCTCCACTGTATAATTACCTCCTGGCTAAGGCATTTTTCTCATGTTTCAAATAGCTGTGGCCTTCAAGCTAAAGATGACACAAGAAAGTCAGATCATTCTTTGCTTACCCACCCTGGACAATGAAACTCCCTGGTTGCTCTTCACTGATAATATGTCTATTTCAATATAGTGTTATCTTTTCCTAATATTTGCCTGTGGATTATGGAAGTAGAGTCTGGTCTTCTACCAATGTTTTTTTCCTGCTCTGTGTCCTATAAATGTCCTCACTAACTCCCAGGATTCAAGGAAAGAGGCTGTGCTGTTTCCTTTCTACCGTACCAAGGATGGCAGCATGTTCAACAAGAAATTTTACGAACGGCTTTCTAGTGATGCTGTACTTCCAGGCTCCCAGTTTCTAATTCAGTCATTCTGGTTTTGTTTCTCAGAAACTGCTAAAGTTAAAGCTTCCTTTTCCAGTTCAAACTCCTCACTGTCATAATCTTCACTAAATCCCTTGGAACCAAGGACCTTCCTTATACAGTGGTCTCTCAAGCCACACTGCCAACCCACTCAAAAAGAGCCTAAGATTTTCTCACCTGTATGTCTGATTGAGCCCAGGTTTCCCAGGGGTACTTTCACCGAGAGTGGGGGACGTAGGGGAGGAATGACCAGAGCCCACAGATCCTGGCCGGAAGGACGTGCTCTTTTTGGCTACCTGCTTTCGTGACTGGGCAAGCTGGCTTTCCAAGCTTCTAGGACAGAGAAGAGATCATACAGTAAATGATGCAGAAAATATGATATAAAAGAAATTGGAGAAAAAGAAGGAATAGCGCTCACTCAATGTCAGTTGCCTGTGGGGACAGAGGTGGGGCAGGCGGGACAGGTAGGGCGGGCAGAGCTGTAGGCTGTGGGGGCTCCACTGGCTTGAACTGGGTTCCAGTACTGGTTAGATCCTGGGTGTACTGGACCACAGGGCCTTTGCTCCTTACAGCACCTACAGAAAAAGGAAACTGGACTAGTGAGAACACGAGAGCTGTGTAACTTGCATTCCTCACATACCTGCTTCTCAATTTATGTGATATAAAAAGGCAGCAATGGAAACATTTTGAATAAATGCTAAGACCATCAGTTCCCATTACTTATACCAATGACGAGAATGCTGACATATATAATACCAAACATTTATACTGGACTTTGACTTAAAAAATGAGACTTTTATCCTCCTGCCTCAGAAGGTATTTCTCAGTAACTATGTCTTACTTCGGTGAATATGGTATTTCCAAAAAGCATTCTATGATCAACTAATGTTGGCAGGAAAAAAAAAAAAACTAATATATGCCAGGAACAGAAAAGAAAAACAGTCTGAGCTTAAATGACTGACCACAGATAGTGCACAAAGCAGATATTCTGCATGTGGACAATAGTGGTAATCCCTAACCTACGCCAGTTGTTTCAGATTTTTACAGGGTTGTTTAGAAAGAATGAGAGCCATAGCATGTGGAGGCAGCACCACAAATCCATCGCCACTACTGGGAACAACTCAGAGCACACGTCCTGTTTCCAGTGAATCAGTAGTGTCATCCTGCTAAACAAAGGACAGCCCCTGGATAGAATCGCCTTTGCTTGTTTGGCCCCATTTCTTCCTTCCCCCAGGGTACTGGTCAAGACATACCCATGTTTGGACGTGTCCTGAGCTGTCCCCCTTGCTTCTTCTCCAACGCAGAGGCCGAGGACGTCTTCATGCTGAACATAGGCTCCAGCCGTGTAGAGCCCCGATAGATCCATTCACATCTTTTGTCATCCTGGGGGATTTGGAGGAAAGGGTGGGTGACAGGCTAAAGGCTAGGATCTACTCTGCCATTTGTGGAGACTATACACCTATGTACCTACTCTGGAAAATTTCCCTCATGAACCCTGAACTCCTGTCTATTCAACACGTTTGTGTGCCAGGCACCATGGTATGTACTAAGAATACAAAGAAGGAAAATATATTCTTTGTATAAGAAATTAAAGAATAGACAGATGTCAATACCAAGAAATGGGACAAGGGTCACGAGCGCCTTAGGAACAAAGGGCTGAGATAGCACACAAAGAAGAAATGTAATTCTAGCGAGAGGGTGAGGGGGAAGGCAAGGAAGGGTACAGAAGCTCTAAAAGTTAAGCTGACCCTTGAAAAATCATCAAGACCTCCAGTTCCTTCATCCCTCTTCTTTGTCCCACTGTCCTACCAAATTCCTAACTGTGGACAAACTCAACTGCCTGCCTTCTCTATATCTACACTCAGTGTGCATATTCCTAGAGAGAAAACAAAACAAAAACAAGCAGACTAGTGTCATAATTAAATTCAACAGCCACCCACAGACAAGCAGAAAGACAAAGTAAAATTTGACCACAAACAGGAGGATAATAAAGGGAAAACTAAGGAGTATCTAGAAAATCATCCTTATCATCGCCTCCTATGCCCCCCTACCACTGCCTCCAAAGCTCTAGGGAGAAACAGTACCAGGAAGAGGATCCTGACTAGGCTGCCATCCACCTCCTCGACCCGGGACTTCCACCATGTGCCTTCCCACTCAGTCTTGATAAGCTGGCCACTCTTGAGTAGCACCATGGGGCGGTTGGGGTAGGCAGTGATATATTCCTCTATGAAGTCTCGGCAGGAGATGTCTTCTATGTCCTCCCAAGTCTTTTTCACTGTCCCAAGAAAGAAGAAGGGCTGAGAGATGGCAGAAAGGGCATGTCTTGATAGAGAAAAATAGCTAGCAAGAATGTATTTCATATTTTTCAAGTTGGCAGGGAGAGAAAAAAATAAAGAAATAAGCTCAAGTAAAAATAAGACCATGTTTTTTTTTATTTTTTTAAATATTAACCTAATGTATAAATGCACACATAAGCCAAGTAAATAATGAATAAGCAATACACAAGTATCAGTGACTTCAATCATTTCATACAAATGGATGTTTCTTCTAAGGAAAATTCAAGTGGGAACTCCTGCTCCTTGTTGATATAAGAGGTAAATCAAAAAAGATCAGATAGTATCATGAAATAAAAAAAAAATATATTCTTCCTTCTTATTCTCTATCAGGCTGTTATCACAATGTGTTCACTGCCACGTGTTTCAGCTGCTTCTGTGGGAGTCTGTTCCCAAGCCTGAGTCACAGGCACAGAGAACACCCTGAAGCCTCCATCTAACAGTTTCTGTGGAAAGCGCTATGCAGGCTACAGATTTACATGAATGTTAGATGAGGCCTAAGATTAAGAAAGAAGCATACCTCCCCAAACCTGAATCATTTTATAGAGATGAAATAAACATACATCCACAATAAGAGCAGTCCACCCAGGGTAAGCCATGACCTTCTAATGACTATAAAGACCCAGCACTAGAAATGAACAGATAAATTTTTATCTACTAAAGGACATTAATGAAGCTTATGCTCCTCCTTGAGACTAGGCGAGAATCTCGTGCACCAAATAAATAGGAAGCTAGGGATTTTCAACTGGGTGTCTCAGGAAGAACTAGAAGGTAGAAGAGGAAAGGAATAGAATAAAGGGAGGCAGGGGACACTCACATGGCCGGCAAATAGGATACAGTTCAGACTGTGTAACATAGGAAGCGTAGCCGTCATCAAAGAAAATAAGAAACCTGTAAGAGAAGAGTGATGGTAAAAAGATCTGAGGGTTATGAACACAGGGCATATTTAATATGATCTACAAAAATCATTTTGTCGTAACTTCCACTCCTCTGGGTCGGCACAGGATACACCCCAAGGAAGATGTTCCAACCCAAGGCTTTCTTCCTATTATCCTTTCTCCCTACCCTAAGACTTAGGAAGTCTCCCTTAATAACCAACATATCCCCACTTGTTCAAAGCCATTTATTCTTGTTCCTCTCTCAGATTGCTATACGGATGCACTTAATCTTCACTTCACCTCTTCCTTCTACATAAATTCCCCATTCCCCGAATCATTAATCAATTTTGATTACTCTCCTCTAGGTCTCCTCTCTCTCAAGTGTTCTCTTTAAGAAGGAAAAAAAAAAAAAAGGAAAAAGAATCACGCACATGACTTCTGTGGCAAAGAAACGGAATGAGTTTCTGGCCACAGGGGACTAAGAACACAAAAGTGAATTGCGAGATCTGGACTATGGCCTGAACAGAGCAGGTGCTGTGCTCCCCTTCTCCACTCCCTTTAAAATCCTGTCCAGGTACCTGAGCTTGTTTTTGACGTTTGGTGTCTCAGCTACAATACCAGCATAGAGCCAGACCTGACTCCCATCTTTGTATTTGGCCACCACTCGACTGCCCACGTACAGCTTGTCAGGGGGAGGGTGATAATCATAGGCAATGTGGTTCCCCGACAGCAGACTCTTCCCTTTGTTGTCAAACTTAACTTTGTACTTCTTCCCTGGCCCTGAGTAAAACAGAGAGATGACAACACATTAACAAACAAACAAAACAGTTTTCAGTGTAAATCCTGGCTGCTACGTCAGAGACAGAGGAAAGACTGGGGGGAAAAGAAACAACGGGCAGTAGAAACCTACAGGATTGCTTTTCACTGATTCTTCCTCTCATTTGAACATACCAACTGTCTGGATGGCAATAAGCGTGCCTTTGTGCCATGTCTTAGTTCTCTTCTTGCCCAGAATCCGCATGCTGACTATCAGGTCACCATCTTTGCTCAGTTCACCAGACATTTGACTTAAGGTTCCTACGGAAGAAAGCAAAGTTGTACTAAGAGATATGCCATAGATTGGGTAGAGAATGAAAAGGTAAAGTAGGGTACTCAGGGAAAATGGAGTAACCTTTGATCCATGGTCACTTCTGCTGCTCTGTTAGCCAAAGGCAAAATCACAAGAGACAGCTGACTGAATTGTTTATGCTACTAGGAGAAGTCTGAATATTTGAAGTTCACATGTAATTCAAAATTCTTCACTTTAACCAAATGTCTCCAACTTCTATTAACAACAAAAGTAACTATTACTTTTTAAATGGCAAGTACCATTTATAAAAGATTTTCCTCTAGGGTAATTAATAGACCCATTCTACAAGCAAAGCTTCCCTCAGATCTCTTTATAAGAGTTTGAGTTACTTTGCTCTCCCTAATCCCCACTTGGAAGGAGTAGTCATGGACATGGAAACAGCCTAAATATAGATAGCTAAAAAGTTATTAGGAGCTCTGGTGGCTTGGTTGTTAAGCGGTCAGCTGCTAACTGAAAGGATGGTGGTTCAAACCTACCAGCCGCTTAAAGGAGAAAAACGTGGCAGTCTGCTTCCTTCAAGATTATAGCCTTGGAAACCCTATGGGGCAGTCCTACTCTGTCCTATAAGATAACTATGAGTTGCAATCGACTTGACAGCAATGGGTTTAAAAAAGTATTTGGATAAAGTCATCACAAACTGCAAAATCTGTATCAGTGTAATTGGGATTTGACGACCCTGACAACGTAGTGATTAAGAGCTGTGGCTGCTAACCAAAAGGCTGGCAGGTCGAATCCACCACACGCTCCTTGGAAACCCTAATGGGGCAGTTCTACCAAGTCACTGTGAGTTGGAATCGACTTGACGGCAATTTTTTTTTTTTAAGGATAATGAGTCTGGCTTATCACAATCAGCAGACTAAAGACTTAAACAGACAACAACAAAAACAAAATTATAAATAATCTTATACTGACCACTGATATACACCCAGTGGTGTTAAAAGACAAGTACACAACAGACGTGGAGAAGAATTCTGAGATGCTTATGCAAAACCAGTTATTCATGAAGTCTCTGGAGGAATTCACCTCCCCCTCCTTTCTCGCCTGTACCCAGGTACCTCCTGGCCCTGACCTTTATGTAGATCCTGGGAACTGCTCTTCTTGTTGACAGCATCCATGAACTTCTGAACGTCCTGAGCTGACTTTCTTAAGGCAGCCATAGCTTCACGGAGCTGAAGGGAAAGAAATGAGGAAAACAAGTTCCAAAATAGCACATGGGTTAGAAATAACTTGAGAGTAAGAAAAACCTTGTATTTCAAAAAACAAAATGAAGTGAGTAATGTTTAGAGTCATATGGTTACCTCATCAGGCAAAAGCTGACCTTTATTACAAACTTGGCTCAGAAATCAGCTTTAGGAAACTTTGCTTGATAAATTACACCTGGCTGATCACTGTTAAATTCTACATTCATTTAGAACTCAGTAGTTACTGCATGCATCTCCTGGTAACTTCTCCTGCATTCTTGGAATGTTTATTAAAGGGCTGTGACCCACAAGGCTGATTAGAGGGTGAATATATGTCCATGGTTGAGGTGAATGAATCATCAGGCCAAAAGTTTCTCCCATTTTCACAGTGTTATCTCTTACCCTTCCTCACCCACCCCCAACTCACCTTCTGGTCTTTTGGAGTTCTGCTCCCAGCATCACCTGTGGGTGAGAACAACTCCAATGAGTGTAAAGGACTTATACCCAAGAATTTCAGAGAAATCAAGAACTAAGCTTAAACCATTATCACTGAAGTATTATTGGTAACAACTGAAAACAATCTAGGTATAGGAATACACATATACGTAAAAGTATTCAAAATATTCCAAAAAGGTAGCTTACCAAATGGATAATAGTGCTCACTTGTGAATAAAGTACCGGACAAGTGGTGATCTATGGGATTTAGGGCTTTCACTGTACATCTGAATAATTTGTAACAATTTATTTACTAATTATTTGTGCAATTTTAAATATGAGATGTGGTCAATGAATTAAGCAAAATGTCTATTTTTGAGTTGCAATGTCCAACAGCACCATGTTAATGGAAACGTTCTATAGCTGTGCTGTCCAATCCACTATCATCTGGCTACGAAGCACGTGAAATGCGGCTAGTGCAAACTGAGGAAACGAATTTAAATTAAAAAAATCTTTGAGATATAATTCACATACCATAAAATTCACCTTTTCAGTAAAGTGTACAATTAAGTGGTTTTTAGTATATTCACAAGTTGTGGAACCATCATTAACTACCTAATTCTTGAACATTTTTACCACCCCCTAAAGAAATCCTGTACCCGTTAGCAGTCACTCCTCATTCTCCACGCTCCCCCCACCCCCAGCCTCTGGCAACCACTTAGTTACTTTTCGTATCCAGAAGATTTGCCTTTTCTGGGTATTTCATATAAATGGAATCACACAATATGTGGCTTTGTCCGGCTTCTCTTACTTAGCAGAACATTTTCCAGGTTAGTCCATGTTGTAACACGTATCAGTACTTCATTCTTTTTTATGGCTGAATAATGATATACTACATTTTGTTCATCCATTCATCAGCTGGCGTATATCTGGGTTGTTTCCACTTTGTGGCTATAATGACTAATGCTTCCATAAACATTCATGTACAAGTTTTTATGAGGATGTTTTCATTTCTCTTGCATATAAAGCTAGGATTGGAATTGCTGAGTCATACAGTAACTCCATGTATAATCTTCTGAAGAACTGCCAGACTTTTCCAATTTGGCTGTACCATTTACATTCCCACCAGCAATGTATGAGGTTTCCAGTTCCTCCAGATTCTCCTCAGTACTTTTTTTGCCACCTTTTTTATTACATACCCTAATGAGTGTGGTTTTGATTTGCATTTCACTGGTGACTAATGATGTTGAGCATCTTTTCATACGCCTGTCATCTGTATCTTCTTTGGAGAAATCTTTCAACTGGGCTATTTGCCTTTTTATTGTTGAGTTCTAGGAATTCTTCTTAATATATTTTGGATACTAAAAAAAAAAAAAAAAAAAACAACCCACCAAACCCATTGCCTTAAAGTCAATTCTGACTCACAGCAACCCTATGTTGTTGTTAGGTGCCGTTGAGTTGGTTCCAACTCATAGCGACCCCACGCACAACACAACAAAACACTGCCCGGCCCTGCGTCATCCTTACAATCGTTATACTTGTGCCCACTGTTGCGGCCACTGTGTCAATCCACCTCGTTGAGGGTGTTCGTCTTTTCTGCTGACCCTGCACTCTGCCAAGCATGATGTCCTTCTCCAGGGACTGATCCCTCCTGACAACATGTCCGAAGTATGTAAGACGCAGTCTTGTCATACTTGCTTCTAAGGAACGTTCTGGTTTTACTTCTTCTAAGGCAGATTTGTTCGTTCTTTTGGCAGTCCGTGGTATATTCGATATTCTTTGCCAACACAATTCAAAGGCGTCAACTTCGGTCTTCCTTATTCACTGTCCAGCTTTCACATGCATATGATGCAGTTGAAAATACCAGGTGATGTTTTGCTCTTCAATGCTTTAAAGAGGTCCTTTGCAACAGATTTACCCAATGCAATGCGTCTTTTGATTTCTTGACTGCTGTTTCCATGGCTGTTGATCATGGATCCAAGTAAAATGAAATCCTTGACAACTTCAATCTTTTCTCCGTTTATCATGATGTTGTTCACTGGTCCCCCACGTGTCTGTCAGTTTGTCGTACTGTGGGGGCTTGCGTGTTGCCGTGACGTTAGAAGCTATGCCACTTATATTCAGATACCAGCAGGGTCACCCGTGGAGGACAGGTTTCAGCTGAGCTTCCAGGCTAAGACAGACTAGGAAGAAGGACACAGGAGTCTACTTCTGAAAAGCATTAGCCAGTAAAAACCTTGCAAATAGCAGCAGAACAGCAACCCTATAGGACAGAGAAAAAACCGTCCCCCTAGGGTTTCCAAGGAGCACCTGGTGGATTTGAACTGCCAACCTTTTGGTTAGCAGTCGTAACTCTCAACCACTGTACCACCAGGGCTCCATTTTGGATATTAGACCATTTAAATTAAATTAAATAGTCACATAAGGGTAGTGGCTACCATAATGGACAGTGCAGTTCTAGAGATTTAGAACATATACTGAAATATGAAAAACAATAAAAATGTCTCAAAATAACACAACGGTTAAATAAGCTGTAATATATCCAGATGAGGCTGATAAATAATCTTTAATAACACAAGGCTTAAAAAGTTAGGATACAAATTTCTATATCTCAAACTTGGAGAGAATAAACTCACACACAAGCACACTCACACCCAGTCCTCAAAGGGCTCTGGATATGGTATATGACTAAGTATCTGTTATCCTAGAGTCCAGTACCACAACAGGAAAAGGCTTAACCACATGTCCTATATTTCAGTAGGAAGGAGAAGAGCATTTTATTATCTTGCAGTGTTTTTATTTTCATTATAAAGTAATAGATGTGGTAAAAAAATTTTAAGCACTGTATTATGGGGATGAGAGACCTGGCAACGATTGTGGGTGGTGGTTGCACGTGATTAACGTAACTGATGTCACTAAATTGTAACCTGAGAGATGTTGAATTGGCAAATGTGTCATACATATTTTCACAGTACAAAAAAAAAAAATTACTCTGTAACGGATAAAATCGTAATGATTAAAATAAAAAAGTCAAACTATATATACAGTGGAAATTAAGTGTCTCTCCCACCCCTGCTTCTGGTTACCCTCCTCAGAAAACAACCAATATTATCAGTTTCTTTTGTGCCCAAAGATTTTCTCTAAGTAGTAAATAAATGTACATATATATTCTCTTCCCCATCCTTTCAGGTATATTCAACATGGATATTTTCTATGTTGCTTCTCTCACCCCTTGCATTAAAAATACCTAGGAAAGTATTCCCTAGCAGTACCCATAACTGTCTTATTCTTTTCAATGGCTACACAATACCTTGGATGGTGGTGCCACATATTTTTTATTTAGTCTCTTACTGATAAATACTTGGGCTACTATCAGTTATATACTATTACAAACAATACTGCAATGAATATCTTCAAGTATCACATGTGACTTGGTGTGGAATCATGAAACTAGGTTTGTGGGTCATAGACAAATTCGCTACAGGTACTAATAGAGTTCAAGTCACTAAACTAAGATGTGGAGAACAGAATACAGGTGATGGAAGGGAGTTTAGGATACCTCAGTTTAAAGTGATCAAGGTAGTAATCCATGTTAAAGACCTGAATGAAATGCCAAGCTCTGCTAAAAACCTAAGTAGAATGTCCATGCCAATAAATCGAAAACTTAGATAAAATGAGTAAATCACTACAAAATTACAAATTGCCAAAATTGACTAGAGAATAGAAAAGCTTTACACGCTTTACACACACACAAACAAAATAGGGCCCTAGATGGCTAAACATTAAGGATACATAATTCCAATGTTATGAATGCTTCCCAAGAACCAAATGAAGACAGCAACAACAAAAAAGAAGCAAAAGAATACTCTCTCTGTCATTCTACAAGGCCGCTAAAATCTCAATATTAAAACCACACAAGGATAGGATAGTACAAACAGGAAAGAAAAGAAAATTTAGGTCTATTTTAAATCCTAAACAAAATATCAGCACACCAAACCCAGCAATGTGTAAAAAAGATTTATCACAAGGGAGAAAATGCAGAACAGAATTTCAGATTCTCATGGAATCCACACTTTTTGGAGTCACTGAGGCTGGATAAACCCCTGAAGCTACTGCCCTGAGATAATCTTTAAACCTTAAGCCAAGAATATCCCCTGAAATAATCTTTAAATCAAATAATAGTTTAACTTAATTAGCAAAGAATGTCTGCCTTGAGCACTGTGTTCTTTTAAAAACTATCTACGTGGGATCTAAATGACAATAGCAACTCTAAAGATTAGATAGGAAACTTAGGGGCAGTGACTTTATGGTAATGGGCAAGGAATAATTCAGAAAAAGAGGGTGAGAATGGTTGCACAATTTGAAGAATGTAATCAGTGTCACTGAGTTGTACATGCAGGAATTGCTGAACTGGTGTATGTTCCGCTGTGTATACATCCAACAAAAACAAAAAGATTAATACCATGTTCAAGAGGATTCACCCCAGGAATATACGGTTGGTTTAATATTAGAAAACCGATTAATGTAATTCATCACATTATCAGAATAAAAGAAGAAAATCACATTATTTTATTAGATTGAAAAGTATGTTCAATAAAATCAACATTTATTCAACTAAGAATTCTCTGGAAACTAAGAACAAAAGACAAGTTTTACCTGATTAAGTGACATCTAAAAAGCTGGTAACTAGCAATCAGCCTTAATGGTGAAAAGCTGAAAACATTTCCTTTAAAGTAAGCCATAAGACAAGGAAGCCCAACACCACCACTCCTATTTAACATTATACTTGAGATTCTAGATAGTATACTATGAGAAGAAAAATAAAAGACTATCTTTTGTAACTAGAGGAAGAAAAACTGTCATTATTTGAAGATGACAGTCTACAAAGAAAACCTAAATGCATCCTTAGAAATAAGAATTTAATAAGGCTGCCAGATAGAAAAATCAATATACAAAATCAATTGCATTTCTACATACCATTAATAATTACTTAGGAAGGTCATTTAAAAAAAGATATTTCTTGTGGCTATTGAAAACGATAAAGCAGCTAGAAATAAATCTGACAAAAGATGTATAAGCTTTCTATGGAGATAATTAACTATATTAGAAAACATTAAAGAAGACCTAAATAAATGATTTTTGTACAGAAGAATTAAATATTGTAAAATTAACAACTATCCCTAAATTAATGTCTGAAAATGTCAATATTTTGGGATTTTTGGGAGGAGAGTGAGGCACATAAGCTGATTCTCAAATATTACGTTAAGCGCAACAGGTAAAAAATAAGCAGGGAATTCCTAAAGAAGAACAAAACGAGGTTACTGGGGCTAACAGATACAAAATCTTATAAAGTCGCAGTGGCAAAGACAGTGTAGAAGGAACTGAGGAAGAGACAGACCAATGAAACAGAATAGGAAGTTCGGAAACTAACCTACGCATACATATGGAAAAAATTTATGACAACGCAGATCAGTAGAAGGGACTCTTCAGTAATGGTGTTAGAAAACTGGTTAATAATCGTAAGAGGGGAAAAAAAGAAATTGGATCTGTACCTCAAATTCTACACAAAAAATAAATCCCAATTGAATGAAAGATTTAAATGTGAAAGGCAAATCTAGTAAACTTTCAAAAGACAACATAAAAGGAGATCATTATAGCTTCAGGACAGCAAAGGATATAATAAGCATTGACTATAAAAGAAAACATTAAAATTAGAATTTCTGTTTATCAAAAAATACCACAAAAAGTGAAGACAAACCACAAACTGTGATACATAGTTGCAAGTCATATAATCCCAAAGGGTTACTAATTAGAACATATAAAGACTGCTTATAAATCAAGAAGAAACAAATGACCTGAAGAAAATGAGCAAAAGACATGCTACAGGTATTTCAAAGAAAAACTGCGGATGACCTGAAAACATATGAAAACATGCTCAAGTTCATCAGTAATCAAGGAAATTATATTTAAAGTCACAATGAGATATAATTTTACAAGACTACTGGCAAAAACTAAAAAGCCGATCAATACCAAGTGTTTTCAGGGATGTGCAGCAACAGACAATCTCATTCAATGGTGGTATATAAATTGGTACAACCACTCTGGAAAGCTCTCTGGCCATTATCCAGTAAAGATGAGATTTCCATATCCTAAGGAAACCCTGGTGGCATAGTGGTTAAGTGTTACGGCTGCTAACCAAAGGGTTGGCAGTTCGAATCCGCCAGGCGCTCCTTGGAAACTCTATGGGGCAGTTCTACTCTGTCCTATACGGTTGCTATGGGTCGGAATCGACTCGACAGCACTGGGTTTGGTTTTTGGTTTTTCAAGGAACGCCAACTTAAGAGTATGTATCCTAAAAAGATTCTTGGACATGTGTATCAGAAGACAAGTACAAGAATATTTACTGCAACATTATTTGTAACTGCCAAAAAAAAAAAAAAAAAAAAACAGAAAAATAAAAAATCCCAAAACAATTATCGACTGTCAGAAGAACAGATATATGTATTGTGGCATATTAATATAATGGAATACTACACTGTAGTTAGCGAATGAACTAAGTATCATGCATCCAACCAATATGACGATAAAGAAAAAACGCTAGTCATTTATACAGTTCAAAAAGAATCAAAACTAAGGCAATAGTAACATTCTGATTAACAGTAATGTGAAAAGTTCTGGCAATTCTCCTATGCAGAAAACAAGTATAAACCGGACAGACTGTCAAAAACGAGCATTTCAGGGCACTGGAAACTGACAAAAGGCAAACAAATTGAGAAGCATTTATTTCTGAAAAACTCCTAAAGCTTCCAGTAAGAGAGGTGGGAGTCTGTGGACTTCTTGCCTGGTGCAGCGTCCATCCCCACCCCACCCCTATGTTGGTGGGCAAAAACCGTACCTTTACCAGCAAAGGGCTAGTCATGACAATGAGCAACTTTACTAGTCCAAGGTTGCAGTTCTGGTTTAGAAAGAGCACCAAACCAGTCAGAAATTTACTAAGGAGATCCTGAAAATGAGAGAGACACAGAAGGGCTAAAGTAAGTTCTCTATATATTCTTGGCTGACTGTAAAACTATGCCTATGCAGGGAAGACCCAAGAGAGTTTGGGAAAAAGTAAAACCTAAGGGAGACTAAATGCAACTCTGAATGCATTCCCCATACCTCTGTACAACTCAATGCCTTACCCACTAAGCTATGCAGTAAAAGGAGAACCCTTACGAGCCAGTCTAAAAAATTAGTTAAGATTTTAAAAACTGAGCTGAGACACCAACAGCTGCACACTGCAGAAAAGACGGACTTGCAGTTTAAGACTGGGAAAATTATTAAAAAAAAAAAAAAGCAACCCTCACGAAAATAAAGTTCAGAGTTGCTACGTTATCTAATATGCCTAATGTTCAATGAAAGATGAGACATGCAAAGAAACAGTGTGATGGTTAAGGTTGTGTGTTATCTTGGCTGGGCCATGATTCTCAGTGGTTTGGTAGTTATGATAACAGTTTGGTAGCTATGTAATAATGTAATTGCCTCCATGATATGATCTGTTATGAGCAGCCAGTCAGTTGAAAGGCTGTTTCCTTGGGGGTGTGACATGTATCCAATATAGGTGGGCTTTCTGGCAAAGTTTGCTGGCTTTTGCTTACCCTGGATGCTGCACCTGGCTCCTGTTCATCTGACCTCCAGTTCTTCAGATTTGAGCTAGCAGCTTACCTGCCAATCCTGGGATTCGTCAGCCTCTGCAGCCTGTGAGCCAGAGGCCTGCTGTCTTGGGTTAGCTAGCCCCTGCAGCTACGGGAGTCAGGAGAAGCCTCCAGTCTAACCCACGGACTTGGGACTTTCCAGCCTCTACAAGTGTGTGAGCCATTTCTTTGATATAAACCCCTCTATATTTATACATTTCACTGGTTTTGTTTCTGTACAGAACCTAGCATAAGACAAACAGTAAAGTGTGGCTAATACTTGGGGGTGGGGGGGAAGCTCTCAACAGAAACTCATACTGAGTGGGATCAGATACTGGATTTGTAAGTAAGTTCAACGAATTAAAAAAAAATTATGCTCAAAGAATTAGAGAAAAATATGTAACAACTAGACAACAACATGGAATCACAATAGAGATATTTAAACTATAAAAAGAACCAAACGGAAATTCTGGAGTTGAAAGTACAAAACTGAAATGAAACATTTCTACAGGGACTAAACAATAGATTTAAAATGGCAGGAGAATCGGAGAACTAGAAGAATATAGATACCTGCATTCTGAAATCTCCAATCCAAGCACATTGAAATGACTCAAGAAAAATGAACAGAGTCTTAGAGACTTGTAGGATGATGCTAAGCATTCCGCCATATACGTAATGGGAGTCCCAGAAGCAGAGGAGAGAGAACAGAACAAACATTTAAAGAAATAATAGCTGAAATTTGATGAAAAACCTGAATTGACAATTCCGAGCTCAATGAACCGTAAGTACGATATACAGAGAACTACACCTAGACACATCATACTGAAACTACTGAAAGTAAAAGGCAAAATCTTAAAAACAGCAAGTGAAAAATGACTTAGGCAAGAACAAAACAAACCAAACCAAACCCACTGCTGTCGAGTTGATTTTGACTCATAGTGACCCTATAGGACAGAGTAGAACTGCTCCACAGAGTTTCCAAGGAACGCCTGGTGGATTCGAACTGCCAACCTCTTGGCTGCTAACCAAGAGGCTGGCAATTTCAATCTGCCAGGCGCTTGACTCAGGCACAGGGTACAAAATACAAACTGAGTTAACTTCTCACAAGAAATAGTAGAGGCCGGAAGGCATCGGAATGGCATGTTCAAAGTACTGAAAGAAAATTCCATCTATCGAGAATTCTACATCCCAGTGTTATGAACTGAATTATGTCACCCAAAAATGTGTGTCAACTTGGCTGGACCATGATTCCCAGTATTCTGATTATCTACCATTTTGTCACATGAAGTGATTTTCCTATGTGTTGTAAATCCTACCTCTATAATGTTAATCAGGCAGGATTAGGGGCCGTTATGCTATGAGTCCGAATCAACTCTCGACCGACCGACTGGGTATGTTAATAAGTGGGGGCGGGGGGTGCCTCATGCCATCAAGAAAGCAGCGCTGGAAGCAGAGCGCATCCTTTGGACACAGGGTTCCTGCATGAGGAAGCTCCTAGACAAGGGGAAGATTGATGAAAAGGACCTTCCTCCAAAGCCAACACAGACCAAAAACCTTTCCCTAGAGCTGGCACCCAGAATTCAGGCTTCTACCCTCCTAAACTGTGAGAGAATAAATTTCTCTTTGCTGGTATTTGTTATAGCAGCACTAGGTAACTAAGATATCCAGATAAACAAAGACTGAAAAATCCAGTGTTAGCAGACCTGTGCCACAAGAAATATTAAAGGAAATCCTTCTGCCTGGAAAAAAATGACATTAGACACTAAATGGTAACTTGGATCCATAGGAAGGATTGAAGAGCAAAGAAAACGATAAATATCTGGGTAACTGCACATATTTTCTCTTTCCTTTACTTTTAAAAAATACAATTGTTTAAAGTCATAACTATAACACTAAATTGTTGGCTTTAAAACATATAGATGTGTAATGGAATAGCGTGCATCAATAAAGAATGATAAATCTGTGAAACATTTCATAACATGGAGGAATCTGGAAGGCATTATGCTGAGTGAAATTAGCTGCAAAAGGACAAATGTTCTATGATACCATCATTATAAGAAGTTGAGAAATAGTTTAAACAGAGAAGAAAATATTCTTTGATGATTACGAGAGGGGGGAGGGAGGGAGAGATGTTTTCACTAACTAGATAGTAGATAAGTACTATTTTAGGTGAAGGGAAAGACAACACAACACAGGAGAGGTGAGCACAACTGGACTGAACCAAAAGCAAAGAAGTTTCCTGAATAAACTGAATGCTTTGAAGGCCAGCGTAGCAGGGGTGAGGGTCTGGGGACCACGGTTTTAGAGACATCTAAGTCAACTTGCATAATAAAATCTATTAAGAAAACATTCTGCATCCCACTTTGGAGAATGGCTTCCGGGGTCTTAAATGCTAGCAAGTGGCCATCTAAGATGCATCAATTGGTCTCAACCTACCTGGAGCAAAGGAGAACGAAAAACACCAAAGACACAAGGTACTTATGAGTCTAAGAGAAAGGAAGGACCACATAAACCAGAGGCTCCAACAGCCTGAGACAAGAAGAACTAGATGGTGCCTGGCTACAACCGATGACTGCCCTGACAGGGAACACAACAGAAAACCCCTAAGGGAGCAGGAGAGCAGTGGGATGCAGACCCCAGATTCTCATAAAAAGGCCAGACTTAATAGCCTGAGACAAGAAGGACCCAGAGGTCATGGTCCCCACACCTTCTGTTAGCCCAAGACAGGAACCATTCCCATACCCAACTCTTCAGACACAGATTGGACTGGTAAAGAATGAGCTTCGTGGATCAAGTAGACACATAAGACTACACTGGCATCTCCTGCATGGAGGGGAGATGAGAGGGCACAGGGGCCAAAAGCTGACCGAATGGACTCAAAAATGGACAGTGGAGGGAGCAAGCGTGCTGTCTCGTTGTGGGGAGAGCAATTAGGAGTATACGGAAATAAACAAAAAACAATCCGGTTGCCATCGAGTCAATTCTGACTCATAGCGACCCTACAGGACAGAGGAGAGCTGCCCCACAGAGTTTCCAAGGAGCACAGCAAGGTGTATATAAGTCTTTGTATAAGAGACTGACTTGATTTGCAAACTTTCACTTAAAGCAGAATAAAAATCAATGAAAAAAACATACAGATGTGTAAGAACAGCACATGCTATATTTTACAAGAATTATGCCAGTAGTAATTTGTAGATTATGAGTGGGTAAAGACACAACCACTAAAAAGCAAAACAAAACCAAAAACACCTAAAAAAAATTAATATTGTTTACTGAAATGTTTGCTTAACAAAAAATTAAAAAACTTCTTTATTGAAAGAACAGAGGAAAAGACAGGAGCCATATGGAAAAAGATAAAATGGCAGCTGTAAATCCACCCATATCAGTAATGACACTGTGAATGGACTGATTCATACTCTAAAGGAAAAGATTATGAGAATGGATTAAAAAAAGACGATTCAACTATAAAAAAAACAAAAAACCCACTGCCGTTGGTTGAGTCAATTCCGACTCATAGTGACCCTATAGGACAGAGTAGAACTGCCCCATAGAGTTTCCAAGGAGCGCTCCTGGCGGATTCGTACTGCCGATCCAGCTATATGTTATCTACAAGTGATTTAAATATACTTTAAATTCAAATACAAAAACAAGTTGAAAGTAAAAGGATGGAAAAAGTTACCACAGAAATGGTAACCACAATAGAGGTGAAAGGCTATGTTATTATCTGATAAATTAGATATTAAAATAAGAAATATTACTAGGAACAGAAAAAGACATTTTATGATAATAAAAAGGCCAATATACAAGAAAGATAGAAAATTATAAACGTATAAACCAAAAACCAAACTCATGGCCATCGAGCTGATTTCGACTCATAGCGACCCTAAAGGACAGAGTAGAAGTGCCCTATGAGGCTTCCATGGCTGTAAATCTTTAGGAAGCAGAATGCCACATCTTTCTCCTGCAGAGCTGCTGGTAGGTTTGAACTACTGACCTTTCAGTTAGCACCTGAATGCTTAATCACTGAGCCACTAGGGTTCCTTTATAAATGTATATATACCTAAAAACAGAGTCCCAAAATACACAACGCAAAAACTGGCAGAAATGAAAGGAGAAACAGACAATTCAACAATTTTAGTTGGAAATTTCAAAACTCCTGAGTAATTGTTAGAACTAGACAGAAAATCAATAAAGATATACAAGACTTGAAAAACATTATCAACCAACTTTACCTAATTGATATTTGTATAATACTCCACCCAAGAGCAATACACAAACTCTTTTTGTATTTGTATTCTCCTGCACAGACCATATCTAGGCTATAAAACAAGTCTAAACAAATTGAAAAGGACTGAAATCACACAAAATGTGTTCTCCAAACGCAATGAAATTAGAAATTAACAACAGGAAGAAATCTTGGAACTCCCCAAACACATGGAAATTACACAACATACGTCTAAATTGACCATGAGTCAAACAAAAATTACAAGGAAAATTAGACACTACACTGAGCTGAATGAAATGAAAACACAACATATAAAAAAGTTGCGATACCGTGTGGTGCACTGAATTATTTAATACAGCCCTTCCAGCCACAGGCTGTAATTCCCACCAAATGACTGGGTGGGACCATGCAAATGAGGTGCTTGTGACTCACCAAGGGGATTGGATAACTTGCTAATAACGTAAATAACGTGCTGGGAAGCTTGTGGGGGTGGGACCAGGCCAATACGGTGTAGTAAACCCTAATGAGGGGATCAGTCAGTTTTGCCATCCTGCTAGGCTTAAAATGAGCCATCCCAGAGGCAGGAAGGGAGGATCTCATCACCCCCAAGAAGGAAGAGCCAGGAGTGGAGTACACCCTTTGAACCCGGGGTCCCTGCACTGGGAAGCTACTGGAACCAGGAGACCAAGAGAGAGAGCTGTAACACTGAAGATGGTGAGAAGCGACAACAGATAAACAGTGGCAGCAGAAGCAGGAGATGGTGTGGTGGGCTTCCCAGATTGAGAAACCTGAGTGCCTTTGGGCAGAAGTTTGCTGGTGGACTGGGATGCCTCCAAGCACTTGGTGGAGCTAGGTTTGCTGACCCATGGAGCTAAAGCTGAGCACCTTCAGGCTGAGGCTTACTGGTGGAGTGGGGTGCCTCTGGGCACTTATGGCCAGAGTTAAAAGAGCTTTGTATTTGCAGGAGAAAGCCAGAGGCTGGGTCAAGGGGCTGAGGAGCTGAGGAGCTGAGAGGCCAAGGGGCCAGAGAGAGGTTGCCTGTGGGCACGGATGAGAAAATGCTGTCCTAACTGAAGAACTGCAACCTGCGCATTCCTGAACATGAATTTTAACCTGTTACTTCCCTAAAAAAACCCATAACTGTGAGTATGGTCTGTGAGTTCTGTGTGGCCAATGCAACGAACTATCAAACCCAGCAGAGAAGAATAGAGTGCCACAGGAGGGATGGTTGATGTCTGAACTGGTAAAAAAGGTTGGAGAAAGTAGGTATGTCTACATCCATCTCACGACAATCATCCTTGCACTGTTGATCTTGATTCTCTTCCCCCCTTCTCAAGTTAGAGGAGGTAGACGCCCTTGCCCCAACGCCACTTTTACACACAGCAAAGCAATGCCTGGAAGCAATTTATAGATTCAAATGCTTACATAAGAAAGAAAGATCTAAAATAAAAAATATAAACTTCACTTAAGAAGTTAGAAAAAAAGTGCAAATCAAGGCCAAAGTAACGAGAAGAAGGAAATAATAAAAACTGGAGTGGAAATTATGAAAGCAGAAAAACAGAAGAGAAAAATCAATGAAACCAAAAGCTGGTTCTTTGTAAAAGAGCAAATAAACTGATAAACATTTAGCTAGGCTAACCAAGAAAAAAAGAGAGCCAAATTATCAAAATCAGGAATGCAAGAAGGGACATCACTACCCCATATACCCCCTGGTGCCGTCGAATCGATTCTGACTCATAATGACCCTACAGGACAGAGTATAACTGCCCCATTGGGTTTCCAAGAGTGTAATCTTTATGGAAGCAGACTGCCACATCTTTCTGCCCTGGAATAGCTGGTGGGTTTAAGCCACAGATCTTTTGGTTAACAGCTGAGTGCTTTAACTACTGTGCCACAAGGGTTCCTTTGGACATCACTACAGAACCTATAAAAATTAAAAGAATTATAAGAGAATATCATGAAACAGAGACATTCCTAGAAAGACACAAAAATACCAAAACCAGTCCCCCCCAAAATAGAAAATCTAAATAGACATGTATCAAGTAAAGAAAATGGATTAGTGATTAAACACTTTCCCACATGAAATTCAGTGTGATACCCTGGATTGATCCTGGAAGAGAATAAAGACAGATGTTGAATAAAATCTACAGTTCAGATAAAAGTAATGTACCAATTTGTTTCTTACTTTTGAAAAATGTACCATGGTAATATAAGATATCCCAACTGAATTTATAGACCTTCTCAAGAACAGATTTGACATACTGAACACTAATGACCAAAGGATAGACGAGTTGTGGAATTACATCAATGACATCATACATGTAGAAAGCAAGAGGTCATTAAAAAGACAGGAAATAAAGAAAAAAACAAAATGGATGTCAGAAGAGACTCTGAAACTTGCTCTTGAATGTAGAGTAGCTAAAACAAACAGAAGAAACGATGAAGCAAAAGAGCTGAACAGAAGATTTCAAAGGGTGGCTTGAGAAGACAGAGTATTACAATGAAACGCAAAGACCTGGAGTTAGAATACCTAAAGGGATGAACATGCTCAGCATTTCTCAAGCTAAAAGAACTGAAAAGAAAATTCAAGCCTCAAGTTGCAATACTGAAGGATTCTATGGGGAAAATATTCAATGACACAGGAAGCATCAAAAGAAGATGAAAGGAATATACAAAGTCACCAGAAAGAATTGGCTGACATAAAGGAGGTAGCATATGATCAAGAACCAATGGTACGGAAGGAAGAAGTCCAAACTGCACTAAAAGCACTGGCGAAAAACGAGGTTCCAGGAATTGACAGAATACCAACTGAGACGTTTCAACAAACAGATGCAGCGCTGGAGGTGCTCATTCACCTATGCCCAGAAATTTAAAGGAGAGCCACCTGGCCAACTGACTAGAAGAGATCTGTACCCGTGCCCATTCTAAAGAAAGGTGATCTAACAGAATGTGGAAATTATCAAACAATATCACCAATATCAGAGAGACATAAAATTTTGCTAAAGATAATTCAAAAGTGGTTGCAGCAGTACATCCACAAGGGAACTGCCAAAAATTCAAGCAAGATTCACTGATGATGTCAGATGGATCTTGGCTGAAAGCAGAGAACACCAGAAAAATGTTCACCTGTGTTTTATTGACTATGCAAAGGTATGTGGCTGTGTGGATCGTAACAAATTATGGATAACACCGTGAAGAATGGGAATTCCCAAACATTTAATTGTGCTTTTTTTTATTCATGAGGAACCTGTACATAGACCAAGAGGCAGTCATTCAAACAGAACTCAGAGCCTGGTTTAAAATCAGGAAAGGTGTGCATCAGAGCTGTATCCTTTCACCATACTTATTTAATATGTATGCTGAGCAAATAATCCTAGAAGCTGGACTATATAAAGAGTGCAGCATCAGGATTGGAGGAAGACTCATTAATAACCAGCGATATGGCGATGACACACCTTGGCTTGCTAAAAGCGCAAAGAACTTGAAGCACTTTCTGATGCAGCTCAAAGACTACAGCCTTCAGTCTGGATTACACCTCAACATAAAGAAAACAAAAATCCTCACAACTGGACCATTAAGCAACATCACAGTAAATGGAAAAAAGAGTGAAGTTGTCATTTTACTTGGATCCACAATCAACGCCCATGGAATCAACAGTCAAGAAATCAAATGACGTATTGCATTGTACAAATCTATTGCAAAAGACACCTTTGAAGTGTTAAAAAGAAAAATTGTCACTTTAAGGGCTAAGGTATGCCTGACTCAAGCTATAATATATTCAATCACCTCATATGCATGCAAAAAGTAGACAATGTATAAGGAAGACTGAAGAAAAATTGATGCCTTTGAATAATGGTGTTGGCGAAAAATACTGAATATACCATGGACTGCCAGAACAAATAAATCTGTCTTGGATGAAGTACTCCTTAGTAGTCAAATTCTTAACCACTGCATCACCAGGGCTCCCGTTAGTTATTAATGCTCCTTAGAACTGAGGATGGCGAGACTTTGTCTCATGTACTCTGGACATGTTATCAGGAGGGACTGGTCCCCGGAGAAGGACATCATGCTTGATAAAGTAGAGGGTCATCAAAAGAGGGGAAGACCCTCAATGAGATGGACTGACACAGTGGCTGCAACGATGGGCTTAAGCATATCAACTATTGTGAGGATGGCGCAGGACCAGGCACTGTTTCGTTCTGTTGTACAAAGGGTCACTATGAGTTGGAACCAATTTGATAGCACCTAACTACAACAACAACATAAGATATTAACACTAGGGAAATTGGATGAGGGGTATAGGTGAACTCTATATTATCTCTGCCACTTTTCTGTGAATCTAAAATTATTCCAAAATAAAAAGTTTATTTAAAAAACCTCCCTACTAAGAAAAGTCCAGGCCAAGATGGCTTCAGTGTTGAATCTCCAAACATTTAAGGAACAACTAATACCACTCACCGCAAACTCAGAGCAAGAGAGAACACTTCCCATCTCATTTTGTAAGGCCGATATAACCCTGATATCAAAGCCAAACAAAGAAATAATAAGAAAACAACAGATTTATAGCTCTCTGATCATAGGCACAAAAATCTTGAAGTATTAGCGAATCTAATACACCAAGATTAACGTGGATTTATTGCAGGAATGCAAGGTTGGTTTAATATCTAAAAATCAATTATTATAATAAATTATAATACATACTATTAATAAAGGACAAAAGCCGTATGATTGAGGAGATACGGAAAATGCATCTGATAAAGTACGACATCCAGTTATGATAAAAACTGTCAGCAAACTGGAAATACAAGGGACTTCCTCAACCTGATAAAAGGTATCTACAAAAACCCTACAGCTAACATCAAAATTAATGGTTACAGACAAAATACTTTTAACCTAAGATCAGGAACAAGGAAAGAATGTCTCCTCTCAGAACTTTCATTCAACATTGTACTAGAGGTTCTAGTAAATGTGATAAAGGAAGAAAAATAAAGGCATCCTGATTAGAAAAGAAGAAGTAAAAATGACTTTATTTGTAGATAACAGTCTTTCATACCGAAAATCCAAAAGAATCTACAAAAAGCTTCTAGAACACATGAGTTTAAGAAGGTCACATAATACAAGATCAATACCAAAAACCAACTGTATTTCTATATCCTAGTAATAAACAATCCTAAAATGAAGTTAAGAAACTAATTTCATTCACATTAGTATCAAAAAGAATACCTAGGACTAAATTTAACAAAAAAGCTTTGCTGAGAAAAACTAAAGAAGGCCTAAATAAATGGAGAGAGAGATATTCTGTGTTTATGAATTAGAAGACTCAATATTGTTAAAACAGCAATACTACCCGAACTGATCTCTATATTCAACCAAACCAAAAAAAACCAAACCCACTGCCGTCGAGTTGATTCTGACTCATAGCGACCCTACAGTAGAGAGTAGAACTTGCCCCATAGGGTTTCCAAGGAATGGCTGTTGCAATCAAACTGCCAACTTTTCTTTGGTAAGCAGCCAAAGGCTTAACCACTATGCCAGCTCCTAGCAGGCCCTTTTTTTTTGGTAGAAATTGACATGCTGATCCTAAAATTCATTTGGAAATGCAAAGGTCCTAAAACAGCAAAATAATTTTTAATACAAATAAATCTAGGGGACTTACACTGATTTCAATATTCAAGCATAAAATTACAGTAATTAAGACAGTGTGGTGCTGGTATAAAGGCAGACACTCAGATGAATGTAACAGAATAAAGTCCAGAAAAAGACCCTCACATAAAGCATCAACTGATTTTTGGTAAAGGTACAAAAGGAAGTCTTTTCAAGAAATGGTGGTAGAACAACTGGATATGTTTGCAAAACAGACAAAAACAAACCTTCGACCCTCACCTTCTGACCTTTTACTCTTCAAAAGACATCATGAAGAAATTCAAAAGACCAGCCACCAACTGGGAGAAAATATTTGTGAAACTTATCTGAGGAAGGAATTGCACCTAGAAAACACTAAGAAGTCTTCTAAGTCACTTAGAAGACAAACAACTCAATGTTAAAAAGCACAAAAAGATCTTGATACTTTGCCAAATACATACAAATGGCAAATTAGTACATGAAAAGACGTTCAACATCATTGCTGGCAAGTTGATTCTGACTCACAGTGACCCCCATAGGACAGAGTAGAACCACCCCACAGGGTTTCCAGAGAGCAGTTGGTAGATTCCAACTGCCGATCTTTTGGTTAGTAGCCAAATTACTGCATCACCGGGGCTCCCACTAATCATTAAAAGAAACAAAAACTAAACCCACTGCCATCAAGTTGATTCCGACTCATAGCAACCCTATAGGACAGAGTAGAGCTGCCCCACTGGGTTTCCAAGGAGCAGCTGATGGATTTAAACTGCCAGCCTTTTGGTTAGCAGCCATAGCTCTTATCCACTATGCCACCAGGGAAATGCAAATTATAATCACAATATGATACCACCACACACCCACTAAAATGGTTAAATGGCTGACAATGCCAAGCACTAGAGAGGATGTGGAGTAAGCTGGAATGCTCAAATTTCCTAGTGGGAATATAAAGTTGCATGGCCACTCTGGAAAACAATTTGGTAGTTTCTTAAAAAATGAAACATACACTTACCATAACCTGTTGACACCGAGTCAATTCGGACTCATAGCGACTCTGCAGGACAGAGCAGAGCTGCCCCATAGGGTTTCCAAGGCCGTAATCTTTTTTTTAAAATAATTTTTATTGCGATTTAAGTGAAAGTTTACAAATCAAGTCAGTCTCTCACACAAAAACCCATATACACCTTGCTGCACACTCCCAATTACTCTCTCCCTAATGAGACAGCCCACTCTCTCCCTTCACTCTCTCTTTTCATGTCCACTTCGCCAGCTTCTAACCCCCGCCACCCCCTCATCTCCCCTCCACGCAGGAGATGCCAACATAGTCTCAAGTGTCCACCTGATCCAAGAAGCTCACCCCTCACCAGCATCCCTCTCCAACCCATTGTCCAGTCTAATCCATGTCTGAAGAGTTGGCTTTGAGAATGGTTCCTGTCCTGGGCCAACAGAAGGTCTGGGGGCCATGACCACCTGGGTCCTTCTAGTCTCAGTCAGACCATTAAGTCTGTTCTTATAAGAATTTGGGGCCTGCATCCCACTGTTCTCCTGCCCCCTCAGGGGTACTCTGTTGTGTTCCCTGTCAGGGCAGTTATCAGTTGTAACCGGGCACCATCTAGTTCTTCTGGTCTCAGGATGATGTAGTCTCTGGTTCATGTGGCCCTTTCTGTCTCTTTGGCTCATCATCGCTTTGTGTCCTTGGTGTTCTTCATTCTCTTTTGAGCCAGGTGGGTTGAGACCAATTGATGCATCTTAGCTGGCTGCTTGCTAGCGTTTAAGACCCCAGAAGCCACTTTTCAAAGTGGGATGCAGATGTTTTCTTAATAGATTTTATTATGCCAATTGACATAGATGTTGCAAGGCTGTAATCCTTACAGAAGCAAATTGCCACATCTTTCTCCAGCAGAGTGGCTGGTAGGTTTGAACCGCTAACCTTTCGGTTACCAGCCAAGTGCTTAAACCACTGCACTACCAGTGTTCCTTTACACTTACCATAACAGAAAACACAGTGCCGTCAAGTTGATTCCGACTCACTCATAGTGACCCTAAGACCCAGCAATTCCACTAACAGGTATATACTTAACAGAAATGAAACATATTCATAAATAGCCTGAAACTGGAAGCAATCCAAATGTTTATCAATTAGAGAATGGATAAAAACATGTAGCGTATCCATAGAACGGAATACTAAAAACAAACAAAAAAAAAGGGAACAAACTACCGACACACGCAGTAACACGGAATAACCTGAAAAAACATTACGTTAAGTGACAGAAGTCAGATACAAAAGACCGTATGATTCCATTTATATGAAATTTCTAGAAAAGGCAAAACTACAGAGACAAAGTAGATCAGTTGTTGATGGAGGTGGCAATGGAGACTGGCGATAAAAAAGCACAAGGGAACATTTTTGGGATGACGCAAGTGTTCTACAACTGGACTGTGGTAAAGGTTGCACAACTGTATAAATTTACTAAAACTCAAACCACACACTTAAAATCAGTGAATTTTATGGTACATAAATTATACTTTAATGAAAAAGTCAAAAAATTGACTAAGCCAAAGAACCTATTGTTGTGGGATACATACATAGCTGGTGATGCCACTTCTGAAGAAACGCAAGGGAATTCAGAACAGAGGTTACAAAGAATTGGGAAAGAAGGTTGATGCCAACTGAGGAGTAACAAAGAGGGGACATCTATGATACTAATAGGTCAGGCAGTTCAAAATATCAAGTTGGTGACTCTGGTTTCCCCTTTCTTATCTTCCATCTGCTCATCTTCCAGTTCGAGACTTTTCTATCCAAAGCCTTATCCCTTACCTGAATCAATACTGAGTACATCATCATCTTCATCAGGAATCTCGATTATTTCTGTAGGCCGAGAAGCTTCATCCTCAGAGCTACTTTCCCGGTATTGTAGTCCCAGCTTGGAGTAGAAGTCCTTCACCAAAGACTCACAATTAGTCACTGCCCTAATTGGAACACATGTGGAAAAGAAGGTCAAAACCAGCAGATGAAGTAGGTGTCAAAAAAAAAAAAAACCAAAACCAAACCCACTGCTGTTCAGTCGATTCCGACTCATAGCGATCCTATAGGACAGAATAGAACTACCCCATAAAGTTTCCAAAGAGCGGCTGGCAGATTCGAACTGCCGACCTTTTGGTTAGCAACCATAGCACTTAACTACTACGCCACCAGAGTTTCCGAAGTAGGTGAAGGAACCATTAAAATTTATATATAAGTGTAGACTGTCCTCAATTTAAACCATACGCTATATAATTGTAAATTCTGCTGTTTAGAATTTAACATGCTTTTCCCATAGAAAAATGTTTTAAATGGTGGTCTGGTTTCCAGACTAGTTCCTCAAATATCCAAAATAAGCCCAGAGCATAGTCCTTTCAACCGTACCTCATTAATTAGCTTATTGTTATTTGAAAATGTGTTTTAGGTAACAACTAGGGCACCATAAACAAATCTTCTGGGGGTTTAGGAGCAGATATAGGGTTTTTCAAGTTTATTAATGCTCTACAACTACATAAGACAGCAAGTAACTCTTTACGATTTTGATTCCCTAAATGATTTTATTAGGGAAACAAAGTAGGATTATGAAGTAGAATGGGGAAAGAGAAAAGGGACTCAAGACATGGACTCCCCTACTGCTGATCACATGTGAAGCTCTGATAAATGGGTAGTCTATGTATGGTGGTTGTGAAGTCTGATTCTGAACCATAAACTATGAGGAAGAATAGGGTCCTACACATTTGTACTTTATAAAGTACAAAGTGCTTTGCACGATGTCGTGACCAATTATACATTAAAAATGCCTGCAATGAAGAGATTTCCTTTTAGTTTCTGTATAGTCCTCACCTGGATGCATCATCAAAGAGCTGATCAACATGGGCCACCTCAGATTCCTTCTGTATTACCCAGGTCTCCAATTCTGCTAGCTGCTTCTTGCGCTGCTGTACGCAGTCCATCTTTTCCAGTTCTTCATCAATGAACTGCCGAAGTTCCTCCATAGAGATGCCTAGCTCCTCAACCACAGCCTGCTGCAGCTCTGCAATCTCTTCAGACTCCACTGCAGCAGTTGCTGCCTCCAAACCGACGCACTCAGGAATGGAGGACATGCTGATGTCCTCTGAATAGAACAGAATTACCCTTGGGGTCATTGTAACTACAATCAGTAGGAAATTTCACTCCCCTAATAAAACTCATTCCTACTCTGTTACCTGCTATTTAAATTTGATTCTATGTTCTCTTTCCCCATTCTCCAGAATTTGATGCTGAGATTTCGTAGAGTTCTCAGCCTATGCTATACACTAACAGGCCTGAATAAGATTTCAGATTGAAAAGCGTGGAAAACACAGTCCCATAGGCTACATAGGCATCTTACCTTACAATTCACATATGACATAATAATGCTTATTTTCTAGCGTCTGTAAAAAATTCTATTCTGTACGTGCATTTCACGTCAGTGTGTTACCAGAAGTTAGGAACTGGTTACATTTATGTTGTTCTTTTTTACAAGGCTTCTAACATAATTTTGCAAGCTGGTTGTTATAGGATACTTGAAACAGAACTTGAAAATTCAGTTGGGGGACATTCCAGGTGGGGGAAAACTATGAGAGTATTTCAAGAACTTTGGATGTTTTGGGTAAAACACAGGTAGTGGTGAGATAAACTGAAAAGCTAAATTGGAGCCAAATTAGAATGCCTTGCAAGGCTTAAGAAGTTTTACCTGATTCTTATGCAGTGGAGAACCAATGAAAATGTTTTAGCAAACTGAAGAGAATCAATCTACATAGGAAAATAATTTCTGTGAGCCAATTGGTTTCTTAATCGACTAATGAGATAGATCTATGCCTACATCTTATCCCTAATTTGAACAAATATCCCCACCTGGGGAGGGGGCTTTGCTCTGTAACGCACTTTGCGGTGTTTTCTCTTTTAACTACTTGTCTCCCTTATATTACTTCGCTTCGGTGTGAAAATTTACTTTCTAAATGTGATCGCTGTCTGTAACGCCACAAAAAAAGTCTTAAGCACACAAAAGCTTGCAGCAAAAAGAGGTACCCCTAAAGTAAAAGGAAGTAAATTAATTTGGGAATAAAATGTGGCTATCTTAAGTTCACAATCCAAAAAACTCACATTGGCGTTAAACTGTTTTTCCGATCAAACGGTAGAAACAAGACTGATGTCAGATAAGCCGTGCGACCTCAACGCCAGTTCCCAGTGCCTCCATTTTTTTACCACACCCGTCCGACCCTCCCTCCCCCAAGCTACCCAATTTAGAGGGGGCGTCCCATCCACCCATAGGCCCATCTCGACCCCGCCCCCGGTCGCCTCTCGGGGAAAACTTCCTTCCTACTTTCGCCCAACCTCCTTCTACAAACAAAACATTCCAGACAAGCCTTTGGTCCCTAGATACCTCAACTAACAGTATTCCCTACCTCCCCGCTCCCAGCTGCAAAAGCTCTTTTTCACCAACCAGACCCCAGACTCACCACTCTCAGGTCGGCCTGGACGGGAAGAGGAAAGAACGAAAACGAAGGGAATGAAGAACAGGGGAGGGGGAGGAAACGTGAGGGAGGAAAGGGGACGCCCGGAAGCAAACCTTAGGCGCCGTTCCGGTCACCGCGACGGTAGCCTAATGGGGTCAAATTCAAAGCCGCGGGGCGCCCCTAAGAGGCTGAGACTGACTTAGGCGACTACGCATGCGTCAAGGCAGAGCCTTTCGGAGCACACGTGAGAATCCGTGGCCGGATAAAGTAGGCGTGGCCAGGAGTGTATTAAAGAAGCCCCGCCTCTTCTACCACCCTTCACTCCCACCACCCTCCACTGGTGCCAGTGATTCTACGGTTATTGTGTAAAGACTCAGTAGACAAACAATCTTAGGTTTCGGTATTATTTGTTACTTTTACTTGATTTTATTACGTAAATCATACAAATCAAAGGATATCCAGATGTAATAAGAAAAACGTGATAATCATTTCCCCTCCCCTTATTTACTACCTCTGCTCCTTTGATATAAGACAACTTTTTTCTCTAGGCTTATACATGAACTTTCATGCATATGGATTTTTTGTTTTCATTTAATGTGTGGCTATTGCTTGAAGTCAATGAAAGAGATAAAACTTGTCTTTTTGACAACTGCATAATACCCATTTCCATCAAACGGACTCATAGCAACCCCATAGGGTTTCCAAGGCTGTCTACGCGGAAGCCAACTGCCACTTCTTTCTCTCACAGAACCGCTGGTGGCTTCAAACGGCGGAGCTGTCGCTTAGTCGATTGCCTTAACCTGTACGCCACCAGAGCTTCTATTTCTGTGGGATAAATTCCCCAAAACCGTTATCTCTGAGTGAAAAGATTTGCACATTTTTCATTTTAAAGGAATCTTTTGTCAAATTACTTTTCAAAAGGTTGTAACAATTTATACTTCTACTAACAAATTTTTGAAAGTACCTGTTTCCCCCCACTCTCATTAGAACTGAATGTTAACTCTCTACTTAATTTTTTTTAATTGTGCTTTACAAATCAAGTGAGTCTCTCATACAAAAACATACACACGTTGCTGTGTACTCCTAGCTGTTCTCCCGCTAATGAGACAGTGCACTCTTCCTCTCCACCCTGTATTCCCAGTGTCCATTCAACCAGCTCCTGTGCCCCTCTGCCTTCTCACCTCCCCTCCAGACAAGAGCTGCCCACTTAGCCTCATGTGTCTACTTGAGCCAAGAAGCTCACTCCTCACCAGTATCATTTTCTGGCTTACAGTCCAGTCCAATCCCAGTCTGAAGCGTTGGCTTCAGGAATGGTTCCAGTCTTGGGCTAACAAAAGGTCTGGGGACCATGGCCTCTGGGGTCCCTCTAGTCTCAGTCAGACCGTTAACTCAGGTCTTTTTATGAGAAATTGAAGTCTGTATCCCACTTTTCTTCTGCTCCAGCATGGATTCTCTGTTGTGTTCCCTGTCAGGGCAGTTATCTGTCATAGCTGGGCACCATCTAGTTCTTCTGATCTCAGGCTGATGGAGTCTCTGGTTTATGTGGCCCTTTTTATCTCTTGGGTTCTTATTTACCTTGCATCTTTGGTATTCTTTATTCTCCTTTGCTCCAGGTGGGTTGAGACCCATTGATGCATCTTACATGGCTGCTTGCCAGCATTTAAGACCCCAGACGCCACTTACCAAAGTGGGATGCAGAGTGTTTTCTTAATACATTTTGTTCTGCCACCTGACCTAGATGTCCTCTGAAACCATGGTTCCCAGATCCCTGTCCCTGCTACTCTGGCCTTTGAAGTGTTCTGTTGTATTCAGGAAACTTCTTTGCTTTCGGTTTAGTTCAGTTGTGCTGACCTCTCCTGTGTGTTGTCTTTTCCTTCACCTAAAATAGGTCTTGTCTGCTATCTAATTTGTCTACTTAATTTTTAAGAACTTGATGTGTGTAAAATAATATTTGTATCAGGATAGGCTAGGTTATATTGTGGAACTCAGCTCATGGTAGCCACTCAGGGACCCAGGCTGATGTGTAGCTAAGCCAAAGAGAGAGAGTTACCAACGGCCTCACATGGCAATTAAAGTAACTTAGATCACTTTCATTTACAACTCATTGGCTCCAACTAGTCATAAGGCCCCACCCAGTCACAAGAGACAATGAATGCAATGCCATTCCTCTTCAAGTTGCCATTCCTGGTATAGTAGATCATATGATTGTCTGATTCAAAATGGCCAATACCAGTTCATTTCAGCTCACTAATGCCTAGGATATCGATGTTTATGTGTTCCATTTCATTTTTGATGTTTTCCAGTTTTCCTAGATTCATAATTCGTACATTCCATCTTCAAATTATTAATAGATGTTTGCAGCTGTTCTTCTCATTTTGAGTCATGCCACATTAGCAAATGAAGGTCCCAAAAGCTTGACTCCATCTACATCATCAGGATCCACTCTACTTTGAGGATGCAGCTCTTCCCAAATTGTCTTTTGAGTGCTTTCCAACCTGGAGGGTTCGTCTTCCAGCACTATATCAGACAATATTCTGCTGCTATTCATGAGGTTTTCATTGGCTAATTGTTTTCAGAGGTAGACCACTGGGTCCTTTTTCCTAGTCTGTCCTAGTCTGGAAGTTCAGCTGAATCCTGTCCACCATGGGTGACCCTGCTGGTATTTGAATACTGGTGGCATAGCTTCCAGCATCACAGCAACATGCAAGCCCCCACAGGACGACAAACTGGGAATTCCAGAACACTTAGTTTTGCTTATAAGGAACCTGTGGACAGATCAAGAGGCAGTCGTTCGAACAGAACACGGTGATACTGTGTGGTTTAAAGTCAGGAAAGTTGTGCGTCAGGGTCGTATCTTTTCACCATACCTATTCAATCTGTATGCTGAGCAAATAATCTGGAGAAAGATGCATTAACAACCTGTGTTATGCAGATGACACAACCTTGCTTGCTAAAAGTGAAGAGGACTTGAAGCACTTACTGATGAAGATGGAAGACCCCAGCCTTCAGCATGGATTATGCCTCAACATTAAGAAAACAAAACCACCTACAACTTGACCAATAAGCAACATCATGATAAACAAAGAAAATGCTGAAGTTGTCAAGGACTTCATTTTACTTGGATCCACAATCAACATTCAACATTCATGGAATCACAATCAACATTCATGGAAGCAGCAGTCAAGAAATCAAAAGACGCATTATTGCACTGGAAAAATCTGCTGCAAAAGACCTCTTTAGAGTGTTGAAAAGCAAAGATGTCACACTGAAGACTAAGGTGCGCCTGAGTTAAGCCATGGTGTTTTCAATTGCCCCAAATGCATGCGAAAGCTGAACAATGAATAAGGAAGAGCAAAGAAGAACTGACGCCTTTGAATTGTGGTGTTGGTGAAGAATGCTGAATATACCATGGCCTGGGAAAAGAATGACCAAATCTATCTCGGAAGAAGTACAACCAGAATTCTCCTTAGAAGCAAGGATGGCGAGGCTACATCTCATGTACTTTGGACATGTTACCAGGAGGGATAAGTCCCTGGAGAAGGACATCATGCTTGGTAAAGTAGGGGGCCAGGGAAAAACAGAAAGACCCTCAACAAGGTGGACTGACACAGCAGCTGCAACAATGGGCTCAAGCATAACAATGATTGTGAAGATGGCGCAGGTCCAGGCAGTGTTTTGTTCTGTGGGTCGCTACAGGTCGGAAGTGACTCAACAGTACCTAAGAACAACAACAACCACAAGAGTGCCAGGAAGGGCAGGCCTACGTAATTGCTGGAATGTGAGAGGACTGGGTATAGCTGATAAAGTGTGTTACAATGTAGAACATTTTCTTTATAAATTGTTATGCCAATTGAGCTAGATGTCCCCTGAGATCATGGTCTCTAGCCCTCAGCCCAGTAATTTGCTCCCTCTGGGAGTTTGGATGTGTCTGTGAAGCTCCTATGACCTCACCTTGATCAAGTTGTGCTGACTTTCCCAGTATTGTGTACTGTCTTACTCTTCGCCAAAGTTATCACTTACCTGTTGTCTAGTTAGTGTTTTTCCCTTCCCACCCCTACCCTCCCTCGTAACCATCAAAGATTGTTTCTTTCTATGTGTAAACCTTTTCATAGATTTTTATAGTAGTGGTCTCATACAGTATTTGTCCTTTTGTGATTGACTTATTTCGCTCAGCATATGCCTTCCAGATTCCTCCGTGTTGTGAGATGTTTCAGAATCATCATTGTTCTTTATTGTTGCATAGTATTCCATTGTGTGTATGTACCATAGTTTGTTTATCCATTCATCTGTTGATGAACACTTAGGTTGTTTCCATCTTTTTGCTATTGTAAATAATGCTGCAGTGAATATGGGTGTGCACATGTCTCTTCATTTGATGGTTCTTATTTCTCTAGGGTATATTCCTAAAAGTGGGATTGCTGGATTGTATAGTATTTCTATGTCTAGTTTTTTAAGGAAGTGCAATATTATTTTCCAAAATGGTAGTACCATTTGGCATTCCCACCAGAAGTGCATAAGAGTTCCAATCTCCCCACAGCCTCTCCAACATTAGTTATTTTCTGGTTTGTGCCAGTAGTGTCCGGGTGAGATGGTATCTTGTTCTAGTTTTGATTTGCATAAGGTCTGAGAATTTATGTATCGTTTTTCCAGGTGATGCGTATGCTACTGGTCCTGGGACTAGAGTTTAAGAATCATTGTCTTAAATTGCCCCTCACCCCTTACAGAATTAACTCCTGCCCTGTGCTTCTATCGCCTTGGTTTATTCCGCGTGTGAGTTATCTGTGTACATCTTTGCTTCCTCTGCTGGCTTGTGATCAACTAAAAGCTGAGATACTGTCTTAATCATCTTTGTCCCCCCAGCACCTGATATACTATCCCCACACATGTGGTGCTCTGTAATGTATGATGAGAGAAGGGAAGTCTTTGCTTTGGTCTGGTTGAAATTTATCTCCATTAGTTAGATTCTTTCAGTTTTCCAGAGTGTATTGTGCAGGGTGAGGGGAGGGAATGGAGAATGTTGGAGAGCAACAGAAGCTATTTGGAGAATCACATTCCAGTCTGATTTCTTCATTACCCTGAGAAGGTTGAAGTGGTTGGTCTTAGAGAAATCAGCAGAGGAATTCAGGAAGTATCTTCTAAGGCCTTATTGCTTAATGTGTAATCAGGGAGCTTGTTAGAAATTCTGAATCTCCAGCCACACTCAAGAATAACTGAATCACATCTCAACCTTATTAGAATGGCAATGATCAAAAAAAAAAAAAAAAAAAGAAAAATCCCTGAAAATATTAGGTGATGGCAAGGTTGTAGAAAAACAGGAACCCTCATCTATTGCTGGTAGGAATGTAAAATGGTGCAGCCACTGTGGAAAACAGAGTTTTGGTTCCTCAAACAGTTGAACATAGAACTACCGTACCCAAACCCAACCCAGTGCCGTCGAGTCGATTCCGACTCATAGCGACCCTATAGGACAGAGTAAAACTGCCCCATAGAGTTTCCAAGGAGCGCCTGGCGGATTCAAACTGCCGACCCTTTGGTTAGCAGCTGTAGCACTACCATCCAGCAATTCCAGTCTTAGGTATGTACTCAAAAGACCTGAAAGCAGTGACAACTAACAGACACAGGCACACCAGTGTTCATTGCAGCACTACCACAATAGCCAGAAAGTAGAAACAACCAAAATGTCCAACATTTCAGCTTATAAATGGATAAACAAAATGTGATATATATATACACACACACACAATGGAATATTACTCAGCCATAAAGAGGAATGAAGTCCTGATGTATGCTACAATGTGGATGAAACTAGAAAACATGCTGAGCAAAATAAGTCACTCACAAAAGGACAAATAGTGTATGGTCTCACTTGTATGAAATAAACAAATATATAAAACAAAACAAAAAAACCCAAATCCATTGCAGTTGAGTCAATTCTGACTTATAGCAGCCCCACAGGACAGAGTAGAACTGCCCTGCAGGGTTTTCAAGGCTGCAAATCTTAAGGGAAGCAAGCTGCCCTTCTTTCTCCCGTGGAGCAGCTGGTGGGTTCGAACTGCCAGTCTTTTGGTTAGCAGCCAAGTGCTTAACCACTGTACGCCCAGGGCTCCTTAAGCAAGTATACATTGAAAAAAAAACCAAACCAAACCTGTTGCTGTCGAATCAGTTCTGACTCATAGCAGCCCTATAGGTCAGAGTAGAACTGCCCCATAGGGTTTCCAGTGAGCACTTGGTGGATTTGAACTGACGACCTTTTGGTTAGCAGCCCATAGCTCTTAACCACTATGCCACCAGGGTTTCCAAGCAAGTATGTAAAAACCAAAAATTATTAGTGGTTACCAGGGGTAGGAAGGACGAAGAAAGAGGGAGCTTTTGCTTAGGGTGCGTTGAATGTGTGTTAATGGTGGTGGGATAATTTGGAAAAAGATTGCAAGAATAGTTGTACAATTTGAAGAATGTAATCAATGTCACTGAGTTGTACATGTTGAAATCGTTGAATTGCTGTATGTTTTGTTGTAAATATGTTCACCACGATAAAAAAAAAAAAAGAATATCTGAATCAGAATTTACATTTTATTAAGACCTCCTAGTAAGTTGTTTGTACACTAAAATTTGAGAAGTATTGTGGGAAAGGCAAGTTTGAGCAGCACAGACTTTTACTGGGCAAGGCCTCAATAATTAGGGAGCCAAGCTCTGGCTTTCTGCTTTAAGGCCTGCAGACTAACTCTTGTCAGAGGTGATCAAGCCCGGACATAAATGAGTCACATTGCTAAAACTTGCAAATTACTCAGGTAGACAGTTTATTGCCAACTTATTGACATAATTGATCAATTATATACCAATGATAAATGGTACACAAACTGGAATACTCATGTTGGTATGCTTGGCACGTTTTCTCCCTGTAATCCACTGTGATACATGGCTTTCCAACCACATGCTTCTTAATAATTCACCATGAGAAATCATATAGCACAGGGGCCAAAACCGTGGCATGCCAAATGATCAGTGCATCCTTTCTCTGCAGACAGATTTATAGGAAATTAGGTCATAATCTGAAGGTTGTTAGTGATCTGAAAATCAGAACAAAAGAATTTATCAGGGATTGAAAATTCAAGGCTTGCAGGCATCTGGAAAGTCATGGAAGAAAGTGGGGCAGGTGAGGACTGTCGTCATCTGGGACATTCGTGTCTTACCTATGTGGAGCAGTTGCTACTTGCCTTCAGCTAGTTTTTGTCCCATGCAATATGGTATTGCCAGATGTTCCAATTTTTTTCTTTTTTTATGTACTCCTAGTTGCTCTCTCCTAATGACGCAGCACACTCCTTCTCTCCACCCTCTATTCCCGTGTCCATTCAGCCAGCTTCTGTCCACCTCTGCCTTCTCATCTCCCGTCTAGATAGGAGCTGCCCACATAGTCTCATGTGTCTGCTTGAGTATGACCTTGTTTTTTTTTTCCTAATTAATTTTTATTGTGCTTTAAGTGAAAGTTCAGAAATCAGGTCAGTCTCTGGTACAAAAATTTACATACACCTTGCTACACACTCCTAATTGTTCTCCCTCTAATGAGATAGCACAGTTCTTCCCTCTCTTTCCTCATGTCCATTTGGGAAGCTTCCGACCCCCTTTGCCCTCTTATCTCTCCTCCAGACAGGAGATGCCAACATAATAGTCTCATGTGTCTACTTGATCCAAGAAGCTCGTTCTTCACCAGTATCATTTTCCATCCCATATTCCATTCCAATCCCTGTCTGAAGAGTTGGCTTTGGGAATAGTTCCTGTCCTGGGCTAACAGAAGGTCTGGGGACCATGGCCTCCAGGGTCCTTGGGATGGCCTTGTTTTGACCAATACATTCAACTTGTCCCTGTCCCACTTTGATAACCATTTCCTTGAACAGGAACAATACAAACTGGCTTGTTTCATCTTCTATTATTCTCAATTCACCCTCACGTGACCAATGTGGAAAGTAAGAGAGAGAAGTTTTAGAAATGCTAAAAACCTGCTGCCATTGAATGAATTTGAACTTAGCAACCCTACAGGACAGAGTAGAACTGTTCTGAAGGTATCCAAAGCTGGAAATCTTTATGGAAGGATACTGCCATATCTCCACCACCACCGCCCCCCCACCCCGCAAAGCGGCTGGTGGTTTCGAACCATTGACCTTTCAGTTAGCAACAAAGTGCTTAACCACTGTACTACCAGGGCTCCTTGGTTCAGAAATAGGAAGGTGAAATAATCTAAAGCCTGGATCGTACACATCTGTAAAACAGATTTTAAATCTCTTCTGAGGAGGAGTCTACCGGGTGTTTGTCATACTTCAGTTCAGAGATGGTCCTGTAGATGTGGAGTTTGCCTCATAGGGATTCTTCACCAACTTGGCACATCGAAAAATCATCACTATTAGGAACAGAAATAGAAGAACAACAAAGGCAATAGCAAAGCCTTTGTCCACGTCAACAGTGCTGGGCAGACTCGAATCCTCCATGGGGACCTGCACGTCTTTATCCTTTTCCAGCCGTAGCTACCTCCTCAGGTACATCTTCGTATTTGTCATATTTCTAGATAAAAGAGGACAAAACAAGTTTATTGGTTTGTGTGTGTGTGTGTGTGTGTGTGTGTGTATGTTTTCCTGATAACACTGTGTAGAAACCGAAGAGGGACCAAGAGTTGAAAAAAATCAGCAAGACATTTAAAAGCACTTATGAAACTGGGAAAGTCCATACAGGTGGCTGACAAAATACACACACATCAAAAAAGTATTAAATACCTGGAGAATTCTTCTAAGGCGATACATGAGTAATCCAGAAATCAACTGGGGCTTCCTTGCCCTGTAAGATCCAGGTAAAATTGCCTTGAACATCCCAATTCTATTCAAGTTCAAATCCTTCTCAAAGATTTCTTCAAATTCCAAGAGTACTTAAACTACAACTAATTTGTTATGCAGTTTCAACTCACTGGATAGAAACATAAAATTAGTTTATTTTTTTTAATCCCTAATTTAAACTATATTCTGTCTTTCCTGTCTTCTGTCATCAAGGTGGATGACCATCAGGTATGTCCTCTAAGATGTCCCTTTCAGTTATTAAAACAGTCCATCTCAGTTATAAATTTCTAATCTTAAAGAGGATTTGAAGTTCTATAATTCTCTCCCTTTTCTGGTGTCCAGTTCTTCTAAGGTGTAGGAGCAGGGAGGAAGGAAAGCGAAAAGTCAAGTTTTTCTTTACTTAATGGGCTCAGTTGTAGTTGACTGTAAGTTGGTGTCCTTATCTTGTTCTAGTTTGGTCTGGTGGTTTCTGAGTAGAGTGTGCTGGTGGCTTTTTTGGATAGTGCTCATCTTCACTCTGTACTTTTCTGTCATTGAAGACTTCCTCAGATGGTGCCAAACCAAAAACCAAACCAAACCCTTTGCCATTGAGTCCATTTCGACTTATGGTGACTCCATGTGTTACAGAGTAGTAGTGGTCCATTGGATTTTCTTAGCTGTAATATTAATGGAAGCAGATGGCTAGACCTTTCTTCTATGGTACTGCTAGGTTAGTTTGAACTGCCAACTTTTAGGTAATTAGTCAAGTACAAACTGCTTGTGCCACCTAGCGTATGTTAGAGGGTGCCAACTATTCCCTAATTCCACCAACCCAGACTCAGGTTGGATGTCCTATTGCTTGGTGCAGTGGTCTCCTGGCATCCTCACTGCTTCTGTCCCTCAAGAGACATCTGAAGTCCCTCAGGGTGAGTTGTAGGACCAGGATGGGTTGGGGAGTTGGCCACGTTTTCTTCCTAGGCTTATTTCACTGAGGACGCAACAAGCCCTCCTGGCACAGAGTACTTCCATGGGCTTTCCAGATTCAGAAATCTCTAGCCAAGAAATTGACATGAGTGTTCATGTTTGCACTCACACAATGCTTCAAGCAAATCTGACCAGAGTAGCTATGCAGATTTTGCAGTTCAGAAGGCATCTATCCAGGGGGTGAAGTGTCAGTCTCCCCTTCTTGTCCACCTGCATCTCTCTTGAAATCCCCCCACCCTTGACTTTTGGAGGGCAGGTAATCATTTCCCTCTCTTTTGCCTTGGCAGGGAAATGAATAGCCTCTCACCATGAATACCGTACATCCTACAACGTTGATAATGACTACTCCTGCTTGCCTCCCACCCACTCTTCTCTTTATACATACTGTGGTGGGAGTTCTTAGAGATAGGGTTGATTATGCCACCTCCTCATAAAATTTGGGAGAGGTTCTGGCTCTAATTGTCACAGCTCTTTTTAGAATATGAGGAGTACTTAGTTCTTTTTCAAAATTGTTTTGGCTATGCTTGGTCTCTTGAATTCCCATATGAATTTTAGGATTAGTTTATTCATTTCCAGAAAGAACTTAGCTGGGATTCTGATAGGAATTCCATTAAATTTGTAGATCAGTTTGGGGAAGATATGCCAACTTAACAATTTTTGCTCTTCTGATCCTTGAACATGGGACGTCTTTCCATTTCTTTAGATCTTCAACCTTTCAACAATGTTTTGTAGTTTTCAGTTTTAAGTATAAGTTCTACATTTCTTTTGTTAATTTTACTTATAAGTATTTTGTTCTTTTGATGTTATTGTTTTAACACTGCTATATCTTTTTATGTAAATTGTATGCACATGTCTTTTGTTCCTTTTTCTACTGGGTTTTTGGTCTTTTTCTCCCTTTTTTTTTTTTTAAAGTTCTTTATCTACTATGGAGATTAGCCCTTTATGTGTGATATATATGGCAAATATTTTCTCCCAGTTTGTTAGTTGTATTTCAATTTTGTTTATGGTGATTTTTTGCTATGAAAAAGGTTTTTTTTTTAACATTGTGAAATTCATTGATTTTTTCTTTTATCACATGATAATTTTGTGTCAATATTAGAAAGTCCTTACAACCAAGTTATGAAGGAATTCATCCATGTTTTTTCCTACTATTTGTATGGTTCAATTTTTTCCATTTAGATCCTTGACCCATTCAGGGTTTATTTTAGTTTATGGAGTGAGATATGGTTACCCAGTTGGTGGACTGGTTTGTAATTCAAACCTGAAAAGCACTATGGGCAGGAGGCTATCTAAAGCAACCAGTGGCAACAGAGAAGACGGCGGGGTTGGAATTGAACTGAACAAAGGAAAATTTCTTCTTCTTGTGGGTCATATACGAACCCCACAAATAGGAACAGCCTGGAGCATACCCAAGAGGATCACACCTCTAAGAGGGCTTCCTGTTAGAATGAAGTTACCTTAACAGAAAGTGGCTTTGTTGGATTTAGCATCGTAAAGACCAGCTAGAGGAAGGACACTGACCCTGAGGGATCTGCAGTTAGACAACCCTAGTGGGGGGATTTCTGAGGAACCCATGAAAAGCACATCATGAGAAAAAGAGCCCTGAACATCAGCCAAGCTGAGAGGAAAAAAAAAAAAAGAAAAATGCCAGTGGATTTATTTTGAAAATGCTTTACTGGGCTTTTTGTTTACACATAAGTCCAAAAACCAAACCCACTGTTGTCAAGTCGATTCCAACTGACAGTGAGCCTATAGGACAGAGTAGAACTGCCCGTTAGAGTTTCCAAGGAGTGCCTGGCAGATTTGAACTGCCGATCTCTCGGTTAACAGCTGTAGCACTTAACCACTATGCTACCAGGGTTTCCTTTATTACACATAGGTTAAGCCAAAAATCTTGTTTTCTAATACATTAGTTGGGATGGTGAGTAAACAAATTGCTCTGAGAAATATTATCAAGAGTTGTCTTCATATAGGCAAGAACGTGGTTCTAAGACTGAGAGAAACTGGTCTGGTGCCCTCCCTGATGGCTGGAAAATGTGGGAAGATTGGTAGATATTTGTACCATCCTTAAGGTATATATGCAGCCCTGGTGGTGCAGTGGTTAAGAACTTGTCTGCTAACCAAAAGGTTGGCAGTTCGAATCTACCAGCTGCTCCTTGGAAACCCTATGGGGCAGTTCTACTCTGTCCTATAGGGTGACTATGAATTGGAGTCAACTGCACGGCAATGGTTTTTATCATTTCTATGATGCTCTTTCAATGCATTTTTGTTTGTGTTACACACTGCAATGGTCTTTCACTCCCTACATCTATTAATATCCTATTGGGCCTACTTCCAAAATATCTCTCAAAATCAATTTCCCTTTCTTTATTCATACTGCCACCACTGTATTACAGGACATCAAATGCCAGACTCTTCCAAATGCTCTCTGATTTCCTGAAAGCACTCTTCCTCCCCTCCAAACCACAAAGTGATCTTTAATAAACACAAATTGATCAGTCCTCTGATTAAAACCCTTCAGTAGCTTCCCACTGTGTCCAATTTATTAATGGGGCTCATGGGCTCTCCACGATTTGATCTAACCTTGTTTCTTGCCAGTCCCTCCCTTGTACTTTTTGACTAATCAGTGCTGGAATTCTCACAGTTCCATGGATTTTGCATCATCTCCTTTTGCCTCCAAGACTTTTCCACTAACATTCTCTTTGCATTATTCCCCTCCCTTTCAGGCTTTAGCTTAAATGTTGGCTTCCCAGGTAGCTCGTTCAGTAATATTCACTGTAGTTTATTATAATTACTTTAGCATCTGTATTTTCTGATAAAATAGTAATCCTACATGAGAGTAGAGGCCATATACCATTTGTTTTCATATTCTAAAAGTCTAGGACATATTAGATGCTCAGTAAATATCTGTTCAATGAATGAAGGCATCACTGCACCTTGCTAGAAGTCCCTGGGTGGTACAAACAGTTAATGTGCTTAGCAACTCACTGAAAGGTAGGAGGTTCAAGTCTACCCAGAGGCTCCTTAGAAGAGAGGCCTGGTGATCTACTTCCAAAAAACCAGTCTTTGGAAACCCTCTGGAACAAAATTCTACCCTGAAACACATGTCACCATGAGTCAGAACCAACTTGATGGCAAGTGGTACAACTTGCTAAAGTGAGCATGTAAAAATGTTTGTTGAATGAATGAAAGACTTTGAGAATATAACATCGAATTAAGACAGGAGAAGACTACTGGTGATCTAAAAGGAAAGAGTGCCAGCAGAGTGGTGAAGGTAGAATCCAGACCTTAATGGGTTAACCAAGAAAGGGCAGTGAGGAAATGAAGACACTAAGATTGTAAATCATTTATAAGACATTCGACTAGGAAAGAAATAGAATAGAAGCCGAAAGCCTATTGCAGAATCAAGGATTCCTTTTCAAAGGACTAGAAAGGTATCAGGTAGAATGCTTTTGGTTACAAGTGACAGAAAAGCTGACTCGAATGGGATTAAAAAATACATGGAACTTATTAACTCATGGAGCTAAAAGCAAGGCTTATTTTAGGTATGGTTGGCTGCAGAGATTCAAGGTGTTATCAGGGTCCTGCTTTTGTATATCTATGTTTTTTTTCTCAAGCTTGGTTCTTTGTATTTTGATTTCCTCTCCAGGTGGTCTTCCCTTATGGTAGCAAGAAAGGCTCTGCAAATCCAGACCTCACATATTCCTTCTACATACCCACCCTACCTCACTCCAAAGGAAGGAAGAATATTTTTATATCAGTCAGGATTATTATTTTTTTTTAATAGATTCTTCAATTTTTTTCCTTTAATTTTTATTGTACTTGAAGTGAAAGTTTACAAACCAAATCAGTCTCTCAGATAAAAACTTATATACACCTTGCTATATACTCCTAGTTTCAGTCAGGATTCTTGCTTGTTAGCAACAAAAAATGGAGTCTCTCTTACTCAAACAGAAAGGGTATTTATTGAGAAAGAGATCTGGTAGCTCCTAGAATCAATTAAAAGGAGAACCAGTCTTATAAAACAGGCAGAATCCAAGAGAAGCCAGGCATCAGGAGCCATATCCAAGGTTAGCACAGGAAAACTGTGGTGAGGGCACTGCTGGCATTGGACACTGCCACCACTGGACACTGCTGTTGCTGAGTACTGCTGTTGCTGTTATTGGATACTGCCATCTCTGTCATGCCTGAATTATAAATTGTATCATCTTTGTGTCACTCAATATTCCAGTCCCTGGCAGGAGCATCCAACTGGTAAAGGCTGAGTCACGCACCAGCACCTTAGCTGCCAAGGTGCGGAAGAAGGAGTGTTTGGTTTCTCTAGGATTCTGTAGGAATGAGGTTCTGTCTCCCACAGACTCACATAAAGGAAAATTTCTTCCAAATAGGAAGGGGATTTAGATGTTGGGAATATAAAAAAAAAACAAACATTTTTTGCTTCTTCTGATCACAGCACCATAAAAGTAGAAATAATAGGAAGAGCAAGGAAAAAAAAATTGAATACATAGAAACTGAATAACACCCTGCTTAAAAACCACTGGGCAATAGAAGAAATCAAAGATGGAATAAAAAAATTCCTGGAATCAAATGAGAATGAAAACACATCATACCAGAACCTTTGGGACACAGCAAAGGCAGTGCTCAGAGCTCAATTTATAGCAACAGGTGCACACCGCAAGAAAGAAGAAAGGGACAAAATCAAAACATTAGCTATATGACTCAAACAAATAGAAAGAGGACAGCAAAAGAAGTCCACAGCCACCAGAAGAAAGGAAATAATAAAAATCAGAGCAGAAATAAATGAAATAGAGAATAGAAAAACAACAGAAAGAATCAAAAACAGCAACAAAATGAAACAAACCATTTTTGGTCTTGGCCTCAAATCCAGTTATAGACTGTTTACAAGAGACTCACCTAAATTTTAAAGACAGAAAAGTTTAAAGGAGAAGCGATAGAAAAAGGGATAAAAGATAAATACTAACTAAAAGAAAACTGAGGAGCTGTATTGATATCAGACAAAATAGATCATAAGACAACAAGCACTAAGAAAGATAAAAAGGATTAATAGATAATGATAAAGGGTTCAATTGAGTAGGAAGACATAATATTTCTAAATTGTATACACCTAATAAAATAGCCTCAAAATAAATAACAAAACTTAATAGAAGTTAATAGAACCACCAGTATAGTGGATAGTCAACATATTCTTCTCAATTAATAGGTTAACTAGGCAAAAATTAGTGAAGATATAATGTATTTGAATAATGCAACTGACGAACTTGATTTATTGAACATCTATAGAACCTTACAACCAACATTTAGCAAATCTATAATTTTCTACGTATTGTTTAATCACATTTGAGTTTTTTTTTTTTTTGTCATTTCCATCTGAAAGCATTCCTCTTTAATAAATTGTGCTGGCATAACTAGATATCCATCTGCAAAAAAATGAAACAAGACCCATACTTCACACCATGCACAAAAACTAACTCAAAGTGGATTGAAGACCTACAAATAAAATCTAAAATGATAAAGATCATGGAAGAAAAAATAGAGACAATGCTAGGAGCCCTAATACATGGCATGAACAGTATACAAAAAGTTACTAACAATGTACAAACACCAGAAGAGAAACTAGGTAACTGGGAGCTCCTAAAAATCCCTTACGCTCATCCAAAGACTTCACCAAAAGAGTAAAAAGACAACCTACAGGCTGGGAAAAAAATTTTGGCTATGACAAATCCGATCAGCATCTAATCTCTAAGATCTACAAGATACTGTAAAACCTCAACAGCAAAAAGACAAATAACCCAATTAAAAAATGGGCAAAGGATATGAACAGGCTCTTCATCAAAGAAGACATTCAGGTGGCTAACAGATACATGAAGAAACACTCATGATCACTAGCCATTAGAGAAATGCAAATCAAAACTACAATGAGATACCATCTCACCCCAATAAGACTAGCATTAATCCAAAAAACACAAAATAATAAATGTTGGAGAGGTTGTGGAGAGACTGGAACACTTACACACTGCTGGTGGGAATGTAAAATGGTACAACCACTTTGGAAATAGATTTGGCGCTTCCTTAAAAAGCTAGAAATAGAAGTACCATACAATTCAGTTATCCCACTCCTTGGAATATATCCTAGAGAAATAAGAGCCTTTACACCAATAGATGTATGCACACCCATGTCCATTTCTACACGGTTTACAATAGCAAAAAGATGGAAACAACCAAGGTGCCCATCAACGGATGAATGAATAATCAAATTCGGGTACATTCACACAATGGAATACTACACAACGATAAAGAACAACGATGAATCTGTGAAACATCTCATAACATGGATGAATCTGGAAGGCATTATGCTGACTGAAATGAGTCAGTTCCAAAGGGACAAATATTGCTTAAGACCACTATTATAAGAACGCAAGAGAAGTTCTAAACACAGAAGAAAACATTCTTTGATGGTTATGAGGGTGCGGATGGAGGGAGAGCAGTATTCACTAATTAGATAGTAGACAAGAATTATTTTAGGTGAGGGGAAGGTCGACACACAATACATGGGAGGTCAGCACTACTGGACTAAACCAAAAGCTAAGAAGTTTCCTGAATACAACCAAACACTTCAAAAGACAGGGTAGAAGGGGTGGAGGTCTGGGGACCATGGTTCCAGAAGACATTTAGGTCAATTGGCATAACAAAGTGTATTAAGAGAACATTCTGTATCCCACTTCAGTGAATGGCGTCCGGGGTCTTAAAAGCTAGCAAGCAGTCATCTAAGATGCATCACTTGGTCTCAACCCACCTGGCACAAAGGAGAATGTAGAGCACCAAAGACACAAGGAAAATATGACCCAAGCGACAGAAAGGGCCACATAAACCAGAGACTCCATCAGCCTAAGTTTGGAAGAACTAGATGGTGCCCAGCTACCACCAATGATCGCCCTGACAGGGAACACAACAAAGAATCCTTAACAGAGCAGGAGAAAAGTGGGATGTACCTCAAATTCTAGAAAAAAGACCAGTCTTAATGGTCTGACTGAGACTGGAGGGGCCCCAGAGTACATGGCTCCTGGACTCTCTGTTAGCCCCAAACTAAAACCATTCCTGAAGCCAACTCTTCAGACAAAGCTTAGACTAGACTATAAGACATAAAATGATACTGGTGAGGAGTGTGCTTCATAGCTCAAGCAGACACGTGAGACTATGTGGGCAGCTCCTGTCTGGGAGGCAAGATGAGAAGGCAGACGGGGTCAGGAGCTTGTTGAATGGACACAGGAAATACAGGGTGGAGAGGAGGAGTGTGCTGTTACATTGTAGGGTGAGCAACTAGGGTCAGATAACAGGGTGCGATAAGTTTTTGTATGAGACCCTGACTTGAATTGTAAATTTTCACTTAAAGTACAAAAAAAAAAAAAAAGCACCCTAATTCCATGTATTAAATCTCTGTTTCAAATAGAATGGTTCCTGACCCTACAAATAAACTTTGATTGATAAAAACACCAAGCTGAGTTTATCCCAGGACTACAAGGGTAATTTACATAAAAAAAAACCCAGTGCCTGTCGAGTAGATTCCTAATTTACATTAGAAAACCTATAAATGACATTTATTATATTTATAGATAAAAGAGAAAAATCATACGCTTACCTCAGTGGTTGCAGAAAAAGCATTTGATAAAATTCAACACTAATATAAAACACTGTGGAGTTTACATGAACTTTACCTAAAGAATTTGGTCTTTTCCCTCAGTTCCTGAGAGATGATCTCTAAAAAAACCTTGGAATTTAAGTGTCTTTGATAAGGAGTCCAGAGCACACAAAACTAACGGGTCAGGTGAGGTGATGAGGTGACTTGGGGGCGGGGGGCTGGCCAGGCCAGAAAGACCCACCATGCAATATCTCATGATCATCTTATGATATTCACTAACCTCAGGGAAGAAGGGCTGGTCAATCCAGAAAGACCACCTTGTGATATCATACAACCTCAGGGGATAGGGGCTAGAGTTTTCATTGTATAATGAGACCCCCCATAAAAGCTCTGGACATGGAAGCTCCATGGGCTTCCATGCATATGAGAGGGTAGCATGTTCCTTTTTTGGAACATGTAAGCTTCGCCTTGGGAGCCCTCTTAGATCTCACCCTATAAGTCTCTTCGTTTGTATCCTTTTTTCCCACAGTAAAACCGTAATTGTAAGTATAGCACTTTCCATGAGTTCTGGGAGTCATTCCAATGAATTATTTAATCCAAAGGAATTGTGGGAGGCAGCAGGGCAGAAGTTAGGGAGCTCGGAGCAGGGGGCGGGGGGATTCCTGAGCTTGTGGCTGGCATCCTGAGGGGTAGAGAGAAACTACTGAATCTGTAGTAAGCGTGTCAGAAGTTAGGAAGCTCAGAGGGGATTTCCAAGCTTGTAGCTGGCATCTACCTACTTGGCAGTCTGGACAGTGAATCTGACCTAGCTCCAGGTGGCTAGAGTCAGAGACAGAAGTGCTGCATGGCTGGCTGATGTCAGAACTGAGCAGAGAAGTGAAAAGTGGAGAATTTGATTTGATGCTGACTATTATCATTTTTTTTTTTTATTATCATTACAAACACCATAAAAATTCTTAGCAAAATAGGAATAGAAGGGAACTTCTTTAACCTAATAAAGGGTAGGAACCAAAAATGTATAGCAAACATTCTACTTACTGGTCGAAAATTGAGTAATATTCCCTTCTAAGTCAGGAGCAAGACAAGGAACAAGACAAATACGCTCACTACATTAATTGTTAATAAACATTATTCTGAAGGTCCTAGCCAGTGCAGTAAAATAAGATAAAGAATAAATAAATAAATAAAGTATAACAATAGCAATGGCAGAAACAAAAATGCTCATTATTCACAGATGATGTCATTGTCTACAGAAAAAATGAGAAATAATTAGAGGTGGCAAGGTGGCTGGATAAGTACACGGATCAATTATATTTCTAAATACCAGCAACAAACAATAAGAAAATGTAATTTTTAAAAGGGCATCAGTTTTAAAGGCACAAAAACTGTATCAAACATTTGAGAATGCACCTAACAAAAATTTGAGCCAGACTTGCTTGGACACAATTACAAAATTTGATTAAAAGTCGTTAAAGAAAATCCCTAAGTAAATGGAGGGATGTACCATGTTTATAGATTCAACATGGTAGAGTGTTTAATCCTCTTGAAGATGATGTACAGATACAATGCAATTCCACCAAAATTTCATTAGAGCTTTAGAGAAAACTGACAATCCAAATTTCTTTGATGTTTCTGGAAGCTCAAAGGCCCAAGAATAAAGAAGACATTCTGAAGCAAAAGAAGAGAATGGTGAGATTTCCCATACCAGTTATCAAGGTTTATTATGGAGCTACAGTGTATATGACAGTGGAGTATATGTACAGGGAGATAATGGACCATTTGGGCAGACTAGAGAGCCTGAGAACAAATTGCATGCATTAGGAAACTTGAATTATGACAGAATAGGCATTACTGATCGCGGGAGGGATGGTCTAGTCAATAAGTGATACTGGGAAACAGTATATTGCACCAGTATATTGCACGACAAACTGAAAAATTTTTGCAAGAAAATAGAATATCTCTATGACCTCAGGATTGAGAAAGGTCTCTCAAGACACAAACAGTGCAAAATATATTTTAAAAGATGGATAAAGTTGACATTAATGTTAAGAACATCAGATCACCAAAAGATAGCATAAAGTAAGTAAAAATACAAGCCACAAAATGGAAAAAGATGTTTGCCATACATATTTCCAACAAAGAATTAGTATTCAGAATTAGAAAAAACTCTTCAACTTAATAAGAAAAAGGCAAGTATACTCGATGACAAAATTAACAAAAGACATGAACTGGCATTCCACACATACATACAAAAAAAGAAATATGAATGGCAAAAAAATATGTATGAAAAGATGTTCTGTTTCATTACTAATCATGGAAATACAGATATCAATTGTTTATCCACTAGATTGGTAGACATTAAGAAGTCTAATAACACCAAGTGTCGGCAAGGATATGATTCATCCAGAGCTCCTATATACTGCTGATAGGAGCAAAAATTGATAAAACCGCCCGTGGAAATCCATTTAGCATTATCTGGTGAAGTTGAATATACGTATTCTCCACAATTCAACAAGCCCACTCCTGTGTATATATTTCAGTCATCTAGTGCTGCTGTAACAGAAATACCACAAGTGGATGGCTTTAAGAAAGAGGAATTTATTTCCTCACAGTAAGGTAGGCTAACAGTCCAAATTTAGGGTCTCAGCTCCAGGAGAAGACTTCCTCTCTCCATTGGCTCTGGAGAAAGGTCCTTGTCCTCAATCTTCCCCTGGTTGAGGAGCTTCTCAGCCTGAGGGACCCTGGGTCCAAAGGACAAGCTCTGCTCCTGGTGCTGCTTTCTTGGTGGTATGAGGTCCCCTGTCTCTCTGCTCACTTCTTTCTTTTATATTTCAAGAGATTGCCTTAAGACACAATCCATTCATATAGATTGAGTCCTGCCTCACTAACACAACTGCCGCCCAACCTCCCTCGTTGGCATCATAGAGGCAGGATTTACATCATACAGGAAAATCACACAATACTGGGAATCATGGCCCACCCAAATTGATACACACATTTTTGGGGAGACATAATTCAGTCCATGACAGTGCATACCCAGAAAGCTCTTGAAAACGTGTCTTAGGAGAAATTTAAAAGAGCATCATCACAGCCTTGGACATACCAACGAAACAACAGATAACCCAAATGACCACTGCCTGGAGAGTGAATTTATAAATTGCCATATAGTCAGTAATTGAATACTATATAGCAGTAAAAGCACGAATGAAATAGAGCTACATCTAACAACATGGGTGAATCTTGGAAATATATTATTAAGTGGGGAAAAAAAGCATATTATAGAGACTGCATACATTATTATATTATTTTCATTAATCTCTTAACAAGAAAAGCCAAATAACATTACTTAGGGATGCATGCATGTGTGATAAATCTGTTTTTACAAAAACAATGATAAACACAAAATTCATGGTAGTGGCTATCTCTGGGAGGGAGGCAGGAAGATGGGCTAAGGAAAGTGCACACAGGGAGATGTACTGATAATGTTATTGTTACAATTCTTGTCGGGTCATTAGTTCACAGCAGGTTATTTTATTATACTTCATAACTTAAATATGTTATATATCTTCTTTTGAATGTACCAGTATTATGAACTAAAAAGTTAAAGAATTAGGTTTGAGGGAGGCAGCAAAAAGAACGCTTTCCCAGGTTTGCAAAGGTACTATCGGGAATCAAAAAGCTCTTTAGACAGTACTTACTCTTTCAGGAGATCACTGTGCGTTTGTGTGTGTGTTGCGGGGGTGGTCTACTGAAGAGCTAAAAAGGGAACAGCGCAGGGAGAGCTCATTGGAAACTACTGCTTGCCCACACAGTTCCTGGTTTTGGAAAAAAGAAAGGCAAAGGATATTCCATCCAGATAAGTCAACCCCCAATGAGAACAATTCAGTGGCGATTAAGAAATATAATGTGGTGGTTGAGAGCATGGATTCTGGAGCCTGTCCCTCTGGATTTCAATCCTGGCTAAGCCATTTATTAGAGCCCTGGTGGCACAGTGGTTAAGAGCTCGGCTGCTAACCAAACTGTCAGCAGTTCGAATCCACCAGCTGCTCCTTGGAGACCCTCTGGGGCAGTTCTACCCTGTCCTAAAGGGTTGATATGAATCAGAATCAACTCAATGGCAAAAGACAGAAGCCATTTATTAGGCTTGGTGACACTGAGCAAGTTAACCTTTCAGAGCCTTGGTTTCCTCATCTATAAAATGAAGATGATAATACAAAAATTCTATAAGGTAGATGTTGAGATTAAATAAATGCATGTAGAATGCTTTGAACAGTGCCTGGCAACTGGTAAATGTGTTTGCTACTATTATCTTCCTTATGTTCCTAATTTTTTGCTCCTTTTCTCCTGCTATGGAGGTTCTGAAAGTTAATGTTGTTTTAATTTTTCATTTAGGTGGGATTCTAGAGAGACACTAGTACTGCTCATATCTCACAGCTGTGCAGTACTGGAAGTGCCTAAGATCAAAAGAGAAGGGTCAAGGGCTAAGGAGGGCTACAGCCCACAGTTCAAAGTACTGACCTTGGGCTTCAGTGCATTTGGTAATAAGAATGTAATAGATAGTCCATGTATCATATGTCCTGAAGAAAGGATTCCAATTTGAGCCTAAGCTGTGTGTGTCCTAAAATTTAAGTGCTAAAGCAAATCTCCAAGATGATTGGGAATGGGCCTTCCAGCCATCTGCTTTATTTCTAATTACAGACCCTCTTAGGGAAAAATTCACCTTAAGGGAAGAGATAGTCTGGGCCTGGGTCTGGCTGGGGTCAGAGAAGAGGTAAGTGTGTGTGAGCCAGAGTGTTCTCTGGAGCACTTCTCACATCCGAGTCCTGAGATATAGGTGGAGTCAACAAATACTCTTCTATGATGGCTCTTATCACTTAATTTTACCCACAGCAGTGTGCGGTTTGGGGAACAGAGATTACAAACAGCACTTCCTTTCTATTCGACCTCTGTCAACTTTAAATTCAATTTCAATGCACCATTCTCCATTTAACAGTGCTTAATTCAGTATGACTAGAGCTCATGATGCCTGAAAGCAAAAGGTGTAAAATCACAGACTCTCACAATTGGAAGGAAACTTTATAGGCTGTCTTGTTCCAGCAGCCTCTGATGCTTAATCCCCTCTAAACATTCCTGCAAAGCCCCTGATTGAACTCCTTGCATGATCAGTGACAAGGAACTATCTTCCAAGGCAGTCCAATCTATCTCGGAAGGTTCTGTACAGAAGTCCTTCCTTACATTGGGCCAAATCTATCTCCTTTGTGCTGTTTCAGTTTTAACTTAGGACCACGTAGGGCAGCGTGTATCTCTTCATACACAAGACTTTCCATTATTTGAAGTTAGATATCACATATCTGTTGGCTCATTTCTTTAATCATTTTTCAGAGATATGGTCTTTTAATCACCGTGTTTTTTCCACTGAAGAGATTCCAATGTGTCTATAGCCCTTGTAAAATGTGATGTCCAATAGCGTACGATACCCCTGCAAATTCAAGATCACTAATTTAAATACTATAGTTCTATTCATTGAGATAGGACCATAATGACCCTTGAAAGTCAGGGTAAGCAATTTGATTTTTTTTTTCCAGGCATGGGAAATATTTGTTTTTATTTTTTATTTTTTTATGAACGGGGAATCACCTTGAGAACAGGAAACTTCTCTTACTGTGTATCCCACTGACTCCAGCTGGAAGGTAAGCTCTAAGTGGTAGGTCTGTGTCTGTCTCATTCATGGCATAGCTTCAGTGCCTAGAGCAGAGCTGGCACATTATAGGTGTTTAATACATGAATGAATTAGTATCTACATCAGTGCCTGGCACGTAGTGCATACACAATGCATATTTGTTGAATGAAGGAGGGTAAATGATCAAAGCCACGCTTCAGGAAGATAACTGGCAATAGTTTGTAAGAGGTATTGGAGACAGGAAATTTCAGACACAACGCGGAGGAAAATAATAGGGAGCTGTTACAGCAGCCTAACAAGAGGTTACAAAGGCATAAACTAGGATATGAGAGCGAGTGTAGGAGACTGTAGATGTGAAAGACTATTTGACATAGCTTATAAACTACTGTAAACGGATCTATCGTGGGAGGGAGGAGAGACTGATAAAGAAAACTCTGGGGCTTGAATTTGGATAGCTGAAAGAAAATGTTGCCATTCGTAGAATTACCCATTTTAGGAATAGCAGATACTTTGAGGAACTACAATGAATTCAGTCTAGGGCACGCTGAGTTTAAAGGTACTGGTGTGGCATGAGGGAGCCCTGGTGGCGCAGTGGTTAAGTGCTCAGGTGCTAACTGAAAGATCAGCAGGTCAGTGGTTCAAACCCACCAGCAGCACTGAGGGAGAAAGGACAGATTATCCAACAGGCAAGGTAAGCACAGTGCTTACCAGATCATCTGTAGCAAACTATTTCACATGGGCTTCACCACGTCTTTAAAACCCATGTGAAATTGTTCACTATAGATTAGTAAGTAAGCACAAGTAAGCCTGTTGCTTATGTTGCTTACTAGGTCATCCACCCCTGTCAGGGATTATAAATTTAGAAACAGGCTTTGATTCTGTAGGAAGGTGCTGTGAGTTTGGGAGAGAGACAGATGCCAGCCACACCTAGAAGCAGAATCTTTGATGTGGTGAAAAAAATATGGAATTGTTCACTACAGATGATCTGGTAAGCAAAGTAAGCACCTTCCTTACCTTGCCTATTGGATAGTCTGCCCGTGTGGCAGTAGGCTTCTGTAAAGATTTACAGTCTTGGAACCCTATGGGGCGGTTCTACCATGCCCTATAGGGTCGCTGAGTCAGAATCCACTTGACGGCAATGGATTTGGTTTTTGGTTGGTGTGGCATGCTTAGGAGACAGAGTGTGGGACTAGGGTTTTGGAGTGAAGAAGATCAAAAGTTTTAGAGCTGAGAGGCATCCAAGGATTTTTGTTGTTGTTAGGTACTATAGAGTTGGTTCTGGTTCATAGCGACCGTATATACAACAGAATGAAACACTGCCTAGTCCTGCACCCTTGTTGCTATGTTTCAGCCCATTGTTGCAGCCACTGTGTCAATCCATCTTGGAAAAGATCTTTCTCTTTTTCTCTGACCCTCTACTTAACCAAGCATGATGTCCTTCTCTGGGGACTTGTCCCTCCTGATAACACGACCAAAGTATATAAGATGAAGTCTCACCACCCTTGCTTCTGAGGAGCATTCTGGTTGTGCTTCTTCCAACACAGATTTGTTCGTTCTTCTGGAAGACGATGGTATATCCAATATTCTTTGCCAACATCATAATTCAAAGGCATCAATTATTCTTCAGTCTTCCTTATTCATTGTCCAGCTTTTGAATGCATATGAGGTGATTGAAAATACCATGGCTTGGGTCAGACGCACCTTAGTCCTCAAAGTGACATCCTTGCTTTTTAACACTTTAAGGTTGTCTTCTGCAGCAGATTTGCCAACTGCAATATAGCCTTTGATTTCTTGACTGCAGTGTCCATAGGCATTGATTGTGGATCCAAATAAAATAAAATCCTTGACAACTTCAATCTTTTCTCCATTTATCATGATGTTGCTTATTGGTCCAGTTGTGAGGATTTTTGTTTTCTTTATGTTGAGGTGTAATCCATACTGAAGGCTGTGGTCTTTGAACTTCATCAGTAAGTGTTTCAAGTCCTCTTCACTTTCAGCAAGCAAAGTTGTATCATCTAGATATTACAGGTTGTTAATCAGTCTTCCTCCAATCTTGATGCCCCAATCTTCTTCATAGAGTCCAGCTTCTCAGATTATTTGCTCAGCATAAGTGTGGTGAAAAGATACAACCCTGATGCACACCTTTCCTGACTTTAAACCACACAGTATCCCCTTGTTCTGTTCGAATGACTGTTCTTGGACTACGTACAGGTTCCTTATGAGCACAATTAAGTATTCTGGAATTCCTGTTCTTTGCAATGTTATCCATAATTTGTTATGATCCACACAGTTAAATATGTTTGCATAGTCAATAAAATGCAGGTAGACATCTCCATGGTGTTCTCTGCTTTTAGCCAAGATCTATCTATTAGTAACGATACCCCTGGTTCCACATCCTCTTCTAAATCCGGGTTGAATTTCTGGCAATTCTGTTGAATTTCTGTCGATGTACTCCTGCAACCATTCTTGAATTATCTTCAGCAAAATTTTACTTGCTTGTGATATTAATGATATTGTTCGATAATTTCCTCATTCTGTTGGATAACCTTTCTTTGGAATGGGCACAAATATGGATCTCTTCCAGTCAGTTAGCCAGGTAGTTGTCTTCCATATTTCTTGGAATAAATGAGAGAGGGCTTTCAGCATTGCATCCGTTTGTTGAAACATCTCAGATGGTATTTCCATCAATTCTTGGAGGCTTATCTTTTGCCAATGCCTTCAGTGCAGCTTGGACTTCTGCTGTTAATACCATTGGTTCTTGATCATTTGCTACCTCCTGAAATGGTTGAACATCAACCAATTCTTTTTGGTACAGTGACAGTGTGTATTCCTTCCTTCTTCTTTGATGTTTCCTGTGTTGTTCAATATTTTGCCGATAGAATCCTTCAATATTGCAATTCGAGGCTTGAATTTTTTCTTTAGTTCTTTCAACTTGAGAAGCGTCGAGCATGTTTTTCCCCTTGGTTTTCTAACTCCAGGTCTTTGCACGTTTCATTATAATACTTTGTCTTCTTGAGCTGCCCTTTGAAATCTTCTGTTCAGCTCTTTTACTTCATCATTTCTTCCATTTGCTTTAGCTACTGAATATTCAAGAGCAATAGAACAGGTAGTTGTCTAAGGATAGGGTAGTTGAAATCATAGAAGATAACATGGTCATAGGAGAATTAGAGACAAGAGAATGTCTGCATTTACGGAGAAGGAAAGAGGTCAAGGAGCCGCTGGGAAACCTGAAGAGTGTGGGATCATGGAATTGAAGAGATGAGAGCATTTCAAGGAGGAGTTTTGCCAACAGCCTCAAATGCTACAGACAAATTGAAGATCTTCATTTCCCAAGCTAGAAGACATCAAGTCATCTTTGATTCTCCTTTTCCTTATCTAATTAAATTTGAATTCCTGAACCTTGAATCAAAGATCCTCTAGCTATTCCAACTTCTCACTCAGAGCTGCCAAATTCCAATAAGCTGATTTTGTTCCAGGTGGGCTGATATTCTCCTTACCTCTCCCTTATAAAAGAAAATAAGTCTTATTGGAAAAATTTTTTTAGAAAAGGGAAAAAATACCAGCTGGTATTTCATTTCCAAGTATGCAACATACATTCTTGGCAATTATTCTCATATACAGGGATCACATCCAGGTTTGTAGGGTCTGAGTTTATACAATGAAAAAAAAAAATTTTTTTTTTTTTTTTATATGTGTGGGGTCTCTAAGAAAAGGAATGCAAGATTTTGAACACAAAATTAGGTTAAAAGTTTTTTTAGAATGGGAAAAAATCATAACAAATCATTGGAGCCTTGGATATTCAGTTTCCTTCTGAGATCTTTTGGACAATTTAGCATTTCTTGACAGATTCACTGTCAAGAATAAAAACGAAAAACCAAACCCATTGCCGTCGAGTATATTCTGACTCGTAGTGACCCTACATGACAGCGTTGAACTGCCTTATACGGTTTCCAAGGAGTGCCTGGCAGATTCGAACAGAATCTGATCTGTTTTCCAAAAAGAGGACCTGACCCGGAAAATTTGGGGGGCCCTTAAGGCTCCTGTTTTCTTTGAAATAAACAGCAGCACTGCTCAGGATTAGAGTAAGGAAAAGGAAGTGGGGCATAAATCTATCGGTTTTTGTTAAATCTGATCCTGCTAAGGTAAGGAAGGAAAAGCCCTGGTGGAGCAGTGGTTAAAGAGGTAGGCTGCTATTCAAAAGTTTGGCGGTTCGAGAAAGTTGTGGCAGTCTGCTTCCGTAAGGATTTACAGCCTTGGAAACCCGCCTTGGAAACCCTGTGCCCTTACAGGGTCGCTGAGTTGGAAATGACTTGATGGCAATGAGTTCCTTGGTTTGGTAAGGTAAAGAACAGAATTTACAAGGAACAGCATTTACAAATCTGCAGCAAAGTCGGTTCCTCTTTCACTTAACACTTCCAAGAAGGATCCATCACCTCTTCCTTTACATGTGTTCTGTTCCCAGGTCACTTCATTCTTCTTACCTGCAATTCCAAATCTCTTAAAAAACAAAAAACTCAACCAATGTCACAAAACAATTTGAGAATAAATTTTTGCACTGTAAACTTTCACTTAAAGCACACACACAAACAAAACAAACTAAAGGAACCGGCATTTTTCTCCTGGCTATACACTCTAGGTTTGGTTTGAAGAGAGAGGTGATGGTGAAGAAACATGATAATGAACATTCTTATTACAATCCTTAAAACCGAAGACATCCTCTAAATAGGGCCAATTGCCGGTTGCTCCAATTTGCCTCAAAAAGAGACTATGCCCAAGATCTCCCCGCTCAGATATAAATTCTACTTTTTCCCCCTCTAAAAAGCTCCAAAAAAAAAAAAAAAAAAAAGCTCTTTATCTCCCTCAGTCACCTTCCCAGCATTCCCCAAGCCTGTGAAAAGGTGCTAGTAAACTCAGATTATTCCCAGTAAAAACACCACCAGAAGGCAAGATAGTAGTTATTTACCTTTTGAGAAATGATATCCAAGGCTTGATTTGGCTGTTGGCAGGGCAGACTACTCTAGCACATTTCTTGGCAGCCTCTCCTCTTTTTATCAACCACCTTCGCTTGCAAAAAAGAGAGTGGTTGGTAGCTCTCTCCCTTCTCCACTCCTACACTGAGAACTCAGAAGCTTCATGAATAGTTCAACTAAAACAGGATCGAGTTTCAGACACTCCCACAGTGAGAAAATGATCCCACTAGATTAAATTGGAGCCTAGATCAGGGGATGAATATTTCCACAACTCTGCCAGGGCTGGGGCAGCCAAGGTTAATAGTTCAGGTAATAATACCTTCTAAGTAGAATCACATGGGTGGTAGAGGATGGGTCACTAGCCAACTTTGTGCTCTATGCAGTGGTTCTCCAGACCATCAACATCACCTAGGAACTTGTTAAAAATGCAAATTCTGGGACCTCCTGCCCTCGACTTAAAGAATCAAAAATTCTGGGAGTGTGAACATTTGTATTTTAATCATTCCCTCCAGGTGATTGTGATGTATGCTCAAGTCTGAGATCTATTCATCAACAGAAACTAAAGCTGTAAAATCTTCTCTCCCTTTCCTCGAAAGAATTTAAGACATTTGGATCAGAAAAATCAAGACCATTTCACTTAGCATTAGTTATTAAACATGTTCATAAATACCTTCTATGCAAAATATACTACTGTTTCTGCAAAGGTTTTGTTTTGTTCATTAAAAATATGTTTATAGGACATACTGTATATACATGTGTATTTTTGCTTACAAATATACAGAATATTTCTGAAGGGACATACTCCAGGGCTTCAAGGCACGGAATTGAGTGGCTTATATTGTATCAAGTGTACATTATCTACTTAAAATTTCTTTTTGTCAAGTATGGTAATTTTCAAAATATTTTCACACCTTAAAAAAATAACTCATGAACATCTGGGGTCTTAAAACCTTGTGAGTGGCCATCTAAGATACTCCACTGGTCTCACCCCATCTGGAGCAAGGGAGAATGAAGAAAACTAAGACAAAAGAGAAAGATTAGTCCAAAAGACTAATGGGCCACAACTACCACAGCCTCCACCAGACTGAGTCCAGCACAACTAGATGGTACCTGGCTACCACCACCAACTACTCTGACAGGGATCACAGCAGAGGGTTCTGGACAGAGCTGGAGAAATATGTAGAACAAAATTCTAACTCTCTCTCTCTCACACACACACACACACACACACACACACACACACACACACACACACACAAAAAGACCAGACTTACTTGTCTGACGGAGACCGAGAAACCCTAAGAGCATGGCCCACAGACATACTTTTAGCTCAGTAATGAAGCCATTCCTGAGGTTCACTCTTCATCCAAGGATTAGATAGGCCCACAAAACAAGAGGAGATTAAATGCGCACACTAGCCCAGGGGCAAGGATGAGAAGGCAGGAGGGGACAGGAAAGCTAGTAATAGGAAACCCAAGGTGGAGAAGGGGAGAGTGTTGGCATGTCGTGGGATTGACAACCAATGTCACAAAACAATATGTGTACTAATTGTTTAATGAGAAGCTGGTTTGTTCTGTAAACCTTCATCTAAAGTACAACAACAAAAAATTTACAAGTTAACATGTAAAAAAAAACTCATGGAAGAAGTATTAAACTTAATATTTACCGAATGCCTACAATGAGTCAATCACTGTGCTAGGTGTTGGGGACAGAATGGAGAATAAGGCATAGTCCCTGTTCTCAAACTTTTATTTTCCCAAATAACAGTAAATTTAGCAATAAACAAATATTTTCATTTTCCTAGTTTCTCTGGCCCTTGACCATTCCATAATAGGTTATACAGAAGAACTGATGCGAGGTAAGGGTAGTATCTTTTTCCAAGGGAGGGAAAACTAACACCAAATGCCTTATAGAAAGTTTAAAGCATTTCTGAGATAAAACAAGGCTTTGGGGTTCATTATAATAGTTAATGGGTGTCCCTGGGTAGTGCAAATGGTTAAGCTATCCCACTAGCAGTAAAGCTGGCAGTTCGAACCCACCCGGAGGTGCCTTGGGAGACAGGCCCAGAGACCTGCTTCTAAAACGTCATAGCCTTGAAAACCCTATGGAGCAGTTCTACTCTGCAAACATGGGGTCAACAGGAATTGGAATCACCTCCATGGTAACCAATAACAACATAATAGTTACCATTTACTTATTGACGGACCTTAAAAAAATTGTTATATATTTTTGTTTTTATAATTATGAATGTAACATAAACTTATATAACATTCAAATATTACAGGAATACGTACAAAAAATAGAAATTTATTAATCTCACACTCTAGAAATACAGTCTTAACAGTTTGGTGCATTTCTCCAGCTTTAATTTCTGTATTTATTATTCCAGAAAACCAAACCCACTGTCGTTGAGTCAATTCCGACTCACAGTGACCCTATAGGATAGAGTAGAACTCCTCCATAGGGTTTCCAAGAAGTGCCTGATGGATTAGAACTGCTGACCTTTTGGTTAGCAGCTGTAGCTCTTAACCACTATGCCACCAGGGTTTCCATATTTATTGCAACAATTATTATTACGTCTTACAAAAAAAGTCAGCTTATTTTACGCTTTTTAAAAATTAACAGTATGTCTTGGGCATCTTTCTATTTTAGTACATGTAGATCCATTTGATTCTTTCTAATGGCTGCAGAGTACTCCATTACATAGATACCCCATGGTCCGTTTTATTTATTAAGCGGCACTTTAGATTGTTTCAAACTGATTATATCAGCATTGCAGTTAACATCCTTGTACATATCTCTAGGCACTTCTGGAAATATTTTTGTAAGATAAATCCCTAAAAATACAAATGCTGGGTTATAGGTTATAATCATATGATACTGTTGCACAAACTCTTTTATCTTGAAACTTCTTTGGCTTCCATTGTTCTCCTCTTACTAGGTTGCTGCTTACCTTCCACAATAACGTGAAACAAGCATTTCTTTGTATCTTTTTTCTTATCTCTTTTAACTTTGGTGCTGTCATTCTCCGCAAACATACGTCTCTTGCAGTTGATGCACACGTTTAAGTCTTAGGCCTCAATCACTTTTTTGGGCAAGTATCCTACGATTTCATATGTTTAATAAGCATTTTCACCTGGTTGTCCCACCAACCAATCCAACAAACATTCAGTTCAACCAATCTGAACTTTCACTTAGTACCTGTGTCTGTTATTGGTATAATTCAAAAGCCTTCTTTGATATCACAGTTTCCTTTCATTCCATATCTGGTTATATGGCAAGTCTTGTTGGTTGTCCTGTTCAATATTATTTGTGGCAATCATTTGCTTTTCAGTTTCATTGACTTGTATGAGTTCCTTGAAACTTCTCCCCCGGACTTTAGTGGTAGGTATTTTTTTCTTTTTTTATTTATCTAAGTGGATGTCATGGCACTAGTCTCTCTCCTCCCCCAAATAGCCTGGATCAGTATTCCTTAAAATCTCACCCCCCACCCCAGAGTAGGGTGGCTGGATAAAATAGGAATCTTTTTTAGTATAACTATAGCTTTTTTTTTTTTTATAGCTTATGCAATATTTGGAACATGCTTACACTAAAAAAATTATTTGTTGTTTATTTGACATTCAAATTGAACTGGACATCCTATGTTTTTATTTACTAAATTAGGCAACTCTATTCAGGAGACAACTAACCAAACTTCAGCTCATCTGTAGACCATCATTTTAAGTCATTAAAACACTGGTTTACTAAAATGGTTAAAAAAAACAGAAAAATTCTGTAATAGTTTGAAGGTTAACAGTGATTGTTTAGTATTGGTGAACTGAAAACGTGCAGCAGGTCAGGCTTCACAATCAGCCATCTTCCCAATTTCTATTTCTACTAAAATTGGAAAATCTGAATTCACCACTAGTTTGTCAGATATGGCAATGAGTGTTAGATGGCTATGCCAAATAACTCTGACTTGGGTCTAACATCATTCTAGTACCATGAAAAATTGAAGACAGCTTTTAGCACTTTGTCAGATTCTACGTGGAAGAGTGTATCAAACCCAAAAGCCCGTTGCCATCAAATTGATTCTGACTTATAGCGACCCTATAGAACAGAGTAGAACTGCCTGCCCTACTGGGTTTCCAAAGCTGTAATCTTTATGGAAGCAGACTGCCATATCTTTCTCCTGCGAAGTAGCTGGTGGGTTCAAACTGCCGATCTTTCATTTAGCAGCCGTGCACAACCAGGGCTCCTTGAAAGAACATATAACCCCTAACTGTCGAGTTGATTCCAACTCATAGTGACCCTATAGGACAGAGTAGAACTGCCCTATAGGTTTCCCAAGGCTCTAATTTTTACAGAAGCCATATCTTTCTCCTGTGCAGTGACCGGTGGGTTCGAACAGCACACCTTTTGGTTAGCAGCTGAGCGTGTAAACACTGCTCTGCCGTGGCTCAGGAAGAGCATATAGCAACCTCAAAAGCTGGAAAAGTGAATGTTTCAACTTGGGTGGGAACAGGAGTTGTATTTAGTTGCACTGATTGCATTGAGCTGTGGAAAGTATTGTTTGTCATTCTGTTGCAACATTTGGTCGTGGTTTAAAATATGTTAAATAATGGGTGTCATTCCTTTTTTTTCCCTGACTAAGAGAGGAAATTATCATGTGTTGGGAAATAAACTCTTGGTAGTCAAGGCACTTGCATCACAGTCTGGTTTTCTTACAAAATCCTGATATTTTGTTCTTAATGTTAAAAAGTCATGGCATTTAGAATTTGAAGTAATAAGTTCAGATTAACAGAAATAATGAAAATAGTGCTCAGATAAGCCATATGACAAAGTCTACTTGAAATAATAAAAATGGTCTCTGTTGGCATTATCTGTATCATAAAGCAGGGATTTTTACATCAGCCCTTATTAAAAAAACTCGTGAGAGCATCTTCTCTGTTACTGGCCTCCATACTTCATTGTGGAAAAACAGTCTTTTAACATGTACCCATTTGGTGGTTATTTTAGTGTATTTACAGTTTGTACTAATTTGTTCTATGCTGAATCAGAATCAGGAGAAATATTGCTTGACTACTGTTTTAGTGGAAACCCTGGCGGTGTAGTGGTTAAGTGCTATGGCTGCTAACCAAAGGGTTGGCAGTTCAAATCCGCCAGCGGTTCCTTGGAAACTCTATGGGGCAGTTCTACTCTGCCCTATCGGGTCGCTATGAGTCGGAATTGACTCGATGGCACTGGGTTTGGTTTTTTCATTTACTGTTTTAGTTAGTTATTGCTGCTTTAACACAAATACCACAAGTGGGTGATTTGAAGGAACAGAAATTTCTTCTCTCACAGTTTAGGAGGCAGAATTCAGAATATATATCGTGAGCTGACTCATATTGGGTGCATCAGTGGTGTGCACTCATGAGGCAAGCATCTAGCAGGTAGAGGCCTGATACTGCCCTTTCCAGTTGTACGCCATGATTCTGTGTGATATTTGATAAAGGAATTTTGCCAAAAACTTGTTATACTTTCTCCCAGCAAAATATTTGCTATTACATTTGTAGCTAATTGTACAAGCATCTCTGTAACAGAATGACTTCTACCGTTTTTTTTTTTTTCTATGAAGGGTGTAATTTAGTCTCTTTTTTACTCACTACAAGGATAATCAAATCAAAGCCCCCATTCTTCCACTTTTCAACTCAGTTCTGACACCAGCCACTCATACAGCATTCCTCTCTTTGACCCTAGCCACCCGGAGCTAGGTAGGGTCTCACAATTACAAGGACACTGTCCTCAAGACCAGACATACTGGTCTGACAGAGAATATGGGCCCTGGACACTCTTTTAACTCAGTACTGACTTAATTCCTGAGGTTCACCCTTCAGCCAAAGATTAGACAGGCCCATAAAACAAAACAAGACTAAATGGGCACACCAGCACAGGGGCAAGGATGAGAAGGCAGGAGGAAACAGGAAAGTGGGTAACGGGGAACCCAAGATTGAGAAGGGGGAGAGTGTTCACATGTCGTGGGGTTGGCAACCACTGCCACAAAACAATACATGTATTAATTGTTTAATAAGAAACTAATTCTTTCTAGTTTAGAAACTAATTCTAAACTAATTATACTTTGTTTAAATCACAATTAAAAAAAAAAGGACACTGTCCTTCAGACTGCCAAATAGATAGATACCAGCAGCAAGCTTGGGAGCCCCTCCTGAGCTCCCTAACTTCTGGCCTGCTGGCTACAGATTCAGGGGTTTCCCTCTAAGCCTTCAGGATGCTAGCCCCTCCGGGCTCACTAACTTCTGACCTGCTGACTCCCACAATTCCTTTGGGTTCAATAATTCGCTGGAACTCTCAGAACTCATGGAAAGCATTTCTGATGGTTAAGGTTTTGTGTCAACTTGGCTAGGCCATGATTCTCAGTGGATTGGCAATTATGTAATAATATGGTGCCTCAGTTATGTAGTGATGTAGTGATCCTCCATTTTGTAATCTAATGTAGTTATTCCTGATTTTGTGATCTGATGTGAGCAGCCAATCAGTTGAAAAGGAAGTTTCCTTGGGGGTGTGGCCTGTATCCAATATATACTGATGTTCTGGAAAAGCTCCCTTGCTCTGCATCCTACATCCAGCTCGTCACTCTCTGGGACTTGAAGATTTGAGCCTGTTGTCTGACCTGCCAATTCTGGGATTCACCAGCTGCCTACCATCTGACCTTCCGATCTTGGGTTTGTCAGCCTCTGTAAATACATGAGTGAGGAGAAGCCTCCAGTCTGACTCCTGACCCACGGGCTTGGAACTTGCCAAGCTCCACAACCACATGAGCCATTTCCTTGAGATAAATCTCTCTCTCTATATATATGCGCTTCACTCGTTTTGCTTCTCTAGAGAACACAGCTAAGACATTTGGTACCGAGAGTGGTTTTAGAGAAACAAAACCGTAAGGATGAGGTTTCTAAATTGGTTCTCAAGTCTGCCTAGTCTTAAAGGTGCTGATGACTCTGCCTCCAGTAGTAAAGAGGGTGCTGCTGATCCACGGCTTGAGGTGGCAATATTAATAGGCAAAATATCACCACCAATAGATCAAGTTTAGGTGAGAAGTGAGACTCTGGGTAATCTTATGTTTGATACTTTTCTACAATTTCATCAGAATGAGAAGTATAGGGAAGCTGGTTGGTTGGTGCTACTCTCACTAGACAAAGTGGTGGATCACAGCACAGACCCTTAATATTTTGGAGCGAAGCCCTGCCATCCATTGTAGATAACTACCCTCTTTTTGAGAAATGGCTTTTGGCTTATTACTGGGTTTTAATAGAAACTGAATGACTAACCATGGGCCATCAAGTCACCATGCGGCCTGAGCTGCCCATCATGAGCTGGGTGTTGTCTGACCCACAGAGTCATGATGTTGAACGTGCACAGCAGCACTCCATCATTAAATGGAAGTGGTATATACGACATCAGCTGAGCAGGACCTGAAGGAACAAGTAAGTTGTATGAAGAAGTGGCTCAAATGCCCATGGTCTGTCACATTACCTTTCCCCTCCCAGTCTGTACCTGTGGCTTCATAGGGAGGTTCTTATGATCAGTTGACTGAGGAAGAGAAAACTTTTGCTTAGTTTACAGATGGCTGTGTGCAATATGCATGTACTACTTTAAAGTAGACAGTGACAATACTTCATCTCCTCACTGGGACCTCCCTGTGGGACAGTGGATAAGGGAAATCCTTCTTCAATACTCTGTGGGCGGAACCATCACCGTCCACCAATGGGGAGAACTTCGAGCAGTGTACCTGGTTATTCATTTTGCTTGGAAGGAAAAATGGACAGATGTGCAACTGAATACTGATTCACTGGATGTGGCCAATAGTTTGGCTGATTGGTCATGAACTTGGAAGGAACATGACTGTAAAACTGGTGACAAGAAGGTATGGGGAAGAGGTATGTGGATAGACCTCTCTGAATGGGTCAAAGAAGTGAAAATATTTGTATCTCATGTGAATGCTCACCAAAGGGTGATCTTAGCAGAGGAGGACTTTAACAATCAAGTGGATTGGATGATGCATTCTGTGGAAACCAGTCATCCTCTCTCCCCAGCCACTCCTGTCATTGCCCAATGGGCTCAGGAACAAAGTGGCCATTTTAGCACAGATGGAAGCTATGCATGTGCTCAGCAACATGGACTTCCACTCACCAAGGCTGACTTGGCTACAGCCACTGCTGAGCGCCCAATCTTCCAGTAGTGGAGACCAATACTGAATTCCCAATATGGCACCATTCCTTGAGGTGCTCAGGCGGTAACCTTGTAGCAAATTGATTGTACTGGACTGCTTCCGTCATAGAAAGGGTAGTGTTTCATTCTTACTGGGATAGACACTTATTCTGGATACATGTTTTCCTTTTCTGCATGCACTGCTTCTGCCAAAACTATCATCTGTGGACTCACAGAATGCCTTATTCATCATCATGATATTCCACACAGCATCGCCTTGGATCAAGGGTTTCACTTCACACCAAATAAAGTGTGACAATGGGCCCATGCTCACAAACTTCACTGGTCTTATCATGTTTCCCATCACCCTGAAGAAGCTGGCTACCCCTAGTGATCTACTCACAACATTTTTGCGTCCTGTCCCTGTGACCCTATGCTCTGTGGGTCTAGTGGTCTTAGTTCCAAATGGAGGAATACTCCTACCTGGAAACACAATGCTGATCCATCCAACTGGAAGTTAAGAATGCCACCTGGTCACTTTGGACTCCTCATGCCTTTGGATCAACTGGCAAAGAAGGGAGTTACCATATTGGCTGGTGTGATTGATCCTGGTTACCAAGGGAAAATCAGATTGATATTACATAATGGAGGTAAAGGAGAGAATGTCTGGCATATAGGCAATCCCTTAGGGCATGTCTTAAGGATCCCTGGTGGCACAGTGGTTAAAGGGTTCGACTGCTAACTGAAAGGTGGGCAGCTCCTTTCTCCTGTCTCTGTGGGAGAAAGATGCGGCAGTCTGTTTCTGTAAACATTTACAGCCTTGGAAACCCTATGGAGTTGCTATGAGTTGGAATTAACTTGATGGCAGTGGGTAGTGCATCTCTTAGTACTACCACGCCTTGTGATTAAAGTCAACATAAAACTACAGCAATGCAATTCCAACATGAATACTAATGGCCCAGACCCTTCAGGAATGAAGGTTTGGGTCACCCTATCAGGCTGAGAACCACGACTAGCTGAGGTGCTTGCTGAGGATAAAGGGAATACAGAATGGGTGGTGGAAGAAGGTAGTTCTGAATACTAGTTACGACCATGTGGCCCATTGCAGAAATGAGGACTGTAATTGTTTTTGTATTTCTTCCATGTTTTGTATGTGTGTATGTATGTGTGTGTGTATAAAAAAGGTCTTTGTTTTCTTCCTTCTCTTATTCCATTACTTATTATAAAATATAAGAGGTAAATGGGGCTAGTGCGTTTTTGGTTGTATCTGTGTTAGTCGTATCATGTTAGGGCAAGTATGACTTAATAACCGTCTTCATTTAGAGATTGTGTATAAAGAGATGTGTACAGGTGCCAAGTTGACAAGGGGTGGACTGTGATGGTTAAAACTTTGTGTCAACTTGGCTGAGCCATGATTTCAGTGGTTTGGCAGTTACGTGATGATGTAATTTCCCTGGTATACAATGATGTTGTCATCCTTCATTTTGTGACCTGACCCCAATGTAGTGTTAAAATGGTGGAAACAGGTTCCCTGTCAGCCTTCTTCAGTTTGCCTCCCATACTGCCAGTTAATAGCTGGATGTCCCTTGCTTAACCTCTTTGCCTTTGTTTCCTTATCTGCAAAATGGAAATAACAATAGAATCTACCTCACAGTCCTGTGAGGATTAAGTATATAAAGCATTTGGACAGTGTCTGGCCCATAAGAAGTGCTCAGTGCTTCCTATTATTAGAGACTAAATCTGTTCCGTCTTCATTTATCATTTCCCTACTAACACCTCATCATTATGTCCCTAGTATTATCAACCAAAGCAAGTGTTCCCCCACTTAATCAGAAATATTTTCTTCATACATTGTTTCCTCTTTCGGCTGTAGGTATCTCCCTTACCAGACCATAAGTGCCCAAGTCCTCTCACACGTCTAGTTCTACAGCAGGCGTTCAAAAATTAGTTACTGAACTTTTTTCACCATGGACAAAGGTCCTTAAAAGAAGAAAACAACTCTAGAAACCTCACCATGTGAAGTTTAAGCATTAGCACACCTAAACGGGATTTAAAAAATAAATCATTTGCAGAGCGACCAGCAAGGCGAATCCGTTATTATCAGACTCGGCGAAGCCTTGTTAGTAAAATCCCCAACTTAATGGCTTTTCACTGACGTCACTCGGTCATTGACCTCTGACGCAAAGGAGGCGGGGCTGTGAAGACAGCTGGACTGTTTTCCTCGCCTTCCATCCACTGGACCTTCTGGCGCAGTGACCAGCTCCACCCCTGGCCGATTTGGCGTTTCCATTGGTCAGTTTCCGCCGGAGGCCGGGAGCTGACTCCACCCACCTTCGGGGCGGAGCCTCCGTGGCATAGGGGCGGGGGTTGGTTTGGGTTGCTGCGGCCGCCATCTTGGATTCCGCGGTAGCGGTGGCCGCGGTACGGCGCCGCGTCTGGGGAGTGGCTCTCTCCACCCTCTCCCCCGCAGCTCGGTGGCGGCGGCTCCTCCTACTAAAGGGGTTGGCGCGGCGGCGGTGGCATCTACGGCCATGGCGGCGACTGCTGCTAACCCCGGTGAGGAGACGGTGGACTGGGACTTGGGGTGCTTTTCAAAGGGGAGGGGCTGAAGGGTCTGGCAACTGGGGAGACCCAAGGTTGAGGGGCCGTGGCAGGAGCTGAGGGCGCTGGCACGGGCGGGGGCGGCGAAGGGAGTGGGGGAGGGGAGTGGCCTGGGGGAGGGGCCCGACCCTGGGGACTGCGGTGATCGGAGGTGGAGGGACCGGACAGACGGATGATAGTTGGGGGTTCTGCGCCCCGAGCTCTGTCTGAGCGGCGGCCCTCGCGGCTTTCTGGTGTGTGATGTGGTCCTCTTAACCCTCTGCCCGCTGGCGCTGCTTGGTGCCAAGTAACTGGGCACAGTGGCTCGGTTTACTTTAAGAGTAGTTTGGGTTCATAAGTACTGAATGCTGTTTAGCTGAGGTGTTACTTTCCAAACTTTTAGACTTTTAGGTTTTGACTTAAATTTTCAAATTCTTTGAATATATACACACAGTTTCTCTAGATTCCGGCCCCCCCTCCTCCGGGCTATACTTTGAATCTTGGGTTTATGTATTAAGAGGTGCCTCCAGTGTCTCTCGTAGCTGAGGACAGAGATTTGTGAAATGGTTTTGATTCAGGACAGGTTGTGCCAACAACAAGCGTCCGGAATCCCAGGTTTAAATCGTTTTAGGTGTGAGTCGGGGCAGTTCCCATTCTTTCAAAAAAGTTTGGTTCCATGCAGTTTTTCCGTGAACATCTCTTGAAAAGGGGGAGTTTGAACATTTATTTAAAAAAAAAAAATTCACCGGTCCTGTCTAAGAGATGGAGTGGGGTGTAGTGGAAATCTGGGGAGATAAGAAGGAGCGACTGCTAACCCAGTAGCCCCTGCGCTGGAGAAAGATGTGGCAGTTGTCTTCTGTAAAGATTTACGGTCTTAGGAACCCTATGGGGGCAGTTCTACTCTGTTCTCTAGGGCCATTAAGAATCGGAATCAACTCCACGGGCAGTGTTTTTTTCCTTTTTTAGGGAAAATCCTGGTGGCACAATCGTTAAGCGCTTAGCTGCTCGCCAAAAGGTGAAAGGTTGGAGGTTCGAACCCACCCGCCACTTGGCGGGCGAAAGGGCCTGGCAGTTTCCTCCCGTAAAGATTACAGCCTAGGAAACCCGTACGGGACAGCTCTACTCTGTCCGGATCGACTGGACAGCACACAACAACACACAACAGGGAAATGAACTTTTCAAATTCCTAGCCCCAGTCCTCTTTCTGTTATATTACAGAATTTCTCCCTAGGAAGTATTTCACTTTAAAATTCCCCCTTGCCCCCGCCAAAAAAAAAAAAATAAACCAACCCAAACCCGTTGCCATCAAGTGGATTCGGACTCATAGAGGCCCGCTAGGACAGAGTAGAGCTGCCCCATAGGGTTTCCCAGGAGTGGCTGGCTGGTGGTTGCGAACTGCTGACCTCTTGGTTAGCAGCGGAGCTCTTAACTGCTGCATCACCAGGCCTCCTATTCCACTTTAGGCGTCCTAACTTAACCTAGCTGATCTTGGCCATTCTCTTACAAACTAAAATCCCAGAAATCCATATTTTTGGTAACCTTTAAAAAGGGGAGGGGTTTGTGTATGTGGGGGGGTGTTCCTTGAAAATACAGCAGTGGCAGGGATGCACTGCTGTGCCATGTGTTAAAATTTAAATTGGATTTTTTTTTCATGTCTTTGAAAGGTAGTGTTATTTTGTAGTACCCAGAGTTTGATACCATTTGGTCGAATCACTGTAAAATTTACTTTTTTCCACTTTGTTTCCAGGACAGAGGTGTATTGAGAAATGGTTTGTCACATGTAAATTTCATGTTTTTTATCTTTTAAGTTTTTTTGTAAAGAAAATAGCACTAATGGCTAAAATCCCATTGCCGCAAGTGCTGAGTGATGGAATAACACTAGAAAGATGCTTATTATTATTGCAAACTTGACTTTGTAGTAAAATAACCTATCCGTGAGCTATCGAGTAAATAAACAAGATTTTAAACTGACCACACATTGGAAAATGCTTATATAATCCTAGTCAAGTTGCAAAGAATTTTGTCTTAAGAGGTGGCCTGGGTAAACAAGTTTTAGTGCGTATGTCAAGCTTTTTTCCAGCTGTGTGGGTGGGGTTGCTTTATTTTGTTTTTGTTTTTTAAACAACAGCAACCAGAACAATCTCTTGACCACGTTTTCATTAGCTAATCAATATCAGCTTAAATCTGTAAGCAAAAAAACAGCATTTATTTATGCTGAATCATTGCTGATGAAACAGGTGATTTTGTTTGTTGTCCTTTGCCTGCTTCTGCAATATTTAGATTTCTTTTTTCATGTTGAAAAATTCTACTCTTTTCCAAGTTATTGATCCCATGTTTAAGACATGATAATTAAATCTCAAAATACGTTTTCTTCCTTTATTTCTCCCTTTGCCCCCTTATATCAAAAGGTAGAGATCATAGATGGGTTGTGGACTTTTAGTAGCCTGTTGTATTTTGGGAAATGAGGCCCATGAGTGTAGGAAGGAACACAGGGTGGAAATGTACTGTGCTCGGTGAAAAGAAAGAAAATAGTTTTCAAGTCAGGATTCTTTGCTGCATGGTCAAACCTTTGCTCCTTAGAGCCATTTTAGAGACTAGGACCATCATACCTGTTTATTTGATTTTTCTTTCTACTTTGTCTTTTTGCTGGAGTGCTGGTTGATAAGTTTTCTCTGCAGTTCTTGTTAGTTCTGTCTTCACATATGTCTGCAAAAGGTTTTTGTAATAATAATTTCACTCTTCTCTCTAGCTTCATTTAATCACTAGGGTTAATAACAATGCTTCATCATATTAAGTGTACTTAGATTATGATTTAGAGAATGTTGGTGGCTCTTCAAGGGACCTGGGTCTTCTGTATTTTTCACTGTTTGAACATGGCTCTGGGTCAAAACAAGGGTAAAATATGTTTTCTACTCTACTGCCTTGCATTGTGTTGAAGAAAGAGTTCTAATGTGATTTTTTTTCTTGCATACATTGATAATTCTTCATTCTCTGTCACTTTTCACTGATTCTACTTACTAGTGGCAAGTGAAAACGGTGGGTAGGTGGTCCATAAAGTCTTACGCTAAATTTCTCTTATCTGTAGATAACTGTTTTGAGGAACAGTTTTGTAGTTGGATATGTGATTTGTAATGCATTGGTTAAAAGACTAATTGGGAAGAGATTAGGTATTTGATTTACACTTCAGCATTCAAACCAGAGAAGTGAATGAGTTTGTAGTGAGTGCGCATTTTTTTCTCCCTTGATTCTGGTATTCTCATTAGCAGAGATCTCTTTTTGTACTTTTAGGTACAATTTATTGTGGATGGAGAATATGGGGTAGAAGGCAAATGAAGAAACACTGTTGGGATTCATAAGGCAGACATTTAGAAAAAAATGTTTTTCCAGATAATTTTCATCTGTGTAAATTATAGTTTTAAAAACATCAATTAACAATGAACAGAATTTTTAACCCATTACGCATTTACCTTTTTTAGATGTTGAGAAATAGGAATTAATGCAGTGTAATGTCTATTTCTCTCCATTCTCCCTATTTTGAAACAGTACTTGACAGCAGCAGGTTAGTTCTGGTTTTCAGTTCTTCAGGTAACCAAGGTTCTTATTGGAATCATCCTACTTCTTCACACCGCAGAACTGAACACAGTAGTCTGGTCAGATTATTGTGCTATTTTTTTTTAAACTGTATTTTGTTGTTGTTGAGAATATACACAGCAAAACATAACCAGTTCAACAGTTTCTACATGTACAGTTTAGTGACATTGATTACATTCTTCGGTTTATGTGACTGTTCTCACCCTCCTTTTCTAAAATATTCCTCCACCATTAACATAAACTCAGTTCCCTCAAGGTTCTATCTGATCTTTTGAGTTGCTATTGTAAATTTGATCGCATGTGGATTTTTCTTAAAAGGGCATAATGTTCAAGGCAGACATATTTTCCTAGTTACGCCAAACTACAGTCATGCATCGCTTAACGTCCCATGATAAAGTTCTGTGATGTTGTGCAAACATGCCTAAATAGCCAGCAGTGGCATCCACTGATTTTCCACCTTCCTGTTGTTCAGTAACCTTTTATTCCACTTCCAAATTGATTCTTTTCCTTTGCCTGTTGCTGCAGCTATCGCTGTCGCTAGCACTAGCTTTGCTGCGGTTTGGGAGCCATGATGCCCTTCACGGTAGTATTTGGAAAGAAAGTTAAGTGGAGATGTTGCTACAATGCTCAAGAAACGTGCAATATATGAGATTGGATTCCGCTGCCCGGGAGTTGAAGCATACACTGTTAGATGGTAAACTTTTTTTATTTGTAAGTAGGGAAAGTTCACATTAAAATAAGCGTAGAAGGTACAGTACATGGTAACATACAGTAACATAAGTATTTATTATAACTGTCAAGACATATGTATTACAGGTTATTTATGTACTGTACCATTGTACACCTAGTAGCGCAATTGGTTTGTATATAAGAGACATGAGATACACTTGTTACATGTACGAAGCTGTTGGCATTTGCTACATCCAGTTAAACCCACTATGTTCCATTCTCTGATCGGGATTTCAGAGCTCTGTTATGATCTTATGGGACCACTGATGTATATGCAGTCACACATTGCCTGAATTGTGCATGACTGTATTGTTTGGTTTTTAGAAGACTTCAGGGGATATTTTTGATTTACGGTTTAAAGATTATCTCAGGGTACCATTATGCCGTTTGGATGAACTTCTCCTTGAAACTTGGCTTCAGAGATACTGTGCGTTACTTGTTTTTTCTTACTATTTATTCTTTGTGTGTTTTGCGTGCTCATTTTCTTTTTCTTGTTCTGTATGTTCTACTTTTCCGTTTTTACTACTGGGTCTAGAACTTTTAATTAATTGGCAAATCATTCAACTTCCTTTATTTCTATTTGCCACCTACCTGCCTTCCTACCCATTTGTCTTCTTGCCTCAATCAAGCATTTATTTTGTACCTACTATATTATAGGGTCACTACGAGTTGAAATCGACTCGACGGCAATGGATTTGGTTTTTTGGTATTCCATTTTGGAGCCCTGGTGGCTCAGTGGTTATAGTAATCGACTGCTAATGGAAAGATAGGGGTTCAAAACCAACAGCGCTTCTGTAGGAGGAAGATGTGCCGTCTGCTTCATAGAGATTTACAGTCTTGGAAGCCCTGTGGTGTTGCTGTGAGTTGGAATCGACTGGACAGCAGTAGGTTTGGTTTTGGTATTCTGTTTAAGGGGCTCTGGTGTCACAGTGGTTAAGCACTCGGCTACTAACTGAAAGGTTGGCGGTTTGAACTGACCAGCTGCTCTGTGGGAGAAAGACGTGACAGTGTGCTTCGGTAAAGATCCTTGGAAACCCTATGGGGCAGCTCTACTCTGTCCTTTAGGGTTGCTGTGAATTGGAATCAACCTGACTTCAGTGGGTTTGGTTTGGTATGGTACATCCCATTTCCTTCATTTATCTTTTTTATGTTGAAAACTGTGGAAAATTTTTATCCCTTGTTTCTCACATAAGCTTCTTTCCTATATTTTCATCTATGCGAGGGACATCTCTATTTGAGTAATCTTTAAACCAGTTGTCTTTGAGACAGTTTTCCTCGTGGTGACCCCATGTGTGTCAGAGTAGAACTGTGCTCCGTAGAGTTTTCAGTGGCTGATTTTTTGGAAGTAGATTGCCAGGCCTTTCTTTTGAGGTGCCTCTAGGTGGACTTAAGCCTCCAATGTTTCGGTTTGCAGCCAAGCATGTTAACTATACCCAGGAGCTCCCAAGTAATCTTTAACATACTCTCCAGTATGTCCTTAAAGTCTCCTGCCCTTCCCAGCTTTTCTGTTTAGTTATTTTGAAAAAGATAAAAGTTAACAGCCAGAAATATTTTGTCATCGGAGGATTTTGTTATCTTGAGTTAGAGGCTAAGATTTCACCCATAGTCCACTGACTTGATGCCTCATTTAATGGTGGCTATTTGAATTTCTTTTTTTTTATTTGAATACCCCGCTCCCCTCCCTGTATAATTTTTTTATTGTGGTATAATATATGTAATAGCTCAAACAGTTTGTGCTCGACTGCTAACCTAAAGGTTGGCTGTTTGAACCCACCCAGTGGTACTGCGAAAGATAGACCTGGTGATCTGCTTCCGTTAAGATTCTAACCAGAAAAACCCTATGAAGTAGTTTGGGGTTGCCATAAATCAGAATCAACTGGATGGTAATGAACAATAACAATAAAATATATGTAGCATAAAATGTACTATTTTAGCTATTTTTAAGTGTACAGTTCAATGATATTAAGTACATTCACAATTGGGTACCTCACTGTATTCAGTAGAGAAATGGATGAGAGAGTTATAAATGCTTGTGTTCTGTAATAAAAGACATGCATAAAAGGAGTTTCATGTTTGAGAGTAGGTGCAGTATATTATAGATACGATTTGGAAGTGTATTTTAGAATCAATTAAGAAAACATATCCAGAGTGGTTCATATTTTAGACAGGTTGGGAATGTAATGAGTAATTGCTGCCAGCATTTCTTTCTGAACATTTGATTATCTATTCCAACTTGTAATGTTTCCTTTATCACTACTGTTTTCCTCAGTCACATATTTTCAACAACTTAGTTTTATATTCTATTTGTCCTATTTCAGGAAAGCAAGTTACATTTAGAAATGATTTTGATGTAAATTTGGGAGAACGTGTTGATTGGTAAATGTGTTGTATTTACTCTTTTCTGTAATTTTTGTCAGTTGGATTGTGATTTTTATAGAAGATACTTGAGTTCACTGTACTAAGAGTACTACTTAACTGTGCTAGCCTTACATCACACTAAGTTCCCCTTCCATTTAAAATGAGCTAATCATAGCAAATTGTATCCAGCAGTATATTAAAAGAATCATACATCATTATTGTATTAGTTTCCTAGGGCTGCTGTAATAAATTAGCACAGACTGGCTAGCTTAACACAACAGAAAATTATTCTCTCTCAGTTTTGGAGGCTAGCAGTCCAGAATGAAGATGTCAGCAAGATTGTTTCCTTCCAGGCTCTGAGGGAGAAACTGTCCTGTGCCTCTTTTCCTAGCTTCTGGTGGTTGCCAGCAGTCCTTGGCGTTCTTGACTTGTAGATACATCACTCCAATCTCTGCCTCCTTCACATTGCCTTCTTTCCTGGGTGTCCTCTGTGTTTCTTTGATTTCCCTTTCCTTTCTCTTATAAATAGACCAGTCGTTGGATTTAGGGCCCACTCTAATCCAGTATGACCTCACCTTAACTAATTACATCTGCAGAGACCCTATTTTCAGATAAAATCACATTCTGAGGTTCTAGGTGCATTAATTTTTGGGGGACACAATTCAGCCCACTGTAATTTGCTAGTAGGGGTTATTCCTGGCATTCAAGTAGGCACTCAGGGGTGGTTTCAACATGAGGAAAACCTATATAATTTATGTCATTAACAGACTAAAGGAAGAAAAAAATAGGTGAAATCAATAAATGCTTTACAGACGCATTTGATGTAATTTATCGTCCATTCCTGATAGCTGAGTTAAATCAGAATAGAGTTAGCTCCCTAAATTGTATTCAGCGAAATCGTAAATAAGACAGAGATAACCCATATTCACTTTGGACAGTCTCTAGATCAAGATTTCTTAACCGTCTTTCAAACACAGAAGAAAACTTTCTTTGATGTTTACAGGGCAGGGATGAAAGGAGAGGAGTATTTATTAACTAGATAGTAGATAAGAATTGTCTTAGATGAAGGGAAGGACAACACACAATACAGGGAAGGTCAGCACAACTGGGCTAAACCAAAAGCTAAGAAGTTTCCTGAATACAGCCAGACACTTCAAGGGACAGAGTAACGGGCAGTAGTCTGGGGACCAAGGTTTCAGGGGCTGTCGATGTTAATTGGCGTAACAAAGTTTATTAAGAAAATGTTCTGCATTCCGCTGTGGTGAGTGGCGTCTGGGGTTCTAAAGGCTAGCGAGTGGCAATCTGGGATGCATCAATTGGTCCCAACCCGCCTGGAGTAAAGGGGAATGAAGAACACCAAAGACACAAGGAAAATATGAGCCCAAGAGACAGAAAGGGCCACATTAACCAGAGACTCCATCAGCCTGAGAACAGAAGAACTAGATGGTGCCCAGCTACCACCAGTGATTGCCCTGGCAGGGAACACAACAGAGAGTCCCTGATGGAGCAGGAGAAGAGTGTGGTGGAGAATTCAAATTCTAGTAAAAAGGCCAGACGTAATGGTGTGAGTGAGACTGGAGGAGGAACCCCAGAAGACATGTCCCCCAGACTCTCTGTTAACCCAGAACTAACACCATTCCTGAAGCCAACTCATCAAAGGTTAGACTGGGCTATAAGACATAAAATGATATTTGTGAAGAGTGTGCTTCTTAATTCAAGTAGATACATGAGACTAAATAGGCAGCTCCTGTCCAGAGGCGAGATGGGAAGGCAGAAATGGACAAAAGCTGGTTGTATGGACACGGGAAATTCGGGGTGGAAAGGAGGAGTATGCTGTCATATAGAGAGCAACTAGGGTCACATAACAATGGGTGTGTCAATTTTTGTATGAGAAACTAACTTGAGCTGTAAACTTTCACTTAAAACACAGTTTAAAAAAAAAAGATTTCTTAACCTTCTCATGCAATGGAACCCTTTGGCAGTCTGGCAACACCTTTGGAACCCTTCTTAGAATGTTATTCAGTACATAAAATAACAATGTGCAGTATTACAAAGGAAATAAATTATATTAAAATACAGTTATCAAAATATTAACAATTACAAATTTGTGGTAGAGTGATTAATATGTTCTTTACTGATACAATAAATAACAAGATGTAGTATAAATATAAGAACTATATATACGTAGTGCTTTAGATGAAAGTTTACAGCTCAAGTTAGTTTCTCATAAAAAAACTTCTACACGTTATTATGTGACGCTAGTTGCTATCCCTATAATGTAGCAGCACACTCCTCCTTTCCGCCCTGGATTTCCCATGTCCGTTCAGCTAGCTCGTATCTCTTTCTACCCTCTCATCTCGCCTCTGAACAGGAGCTGCCCATTTAGTTTTGTGTATCTCCTTGAAATAAGAAGTACACTCTTCATGAGTATCATTTTATGTCTTACAGTCCAGTCTAATCTTTGTCTGAAGTGTTGGCTTTGGGAATGGTTTTAGTTCTGGGTTAACAGAGAGTCTGGGGGCCATGTCTTCTGGGGTTCCTCCAGCCTAGCTCAGACCATTAATTCTGGTCTTTTTACTAGAATTTGAGTTCTGCACCCCACTTTTCTCCTGCTCCATCAGGGACTCTGTTGTGTTCCCTGTCAGGGTGGTCATTGGTGGTAGTCAGGGACCATTTAGGAAACTACTGTATATTTTTTAATAATCTTGAGTATAATAATAATTCTAGGTATCTGCAATAACTTTCATATGAAAATATCTTGTTTCTGCTGATGACAGTCACCAAACCTGTTGCCATCAAGTTGATTCTGACTCATGGCAACCCTATCTGTTAAAGAATAGAACTGCCCCTTAGGGTTTTCTTGACTGTAATCTTTATGGATAAGGAGTCCTGGTGGTGTACCAGTTAAGCGGTTGGCTGCTAACTGATAGGTTGGCTATTCAAACCCACCCAGCGACTTCTGGGAGAAAGACCTTATGATGTGCTTCTGTAAAGATTACAGCCAAGAAAACACTATGGGTCAGTTCTATGTCACGTGGGGTCACTGAGTTAGCATTGATTTGACAGCACCCAACAACAACAGTCTTTATGGAAGAATATCTTCAGGCCTTTCTTCTACAACACAGCTGGTTCGGTTTGAACCACCAACCTTTAGGTTCGTAGTTGAGCTCAAACCATTTGCACCACCCAGGGACCTTGATGACAATCACAGATACTGCTAATACTGCTGTGGTTTATTGTCTGCTTTCATAATTGAAGGAAATGTTAATTTTCATGTAGAGATCACTGAAATTAAAGATATAATTTTTTTTCTCGTCCAAGTTCACAGACCTTCCATCTGAATTTTACCTGTTAACCCACAAGTTAAGAACCTTTGAGAAGATACAGTGAAAGAAAACAATTTGTTGTTGTTAGGTGCCATCGAGTTGGTTCTGACTCGTAGCAACCCTATATACAACAGAATGAAACACTGCCTAGTCCTGCGCCATCCTCACAGTTGCTATGTTTGAGCCCATTGTTGCAGCCACTTTGCCAGTCCATCTTGTTGAGAGTCTTCCTCTTTTTCGCTGACCCTCTACCAAGCACCATGATACCGCCACCCTCTAGTCTTTTTACCAAGTCTGACGCCAACTGTATGGCCCAAAGCCCTGTCTACTTCTCTACTGGGTTCAGTGATTTGTTGTGATGGCCGCAGAACTCACAGACAGTACTCACGATTATGGGGCTATTAGGGAAGTAACAGGTTACAATTCAGGATCAGGATCAACCCAGGATACAGTTCTTTGATTGGGATAGCTTCTTATATGTGCCCACAGGTAGGCCTCTCTCTGACTCTTGACTTCTCGGCCTCGTCTCTGCTCTCCTTGATCAAGTGTTAGAAAGCTGTTTAGCTCTGCCAGTAAGTGCTCGGAGGCATCCTCCTCAGACAGTAAGCCTTGACCTGAAGGCACTCAGCTCTCTCTCGCTCTGTGGGTTGGCACATCCACTGTAGCCACCTTGCTACGTAGGCAGGGAAGACCACCACACTGTCTCATGCCAGGCTCCTGGTTCTGCTGCCTCCTTTTCTCTGCCGCAGCTTCTCACTGTCTTGTGCTGTCTTCAGTGTTATAGCTCTCTGTCTCCTGAGTATAGGAAGTTCTTACTACAGCGACCTCAGATCCAAGGGATGTACTCTTCTCCTGGCTCTTCTTTCTTGGTGGTAGTGAAGTCTGCTCTCTGCTGTGACACTGACCCCCTTTTAAGCCTAGCAAGGATGGCAAAACTCACTGATCCCCTCGTTAGGATTCCATACACCTTATTTGTGTGGCCTTACCTAATCACTGTGTGGGAGTTAGAAGACCATGCATGGCTAAAAGGGCCGTATTAAGTAATTGACTGCACCACAGGCCAGCGTCTGGCTCTTTTAGCCATGGTTCTTTCATACTTGGAGGATAACTTCCCCCTCCCAGTCATTTTACTAGTCCAAAACAATTATTAACAATTAGTCTTTCAGTAGGGCAAAAAGTCCTCAAGGTATAAGATAATCAGGCATCAGCCACTCTGGTCTGCTGTGTATGTCCATCTCATCTGGTCAGGTTCTCCAAAAGTCATCTCTGCTTTATGGTCTCTGGCCTCTGATAAAATTTAACTGAGAGAAGATTATTCCCTTGCTCTGAGCCTCTCAAGGTATCAGCATCACAAAACCTTTAAGGGACTTTAGTTTTGGACACTGTACCCCAGTCCAGCAGTGCCTCCCCCTCAGTCCACTCTTTCACACTTACAGTTTCTAGTAGTACAGTTTTTATAATCACAATTAACCCTGTTTACAGTCAGCACTCACAACTGAGTCATGTAATCCTATCAGCATCTTCCACCAGACCCATCAGGAAAAAAAGAATCTGTTTCAGTGAGGATTTTCCCTTGTGCCTTCATTTTCAGTGTGAGCATTCTCAAAGTGTGTAAGCCAGCCACTTCATGGCTTTATCTCCTTTCATTTTAGATAGCCAATTTCTAAATTGTCCTTGTTGAACCAGTCCTCTGAGGAGACAAGTATGTACCTTGATCTGGAGAATCTTCTGGCTAGAAGTTTGAGCATCTGCATCCATAGCAAAGTCCAGTCCAGAGCAAACCATCAAATTGCAGCAGTCTGTATCAACTCATGGTGTCAAATATCTCTCTTTTTTCGTTTGGCTGGGTCTTGGTCACTTCATCCCTAGCAATCTAAGCTAGGTCAGTTGGTACCAGCCATAGGCTTGGGAGTCCACACACTTCCCTGTACTTTAGACCAGCCAGCAGCCCCTTCTCTTTCTCTCATCTCTAGCCCCCATTGGCTAGATCATGGACACCACCCTTAGGCTTGGGAGTCTGCACACCTCCCTGCACTTCTGACCAGCCAGCCTCTTTTCTCTTTCTTATCTCTAGTCCCTGTGGGCTAGGTCAGTGGGTGCCAGTGGAACGTGTCTAAACTCAGCCCATCTCTTCATTGCTGGATTCCCCTACTTCTACTTATCGTGTGGCCCCAGGTGATCATCTCAAGTGAGCATACAAGGCTGTCTACCCACCAGTTCCCTTTAACTTTCAATCCTGGAATGAGGTTCTTCTGATGGGCACTGACTTTTCCTGTCTCTGTGCATCCTAAGGCAGACTTCATGCTGGCAGTTCGAAAAGTGAGTCTTTTTTTTGCAGGTCCTTCAGAATTTTTTCCTTCAAATGCAAATCTCCTGCTCTCTTAGCAGTTCTGGGTGGGTCTGCATGTCTTTTCAAATTCAAATTTCCTGACTGGAAAGATTCTGGGTGGGGCTCAGGTTTTTGACCTAAGCCCCCCGATACTCTATACACAGAGCTGCTGGATTGAAACCAGCCTGTGTTTCTTTCAGGCAAATCCTAGTTTCCCTCTTAGCGTATCCAATCAAGTGTTGGCTGAAGGCAGAACTATATGTGCTTTGTAATTTATAATTCCCATTATTCATTTCCATCATACATTTAGGTCTGTTTTACAAAACTAAAAAACCCAAACCTACTGCTGTCAAGTTGATTCCAACTCATAGTGACCCTGTAGGGCAGAGTAGAACCGTTCCATAGGGTTTCCAAGGCTGTAATCTTTACAGAAGCAGACCACCATATCTGTCTTCATGGAGTGGCTGGTGGGTTGGAGTGGCTGATGGGTTAAAGCTGCCAACCTTTCAGTTAGCAGCCGAGTGCTTAACCACTGTACCACCAGGGCTCCTTTTACAAAACTAGGTAGGAGAAGCATTCAATATCCATAGTACATTCAGATGAATGCACAACCCATTTTAAAACATTCCAGTTTCATCTTCTCTATACCTTGACTTTCTTCCCATTTGTATGCATATGGCCTTGGGCTTCTGGCTGGGTGGAACTGGAAGACCTTGGCCCCTTGTCTTGCTTAGCTGGCCTGGCTTTTGCCCCAGGCTACTCCAGCTGTGGGTTTTATCTCTTCAGCATTAACATAACATGCCTTACCTTCCTTTCAGCCGTACGGATAACAACAACCAAAGTAACCATCTAAGGATCAAAAGTTTTACTTCACATGTCCCTTAGTTCTTTTTCTTACAAAGCCCCATGCCTACTTGAGTCTGGAGCCATTGCAATGAATCCCACTTCTGACACCAGTAAAAAATGGTATGAGGATGTTGTCTGACCTCCTTGTCTAACTTCATGAGGGGTGGGGAAGAGAATAATCATCAGTATCAGCCCAAAGCTGATTTCTGTGAAGTGGTGGTCAAACATATCTCCATCCTCTGATCTTTTTACCAATTCCAACACCACCTGTTTGTCCCATGGCACACTCTACTTCTCTGCTGGGTTTGATAATTTGTTGCAATAGCCACACAGAACTCACAGACAGTACTCATGACTATGGGGTTTATTAAGGAAGTAACAGGTTACAGTTGAGGATCAGGATCAATTTAGGATACAATTCTTCTATCAGGACAGCTTCTTCTCAGCCATGCCTGCAGGCAGGCCTCTCTCTGGCCGTTGGCCTCGCCTCTGCCCTGCTCGAGCAAGTGTTAGAAAGCTCTTCAGCTCCACCAGTAAGTGCCCAGAGACACCCCGCTCCTCCAATAAGACTCGGCTTGAAGGCGCTTAGCTGTCTCCTGCCCTGTGAGTCAGCAGGCCTAGCTCTGTCAAGTGCCTGGAGGCCCGCATTCTGCCAGTAAGCCTCCTGCCCGAAGGTGTTCAGCTCTCTCTACATGGGTTGGCAAACTCATTGTAGCCTCCTTGCTTTGTAGGCCATGAAGGCCACTGCACCATCTCAAGCTGGTCTTCTGGGTCTCCCGCTGCCATTTCTTTGCCTCAGCTTCTCACTGTCTTAAACCATCTGTGGTGTTACAGCTGCTTTTCTCCTGGGTCTCAGAGGTTCTCATTGCTGGGCATGAGGCCCTGGTTCTAAAGGACACACTACACTCCTGGCTCTTGCTTGGTATTAGTGTGGTTCCCTTTCTGCTTTGCAGACTGCCACATCTTTCTCCCATAGAGAGGCTGGTGGGCTTGAATTACCGACCTTTTGATGAACATCCATGCACTTAATCACTGCGCCACCAGGGCTCTTGGCAAGCCAAAAGTCAAGGGTAAATCACGAGTTTATAATAAAATTAAGTGGTTTCTGTTCCATCTGTCCCTCTGGAATGGCTGTTTTTTATGTTTAGTTTTGGGAGTTGTTTTCTATACTCCAGACGCTAGTCCTTTGAATATAGGGTTTGCAAATGTTTTCTCCCAGTCTGTAAGTTTTCTTGTCGTCCTCTTCTGGGGTTTTTTTGCAGAGCAAAAGCTTTTAGTTTTGGTGAAGCTGTATTTATCAGTTTTTCCTTTTATGGATCATGCCTTTGGTGCCAAGTCTAAAAACTCTGCCTAGCCCTCGACTCTGGAGATTTTCTGTGTCTTTTTTTTTTTTTTCCTAAAAGTTGTAGTTTTACATTTAAGTCTGTGATCCATTTTTTCCACCCTTGAAGCAACTCATCCTCTTTTTTTCTTTGCACTTCATCTTCCCTATTCTCAATGCCTTTACAAGTACTTTTTTTTTTTTAAGCAGTAACTCCTCATTACCCTCTCCCCTCACCCCTGGTTACCACTAATCCACTAATGTTTTCAAGGTTCATTCCTTTCGCAGCACATAGTGGAACTTCATTTCTCTTCATGGCTGATTGATATTGCATTGTATGCATATATCTGTTCATTTGTTGATGAATATTTGGGTTGTGTCAACCTTTTGATTATTGTGAGTACTGCTCTTGTGAACATTGATGTACAGATATCTGAGTCCTTGCTTTTTTAGTCTTTTGGGTATATACCCAGGAGTGGGATTGCTGGGTCACATGGTAATCCTGTTTTTAACTTTTTGAGGAACTGCCAAAGAGTTTTCCACAGTAGTTGCATCGTTTTACATCCCCACCAGCAATGGGTGAGTGTTCAGATTTCTCTACATCCTTGCCAACATTTGTTATATTCTGTTTTTTGGATAATAGCCACTCTTTTGGGTATGAAGTGGTATCTCCTTGTGGTTTTAATTTGCTTTTTTCGGGTGACTGATAATGTTGAGCATTTTTCTTGTGCATATTGGCCATTTGGATATCTTTTTCGGAGAAATGTGTATTCAAATTCTTTGCCCACTTTTTAATTGATGTCTTGGTTATCTAGTGCTTCTATAACAGAAACACCACAAGTGGATGGGTTCAGCAAACAGAGGTTTATTCTCTCACAGTCTGCTAGGCTAGAAATCCAAATTCAGGGCATCAGCTCCAGGGGAAGGCTTTCTGTGTCTGTCGGATCTGGAGGAAGGTCCTTGTCATCATCAGTCGTCCCCTGGACTAGGAGCTTCTTGGCGTAGGGGCCCTGAGTCCAAAGGATGCTCTATTCTCCTGGCTCTTGTTTTTTGGTAATATGAGGTCCCCCTGTCTTTCTGCTGGCTTTTCTCTTTTATATCTCAGAAGAGACTGGTTTAAAACACAGCCTAATCTTTTGGTTGAGTCCTGCCTCATTAACATAACTGCCTCTAATCCTGCCTCATTAACATCATAGAGATAGGATTTACAAGACATAGGAAAATCTCATCAGATGACAAAATGGCGGGCAATCACAAAGTACTGGGAATCATGGTCTAGCCAAATTGATACACATATTTTTGGGGGAGACAATTCAAGCCATGACAGTTGGGTTGGTTTTTTAAATTTATTTTTTATTTTTTGTTGGGTTGTAAGAGTCCGTTATATATTTTGAATATTAAATTTATCAGATATATGGTTTCCACATATTTAATCCAGTTTTATAGATTGTCTTTCCACTTCCTTAGCAATGTTTCTGCATGTACAAAAGTTTTAAATTTTAATGAAGCCCAATATATTTTTTGCTTTTGTTGCTCATGCTTTTGGTGTCACATCTAAGAATCTATTGCCAAGAACAGGGTTCTGAAGTTTTATCCAGATGTTTTCTTCCAAGAGCTTTATGGTTTTTGCTCTTGTATTTAGGTCAGTGGTCCATTTTGAGTTAATTTTTGGATGTGGTATAAGACCTGGGTCCAATTTTATAGCCTGTGGTCTATTTTGTCTAATTTTTGTATAAAGTGTGAGGCTTAGGTCAAGATTCTCTTTTGCCTATGAAGGTCCGCTTGCAACAGCACCATTTGTTGGAAGTGATATCTCTCCTCCATTGAATTGCTTTTATACCTTTGTCAAGAATCAGCTGAGCATATTTTGCGTGGGTTTATTTCCTCATTACATTTATCTATGTATCTATCCCTTCCCCAAAGACCACACAGCTTTAATTATTGTAGTTGTATAATGAGTAGTTTTTTAATTGTGTAAGTCTTGAAATTAGGTAGACTGATTACTCCCATATTCTTCTTTTTCCAGATTGTTTTAGTTATTCTAGTTCCTTCCCGTACAAATTTTAGAATAATCTTGTTTATATCTGCAAAAAAATCTAGCTGTGATTTTGGTAGCAAATACTTATTTATCTGTTTGAGGAGACGTGGCATCTTTACTTTGTTTAGTCCTCCAATCCATGAACACAGTATGTCTGGATTTATCTAAAGATTTTTTTTCTTTTTTTCATCAGTGTAGTCTTCAGTATATAAGTCCTGTGCATGTTTTGTTGATTTACACATAAATATTTCTTTCTTTTTTTAGTGATTATAAATGGTATTGTATTTTTAGTTTTGACGTCCAGATATTATTAATATATAGAAATACAGTTGATTTTGTTTTTCTTATATACTGCCACTTGACAGAACTCATTCATTAGTTCTAGTTTTTTGATAGACTGCTTAGGATTTTCTGTGTAGACAATCATGTTATCTTCAAATAGGGGTTGTTTTATTTCTTCCTTTCTTGATATGCCTTTTATTTCCTTTTCTTGCATTCTTGCTCTGGCTAAAATATCTGATACTGTTTGTATAAGAGTGGTGAGAGCAGATATTCTTGTCTAGTTCTAAATCTTAGGGGGGAAATATTGTCTTTCACTATTAAGTATAACGCTAGGTGTATGTTTTTTGTTGATGCTTTTGTCAAATTGAGGAAATTCCACTCTATTCCTATTTTTCTGAGAATTTTTATCAGGATTGGGTATTGAATTTTATCAAATATGTTTTATGCATTGATTGATATGATCTGTGATATTTTTCTTCTTTAGCCTGTTAATGTGGTAGATTCCATTGATTTTTTAATACTTAAGCAGCCTGCATTTCTGGAATAAACCCTTCTTGGTCATAGTGTGGAAACCCTGGTGGTGTAGTGCTTAAGAATTATGGCCGCTAACCAAAAGGTTGGCAGTTTGAAGCCACCAGGGGCTCCTTGGAATCTATGGGGCAGTTCTCCTCTGTTCTGTAGGGTTGCTATGAGTTGGAATCGACTCGACAGCAGTGGCTTTTTGTTTATTTTCTTGAAGGATATTGGTCTTTAGTTGTGTGTGTGTGTGTGTGTGTGTGTGTGCAGGCAGTCCCTGGATTATGGATGAATTCCTTTCCTAAATCTGTCTTTAAGTTGAATTTGTAAGTCAGAGCAGTTAGTTATGGTTTGTATCTAATGCCAGTTAGTCAAACGTTTGTCTTAGTATATAGTATAAATAAATAAAAAATAAATAAAAAATAAAATAGTATATATATGCATAAAAAACCTTAAACGCTTCCAGGTACACTAAAACATCTTTAACATAGGGCTGAGGGCTGTGGCACTATGGTCTCAGGGAACATCTAGCAAAAAAAAAAAAGGGAAAAAAAATCTTTAACAATGATACAGTAACGATAATGTTTTGACGTGCATCACAAAGGATACCCATTTACCACAAACCATTGAGCGTACCTCAAATGTTTAATATAATAGGCTTTAAAGGGGTTGATTCATATTGGGCGTTTGTTACCTGGGGACTGCGTGTACTGTCTTTGTCTGGTTTTGATATCAGGCTGATATTAGCTTCATAAAATGAATTGAGAAGTGTCTCCCTCCTCAACTATTTTCTGGACGAGATTTTGTTAATTTTCCTTAAATGTCTGGTTGAATTCTCCTGTATAATAATTGTCCCTGAAGATTTCTTTTTTGGAAGTTTTAAAATTACAAATTCAGTTTCTTAATATAGCATACCTCAGAGATATTCTCGGTTTGGTTCTAGACTACTGCAATAAAGCGAATATCATAATATGGTGAGTCACATGAATTCTTTGGTTTCTAGTGCATATAAAGGTAATGTTTACGCTAATACTGTAGTCTGTTAAGTGTGCAGTCCATTATGTCTAAAAAAAATGTATATACCTTAATTAAAAAACACTTTATTGCTAAAAAATTCTAACCATCATCTGAGTTTTCAACGAGTCATAATCTTTTTGCTGGTCAAGGGTCTTGCCTTAATGTCGATGGCTGCTGACCTATCAGGGTGGTGGTTGCTGAAGGTTGGGGTGGCTGGCAATTTCTTAAAATGAAATAATGAAGTTTGCCACATTAACTGACTCTTCCTTGCACAAAAGATTTCTCTCTCTGTGGCATGCAATGCTATTTGATAACATTTTTTGCCCACAGTAGAACCTCTTTCAAAATTGGAGGCAGTCCTCTCAAACCCCACTGCTGCTTTATCAAATAAGTTGATGTAATATTCTGAACCCTTTATTGTCATTTAAACAACGGTCACAGCGTCTTCCCCAGAAGTAGTTTCCATCTCAGGAAACCACTTTCTTTGCTTATCCATAAGAAGCAACTCCTTGTCTGTTAAATTTTATCATAAAATTGCAGCAGTTCAATCATGTCTTCAGGCTTCACTTCCGATCTAGTTCTCTTGCTGTTTTTATGACATCTGCAATTACTTCTTCCACTGATGTCTTGAACCCCTTAGTCATCCATGAGTGAGGGTTGGAATCAGCTTCTTCCAAATTCCTGTTAATGTTGATATTTTGACCTTCTGCCATGAATCACGAATGTTCTTAATGGTGTCTAGAATGATGAATCCTTTATAGAAAGTTTTTTTATTTACTTTGCCAGGATCCATCAGATGAATCACAATCTTTGGCAGCTATAGCTTTATGAAACATATTTTTTCAATAATAAGATTTGAAAGTCAAAATTACTTCTTGATCCATGGGCTGCAGAATGGATGTTATATTAGCAGGTATGAAAACATTAATCTCCTTGTACATCTCTATCAGAGGTCTTGGGTGACCATGTGCATTGTCAATGAGCAATAATATTTTGAAAAGAATCTTTCTTTCTGAGCAATAGGTCTCAACAGTGGGCTTAAAATATTCACTAAACCATGTTGTAAACAGATGTGCTGTCATCTAGGCTTTGTTCTACTTACAGAGCACAGGCAGAGTAGTTTCAGCATAACTCTTACGGGCCCTAGGATTTTCAGAGTGGTAAATGAGCACTGGCTTCAACTTAGTCACCAGCTGCATTAGTCCTTAACAAGAGAGTCAGCTTGTCCGTTGAAGCTTTGAAGCCAGGCACTGACTTCTCCTCTCTGGCTGTCAGAGTCCTAGATGTCATCTTCTTCCAATGTAAGGCTGTTTCATCTACACCGAAAATCTGTTGAGTAGTGTAGCCACCTTCATCAGTTGTTTTAGCCAGATCTTCTGGATAACTAGCTGCAGCTTCTACATCAGCACTTGCTGCTTCACCTTGCACTTCTATGGTATGGAGACGGCGTCGTTCCTTAAACCTCATGAACCAACCCCTGCTAGCTTCTCACTTGTCTTCTGCAGCGTCCTTACCTCTCTAAGCCTTCATGGAATTGAGGAGAGTTAGGGCCTTGCTCTGAATTAGGCTTTGGCATAAGGGAATGTTGTGGATGGTTTGACCTTTGATCCAGACCACTGAAACTCTCTCCCCAAGGCTGTTCCGCTTTCTTATCATTAGTGTCTTCACTGGAGTAGCATTTTTAATTTTCTTTATGTTTACAACTTGGCTAATGGTTTGGCAGAAGCAACCTGGCTTTCAGCCTGTCTCTGCTTTTTACATGCCTTAGTCACTAAGCTTCATTATTTCTAGCTTTTGATTTAAAATAAGAGACATGGCAGGTGGGGCCAAGATGGCAGAGTAGTCAGATGCTTCCTGTGGTCCCTCTTAGAACAAAGACCTGAAAAAACAAGTGAATCGATTATGTATGACAATCTAAGAGCCCCCAACGTCAAAGACAAAGTTGAGGAATCGGTCTGAGCAGCAGGGGAGGGAGAGACCATTGAGAAGCAGCGAGAAGTTGCCAGATCTGATCTGGCCTGCACTGGCAGCCTGTAGGCTGGATCAGCTGGCATGAGCAGTGAGACAAGCAGTGGTGCTCGGGATGCATTTTCCACATCAGGAGAGACCAAAGAGCAGAGAGTCTGCTCAAACCTCCAGAACCAGTGAAAAATGGTGCTCAGTTGGCAAAAGATAAGTACAAGCGTCTAACTTACCATGTGGATCAAAAAGAAAACCTGTTTTGGGAGCTACCTCTCTCCCATTTACCTGCCCTCTTCTCGCTCTGCTCTGGGTTCCGTTCTGCTTCAGTGATTGCTGCGCCCCTTGGGCCGGAAGTAGGCCCTGTCATGCGCCCTGAGTCATTCTCCTGTTTTTGGAGAGGGAACACGTTAACAAACAGGAGAAGATAATCTGCGAGCTGCCATAAGCCAGGAACTCAGGGCAGACACAGCCCCTTTGCCTAGGCACAGTCATAAAGGGTCCACGGACTTTGAATGCATTTCACGCCTTCATAAACCTGTGCGGGCCATTTCAACAGCATAGGCCATTATTAGCACAGTATAAGAGGGTATATACCTGAAGCCTATTTTCATCTGTATCTGTTATAAGGGGGCGTGGCAGATACATGACATTGGACTATTGTGCTATTAAGCAGGGTCCTCTCCTACCCACATCAGGGACCTGAGGACTGGTAGCTCCACCCACTCCACCAAGCCACCCGTGACAGGTCCAAGAGTAAGTGGTACCTCCCAGTCCTTACAGCCAACAGCATTGGGTGCCCATAGTCCAGCTGCGAAACCCAGCGACCTACACTCTCTAGAGAACAGGGACACGCCTCCCACCTAGACACTTGGGCAGCAGTCAGCCTTGATCAGTGCACGACTGCCTGCTGCAGCCAGATACCTGTGCCTACTCCAGTCACCCCTGCCCATCTAGTACTGTAGGTGAGAGCCTGTACCACACACTCAGTGACCAGCAACCGATGAGCTGAATCCACACAAGAAAGTTAAACGGCCTCCTGGGCTCACATACCTAGTAACAGCTCTAGCCACCTGGAGATAGAACGTGAGAGCTTCAAAGATGCCAGTAATCAAACTGGTTCACACAACCAGCATATTTGGGCATATCAAAACTAAACAAGAAGCTAGGATACAGTAAGCAAACATAAAATAAATATAATAGTTTATTGATGGCTCGGAGACAACACTCTATCAAGCCACATAAAGCGGCAGACCATGATGGCTTCAGCGAGCCATCAAAACAAAGAATCAAGAAATCTTCCAGAGGAAGAGAACTTCTTGAAATTACCAGAGGTAGAATTCAAAAGACTATTACACAGAACTCTTCAAGAGATCTGGACGGAGATCAGGCAAAATGCAGAACAAGCCATGGAACACACAAAGCAATAGAAGAACTTAAAAAGGTTATATAAGAGCATAATAACAAATTTAACAGGCTGCGAGAATCTTTGGAGAGACAGCAAACAGAAATCTAAAAGATTAACAATAAAATTTCAGAATTAGACAACTCAATAGAAAGTCACAGGAGCAGAATTGAAGCAATGGAAGTCAGAATTAGTGAGATTGAAGATACAGCACTTGACTCCAATTTATTTGAGGAAAAATCAGATAAAAGAATTGAAAAAAATGAAGAAACCCTAAGAATTATCTGGGACTCTATCAAGAGGAATAACTTACAAGCGATTGGAGTACCAGAACGGGGTAATAACAGAGAATACAGAGAGAATTGTTTAAGGTTTGTTGGCAGAAAACTTCCCTGGTATCGTGAAAGATGAGAAGATACCTATCCAAGATCCTCATCAAACCCCACACAAGGTAGGTCCCAAAAGAAAGTCAACCACGAAAAGTCACCTACAAAGGAGAGTCAACAAGACTAAGCTCTGATTACTCAGCAGAAACCATGTAGTCAAGAAGGCAGTGGGCTGACATATATAAAGCCTTAAAGGAAAAAAATTGCCAAGCAAGAGTTATATGTCCAGCAAAACTGTCTCTCAAAATGATGGTGACATTAGGGCATTTCCAGATAAACAGAAGCTTAAGGAATTTGTAAAAACTAAACCAAATTTAAAAGAAATGCTAAAGGGAGTCCTCCAGTTAGAAAATCAATGACATCAGATACCAACCCAAGACTAGAACACAGGACAGAGCAACCAGATACCAACCCAGATAGGAAAGTCACAAAAATAAGTCAAAGCTAAAACACTGAAAATAGGGAAACAGAGACATCAGTATGTAAAAGATGGTAACACGAAAACAAAAAAGAGCAACTAAAAAAAGAAATTATAGTCATAGATCTTTCGTATGGAGAGGAGGTCAAGGTGATATAAAGAAATAAAGACTGGTTTAAAGTTAGAAAAATAGGGGTAAATATTAAGATAACCTCAAGGAAACTAGCAATCCTACATATCAAAATAAAAAACAAAAACATACTCAGCAAATACAAAATCAACAGCAGTGAAAAAGATGAAAAAAAATAAAGAAAAATGACTCAGCTCAGAAAATAAAGTGGGACAAAGAAACTATCCATAACATACACACAAAAAGACATCAAAATGACGGTGCTAAACTCATAAAAAAAACTCATACCTATCAATAATTATGCTGAATGTAAATGGACTAAATGCACCTGTAAAGAGACAGAGTTGCAGAATGGATTAAAATATTTATGCACCCAGCTACTGGGCTCCAGAATACTTAAACTCTGACAGCATTGAAAAGAGAAATAGCTCCACAATAATGGTAGGAGACTTCAACACACCACTTTCCGTGAAGGACAGAACATACAGAAAGAAGGTCAGTAAAGACAGAAGATCTAAATGCCACAGTCAACCAACTTGGTATCATAGGCATATAAAGAACACAACACCCAACGGCAACCAAGTATACTTTCTTTTCCAATGCACATGGAACAGTTTCCAGAATAGACCACATATTAAGCCACAAAGCCAGCCTTAACAGAATCCAGAATATTGAAATATTACAAAACATCTTTTCTGATCATAAAGTCATAAAAGTAGAAATCAAAAACAGAAAAAGGAAGGGAAAAAAATCAAATACATGGAAACCGAACAACACCTTGTTTAAAAACTACTGGGCTGTAGAAGAAATTAAGGATGAAATAAATTCACAGAATCAAATGAGAATGAAAACACATCCTACCAGAACCTTTGGGACACAGCAAAAGCAGTGCTCTGAGGTCAATTTATAGCAATAAACGCACATATCCAAAAAGAAGAAAAGGCCAAAATCACAGCATTAACCCTACAACTTGAAAAAGTAGAAGGAGAGCAGCAATAAAAGTCCTTGGGCACCAGAAGGAAGAAAATAATAAAAATTAGAGCAGAAATAAATGAAATAGAGAATGGAAAGAGTTAACAAGACCAAAAGCTGTTTTTTTGACAAGATCAATAAAATCGATAAACCATTGGCCAAACTGACAAAAGAAAACCTCGAGAGAAAGCAAATAATCCAAATAAGAAATGAGACGGGCCATATCACAACAGACCCAACTGAAATTAAAAGAATCGTAAGAGTACAATGAAAAATTGTACTCCAACAAATTTGAAAACCTAGAGGAAACGGACAAATTTCTAGAAACACTACCTACCTAAACTATCACAAACAGGGGTAGAACAACTAAGTAAACATATAACAAAAGAAGAGATTGAAAAGGCAGTTAAAAAACTCCTAACACAAAAAAGGCCTGCCCTGACAGCTTCACTGGAGAATTCTACAAAACTTTCAGAGAAGAGTTAACACCGCCACTACTAAAGGTATTTCAGAGCACAGCAAAGGATGGAATACACCCAAATGCATTCTATGAAGCCGGCATAACCCTGATACCAAAACCAGGGAAAGACACCACAAAGAAAATTACAGACCAATATCCCTCATGAACATAGATGCAAAAATCTTCAACAAAATTCTAGCCAAAGGAATCAACAACATACCAAAAAATAATTCACCAGAACTGAGTGAGATTCATACCAGGTACACAGGAGTGGTTCAACATTAGAAAAACAATCAATGTAATCCATCACATAAAACAAAAGACAAGAGCCACATGATCTTATCAGTTGATGCAGAAAAAGCATTTAACAAAACCCAACACTCATTCATGATAAAAATTCTCAGCAAAATAGGAATAGAAGAAAAATTCCTCAACATAATGAAGGACATTTATATGAAATGGAGAGAGTCTGAAAGCATTCCCCATGAGAATGGGAACCAGACAAGGATGCCCTTTATCACCATTCTTATTGCAAGTTGTGTTGGAGGTCATAGCCAGGGCAGTTAGGCTAGAAAAAGAAATAAAGGGCATCCAGGTTGGTAAGGAAGAAGTAAAAGTATCCCTATTTTCAGATGATATGATCTTGTATACAGAAAACCCCACAAGAAAACAGATGGAACTAAGAGAAGATTTCAGCAGAGTATAAGGATGCAAATAAACATACAAAACTCAGTTGGATTCCTCTACACCAACAAAGAAAGCTTCCATGAGGAAATCACCAAATCAATATCATTTCCAGTAGCCCCCGAGAAGCTAAAATACTTTCGAGTAAATCTAACCAGAGATATAAAAGACCTATACAAAGAAAAATATAAGACATTACTGCAGTAAACTAAGAGAGATCTACATAAGTGGAAAAGCATACCTTGCTCATGGATACGAAGACACAACTTTGTGAAAATGTCAATTCTACCAAAACGATCTACACATACAATGAAATCCCGATCCAAATTCCAACATTTTTTAATGACATGGAGGAACAAATCACCAGTTTCATATGGGAGGGGAAGAGGCCCCAAGTAAGTAAAGCATTACTGAAGAAGAATAAAGTGGGAGACCTCACACTACCTGATTTTAGAACCTGTTATACTGCCACGGTAGTCAGAACCACCTGGTACTGGTACGACAGATGCATAGACCAGTGGAACTCCATTGAGAATCCAGATGTAAATTCATCCACCTGTGAGCAGCTGATGTTTGAGAAAGGCCCAGAGTCCGTTAGATGGGTAAAAGACAGTCTCTCTAACACATGATGTTGGCATAACTGAATATCCATCTGAAAAAAAAGAAACAAGACCCATACCTCACACCATGCACAAAAACTAACTCAATATGGATCAAAGAACTAAATGTAAAATCTAAAATGATAAAGATCATGGAAGAAAAAATAGGGACAATGCTAGGAGCCCTAATACATGGCATAAACAGTATAGAAAACGAACAGTGCACGAACACCAGAAGAGAAACTAGATAACTAGGAACTCCTAAAAATGAAACACTTATGCTCATCAAAAAAGACTTCACCAGAACTAGATGGTGCCCGGCTACAATCAATGACTGCCCTGACAGGGAACACAACAGAGAACCCTTGAGGGAGCAAGAGAGCAGTGGAATACAGACCTCAAATTCTCATAAAAAGACCAGACTTAATGGTCTGACTGAGTTAAGAAGGACCCCAGAGATCATGGTCCCCAGACCTTCTGTTAGCCCAAGACAGGAACCATTCCCAAAGCCAACTCTTCAGACAGGGACTGGACTGGATGATGGGATTGAAAATGATACTGGTGAGGAGGGAACATCTTGGATCAAGTAGACACGAGACTATGTGGGCAGCTTCTATCTGGAAGGGAGATGAGAGGGCAGAGGGGGTCAGAACCTGGCCGAATGGACACGAAAATAGTGGAGGGAAGGAGTGTGCAGTCTCATTAGGGGGAGAGCAATTAGGAGTATATGTTGTTGTTTTTAGGTGCCGTCGAGTTGGTTCTGACTCATAGTGACCCCATGCACTACAGAACAAAACACTGCCTGGTCCTGAGCCATCCTTACAATCGTTGTTATGCTTGAGCTCCTTGTTGCAGCCACTGTGTCAGTCCACCTCGTTGAGGGTCTTCCTCGTTTCCTCTGGCCCTGTACTCTCCAAAGCATGATGTCCTTCTCCAGGGACTGATCCCTCCTGACAATATGTCCAAAGTATGTAAGATGCAGTCTCGCCATCCTTGCCTCTAAGGAGCATTTTGGCTGTACTTCTTCTAAGACAGATTTGTTCGTTCTTTTGGCAGTCCATGGTATATTCAATATTCTTCGCCAACACCACAATTTAAAGGTGTCAACTCTTCTTCGGTCTTCCTTATTCATTGTCCAGCTTTCACATGCATATGATGCGATTGGAAATACCATGGCTTGGGTCAGGTGCACCTTAGTCTTCAAAGTGACATCATTGCTTTTAACACTTTAAAGAGGTCCCTTGCAGCATATTTACCCAATGCAATGCATCTTTTGATTTCTTGACTGCTGTTCCATGGCTGTGGATTGTGGATCCAAGTAAAATGAAATCCTTGACAACTTCAGTCTCTTCTCCGTTTATCATGATGTTGCTCATTGGTCCAGTTGTGAGGATTTTTGTTTTCTTTATGTTGAGGTGCAATCCATACTGAAGGCTGTGGTCTTTGATCCTCATTAGTAAGTGCTTCAAGTCCTCTTCACTTTCAGCAAGCAAGGCTGTGTCATCTGCATAACGCAGGTTGTTAATGAGTCTTCCTCCAATCCTGATGCCCCGTTCTTCTTCATATAGACTTGATTTGTAAACTTTCACTTAAAGCAGAATAATTAAAAAAAAGCAAAGTGCAATAAAATGAGGTACACTTGTGGTTACAGGGCTATTCAAAATATCTATTGCACAGTGGTTCAGTTGCGGTTTTTTTAAAGTGATCTATTTTGTATAAATTGTCAAATTTACACGTGTAAATTGTTCTTAGTATTCTCTTATTGGAGCCTTGATGGTACAGTGGTTGAGAGGTCAGCTTCTAACCAAAAAGTCACCAGTTTGAATCTACCAGCAGCTCCTTGGAAACCCTATGGGGCAGTTCTTCTCTGTCCTATGGGATTGTTATGAATTGGAATTGACTTGATGGCAACGGGTGTGTTCCATTATTCCTTTTTGTGTGTTCACGGTCTGTAACAATATCCCTGTTTCATTCCCGATATTGGTGGTTTGTGTATTTTTTTTATTTCTTTGAGACTTCCCTTTTGGCCTACTGGTTATTTAGAAGTATGCTGTTTAGTTCCCAAGTGTTTGGAGATATTTCTGTGATTTTTCTGTTTTGATTTCTAGTTTGATTCCTTTTTGGTTGGAGAACACACTCAGTTCTCTTGATATTTTACTGCCCAGGGTATAGTGTAAGTTCTGTGTACACCTGAAAAGAATGAGCTGAGTGGAGTGTTCCTATAAATGTCAGTTAGAACTTGTTGATTGATGGTGCTGTTGAATTCTGTATCTTTGTAGACTTTATTTCTAGTTGTTCTATCAGTTGTTGAGAGAAGGTTATTGAAAGTCTCCAACCATAATTGTGGTTTTGTCTCTTTTCAGGTCCTTCGGTTTTAGTTTCACATATTTTGAAGCTCTGCTGTTTAGAATTTGAGGAGCCCTGGTGGTACAGTTATTAAAGTGCTTGGCTGCTAACTGAAAGTTAGCAGTTTGAACCCACTAGCCGCTCCGAGGGAGAAATGTGGCAGTCGGCTTCTGTGAAGATATACACCCTTGGAAATCCTGTGGGGCAGTTCTACTCCGTCCTAAAGGGTCACTAAGAGTTGAAATCAACTTGATGGTATGGGTTTGGGTTGTTGAGGATTTGGGATTGCTGGTGGATTGACTTTTGTTACTATACAATGTCCCACTCTGTCTGTAGTACTTTGCTTTTTTTGAAGTCTACTTTCTCTGATTATTATTAATATAGCCATTCCTGCTTTCCTTTGATTATTTGCTTCATATATCCTTTTTCATCCTTTTGCTTTCAGCTTGTCTCTACCATTATACTTAAAGTGAATTTCTTGTAGGCAGCCTAAGTTGGGTCATATTTTTTAATCCACTCTGCCAGTCTATGTCTTCTAATTGGTGTATTTAGATAATGTACGTTTAATATAATTATTGATATGTTAGGACTCAAGTTTGCCATTTTATTTTTGTTTTCTGTTCCTCTTTTATTTTTCCCATCTTCCTGTGGGTTACTTGAACTTTTTTTTTTTTTTAAGAATTCAGTTTTGGTTCATATATTGTGATTTTCAGTGAATCTCTTTGTATACCTTTTCTAGTGGTTACTGTAGGTATTACATTATATATACATAGCTTTTCACAGTCTACTGTGTGGTGATTTTACCAGTTTGTGTGAGGTATAGAAGCCCTACCTCCCTTTAGGACCCTTTACCCTCCTGTTTATAGTTGTCTTAAATATTTCCTCAAAGTTAATATTTTTCAACCATCAAATTTAATTTAGAAAACTCGAGAAGAAAAGCCTATTGATTTTACCCATGTTTTTTCCTTTTTAAAAAAAAATTTATTTTTATGCTTTAGGTAGAAGTTTACAAATCAAGCCAGTTTCTCATACAAAAAGTTATACACACCTTGCTAGGTACTCCTAGCTGCTCTCCCGCTAATTAGCACATTCCTGCTTTCCACCCTGTATTCCCCGTGTCCATTCAACAAGCTCCTGTCCCCCTCTTCTTTCTCATCTCGCCACTAGACAGGAATTGCCCACATATTCTCATGTGTCTACTTGAGCCAAGAAACTCACTTCTCACCAGTATCATTGTCTGTCTTATAGTCCAGTCCAATCCCTGTGTGGAGAGTTGGCTTCGGGAATGGTTCCAATTTTGAGCTAACAAAGGGTCCGGGGACCATGACTGTCAGGGTCCCTCCAGTCTCAGTCAGACCATTAAGCCTGGTCTTTTTATGAGAATTTGAGATCTGCATCCCACTCTTCTCCTGCTCCATCAGGGACTCTCTGATGTGTTCCCTGTTAGGGCAGTGATAGGTGGTAGCCAGGCATTATCATCTAGTTCTTCCGGTCTCAGGCTGATGGAATCTCTGGTTTATGTGGCCCTTTCTGTCTCTTGGGCTCATACTTACCATGTCTTTGGTGTTCTTCATTCTCCTTTGCTCCAGGTAGGTTGAGACTAATTGATGCATCTTAGATGGCCGCTTGCTAGCATTTAAGACCCCAGACGCCTCTCACCAAAGTGTGATTTTACCCATAGTTTTGCTTACTATGTCTTTTTTAATTCCTGATACTACTAAGTCCTTCTTTTATCATTTCCTTTCTATTTAGAGAAACTATTTTGGCCATTCTGTTAGGATATAGGTCTGCTGGGGACAAATTCCCTTCTTAGTTTCCCTTCATCTGAGAATGTCTTGATTTCCCCTTCATTCCTGAATGATATTTTCATTGCATATACCATTCTGTGTTGGCAGTTTTTGTTTCAGAACTTGAAAAATACTGTGCCACTTCTTTTGGCCTACATGGTTTTTGATGAAAAATCCTGTCCTTAGAATTGTTTTTTCCCTGTAGGTAAGATATCATTTAAGGTATTGTCTGGCTACTTTCAAGATTTTTTTTGTCTTTGGTTTTGAGAAGTTTAATTATGATGTATGTTGGCACGGATTTCTTTGGGTTTATCCTTTTTTGGATTTGCTCAACTTCTTCAACCTGTAGGTTTTTGTTTTATCAAGTTTGGGAAATTTTCAGAGATATTCTTCATTCTCTACTTTCTCCTCTCCTTCCAGGACTCCAATAACATGAAACTTTTGTTAAAGCCCCACTCATCACTGAGGCTCTGTTCAATTTTTTTTTCAGTGCGCTTTCTTTCTCTTCAGATTGTGTAATTTCTGTTGTCCTATCTTCTGTTTCACTGATTTCTCTTCTTTGTTCCTTTCATTCTGCTGTTAAGGCCTTGTGCTTTCTATTTCAGCTATTGTGTTTTTCAGTTCTAAAATTTCCATTTGCTTCTTTATATCATCTGTTTCTTTGCTGAGACTTTCTATTTTTTCATTTGTTTTATGTTATTTTGCAATTGCTCGTGGAAGCATTTTTATCATGGCTCTTTTTAAAATCTTTGTCAGATTATCTTAACATCTGTGTTATCTCGGTGTTGGCATGTATTGATTGTCATTTTTCATTCAGTTTGAGATTTTCCAGGTTGTTGGTCTGATGAGTAATGTTTGATTGAAACCTGTTACGCAACACTGGATCTTATTTCAACCTTCTATGGACTGCCAAGAGAATGGACAAGTCTGTCTTGGAAGAAGTGCAGCCAGAATGCTTCTTAGAAGTAAGGATGGTAAGACTATGTCTTATATACTTTGGACATATTATCCAGAGGAATCAGTCCCTGGAGAAGGACATGTGGTTGGTAAAATAGAAGGTCAGCGAAAGAGAGGAAGACCCTCAACCGGATGGATTGACACAGAAGCTGCAGCAATGGGCTCAAGCATAGTAACAATTGTGAGGATGGCGCAGGACTGGGCAGTGTTTCGTTATGTTGTGCATATGGTCGGTATGAGTTGTAACCGACTCGACGGCACCTAACAACAACAACAACAATTTTAGCTGGCTTTCGCTGACATCACTTTGGCAGGGAAAGAAGGGAGTGTAGCCACATTACTGCTACTTGGAGGTAGAAGCCTGTGGCCTCTGTTGATTTGGGGAGGGGGCTTCTTGTCACTCCTGGGTGGGGATGTGCGTTCCTGCTCCTCATACTGTCTCCACTGACATCATGATGGGAATGGTTTCGTCACCACTGGGCAGTGTGAAATTCTGACTCTCCACTGTGCTTCATCTGACACCACCCAGTGGAGGGTTGGGGGATGCGCAGTACTTCATGACTACTGGGTGGGGGTAGAAATCCAGGTTCTCCATGTGATCTCCTTCGACATTGTGGGAGGTGGGCCTTCATTTCCAACCAGTGGGGATGAAAATTCTGGGTCCCTACTTGGCTTTCTCTGACATCATCCTGCGGAAAGTATTGGGGTATGTTATTACTTCCTTGTTAGGGTGGAAGTGTAGGCTCCCTACTCAGCCTTTGCTGGCATGGGTAGAAGTAGGACCACAGTTTTTTTGCGTGGGATTTGACTGAAATTGAGTGGTTACTACCTAAGAACTTTCTCTTCTGCTAGACTGCCCCTTTTCCTGGTCCGTTGACTGTAGAGAGCAGGCTTTTGTTTTTGTCTGTACCCCATGGGTATTTCCAGGTTGTCGGTTTCTTCAGCTTCAAGTCTAGGACATACGAGGCAAAGAAAAAACCCAGGGGAACTCACTACCGTGCCATTCTTTGAGTAGTGAGATCCCTAGCTGGCCTGCATTCTTCCCACCTTTAAAAGTCGTCTTATGTTTCTTTTATATATAATGTCCAGGATTTTGAGTTGTACTTATTGGGAGGAATAGGGAAACATATGTCTACTCCCATCATCCTAGGAGCAGAAGTCAGTGTATGACATTAATAGGAAAGTTTTGAAAAATAAATTAATGGACAACGGAGGGCTTTTTCCTATTAGATAATGAAAATGTACTATAAAGTTGCTATAATCGAAAGTGTTCAGTGCTGGTATATGAACGGGAAAATATATTAGTACGGAATGAAAGTCTAAAAAGACAGTAAAAAATCTATAGAAATTTATGGTATAACAAAAGAAAAACTTCAGATAAGTGAGGAAAGGATGTTCAGCAAATGATGTTGAAATAATTAGCTACCCATTTGGAAGAAAAATATTTAGAGCTCTTGTTAGGTGCTGTCGAGTTAGTTCCGACTCACAGGGACCCTTTGTACAACAGAACGAAACATTGCCTGGTTCTGCATCATTCTCACAATTTTGTTGTGTTTGAGCCTATTGTTGCAGCCACTGTGTCAGTCCATCTTGTTGAGAGTCTTCCTGTTTTTCACTGACCCTCTACTTTACCAAACATGATGTCCTCCTCCAGAGACTGGTCCCTTCTGATAACACATCCAAAGTACTTTAGATGAAGCCTCGCCATACTTGTTTAGAAGGAGCGTTCTGGCTGTACTTCTTGCAACACCGATTCGTACATTCTTCTGGCCGTCCGTGGTATATTCAATATTCTTTGTCAGATACTATAATTAAAAGGCATCAGTTCTTTTTTTCAGTCTTCCTTATTCATTGTCCAGCTTTTGCATGCATATGAGGTGATTGAAAATACCGTGGCTTGAGTCAGGTGCACCTTAGTCCTCAAAGTGACATATTTGCTTTTCAACACTTTAAAGAGGTCTTTTGCAGCAAATTTGTCCAGTGCAATGTCTCATTTGATTGCTTCACTGTTGCTTCCATGGGTGTTGATTTTGGATCCAAGGAAAATAAAATCTTTGACAGCTTCAGCCTTTTCCCTGTTTATCATAATGTTACTTATTGATCCAGTAGTGAGGATTTTTGTTTTCTTTATGTTGAGCCATACTGAAGGCTGTAGTCTTTGATCTTCATCAGTAAGTGCTTCAAGTACTGTTCACTTTCAGCAAGCAAGGTTGTGTCATCTGCATGTTGCAGGTTGTTAACGTGTCTTCCACCAGTCCTGATGGTGCGTTCTTCATACAGTCTATTTTGTGGGATTATTTGCTCAGTATACAGATTGAATAAGTATGGTGAAAGGATACAACCCTGACACACACCTTTTCTAATTTTAAACCATGCAGTATTCCCTTGTTCTGTTCGAATGACTGCCTCCTAGCCTATGTACAGGTTCCTCATGAGTACAATTAAGTGTTTTGGAATTTCTATTCTTTGCGATATTATCCATAATTTGTTACAATCCATACAGTTGGATGCTTTTGCATAGTCAAAACACAGGTAATGACTGCTCTGACAGGGAACATAACAGAGAACCCCTGAGCGAGCAGGAGAGCAGTGGGGTGCAGACCTCAAATTCTCATAAAAAGACCAGACTTAATGGTCTGACTGTGAGACTAGAAGGACCCCGGAGGTCATGGTCCCCAGACCTTCTGTTAGCTCACAACGGGAGCCATTCCCAAAGCCAACTCTTCAGACAGGGATTGGACTGGACAATGGGATCGAAAATGACACTGGTGAAGAGTGAGCTTCTTGGATGAAGTAGACGTATGAGACTATGTTGGCATCTCCTGTCTGGAGTGGAGATGGGAGGGCGTAGGGGGTCAGAAGCTTGCCAAATGGACAGGAAAAGAGAGAGTGGAGGGAAAGACTGTGCTGTCTCATTAGGGGAAGAGCAATTAGGAGTATATAGCAAGGTGTGTATAAATTTTTATATGAGAAACTGACTTGATTTGTAAACTTTCACTTAAAGCACAATAAAAACAAAACAAAACCACAGGTAAACATCTTCCTGGTATTCTCTGCTTTCAGCCTAGGTCCATTTCAGATCAGCAATGATATTCCTCGTTCCACGTCCTCTTCTGAATCTGGCTTGAATTTCTGGCAATTGCTTGTCGATGTACTGCTGCAACCGCTTTTGAATTATCGTCAACAAAATTTTACTCCCTATGATATTAATGATATTGTTTTATAGTTTTCACACTCTGTTGTGTTACCTTTCTTTGGGATGGGCACAAATATGGACCTCTTCCAATTTGTTGGTCAGGTATCTGTCTTCCAAAATTCTTGGCATAGACAAGTGAGCACTTCCAGTGTTTCATCTATTTGTTGAAACATCTCTGGTTTTCCATCAGTTCCTGGAGCCTTGTTTTTCACTAGTGCCTTCAGTGCAGCTTGGACTTCTTCCTTGAATACCTTCTGTTCTTGATCATATTCTTCCTCCCGAAATGGTTGAACATAGAGCAATTCTTTTTGGTACAGTGACTGTGTATTCCTTCCATCTTTTTTTGATGTTTCCTGTGTTGTTGAATATTTTTGGGCCCATAGAATCCTCCAGTATTGAAACTCAAGGCTTGAATTTTCTCTTCAGTTCTTTCCGCATGAAAAATGCCATGCATGTTCTTTCCTTTTAGTTTTCTAACTCTAGGCGTTTGCACATTTCATCATAATTGTCTTCTTGAGGCACCCTTTGAAATCCTCAGTTCAGCTCTTTTACATAATTTCTTCCATTTGCTTTAGCTACTCTACGTTTAAGAGCAGGTTTCAGAGTCTCTTCTGATACCCATTTTGGTCTTTTCTTTCCTGTCTATTTAATGATCTTTGCTTTCTTCGTGTACGATGTCCTTGATGTCATCTCACAGTTCGTCTAGTCTTCAGTTATCAGTGTTCAATGCGTCAAATCTGTTCTTGAGATGGTCTCTATTCAGGTGGAGTATATTCAAGGTCGTATTTTGGCTCTCTTGGACTTGGTTTAATTTTCTCCAGTTTCAACTTGACCAGTTGATGGTCTGTTTCACAATGACCCCTGGTCTTGTTCTGACTGGTGATATTGAGCTTCTCTGTCATCTCACAGAAGTTGACTTGATCCCTGTGTATTCCATCCGGTGAGGATGTATATAGTCCCCATGTGTTTAGTCACTGTTTATGTTGGTGAAAAAAGGTATTTGCAGTGAAGAAGTCATTGACCTTGCAAAATTCTATAATGTGACCTCCAACGTCATTTCTATCACCAAGGCCGTATATTGCAACTACCCATCCTTTTCTTTGTTTCCAACTTTTTTGTTCCAGTCACCAGTAATTATCAGTGTGCCTTGATTGCATGTTTGATCAATTTCAGACTGCAAAAGTTGGTAAAAATCTTCAATTTCTTCATCTTTGGCCTTAGCGGTTGGTGGGTAAATTTGAATAATAGTATTAACTGATCTTCCTTGTTGGCGTGTGGATATTATCCTACCACTGACAGCATTGTACTTCAGGATGGATCTTGAAATGGTCTTTATGATGATGAACGTGATACCATTCCTCTTCAATTTCTCATTCCCAGCATAGTAGACCATATGATTGTCTAATTAAAAACAGCCAAATACCAGTCCATTTCAGCTTGGTAATGCCTAGAATATCGATCTTTATGTGTTCCATTTCATTTTTGACAAATTCCAATGTTCCTAGATTCATACTTCGTGTACATTCCACGTTCTGATTATTAATGGATCTTTACAGCTCTTTTTTCTCATTTTGAGTCATGCTACATCAGCAAATGAAGGTTCCCAAAGCTTTACTCCACCCACGTCTTTAAGGTCAAGTCTACTTCCCTAGTCATTGTTGGAGTGTCTGCCAACCTGAGTTAGGGGCTAATCTTCCGGCAGTATATCAGACAGTGTTCTGCTGCTATTCATAAGGTTTTCACTGGCCTTTTCTTTTAGAAGTAGACTGCCAGGTCCTTCTTCCTAGTCTGGAAGCTCTGCTGAATCTTGTCCACCATGGGTGACCCTGCTGGTATTTGATATAACTGGTGGCATAGCTTCCAGCGTCACAGCAGCATGCAAACCCCCACAGTACGACAAACTGACAAGAGGTGTGAAAATGATGCTGAACTATGCCTGGGCAGGGTGAAGCCAGAGGAAGCTCTGGTGGAGGGCTGTATTGGTCCTGACGTACAAATTGGTCATCTGACCTGGGTATGGGGTGAAAGACTAATTGAACCATCTAGTAGCTGGTTCCCTCCAAAGTTTCCCTCAGGATAGCTGGTACTCTTGCACAGTATTATCTGGTGAAGTGAATGACTAGAGATCTTGGGACCGAAATAATCTCAATCTATTCTTAAACTTTAAATATGTAACAAGTCCGGCTCGCTGGTGTGGAGCGCCGGGCGTGGAATGTGAGTGCTTAGTGGGCCACTTTTGGTAAGCTTTGTGGGATGAGTGAACACCGGGTTATGGTGCTCGATGCCAACACTCATCACACCCCAGAAAAGGTGTTGGTTGATACAGACGATCAGGACAGTAGCCTTGGAAGTCGGCATCTGCCATGGAGTGTGTAACAACTCACGTGCTGAATCAACTAGCCCTGAAGATGGATGGCGCTGGACCATTGGGGCCTAACCCAGCCATTGCCTGCAGTTGGGATGGAAGAAAAGAAAAATTAGACCCCTACCTTATACCGTATACAAAAATAAATTCTAGATAGATTAAAGATCTAAATGTAAAAAACAAAAATAAGAAAATGTAGAAATAACCAGGTTGTGGAAGAGCCTTCTTAAGCAAGACAGAAAATTCAGGAACTGTTTAGAAAAACATTTATAAATTTGACAACATAAAAATGATAGATGTTTATACAGTTAAAGACAAATATAGATGGTGAGAAACCATTTATAATATATAGTATGCAAAGGGGAAACCCGGCTGGCGCAGTGGTTAAGTGCTACGGCTGCTAACCAAAGGGCCGGCAGTTCGAATCCACCAGGCGCTCCTTGGAAACTCTATGGGGCAGTTCTACTCTGTCCTATAGGGTCGTTATGAGTCGAAATCGACTCGATGGCAATGGGTTTGGGTTTTTTTTAGTATGCAGAGGGCTTAATAGCCTTTATATTCTGATAAAGATCCCATAAATTAGAGAAAGACAGATAATGTTCAGCATAAAAATATTAAAGATGTGAAGAGTCACATCACTGATTTCAGATAACCAGTAAACATAAAAAAGAAGCATAACCTCATTTTGTAGGCAGGTAATACAAATTAAAACAAATAAGGTACCATTTTTACCTGTCAGATTTGGTAATAATCAGAAGTATAACATCTAGTGCTGATAAGGAAGTAGGTACTCTGATATCCTATTGGTGGGAGCAGAAATTGTAGCAGCCTTTTTGTAATGTAATTTAGCAGTATCTATCAAAATTTTAAATGCTTATATACTTGGACACAGCGAGTTCCACTGTAGGAGTCTGTCCTAAACAGCAAGAGAATTTAAAGCTGTATATGTAAATGTTTTTGGAGCATTGTTTATAATTGGGAACAACCTAAAAACAGTCGGTTGGGAAATGGTAGAATAAAACGTATGTTTATACAATGTGAAGTTAGAAAAAAGACTGAGGTATATATGTGTGTTGAGCGTGTGTTAGGTATGCATGATCTATATTTATGTGGCAAAAGCAAGCTGCAGATCAAAATGAGCTCAGGATTCCGTTTTTATTAAGGAAAAAATTTGCTTGTTTTTGATTATAGAGATGAGTATATGCAAACTAGAAAGAAAAAATGAGAAGATAAGATGTATTCAACAGTGATTATCTCTCGGATGAGACTGATTAGAAGGAAAGAGGAGGAGCACGGCAGCAGGAAAGGGAGACATGAGGAGTGATTTTGTTTTACTCTGTACGATTTTTTTTAAGTGTTTGAATTTTGATGATTTTTACCTTTGGGATTTTCTGTATTTTCCAAATAAGATACATAAAAGGAGCTGAGTTATAAATATATGTTACATGAATGAAATGCACAAACCAATTTTATGTGTGTGTGTTTTTTATATGTGTGTAGGTCTGAGTGTTTGGGTTTTTTAGCGGACAACTTAGATTTTACCCATAGCTTTAACTTTTCTTCTAGCCAACTTGATGTTGTAGTGATAAGCAAGGACCCTTTTTTTTTTTTAAAGTGTATTTCCTGTTTTCTCTGACAGAAATGACATCAGATGTACCGTCACTGGGACCAGCCATTGCCTCTGGAAACTCTGGGCCTGGGATTCAAGGCGGAGGGGTTATTGTCCAGAGGGCTATTAAGCGGCGACCAGGGTGAGCTTGGGTATAGACTATCAAGATTGTCTCTCTTATAAACTAACCTGATTTAGGTAGTTGCTGAACCCACTTGGCTATTCCTTACCCTCTTACTTCAGCTGGTTACTTAACTATACTGCTGTCATACAACTCTGTCTAGTCCTTGGATGTGACCTTATATAAAATTGGTGTTTTTAGTCTAAGTTTCTCATAAGCAGTTTTTTTTTCTTTTTTTTTTTAACCAAAGATCTCTGCAGGGTAAAGGACTGTGACTAAGCCCAGAGATTTCGCTTTTGCTGCAGAAACAGTTTGTTGCTTTCATTAAGCTTTGTGTCTGCATTCTCAAAACCATTTTAATAGGAGTCTTACTTTTCAGAATGTATAGAATACTGAACCCTACAATATTTCTCCTCTACGTTACTGACATGTTTCTTGGTTTTAAATGCAGAGTACATTTAGTTCCAAAAGTATTAAATACCTGCTTAGCCTCTAAAGCATTGTGCTGATTGCTAGAAGGATACTGTATTAGTTTCCTAGGGTTGCTGTAATTAATTACAGCAATAATTAATAAATTGGGAGACTTAAAACAACAGAAATTTATTCTATCACAGTACTGGAGGCTGGCTGTCCAAAATCAGGGTGTCGGCCATGTTGATTGCTTCTGAGGGCTCTGAGGGAGAATCTGTTGCATGCCTCTCTCCTAGCTTCTGGTGATGGCTGACAGTCTTGGTATTCCTTGACTTATAGGTGCATTGCTCTAATCTCACCTTTGCTCTTTAGGTGGTGTTCTCTCTGTTTCTCTAGCTCTGTGTTTCTTTTCCTCTAATGACATTTGTCATATTGGATTAGAGCTCACTCTACTTCAGTATGGCCTCCTGTCAGCTAATTACATCTGCAAAAACACTATTTCCAAATAAGGTTACATTCACAGGTACTGGGGGTTAGGACCTGAACATACCTTTTTTTTAAAAAAAAATATTTTCATTGTGCTCAAAGTGAAAGCTTGCAAATCAAGTCAGTCTCTCACACAAAAACTCATATACACCTTGCTACACACTCCCAATTACTCTCCCCCTAATGAGACAGCTGAACATACCTTTTTTGAGGAACACAAATCAACCCATAAAAGATATAAACAAGACACATTTCCTGTCTTTAAGTTGCTTATGGTTTGAAAGGGATAATCATTATACACATAAATATAACACAAGATAAAACATGCCAAGGTTTTAAAAAGAAGAACAAATACAGTGCTATGTATTTCAGACTATGGAAATATCACATTTGATTGTTAAAGATGAGAAAAGACTTCAGAAAGGAGGTTGCTTTAGAAGGGCCTAGAAGAATGGGTAGTATTTCATCCACTTCTTTTCTAGGTATATGTTGGTATTATAGCCAATCTTTAATTCCCTCACTCCACTAATAATATTGCCAAGAATGATTCTTGGGTTAAGGTGGTAACACGAGTAACATATTAACGCCTGCTACACGTCTAAGAGCTTTGCAAAAACCAAAAACCCAGTGCTGTCGAGTTGATTCTGACTCATAGTGACCCTATAGGACAGGGTAGAACTGCCCCATAGAGTTTCCAAGGAGCGCCTGGCGGATTTGAACTGCCGACCCTTTGGTTAGCAGCTGTAGCACTTAACTACTACACCACCGGGGTTTCCCTAAGAGCTTTACACATTCTAATTCATTTACTGAGGCATAGGTTGAAAAAGTAACTTACCCAAGGTTCCAGAGTTAGTAAGTGACAGTTCTAGGACATGAACCTTAGAGAGATTTAGCTTTAGAATCTGCTCTCTCAGACACTGTGTTATGATTGATTGTAATTAGCAAGCTTTTAGAAACAGTATAAATATCAAAAGTAGGAAATTGGTTGAATAAGTTGTAGTATAATTTTTAAACTGTACAGGTATTAGAAGTGACACTGTGGAAAGATACTTTACAGAAAAATCACAATATTAAGAGAGAAGAGATTACAGTATGTATGATACTCTGCATCTGTCAAAGAAAATTATGTACAACATATGTACATAGCAAAACCTGAAAGAATACTCATCAAATTTTTAGCTGATGGGATTATGGATGACTTATTTTCTGTTTTGGTTTTCATTATTTTCCACATTTTCTGAAAAGAACATGTATTATTGGTAATCAGAAAAATTATAAGAAGAAGCTGTACAGGCATACTTCATTTTATTGTGCTTTGCAGATAATACATTTTTACAAATGGAAGGTTTGTGGCAGCATTGCATCGAGCAAGTCTGTCAGCACCATTTTTCCAGTAGCGTGTGCTTCACTTCACGTCTCTGTGTAACATTTTGGTAATTCTTGAAATATTTCACACTTTTTCATTATTAGACGATGATCTGTGATCAGTGGTCTTTGACGTTATTGTTGTAATTGCTTTGGGATGCCACGAACCATGTCCATATAAGACTGCAGACTTAATCCATAAATGTTGTGTGTGTTCTGACTGATCCATCGACTGACCGTTCGCCCATCTGTCTCCGTCTCTCCTTGGGCCTCCCTATTCCCTGAGACAGGACGATATTGAAATTAGGCCAATTAATAACCCTACAACAACCTCTAAGTGTTAAAATGAAAGAAGAGTCACATGTCCCTCACTTTAAAAGCTAGAGATGATTAAGCTTAGTGAGGAAGGCATGTCAGAAGCCGAGACAGGCTGAAAGCTAGGCCTCTTGGCCCCAAACAGTTAGCCAAGTTGTGAATGCAAAGGAAAAGTTCTTGAAGGAAATTAACAGTGCTGTTCCAGTGAACTCACAAATGATAAAAGCGAAACAGCTTTCTTGCAGATACGGAGAAAGTTTTAGTGGTCTCGATAAAAGATCAAACCAGCCACAACATTCTCTTATGCCAAAGACTAATCCAGAGGAAGGTCCTAACTCTCTTCAATTCTGTGAAGGCTGAGAGGGGCGAGGAAGCTGCAGAAGAAGAGTTTGAAGCGTGTGGAGGTTCGTTCATGAGGCTGAAGGAAAGACGCCGTCTCCATGCCGTAGAAGTGCACGGTGAAGCAGCAAGTGCTGATGCAGAAGCTGCGGCTAGTTACCCATGAGATCTAGCTGAGGTGACTGATGAGGGCAGCTGCGCTTCTCAGCAGAATTTCAGTGTAGACGAAACAGCCTTACACTGGAAAAAGCTGCCGTCTGGGACTCTGACAGCCAGAGAGGAGAAGTTAGTGCCCGGCTTCAAAGCTTCAGAGGACAGGCTGACTCTCCTGTTAGGGGCTAATGCAGCTGGTGACTTTAAGTTGAAGCCAGTGCTCATTTACCATTGCAAAAATCCTGGGGCCCTTAAGACTTATGCTAAATCTACTCTGCCTGTGCTCTGTAAATGGAACACCAAAGCCTGGATGACAGCGTATGTGTTTACAACATGGTTTACTGAATAATTTAAGCCCACTGTTGAGACCTACTGCTCAGAAAAAAAGATTCCCCATTCAAAATATTACTGCTCACTGACAGTGCACCTAGTCACCCTTGACCTCTGATGGAGAGGTACACGATTAATGTTGTTTTCATGCCTGCTAACACAGCATCCATTCTGTAGCCCATGGATCAAGGAGTAATTTTGATTTTCCATCTTATTATTTGAGAAATACATGTCATAAGGCTGTAGCTGCCATAGATTATGATTTCCTCTGATGGATCTGGGTAAAGTAAATAAAAAACTTTCTGGAAAGGATTCACCATTCTAGGTGCCATTAAGAACGTTCATGATTCATGGGAGGAGGTCAAAATATCACCATTAACAGGAGTTTGGAAGAAGTTGATTCCAACCCTCATGGATGACTGAGGGGTTCAAGACCATCAGTGGAGGAAGTAACTACAGACGTGGTAGAAATTGCAAGAGAACTAGATGCAGAAGTGAAGCTTGAAGATGTGACTGAATTGCAGCAATCTCATGATAAAACTTTAACAGATGAGGAGTTGCTTCCTATGGATGAGCAAAGAAAGTGGTTTCTTGAGATGGTATCTACTCCTGGTGAAGATGCTGTGAACATATGACAACAAAGGATTTAGGGTATTACATAAACTTATTCGATAAAGCAGGGGCAGGGTTTGAGAGGATTGACTCCAATTTTGAAAGAAGTTCTACTGTGGGTAAACTGCTATCAAACAGCATCGCATGTTACAGAGAAATCTTTCATGAAAGTAAGAGTCAGCCAGTGTGGCAGACTTCATTGTTTTAAGACATTGCCAGTCACCCCAGCCTTCAGCAGCCAGCAGCTGATCAGTCAGCAGCTATCAACTTTGAGGCGAGACCCTTGACCAGCAAAAAGATTATGACTCACTGAAAGCACAGATGATGGTTAGCATTTTTTAGCAAAGAAGTATTTTTTAATTATGTACATTTTTTAAAGACATAATGCCATTGCACACTTGACTACCAAAAAAGGGAAATAAAACCCATTGCCACTGATTCACTTCTAACTCATAGTGACCCTATAGGACAGAGTAAAACTGCACCGTGGGGTTTCCAGGGAGCTGCTGATGGATTTGAACTACCAACCTTTTGGTTAGCAAGTGAGCTCTTAACCACTGCGCCACAAGGGCTCCTAATAGACTGCAATATAGTGTAAACATAAGTTTTATATACACTGGGAAACCAAAAAATTCACGCGACTCACTTTATTGTTATACTATTTTGGTGGTCTGGAACTGAACCTGCAATATCTCTGATGTATGCCTGTATACATTCTTTTAAAAAAAGATTGGAAAACATAGGAAACTAGAAGGAAGAATATAATGGTAATAATTCTACTACCCAGAGTCATCTAACTCTTTTTTTTTTTTTTTTTTTAAATAACTCTCTATATGCTTTACAGAGATTTTTTTTAATGGTTATATAATTATGTAGTATATGTAGCCTGGTCTTTTCACCCAATCACATATAATAACCTTTTTTCATGTTGTTACATATTCTCTGTAAACATAATTTTTAGTGACTGCATATTAGTCCATGAAGTACTTAATTCTTATTTTAGAACTTTTAAGTTGTTTTGAAGATTTTGCCATTATATATAATTCTACAATAAACATCTTCGTACATAAGCTTTTTTCTGTGTTTATAGTTATTTCTTTAAGCTAGGTTTTTTTTTTTTTTTTAGGTACTTAGAAGTGAAGTTATTGGTAGATGGGTAGGGTTTTGACAGATGATCATGGATTACAGGAAGGCAAAAGAGGAACAAATACTTTGAGATCTGATGCTGTGTACTTCATTTGCAGCTCATCTAGAGATCCATAATATCAGGTCGTTCTATTAGTAGAGATGCCAAGTGTGATCACTAGATTAAGGTGGTAACATGAGTAATAGTTTAATAAAGTACAGAGATTAAAAGGTGATTTGCCTACCCTGTTACCTATAATCTTCTCTAATTTCCTAAAATGAAAATCACCTCTTCTTTCACTAAATGTCTATGCCGTGTGGATCGTACTCCTCACGTGGCACTTTCTCATTCTCACTTGTTTTATATTTGTATTTGTCTTGGCACAGAGCCCCTTGAGGGCAGGGTTCCTGTTTTCACCTCACCTAGCACAGTGTCTTAAATGTAATATATATTTCATGTTTATTAGATGAATGAAAGAAAGAAGCATTATTCAGTAACCTTCTTAAGTCTTAAATCACTTATGTATTACGTTGCTATTTTGAAAAATGCTTCCGAAAGCAGTAACATGGCTTAGAGTAGATTATAGAAATGAAAAATGGACCTGAATTGTTCATATTAATTTTTTTCTTTTCCTTTTTGAGTGGACTTCTTCTTTTGTAGAAGTTTTACTCTTCTGATGCAAGACCTAGGCATAAATGGATGGGTACCTTAGGAAAGTGATATGGTAGGAGTAGGTACTCTTTTTCTGTTGTCCAACTTCTTTGCCCAGTTTGGCGCTGTGAGGAAGAGGCCCTGATGTAGCATAGTTTTGTTTGACTTTTGGCCACTTCTTCTTTTCCTTCATAAATTTGGGTGGGTGTATAGATAGTTTGTGGATTGAGAATTTTTAATTTCTTAATGTTCTGGATTATAAGTAGGTTTACTGTATTTTTTGTTGGCTTTTTCCAGGCTAGATTTTGATGATGATGGAGAAGGCAACAGTAAATTCTTGAGGTAAGGTTTTAAAAAACTTTCTCTAGACTTCTGATTTTAAAAATGAATGTATGAACTTTGTACTTTTGGCTTGTAATATTTTTGTTCTTAGGCCCAAGGAAAGTGCTTCACCTTAAAACTATGAAATTTTTACTTAAAACTATAAAATATTTTGTACCCCAGAAAAATGTCAAGCATTCTTATTAATAGCTCCAGAGGAGGAGCCTCAGTGAGGAAAGGACAGAGAATTTACAAGACCCTTTGTATCAGTTAATTATTGCTGTGTAACAATAGTGGCTTAACAACAACATCGATTTATTATTTTTCACAATTCTATGGATTGGCAGAGTGGTTATTCTGCTGATGTTGCCTAGATTCACTTTTAAGACTATTTAGCTTACTGGTTGACTGGGGATGGGCTCAGCTGGGATGGCTAGGTATCTCTGTGTGGTGTTTCATCCTCAAGGAGGCCAGACTGAGTGTCTTCACATGGTGATGGCCATAGTCCAAAGCGCATATTCCAGTGTGCAAGTGCTTACCAAGCCTCTACTTTTGTATCCCATTTGCTGGCATCCCATTGGCCAAAGCAAGCCCTGTGTCCAGGTCCTGAATGGAGAGGGGGTAGGGCTACACAAGGGAGTGGAAACTGTGAGGCATTCTTTGCTGGGCGATCATTAATGTACTAATCTGTCATACCCTCTGATACCTGTTGACTCCCCCTACAGAACAGGAATTGGAATTTGCTTCCTTGAGTGATGAATCTTTTAGGGTACTGAAAGTGGACTTTTTAATATATTGATGAAGTGCTTCTTTGTGAGAAGGGGGATAGTCTCACAGAAGATCAGTTACTTGGCTTGTTTTCAAGTGAGAAAAACAGAGTCAAAGAAAGGAAGATAATCTTGATTGCAATCTGCTTTTCTTCTTTCCAGAGTTGAAAATATTACCTGGGTAGTCTCTATATTGCAGAGCAAGGTATATTTAATTTGTAATTAGCATAAAATGAAACAAAAAACCAAACCAAACTCATTGCCGTCGAGTCAATTCCGACTCATAGCAACCCTACAGGACAGAGTAGAACTGCCCCCGTAGGGTTTCCAAGGAGCAGCTGGTGGTTTTGAACTGCTGACCTTTTCATTAGCAGTTGTAGCTCTTAATCCACTACTCTACCAGGGTTTCCAAAATAAAGGAGCCCTTATAAAAATTATTTATTTGTGTAAGTGCCCAGATTTCATTTCACTTATTCATTAGTGTGTTTTATTAACTAAGTTTTTTTTTTAAGTTGGAAAAAGTACTATGTTTGTATTTCAGAATTTCTAAACAGTACAAAATTATGTACAGTGAAAATACATCTTCATTTCACTTCCCCTTAGACATCTACAGTTGCCAGTTTATTGAGTATCCTTCTAGAAATATTCAATGCATAAGTGTATAGATAACAGATAAATGTGTATGTGTGCACGTTACGCTCATAATGTCCCCAGTTTTTACACAAAGGATACCCATATTGTAAATTGCTTGGCATTGTTTGGTTTTATAGTACTTAGTGTAGTACTTAGTGTAGTCAGTAACATCTTTTTTTCTGTTGTAATGTTTGAAGCTAAGGCTTGTATTTGTAGCTGCTGATTAATTGCTGAGCGCTGCCAGATACTCTTGGAAACAACAACCATAAGTTGGCCCCCATGAAGAAATAGTTGCAGATAAAAGTAATGCTCCAAAAGGGCTCTTGACAGTTTACCTTAAATAGTCTCAAAAAATGTGACAAGGGGAAGAGATTCCTGGGGAAGGATAGACTTTTTTAAACAGCACTAGTGGAAATTCCTCCAACTGAGAATGCCTAATTATAATGATCCACCCCCATCTGTTAGTTTTATTTTACTGTGGTGGCTTATGTGTTGTTGTGATGCTGGAAGCTATATGACTGGTGTTTTGAATACCAGTAGGCTCACCCATGGTACACAGGTTTCAGCAGAATATTGTCCAATATAGTGCTTGGAAGATGAGCCCCCTAGGTTGGAGGGTACTACACAATGGCTGCAGCAATGGATTTGAGCATACCAACTGTTATGGATTGAGTTCTGTCCCCCCAAAATAGGTGTTGTAAATCCTAACCCCTATATCTGTGGTTATAATCCCACTTGGGAGTTTTCTTTGTTATGTTAGTGAGGTAGTATTAGTGTAGGGTGTGGCTTAAATCAGTCTCATTTGAGATATAAAAAAGAGATTAGGCATAGAGAAGCAAGCAGAAGTAGGGGAAGATAGATGCCACATCACATGAAGATCACTGAGGAGCCAGGGAATAGAGCTGAAGAGACAAGGACCTTTCCCCAGAGCTGACAGAGAGAAAAAGCCTTCCCCTAGAGCCGGTGCCCTGAATTTGGACTTTTAGCCTCCTAAACTATGAGGAAATACATTTTTGTTTGTTAATGCCACCACTTGTGGTATTTATGTTATAGCAGCACTAGGTAACTAAGACACTAACAATAATGAAGATGGTGCATGACCGGACAACATTTTGTTCTGTTATATATAAGGTAAGGTCGCCATGAGTCAGAGTCGACTGGATGGCAACTAACAACAACAATTAATGATAGATGCTAATAGTGGAGCTGTGTTGTGTATATAAAAGGTGTGGAGGCAACCAATATTATTTATACCTGTCAGTTAACTCAACTCTAGCCCTGGTCATTGCTTCCATTTCCACAAAATCCATTAGTCATCAACTATATGCAAATCCAAAGAGAGGTTCATGTGTCCTTTCCCCCCAACCTTAAAAAAAGACTGTCTCAAAGGGCTACATGAACTAGAGACTACATCATCCTGAGACAAGAAGAACTAGATGGTGCCCGGCCACAACTGATGACTGCCCTGACAGGGAACACAATAGAAAACCCCTGAGGGAGTAGGAGAACAGTGGGATGCAGACCCCAAATTCTCATAAAAAGACCAGACTTAATGGTCTGACTGAGACTAGAAAGACCCTGGTGGTCATGGTCTCCAAACCTTCTTTAGGCCCAGGACAGGAACCATTCCTGAAGCCAACTCATCAGACATGGATTGGACTGGAGAGTGGGTTGGAGAGAGATGCTGATGAGGAGTGAGCTACTTGCATCAGGTGGACACTTGAGACTATGTTGGCCTCTCCTGTCTGGAGGGGAGATGGGAGGGCAGAGGGGGTTAGAAGCTGGCAAAATGGTCACGAAAAGAGAGACTGCAAGGAGGGAGCGGGCTGTCTCATTGAGGGTAGAGTAATTGGGAGTGTGTAGTAAAGTAAGGTGTATATAAGTTTATACGTGAGAGACTGACTTGATTTGTAAACTTTCACTTAAAGCACAATAAAAATTATTAAAAAAGAAAAAGACTATGACAATTCATCTTACCGAATGGGTCCTAATGCCTGAGAGGATTACCAAATTTCTTTATTTGAATCACCAAATTCCTTTTTTTTAAACAACTGGAATTTTCACCCTGGTCAAGGAGTGGAAGCTTTCTTTACAGTGTATCTGTAAATTGAATATTAAAACTCCTCGATAGATGCTACTTTTGACACTTGTAGTTTATTATCTCTTTCCATCTTATGCATTACTTTGTTCAACTGTTGTTTTGTTATATTCTCCAGACATCTATAAAGTAGTTTTTAAGAGTATCAAGGCTTTCAAACTCTAGGTACAGTATCAGGGTTATTAGTATCTTTGTTGCTGTTGGCTGCCGCCGGTTCCTGATTCATTGCACCCTCATGCACAACGAAACAGAATGCTGTCCAGTCGTGCACCATCCCCTGAGTAGTTGCAGATCAGGCTGTCATGATCCATCGAGTTTTCATTGACTGATTTTTGGAAGTAGATTGCCAGGCCTTTCTTCCTAGTCTGTTTTAGTCTAGAAGCTCTGCTGAAATCTGTTCAGCATCAAAACAACATGCAAGCCTCCACTGAAAGATGGGTAGTAGCTATGCAGGGGGTGCATTGGTTGGAACTCGACCCTGGGTATCCTGCATATGAAAACCCAAAACTACTGCCATCAATTCATTTCTGATTCATAAGGACTTACAGGACAGAGTCGAACTGCCCCATAGGGGTTCCAAGGCTGTAAATCTTTATGGAAGCAGACTGCCACATCTTTGTCCCCCCAGAGCAGCTGGTAGGTTCAAGCTGTTGACCTTTTGGTTAGTGGCCGAGTGCTTTAACCACTGTACTACCTGGCCTATGGGTCTCCTGCATGGAAAGCGAGAATTCTACCACTGAACCACCAAAGCCCCCTGTTACTATCTAGAGTAGTGCTTTTCAAACTGAAATGTGCATACAAATCGACCTAGGATTCTTGATGAGAAGATTCTGACTCAGTGAGTCTAGGTTAGGGCCCAAGATGACTGCATTTCTGAAAGTTTCCGAGGTGATGCTGCAACTTTTGGTCCCACGCCTTGAGTAGCAGGGATCTAGAAGACTCATTCTTGATTCAAGATTAACATGTAAAGTATAAGTTTCTTATTTTACCTTAGGTCACTTGTTCTCAATAGGAGTTTATAGTGTCTGATTTATAGTATATTTTGTGTCCTAGAAACACACCATTTGCCCTTGAGCTGAAATTCTATCACATCTCCAAATTTGCCCAGAAACATTGAAAATTCATGAAGGCAAATTAGTTGAGGATTTATAACCTATGAACGGGCAGTATACCGAGGCTCTAATTTAATAACTGGTTTAACTTTGCAAATTTTGTGAGACTTACCTATATCCCCAAAATACTTTCTGCCCAAAGTTGACAGAATTTGTTGCTGTATCCTATGGCAGTAAGAAAAAAATGTAGATCATCCAGAAAGCAGTACAGTGTTTTTAGAGTTAGGTCTTCCTCCCTCAACATATCCTCCTTCACAGTTTCTGGAGTAGCAAACAGGATTTATCTGCCTATTAAGTAGAAGTTGTTTGGAGGAATGGATTGCATTTCCTTGATCAAGGAGATGAAGTGCATTGTTTAAATCATAACTTAAAACTATTCCCAACCTCAGAGTGGTGGTGACAGGGCAATCAGAGTGTCCTCATGAGATCATCATCTTGTTTTGGAGTGCCGATAAGTAAGGGGTATAGAGACCTCAGAAAACCTGACGAATAATAGTGATGGTTTTTAAAGTTCTCGGGGAGGCTGTTGTTACCTCTTCTGCTTTGTGATGTTTTTCCATTGGCTTTTTTTTCTGTTGAATGTTTTTATCCCTTTCTAGTTTTCTGTTCAGAGGGAAGTAGATACAACAAGGGTAATGCTTTAAACTAACCCTTTTTTCTCCTCCAGGTGTGATGATGACCAGATGTCTAATGATAAGGAGCGGTTTGCCAGGTAAGGTAGTAGAGCATGGTGGTCTGTGTGGTGGGGCAGGAAATTTGAACACCCTGAATGTTAACTTTATCTGGTCAAAAGTGAGTTTCTCTGTCCAGTCTCCTGTTCTGAAAGCTGATGAAAGTTCATCTTAGAATTATGTTCAGATGACATGATTTCAAACTAATGGCATATATTACACAGTGATTTTTATATATGTGATAGATAGCAATGTGCTTTCTGGCATCCCCAGGAACACAAACCATAGGGATTTCTTGGTTGTATTTATTATTAAATAGGTCTACAAAATCTGTGCACATAATGGTTTTAGTCTTTTAAAAATGACAACAAAGAAACAGTTCTTGTGGAGACTGAGGTTGCATTGACACGAGTTTTGATTAAAATAAACTTAACTTTCTTTAAATTACCTGTCAAGATAATGAAAAAAAAAAAAAAACTCTGCTTTCTATTAAACAGTAAATCCTTCTCAACTCAGATACTGGTTTTATTTTCAGAAAGTTTACACTAATATATTATTAAGCAGTGAATTATGTTCCTTAAAAATCAAGTTTGCAGCCACATAAGAAAAATGAAAATCCATTATTTTAGAATCTGGTGCTTAATTGAGCAATGAATTATTCAGTTATGTATTAATTTTCTGATTTAATTATTCATTGATGCTGCTACTGGTCCAGGGACCAAGAAATATCAGGTAGAGTAGTTAAAAACTACTCTGAAGCAGTATGATGCTCTCACAGGTTTTGAATTAGAAGAGTAATCTGCAAAATACTTCGTAGGGCTATTTCTGTGGTAGAAGTATATAGGATAGACTGAAGAGGACTGTAGTCAGGGAGGTAGATAGGAGTCTGCTGAATAAATAAGACAGCTATAAAGTGGTGTTAATGACAATAGGAAAAGGAGAGAATTTAAGACTTTTTGAAGAAAAATTTATTTATCAAAGCTAATTGAAGTAGATACTTGTAAAGTCTTTAAGATGTGAATCATCTTTAAAATGAGAGTTTAATCATGTATATGCAAGGAATAATTTTTCAACCTGCATTAGGAAGTCAAGCCATCGAATAGTAGTAGTGGTACAGGTTCATAGTCACTTGACTAAAATTCCAAAAAATTATGAAAACATGACATGCTATTTAGTCTTCATTTGTTCTGCTTAATGTATTTATACATTCATTGTTATGGATTGAATTGTTTCTCCCAAAAATGTGTATTAACTTGTCTAGGCCATGATTCCCAGTACTGTGTGATTGTCCACCATTTAGTGACCTGATGTGATTATCCTATGTGTTGTAAATCTTAACCTCTGTGATGTTAATGAGGCAGGATTAGAAGCAGTTGTGTTAAAGAGGCGAGACTCAATATAAAGGATTAGTTTGTATCTTGAGTCACTCTCTTTTGAGATATGAGAGAGAGAAGCATGCAAAGAGGCGGGGAACCTCATGCCACCGAGAATGAAGAACCAGGAGGGAAGTGCATCTTTGGACCCGGAGTCCCTGCACTGAGAAGCTTGTAGACCACGGAAAGATTGATGATAAGGACCTTTCCCCACAGCCGACAGAGAAAAAGCCTTCCCCTGCAGCTGGTACCCTGATTTTGAACTTCTAGTCTCCTAGATTGTGAGAGAATAAATTTCTCTTTGTTAAAGCCATCCACCTGTGGTATTTCTGTTACAGCAGCACTAGATAACTAAGACATTCATACATTTCAGTCAAAAATATTAAAATGGATAAGAAGTGGTGGATCTGTAGTAATAGGAATTTTAGGTATTTAACTTTCTGTCAAACAACAGAACTCATTTCTTTAAGATATGATTTGTTAAGCTAGTTCACCTCACATATCCTTGAAAATTCAGTAGAGGGGCTTCAAAAGCTGAAAATGTTTGAATTTTCTCAACTTCTGGAAGAATGATTTATCGTTTGCTAAGGAACTATCAAGAAAAAATAATCCAATGAACATTAAATTCTAATGTTTACTTAGTTCCCTTTCTCTTCTCATCAGAATGTATACATAAATTTTTACATGGTTCTCACTGTTCGTTACTGTGTTATTTTGTGTGTGTGTTTTTTTGTTGATCATTTTATAGAAACTTTTCCATATGTTGTTTAAGTCATTTTACTTGTCAATTTTTATAGCCTAATAGTCTTTCAGTCTGTTAATGTCATAGTTTGAACTTATTTTATTTGAGTCTTCTAATCTGGCTTTATATATATGCATATCTATCTAGATGTGTGTGTGTGCGTATATATGACGTTAGCACATATATGTGGAATTGATTACTGGTACCCTGGCCCAGCAACACCTTTAGGTTTCTTCAGTTGCCACGCATCCTTACAGTTTCTCAGTTTTCCAGAGTAATGTACTGGCAATCCTTTGCATCCCTCTCCAGGGCAGAGGGAGTTGTTCCTGAGGATCCAGCAATGTTGTGGCCTTATTGCAGAGAAATGGGAAGTGACTGAATAGAAATTAAGAACAATTGCGGGGACAGATCAGTGATAGCGGATATACCAGAAACCTAGTTCTTTTTTTTTTTTTTTAGTTTTGGTGAAAGTATACACAGAAGATCATGCACCCATTCAGCAATTCCTACTTGTATAGTTGAGTGACGTTGGTCAGATTCTTCATGTTATATCACCATTCTAACTTCTCTTCCCATATTATTTCACCACCATTGATTTAGACTCACTGCCTTACAAATTACTCATCAATGCTTTGGAGCTACTGTTGTCACTTTGATCTGATACAGATAACTCTTTAAAAGAGTGCAGTGCTCGAGGTGAACATTCTTTAGTAATTCAGCTAAACTGTTTGTTTAGCTTGAAGATGACTTGGGGTAGTTTCAGTTCAAGGTTCAAAGTTTCTCAGGGCATCAGAAATGGGGGTTCCTTCAGCCTCAGTGAGTCTGGTAAGTCTGGATTCTATAAGAAATATGAAATTGTGTTCCACATATTTTTTTCTTTTGATTAGGACTCATCTCTTGAGTCTTTGATCAAAATATTCAGTAATGGTAGCCAGGCACCATCCAGTTCTTCAGGTCTTATGAGAAAGGGAGGCAGTAGCGCATGGAGGCAGCTAGACTTGCGGTTATATCCTTCTCTGATACCTGAGTCTCCTTCTTTCTCTGCTGCTCCGGGTAAATAGAGACCAAGTGTATTTTGAATGGCCGCATGCAGGCTTTTAAGACCCCAGGCGCTACTCACTGAACTGAGGGGGAGAAAGGGTATACAACAGAAACTTTAAAAACAGAAACAGTTCTTAGTTTTATTTATATAATTTGTCTAGTGAAACCTGGTTCATTATTTTGTCTTGAGTGTGTGTGTGATTGTATTTGTGATTACTTGTTTAACACACTTGTGATTTGCTCTTTGTTTTTTAATTTTTTCTTATAGAATAGCATGTGTGGATATCATCTCTTTCCAGATTAGGAGCAGTTTGTGGGAATGATCCTCCTAAATTTCTTGGTTGGTCCCCATAAATTCAGTATATCCTTGGTCTCTACAGAGATTTATTAGCAAAATGCTTTCTGTGTTCAAATCATGTTAATTTACCGTAAATACTGGCATTGCTTTTATGTTGACCTTTGTCCTGTACTTTTTCTTTATCCTGACAGGTGACTTTGTAGGTTCTTGCCCACATTTCCATTTCCCCAGCCCCCCCTTCTCTGCCTCTTTTCGATTTTCTTTTCTTGTTTTTTTCCTCTCCTTTCCTTTTTCTTTTTATTTTGATTTTAGCTTAGTTCATTAATTCTGTTTTTAGGTCGGATGATGAGCAGAGCTCTGCGGATAAAGAGAGACTCGCCAGGTAGGAGAACAGTGTCTTTTGGCATGATGAAGCAGATGATGCTGCTTTCTCTGTCCTTTCCCTACTCTGCTGTTTTCTTCCCCTTTCCTTCCTGTTTGGCCTTTCTCTGTGGCAAGAGAGGACAAGATTTATTTTGGCTTCTCCTATCAGAAAATGGGTGCATTGTAGTTTTCTCTGTGTCTTAGCACTAAAGTTTCACAGAACAGAAAGCTTTTAGAAATAATGCAGCTGTGCCAGTTAGTGTTTTAGCAGGGAAACACACTCTTTTTATTAGAAAATCAATAAATACACCAGTGTTCATGATTAGCTCTCAGTATTTAGACCTCAGAATTTATTCCATATCTCTAGAAAACTCTTACTTTCCTGTGTAGACTCAGCAGCGCTGGTTTTGCTTTGGTGATTGAATTTTCTTATGGTTTCCCAGAGAAGTTTCAGTGGCCTTCATGTGGCTGTTGAGAAAACCAGCCTTTTGGACTTGAGGGTCAGAAATCTTTCAGATAGTAGGGAGATGAGCGCTTTGTTTATGTGTCTTGGGCAAAGTAATTAAGTATGGACCTAAGTGGTGAGACCTTTTGCTGTTTGGAAAGGAGACTCCAGAGTTCTTTTTGTAGACTGTGTCCATAGTTTAAGAAATACTGCAGAAGAAATACTCTGCCCACACTATCTGTGTTTTGGTCTCTGTGATTTGGAATGATTGAGTAAGAGATGGATCATTAATGCTGACACTTATTTTTGGTAATTTTCCCCCCTATTATCTATTGTTTACCTCTTTCAGCTGAGCTACAAGCTCCTTTGCTGCCACTTCAGCCCGTGTCTCCTGCTCACCATTTCATTCTTCAGAAAAACTGAAATGGCATGATGTGATGGGAAAAGCATTGGACTGGGAAAGAGGGCAACCTTTGGAAAAATGACTTAATCACTTGACTTTAGTTTCTTTAAAAAAGAGTTTTATGTCAGATTAGTAGTTTGCTGTCTTTTTTTTTTTTTTTTTTGCTGCAAAACTTTTGTTAAAACACAATCCTTAAGTGAAAGTAGAATTAAATAAAGAGATTAAGTAGAAGCAGAGAGGTGGCATGTTGTTTGGTTCTCTCCTTGAGGCATCCCCATGGAGGAAACTGAGGAACCTATAGGGCTTTTCAGGAATCCAGTTTGGAAACTACTGGATTATTTTCATGATGATATCATTCTCTCTCAATTTTGAGGAAATCAGTGTTGGAGATATGATCTGCTTTCCCTAGTTAGATCCAAATTGTCTATTTTCAGGCCTTTCAGCATTCTACCCACTCTACTCCCACTATACTACTACCTCCCAGGTCACTTTGTTCCAGACTGGGGACCCATAGGGTCACTATGAGCCGGAATCAACTCGATGGCAATGGGTTTGGTTTGGTTTTTGGTGAGGGACATCTAGTAGATGTTATCTTGAAGCCTCTTGAGAAGCTCAGTGCACTGGCACCAGACCCAGATATACAAAGTAGGCCTTTATGAATTAGTGGGGTAAATAAAACTTCACAATTTTCCAATTTTGTCTTCTAGCGTTGGGAGTAAGGGAGAAGCTTAGAATGAAATAATGTTTTATAGACAGTGGAATTTGTACTATTGAATCTCGTATCAGCTGCTTGCCAACATAGTTGTGTTGGAAAAAAACTGGTCGTTTTGTATTTCTTTAAAATATGAATTAAAATGTTGAATTAGTAAACGTGGGGTCCACCAAACTGAGATTATTTGTCTCTCAGGAACTTAAGTGAGTGAAATCAACATTTTTTAATACTACCATTTTTTTAAAACATTTTTTGTTCCAAAGCAGTGGTAATTTACATAGGAAGTGGAGTTTCTAGGAACTAAAGGGAATTTCTGGCATCTGCTTGTGTTCTGTCTGACTCATTAGTTTCTGTTCCATGCTTGCTCTGCATGAGAAAGTTGGCAAACCTTATTCTAACTTCTGAGGGTTAGATACCACTAAATCTAAACACCACATTTCTCAGCAGCTTACTGGTATCCATGCCGTTCTTCCTGCTACCAAATGGCCAGATGTAACCACTTGGATGGGGTTTCTCCTCTCTCTTCATGCAGGGAAAATCATAGTGAAATTGAACGGCGGCGACGAAACAAGATGACAGCCTACATCACAGAACTGTCAGACATGGTGCCCACCTGTAGTGCCCTGGCTCGAAAACCTGACAAGCTAACCATCTTACGCATGGCAGTTTCTCATATGAAGTCCTTGCGGGGAACTGGCAACACATCCACTGATGGCACCTACAAGCCATCTTTCCTCACTGATCAGGTCTCTGGGACCCACAGCACTGAGGGATTCTTAGGATCTGGGTGAATCTGTTAGAAGTTTTCTTCTTTTTGAGATGAATGACCGTAATGCTGAGCAGTGTATTTTAACGGAAGTCAGGGCAGAACTATGTTTGTAGACTGCTTGAAAGACAAGAATTCAGCTCTTCAGGAAAAATTCAGACCATGGTAAAGTGAGATTCTCTAAAAATGGACACTTGGCTCCTTTTTTTGATCCCTGGTTGTAGCATTTATTAGTGTTGGGGCAGTGAGAATTAGAGAAGACTGGTGAACACCATTTAGCAAGCTGATAGGTATTTTAGAATTTGGCTCATGAATACAGCCACAAGGTGGAAGAGGAACAGCAGAGTCACAGGGAGAGGGCATGACTAAGGGAATTCTTTGATGACAGCTTTGATTTTTCTTTTACAACACCCTTAAATTTTTACTGAGCAACTGGTAAGTCCATGGAACTTGTCGTCTTATTAGGCTTTAGGTTCATAGAGGATGGGAGAAATCTGCTTCTTATCCCTGAAGCAGCTTTCAGTTTTAGCGATGAAAGGTGTCCAACAGGCAGTTGTTTTTGCTCAGGGATATGATTTGTCACATTTGATACACTGTGAGAAATACAGAGAGGGCAGAAACATTTCCTGCCTTTTAGGAACTTAGTCTGGATATAATTTGTGAATGGCAGGATAAACACATAAGTGAAAAATGATAGGAAAATTAATACAGAGAAGAAATCCTTTAAAAAATGTGTTAATAATTTATATGGAATTAGATAGATACGTACTAGAGAGATGGTTAAAGAGAGTGGAATGACCAAACCAGATAAGAATGGTCCGGGAAGACTTCTAGGAGTAAAGAAGCCATGTTCTATTTTGATTATTTAAAAAAAAAAAAAAAACACATGCTTATTGCAGAAAAATTTGGAAAGTACAGGAATATAAGGAGGAAAAAAAAAATCTACCTGTAATCTCACCATTTTAATCAAAGGATTAGAAGGAAGGACAGAATATGGTTTGAGAGGAAGGAGTAAGAACAATTTCTCCAAGTAGGATGATATATATGAAAGCAAATACAATGTGGATTTTGTAGATGGGAACATAGAACTAGCTTGTTCCGAAGTACACATGCAGGTGTTGATTCAACAGATCACAGTTAAAACACCTTCTTTAGTCAGTGCAGGTGCTATGAGCTGTGAAGAATATAAAGAATGGTAAGAGGTAGTCACAGGTGGGAACAGGCGTATAAGTAAATCATACAAACATAGCGAGTTCTAGAATAGATATGCAGTAGTAAGTCCTGTAGAAGTACAGATACAGAAAACCAGGATTTGGGGAATGGTGTAGATTTTGGCAATTGTATGAGCAAAAGCATAGAGGTATGAGAGTGATTGGATTTTTCAAGAAAAGTCAAGTAGTTCAGTATATTTTGAGAGATGATAATAGAAAGGAAGGCTGGGGCCTTATGATGGAATGTTTAGGTGTTATGTTAAAGAAGTTAGATTTTAATTTGTAGTCAGTGCGGAGCCATCAGAAATATGTGTTAGTAGACCACGGATGGACTAAAAAGAGTGAAAGCAGGGAGGCCACTTCCTTAGTCTTGGTGAAGGATGACATAGTATTAGAAAATAGAATTGCTAGAACTGAATCATCGCTGGAACATGAGGGAGAGTAGTTAGGTTTTGAGATTTTTAGCCTGGGAGGAACGTGGTGCTACTAACCGAGAAAGAGAATACTAGAAGAGCACAGAGGATTACTTTTTAGAGGAGGATATAATGAGATATTGAAATTGAGTTGCCGCTAGAATACCTATCTGAATGTTCAACAGATACTTGGAATTTAGGTCTGCTAAAAACTCAAGAAAAAAAAATTAGGCAAGTCTAGGAATGTAGACTTGGGTATCATTTCACAGTGGGTGGAAGTAGATGTGATTGCCCACGAAGAAAGTAGGTGTGAATAGAGAAGACCTAAGATAGAACCTTGGAAAATGTCTACATTTAAGACTGGAACAAAGATAATGGAGTGTGAAGCAGAGAAGAAGCATTTGGAAAGGAAGCAAAAGTTGAAGTGCAGTGTCATAGAAGCAAGGGGAAAATATAGTTTAAGCAATACATGGACAACACTGTGGTTGAATAAAATGATGAGGACCCAGGAAAAGGGACTTAAGTGAGCAGTAGGAGGACATTGTAACCTCCTAAAAACATGAAGACAGTTGTTTTGGAATGAAGATTACAGGGGGATTGAGAAGTAAGTGAAAGGTAAGAAGACTGGAGGCAGTTAATATAACATTACTCTTGTATAAGCTTGGCACTGAAGAAGAAAAGTGAGTTGGGCAAAGTCGAGGGAAGGTTTGTATAAAATTGAGGAAAACTTGATCATGTATATAGGCCTAAGGGGAAAGAAAAAGTAGGAATATTTATAGAGCAAGACCCTCAAAAGAGACCAGAGGGGGAGCTCAAATAATTGTTAGTGGTAAACCTTTTTATTCTCTATTTTGAGTCCTGAGGTAAAGAGAAGGGAGGTGGATAGTAACAGAGAAATTGAGGAAATATCTATTGGGAGAACTATCTTATCGGTCAAGGTAATTACAGATGGGGTGCAAGGCTGGGCTGTAGATGTATGGACTGAAGAGTCTCAGTTCTTCGCCTGAATAGGAGTACTTGATTTTCCAGAGTTCAATATTAATTTGTATTTCTCTTCCTTCGGCAGGAACTAAAACATTTGATCTTGGAGGCAGCAGATGGCTTTCTGTTTATTGTCTCATGTGAGACAGGCCGAGTGGTATATGTCTCTGACTCTGTGACCCCTGTTCTGAACCAGCCACAGTCTGAATGGTTTGGCAGCACACTCTATGATCAGGTGCACCCAGATGATGTGGACAAACTTCGTGAGCAGCTTTCCACTTCTGAAAATACCCTGACAGGTGAGTGTTAAGTAGATGAGAAATTAATGGGGAGGCTTTTCTTCTTCTTTTTCCTAAGGCAGAAGAGGTGTTTTAACTCCTAAATTGGCTTGGTGAATCTGGGAAGGCTTCTAGAATTTTCTCCCTTAATGAATATAATCAGTTCTTTTTATCCACCTGCAGGTTATCTCCTTTGCCGCTTATCCTTCGAAAATGTTGTAATAGTGCTAATGTGTGTATAAAAGCTTAGGTTTTTTTCTTAATATTAGTGTAGATGAAACAGTAAAAAGTGACACCTACAACTTTTTTTTTTTTTTTTTAACATTCTAAAAGGACTAATTATCTATGTTTCCATCTGATTTGTGGGTAATTACCTGGTAAATTTTCTGCCAACTCGTACTTTGGCTTTGTGGTAGGTTTTATGATAACAGATTTTTATTTTATTTTAGAGGGGTCGTTATTGGTCACTGTTAAAAGGTTTTTTTGTTTTTTGCATCTATACTCTTTTTCTGGTTCTATGGTAATAGGTATTTTATTTTAGAGGAGGTGGTTATTGTTCACTGTTACAAGGATTTTTTTGTGTTTTCTATCTATACTCTTTTTTTCCACCAGGCACTCCTTGGAAACTCTATGGGGCAGTTCTACTCTGTCCTGTAGGGTTGCTATGAGTCAGAATCGACTCGACGACACTGGGTAGTGGGTTATACTCTTTTTATGGCTTGTTCTTTTCTTTTCTTCCAATTTTTTAGCCCTTTTGCCAGAATTTGGCTAGAGGAAACAAGTCACATCTGCTCCTAAGCAACTTTGGAGAAAAGTTTAAAGTGAAAGCAGATTAAAACTGGTAGTTAAAATGAAATGTAAGAAATTCCAATATGGTCATGTAAATGTTGGTGTTTAGGTTTTCCCTCTTTTATGTTTATGGATTTCACTTTTCTAGTTCTTCCTTTTCCTGAAAGTTGCCCTTGGTTTCTGTGTAATAAAGGGGAGGAACAATGTTGACTTGAGATAGATTTTTTTATATAGCATATAATATTGTTTTTAAAGCAGTGACATTCATTTTGTGTGTGTGCGTGTGTGTAAAAATAACCAGACAGAAGACCATAGCCTTGCCTCTTGCTTGCCAGCACTGCTCCCCACTCCTGTTGCCCTTGCACAAGGCTATTTTCAGTACTGCCTGTGAACTTAAGAGTGAGATTCATTGATGGGAATCAAAGTATTTTAGACTTGAAAAAAGAACCCCTGCCCTGCTTGGCTTGTACTATTATAAGCAAGGAGATTGGGGAGGATGAATAGGATGCTTGCTTCTCCTTGCTTCCTGTATCACCTCCCCATCCCCACACACACACAAAAGTATACACTCCAGAGTGCTCTTCACTTCCTTTTTCAGGGCGTATCCTAGATCTGAAGACTGGAACAGTGAAAAAGGAGGGTCAGCAGTCTTCCATGAGAATGTGTATGGGCTCCAGGAGATCATTTATTTGCCGTATGAGGTAAGCATCAGGCTGAGGATTGTGACATAGGAAGAACCAAGAGCTGAAGGTTTGATTTCTGGTCAGAGGAGTTAAAATTTTAAATCCAGCTTCCAGTTAAACTTAAATCTAACCCTCAAGACCCAGATGAGCTATAACACAGAATAAAGTACTTGGTAAGGTAATAACTAACATTTACTGAACTCTTCCTAAGCCAGACACTGTGATAGGTGCTTTATGTCTGTTACCTCATTTCATCCCCACAACTGCCCTATAGGGTAGGATTTGTGGTTACCGTCTTGCTAATGAAAAAGCAGACTAAAAGAAGTGAACTCCCGAAGATTACATAGATAGTATCTGATACAAGATTTTATTTTAATCCCTATTTGTCTGACCCCAAAACCTGTATTTTTTTCCCATTATATCATGGGACAACATCTGTGTACTCAGACCATTTCTCTAATTTTTTTTTTTTGTTGTTAGAAATTTGAGGTTTCCATGTCTTTCAGTCAGTATTTATCAATTTATACTATACATTTTAGGAGTCTGAAAAAAGGATGGTGGTCCTTTCTGTATGGGGAGAAAAAAACAACAGCTCTTGAAGTTAAAAAAATCATTGCAGATAGTATAATGGAAATTGGCTCTATTGTACTGAGGATGCTCTCTAGAAATGATGGGTAGGATATTGGGAAAGGTTTCCTGGGAGATAGACAAAATTGACTATTATGTGGCTTAGTGGTTTAGAGTAGTCGCAGGACTCAGACTGCTGGATTTGAATTATTGCTTTGGCATTTACTCTGAGACCTTAGATAAATTGCATGACGGCTCTGTGCTTTGGTTTCATCATCTAAAATTGGGGGTAATATTATTACTGACCTCATAAGGTTGATACGAGGATTAGATGAACTAATACACGTAAAGGTGCTTAGAATAGTTCATGGAACATATTAAACTCTGTAATATAAAGTTTTATCTATTATTATAATTTTAAAGAAATGAGAGAGGGGAAGTAGAGGATGGGAGAGAGCATCCCAGCATGTAGGCATGGCTGATGAAAAGACATAGACAGAAGCAAGATAAATAGTATGAAATGTAGCAAATAGGTTAGGTTGAGGTTAATGTAGAGCAAAAAAGAAAAAAAAAGTTGCCATCAAGTCGCTTCCAACTCATGGCTGTCGCATGTGTGTCAGAGCAGAAATGTGTTCCATGGGGTTTTCAATGACTGATTTTTTGGAAGAAGATTGCCAGGTCTTTCTTCCTAGGTGCCTCTGGGTAAGTTTGAACTGCCAGTCTTTTGTTCAGCAGCTGAGTACATTCACCGTTTGCGCCAGCCAGGGACTCCTAACGTAGCCCAGGAGTTAGTAAAACCGTGGCCTATTATTTGTAAATAAAGTTTATTAGAACATAGCCATGCTCGTTTGTTTATGTATTATCTATGGCTGCTTCTGTGCTATAATGGCAGAGTTAAAAAGTTTCAACAGAGACTGTATGGCCAACAAAGCTGAAAATACTTACTATCTGGTCCTTTATACAGAAAATTTGCCAACCTCTGATGTATATCCGTGGGAGAAAGATGTGGCAGTCGGCTTCCTTAACAATTACACCCTTGGAGACCCTATGGGGCAGTTCTCCTGTGTCCTGTAGGGTCGCTATGAGTTAGAATTGACTCGATGGCAATGAATTTAGTTTTTGGTCTGATGTGTATAGAAGCTTTGCATTTGAAGAGCGTCTGGGACATTTTGACTTCAAATTTTAAGACAGCTACAAGTTTTAGAGATACCAAGCCTGACTTAACCTTTATCCTTCCTTTTTAGGAGCATTGTTCCCAATTTTCTGGGTCTAGTTGTATCCAGAGCCTGTTATCTGGCTGCTACTAATGGAAAGTTCTTTGATCGGGCAGCCTAACTGCTTTTAATCTCTCTGTTGGTTAAAACAGGTGCGGCAGTAGCTCCGTGGACCCAGTCTCCATGAATAGACTGAGCTTTGTGAGGAACAGGTGCAGGTGAGATTCTAAGCAGTGAAAACTAAAGGGATGGCCAAGTATCTGGAGAGATCGTCACTTTTTTTCACCCATCTTCCTGTAGTCCTTCCTTCAGTAGTCCTCACCCTCATTCTTCACCTCCTAGTTACTTTTTTTTTTACTTTGACATTTTTCTGAGTTTCTCAAGCTTCTCCTGTTCATCCTGTTCAAGCTTCCGTTCATGCTTTACCTACTTCCCTCCTGCTATAGTCATTTTCATTTGCTTTACTTTGGAAATGCTCAAAAATGTGGTGGTCACTTTCAGGTGGGGAAGGTCCAAGAACTGGTTACCTTGACTGCTAAACACTCTAGAGCATAAAAGTTAAAGGTACTAAGCCATCATTGCTCTTTAGAAGTTTTACTGGGCAGGGTTTTCTTTTCTAGGAATGGGCTTGGCTCTGTGAAGGATGGAGAACCTCACTTCGTGGTGGTCCACTGCACAGGCTACATCAAGGCCTGGCCCCCAGCAGGTAGGAGAGTTGGATAGTGATTTTTCTCCTGGTTCTGCAGGTTCCTCACAGAGTCCAAGAAAATTAGCTAACGTTTATTATTTACCTGGCATATGAAATATATTTTGATACAAGCTATAAGAAAATAGAAAAGAAAAGCAAACTCAGACTTGAAAATGACTCAGTATTGGTCGCATCATAGAATATATAGTTTTTAAATGTCCAAATTCATAACAATGTGTATTAAATGTCTATGTTCTAAGCATTTATGTGCAGAGAAACATTTGACCTTGAGGGCATCTAATTTTGGAAAGCTTTCTAAAGTAGTTGTAAGACTTTGGAAAAGAAAGGGAAAATGACTTGATTGCATAACTTATGAAGGTTTTAAGCTGGGATGTGAGCAGATAAGCTTTACAAGAATTTGAAGTCATATAGGGACTGTGAGGAAGGCAGTTGGAGTGCAGGGATCAGCTTTTTAAACTGTTTTGTCAGTTTCCAAATCTTAGGAACTTTATTACTTCTCTGCTGGATGGGTATGATTGGGAAGTGAGGGTTGGGAGGAGACAGACAAGCTAAGCGAAAAGGGAGGCAAGACAGTATAGTTTGGAAAGAGATTAAGCTTTGGATTTGGAAAAGCCTGAGTTTGATTCCTGGCATTGTCATGTATTAGCAGTACAACCTAGAGTAAGTTGCTTGCTCTTTTTAAACCTCATTTTCCTCACTTACAATTTGGAGTCAATACATCCTGTATAGAGTTCTTATGAGGATTAAATTTAATGTAAGGAGAGCCTCAGCCCAGTGCCCAACATGTGGTAGGCATCCAGTAAATGATAATACTTAATAAAAAAAATTTTTTTAAGTAGTATTGACATTTGAACTTTTTACTCAATGTACTGTATAAACCATACATTTGAGGTACATTTGGACTTTCATACTTCTGTATAGATCTCAAAGGAATACTATTTTTCTGGGTAAAAAGAGTAGGAGGGAAATGCAGCCTTCTTCCTTTTCCTTAGAAAGCACTGGCATCTCCTCTCTTTTCCAAAGGGCACAGATAACTTTTAATATTTGGTATAATTTCATTTTTGGCGATTTGCTTACTTTAAAAGTCACAGGTGGGGCAAGACATTTATTCTCTGCCTGTCATACGGTCATGGAATGAGGTCTTATGTGTTTGGTTTGGCCAGTGTAGTTTTGTAGAAATTCCTTGGGTGAGATCTCTACTTTTTATCTTACTACAACTAATGTGGGTAAAATATATGAAAATACATGTATGTGTGTGTGTGTGTGTGTGTGTGTAAATATTTAGAATAATGCCTTGCATATGGTAGATTCTATGTAGCTTTTTACCTTTATCATCATTCATCACTCTCTCTTGCATTATACCTAACCTTTTTATGCATAAATATATGTTAATTCTTTACCTGCTTGACTTTGAAGGCATTTTTGAGTTTGATATTCCCGTTAAACCTTTAAACCTCACCTTCGTAAAGGTGTCTCTCTCCCAGATGATGACCCAGAGGCTGGCCAGGGGAGCAAGTTTTGCCTAGTGGCCATTGGCAGACTGCAGGCAAGTATGATGAATTTTCCACATCTGTTTTCCTTTGGAATTAGAGGAAGTTTCCCTCAGAACTTGTTCATGTTCATTTTCTTCTACCTTCTCTCCTAGCCTCTGAGTACAAATGGAAAATTCCGTAAAACTCCAAAATTTTAAAGGAATATGGCATTCAGAGTTAACATAGTGTTCAGCTGCTAACCAAAAGGTTGGCAGTTCAAATCTACCAGCTGCTGCTCTTTAGAAACCCTATGTGGCAGTTCTACTTTGTCCTGTAGGGTTGCTATGAGTTGGAATCGACTCAGCAGCAATGGGTTTGGTTTTTGGTTCTCTTGGATTTAGGAAAAGCTGAAGAATATGCAAGAGGAAGAGAGATCTTTTCCCCTCGTCTTTCTTATTTTTTTAGCTTTACAATGCCGAATTTTCCATTTCCAATTAATTTCCTTTGCCCCTGTACAAGAAGAGAGTTCGTTTGATTTTATCATTACATGACTATAATGATAGAGAAGTGGGAGTTTTTTGATTCTGCTCATAAAAATAGATAAGCTTCTTGGTTATTTGGGACCATAATTTTCCAGTCTGAATAATGAACACAGCCTAGCCAGATAAAAGTAGATGGGGTTTTGGGTTGAATTGATTTTTTTTGCTTTCTTTACTGACTGAGCAAAGAGTACATGTGTGCTAATGGAGCTAGCCCTCATGCCCTTTCTGATTGTAATTGTCATTATTTCCTTTCTGAGTGAGATGTGAAAGTTTAGAAATGCCTAAAACTGGTGGCCTCACATTTATGGAAAATACATCTGTAAAGAAGATAATAATTTTATCTCATTTTCATCCTTTTACTCTCAGGTAACAAGTTCTCCCAACTGTACAGACATGAGTAACATTTGTCAACCAACAGAGTTTATCTCCCGACACAACATTGAAGGAATCTTCACTTTTGTGGATCACCGCTGTGTGGCTACTGTTGGCTACCAGCCACAGGTGAGGAGCTGAAGCTCTTACACTGCTTATCGTTAGGCCTCTGTTTTCCCTTGGCAATGCTGACATTATCTAATCCTGTAATTCCGGAGACAGTCAAAGCATGTCAGCTCCAGCTCAGAAAAAGACAATCCCATTCTATCAGTAGCTAGCCTACCAAGGCTAGAATCCCATCTAGAAAAATAGGACTTGTGAAATGAAATAGGAGAAGCAGACATGAATATGTATTTATTTTGCATTATTGATATTAATACAAATAATGATGCAGAAGTGCTTGTTGTAGTTAAAATGGTATGGCCACCTTTAGATAAATCATATTATTACCCAGATGACTAATAACCTACAAAATAGGCAAATTTAGCACGTTATTATAATTTTATTTTTTCATTTATTGTGCTTTAGGTGAAAGTTTACAGCTCCAGTTAATTTCTCATACAAAAATTTATACACATATTGTTATGAGACCCTAGTTGCAATCTCTGTAATATGACAGCACACTCCCCTTTTCCACTCTGGGTTTCCTGTGTCCATTCACCCAGCTTCTGTCCCTTTCTGCCTTCTCATCCCGCCTCCAGACAGGACCCGTCCATTTAGTCTCATGTATCTACTTGAAATAAGCGCATTCTTCATGAGTATTGTTGTCTTATAGTCCAGTCTAATCTTTGTCTGAAGAGTTGGCTTTGGGAATGGCTTTAGTTCTGGGTTAACAGAGTCTGGGGGCCGCGTCCTCTGGGGTTCCTCTAGTCTCAGTCAGACCATTAAGTCTGGTCTTTTGACTTGAATTTGAGTTGTGCACCATGCTTTTCTTCTGCTCTGTCAGAGGCTCTCTGTTGTGTTCCCTGTCAGGGCGGTCGTTTGTGGCAGCTGGGCACCATCTAGTTTTTCTGGTCTCAGGTTGATGCAGTCTCTGGTTTATGTGGCTCTTTTGTTTCTGGGGCAAATACTTTCCTCGTGTCTTGGTATTCTTCATTCTCCTTTGCTCCAGATGGTTGGGACCAATTGATGCATCTTAGATGGCTGCTCACAAGCTTTTAAGACCCCAGATACCACTCACCAAAATGGGGTGTAGAATATTTTCTTAATAAACTTTGTTATGGCAGTTGACCTAGATGACCTCCAAAACCAGGGTCCCTAGACCCCTTTCCCTGCTCCTCTGTCCCTCAAAGTGTTTGGTTGTGTTCAGGAAACTTCTTAGCTTTTGGTTTAGTCCAGTTGTGCTGACTTTCCCTGTATTGTGTACTGTCTCCGTTCACCTAAGATAATTCTTATCTATTATCTTTTTTTTATCTAGTTGGTGAATCCCCCTCTCTCTCCCTCTCTACCCTCTTAACCATTAAAGAATGTTTTCCTCTGTGTTTAAACCTTTCCTTGAGTTCTTATAATAGTGGTCTCATACAATATTTGTCCTTTTGCAACTAATTTTACTCAGCATAATGCCTTCCAGATTCATCCATGTTGTGAGATGTTTCACAGACTCCTCATTTTTCTTTGTCATTGCGCAGTATTTCATTGTGTGTATATACCATGATTTGTTTATCCATTCTTCTGTCGATTGGCACCTGGGTTGTTTGTATCTTTTTGCTGTTACGAACAGTGCTGCAGTGAACATGGGTATGCATATATCTGTTCGTGTGAGGGCTCTTATTTCTCTAGGATACATTCCAAGGAGTGGGAGTTCTGGATCGTATGGTAGTTCTATTTCTAGCTTTTTAAGAAAGTGCCAAATCGATTTCCAAAGTGGTTGTCCCATTTTACATTCCCACTAGCAATGTATAAGTGTTCCAGTCTCTCCACAACCTCTCCAGCATTTATTATTTTGCGTTTTTGGATTAATGCTCTTCTTACTAGGGTGAGATAGTATCTCATTGTAGTTTTGATTTGCATTTCTCTATGATTGTGAGCCATTATCTCATCTCATGTATCTGTTAGCCACCTGAATGTCTTCTTTGGTGAAATGTCTGTTCATATCCTTTGCCCATTTTTTAATTGGGTTATTTGTCTTTTTGTTGTTGAGGTTTTGTAGTATCTTGTACGTTTTAGAGATCAGCCGCTGATCAGAAATGTCATAGCTAAAAACTTTTTCCCAATCTGTAGGTGATCTTTTTACTCTTTTGGTGAAGTCTTTGGATGAGAATAGGTGTTTGACTTTTAGGAGCTCTCAGTTACCTCATTTCTCTTCTGGTGTTTGTACAGTTCTAGTAAAGTTTTCTATACTGTTTATGCCATGTATTAGGGCTCCTAGTATTGTCCCTGTTTTTTCTTCCATGATGTTTATCGTTTTAGATTTTATATTTAGGTCTTTGATCCATTTTGAGTTAGTTTTTGTGCATGGTGTGAGGTATGGGTCTTATTTCATTTTTTTTCAGATGGATATCCAGTTATGCCAGCACCATTTGTTAAAGAGACTGTCTTTTCCCCATTTAATGGACTTTGGGCCTTTGTCAAATATCAGCTGCTCATAGGTGTATGAATTCACATCTGGAATCTCAATTCTGTTCCATTGGTCTATCTAGCTGTAGTACCAGTACCAGGCTGTTTTGACTACCATGGTGGTATAATAGGTTCTAAAATCAGATAGTGTGAGGCCTCCCACTTTGTTCTTTTTTAGTAATGCTTTACTTATCCCCGGCCTCTTCCCTTTCTATATGAAGTTGATAATTTGTTTCTCAATCTTGTTAAAAAACGTCATTGGAATTTGGATTGTGATTGCATTGTATCTGTAGGTGGCTTTGGGTAGATTTGACCTTTTTACAATGTTGAGTCTTTCTCTCCATGAGCAAGGTATGTTTTTCCACTTATGTAGGTCTCCTTTGGTTTCTTGCAGTAGTGTCTTGTAGTTTTCTTTGTATAGGTATTTTACATTTCTGGTTAGATTTGTTCCTAAGTATTTTATCTTCTCTGGGGCTATTGTAGATGGTATCGATTTGGTGATTTCCTCTTTGATGTTCTTTTTGTTGGTGTAGAGGAATCCAACTGATTTTTGTATGTTTACCTTGTATCCCAATATTCTGCTGAACTCTTCTATTAGTTTCAGTAGTTTTCTTGAGGATTCTTTATAGAGTTTTCTATGTATAAGATCATGTCATCTGTACATAGAGATACTTTTCCTACTTCTTTACCAATCTGGATGTCCTTTATTTATCTAGCCTAATTGCTCTGGCTAGGACTTCCAGCACAATGTTGAATAAGAGCGCAGATAAAGGGCATCCTTGTCTGGTTCCCAGTCTCATGGCGAATGCTTTCAGACTCTATTTAGGATGATATTGGCTACTGGCTTTGTATAAATGCCTTTTATTATGTTGAGGAATTTTCCTTCTATTCCTATTTTGCTGAGAGTTTTTATCATGAATGGGTGTTCGACTTTGTCAAATGCCTTTTGTCATCAATCAATAAGATCATGTGGTTCTTGTCTTTTGTTTTATTTATGTGATGGATTACATTACTTGTTTTTCTAGTGTTGAACCATTGCTCCATATCTGGTATGAATCCCACTTGGTCATGGTGAATTATTTTTTTGATATGTTGTTGAGTTCTGTTGGCTAGAATTTTGTTGACGATTTTTGCGTCTATATTCATGAGGGATATTGGTCTAATTTTCTTTTTTTGTGGTGTCTTTACCTGGTTTTGGTATCAGGGTTATGCTGGCTTTGTAGAATAAGTTTGGGAGTATTCCACTCTTTTCTATGCTCTGAAATACCTTTAGTAGTAGTGGTGTTAACTCTTCTCTGAAAGTTTGGTAGAATTCTCTAGTGAAGCCGTCAGAGTATGATTTTATTTAGATTTGTCTTTTAACCATCCAGTTAACTTTACCTGAGTTAAGGTATAAACCATTATATGAACTTATCATCAAGGGTTACTTCTGATTATAGCTGTTTGAAGAGATTTTGAAAAAGAAGAACAAAGTTGGAGGATTTACGCTATTGGTTTCAACATTCATTATAAAGCTATTGTTACTAAGACAGTGTAGTGTTAGTATAAGGATGGATCTGTAACTCAGTGGAACAGAATACAGAGTCTGTTCTCACATTTATGATCAACTGATTTTCCACAAAGGCGGCAAGACAATTCAATGAAGAGATTTTCCAACTAATGGTCTTGGAACAATTAAATGTCCATATGCAAAAAAAAAAAAAAAAAAACTAATTTAGACCCTTACCACATATCATACACAAAAATCAGCCTAAAGCCTAAATGTAAGAGCTAAAACTATAAACCCTCTGGGAGAAAATCTTTGTGACCTTGATTTCTTTAATGACACTGAAAGCATAATTCACAAAAGAAAAAGTTGATAAATTAAACTTTATTAAAATTAACGTTTACTCTCTTAAAAGTACATCATTCCTGGCTACCAGCATTGACCATTCTGACTGGGGTCACAATAGATGGTCTCAGGTAGAACGGGAGAAAAATACGGAGCAGAACTCAAATTCTTTAAAAAAAAAAAAAAAAGGACAAATTGGAACAGTAGAGAACAGACGACTCCCTGAGACTATCACCCTGAGACACTCTTTAAACCTAGAACTGTGCCTATCCCCTGAGGTTACCTTTTAGTGAAATAGCAGAAATAAAGATATTACCTGTAAGATTGGTACCCTACTTAAAAACTGTCTGTATGAGACCAAAAGGTCAACAGTTACCCAAAAGCAAAGATGAGAAGATAAGGGGGCAGGGAAACTAAGAGTGCTGGGAATGGAACAAACAGAACACAATTAAAGAAAATGTTGACACATTGTGAAAAGTATAACTAATGTCACTGAATAATTTGTGTGGAAATTGTCAAATGGGAGCCTAACTTGCTGTGTAAACTTTTACCAAAAACTTAATATTATTTGAGGAAAATAAAAGGGTGTCATTAAGAAAATGAAAAGACTAGCCACAATCTGGGGAAAAATGTTTGCAAATCATGTACCTGAAAAAGGATGTATATTCAGAATACATAATGAACTCTTTACAACTCATTAAGACAAACAACCAATAAAAAAAGGGCACAGGATTTGAACAGACATTTCACCAAAGAAGAAATATGAATGGCCAATAAGTGCATAAAAAGATATTCAACATCATTAGTCATTAGGAAAATACAAATTAAAATCACAATGAGATACCACTATATACCCACAAGAATGGCTGTAATCAAAAAGACTGACAGTACCAGGTGTAGGTGAAAATATGGAGAAACTGGAACCCTCATGCGTTGCTGACAGATAGGTTAAATGGCACAGCCACTTTGGAAAAACATTTTGTTAGTTTCTTAAAAAGTTAAACATACCCTGTGACTTCGCATTTCTGCTCCTGAGTATCTACCCAAGAGAAATGAAGACATATGTTCACAGAACGAGTTATACATAAATGTTCATAGCAGTATCTTTCATAATAGCCAAAGACTAAAAATAATTTAAATGTCCATCAAATAGTGAATGGATACACAAACTGGTATATTCCTGTTAGAATACTCCTGAACAGTAAAGAGGAATAAACTATTTATACATGCAACAACATAGATGAGCCTCAAAAATGTTAAGTGAAGAAAGACACAAAAGACTACATATTTCAGAATTTCATTTATGTGAAATTTCTAGAAAAGGCAAAACTAAAGAGGCAGAAAGCAGATCAGTGGTTAGCTGGGGAGATCAGATTGGGATCAACTGCAGGCAAGTGTGAGGGAGCTTTTGGAGCCGATGGATGTTTTCTAAAACTGAATTGTAGTGATGGTTGTACAACTTGGTGAATTGTATATGTAAATTATACCTCAAAGTTGTAAAGAAATTGTTAAATGTATAATGTTATGGAAAATAAAAATTCTGTAGAGACCAGCTGCTTAACAGATACCATGTTTGTTTCTTTTTTTTTTCTTCCACAATCTTAGGATAAAGGCAGGAGAGATAAAATCCAAGTCCCCAGCCGACAGGCCAGGAAAGTTGGATGTCCGTAAAATTATAGTGTCTTACTCTTCTTTCTCCCTTTCTAGGAGCTCTTAGGAAAGAATATTGTGGAATTCTGTCATCCTGAAGACCAACAGCTTCTAAGAGACAGTTTCCAACAGGTAAGTTTTTCCCTTGGTTTGGATCAAAGTAAATATTTTTTTCTATTTATTACATTCATTCCACAAATACTTATTGACTACTGATTAATTAAACAGTATGGTAGGTGCTGCAGTTTTACATTCTTTAATACTTAACCTGTATTTTGGAGGAACAGAAAAGGAAAAAGGACCAGTACATTGAAACTATGGATAATGTCCAGGGTATTTCTGTTTGGCTTTGGAATCATTCAGAGGCTATTCACTATCTTGTATCTAGCTAGCTGTATCCAAGGTGCTGTCTTTAAGGTCTTTTTACTGGGCTTTAGCTGAGCTGTGGATAGTATTAGAAAAAATCACTTTAGGGAGCACTTTTATAGATAATTAAGAGTTGAGTCCTAATTCTAATTTTTAGGCCCTAGCTCCTGAGTGTAACTGGTCAATTTAGTTTGAAGATAGACATGGCTTTAGTAGTAGTAGCTCTTAGTTTATATTAAAAAAAAAAATTATCCTTGTTAAGCCTCAGTAGTATTCTTATTGATACAATGAGTACAATAATCGTAAATAGTACTAAATAGTACTTAATTTAGAGGGTTGTTGGGAAGATTATGTAAATAAAATAAGTCATATAAAGCATGTAGCCTAGTGTATGACACATAGTAATTACAAAGTAATCTAAGTTGCTAAAATTATTGTTGTTTTATTGTTAGGGAGAGAGAGTCAAAAGATTATTTTCTATTCCATGAAACTAGAAACTAAAATAATCTAAAATTATTTTCTTAAAAAAAGGCAAAACAAGACTAAAACAAACTTGGGTTTTATTTATGGAAATCTCCATGTGTGTTATGAAAACAAATTCTCTGGTTTTGGGGGGGAAGGCAGAGTTGAAGAGCCACATGTAAGCTGTATTAAATGTCATTAAACCTAAAATTTCTAGCATAGTCTTGTAAAGCTAGCTCAGCATATCCTTAAAGGATTTTTTAAGGAATGTGGGGAAACAATCTTATCTTTACTGGAAATAATTACCGTTCTTGTTTGGCTTTTACTGGAGTGGTCAGATTGTTTGGGACTCTGGGAAGAAACCTGCTAAATATACCTCCTCTGTATTTAGTCACTTAGTTTTCACTGCTCATGTTATTTTGTTAGTAACATTGAAAGTGGCTGGTGCTTCAAGGTCGGTGATGTAAGAGTCTTAGGGTTGTAGAAATGGGAATTTAAAAAATTTTTCTAAAGAAAATTTTCTGTGCATTTCACTGATGGCATGAAAAATTTTTCAGGTGGTGAAGTTAAAAGGCCAGGTGCTGTCTGTCATGTTCCGGTTCCGATCTAAGAACCGAGAATGGCTCTGGATGAGAACCAGCTCCTTTACTTTCCAGAACCCTTACTCAGATGAAATTGAGTACATCATATGCACCAACACCAGTGTGAAGTATGTACCACAAAGGCCTTCTCTAGGTTGGGATTTCTTATGGGCCAAGTCTGATAAGCCTTATCAAGCTGTCTGTCTCCTTCTCTTCCACCTTTCCAATATTAAACTCCATTAGGTTCAAGTTCCTCATCTCCAACTTCTTAAAGGATTTGGGTAGTTGATCCAGGTAGAATAAGTTTTTAACGAACAATACTTTAGAGACTAAGTTCTGAGATGTGAATATAGCTTATATTTCAGTTTTATGTTTATCAGCTCATTTTAGAAAGAATTTTTTTTATATACCCAGTTTTTTATTGCTCTAGTCCGGCAGGATTTTCCTTTTGAGCTGCAGTCTGCCAACTTTTTCTGTAAAGGGCAGACAGTAAATATTTTAGGCCTTGTGGGCCATACAATCTCAATTGCAACTACTCACCTCTGCTCTTGTAGCACAAAAGCAGTCATAGGCAAGTTGAAATTAATGCACATGGCTGTGTTCCAGCAAACCTTTATTTTAAAAAACATGCAGTGGCCCAGATTGACTCATGGGCTATACTTTGCTGACCCCAGTTTTAAAGTACATCACACTGTTTTGTTATTTTCTACTCCTCTCTTCCCTGAACCTTTTCTGTTTGAGATTTCTTTCTCAGGCTGCTGCTGCTTTTGTTTTTTTATACAGCTTTAGTAAGATATAATTCATATGCCATACAGTTGACCCATTTAAAGTATACAATTCAGTGCACCCATTACCACAATCTAATTTCAGACCATTTTCATCTGCCCCTGGAAGAAATCCTGCACTTATTAACATTTAGTCCCCTTTCCCCTCCCTAGCCCTGTACAACCATTAATCTACTCTGTCTCTATGATTTGCCTATTTACACATTTCATATAATGGGACTCATACAGCATATAGTCTTTTGTGACTGGCCTCTTTCAATTAGGGTCATCCATGTTGCTGTATGTATCGGTATTTCAGTTCTTTTTATTGCTAAACAGTATTCATATATATATATATCATTTTTTTTACCCATTCATTGGTTTATTAACATTTGGGTTGTTTCCACCTTTTGGCTATTGTGACTAATGCCGCTATGAATATTCATATTCAAGTTTTTCTGTAGATGAATTTAAACTTTTGAGCAGCCACCAAACTGTTTTCCAAAACCACTGTACCATTTTACGTTTCCACGAGCAATGAAGGAGGGTTCTGATTTCTCCGCATATTTGTCACCACTTGCTATTGTCTGTCCTTTAAATTCTAGTCATCCTAATGGGTGTAAATTGTTAGCTTATTTCCTTGCTACTTAATATACCCCTGTAGAATTGGCTTTGGGACCTAGCCTTTTAAGATCAAATTATGAATAATTAGCAAGTGTGAATAATACCTGGTTGACAACATTGAGTCAGTATTCTCCAATTCAATTTTTAGGGCTTTTAAAGCTTAATTTTCTGTAAACTAACAGTATAAAACAGTAGATCAAGTTACAACATTTTATTACCTTCTCTTAGGACTCAACTGTATGGTCATGGTCATTGTAGTCATCTTTATATTATACAACATTGTTTTGTGTTTCCATTGAAATTTAAAAGGACTCAAGTTTCTGAAAATACGGCTTTCCCCAGTTTTATGTATAATTTTTCCCACCACAACTAATTTTTAATATATATTCTTTATAGAAAAATTGAAAAGTATAGAGAGAAGGAGAAATTCTCACTATCCAGAGATAATTTTCATTAATGTTTCAGTGTACTTTTAGTTTTTTTCCTATGCAGTTGATCAAGGCTTGATCAACTGACATATTTATTCATTCTAGTATATTCTTAAAGGGGACAAATTAAGAAAGAAGATTGAAATGCCACTATTTTTTGGTATATTCTTGTGAAGCATGTATTTTCTGGCTGAGGCTTAAGATATATAAGGTACATGAATGTGGCATCTCCATCAGCATCACCTCACTCTCAAAACTTCTTTGCAGACACACCATCTGGTGGTAAGGGTTTACGGTTGCAGGCTGGAAATTCTTTAGGGACCTTTTACTGATGAGGGTGTGTCCTGTGTTATAGAAGCTGAAGATGCTCTTCCAGAAGGGTAAAGCTTAAAGTATCTAAATTATTTATCTAATTTCCAAAGATGTAGACAGCTGCAGCTGCAGCAAGAACAACATTAATAAATAGCCCCTGTGCCTTTATAAAAGGGAGGTGCCAGTCCCTCCCTGCTTTGACAAGGCTTTTAATGGCTCGTTGCCTTCTGTAGATTTACATCTGAGGTGTGGTCTCCCCAGCTTGTTGGAACCACTATTAGTCTTCAGCTAGAGCAGTCAAAATAACAGCATACTGTGTGTTTAAGGAGTAAAAGCTGTTCTGCAGAACCCTTTTCTTTAGCCAAGAGGAAGCATTAACCATATTGAAAATTTAGTCCTGCCAAAATAAAAAGAGGTCAAGTCCTTAGACTGTAGGCCCCTTCAAGCAACAGAGTTAGCAATATTTACCTCAGAACCCAGTTGGATTTTGCAATTTGAGGAGTGGAAGTGACTCTGTCCCTGATGGAGAGATATCCTTTCACCATACTTATTAAGTCTCCGTGCTGAGCAAATAATGCAGGAAGCTGGACTACGTGAAGAAGAACGGGGCATCACGTTTGGAGGAAGACTCATTAACAACCGGTGACATGCAGATGACGCAACCTTTCTGGCTTAAAGTGAAGAGGACTTGAAGCACTTACTGATGAAGATCAAAGGCCACAGCCTTCAGTATGGATTAGTCTTCAACATAAAGAAAACAAAAATCTTTGCAACTGGACCAATAAGCGACATCATGATAAATGGAGAAATGATTGAAGTTGTTAAAGATTTCATTTTACTTGGATTCACAATCAATGCCCATGGAGGCCACAGCAAGAAATCAAATGATGTGTATTGCATTGGGCAAATCTGCTGCAGAAAACCTCTTTAAAGTGTTAAGAAGCAAAGATGTCACTTTGGGGACGAAGGAACGCCTGACCCAAGTCATGGTATCTTCAGTTACTTCATATGCATGCGAAAGCTGGACAGTGAAAAAGGAAAACCAAAGAAGAATTGCCACCTTTGAATTATTGTATTGGCAAAGAATATTGAATATACCATGGACTGCCTGAAGAATGAATAAATCTGTCTTGGAAGAGTACAGCCAGAATGCTCCTCAGAAGCAGGAATGTTGAGACTATGTCTCAAATACTTTGGACATGTTCTCAGGAGGATCCAGTACTTGGAGAAGGACATCGTGTTCTGTAAAGTAGAGGATCAGCGAAAAAGAGGAAGATCCTTATCAAGATGGATTGACACAGTGGCTGCAGCAATGAGCTCAAACCTAACAACGATTGTGAGCATGGCGCACAACCGGGCGGTGTTTCATTCTGTTGTTCATAGGGTTGCTACGAGTCATAACTGACTGGGCGACGCCTAGTGCCCACAGTCCCTCTTATAATGGGAGATGGGGGCAGATAGTGGAGACAGAGGTGAAAGAACTTCCAGATGACCTTTGTCTCCTGGCCTTTTCCAGACCTTGCTGTAGTAGATAACACAGCTTGGCATTAGGAGTAAGCAGGCCTCAGCTGTCTTCAGCTTTTCTCACTACTCCATTGATTCCTAGAGATAATCAGCCATCTTAAAAGTCAACATTAGCTATGAAACTTAAAACTCATTAATGTTAGAATAGAGGAGGCACCTGTTAAAATGTAGTTTCTTCTCAACCAAATACTAAGAATGGGATCCTGGTGCTTACGTTTTCACTTGGGTTTGAGCGGCAGACCTCTGCTAAGCCAAGGAATTTTGACAGAATTCTCAGGAGTGTACCTCATTTCATACCTGCCCAAGTTTTGGGTTAGATAGCTCCCAAATGAATTGATAGACTCTTGCATTCAAATGAGGAAATGAAAAACTAGGATAAGAATTAATTGCATTTTAAGGATAAGAAAACTGAGTCTCAGATAGATTAGGTGGTATGCCCTATGCCACACTACTAGGAGATCATGAAACCAAGACTTTCTTATCCCAATAAAACTACATTTTGAGGCTTTATCATAATAGCCGATTGAACTCTGGAATGTGGCTTACAAAGAGCATAAATGGAAGAATTTTATCAGTCCTGGCCTTTTTACCTCATGACCTTTGGGAAGACTGGAGAGTGGAAAGGAGAATACCAATTAAGTCAGTAGGTATCTTTTGAGCCCAAAAAGTGCCTTTGTCTAGGTGTTCGGTAATGTGTTACAAGATACGTACAGCTTCTACCTTCAGTTAGCTTATAGTTTAACATGGGAAATCTGCAAACACATCCATCAAAAATATTTCGTTACCAAGGAGCCCTGGTGACACAAGTGGTTAAGCACTCAGCTGCTAATTGAAAGGTTGGCAGTCGGACCCCCCCAGCTGTTCCACGGGAGAAAGACCTGGCAATCTGCTTCTGTAAAGATCATAGCCAGGAAAACCCTATGAGGCAGTTCAGCTGTGTCACATGGGTCACTGTGAGTCAAAAACAACTCGACAACACCTAACAACAAAAAACATTTCATTACCAAAGGAAATAAAGAGCAAAAGTAGTCACAGATTGAACCATGTTAATCAGGTTTACATATAATTACTATATACTCACAGCTTACAAAGTCACATGTAATTATATTTATGGAGAAAACATGGTTACTGCTTTCAGTGGCTTAAAATCTGGAAAACCTTTCTGTGGTTAACTATTGTGTGCTGGCAGGTGTTCTCAGCCTCTTTATGTCCTCACTTCACTCATATTTGCAAAGTTACATCAACTATTGAAAGATGTATCCTCCAAAGTTTTCCTATTCCAGTTCCTATTGTGTATGTTTCTCTCTCTTTTCCTCCTACTACTCTTCAGTGCGTGTGCATGTGCGTGTGCACACAAACACACATACACACACACACCCCCTATGTATTAAATACACAAACAGCTAGGCTAGAACCCAAACAGGGTGAACCCTTGGGCCATGGGACATAGTTTCTATCTGTACTGTTTTGTCCACAGTATGAATTATTTGCTGAAACTAAGGTTATAGGTTACCTGTAGGATTGGTCTTTAAACGGGTATTTATTAGTGATTGCCCTACCTACAGATGAATCTGTACAGCTTTATGTACAAACAGGGTCAAATTCTTTTTTTTTTTTCTGTTCTGTCTACTCCCTCTTTTCCCAGGAACTCTAGCCAGGAACCACGGCCTACACTTCCCAGCACAATCCAGAGGCCACAGCTAGGTCCCACAGCTAATTTACCCCTGGAGATGGGCTCAGGGCCGCTGGCACCCAGGTGAGAAATAGTGGAAGAATCATTTATTGGGCAGTCAGTAGCCCAGGGGATGGCCGTCTGCAATCCCATGTTTGGTTGGTTGGTTGGTTCTTTAAAGTTTTCCCAGATTCTTTTATAAAGTCTTTTTTTTGCCCGTTTCTCTCCTTACCGGCCTTTAACATATAGGCAGCAACAACAAACAGAACTGGAAGTGGTCCCAGGAAGAGATGGACTAGCCAGCTACAGTCATCCCCAGGTGTGTGTGTTTTCTTCCCTGAAGAGGACAGTAAGCATTTCTTAAAAAATATCTTCCAGTGCCCATTAAGAGTGTATGCATCTATGTGGATTTTAGGGTTTTGGATTATCCTGTTAAGTCCTTCATGGTTATTTTTATCACTGTATTCCGTAGGTCTCTGTTCAGCCTGTGACAACCACAGGACCAGAACACAGCAAGCCCCTTGAGAAGTCAGATGGTCTGTTTGCCCAGGATAGAGATCCAAGATTTTCAGAAATCTACTCCAGCATCAGTGCAGGTATATGTTCCTCAATTCCCCTAAATTCTCATTTAGATCACTTACTGATGGGTCTGCTGCTGCCCAGCCAGTGGTTTTCCAACATATTACCCTTTAATCATAATACCTCATAAATAAATAGGAACTTGCTGAACTAATAACTACAGCCCCTTGACTGGCCCTCCCCTCCCCCACTGCTTTTGGTCCACAGATCAGAGTAAAGGCATCTCCTCCAGCACTGTCCCTGCCACCCAACAGCTATTCTCCCAGGGCAACACATTCCCTCCTACCCCCCGGCCGGCAGAGAATTTCAGGTGAGCCCCATATGTGTGTGCTGCTTTAGAAGGCCCTGAAGTCAAGTTGTATTCTTCCTTAACTTTCTCTGATTATTTCACATAAAGCAGTGGAGCTTGCAGGGCCTAGGGTGAGGCAAGCTGCTTCTCTTCCACCTTTCTTTGTACCTTTCCTATTGCCACGTTCTAGGTTCCAACTCTGTATGTCCTGGTCAGTGTGTGATTGTCAGTCTTTCTCGTTTTTTCCAAATTTGGTTATCAGGCTTTTCTTAACTCCAGGGAAGTCAAGGGGAGATAAGGATACGATAGCACTTAGGTTGCCCTTTGATTCCTAGTTTCTGTGATAAATCTAACATTTTAATCCTTTTACTTCACTGTTTGTTCACTCCTAGGAATAGTGGTCTGGCCCCTTCTGTAACCATTGTCCAGCCATCAGGTTCTGCAGGGCAAATGTTGGCCCAGATTTCACGCCACTCCAACCCCACCCAGGGAGCAGCCCCAACTTGGACCCCCAGTACGCGCCCAGGCTTCTCTGCCCAGGTAAAGCTTCTCATTTGGCTGTCCCTGTATATAGTTTTTTGTTTTTTTTTTTCCTTATGTAAAATTACTAGACACCTTCCCTCTAACCTCCTCTTACCTCCCCTCCAGATTTTAGCTTTGTTAGAGCAGATCAATCATTAAAAACCGTAGCTAATCCAAAAATGTTAGTAAAGTCCATGCTTTTCACATATCCGCTTTAGATCAGGATTGCTCACACAGAACATTTTGGACAGGTTTGATTTTCAGGTCTTTACCCCTTAAATTCTAAAAAGTTTCCACTTTGTGGATACAGGGACAAAGGAGACAATTAAATAAAAAAATAAAAAATTGAGTACTTATTTATATATAGTAATGTCTATTTACCCAAAAAATGTATCAAAAAATTCTTACACTGTATTTTTATGCAGATAACACACGTCTTCTATGTTTGTTTGCTAACCATGTCCTCCCCCAGTGAGGTATCTTCATAAGCACTGCTATGCCAATTTTTTTTATATGTTGTTGTTAAAAAATTAGCATATCATGCTTACAAAAACACCTTGAGGGGAGAGGGTTTATCAAACAGAAATACAAGGCATTCGTTATTTGCATAAAAATATGGTATATGATATATTTAAGCCCAAAGCAGTCTTTCATATGTTAATATATATTTATGTTGTGCAACTAATATTTTAAATAAAAAAGCCAGAGCCAAAAGTAGGCTTCAGAATTGTTATATGCAGTATGATATCAATTGTGTAAAAAATGTATAGGAAAATGAAAACTGGAATTATCCAAAAGTGTTAACCATGAGTACTCTAGTGGTGAAATTATGAAATGGTTCTTTTTTTTTTTTTCTTCACTTTCCAAATATTTCTTATTAATATAGTAAGAAAGAAATGTTTAATGAAATAAAAGACATCATTTAGGAACAAACTGATGCAGTACAGGCTAAATAAGAAAATACTGCAAGATGTTTTTGCCCTCCATATAATATTCTGTTGTTAATGCCTCTAGTTTTTATATAACTTTAGTTTATAAAATGCTTTCATTTAAATAATTTAATTCTCACAACCCTAAATGTATGATTTTATTAATCCCTTAATTCTTTGCTTTTTGCACGTTATCACAGCTGCCTAAAAAATAGTGTCAGGGAGATAGGGAGTTAATCAGAAGAAATGTACAGTAGGAAATAAGTGATGAGTTTGGTTCCGAAGAACACAGTGATGTGCAGTACTGTTAACGTTCCATTTGTTGTTCCCCATCCCCTTCTCTCCTTCAGCAGGTGACTTCCCAGGCTACAGCCAAGACCCGTTCTCCCCAATTTGCTGTGGGCAACTTTCAGACTCCATCCTCCTTCAGCCCCATGTCCCTCCCTGGTGCTCCTACTACATCACCTGGTGCTGCTGCCTATCCTAGTCTCACGAACCATGGATCCAGCTTCGGTGAGTCCAGATCGGAAGGAGGGTAACAGGAAGATCACACCGCTAAAGAAAAAGGATTCGGTAGTTAAAATTGTTTGCTGTGTCTTGGGTGCACTGACCTATTTATGGGGAAAGGCAGGTGTATTCCCTGGAAAGTGGCAGTCTGTTTGGAATTAAAACCCTGCCCACATGAAAAACACTTCAGCACATATATCCAAAAGCATGTTAAAAAAAAAAACAACCCATTGCTGTCAAGTCAATTGCAACTCATAGCGAACCTATAGGATGGAGTAGAACTGCCCCATACTGTTTCCAAGGAGCATCTGGTGGATTTGAACTGCCCACCTTTTTGTTAGTAGCTGTAGCTCTTAACCACTACACCACCAGGTTTTCCAAAAGCAAGTATATTACTATAAATTTAATATAGTGCAGACTAAATGAGCATCGGGCTCTTTGGAAAGGCTACGTACAGAAGAAAAATTTATTTGGGGCTGGGTTTTGAAATGAAAGGTATTAATTGGCAGAGAGAAAGACGGAAGGTAATCTAGGTAAAGCTGATGGTTCGCATGTAGTTGTGTGCCAGTTTCCTATCTCCAGCGGAGTTAGTAGATTGAAGTTGTTTATTCCTTGCTGTATTTCCAGCTCCTGAGACTGGACAGACTGCTGGACAATTCCAGACACGAACAGCAGAGGGTGTGGGTGTCTGGCCGCAGTGGCAGGGCCAGCAGCCTCATCATCGTTCGAGTTCTAGTGAGCAACATGTTCAGCAGCCATCAGCACAGCAACCCGGCCAGCCTGAGGTCTTCCAGGTGAGAGGAAGAAAAGAACTTCAGAACATCAGAAACTGGGAGAGAAAGGGTCAGGGAGGACAGACAGAGAAGGAAGCATGCATGGACTGAGATGTTTGGTTGAGAGTGTGTAAGAGAAGACAGAGGAGGGACATGCAGAGATAAATGTCACTAATTGAAAAAATTATGAACTTAGTGTGATACACAGCCTTTAACCAGATAGAGAAAGCTAGTGATTTGAATCAAGCACCTTGTGAAGATGCCCAAGAAAGTTATTCTAACCCATTCACGGAGATCCACAGCCCCACATTAGAATAGCTATGGATACAAAGTAGGCAGAACCTATACAGAAAAAAAAAAAAAGGAGCCCTGGTGGCGCAGTGGTTAAGAGCCCGGCTGCTGACCAAAAGGTTGGCAGTTTGAATCCAACAGCTGCTCCTTGGAAACCTTATGGGGCAGTTCTGTTCCGTCCTGTAGGATCACTGTGAGTCAGAACCAACTTGATGGCAGTGGGTTTAGTTTTGGTTAATACAAAAAAATGCTTGAAGTAGAACATACCGATTATAGCTATAAAGGTATATTTATGTAAGTCCTGAGGGGCCTGGAAGAGTAAATGGAGTAATATTAGTCAGGCAAAGGAAACTAATTTAACAGACTGATTGAGAAAAGGCAAAATAGGTGTTGGTGGGTAAACAAATTATTTTATAAGGATCAGCACAAAGCTTTTCCTTTGAGGCAGAGGTTAAAGATGTCCCAAATGTCTAACCTTTCTAGGCTGCCACACCACTCCATCATCTCTGACATCGACTATTCCCTCTCCCTCAGTATTCTCCCTCTGTCTTTGGGTTCCCTAATTTCTTGCAACGCCTCACAGAACTCACCGACCATATAAAGGAAATGGCTCACGAGGCTGTAGAGGCTGGCGAGTCCCAAATTCGTGGGTCAGGCATAGACTTCTCCCTGGCCCTCAGTCTCTGCCCAGGGCACTCAGCTTTCTCGCTTTGTGGGCCGGGAAGCCCACTGTGCCATCTCCTGTGGGTTTCTGCTGCAGGTCTCTCCTCCTTTGGTGGTGGTGGGCTCTCCTCTGCTCTGGAATTGGCTCTCTTTTAGGGCAAAACTGACCAATCCCCATGATAGGCCATAATTATCCTATCACACAGTCACCTGGGTGAGAGTTACAAGGCCATAGCTGTAAGGGCCACACAAAAAGGTAGTTAATCCACCACAGTGGAAAACAAATAGGATGAAAGATACTCGTTATGTGTCTGTGTGACAAGCAGGTTTCTTTTTCCCTTTGAAAATACTGAGAACTGAAAAAGAGGGAACATGAGGAACTCTAGGAGGAAGACACAGAAGGGACTAGGAAAAGGCTGTGATCTAACAGAGAGAGTTGCTGGAAGTAAGCTCAGTACAGGGAGGCTCTCTGGGGTCTGTGGTAGTGGCACGGGGGAGTGCTGGAAGGGAGCTCTGTAAATGTAAGGGATCAAGGTGAGTGACCCAAATTTACTCTTTTTTTCTCATTAGGAGATGCTGTCCATGCTGGGAGACCAGAACAACAGCTACAACAATGAAGAATTTCCTGATTTAACTATGTTTCCCTCCTTTTCAGAATAGAACTGTTGGGGTGAGGATAAGGGGGTGGGGGAGAAAATCACTATTTGTTTTAAAAAGCAAATCTTTCTGTAAACAGAATAAAAGTTCCTCTCCCTTCCCTTCCCTCACCCCTAATGTATACCCCTTTTCCCTTCTGGCCTTTCCCCTAACCCTCTCGCCTCTCTGAGATAACATTTGTAGATGCAGTGGAATGAATTCCCAAGGCTTTTGGGGCCCTTTGAAAAACTGAGGCTAAACGAGGTTAAGAATGCCTTTCCTTATGTCTCTTGACCAGAACTTTGTGCAGACATGATTTGTGCTAGGGTCAAGGGGCAGATTAGAGGAACCTGGCACCCACTATTTGCCTTGGATACTATGGCATGTTTTTGGAAAAAATTCTGAATAGGGTGGAAGAGAATTGTCCTCGTATTTGAGGACCATGAAACATGGTAGGTATATATGGGATTTAGGAAGTGAGCATAGGCTCTTTCTCCTGCCTATGAGCAGTTCCTCTGGAAAGAAACTTGTGAGTGAGTGAGTGAGACTGTGTGTGCGTGTGCGTGTGTGTGTTCATGTGTTTATTCCTTTTCTCCCTCTTAGGGAGTTATGCAAAATTTGTCCCAGAGTTTATCTTTGTCTTTCTGTGTGTTTTTCAAAGAGTCCTAAGGAATTAAATCTTCCAGGTATTTCCACTTAGTATTGCAGCCAAAGAGTATTTAAATAAATGTCTTTGCTGCACCTACATCTATGCCAAGATAATATGCAGCTGTGAGCAAATGTATAGTCATTTGTTGATACAGTTGGTCTCTCATCAAACATTTAGTGATAAGGCTGGGCCATTCCTGCTTTTGGTGCTCTCACCTTATATGGAAGATCTGCAGACATTACAGAAATGGGCTGGCAAGATAAACACTTTAGAAACCCCAGACTTGGCCATAAAGACAATGCTGCATTTCTGTCAGAATCACATATGATGTGTATTCTGTAGACGTTATTTCTGCGTGGAAACTCAACTTCTTGGATTAGCAGTCTGAGTGAAAATCCAGCTGTTGGGGTATAAACCAAATACCAAGCCCTCTTGCAAAGTAGCTTCTTTCATCCCATCCTCAGTGTTCAGTCAGACAACAAATGGAAATTTAGGTCTCTCCTGGACCTATAGCTCTTTGCCTCTTCCCTCCAAACTTGAGATTGGATGTTGCTTTAGAGTGTAAGTGTAGTAATTCCATGTGACAGATGGGGCCTGGATTCCCATCCCAACAGGGTCACTTAGTAATTAACGATAGCCATATAAATGCAGATACAGGTTATTACTCTCACCCTTTACCTTCCTCAGGTCACAATCACGTGTAACAGCCTTTTTTAAAAAAAATTGGCTCAGGCCAGTATCTAAGTGCAAGGCTGAATAAGGAGAAGACATATTAAATGTAGCCATAGGGGACTGAGGAGCACAGATGGCCTTGGAGAGGCTAAGGGAATGTCATTTACTGAGTTTCCCTCCCTTTTGTCTCCAGTCTGGTGCCAGGTAGTAGAATCGAGTAAGGGACAGTTTATTTTTTTATTCTATGTGCACACATACAGTATACATATATATTTATACCACAGTTTAAGAAACCAAAAAGTTGAGTTTCCAATGGAATCCTTGTTTTTTAATAATTGACTGTTTTTAAATGTGATCAAGACTATAATATTGTACAGTTATTATAGGGCTTTAGGGGAAGGGGAGGGTAGGGAGAAGACGCTCTGGGGGTTTTGTTTCTTCTTTTCCTTCAGGGTTTTATTTTTGATTGTTTCATTTTTTTCTTGTTGGCCATTTCTGTACTGCTGGCATCTGTGCTGAGCCTTACAGTGGCAGAAATAATGACATGTAGCAAAGATTTTAAAAAACAAAATATTTTTTCCTTTTGTAAAATTTCTTGTGTTGTGTGATCTTGATTATGGCTTATTGTTGCTTTCCAGTTCTTAAACAACAGATGCCCACATCTAGACAAATCCATAGCTTGAGCTCCAGACATACAAAAATAAAGCACAGTGTGACTATATAATTGCAGGACTCAGAAATCACAGGGTTGTGATCACTCAGCACTCCACTCCCCCCCACCCCCCCTGTTGTCCTCCTGATCATGACACATCTGAGTAAAATCAGAAGGGACGTTCTGACCAAAAGGAGGGTGAGAGGCAATTGCCCAAGTTATCAGGAGGGGGGAGAGAGTTGGGGCTTGAGAACATTAGGGCACATCTGGATGCCTTCCCCTGGAATGTCCTCCTCTCCTGGATTAAAAGGAGTTAGGGATGGAAAAATTTAAGCTGTTCAAATCTGGACCTAGTTTCCCTCTAGGACCATATGGGTCATTTGCAAATCTTAAAAACCATAGGCATAAGGCTGTATTCCTGAGGGCCTGTGCAGCTGAGCTAGAAACGGAATCTAGAACCCAGTGTATTCTTTCTATGCCCAGGACTGTCTTTTCTCCTCCCCCATAGCTGGTAGGAAGAAAGTGGGATTTTAGGTGTGGTTTGGAGACTTAGCTAGACTCATGATCTGTCACATGCCTGGATGTTCGGGAAGCGTTTGGAGAAGCTCATGTGACTGGACCCGGTGCAGGGATTTTAATAATTGAGACAGATAATGTTCATCAGGCATCCCACCATCTGGGAATTTTAACCACGAAGAGTCACATGTGAGCCCATCAGTGCTTATGGCATCGATTCAGTGCTGTCATAAAAAACCAGGACTGCTGCTTTTGGTTACTTTAGAACTGATTTCATCCAGACTTTCTGATGGGACGTACCCTTCGTCAACAAAACTATCAGGCTATTCCCCTGCTTGGAAGCAATGACAACTTTTAGCCATTAACAAAATACAAATAAGTTTGGAGCCTGTGGCTTCCCTCACATTACTCCTTTCCAGCCTTTTGTGTTTATTCCTTCATCATTGGGATAAGGATTAGACACAATTTTGAAAAATGAGGCTTCAAAGTTGGGGAGGTGGGCAGTAACAAGGAAATGATATTAAAGAGAAGGAGGATGGGGAGAGAGAAGTGCTGTGTCCTTCCCTTTACCCACCAAGGAGAAGGTAAGCCCCAACTTGAGTAATGCATATTGAGGTCTTGTCTGAAGCTAAATAAAGACAGTCACGTGGAACTAAAGACATAGCAAATCTCCACCCATACGCAAATCCACTCCTGCCTTCCCTCTTTGCTAACCCCTCTTCTCTGAGTGTTTCTATCCCCGCCTCCCTCCCCTATCCAAATTTTCCAGCAGCAGACTGCTGCAACTGACTTCCGCAATCCTGATGGAATAAATCTAGCCCCCTGTAGTAACTCGCCCACATTATCCACACGTCCCTGCCGAAACCAGCCCAGAGAACAGATCCCCATCAGCAGGTAATATTTTCAGTTTCCCAAATCTTTCAGCTTCTCATTCTTCCTAGCTTTCAATTTTTAGTATTTGGGATTTGGGGACCAAAACGGACTTTTTCTGCTGAGGGAAAACAGTGCCTCAGGCCGTTTCTTGGCTAAAATCTGCCTGGAAACATTCAGTATTTCTTCTATGATTTATATGCATGGATGCATGGTTGTGAGTTAAAGCAAAGGATAAAGAAAATCCACCCATTCCTCAAGAATGGCCTTTATAGTTTTCTGCTCTGGCCAAAAGGGACCAAAAGAGTTAACTCACTAGTGGGGAAGAGGGGGCACAGGAAGCTTGGTGGCTCAGTGCTTCCTACTCTGACATATGAGAGCCCCTAACAGTCCAGCTGTCAGATGTCCTGCTGGACTGAGTTCGCAAAGATAACTCAAAAGTAGACTATAAATTCAGAAAGTATGCAAACTGTGAGACTTGATACAGATTGTAAATTTTTCTTAAAATGGAGGCTATGTAAGAAAGCCACTGCAAGAGTGAAGCAAGAATAAACTGAAGAGCTGTTAATTTAGTGATCCTAAAATAATGCTTTTCAACCTTATAATTTTTTTTTTTTTTACACATCTTGGTTCTTAGGATTTTTGTCCTGTGAGGCAACTGCAGTTTTTTGTTGTTGGAAAAAAGAAAGGAAACCTTCCCTGCCCACAGCAGCTGGTTGAGATTAGGGCAGCTTCCTGCCTAAGGAGGAGGGGGAAGAGAAAAGAGGAAGAAATACATAAGGAGAGTGAGGAGACAATAAACATCTCATAGAGAACAGGAAATACTGTCAACCTTTCCCTTGACCTCTCCTGGCAAGATCTGGAGAAGTAGCCTAACAAATTCAGAATTTAGGCAACGAAGAGAAGAATGAATGCCTTAAAGAAATGGTCAGGAAGCAAAACTTAACCGAAATCTGTCTTCTAGGTGTTCTCTAGCTCCACTTCTCCCATCTGGCCCTTACCCTGTTCATACCCTCCAAGCCTGCTGGGGACATTGGAGGAGACAGATGCCAAGACCATTCTGATCATCCAGTTTCTGTCCCCTTTCTGGTGTCCGTGCAAGTGTGTGTTGGTTGAGCCTCCTTAGGTCAAAATACTTGGAACTAGATGTGCCAGTACCCAATCCAAACCCAGGCCCTTTTGTTTCACGTGAAAATCATCCTCAATTCTGTCTACCTTCCTCATCAAGTCTAGTTTTTCCCTTCCTCGTCGGGAGAAAAGTGTTCTTCAGGTTCATGAACCCCCTTGAATTATTGTGTACAGTTTTCTTATGAAAGGGAAATTTTTATTGACTTCTTAAAGGAGTCTGTGGCTCCCAAAAGGTTCATAGTCACCTGACTGGGAGTGTGGCTTCAGCTATTGCCTTATCCTAAAACAAGCTGTGAATCCCTTCCCCTCATTATCCCCTTCCCCCAGGATGTGGGGGCTCAAGGTTCTACTGCTGCCCGTGGTGAGCTTTGCTCTGTATCCTGAGGAGATACTGGACACCCAGTGGGAGCTATGGAAAAAGACCTACGGGAAGCAGTATAATAGCAAGGTGCGTGGAGACCTGGAGGGGAGCATGGTGGGAGGGCTGGATCTGAGACTGCTAATCCTTTACTAGCTTCCAGATTCCTTTCTTCAGTCTAAATACTTTTAACCCCTCCAACCAAGCATTCCTGCTGCTGTTTCTTAGCTCTTAATGTACGTTTTTCATTTCTGTGCTTTAACTCACCATCAAGCCCTACCTATCCTTCCTTTGCTGTATTCATTTGCTGTCCCACACTTCTCTTTTGGGAAGCCTTCTCAGAATAATGCTATTAATCTGTAAGCAATTTTTCTACACATCTCCCCAGAGCTTTGCATTCTATTGTTTGTATTTATTTAAATTTTTTTTTCTTTTTTAAAAAATACTGTGATTTTGGAGAGAATTTACATAGTGAATTAGGTTCTCATTTAACAATTCCTATACATATTTATTCAATTACATTGGTTACATTTTTCACAATGGGTCAGCATTCTCATTATTTCTATTCTGTTTCCATTGATCTAGCTTCCTTGTCCCCCTCCTTCTCATCTTTGGTCCAGGGTAAATGTTGACCGTTAGATCTCATTTAGATGATTGTTCACAGAAGCACAGCACTCACGGGTGATATATTTTACGAGTCACTGTGTCTTTTGACCAATAGGTGACCTTGGAAGTGGTTTGAGTTAGGGTATCTGAGGGCAGTAGTCTCGGGGGTTCCTCTAGTCTCTACTGGTCCAGTAAGATTGGCCTTTTTAGGAATTTGAGTTCTACTTTTTTTTTTTCCATTCCATCTGGGACCATCTATTGTGTCCCAGGTCTGAAAGGTCAGTAGTGGTAGCCAGGCGCCATCTAGTTCTTCTGGTCTCAAGGTAGGTGAGGCCATGGTTTATGTAGACTGTTAGTCCTGTAGCCTACTTTCTTCTTTGAGTGTTTGGTTTCCTTCTTTCTCTTTTGCTCCAGATGCATGGAGGCTGATAGTTGTATCTTAGATGGCTGCTTGTAACTTTTAAGACCCCAGGCATTACTCTCCAAACTAGGATTTAGAATATTATCTTTATGAACTATGTTATTACAATTGACCGAGTTGCCCCCTGAGACTATGGTCCTAAGCCCTCAAACCCAGTAACCCAATTCCACGAGGTATTTGGTTATGTCTAGGAAGTATCCAATCCCAGGGGGCAGTTCTACTTTGTCCTACAGGGTCAGTATGAGTCAGAGTCATTGGAAGGCAATGAGTTTCTTTTTTTTTTTGGTTTAGGAAGTATCCATAACTGTGCCCCCATGTGCATTATGTTATATGTGAATACATATTTCTTTTTATATACTCTTAATAATTCCACGGTCAGTTCCCCAACTTGATTGTGTTGTTGTTATTGTTGGTATGTGCCAACGAGTCGATTCCGACTCATAGCGACCCTATGTGCAGTAGAACAAAACACTGCGCCATCTTCACAATCGTCACGCTTAATAAGCCCATTGTTGCAGCCACTGTGTCGATCCATCTCATTGAGAGTCTTCCTCTTTTTTCATCGACCCTCCACTTTACAAAGCATAACGTCCTTTTCCAGGGACTAATCCCTCCTGACAACATGTCCGAAGTATGTAAAGACATAGTCTCGCCATCCTTGCTTCTAAGGAACATGCTGGTCATACTTCTTCCAAGACAGATTTATTCATTCTTTTGGCAGTTTATGGTATATTCAATATTCTCCAACACCGCAATTCAAAGGCGTCAATTCTTCTTCCGTCTTCCTTATTCAGCGTCCAGCTTTCATGTGCATATGAACTTAATTGTAGATTCTCTGTTATTGTGAATTTTATCCCTTTCCCTAAAACCTCCACAGTATTACATATGGGACACAGTCTATGCCAGTACTGACTATGCTTTTGTTTAGGTGGATGAAATCTCTCGGCGTTTAATTTGGGAAAAAAACTTGAAGTATATTTCCATCCACAACCTTGAGGCCTCTCTCGGTGCTCACACATATGAACTGGCCATGAACCACTTGGGGGACATGGTGAGTTGAGCCTCAACTCCTAGCCCACCTGCCCTGCTTGCCTTAGTTTCCTGCTTATGCCTGGCCTCTTTCTTCTTTGTCCTAGACCAGTGAAGAGGTGGTTCAGAAGATGACAGGACTGAAAGTACCCCCCTCTGATTCCCGCAATAATGACACCCTCTATATCCCAGACTGGGAGGGCAGAGCCCCAGACTCCATTGATTATCGAAAAAAGGGATATGTTACTCCTGTCAAAAACCAGGTAACTTCCATTTTTCTGGGTGTGGATATGTAATCTGGCATGACCTCTCCTTTTTCTGCTTCTTTGTTTTTGAAGTAAGAGGCCTCCAGGAATAGGGGGCAAGGAATTAAGGTAAATCTCCATGCTGAGAGAATATAGACTAATCTGTTATCACCTATTTTTGGACCTTTAGGTTGTTTCTGGTTTTTCATTATTACAAATAATGTTGCAGTAAGTACCCTTGTGCATATGTTTTTTGTGCACATGTACAAATTTGTATGCAGAATAAATCAAAAACTGAAATCGCTAGGTCACAAAGAATTCCTTCCAAAAATGTTTTTACAATCTTACACTCTTACCAGCATAAGAATGACAGTTTTCCCAGAACCTTAGCAATGGATTTTATCAACAAGGTGAACATTTGGTTTAGCGTTCATTCAACACGTTTTCTGCTCACCAGCCCCCACCACCCCCCCCACCGGCCGCCCCGAATCTACCAGGTACAGTGCTAGGCAGTAAATATTCAGGATGACTAAAACATAACCTGGGTCCTCAAGAAACCCTCTTGATATTAATCTTAAAAAATTAAAAAAACAGGGAAGAAAAACTTGCAGTCTGGCTGAACCAACACTAACAATAATAGGTAGCACTTTAAAAAAATATTGTGGTGTAACAGATGATGATGGCTGCATAACATGGTGAATGTAATTAATGCCACTGAGATGTACACTTAAAAATGGTTAAAATAGCAAATTTTATGTTACTAACTTTTGAATATACACCTAGGGAGTGGAATCGCTGGGTCATATACTAATTCTGTTTATATTAACATAAAACTAGAAAACTTTTATACCTGAGCATAATGTTTTCAAGGCTTATCCGTTTTGTAGTATCTGTACTTATTCCTTTTTATGCATGAATAATATTCCATTGTATGTATATACCATATTTCGTTTATCCATTCATCTGTTGATGGACCCTTGGGTTGTTTCAACCTTTTGAATATTGTGAATAGTGCTGCTGTGAACTTTAGTATACAAGTATCTGTGTGAGTCCCTGTTTTCAGTTCTCGTGGGTATATACCTAGGCGTGGACTTGCTGGGTCTTACGATAATTCTGTTTAAATTTATGAGGAACTGCCAGATTGTTCTCCATAGCGACTGCGCCATTTTACATTCCTACGAGCAATGCAAAGGGTTCCAACTGGTCCCATTGGTTCCTCGCCAATGCTTGTTATTTTCCATTTTTTGTTTGTTTGTTTTTTAAATTATTAGCCATACTAGTGGGTATGAAGTGGATCTCATTGTGGTTTTGATTTGCATTTTCCTAACGGCTAATGATGTTGAGCATCTTTCATGAGCTTATTGGCCATTTGTATATCGCCTTTGAAGAAATGTCTATTCAAACCTGTTACCTGTTTTTTAATTGGGTTGTTTGTCTTTTTTTTTGTTGAGCTATAGGAATTCTTTATATATTCTGAATATTAGACCCTTATTAGATATATAATTAGCAAGTATTTTCTCCCATTCTGTATGTTGTGTTTCTACTTTCTTGATAACCTTTGTTGCACAAAAGTTTTTAATTTTGATGAAGTGCAATTTATCTATTTTTTCTTTTGTTACTTGTGCTTTTGGTGCTGTATCTAAGAATCTATTACCAAATCCAAGGTCCTGAAGATTTACTCCTGTGTTTTCTTCTAAGGGAAACCCTGATGGCGTAGTGGTTAAATGCTATGGCTGCTAACCAAAGGGTCAGCAGTTCAAATCCACCAGGCGCTCCTTGGAAACTCCATGGGGCAGTTCTACTCTGTCCTATAGGGTCACTGTGAGTCAGAATCGACTCGATGGCACTGGGTTTGGATTTTGGTTTTTCTTCTAAGAAGGAGCTCTGGTGGAGCAGTGGTTAAAGCACTTGGCTGCTAACCAAAAAGTCAGCTATTCGAATCCACCAGGCACTCTGTCGGAGAAAGATGTGACATTTTGCTTCCATAAAGATTACAGCCTTGGAAACCCTATGGGGCAGTTCTTATCTGTCTTATAGGGTCGCTATGAGTCAAAATTTGACTAATTGGCAATGGGTGTGGGGTTTTTCTTCTAAGAGTGTTATGGTTTTTGCTCTTATATTTAGGTTGTTGATTCATTTTGAGTTAATTTTTGTGTATGCTGTGAGGTAGGGGTTCACCTTCATTCTTCTTCATTATAGAGATTATTATGTGTCAGGAATTTATAAGTCCTTTACATGAATTGGAAACGCTGGGGGCATAGTGGTTAAAGAGTTCGGCTGCTAACCAAAAGGACGGCAGTTCGAATCCACCAGGCACTCCTTAGAAACTCTATAGGGCAGTACTACTCTGTCCTATAGGGTCTCTATGAGTCAGAATCAACTTGACAGCCATGGGTTTAATGGGTTTTTACGTGAATTGGAGCTGTGGTAGCGCAGTGGTTAAGAGTTTGGCTGCTAACAAAAATGTGGGCAGTTTGAATCCACCAGCCACTCTTCGGAAACCCTGTGGGGCAGTTCTCTGTCCCTTAGGGTCGCTACAAGTCGGAATCGACTTGATGGCAACAGGTTTGGTTTATATGAATTAAATCTTCTAATCCTCGTAACAACCCCATTAAGTATATTACGATTATCATCCACATGTTACATATAAGGAGGCTGGGCACAGAGAAGTAACTTGCCCAAGGTAACCTTTGCAAGTAGGTGGAAAAGCCAGGGTTAGAACTCAGGCAAACTGACTCCAAAGCAGGTAATCTGCTCTGCTATGCCTTATTGCAACTACCAATAACAATAGTAACAGCAGTTATCAACAGCAATAGAACAATGCAACAGATATTACATGAAGGGGAGTAGGAAGACTTCACAACAAAGGTAACATCTGTGCTGGAATTTATAAGATGAGTGGAATTTCATCAGGCAGGTAGAGGGAAAACAGATGAAGTGTGAACGGTAATGACTGATAATTTCTCTATATACCTCTCAGGGTCAGTGTGGTTCCTGTTGGGCTTTTAGCTCTGTGGGTGCCCTGGAAGGTCAACTCAAGAAGAAAACTGGAAAACTCTTAAATCTGAGTCCCCAGAACCTGGTGGATTGTGTGTCTGAGAATGATGGCTGCGGAGGGGGCTATATGACCAATGCCTTTCAGTATGTGCAGAAGAACCGGGGCATTGACTCTGAAGATGCCTACCCATATGTGGGACAGGTAAGACCACCCCACACAGATACACAGTTCTGTGATGGTTCTGTAATGGCATCTCCTTCCCCAACATATTTTGTACTAGAAACAATTCCAGAAATCTTGTTTTCTATTATCCTAATTTGATGGGATAATTTCCCACAGAAGGCCAGGAAGATTCCCACAATCTGAGAGAACTTCGAGAGCTTAGGCTACCACAGCTCCTATCTGTCTCTCTCTGGTCCTGGAGAAAAGAAACAGCAGACAGGTTATTCCTTAGGCCTCTGAGCAGATCTCTATATCCCTCTGCTAGGACCTTGGTAAAGAACTACCTCTGCTGACCAAAAGGTCGGCAGATCAAATTTACCAGCCGCTCCTTGGAAACCCTGTGGGGCAGTTCTACTCTGTCCTATAGCGTTTCTGTGAGTTGGAATTGACTCAATGGCAACAGGTTTTGTTTTGTTTTTAGTACTTTAATTCCTCCACTCCCAGTACAAACCCTCAACCCACCATGCTGTTTTCATAAGCCATGTGGCTTTATTTTGTATGATCTCAGCGTGGGTTTTAGGAATGTTTAAGTAGATTAATAAGTTAACATACTGACATACAAAATGAGACAAAAACAAGTTGCTTCATATTTACTGTAATTTTAGAGATGAAGAATCTACTCACTTCCTCCTAAACTACAGTTCTTTAGTGATAGGAATGAAATCTTTCTTATCTCAAAGGGAGAAGAGCCAAAGAATTTTTGTATATATGGGGCTGATAGGTAATATAATATGGGGCCTTTGCAACAGGCATCTTTGGAGCAGGGATAGCAAATTGATAAGATCTGAGTAATAAAAATGATGGCTACTATATCCTAAGCCATGTGCTTAGTGCATTTTCTTATTTAATCCTCACAACAGCCCTGTAAGGTATACTTATCATCACTTTGTAGATGAGGAGATTGATAGTTAAGGAGGTAAAATCAAAACCAAAAAAAACCAAGCCCACTGCTGTCAAGTGGATTCCGACTCATAGCAGCCCTATAGGACAGAGTAGAACTGCACCCCATAGAGTTTCCAAGGAGTGCCTGGTGGGTTCGAACTGACCTTTCGTTTGGCAGCCATAGCACTTAACCACTTCACCACCAGGGTTTCCAAGGAGGTAAAACAGCATATTCATATCCATACCACTAATTACGTATTAAAGCCAAGATTTATCTACCAAATCTGTTTATCTGCAGTAACATTTGTATACATGTCTTCTATGCATATATGTGAGAGTTTCTTTACTAGGCTATAATACCTTGGAACAGAATGTCTAGGTCTTATGTGTATGTGCAGCTAATGTCAAATTGTTTACTGAAGTATTTGGAATAATTTATACTCCCAACTGCAGTGTGTAAGATCCCATCTATTCATGTCTAATCAGTATGTTTATCTGGCCATTTGCATTTCTTCTTCAGTGAATTGACTGACTGTTCATATCTTTTGCCCATTTTTAATCAGGTTGTTTTTCTTGTTTTGGGGAATTTAAAACATTTTGGATATGAATACTATGTGTGAAATGATGTCTGCTGCAATAAAATGCTCATTAATGTAAATGAGTGAATAAATCCATTGCAAAGGATCTCAACAACCTACACAGTAAAGGCACTTCAATACTTCCTCATGACAATGGCCCAATAAAACTTATTTTGTAAATTTCACTCAATTTTTATCCCTTTTTATGGTTTTTTAGCTGTCAGGTATGCAAGACAAAGAAAATGGAGGTTGTACCTAGAAAAAAACTTTCTTCAGTGCATATAAAATTTTCAAAACTGCTGTGTCCCAAATCCATATTTGAACTCTGGGGCTACTAGTATCAGCTGCAGCATATTAAATCTGTCCTAACAATGAACTTGTTAATTCTAAATACATCAGGTCAATCAGTGAGATAACCTGAACATGACAAAATATTTTAACTTTTTTTTTGGCATTTAATATAAAAAATGAGACAAATCCCAACAGTATATATAAGATTTGTGTATATAAATATAGATAGATTTGTGTTTATAATTTATTCCATATTGATCAATCCAGGCAGCCAATTCAAAAGTTTGTGTAACTATGTTAATGAAAGTTAAATACTGTCAGAGCTAATAGATGGTCACTAATTCATTGACATGGAGCCCTGGTGGCACAGTGGCTGCTAACCAAAAGGTTGGCAGTTCGAACCCACCAGCCACTCAGTAGGAGAAAGATGTGGAAGTTGGCTTGCATAAAGATTACAGCCTTGGAAACACCATGGGGGCAGTTCTATTCTGTCTTACAGGGTTGCTGTGAGTCAGCATGGACTTGACGGCAATGGGTTAATTCATTGACAGTGTGTATCATATATTCAACACTGTATTGATCAGTTTGCTGTGGGGCACCTCCAAGACTGAATAATTTAAGTGAAAATTACAAAACATTTAAAACCCTATTTTGGAATACAAGGGGTGTTTAACTTTCAATTTCCATTCTTCCATGGCCTCAGATAATCTTTCCAGCATGACGGAGCAATGTGGAATGATTTAGGTCTCATAATCAAGTTAAAACGAAGAATTCACCATATCATACATATGCTCCATTTGTTAACATTCTGAAACTTGGGCAATCGTCCTCTTGTATCTATTTTACAGCTTCTAAAAGAAGTTATTGTTGAAAACTGGAAGAACTCTTCTTAGATGAGCACGTGAATAAATAAGGGAGGTTAAAAATTTTTTTCTCAAAAAGAAGAGATCTGATAGGGTGGCAGCCAGAGAAGAATATTTTAAAAGGACAGTAATTTAAGTTTGTTCCAGCCATAACATAGGTTATTCTGACTTTAAAGTAGTATTGTATGACATCTTTCTGAGTCTGTTCCCAAGATATTCTGTTTTACTTGTAGATCTTTGCAATCTCTAGCACCAGGAAGCATCAGGAGTTTGGATCATGTAGGAGAGAATAAGAGTTTTGAAAAATTACCAAGGTAGAAGACCACTGTGATCTTCAAATAGCATGTCAAATGCTGCCATTACTGTTAATACTTAGATGATATATTCTTGTTGTAGGTATAACTTTAGGATTTTGAAGGGGTAGTCTGCAGGAAGATGAATTGCCAAAAAGACCTTACCACCTTGACACAGACTGTCGTTAGATTCCTCAATTGTGGTTTGCCAATGAAATACATGAATCGCCATCTAGATGAATTGCCATCTAGACCTGTGAAACATGGTCTAGAAGATCCCAGGCTAAATTGCTAAGTTCTCTACCAATCTGTCTTAGTGTCATGTTATATACTTTTATATCTATCTCTGATGGGAGCAGAGGAGCCCTGGTAGCACAGTGGTTAAGCATTCAGTTGCTAACCAAAAGGTCAGTGGTTCAAACCCGCCAGCTGCCCCACGGGAGAAAGATGTGGAAGTCCGCTTCCGTAAAGATTACAACTTAGGAAACGCTATGGGGCAGTTGTACCCTGTCCTATAGGGTCGCTATGAGTCGGAGTTGACTCGATGACAGTGGGCTGATAGGAGCACAAGGGTCCAACCAAAACTCTTTGCCTCATACTAGCTCCACTGATATAGGTGCAGAGGTACAAGATCCTCCATCTAGCTGGACAATGGCCTTGGCCTCATCCCCACATAGCAGCTGTTTCTTCCCAACCCTCTGAGGCTTATATGTGCTACACAGCCAGAAGATAATTTGTGCTTTGTTTTTTTTTAATCTTATTTAAAAAAAATCTTTCCCTTTCCCTATCCTGAGGCAATAAAAATATTCTCTGTTTAAGTTTTACAGTTTTTCCTTTCACATTTATATCTTGAAACCACCTGGAATTGATTTTTATATATGGTAGAAGGTAGGGATCCACTTTTCATATTCCTTTTTACAGTTTTCTAAAATGGTGAGGAGGGAACAGACTCTAGAGACTTTTATCTGCTGTTGCCATTAGTTCAAAGCTAGAAAGCCAGCCTCATTCATGGGTAGAGTTCTCACTCACCAACTCATTGCCTACTGCTTTGTACCAATCCTCTTTCAACCTTGTTTCTTCCAGGATGAAAGTTGTATGTACAATCCAACAGGCAAGGCAGCTAAATGCAGAGGGTATAGAGAGATCCCTGTGGGGAATGAGAAAGCCCTGAAGAGGGCTGTGGCCCGAGTAGGACCCGTCTCTGTGGCCATTGATGCAAGCCTGACCTCCTTCCAGTTTTACAGCAAAGGTAAGAAGCTGTACTTAGAGAGCACAGACAACTGTCTTTTATGATGCAGGCTTGGTGGCTTCTCAAAGGATACTGAGCATTTTCAGTACTTAGTTTTCATATTCAGACTGAACCTAGCCAGAGAGAAACTAGTAGCTGCTGCGGTCTACGGTATCTCTGACTTAAGCCCTTCTGACTGGGGCAGAAGTCTACAGAGGCTGTCCTACACTCGGAGATCCCACAGGGCAATCCCTGGATTGCAGAGCCTCACCTTGATGGTTTGTTTCCTAGGTGTATATTACGATGAAAGCTGCAATAGCGATAATCTGAACCACGCAGTTTTGGCAGTGGGATATGGGATCCAGAAGGGAAACAAGCACTGGATAATTAAAAACAGGTAATGTTGGGATCGCTCCTTTTGTCACTCAGTCACCTTCTTAACACTTAGCCTCACCTCCAACTTCCCAATATTCCCTTCTCTCTCCCAAACCAAGAGAAAGTTCTCAAACTTCTCAGTTCTCCAGTTAGAGGCCATTAATTCTGAGTCTAACCTTTAATAGCCAGGCAACAGAAAATACTACTCAAACTATGTGTTGGGCTGCTCCACGTGCAAGGTATTTTTGCTAGGAGCTTAGCCACAAGTGAATAAGCAGGATGTCTCTCTTCAGTGATCTCACAGCCCAGTAAAAAAGACAGCCTTAACTAACACAACATAAATGAGTAAAAAGAACCAACAGGAGCCCTGGTGGCACAGTGCTTAAGAACTTGGCTGCTAACCAAAAGGTTGGCAGGTTCAAATCCACCAGCTGCTCCTTGAAAATCCTGTGGGGCAGTTCTACTCTGTCCTATAGGGTCGCTGTGAGTCAGAATCAACTTGACGGCAACGGGTTCATTTTTCTCTACTGTGATCAATTTCTTAGGGAGGTCTGCAACATCAGTCTGTCTATAAGCAGTAGCAGAACAATGTAAAAGTTTAATATCCCCGTATGTAGCTTTTTTCCCTTCCAGGAACACTTAGAATTGACATGTACAAGAACTTGCCAAAGATTGTGAAATCTGTGAAGAGAAACAGTCTTTGGAGATAAGATGTGAACTAAAATATCAATGTTTCCTTTCCTGTTATTGAAAACAAATAAACTCCAGGGTACCTTTGTTCCCCATCTCTTTTTGGCCCCTAGTGACTTTAGTGGGGGCAGATTTATAAGAATTATACTTTTCCTTTGCTTATTGGTCAGCACCAGCCTGGCAGCAGCACTGATTAAATTTTCTGTCCTTGCTGCCCCTCCAGAGCAGGAATCCTAGACTTTGGGAGGGTGGCAGATTAATACAGTGGTGCTGGGTATGGGATGCCACCTGCAGGGCTGACAAGGTAGAATGTGAGGCTGCGAGCTGCTTCACACTTAAAGCACCTTTTTATATCACAGTGCCATCTCAGGCTGAACCTGAGCAGCCCTTTTGAGAAGTACCCCTCCCGTAGCTTTTTCCCAGCGTCCTCCCTTTCTTGACTCCCAGCTCCTAACGCTTACTCTGTCATCTCTTGATTAGGTATCAAAGGTGGAGGCAGTATTTCAGAGAACTGAGAAGAAGAAGGGAAAAACCCAGGCAGGATCAGGATCACCGGGGGCCCCTAAAGAAGGGGTAGCCGGTGGTAGGGCACAGGTCTTAAGTAAAATGTATTAGGTAATTGAAGAACTTACTGGCTGGGGAATGAAAACTCATGAAAAGAATACAAGATGATTATATAATCAACCCATTTTCCTTAGCAGTCTCATCCACTCTCAAAGCTTCATTCGCCTCTCCTGCTTTCCTGCCTCTATTGCTCATTGCATGCTCCTCCACTGGTATCCTGTTTCCACACATTCAGATTCCATCCAGCCCGTGGGCTCAGCTCAGATACCACCTGTTGCATCAAGCCTTTTATGCCCTTGACCAGAAGCAGTCTCTCCCACCTTTGAGACCTATAGCATTATACCTTCTCTCCATTTCTTAACTTTAAACTTTTTAAAGGTAAAAATTGTCTTTTTTGTATACCATCAGTACCTGGCACAATACTCAGTGTTTTCATGAATAAATAAACTGAGGGTACTAAGTATTTTTCTCTATTGATCTTACAGCTGGGGAGAAAACTGGGGAAACAAAGGCTATATCCTCATGGCCCGGAATAAGAACAACGCCTGTGGCATTGCCAACCTGGCCAGCTTCCCCAAGATGTGACTCCAGCCAGCCAACCCCATCCCGCCCTTCCATTCCTTCCATGATGGTGCGTTGTACTGATGTACTTCGGAAGGGAGTTGGTGTGCCTTTCTTGAAGCAGATGTGTTCAGTTTCCTTATTTGTTTACGCTTCAGGTGACACCCCTACTACTTCCTTCTCTCCACCCAAGGCCTTTATTTTTTTCACTGTGGCCACAGCAGGAATTTCCCTGACAGGTGTGTGTTCTTAGGTTAAGAATTGTGACCACAGCCTGCCCTGGGACTAGTTAGCTATAAAAAACCGTAGAGGATTAAGGTGACCTGAGTTCTCAGTTTCCAAGCTCCCTTTTCCTATATCATCAAAGTAAAAATTTCTGTGTCTTTCACCCGAATTCGTAAGTTTATTCATAAATCTTTGATACAAGTCTACATGGTGCCAGAAATGTGTTTTCTTTTTCTTCCTTTGGATTTTTTGAAATAAACTAAGTATTTATCTCTTGTCTTCTATTTAATAAATAGCTATTTAATTAACATTCATTTTGTGTCAGATAATGTGCTAGGTGCTGGAGGCACAAGGATAAAGCATATTCCCAATCCTTGATGTTTGGTTGGAGAGACTGTCACATTGACAGTTCATTCATTTATTTGTTCATTCCTTCAAACAACATTTATTATGTGCTTACTCTCTACCAAGAACTGTACTAAATTTCAGGAATTAAGTGAACATAATCCCTTCTTTTGAGGAGTGCACAATCGAGTGAACTACAGCAGCAGGTTAAGGACCACAGTTGAGATGTATACAAAGTGCGGTAAGAACACAGAGGTGGACGTGCCTAACGTCAGGGAGCAATTAAGAATTACAAGGATAGTTTTAGGTATACAGGTCAATGATAAGACAGAGCAGTATTTAATTTTGCCTGTGGGGGGAACCAGATTAAATAACAAGTGAACTGAGTCTTGAAAAATGCCCTAAAGCCCTTTCTAGGTTCTACAGCCTAAACTCTTTATTGTCTCCAAAAGAAGAAACTGAAAATCTTATTCTGTTTTCCAATGAGCCTTTAAAAGAATTGTTTTTACTTATTTTGTTGTTGTTGAGAATATACACAGTAAACTACACACTGATTCAACCGTTTCTACATGTACACTTCAGTGACACTGATTACATTCTTTGAGTTGTGCAGCCATTCTCACCCTACTTTTCTGAGTTGTTCTCCCCCATTAACATAAATTCACTGCCCCCTAAATTTCCTATCTAATCTTTTGAATTGCTGTGGTCAATTTGATCCCATATAGATCTTGAAAGAGAACAATGCTCAAGGCAGACATACTTTACTAGTTAAGCTAAACTATTATTTGGTTTAAAGAAGACTTTGGGATATTTTTGGTTCAAAGATTATCTCAGGGCAATAGTTTCAGGGGTTCATCCAGCCTTCATGGCTCCAGAAAGTCTGGAATCAATGAGAATTTGAAATTCTGTTCTGCCTTTTCCCCCTTCCAATGAGTGTTGATTCGAAAAGAACTTTGCTAGCTAATAATAAATCAGCATAGCTTGTTTTGCCATTTTTCATAAAATGTTTGAGCTCCTATTATTACCACTAGAAAGAGTTCACATTTATTTAACACCTACTATGGGAGTCAAAATTGACTCAAAGGCAACGGGGTTTTTGATTTATGTGTCAGGTACTATTTTATTTTATCCTTATCAAAATATTTATTTTTGTGTATAAATATGTATTACCATGCGTTGAGCTGTGTATTAAGGCTAGGAACATGGAAAAAAATTAGTAAGGCATGGCTCTGACTTCAAGAATTTTGTAGACCAGTGGTAGATACAGACATATAAGCAACTAATAATACCAACTATAATGAAATAAATACGTATTATGCAAGCTCAGGGATGAGTCATTAATTTTGATGGGATTTTAGATGAGGCTTCACTGAGAGCAGGACTTTGAAAGATCTGAATTATCAAAGAAGAGGAGTGGGGAGGGCGTTTCAGGCTGAAGGTTCTGGGTGAGCAAAGGCATAGAACCATGTGGGTGAGTGGTATGCCCTGGGGTAGCTCAAGTATAGGGTGCAAAGGCAAACATGATAGAACTGAGGGGAGAAAAGTAGGTTGGAGGCAAATCCTGGAAGGCCTTGGATGCCCTGTATCTCTCAAGAAGTCCAGACTTTATTTTATTAGATACGCAGGCATTTATTAGGCATCAAACATTTTTGAGCAGGAGAGAAACAGTATATATCATCCACAGAGGTGAACTTTACCTCTCTTCCCATTTTTACCTTGGTTTCTTTCTTGTCTAACTACACTAGATAGTTATCTCCAAAATGATGCTAAGTAATAGCGCTGATAGATCCTGGCCTAGAAACATGATTTTTGAATTGGTACATGAAATTCCACTATAAAGATGTATATAACTTATTTAAATAGTCCCCCATAAGTGAACATTTATATTGTTCCCAGTGTTTTTAATTACAAATAACACTGCAATGAACAATTGATATTTTGGCACAAAGAAGTTTTAAAACGATTATATAATCAAACCTGTCATGTTTATTTTTCTATTTTCTTCGTTGCTTTTAAACCTACAGTCTTTATCCTTCTAGATAATGGTTCTATTATACTTCTAATTTTTCAAAGTTTGATTTTTTTAAAACCTTTTTGATCCTTTTGCAATTTATTTTGGTGTGGAGTGTCTGCTCTACTACTGCCTTTGTTTTTAGTAGCTCTCCACACAGTGGAGTCGAGCATAGGCAGGCTGGCTCCAGAGCTTGCGCTCTTAACTACTATTCTGAATATTTATTTGAGAGTTAATTTCTGTTGTGCCAGAAAAGAACACTACAGCGGAGTGGGGAAAGTCCTGAGCTGGATGTTTGGCCAGTTCTCATTTGGGCTGTGGGCCTAGGAACATTCTTCTATCATTCCGTACTCCAGTTTTTCCATATGTAACAGTATTCGTTGTTGTTGTTAGGTGCCCTCCAGTCAGTTCTGACTCATAGCAACTAGATGTGCAACAGAAGGAAACACTGCCAGTTCCTGCACCATCCTCACAATCGTTGTGCTTGAGCCCATTGTTTCTGCCACTGTATCAATCCATCTCATTGAAGGTCTTCCTCTTTTTCAATGACCCTCTACTAAGCATGATGTCTTGTCCAGAGACTGATCCCTCCTGATAACATGTCCAAAGCATGGGAGATGAAGTCTTGCCATCCTTGCTTCTAAGGAGCATTCTGACCATACTTCCTCCAAGACAGATTTGTTTATTCTTTTGGCAGTGCATGGTGTATTCAATCTTCTTCGTCAACACCATAATTCAAAGGCATCGATTCTTCTTCGGTCTTCTTTATTCATTGTGCAGCTTTCGCATGCATATGAGGTGACTGAAAACACCATGGCTTGGGTCAGGTGCACCTTAGTCCTCAAAGTGTCAGTATTAAGTATTATTAAGCTTTACTATGGACTCAACAGTCACGGGGGATGTGTGTGTGTATGTGTGGAGCCCACGCCATGTTAAGTGCTTTACACACAGTACTTTTATTATCCCCTTTTTACAGATATCAAATAGCTTGACCAAGGTCACTTAGTAAATGGCTGAGTCATGACTCAGACCTAGTTCTTCTTGTTTTTCTATCTCTTTTTTTAAATTTTATTATTATTATTAACTTTATCTTATGAAACATTTCAAACATATACAAAGGGACAAGAGTGAAATAAAGTGAAGCCTTGTATTCCCTCCTTGCTTAATAATTACCAACGTTTTACTGATTTTTAGTATTTTAAAACAAAGTGCAAATATTAACTTACACACTTCATTATACATCTCTGCATAAGAATTTTTTTTAACATAACCACTATGCCATTAGCATACCTAAATCTAACAAAATTAACAATTATTTCTTAATGTCACTTAACATTTGGTCCATTTTTAAAATTTCCCCAACTGTTTCAAGATATCTTTTTACTGTTATTCAAATCAGTGTCCAGTTTTACACACTGCATTTGCGCGATAAGTTATTGTATTCCTTCACACACACAAACATACACAATTCTTCCCCCATTGGTTTCATGGGGAGACCAGGTCTTTGCCCAGTAGAATGTCCCATACTTTGGATTTAGCTGATTGCTTCCTCATGTAGACCCAGGTCTTTCTGAATTCAAAGTCCTGGTGCTCTTAATCATTACAATATTCTCTGGTTTTCATTCTCCCTCATAGAAGTTGTGAAAAGGAAATGAAAACTTAACAAGTGACAGCCCATTAAACCTTTAGTAGAGCAGGCATTATTGAAATCCTGGGCACTTTTATTTGTTTATAGTAAATATCCTCTTGGCTGGCTTCCCAGGCACCTCTTCTCTTAAAAAGCCTTTATGAATCATTGAAGGGTCTCATAATACTTAAGCGTTTGTCCAAGGACAGCTGGGACCTAGTCCTTGACCTCTGAGTATTTATAGCCTAAAGGCTTGGCTTCCTGAGAGACACTATATGTAGATTTGATAGGGTGAATATTCTGTATCTTTGCAGATAACAATCTTAAATATAGAAAATGCCAAGAAAGCAACTAAAAAATTATTAGTACTAATAAATGAGTTCAGAAAGGTTGCAGCATATAAGATCAATATACAAAAATCAATTTTATTTCTATACAGTGAACGAATCAAAGACGAAATTAAGAAAACACTTCCATTTTCAATAGCATCAAAAACAATAAAATACTTGTGAATAAATTTAACAAAAGAGTGCAAAACTTAAACTGAACTACAAAACATTGTTGAAAGACATTTAAGAAGATCTAAATAAGTAGAAAGACATCCCATGTTCATGAATTGGAAGACAATATTGTTAAGATGCCAATACTCCCCAGGTTGATCTACAGATTCAACACAATCCCTATCAAAATTCCAGTTGGCATCTTTGCAGATATTGATGAGCTGACAGTGGTAGTCCAAGATGGCAGAGTAGTCAGGTGCTTCATAACATCCCTCTCACAACAAAGACCTTAGAAAACAAGTGACTCAGATATAGATGACAACTTTGGAACCCTCAGCATCAAAGACAAGGCTGCAGAATCGGACCAAACACCAAGTGGAAGGAGAGATGGTACAAAAACAGAGGACACAGAGAATTACGGATCACTGGCGCCCTGCTAGCTAAACCTGCAAAACATGGCCATACTGAGACAAAGATAGCAGTGTTCTGAGTCAAAACACCCATCACCTGGTGCAGCCCAAGCAGGAGCAACTCTTGCTCATGTCCAGAGCCCAGCGAAAGCTAAGTTCACGCAACTCACCCACCGTGCCCACCCCAGCCCCCTGTGCCAGAGGCCCACAGGCCTGTGGCACCCCCATCTTCTTGCCCATTCCCCCTCTCCACACGCAATCAGTCCAGCAGCACCCACTACCAGCCCACCCCGTAAACCAGGTGCCCACGGATGGGAGGTGTCTGTCCCTTTGTTCAGCCACTCACACCAGGGGCCCATGGAGCTGCAGTGCCTCCTACAACCTCCAGCCACCTGCACTGGGGGCCCTGAGGGCCAGCGGTGCCTTCCACTCCCCTCAGCTGCCCACACCAGGGGCCTGAGGGCTGGCAATGCCTCCCGCTCCCCACAGCCACATACACCAGGGGCCTGAGAGCCAGTGGTGCTGCCCAATTCCTCCACCCACCTGTACCAGGGACCCAAGGACAGGGGGTACCTTTTGCTCCATATAGCCACCTGCACTGGGGGCCTAAAGACCAGTGGCACAACTTCCCCTGTGATGTGCTCTAGTGCACAGGGAGGGGCACACCCTCCAACTGGGCACCCATGAACCCCTGCCTTGCCCCCGCATCACTTCCGCCCACAACTAGGAGCTTGTACGTGCTCCAAACCCCTGTGCAGCCCTGCCTGCCCAGGATCATCAGAGTTTCCTCACCACTCACCCGGGGCTGACAACCTGGGCACCCTTGCTCTGACCACCTGGTAATTGGCAGAGCGCTCACACAACACCCAACTCAGTGACCAGGGAGGATGTCTCTTGCATCCATGTCCTGGTGACTGGCTGGTCAGATATATTACCACACAAGAAGCACCAGCTACATCCTCAGCAGCCCTGCAAGACCAGCAGAGACCTGTGCTCACACATCCAGTCACTGCCCCACCCACCCAGAGAGAGGAGATGAGGGCTTCAATGTGGTCAGGTTAGCGACCAGAGGAGCACGCACCCAGCCTACTCAGATATATCAAAACAAAACAAATATTCAGGACACAGCAAACAAACATATAATAAATAAAAATAAACTTCTTGATGACTCAGAGACAACCCGTGAACCCACTGCCACTGAGTCAAATCCAAGTCATAGCGACCCTAGGACAGAGTAAAACTGCCTCATAGGGTTTCCAAGCAGTGCCTAGTAGATTCAAACTGCCAACCTTTTGGTTGGCAGCTGAGCCCGTAACCACTACGCCACCAGGCAGAAAATATCAAATCACATAAAGAAGCAGGACAAGATGGCTTCAGCCAGTGACCAAAATAAAGAACCAGAAAATTTCCTGGAGGAAGAAATGGTAATGGAACTACCTGATAAGAAATTCAAAAGATTAATATACAGGGCTCTCCAAGAGATCAAGGAAAACACAGACAAAAACAGGGAAAACACAGACAAAGCAAAAGAAGAATTTGGGGAAACAACACAAGAATGAAACAACAAATAGACAATTTGAAACCATACAAAAACAGCAACTAGAAATCCAATAAAATTTCAGAAATAGACAACTTGATAGAAGATATGGGGCAGAATTGAAACAACTGAAAACAGAATTAGCGAATTTGAAGAAAAATCCCTCGACACCAATTTGTTTCAAGAAAAATCAGAAAAAAGAATGAAGAAGATGAAGAAAGCCTAAAAATTATGTGGGACCCTCTCAAGAGAAGTTTGTGTGTGGTCAGAGTTCCAGAACAGGGGGAAACATGGAAAACATGGAAAGAATTGTCAAAGATTTGCTGGCAGAAAACTTCCCATATATCATGAAAGATGAGAAGATATCCACCTAGGAAGCTCAACAAATTCCATACAGGATAGACCCCAAAAGAAAGTCATCAAGACATATCATAATCAAACTTGCCAAAACTAAAGACAAAAAAATAATCCTGAGAGCAGCTCAGGAAAAACAAAAGGTCACCTACAAAGGGAAATCAATAAGACTAAACTCTGATTACTCAGCAGAAACCATGCAGGAAAGAAGGCAATGGGATGACATATAAAAAACATTGAAAGAAAAAAAAAAATGCCAACCAAGAATTATATATCCAGCAAAAGTGTCTCTCAAATATGATGGCAAAATTAGGACATTTCCAGATAAACAGAAATTAGGGAAATTTGTAAAAACCAGACCAAACTTAAAAGAAATATTAAAGGGAGTTCTTCAGACAGAAAACAAGCAATATCAGACAAAAACCTGAGATTAGGACACAGGACAGCATCAGCCAGATAACAATCCAGATAAAAAAAATTCTAAAAATATGAGGTTAAGTCAAAGAGTATTCCTATAAAATCACAGAAACTTCTATTAAACAAAAATATCAAAATATGAAGCTATTGTTTCTCAACATATCCTCCATCTAGGTCTATACACTTCTGAAGGCAGTGTTTACATCCCTCTAACCCTTCCCCGAAGAATTCTGTGCTCTTCAATTTACATCACATCAAAACGGCAGTTTTGGCATCCCTGAGGGACTCAAATTGTGTTCCTTTTAAATGTTCTTTGAGTTTTGGGAACAAAAACAAGTCTGAAGGGACAAGATGAGGGATGTAGCGTAGATGGAGTAAGGTTTCTCAACGAAATTCTCATAGAACCCTCAAAGAATGAGCAGATACATTGTCGTGATGGAAAAAAATTCCTCAATGGAAATTTCCTGGCCTTTTTCTCACCAATGCAGTCTTTGATTTTTTATTTAAAACTTCTTTATAATAAGCCCCCATAATTCTTCTGTGTCCTTCAAGAAAATCTATTAAGATTACCCCTTTGGAATTCCAAAACAGTCATCAAAACCTTCTGAACGATGTCCCCTCTTATGGCTCATTTTTGAGATCTTCCCGATCTTCCTTAAAATGCTTGATCCATCTAAAAACTGTTGTTTCATGTGGGGCAGCATTCCCATAAACTTGTTGCAAAGCTTCAATGATTTGGGAAGATGTCCACTTGAGTTTTGTTAAAAATTTGATGTTAGCCCTGGCCTCAAAATCATTTTTTTCCATGGCACAAAAAGTATCCTTTTTTTTCAAAGGCACCTTAGTGAGACTAAGACAAGTGCTTTACTGAGAGAACTTGTCTGCAGCCATCCATTGATCACAGAGACATGTTTAAACACTTTTTTTTTTGGAATAAACCCGTGCATGTATGACTGGAACCCTAGTAGCAATATTTTTTGACTTACTCTCATAATACAAACCTAAAAGACTGAAAATGGGAACCCAGAGATGTCGATCTGTAAATGATGACAACATCAAAACAAAAAAGGGGAAATAAACGGTGTAGTTACAGAATTTTCCTATGAAGAGGAGGTGACAGCAATGTCAAGAAATAAAAGACTGTTTTAAACTTAGGAAGGTAAAGTTAAATTTTAAGTTAACCACAAATAAAGTTAATAAACCTCAGCAAAATAGAAAAAGAAAAAAAAAAAAAACAACTCAGTAAACACAAAATCAACAACGATGAAAGAAATTAAAAGAAAATCCACAAACAAAAAGAACTCAGCACAAATAAGTGGAACGAAGAAACCATCAACACTACAAAAAAGTACTACAAAATGACAGCAGTAAATCATACCTATTAATAATGACACTGAATGTAAATGGCTTAAACGCACCAGTAAAGAGACAGAGAGTGACAGAATGGATTAAAAATCATGACCTATTGATATGCCATCTACAAGAGACACACCTTAGACACAAAGATATAAACTAAAACTCAAAGGATGGAAAAAAATATATATCAAGCAAACAAATTACCAAAAAAGAGCAGGAGTGGCAATATTAATCTCTGATAAAATAAATTTTAAAGCAAAATCCACCATAAACGATAAGGAAGGACATTATACAATGATTAAAGAGTTAGTTCACCAAGAGGACCTAATCATAATAAATATATACGCAGCCAATGACAGGGCTCCAAAACACATAAAACAAACTCTAACAGTATTGAAAAGAGAAATAGTTCCACAATGATAGTAGGAGACTTCAACACACCGCTTTCAGTGAAGGATAAAAAAACCAAAAACCCAGTGCAGTGAAGGATAGAACATCTAAAAAGAAACTCTGTAAAAATACAGAATATCTAAATGCCACAATCAGCCAACTTAATCTCATAGACATTTACAGAACACTTTACCCAACAGTAGCAAAGTGTACATTCTTTTCCAGTGCACATGGAACATTCTCCAGAATAGATCACATTTTGGGCCACAAAGCAAGCCTCAACAAAACCTCAAACACTGAAATAATACAAAGCGTTTTCTCTGATTACAGTACCATAAAGGTAGATATCAATAACAGGAAGAGCAAGGGGGAAAAAATCAAATATATGGAAACTTGTGGAGCAATTAATGACTTTTGTTTGTGGCCTTTCTAGCCATAGTCTTACAAGTCCCAGCCAGGTGATTGGGTGAAGCTGTGCAAATAAGGTAATTGTTGCCCACCAAGGGGATTGGTCAGTTTTGCCTTAAAAGAGAGCCAATTCCAGAGCAGAGTGGAGAACACACCACCACTAAAGAATGAGAGACCCGCAGCAGAGAGATGGCGCACTGGGCCTCCTGGCCCATGGAAAGAGAAAGTGAGTGTCTTTGGGCAGAGACTGAGGGTCAGGGAGAAGTCTACTCCCGACCCACAAATTTGGAACTTGCTAGCCTCCACAACTGCGTGAGCCATTTCCTTTATATGATTTGTGAATTCTGTGAGACATTGCAGTGAATTAGGGAACCCAAAGACAGGAGGGAGAGTACTGAGGTGAGAGGGAGTAGTTAATGTTAGAGATGATGGAGTGGTACAGCAGCTTGGAAAGGTTAGACATTTGGGACATCTTTAACCTCCACCTCATAGGAACCAGTTTTGTGCTGATTCTTATAAATTATTTGTTTAAAACCGAATAACACCTTACTTAAAAACTACAGGGTAATAAAAGAAATCAAAGATGGAATAAAAAAAAATTCCTAGAATCAAATGAGAATGAAAACACACCTTACCAAAATCTCTGGGATGCAGCAAAAGCAGTGCTCAGAGGTCAATTTATAGCAATAAATGCACATATCAAAAAAGGGCCAAAATCAAAACATTAATCATACAAACAAATAGAAAGAGGGCACCAAAAGAATCCCAGATTCACCAGAAGAAAGGAAATAATAAAGATTAGAACAGAAATAAATGAAATAGAGAACAGAAAAACAATAGAAAGAATCAACAAGACCAGAGTTTGTTCTTTGAAAGAATCAAGAAAATTGACAAACCATTGGCCAAACTGACAAAAGCAGAAAAGGAAGCAAATAACCTGAATAAGAAATGAGATGAGTGACATTACAATAGAATCAACTGAAATAAAAAAGGATCATAACAGAATACTATGAAAAACGATACTCCAACAAATTTGAAAACCTATAGGAGATGGATAGATTTCTAGAACACACTACCTACCTAAACTAACAAACTGTGGTAGAAAAACTAAACAGACCCACAACAAAAGAAGAGATAGAAAAGGCAATAAAACTCCCAATGACAATAACAAAAAAGCCCTAGACCAGACAGCTTTACTGGAGAATTCTACCAAACATTCAGAAAACAGTGCACATCAATACTACTCAAACTATTTCAGAGTATAGAAAAGGAAGGAATACTCCTGAATTCATTCTATGACGCCAGCATAACCCTGATACCAAAGCCAGGCAAAGACACCACACAAAAAAAGAAAATTACAGACTAATCCCTCATGAATAAAAAAATACAGACACAAAAATTCTCAACAAAATTCTAGCCAATAGAATTCAACAGCATGTCAAAAAAATAATACATCACAACCAAGTGGGATTCATACCAGATATGCAAGGATGTTTCAGCATTAGAAAACCAATCAACATAATCCACCACATAAATAAAACAAAACAAAAAAAGAATCACATGATTATCTCAATCAACACTGAAAAGGCATTTGATAAAGTCCAACACCCATTCCATAAAAACTCTCAGCAAAATAGGAATAGCAGGGAAATTCCTCAATGTTATAAAGGGCATTTATACAAAACCAACAGCCCACATTATTCTCAATGGAGAGATACGGAAAGCATTCTCCTTGAGAACTGGAACCAGACAAGAATGACCTTTTTCACCACTCTAAGTCCTAGCTAGAGTAACAAGGCAAGAAAAAGAAATAAAGGGCATTCAAATTGGTAAGGAAGAAGTACAACTATTCCTATTCACAGATCATACACTCCTATATATAGAAAACCCCAAAGATTCCACAAGAAAGTAACTGAAACTAATAGAAGGATTCAGCGAAATAGCAGGATGCAAGATCAACATACAAAAATCAGTTAGATTCCTCTACACCAACAAAGAGAACTTTGAAAAGGAAATCAGGAAAAAAATACCATTTATAATAGCTCCCAAAAGATAAAATACTTAGGAATAAAATCTAGCCAGAGATGTAAAAGACCTACACAAAGAAAACTACTGCAAGAAACCCAAAGAGACCTACATAAATGGAAAAACATATTATGCTTATGGATAGGAAAAAAACTCATCACTGTGAAAATGTCAATACTACCCAAAGCGATTTACAGATATAATGCAATCCCAATCCAAATTCCAACAGCATTCTTTAACAAGATGGAAAAACCAATCACCAACTTTATATTGAAAGGAAAGAGGCCCCAGATAAGCAAAGCATTACTGAAGAAAAAGAATAAAGTAGGAGGCCTCACGCTACCTGATCTGAGTACCTACTATATAGATCTCAGTACCAAAAGAGCCTGGTACTGGTACAACAGACACATAGACCAATGGAACAGAATTGAGAACCCAGGCATAAATCCATCCACCTATGGACATCTGATCCTTGACAAAAGACCAAAGTCCATTAAATGGGGAAAAGACAGTCTCTTTAACAAACAGTGCTGACAAAAACTGATGTCCATTTGTAGAAAAAATTAAACCAGACCCATAGCTCACACCATACACAAAAATGAACTCAAAATGGATCAAAGACCTAAATATAAAACCTAAAATGATAAATACCGTGGAAGAAAAAATAGGGACAATGCTAGAGGCCCTATATATGGCATAAATAGAATACCAAACATAACTAAAAATGCACACACATTGGCAGATAAACTAGATAAATGGGACCTCCTGAAAACTAAACAATTATGCTCATCAGAAGACTTCTCCAAAAGAGTAAAAAGAGAACCTACAGACTGGGATAAAAAAAATTGGCTACAATATATCTGACAAGGGTCGAATCTCTAGAATTTATGGAAAACTTCAACACCCTAACAAAAACACACAAAAAAACCCAAACAAAACACAACACCCTAACAAAAACACACACACACAAAAAAAAAAAAACAAAGAAAAACACAAACAATCCAATTTAAAAAATGGGCAAAGAAACAAATAGCAGATGAAGTTGCTACAGAGATGGAAACACAACAGCAATCACTGACCCCATTAGCTAAGGCAACATGAGAACAGAATAGCTTTAGATTTTTCATTAGTCCAAGAAAGTGTAGTCTGTGTTGTAGACAAAGAATTAGACAGCAAGCTACTTGGTTACACACTGTGGCACCCTTAAAAACACCAGATTTATTTGGTTGGTTACCATCAAGAATAAGTACCTGGGTTAGATCACTATTGCAAGAAATAGTAATATTCTTCGTCTGCATCCTGATAGTATTAGGCATAATAAAATTTATCTTCTATTGTCTTACTCACCTAAAAGGCAAAAGAAGGCCTCAGGCTAAAATGTTGATGTACATTGAGTCTGCTCACTTTGGCAATGTGATTGATGATAAATAACATCGCTCTTACTTAAGATCCTGCTGAAGAACCAAATGGTATCCAATGGAAAACCAGCACCAAGAGTTTAAAGAGCCTGCAATGGCTGCCATCTAGGCACTCTACTAAGTCCAGGTATTGATCATAAATGCGTTATCTCCAAACTCCAATCAACAGGAAGGAATGATTTAGGAAATAATATTGGAGTCATTATTCTCTGTCTTTGAGCATAGAGAATGTGATCCAGCTGGAACTAGACTCACAAGGACTCACAAGGATACATCAACTGGGCCCTGAGATATGAAGACAATAGCTAGGATAATCTTGGAAAATATCTTTTAGGGAAACTTGCACATAAACCAATCAAACAGAACACAAAAAACTGTCCACACTTACGTTTTTCTATTAGAATTAAGTGAAAGAAAATTTGTTGGATCAATGAGGACCCTGACTGTGGTTACTGAAACCTGTACAGGATCACAGTTGCTGCCCAGTGTGTGAAAAGGTAAAGTTTTCAATGGTTTTGCCCATTTGTAATGTTAATATATACTGATGGTTCTTTAGCGTTCCTTGGACTCAGACAGGTATGGCTCTGGCAGCATGCTTGTCCGTTTCCCCATTTTTGCTTATTCTGTAATATTCCTTGGACTCAGGCATGGCTTGTGGTAGCATGCTTGTCTGATTTCCCACTTTTGCCTTTTTGAATATAGGCCAGATAAATTTTTCTTTTTGCTTTACTAAAAAAAATAGAAAAAGAAAAAATGGGCAAAAGATATGAATAGACACTTCACCAAAGGAGACATTCAGGCAGCTAACAAACACCTGAAGAAATGTTCACGATCCTTTGTTGTTAGGTGCTGTCAAGTAGGTTCTGACTCATAGCAACCCTATGTACTACAGAACAAAATACTGCCCGGTCCTGTGCCATGCTCACAATTGTTGTTATGCATGAACCCATTGTTGCAGCCACTGTGTCAATCCACCTCGTTGAGGGTCTTCCTCTCTTTTGCTGATCCTCTACTTTACCAAGCATATCCTTCTCCAGGGACTGATCCCTCCTGACAACATGTCCAAAGTATGTAAGACGCAGTCTCGCCATCTTTGCTTCTAGGAAGCATTCTGGTTGTACTTCTTCCAAGACAGATTTGTTCGTTCTTTTGGCAGTCCATGGTATATTCAATATTCTTCACCAACACCACAATTCAAAGGCATCAGTGCTGCTTTGGTCTTCTTTCCTCATTGCCCAGCTTTCACATGCATGTGATACAACTGAAATTACCATGGCTTGGGTCAGATGCACCTTAGTCTTCAAGGTGACATCTTTGCTTTTCAACACTTTATAGAGGTCTTTTGCAGCAGATTAGCCCAAGACAATGCATCTTTTGATTTCTTGACTGCTGCTTCCATGGGTGTTGATTGTGGATTCAAGTGAAATGAAATCTTTGACAACTTCAGTCTTTTCTCTGTTTATCATGATGTTGCTTACTGGTCCAGTTGTGAGGATTTTTGTTCTCTTTATGTTGAGGTGTAATCCATACTGAAGACTGTGGTCTTTGATCTTCATCAGTAAGTGCTTCAAGTCCTCTTCACTTTCAGCAAGCAAGGCTGTGTCATCTACATAACACAGGTTGTTAATGAGTCTTCCTCCAATCCTGATGCCCCATTCTTCTTCATACGGTCCAGCTTCTTGGATTATTTGCTCCGCATACAGATTGAATAGGTATGGTGAAAGGATACAACCCTGAGGCACCTTTCCTGACTTTAAAACCACACAGTATCCCCTTGTTCTGTTCGAACAACTGCCTCTTTTTTTTTTATTGTGCTTTAAGTGAAAGTTTACAAATCAAGTCAGTTTCTCATACAAAAACTTATACACACCTTGCTATGTACTCTTAGCTGCTCTCCCCCTAATGAGACAGCACATTTCTCTCCACCTGTATTCCCCGTGTCCATTTAACCAGCTCCTAGCCCCCTCTGCCCTCTCATCACGCCTCCAGACAGGAGTTGCCCGCATAGTCTCATGTGTCTACTTGAGCCAAGAAGCTCACCCCTTACCAGCGTCACTTTCTGTCTTATTATCCAGTCCAATCCCTGTCTGAAGTGTTGGCTTCTGGAATGGTTCCAGTCTTGGGCTAATGAAGGATCTGGGGACCATGACCTCCGGGGTCCCTCTAGTCTCAGTCACATCTGTTAGTCTGGTCTTTTTATGAGAATTTGAAGTCTGCATCCCACTGTTCTCCTTCTCCATCAGGGATTCACTGTTGTGTTCCCTGTCAGGGCAGTCATTGGTGGTAGCTGGGCACAATCTAGTTCTTCTGATCTCAGGCTGATGCAGTCTCTGGTTTATGTGGCCCTTTCTGTCTCTTGGGCTCATCTTTACCTTATGTCCTTGTTCAAATAACTGCCTCTTGATCTATGTACAGGTTCCTCGTGAGCATCATTAAGTGTTCTGGAACTTTCATTTTTCACAATGTTATCCATAATTTGTTAATATCCACACAGTCAAATGCCTTTGCATAGTCAATAAAACACAGGTAAACATCTTTCTGGTATTCTCTGCTTTCAGCCAGGATCTATCTGACATCAGCAATGATACCCCTGGTTCCACATCCTCTTCTGAATCTGACCTGAATTTCTGGCAGTTCCCTGTTAATAGAGAGATGCAAATGAAAACTACAATGAGAAACCATCTCACCCTTACATTACTGGCACTAAAAAATAATATAACAAATGATGGAGAGGTTGTGGGGAGACTGGAACTCTTCTACACCGCTGGTGGGAATGTAAAATGGCACAACCACTATGGAAAACAGTACGGCGCTTCCTTAAAAAGCTAGAAATAGAAATACCATATGACCCAGTGATTTTACTCCTAGGTATATACCCTACAGAAATAAGAGCCATGACATGAATAGACATATGCACACCCATGCTCATTGCAGCATTATTCACAATAGCAAAAAGATGGAAACAACCTAAGTGCCCATCAACAGATAAATGGATTAAAAAACTGTGGTACATATACATAAAGGAATACTACACAACAATAAAGAATAATGGCTAATCTTTGCAACATCTCACAATATGGATGAATCTGGAGGACGTTATGCTGGGCGAAATAAGTCAGTCACAAAAGAACAAAGATTGTATGAGACCACTATTATAAAGAAACAAGAAAAGGTTTACACACAGAAGAAACAAAACATTCTTTGGTGGTTACCAGAGATGAGAGGGGGAGGGGAAAAAAGTACTAAATAGATAGAAGACACAGGTTAATATTGGTGAACGGAAAGGCAATACACAATATAGGAGAAGTCAAGCAAATCATGACCAAGGCAAGGGAGGACACTGAGAGGAACATAAGAACAAAAAAGGCAACAATGGTAATCACTAGACAATCCTGCAACAACAGTATTAACAAACAATAATTTATGAACAGATACATAAGTAGACAGGTACACCAAGAGGTATGGGAGGGTGTAAGGGAACACACCCACCCACAGATATAGCTTTGGTGGTAGATATTTCTACATATATAACTGTAACCAAAAAAAAAAAAAAAAAAAACCAAACCCAGTGCTGTTGAGTCAATTCCAACTCATAGCAACCCTATAGGACAGAGTAGAACTGCTCCATAGAGTTTCCAAGGAGCGCCTGGCAGATTCGAACTGCTGACCCTTTGGTTAGCAGCTGTAGCACTTAACCACTACACCACCAGGGTTTCCAGTTACTGTAGATGCTGCTTATATATTAATATAGACAATAGAGCACACAAGGGCCACAATCAGGGCAACTTCTTAGATGTAACCAAACACCTTGTGGGATGAACTTCCCAGTCTCGAAGGCAAAAGACCATAGACTCAGGGGACATCTACATCAATTGGCACAACATAGTTCATAAAGACTAAGTTCTGCATCTTACTTTGGTGAGTAGTGTCTGGGGTCTTAAAAGACGTCAAGCAGCCAGCTAAGATACAACTATTATCTCTTACTGTCGTGAGCAAAGGAAAGTGAAGAAAACCAAAGATTCAAGAAAGCAATTAGTCCAAAGGACTAATGGACCACATGAACCACAGCCTACACTACCCTGAGACCAGAAGAACTAGATGGTGCCTGGCTACCACTACTGATCGCCCTGACTGGGATCACAACAGAGGGTTGCGGACAGAGTGGGAGAAAAATCGTAGAACAAAAAATCAAATTCACAAAAAAGACCAGACTTGCTGGTCTGACAGAGACAGGAGGAACTCCGAGACTATGGCCTTAAGACACCCTTCTAAACCAGAACTGAAGCTATTCCCAGAGACCACCTTTCAGCCAAACCATAGACAGGCCCATAAAATAAACAATAATACTCGAGAGGAATGTGCTCTTTAGAACAATCAATTATATGAGATCGAAAGAGCAACATTTGCCCAAAAGCAAAGATGAGAAAGCAGAAAGTGGTAGAAAATTAAGATGGAAGGAAATTGGGAACCTAGGACGGAAATGAGGAGAGTGCTGAAACATTGTGGGGAAAGAAGTAAATGTCATGAAACACTTTATGTACAAACTACTTAACGGGAAACTAATTTACTCTGTAAATTTTCACCTAATGCACAATTAAAAAAGAAAAAAAAACAACAGAAGGGACATGTAAAAGAAAAACTCCTACAACTCAATAATAAAAAGACAACCTAATTTTAAAATGGGCAAAGAATCTGAACTGCCATTTCTCCAGAGAAGATATACAAATGGCTAGCAATGGGTTTAGTAAACACATGAAAAGATGCTCAACATCATCAGGAAAATGCAAATCGAAATCACAATGAAATATCACTTCACATCCACTAGGATTCCTATAATCAAAAAGACAGATAATAACAAGTGTTTGTGAGGATGTGGAGAAATTAGAACCCTCACCCATTACTGGTGGGAGCATAAACTGGTGCAGTTTGGAAGAGTTTGGCAGTTCCTTGAAAGCTTCAACACAGAATTACCATATGATCCAGCAACTCCGCTCCTAGGTGCATACCCAAAAGAAATGAAAACATATGTGCGCACCAAAATTTGCCCACAAATATTCATACCAACATTATTAATAATAGTCAAAAAGTGGAAACAACCCAAACGTCCATCAACTGATGAATGAATAAACAAATTTTGATGTATCCATACAATGGAATGTTATTTAGCCATAAAAACGAATGAAATGTTGATACATATTACAACATGGATGAGCCTTGAAAACATTATGCTAAGTGAAAGAAGCTAGACACAGAAGGCCACATATACAATTTCACTCATATGAAATATGGAGAATAGGCAAATCTATAGAGACATAAAGTACATCAGTGGTTGTCAGGGGCTGGGGGGAGGGAGGAATGACTGCTAATGGATAAGGGGTTTCTTTTTGAGGTTATGAAAATGTTCTAAAATTGATTGCAGTGATGGTTGCACAACTCTGAATATATTAAAAAACACTGACTTGTACACTTTAAATGGGTATGTGAATTATATCTCTATTAAAAAAATTTTTTTTTAAAGATGTTATCTAAAAAAAAAAGATGCTGTGCTATGATAATTTTTAACATATATAAAAAACCAAAAAACCAAACTCGTTGCTGTGGAGTCAATTCCGACTCATAGTGACTCTATAAGACAGAGAACTGCCCCATAGAGTTTCCAAGGAGCTCCTGGTGGATTTGAACTGCCGACCTTTTGGTTAGCAGCTGTAGCACTTAACTACGCCGCCACCAGGGTTTTCTTATATACAAAAGTTTTTTTTTCTTTTTTCAGCTCTGTCCTTCCTCCACTTAACCATAAAGTCTGTGGTTATTTGTATGTCGTTAAGTAGCATCTCTTTGTGGAATAGTTGGTTTAGACTCCAGTGTTTCACACAAAGATCAGATCATGTCACCTCCCTTCTTAAGACCTCTCAATAGCGTCTCATTGCTCTTAGGATAAAATTTAAAACCATTAACATGAATTTCAAGGCCCTGTATGACCTAGCCCCTACCTTATCTCTCCAGCCTCCTCACTTGAACTTTGTGCTTTAGTTCTACTGAATTTTTCATTTCCCTCTCTCTCTTCAATCTCTTTTCACTGCCTGAAAACACTTCTTTTCCTGGAACACTCCTACTCAGTCTTTGGATCTCAGCTGAGAGCTGAAATGTTAGTTCCATTGAGATGCCCTCTTTGACCCCCCAGCTCCAGGTTAAGGGTAACTGTTTTGTTGGCTTCACTTCCCCACTGGACCATGAGATCTGAGGGCAATGAGAATGTCTGTCTTATTCATCACTAAATCCCCAGGACACAGCCTAGCATCTGGTTCTCAATAACTATTTGTTAAATTCACATTGCAAAACTGGTTATGTCATCTAGATTGTGACCTGTGGGGATCTGCATAATAATCAAAGAGAGAAGTTCTAGTGCTGTTTAAACCTTTATTATTCAGCCTTTTCTCAATCAACTTGATGGCGCTGGGTTTGGTTTGGGTTTGGTTTCTCAATCGGCCATGAGATTATGAATCAAACATTGCTCAATCACTGTTTTAGAGTTATTCTTGACTTCTTTTATGGTCCATGTCATGGACTGAATTATGTCCCCCCAAGACTGTGTGTATCATTTTGGCTGGGCCATGATTTCCAGTATGGTGTGGTTGTCTTCCATTTTCTGATTGTAATTTTATGTTAAAGAAGATGAGGGTGGAATTGTAACACCCTTACCCAGGTCACCTTGCTGATCCAATGTAAACAGAGTTTCCCTGGGTTGTGGCCTGTACCACCTTTTATCTCTCAAGAGATTAAAAGGAAAGGGGAGCAAACAGAGGGGGAGGGGACCTCAAAGCACCAAGAAAGAAGCACCAGGAGCAGAGTTCCTCTTTTAGACCCAGGGTTCTTGCACAGAGAAACTCCTGGTCCGAGGAAGCCTGATGAGAAAGACCTTCTTCCAGAGCTGACAGAGAGAAAAAGCCTTCCCCTGGAGCTGATGCCCTCAATTTGGACTTCTAGCCTAGTAGACTGTGAGAATACAAAATTCTCTTTGTTAAAGCCATCACCATGTGGTATTTCTGTTATAGCAGCACGAGATGACCAAGACAGTCCATATCAGCAAATCCTGCCCTTCTGCTCTCAAAATACATGAATCTGGCCACTTCTTTCTGGCCACACAGCTACCACCCTAGTTTAAATCCCTATCATTTCTCCCCTGGACTTCTGCAGTAGCCTCTAACTTCCCTACTTCTGCGCTGCACTCTGCTCTGCTAATGGTCCATACTATATACTCTGTTCCCCGCACAGCAGATCATATCACTCTCCTGTACAAAGCCCTCCCATTACACTTTTTTTAATTTAATTTTATTGTGCTTTAGGTGGAAGTTTACAGCACAAATTAGTTTCTCATTCAAAAATTTATATACAAACTGTTTTTTGAATCCTACACTTTCATTTTTTTTAAACAAATATTAAATATCTACTGTGTGCTTCAAAAAAAATCCAGGCGGGATTCAGAAGAAACCACAGAACCAGAGATATCATTGCTGATATCAGGTGGATCCTGGCTAAAAGCAGAGAATACCAGAAGGATGTGTACCTGTGTTTTTTTGACTGTGCAAAGGCATTCAACTGTGTGGATCATAACAAACTATGGATACCATTGCGAAGAATGGGAATTCCAGAACACTTAATTGTGCTCATAAGGAACCTTTACATAGAACAAGAGGCAGTTGTTCGGACAGAACAAGGGGATACTGAGTGGTTTAAAGGCAGGAAAAGTGTGCGTCAGGGTTGTATCCTTCTACCATACCTATTCAGTCTGTATGCTGAGCAAATAATCTGAGAAGCTGGACTATATGAAGAAGAACGGGGCATCAAGGTTGGAGGAAGACTCATTAACAACCTGTGTTATGCAGATCACACAACCTTGCTTGCTGAAAGTGAAGAGAACTTGAAGCACTTACTGATGAAGATCAAAGACCACAGTCTTCAGTATGGATTACACCTCAACATAAAGAGAACAAAAATCCTCACAACTAGACCAATAAGCCACATCATGATAAACAGAGAAAAGACTGAAGTTGTCAAGGATTTCGTTTTACTTGGATCTGCAATCAACACCCATGGAAGCAGCAATCAAGAAATCAAAAGATGCATTGTCTTGCGCAAATCTGCTGCAAAGGACCTCTGTAAAGGGTTGAAGAGCAAAGATGTCACCTTGAAGACTAAAGTGCGCCTGGCCCAAGCCACGGTATTTTCAATCGCATCATATGCACATGAAAGCCTGACAATGAATAAGGAAGACTAAAGTAGAATTGATGCCTTTGAATTGCGGTGTTGGCGAAGAATATTGAATATACCATGGACTGCGAAAAAAATGAACAAATCTGTCTTGGAAGAAGTACAACCAGAATGCTCCTTAGAAGCAAGGATAGAGAGACTGTGTCTTACATACTTTGGACATGTTGTCAGGAGGGATCAGTCCCTGGAGAAGGACATCATGCTTGGTAAAGTACAGGGCCAGTGGAAAAGAGGAAGACCCTCAACAAGATGGATTAACACAGTGGCTGCAACAATGGGCTCAAACATAACAAGGATGATAAGGATGGTGCAGGACCGGGCAGTGTTTCATTCTGTGGTACATGGGGTTGCTATAAGTCGTAACCAACTCGACAGCACTTAACAACAACAACTATATGCTTGGTGGCGCAGTGGCTAAGTGCTCGGCTGCTAACCAGAAGGTTGATAGTTCGAACACACCAGCGACTCCTTGGGAGAAAGATGCGGCAGTCTGCTTCCGTGAAGATTTACAGCCTTGGAAACCCTATGGGGCAGGTCTACTGAACCCCAGTCTTTTTTCCTGGTGAGTCTTCTGCCTTCTTGCTCTGCACTAAGTTTAGTTTGGGGCTTTTCTACCCTATAAGGCTCTAAACTATGGGATTTTAGATTGTTAAGCCACAGGCAGAAAACTACTCTTAGCAAAGCCATATTTTCTTCTTTCTTTCTTCTTCTCTGCTTTTAGATAGGCCACTTTCAGATTAATTGTATTCTTACTGAAGCCTGCAAAAGGAGCCAAGACATGCCAACATGTTGATTTTTTCCTATCCCTTCTCTTAATGCCACACCTTTGTGCATTTCTTAGGCAGGAAGATCAGTAATAAGTGAGCTATTTTAACTATGAAAATAATGTCTTATTAAATTTTCAGTATAAAATTAATAACTGTGGATAAATTAACAGAGAACAAAACTAGCATCAATATTATCCTACGATTTTTTTTCTTCAAGACTTTTTTTTTTTAAGACTTTTAAGACTAAGATAGCTATTCAGAAAATCCTGAAGAAGCTGCCTCTCAGGTGCATGAGGTTAAGAGCTAGGAACCTCAAAAGCTGAAAGAAGCACAACTGTTACAAGTAAGCACGAGACTTCCCTTTTCTGCTTTCATTTCTCCTTTTCCATGTCATTCAGGAGATCTTTCCTCATCTGTCATGTGAAAAAGGCAGCATCCTAGATGAGATTTAGTATTGTACTTTTGGAGACTTGTTTTGTTTTTAATTTCCATAGTTAAATAAATTTGTAACAGCAAATGTGCCTACATTTTAAGGGAAACTTCTGCGCAAAAATCCAATTTACAGCTTTGGAATGTTGCAAGATGATTTTTTTATTTTAGAAAATTCATTAAGCGGACATGGGGATTGACCATTTAATGACATGTTTCCCTAATGTATTTAAATACCATATTTGTTTATAGACTTATTTACCAGGAGGAAAGTAAAAGAAGCAGAGAAACCTAAGGCTAAAAGCCTCAGAAGCCACTATCAAATGGTGATGAATCAGAAGTGAATATAAAACATGTAGAAGATTAGGAAAATGAATCCAACAGATGTGTACTAGTTATTGCCTTGTGTTAAGCAGCAGAAAAATACAAAGATGAGGAAGACAAGATCCCCTATCCTCAAGGTAGCTGTTGAGATAAAATGATTTTATATGATACAAAACTGCGTGGTACAATTTGTAAGTGTCATAAAAGCACAGAGGAAAGATGTGTGGGGTAGTCAAGAGAAGGCTCCATGGAGAGACAGTGGATCTTGCAGGATGAAGGGGCCAAGGAACGGAAAGAGGAGGTGAGAATGACCAGGCAAGTGTAGAAGGCCCATGAGACCAGCTCAACTACAGCAGGGGTTGAGAGTTTAAAAAACTGTTCTAAATTGAGTAAAATGCTCAAGGATGAGCTAGATTAGGGGGAAAAGTCCTTGAAAGGCAGAAGATCTGGATTTCATACAGAAATCATTTGTAGAAAATGGCATGATGAAAACGTGTTTTAGGAGCACAACCTGGCAGTGATAAGCAGGATGAGATTTCAAAGTAGGCTGTTTTGAAGACTGTTGAAATGATTTAAATCAAGTCAGCAAATATTTATTTAAGGGGCTAAATCTACCCCTCCAGGTAGCTCTGTAAGGCGAAGACACAAATCATTGTAGTATTAGGCAAAAACTTAAGAGGATGATTTTTCTGTTCTCAGAATCTGAGTTTGCCATAAGGGAGCCTCAATTCGCTGCAGAGATTCAAACAGTGACGTCCAGTTGCAGGGTAAAGAAAGGTTTTCCGGAAGAGGCGTCCTCTGAGACGGGCCATGATACAGGAGCAGGGTTTCAAGAGGCCGGGTTGAGGGAAGGACATCGCAGTCACCCGGAGGTAAAATGCTACAGATGGGGAAGCACTCCTTTTAAAACTGGGTTCACTTCCAGATCAGCAACTAGTTCTGTCCTCTTGAGAAGTATATAACCTCTGGGAACTTTAATTTCCCCTCTGTAAAATAAGAATTATAACTGTACCTATCTCATAATGTTGAATGAAGTAAGAATACACAAACAGGATAACATATTCATTGCCACGATTGGCGTCCAATAAATGTCAGCTAGTACTATTTTTTTTTTTTAAGTACTATTACAATAAAAAAAAATTTTTTTTTTTTTTTTATAATAAAAGCAAGTAAAAAGTGCAGAGGGTTGTAAGCATAGGTGTTCTAAGTACGTGAAGGAAACTAGTTGCTTAAGTATAAAAAATATAAGGCTCGTGTATAAGAATAGTGAAGATGAAGCTATAAAGATAGGGTGATGCTGCTTTGTATAGAATCTGAAACAGACTTTTTTCTTAAATCAATAGGCAATATGAAGTCATTGAAATTTTTTGATAAAGGAAGTATTATGATCATATCTCTGTTTTAGGCGAAGACACGATGAGTATTTAGACCTGTGTGGTCTCGCATAGTAGCCACTAGCTGCAACTGGCTATTGAGCACTTGATATACGGCCAGTCTGAATTGAGATGTGCTGTAAATGTAAAATACACATGGATTTTGAAGACAGTACAAAAAAGAATCTCATGGACAATTTATTGATTACATGTCAAAATGATAGTATTTTGCATATATTGAATTAAATGAAATATACTTAAATTAATTTCACCTGTTTCTTTTTACTTTTTTTAAATGTGGCTACTAGAGAATTTAAAATTCCTTTGTGACTCATATTATATTTCTATTGGATAATGCTGTTCTACAGGTGATGGAGATTGTTAAAATAATGAGTCAGGGATTTGCCCTTCCAGCAATGGTCAACTAGGTAGTACAGACTAGCCTTCCCACTGAGGGAAAATAGAAAAGCTGGAAAGATATTAAAAACAACAAATCTCCTTGAAGCCCTCAGAGACCCAACAAGGCCTTGAGGACTTACTGAGGCAGGCTAAAACATCGGATAGTATTGCAGTTTGAGACGATGGTATGTTGAGTAACTAGAGGAAGGCTAGCATCTCCCTAGACTCAATAGAAATGTCCATCTGGATCTTTCTACATAATAATTTATCACACCAGCTATGGTAAACTTAAAAAATGAATCCCTTAGATTCCCTCCAATCAAAATAATAATAATTTATCACTTAAGTTCAATCAAAAAATATTTTCTGTGCACCTAGTCTGTGCCAGGCTCTGTGTTAGCTTAAGAAGCGTACTGTCACTTGCCATGCCAACACCTTCTGGAATCAATTACTTTCCCCCTCCTCTATTGAACCTAAGACAACATTTCAGTGAAAGGCAGCAATAATATAGTGGTTGAGAGAATGAACTTTGGTGCCAGCCTGCCTGGATTCTTATCCTGCCTCTTCCATTACTTGCAGGGTAACCCTGGGCTTAGACTAGAGCTAGGGATTTATAAAATAGGAAAAATAATAATAGCTACCTCACAGGGTTATTGTGATGATTAAATGAGTTAACATACGTAAAGTGTTTAGAAGAGTGCCTGGCACACAGTGTCTGTTATATACTGGGAATGAAATTATTCAGATCTAGGCCCAGTCCCAGGAGCTGCAGGAGCAAGTATACTGTAATTGAAGTCAAGTTTAATATCTTTACAGTAATATTTCTTGTACTATTTTTTCAGCATAGAAGTGTAGGTTTTCAGCTGCATTATGGATTAGATAGGCTTTTGTTGGATTGCCTAAGAAACTAATCACCACTGTATAATACTTCTTTAGGAAAGCATATTCTTAGACCTAAACAGCCTTCTTATATGTCTTTTAGAACACAATCTTTTACAAGTCGAAAATTGCCTGTGTATACAGAACCTAAAAAACTGAATTGAAGAAGGCTATTTTACCGGGCCTGCGCTTGAACTTTACAAATAGAGTGAAGCAACTGTCGTTCATCTTCCACATTAACACCACCTTAGATATCTTCATATGCTCTGCCCCTTCACTGTCTTTTGCTGCTGCTGTTGGTAACAAGCGCTTTCCAAAAGGGCTGTACTGATTTACTAGGTCTGGCAGGATGTGAAAAGGAGAAATGAATTGAAGGAAAGCTGATCCCTCGTGACAGGGCTCTGTGCTCTTGTTCCTGTTTCTAATGTTTGTGGCACAGGCCAGCTGCGATTAATCAACATTTTTGGTGTCCCTGACAAAAGGAATTAAATGGAAGCTTCAGAGCCCTGCCCCATCTATCGTATCTTCGAAGCATTCAATTTTGTCTTCCAGATTCTTGGAGTAAATTACTGGACCATGGAAAGGCTCTCCAATTTTTAGCAAAGGCATTTCTAATCCCCCAAATAAAGGCATGACACAGTTCTCCTAAAATCTGGAGCAACCAATTTGTTCTTAGTTGTCCATGAGATTAAGGCATCTTAAAGCGTGCATTTTCTATACCTCCCAACTAGATTTTAGTAACCTCAGGTAGGAATGGAAACTCTGGTGGTGTAGTGGTTAAGAGCTACAGCTGCTAACCAAGAGGTCAGCAATTCAAATCCACCAGGTGCTCCTCGGAAACTCTATGGGGCAGTTCTACTCTGACCTATAGGGTCGCTATGAGTCGGAATCAGCTCGACTGCGGTGGGTTTTAGTGGGTAAGGTAGGAATTGTGCTTTTTGTTTGTTTGTTTTTTCCCCATCCATATCTCCTTAAATGCTTCAAATATGTTAGCTGATTGATGAGCTAAGATGCTAGTCTGGTTAGCCGACATCAGTAATGGCCAGGCTTTCGTCCTTAGATTAGTGCAAATTCTTCATTCATTCATCAAATATTTACTGAGATTCCTCTTAATCTCAAAAAAAAAAAAAAAAACAAAAAGATGCCAAATGGAACATTGATAAATGAGTGCCAGGAGTGTTAGTATTTCAAATAAATATCCCAAAAGGTAGCATTACTCATAACCATCTATCTCAACACTAAGTACTTTGTTAGAATCTTGTTCTGTAAAGAGAACAGACCTAGGAATAATTAGTTGGAGTCATAAAATCTTTCCACTCATGGAGAGGTATTATGATTGCATTCTGTTGCCGTTGTCTTACCCTGTTAAGGTACCATGAAGTCAGTATTTCTGAACTACTTATGCACTGGGAAAGTGAACCACCAGTGGATTAACTTACTTGCTCTGGGCCTTATAATCAACAGCTGGCAGAATCAAGACAAATGTGGAAGTTTTTAAGCTGTTTATTCAGCCCACAAAGTGACAGTGACACGAAAACAAAACAGTGGTAGTTAATATCACTTCTTTTTCCCATAAAAGGAAACTCATTTGTATTTTCCCTGCCTTCCATCAGCAAAACTTTAGTTTCCTCTAAAACCTGCACATTTATCAGAGATCACAGTAGATCAAAGTAAAATAAATGTAGTCTCTGCTTTTTTTTTTTTTCTGCTTAGCTCTTGAATCTTAAAGCAGTCTGGGAAGAAGTGGATATATCCTTGAGATATCTGTTTCATTTTGGAACCAATTCAACTTAGTCTCCGGGTAAGTCTGGAATTCATTTATAGATTTAAAATGAACATGCGAAAAAATTTAAATGGCAGTAGCTGCCCAAATTATGTCTAGAACAGCACTGGACAGCACAACTAGCCCCTAATTTTTTCCCATTTGGTATAGGATTATCTGAAACAACTAGAGAAGTAATTTCATACACAATTCAGCTTAGACGATATCCAGTAATGGGGAGAAGGCCTTTTCTGTTGCCCAATTACCATATTTATGGTATGTACTGAGTGTAGGTTTATAGACCCTGTCCAGCAGAAAAATGATGACTGAAAATAAACATGATCTTTTCTAAAAACAGTTGCCTACAATTTTTATCTTAAAGGAAAGACATTTGTTTTTATGTACATTTCCTCAGTAAGAAAATTCTGCCATACATGTCTGGGGGACAAATACATATATAGTAACCTGTGAGAGCTGGAACTCGACCGGACTACCTTGTTTTTCAGGTCTTGCAAGTTTTCCACCTTTGACAGGGTGCAGTCTTACTACTTTTCTATCGTTCCTTTTAGTGGAAAATATTTATGTTTTCCTTCTCTGACAGGTTTCCACCTTACACAGGTTCCGGCTTTCACAGGTTTTACTGTACAGGCACCAAGGCTTAAAGCAAAAAACTGGGTAGAAGACAACGTGAAGTCATTGGGAGTCCCACAATAGTTTTCCTCGTGAGTTTCCTCTGCTCACAACCTGGGAAAAACACCTTCCAATCAACCTTCTGGGTCCCAGCCCTTATTTCTCCAAACTCAACTCTCCTGTGGATGTCATTATTGAGTTTATCTATCTGTGTAGTATAATTTATTTTAAAATGGTAGGAAGCTCACACAATCTCTGGAAAGGCCAGAGAACCAGTCAGGTTTAAAGATTATATAGTCGGGGACATCACCCAAACCATAAAGACAGGGCTGCTGAAATGATGGTGCCACTGAACAGACACAATATTTGACATAAACATCACCATGTGGGTGACACTGGGGACTAGATGCTGGAAGCTCAGTTGCTGCTAGGAGACATCTCCCCCATAACCACTCGAGCAGTTAGGTGTATATAAGTTGTATATTTTTTTCCATGACTATACTAATATGTATTACTATCAAAAAAGATAATTTGAATTGATGAATGAAGGAATGGCTGGGTGAGACTCTGACAATAGTAGATTATGGATGAACTGTGTTAAAAGGAATAAGACAGGTTTTCCCAGGAAATCATGGAGAGAGCTGGATTTCAAAAGCTTAATCCTAATCTCTTCGTAACTAAATTTTTTTCCATCTGAAAATTGGCGTTTTTTAATTAAGAGTGAATTACCAAAGTGATAAGGGATTAAAGAGTAAACTTGTACTGCTTTTACTTCACTGAGTTTGTTCTATTGATCTCCCCCAATGGGGGCTCTTCTTGATTGTTTACTGTACCCACATTGTCCCCAGGATTGCAGGGAGGAAGTCAGAGGTAGCTCATCTAGTTAGACTGTAAATGAAACTGAGACGAAAGTTCACTTCCTCATTGTGGATGCCTCATGTGACAAGTTCCAATTTCTTCTTAAAGTCACTGTAACTCGTCTCCTTGCTGCTTTTGAAAGCCTTGGAGAGAGGCCATCAATTCAAGAACTCTTAACTATGGGCGCACCTTCTGGTCCTAGCAGGTATGTACTGCCTGTTCCTTTTCTCCCGTTTGCTCTTTAAACACCCCTCCTTTATGTTTTTTTAGCTTCCTCTGCCTGCCAGGTTTACAACCTTTTGTTTTAGGAAGTAAACTAAGAGATCATGTCACCCAATTTGCTGCTTCTGTTTCTGACTGAAAAGAATCTATTTTTGAAAAGTTAACGTCTGCTTAAACATCTAAGCCTTAGATTGAAGTACAGCTTTCTTTGGAATTTAATTTGAAGATTTAAATAGTTAAAATCCTGCTTTGAAATAAAAAGAAGCACGAAAGGCAGTAAAATCTAGTTTGAGGAGGCTAGTCACTGAACTTCTGTTGAAAATCCCTTTGAATTAAATACAGAAGTGGTGTTTTGAAAAGTAGTTAATTGCTTCTGTGGAAATAGATATTTCGATTGCTGAGAAAAAAAGTTTAAAAAGTAAAATGACCCAGGGGGCATGAGAGCAGTACATAGGCGTTGTCTTTTAACTACTTTCAAAGGTCACGGATGTTTAAATAAACCAGTTAAGAACAACTCCTCTACTGAAAACTTCAGAAGATAAACCTGATTTTTCAGAGGTTTGTCTTCTTCTTAAGAGTAATTTTTTGGAAAGGAAGAAAGAGGATTTTCATTAATTAGATTTGTTGGCAAATCCTGGAAAGCCCTGGCTTTCGCCTCCCCCGCACCCCTCCCCAATATAAATTTGATTTACCAGATACTGGGAAATTTCTGAAAATAACTTTTTAATGCTACTAAGTAATGGAAGTGGTAGTTTAGACATAAACATGAAGTTGCACATGGCTATAGATCCCAGAAAATTTCTTATATACTTCTATCCCTTTGATGGATTTTTGTTATGAAAAAAAAAAATACGGTCACTCTACATGCAGCTAGCAGCTACTGTTCCTATGTTATCTTTCCTTAAACAGAATGAAATGGTTGCTTTGGGTGGCCCTGGTGTGCTCCTCTGCAATGGCACGGCTGCATAAGGATCCCACCCTGGATAACCACTGGGACCTCTGGAAGAAAACTTACAGCAAACAATACAAGGAGAAGGTAGATGAGATGGCCACTCCAGCAATATGCTTCCATACCCCATGCTTTCTCCCTGTCCAAATTGAGTTCTTACAAGCAGTGTTTTAATCAATATTTTGGACTCTTTTTTTGCTAGATGCTATTCTTTTATTCTTGGTACTAGAGATATATCAGGAAGCAAAGTTCCTGTCTTTAGGGAACTCACATCCTACTGAAAGAAACAGGAAATAAGTAAATAAGGAAGTAGATGGTAATAAGTGCAGAAGAGAAAAATAGGATAAGGAATGGGGGACAAGAGTGGCCCCCGGTGATGGCAGTGAGAGGTCAGGAGTGATTATTCCATATATATGAGGGGATAGTCAGAGAAGCCTTTAAAAATAAAGTAACATTTGAGCAGAGAATTGACGGAAGCCAGTGAGCAAGCAAAGTGAGTAACTGGGGACAAAGGTCCCAGGCCAAAGGAAAATGAATGCAAAACCCCAAGGAAGGAGCACATATGGCATGTTTGAGAAACTCAAAGGTTTTATCACAGTTCCTGGCACATAGAAATGCTACCAGATGTTCCTTGACTTTCACTTCCCACCTTGTAATTTTGTTTACTTCAAAGCATACTCAAACTTTAACCTTGTTCGTCAAATAACTATTCTATAACCACATAATATCTGAGTTTGTAAGCAAGCATTATGTGATAATTTATTTTCTGTGTTATTTTGTATAAAAATGACACTCTTAGTAGGACATGAACTTGGGGTTGTTTTCTTAGTGGTGATCCATTTCACCATCACCCACTCCTGTTTAGGACTAGGCCCCCAATTTCAGGTTGACCAGTTAGATGTGCAGTTAGCATCACTAGTTACCTAATGAATTCTATCTCCCCCCCCTTTTTTTATAATCGTGTTTATACCAATAGAATTTTTTTTGTTGTTTTAATTGTACATTAGATGAAGGTTTACAGAACAAAAGCCAACCAGCTTCTCACGAAACAGTACATATCGATTTACAGCATTGCTTAACAACCCCTTGACATGTCCACACTCTCCCTTCTCAACCTTGGGTTCCCTATTACCAGCTTTACTGTCCCCTCCTGCCTTCTAGTCTTTGCCTCTGGGCCGGTGTGCCCCTTTAGTCTCCTTTTGTTCCACAGGCCTGTCTAATCTTTGGCTGAAGTGTGAACCTCGGGAGTGACTTCATTACTGAGCTAAAAAGCTGTCCAGGAGCCATACTCTCGGGGTTTCTCCAGTCTCTGTCAGGCCAGTAAGTCTGGTCTTTTTTGAGAGTTAGAATTTTGTTTATGTTTTTCTCCAGCTCTGTCTGGGACCCTCTATTGTGATCCCTGTCAGAGCAGCCAGTGGTGGTAGCCAGGCACCATCTCATTATACTCGACTCAGTCTGGTGGATGCTGTGGTAGTTGTGGCCCATTAGTCCTTTGGACTAATCTTTCCCTTGTGTCTTTAGTTTTCTTTATTCTCCCTTGCTCCCGAAGGGGTGAGACCAGTGGAGTATCTTAGATGGCCACCCACAAGCTTTTAAGACCCCAGACGCTATTCACCAAAGTAGAATGTAGAACGTTCTCTTTATAAACTATTTTATGCCAATTCAGCTAGATATTCCTGAGACCACGGTCCCCACAGCCTTCAGCCCAGCAAATCAGTCCCTCAGGGAGTTTGATCTATCCCTCTTTTTAATGATGTCAGTCCCTCAGGAGGAACGAGCATGACTTCTGATTAGTATTCCTGATGCCTTTATGATTTATCTCAAAGTTCACTTACTTGTCTCTTTTATCCTTTCCTTTTCTTTGTTAGATTTGTTTTTCTATATTCTGTTTTTTCCCCTTCTAGTGATTTGGAAATGTGTCTATATATGCCCAACTCTGGGCTAACAGGGTAAAACTTTGCTTCAAGGGAGAGGGGGCTGACTCCAGACTCACTACCTGAAACCAGGGTCTGGGCTGGGGCTCTCCCACTCACTGAGCGGTACTGCTGCTGACTGCTCACTACGGCTACAACTTAATGGGAACTGTGGCTCTGGGGAGTGAGGGTGGCATAAACCAAAAAAAAAAAAAGAATCCCGTTATCATTAAGTTGATTCCAACTCATAGTAGCCCTATAGGACAGAATAGAACTGCCCCATGGGATTTCCAAACCTGTAATCTTTTCAGAAGCAGATTGCCACATCTTTCTCCCATGGAGCAGCTAGTGGGTTTGAACCACTAACCTTTCCGTTAGCAGCTGACCGCTTAACCACTGTGCCACCAAGGCCCCTCGAGGGTGAAGTAAGAGGTGAGCAATTAATTCTAAGGGGCACCATGGACATTGTATTCTGGGTATATTGTATTCTATATAAATGAAGCCCCTGGAGGGCAACAAAAGCATCAGAATATGAATTCACTCCAGATAAAATTTAACTAATAGAGCAAAACAGGATTTTAAAATGTCCACACAAATGAGCGAGTAATTGTGAAATAAATTAGAAATCCATTTAGAAATCTTGGAAATGAAGTGAAAGATACAGTCCTTAACAAAGATTGGAGATACCCCAAGAGTATGGCCCCCAGACACCCTTCCAGCTCAGTAATGAAGTCACTCCTGAGGTTCACCCTTCAGCCAAAGATTGGACAGGCCCATAAAACAAAATGAGATTAAAGGGACACACCAGCCCAGGGGCAAGGACTAGAAGGCAGGAGGGAACAGGAAAGCTGGTAATAGGGAACCCAAGATCGAGAAGGAAGAGTGTTGACATGTTGTGGGGTTGTTAACCAATGTCATAAAACAATGTGTGTATTAACTGTTTAATGAGAAACTAGTTTGTTCTGTAAACCTTTATCTAAAGTACAATAATAAAAAATATGTATGTATATATAGTCATTGAAATAAGAACTTAATAAAAGGGATAAATTCCAGTCTGGACTGAGTTGGATAGAAATGAGCAAACTGGAAGACAGTACTGAAGTATTCACCTTGAATGCAGCACATGGAAATAAAAAGAAAAAAACTATGAAAATATAGGTAAGAGACTTGGAGTCTCCAAATACATCTAACAGGAGTTTCTGAAAAAGAGAATTAGATGGAATGGTGAAGAACCAATATTTGAAGAGATACTGGCTGAGAATTTTCCACTTATGAAAAAAATCCTGGGCCTCCAATCAAAAGTGTTCCCTAGTAAATGACAACACTAAGAAGTACACAAGACTAAGGGAAGTTTTTAGTAAATGCTATAATATATACAATTTCGCAACAACAGCAATAACAACCACAAAATACGTGTGTGGTTACATAGGTAGGTATGTATCCATGTGTGTACAGGAAGGCACATGTGCATATAAAGGTGTGCATGTATAGGTGCATCCGTAGGCACATGTATATACATGTTTCTGTGTGCTGTACATATATGTTCATATATATAATAAAGCACATAGTGGGCACAGTTACAGATACTTCCTAGACATAATCAAACACCTCACTGGATTGGTTTACTGGGTTGGAAGGCTTAGGACCACAGTCTTGTGGGACAACTCGGTCAATTGGCATATCATAGTTCATAAAATTTATGTTCTACAGCCTAGTTTGATGAGTAGCATCTGGGGTCTTAAAAGCTTGCGAGTGGCCATCGAAGATACAACTATTGGTCTCCACTTGTCTGGAACAAAAGAGAAAGAAAGAAACAAAAGACTCAGAAAATACTAGGCTACAAGACTAATAGCCCACACAAACCACAGCTTCATCAGTTCTGAGACCAAAGAACTAGATGGGCCCGGCCACCGCTATTGACCATTCTGACTAGGGACACAATAGATGGTCCTGGATAGAATGGGAGAAAGCTGTAGAACAAAACTCATTCTTAAAAATGGACCAATAAAGGCTAGAGGAACCCCCAACACTATCACCCTGAGATACCCTCTAAACTTGGAACTGAAACCACACCTGGAGGTCACCTTTCAGCTAAATAACAGATTGGCTCATAAAATAAACAATATCACTCATGAGTACTCTACTCTTTTAAAAAATCATCTATACGAAACCAAACTGTCAACATGTACCCTAAAGTAAAGATGAAAAGGTAAGTGGGGACAGGGAAGTTAGATTAATGGAAACAGAACAAAGAGAACAGAAATAATGCAAATGTTGACATATTGTGAAAAATTTAAGCAATGTTGCTGAACTATGTGTAGAAACTGCTAAATGGGAAACTAATTCGCTGTGTAAACTTTTGTTTTAATTGTGATTAAGGTGAAAGTTTACAGAGCAAATTAGTTTCTCTTTCAAAAATTTATACAGAAATTGTTTCACAGCATTGGCTGCAGTCCCACAGTGTGTCAGCACTCTCCCCCTTCCCCTTCTACCCCAGGCTCACTGTGTCTATTCATCCAGTTTTCCTGTCCCCTTCTGCCTTCTCGTCTTTGTTCCTGGGCAAGTGTTGCCCATTTGATCTCATAAGCTTGATTCATCTAAGAAGCATGTTCCTCACATGTGTTATTATTTGTCTCATAGGCCTGCCTAATCTTTGGCTGAAAGGTGTACTTTGGGAGTGGCTTCAAGTCTGAGTAAGATGGGTGTCTGGGGGCCATAGTCTCAGGGGTTCCTCCAGTCTCTGTCAGACCTCTGAGTCTGGTCTTTTTTGTGAATTTGATCATTTGTTCTATATTTTTCCCCCGCTCTGTCGGAGACTCTCTACTGTAATCCCAGTCAGAGTGGTTGGTAGTGGTAGCCAGGCACCATCTAGTTGTTCTGGTCTTGGGTCATGTAGGCTGTGGTTCATGTGGTCCATTAGTCCTTTGGCCTAATTGGTCCCTTGTGTCTTTAATATTTTTCCCTCTCCTTTGCCCCGGACTGCTGTGTAAACTTTTACCAAAAGACAATAAAATATTTTTTTAAAAAGGCACTCCCCAATCAAAAGTGCTCTCTTCTATCAAAAGTACCCAGCAGGAAGTTCAAGAAGTCAAAGCCAGATGTGTTAGGTCCTCTGGTGTAAAATTCCAGATTTCTCTGGGTCTTCTGGAAGGAGCTGTACTCAACTATGCTGATAACACAATAGCCCAAAATCTGTATATCATCTCTGTCAAGGGGATAAAGGGATGTCTGAACAGTCTTTCCACTGCAGTGTAGGTGCCATGCTAATGGCCGAGGTCAAGAAAGGGAAACCAGAACTCAGAAAGAAGCCACATCCAGCAATGGTAATTCCACAACAAAAGTCATACCAGAGAAAAGACAATGTGTTCCATTGTTTTGAAGATAACGTGGGGTCACAGTAGACAATAAGGATGAGATGAAAGGTTCTGCCATCACAGGACAGGTTGCAAAGGAGTGTGCAGACCCGTGGACCAGGATTGCGTACAATGCTGGTAGCATTGCATGATTCTTCAGTGTATTTGTAAAAAAACACTGCATTAAAAATTATTTGCTCAGTGTCCACCAAAAGTAGATACACATGCATGCATGCACACACACATGTATACACACACACTCCATAATTGCATGAACTACTGTTAAGTAAAAAATCATAGGCTCAAGTCCAGTTCTGCTACCAGAATGAAAATTCTAATAGAGTGGTGGGACTATAGACCCTTCACCCAGCTAGTTCTACACCTGACTGTATGCGACTTGGCTATGTCAGTGATATGCCTTAGTTTCCTCATCTATAAAATAGGGATGATTGTGATATCTACCTCACAGAGTGTTTGTAAGGATTTAAAAAATTAACATATGTAAAACACTTATAACAGAGCCTGGCATATACGAAGCAGTGTATATGTGTTGTGTTAGCCATTATTATTTAGGTGTGTCCTTGGATATTGCCGTAATTCATTGTCTAGGCCTCAGTTTCTTTATCTGTAAAATCAGAGAGGGGTCTAATGTGCAATAAAAAATGTGCGATAGAAAGCTAATATTCCAAGTTCTACACTTTTGTGAGCATTTGGATGATTCTCATCTCTAATGTAGTCTTCCCTGTGAAGACTTTGAAACAGTAGGCTTGAAGCCCAGGACAAAGAAGTTAAATCTCACCATGACCTCAGTAGAAATTATATAACTTTTCTCTTAGATACTATGAAGGAGAAAAATAAACCCACTGTCAGAAATATGGTTAAGAAGTATATAGCTGAGAGAACAGCTTGTAGCTGAGTCATCTAGATCTTAATAAAGCACAATGATCCCCAATTTTCAGCACTGCCCTATCAATGGAGTATCATCTTGGACACGTAACAGACACTGACTGAGATTTTAAGTTTTGTTTGATGGCCTTGTAAGTCACAGTATAGCATCCTACTGAGCAATGCATTATGCATAGTAGGGCAGATCATAGTTATCAACTGAAATTGTTACTTTGGCTATATATTAACTTATACAGATTGTTCAAAAGCATTCCACAGAATAGGTTCTTTCTAGATTGCTACTGCATGTTCATTTTCACTTTTGTTGTCTAAAGATACAATTGCATTTATTTGTTTAATATAAGACCAACCTAAGAAGTGGCCTATATTTTTAAAGAAAATAAGATTTAGCTGGAAGTACCTCAAATTTGTGCCAGGACTTTAACTGTTAGATGCTAGCATACAGCAGTGGAAACTCATATCATAATTGAAGCAGTAGTTTTCATTTTCATGTGCCTCTGAGTCTAGAAAAGAAAAGAAGAATGTATTTTGATAATATTTTCTTGTTTAAAGGACCTCAATATAAATGTGAATATATATGTATGGACATACATGTATTATGTCATAATATACTACATGACTATTTACACAAGAATCTTGCCCAATAATGCTTTTAAAAAAAGATGTTCAAAAATTATGAGAACAGATTAGTTAGTATGATTTAAAATCTTAGTCTAAGATTATGAATAATAGAAAAAAAGGTAATCAATATTATCATGTAATAATCACCTGTAGTCAATGGCATGCCACCTCTCTAAAAATCTCAGCTCTCCTTGGGAGGGGTAATACAATTAAAAGTCTCAGATATAAAAAAAAAAAAAAATTATTTGCTCAAAAAAAAAAAATATTCAGCAGAATAAAGAAATTCACACCCAGACACATAATGAAGCTGCGATACATCAAAGAGAAAGAGAAAAATGCAAAAGCTACCAGAGTTAAAAACAGAGCAACAATTACACTAATAGACCTCTCATCTGCAACAATAGATACCAGAAGACACTGGAGATAAATCTTCAAGTAACTGAAGAAATGTAGCTTGAAATTTATATTAAGTTAAGCTATTTTTCTGCTTCCGAAAGATTACAGCTGGCCTTGAAAATACTATGGAGTAGTTCTATTCTGCACACATCAAGACCTATAAAGATTAAGAGACTTTACCCACTACAAAAGATATACCTCAGCAAAGAGCAGCTTCTAAAAAAAAAAATTCCTATGTATTTTAGCATATTAAGTAGGAAGGAGATTTACATAGATCATAAAATAATATTAATCACCCTCAAGGCAATTAATAACTAGAATTAAGATTAACATGTGACTTTAGTAGCTAAACTGGATATAAATTTATTCGCATGGTCCCAGCAGATCCACATTTAATAGAATGTTTCATAATATGCTATTTTCATTATTTAACACTTATTTAAACTTATAACTATATTCTTTTTTCCTTATATTTAGAATGAGGAAGTAGCACGACGTCTCATCTGGGAAAAGAATCTGAAGTTTGTGATGCTTCATAATCTAGAGCATTCAATGGGTATGCATTCATATGATCTAAGCATGAACCACCTGGGAGACATGGTAGGTAAATTACAAACAACTCTACTTTCATGTCTGGTTAAACATGATTTCTGTCTTCCCCAAAACAGTTTGAATGTTTTCAACAACTACAACAAGGGAAAAACAAGGCTATATGTGTACAAAGTTAGAAAACAGTAGAACTTAAGGGCATGAGAATTTGCATAGAGCTTCCTTTCTTTGTCCTATTTTGACCACTCTCCCTAACAAATCTCTTCTTTAGAGGAATATTTTAAATTCACAGAATACTCTGGCTTTTACTTTTTTTTTTTTTTTGGTCATTCACTATATATTTTTATTTTTTTAATAACTTTTATTAAGCTTCAAGTGAACGTTTACAAATCCAATCAGTCTGTCACATATAAGTTTACATACATCTCACTCCCTACTCCCACTTGCTCTCCCCCTCTTGAGTCAGCCCTTTCAGTCTCTCCTTTCTTGACAATTTTGCCAGCTTCCCTCCCTCTCTCTCCTCCCATCCCCTCTCCAGACAAGAGTTGCCAACACAATCTCAAGTGTCCACCTGATATCATTAGCTCACTCTTCATCAGCGTCACTCTCCCACCCGCTGACCAGTCCCTTTCATGTCTGATGAGTTGTCTTCGGGGATGGTTCCTGTCCTGTGCCAACAGAAGGTCTGGGGAGCATGGCCGCCGGGATTCCTCTAGTCTCAGTCAGACCATTAAGTTTGGTCTTTTTATGAGAATTTGGGGTCTGTATCCCACTGATCTCCTGCTCCCTCAGGGGTCCTCTGCTGTGCTCCCTGTCAGGGCAGTCATCGATTGTGGCCGGGCACCAACTAGTTCTTCTGGTCTCAGGATGATGTAGGTCTCTGGTTCCTGTGGCCCTTTCTGTCTCTTGGGCTCTTAGTTGTCGTGTGGCCTTGGTGTTCTTCATTTTCCTTTGCTCCAGGTGGGTTGAGACCAATTGATGCATCTTAGATGGCCGCTTGTTAGCATTTAAGACCCCAGAGGCCACATTTCAAAGTGGGATGCAGAATGATTTCATAATAGAATTATTTTGCCAATTGACTTAGAAGTCCCCGCAAACCATGTTCCCCAGACCCCCGCGCTTGCTCCGCTGACCTTTGAAGCATTCATTTTATCCCGGAAACTTCTTTGCTTTTGGTCCAGTCCAATTGTGGCTTTTACTTTTTATGAATTCTACAAAGCACTGCCTAAAGACTATTTACTCACATTTTCTATAGTAAGTCATCATACTTACTTAAGTCTAAATTGACAATTTAATACGGTCCACCTGTTTTCTTGAAGGGGGGTGTGAGTATTCAATATCAAAAATATCTCCTATTAGTTATTATATTCTGTTCTATTCTACAAACCTTTACTAGTGTTGTCATAGTACTTCTTGGAAGGGAACACCCTAGCTAGACCAGCTTCTCACTTAAGTTCAGGACTCTCCTCTGCAGTTCTTTCTCACAAGGAAAACCAGTTTAGTCTATTTTTTAAACAGCCCTTTTATAAAATTCTGCCTTGTTACAACTGGACTAAACCAAAACCAAAGAAGTTTCCTGAATAAACTGAACACTTAGAAGGCCAGCATAGCAGGGGCAGGGGTTTGGGGATCATGGTTTCAGGGGACATCTAGGTCAACTGGGATAATAAAATCTATTAAGAAAACATTCTGCATCCCACTTTGGAGAGTGGTGACTGGGGTCTTAAACAGTAGCACATGGCCATCTAAGATGCATCAATTGGTCTCAACCTACCTGGAGCAAAGGAGAATGAAGAACACCAAAGATATAAGGTAATTATGAGCCCAAGAGACAGGGCCACATAAACCAGAGACTATGTCAGCCCGAGCCCAGAAGAACTAGATGGTGCTCGACTACAATGGATGACTGCCCTGACAGGGAACACAACAGAGAACCCCTGAGGGAGAAGGAGAGCAGTGGGATGCAGTTCTCAAATTCTTGTAAATAGACCAGACTTAATGGTCTGACTGAGACTAAAAGGACCCCCGAGGTCATGGTCCCCAGACCTTCTGTTAGCCCAAGACAGGAACCATTCCCAAAGCCAACTCTTCAGACAGAGATTGGACTGGACTATGGGATAGAAAATGGATCAAGTAGACACATGAGACTATGTGGGCAGCTCCTGTCTGGATGGGAGATGAGAAGGCAGAGGGGGTCAGAAGCTGGCCAAACGGACACGAAAATAGAGACTGGAAAGGAGGAGTGTGCTGTCTCATTAGGGGGATAGCAGTTGGGAGTATATAGCAAGGTGTATATAAATTTTTGGTACTGGGTATATAAATTTTTGTATGAGAGACTGACGATTTGTAAGCTTTCACTTAAAACACAATAAAAATTAAAAAAGAAAAAACTCTGCCTTGTTTTGAACCAAAAATCTGCCTCCTTGTAACTTCTTAATTTTTACCATTTTTTTCTCCTTCCCATTGATAATTCACCCACCAGTAGTAAATAGTACCTACGGTGGTCACAACTACCACTGGTTTTTCTAAGTTTTCTAATGTATTCCCAGATATACTTATTAGAATATCGAAAAGGATATAAGTCAAAGCAGATATATATTTGCTTTGTAGACCAGTGAAGAAGTGATGTCTTTGATGAGTTCTCTGAGAGTTCCCAGCCAGTGGCAGAGAAATGTCACTTTCAAGTCAAATCCTAATCAGAAATTGCCTGATTCTCTAGACTGGAGAGAGAAGGGATGTGTTACTGACGTAAAATACCAGGTGAGTATTATCATCTCAGGTCTCTTTACCCCAGGTGGAACTCTCTTTCTTCCCTAAAAACCTAGTGTAGCTACATTATTTGGTAGTAAATCTCATAGTCCCTTATGGTATTTTCTAATTACTTTGTTATTCTTGTCTTCCCAACTAAATTATAAACCCCTATATACAAATACTGTACTTTATTCCCCACAGTGCTTAGAACACCACTGGTTAGAGCCATGCTAGACAAAAACTGTGAAGTAAGCTAACAGGTCTTTAAGACAAATTTTTATTGCCCATGCTATCCATTGACTGCACTGAGCCTTCCACCAAGTCAACGTCATGTGCATGCGTGTGTGTGTGCGTGCATGCGTGTGTGTATGTACACCAATCAGGAAGTTTCCCCCTTGATCTCACTTAATTTCAGGGTCGAAGGATGGGAAAGAACTATTGCTGAGAGTGGTCTGTAAGTTGTACCAGTCAGGTTAATTCATGGTTAAATCAAAACCAAATCCACTGTCATTAAGTCAATTCCTACTCACAGCGACCCTATAGGACAAAGTACGACTGCCCCATAGGGTTTCCAAAGCTGTAAATCTTTACCAAAGCAGACTGCAACATCTTTCTCCCATGGAGCGGCTGGTGGGTTCGAAGCCTGACCTTTCGGTTAGCAGCTGAGTGCTTAATCACTGCGCCAACAGGGCTCCTTCAATTCATGGTTGGGCTTGCATTATTAGAAAGTAAGAAATACAGGCTTTACAAAATTGTTGTTCCTATGTTTTTATATTTTCATTTTTCTTCAATTTGCTTGAAAGAAAAATAAAAACAAACTATGAAACTCCTAAACTGGTCAAGAATAGAAACTCTGGTGGTGTAGTGGGTAAGAACTACGGCTGCTGACCACAAGGTTGGTAGTTCAAATCCACTAGTCACTCCTTGAAAACCGTATACAGCGTTCTACTCTGTCCTATAGGGCTGCGATGAGTCAGAATCGACTCAACAGCAACAGGTTTACCCTAGTTTCACTAAAATAAAAGTTTGTGAAGATCCAATAAACTATATATTTAGATGGTAACTACGAATAATTTAAGGTACTGTTTTCCCTAGATACTTGCACTTTAATGGGGGATTTTTGCTTTAATCAAAAGCAATTTCAAATTGCTTTCTTGGGTAGAGAGCAAGGTACGAGGGAGGGAAGAACAGGGAAAGCAATTCTGATGAGGCTGTGGACCCTCTGTACCTTTTTTAACCAAAGCAGCTTTGTGTTCTTCTGTTTGTTGATACCTCCCTGTAAAATATCCTTTGATCAAAAATTTTTGAGAAGTGCTAACCTAGGATTAAAGTTTCTTATGTTTCAGCCTTCATTTGGCAGAAGGAAGGGTTTGTCAGGTCAAGGGAATCATCTTAGCCCCTCTCAAAATCACTTTATTGTAGACATCTATCTCCCTTACCTATGGAGGAAGCTAGCTGGGATTCCGTACGTGCTCAGTAATTACTGTTTCTTGATATATTTGAGTATGGCAGTTATGCTCTGAGCTCAGCCATGTGCAGACCTTTATCAAGGGTAAGCCTTGCTCAAAGAACAATCAAGTATTTAGTCTCCGTTTCCATTGTCTTGGAGAGGAGAAAATTGTAGTGGGGGAGCTCTTTCTGGGAACAACTGGCTGACCTTGGTGGGAGTTGCCCAGTTTGTGTTTCAGAACCCGTCAGCACTGACTCCCTCTGATGACCTCTGTGACTTTGTCTCTGTTGTAGGGTTCTTGTGGTGCTTGCTGGGCTTTCAGTGCTGTGGGGGCCCTGGAAGCACAGCTGAAACTGAAAACAGGAAAGCTGGTGTCTCTCAGTGCACAGAACCTGGTGGATTGCTCTGGTGAAAAATACAGCAATAAAGGCTGCAACGGTGGTTTTATGACACGGGCTTTCCAGTACATCATTGATAACAACGGCATTGATTCGGAAGCTTCCTATCCCTACAAAGCCACTGTATGTCACAAGTAAATGTTTTGTGCTGCCTCATGACCTCATGCTGTCCGTTGACCGCACTGGACTTATCTCCAAGCCAGTTGCTTGAGAAGCCGTGTTGTGTGTCAGAGAATCCCAACTGAGAATTCTTAAATTCACAAGTTCTCTTTCTTATGCAGTAGGTAACCTTCTTAGATCACTGCAACACAATGTTTTCCAAGAAGCAAATAGCATTCATGCTTAAAAAACAAAATTTAAGTAAACCTTCTTTAATATTCTTCGTGTATAGGTGCCTAGTATTTAAACGTTTTTATTCTGCAGTCTCCATGACAGCTTGACCTTATTCTCAGATCACTGACCACGTCATTCTTCTACCTACTAACAAGCTAAATAATGTTCTCCTTCTCCTCACAAATTCATTATGCATTTTGTTAAATATGTAATATATCCATGTACAGAAAATTTGGAAAATATCCAAAATTTTACTATCTTAACCATTATTACTTTGGTTTATATCTTTCAAGTTCTTTTCCCCTTAAACATTTAAAAAAATATAGCTGTATATATGACATATATGAATTTGCAACTTTTCTTTTTTTACTTGAAATATACTATAAGTGCTTTCCATATCATATGGTCTTCACAAACCATCATTTTAACTTCAGATCATCGTCAGCAAAGATTACCATCATCAAAAAGATTTTAAAACTCTTCTTTAGCATTTATGATCTCCACGTAGTATTATCTTACAATCCACCTGGGAGCCACAAGGGATGTTGTCCTGGCAACTTCTGCATGTATGAAGATGCTCACAATTGAAAACAATAGAATAGTTCTATATTTCCTCTGTTATTGATAAAACATGGAACTGTTAAGGTTTGGAAGATTCGATTTTTCTTTGTTCGAAAGAGAGAAGGTGACATCTCTTGCCTGGACTATTGCTGTAGCCTTCTGATTGGTCTCCTTTATTCTCAAATCCATCTTTCATACCGCTGCCAAAATGGTTTGTTTAAAATATGAGCGTGAGCTTAAAATTGAAGCCAGAAGAAAAGGCTAAGGGAGACTTGAAAAATTCGATAGGAAACTTAGGGGGCAGTGAGTTTATGTTAATGGGGGAGGAACAACTCAGAAAAGGTGGGTGAGAATGGTTGCACAGCTCAAAGAATGTAATCAATGTCATCGAATTCTATGTGTAGAAACTGTTCAATTGGTGCATGTTTTACTGCACCAAAATAAATAAAATTAAAAAAAAAAAAGGAAAGGCTAAAAGTGAGGAAAGAAAACCCATCTTAAATCCAAAATACCTAGGCTATTGGTGATTTATAAAGGAAGTTGAAGTATACTTCTTTATCTATTGTACTTTTTGCAGGATGGAAAGTGCCAGTATGACCCAAAAAACCGAGCTGCCACATGTTCAAAATACACTGAGCTTCCCTATGGGAGTGAAGATGCCCTGAAAGAAGCTGTGGCCAACAAAGGACCCGTGTCTGTTGGTATAGATGCGAGTCGCCCTTCTTTCTTCCTCTACAAAAGTGGTAAAAATTCAGATATATTATCCTCTTGTTATATGCTGCCCTTGCACTATAAAAAGATCTTATCCTTCCCTATCACTCCACCTCTGAATGATTAGATAGATTAAACAGAATCCTCCATTTCATATAAGGCAGGCTTTTTCATTCCCAGTTCTAACTGGTAAAGTAACACTTATCAAAGTTTACTGATACTGCATGCCATGTGCTAAGCTAAATTCTTAACATGCATTATCTCATTTAATCCTTACACTAACCCTAATTTGTTGTTGTTGTTGTTAGGTGCTGTAGAGATGGTTCCGACTCATAGCGACCCTATGTACAACAGAACAAAACACTGCCCAGTCCTGTGCCATCCTCACGGTTGTTTCTATGCTTGAGCCCATTGTTGCAGTTACTATATCAAACCATCTTGTTGAGGGTCTTCCTTTTTTTCACTGACCCTCTACTTTACCAAGCATGATGTCCTTCTGCAGGGACTGGTCCTCCTGCTAACATGTCCAAAGTATGTGAGACAAAGTCTCACCATCTTTGTTTCTAAGGAGCATTTTGGCTGTATTTCTTCCAAGATAGACTTGTTCGTTCTTCTGGCAGTCCACGGTATAGTAAATATTCTCCGCCAACACCATAATTCAAAGGCATCAATTCTTATTCAGTCTTCCTTATTCATTGTCCAGCTTTCGCATGCATGTGAGGCGACTGAAAATACCATGGCTTAGGTCAGGTGCACCTTAGTCTTCAAGGTGACATCTTTGTTTTTTAACACCTTAAAGAGGTCTTTTGCAACAGATTCGCCCAATGCAATACATCCTAATTTACAGATATAAAAACTAAGTTTTAGAGAGGTTAAATTGCTTATGGTCATATGGTTTGGAACAGTGGAGCTGGGATTAGAAACCATGCCACTTGATTCCCCAGCCCATGCTTGTAATGACTATAGAGACTGTGTAGGGTAGGTGTGGCCCAGCAGTGCACAAGGAGGGCACCTAACACTTTTTTTAAGATGAGGCTTGAAAAAATTATACGTGATTATATAAACTTAACAATACATTTCCTGAGACCCACTAAGGGTAGAGCATTGTATTGGACAAAATAGAAGGCTAGAATCTTTTTAAAAAAACTTTGCCTTAGACATTATAAAACATAACTACCATGACTAATGAGAATCGGTTATATTACATCAGCAGATGAAATAGCATGAAAGGAAAGCGTTGTTTCCATGAAAACTAACCCGAATGCTTTAGACACTCAGTAAAGATAGACTGAGTAAGAAAACTGTAAAAGGTGGGGGGAGGGTTAAAAATCTAGAAGGATTCAGAAGGCTTCATCAGTGTCTTTAAATTCTTGATGTTTAGTTAAAGAATAAACTAAATCAGGAAACGTTAGAGCATACAATTATGGCTTATACAAGAACAATGGACCTATGCAAACAAAAGAAAAGCCATTGACATTACATCCGCAGATCAGTGAACGAATGTGCATTTATATGCTTTCAGTTAAAATAAAATATTTACGTTTGAGGTATGGTATAGTATTTTTATAATCCTCTTCTTCAACCAAAGTTTCAGTCATTCAACCAATGAATCACATGGGATAAAAAGGACACTATTAAATGATGTGGAGTCTTTGGACAGTACAGTTAATGCAGTGGGCTGCTAACCAAAAGGTTGGAGGGTTGAGTCCACCCAGAGGCACCTCAGAAGAAAGGCCTGGCAATCTAGTTCACAAAAATCAGCTATTGAAAACCCTAGGGAGCACAGTTCTACTCTGACACACATGGAATCACCATGAGTCGGAATCAACTCTGAAGCAACCGGTCTTATTAAACTATGTATTTCTGGTGACACACACACACAACTTCACCTCAAAGAGCATTTAATCTGCTAAAGGATGAAAATATATGAAACAAACAATTTAGTAATATATACAAAGAAATATGATAAGTGATTGTACAGAATTTTTTTAAATAATTAGGAAAAGATGGCAGGTTATCAAAGAAAGTATTTGAGGGAACTATGATTGGATTGATATCAAACCTGGCAAGAAAACTGACAAATATAGCATTGATGGCAAAGAATTATGAACTCTAAATAGTTTAAGCATGAGAATATATATTCCTAACACTTTAATTAACCTTGTCGTATATCCAAAACAGTCTAATAAAAAGTAGTAGTATTTTCAAATGTCCCGCATTGTTGCATACCATTTGCTCTTTTTCTCCACCCATATCTTACTCTCAGGTGTCTACTATGACCCATCCTGTACTGATAATGTGAATCATGGTGTATTGGTGGTTGGCTATGGTAACCTTAATGGAAAAGACTACTGGCTTGTGAAAAACAGGTAAATATATCACACTTTTATGTGTATTTTATTAAAATCAGGGATTTGAGGGAGCCTGAATAAATGCTTTCTTGTGATTACGTTGATCATGATATTGACAATGATAAACATTTGTAGCTTCTTACAAAGTGACATTCTCAATTACTCAGTACCCCATTTCTTCACTTCCTATTCTGCCTTCAGCACTTCGTTTTATGTATCTTGTATCATACTTCTCTGAACATTCTTAGGAAATTCTATGTTTAACTTTTGGAGGAATCACCAAACTGTTTTCCATAGCAGCTTCACCATTTCACATTCCCACCGGCAATGGACGCAGAACTTTCATTTTTAAATCTGAAACTCGAACCAAAAACCCATTGCCATCGAGTCACTTCCAACTCACAGCAACCCCGTAGGACAAAGTAGAACCGTCCCACTGGGTTTCCAAGGAGCACCTGGTAGATTTGAACTGGTGACCATTTTGGTTAGCAGCCTGAGCTCTTAAACACTGCACCACCAGAGCTCCAAAACTGGGACAGTTCCAGGTCATTTGAGATGGCTGGTCATCCTGGAAGAAGGGTATATATTTTTAGAAAGTGGATGGACTCTACTTGAGTCCAATCATACCTGGTTAATAATAAACATAACTACCTCCATGTATTGTGCATTTACCATGTACCAGATACTATACATGTATTTTAAATAATTTTCTCATTTAATTTTAAAATAACCTTATGAGAAAGGCATGTTATCCCTGTAATACAGACTAAGAAGCTCTTGATACCAAGAGAGTTAAGAAACTTGTCCAAAGTTGAACCATTTGAGTGGAAGAGCCATAGAGTTAATAAAAATGAACAACTTGGCAAGGATGGGAATGAAAATCTGGAGGAGACTTGGCACAGTTCCGAAGGCCACAATTTGTCCTCAGATGCTTTATGTAGCTTGAGATTTGTATTCAGTAGTACTCTCTAAAGAAGAGCTAGCAGGACTCAGTCAAAAAGAGGCCTAGGATTATCTACAAAGTTTGGGGCAGTTGAACTTGGTCAATAAACTGGAAAAAGTTTATAAACTTGAACAAATGAGAAAAATAAGTTGTCTAAATGTTGAATGGGATCTTGGACTCCTGATCTCACTGGCCGAATTCATACTACTGATAACTAGAACCTCAAACCAATTTTCATTACCAGAACAAAGATCCAAAGTCAGTTCATCTAAAATGGCTTATGTATTTTTTTTTTCCAAAGGCAGTAAAATAGCTATAGTAAGATATGAATTATGTAAGATTTTGGATGTTCTGGTCTGAATTTCATTCCCCATGCTACCTTACTCCCAGGGATAATGTCAAGAAAGGAATCGTATAATAGAGTGGTCTTTGGAGTAAAAACAATCCGAGATTTGAATCCTGGCCTCACAATTTACCATCTGTTTGACTTTGAGCAAGTCAGTTTACCACTCTGCCCTTCTGTTTTCTCTTCAGTAAAAAGAAAATGATACCTAACTCACCAGGTGATGATTAAATGAAATAATAGACTTTAAGCTGCCTAACAGAGACTACATGCTCAATAAATCGTGGCCATTAATATTACAAATAGCTTGGCCAGAGTTTACTGTTCTTACTTTTGCTCATCAAACTGGATACAAAAAGAGCACTGCACCCACTGGTACAAGGTGAAAATGGAATTTGAGTTTTATGCTAAAGTTATGCGCAGCTACAAAAGAATTTTAAGCAGGGGAATGGCAATTAAATGAAAGGAAGCAAAAAAGGAATTCCATGAAAAAGTTTAAGAAGGAGTGGCTGGAGAGGGAGGAGAAAATCAGGATGATAGTGTCTTAAAAACAAGAGTGAAATGAGAGGAAGAGTAGACAACTTGTTAAATGCTACAGAGAGATAAAATTAAGACTTGAATAGTGTTGCATGAGTGGCTGATAACTAAAACAAAAAAAAACAAACCCAGTGCCGTAGAGTTGATTTCGACTCATAGCGACCCTACAGGACAGAGTAGAACTGCCCCATAGAGTGTCCAAGGAGCACCTGGCGGATTCAAACTGCCGGCTCTTTGGTTAGCAGCCATAGCGCTTAACCCTTAAAGCACATACCTTTTAAAATACACCACTTGTCCTCTTGCAGTAAACCAGCACTTCTTAGTTTCTCCACTGCAAACAAAAACACAACCTTCTTTTGAGTCCTTGAGCAAAAATTTTCAGTGGCTTCCCTTTGCCTGTGGAATTGAAGTGCAAACTCCTCAGCTTGCTCTTCTAAGCTCTTCACACATGGTCCTACGTCTTACTTTCTATCCTCTTTTCCCACTGCTTCCCTAGAGACATCCAGTTTTCCTTTCAACTAAATTTCTTGCTCTTCTCTAAACACACTAGACATTTTCACAATTCTCCTGCTCCATGTGACTTCTTTTCCTTAACTATTCATACGACTTCATATCCTAGTTACAGCATTTAATGAATTCTGACTCATAATTATTTGTGGACTTTCAATTACTTAGAATCATAAAGAAGTTGAGAAATCATTTCTTCTATAAGGATTTTGCCAGTTTTTTTTAACCAGTCTGTGGCAAAGTGGGAAGAAATAAAATATTGTGGTGAGTTTTCATAAATTTAAATTTATTCAACTCAAAGGACTGTCCTTAGACATTATGTCCTCCAAATATTTTTATGTTAAAATATCCTTTCTTTTACAAAATATAAGTTTTGTATTTAAAAACAAATCCATACTTGCTAAATAAAAAAAAAAAAAATTGGTGACTTTAGGTCAATCTGCAAAATTCGTTTTAAGTTCTTTAAAGTCCATGAAATCAAAAAGCAAGAAAACCACTGATTTGCTCTAACCCTCATCTGACCCATGATTCCCTCTGTAAATAATAACTCTGACAAATGACACAGCTAGCCTGTGCTTGAATAGTTCTAGTGGCAGGGAACTCAACAGCTTACAAGGTAGCATATTCTATTTTTTGATAACTTTAATTATGAGAAAGTCTTAGTTCCACTTCTAGATTTAAAAACTTTTTGAGAGCTTCACTTTTTATTGCTTATCTTAGAATTACTTGCCCTATGCCTTTTCCATAATAGTTGCTCAAAAATATTTAATTGACGTTCTTTAGAGGAATTTAAATTTGAAGGAAAGTCATCACTCATGATCTTATTATGCAAAACCATTTGGAGATGGGGCCTTGGAGAGGATAATAATATTATTTTCCCTGCAGAAAGCACATTTACAAAGCAGGAGAATTGAAAGACTCGGATGGACCTCATATGGTTTCCTTAGGTATTAAAAGCCTGTTCATCAATATTACACTACAGCATTCCAAACTACCCTTTGAAAATTGCCTAGAAGCCATGGAGAAATTATTATTTCATCCTAATTTTGTTTTACTGCTTTTCATATATACTTTTATATACTTGGGAGAGAAAACCACCTAAGGGATAAAATGTGGATAATAAGGTTTTATTTTATTCATTTGTAATTTTGTGTTATTTCTTTTTCTAAAGCTGGGGCCTCAACTTTGGTGAACAAGGATATATTCGAATGGCAAGAAATAGTGGAAATCACTGTGGGATTGCTAGTTTTCCCTCTTACCCAGAAATCTAGAGGATCTCTTCATTCTATAAAAAGTCAAGAAAGATGAGCTACTTCTAATCTGTTGTAACCAGTAGAAATAAGTGTGTCATGATCAATGTATTTTTTTTTTAATTAGAAAACATAGTTTGACTTCTTTTCTAACTTTGCAGACCCTGAAAAAAAGCTTGCTAACTAAATTAATAATGTATGATAGTTATAACTGCATGGAAATTTGTCAACCTAAAACAATCTGTTGTGTTTGTCCTTGTCTTATTTTCCATTCCATTTTTTGTTTTGTTTTTTAAGCTCTCTGATACCCTTTTTTAACCTGGTGGTGTATATATACTTAATAAATGTTTGTCTTTTCAAATTTCTATCATTGCCATATACCACTCTTTCCTTATTCTTAGGTAACTATTATAACCTGTAATGTACTGAGAATGTACTTTGATGGAAGAAACTATGAAGTCATATTGAGGCATTGGTGGTTCAGTGGTAGAATTCTCACCTCCCATGTAGGAGACCAGGGTTCCATTCCCCGCCAATGCGCCTCATGTACTGCCAACACCCACCTGTCAGTGGAGGCTTGTGTCTTGCTATGATGCTGAACAGGTTTCTGCAGAGCTTCCAGACTAAGACAGACTATGAAGAAAGGCCTGGAGATCTACTTCCAAAAATCAGCCAATGAAAACCCTATGAATCACAACGGTCTGATCTGTAACTGATCATGGCGATGGCACAGGACCAAGTAGAGTTTTGCTCTGTGGTGCGTGGAATCCCCATGAATCTGGGCCAACTCACCAGCAGCTAACGATAAATGAAATTATAAATGTCCTGAGGGCTCAGATTGTGCCTTTACACATAAAAGGATCCAATTAATGTTTTTAAATCAATGATGTCAAAGTGAACAAAAGCTTAAAGATCATCTGGTTTTGGGGGGACCTCATGCTACCAAGAAGCACCGGGAGCAGAGCACATCCTTTGGACTTGGAGTTCCTGTGTGGAGAAGCTCCTAGTCCAGGGGAAGGTTTTACAAGAAAGGCCTTCCTCCAGAGTTGAAAGAGAGAGAAAGCCTTCCCCTGGAGCTGATACCCTGAATTTGGACTTCTAACATACTAGACTGTGAGAAAATTAATTTCTCTTTGTCAAAGCCATCCACCTGTGGTATTTCTGTTACAGCAGCACTAGATGACTAAGACAGAATTTGGTATGGAGAGAGTGGGGTGCTGCTCTAACAGATACCTAAAATGTGGACGTGGTTTTGAAACCTGAATGACAGGGAAGCAGCAGTGGCAGAGACCTAGCAGCAACAGAACCAGGAAACCAGTGTGGGATGGTGCTGGAGCCAATCCATGGAGCAAGAGAGCTGAGTGCCTGTGTGCAGGAGGCTTCCTAGCAGAGTGGGGTGCCTCCAGGCACTTATTGGTGGAGCTAAGCTTTGGCACACTTGCCCCAGCAGGGCAGGTGCAGGTGTGAGACCTGAGGCACCGAGAGGCCAAGAAACCAGGAAACAGAAGCTGAAGGGACAAAGAACACAAGCTGAGCTGCCACAGTCTCAAAATGTATGGTCATGACCTCATGGGTTTCAAAGGGTGGAGCCATGGCTTCTAGTGTTTCTAAGGGTGGAGTCGCCATTCAGATAGACTAGGAGAATGGTGAGTCTAAAGCCGAGGGAGCAGAGTTGCTGTCCCAGTGGGCCTGGAAGGTGGTGCTGAAGCCCAGGGCCGAGGAGCTTCCATTCAGAATCCAGAGAGTGTGGCCAATACCTAAAGTTTGGAGGGCAGGGCCATTGTTTAAATTGTCTCAGAGAACAGGGGATTATTTTCAAAGCCTTGAGGGCTGATGTAATATGTTCTGCTGACTTGCTTGGTGCCTGTCGTCCCTTCTTTTTCTCCAGTTTCTCCCATTTGTAATGGAAATGTCTAGCTTGTGCCTGTTCTGCCATCGCACCTTTGGAAGCAGGTAACGTGTATTCTAGATTTCACAGATGAAGAATTTTTGGATTTTGGACTTGAGTTAAGATTTTTGCTATGATGTGACAGGGTATGTTTTGCATGGTGCAAGTGAGACAGGTAGGGCTAATTGTGCTGGCAGAACAAAAGAGCTGTTAAAAGATTACTTCTAGAAGTTGGGAAAACAGGAACCACATCCTGTCAATATGAGACAAAGTTAAAACAACCCATGAATTACTACCTCCTCCTTAGTGTTTTTCTAGTCCCTTCCCCCTTTACAGGCTCTGCATGAGCAGAAGAACAAAGTGTGACCACTGTTTAACCTTCCTTAGTCCGTCGAAGAGGGTGATGTAGTGCTGAAGATCAGTGTGCCTGCACCATATGCCCTAATAAATGATGCCAAGGGTTGCCGAGAGGACTTCGTCTTGAATATCAGCAGGTTCCATCTTGGATTCCAGATATGCGTGCAACCTAATTAGTCTGCACCGTTATTCTGAGAAGTACCCGCCCCTTGAAAGAAACCCACTAAATATTCATTACTCTATTGTCTCCACCAAACCTATATAAGCCCTAGCCTTGCTTCCCTTTTCAAGTCAGTCTTTTGGAGTGGCATAAGCCCCCACTGACTCTTTTACTTGTCACAAGTAAAATAAACCTGTTAGAGCTGAATCCAAAATTGTCTCCTCTGTGTATTCTTACGAGAGAAAGACAAGAACCCATTGAGTCCAGAGGGCCTCCGTGCCCTCCGCGGTAACACAAGGATGTGATTTTGGGGGGGGCTAAGGGGTCATGGATTGAATTGTGTCCCCCCAAAATATGTGTTAACTTGGTTACGCCATGAGTTCCAGTATTGTATGGTTGTCCTCTATTTTGTGATTGTAATTTTATGTTAAAGAGAATTCAGATGGGATTGTAACATAACCCTCACCCAGGTCACATCCCTCATCCAATGTAAAGGGAGTTTCCCTGGGGTGTGGCCTGCACCACATTTTAGCTCTCAAGAGATAAGAAGGGAATGGAAGCAAGCAGAGAGGGGGACCTCATACCACCAAGAAAGAAGCACCGGGAGCAGGGTGCATCCTTTGGGCTCTGAGTTCCTGCGTGGAGAAGCTCCTAGTCCAGAGATTGACGAAAAAGCCCTTCCTCCAGAGCCAACAGAAAGAGAAAGCCTCCCCTGGAGCTGACACCCTGAATTTGGACTTCTAGCCTACTAGACTGTGAGAAAATAAGTTTCTCTTTCTTAAAGGCATCCACTAGTGGTATTTCTGTTATAACTGCACTAGATGACTAAGACAGTCCTCAAAGTAACATCTTTGCTTTTTAACAATTTAAAGAGGTCTTGTGCAGCAGACTTGCCAATGCAATGCATCATTTGATTTCTTGACAGCTGATTCCATGGGCATTGATTATGGATCCAAGCAAAATGAAAAATTTGACAACTTTAATATTTTCTCCAATTATGATGATGTTGCTTATTGGTCTAGTTGTGATGCTTTTTGTTTTCCTTATGAAGGCTGTAGTCTTTGACCTTCATCAGTAAGTGCTTCAAATCCTCTTTGCATTCAGCAAGCAAGGTTATGTCATCTGCACATCACAGATTGTTAATGAGTCTTCCTCCAATCCTGATGCTGCCTTCTTCATATAATCCAGCTTCTCAGGTTATTTGCCCAGCATACAGCTTGAATTAATAAGGTGAAAGGACACAATAACAAAATTTTTAAGAGACCATCTGTTTTCAAGCACTTTGGAAGAATTATTTTAATAATAAATAATTAAACTAGTTAGTTCAAATTAATTTTATCTAGTTATTGGCAGTTTGGCCAAGGCCTTTTTTTGGCGAATAATTAAGTCAGCCTGAATAAAACAGGCAAACTGCATAGAAACTGCATATTTTCATCTAATTTAGATTATCTTCCTCACAATTGCTCTAGATTAGAAGATGAGTTCTGCTCTGGACAAGAAGCAGGAACTTTAAATTTTACAAGTTAATGCCCATGACATGAAAAATGTATGGGATAATATCATTAATAAACATTAAGCAACTACTACTAGCCTAAAGGTTGGCAGCATCTGGGGAGACAGGCCTGGTGATCTGCTTCCAAAAGGTCAGTCTTGAAAACCCTATGGAGCAGTTCTGCTCTGCACACATGGGGTCGCTATGAGCCAGAATCTACTTGACAGCAGATAACAGCAACAACAAAACTGACCTTAAACTAATTTCCCTATTTCTGGCTCTCTCACCCAAAAACACATTTTAAGGATCAAAGATTAGACAGGACTATAAAACAAAAAATAATACATGTGAGTAATGTGCTTCTTAGCTTAATCAGATATATGAGACCAAATGCGCAGCTCCTGTCCAAAAGCAGGATGAGAAGACAGGAAGACACAGGAACTGGCTGAATGGACACAGGGAACATGGGGTGGAAAAGGAGAGTGTGCTGTCACATTGTGGGGATTGCAACTAATGTCAAAAAACAACATGTGTATAAATTTTTGAATGAGAAATTAATGAACGAGCTGTAAACTTTCACCTAAAGCACACAAAAAAGAAAACAAACAAAAAAAGAATTGTTAAGTAAAAACATCAGAGTTTAAAAGTATTCGCCCTAAGACACCCTTCTGAACTGGAACTGAGGCCACTCCTGGAGACCACCTTTCAGCCAAACCATAGCCAGACTCGTAAAATAAACAATAACACTTGAGAGGAATGTGCTTCTTAGAACAATCAATTAGCAACAATCAATTAACAATTAACAATCAACAAGCTACATTTGCCCAAAAGCAAAGATGAGAAGGCAGGACAGGGTAGAAAATCAGGATGAAAGGAAATGGTAATCTAGGATGGAAAAGGGGAGACTGCTGACACATTGTGGGGAACGAAACTAATGTCATGGAACACTTAATATACAAACTATCAAACGCGAAACTGATTTGCTCTGTAAACTTTCACCTAATGCACAATAAAATTTTTTTTAAATAAAAGTATTCAGTTGATTGTTCTTCAGTTTTTAACATAAATTTTGTTTTACCCACAAAAGTGACTGTAAGTGGAAGTAAACCAGCAGTTCTGAATCTCTGTCATGCCCTGGATCCCTCTGGGAGTCTGGTGAAGCCTATGGATGCCGTTTCAGAATTGTTGTTAGGTGCCGCTGATTCGGTTTTCGACTCACAGCGACCCTATGCACAACAGAACGAAAACACTGCTGGGTCCTGAGCCGTCCTTACAATCGTTGTTATGCAGGAGCTCATTGTTGCAGCCACTGTGTCAATCCACCTCGTTGGGGGTCGTCTTCTTTTCCGCTGACCCTATACTCTCCTAAGCATGATATCCTTCTCTGGGGACTGATCCCTCCTGACAACATGTGCAAAGTATGTAAGACACAGTCTCGCCATTCTTACCTCTAAGGAGCATTCTGGCTGTACTTCCAAGAGATTTGTTCGTTCTTTTGACAGTCCATGGTATATTCAATATTCTTCGCCAATGCAACAATTCAAATGCATCAATTCTTCTTCGGTCTTCCTTATTCATTGTTCAGCTTTCACATGCATATGATGTGATTGAAAATACCATGGCTTGGGTCAGGCGCACCTTAGTCTTCAAGGTGACATCTTTGCTCTTCAACACTTTAAAGAGGTCCTTTGCAGCATATTTACCCAATGCGATGCATCTTTTGATTTCTTGACTGCTGCTTCCATGGGTGTTGATTGTGGATCCAAGTAAAATGAAATCCCTGACAACTTCAAATCTGTTCTCTGTTTATCATGATGTTGCTCACTGGTCCAGTTGTGAGGATTTTTGTTTTATGTTGAGGCGCAATCCATACTGAAGGCTGTGGTCTTTGATCTTCATTAGTAAGTGCTTCAAGTCCTCTTCACTTTCAGCAAGCAAGGTTGTATCATCTGCATAACGCAGGTTGTTAATGAGTCTTCCTCCAATCCTGATGCCCCGTTCTTCTTCATATAGTCCAGCTTCTCGTATTATTTGCTCAGCATACAGATTGAATAGGTATGCTGAAGGAATACAACCCTGACGCAAATCTTTCCTGATTTTAAACCAATCAGTATCCCCTTGTTCTGTCCGAACAACTGCCTCTTGATCTATGTAAAGGTTCCTCATGAGCACAATTAAGTGTCCTGGAATTCCCATTCTTTGCAATGTTATGCATAATTTGTTATGATTCACACAGTTGAATGCCTTTGCACAGTCAATAATTAACACAGGTAAACATCCTTCTGGTATTCTCTGCTTTCAGCCAGGATCCATCTGACATCAGCAATGATATCCCTGGTTCCACGTCCTCTTCTGAAATCGGCCTGAATTTCTGGCAGTTCCCTGTTGATATATTGCTGCAGCCGTTTTTGAATGATCTTCAGCAGAATTTTGCTTGCGTGTGATATTGATATCATTCTACAATTTCCATATTTAGTTGGATCACCTTTCTTGGGAATAGGCATAAACATGGATCTCTTCCACTCAGTTGGCCAGGAAGCTGTCTTCCATATTTCTTGGCATAGATGAGTGAACACCTCCAGCACTGCATCTATTTGTTGAAACATCTCAATCGATATTTTATCAATTCCTGGAGCCTTGTTTTTTGCCAATGCCTTCAGAGCAGCTTGGACTTCTTCCTTCAGTACCATTTGTTCTTGATCATATGCCACCTCCTGAAATGGTTGAACATCGACTAATTCTTTTTGGTATAATGACCCTGTGTATTCCTTCCATCTTCTTTTGATGCTTCCTGCATCGTTTAATATTTTCCCCATAGAATCCTTCACTATTGCAACTCGAGGCTTCAATTTTTTCTTCAGTTCTTTCAGCTTGAGAAACACCGAGCGTGTTCTTCCCTTTTGGTTTTCCATCTCCAGCTCTTTGTACATGTCATTATAATACTTTGTCTTCTCAAGACGCCCTTTGAAATCTTCTGTTCAGTTCTTTTACTTCATAATTCTTCCTTTTGCTTTAGCTGCTCGATGTTCGAGAGCAAGTTTCAGAGTCTCCTCTGACATCCATCTTGGTCTTTTCTTTCTTTCCTGTCTTTTCAATAACCTCATGCTTTCTTCATGGATGATGTCCTTGATGTCATTCCACAACTCGTCTGGTCTTCGGTCACTAGTGTTCAATGCGTCAAATCTATTCTTGAGATGGTCTCTAAATTCAGGTGGGATATACTCAAGGTCATATTTTGGCTCTCGTGGACTTGCTCTGATTTTCTTCAGTTTCAGCTTGAACTTGCATGTGAGCAGTTGATGGCCTGTTCCACAGTCAGCCCCTGGCCTTGTTCGGACTGATGATATTGAGCTTTTCCATCATCTTTTTCCACAGATGTAGTCAATTTGATTCCTGTGTGTTCCGTCTGGCACGGTCAATGCATATAGTCGCCGTTTATGTTGGTGAGAGAAGGTATTCGCAATGAAGAAGTCGTTGGTCTTGCAAAATTCTATCATTCAATCTCTGGCATTTTTTCTATCACCAAGGCCATATTTTCCAACTACTGATCCTTCTTCTGTTTCCAACTTTTGCATTCCAATCGCCAGTAATTATCAATGTATCTCGATTGCATGTTTGATCAATTTCAGACTGTAGCAGCTGATAAAAATCTTCTATTTCTTCATCTTTGGCCCTAGTGGTTGGTGCATAAATTTGAATAATAGTTGTATTAACTGGTCTTCCTTGTAGGTGTATGGATATTATCCTATCACTGACAGCGTTGTACCTCAGGATAGATCTTGAAACGTTCTTTTTGATGATGAATCCAACACCATTCCTCTTCGAGCTGTCATTCCCAGCATAGTAGGCTATATGACTGTCTGATTCAAAATGGCCAATACCAGTCCATTTCAGCTCACTAATGCCAAGGATATCGATCTTTATGTGTTCCGTTTCATTTTTGACGATTTCCAATTTTCCTAGATTCATACTTCATACATTTCAGTTTCCAATTATTAATGGATGTTTGCAGCTGATTCTTCTCATTTTTAGTCGTGCCACATCAGCAAATGAAGGTCCTGAAAGCTTTACTCCATCCACGTCATTAAGGTCAGCTCTACTTTGAGGAGGCAGCTCTTCCCCAGTCATCTTTTGAGTGCCTTCCAACCTGGGGGGCTCATCTTCCAGCACTATATCAGACAATGTTCTGCTGCTATTTATAAGGTTTTCACTGGCTAATGCTTTTCAGAAGTAGACTGCTGGGTCTTTCTTCCTAGTCCGTCTTAGTCTGGAAGCTCAGCTGAAACCTGTCCTCCATGGGTGACCTTGCTGGTATCTGAATACAGGTGGCATAGCTTCCAGCATTACAGCAACACGCAAGCCTCCACAGTACGACAAACTGACAGACACGTGGGGATGTCTCAGAATGATGTTTTTAAATGCATAAAATAAAACACATAAGATTACAAAGAAAGCCAATTCTACTGAAATACAATTTTTAAAACGTTAAAAATAGGTCCCCAGACTTTCTGGTAGGCCAAGACAGGAACCATTCCCAAAGCCAGCTCTTCAGAGAGGGATTGGACTGGACTATAAGACAGAAAATGCTACTGGTGAGGAATGAGTTTCTTGGGTCAAGTAGACACATGAGAGACTATGTGGGCAGCTCCCCTCTGGAGGGGAAATGAGAAAGCAGAGGGGAAAGAAGCTGGCTTAATGGGCACAGGGAATACAGGGTGGAGAGAGGGAGAGTGCTGTCTCACTCTGGGGAGACTAACTAGGAGTATATAGCAAGGTCTATGTAAATTTTTGTATGAGAGACTGACTTGATTTGTAACCTTTCACTTAAAGCACAATAAAAATTTAAAAAAAAAGTTAAAAATATAAATTTGTGATATAGTAATATACATGCTTCTATATAAATGCATTAAATAACAAGAGTTAATAACTATCCTGAATTTGAAGTATTGATGAGGATAAATGATATTTCAAGATATCGGCAAAAATTGTTATGTGATATAAAAATATCTGGGTTTTCTTTTGGTGATAAAGTCACAAGCATTCCTACTATTACTGTGGTTTATGGACTATGTTCAGAATTGAAGGAAATGCTAAATTTCATTTGTTGCTGTTAGGTGCTGTGGAGTGGGTTCCGACTCATAGCGGCTCTATATACAACAGCACGAAACACTGCCTTGTCCTGCGCTATCCTCATGACTATTGTTATGCTTGAGCCCATAATTTCCATTAGAGGTTAATAAAAAAATTAAGATGTTTAATTTTTTTTCCATACAAATTCACAAATTCCCTGAATTCTATCCATGGATCCCTTGTGGATCTGGGAACCCCAAGTAAAGAACTCTTGAACTAAACAAGTAAACCAAAACCTGTTGCCATCAAGTTGATTCCAATGCTTAACGACCCTAGAGGACAGAGTAGAACTGCCCCATAGGGTTTCCAAGGAACAGCTGGTGGGTTCAAACTGCCGACCTTTTGGTTAGCAGCCGAGCTCTTAACCATGGCGCCATTAGGGCTTCAAACAAGAAAAGTAATGAAGTATTTAACAAAAATCTTCACTGTATATCCAACACAGGGGGAAAACTTAGCAATAAGTAATTTTAAACTTATAGAAATAAAACATTTTTTAATTGTGCTAAGATATATATCACAAAAAAATTTTGTTTAACCAGTCTTCAGTGTACAATTCAGTGACATTATTCACATTCACCAAGGTGTGCAACTCTATTATCTATTTCCAAAAAAAATTTCAATAACCCTAAACATAAACCTAGTACTTATTAAGTAGTAACTCCACATTTTCTCCTTCTCCTAGCCTCTGGTAACCACTAACAAACTTTTGTCTCTATGCATTTTCTGTTCTAGATATTCTATACAAGTGGAATCATACAGTATTTTGTCCTTCTGAATCTGACTTATTTCACTCTCATGTTTTTAAGATCCATCCATGTGGCAGCATGTATCAGAACTTCATTTCTATTTATGGCTGAGTAATATTCTATTGTATGTATGTACCATATTTTATTTATCTTTTCATTTGTTGATAGATTTTGGGTAATTTCTACCTTTTGACTCTTGTGAATAATGCTGCAGTGAACATTGGTGTAAAGAATCGGTTTCAGTCCTTGCTTTCAAGTCTTTTGGGTATGTGCCTAGCAGTGGAATTGGTGGAACATATGCTAATTCTGGGTTTAACTTTATGAGGAACTACCAAACTGTCTTCCATAGTGGCTGCACATTTTACATTCCCACCACAATGGACAAGGGTTCCAATTTCTCCACATCATTGCCAACACTTGTTAGTTTTCATTTTTCTGGTAATAGCCTCTCCAGTGGGTATGAGGTAGTATACTATTGTGGTTTTTATTTGCATTTCCCTAATGACTAATGACTTTTAGCATCTTTTCATATGCTTGTTGGCCATTCATATATCTTCTTTGGGGAAAAGTCTATTGTGCATTTTTTTTAATTGGGTTATTTGTCTTTTTGTTATGGTGTTGCAGGAGATCTTTATATATTATAGATATTAGACCCTTATCAGATATATGGTTAGCAAATGCTTTCTCCCATTCTGTAGTTTGGCTAAGCCATTTGTTTTTAAGAAAATAAAAATTTCAAAACAAAAAATAAATTTAAGGAAAAATATTGAAAAATCTCCATCCCTCTTCTTTATCCTATAGGCTCAGATGCCCCATCCTTAAAAGTAACCATTGTTATTAGTTTCTTGTATATCTTTCTACAATTTGTTATGTATATATGAGCAAAGTTTTAAAAACATATGTTGTTGTGTGCTCTTGAGTTGACTCAGACCCATAGTGGTCTTATACAACAGAGTAGAACTGCCCCATAGGGTTTCCTAGGCTGTAATCCCTAGGGAGCACATCGTCGGGTCTTTTCTCCCATGGTGCCACTGAGTGGGTTCAAACCGCCAACCTTTCAGTTAGCAGCCAAAAACTTAACAATTGCACCAACAGAGCTCCTTATCAAAGTACATAAGGAACTATAATTTGTTTACAAAGTATAAGCAAATAATTTATTTGAAAACTCTTTATAGTCTTATAAAAAATAATAATGGTTTATATAGAATTTAGGAGTCCTGGTGGTGCAACAGTTAAGCACTTAGCTGTTAACAGAAAGGCTGGCAATTCGAACTCACTCAGTGACTCCATGGGAGAAAAGACCTGGTGATCTGCTCCCATACCAAAAAAAAAAAAAACCCAGTGCCATCGAGTCGATTCCGACTCATAGTGACCCTATAGGACAGAGTAAAACTGCCCCATAGAGTTTCCAAGGACCATCTGGCGGATTCAAACTGCTGACCCCTTGGTTAACAGTCATAGCACTTAACCACTACGCCACCAGGGTTTTTTGGCTCCCATAAAGAGTAAAAAACCAAAACCAAACCCAAACCCATTGCCATCAAGTCAATTCTGACTCATAGTCGACCCTGTAAGGACAGGATACAACTGCCCCATGGGTTTCCAAGGCTGTAAATTCTTATGGATGCAGACTGCCACATCTTTCTCCTTCTGAGCAACTGCTGAGTTAGAACTGCTGACCTTTTGGTTAGCAGCCAAGCACTTTAACCACTGCATTACCAGTCTCCTTCCGTAAAGAGTACAGCCTAGAAAACCCTACGGGGCAGTTCAACTCTGTCACACGGGGTCGCTATGAGTTGGAATCAACTTGTCAACATCTAACAACAGCAGCATTGATTCCGCCTCATAGCAACCCAATAGGACAGAGTAGAACTGCCCCATAGGGTTTCCACGGAGCAGCTAGTGGATTCAAACTGTCAACCATTTTGATTAGCAGCCAAGCTCTTAACCACTGTGCCACCAGGGACTCTATTTACTTCCAGGTTTTTAAAATATTTGTATTGCTATTTTTGTACTTATCAATTTTAGATGGTATCTATAGACGTAGCTGTTCTGGTGGTAGCTGAGGTTTTAGATCTCTTACACCACCACCATCCATTTCTCCACTCCCATCCTCATATATAGTGGCATAGTTGGTTAAATCAGTAGTCGATGATTGCATTATTATGATTCTATGATTCACTGGTGAACTGTTTCCTTTTTTACACACTTTTTGTTTTTCCTATAGTTGTTAATTCACAACTCATCTGTCAGTTTGTCATACTGTGGTGGCCTGCATGTTGCTGTAATGCTGGAAGCTATGCCACCGGTATTTCAAATATCAGCAGGATCACTCATGATGGACAGGTTTCAGTGGAGCTTCCAGACTAGGACAGACTAGGGAAGAGGACCTGGCAGTCTACTTCTGAAAAAATTGGCCAGCAGAAGCCTTATGAACAGCAGCAGAACATTGTCTGATATAGTGCCGGAAGATGAGCCCCTCAGGTTGGAAGGCACTCAAAATACAACTGGGGAACAGCTGCCTCCTCAAAGTAGAGTCGATTTTAATGATGTGGATGGAGTAAAGCTTTCAGGACATTCATTTGCTGATGTGGCACAACTCAAAATGAGAAGGAACAGCTGCAAACATCCATTAATAATTAGGACATGGAATGTACGAAATATGAATCTAGGAAAATAGGAAGTTGTCAAAAATGAAATGGAACACACAAAGATCGATATCTTAGGCTTTAGTGAGCTGAAATGGACAGATGTTGGCCATTTTGAATCAGACAATCATATGATCTGCTACACTGGGAATGAGAAACTGAAGAGTAATGGCATCATGTTCATCGACAAAAATAACATTTCAAGATCTATCCTGAAATACAATCCTGTCAGTGACAGGATAACAGCCATACGCCAACAAGGAAGACCAGTAAATAACAGCCTTTATTCAAATTTATGCACCAACCACTGAGGCCAAAGATGACAAAATTGAAGATTTTTACCAACTTCTGCAGTCTGAAATTGATCAAACATGCAGTCAAGATGCATTGATAATTACTGGTGATTGGAATGCAAATGCTGGAAACAAAGAAGCAGCATAAGTAGTTGGAAAATATGGCCTTGGTGATAGAAATGGCACTGGAGATCACATGATAGAATTCTGCAAGACCAGTGACTTATTCGTTGCAAACACCTTTTTCAACAACATAAACAGCAACTATACATGCTGACCTCGCTGGATGGAATACACATATCAAAGGCTGGCACAGCTAATTGTTTTAATAAAGTAAAAAATTATCACTGACTTAAACATGTTACTGATTTAAAGTAGAGTAGCTAAAGCAAACAGAAGAAATGATGAAGTAAAAGAGCTGAATATAAGATTTCAAAGGTTGGCTCGAGACGACAAAGTAAAGCATTATAATAAAATACACAAAGACCTGGAGATAGAAAGCTGAAAGGGAGGAACATGCTCGGCCTTTCACAAGCTGAAAGAACCGAAGAAAAATTTCAAGCCTTAATTTGCTATGTTGAAGGATTCTATGGCAAAATATTGAATGACTCAGGAAGCATCAAAAGAAGATGGAACGAATACAAAGACACACTGTACCAAAAAGAATTGGTCGACATTCACCCATTTCAGGAGATGGTATTGAATGAAGAAGTCCACGTTGCACTGAAGGAATTGGCAATAAACAAGACTCCAGGAATTGATGGAATAGCAACTGAGATGTTTCAACAACAGATGCAATGCTGGAAGCACTCACTCATCTATGCCAAGAAATTTGGAAGACAGCTACCTGGCCAACTGACAGGAAGAGATCCATATTTGTACCGATTTCGAAGAAAGCTGATCCAACTGACTGTGGAAATTATTGAACCATATCATTAATATCACATGCAAGTAAAATTTTGCTGAAGATAATTCAAAAACAGTTGCAGCAGTACATCAACAGGGAACGGCCAGAAATTCAAGCCAGATTCAAAAGAGGCCGAGGAACGAGGGATATAATTGCTGATACCAGATGGATCTTGGCTGAAATTAGAGAATACCAGAAAGATGTTTACCTGGGTTTTATTGACTATCCAAACGCATTTAACTGTATGGATCTTAACAGATTATGGGTAACATTGCAATGAACGGGAATGCAAGAACACTTATGTGGAAGCTGTACATAGACCAAGAGGCAGTCATTCGAACAAAAGCACTTACTGATGAAGATCAGTACAGATTACACCTCAACATAAAAAAAGCAAAAATCCTCACAACTGGATCAATAAGCAGCATCATGATAAACAGAGAAAATATTGAAGTTGTCAAGGATTTCATTTTACTTGGGTCCGCAATCAATGCTCATGGAAGCAGCAGTCAAGAAATCAAACGAGGAAGGGACAGGAACTGGATGAATGGACACAGGGAGCCTGGGGTAGAAAGGGAGAATGTGCTGTCACATTGCAGCAATTGCAACCAATGGCACAAAACAAAGTGTGCATAAATTTTTGAACGAGAAATTAACTTGAGCTATAAACTTTCACCAAAAGCACAATAAAATTTAAATTAAAAAAAATCAAATGATGTATTGCATTGGGCAAATCCGCTGCAAAAGACCTCCTTAAAGTGTTAAAAAGCAACGGTGTCACTTTGAGGTCTAAGGTACACCCACCAGGCCACAGTATTTTCAATCACCTCATATGCATGTGAAAGCTGGACAACGAATAAAGAAGAACGAAAAAGATTTGGTGCCTTTAAATTATGGTGTTGGTGAAGAATATTGAATGTACTGTGGACTACCAGAGGAACAAATAAATCTGTCTTGGAACAAGTACAGCCAGAATGCTCCTTAGAAGCAAGGATGGCAAGACTTAGTCTCATGTACTTTGGTCATGTTATCAGGAGGGACTAGTACCTGGAGAAAGACATCATGCTCTGTAAAGCAGGTCATCGAAAAAGAGGAAGACCCTCAAGGAGCTAGACCGACACAGTGGCTGCAACAATGGCCTCAAACACAGCAATGAATGTGAGGATGGTGCAGGACCAGGCAATGCTTCCTTCTGTCGTACATGGGGTCACTATGAGTCGGAATCGAATCGATGGCACCTAAGAACAACAACATAGTTGTTAATGACTCAAAATAAATTTAATATGCAGCACTATATCATAAACTTAATATGCCATCATTAGGCAATGTGGTTTAGTGGCCTCACTCTGACAACCCTGAAATTAGTTGTGATCTTGAAAAACCAGCTTTACCTGAGCCTGTTTTCTCACCTCTAAAATAGGAGGTAATACTTGCCCTGTCGTTCTCACAAGGTTCTTGTGAGAAGCAAAGTAACAATGAGATAGTGAATGTGAAAGGCCCTTATAAATTATGTGAGCAAAATATAAGGCAAAATAATTATTAGACCAAAGGTTTTACCATTTTTGACCCTGAAACAAGATTCTAATCTTGATTCCTCTGATTAAGTGACTTTAGGTAAATCTTTTCATGATTGAGGTAGCTGTTTTTTAACTGGTAATACAAACATCAAAATTTATGAATAATTACTCTATGTTTACACTGCTTACACAATTTATTTGAATATATAACTAAGTTTGTAAAATAAGAAGCTTATACTACTAATCTGCTAAGTACCTGCCAGCTCTGATTTTATGATTTTGCTTCTAAATGACCTTACGATTTTATCTCAAACCTATCTATTGTCCCCATAGACACAATACAGTGGTGATATATAATAACTAGCGGACTGCTAAAGCAACTGGTTTCCTGAAGATACAGGACACTATAACGTGGGAATGCAATTATGTGACAGATTCAATAACAAAATAATCAAATTAATATGATGAATTAAACAGCTGATGAGAACACTTTGGTCCCCGCAGAAAAGCACTCTGTATCGGAAAGGCTTTGCACACGCAATTACTTCACCTTTGCGTGTTGTTACTGGCTTGTCGGGGCTGAGACGTGGCGCCATAGATTTCCCTGGCTTGGGGTTCCCGGCGTGCTTTGCGCGCTGTTCTTGGCGGGAAAGGTTACCTCGACTGAAGGGCAAAAGGCCACCGTCGCGTTCTCGCGGGCGCGGGCGACCGACCGTTGAAGGAAGGCGCATGCGCCCCGAGCAAAGCGCGTGTCTCCTCGAGCCGCTTTTCTGGTCGCTGGAGTCGGGTCCTCAGACGTTCCGTAATATATATATATACGTATTATTCTTTGCTTTTTAATCGCTTTTTCTGTCACCTCGTTTACATTTAAGTTTCTAAAAGGCTTAATGACAAAATATTTGGAGAAAAATGTGTATACCTTCTTATTTTTCTCAAGAGGTTCTTCAGATTAGGTTGACCCTAGCGTCTAGTCCAGGTCTCATCAAAATAGGTTTATGTTATACGTTTACGTTAAAGAGACTGTTCTGTGAACTCTTCTAGTTAAATTGCTTCATTAAGAAAAATGAAATTGGGGCAGAAAAATTATAATTGAAACATACATCAAATACACCCGTTGCCATGGAGTCAGTTCCCATTCATAAAAAAAAAAGGGACCCTTAAACGGCAAAATACCAAGGTTGTAATTGAGAAATTAGAATTAGTCACAAAAATCTGTAGTATTTTCTGTTGCCCTATTATGGCTGTTACACAGTATGAAAATATGTTATATCCAGAGCCCTGCTGAAGTTCAGTGAAGGAAAGTTACTTGATTTGGTTATTTTGAAACTACAGATTTTTAAAATAAACATTAGGTTATTTTAAAGGAATTTAGCTGGGCAGTTTTTCATTACCTAATGCCTACCAGCAAAATGTTGTCAATGCTTAAATACTGTAACGAAAAGGAAGGTTGTGCCTTTTTTAAAAAGCACTGAGTTTTACACAGTGCTAAATAAAAAACTTGATTTTTAGTAACCCATTTATTTGAGGCATGCAAACAGCTTACAATTAGGACATTACTCGAGATAGTTGTAATGTGGACCTCTACCTTTTTTTAAAGAATGAAAATAAATTTTTAGTTTATTCACATAATAATCTTTCCGACTTGTAATAAACTAGAATACCAGGGATAAAAGTAAGTTCTGAAGTTAATAAAAGCTTATATTTGTGTCACAAGGTTGAATTAAAGAAAATACTCTGTCAGAAGAAGATGGCCACTGCACAGTTGCAGAGAACTTCCATGGTATGATTCCTTACATTTTAATATGCCTTATTTTAGCTGATTTTATGGTTTCTTAAAGTCTCAGCTATTTTATATTTCCAAGTTAAGAGTCAACTGTTTGAGGGTTTGATGATATCAGGAAACTTCATGCTTTCAGAAATGAAGATATTTGCTAAACTATTTTGAATTAAAGAGTTCTCTTGAATGTTTGATGCATTGCCTTAAATTGCTGGTTCAAATTTTATTTACGTTGTTGCTGGGCGCAGTCGAGTAAATTAGGTTTTGTTACTTTAACGAAATTATGGTTCAGAGCAGTTTACTCCTAGGAAATGAATGTCTGTGCCCCATAAAAAAATATATATATATATATTTTTTTTTAGACAAAGATAAAATTGTCATTTTTACATAGGACCTTACATGACAGTTACCTGTGTTAAATGTAGTCAGTGACTAAAAAGGAAATCATTGTTATCTATTGATGTATTGTGTGTTTACACACAGATCACGAGCAATTCTTAACAAGATTCTCAAGCACTTTTTGCATGTTAACTTAGGCTGCTACCCTAGGAACACTCTTCACATCTTAGAAGTCACGCCTACATCCTGGACATTACTAACAGCAACAACACAACATGGGGAGGGATTCTTTTGGGGGGTACCATGCTTATACAAAATTGGATCGTTTTTAAGTTCAGGAAAACTTTAATTTTCTTTAATAAATCTTAATAAAATGTTTTCATTTCCCTCGAATTCTAGAGTGCATTGGTATTTCCCAGTAAAATATCAACTGAGCAGCAGTCTTTGGTGTTAGTAAAGAGGCTCCTAGCAGTTTCAGTATCCTGTATTACGTATTTGAGAGGAATATTTCCAGAATGTGCTTATGGAACAAGATATCTAGATGGTAATATAATATATCCTTTAAAATGTTTTTATTTTTGCTTGCTCTGTAACTATAATTTTTGAACTAGAGATTTTGTGTCTTTTTTTTAATAAAAGCTTTACTCCGTAAACCCCTTGCTGTGGAGTGGATTCCGACTCACAGAGTAGAACTGCCTCATAGTGTTTTCCAAGACTGTAAATCTTTAGAAAGCAGACTGCCACACCTTTCTCCTTCAGAGCTGCCGGTGGGTTCCAGCCTTTCAGTTAGCAGCCTAGCGCTTCAACCACTGTGCTACCAGGGCTCCTAATAATGGCTTTATTGAGATGTAATTCACATACCATACAATTCACCCATTTAAAGTGTATAGTCAGTGTTTTTTGGTATATTCACAGAGTTGTGCGATTTTAGAACATTTTTATCACTCCAAAAAGAAACCCCATACCAATTAAGTTACTCCTCGCTTCTCCCAACCCCTCAGTCCTGGGCATCCACCAATCTACTTTCTGTCCGTATGGATTTACCTATTCTGAACATATCGTATAAATAGAATCATACAATATATAGTCCTTTGTGACTGGCTTCTTTCACATAGCATAATGTACTCGAGGTTTAGCCATACTATAGCATATATCATTACTTCATTTATTTTCTTTGCTGAATAATATTCCATTGTATGGCTATACCACATTTTATTTATCCAGTCATCAGCTGATTAACATTTGGGTTGTTTCTACTTTTGGCTTATTATGAATAATGTCACATTTGTGTATACATGTAAGTGGCTTTTTAAAAGTATATTAAATAAATATACCTTGGAAACAATCATAAAGTTTTTCCTCAGTTTCTCAAGTATAATTTCATCTGACATTACTCTTATAATGGTGAAGTAAATAGATTAAAAAAGTCTATTATTTAGAACTTTGTACAATGATAGTATATCTCTTGGGCTATTTTAAGGGAGTAAAAATAATACAGAGACATCTGGTTTGTACTACAATAACAACTTTCATATGCTGTGTACCAACTATGAGCGCTATGTTAAGCACTTTATGCATGGTATGTTGTTAATTCATATTACAGCCCTATGATGCTATTATCCCTATTTTTTCACACAAGGAACCTGAGACTGAGAGATGGTCTCAGTCCTTTCCACTATGTTACGTGTTTCTTTTTGTGCAGCATTCTTTGTCTTTGAGAGCCAGCTAACTTCTTGGTCCTTTACAAATATTTTAATGGGATAAGGGTTCATAACAAGTATTCTAAGACTGTGGGATAATGATGGCATGAAAGCATTATATATAATTTTATGTATTCTGTAGTTTTTAAAAATGAAATTTTTCGATCCATCAACATGCATCTTAATCATTATGATACCATTTTATAATAAGGATAAAGTACTATTTATTTCCATAGATCCTTTTTTCCTTTAATTATATTACTAATGCCAATTATCTATAAGTTCACTGCCATTAATAATATAGCATACAGCTAAAAAAAAACTTCATTTAAAATTTCTAGTTGTTACTGTTCTTAAGATGATCTTTATATCATTTTTGTGTTTAGATCTTTGTGTCAAAATTCTGAGAGAAGATAAAAATTGTCCAGGATCTACACAGTTAGTGAAGTGGTAAGTAAAAGAACACTAACAGGTAGGAAATTATTTCTTTTCTTAAATCATATTTTTGTACCGTGGATATCTTTCAATGTTTAACCTAATTTTAGTGATTCCTCCTTTAACACTAGATTTTAAATACCAATATTGCAGATCTTTGAATTTTTCCATTAAATTTTTCCTTTTTTCATGCCCATGTGAACACAAGTGTTTTCAGGCTCCATTTTCTTATTATTGCTCCCTACAAATAACTGTCAGATATTTTATGTTTTTCTGTTAGCATTTTATATTTCTGCCACATTGTGTATGTGTTTTAATCTAGTTAAGGAAAGAACTCTAATAAGAAATGTTTGTATTATTTTGTTGCTGTCGTAAGGTGCCATTGAGGTGATTGCGACTCATAGCAACCTTATGTACAACTGCCCAGTCCTGCTCCATCCTCAAAATCGTTGCTATGTTTGAGCCTACTGTTGGAGCCCCTGTGTCAGTCCATCTCCTTGAGGGTCTTCCTCTTTTTCGATAACCCTCTATTTTACCAAGCATGATGTCCTTCTGCAGGGACTGGTCGCTTCTTATAACATGACCAAAGTACATGTGACAAAGTCTCACCATCCTTGCATGTAAGGAGCATTCTGGCTGTACTTCTTCCAAGACAGATTTGTTTGTTCTTCTGGCAGTCCATGGTACATTCAGTATTCTTTGCCAACACCATAATTTAAAGGCATCAATTCTTCGTCGGTCTTCCTTATTCGTTGTCCAGCTTTCACATGCATATGAGGCAATTGAAAATACCTTGGCTTGGGTCAGATGCACTTTAGTCCTCAAAGTGACATCTTTGGTTTTTAACACTTTAAAGAGGTCTCTTGAGGTAATATGGATATTTGTGAAAAGAACTTTATTTTCTGGAAATGTGTTTAGTCTAAAAAAGAGCCTTGATTTTTTTTTTTTTCTTAAAGGATGCTAGGATGCTATGATGCTTTACAGAAAAAATATGTAAGTTTTTTAATACTTTATTTTTTTTCACAGTTTACATTCTACATTTCTAATAGCAACTACCTTGTAGTAAAACATTAAACTAACTGGGCATAGGCCAGTCTAAGTTACTGAAAAGTCTGAACATCAGAATATTTTAAAAACTGATATTAACTCATTTAAAGCTAATGGAATTAATATTAAACAAATTTTGCCAAGTCAGTTTTGAGTGTTTAAGATTCATTTGTATTAATAATACATATTGGCTTACAAAAATTAATGATTAAAAAGTCTTTTAAAATATTTATTCACTTAGTTTTATTCAATGCCTTCAACAATCTTGTTTATACTATTAATTTAATAAATTATTTCTTCATAAGAGTTCAAAAATAAATTTCCATATAGTCTAGGTTAAATTATCACACATTCTGAATTACTGAAATTTTAACTCATGAGGTTTTACTATAGACTAAAAACCTTTTAGCATACTTAGTATACTTTTTTAACTCATGAGGTTTTACTATAGAGTAAAAACCTTTTAGCGTACTTAGTATACTTTTATATCAATGTATGTAAAGAAGTCCAGCCCTAGGCAAAATTGTGAAGAGGATAAGTTTTTATCCATGGTCCCCAAACTCCTTCATTAAGGCATAGACTAAACATTGAGTGCTTGCTGTGTGCTAAGTACATATTCTAAGTAGGAGCTGAGTAAGCTAGCAATGGTCAACAAGGCAAAAAGGGTCCCTGCTATAGTGGGAAAACAGCCAATAAAACAAGTCATCAGATAATTCCCAATAGTGTTAAATGCCATTAAAATTTTTAGAAAAAGTATGGGGAAAATAGAGAGGCGGGGCTAACTTTAGGGCTATCAAGAGGAGCATCTCTGAGGAGATGATGTTTAAGCAGGGACCTGAATAAGAAGAAACTAGCCAGACATTGATTTTGGGAGGGAATATTCCTGACAAAAGAGAAACACGAAAGCAAAGACTTGGAGGGGTGTTTGGAGAGTTCAGGGAACAAAAAGAAGGCCAATATGACTGGAGTGCAATGAGCAGCACAGGAGAGTGGCCTAGAGAGATGGGCAGGGCCAGAATATTCAGGACTGGGTAGATAAAGATTCTATTTTAAGTGCAAAGAAAATCTGTTTTAAGTTTTTAAGTAGAGATGCGACAACGTTTGTCTTTAATTTTTTTTTTAAATCACTCTACTGTTTAGAGAATATACTGTAGAAGGAGAATAAGATTGAAAGTAAGGAGAATAGCACTTAGGCCATTGTTGTCGTCGTTGTGAGGAGTAATGGTGGCTTAGACAAGGATGACAGAGAGAGAAAAATGAATGGATTGAGGATATATTTGCCCATAGAACTTATTCAACTTGTTGATGGATTGGTTGTGGAGTATAAGGAAAAGATTAGAATCAAGGATGACTTCGATTTTTGGCAGATGACCTGAGTGAATGATTTCATGTGATTTTCTGGTCAGAAGGTCTCCAAAATCTTTCTTTTCTTAAGTGCTAAGGGTCATGAACTCTCCACTTTTTTCTCTCTTCCAAACCTGATCTCAACATTGGTAAGGTTTTGTGTGTTATTTTACAATATATATTTTCCTTTTAACTGCTTGTAGTGTCCTTGTTTGCATAAGTCAATTAGGGAATGAGGAAACATATCTAAAGTATTGCCTTACGTGCATGATACGAAGCCTACCTTCTGTACTAGTTATTTCTTATTAGGAATACATGTTGAAATAGGACAAAGAATTCTTATGATCCATCATGAAAAAATGTTTTATAAAATACAAGTAAGATTTTTGTTCTTTGTTGTATTTCAGCTAAGGATGGTTGTTCTAGCTGTAAGTATTTTAAAATAATATGTTCTTTTTTTATAAAGACTGTCAAATTCAGCCTTCCTTAATTAAATAACACTGAAACCATCAATAGATTATGTCAATTTATTCAAACAACTGATCTATTTAATAGAAAAAAATAACACACTAATGTTTCAGGTGGTTGTTTCGTTTTGCTTTGCTCTGCTGAGTTCACTTAATAATTTAGTCTAAACACCTAATTTAGTTCTTCTTGAATACATAGCCTTAGATAACTCAATTGTGAATTATTTTTAAATAGGTATACACCAATCCAAAAGACCCTCAGGTAGGTGTGCTTGAGTTCGTAATGAAACATAATGCCTCTAATGTTTAGAAATAATATAAAACTGTAATAAATCTTATGCTTTAATTGTTCTTTGATCAGTGCACTTTCATGACTGTCCACATTTGAACCTTATAAAACTCTTCTGAGGTAAGGCAGGGCTTGTGGTGTTATCTTTAAACAGATTAATAAATTTACTACAAGAGAGAATGTATGGCTGATTCTAGGCCACAAAGCTAAAAATTGTTAGAATTACCCTAAATCTCCTGATTTCTGGTTCTTTACAATATTCCTTCTGTAGAATTATGGAAGGGCTTGAGTTTGAGGAAAATAAGAAACTCATCCTTAAAAACTTTGAATACCTATCCCAGTCCAGTCATACCCACTTGTTCGTCTGATAATTAAGGGAAAGACAGAAAGACAAGAAAGGGGAAACCAGAAGATAAACAAGGAGGAAAGATGTATTGAGTGTCAACTACATACTAGGCTGTGTTCTTTGGGAATTTGTGTGCATTATCTCACTTGTTCACTACCACCTCAGCAAGGTTACTATCATTATCATTTCCACTTTACAGATAAGAAAACTTAACTACAATGTAACTTGCACAGGGTCACAGTGGCAGAAATGGCAGAACCGGGACTTGAACCTAGGAAGGCTAGTTCATGATCTGAGTGCTTAGCTATTACACTCTAGCTATTACAATATTGTGTTCCATTCAATCATAGAGAAGCAAATTTAAACTGTTTTTTTTTTTTTTAAGAGAAAGAGAGCTAATTCCTATCCCTATGTGAGCATTGGAAACCCTGGTGGCGTAGAGGTTAATTGCTACAGCTGCTAACTAAAACTCGGCAGTTAGAATCCACCGGGCGCCCCTTAGCAACTCTGTGGGGCAGTTCTACTGCCAGCCTTTTGATTAGCAGCCAAACTCTTAACCACTGCACCACCAGGGCTCAGTGATTATGGTATACCTCCTAGTGGAGAGCAAGGATTTAAGCCCAGTGCTTAGCCGCTCAGCTGAGGTATGCTGCCTCCCTTATCTGCCTGCTGAGGAGTTCCTTCCATGTAATATACATAACATACGTTACAATGAGTAGAGGAATGCATATCTCTTCAAGATGAGCCCAAAAGCCCAGCCCATGGGAATAACTACTGTATTAGGATTTGAAAACTTCAAAGGACCAATAGATTAACATGACAGAAAAAATTATCAAATAAATGTTGAGTCATACAAAAGCAATACATAGGAGTTTGGCAGCCAGTACTGTATATTAAATGTATAACTGCAATGTTTTCTATTTAAGACAATTTCAGAATGTTACCAGTTTAAATTCAAGTACACCAGTAATGGACCAGTAATGGACTTCATAAGGTATTATTCTATAGTTTCTTTTTGCATTACCACTTAACTCATGTTAATACTATATAGCCAAATTTCAGGATTAATTCTAAAACTTCTCACATTCCCAATTAACTATCGAGACATATAAAATATACTTGGAGTAGCTAATTAAAAAAAGCTCCATACTGTTAATTGTGGAAACAGAGCCAGAGTAGGAAACTACTATATGCTTGAGTGATTAGAAATATAATTAACATCCATGATTTGTTTCCTTTAACACCTTATGTAAAATGTATATTAATTTAATTTATGTAAAATTGAGTTATTAGTTTATAATGATATTAATAGTGATATTTTTAAAAATTATAATAGAGACATTAAAACACATTTTTATGGTAACTTCCAACTTAAAAATGTAATGCTGTTAAAGGAATTAGATCTCAAATAGTAAAATGTGAAGTTATATTAGAAGCCACAAGTTTCATAAAAGAAATTGTATGATTCTCTTCTAGTAAAAACCAAAACAGCGAATCTAACATGTCATCTGCTGACACCAAGAAAGCAAGTATTCTCCTCATTCGCAAGATTTATATCCTAATGCAAAATCTGGGACCTCTACCTAATGATGTTTGTTTGACCATGAAACTTTTTTACTACGATGAAGGTACTATTTGTAATACATCTTATTTCATTTAGTATCTGCAGGTTTTATTATTATTGAAACAGTTGGTTTTCATTATAATTTAGATAAGTATTTTAAAGCACCTAAATTGTTATGTATTTTTAGAAATCATAAAAGTTATATTTAATATCAGCATTTGAAAAATAAAGATTTGAGTAAATAGACTTTAAAATATACACAAACTTCTCTAGTAATGAGAACATGTCCATGTGAGGTAAAGCCTCACTCATAATTAAAGAAATGCAACATGAGATAGTGTTTTTTTTTTTACTTATCAGATTGGTAACACTTATAAGCCCATTATAGGCAAGGGTATGGGGAAGGACATCATGCTGGTAACATAGAGGGTCAGTATAAAAGAGGAAGACACTCAACAAGATGGATTGACACAGTGGCTGCAACACAGGCTCAAGCGTAATAACGATTGTGAGGATGGCGCAGAACCAGGCAGTGTTTCGTTCTGTTGTACCTGGGGTCACTATGAGTCAGAAGCAACTCGACGGCACCTAGCAACAACGACATACATCTGTTTAAAAGAATGTGCTGACAAATGAAGTTATCCAAGAGATATTATTAAGTTGAAAAAAGGCCAGGTGCAGAACAGTATGATCCCATTTGTATTTTTAAGGATATAAATATGCAATATATGTTCTATGTGCATAATATCTTCTAGAAGCACATAAGGCAACAACAATAATAAAAGCTAACATTATGTGCTTGTTCTGTTCTGAGCATTTTATACATTTTAGTTCATTTAATGCCCACAATATAATAGTATTTACCTGTGAGGTCAATATTATTATTTCCCCATTTGACAGATGAGGAAATCAAATCAAAGATGATACATATAATTTGCTGAAGGTCACACAGCCAGTCAAGTGAAGAAAAGAAAGGTTTACTTTAGGAAATAAAATGGGTACTTGGAGCAAGGGCTTAGAAGGGTAACAAGTGCCCAGGAGCAATCTCTAAGTTGCACCTCCCCCAGTTTCAAGATGTAGGGGCAAGTGCCCCCTCTACCCTCTCCTCATTACACCTCTGACTTGGAGATAGTGTTGTTAGGTGCCGTTCAGTCAGTTCAGACTCCTAGTGACTCTGCGTACAGCAGAATGAAACACTGCCTAGTCCTACACCATCCTCACAATCATTGCTATGTTTGAGCCCAGTTGTTGCAGTCACGTGTCAGTTTGTCTCATTGAGGGTTGTCTTCTTTTTCACTGACCCACTGCCAAGCATGCTGTCCTTCTCCAGGAACTGATCCCTCCTGATAACACGTCCAAAGTAAGTGAGACAGAGTATCACCATCCTTGCTTCTAAGGAGCATTTTGGCTGTACTTCCAAGAAGTGGTCTTTACTTTTTATTTTATGCCCTTCTGTACTATTTGAAGGTATGTTGGTGGCACAGTGGTTAAGCGCTCACCTTCTAAGCCAAAGATGAGCAGTTCTAACCCACCAGCTGCTCCACAGGAAAAAGATGTGGCAGTCTGCTTCTGTAAAGACTACAGCCTTGGAAACCCTGTGGGGCAGTTCTGCCCTGTACTATAGTGTGGCTGTGAGGGGGAGTCTACTCGATGGCAAAGGGTTTGGTTTGATTTTTTATTTTTTGGTTTATACTGTGAAATTTCTTCAGTCCACCTGTATTTTTATAATAATAGTTTTCTTCAATTTCATAAAAAACACATTTTACACTTAATTTTTTTGCAGTTACACCACCAGATTATCAGCCTCCTGGTTTTAAGGATGGTGATTGTGAAGGAGTGATATTTGAAGGGGACCCTATGTACTTAAATGTGGGTGAAGTCCCAACACCTTTTCACACCTTCAAAGTAAAAGTAACCACTGAGAAAGAACGAATGGAAAACATTGATTCAGCTATACTGTCACCAAAACTATCATTAAAAACACCACTTCAGAAAATCCTGATGGACAAAGATGATCTAGAAGATGAACAGGAGCATTATATAAATGTAAGCATTTAAAGAGTTATGAAATACAGTAATAACAAACATCTGACTCAATTCTGAGGACTTTAATAGCTCTCATTAATATTTATTCTAAATAATGTATTATGATCATAAACTCAAGGTTGGAAGGGACCTTAAAGAAGGTTAAACCCTGAGGTTCTCAAACTTGTTACCTTGTTCCAAACAACATTATACTCAGAAACTTAAAAATACAACTATTCTGACTGAAGTAGGGAATGGTCCTAGAGGCCCAGCCACTTGTCGACTCGCTTACCTTTATAGTGAACTCTGAGGAAATCCCTAGAACTCTGGGACATAATTTGAAAATCACTGAACTAGTCCATTCCCACAACCAATCCTGGATCCTTTCTACAACATCTGCTACTAAGTACTCATGGAGTTTGTGCTGGAAATTCCTCCAGGGCCTGGAAAGTCATTGTCTTAAAGTAGCCTGGAAGACAGGGAAGGTGTCTTATTCATCTTTGTAACCCTATTGTGCCTAGCTAGCACTTAGATTTGTAGCCAGTGGGTTCACAATATTGCCTGAATGAATGGATGAATAGAAATATAAAAATGGTTCCTCACTCCCAGCAAATGTGAAAGCTAGCATTGCTTTAATCTTTCGGCATTAACGTCTTCTTTAATCTTACCTCTGTTGTTTTCTCTTGTCTCTTTTTATTCGCAATTATGGCCACAGTACTAATGTACAGAGGCTGACTCTTGTTAATTAGGGATGCTGCTCTGTGGCCACATTTTTACAAATAAACGATTCAATTAATTTTTAACCAATTCAGTCAAAAGAAAGCTTTTTTCCAAAACCTAAATCCTAGTCTTGCTTTGTAAGTAAATATAGCTGGGATTTATGCAGCATTCTTTGAAATATTTAAAGCTCTTTGACATATGTCACAAAGGGAACAATAATTATAATTAGACATTAAACCTGTTACCCTTCCTACCATACTATGACTGAGCTTCACTAACTTCCTGAAGAAAGTTGGGGTATATTCAGAGTGTATGCTAACATCTGTACAGAGATTCCAGAAACTATAGAAGTGGTAGCTTGTTGGGTGAGCATGTCTAATTCAATGCCCTCAAACAAGAGTAAGATCTGAGGGCTCTTAGAATCATCAGACATTTTTGAGAAAAGTTGTGTATTTTCTTTACTTGTACTTAAAGCAATTCCACAAAGCTAAGAAAAACAGTATTTTATACTTTGGATGGAGCCCAAAAGTTGGCAGTTCAAGTCTGACAGCCGCTCCTTGGAAACTCTATGGGGCTGTTCTACTCTGTCCTATAGGGTCGCTATGAATCAGAATCAACTTGATGGTAACCGGTTTGGGTCTTTTTTTTTTTTTTTTTTGGCTAAACAAGTAACTGTTCTATAGTAATTATTCAATCACTTATATTTCTGACAAGCTTAAGGTAATTGTAGTGTTATGTTATATTTAACCTTCACACGAAACAAATTCATTTATAAATACTTCCACCCACTTGTTTTAATTTTTTTAAACGTGTCGATTTTTTTAATTCATGTTATTATGTAGGATGATTTTGACACTGGAACTAAAATGGAAGAGCAAAAGAAAAACCCTGGATCTCCTGAACTTGGAGGTAAGAAGCTAATGAAAATGTAGGTTAATTCACTTCCAATTCAATTTTATACCATCTTAATTTTTTTTTCTTTCCCCAGAACCAAACTTGATTTGCGAGGAAGATGAAATTATGAGGTCTAAAGAAAGTCCAGATCTTTCAGTTTCTCATTCTCAGGTATAAACATTTAGTTCCATTTTATATTTTTTTAATATACTGTTTTTTTATTGTGGTAAAATGTACGTAACAAAACTTATATGTAATATATATATTTTGTATATATAAATATGTATATGAAATATATATAACAAAATTTTAGCCATTTTTAAGTGCATGATTCAGTGGCATTAATTACATTCACAGTATTATGCAACCATCACCCTATCCATTTCTAAAAATTTTCACCACCCCAAACAGAAACTCTATACCCATTAAGCAATTACTTCTGATTCCTCCCTTCCCCTAGCCCCTGGTAACCTCTAACCTACTTCCTATCTTTATAAATTGCCCCGTTCTAGATATTTCATATAAATGGAATCATACAATATTTGTCCTTTTGTGTCTGGCTTACTTCACAGCGTAATATTTCTAAGGTTCATCCATATTGTAACATGTAATCAGAACTTCATTCTTTTTTGTGGGTGAATAATACTCCATTTTATTACATACTACATTTTGTTTCTCCCATCTGTCAATGGACATTTGGCTTGTTTTTACATTTTGGCAGTTGCAAATAATATTGCAGTGAACTTTGGTGTACAAGTATCTGAGTCCCTGCTTTCAGTTCTTTGGCTACATACCTAGTTCTTTCAGCTTGAGAAATGCCAAGCATGTCATTCCCTTTGGGTTTTCTAACTTCAGGTCTTTGCACATTTCATTATAATACAGTATTTCGTCTTCTCCAGCTGCCCTTTGAAGTCCTCTGTTTAGCTGCTTTACTACGTTCAGAGTCTCTTTCGACGTCCATTTCGGTCTTTTTTTCTTTCCTGTCTTTTAATGACCTTTTGCTTTCTTCCTGTACGAGGTCCTTGATGTCATTCCACAATTTGTCTGTTCTTCAGTCATTAGTGTTCAGTGCATCAAGTCTGTTCTTGAGATGGTCTCTAAATTCAGGTGAGGTATAATCAAGGTCGTACTTTGGCTCTCGTGGACTTGTTCTAAATTTTTTTCAGCTTCAACTTGAACTTATATATGAGCAATTGATGGTCAGTTCGGCAGTTTGCCCCGGCCTTGTTTTGACTGATACTGAGCTTCTCTATCACCTCTTTCCACAGATTGAGTCAGTTTCCTTCCTGTGTATTCCATCTGGTGAGGTCTACATATAGTTGCCATTTATGTTGTTGACAAAAGGTATTTGCAATAAATAAGTGCTTGGTTTTGCAAAATTCTATCATGCAATCTCAAGTGTTGTTTCTGTCACCAAGGCCATATTTTCCAAATACAGATACTTCTTCTTTGTTTCTGACTTTCACATTCCAATCACCAGTGCATCTTGATTGCATGTTTGATCAATTTCAGAGTGCAGAAATTGGTGAAAGTCTTCAATTTCTTCATCTATGGCCTTAGTGGTTGGTGCGTAAATTTGAATAATAGTATTAACTGATCTTCTCGTAGGTGCATGGATAGTATCCTATCACTGACAGCGTTGTACTTCAGGATAGATCTTGAAATGTTCTTTTTGATGATGAACGCGATGCCATTCCTCTTCAAGTTGTCATACCCAGCATAGTAGACCATATGATTGTCTGATTAAAAATGGCCAATACCAGTCCATTTTAGCTCACTAATGCCTAGGATGTTGATCTTTACACATTCCATTTCATTTTTTACGACTTCCCATTTTCCTAGATTCATACTTCATACATTCTATGTTCCCATTATTAATGGATGCTTGCAGCTGGTTATCCTCATTTTGAGTCATGCCATATCAGCAAACGAAGGTCCTGAAAGCCTTACTCCATCCATTTCATCAAGGTCGACTCTACTTTGAGGAGGCAGCTCTCCCTGAGTTGTGTTTTGAGTGCCTTCTAACCTGAAGGCTCATCTTGCGGCACTACATCAGACAATGTTTTGCTGCTATTCATAAGGTTTTCACTAGCCAGTTTTTTCAGAAGTAGACTGCCAGGTCCTTCTTCCTAGTCTGTATTAGTCTGGAAGCTCCACTGAAACCTATCCGCCATTGGTGACCCTGCTGGTATTTGAAATACCAGTGGCATAGTGTCATGGATTGAATTGTATCCTCCAAAAATATGTGTCAACTTGGCCAGGCCATGATTCCCAGTATTGTGTGACTGTCCACCATTTTGTCATCTGATGTAATTTTCCTGTGTGTTGTAAATCCTGCCTCTGTGATGTTAATGAGGCAGAATTAGAGGCAGTTATGATAATGAGGCAGGACTCAAGATACAAGATTAGGTTGTGTCTTAAGTCACTCTCTTTTGAGATATAAAAGCCAGCAGAGAGACAGGGGGACCTCATACCACCAAGAAACAAGAGCTAGGAGACGAGCACATCCTTTGGACCTGCGTTGAGACACTCCTAGACCAGGGAAAGATTGAGGACAAGGACCTTCCCCCCAAGCCAACACAGAAAGCCTTCCCAAGCTGGTACCCTGAATTTGGACTTCTAGGATCGTAGAATGTGAGAGAATAAATTTTCTTTGTTAAAGCCATCCACTTGTGGTATTTCTGTTATAGCAGTACCGGATAACTAAGACACATAGCTTCCAGCATCACAGCAACACACAAGCCACCACAGTACAACAAACTAACAGACGTTTCTTAAGCTGAAAGAACTGAAGAAAAATTCAAGCCTCGAGTTGCGATATTGAAGGATTCTGTGGCCAAAATATTGAACAATGCAGGAAACATCAAAAGAAGATGGGAAGTTAGATATGTATAAAAAAATAAGTATGCATAAATATGTATGGGAAGGCATATCTGAATAACTAGGTATATGTAAATACATGTTTATGTGTGGTGCATATATTTTCAAGTATAAAATAAAGCACATAGGGGACACGGTTGTGGATACCTCCTAGACACAACCAAACACCCCACAGGATTCGTCTGCTGGGTTTAGGACTATAGTCTCCTGGGGCAACTCAGTCATTTGGCATAATATAATCCATAAAGACGGTGTTCTACATCCTAGTTTGGTAAGTAGCATCTGGGGTCTTAAAAGCTTGTGAGCAGCCATCTAAGATACAATTCTTAGTCTCCACTTGTCTGGAGCTAAAGAGAAAGAAGGAAATCAAAGACTCAGAGAAGAAACTGGGATTGTATCCTTTCACTATACTTACTCAGTTTGTATGCTGAGCAAATAATCCAAGAAACTGGACTATATGAAGAAGAACACGGCATCAGGATTGGAGGAAGACTCATTAACAACCTGCAATACGCAGATGACACAACCTTGTTTGCTGAAAGTGAAGAGGACCTGGAGCACTTACTGATGAAGACCAAAGGCTACAGCCTTCAGTATGGATTATGCCTCAACATAAAACAAAAATCCTCAGAGCTGGACCAGGAAGCAACATCATTATAAATGGAGAAAAGTTGTCAAGGATTTCATTTTACTTGGATGCACAATCAACACGTATGGAACCAGCAGTCAAGAAATCAAAGGACGTATTGCATTGAACAAATCTGCTGCAAAGGACCTCTTTAAAGTATTAAAAAACAAAGATGTCACCTTGAGGACTAAAGTGTGCCTGCCTGACCTAAGCCATGGTATTTTCAATCACCTCATGCATGCGAAAGCTAGACAATGAATAAGGAAAAATGAAGAAGAATTGATGCCTTTGAATAATGATGATGTCAAGAATATTGAATATACCATGGACTGCCAGAAGAAGGAACAAATCTGTCTTGGAAGAAGTACAGCCGGAATTCTCCTTAGAAGGGAGGATGACTAGACTTCACCTCACGTACTTTGGACATGTTATCCGGAGAGACCAGTCCCTGGAAGAGGACATCATGCTTGGTAAAGTAGAAAAGTAGAGGGTGGGAGAAAAAGAAGATCTTCAACTCGATGAATTGACAGTGGCTGCAACAGTGTGCTCACACATAGCAACAACTGTGAGGGTGGCGCAGGACTGGGTAGTGTTTAGTTCTGTTGTACATAGGGTCTCTGTGAATCGGAACTGACTCAGCGGCACCTAACAGCAGCAACATATACCTAAGATTGGACTTGCTGAGTCATATGGTAATTCTGTGTTTAACTTTTTGAGGAACTGTCAACTTGTTTCCCACAGAAGTCCATTATGCTTTTAACTTTTTTTTTAAAGACTGTTTCTTATATGCTTACTTAGTTATAGCTCCAAGTTTCTTATTCTAGGTCACTAAGAAGAAAACAATGTATTTAGAATGCTTTTTACTAACGACACCTGGCAATTATATGTTGAAAAGTTTTGATTATATTACTGGTGGATTTGCTTAGTAGTAAACTTAAATACTGTTCACAGAATCTCAGAATTTCAGAGCTAGACAGAATCTTTGGGATTATCTATTCTACCCACTTTATATTTACTAATGGAATATATAATATTTTTATTTATTTATTTTTTTACCTTGGAGCAGAACTTGTTTAATTTTGCTTTCCATATACGGTGAAATCTTGCAATAATAGATTTATATAAAAGTAATTTGGAAATAATGACATAGAGGATTGTCCGACTTCCTCTGCCCAGCCCCTTTCTCAAATGGCAGTGGGCTAAAGTTTTTATCTTCTGGAAGCATAGTGCCTAGTGATCATTTGGGTCTTTGTCAGTTCAGTAAATTGCCAATTTTATATAGTGTCAGTTTCACCCTCTTTACTTTTGTGTTTTTTATGTTATATGGTTTTGTATAATTATCTTCCTTTTTAGGTTGAGCAGTTAGTCAGTAAAACATCTAAACTTGATGTGTCTGAAAGCAAAACAAGAAGTGGAAAAATATTTCAGAGTAAGATGGTAAGTATCTCCTTAGGTTTGTTTTCCAGTCTAACCTTGTAATTTTCTCCCTGTATGTGAGTTTATATTGCTGTTTAATACTTCACTTATTCAAGTAATATTTATTAAGCACCTATCATGTGCCAGTTACTCTACTAGGTGCTTGGGATGTAAGCTGAATAATACATAGCCCAGGTCTTGGCTAAACATTTAGTGACTGGAGGTAAACAAGCAGTGATCTAGAGCTATGATAGAAGTCTGAATGAGCTACATGGAGGAAGGAACTGTTCCCTACAAGGGAAAGAACTGTTAATTTTTCTGAAAGTGCAGAAGAGAGGAGAATCCAGGAAAGGCTTTGAAAAGTGACCCTATTGAACATAGTCTCAGGGGACATCTAGGTCAATTGGCATAACATAGTCCATAAAGAAAATGTTCTACATTCTACTTTGGTGAGTAGTGTCTGGGGTCTTAAAAGCTTGCAAGTGGCCAGCTAAGATACATCTGTTAGTCCCATTCCATCTGGAGCAAAGGAAAATGAAGAAATTAATGACACAATGAAAATATTATTCCAAAGAGCTAATGGCCCACGTGAACCACAGCCTCCACCAGCCTGAGCCCAGAGGATTAGATGGTGCCCAGCTATCACCACTGACTGCTCTGACAGGGATCAGAATAGAGTCCCAGACAGAGTGGGAGAAAAATGTAGAACAAAATTCACATTCACAAAAAAGACCAGATGTACTGGTCTGACAGAGACTGGAGGAACCCCCAAGGCTATGGCCCCTTCCTAACTCAGAACTGAAGCCACTCCCAAAGCCCACTTTTCAGTCAGAGATTAGACAGGCCTATAAAACAAACGATAACACAGGTGAGAAACTTGTTTCTTAGTTCAATCAAGTATATGAGACCAAATGCGCAACACCTGCCCAAAAGCAAAGAGGAGAAGGCAGGAAGGGACAGGAAGGCTGGTCAAATTGACACAGGAAACCCAAGGTGGAAAGGGAAAGGGCTGAGAGTGCTGACACACTGTGGGGATTACAACCAATGTCACAAAACAATTTGTGTATAAATTTTTGAATGAGAAACTAATTTGCTCTGTAAACTTTTCACCTAAAGCAAAAAAAAAAAGGAACACTGTCATCCATACTCCCAAGGTAATTTCCTAGGATGCCAAAATATTCCCATGTTCACTCTTGTAAATTATCTTGTTAATTAGATATTTAAAAAGTAATGTTTTGTATATAGTTTGCATAAAATGAATCTTACGTTCTCAAACTAAAAAAAAAATCACTACTTTTAGTTTCTGCTATGAATTAGCATTTTATTTTAGACTTTTAAGTTACTCTCAAAGGTTCAGGGGTGAAGAAAAAGCATTCTGTAAAATATATAAAACACTACATCCAAAATATTACTATCAGTGGTGTGCTGGGGCTGGATTGTAAGAGCCAGTTATTAGCATTTCTTCCCAACACGACGTTGAGTGACTTCATGTTGGTAGCTTGAAATTTGACATTGTTAGCGTATTCACAGCACAATAATCAGCAAGTGCCTCAGATCAGGGTTTTTTTTTTTTTCCTCTGAGCTAGTTGCTAAGAATTTGCTAGCATACCACTGATTACAGTGCCATTTTAAGATGTATCCTTTTTTCTACATTCTCACTGAGAAGTTAGAGCTGGCAAGAAGGCAACATTCAAGCTAGTATGTATGTAGGCAAGAGATGGAAGAATGTCAAGAGTTACTACCTCTACAGGAGGGGACAGGAAAGTTAGTAATAGAGAACCTAATGTTGAGAAGGGAGAGTGTTGACATGTTGTGGGGTTGTTAACCAGTGTCATAAAACATGTGTACTAACTGTTTAATGAGAAACTAGTTTGTTCTGTAAACCTTCATCTAAAGTACAATAAAAAAAAAATTACTACCTCTAGCAGCAAAACGTCCTCCCTAGCCAGCTTCTATTTAGGATGAATATCCTTTACTAGGATGTAGGAAGGCAGGCATTAAAAAATAATATATTATTAGGCAATATTTCCTTGTAATGTAACATTAAGATGCTTTGTGAACGTAAATTCATTTTTTAAATTGCCCATGTATTTGGTTAGGAAGTCTCAGCCAGAGTGCTCTCAATTTTGAGATACATGACTGAATTACAGTTAGGAAAGGGCAAGAAAATGAAAATACTATGGAAGCAGAGCCCTGGTGGCACAGTGGTTAAGAGCTAAGGCGAGCTATGGCTGCTAACCACAGGGTCGGCAGTTCAAATCTACTAGCCACACCCTGGAAACCCTGTGGGGCAGCTCTACTCCATCCTGTCGGTCACTGTGAGTGGGAATTGACTCGATGGCAACAAGTTTAACTTTTGATGTACTATGGAAGTAATCATTGAAAAGTGCATTTTAAGTTTCAGAAAAGAAATATTTCCTTTTAGAGGATAATAATATGATATCTAATAGTTTGTCATCACATAAAATTCATTTAAAACTGCGTATGGTTGCATAAGATTGAAAATCAAGCATTGGCTCTTGAGATATAACCAATTAGTAATTATTTTTTCTTTATGGAGGCTAATGGAAATCAACCAGTAAAATCTTCTAAAGAAAATCGGAAGAGACGTCAGCCCGAACCAGGCAAAAGAGTAAGTGTCGTAATAATGTATATGTTGAATAAAATGGCAAATATCAGAATATTAGCAATATAAAAAAAAGCAATATAGATTGAGATTAAAATGATAAATATGATAACATCCTTGGATAGCAAAGCTCTGATATTCAAATCTTGTTTAAATATATTTGGTTTTTAAAAATGAGATGATTTTTAAATAAGATGAACTAAGTTGGTTTATTAATTATTTCCTGTAAACTTTTACTGCCTCATTCCATGAATGATTTGAAGTAGTCTGAGGAATTTATAAAATAAAAATCAGTGTCAGGAAAAATATGTGTAGAATGAGAAAGTTACAGTATAAGAATATTCAGGCCATTTTGTTACTACAGAGCTGAAATTGTGCTAGAGTCCCTGGGTGGCACAAAGGGTTAAGCACTTGACTACTAGCCAAAAAGTTGGGGCTTCAAACCCACCCAGAGGCTCTTTAGAAGACAGGCCTACCAATTTGCTTCTGAAAGATGATAGCCTTCAAAACCCTGTGGAGCGGTTTACTCTTCACACATGGAGTCAGAATTGACTTGATGGCAACTAACTACAACAGAATTACACAAATTGGATCTGGCCTTTCTAAAGGCCAAAACTAAGGTGGAAACAAGGTAAATTGCCAAATCCATGTGTTCCCTGAAAATCACCTCCTTCTAGAAAAAACTTTTACTGACCTAAGTTCTGTGAATGATAATGTATTTGGTATTTCTGAGATAAATATTCATTTTTCTGACTAGAATTTTTAGTATTATTAGTAGGTTAAAATTAGATGATTCAAACCTTAATGTTTTTATTAAATCACACATTCAAGAAGCAATCTCAATAATACAGCTGGTTAATACTGTTTTCAATTGTATAACTTAAGGGAATGGAATAACGACATTCCATTAATATTTTAGGTTGTTTAATTTTCCCCAATTATTAAGCCTCAATTTATTCTGCAAAATGATAATCCAATTTGTAATCCCTAGTGAGTTTGACTTTTTCCATCAAAATCAAAATTCATTAACCCAGGGAATCTTATGAAGTGTTCCCTAATTCATCCTCCCATTCATTCAGAAACATGCATTGAATTTCTAATATCTAAAAAAAAAAATTTTTTTTATCAGGTATTGCTGAGCACCAAAAAAACAAGAAAGACACGATTTCAATCTTACATTGTGCCAAAGTAGAATGTTTTCCTATTTGTAGTTCATTTTTTTAATCTTTTTTCCTTTCTTATACTTCCCAAATATTTGAATATTGTGAGGACATAGGGTTAAATCTCTTTTTAAGTATTCCAGCAACCCTAATGAAGACCTTTTACTTTGCAAGTACATACTTTCAACAGCCATTGGAAGATGTAAATATGTTAATAATAAATTTTACCCTACTTTTAAGGAATCCAGGCATTCTTATCTTAGTAGGAAATAGTTCTGCTCTGCATAATAATAATAATAAAGAAACCTCAGAGACATTAAAAAATATCTAAAATTAAAGACATTTAAACTGGAAAGTATCTGAGCAGATGTTTTCTTTTAACAGGTCCTCCATCACTTTGATTCTTCTAGTCAAGAGTCAGTACCAAAAAGGAGAAAGTTTAGTGAACCAAAGGAACATATATAAAAATTATTTTCTTTTCTGCCGTTTGCAAAGTTTTTCTCAACATTAACTAAAGGATACTATATTACTATTTTAAGGTGTGTTTTCTATACCTCTGAAATTTTATATGTAGTCATAAGCAGTTCTTAGCTATCATATTGTAGTCCTTAATCTTATCTGAGACAAATTGAAGAAAATTTTTTAATAAGACCAAAAGTACCAATCTCATACTCGATTCAGTTCATTACCTACTTAGTATTGATCTGTCTTCCATTTCGGTGGACAATTTCTTTAAGCATATATTAACTTTTAAGGCTCTCTAAAACCATTTTTTGAAACAAATTATGATTATTATGCTATTAAAATTTGGTAGGGACTCAAACTTTTTACTTATGTTAAAACTATATTATTTAACTAGCTGTGTTTGTCATTGTGTTGTTATTAAAACAGTGTTCTTCACTACTTTAATAATAGTGTATTAACATGGCAATGCATAATGTGCAATAAAAAATTAGTGCTTTACCTTTTTTTAACATTTTTTACTACAGGAAAAAAGATGACTAATTTTTTAAGTCTGGTATTTTTAGCAGTGTAAATAAAATATTGTTCAGCATGTAGACTCTCTGATGTCTTCTAATTTTTATTTAATTAGCAGAAAACATTTAGGCACTAAATTTTTAAATCATTTCAGTAGATGTTACTCTCCAAGAGTTGACCACACTTCTTAGAGCTTTTGAAGTGGTAACGTGAAATACTGTGCTTTTAAGTGGAAACCTGGGCCCTAGTTCTAGCCTTACCCATTTCCTTTGCTTTAGAAAAACAAGACTTAAAACTTGCTGTGTCTGCCTCTTGTATTTGCAGCAGTCATATTCTAAAAACATACATTGCCCATGGATTTACCATTAATAAGCGCTATAGTGAATGTTGGTGTGTATGCCATGGCAGAAATGTACCCAAATAAACGGTCAGTGTAAACCAAATAAACGTCTGCAAACTGACCCATCAGGTTTTTCTGGAAGAGGCCATACGGGATAAGCTTACTGCCAGAAACAGTACTAAAATGTTTATTCTTTGCTTTATTGCTTGGATCCCAACACATCTCACCTAATTGTCCCAGTATACACTGCTACAGTTAACAACACCTGCTACTCTGAGATTGACCAACCGAAGTCTTTGTAGATCGATAGCCCTTGTTAGCTCACTGGACGCTTTGATTGGCCGGTTTAATGGGAGTGGGGAGCGCAGCCCTCTTTCCTCTCTTCAACCAAGGTTCCTTCATTGGATTGACCAGCTGTCAGGTTGAACCCAAACCTGCCTCCGTTTGGTGGTGTTTGTCTGGATCGCAACACAATAGCCGGGGGAGATCCTCCCCTCGTAAGCTCCGATTGGCTGGACTCAACCTTGGTGGTTTCTGATTGGCCCAATGAAGAAACACCAAGGTAGGTTGCCTAGTGATCCTGAGGAAGCTGATGTGTTATTCCTTCTCTGCATCGAAGGATCAGGAAGTTTGTGCTCTCTACGTGGCTGAGAAGTTTTTCATCCACTAATACCGGGGAGGGGTGGGGTGGGGGCAGGTGTCCCTCTATAAAATATAGCGCAAGCTGCAGTCCGCGTCCAGCTGTAACCCAGGAGTAATATCAGGTAAGCAACGGGGAAAATACATTTTCTAACGTCCAAAATAATAATAAAACCTCTAAATTTTTTATTTCATGCAGAGAGGAAGATTTTTATATATTTATTTTGGCCATTTGTTTTTTCAAGTAGGTAAATGTCTGGGGCGAATTAATTCCTCAAAGAAAATTCCTCTTTTATTTTTTTTACCCTGAAGATTTAAAGTTTCTAGGACTGGGTTTAGAAATATGTACTATTCACAGTGCCAGATAGGGTTAGTGCCCTTAAGCATTTATTTCATCCGTGTCTTCCTCCTCCATTCTTCTCTCCTTCACTCTTCTTCCCGCCGCCCAAGAATTATGTTTGAAATATATCCTTGTACAACAATCTTTTGTAAGTCACTTCATTTGTATTTTTATTTTAAATGTTCACATGCATTTCTGAGTATTCATTTTAATCAGTATATATTTATTGAGCAGTTACAACGTTAAAGACATTGTGCTAGTTGCTATGGAGAATATAAAAACCAAGAAGACAATATCCCTGCTCTCAAGATGTTTACAGTTGAGAGACAGCCATACCAAAAGAAAGACTGTAATAAATGCTTTAAAGGAAGTAAGTATAAATAAAATTCCATGAAAGTACAACTCAGGGAGAGACCAATTCTGACCGTGGGGCTTATGGGTAATGGAGAAGGAAATTCATTTAAGGCTTCACAGTGAGTTTTCAACAGGCCCTTGAAGAATGGGCAGAATTTAGAGGAGAAGGTAGAAGGGAGAGAGCCCCAGCATGAACAAAGGAGCAGTAGCAGAAAGCATAGGGGGTGTTTGAGACATGGTTTGACAACAGTGCATAATTGAGAGTAACGGGAAGTGTTGCTGGAAGGTAGGATTGGGGTCAAGTCACAGAGGCTCTTGAGTGCCATTCCTTTGACTTTGAAAAAGGTATTCTTTAAATAATTACTAATTAAAACTATTGTGTATCATCTTAAGTTAACCCTGGTGGTGTAGTGGGTAAGAGCTACGGCTGCCAACCAAAAGGTCGGCGGTTCAAATCCACCAGGTGCTCCTTGGAAACTCCATGGGGCAGTTCTACTCTGTCCTGTAGGGTTGCTGTGAGTCAAAATCAACTTGACGGCAATGAGTTTGGTTTGTTTTTTTGTTTGTTTTATATCATCTTAAAAACTGACATTTAGATGTATCTGAAGTGTGCTAAATTTAAATGTTATCACAGATTTAGTGAAGTATCTTTTGACTATAGATTAAAAAAAAACTGTTGTGTGTTAAAAAACCCTGGTGGCCTAGTGGTTAAGAGCTAACGGCTGCTAACCAAAAGGTCAGCAGTTCGAATCCACCAGACGCTCCTTGGAAACTCTATGGGGCAGTTCTGTTCTGTCCTATAGGGTTGCTATGAGTCGTAATTGACTGGATGGCAACGGATTTGGTTTGGGTTTTGGTAGTAGTGTGTTATATAAAAGGTCATGTGCTTCAGTACTTTTTTATAATTGGGAAAAGACTTGCTAATCTTTTAACCTATGTTGTCAGTACATTCTGTTGGCAGCTGTATGTGTATTTTCAAGATGACTAGTTGAGGTCTGGAGATGGAAAGTTTACTGGCTGTGTGGAATTACTACACATGATCTTCTGAGTGCTCTTTTCTAGACTAGTGATGTCTAAAGCGAGTGCAAGAAATGAGCCATTAGCATATGAGATGGAAGTATTAGAAAGTGTATTCCTATTTAATTTTTCTCATCCTTATATACTTTCTATTTTTCTGTATGTTTTATAATAATAGTATAATTGAATGTTTCTAGAAATAATATCTGAAGTGTTATATACACATTTGGGGGCTGGAAACTCATAATTTTTTGCTGTCTCATCTTATTTAACTTAGGGATCCGTTTTGTGAAAGAGGAATTACAATGGTGGTCAGTCACTCCTGGGTTATAGATTACGCACAAGAAATAAGGAGTTTAAAAGACGATCATTTGTATTTGCCTTTGGAATTACGAATTTGATCTCTTGTCAGTTCTATCTGGGGAATACAAGCTATTGTACTTTTGAAAAGAAATTGTGTTACGTATCCAACTTTTCTGATCATTACTCCTTCCTTTCTCTGTTTAGTAAATATTTCTTATTTGCATACATTTTTAGTATGCATGTATATGTGTTTATGTACATAAGCACACATTCTTTTACCATCCCTTCCAGAAACAAGTGAGAATGACCACTTTAACTCACCGGACCCGTCGCACTGAAGTAGGCAGGAACTCTGAAAAGAAAGTGGAAAGTGAGGAAGACATTAATCAAGAGAGAAATCCAGACAGTGAAGACTCTGGAGACTCTAAGGATATCCGCCTCACCCTTATGGAAGAAGTACTGCTCCTGGGACTAAAGGATAAAGAGGTACTTCATTTGGGTTTGCTACACTATCTGAAATAATTTAAATATGGGAATGTTTTTAGGAAGTAATCGGATGAAATATTTTCATTAATGCTATATTGGACTTAGAATTGTGCTCCAGCCATCTGGGGGCAGAGGAGTTTGAGGGGGTGACTGATATTTGGAGAGTAAAGTCCAGAAGTATAATTATTTGAGGTGTAATTTAATGACAGAATTGCTCCAGAGTTTTAGAGGATACAGAAGAGGATAACCTGGTGTAAAGTTTGTGTATTTGTAATTTCCCGAGTCAGAATTGATGGTAAGACAATTCAGAGAGAGGGCCCACACTTTGAAGTCTTCCTGTGCTTTGGAAGGGAAAACATCTTTTTAATAAAAAAATAAGGAACAAGGGTGGTTATCTTTCTTAGAGAAATAAATGATAGGTAGATTTCTTACAATGTAGCAGAAATTTTTATTCTCTTCTGTGGATCTTTAGAAGTTTAAATATCAACAATTGATGAGGAATATTTTAATTTTAGAAGATGTTTTAAAATTCATTTCACCTTTCCCTTTCTAAATTTTTTCATATTACAGAAGTATTTATAGTAGAATAATCTTGAGATAACAAGGCTTGCGTTACAACCAAATATTTTCTTGGCATTTCTGCTATGATATACATTATCCTTCATCTGTAATTTAACTTTTTCCTGTCTGCTTCTCTCTCACTTTCTTCTCTGTATAAAAGAGTTTGAGGGTATATAAATGTAATATTTGAAACAATCTGCTTCCTCTCCAAGAATGTCTTTAGTACAGAGCGGGAGAAAAATGTAGAACAAATTCAAATTCACAAAAAAGATCAGACTTCCTGGTCTAACAGAGACTGGAGGAACTCCAGAGACTATGGCCCCCCAGACACCCTTCTAACTCAGAACTAAAACCACTCCTGAAGTTCACATTTCACCCAAAGATTATTCAGGCCTATAAGACAAACAATAATACACATGAAAAATGTGCTTCTTAGATCAATCAAATATATGAAACCAAATGGGCAACACCTACCCAAAACAAAAAGGAGAAGGCAGAAAGTGACAGGAAAACTTGATAAATGAAAACAGGGAACTTGGAGTGAAAGGGAGATAGTGTTGACACATTGCAGCGATTGCAACCAACGTCACGAAGTAAGTTGTGTATAAACTTTTGAATGAGAAACTAATTTGCTCTGTAAACTTTCACCTAAAGTACAATAAAAAAAGAAAAAGTGTTAAACACCCACTGCTGTTGAGTCGATTCCGACTCATAGCAACCCTATAGGACAGAGTAGAACTTCCGCATAGGGTTTCTAAGGAGCGCCTGGCGGAATATCAAAAAAAAAGGTATATTTATGACTAACATTAATTTTGAAAACATTTAAAATTAAAATGTTGCTTTATATTAAAAAATACTAAATTTGGCTTTACTAATTTTTGCCTTAGCTAGAAATGAAGTAGCTACATACATCTAGCAATATCTCTTCTACATAGTTTCCTTAATTTGGAAATACTCTTATTTCTTAGACTTTGCAATTTACTTTCTTTACCATTTTCCCTTCTTTATTTTTCTCATGTCAAATTACCAACTTGAACAGAACTTAGAAGACCTGTTACAGCCTCTGGATTATTAACTAATATTAGAGGCATGTCCGTATGTACTTGGCCAAGACACAAATATATTAGAAAATCCTGCCCAAGAGCATATTTTCCTGTTTGCTAAGAAAGTTGATGAGGCTCTGATTTTATAAAAGGCAAATAAATGAAAGAGCAATACTTAATGTCAGAGTAGAACTGAAGATTAGGTATAAATATTTGTTTTGAAATATTTACATAGTGCCTAGGAAACATTCACTGTAGAAGAGTATAGTAGAAGAAAAAACTATTTGGTTTGCTTCAGTTTGCAATAGGAATGATTTATTTCCCGCTGACTTTTTAAAAGTTAACTAACCCAAACATCTGTCAACAGCAGAATGGATAAAAATCAATTGTCCATTTTTATTTAAATGAGGAAAAATACATTTTCTATACATAGTGATCGTGAGCATTGTTACACAACCTGTGTGATTCTCACATAATGTTTATTGAAGGAAGCCAAACACAAAAGAAATATATGTTGGATGATTCCATTTAGATAAAATTCAAAAAACCATAGCATTTGGGGTCGTGTATGTAGCTGGTAAAACCATAAAAAAAACCAAGGACGAGATTGCCATAGTTGTTAAGGTAGTGGTTACCTTTGTGTGGGAGTGAGCAGGGATTTGTGATTAGAAAGGAGCATGAGGAGGATTTCTGAGTATTAATAGTTTTCTGAGGGAGTCTTCGTAGCGCAATGGTTAAGCTCTCAGCTGCTAACCAAAAGATCAGCGGTTTGACCCCACCAGCACTCCATGGAATATAACACCTGGCAATCTACTCTCTAAAGATTTACATCCTTGGAAACCCTATGGGGCAGTTCTACTGTCTCCTGTAGGGTCGATATGAGTCGGAATTGACTCGGTGGCACGTGACAGCAATAGTTTCCTGTTTTCTGGACCTAGAGAGTTCCTGGATATTCACTTTTGGAATAATTCATTGAGCTGTTACTTATTTTTGTTTTGTGCACTTTTCTGTATGTGCATTATATTTCACAATAAAAAAAATTTAATGTAAACAACAATCAGTAAATTATTGCACGTTAGAACAATACGTACCATGGGAGTTTAAAGGGAGGAGATATGACTGTAAATTGGAATCATCTGAGGAAGAATAATCCTGTTGCTCTCAAGTCAGTTCTGACTCTGACCCAACAGGACAAGGTAGAACTGCCCTATAGGGTTTCCAAGGAGCGGCTGGTGGATTCAAACTGCCGACCTTTTGGTTAGCAGCCTGACTTCTTAACAACTGCACAACCAGGGGAAGAATAAAAAACAAAAACAAACCCCGTTGCTGTCAAGTTGATTCTGACTTGTAGTGACCCTATAGGACAGAGTAGAACTGCCTCATATGGTTTCCAAGGAGCACCTGGTGGATTCAAACTGCCAACCTTTTGGTTAGCAGCAGAACTCTTAACCACTATACCACCAGGGTTTCCAGGGTAAGAATAGAGGGCAGTAAAACTTAAACTAAGCCTTTAAGGATAGGTAGGTGTCATGGATTGGATTATGTTCCCCCCAAAACTGTGTGTATTAATTTGGCTGGGCCATGGTTCCCAGTATTGTGTGATCTTCCTATGTGTTGTAAATCCTGCCTCTATGATGTTAATGTGGGAGGATGATAGGCAGATGTGTTAGTGAGGCAGGACTCAATCTACAAGATTGGATTGCATCTGGAGGCAATCTCTTGAGATATAAAAGAAAGAAGTGAGCAGAGGGACCTCATACCACCAAGAAAGGAGCACCGGGAGCAGAGTGCATCCTTTGGACCCGGGGTCCCTGCACCTGAGAAGCTCCTTGACCAGGGGAAGATTGAGGACAGGGACCTTTCTCCAGAGCTGACAGAGAGAGAAAACCTTCCCCTGGGGCTGATATCCTGAATTTGGTCTTTTAGCCTATTTTACTGTGAAGAAATAAATTTCTCTTTGTTAAAGCTATCCACTTGTGATATGTCTGTTACAGCAGCGCTAGATAACTAACACAGTAGGATTAACATAAATTGAGAGAGAGGGCCACATTCTGGTTGAGGGAACCAGAGTGAGCCAAGGGTTAATGAGTTTCATGAGTTTGGAAAATAATTGAGTAGACCAGTATGACTGAAGTAGGTGGTAGTCTTGGAGAGCAATGGGATTCTAAATTAGCAAATAAGATTCAGGCCAGATTATGAAGGATATTGAGTGCCAATCAGAGACTTTTAAACTCTTTCCTTAACATCAGCCTGTTAAAAACAGTAAAGCACATTTCATTTTTGTATACAACTTAAGGACTTAATGGCATTTTACTCTGTATTCTTTGTATGTTAAAAAAAAAAAACCTGAATGTTAAATTTTATATCCCAAAGTCACTTTTGCTTAAGATTTTCATAAAATCCTCTGTTTAGAATACAATACTTTATTTTTTTTAGAAATTATATCTGTTTCAGAAACATGTAAGTACAGAACAATATATTTCAAGTATTACAGACCTAGAAAGGAATGGCAATAGGCCATATATTCAAATCATCAGTGAAAAATTATGTCATCCCTTCCTTAAGATTCTTCTGAGGAGTGGCTGCCACCGGTAAAATAGTTGCCATCGAGTCAGATCCAACTCCTGGTGAATCTCGTGTGTATCAGAGTACAACTGTGCTCCATAGGGTTTTCAACGGCCGGTGTTTCAGAAGTGATTCTTCCAGGGCACCTGTGGATGGACTTGAACCTCCAACCTTTTTGTTAGCATCAGAATGTTTTAACAGTTTGTACCACCCACTGACTCCATAGCTGCCACAGCCTGGTTTTAAAATATTAAGCTTCATTGTCTCATAAAAACCACCAAAAAATTTAAATATATTTTGAAGAGTCTAACCTTTCAAGCACATTTAAAACTAAGATGTTACCTCGGTTCAATAACACTGACCTCAGTTGAGAAAATTAAACTTAAGTACCAGCCTGACCAAAGTAACCTAGATTTATTTCCCACTGAAATCAGTATTCTGTTTGTCATTATTGCATTCGTTCAGAGTTTTGATATAGATATAATTGACTCATGGAAAATTAATGCTTTATTTCCTAGTATATTTAAAGGTTTTCATTTATTAGACTTTTTATTGCTAAATTATTAATATCAGTAAGAGGTATTAATGCTTTTCACTTTGAGGGATGATCTTTTAACCTCTCACACTTTCAGTTCATGAATAGTGCTTTTTAATCTTCCTTTTTTCCTTGCAAAGCTTTCTCCTAGCAGTACCATTTATTGAACACTTACTATGCACTGTGAAATAAGGGCATTTCAACAGATTTCTCATTGTCACTGGAGTAAAAATTGGCAATAAGTATTGTTCATTGGAATTTTGAAAATATATTTTCATTTGTTGGGTCACCAAACATTTATTGACTGCCTCATATATGTCATGTGCTGGATATAGAAAGAGAACAAATAGTCTCTACTTTTGAGATCATTTATGGTTTACTGGCATGAGGGTAGTTGGGGAGGTTGGGAGTGGGGTCAGAAAAATCAGACCATTGCAGTACAGTGTGAAACTTGCAGAACTATGTTCTAGGCACTGAGAGACCAAAGAGGAAAAACAGCTAATTCAGCTAGGTGGTGGAAAGAGGCATAGTGGGAGAGAGAAGGGATGGAAGAGAGATGTTAGGAAAGACTTGTGGGAAGTGATAACTCAACCTGAATTCTGAAGATGAAATGAACAAGAGTTAGTCTATGAATAGAGACAAGTTCTAGGCAAAATGAACATCAGCTGGATGTTTGTGATAATTTTCAGTGATTCGCAACGGGAGTAACCACAGATATTTGAAAGCACCTCATCTCCTTTAAATGAATGCAGGTGTTTTGAAATTTAAGTACCAAACAGAGCTGGGCATCAACTTATGTGTTTTATTTTTAACCTTTTTTAAGTTATGAAATGTAACATATCCAGTAAAGCATATAAAGCACTTGTGTAGAGTTTAACAAATAATTATGAAGCAGACACTCGTGTAGCCACCACCAATAGATTGTCTTCATCCTAGAAGTTGCCTCCTTATGCTCTTCCCTAATCACATAGTGCACCTCCTCCTTGTAGTTTTAATGTGTGTGTATATCCCTAATCAATATGTTTTAGTTTTGCCTGTTTTTAAACTTTATATTATTGGGATAATATTGTTATGTATTCTTTTGTTCAGTATAATATTTATGAGATCTATGTTGTTGCACATTATTTAATTTAATGTAGTTCTTTAAGCTAGAGTATTTCATTGCATGAATATACCACTATTCATTCGTTCTACTGGTTGATGGACATTTAGGAATTCATTATGAGTGGTGCTGCTAAGAATACTCTTGTACACGTTAGTTATGTCCTTTCAAACAATGTCATTATACAAACAGAAAAAGAAAAAAATCAGACTTGGTAAAACTTTTGTTTTAAGTTGTAAAGTACGTTAATGCTATACTTTTTCAAGCTACTGATAATCCTGCATCACATATAATTCATTCATTATACTTTATTAGAAATGGGAGGCTGGAAAGTAAAAGATTTTTTTAAAGCTGAGAAAAAATTTCGGTGAACTAATTAATAATAAACAAACAACAAAAAAAAAACCCAAGTTGCTGTCAGGTCGGTTCTGACTCATGGCAAACCCATGTGTTACAGAGTAGAACTGTTTCATAGGGTTTTCTTGGCTATAATCTATACAGAAACAGTTCACTAGACCTTCTTCCTCTGCCCCACTAGGTGGGACCAAACTACCAATCTTTAGGTTAGCAGCCAAAATAACAAATCGCTTGTACCACCCAGGGACCTGAACTAATCAATAGCTTAAACAAAAAATCCGTCAGAATAAGTCAGTACACAACTTGTTTATGAATTGCTGTGGGTGAAGAAAATTGCTCCTCTCCAAAAGTGACTCAGTTCTAGATCGTTTTATTGTTAGATTAAAAGTCTAATTTAGGTTACTACATGGTCTTGCCTTTTAGTTTCCTGATTGCACATAATGAACAATAAATCTTTTGTCAGTAGTTATTGCCATTGTGAATGGGGCATATATATCGGAAGAACAAGTATATCAACTTTTGTTTGCTTTTTTAAAACATAGGCTGTAAAAAAAAAAGTAGAAGAATTTTTGTTTACTTTTGTTTTTTATTAGACCTAGCCGTATAACCCCAAAGAATTACTTACTATTGCCATAAAAGGAAATTAGCTGGGAGACCAAAGTCCTATTTTAACAGTAGGAAAGTATAGATTAAGCTCTTTCATTAAGAGACTCTCCCTATTCTCCTTACCCCTCAAATGTACACTGTTTTATAAAATATCTGGTATTGATGTTGAGACAAAAGCCACCCATATAGAATTGTGCTTTTGACTGTAACCACTGAACTGTGAACCATTGCACCTCTTTTGTCTCCTTCTTCGTATCTTGCATTTGTATAACTTAGCAAGACCAACAGTTATTCATTACAAATACATTTTCTCAACAACATAAACGGCAACTATACACCGGGGCCTCGCCAGATGGAATACACAGGAATCAAATGGATTACATCTGTGGAAAGAGATGGAGAAGCTCAGTATCATCAGTCAGAACAAGGCTAGTGGCTGACTGCAGAACAAACCATGAATTGCTCATATGCAAGTTCAAGTTGAAGCCGAAGAAAATTAAAACAAGTCCACGAGAGCCAAAGTATGACCTCAAGTATATCCCACCTGACTTTAAAGACCATCTCAAGAATAGATTTGATGCATTGAACACTAATGACCAAAGGCCAGACAAGTTGTGGAATGACATCAAGGACATCATACATGAAGAAAGCAAGAGTTCATTAAAAAGACAGGAAAGAAAGAAAAGACCAAAATTGATGTCAGAAGAGACTCTGAAACTTGCTGTGTAAAGTATAGCAGAGCAGGTAAAGGGAATGGAAGAAATGATAAAGTAAAAGAGCTGAACAGAACATTTCAAAGGGCAGCTTGAGAAGAGATAGTAAAATATTATAATAACATGTGCAAAGACATGGAAATAGAAAACCAAAAGGGAAGAACATGCTCGGCATTTCTCAAGTTGAAAGAAATTCAAGCCTCAAGTTGCAATATTGAAGGATTCCATGGGCAAAATGGAGCCCTGGTGGCGTAGTGATTAAGAGCTGGGCTGCTAACCAAAAGGTTAGCAGTTTGAATCCACCAGGCACTACTTGGAAACCCCGTGGGGCAGTTCTGCTCTGTCCTATAGAGTTGCTTTGAGTCAGAATCGACAGCAATGGGTTTGGTTTTTTTTGGTTTGTGGACAAAATATTGAGCAACACAGGAAGCATCAAAAGAAGATGGAAAGAATACACAGACACTGTACCTCGGTGGTGTAGTAGTTCAGTGCTACAGCTGCTAACCAAAGGGTCAGCAGTTCAAATCCACGAGCTGCTCCATGGAAACTATGGGGCAGTTCTACTCTGCCCTATAGGGTCGCTATGAATCGGAATTGACTCAGCGGCACTGGGTTTGGGTTTTTTTGGTTTTTCGGTTCCAAAGGGAATTGGTGGAGGTTCAGCCATTTCGGAAGGTAGCATATGATCAAGAACCAGTGATATTGAAGGAAGAAGTACAAGCTACTCTGAAAGCATTGGCAAAAATCAAGTCTCCAGGAATTGATGGAATACCAATTGAGATGTTTTAGCAGACGCAGCACTGGAGGCGCTCACTTATCTATGCCAAGAAATTTGGAATACGGCTACCTGGCCGACCAACTAGAAGAGATCCATATTTGTGCCCATTCCAAAGAAAGGTGATCCAACAGAAAGCAGAAATTATTGAACAATATCATTAATGTCACACACAAGTAAAATTTTGCTGAAGATAATTCAAAAGCAGTTGCAACAGTACATTGACAGGAACTGCCAGAAATTCAAGGTGGATTTAGAAGAGGACATGGAACCAGGGATATGATTGCTGATGTTGGATGGGTCATGGCTGAAAGCAAAGAATACCAGAAAGATATTTACCTGTGTTTTATTGACTATGCAGAGGCATTCGACTGTGTGGATCATAACGAATTATGGATAACATTGCAAAGAACGGGAATTCCAGAACACTTAATTGTGCTCATGAGGAACTTGTGCATAGACCAAAACTCAGTGATTCAGCAGAGCAAGAGTGTACCGCGTGGTTTAAAATCAGAGAAGTTGTGTATCAGAATTGTATCCTTTCACCATACGTATTAAGTCTGTATAAAAAAAAAAAAAAAGTCTGTATACTGAGCATATAATCCAAGAAGCTGGACTATATGAAGAAGAACGTGGCATCAGGATTGGAGGAAGACTCATTAACAACATGCGATATGCAGATGACACAACCTTGCCTGCTGAACATGAAGAGGACTTGAACCACTTACTGATGAAGATCAAAGACCACAGCCTTTAGTATGGATTACACCTCGACATAAAGGAAACAAAAATCCTCACAACTGGACCAATAAGCAACATCATGATAAATAGAGGAAATATTGAAGTTGTCAAGGATTTCATTTTACTTGGATGCACAATCAACAGCCATGGTAGCAGCAGTCAAGAAATCAAACAATGTATTGCATTGGACAAATCTGCTGCAAAAGACATTGGACAAAGCTGCTGCGAAAGACTTCTTTAAAGTGTTAAAAAGCCAAGATGTCACCTTGAGAACTAAGGTGTGCCTGACCCCAGGCATGGTATTTTCAGTCATCTCATATGCATGTGAAAGCTGAACAATGAATAAGGAAGACCAAAGAATTGATACCTTTGAATTATGGTGTTGGTGAAGAATATTAAATATACCATGGACTGCCAGAAGAATGAACAAATCTGTCTTGGAAGAACTACAGCCAGAATGCTCCTTCCTTAATAGTGAGTATGGCAGAACTCAGTCTCACGTACTTTGGGCATGTTATCTGGGGGGACCAGGCCCTTGAGAAGGACATCATGCTTAGTAAGGTAGAGGGTGAGTGAGGAAGACCCTTGTGGAGATGGATTGACATAGTGTTTCAAGCATAGCAACAATTGTGAGGGTGCCCCAGGACTGGTTAGTGTTTCATTATAGAATCACTGTGAGTTGGAACCAACTGGAATGCACCTAACAACAATGGCATTTCCAAAACATTTTCCACATTCTCCTGTTTGATCCTGTGAGGCAGGTATCATCGTCTCTATGGGAATCAAAGTTAAATGGTTACTTGGCCAATAAATTGTGAGATTTACATCCACGCTGACTCTTAAAAAGTAAAATTTAAGAAAAAAAAAAGTAAGATTCCCCCCCCACATGATAATTGCTCTATCCTAGGTTAAAAAAGAACATGCTTACAAAACAATATTCTGTATTTTTTGTTTGTTTCTTGCTAAGCTCAAGAGAATTGTTTAGAATTTTTAGCTATTTTAGCGTGACCCCAAGAATTTCATCTCTTTGGGAGCTTCTACCTACTACCTACTCAGTGCCATCGAGTCAATTCCGACTCATAGTGACCTTATAGGAAAGAGTAGAACTGCCCCATAGAGTTTCCAGGGAGCGCCCGGCAGATTCGAACTGCCAACCCTTTGATTAGCAGCCGTAGCACTTAACCACTACGCCACCAGGGTTTCCCTGTAATTTATGCTTTCTATTAAGATGAAAGAGTACAGTGCTGTGCAGTAGTAGTATTTGGCACATGAGTTATTTTTTCAAGTCCTATTCCTGTCTTTTGTTTTAATGGTTAATACCTTAGCAAAGCTCACTCTTGGAAAAAGATTTTAGGGGTCTCATAAAAAACACTAAGTTGGCACAGATAATGTCAGAATAATAGAAAGTGCCACTGTAAACAATTCTGAATGATGTGATTTTATTAGTTTTATTTTTACTTCAAATTTTTCACCCCATTACCTCAAATTCTGAGGAAATGTGAAGTTATATACATTTTCTTTGTCTTCTTTTTCTTCCCTTAAATGACATATTCTGGTCATAAGGAGCAACAGGTCCAAGTAAGTAAAGAAGTTTAAATAACTCATTTTACAAAAGCAGAATGTTTAAAGAGGCAGTAAATAAATAATACTTATTAATTATTATAACAAAGTCTTTAGATGGTCTGGTGTGAAAATAAATAGGCATTTTATTTTTCTCCTCAGTTTACCCTGACAGCCGTAAGATAAGAACCCATGTCACATATCATTCCTATGGAAGAAGAGGAGACTACTATGCTAATAAAAGATAAATATGAATAGGTAGTATTCTTTTTTCTTGCATCTTAAAGCTTAAGACCAAATGAATAGACAGGCCCCTTCTAGATGTTTCTGTGGGAATGAAATAGAAAGGTTTTACCCAAATTCTCACAAAAAGACCATACTTAATGGTCTGACTGAGACTAGAGGAATCCCAGCGGTCATGGTCCCCAAACCTTCTGTTGGCCCAGAACAGGAACCATTCCCGAAGACAACTCATCAGACATGAAAGGGACTGGACAGTGGGTAGGAGAGAGATGCTGATGAAGAGTGAGCTATTTGTATCAGGTGGACACTTGAGACTGTGTTGGCATCTCCTGTCTGGAGGAGGGTTGGGAGGATAGAGAGAATTGGAAGCTGGCAAAATTGTCATGAGAGACTGGAAGGGCTGACTCATTAGGGGGAGAGCAAGTGGGAGTACGGAGTAAGGTGTATATAAACTTATATGTGACAGTTTGACTTGATTTGTAAACGTTCACTTGAAGCTCAATAAAAGTTAATGAAAAAAAAAAGAAAGGTTTTAGAGGAAATAGAAAGGTTTTGAAGATAATTGCATAATAATTTGCTGTGTCTACTTGGAGTGCAGTTCATCCTCAGGAATTGTTATTAAAATTGTGTAATTGTATAATTTTTCCTCCACGTCAGCCAACATTTATTCAGTACCTGTTCTATGCAAGGCACTGGGGAAAATAAGGAAAATATAGAATAACTAAGATGTGCTTTTCTGCTCTCAAGGAACGTATGGATCTAATCAGGGAAAAAAGGTATGCGGATGCAGGGCAGTGAATTACTTCTATGGCCCTTCTAGCCATAGTCTTTATGACTCCCACATAATGATGGGATGGAACTATGCAGATAAGGTGCTTGTGGCCCACCAACAGGATTGGGCAGCTTGCTAATAATGTAAGTAGGGTGGATGGAACCCTCTGGGGCGGGGGGAACCATGCAAATAAGAAATATACACCTCTAACTAGGAGATTGGTCAGCTTTGCCATCCTACTAGGCTTAAAAGAGCCAGCCCTAGAGCAGAGGGGGACCTTACTCCCATCAAGAAGAAGATGGGAGCAAAATGCATCCTTTGGACCCAGGGTCCCTGTGCTGAGAACCTCCTAGACCCAGGAGACAGAGTTGTAACACTGGAGACGGCACAAGATGGCAAGAAACAGCAGCAAAGAAACAACAGCAGCAGAACCAGGAGACCTGTGCCAGACAGCACATTAGACCCCAGGGAGCAAGGCAGCTACAGTAGTCATGCAGACCCACTGAGCGAGAGAGCTAGGAGCCTTTGGACGGAGACTTGCTGGCAAAATGGGTGCCTCTGCTAGGCTTGCAGAGCTGGGGTTGCTGTGCCTTAAGGAAGACTTCTTGGCATAGTGGGGTGCCTCCAGGTACTTATTGGTGGCTCTAAAGAGCTTTGTAGTACTTGCCCAAGCAGGGCAGAGGCCAGGCTGAGGGATCAAGAGAGGCCCACCTATGGGCATGGCCAAAAAGCTGTCCTGACCAAAGAACTGTATTCTGAGTCATTCCTGATCCTGAATTGTAACCTGTTACTTCCCTAATAAACCCCATAACTGTGAGTATGGTCTGTGAGTTCTGTGTTACCATTGCAACAGATTATGGAACCCAGCAGGAAAGTACAGAGTGCAGTGGGAGGGGTGGCTGGTGTCAGAATCGGAGAAAAGGTTGGAGAGATGAGGTATGTCTAATCTCCACCTCCTAAGAGTCAGCCTTGGACTGATGTTGATCTTGATTCTACCCCCTCGTGAAGTTAGAGAAGGTCAGACACCTGCACCGCCATTTTTACAGTGCATAAAAACTAGTTGCCTCGAGTCGATTTTAACTCCTAGCGACCCATATGGAAGTATATGTAAGTGCTATGAGTAAGGTACAAAAAAGTGCTGTAAGGACTTGGAAGAGGAAGAAATTCCTTAAAGGTTACTCTTTACTTCTCTTTTTCCCCTCACCTATTCACAGCTGTCGCAAAGATTAAGGTAGGAATGCCAAATAGAAAAATATACTAAATCAAAGGTTTTGAGGTTTCTGTATGTTAATTCATAGACTGCTTTTTTTTTTTTTTTGGTGTCAGTAGTTTAATGAAAGCTTTGTCTTTTTTATAAAGTAGTATCTCTCACACATAAATCCTAAGAGTAAGATTTTGAGCTTCAGATTCTGACTTCACAATCATGTGACTTTGGACACATTACTTTGACCTCCCAGTGCCTCAGGTCCTTTGTATGTAAAATGAGGATGAAAATGCCTGGTAATTGTAAAATGTAACTCAAGAAATATTTATGACTTTTTTTTAAAAATTGCCTAAAATATAAAAATGGCTTTATTACTTTTTATTATTTTAAAAATAAAATATATCTACAGTAACAAATTCAGACAAAACAAAGATCTACACGAGTGAACTTAACTGGGGTGATAGAAATGTTCTGTATCTTGGTAAGGGTGTGAGACACATAGATACATACATTTGTCAAAACTGATTGAACTGTGCTTTTCACTATATGTAAATTATACCTCAATTTTAAAAAAAAGATAAAGACAAAAATGAAAATAACTCATAATTTCACCACCCAGAGATAATTCCTGTTAAAATTTTGAAATATATCCTTACAGACTTTTTTCTGAGTATGTATCTACCTTGATAAATAATTAAAAAAAAAAAATCTTACCAAACACATTCTTTTGTAGTCTGTTTTTTTTAATTTACTTTTCTTGTCAATAAATATAAACATGACCCATCATTTTTAATGGTTTCTTATGATTCCATTGAATAAATGTTTATTATTATTAACTTTTAGGGCTAGTCTACAACTTCCTTGAAGAAAGAAAAATGTTTTCCTGGCTTTCCAGCCTCAGATGGCTCCACCTCATCTGTCTGCCCTTATCTCTCACTGCTCCAGTGTGCTTACCACTCCAGTACCATTTGTCTTTTTATATACCTCTGCCATGTTACCTTCTGTAAACCAAACCTATTGTTGTCAAGTTGACTCTGACTCTTAGCGGCCCTGTAGGACAGAGTAGAACTGCCACATAGGGTTTCTAAGGAGATTCTGGTGGATTTGAACTGCTGACCTCTCGGTTAGCAGCCAATCTCTTACCTACTGCACCACCAGGGCTCCAGGGCTCCGCATAGTTAGATTTAATTTAAATTCTGCATTTCCTTTCTAAACCCATCACAAATCCAACAGTGACCTTTCTATTCTGTAAATTCCCTTACATTCTGTCGTACTTCTCAAAAGGTCGGGGCTCCAGACCTACCTGCTGCTGCACGGGAGAAAAGAACCTGGTGATCTGCTGTCATAAAGATCACAGCCTAAGAAACCCTATGAGGGAATTCTACTCCGTCCTGTAGGGTTGCTGTGAATTGGAATCAACTCGACAGCACACAGCAACAACAGTGCTATTATGAGAATTAAGTTAATTTATAGAAAATGTTTAATACAGAGCCCGATACATATAACTATTAAGGAGTAACCGTTCTTGTGTTTTTTAAGTCTATTAGTCTTTGGCTCTCAACTAAATGATAATTTTCTCGTGGGCAAAGACCATACTTTCTACGCAGAGATCTTAGTTGAATGCTAGGCATAAATAGGCACTTATATGCTTTAAAATAAACATCTGTAGGATAGCCTTAAGTTTTCAAAGCAGTAGTTTCTCATTTACTAGACTTGAAAATGATCATGTGAGTCAGGCCTTACAAATAAAACAAATGTTCTTAGTGTCAGAACAAGAGGGAACTGGAAAATCTGTTTCCCTAGACAAAGAGCCTAACCTAGCCTTCTTTTGTGTTTCAGTGGCCTCCCACATAAGGATGAAAAAAGTAAAATTGTTCACTGTTTCTTACTTGATGTACCATACCTCAAAATAACACTAATTTACTTGGGAATATAATGTAGAAAATAGAAAACTCACTTGATACCTGAATTAGTTTTATGTAGCCATAGGTCTGAATCAGTGCTATATGACTTCTAGAAGTTTTAGCTGAATTACTGAGCCATGGAGAAAAGAAACCCTGTGGGGCAGTTCTACTCTGTCCCATAGGGTTCCTGTGAGTCAGAAACGACTCAGTGGCAGTGGGTTTGGTTTTTTTGATTTGGAGGAAAGGGAATGGTTTAAATTTTGCTTTTATATACCTTTGTATACTGGTTACAACGCCAGATTTGGAAAATATGTAAAAAGGTTTCTTGCCCTCTTAGTTTTACACCCTTTTCCATTGATCTCACTTTTGCTTCTAAACTGTTGAAGAAGCATCATTTTGAAACTCCCTACTTCTCTGGATTTTGTTTCCCCCTCTATAAAATAAAAAATAATCTCTGTGGAATCTTCCAGCTCTTAAAATTAATCTGGTCGGGATTAAACAAAAATGTATCGACAGTTTATCATTTCTTGCTACCTATTTACTTTTAAATAAGTAACTTTTGAGGTAAGCTTTGTAGCTGCATGTAGTTAATTTCTTGGGTTTTTCATTGTTGTAATAGGTGAGGAACTTAAGTGTCTCCCCAAAAGATTAAGGGACCAACAGGAAAGTGTGCAAAACTAAGTATAAGAAACTTCTCGTGTATTTTTGAAATTTCTTAGATTTTGTTTTCAGATTTAGTCTACAATTTCTAAAAAAGTGTATTCTTCTTTCTGAGCCTCCATACGTTACTATTTTGAGTGCAGCTTTGGGATAGCCAAGTAGAATATTGAAGATATACCACCACTGCGCATTCTGTGTCAACACTGACTTGTACTGATTATGCTGTATGTGGCAGTTAAGTCTTTCCCATTACAATAATCTTTTGTCATTAGAAGTAATGCTGTTGACATTTCACTATGGTCATAAGAAAGACTTAAAGGAATGGTGCAGGACTTGAAATTCCAAAGGTTCACACAAACCTATGATTTTTCCTGTTTTGTTTTAAGGAAAAGAATGCGTAAATATAGTACATGCTCTTGATGAATGTAAGCAATAGAGAGAAATATAATGACTAAAATTGAAAAAAAAAAAGGATAGAAATCTCACTTCCTGAAAATAACCATAGTTAACATTAATGGATATTACTAAACTTTTTTAGTCTAAAACATTCCGTTTTTTGAAATTATAAATAGTACAGACATACAAAAAAATGTGTAAAGACTCCTGGGTAATCAGCATTGCTCTCTATGCATACATTCAGATAAGATAGAACAGTCTGGTGAATTGTAGTATAAGAATAACAGAATATATATGTTATAAACCTTGACAACATACAAATTACAATTTAAAAACTTGGAGATAAGGCAGTAAAGATGGGAGAAAGTATGAGAGGGACATTAACTTTTATTTTTTATAGCAGGGAGTTAATTTGATATTGTCTAAAATTGAAACATAAAGTTAAACAGAAATGACCCAAACCTCAATATTCTTCCAAAAACCTCTTATGATAAAGACATGTTTAAAGTTCAGTAATTCCACAACCTGTACAAGGCAAGGTCATGGTAGCTCCATAGACATATCCAAACTCCCTGAGGGACCATATTGCTGGGCTGAGGGCTGTGGGGACCGTGGTCTCAGGGAATGTCTAGCGCAGCTAGCATAACATAGTTTATAAAGAATATGCTCTACATTCTACTTTGGTGTGTAGCGTCTGGGGTCTTAAAAGCCTGTGAGCGGCCATCTAGGATACTTCACTGGTCTTGCCCCTTCAGGAGCAAGGAGGAATGAAGAAAAGTAAAGATACAAGGGAAGGATTAGTCCAAAGGACTAATGGGCCACATCTACCACGGCCTCCACCAGACTGAGGCCAGTACAACTAGATGGTGCCCAGCTACCACCAGTGACTGCTCTGACAGGGATCACAATAGAGGGTCCCGGACAGAGCTGGAGAAAAATGTAAAACAAAATTCTAACAAAAAAAGAAAGACCAGACTTGCTGGCCTGACAGAGACTGGAGAAACCGTGAGAGTATGGCCCCCGGACACCCTTTCAGCTCAGTAACGAGCTCACTCCTGAGGTTCACCATTCAGCCAAAGATTAAATAGGCCCATGGAATAAAACAAGACTAAAGGGACACACCAGCCCTGGGGCAGGGACTGGAACGCAGGACGCGGAACAGGAAGGCCTGTAATAGGGAACTCAAGGTTGAGAAGGGAGAGTGTTGACATGTCATGGGGTTGTTAACCAGTGTCATAGAACAATGTGTGTACTGTTTGATGAGAAACTAGTTCTGTAAACCTTCAACTAAAGCACAAATAACAAAAAAAAAAAAAAAAAGTTCAATAATTCCTTCAGTGTCACTGAATTTTCTTTTTCTTATGTTAAATTTATTTTTTCCTAAAAATTTTTCTAATCAAGTAGTATTTTCTCACTAGAAATTTTGGGAAGATTAGAATGTCATTTTTTAAAGTAGGCAATAATTTAGGTAATTGTGATAATCTTGAATACATAACTATGTGTCTGGAATTTTTTTTTCCACTTTATCATAAACATATTCTAACGTTATTTTTAAAAACTCCTTATAGGTATGGTTTTTAATGTTGCTTTAGGTTTCTTGGAGTCCTTGTGGCACAGTGGTTAAGAGCTCAGGTGCTAACCAAAAGGTTGGTGGTTCAAATCCACCAGCTGCTCCTTGGAAACCCTACGGGGCACCTGTACTCTGTCATATAGGGTTGCTATGAGTCAGGATCGACTCTACGGCAATGATTTTGGTTTTTGGTTAGGTTTCTTTGTTTTCTTTCCTCTTTTTTTACCCAAACAAGAAACTTTGAAATCTTTAAGAGATGTTGTAGTGAGCAGCTATCTGAGATACATCTATTGGTCCCCATCCCATCCAGAGCAAAAGAAAATCAAAGACACAAGGAAAATATTAGTCCAAAGGACTAAGGGACCACATGAACCACAGCCTCCACCAGCCTGAGCCCAGAAGAACTAGATAGGTGCCTGGCTACTACTACCAACTGCTCTGACAGGGATCACAGTAGAGGGTTCCAGATAGAGCAGGAGAAAAATGTAGAACAAAATTCAAATTCGCAAAAAAAGACCAGACTTACTGGTCTGACAGAGACTGGAGAAACCCCAGAGACTATGGCCCCTGGACACCTTTCTAACTCAAAACTGAAGACACTCCCAAAGTTCACCTTTTAGCCAAAGATTAGACAGGCCTATAAAACAAATAATAACACACGTGAAGAGCGTGTTTCTTACATCAGTCAAGTATACAATACCAAATGGGCAACACCTGCCCAATAGCAAAGATAAGGCAGAAAGGGCCCGGAAAAATGGACAAATGGCAACAGGGAACCCAGGACGGAAAGGCAGAGAGTGCTGACATATTGTGGGAGTTGGAACCAGTGTTGCAAAACGATTCATGTCTAAATTTTTGAATGAGAAACTAATTTACTCTGTAAACTTTCACCTAAAGCCCAATTTTTAAAAAAAGGAAAGTTGTTTTAATCAACTATATGAGACCAAACAGTCAACATTTACCTTTAAACAAAGAAGAGAAGCTAAGGAAGGGCAGGGAACTTATTAGACTAATGGAAACAGAACAACAAAAAAAAAAAGGAAATGAGAATGTTAACACATCGTGAAGAAAGAATGCAGCCGATATCATGGAACAAGTTATATAAAAGTTGTTAAATGGGAACCTAATTTGCTATGTAAATTTTCACTTAAAACACAATAAAAAATTTTTTAATTATTTTAAGTATTCAAAGAAGTTTTAATAAGGAAGGACATTCTGAATTCTTGACTAGGCAGAAATTCAGTATAAAATGTTAATTGTCTGAAGTTATTGACGTATCATTGCCTAACCTTTTACAAGAACAAAATGACTGTCAAAATATGATCTTTGACCAAAAAATTTTCTTCCAACTATTTTAGGTGAAGGGAAAAACACGATACAGGAGAGGTCAGCACAACTGGACTAAACCAAAAGCAAAGAAGTTTCCTCAATAAACTGAAAGCTTCGAAGGCCAGCGTAGCAGGGCCGGGGGTTTGGGGACCATGGTTTCGGGGATATCTAAGCCAATTGACATAATAAAATCTATTAAGAAGACATTTTGCATCCCACCTTGAAGGGTAGACTCTGGGGTCTTAAATGCTAGCAAGCGGCCATCTAAGATGCATCAATTGGTCTCAACCCACCTGGAGCAAAGGAGAATGAAGAACACCAAAGACATGGTAATTATGAGCCCAAGAGACAGAAAGGACCACATAAACCAGAGTCTACATCATCCTGAGACCAGAAGAACTAGATGGTGCCTGGCTACAACTGATGACTGCCCTAACAGGGAACACAACAAAGAACCCCTGAAGGAGCAGGAGAGCAGTGGGATGCAGACCCCAAATTCTCGTAAAAAGACCAGACTTAATGGTCTGACTGAGACTAGAATGACCCCAGAGGTCATGGTCCCCAGAGCTTCTATTAGCCCAGCACAGGAACCATTCCTAAAGCTAACTCTTCAGACAGGAATGGGACTGGACTATGAGATAGACAATGATACTGGTGAAGAATGAGCTTCTTGGATCAAGTAGACACACGAGACTATATTGACATCTCCTGTCTGAAGGGGAGATAAGAGGGTAGAGAAGGTCAGAAGCTGGACGAATAGACACGAAAACAGAGAGTGGAAGGAAGGAGTGTGCTGTCTCATTAGGGGGAGAGCAATTAGGAGTATATAGCAAGGAGTTTATAAATTTTTGTATGAGAGTCCAACTTGATGTGTACGCTTTCACTTAAAGCACAAAAAAAGTAAAAAAAAATTTTTTTCTTACAAGAATTTATTCAACAGAAATACTACACAGATAACTATTTATAGCACTTCTTTTTAATAGTAAAAAACTGTAAGCAATCTAAATGTACGTCAGTAGAGGCTTGGATAAATAAATTATAACCCATCTCTAAATGCAGTATTACGCAGCCATTAAAAATAATGGACAAGCGAAAAAAGTTGGCATTCAGTATGATCTCATTTCTGTGAGTAATAATAACAAATATGTAGTAGAATATGTACATAAAAACCTAGAAGAATATACACTGAGCTGTTAATAGTGGTCATTTAGAGGATAGAGTAGGGGACTTTGACTTTCTAATTTTTTTTGTAATGTGAACTTTTTTTTCTTTTTTTACAATCAAGTATTGCTTTCATAATCAGTACAAAACACAGACCACTGTCCAAAGATCTCCTTCTGCCAATCCTTCAAGATTCTTTGTTGGTCATGAGTCGTAAAATTTTCCTCTTCATGTATTTATGTATATAAAGAGAGAGGGAAGGAACCCTGATGGCACAGTGGTTAAGTGCTCGGCTGCTACCCAAAAGATTGGAGGTTTGAACCCACCTTCTGCTCTGTGGGAGAAAGATGTTGTGCTAGCCTTCTGTAAAGATTTATAGCCTTGTAAAATCTGTGGGGCTGTTCTACTCTGTCATATAGGGTAGCTGTGTGTTGGAATTGACTTGACAGCAATGGGGTTGAAGTTCTTTTTGTTTCATATGTATATATATATATATGTATATACACATATATACATACTAAGGTTCATCATTCAATCATTAAATTTAATTACCAAAGGATATTCACCATTCAATCATTAAATTTAATTACCTAAGGATATTTAATTATTCCTTTACTTATCTTTTGATAATTCAATTTAATGATTGAATGGTAAACCTTAGTGTGTATGTTCACCAGCTCAGATATACCAAAGCATTGGCCCTTTAACACCGGAGTCTTTGAGAATCCACTAAGCCAGATATATGTATTTAGAAAAAAATGGATCTTTGAAATATAAGTAACTACATCTTCCTTTGCCACTAGGCTATTCTACACTGGATTTGTATCATAAATCTAAAATATTACTATAGATGACAATACCATAATCTCGATCCATCATCTGTCCCCATGGTACATACCGTCCTCTCCTCTCTTTCTTATTGATCATCTTTTCCTAAACCCAGTTTCTTTCTTGTAGTTACAGTTGTTTTTTATAATTTTTTTTTAACTCAACATGTTTTCATACATTTTTCTATTATGGCATATTACATAATAAAAAAAATTTTTTTAACTAATTTGGAGACTTTTATATGCTTTGAGATGCTATGATGGGAAACAGTGATATTCAAGACATACAGTTTCTACATCCTGGTCTCCATTGTTTATTTACAGCGTTCCTCTTTTAAGTTCTCTTGACAATCTGGTATCTTTGTCACTGAAACAGAAGTTATATGGTCAGGAAGAAATAGGAGAACATTTCCTCCTAAGTGCTTTAATATTGGCTGAAATGTTTGCACACCTGTTGAGGTTTATAAAGTCATCAAAATCCCTGGAATTATATACAAATTATGCCTAAGTAAATTATGTATCCCGAAGTAAGTTATAGTTTAACCTTAAATAAAAAGATAAGCTGTATAAAACAAGTATTAATCTAAAAAAAAAAAAGCCCACCCCACTAGTTTCATAAATATCACTCTTGCAGTTGCCATGAGTCAGGTGGGAGAGGGAATTAGTCCCAGACTTGAATTGAAGATCAGGCCCTCAGAAATTTGGACATGTCTAAGGAATGTTTATGGTTCAAGCTGAACTTTTGCCAGGTTGGCATATTCATTTTTGATCATACGTTTATGCTTTCGAGAAACATTTATTGAGCAGATATTATATATTAGTCATAGAGAATACTCTCTCCTTAAGGAATTTATAGTCTAGCGAAGACAATTGATATAAACATTCAGGTGAGGATCCTAACTGAGAGGATGGAATGGAAAGAAAAACAGTGTTAGAGAAGGCTACATGGAAAATGTGACAATCTGTACTCAATCTTTAAGAGCAGCAGTTGGGAGGAATTAGAGGGAGGAAGAGGATTAGCCGGAGCAGTATGTGCAAAGGACAGTTGGCAAAAATGATGCATTAAGAGTACTTCAAATAGTTGAGGATAGCTAGAGCATAGTGTTCTAGGGAAAAGAGGCCAGAGAGAGACTAGTAAGCAACAGCCTGGTTTGGGTACTATACTAAGGAATTTTGACTTGATTCTGAAGGCTGGAAGGAGCATTTGAAAGATTCTTAAGTAGAGGAGAAGGTTTGAACTTAAAGATCATCTTACTTATAGTGGAAAAAGCTATAGTGGGAATAAAATTTAATTTTTAATGTATTGTTGGGCGCTTGGAAAGCAAAGGAAATCTTCAAGGGCCCCCAAATGCCAGCAATAAAATCTAAGAGGTGAGCGATAAGCATGAAAACCAGATTGCCGAAGGGCAAATGACCAAATCAGTCCTGAGATTCCGGGGTGGTGTGGTCAGGAACGAACTTTGACCTGAGATGAGTGCAGAAGCTAGGTTTAAATGTGGCCCTAGTTATATGGAACCTCACCCCCACCCCTGGCTCTCAGCAGAAGCAAATGCAAACCTTCCTCTCTGGAGGAAGGTATCTTCAACTTAGGCCTCCAGAATCTCACAAATTCACAAAAATCTAAATACAAATCACTTAATCAAAGAACATCAAACTTAAAAAGAAACAAACTACCATGAGAAAGAATCAGCAGAAATAACAAACAATAGATTGTTTTCCAAGAACCTCAGATGTTATCAGATATTAAAATAATCAGTATAAAATATCTCACATTTTTAAGGAAATAAAAGAATAAAAAATGAACAGCAAAAATAAATGATCACATAAAACCAAAACCAAGCCCATTGCCATTGAGTTGATTGTGACTTGTAGCAACCCTATAGGTCAGAGTAGAACTGCCCCATAGGGTTTCCCAGAGTATCTAGTAGATTCAAACTGCTCACCTTTTGGTTAGCAGCCACACTGTGAACCACTATACCACCAGGGTTTCAGTGATCACATAGAACTCCTGTAACTCAACAAAAAGAAAAGCTACCCTGTCAAAAAGTAGGCAAAGAATTTGAATAAACATTCCTGCAAAGAAGATTTACAAGTGATCAACAAACATGTGAAAAGCTGTTCAACATCATTAGTCATTCACGCACACACACCCACTGCCATTAGGGAAATACAAGTCAAAACCACAATGAGATACCATTTCACACGCACTAGGTTGGCTATTGTTTAACAAACAAAAAAAGGAAAATTAGTGTTGTTGAGGATATGGAGAAATTGGAACCTTTGTCCATTGCTGATGAGAATGTAAAATGATTCATGGCCCCCAGACCTTCCATTGGCCCAGGACAGGAATCATTCCCGAAGCCAACTCTTCAGACATGGATTGGACTGGACAGTGGGTTGGAGAGGGATGCTCGTGAGGAGGGAGCTTCTTGGATCAGGTGGACACTTGAGACTAGGTTGGCGTCTCCTGCCTGGAGGGGAGACGAGAGGGTGGAGGGGGTTAGAAGCTGGCGAAATGGACACGAAAAGAGAGCGTGGAGGGAGAGAGCGGGCTGTCTCATTAGGGGGAGAGTAATTGGGAGTGCGTAGCAAGGTGTATATGGGTTTTTGTGTGAGAGACTGACTTGATTTGTAAACTTCCACTTAAAGCACAATAAAAATTATTTTTAAAAAAATGTAAAATGATGCAGCTACTGTGGAAAATAGTTTGGCAGTTCCTCAAAAAGTTAAACATAGAATTACTGTGTGACCCAGGAATTCTATATGTATACCCAAAGACTTGAAAGTAGGCACTGATACCTGTACACTAATGTTCATTGCAGTACTATTTGCAAAAGCCGAAAGTTGAAAACAACCTAAGTGTCTAGCACAGATGAATGGATAAATAAAAATGTTGAATGTATCACAATGGGATATTATTCACCTGTAGAAGGAGTAAACTAATACATGCTTTGACGTGGATGAATCTTGAAAACATTATGCTGAGTGAAGTAAGCCAGACACAAAAGGACAAATATTATATGATTCCTCTTACATGAAGTATCTAGAATAGACAAATACATGCGCATAAAAATAGATTAGTGGTCACCATGGGCTGGAGAGAAGGGGAATGGGGAATTATTGCTTAATAGGTACAGAGTTTCTGCTTGCAGTGATGAAAAAATTTTAGAAACAGTAATGACAGTTGCGTAGCATTGTGAGTCCAGTTAATGCCACTGTATTGTACATTGGAAGTCCTTTGTTTAGAATGCCCTTCTGAAGAATAGGTAGAATTTGGATAGTTTCCCTCATCTGGAAACTTGAAAATGGTTAAAATGGTCAATTTTATGTTGTGTATATTTTATCACAATTAAAAAGGAAAAAAGAAACGATCACAGATGTCCAGGCAAATTTGAAGAAAAACTAAATACAACTTTTAGAGGTGTAAAATTATTGAAATAAAAAACTCAACGGATGGGTTAGTTTAACATATTAGATACAGATCAAGAAAGAATTAGTAAATTGGAAGGCCAGATATGAAATAACTCTCCAGAAAACAATACAGAGAATAAGGAAATGGAAACTATAAAAGAGAGGTTAAAAGAGAATAAAAAATGGAGGAAAGCCAGAATTCTTGGAGATAAGGGCTCAGAACTGTTGAGACAACAATTGCTAACAACAACAATGAAAGAAAGGAATACACAAACACAGAAAGCACAACATATTCCAAAAAATTCACACAGAGGCATGTTGCAGTTAAACTGCAAAACACCAAGAGAGAAGATCTTAAAGACCCAGGGGAAAAAGATCACCTACAAAGAAACGACAAGCAGGATGAATGATAGATTTCTCATTGCAGCAATGGAAGCCAGAAGAGGGCATAATATCTCCAATGTGATGAGAGAAAACTATAAACCTAGAATTTATGTCAAAAATTATCTTTCATGAATGAGGGTGAAATAGAGACATCTTAGATAAAGAAAGTAGAGTTTGCCTCCAACAGACCTCCACTAAAGGAAATTCTACTTTAGGAAGAAGGAAAATGGTACCAGAAAGGAAGTCTGAGATGCAAGAAGGAATGATAAGCAAAGAAACTGGTGAGCATCCGAGTAAGCCTGAACAAGCACTTGCTGTATAAAATAATAATAGTGATGATAAAATGAAGTCTAATTTGTGGGAATAAAAAAATGACAAAACATTGGACAGATAGGAGAGTTGTTCAAAAATATTGACTAATTTTTTAAAATAGATTAGATTTTGGGAAAATTAATAAATTAGTCACACATGCTAAAATTTCTAGAATAACTTCTAACCAGACTTAATGGTCTGACAGAGACTGGAGGAAGCCCCAAAACTATGGCCCCGGGTGCTCTGTAACCCAGAACTAAAACCATACCTGAAGGTCACTCTTCAAAGATTAGACTGGACTATAAAACGTAAAATAATACTTGTGAAGAGTGTCCTTCTTAGTTCAATCAGATGCACGAGACCAAATGGGTAGCTGCTGTCTGGAGGCAGGATGAGAAGGCAGGAAGGGACAGGAGCTGATTGAATGGACATAAGAAACCTGGGGTGGAAAGGGAAAACATATATTCCATATATACATGCACACATATATTCCTATTTAATCCTTAGAGCAAACTTATGAAGGTAGATATTAGTGTCCTCATTTTTAGCTGAGGAAACTGAGCTTCTGAAAGGTTAAGTAACATACTCAAGGCACTTAAGTAGTCAGTGGCGGAGATGAGTTTCTGTTATAACCACCCAGCTGGCAATAGTAGATATCTTTTTTTTTTTTTAAGAGGAGTAAAAGATTGAAGTCATTTATACTTTTGTCTGTCTGACTTGTTCATACTGCACTGAAATTTAGGGTTTCATGGAAACAGATTTCAAAGAAACCAGAATTCTTTTCAAAAAATAAAATTTGACATGCCCATTATTAACTAATAACAGAGCCATAGGAATCCATTAAATAGCTTGGAGTCAGGCAGAAGATCATGTTTTGGAAGGTTTAGATTAAGAAGACTCAAGGGACATTCTATTCTATTATTCTGTACTTTGCTCTGAGTTCATGAAGTGTGATGTGAAATGAATCACAACCATTCTTGGAGTGTTTACTGCAAGGTGGATACCTTTCAGAGCGTACTTTCTCTTCTTTTCCCCTATTGTAGGGTTATACATCCTTCTGGAATGACTGCATATCGTCTGGGCTGCGAGGGGGCATCCTGATAGAGCTGGCCATGCGGGGTCGAATCTCGTTGGAACCTCCCACCATGCGTAAGAAGAGACTACTAGACAGAAAGGTATAGCATCCTCTTGTGGAAAGGCAGATACCAACAGTCCATTATTACTATCTGAAAGAACAGGAATATTTGAGCATCAAGACAATCAAAATATCACTGTCTCAGCTGTCCCATTGTCTAAACCAAACAAAAACCAAACTCATTGCCCTCGAGTTGATTTTGACTCATAGCCACCCTATAGGACAGGGTAGAACCGCCCCTGTAGGATTGCCAAGGCTGTACAGGAAACCCTGGTGGCATAGTGTTTAAGTACTATGGCTGCCACCCAAGAGGTCGGCAGTTCAAATCTGCCAGGCACTCCTTGGAAACTCTGTGGGGCAGTTCTACTCTGTCCTATAGGGTCACTATGAGTTGGAATCGACTCGACGGCAGTGGTTTTTTTTTTTTTTTTTTTTTGGTTTTTAAATCTTTACAGGAGCACACTGCCACATCTTTCTGCCGCAGAGTAGCTGGTGGGTTCGAACCATCGACCTTTCGGTTTGCAGCTGAGTGTTTAACCACTGCGCCACCAGTACTCCTTATCCCATTGTGTAGACAGGTATAATTATCCTATAGCAAAGGGAGAAGTCTAAGTACCAGTAGTCTAAAGAGTTATAAGAGGTTCATGGTTTTGTCTTCCTTTTTTTATGCAGAAAAGTCACATTTAAGGTGCATGCTGTTAATTATTTCTCCTTCTTTTTATATTTATAGCTATTACATTATGAAGTAGAGAATTATATAAAAGGAGGTAAATACGTGGGTTATACTGAAGTTTAAATTTAAGGACAGAGACAGTATTTTTTTCTTCTTTGCATTTCATTTCCTGCAACACATAACCACTAGTGTATATGTGATATGTTGAAAGATTTTAACTTGAATGAGTTGAATGAACCGAGATCCCTTGTTTCTTCCTTCCTGAAAGGTACTGGTAAAATCAGACAGCCCAACAGGTGACGTCTTACTGGATGAAACACTCAAGCACATTAAAGCAACTGACCCCACAGAAACTGTCCAAACATGGATAGAACTACTCACCGGTAAGATAATTCAAAATGTATTCCATACTTTGTTATCTGGAACCTATCCTTAGAGTTGGGAAAAGAAGTACAGAAGTTCAGGGTGCTGAGTAAGATTTATATGGTCCACAATTTAACTATACTAATGAGAGACAGGAAAAGCATGGTTAATCAATACCTAAAGTTTTCCATAAGGTTTTCACGGCTGACTTTCAGAAGTAGATTGCCTGGTGTTTTTTCTTAGTCTGTCTTAGGAAACTCTGCTGAAACCTGTCCGCCATGGATGACCCTACTGGTATTTGATACACCAGTGGTATAGCTTCCAACACCATAGCAACACATAAGCCACTACAGTATAACGAGCTGATAGACAGGTGGTGGTGGAAGCACAGATGGACAATGACAGGGCAATGACTGGGCAGTGTTTCATTCTGTTATACATAAGGTCACCATAAGTCAGAGCCAACATGACAGCAGCTAACAACAACAAAATTTCCCCTGGACGCTCTGTTAACCCTGAACTAAAATCATTCCCGAAGCCCACTCTTCAGACAAAGATTAGACTGAAGTATAAAACATAAAATAATACTCATGAAGAGTGTACTTCTTAGTTCAAGCAGATACAGGAGACCAAATGGGTGGCTCCAGCCCAGAGGCAGGATGAGAAGGCAGGAAGGGACAAGAGCTGGTTGGATAGACATGAGAAACCCACGGTGGTAAGGGAAAGTGTGCTATCACATTATAAGGATTGCAACTAGTGTCACGTAACAATATGTGTATAAATTTTTGTATGAGAAATTAACTTGAGCTGTAAACTTTTCACCGAAAGCACAATAAAAAAAATAAAGGATAATCCCTTTCCCATTGTGAAAACTTAACTTACAACCATCCCAGTAAGATGAATAGCCAGTTTTGTCTGTGGTTAGTTTCAGAAAAATGGCATTCTTACAGTGTACCATCTGCCTGCTTAGCCTTAAAAAAATCCTCTCCAACCTTACGTACCTTCAAACTATACCCTATACCTCTCCTCCCTGGGAAAATTTATAACAAGTTCTACATATTGCCTGTGGTAGGCAGAATAACAGTCCTCCAGAGATGACCGTGTCTGTGGTGGATTGAATAGTGGCTCCCAAAAGGGTATATAAGTCCTAACCCCAGGAACCTGTAAATGTGGCCTTATTTGGAAAAAGAGTCTTTGTCAATATAATTCAGTTAAGGGTCATAAGATGAGATCATCCTCACGACAGGTGTCCTTATAATAGAAAAGCATAGGGACACGTGGGAGGCAAAGACACAGAGGGGAAGGCGGTGTGAAGACAGAGGCGGAGATAGGTGTTATGTTCCCACAGCCAAGGAATGCTTAGAACCATTCAAAGCTGGAAAAGGCAAGGATCCTCCCTTAGAGCCTTCAGAGAGAGAGTGGCCCTGCTGACAACTTGTTTTCAGACTTCTGGCCTCCAGAACCGAGAGAGAATGAATTTCTGTTGTTTTAAACTGCCAAAAAAAAAAAAAGTTTTCCAAGCTTCACCTTACCTTCAGCCATCCCACCCCCTAAGCTCTTTAACAGTTGTCTTAGTCATCTAGTGCTGCTAACAGAAATACCACAAGTCGATGGCTTTAACAAAGAGAAGTTTATTCTCTCACAGTCCAGTAGTCTAGAAGCCTGAATTCAGGGCCCTGGCTCCAGGGGGGAAGGCTTTCTCTCTCTGTTGGCTCTGGAGGAAGGTCCTTGTCATCAGTCTTCCCTTGGTCTGGGAGCATCTCAGCTCAGGAACCTCAGATCCAAAGGACACGCTCTGCTCCTAGTGCTGCTTCCTTCATGGTATGAGGTCTCCATGTCTCTCTGCTCACTTCTCTCTATCTGAAAAGAGATTGGCTTAAGACAGTATCTAATCTTGTAGATCTGCCACTAATCCATCTCATTACATCGTAGTGATAGGATTTACAACACATAGGGAAATCACATCAGATGACGGAATGGTAGACAATCATACAGTACTGGGAATCGTGACCTAGCCAAGTTGGCTGATATTTTGCAGGGACATAATTCAATCCATGACAACAGTATTCTTCACAAGAAATTTTTTTAACATCTTTAATGAGATATAATTCACATCACATACCCTTTAAAGTATACAATTCCATGACTTTTAGTATGTTCACAGAACTGTGCAACTAAATAGCTTTAAGTTTAAAACATTTTCATCACTCCATAAAGAAACCATGGACGCATTAGGAGTTGCTCTGATTTCCCCCATTCTTCCTCCTCAGCCTTAGACAACTTCTAGTCTACTTTCTGTTTCTATAGATTTACCTATTCTGGATGAAAAAAAAATTCTGGATATTTCATATAAAACGGAATCATATAACTTACGGTCTTTAATGACTGGTTTAACTGGAGCACTGGTGGCACAGTGGTTAAGAGCTACTGCATGCTATGGCTCCTAACCAAAAGGTCAGCGGTTCAAATCCACCAGCCGCTCCTTGGAAACCTTACAGGGCAGTTCTCTGTCGTGTAGGGTCGCTATGAGTTGGAATCAATTCAACAGCAGTGTTTTTTTTTTTAATCACTGGCTTCCTTGACTTAGCATAATGTTTTCACATCCATATTGTAGCATGTATCAGTAATTCATTCCCTCTTTTTTAAATATAAATTGTAATATGAGAAACTAGATCTATGGCATACAGTTTTAGTGAGTATCTTCCAGAGGGCACCTTGAAGTCATAGCCAGTGTCACCTTCTGGAACAGTTTGTTTTTAATTGAAATTCTTACTGAGATAATTGTAGATTCACATTCAGTTGTAAGAGATAACACACTAGGGCCCACTTTTAATGTTATTTTTGTCTCCACACAATCACCATACTAGATTTTAAACTTCTTGAGAACAGGGATTATTTCCAAAGTATTTGCACCATTTTACATTCCCATCAGCAGTGTATGAGGGCTACAACTTTTCTGCATCCTCGCCTACTTGCTACAGACTTGCTATTGTCTGTCTTATTTTAGCCATCCTGTTGTTGTTAGGTGCTCATATTGGTTCTGACTCAGAGCAACCTTATGTATAACAGAACAAAACATTGCCCAGTCCTGCCCAGTCCTGTTGTAGCCACATTTGTTTATGGGATGAGGTGAGATCCAACTTCATCCAGCTCATTGAGGGTCTGCTTCTGTTTCACTCACCGTCTCCTTTACCAAGCATGATTTCTTTCTTCAGCAATTGGTCCTTCCTGATGACATGTCAAATTGGAGTACAAAAGCTGGCTATCGTAGTGGTATAAAGTGGTATCTCATTGTGGTTTTGATTTACATTTTTCTAATGACTAATGATGTTAAGCATCTTTTCATGTGCTTATTGGCATTCTTTGGAGAATTGTCTATTCAAATCTTTTGCCCATTTTTCAATTGGATTATTTACCTTTTTATTAATGAGGTATTTTTGATGATTTTTTAAACATGTTCTAGATACAAATCCCTTATCAAATAGATGATTTGCACAAATTTTCTTTGATTTTATGAGTTGTCTCTTCATTTTCTTGATGATGTCCTGAAGCACAAAAGTTTTTTATTTTGATAAAGTCTATTCTTTCTTGTGTTGCTTGTGCTTTTGGTGTAATAATTAAGAAAAAGTAGCATAGACACAGGTCACGAAGAATTACTCCTATATTTTCATCAAAGAGTGTTACAGCTTTAGCCCCTTCTTTTAGGTGTAAGTCCATTTTGAGTTAATTTTTGTTATGGGATGAGGTAGGGGTCCAACTTCATTCCTTTACATGTGGCTATCCAGCACCATTTGCTGAAAAGTCTGTTCTTCTCCTTTGAATTTTCTTGGCACCATTGTTGGAAATCTGTTGACCATAAATGTATAAGTTGATTTCTATCCAATGTCAGTACCACACTGTCTTGATTTTTGTAACTTTGTAACCCATTGCTGTTGAGTTGATTCCAACTCATAGTGACTATATAGTACAGAGTAGACCTGCCCCATAGGGTTTCCAGGGCTGTAATCTTTAAGGAATTCAACTGCCACATCTCTCTCCCACTGAGTGGCTGGTGGGTTCATACCTTTTGGTTAGCAGCCAAGTGTTTAACTGCTGAGCCACCAGGGCTCCTGCAGCTTTGTAGTAATTTTGAAATCTGGAAGTGTGAGTCCTCCAGCTTTGATCTGTTTCAAGATTGTTTTGACTATTTTGGGTCCTTTGTATTTCTGTATGAATTTTAGAATCATCTTGTCAATTTCTATAAAACGAGCTAGGATTTCAGTAAGAATTGCATTGAATCTGTAGATCAATTTGGGGGGTATTGATATTTAATAAGGAGACCTGGTGGTACAGTGGTTAAAGCACTGGGCTGCTAACCAAAAGGTTGGTGGTTCAAACCTACCAGCCACTTTGCGGGAAGAAGATGTGGCAGTCTGTTTCTATAAAGATTTAACGCCCTAGAAACCCTATAGGGTAGCTCTGTTCTGTCCTATAGGGTTCCTATGAGTCAGAATCAACTCATTGGCAGTGGGTTTGGTAAGATAAAGTTGTGGCTCAACTAAGTCACGGTATGGCTTGAGTAAGGCGGTACAACTCAAGATACATCCCACCCTAATCCCACCTCATAGAGGTTTTAGTATTTACAACACATAAAATGGAGAATAGTTATATAATATCACAAAATGGAGGATGGTTACATCAGATCACAAAATGGAGGACAATTACACAATACTGGGAATCATGGCCTAGCCAAGTTGACACATATTTCGGGGGGACACAATTCAATCCATGACATACATATTACATCTATATATGTTACAGACCCAGTAATACATTGGTTCTGCCAGTTTCTGCTTGTTTTTTTGAGTTCTTATGCAGGGGAGGCAGGGGGGACAGGAACATGAAGCTGCTTATACCACCATCTTGCCAGTGCCTCTAGCATGTGATTTTATTTTTAAACTCAGCCTTCTAGGAGTTGCTCCTAGGTTAGAGTAACTTAGTGTTCAGACAGTGTTTGGTCAGAGGTTGTACTTAAGCCCTTGTGCCAGTGATGTTTCCACCCTTTGTTGATGGATCTGTGTGTGGCCTAGCAAATGCTTTCAGGTCTGTCCCCCCACCCCCATCTTGCTCTGATTGCTCCTGAGTGGGTGCTGCCTAGTGCATGCGCACAACCTTCCCAATCCCCAAGATTGGCTACGATCCCAGAAGGGCTTTTCGTTGCTTTCTGGGAATCTTTGGTTCTCTCTGTTAAACTTCAGCTGCTCTGCCATTTGACTTGTTGCTACCAGCACCCTCTTAATTGTTCTCCATCAAGACCTCCATGTTTGTAACAACACTTTTAGGCATAGAATTCACCACACTATTTTCCCATTAAAGTCAGCTCCCTTAGGCAGAACTGCGGAAGTCTCTATCACTCAGGCCTGCTTCCCCTCCTGAGCAGAACCTTTGCTTACTATACAGGAGCTGAGGTAGGCACAGTGGCCCACTTCTCCCAGATTGACACCTCTGCTCTTTGAGTGGGTACTGGGAGGAAGAGATGGAGCCCTGGTCTTTGTAGCTTGCCCCTTCCAGTGTGGGAAGGGAGCCTCTAAAAGCAAGCTGCACTGGGGACAGTCGGGTCCTCAATATTCTTGGCCTGCTGTGCCTGAGTAGAAATTATTCCCTACCAGTAGGGGAAGGGAGCCTCAGTCTTCTCAGCTGTACCCACCCAGAAGAGAACTTCTGAAATATAGGGTAGAAAGCATCTAGGAGAGACTGGTACCCTGAAGAAAATTTCAAAAATTCAGGAATGATTAAGAGTATTGAAGAGAGGTCATGTAAGATAAGAAGTAAAGTCCATAAACACTAGCAATATGAAAGTCCTCAGTGACACTTTTGAATCTGCTTTAATGTGAAATATGGTTGGAGTCAAAACCAGATTATAAAGGGCTAAGGATTAAATGAATTGAGGAATGAATAGAGACTAAACTTTCTAAAAATTTAACCATTCAAGTTTCCAAATAACTAATTTATTTTTTCACTTTGTTTTTCTTTCTGTTCATGTTGTCCTATTTCTTATTCCCCATAGGCGAGACCTGGAACCCCTTCAAATTACAGTATCAGCTGAGGAATGTACGAGAGCGAATTGCAAAGAACCTAGTAGAGAAGGGCATTCTAACCACTGAGAAGCAGAATTTCCTTTTATTTGACATGACCACCCATCCAGTAACCAATACAACGGAGAAGCAGCGACTAGTGAAAAAACTGCAAGATAGTGTACTAGAGCGGTGGGTGAATGACCCTCAGCGAATGGACAGGCGAACACTGGCACTCCTGGTGCTGGCTCACTCCTCTGATGTGCTAGAGAATGTCTTCTCCTCTCTGACAGATGACAAGTATGACATGGCAATGAATCGAGCCAAGGACCTGGTAGAACTGGACCCTGAAGTGGAGGGGACAAAGCATAGTGCCACAGAGATGATCTGGGCTGTGCTGGCAGCCTTCAATAAATCCTAAAGCCAGCTGGTAGGTTTCTCCTTTTCCCTTGCTGGCTGGTGACTGTCAGAGACCCCATCACTGAGTTTTGTGTGATGAGATGCTTTTACATCATGTTTTTTCCTCCTGTTAAATAAGACTTCATGATTTGAGGCAGGGGCAACATCAGGGCTTCTCCATAAACTGTGACAGTTCTAAGTAGACTTTGTTTCACCCTATACTTCCACTCCCGAGCGAAATAAATGGGGTGAACACACACCCAGTAAACATATTCTCCCTTTTCTTGGCTTAGTTTCATCCAGTGTGCTTTTGGACAATCAGGACTATCTAATGGGGTTTAGACTGCTCAGCCACAGAATGTGAATGAGATGAAGAGCAAACAATTTATTACATTTCGTAAGTTTTTTTTTTTCTATCTTAAATACATGGTGGTTTCAAAGCCTTTGTTTCTAAGACTTTGTTAAGTAATGTACTTTATTTAAATAATTATGTCTTTAAATAAGGGGCAATGGAAACAACACTAATTTTTGGAGCAGATGGTCTCTGGGATTGTTCTACAGGTGGTTTTCTCATCCTTCCTTTTCTAATCCAACCGAGAATGTCCCAAATTTGATTACCTGGTTCTCACATCCTAGAACCAAAAAATATATTCTATACTCCCTCTAACATCATCCTGTTCCCTCACTCAGCAGAACAAAAGTCTAACTGAAAAAAAAGAAAAATGTATCTCTCAGCCACCTGTTTCATGTAGTCAACACTAGAATTCGTAAGGAAGGGAGGTAGCATGAGGCTTTCCACTCTTCAGCACATGACTGTCATGTTCTCCAGACTACTTTAAATGTCTCTGCTCCGATTGAATTGAGGGAGCTGTAAATTTCAGTTGGTAAATAGCAGCATCCTGAGTCAAGACAGTATATCTGAACTCAGTATTACTGTTGCCTGTTTTTTGGCTTCCCACATAAGTTGAGAAACTGTCTATATTTAAGGGTTCTGGGAGTAGTTTTGTGTATACTTAATTCACAGAATAGTCATCAATCTTGGTTTAACATAACCCTCCTTCTGGCCAAATCTCTAAAACACTTTCACTTCAGTAGTGAGAGCAGAGAAAAACTTCATTAAGAAAGATCCCATATAGAGGGGCAACTTGGTGTCAAAAGCAGCCTGATATAAAGGCTAGCATAACTTCTTTTCCTCCTCCGACCCTACCTAACCCCACAGAAATTCCCCAATTCAATTAACATTTTTTTTTTTTGTTTTTCACTTCATCTTTTTTTTTTTAATAATTTTTATTCTGCTTTAAGTGCACTTCAAGTATCTCTTAACTAGAGGTACAAGTTGTAAATGTGAGGCTAAGGAGAGCTCCAGTGGTAAAAGTACAAAAACCAGTCCATTAGTTGCCTCTACCTGACTTAGCTTTTCTCTTCATTTGAACAATTCGGCATGAATTGAAACCAGGTTTTCCTGTGGAAAGTTTCAGCCTGATTGGGGGATAATAGTTCAGCTGAGTTCTTTCTTGCAACTCTCGGTCAGTGTTTATTTTTATATTGTATCTCGATAAGATTGGATTGTCTTCAGTTTGAACCTGCATAATGTTCACTGCCAGACATATTCTCATTTAATGCATATAGCCCTCACACTTCTGTATAATAAAGATCAATTCTTGGCTCTCTCGTCTCTCTATGCAGCTTTACAACTTTTGTTATTTGACTTGGAAATAAGAGCTTTCTGCATAAGGTCAGAAATGTCTCCTCTTACGCTAGTATATTAGCCTCTGTTTCATCCTGTGTGGAAAAAGATTAAGGGTCCACAAATTTTATAATTGTAACAGGTATAGGCTAAACTGAACACCAGCTAATGTAAAGTCTGAATACTGTCTCCATCTCAATTAAAATAACAGTTACCCAAATTTACCATTATTCCCATAAGGAGAATGAGTATGTTCTCTCCTATTAATATCTTCTTGCAAGTGACCCCTGAATTTATTTAAGAGCTAAGAGGTCTTAGGCTCTAAATTTTGATAACATACCTAAACATAACAGAATTAACAAAATGTGAAAAAATAATTGTACTGATAAACTTTGTTAATTGGCTTGTCCTTCCCTTCTGTAGAATGTCTACAACACAAGGGACAATAAGAAATTTATTTACTAGAATTGTTTATACTTCTCTGTTATTTATTTAAAACAAAGCAGTGTTCCCATAAGTCATTCTTTAGTTGATGCAAAGACCACCTGTACCAAAGACACCTGGGGAGAAAAAGGAAGAGTACCTTGCTAAAAAGGAAAGATTACTAGTAAATCAGTGTCTGGTTAGGGGCTTAGGAAGCTGAGATTTAAACAAATTCTCTTAAAGCTTGCATATTAAAATTTGAGAACACCGCTATAATTGTTGATCATCAGGACAGCAAATTCTGTGGGCTATACCTTCAAAATAGATGCCACATCCAGCCATTTTCGCCCTCTAAGTGGCTACTAAACTCTAGGCCAAGCCACCACCATCTCTTACTTGAACTGTTGTAAAAGTCTAGTTGGTTTCCTGCTACTTCTTCCACTCTTGGCCCCCACATAGCAGCCAGAGTAATCAGTTTAATACCTAAATCATCTTGTGGGACTCCCCTGCTCAACACCATCTAATGACTACCCATCACACAAAAAAATAAAAGTCCTTACTGTGGCTGAAAAAGCCAAAAGTGATCTGCTCCTTGTCTACATCTCTCTTACCCTGGCTCTAGTTTGCAATTTCTCAAAAAAAACACCAAAATCATGCTTCTGCTTCAGGAGCTTTGCATTCGCTGTTTTTCCTCCAGATAACTTCCTGGCTCACTCCGTACCTTATTCAGACCTCTGCTCAAATATCTCAGAGAAGTGTTCCCTAACCACCCTACCTAAAGCACCATCTCCTCCTACCCAGTCACAACTAGAGTAATTACTGAGTACATCTCTGCCCTAGACATTCTTCTAGTTTTTGTGAAACCCCATTCTCTTTTTCTAATCAAAAGGTAATGATGCTTATCTGCTTTACTCTCATTTCAAGTTCTACCCTTCCTAATGCTCAGTAATTTGGCTATGTCAGAGATAAATGTATAAATAAATCATCACCTTAGCAAACATAGTTTTTATATATTACTCTTAAGCAGAGCTTGGAGTTAGAAATAGCTTGTGTTAAAAGTGTTTTCCAAAAGAATCTGTTCATCTTTTAGAAATTTAAACTGATTGCTTAAATGCATTCATAATATATTTTCACCATAACTGACCAAACCTGCATTCAACCAATAATTTCCACCTTCTTTCCCCATATGACTTAGCTTAAACTTAACCTGCCTCCTTCTATCCTTTTCCTATATCGAGTTGGGCCATACATTCAACTGCTTACCAAGTTCTGTCGGTTCTTAATATCCCTCATTCTTCTGTGTCCCTCCATTCCCACTGCCACTTCTCCTTGAGTCATTAGACCTTGGAAATTTAGCAAGGGTTGGTGATTCTGGTCAAAAATATGAAGATTGTTTTCTACACTCCTTTATACCCTCCTTAATTATCCACTCACTTCCCTGAAGGAGATGAAGCTTAAGCAGAGTGTTTTGTTATTGTTGTTAGCTTAAGCCTTTTATAATATACATACAGAAAAGTGCACATAAGTGTACAGCTCAATTCTCACAGACTGAACACACATGTAATCAGCACCAAGATTAAGAACTTTACCAGCACCTGAGAACTCCCCTTATGTTCCCTTCCAGTCACTACCCTCCAAGGATAACCGCTCTCCTGACTTCTAACAACATTGATTCATTTTACCTGAACAGGATTTTTGGAGATAACTGGGAAAAGCTTAGATGGAGAAACATCTGAGGAGCAGCAAATCTAAGAAGGCTGAAAGGAAAAGAAGGTGGAAAGGAGAGGTCTATCCCATCCAAAAGGAAGGAAAAAAAAGAGAAGAAGAACAGGAAAGAAAGAAACCAAGAGGGAGGAGAGGAAATAGGGGCTCGAAGGGAGATATATCATGTTACCTGGTTGGCTACCCAAGAAACCCAACTACGACACTCTTCTCAGGGTTGCCTTTTCTCCCCCCTGCCCCTCTAGCCTCCTACATCCTCTCTACCTGCTTGCCCTCTCCCCTGCAAAATTTACCCACCCCAGAATTATAAGTGGATAGGTCAGTCATCTATTTGACATGATTTCAAGGGTGGAAAGTCCTCTGCTCCAAATCTACCTCACAAGTCTATAGATGGCACTTTAAATTTCATTAGTGATCTCTTCTTTTGGGTTAATAATTGCCACTTTTGGTTGAATACATTTAAAATACAAATACTACAGGAAGCAGTGATCTGGTATCATCTGGTTGACAGATTTACATTTTAACCAGAAACTTCAATACTATGGAAGACAGAGATGAGAAATTTATGGGAAGAGAGGGCTTTTCTGTTGTCAGGTAAAACTGTAAAAGACTTTAAAATGGGCAAAAAGATTATTGGACTTAGAACAGCCTTCATAGTTATCTCGTCTCCCTTTCATTGTCTTTGAACTATTTTACAACTTTGTTAAGTTGAGAAAACTGATGGCAATACAAATGATTCTTGTACCAAAACCAACCCACTGCCATCCAGGCAATTCCGACTCATAGTGACCCAATAGGGTTTCCAAGGCGGTAAATCCTTAATGGAGCCTTTCTCCCACGGATCCGCTGGTGGTTTCCACCACTGACTTTTCAGTTAGCAGTTGATTACTTTAACCACTGGCCACCAGGACTCCTTGATTCTTGTACATAGAGATGCAGATTAATTTTGTCCAGTGAAATACAATTAATTTCTACCCTGTGGAAGAAATGATTCTAAACATTGCATTTTATAAGCTTTCTAGATATTGACCAGTTTTGCATCTATTAGCAAATTCTTTTCAGCATTCCTAATCGCCTATTTTATGTCTGTCTTTAGATTCTGGTTCCTTCATTAATGAGATAAACTTTGATATGTGCTAATTTTATGAGTTATGATACTATCTTTTTAAAAATTATCTTGAACATAATACTATTCTGATCACTTCCGTACTTTCCTTAGACTACACTTAAGACCAGTCCTGAGAGTGTACATTTAAAAAGGAGGCAACTACGGGACAGAGCTTGCTTAATTTCCTGGTATTCTCAGTCTGGCCCATCAGAGGGTGCTAATGGCTTGTCCTAAAACCAGCTATTTCTGCAGCCGCACAATTTCTTTTTTAATGGTCATCCTTCCAGAACGTTGCTTAAGCACTAATGGATTTTATAGTGTTATTCCCAGACTTTTCGTCTCATACTCTAGAAGGATTTAGGCTTACAGGCCCTGGCTCTTCAGTCTAACGCTCAGCAAAACCTCCTCCGCACCGGGCGGTGAAGCCTAAGGAAGTCTGAGCCCACCACAGCGGCAGAAATGCCAAAGCTAGCAGCCCCGCCTCCTAAGATTCCCCCCATAGGCTTCCAATTGGTCCTTGTGGCTCATTCTCTTCCCAGAATGGTGTTCCAGCTTGCCCGTCGCTTTCATAGACCCCACCTTTGGCCAGAGACTATTGGTAGATCGTTACGTCACTGCCCTATCTGCCCCACTCCCATTGGCTTTCGTAGGAAGGGACGGTCGCAACGTCACCGGCAAGGGCCGCCATTTTGACTGAGCAACCCTAGTGACAGGAGCCGAAGCAGCAGCGCAGGTTGTCCCCGTTTCCCCTCCCCCTTCCCTTCTCCGGTGGACTTCCCGGGTCCGCTACACTTCACAGTCCCGGTCCCGCCATGTCCCAGAAACAGGAAGAGGAGAACCCTTCGGAGGAGACCGGCGAGGAGAAGCAGGTGAAATGGAGGGGGTGCGGGCTGGTGAGCCGGGGGCGACCGTGCTGGGGCAGGAGACGATCTCTCACCAGTGCGGATTGGTCGCCATGGTCTCTGGGTCTGCAGGGGTTGGTCACTTCTTACGTCACGCAGGGTGAGCTTCAACACGGCCTGCTGCTTTGGCGCTGGTTAGTTGAGTTGATTGTCAGTCAGTGCCATACCCTTCCTGATTGGCTAATAGGCCTACCGCTCAAGTCATTGACGCTGTGCTGTAATTGGCCGAGCTTGGGCGCGGGGCGGGTATTTGGAGAGACTGAATGAAAGGGGTTAGATGCAGGGGGCTGGTGGGCCTGGGACGCGATGTGTGTAATTGGTTAATAGGGGTCTAAATGACGCGACAGCCAGGCTGGGGTCCGCATCCTCAGTCCGCAGAAAGATGTAGATCGAGATAAAGACGTTTAAAAAGGACCAACACTGGGGGAGGGGAGAAGAGTAATTATCATGGCTAGTTTAAGGTGGCAACTTTCTCAGGAGATCTGTTTTGACGGTTAGAAGATTTAAGAGGACCAGAGTTCCAAACAGAATAATGGAGGTTAAACCTAGAAAAGACTCTGAAAAAGTCGTGATAAGAAAGACACCACCCTATTCCCCCAGACTTCCAACACAGACTGACTTGGTCCACCCACGATTTTGCGATGAAAACATCAACGCCAAAGAAACCCCTTCTAGAAGCTTGTATTTGACTTCTAACATTTAGTACTGGGCTGTGGGACTCATGAAATACACCTGGTGTTCTATCTGTACCTGCTTCTCAAGGGAGGGGAATGTAACTACACTAAAAAGAGCCACAAGTTGGCTTCAGGTTCATTTTTAAAGTCACTTAAAAAAAGGCAACAGGGCCCACAAAAAGCAACAGCTAAAGCCCTAGAAGCCAATTCAGCCCTTGGCATGTTTCCTAAGCTTCCATCGTTTGCTGCACTAGGGAAGGTGTTAATTTTTTGGTGAAAACTGGTGGGTAAATACTAGTGAATCTCCTATATCTTAATTTTTCTGAGGTTAAAGACAGTGTCGTTTTCGTCTCTGTTTACCTATCACCTTCCTACTACGGTGTTTATGGAAATGTGGGAGCAGTGCTGTCCCCATTACTCTGGTGGACATCTTTGGAGAAGGCCGCACAGCCTCGATAGGGAGATTTATCAGATGACTTTCTTAGACTGGAGGGAAGATCTCAGCAGAATTATCCCCCTTGATTTCCTGTTAGACCTGTACTATGTGTTAGGGACAGCCTAGGGAACCCTCCGACACATCTTGTATCACCAGAAGCCCTTAGCTAGCTTTTTCTGTCTTTCCTAGCTTCTGTGCTGAGTGAATTATGGCCTGCTTTGTGATTACAGTGTTGTGTTTATTGGTACTACCTTTAACCCAATACCTATAGGTGGTTCCCTGGGCGTAGTGTGAGAAGCACCTTGTCTTTTCCTTCTGATAATACAGTCATCTTGAGCTTTGGGATTAGAACAAAAGTCTAGCTTTAGGAGCCAAGTGGAGATAGCATGTTTATAAGTGGGTGGATCGCCAAGCTGATGGTATGAGGGTTATCAGGTATTATCACAGTTGTTTCTCCATCTTTAATTTTATTTGGCTCATTTGTTTCCCCCAGGACACTCAGGAGAAGGAAGGTATTCTCCCTGAGAGAGCCGAGGAGGCAAAGCTAAAGGCCAAATATCCAAGCCTAGGACAAAAGCCTGGAGGCTCCGACTTCCTCATGAAGAGACTCCAGAAAGGGGTATGGGCATAATCTCTTACCTTGTTACTTTGCAGCCTAAGGGCTTGCTGAAGATGAGTCTGTAGAGGTTCCACTGGAAAATGGTCAGGAAGCTTTGTTGGGCAGTAGTACAGAAGCTTGAAAAGAGCAAGGCAAAATATTGTAAACCCCTGATCTGGTATGGGGTTCCTTCTGATTTCCCATATTGGAAATGAAGACTTAATGAAGGGGCATTTGGATATTGGGTGGTGAGGGGATGGGGGAAGGATGTTAAGAGACTAGAATGCTGACCGCCCCCAGGCATTTGCCTGTTTGGATTGGGAGGGAGAGGTTAGAGCTGTGCTTTTTTTTTTTTTTCTTAGAGTTAAATTTGGAGACACATCATTTCAGAAAAACAAGTCATCTGTCCTACAGAAATGCTTTTGTTGGCAATGAATAGTAGATTTTTTCAGACCCTTGAAGCTATGTAGCACCAGCCATTAACTATATTTTCTAAAGAGACATATTTTTCCCGTATCCAGAGTGGTTCTTCTCACCAGGGAGAGTCTACCTTCATAGCCACCTAGCTCCTGATCAGATTTCTCAGCCCCTGGAGGTACCTAAAGCTGACTGAGGGATTGTCAGCCATTCAGCTGCAGTGTGCTTCTCTGTGTAGATGAAAAGGGAGAGTGAAACTGGTTGCTGTGGAGAATCCCAGTTACTGAGTCTTAGTCACAGATGATAATGTGATTCCCATCTGCAGCTTACCTTGCTGTAGGCAAGGCAGGCGTGGGCAGGCTGTCACAGCCATGGAACATGTGTGGGCGCAGTGGGCGTCAGAGGGAAAGCACATTGTCCTGACGAACAAGCCCAGTTCCTATTTCTGGTCTGAAAGAATAATTTTTAATTTTGAAGCTGTTGGCTGGAGGTTGATCTGATGATTGCTAGCCCAGCCCATTTATATGTCTTATGCATTCCTCCTTGCCCAGCGCTAAGCCCATTACTTTATAGGTCCTCAGTAATCCTTTATGAATAAAGTCAGTAATTTTACTTTATCTTGTATCAAGTATGATACAAAGGATGTAGCATATTTAGCTGGGAAACTGCTTCCGTACCTGAAATAGCAGGACACACTGAGGAGAAGACATAAGTACATGCGATTATTGTTAAGCTGTGTATGCATGAGATTAATCAAGGAAGACTTCTCAAAAGATCTGAGTGTGGATGAGAGTTTATAATGGGTGTGAATCTCCTTGCTTTTCAGAAAGGCCAGAACTCCCCTCTCACTTAAACCTCCCTCTTGTCTCTTAGCAAAAGTACTTTGACTCAGGAGACTACAACATGGCCAAAGCCAAGATGAAGAATAAGCAGCTGCCAAGTGCAGGACCAGACAAGAACCTGGTGACCGGTGACCACATCCCCACCCCACAGGATCTGCCCCAGAGAAAGTCCTCACTCGTCACCAGCAAGCTTGCGGGGTAACCTGGGCCCCCTCTGCTCCCCTTCCTCACCCACTGGACTTTTATGTATCGTAGGCAGGGATGGAATGGGCGCTTAGTCAGATCATCTTAGCTTGCTAGCCAGAGTTAACTGTGGTTCTGCTGAGAAGGTAATGTGGGTTAAAGAGAGACTTTGAGTTCATTTCTTTGGTTAAACTGAGATTTTCACACCCTTAGCCCAGGTAGGGGCCCAGAAATAGAAGAGACTAGGACTGGGTAATGCTGCAAACTTTCTTTTTCTTTTGTACGAGAAACTGGGGAGATAACGATTTCTACTTTTGGAAGAAAATATCCCAAAATTGGTTAGGCTGAGCCTTGGGAATAATATGTCAGGTATAACATCTCAAGGCTGACCTGACAGAGTTGGGGAAGGTAGATAGAATGAGATATGTTTTCTGTGCTTCTAAATGTTTTCTGTGCTTCTGAATTTCTTAGGCTGCTATTGCTTCATGTTGCCATTATGGCAGGTTTAAAGAATCCTCAAAAAAGAAAAACTGATTTGCTTGCCTAAAATTACAATGCCCGCTTAGCCTCCTTTACTCAGTATCTCTTGCAGTTTGCTCTGGCTCTCAAGTAACGTAAAGATAGGTGAATATTGTTCACGGAAAATGGGTACCTTCTCTCTCTCCTAGAGTGTTGGTTTTGAAAGGTATCATGGGATAGTGGAAAAAGCACTGATTTAGGACCCAAGATATCTGGGTTCTAATCCCGCTCAGTCCCAGAAGGGTAACCTTGGTTAAGTCAGCCTGTCTGAATTTCTATTTTCTCCTCTATAAAATAGAAGGTGAATATATATAAGATTGTTTATCCTGTAGCTACCAGCCGAAAAACTCTGCTATTCTTTGTAAAGCTAAAAATGAGGAAGGCCTCCTGGGTGAGCTCCTACCTGGAAAAATGCTGCAGAGAGGAACTATTTGAAGGCCACATGGAGAGAGAGGAAGTTGAGATCTAGGGGCTATAAAGTCAGGCAAGAGGACCTCATAGTTATCATGATCTTGAGAGTCAAGGAAAAAAATTCTTAAGCTTGCCATGGAAGCTTCTTTCCTCTGCCCCCACCCGCTTTTCTGGCCTACATCTGGGCCTTTGCTGCTAAAAAGCTGCTCTGGCAGCAGAGCTGTGGGCCTGAGAAAACATGCTCAGTCATGCACACGTGGAGCGCCACATTTCAGATGTGATCAGATCCTAGGTGTGTTGTTTGGGAGACAGGAAGAAAAGGGATGAACTGTGCTGGCCCCCAGGGCTTAATACTCCTGCAGGGCTGGAACAGCAGGTTTTTCAGAGATGATTCACTGCGGAGGAAGCTAGGGAAGGTGGTTAGAGAAGGAAGGAAGACTGAGAGATCTCTGCCTTCCTAGAGCTCAGTAACCCAGCTTTTGGACAATGAGGAAAAGTAGCAATGCTGATTCATGAACAGGTGGAGGAAAGGGATTGTGGTTGGCCAGCTCTAGGCATCACCAGTTTGGCCAGAATCTTACTGAATGCAGCCTGGCCTCCTAGTTATGACGGAGAGGGCCAGGGTGAGAACTAACTGTTCAAGAGAGCCCTCTCACTTCACTAATTCTGACATGCCAAATATTTGGCCTGATGAGAATGCCTGATGAACTTGCTAGTGTGCATGTCGGGGGGTGAAGTGTGTATGTACTTCTCTCCTGACTGGCCGTACAGCTTTCAGGGCTGTCATTCAGATTGGATAGGAAAAAGTTGGTGAGGAAGGAATGGAGAGAGCAGGATCCCTGGACTCCCTGGCCCCCCAAACTCCTTGACTATCACTTGTATATAATTTTTGTGTTTCTTGGTTCGTTTCTTCATGCTGTCTTCCTTAGTCTAAAGTCCATGTGGGAAGGGGAAAATGCTGAACATCCTTGTATAGTTTCAACTGTCCCAGCCATGTTGTACATAGATATGTCATGTTATTATATATATAAATATATATATAATTTTGTACGTTTTCTTCATCTCCGATCTTCTCGAGTTCTGTACTTTTTTTCTTTTCTGTCTGAGCTGCGTTCTCTATTGTCAGGCCTGAGTCCTCAAGACTGATGATCACAGTGAAGTCTGGTTTTAGCAAGGCATGGAAGGAATAGAAAAATTGTTGGTCTCACTTTTTCTCCACCTGGTCCTCTTCAAAGCTAAGAAAACAAACAAGCTACCTTCCTATTTGCCACCTGTTTCCACAGCATGAAGTACATAGCTTTCTTTGGAAGGAAGGACCATCTCAGAATACAAATACAAATTGCTTTGATTAAACCTGGATTATTATCTTTTTCTCCACCCAAAGCAACACGGCCTCCACACAGCCACTACCTCATCTCTATGCTGTGCCCTATTAGTCTCCACTGCTGATCGGGACCGTGACCTGTTCTGGCCCAGGCATTTAACACTCCTCAGAACCTCCAGTTATTTTGGTCTTTACCTAAGAATTGTTTTTCTGTCTTTTTTTTCCCCATGGCTATCTCCCAAAAGAGAACATTTTGTTTTGAAGATAGTAAAAGACTGAAATTTTTTTTTTTTTTTCTTTTGCCTGTTTGTTTGCAACTCCCTTATGGATAGGATTGAGGCATGTGACAGGTAGCTAATGATTGTTCAATTTGGAAGAGTCATGGGTTAGGGACTGGGATGGGATTTAGGGCTTTTTCCCCTATTACTTGACAGTGTTTTATTTTGTTCTTCTGTGTTCGTCTGCAGTGGCCAAGTTGAATGATGCTGCCCGGGGCTCCCGCCAGATCCTGAGACGCTGCCCCCCTGGGTCCTGTGCTGGCTCCTGCCCCTCCCTGCTTTTGCAGCCAGGGGTCAGGAGGTGGCTCGGGCGCGGGCTGGAGAGGCAGAAGCCCCTGCCCGTCGGTGTCCCAGCGCATGGAGCCCCTTGGGCTGAGCACCAAGACCTTGAACCTATTTTGTTTTACCTTTTTCCAAATAACTTTTGGGAGAAATCTCAGTAAAATCCTGGGGGTGGGGCTGAGAGGGTGGGGGGGGCGCTTGGGGAAATATGAATTAGGGCTTAGAATTGATAAAAAACATTCCTGACTATTTTCCTTCTTAATCATGTGACTGGTGTGGGGTGGGTATTGGGAGGAAGTGGAGTGGACTAAAAATGAGGGGTTCCAGTTCAGCTCTGTAGAAAAATGCCTTGTTTGCTTGGATGTGGCTGGGGACTGGGACTTGGTGTCAGATAAAAGAAACTGTCCATCCAAATGTGACAGATGCAAACAGCTCCTCTGGTTCTGTCCGCAGAGCAAGCTGAGAATCACTGTTAATTGTTCATAAAAACGTGCTGTCCTCAAACTAGATTTGCTGTGGGAAGGAGGGCAGTGAGTATGGGGAGAAGGGGCCATGAGCGTGGGGAGCCCCACAGAGCCTAGGGAACTTTTTCAGTATTTGAAATAAAAAATAAAAAGAGGACCCATAAAAAAAACCCAACCCAGAAATACTCTGAAGCAGTTGGTATGTTTTATTGGGGCTTGGGAGGGGAAAGAAAACAAGACTGCAGATACCGTTTAAGGGAGAAGCTGGTATGGGCTCCTGAGCGTCTAAGGAACAGGGGCCCTTACTATGGGATGTGGCAGGGCTTCTTGCTTCCATCACTTAGAGAGAGGGCTCAGGGATGTTGGCATATAGGCCTGGGCTTTTCCTAACCCCAGCTCATTCCTTTTTTCTGTAGCTAATGCAGAAGCTCATCAGTCTCAGGCTGTGGCTTACAAAATGAGGGGTTTAAAGTATTTGATCTACATGGTTTATTGACTCCTAACCAGCTTGGCCAGAAACTGGCCAGCTTAGTCCAGGTTAAGCAAAAAAAAGAAACCCATTCTTCCTTTTCCCTTTCAGTTTTCTATTCTTTCTCAGTTTCCCGTATCTGTGAAGAAGTGTGACCTCTAGAAATAAACCAAAAGGAATGTAAGCCTTTGTGGCCAGCAGGAGGCAGAGTGACTTCTTGCCTCAGGATGTGCAAACCTGCAACACTGGGATCCTGCCATTGAAAGAAGGTTAAAAAGCTGCTTGTGAATGTAACATATAAAAAAAAACTTTACCAAAAAAGAAACAAGTGCACACCCGTCTCTCCCACTCCGCAACATTCACACATAGTACATTGAAACTGCTTGCCCATTTTGCCATAGTTAGTTAGGAGAGTTGATGATGGTGGTATTTCCCCAGATGTGATTGGCTTCTCAAATGAGTATGCTTCAAGGAAGATAAAGAAGGTCCAGGACACATAGATATCCCAGAGAACTCCCCATTGTACTGGCGGGGCGGGAGGTGGGGGTTACTTTCTAAACTGAAGAAGGGTGGTTTTCAATATGTGCCTTATTCTTTCTCCTTAATCAGAAGCTTTCCAAATTTTCAGCTACTAGGGATGTTACTGGCCTGGCTTTCAGAATGCTCGGGAGACTGTGAAGCTGTCTAACTGTCTGCCTTTCTGAACAGCATATGACCTACTGAGTGAACCAGGTAGCACGAAGATAAATTAAAGGCATTCACTACCGTTGCAGAGTTGTCTAGTTGGAAGAAAATAATATTGAAAAGGTTCACTATTTCAAAGATATAAATGCATATTTTAAAGCTAGAAGAGACAAGGTTATTTTATATAAGGTGTTTATTAAAGTATTAAAATAACCTTATGTCTCTCCTAGTTTCATATCTTACTTAAAATAACCTTATTCTCTCTTAGCTTTAAAATACATACATATATATCACGGGACAAATTAGTGGCTTGGAGCATTTATTCTGGTGAAGAAACACCCTTCTCATCCTTATTCCCACTTGAGCCAATCCCCTGACTTTTTGAGAATGGTGTGTCTGGCTTAGGGGTAATGAGGTCAGTGAAGCAGAGTGTGGGATTATTCAGTTAGTGCAACTTCATTTTAATACAGGTGAGGAAGTTGAGGTATAGAAATAAGTAACTTGTAAGGTGGCAGAGCTAGTTAGCTGAAAAGCTTGAGTTAGTATCTAGGATTTATATTATTTTTTCCCCATATTCCTGGCTTTCCCAATCCATAATCTTCACAAACTGTGGCTTTAGGATTCCTGGGTGCCAGAAAGTGTTTGTAGCTGTCTGTATTTCAGTTTAAAACTTGCCATTCCTCCTTCTTTACCCCTATACTGCAGTGCTGCAAGTATGTATTCCTGCCCATTATCTTAGCTAGGTGTTTCTAAAATCTTTCTTCCAAGGAGTCGAGAGTTCTTCTCCTCTAACATAGGAAATGATTGTGCTAACAAAACTCAGCTGAGTCATCTGATATGCAGGGTGGCAGGGATGAAATCACCATTATTATTGTCCGGTGGCATTTATTTTAACTTGGTGTGGCCTGAGGATGGGGAAAAGGCAGGCAAAAGAAAACAACTTCAACAATTGCCATTTAGGACAGGCTATCCACATTAAAAAAAAAAAAAAAAATTTTTTTTTTTTTTTTATCCACAGTAGTGAGCCAGTGACACCCATAGAGAGAAGATGAGTGTGGTGCCCCCTACTGGGCCATGAGAGAGATTAACAAGGAAGGGAGTGATCTATCTACCACCTGTTAACCCGTTGCCGTTGAGTCAGTTCCGACTCATAGCGACCTTATAGGACAGAGTAGAACTGCCCCATAGTTTCCAAGGAGCACCTGGTGGATTCAAGCTGCCAGCCTTTTAGTTAGCAGCTGTAGCTTTTAACCACTGCGCCACCAGGGTTTCCTTCGTCTACCACAGTGGTATACAAATAAAGGCAAATTTGTGTAGTTCTAAGCAGCATCCCAAGAGCTAGGGGAATGAGAACCAGGAGATGAGTTGTTAGCTGAATTTTAAACTTGCTGATAAAGATGAAGTGGGGCCACTTATGCTTCAGCAGCAGTATTTTAATTCACAAATAATTGTGGAGCACTCTCTTTCCAATTGAAGATATTAGATGTTGTTGGGCAGATAAACAATGCAAGAAAGGGTGTCTGCCTTGGAATAGCTTGTAGCCTCACTGAAACAACACTTCTACGTATAAAGCAAGACAGCATAGGGTTAGTCAGGCAGTGGTAAAAGAATTCTGGGAAGGGAAAATCCAAAGGACTGGAGTCACCAGGTAAATATTAGTGGTGGAGATGGTAGTTGAACTGGGCCTTGCAAGATGGGCAGTATTTGAATAATCCAATTTCATAAGTGCCCAAAATGTTTCAGGCAGTGTGCTAAAATAAAAGATAAGTAATTTATGGCTGCTTTTTTTCAAGGAGATTAGACTCTGGAGGGGACTACTTGTGAACAAATATTAGAGAGTTATACTGACAGCACTGGAGGTCTAGCTAGGTAGAGGAACAATGAGAGGAGTAATAACTGCTAATTTTTTTGAATGTTCGTTACGTGTCAAGCTCTATGATAAGTGCTTAATGTACATCATCTCATGTAATCCCCACAACAATTCTGTGAAATAGGTTCTGTTAGTATTTCTATTATGCAAATGAGAAAACTAAGACAAAAACTTGCAAAAGCCCTACAGCACACAGCTTTTGAGAGTGGAGGCAGGATTCAGTCCAGTGCCAGCTAAGGGATGGGGAAAAGAATGGTCAGGAAAGGTTTCATTGAGTAAGTTCTGAAAAATAAGCAGGATTTCTCCAGAAAGGTAAGATGTAAAAGAGCATTTTGTTGGAGGGGCCAATGCTTGTGGAAGAATGAGACCCTGTGGGTTCTGTTGTGTTTCTGCAGTAGGGAGTGAGTCCTGGGGGTAGCTAGAGACCAAGCCGGAAAGGTATACAGGAGCCAGACTACAGAGGATATGGTATGCAGGCCTGTGAACCACTGGGGGGATTTCTAAGAAGAGATGTGGTCATATCTGTGTTGTAGATAGGTCACGTTGACAAATAGTATGAAAGAATTTAAAGGAGAGGAATTTAGATATGGACTAGCTCTAATGTAAGACTGCCTCATTTTAAATCCTGATTTTGATATTTTTTGACCCCTGGGCAAGTTTCTTAACTTCCCTTTGCCTCAGTTTGCATATTTGTAAAATAGAAATGATACGGCACTTACCTTAAAGGGTTGTGATGATTAAATAAGACATGGTTTGTGCCCTCAAGGAGTTTACGGCCTACAGGGAGTTACAATAAAGATGTTGTTGTGTGCCATTGAGTCAGTTCTGACTCATAGCAACTCTACAGGACAGAGTAGAACTGCCCTACAAGGTTTCCAAGGAGCGGCTGGTAGATTTGAACTGCCGACCTTATGGTTAGCAGCCTGAACTCTTAACCACTGTGCCACCAGGGCTCATAATAAAGATGAGTAACAGGCAATTAGAATACAAAGATTCAGGGATAAGATAGGGATAAACACCAGATGCTCTAGAACCACCCGGTAGAGGCACCCACCCAACTTGGGGAGGTGGGGGGACAGGAAAATCCTTCTATAGAAAGTAGCTTCTAAACTGAGATCTGATGGAGAAACAGGACTTAATCAGGCAAAGGGGTTAAATGGAGAAAGAGGGCTTCCAGTGGGAAGGAACAGTATGTAAAAGATGCAGAAGCCATACGTTCCAGAAACTGAAAATAATTAAAGTGTAGCTGTAGCATAGCATACAAGGGCTGAGGTCAAAGATGGGTAGAGGGAAGCAAGAGCCTGATCACAAGGGACCTTTGGACTTTATCCTGGAGGCAGTGAGAAGCTGCTGTTTAAAGATTTTGAGAAAGGAAATAACATGATCAAATTGACTCTTTAGAATAATCAAAATGATTGAATGTGGAGAAGAGATTGGAGAGAGTATGGAAAAGTTAGAGGGCGCTTGTGTGAGGAGGAAGATGATGAGTTCAATTTGGGGCACAGTAGGTTTGAAGTACAAGGTAACATCTATCTAACTGGAGAATTTCATACTACATTTAGTAAATTATTACCATAGCCTAGTGGAGTTAGGAGTAAGACAGACTTTTTTATGCTACTATAGTACTCCAGGTAAGGAGCCCTGGTGGTGGAGTGGTTAAGAGCTCAGCTGCTAACTGAAAGACTGGCAGTTCGAAACCACCAGCTGCTCAATGGGAGAAAGACGTGGCAGTCTGCTTCCGTAAAGATTACAGCCTTGAAACTATGGGGCAGCTCTACTAGGGTCGCTATGAGTCAGAAACGACGTGATGACACACAACAGCAATACTCCAGGTAATATATGATTAAAAACTAAGGAGGGTAGTAGCAGTGGGGTTGAAGTAGAGTGGACAGATTTAAGAGACGCATGAAAAGTACAGTCAACGGCACTTATGGAATGTAGGACTCGGGAAGAGACAGGAGTCTAATATAATTCCCAGGTTTCTATCCTGGGTTACTGGGTAAATGATGCCATAACCCAGATTAGAATACAGCTCGAAGAGCAAGTTTAGCGAGGAAGATAATGAGTTCAGTTTTACAGAAGTGTAGATTTGAGGTGGCTATAGAAAATCCGAAGGAGCCCTGGTGGTGCAGTGGTTAAGTGCCACCACAGGAGAAAGATGTGGCATTCTGCTTCCATAAAGATTTACAGCCTTAGAAACCCTATGGGGCAGTTCTACTCTGTCGTATAGGGTTGCTATGGGTTAGAATTGACCTGACAGCAAGTGGTTTGGGTTTTTTGGTATAGAATATCCAGGAGCCCTGGTGGCACAATGGTTAAACAGTAAGCTGCTAACCAAAAGGCTGCTGGTTCGAATCCACCAGCGGCTCTACAGGAAAAAAGTGGCAGTCTGCTCCCATAAAGATTACAGCCTGTGAAACCCTATGGGGCAGTTCTGCTTGGTCACATTGGTTCACTGTGAGGTGGAATCGACTCAACAGTACACAACAACATAGAACATCCCCAGGGTAAATGACCAGTAGGGTATTGGATTTATGAGACTCGAGGTTGGAGAAGTGAAGTAGGAAATACAGATTTTTGTGGACTTCAAGATATACTAGTAAAGCCATGGAAGTGAAAGCACATAAAGCAGGATTACTAGAGAGCTGACCCTTTTGAAGGTTAACATCTGAAAGGAATAGAGAAAAGGGCCCAACACAATAGGAGAATGAGGAAGATGTGGTGCCCAAGGACAGAGATTAAAGGTGGAACTGCATCAGTCAATAATGCAATATACTGTAGAGCGGTTACACGAGATCGAGTGAAATTGTCTCAACTATGTAATAAAAAGCACCAAAAATAAAAAGACGGAAATGTACCAGAATGGTAGATGCTGCTAGTTAGCAGGATTATGGTTTGAGGTGTGGGTGTGGGTGGGTGTGGGTGTGGGTGTGAGTATGAATGTGGGTATGCACTTACGCACATATACCTTCTGTACTTTCCAAATTTTGATAGCACATATTATTTGATAATCAGAGATAATTTTAATTCTAAAAACAATAATAAAATCACAAGGTGTAAAAAAATAGGACTGAAGAGCATTCGATTTGGCAATTAGTGATGTTTTTAAGACCAGTTTTAATGGGTTGGTAGAAGTTGAATCTGACTTGTAGAGCCATTGTTGAACTGAATAATGTAGGAAGGTTGTTGACGTTTTAGGATGGGAAAGATTTAGGCACATTTATTAGCAGAGTAAAAGGAGCAAGTAAAAGCTGTAGCTCTAGAGAATGATAACCAAAAAGAAGAGTTCTGAAGAGAAGGGAGGGGATGGAAACAAGAGCACAGGTGAATGTGGTTCAAGAAGTCAACGGTCCAGTTCAGCAGGTATTTTCTGAGCACTTACTATGAGCCAGTTACTGTATTAGGTGCTGAGGGTTGTCTAGTTGGAAAGCCAGCTGAGTAAGAAGAGATTGTCTCAAGCAGGAGAATGTGTAGCTCATCCTGCTTGAAATTCAAGGTGAAGCTATAACAACGAGTAAACTCACAGCTAGTTGGGATTGGGGTAGATAACTGATAGAGTGCTTGTCTGGTAGCTTTATTGTTCTTTGTGAAGGACGATATGGGGTTGCTAGTTGAAAGGAAGGTGAGAGGCAGAGGGCTTAAGAAGAGTGACCATGGTTTGGAAGAGGGAGCTGACCAAAGATCCTAAGTGAAAGGGTTAGGGAACGGTGCTGAGGGCCTAACACTTTGGAAACCATTAATTAATGTGTAGGGGCATCAATCCATATATTTGTGCTATTTTCTGTTGCAGCACCCAGCAGAGTACAAGAGCAGAGAAGACTTACTGTGTAGATTCTGGGTCACGGTTTGTAGACACACGAAGTACTTTGGCAAGGGAGCAAGACAGAAGGTTCAGATGATAGTTCAAGGGATCCACCTGGTAAAGGGCGAGTAAGAAGGTAGTCTAAGAAAGGTGTGATAAATTCTGGTCAAGAAAAGGTCAAAGAGCAGGTCAATTAGAAGTAAAAGAAGTGATTAAGCTGGACATAGTAGTCACAGAATGATGTTAGAGTTTTAATATTTCAGAGTTGGAACTCTTCCAGGTAAAAGGTCATTGGAGTGTTAAAGAACTAAGGGAGTTCCCACATCCAGCTGTGAAGGTGGGGTGGCTTATGTATTTGAAACTGTGGGACTTGGAAAAAATCAAGGTGTGTAAATAAGTCAGGAGTTTTGCAGGACTAAGGAGGAGAAGATGAAGCCAAGTGCCACTCCTGGTATAGAAGTGACCAGGAATAGCTAAGGATATGAAGGAGAGTTTAGCCTGATGGAATGAACTCCAAAGCAGGAGAGATTGCACGCAAATATTTTGGAAGAATAAAGGTCTGGAATTTAAACTAGGGAGCTAGGAGTATCTCAGTTCCCCTACTTTTTGATATTTAAAAAAAAAAAAAAACAAACTCATTGCCGTCAAGTCGATTCTGACTCATAGTGACCCTATAGGACAGAGTAGAACTGCCCCATAGAGCTTCTAAGGAGCGCCTGGTGGATTTGAACTGCCGACCTCTTGGCTAGCAGCTGTAGCACTTAACCACTACGCCACTGGGTTTCCGCTTTCTTATAAAGGAGGGGGAAAGAATCCTCTAGGGCTGCAAATAAAGCAGTGTACTGGGAGAAACCTAGACATAATTTGAATGAGTTGGTTGATGGGTATTGTCTAAAGGGGAATTTCTATATGAGAGAAAGAGGCAGGGAGAAGCCATCAGAAAAATAAGGAGACCAGGAATAAAAGGTTAAGTGAGTAGGAGCGTCCTGCATTTGGGGGAGGGCCCGAAGATGGCAGATATGGGAACCATGTGTGCCGTAAGTTAGCCTTAAGGTTCCCAACTTTGGTTTAAAAGTTGTTTGGTACCAGTCTTGACTGAAGGCCCCAGATGATTATGAAGCCCAGACTCCTCTGGGTGCTGAGTGGTAGGTTAAGTGTTCCACTTCTGAGAAGACTTTCTAGGAAAAAGGGAATGGAACAATAGTTTGAGCAATGGTTACAAAGAAGACCAAGTAAGCTAGGCTAAAATAACAGGAAGAGAGACCTTCTTCATTCACTCATTTAACAAATATTTACTGAGCTCCTACTCTATACCAGGCCCTTGCTAGATTCAATGCTGAACAACATAAAGCCTCAAAACTAACAAAACAACAAATAGAGTGTAAAGAAAATCATTTTGGATGGCTTCAGCAGGCCTTGGCTTCTGTGCTGTTGGGTTCAGCATCTGCCCTCACACCCAGATCCAATCCTGGACCAAATTGTCTTCAATGGCTTCTGAGCTCTCTGTTCACCCCTACCCCCATTAAGAACCAATGCCCTTTGCTACATCTTTCCTCTTAAGGAGATGACCAGCCCAGGATTGCTTTTGTGGAGGTGGTATCCCCATAGGCAGGTTCTCCAGGCTTGAATTTTTTCTTCAGGTCTTTCAGCTTGGGAAATGCTGAGCGTATTCTTCCCTTTTGGTTATGTCATCATAATACTTTGCCTTCTTGAGCCGGCCTTTGAAATCTTCTTTTCAGCTCTTTTACTTCATCATTTTTTCCTTTTGCTTTAGCTACTCGATGTTCAAGTGTCTGTTAGAGTTGTACACAGTAGGTGGCTCTTGGCCTACTTTGAACTGTCATAAAGAATCAAATCGACTAAGGTGCGAAGGCTTGGTGAACTACCCTTTCTTAAACAAATTATTGTATCTCAGCCTTCCCTATTTTTACCAATGTCACTACCATTCACTCTGTTTTTCTGCAGGCATTCTTGACCTCTTTCTTGTCCTCACATGCAGTATCCAAACCTTAATCCCAATTATATCTGCTTCTCGCTATCTCCATGCTCCTGTCAACCTCTCACTTCAATCATAGCAGTAACCTCCTAACTGGCCTTTTGTTGCACCTCTACAGTTTATTCTCTATCCAACTGCCAGTGCACTTTTAAAAATATACATCAGATCACATCACTCCCCTGATCAAAACCAAACTTGTTACCATAGCCTCCAAGGTCCTTGGTGCTCCGGCCTGTCTTCCTCCTCTGGCCTTATTTCCTACCAGTTTTCCTTATTCTGCTCTAGCTGCACTGGCCTTCTTGCTCTTCAACCACAGTAAACTTATCCCTAGTTCAATGACTTTACTCTTGGCTTTCCCTTTACCTGGAATGTGCTTCCTCTAGATTCTTGCTCCTCTACATCAATCAGACTCTGCTTCAATATCCCTTCCTCAGAAAGGCCATTCCATCTATCTTATCAAATCACCCTACCATCATCCCTTTCTCTGTCCTTAGTCTGTTTACTTTTCATAACATTTAAATCACTACCTGAAATTATATTGTTTTCCTGTTTATTGTCTCTCTTCCAGGAGGACAGAGGTTTTTCTCACTCACTGCTATATACCTAGCATCAGGACTGGTGCTCAGAACATCACAAGTGCTCAATAAATATTTGTTGACTGAAGGAATGAACTGTTCACCGTGTTCAAATAAATCTGTAAATATTAAGGGGCAGGGGAGGGGAGTTTGACCTCCAAAAGTCTCTGAATGGCAGGAGCAATAGATAAGCAGGGAAATGAAACCTCTAATGAGAGAATATTATTGGAAAGTCACTCTCCAGACAAAGATATGTCTCCATTTTGGAAACTTAGATGACTAATAATAGGTAAAAGCCAAGTACTCAGATTATTGACCAAGGATGGCTTTTTTTTCTGTAAGAAATTTCAATTTCCTCTTAATAGGAAAAGAGACAGAACTAAATACTGATAACCATATTACAGTTTGGTATAAACTGAAATTTAGTGCCTAATGTACTTAGTGTATTTAGGTGGACTTTTTTTAAACCTTGTTCTAACTTATATATTGTACCACGGGTGGTGTGATGCTACCTGTGCAAACTACTACAGAAGGGGCACAGTGGACAAGCCCTACCTTCATCACAAACTGCGTGGTAAGCATCTCCATAAATCCAGTTCCCACCTGGAAATGAATCCAGGCGTTAACTTTCCGCATCTCCATTCCTTGCCACAGGCCACTTGCATGGCACTTCCTTCCTCTGACCCTAACCATTCAGACTTAGGTCAGACTTTATCCCTAGGTCAAAACATCTCTGGCCACTGGGGGCCAGGTCATCAGGGACCAGCCATGGGCTGAGAAGTCTGCACAACCCTCTGCACTTAGACTAGCCAGCCTCTTTCTCTTTCTCTCTCTTCCTCCTATACTACAGGGCTAGTTCACAAGCTAGAAGGATAACTCAGCACTGAGTCTTCACAGATCAACTGACCGTACAACCCTTTCTCTGAATTAGCCACTGTGAGCTAAGTCAGTTTCACTTTTTTTTTTTTTTTTTGCCCCTGAGGGTTCATTAATTTTGTATAATGGCTTATAAAATTCACGTAAACTATTACCTATACTACAGTTACCCATTTATTACAACCAGAAAGGACACAAGTAAAGAGACAATCAGGCAAGGCCTGGGAGGGGTGCCAGCACAGGGCCTCCATTGTCCCTAGAGAAGTGCCACACCCTCACCCGTATATGGATGTTCTCAACAATCCCGGAAGCACCAAAAGAGGAAGCCATAAAGTCCAGGGTTCCTTAGTCACTGTGGCCTTGATAGATAAGCTTGGCTGCATCATGCACCTCTCCCTTTCTGACATTAGTTCCCGGGTTTAGTTTTTGGGCTCCCATCTGATTTGCACACATTTAAGTGTTGTCTGGCTGTTTTAAAGAAAAACAAAAGCACCCTGATTGCTTGAGAAATTCCAAGGGCTATTTTTAGGAACCAGAGACAAAAGGCCATTTTGAGTTCTTTGTCCTACATGGGTAGATACCAGTGATTAATGCAAAATATGAACCCAGTTATTAAGTCTTTATTGTAATATTGAGATTGAAAAGCAAAACTGAATGGAATTTATGTGGTACACAAACTTTTCTCAAATTATTCACACAAACTGCCTAGGACTGCATTCCTACCAATAAGGATCATTCTCTGTCTAGTGCCAGCTGCCTACCTTACATTCCCAAACCTAATTAGTCATGCCAAACTGATACCTATTCAATATTTCCATTTTCAACTGAAGACAAAACTCTCATAGCAGAAATCAAAACATCAGCAGACCTATGGGGAAATTTTTTTAGCAGAGGCAACTTATTGCTAAAATTACCCTCTGTGGTGGATACCACCTAGTCACATATACAAAGGAAAGCCCTGGCATCATTCAGTGATCATGAGGGGCCTAGTTTGACATTAAGGTATGCGTCTGAAGTGCGTTTTATACTTAGGGAAGTCTGAGTCACCCCAGGTGGCCTCCATTGCATTTCTGTCTCATTTCCGTTTCCTTGACCTACACTAGGTACAACTACTTAAAGGAAAATTTTCATTCAAAAATGAAAATTGAACCAAACAAAAACTCAAAATTACAGAATTTTGGAACTAAAGGGATGTTAGAGATCATTGAGTTCATATCCTCATTTTACAAATGATGAAATTAAGGCCAAGAGGTTGTGCATTTTGCCTTGTTGCACAGCCCATGTCAGACAACTTTTCCTATACCGAAGGGCCCTCTTCTCCAGAAGCCAGTTTCACAGCAAATTTGGACTCCAGCTTAGATTTATTTTTGTTAGAAATAAACAGACTAAATTGGGCTGGAAATCTGAGAGGAATCTCAAGGCCCAGGGGGACTAGATGGCATCAGTGGTATCCCCTCCAAGTAATTTGACCTATCACTGGTGCTTCTGCAGTGGACCAACTAGAAGCTTCACATAGGACCAGCGTCTCTTAACTCACTCAGGGTTTCTCTGCCTCGGCACTATTGACATTTGACCAGATAATTCTTTGTTATAGGGTCTGTCCTGTGCATCTTAGGATGTTTAACAGCATCCCTGTCCTCTACCCACTAGATGCTACTAGCACCTTCTTGATAGGGACAATCAAAATTCAAGTCTCCAGACATTGCCCAACGTCCCTGGGTTTGGGGGGGTGGGGGGGGAGGCGGGATTTTCCCAGTTGAAAACCACTGTGCTGATCTAGGAAGGGGTTCTCATAACTGAGGCTGGGGTCTGTTTAGTCTTCACACCAGTGCCTCTCCTTTTTCCTGCACCCCTGTGCCTGGCTCCTCTGCCACCTCTTCCCTCAGGGGCTACTGCCCCTTCATCAGATGGGGTCCTCCAACCTCTCTCTACCCTCAGTACTCCCGAAAGTGGCACCTGGGGTGAAAATGGGAAGCAAGAGCTTCTACTCTTCCCCTCTTACACCACGGGGATCCCCTGATTGACTAGGAATTTACATAATTGGTAAAAATAAGACACAATGTGTGCAGAGCTCAGCTCTTAACTGACTGCTTTGAATCCAGAAAAGATCAGGGCCATAAGCCCTCTCATACCTTGGGGATAGGCTGAGGGTGAGAGTGGAGGACACACCAGAGGAATGTGTTTTTCTGCATAATTTTCCCCTTGACTCAGCGGTCCCACTTCCCCTCCTCAGCCCACACCCACCCTCCGCATTGCGCATATTTAGCTGTGTTGTCAGAAACCAGATGATTGCTATGGAGACGTGTTTAAATGCACGCACTGCACGCACAGAACTAGGATGTGGCCCGGGCTGAGTGATGGGGTGAATGAAACTTCTTGCCAATGCCTTTCCCTCCTAATTTGATACTACCTTACCTCTTCTCTTCCTCCACATTTTCACGTGTCTCACTCCTGCTTCTGGGTGCCATTTCCCACTCATCAGCACTGTTCTTAAACATCTTCTGTGCCACAGGAAGCCACTGTTTTAATGACAAAATTATTTAACCTTTTTGAACCTCAGCCCCTTCATCTGTAATATGAGTATAATGATAATATAAGCTTTATATGGCTTTTATTAGAATTAAATTAGATAACGGGTAAGAAACTTGTATCATCACCAGCAAAGTAGATGCTCAATAAATGGAGTTTGCTCTTAGGTTACAATAAAATCTTTTTTCAGGGCACCTGGGAACCAACCACTGGTGCCTTTGGAAATCTTGGTTTGTACTTCCTTTCTGGCAGTTGAAAAAGCTACTTTGGGAGTGTCACTTGTCCTGTGGAGTGATGGAAGAGCCTAATTGTGGGGAAGCTTTCTCTTTTTTTTGAACTCAGCTAGAAAGCTGTTTTGGGGGGCAATCTGGGTATATGATCTTCTGCAATTTGAAATGAAAGCCGCAGGGAAGAGAAGACACAAGACTCAAAAAAATCATTCTTTCCTGGCTAAAAGGGCGGGCAAAGGATTAAGGAGGCAGAATGCTCTCTGGGCCTTTGGATCGTGCTGTCCTCGGCTTCACGGCAACGGTTCGGGTTTTTTTTGGTATACATACGTACGTACACGTATATATATGTATATACATTGACACACACATCTATACATGCATATATGTTTATATAGGTATATGTGTATAGATACCGTTTGTATGTCCTGTGTTTTAATTGCCTACTTTGACCATATTTCTGTTGGGTCTCCTAGGTCATTTTCGAAACGTTATGCTATATCTTCCATGTCATGTATGGTTTTGGGCTCCCCCCCCACACACACACACCCTTTAATCTTTAGGCTGGCTTAACCCATTTAAAGTAAATATTATTAGATTTGGCCCGGCCTGCCAAAATCTTTGTGTTCTGATCCTGTTATCCAACATATTCATTATCCCTCTCATGTTCTTGACAGCTACAAATGTGATCGTCTGTCAGCAATGTTCTTAACTAAACCATTTGTACAAACCTTGAACAGGACAGCACCCAGGTCAGATTTTGGTGGAAGGCTCCAGAGCTCTAATTTGGTATTAATCCATTATCAGTTAATAGGATTCTGGGTATCACTCACATTGCCTGCTCAGCCAGCACCAATTAGTAGTCTGGTTCAGTTGGAACTTGCAGCTGCAGGCCCCATTGCCAGACTTCACAAGAGAGAAGTGAGTTCCATGTCCCAGGCCAAAAGGAGAAAAACTGAAATTGAGTAAGAAAGTAAGTTTTCAACACAACCGCTTTCCTGGACTTCTGTCACCTGGGTCAGTCAGCTCCTCTGTGGATCTGCTTTTCCCATTTCAAAACCCACAGGTTTTCTAAAAAATTATAAATTGGTATTTGTCATTCATTCTTCAATTTTCTTATCACCTAGTTTGGGCCAATTACAGTTCTAGTCTACAAGATCTTTGTGGCTTTACTTCTTTCCCTATCCACTTTAGATTGCATGGGCAATGACTCAAAGACACTCCCACTACACCTCAGCTACCTTTGTTTCTTGTTTTTTGATCCCATCTGCCCCACCACTCCCCAGTTCTAGATCAGTCTAACTTTTATGTTCATTTATTCATCCAGGAAATATTTATTGAGTGCCTACAGATGTGTCAAGAGTTGTTCTAGTACTAGGTATACAATTGTGTCTCCACTTCTGAGTGTCGGCTGCTGCTTTATGGAGAAGGTTAGTTAAACACCAGTCAGAGCTGGTGGTTTCCAGCCTTAGCTTCGCAGTCCTCGCGGGGAGCCAGGTGCCGTTTGAATTTCCCATAGCTGCTCTCCTCCAGAAAGGAGCCCTGGTATCATAGTGGTTAAACACTCGGCTGCTAGCCAAAAGGTCAGCGGTTTCAACCCATCAGCTGCTCTGTGGGAGAAAGATGTGGCAGTCTGTTTCTGTAAAAATTAAAGCCTTGGAAGCCCTGTGGGGCAGTTCTTCTGTGTCCTATAGGGTCACTGTGGGGCAATGGATCACTTTTATATAGCCTTTCTCACCATGGTCTTATAACACCCACCAAATGATTGGGTGGGACTATGCAAATTAGGTGCTCTTGGCCCACCAAGAGGACTGGATAGCTTGTTAATAATGTAAATAAGGTACGTGACACCGTTGTGGGGATGAGACCATGCAAATAAGGTACATGGAACCCTAAGAAGGGGATTAGTCAGTTTTGCCATCCCACCAGGCTTAAAAGAGCAGTCAGTCCCAAAGCAGGGGGACCTACTGCCACCAAGAAAGAAGAGCTAGGAGTGGAGCACATCCACAGGACCCGGGATCCCTGCACTGAGACCTCCTAGGCCCAGGAGACAGAGAGAGAGGAACTATAACACAGAAAACAGAGAGAGGCAGCAGAGGCTGCAGAACCAGAACAGAGAGAGAGCTGTAAAATGGGAGGCAACGAGAAGCAGTGACAGAGAAATGGTGGCAGCAGAACCAGGAGAGCGGCAGGATATGTAGTGGGCTTCCTGGCCCACGGGGAGAGAAAGCTGAGCACTTTTGGGAAGGAGGCTTCCTGGTGGAGTGGGGCACCCCCAGGCACTTACTGTTGGAGCTAAAGAGCTTTGTAACAGTTGCCCGAGCCGGGCAGAGGCAGTGCCAAGGGGCTGAGGGCCAGAGAGAGACCTGCCTGCGAACAGCTGAGAAGAGGCTGTCCTGATAGAAGAACTGTATCTTGAGTATTTCCTGATCCTGAATTGTATGTAACCTGTTACTTCCCTAATAAACCCCATCATCGTGAATATGGTCTGTGAGTTCTGTGTGGCCATTACAATAAATTACTGAACCCAGCAGAAAAGTAGAGAGTGCCATGGAGGAGGTCAGATAGTGTCAGAAGTGGCAGAAAGATTGGAGGATGCAGGAATGTTTAAACTCTGCCTCATCGGAGTCAGCCTTGGGCTGTTGATCTTGATTCTCCTTCCCCTTTTTGAAGTTAGAGGAGGTCAGACGCCCCGCCACATCATTTTTATAGTCACTATGAGTCGGAATCAACTATATGGCAATGGATTTGTTTTTGTTTTTGTTTTTGGCTGTCCTTAAGCACCATCTCTAGTCCCAGCCTCTTGTAGACTGCCTTGCATTCCATCGGAAGAGGAAAGGAGACCCTTGAGCACTGCACTCTTTTTAAGAATTATCTATACGAGGTTAAACGGACAACAGTAACTCTAAACTACAGATGAGAACTTTAAGGGGCAGAGGGTCTAAGTAACAGTGGTGTGAAACAATATGGGCAGAGAGAGAGAGAATGCTGACACCCTGTAAAATACGTAACATTGTCAACGAACATGTAAATATTGTTGAACAGGTGTATGTTTTGTTGTGTATATTTTCATGGGGGAAAAAAACAGGAAAGGAGACAAGTACCAAATCCCCCAACATTCCTCTTGACCTCTAAACTGACCTGTGAGGACACCCATCTGTATGTTCCTGCCTAGCGAAAGAGGAGGCACCTTCTTACAGAGGCTTTAACTTGAACCTCTCTCTGCCCTTCCATCTGTCTCTTCTGGATTACTATGCCCTATCACTTACCGCTTCTCTTGCCCCAAATATCCTTCACTCCACAAGACCATTCTCCTTAACCTACAAATAATTTGACTCCCTCATTTTAAAAAATCTTTCTTCAACCCAACTACTCTTCCTCTGCTTTCTCTTTACTCTCAAATTTCTTGAAAAAGGAGCTACACTTTGTCCTCACTTCTTTAACTCCTATTTACTCTTCAACCCACTGAATTTCATCTTTTTCCCTCATTTTTTTTTTTAGATTTTTTTTTATTGTACTTTAGATGAATGTTACAGAACTAGGTTCTCATTAAACAGTACCCATATTGTTTTATAACATTGGTTAACAACCCCACAACATGTCAAGACTCTCCCTTCTCAGCCTTGGGTTCCCTATTACCAGCTTTTCTGTTCCCTCCTGCCTTCTAGTCCCTGCCCCAGGGCTGGTATGCCCCTTTAGTCTCGTTTGCCCTCTTTTTTTTTTTTAATAAATCTATTATCAAAATAGCCTAATTGCCAAGTTCTAAAAACCAAACCAAACCAGTTGCTGTCAAGTTGATTCCGACTCATGACGACCCCATCTGTTAGAGTAGAACTGTGCCCATAGGGTTTACACGGCTGTGACCTTTCAGAAGCAAACCGGCCGGCCTTTTTACTGAGACACCTCTGAGTGGGTTTGAACTGGCAACCTTACGGTTTTTAGCTGAACACTTAACCATTTGTGCCACCCAGAGACTCCTGCTTTGCCAAATACAGTGATGTATTTTCAGTCTTTGTCTTGATTTTTTTTACTTTCTTGCCTTCCTGGGACCGCCTGACTTTCTTCCTACCTTCATACAGTCAACAAATATTTATTGATCTATTGATCTGTCTTGCATTTTGAATGCATCTTTTACCCAAGCATGATTTTGAAATAATGCATCAGTCATTTGAAAAATATTGGTTCACTCAGTTATGAAGAAATTCCAAATGTTGGCACATTTCATTATCCAATAAAAAAAATCTTACTAATATTAAAACTAATCCCGTCAGAAAAGTCCATAAGTGTTGGGAAGCTGTGAAACAAATTTTCCAACATTAAAATTTTCACCTATCTCAAATTTTATTATTGGCAATAGATACACAAAGTTGTTTTCCTTAAAGTGACAGGCTCATGTTGTTCATTTTTCAGGAAATGTTGGCCCAATACCCAAGTCTAAATAACCATACCTTGACTGTCAATTGTTTTGGTTTTCCATGAAATGGAAAATGGTTTTCCATGAAAAAAGCATCCAGTTCAGCTCACAATTCAAAAATTGTTCAATTGCTTTTCTTGGAGACACCATCATACTTTGATAGAAAGCAGAAGTGCCTTGTATGTGCTTCTTATTCTGTCAAACAGAATATTAAAAAGCCATGTACTTGAGGGTTGAGATTTAATAAAATAATATTTACTGCTTCATCAAGGTCATTCTTAAGTGAAATTGGCTTTTTTTTTTTTTAACTGAAAATGTATAGCAATAAAGAATACGATGATTACTAGTACAGTTTTGTGCCACTACCTGGATTTGTGCTAAGATGGCAACAGTTTTACTTGATTACTTTTGCACAATCAGTGCAAATGTCAACACAGTTAAAAAAGGCAAGTATCTTAGTATTATTGTGAAAATGGTTTTGACCTAACGAACCCAGAGCTTCAAGGATTCCAGGAGTCTGCAGACCATGCCTTGAGAACTGCTTTCTTAGATCCTTACAGCTTCATAAGGAAGGAATATTAATTACTCTTACTTTATAGACGGGCAAACAGACTCAGAGACTAAAATAATTTGCGCGTGGTCACTGAGCTGGTAAGTGGAAGTGCTGGGTTGATTTGCTGTGTAGAGCAGGGATGACAGAATTGGAAAACTGGTGTTCTCTTGCAGCCCCTCTATTGTACATCTGACTGCTTGTAGTTCCTTGAATACACCACACTGCTTTGGCTCTGTAGCTTTGCAAATGTTCTGCCCTCTGCTTAGAATGTTTTGTCCCTTGTTCTTCTGATGAACATTTACACACAGTTCAGTACCCAGCTCAAAATCACTTTTTCCCAAGGCAGAGTTCATTGTTCCCTCCATTGTGTGCACATGCATTTTGCTCATACATCTAATTTTGTCACTGAACATGTTTTCATTTAAATGTTGTCTCATTTGTCAGTATTTTCCTCTATGGTTATTGCTTTTTAAATCTTGTTTAAGAAATTGCTGTAGGTTTTTGGGGGTTCTTGTTAGCTGCCCTTGAGCTCCAATTCATGATGACCCCACATATAACAAAATAAAACACTGCCTAGCCCTGCACCATAATCATAGCCACCGGCATGTTTAAATCCATCATTGTGGCCACTGTGTCAATCCACTGCACTGTGTCAATCCCTCACCCCTGCCATCACCAAACATGTTCTTCTCCAGCAATTGATCCCTTCTGATGACGTGTCTAAAGCAATCAAGTCAGACAATGTTCTGTTGTGATCCATAAGGATTTCATTAGCTAATTTTTGGAAGTAGATTGCTAAGTCTTTCTTCCTAGCCTGTCTTAGTCTAGAAGCTCCACTGAAACCTGTTCACTACGGGTGACCCTGCTAGTATTTGAAATACCGTGGCATAGCTCCCAGCATCATAGCAACACACAAGCTGTCACAGTAGGACAAAGAGATGAGTGGCTGAGGTTCTTGGTGACATTCTTTAATTAGGTTAAAGAGGTCCTCTACTAAAAGTTTTTTTGTGTTGTTTTATATCATAAATGAATGTTGAATTTTACTGAATACCATATCGAATTATATTGTTTTATAATTATTAATTTATTTACCATTATGCTTGGTAAAATGGATTGACACAGTGGCTGCAACAGTGGGCTCAAACATAGCAATGATTATGAGGGTGGCAAGGACCAGGCACAGGGATCGATTACCCAATAAGCAAGGTACACTCAGATTTAATTGTGCTTACTTACTAATCTGTAGTGCACCAAAGATGTGGTGAAAACCAGGTGAAATTGTACACTACAAATTAGTAAGTAAACACAAGCCCATGCTACATTGCTTACTATAAGCCAGTACATACTGTGCTTACCGGTTAATCCGCCCCTGACCGGGCAGTGTTTTGTTCTGTTGTACAGAGGGTCACTATGAGTTGGAAACCAACTCGACAGCACCTAACAACAACAGTTTATGTACCTGAGAGACAAGGAAGCATGTCTTGTTCACCTTTTTTATCCTCAGCTTAATAACTGCCAAATGAATAAATGACATTTACTCCTGCTTCTCTCCAAACCACGACGTCACGTCAGTAAAAAGAAGTTTATCAACATTTTCAGGATGGCAAGGGAGCTCTGGAAAGCTGAGCACATGGTAACTCAAAAAAAAAATTTTGTCAGAAAGAAGGGACGGGAAGGATGAATATTGGCTAAGGTAATTAGCAATACCTGTCACATCTTTTAAGTGGCTGCTGAACCCTAGTTATATGCTAGTGTTACCCGTGGAGACAAGGGCCTGAAATTATGATTTTGTGGGCAAAGATGATGGATCATAATATTGTGCTGGGAGGGAAGGAAGATGCTGATGCTGGAGGCACAGCACAAAAGAGTATGGTATGAAGAGGCCTTGGAAAGAGCTTAAAGGCAAAAAAAGATTAGCCTCAGTTTAGAGGAGGAAAACAGGGTACTCCAGTAGTTCTGGAAATTTCTATCAGCAAAGTTGAGAATCACTACTGTACTTATGGAGCTCAGAATTGGTCCCTAACCAGCAGCATTAGCATCGCCTGGGATCCTGTTAGAAATGCAAATTCTCAGCAGGGATTCGAATCTGAACGAACCAGTTTGAAGCCCGATTTTTAAAGATATGAGATAGAATGTCAAGTTTTATGCTGATGGGAATGATTTGACAGAGGGGGAGAAATTAATGGTGCAAGAGTGTAAACAGATAACTGCAAGTACTTGAGTAGGCAAAGGAGATGTGATCCAATGCACATTATGATATTAGATGGCAATGAAGATTCATTTATTTTAACCATATTGGAAAGGCAAAGGGAGTGGAAATAGAAACATTAAATTAGCAGATTTAATGGTGGAACATGAGGCTATTCTCTTCTGATTGCTTCCATTTTTCAGTGAAACAAGTCGTCAGCTGAGAGTGATGAGGAAGGAGAGGATATTAGAGGTTTGAGGACAGGACAGAAGGTGTGCAACAGTCATCTTGGAGCATAAGAGTGAAATGACTAAGGAAATGCAATAGGATGGCTGAGCACTTGAGCTTTCTGACTATAAATTAAAACTTGCAATGCAGTTCCTTTTTCAGAGGCTGAATGCCTTTGCTCTTACCTCAATCCCTCTCCCTCCACTACCTGATAAAATTGTATTTTAGAAACCCAGCAAAAAAGCTACTTCTTCCATAAAGCCTTCCTTTAGCTCTCTCAGCTCAAAGTGAATTTTCCAACCTCTCAGCACCAATATTACTAAATTACTGAGGCCTGGTATACAACATACATTCCATCTCACATTATGGTTAGTTGCTGTGCCAGAAGTTCCTTGAGTAAAGAAACCGTTTATCTTATTCATGAATGCTTTTCTCCATCCTCTCTTGTCTGCTACATATTATAGATTTCTATGGTTCTGTTGTTGTTGTTAGGTGCTGTCGAGTCGGTTCCAAGTCATAGCGACCCTATGTACTACCAAATGAAACACTGCCCGGTCCTGGTCCTGTGCCATCCTTACAACCGTTGTTATGCTTGAGCTCATTGTTGCAGCCACTCTGTCAATCCGTCTCGTTGAGGGTCTTCCCCTTTTCCGCTGACCCTGTACTTTGGCAAGCATGATGTCCTTCTCCAGGGACTGATCCCTCCTGACATGTCCAAAGTAGATAAGATGCAGACTCGCCATCCGTGCTTCTAAGGAGCATTCTGGTTGTACTTCTTCCAAGACAGATTTGTTTGTTGTTTTGGCAGTCCCCGGTATATTCAGTATTCTTCGCCAACACCACAATTCAAAGGCGTCAATTCTTCTTCAGTCTTCCTTATTCATTGTCCAGCTTTCGCATGCCTATGATACGACTGAAAATACCATGGCTTGGGTCAGGTGCACCTTAGTTTTCAGGGTGACATCTTTGGTTCTAGGTCCTGCTCTTTTTTCCTGAATATGTCCCTCAAATACTTTGCTCTTCAATTTTAGCTATTATTTTTACAAACCTTTTTGCAGAAAGGGAGTCCCTGGATGGTGAACATGGTTAAGCCACTTGGCTGCTAACCAAAAGGTTGGAGATTCGAGTCCACCTAGAAACACCTCAGAAGAAAGGCCTGGTGATCTCCTTCCAAAAAAATCAAGTCATTGAAAACCCTATAGAGCACATTTCTCTGACATATACGGGGTATGACACACATGGGATCACCATGACTTGGAACTGTCAATTTTTTTTAACAGAAAGAGCTTGCTTCAATTAACAATCGAACGCTAACTGACTAACTGACATATATGGCAGGATCTTGGGAAACCCTGGTGGCATAGTGGCTAAGTGCTACGGCTGCTAACCAAAGGGTCTGCAGTTCAAATCCACCAGGCAATCCTTGGAAACTCTATGGGGTAGTTCTACTCTGTCCTATAGGGTCGGTATGGGTCGGAATCGACTGGATGGCCCTGGGTTTGGTTTTTTTTTTTAACAGGATCCTTTCCCGCAAATGGATTACACCTCAAATCAAATGTGCCTTATCATCAATAGACAAAAATAAGGCTCAAGAAGAGGTGCTGAGGGAGAAAGGTTTATATGTAAATAGAGCCAGGGACTGTGTGTCAAAGATGGGGGATGGGAAAAGGCAAGCAGGGTGACATGAATGGTTTAGCTAGGGCAGAACTATTTCATTTAGTCAACTTACATATAGGTTTTCTAGAGCAGCCCATGGAGCAACCTCATTTTCTAACGTTGTTGGAATGGAAGTAGACACCTGATGATGTGCAAAATAACCATTGGCCACAAGAGTACCCTCTTACTTGCCTCTAATACCTAAAGCTTCCCATCCATAATGTAACCTTCTCATTCATTCTCCTCCATCTGGGTGATTCAATAGTTCAGACTTTGGTGTGGGGAAATAAAACCCTGGCACAAAGGCAACAGAATGGGTTTGCAAATCAGGGATCAGGGAAGCCACGAGGCAGCACGAAGGAGCTCCGAACCTGGCACAGGGCCAGAGCCCGACACTACGCGCGGAGGCGCAGTTACGTAACCGAGCGCGGCGAATCAGCCGGAACTAGCTGGTAAGTGCCGTGTGCAAGGCTCCAGAAGCCCCGCCCCTTTCTCGTTTTGGGGCTGGCGACGTCATGACGCCACCGCGTAAGCCGGGCCCTAATATTGCGGTCTAGGAGGGCCTCACCCACTGCTCACTTCCGCTTCTTTCGGATCAGGAGCCGGTGGCCCCCCCCCAACTTCTGGTCACCCTAGGCGACTGCAGCAGGGGCTCGCGATGTTCGGCTTCAAGAGAAACGCAGTAATCGGACTCAACCTTTACTGTGGGGGGGCCGGCTTGGGGGCCGGCGGCTGCGCCACCCCTCCGGGAGGGCGACTTCCAGCTCCTGGAAAGGAGGCCACGGCCCGGCAAGAGGTAGGGGGAGGGGACGCCGGCGCGAGCCCCCCGGCCGCTGTCGCTCCGGACGGCCGGAGGGTCGTGCGGCCGGCGCCCATTGGCGCCGAGGGCCCCGACGTCACTGCGATTCCCGCGAGGCCGACGTTCTTTGCGCCCACCCGCCGCGCGTCGCCGCCTGTGGAGATGGAGGCTCTAGCCGCCGACGCCATCATGTCGCCCGAAGAGGAGCTGGACGGGTACGAGCCGGAGCCGCTCGGGAAGCGGCCGGCTGTTTTTCCCCGGCTGGGGCTGGTCGGGGAGGCCAGTAATGGCCCCGGTACCGACGGGTCACTACCCTCGACGCCGCCCCTAGCAGAGGAGGAGGAGGACGAGTTGTACCGGCAATCTCTAGAGATTATCTCTCGGTACCTTCAGGAGCAGGCAACCGGCGCCAAGGACACCAAGCCAATGGGCGGGTCTGGGGCGGCCAGCAGGAAGGCGTTAGAGACCCTCCGGCGAGTCGCGGACGGGGTGCAGCGCAACCACGAGACGGCCTTCCAAGGTAAGGGGGTTAGTCACGAAGTCCGCGGTGTCCTTTTTCCGTGTTTCCCTGGATTCAGTCGCCAAGGGAGGGTGGAAACCAAAACGAGTCAGCGTTGAAACGAGTCTGATCCTATTTCTGAGACCAGAATATTCTGACCATTAGTCATTGTTTCCGCCCATCTTTATTCTTTGGGAAATGGCAGCGCTGTTCCAAAGCCCGGAAAGGGTGGGGTGTAGGTTTTCAAACGGGGTCGCCCTGAGATCTTTTGAGCCCAAACTAGCGATTTCCCCCGCGGTGGGTGGGCTAGGAGCATCGTGCCCTTGTTTAGACAAAGGAGACCGTGAGAACCTGCGTGCATTTCTTCCTCTCAGGAATGCTTCGGAAACTGGACATCAAAAACGAAGATGATGTCAAATCTTTATCTCGAGTAATGGCCCATGTTTTCAGTGACGGGATAACAAACTGGGGCAGAATTGTGACTCTCATATCTTTTGGTGCCTTTGTGGCCAAACACTTGAAGAGCGTAAACCAAGAAAGCCGCATCGAACCATTAGCAGAAAGTATCACAGATGTTCTCGTAAGGACGAAAAGGGACTGGTTAGTCAAACAAAGAGGCTGGGTAAGTTTGCCTTAAGGTATTAAGGGTGAGGGGCTTGGAGTGGAAATGGAATGGAGAACTTTGTAGATAAGGTGGGAGAGTTAGGTTGTTGTTTTTTTTTTTTAAATAATGCACAACTCAAGTTTTCAGTCACTGGTGAGATTGTCAGTTTTCAGCTCTTCCAAGTTGCTTGCTGTTGGTTTAGGTAGTGGTAGGAAAGTCTTGAATTGCTGCATCAAAAATCCTGGGTTTTTGTAACCTGTATTGCTGATTGTTGAGCTTTTTGCTTTTGATATTTTGATGTAGTTTATCTGGATACTGTTTACACAAGTGGATTCAAACTATGAAAAAATAAGAGTCAAGTGGGGATGATAGATAAAATACTTTCCTAATCAGTCCCTCCTTAATGATTTTGATTGATAGGGTGGGACCCAGGAATCTGCATTTTAAACATACACCCAGGTGATATAAAAATTACAGTGACACTGCCTCTGTGCAGTAAATAAATTAGACGATGGGAATTTGAGGCCGAGAACTCTCAAAGACCCGTTTTAGGTTATCCTAATATGACCGAGATTCTAGTGCCCTGGTGGCGCAGTGGTTAAAGCGCTTGGCTGCTAAACCAAAGGTTGGTGGTTTGAACTCACCAGCCAATCCACAGCGAGAAAGATGTGGCAGTCTGTTTCCATAAAGATTTTAGCCTTGGAAACCCTAGTGGGGCAGTTCTGCTCTGCCCTGTAGGGTCATTATGAGTCAGAATCAACTGACAGTGGCAGTGAGTTTGATTTGGTTTGGAAAATGACCAAGATTCTACTGTAAAAGCAAGTTTAACTATTAGAGGTGGCCCACTTATGAACTGTTGTAATGAACTGAAGAACTAGGGAAATGTCTCTTTTTGTAGCCCAAGAGTGAATAATAGTAGATTTCATCATTGTGTTCGTTTAGGGGGACCTTAGCTATTTTAATTCTTTTCTCCAAAAATTGCTTTTAAGCCAGTGGAAACCCATACTTGAAAAATGTGTATCTTCTTTGTTTTCTAGGATGGGTTTGTGGAGTTCTTCCATGTAGAGGACCTAGAAGGTGGCATCAGAAATGTGCTGCTGGCTTTTGCAGGTGTTGCTGGAGTAGGAGCTGGTTTGGCATATCTAATAAGATAGCCTCGTAAGTGCAATAATTGACTCTTAACCAACTCCAGCCACCAAAACCACACACTTCTGCTGTGAAATCCGATGTATTTATGAAGACGGACATCAAGCTGCCCAGGCTATAACCTCCAAGAGTCCTACTCTAGCAACCAAGCCAGAAAAGCAAGTGGCAAGAGGATTATAGCTAACAGGAGTAAATACATGGGAAAAGCAGTTTTGCTTCCTTGAAGAGTCATTGTCTGAAAGGAGTAAAGTTCAGTTTCAACAGCAAACTTTGGGAGGCCACGGAGGAGGACTTTTAGGTTTAGTGAAAATGGTGGGGTGGAAAGGCTTAATTTGCTTGTCTAGAAAAGTGGCCAGTAGCCCCAGGCTAGTCATAGAATTCAATTAACGTGCCCACTGAGTTCAGTAACTTGCTATAGTGTTGAAAATCATTAACAATGTCAGTGACCTGTGTAAAATGGATTTAAGCTACAAGTAGTAAGAACTATGACTAGAAGTCTCAGTACTGTACAACAGAGTGTGCAGGGAAGCTTTTTTCTTCTCTTTGATTAGCTTTCCCAAGTATACTTCTTGATGAATAGAAAGTCTAAATATTCAGGACTATTTTACCTGTTCCACTTTGGCTTGGGTTGAGTTTATTAGCCTAGTTATGGCCAAGAATACTTGACTTTAGGCTCACTAATTGCAGTTAACAAAAATGGAATGTACTTGGTTTTTTTAAGAAAACAACCTGTAAATGTATTTGTCTGTAAAAATTGTATATATTTTTACAGGAAATTTTATTTCTTGGAACAGGGAGAGAAGTCTCAAATTTACATTACCAGAGGTTTTTTTTTTTTTTTTTTTTCCCATTTTTGAGATTTGCGCTTCTGGAGTTAAGAATTCTTTCTTACAGTTTTTCTATTCTAAACTTTTACCTGGTCAGTTCTAGAGTGTATACACAACAGTGATGTAATTGTATGCAACTCTTTTGTGGTGGAACAATTCTGATTCATGGCTATGCAGGTTTTAATTTTCCTATCTGATTTTGGTAAGTATTCCTTAGATAAATTTTTTTGTTTTGCTTTTTTGAGAAAACCTGGGATTGAGAGGTTGAGGAATGGGAATTAATTCTTTACTTCATGGATATGTAGGTTTTCAATAATTGAGTCAAAGTGGAGTTTTAAAGGTTTTTTTTGGGGGGGGGTGTTGATGGCTTAGTGGGCTCTGATTGGGCAACTGTTCTGTGAGTTCTGTGTATTTGACCTAATTTAACTAGTGAAGTTTAAACTGAGTTCATGAGCTCATCTTTAACGCTTTTGCTAAAAGATTTTCAGCTGTTGCAAATGGGACTTACTAACAATATGTGTATAAGAAGATTCCATCAAGTGGATGAGATAAATCTGAACACTTGTTTGTTTAATGAATTGTAAAATGATGGCTTGGAAAACCAGGCTAAAGTCGAACCATGGTGCTATTATTAGGCTTACTTGTTAAATACAGGTCTAGGCCTAATATGTCAATAAAACAAATGCTTATTGTTTAATTTCTGTTAATGATTCCCAGATTTTATTTGAATATTTTACATTTCTTTGAATTTCAGACCTGATGTTCTTTCGAACTTGCGTTTTATTTCTGTCAGTTTCTCCATCTTTGCTATCCTTGGACTCTTACTAGCCCTTTTAGTTCTGGCATTATGAACCCCTCCTGGGAACCTAAGTGAATCCCCCCTAGAAGTCCTCAGACCTTCTTTCACAAATTTCATCCTTTTGGGAAGTCCTGGCACTGTGGGTGTTACGACAGTAGCTGTCCTGGGGAGGGGGGTGGGTTCCTTTTCCCTTGGTTCCTTTTATCCTATTTTTGGAAAAAAATTTCAAACTCCCCCTAGGAATTTTCAGAGGAGGAAACAATAATGAAAGTTTTTTTGTTTTTTTTTTTTTTGCATTTTGTTATGCCCACTTAAAACTTATTGAAAGGGGTGGGCACTGTTAAGCCTCAGAGAAGTTACATAAAACCTACTGGTAAACCAGAGAATACTTCTGTAGTGGAACTAGGGTTGTTTGAAAGCTTCAGCCTCAGAAAGTGACCTTTAGTCTATGGACTCCAGATAAAGATAGGCATGAATAAAATGACTAAGAATGTAATAGGGAAGAATTGCCCCACCTGCCCATCTCCGAGCCATAACATCCTGCTACAGCTATTTTTACCTAGGCATTTATCATTCTTGCCCATAAACCACTTATTTATATCATGTCGGTTTCTAAGGACCTGAAAGCACTTTATGTAGTTTTTATAATTAATCTTAAGACCTGAGTAAGGTGACTAAAAGGCTGGTTTCCCCACATCCAGTCCTGGAAATAAGTGTGTAGATGTAAATTGGTGGAGTTTAGGGTGCCCCACTCCTAGATGTGACTGTTGAAATATAGGTGAGGATCTTAGCTGATATTTTGGGTTGGGGCAGTGAGGGCATAAGGAGGCCAAGTACTTTGGGAAGGGATATTGATTTATGGGGGTAGGCACTAGGTCTCTGTGCTGACTAGCTGCATAGTTCAGGCAAATCCTCCAGTGGAAATGGAGGGGCTGCTTAGAAAGATGGCTCTCTCAATGACTTCTGTTTGTCTTATGCTTGCTTCTCTCAGGGAGAAACATTAGTCCTCTAGTGTCATTCATGTGCATTCTGTAGGGAGTAAACACCTTGGTCCTGGTTAAACAGCTAGTGTTTTTGACAGCTGTACTGGGAAGGGTTAGGACCAACTACAATTTAATGTGGGTTGTAAAATGTAGTGTGTTGCTAACTTCCTGTTTTTCCTGAGAAGAGAATAATAAACCTTTTTATTCAAATACAAGGTGTGGTATGGGTCTTTTCTAATTAACGCTTGTCTTCCCCCTTAGGCAAGCCTTGTAGGGAAGTCAGCCGAGCCAATATTCGAATTCACAGTGATCCTATAGGATAGAGTAGAGCTGCCCCATAGAGTTTCCAAGAAGCGCCTGGTGGATTTGAACTGCAGACCTTTTGGTTAGCGGCTGTAGCTCTCAGTCACTACACCACCAAGGTTTCCACAATACGTATAGGTTAAATTCAAAGCCCAAGTTCCGTAAAACTGCTTTGCCTTAGAGCGACAGTTCCCTTCAGAATACGTTTCATTAAAATTAGAATTGTTGGGTTTTCATTTAAATACATTACTACTGTTTAGAGTAATTCCAGTATATTTTAATAGTGAAGTCCCTGTACTGATTTTTCTTTTAGGCACTGAGTGTGGTATAACTTTGAGGTAAAAAGGTTCACTATAGCATCGTTATATTTCTTGGTACTAATGTTTCAGTGCTTTCAGCCTGCATTTATTTCAGCTACCTTGAAAGAACAGCATTCACCATGGAAATGTGCAAATGTGAGGTTTGCATATTGGTTTTAAGCCCTAAGCACCAGCTACTAATCATGCAAACAGGGTTCTGTACATTGCCAAGAAAGTTGTGAGTGTTACAAGCACACTCCCAAGCAGAGGATTGGAAGGGATGGGTAGCACAGGACACAAGGCCCCATGTCTTACTCTTGGTCAAGTTCTGTGCAGAGTTGTTGCTCCCACTGATGTGCTGTGAAGCCATTTCTCTGGCAGAATTTCATAGTTTAACACCTTAAAAACTTAGGTGGAATGGTAAACGAGTAACATGAATCACTTACAGAAGTCAATAATTAACAGCCTCCATTTGATCAAACCAGGCTCTCTCAGTTCCTGTTTGTGACTTAAGAGTCAGCTCTTACGTTATGCTATTTCAGAGAACAGTTGGGACAGTTGAGAGTTTCACGAAAATTAAGTGAAATACCTTGCACAACTGGTGTGTACAGTGGCTCCAGCCAGATGCTCAGAGCATGGTACATTAGTTCCTTGAGTTCAGGATGATCAGCTGAGTTTCTCTGTTTACCTAGTTCTTTTTGTTCCGCTTGTTCAGTGATTGGTGATTACAGAACTTTGTCTTGAAGCCTCCTACACTGTTGAAAAGCTTTTCAGTTTAAGATTTGAGAACTGTCCCTCTTTGTTAGTTTCTAAGTTGTATTACCTTAGTTATGTGACGCATGTGGGTAGTTGGGGGTTGGGTACTGGAGGCAGATCTAACACCTCCAAGAATTCAGTGGTCTTTACTGATAATTTTTGTGAGGTATGAGAAAACAGCATTTCGTTTCCACACTATACCTGGTTTCTGTTTTGCACTATACTGACCATTGTAAAATATATTAGGGCCAAGAATATTTCTCCGTATTTTACTCCAACGAGTTTCCATGGCTAGTTTCTGCCCTTGGCTTCTGTATTACTCGTTTTACCTTCTCCCCTTGTCCCCGGTCCAGGGATTCCCTTTAGAATAAGAACTCTTTGAACACTGCAGTGAGTTGGGACATTTGACCAGTCTTCTAGGCAGCCAGATGTTTTCAAAAGTCCATTCATATATTACACGGCAGTGGACTGCTTACTACGTACTGTGCACTGTTGGATGCTGGAATTTTAAAGACAGAATAGGCCTTCCCCTGAAGCAACTCTCTCAAAAAAGGCTGGCGAACAGTTCTAAAAAAAACGGTGACTAAAAACAATGTGACTTTTTTTTTCTTAATTGGATTCTGGATGAAAAGGCTATAAAGGACATTATGGGGCTATTTCACAAAATTTGAGTATGAACTATAAGACAGCACTGAAGAATTTATGCATAATGAATTTATAGAGTGAAAAAGCAAATCCGGTAAAATATTAAAAGCTCAAACTAGGAGTGCAGACATGGACAAAAATAACGCTACACAAAGTGCTATAACGAGTATTCTAAGATATGGTGTAGGACAAAGCAAGGTGATAACTTGGGAAGTACAGAGTAGTCAACGTCACAAGAAACATTTGAAGTTGGACATTAAAGGATGTTAGGTGCCCTGGAATTGGTCCTAACTCATAGCAACAGAATGAAACAATACCAGTCGTACGCCATCCCCGCGATCCCCACTGTATTTGAGCTAATCATTGCAGCCATTGTGTCAGTCCCTGTCCTTGAAGGTCGTTGTCTTTTTCCCTGACCCTCTACCAAGCATCACATCTTTCAGGGACTGGTCCCTCCTGATAACATGTCCAAAATACATAAGACAGGGTCTCGCCGTACTTGTTTCTAAGGAGCATTCTGGCTGTACTTCCGAAACAGATTTTGTTCTTTTGGCAGTCCATGGTGTATTCAGTATTTGCCAACACCATAATCCAAAGGCATCAGTTCTTCAGTCTTCCTTATTCATTGTCTAGCTTTTGCATGCATATGAGGTGACTGAAAATATCATGGCTTGGATCAGGCACACCTTAGTCTTCAAAGGGACATATTTGCTTTAACACTTGAAATCTTCTGCAGCAAATTTGCCCAATGCAGTACATCTTTTTTTTTTTAGTTTAACTTTTTGTGCGTGTGTACTTTAAGTGAAAGTTTATAAATTAAGTCAGTTCTCATACAAAAACTTATACATGCCTTGCTGTGTACTTCTAGCTGCTCTCCTCCTAATGAATACCCTGTATTCCCTGTGTCCATTCAACCAGCTCCTGTCCCCCTCTGCCTTCTCACCTCGCCTCCAGATAGAAGTTGCCCACATAGTCCATAGTCTTATGTCTACTTGAGCCAAGAAGCTCACTCCTCACCAGTATTATCATTTTCTGTTTTACAGTGCAATCCAATCCCTGTCTGGAGAGTTGACTTCAGGAATGGTTCCAGTCTTGGGCTAACAAAGGGTCCAGGGACCATGACTTCCCAGGTCCCTCTAGACCATTAAGTTTGGTCTTTTTATGAGAATTTGAGGCCAGCATCACACTGTTCTGCTCCATCAGGAATTCTCTGTTGTGTTCCCTGTCAGGACAGTGATCGGTGGTAGCCGGGCACCATCTAGTTCTTCTGGTCTCAGGCTGATGTAGTCTCTGGTTTATGTGGCCCTTTCTGTCTCTTGGGCCTTTGATTTCTTGACTCCTGCTTCCATGGGCATCAATTGTGGATCCAAGTAAAATAAAATCCTTGACAACTAACATTTTCTGTGTTTATCATGATGCTGCTTATTGGTCCAGTTGTGAAGATTTCTGTTTATGTTGAGGTGTAATCCGGGCACCATCTAGTTCTTCTGGTCTCAGGCTGATGTAGCCTCTGGTTTATGTGGCCCTTTCTGTCTCTTGGGCCTTTGATTTCTTGACTACTGCTTCCATGGGCATCAATTGTGGATCCAAGTAAAATGAAATCCTTGACAACTTTAACATTTTCTCTGTTTATCATGATGCTGCTTATTAGTCCAGTTGTGAAGATTTCTGTTAATGTTGAGGCGTAATCCATACTGAATGCTGTAGTCTTTGATCTTCATCAGTAATTGCTTCAAGTCCTCGCAGCTTTCTGTAAGCAAAGTTGTGTCATCTGGATATCAGAGGTTGTTAATGAGTCTTCCTCCAATCCTAATCTTGTATTCTCTGCTTTCAGCCAAGATCCATCGGACATCTGCAATGATATTCCCTTTTTCCAAGGCTTCTTCTGAATCCAGCTTGAATTTCTGGCAGTTCTCTGTTGATGTACCACTACCACTGCAACCATTTTTTAATTACCTTAAGCAAAATTTTAACTTGGGTGTGATATTAATGATACTGTTCAATGATTTCCACATTCTGTTGGATCACCTTTATTTGGAATGGACACAAATAATGGATCTCTTCTAGTAGGTTGGCCAGGTAGCTGTCTTCCAATTTTCAGTTCTTTCAGCATGAGAAATGCTGAGCATGTTCTTTCCTTTCGGTTTTCTAACTCCAGGTCTTTGCACATTTCATTATAACTTTACTTTGTCTTCTCTTCTGACATTTTGGTCCTTGATGTCATCACACAACTCGTCTGGTTATTAGTGTTCAATCTGTTCTTGAGATGGTCTCTAAATTCAGGTGAGATATACTCAAGGTCGTATTTGGCTTTCCTGGATGAGTAGGAACAAACATAACCAAAAGTATGGCTTTGAAATAACTGGGAGTGTATGTGGACATGTGATATGTAGATAATTTTTTCTTTACATTTTGTCTTCTCTCCCTGCCTTCTTTCCCCCAAACCAGACTTGGCCAGTGAACATAGTATCTCCTCTCCAATTTCTCCCATTGTGAGGCCGAATATAAAAAAATATTGGGAAACATGTTGGAAAAGAGATGATTGTCTGTCTGGTCTAAGTCTGAATTGGGCATATATGACACTGGGGTGGATGGGTTGTGTTTATTTAGGAAATAAAGGTAAACTCCATGGATTGCCTCCTTTATCGTGTTAAAAGTGGTGACCCAGAACATGGCTTGAATAAAGTTGCTCTTACTGATATGTTGGAAGGAGCCTTTGTGGTGCAGTGCTTAAGCACTTGGCTGCTAACCAAAAGGGTCAGCAATTTGAACCCACCAGCCTTTCCATAGGAGAAAGATGTGGCAGTATGCTTCTGTAAAGATGGCAGCCTTGGAAACCCTATGGGTTGTTTCCAAGGACAGAGTAGAAACCCTACGGTTCTACTCTGTCCCATAGGATTGCTGTGAGTCCAAATTGACTTGATTGTATTGATACATTAAGAGCAGTACACATCTCACCAGCCATCTTGTTCACCTACCCAAGTTCACATAGCCAAGAAGGAACCAATTTTTGAGTATAGGCCTAGAAGTCCTATCCTCTCTGCGGAACAGAATTTTAGTAAGGGATAGCCTCCAAAAGTTATTTAATTGGACCCCAAGATGCTGAATGGTAGCTCCCACTCTCCCTAATCCTGTTCCCATGGGAGACTGGATTATTGCTATTCCCATCCTGATTTAAAAACCAGTTTGCTCTGACGGCCCAGACTTCCCCATGGGCTGCATTCTTGCCCATGAGCTCATTGTTTTGGCTTCTCGGTTGTATAAATTCACAGCCAGTGCCAGAGGTCCCAGCCCAAGCCCCCTAACTAGCTGGGGCTGCATTCCATTCAGAATTTCACCACCCCCACTTCATGTTCTTCCCACCCTCAGTGGTCACATGTGTATGTTTATTCAAGTTAGCCTGGGACAAGGTGTGCTGGGAAAGAGCCAAGGAAGCAGACAAGGAAAAAAGAATGTTTAACTGTTGGATTTCATCCCAGATGAGTTTTCCACCTTACTGAGATTAAGAAACACTTTCAAAGCTGTACCCCTAAAAAAAAGTCAGTTTTACTGTCTAGTGGGAAGAGCTGGTTTTGGAAGTTTTGCTACATTTCTTAGTCTTCCCTACAGGGTTGGCTATGACTCAGGTATTCAGATTTAGTGGGGGGACCTCCTTAGGAAACATTGCTTTCATAGCATTTTATTGCTGAAATCTCCTGTCTTCAGACCTATCATGCGTTCCTTCCTTCTCTCCTACCTCCATGCCTTAGGTTGCCAGGAGCAATTCCCACCCATTTTCTGTCCTTGGTGGGGTTGGGGGCAGGGGAGACAGCTGGGTTGCTGCCAAGGAGTGGCTGTTAGGTTTCACCGCTTTTGTTACTGAAATTTCCTGAGGGGAAGATACTTCCTTTTGACCCTGAAAGCCAGGATTTAATGAAAGGTGGGGCACCCTAGAGGTAAAGAGTACACTTTTAGTGGCAATGAATCTTAAATTTTAGAAGCATAGCCTTTAAAATTTTGGGTTAAGACTATATTCTTAAGCAATATACTCTTTTCCTCTTACCCCCTCCATTAAAACAAAAAGCACAGGCTATGAGGTTCCATTTTCGTTTTCTCAGAAAAACCGTCATGAGGCAAACAAACAGGAAATAACTCCGTGTCGAAATGAATGTGTGTGTTGGCAATGAGGTCTTTTTCAGTTCTAAGGAACAATGAAAAGCTCTGCAGAGGAGCTTGATGCTGGTGAGGAGTGGTGGGTTATCGACTTCCTTGCCCCTTCCCCCCACTTCGAAGCTTGGTAGTTGGGGCTGGTCTGAAGCCCAGTGGAAGTCTCTGTTATCTTCCTCGTTCTGAATTCAGTGTTATGAATGAAAGAAAAACTAATACAGGATAAGGAGTTGCTAAGAAGTCCCAGACAAATTATTTCAAAAAGAAATGCCCTTGCATTGCTCTTAAATAAAAAACGTATTACCATAACACACAATTCTGATTGCTAATAAAGTTTGTCTTAGAAAAAAAAATCTGACTCAGTAATGCTTGTTGTATGACCTATGTTTGTATGGCAGTGTACTTTAAAGATAATGTACACTGTATGGTATTATTTTCTGGACCCAAATATTGAATGCATTTGAAATAATTTTTTAACTTCTTCAATCTTTAGGTTGAAAAATAAAAGAGAGGATTTTCCTAAAATGCCAAAAAGTCAGGAAAGACATTTGAAAACAACAAAAAACACTTGGAGCCATCCAAGTTCTGGATCACTGTGGCCTAAATTTCTGAGTATTTTCATAGCAGGGTGCCAGAAAGGACTGAAAGTAAATAGTGGGACAAAGGAATTTACCCATTGATGTCAAGTCAATTCCAACTCATAGCAACCCTATAGGACACAGTAGAATTGCCCCACATGGTTTCCAAGGAGCAGCTGGTGGATTCGAACGGCCGACCTTTATGGTTAGCAGCTGTAGGTAGTTCTTAACCAGTATGCCACCAGGGTTTCCAAACTGAATAGACAGGTCTTAGGCCTTAATTTTCTCCCCTGTAAACTGAATTTAACAATACTGTTTTCCCTATCTTGTGAAGCTGTAGAGGTTATTTTATATACACACACACACACGTAAGTCCTTAAAACATTACAGGAAGTTAAGGGATTTCAGGAAATACCCATTAAGGATATTTTCAAGTTGTTAAATTCCCTGGGAGGAGTAACTAAGAACGAGTCATCAGTAGACAGTATGTTGAATTAAAGGTGCTACAGGTATATTTTGAGGCCCAAAGGAGACGCAAACAGGACCTTCCATGGGTGGACAGAGTAGTACAGTCACATGGGAAAAATCCTGGGGGTTGGCAGACTACCTACTGCCCAAATCTGTCCCACCGCCTGTTTTTATATGGCCAATAAGCTAAGAATGGTTTTTATATTTTGAAATGGTTGGAAAAAGAAAAATCTAAAGAATAGTATTTGTGACATGAAAATTATATGAAACTCAAATTTCCCTGTCATAAAGTTTTATTCAAACTCAGCCACACCCATTTGTTTACATATTGCCTATGGCTGCTGCCAGAGACTGTACGGCCTACAAAACCGAAAATATTTACTATCTGGCTCTTTAGAGAAAAAAGTTGCCCGCCCCTGTACTAGAACTAAAAAGAAGTTTCATTACGTGATGAAAGAGGCAGGCAACATGATGAAAGAGGCAGGCAACGGAGAATCAATGGTAGGGAGGGGAGGGAGCTAGAGATGAAGGAGAGAAGGGGTGCTCTGGTTCCTGGGGCAGGTTAACTCTGAGACCTCCAGGTCAAGGGGGAGGAACTTAGGGATACAGCCTGTTCTTTTTCTGAGTAACAATGCCCTCTTCCCCAAGTTTGTTTTTTTTTTTTGTCACTCAAAGTTCTGTAGGGGTGTCTCCTAAGACATTCAGGCAAGGCTTAGGTGAGTGTACCACACCCTTCCCCCAAGCTGGGACCTTCCTGATATTGAACCCATCCCTCCCCTAACAACTGAGGTTGTTTCCCAGTGCTCTGGGTGCTCTGGTCTGTCTTGTTCCCAGGCACCATCCTACCTCCCCTTCAGCTGATGTGGCTGATGGTTCCCTAGGATCTGACCACACCATGTCTCATGCTGGAGTCCCCTTCCTTTCACCTTGTGTTCAGTCTTCATTCCTCCCTCAAATCCTTTCTACCTTCAGACTTTAGCCCTGAAAGGCCCTCCTATTGAGTTTTTCCCAATTTCCTATGTCAAGGAACCCAAAATCAGATTCAGGATTTGTTCTGGCCAGCTTAAGTTTAACTCAGACTGTTTATCTTTCTTGTTGACAGACTTAGACTTAGGTACTTTCCTGAGTCTACTTCCTGTAAAGGTGCCTTCTTGGTGCCCTTTAAAGTTAACACTTCTTCCTTTAAAGTTCACACCTTCTTCACCTGCCTGTGACAAATAAGCCCCCTCTGCTGTAATTTTCTAATTTACCCATCCAGACTGTACTACAGATGGATTCTAGCTGTGTTGGTAGATTGTGGGAATTCCCCTCCCCCACACACTCCTCCCAAACCAAAACCTCTACTCTAGCATGATTCTCCAGGGTTCAAGGAGAGGAAAGTTCTCCTTATTCATTTACTTTGGCAGGGAAGGGTGTTAAATTAAAATGAAGCCTTCCTATATGAACCATAGCCTCATCTAGTCTGAGAGCAAAATAACTAGATGGTGCCGGGCTACCACTACCAACTGTTCTGAATAGAGACACAATAGAAGGTCCTGGACAAATAGGGAGAAAAATGTAGAGTAAAACTGAAACTCCTAAAAAAGACCAGACTTACCAGACCAGTAGAGACTGGAGGAATCCCCAAGACTGTGGCCCTAGATACCCTTTAAAATTGGAATTGTAGCTACTCCCAGTGGTCACCTTTCATCCAAACAACAGATTGGCTTATATAATAATATCACCATGTATATTGTGCTCTTTAAATAACTATGAGACCAAATGGTCAACATTTCCCCTAAAACAAAGCTGAGAAGCCAAGGAGAGGCAGGGAAGCTAGATTAATGGAAACAGAACAAAAAGAATGGGAATAATGAGAATGTTGATACAGCGCAGAAAAATGTAACCAATGTCATGGAACAAGTTGTATAAAAATTGTTAAATGGGAACCTAATTTGCTGTGTAAACTTTCCCCTAAAACACAACAAAATATTTAAAAATAAATGGAGCCTCTCTCTAAAACCGGGGAGGAGGGGAAAGCAAGCAACGAAAGAGGATCTGGTTGGAGATAATCAGGAGGGGAGCTTCTCCTTGCATTTTGCTCTCAAAGTTTCCTCTATCTCCCACTTCCCTCATGTCTGTCTAGATCTTCCAAGTGAATTCTTACAGGTCTCCTGAGAGAGGGTGGCTTAAGGGTGAGACACTTATGCACTGGACCAGCAAATGGGTTCCTGGGCTCTGCTTCACTCCTAGTTACCAGAGGTCTAATCTAGACAAGTTGAGGGGAAGGATATTTAAAACTCTCCACCAGACCCACCCCTGCAGCTGTTCACAGCTGCTTACAGGGAGGCCCAGGGGGTTGGGGAAGTCTAGGAGCTAAATTTAGTCTGAATACTATAGTTTAAACGGGTGGGTATTTACCCTGGGGAAGCTAGGCATGGGGGAGGGGAGAGGGAGGAATCCTCACCAGCTGGACTGAGACTCACAAACGTGCCCTTGACAACACTGATACTGGAGCTACAAGCCCTCCATGCCCTCCACCAAGCCCTCAGAAACTAGGAGCCTTCAGCAACTTTGCTGGCCTTTTGCCCACTTGATCTCTCTCGGGCATACCGAGATTGTTCCTTTCCCACCTTCCCCCTTCTCAATTCTTAGGGGTCCAGTTCCTCTGAGTCCTTCCCCAAATTTCCCTCTGTACACCAAACCTAGGAGCCCCTCCACCACATCTCCTTGCCAGTGGGCTATAGCTTCCTCTCTCCCAGGTCCCTCCAGAAGATTTCAGAGGTCAGTAAAAAGGTGTCTGGCCAGATTACTTTTTTTAAGGGGCCAGGAAAGGGGGTTGCTTAGGGTCAGGTTCCCTTTCCTGTGAACTTTCACATTGACCCCATAGAACCTCAGTGACCAGAGGAAAGAGTCCTTAGGGGCTGCACTGAACGCTAGTTTTAATGGGGAGGAAAAAGAGGGGCAAACCCCCAGGTTAAGAGCCCATGTCGTGTGAAGTCAGAGACTAGAGGCTGTTAGAGGCTGGGGGGTAGAAGTGGAAGAGATACTGAACCTGGGGAGCCATAAGAGGGGCTGTGCTCCATTCCCCACCTGTGATTGGCTCTCAGGCTGAGGCCTAAACTGCAAACCTGCCCAGCAACAGCCCAGAGAGGCAGTGTGCGGGGGAGGACACTGTGGGGAAGTCAGCTGAGCCCGGCAGGCTGCCCAGCAGAAGCTTCCAGGAATAGCTGGGAGGATCCCTGCTATTCACCACCACCCCTTCCTGGGCCGAAGGACACCCCCTTCAGTCTTCAGTATCTACACGGTTGGAGCACGTCCCCCATGTCTGATTTCCCTATAGGTTCACCAGAGCGAGGAGCACACTGTCTGACGTCCTCTCCTTAGGCTGCGCAGAGACATTGAGGCCGGGCTTTGGTTGTATCACCTTTCCTCAGGCCCTGCTCTAAGCTAGTCAGTTTTTTTTTTTTTCCCCTCCCTTTCATTTGCACCCTTCCTCACACCCTCTCCCAAGATGTTTTCCAGTTTATTCTCAGCCACTTTCAACCAAAGGAGAAAGCCTGAGTCTCGAGACAAGAAACAGTGTGAGTAGCGAAGACTGCTAGAGTGGAGAAGTCCGGTCTCCTAAGGCAAAGTCAATGTCCTTCACAGGGACTAAGTGTACTCAGGAAATAGTAGTCACTGAGTTAAACTACAGGCCCTTTATTAGTGGTCTTATTTTTTTTTTACTCAGCTGGACCTGGGCAGGTACAGAGAAGCAGGAAAGGATACTTTCGATGGGAAGGGGCGTCTGATTCTGTTGCACCCTCTCCCCTCCCTAGGCACGGGGAACCTTGGAAAGTGCAGCTTCCGGAAGCAGCAACTCAGACCTCAGATTTGGAGGGATCACGGTGAGGATACGTCACACCACCTCTAGCAAGTTATTTACCTTGGGAGACCAGATGGGCGGGGGCGGGGTGCAGGAGGGAGGAGACCGGGTGAGACGGCTCTGAGGAATGTCTTTGGCAGGACATCCAGTACTGCCTTAGCTCCTCCCTCCACCCGCACCAAGACCTCGGGAGCCAGGCCAGGTTCCAGCTCCTCCAGCCGTTTCCGCTGAGGGAAGGAATGGCGGGGGTGGGGGTGGGGGTGAGGGGGTAGTTGGGGATAACTTTTTCCCGTACCCCAAGAAAAGTAATAAACCAAGCTTAATAAGGAAACAGTAGCAGAAAGAATGGGGAAGGCAGGAAAGCAGGGCCAAAGAAATGGAAAAGAAGACAAGACCCTTGAAAAGCCAGTGGCCATTCAGCTCAGGCCCCAACAGAAAGGACTGCTAGATTCCAAGAGTGTTTACAGAAGGATTCCACCTACCAAGAAACCCACTACAGGCCCTGCATTTCTTTTTGCTGAGCTCTGGACCCAACTCCCAACTCCATACTTAAATTGGGAGAAGTAGTGACCTCTAGTGGTCAATGACTAACTTGCAAGGCCTAGGGTCTGCCAGGATCCTCTCCCTCTGACCAAGGTTCTTGATTTCACTCCATGGCCCTTCTGGGCCCAAACTCTCTCCTCTTGGCCTCTAAATGCTGTTCCCCTTCCCAGTTTTACATTGAGCTCATGCTGCTTTGGTGGTCCCTATGGCTGGGTTCCCATGAAGACAATGAAGAGCCTGTTTCTCATTCGTCATAATCATCTTTAATAAAAAATAAATTAGTTCTGGGTGGGAACCATTTTAGAAGGTGGGGGTGGGAGCAGGGCATAGGGTGTCTTATTGTAACATTTTTCATTTCCACCCTCTGTCCAGCTGGTCCCTGCTCTGGGGAGGCAGTCTCTCTTCTTGGGGAAAGGCAGGATTGGCAGTGGCCAAACACCCCCACCTCCAAAAAAAACCAAAACTGTTGCCTTCAAGTCGATTCTGACTCATGGTGACCCCATATGTTACAGAGTAAAACTGCTTTATGGAAGCAGGTCACCAGGCCTTTTCTTCTGCGGCGCTGCTGAATGGGTTCAAATTGCTAACCTTTAGTAGTTGAGCACAAACTGTGCCACCCAGGACCTTCAGTTGACCTCCCTCCGTAGCCAATTATGAGAGGTCAGGGTAGACTAGGTAAGGGCACAAGGGGTCTGAGGGCAAAGGGTGGATTAGAAGATGTGAGGCCTGGGATATGAGAAGTGAGGTTTAGGACACAAAGGTCGGGATTGACGGGGAGTGCACGCTCTAAGTAGCTCAGAATAGCAAGAAGCTGCAAACCTGCTTTCCTCCCAGCCTAGAAAAGTCTCAGGGAACAGGCTTTGTCCTGTCCCCATTCCTGCTCAGTCTGTAACTCTGTTTTGATAAGTTATGCACATGTATGAGCACACACATCCATGCTGCCCCGATACACATTTGGGGGCATATGTGCACACACACCATGACACCACCACTCAGACCTAACAAACATCTTGAGAGTCACTGTCAGTCATCTCTCCATCCTCGGGGACAGACATCCCTGGTAAGACTGGGGCAGTTGGAGAGCCAGGGGGTACAGAGTGGGCTGATGGATGAGTGGCCACTGGTGGCATAAGAAAACCATGAGGAGAGGGTCTCCCGGGCCCATTTCAGGCAGGTTCCGGTGGGGACCGCTCCAGGACGTGGGTGCAAGAGCGGCAACAGGTGGCTGTGTAGTAGGGGTAGACGCAGAGCCGGGCCTGTACCACCAGGGGGCAATGTGGAGAGCTATCCTTACATTGGTCATCTGAGGAAAGAGGAGGCCAGTGGGCACAAGAGGGTTGTTATCAAGCTTCTCCAGAGGTACGCTGTTCACTCACGCTGATCTCTTCCCCTCTCCACCCACATTTCAACCTACTCCACTCTGTGGGGGGAGGGGATGGGGAAACGATTGTTACCAGGGCGCTGGCTGCACGGTTGGCTGTTACAGGGTTGTTTCCTGGGGGGCCGCAGGTGAGGAGGGCATCGGGTGCTGAGAGTCTGGTTGGTGGTCAGGCACTGGACCTCCCTTGTCTGTATCCCCCCCTGGCAGGAGCGAGAACACTGGGGAAAACGAGCTGTCATGTCAGACCCTTGCTGTGCCCCAGGCGCCTCCCTAACCCCAGGCCTCCACTTCCCTCCCTGAAAGGGGGAGGGCTAGGACTCTCCTGGATCATTACGAAATCCCAACTGGAGGGGGCCCACTTGTCCTCCAAGTCCACAGGATGTGGGATAGTGTTAAGCCTCAGCTGGACTTATCCCTGGGCACAGAGACCTGGAGGGGGATGCAGTGAGAGGCAACTCCCCTTCCCTGGAGGTCCAGGTGAGCAGGGCAAGGAGCCAGACACTCACCGGACTCCAGGGTGTAGAAAACCATCGGTCCTGGCAGCCCCGGCCCTGACAGGGCTGCAGGGCAGGGGGCCTGGGCAGGTGGGAACAGTTGCTAGGAGAAGTCACGTTGAATTCAGCCCCCAGTTTTGACACACAGATGATGTCTCTACGCTGTGTGCCAGGCCCACATTCTGAGGAGCACTGATGAAGGGGAGGGGTAGGGATATATGAGGGGAATGGGGGCCAATTCCCCACTGGGACCAGCACCCTCCGGCTCCCCTCCCAGCTTTCCACTCACCTCGCCCCAGGGCCCTGTGTACCAGCACCACGTCACCTCACAGGGCCTCAAGCTGCAGGCACGCATGTCAGAAGGGCGGCTTCCTGGTGGGCAGCTCTGCTCACTGGTTCCAGCCCCAGCTTCCTCCTGGCCAGCCCCGCGGGCCTCCCCGCTTCCAAGGCAGACCACAGAACGTCGCTGGATTCCCGTCCCACACTCAGCTGAGCACTGTCGACAAGCAGAGGGGACTGTGTGATGGGAGGCAGATGGTGACTGGGGAGGCATGGAGGGACTGGAAGTGTCATTGGTCCTTATCCTAGTACTTAGGGAAAGCCCCAGGGGTCTGGGATTCAAGGATACCAGCCAGGTAAGGGAACCTTTGCAGGGGGGTCCAAAGACCAGGACCCTAATATAAGTTTTCCTCACTTAGTCCAAGTTCCCAGTGCCAGCAGTGTCCAGCACAGTAGGTGCTTGCTCAGCAAATGTTTATTGGACTGGGTTGGAAAAGGCCCGAGAGGGTGCCTGGGGGTGCACCAGGGACCTGGTACTTGGTGAAGAGGGTGTGGGGCCCACCTTGGAGCTCCAGTCGCTGTGGAACCAGGCTGTGGTACAGGGCCCCATGTCACAGGCCTCTCTGCTGGGGGGCCGTGGGGGACCCGACATGCACTCCCGCTCACTCACTTCATCACCATTGTTTCCAACACAGCGCACCTGCCGGCTCCGCTGGCCCCGCCCGCACCGCACAGAGCACTGAGGGGATGAGGAGGAATTCGGGGAGCTAGGCTTCCCAAGCCTTCCCACCCAACCTCCAGCATCATGGTTCTGAGCTGGGATCCACCTTAGATCCCCAGCTCAGGGGTTACATGGCTTTGGGGGCTGAAGAGGAGGCTAGCATGGGGCCTGGGGCCCGCAACCCCTAGTGCAGTCTCTCATCTGACTTACTGGGGTTCCATATGAAATCTAGTCTGTAAAAACCCATCTGATTAAAATTAAAATTGGAAAACACAGCTCTAGTTGGCTGGTGCCCCCTCCCACGTGGCCCTCCTTGGCCTCTGAAGGCCTTCTTGCCTGGTCCTGCTTACCTGGCTCCAGGGAGAGCGGACCTCCCAATGGCCACAGAGCCGCAGCTGGCAGGGTTGGGTGATGTTGGGCCGGGGGAGATGTCCACAGCGCTCTGGAGGCACTGAGGAGCCACCCCCACCAAACTCCTGCCGGCAGCGCAGCTGACGTTGCTGGGTGCCAGGGCCACAGGAGCGGCTGCAGGACGTCCACTCGCCGGCCTCCCAGCTGTGGGCATGGACAGGGCAGAGGCAGAGGTATGGAGGGCAAGACAGCAGATGTCTGAGGCTGCTGTGTGTGGGGAGGGGTACAATGGGGGGACAGGGACCCTTCAGAGGAAAGTGGGCATATTTAACACTTGGAGTCTGGATCCCAGGCTTCTCTTGCTGTTTATAGAATGTCAGCCTCTCTAATCTGACACTGTCTTTCTGCAGCCAGGAAAATCTCGTGTTGAGGGCAGAGTCCAGGTGACATCTTGTGAGCAGCGAGGGTGTGTTTGCCCCAGGGGCAACTGTTGTGTTTCTGGTATTTTAACCCCTCCTGTGGGTCACAGAAAGGCTGGTGGTGTGGTGGTTAAGTGCTACAGCTGTTAACCAAGAGGCTGGCAGTTCAAATCTGCCAGGTGCTCCTTGGAAACTCTTTATCAGGCAGTTCTACTCTGACCTATAGGGTCACTATGAGTCGGAATCGACACAACGGCAACAGGTTTTTAGTGGGTTATGGGTCATACTCACTATGGGGGACAGGGAGGGCCATGGCAGGGCTCTGGGGAGGCCGGGGGTCTAGCGCCCGTGGCACAGCTGTGGTCATCCAGTTCCTCTCCGGACTCCCGAGAAACGCAGAGGAAAATGGGGCGCCAAACACCTGAAGGGGGTGAGAGGGAAGCCAGGGGAGGTGGGATGGCCTGGGAGGCCAGTTTCAGCAGGGTCCCAGGCCCTGGAGTTTGAGTTTGGCACACAGTCAAGGTGTGGGCCAGCAGTTGCCAGGACTGCAGCTAAGATTCAGGGTGTGGATGAGGAGGCCGAAGGTGCGGGAATAAGGCGGTACGGAAGTCACACCTTTCCCACAGGATGCTGAGCACTCCGAGTGTCCCACTCGTTTCCAGTATCCAGCTGGAGACCCCAAGGGTGTCCTGGGGTGGGGCGGGGCAGGCATCTGGGGGATCCGCACCTGACGCTGGAGGGTGCCTGGGGTCCGGGCAGGGCGGGGCACTGAGGCGGGCTGGGACTCCACCCTCAGAATCTCTGTGCGGGGTGTCAAGCAGGCAGATCAGTTGCTGTGTCCCACAGCCTGGGAGCTCCCCTCTCAGTGCTCCTCCTCCTCTAGGTCCAGGAATTAGACTTACCAGGCTGAAGTTGGGGGTTAGAGGCTTCTGGGGTGGGGCTCTCATGGTTTGGAGGAGGTGAAGAGATGACATACTGATAAAAAACCCCTGGGTTTTCTTCCTGAAAGATCATCTGGAAGGAAAAGAGTAAGGGAATTTTGGAGTAACGTAAGGTTTGGGAGTGGCACAGGGGCATACCACCAGCCTGCTTGGCCATCTTGAGACCCACAGCTTTGCTCTTAGAGGGAACAGCTTCCCTCCCACCACACCAGCTCCCCTGGACCCCAAGCTCACATAGACATCCACAGGCTGGGTTGTGGGGCCTTCAGCTGACAGACTCTCTGCTGTGCCCTCCTCCCGGGGAGGGCGGTTGTACCGGAAGATTGTTCCACCGGCTGTGTAGGACCCAGGGGGATCCACAGCCCAGTTCCCATTGATGATGGACCGGCCTCCAGGGCCTCGAAGTGCTGGAGGTGGGAGATGAGGAACCACAAGGTTAGTCATACTGTCTTCCTCTCCCAAGGCTTTCTTAACCTAAATAGGCGCATCCCACCCAGAGCCCAAGCTCTCTCGGGTTCTTCGCTATCTGCACAAAGGAAGGAGCCCCTCAACGTCTCCCCGTTTGGCCTGTTTGTTGAGTGGGGAGGTAGGGAAGAGAGCCAAGAGACCAGGAATGGAAGCGGGATCTAAGACTTAGGGAAGCTGGGGTGCTCACCAAGGTAATTGGCGCTGGGCTGGAGCTGGGCAATGTGCAGCCGGGAGGCTCCAGCAGGAATCAAGAGGATCTTCTGATAGCCCAGGGGGCCCCCCCGGTCAGTGAGGTTCCCCGAAATGACACGACAGGTAGACTCATCACCCCCACAGACGCCACAACCATCTGGATGCCGGCCAGAGCCGAGGATCCCATCACAGCCGGGGCTCTGGGGGACAGTGAGGTGAGGCAGGGCCATAGGAAAGACAAACACCACCTCACACCCACCCTGGTCCACCTGGGACTCTACAGCTCACCTCATGTCTTGCTCTTCACACTACAAGTGAGAACATGTTTCTCTCTCAGCCCCACCATTCCCAGCCCGCCTCAGGCAAGCTTATATGCGCCTGAGAGGAAGGTCCTTCTTGCAGTTCGCCTCTTGGCTCTGCTCAGCCCAGCTTGGCAGGTGAGAACTTTGCCCTTTGCGAACTCTTTTTGGCGTTTTTTTGTTGTGATGATGAGTGAGAAAGAGAGAGAGACTGTGTGCATGCATACCCCAGCCCTCACCAGACAGCGGCCGGCCACACAGATGTCTAGGGCGCCAGGCTGACAGAGAGTCCCATCCTGGACTTTTTCCGTGTGACGGACATAGAACCGGAAGCCACGGGGGCGGCAGTTCAGTTCGCAGCGTTGGGAGCCCTGAACTAGGAGAGAGGGTAGATGGGTGGTTAGCTGGGGTCCCTGGTGGTAGATCAATTGGGAAAAGCCCCAGGACCCTGACTGCAGCTTTGCTAATGTTCACTATGGACCATCCTGAGGCTGCCTAGGTCACTGTGGATCAAGGAAACACGATAGTTCCATACTCCGAAAGGTTGGTTAGAGGGTCACACAAGAGTTGGGTCAGGTCAATTGAGGTCACTGAGACCAGCAAGGGGGTTACAAACTCTGAAAGAGAAGAAATCCTTGAAATCTATGTTTATATGAGTTCAGAGCTCATGAAGGCTTATCTCAATGTCAGATTGATCTTGGTGTCAGATCGATGTAGGCCTAAAATTAAGTAGATGGGAACCGGGGAGCAATTGGTAAGATACCACTCAGGATCCATGGCACACCTCTACCCTGTTGTTACTACTGGACAGGATCTCTCTGACCAGGGCCCTCTCATGCCACATCCAGTTCACACCTGGGATGGCCTTCTTCCCAGAGGAAGCCAGCCAAAGGGCTGCTTCTAGGCACACCCCTCCTCCAGCCCAGGCCCTCTGCTGATCTACCATCTGACAGTTCAGGCCTCTGACCCCCTCGCCTTTCCAGACTTGTGCTAATTCTCTTACCCCAGCCTTGGGGAGTGGGAAAGAAGATATGACACCGAGGAGAAACAGCAGCAACAGAAAAAACCCAGTCACCATCAAGTTGCTTCTGACTCATAGCAACCTTACAGGACAGAGGAGAACTGCCCCACAGGGTTTCCAAGCAGCAGCTGGTGGATTCAAACTGCAGACCTTTTGGTTAACAGCCTCTTAACCAAAACAGAGGGGCTGGAAATCTCTCAGGGCTGGGAGTGAGCAGAATTTTCCCTCTCCTTCTCCTGCCCAATCCTGAGCCCTTCATGGGTGGAGCTTGGGGGGCTGGAAACCTTACCTTCAGTGAAGGGCTCCCATTGGTACAGCTGGCCCATGAATTCCTGGGAGTCAAAGGCTGCACACTGCAGGGCCCGGGGGTCTGGCTGCTCAGGGGGGCAGGGCTGAGGTAGGGGAATACAGAGGAGTCAGAGCTGGGGAGGAAAATGGGTTTTGGCTCAGGGCTGGATTTGGGGAGGAGGAAGGGTCAGGTCTATGGGAGAGCTCCCAGGCTCCTACCCTGAGGAGCTCAGAGGTCGAGTCCCTTCTCCCCCAGGTCCAGATGGGGCAAGCCAAGGATGCAGGGTCAGGGAGGCTGAACTGAAGTCTGGGGTGACAGGGTGGTCCAGGGAAAACTCACCGCCTGGCTGCAGGCTCGCAGCTGCTCATTCTCTCCAGAACATCTTGGGACAGGGCTACTGGGAGCAAAGAGGCTCCAGCGGGAGCTGGAGTGAGGGCCAGCACTCAGGAGAGGCAGCCAGCCGTTCGGGTGGTGAGGGGCAGGCTCCATATGAAACCCGGGAAGACTCCCCCCGGGTCTCCAGTGCTCCCAGCTCTGCTGGCCTCGGCCCCGAGGGACAGTGGTGAAAGGATTAGGGCGTCTCCCTACTACCTGGGGACTGGCCTGCCTCTGGGGATTTGGCACTCTTGGCTGAGGGGACACATGAAAGGAGATACTTCCCCCTGGAAAGGGGGTGGGCAAGAGGGGCTCTGTGTCAGAGGCCTGGTTTCTGGGGTGTGGTCCTGAGGCGGCAGGCCTGGCTTGGGATGGCACCTCTGTCTGAGAAATCGTGGAATTTGGGGGCTCTGCTGGGGGGGACTGGGTATGGGCAGACAGTTCTATAGTGGGGAGCTGAGTTTGAGGGGTCTGGTTTGGGGAGGATGTTTCTGCTCCTGGAGTCGGGGATGGAAGGGGAGCTTCTCCTCTAAAAGAGGTCTGGGGAAGCTCAGATCTGGGTGGTCTCTGGGGGTGCCTGCGGTTCCGATGCAATGGCAAGGCAAAGGGCACTCTCCCGTAACCAAACATCCCTGGCTTGATGGGGTCTCGAACCCGGGACCTGAGAAGGGGTTGCAGACACAGGGTTACAGCTCTGGCCATCTCTGATCCTACCTCCCCAGTATCGTCCTGGTATCAAAGATAACCCTCTGTTAACCTCAGGTCTTTTGCTCCCCCTTCCTTCCTACCAAGCCCGCCCCTTCCCTTCAAGCCCCGCCCCTCACCTCCGGGCTCCTTGACTCTCTTGGGTCTCCTCTCTCCCAAGCTGGGAAGCTGGACTTTGAAGTGGGCCACCTCTTCCCCGAGGCTCTGGTCTGTACAAGGGGAGGGTTTTTCGGGAAGCCTGGGGCCTGGGGCCCTGACCCCGAGGAGGTTGGGGTTCTGGATGTCTTGGGGGCCGGGGTGGGAGGGGCAGGCCTGGGTGGAGTTGAGCTGTGGGGAGCTGACATATCCTGCTCCTGCGCTGCACCCCCACCCCACAGGGCTGGGAACAAGAGGCCCACTGGTCCCAAGGTCCCCAGACGCCCTCAGGGCCCTGGCCTTCCTCTGGGGGTGTATGAAGAGAGTGTCCAGACAACACCTATGTAGAGAAAAAGACCAGAGAGAACGAGTTTAGAGAGAACTAAGAATAGTATGGCGCCCTGGTGGCATAGCGGCTAAGAGCTCGGCTGCTATCCAAAAGGTCTGTAGTTTGAGTCGACCAGCCGTTCCTTGGAAACACATGGGGCAGTTCTACCCTCTTCTATAGGGTTGCTACACATTGGAATGGACCCCACGGCAACGGTTTTGTTTTGTTTTTTAAATGAAAAGTAGCTATCTAGGCCAATGCCCAAGGCTCAGAGAGGTTAAGTTACCAGCCCCAGGTCACATTCAGGAGTAGGAGATAGGACTGGAACTCAGCCAACTTGATGTTACTGACAGGCAGTTAGCCAGGGAAGTCTAGGACAAGTGTGAGTGAAAGGGGTCGGGGGTCAGCAGAGGCTGAGGGAAATGGAGGCATGGGCCTAGAGAAGTGGGTGGGAGGTCAGGGGAAGATGGCAAGCAACCTCTTGTCCCTCGCTCACCTCCTGATCCAGGCAGAGCTGAGGGAGGGACAGAAGCAGCATCAGACAGAGCCAGGGCCTGCACACCAAAGGCAGGAGAGGGTAGGTCAGATAGGAGCCGAGGTGTTACACCACCACGCCTACCCACAGCAGCTCCCCACATCCTGACCACCAGCCTCTCAGAAAGCACAAGTTACTCATCACTTCCCCTGCCTCTCCCTGTGCTCTCCCCTCCCTCATGTCCAGGGACAGAGCTCCCCCCACCCTGGCAGCCCCACCTCTTACCTGCCGGCCCACTTCTCCATCACTTCTCCCTGATTGCCCAGGGCTAGGGAGAAGGGGACTGGAGGTAAATGCACTACTCAGGCATCTGGGCGTGGAGGGGAGGGAAGCCTCGTGGTTACTTCAGTCTTCAGAGAGCTGGGGCGTCGGGATGGATGAGCCCTCAGAAGGCTGTCTCAGAGTGAAGATGGAGGGGTGGGAGAGACTGGCCCACCTTTTTATGATTCTAAGGGTGGGAGCAGGGAGTCATACTGCCTTTGTCCATCTGCTGAAGCTAGAGGGTGGGGGTCTGACCTCAGCCTCCCAAGTATTGGCTCAGTCCCCTCCCCCTGGCCCTGTAGGAACCTCTGACTCCTCCCTAGACCCAACTTGGGTGTTTCTAGGCCAGCACAGAGTTTTCTTAATATGGTTTTCATCTGGGTCTCCCTCCTGCCCCCTAGGGGTACCTGGAAAGTTGAGGAAGGAGGCTCTGGTGAGGATATGCCAGACGTCCCCTCCGAGGATCTGACAAGGAGCCCCTTGGGTTTTCCAGAAACAAGAGCCTCCCCAGCCATCTCTGTTTCCTACCTCCCAGCTTTTTCTTTCCTTCTTAGCTAAGCTCCTTATGGAACAGTCAGGCACATCTCTGCCTGCCTCAAAAACTTTCGAGCCAAGGGATAAACTAAGTGGGTTGATGGTTTAATCTCAAGAGAAACAGATGATTTTCCCACTGCGATTTACGCTCCACTCTGGCCAGAGGTCCCTGAATGGCACAAATGGTCTGTGCCTGACTACAAACCTCAGAGTTGACAGTCTGAACCCACCCAGCAGCACTGTGGAAGAAAGTCCTGGTCATCTGCTTCCATAAAGATGACAGCCAAGAAAACCCTATGGAACAGTTCTGCTCTAACATATGAGGTTGCCATGAGTTGAAATTGACTCAATGGCAATGAGTTAATGGACTGGGTGCCAGGATCCTGGACTGGTTCAATGAGGGCTTGTTTCATGTGCAACTGTGACAGGCTAGGAGAACCTGAGGAGAGAGGCTGCCAGGGCTGCCCTTGCTCCCCAATCACAGGCCTATCATTCTCAAGATTCAGGAAGTTCTCCCTGAAGTCTAGCTTTGAGGGTTGGGGAAGTGGGGGTTGGAACCCTCCCCACCTTAAAGCCTGACTCTGCCCACCCCTCCTTGCCCTCCAGCCCCCTCCTTCTTCCTTTGAGCCCTTCCCATCCCCAGCCCACCATTTTGCTTCTAGTTCTGCTTTCCAGGAAAAAAAAAGTGTGTTTCTGTTGGAGCTGAAAGGCACCCAAAGAGGAGTCCAAGGAGCCAGTGCTGAGGTGGGCCAGCTCCAGGGCAGGAAAATGACAGAGAGGAGGGCAGGAATGTGCCTGGGGGTAGCAACACCCAGACCCACTCCCCTCTCTAAGACCCCAGGACTTGCGAATTTGAGGGAGAGACCAGAGTGGTCAAGCAGGGTCACCTCTGCTGCTCAGGGTTGGGATGGGGGAGATAGGCCGATGGCAGCTCCTTCCCCTGGCTAGGCCAGCCACTGAGGTCAGAGACTACACCCTGATGGGCGGGACGCTGGGGGCTCCCGAGAAGGGCCTACGTTCCACCCAAATCTCCATATCTCTGCCTGACTCTTGAAAACCCTAACTTGAGGTCGAAGCGAAGGAGAGATGGAGGAAGACCCTCACTGCCCTTCTCTGCTGCCAGGTCCCCTCTGTACTCCCTCTGTCTGTGCTTCTGTTACCAGAGGTTTGTATCTCGCTGTCTCTCTCCATGGGTCTACCCAGGACACATAATCCCGTCCTGAGCTGGGTTTGGCTTTGGCATATCCCTAGAGAAGTGAAGGGTGGGGGGTGGAGTGACGTGAGCTCCTGGGGCCCAGGCCAGGCCTGGCTCCCTCTCTGGAAAAGTCCCACCTCCCCCACCCCCCTGCACAGCTGGGCAGGGGGCAGATATCCCCTTCTCTCTGGAAACAGGCACACACCCCTTTTCACATCCCTCATCTGGTGTCTCTCAATGCCCAGGGTGAGGAAAGGAGACGTCAGAAGTGGACACTCTGGTGCCAGGCTGGAAGCTGCTCTCGACAACCTGGGCTCCTCCTGGCCACACCTCCTCACACTGGCCAGTGAAGATCAAGGAGCAAGACCTGGGCAGGGCTAACTCCTCAACACCCAGAGGGACCCACCTCTGGGAAATAGGGAGCCGCTGAACAGTATGTTTCTGGGCTGGTGGTGGAGAGTCCCTGTCCTGTGTCAGAACTCTTCGGTCCTCATCATGTCCTCCACTCTTGGGTCCTGGAGGACTGTACCAACAGGTGTCCTTCCTTTGGTCGACCTCTTCTGCCCTCAGGCTAAGCTGGATCAAGGGCACCCACCTGCATGCCTCCCAGCGCCCCTATTCCCCTCAAAAAGTAAAAGGCGGAGTGGGGGGCACACATTCTCGGAGGAGGGGAGGCGGCGTCGGCGCATGCCGGGAGGTCCTGGGTATGTTTTCCAATTTTACTATGTGACTGAGTAGGAATTTTGGCTTATTCCCCGCCCGAGTGATGGGGCCAGAGTTCTACAGGATCAGACTGCGCACCCCCCCCCCCCCGCCCCAGGGAATTCGACCCCAGGGTCTGGAAGATCTTCCGAGGCTCTAAGTGCCGGGGTCGGGGTCGTGGCGGGGGCGCGACCAAGGAGCGCGAGGCGCGGGGGCGGTGCGCGCGTTCGGGGCGGCCGGTCTAACGGGACCGGGAAGAGGGGGCGGCCGTGGCCGGGGTCCCAGGGAGGGTCTGTACCTGCTCTCCGCGCCCCCAGGGGCCGGTTAACCCTTCTGCGCCCGGGCGCTCTCTCGAGACAGCCTTGCTCCGCGGCGGCCACTGTGGCCCCAGAACAGGGCTCGGGACACTGCCGCCTCCAGCTGCGGCTCCGCCCCTGCGCCCCGCCCCGCCGCCGCCCCGCCCCGCCGCCGCCACGCGCCCCTCGGCCGCCCGGGGTGGGGACGGCCGACCTCCGGCTGCCTGTCGACCGGCCGGGGCCACCCACCCGGGGCCGCTGGCCACGGCGACCCCTGAGTGTCGGGCACCCTCCGACGGTTCGAGGAGCGAAGCCAAGGCGGTCGCAGCCTGGGCTGGAGGCAGCCGTCTCTCCCGGGCACTGTCGCCGGCCCGCGCGCTGGGCTCGGCTGGGGCTCGCGGACTCGCGGACCCCCGGCCCAGGGCCGGCTCTGGGTGGGCGGTGCGAGCGCGGCACCTGCCCAGGCGGGGCAGCCTGGAGAGGCGCCAAGGGTCCAGCTGGGTGGCGTAGGCGAACCAGCCCCGGGCCCCAGATGGAGGCTGTGCACCGGGCCGAGATGGCCCCGTCCAACCCCAGGTCCGTGTCGGTCAAAGCTCCTTTCTCCACGCAGCCAACGGTGCCACCCAGTCACTTCTGCCTCTCCCAAGTTGGGTGGTGAATCATAGTGGTTCTGACGGCTCGGGGACCTCTAAGAGCCTCGGTTTCTTCATCCATAAAATTTTACACACTGGGCGTAGCGGAAGGAATGCGCTGACTTAGGAGTCACACTGACCTGGATTTGAATCTCAGCCCCCAGCACTTGTTAGCTGTCTGGACTCGGGGTGAATACTTTAACTTCGGGGTGAATACTTTAACTTCTCAATGCTGCGGTTTCCTCATCTATAAAACGGGGCTAATTTGATATCTATGATAGGCTCGGAGATACATCTATCTATTAATTATAGCTGGAAGAATGCACCCCAAACTTGTAGGGGTGGTGACATCTGAGGAGGGGTTTGGGATTAGAGAAGGGATGGAGACTTTTTGCTTTTTACTCTGTATGCTTATATGTTGTTTGAATTTTTTTTTAACTACAAATTTTATCCATATATTGTTGTTATTATTTACCATCCAGTAGATTTGGACTCGGACTCATGGCGACCCCATGCGTGCAGAGTAGAACCGCTTCATAGGGTTTTCAAGGCTGTGACCTTTCCGAAGCAGATCACCCGGACTGTCTTCCGAGGTGCCTCTGGGTGAGTACAGACTGCCAGCCTTTGGCCTAGTAGTGGAGTGCTTAACCATTTGCACCATCCGGGGACTCCATCCATATATTAGTTATGTTAAAAATGAATAATATTTGTAAAATGGCTGATGGGAATAGATAATAAGTTGTCACTACTATTTTTTTTTTTTGCCATTTACTTATGATGTACGGTTATGTTTTGTTGGGTCTACTTGGTGTTTTGAAGGTTTTTTTTTTTTTCCAGTGACTTGTCAGTATTTTAAAAGCAAGATATTTTATAGCTTCTCTTGACAAACAAAAACACAAAAATAGACGCTCTAGCAACATTGCTGTGCATCCCCACAAAGAAACAGGGATCTCGAGTGCCCCCACCTAGCCCTGAGCACCTTTTGCCCTTGGTGCTGAGAACACAGTTAGAGGACAATCTCTTGCCTCAAGAGTTGGTCCAATGGTGGACAGACGCTGCGAGCCGGCGGGGATAAGTGCTGGGCTCAGCAAAAGCAACCATTATCTCGAAGACTACGCAAGTGAAACTATAAAATGCTTTTAAAATGCAAGAATTGTATCCTTATTTGAGTCACCATGCACATTTTGTTTTCTCAATAAAACCGTTCTTTCAGGACAGAGTCTATTGATGGTGCTTCGAATCATCTATATTTCTTCATATTTTGTATTTGTGTCTGTAGGGTTACAAGAAATATCTGAATTGCAGTGTTATGGAACAGGCAAATGAGTCCCAGGTGCCCAGGCCTGCCCTCCTGACTTTTCCCCCTGAACTCAGAGGCCCCGGGACAGGCAGGTGGGCTGGCTGGGGCACCTGAGACCCCGGTTACTGAGTCGGGGTGTAGGACGGTGTTGCTAAGGCTTCTATTTTTGTTTTTGCTTTTCCAAGAGCAGCTGTATTCTGGTTTTAAAAGTCAGTGAAAACGAACTTGTAAACACCAAGTTGTTGTTAGCTGTCATCGAGCTGGCCCCTACTCATGGTGACCCCATGCACAACAGAACAAACTACTGCCCAGTCTATCATAGTCTGGAAGGTTCCCCGAAATCTGTTCAGCATCATAGCAACATGCAAGCCCCCCCAGGTCTCCCACATGGAAAGCAAGAATTCTACCATTGCCTCAGAACTCCAAGCGGACCCAACAAAACACACCTGTGGGTCAGATTTGCCTGCAGGCTTTTGGATTTGTGCCTCTGCATAAAACCTCCTCTGTCCATCTTCCTAAAGGGTTTAGGCAGATAATAGGTTAACAGCTCCCTCCCAGGAGTGGTGTTTTATCTGGAGACTCCTGATGACACACGGTCCTAACCCAGAGGCTTATATATAGATGCAGATTTGGAGCGGGAAGCCCCTTTGCTCAGACCTCAGAGTATAATGCCTATGATGAACCACCCTGCTTATGGGGGAAGACGAAGATGTTTTAGGCCCTGGACCTTTTAGCGTCCCCCAGATCACACTCCATCAGCATCCACTTATCTACAAGGAGGTGAGCTGTGGGAAAGGAAGGTGGGAAGGAAGGCAGGAGAGTGAGAAGGGAATTTCGGAGGGGGGAAAATGTCCACCTTTGACATTTGTAGCTGCCATGAACTGAAGGTCAGAAATAGTCTTTTCCGTTAAGAAATGGCTGCAGACCAAAGAGCTCACAAGATTTACTACAGCGTCACCTCTCATGGCTTGATGTTCTGAAAATATTGTATAAAGAAAATAATTTCCTATGCCTCAGCAACTTGTGAAGTACCAGATTAAATTTGTGGACATTGTCTCAACGATAAAAAGAAGTTTCCTAAAAGATTAGGTAATAAGTAGAGGGAGAGAACAGATAAAGGACAGAGGGAGGGGGACAGGCTGAGTATTGGTCTGCCTTTTAGCTCCACATAGTGATTTAATAATAACAACATAGCTAAGGTGAACACAGTGCTTCCTCCGTGCCCGGGGCTGTTAGAAGAACTTTATACCCATTGCCTACTCGGTCCTCCTAGTAATCCTGTGAGGTGGGGACTGTTGAGCCATCTTATAGATTTGGAAACAAAGACACAAAGAGAAGTTCAGTAACTTGCTGCAAATCTCACAGCTAGAAAGTATGAGAGCCAGGATTCTAAATTTAGGCACCATCTGTATATGTTTTGTGCAAGTGAAATTTTCGAGAAAAGTTAGTTGAGCTCAATTAAAAAAAAAAATTTTTTTTTCAGGCAGTAGAGTAAGGAAGTTGTATTTGTGCTGAATGAAGTAACATTTTTAAAAAATGTATCGTTAAACACTTATTAAAAGTTGTGGTAAATATATAGGTAACAAACATTTGCCATTTCAACAATTGTCACACGTACAATGCAGTGACCTTAAATATGTTCGTTATGTTGTAAATAACGTTTTTAACTATGACTTTCATGTTTCACGTGAGACGTTGCTCCTATTCCAAGATAATGCGGATGCTAAAACTGATGTGTAAGGGGGGGTCCAGAAGCTAATGTGAAACTGTCTGTCTTTTGGTTAATAGTTATAACAACCATTTTCCAAAAGCCTGATGTTTGCCTTTCTGCCTCAGAATCATGGTTTGCTCAACTCCTTTGTTCCAGAAGAGCCACTCCATTCCCAGTTGCTAAACGCCAGGCTGGTCCCCGGGCGTTGATTCCCAGTGGCCTGTCACGTTATCTCACACTGTTTTTCGTTCTTTCAACTGATGCAGCTCTTCGGGTCATTTGACTTTGGTTTGCCCCCGTTAGTCCACTCCCCACAGCAGTTACGAGAAGGGCGTATTGTTACCTGTTCTCTACAAGGAACCTGGAGGTCAGGGAAGCACCTTCCATGTTTAGCTTTGTTTCCACCACTCTGCCGTGCACATACCAAAAACAAAAAAAAACCCAAACCGACTGCCTTCGAGTCGATTCCGATTCATAGCCGCCCTGTAGGACAGAGTAGAACTGCCTCATTGGGTTTCACAGGCTGTAATCTTTGCTGAAGCAGACTGCCACCTCTTTCTCCCCTGGAGCAGCTGGTGGTTTAACCTGCTGACCTTTTGGTTAGCAACTGAGTGCTTAACCACTGTGCTACCACGGCTCCTTTGCCTCGCATATAGTAGGCATTTAATAAATGTTTGTGGGATAAGAAGTGGTGAGTACTGCCTCAGCTCTGGCCACATTCCAGCACTGTCTGGTTGTCATGGCTGGGGTGGCTCTTGGGTGATGAATGATGAAGAAACAGGATGTGAGCCATTTGGTAACATGAGTACTGGGATGTGGACGGGCTGTTCTAGCCTCCCAACCACCGTTCTGTAGACTAAATTTGGTCAGAAATTCCCGAAGTTGGAATTCTTCTTGATTGGATTTCTACATTTCAATCTACCAGTGCCTCGCATGTGGGTCCTGGGATCCATGGTGACAGACTTGGCCTTGGTACTGCCCTGAGCAGTGTGTTTGATCAGTGTTCTGGAAACGAGAAGTGCTCAGTAATTGTGTATGGAACTGAGTGAACTGATGGGACATGACCTTGGAAGCTGTTGAGTTTACCAAACCCTCAGCACTTCAACAACAATGTTAAGTGGTTTGAACTCGTGTACATCTCCCTGCATATGTGCTTGGGAAATATGGCCATAAACTAGAGCTTCCAGACTAGGTCTGTACAGCATTTGAGGATGTTCATTGTCTAGTGAGTTGGAAAGGCTTCTCAGATGATGTTATTGACTCTACGTAAGTGTTTTACAGAGTTAATGAAATGGTGGGTAACGGTTAACCAGGACTTCATCCTTTTGACACAAGCCACCACTCAGTCCTATCCTTAGGGCCTTAGGGAACATTTCAGAGTAGCCACACTCTCTCATGGCTTCCAGGGCAGAGGGGAGTCCAGGGTGGTACGTGCTGTTGCTGCTGCTGCAAGGTGGTGAGATACAGCACTGGGGCCCTGAAGGGACCAGAGTGGGAGAGCCAGCACTGATCCAGGCGGCAGTCCCAGCCTTGCAATTTGGGGGCTGTGTGACCTTGGGCACACTAAGCCTCTGTGTCTTCATCTGTAAAATTGGAGTAGTAATAATAGCCACTTTATCTACTTCATAGGTTATTGTTAAGACCAAAATAAAAATGAGAACATGTGTGCGAAGGCTGTAGAGTCATACACAAAAATAAAGTGGTGTTATTACTAATGATGGAGTCCTGGTGGTGCAGTGGTTAAGAGCTCAGCTGCTAACCAAAAGGTCAGCACTTCAAATCCACCAGGCGCTCCTTGGAAACCCTATGGAGCAGTTCTGCTCTGTCCTGTAGGGTTGCTATGAATTGGAATTGACCCGATGGCAATAGGTTTATTACTTAATGATGTTGTTCGACAATTTTTTTTTTTTTAGCTGATGTGCCGTGAACATCAAGACCCTGGATTGTGCCGAGATATAAAGCTGCAGTAGAACAAAATTCAAATTCATAAAAAGACCAGACTTACTGGTCTGATAGAGCCTGATGGAACCCCGGAGACTATAGCCCTTAGACACCCTTCAAACCTGGTACTGAACCCACTCCCAGATATCACCTTTCAGCCAGACAAGACACAGGCCAATAAAGTGAACAATAACACCCATGAGGAACATGCTGATCAGAACAGTCAACCATAAGTGACCAAAAGGGTAGCATTTGCCCAAAAACAAATGTCAGAAGTCAGGAAGGGGCAGGGAAGATGAGCGAATGGAAACAGGGAACCCAGGGAGAAAGGGGGTAGTGCTGTCACATTGAGGGGCTTGCAGTTAATGTCACGAAACAAAATGTGTATACATTGTTAAATGGGAAACTAATTTGCTCTGTAAACTTTGACCCAAACCGTAATAAAATGTTCAAAAAAAAAAAAAATGTAAAGCTGCCCCATGGTGATGCCAAGAGTTTATTGCTGAGAACATTCTCTCAGACGCCAGCAGGACTCAGGTCAGGGTTTGCTAGCGATAGAGAGTACATGAGTATGTTTTCAAAGCAGGTTGACGATAATGGCCTATTGTCTGTGCAAGGGCTGGGGGGATAAATTATGTTGCTGTCTGGGCAGAGCCTATTTTCCTTACTGAGAAATCTGGCAGCAGATCGGCCACCAGGACTGAGTTCTGTGATGTCTCCCCAGCTTGGCAGGCTCCTTGTGTCTTGGGTTCCTGGACCAGAATGTGAGGTGTCTGCGGACCGGCGGAAGCTCAGCAGCTGCCGAGGGCAAAGGTGCCTGGGAAGATGCTCACGGCAAGAGGGGCAGGCGCTGCCTAGCGTGGGGGAGGGCATTTGAGAAAACAGAGCAACCTATTGTTTCTTTCTTGGGTCTGGAATTGTACTTAATATACTGACCACACGTGGTGCTGTGACCAACTCTGAGATGAATTACAGATGCTGAATTAAGAGCAGGAAATCATACATTTTGTCCCAAGTAAGGAAGGTGACAGAAATTCATCCTGCCTCCCCTAAGAGGCTCCTGTGAGAGCACAAAGGTCCGTGTGATAGTTGGGCCCAATTTCCAACCTTTTGTCTTGTTCCAGAAGCAGATTAAGAGTTTTCCAAAGCAGAGCAGAGGCATACAGGAAGCAAGCTTTAGAGCTGCCATGGGCCGGCCCTATTTGTGGTTGAGGAAAGGGTGTCTCTTTCAGAGTGACGGTACAGAGCAGGTAGGGTCGGGTGGAATGTCACGTTGCATTGGACAGAATCGGAGCATGTTATTCTACCACCTGAGCCTCAAGAAATGACTGCTTTCTCCAGTGGGCCGTCGCTGGCAGTGAAACAGACGACTGTACTGCTGGGATTGCCTTAAGAAAGGAAGGGGTCGTGGTAATTTTCCCCAGATGAAACTCGCTCTTGTGCCTAGAGGTTTCCTTGCAATTCTGAGAAAGCCAGTTTGATGTCAAACTAATCTTGACAGATTGTGTTGAAGGCCTAAGAAAGGCAGACATAAAAGGGTAGGAATAGGGTACAGAGCGTCGTAACTGTGGCCAGGGAGGCGGGCAGGGCAGCCAAAGGAGAGGCAAGAATTTCATACATACCAAGGCCTTGAAGTCAGAAACAGAAGAGCTGGGGCCTGCTGTGAAGGAAACACAAGTTGAGGCAGGAGGTGATGTGTGTGCATCCCTCTGACCACAGGCACAGGCTCATCTCAGGCACCCCGAGGGTGCCTGGGGACAAAGACGGCAACCTCATCAGTACCTGGGGCTGGAAAAGATCTCCCTTCTCCGCTCCTAGCAGCTTCAGGATCCAGTCCAGCTCTTAGCTCGCCATTCAAAGCCCTTGCCCTCGGGCTTCGGCCTGCCTCTCTAGCTTTATCTACCCTTACAGGCCGGCACCCCCAGCCTGTGGGCTTCCCCTGCCTTGAATGTCCTCCCTGTCCCTGAGTTCAGAGTCCCAGCTCCGTCTCTCTCTAAGTGAGTCCACAGCCACCTGGGATCACCTCTGCCTGTGCCTCCCTGGCCTGAACCCCTCTGGGAGGTCTGACCACACCGGAGTGGCTCTCCCTATGGGGTGCCTGATAGTCATTTGCAGAGATTATTAAAATACAGGTGCCAGGTTCCCACCTCTGGGTATCCTAGTTCGAGAGCTTCACAGAGGTTCTTACGCACGCGCAAAGGTCAGGCCCCTGCTCTAAACCACTCATTGGGAAGTTTGCCTGGGAACCAGGTACTAATTTGGGTCCTCAAACACAGGTATGCAAGAACTGCACCGTTAATTATTTCTCAGTAACAATCCGATTTCTATTTCAAGTGCCGATTCCCTTGGGGTGATGGAAACGTAATTGTCAATTTTGGGAATTCCACGCCACTGACGAGCACTCGGGCGCTAGGCAGTGCTGCAGGATTCGTAGCCAGATTGTGTTGTTGATGAGAAGGTGTATCCTCCCTCACTGAGCGGGAAGCTGACAGGCCATCATCTGGGGCAGAGGTCCCCTCCTGGTCATTGCTTTGGCCTTGATGCAGCTAGATCCACGCCACCGACCGGAGGAGAGGAACAGCGAGTGCCCCGAGCCGCCTCAGAACAGATAGTCTGAGACCATGGTGACCAGAACCCAGGGGAAGGAAGGGTCATGAAGGGGTCCACTCAACTGATCTAAAACTGAATCCTCATCCCCAGCCCTGCTCCTCTCCTGACTTCTCACCCCATTATTGGTACTGTTCTTCAGAATTCTACCATCATCTTTTCTCCTTTCTCTCTTTATTCCAGAACAGTGAGGAACTTTAGAGGTCATTGTGCCCAGTCCCCTTATTTTACAGATAAAGAAACTAGCTCAGGGAAGGAATGTGACTTGCCTTGGGTTTAGAGGCAAACCCAGAATTGGACTCCAGATGGTCATAGATGTGAAGACCTGGCCTCAGCCCAAAGACTTCCTCTCCTTCACATACTTATGTGTCCTTGTTTATTCCAGGGTCACCACCTGACTAAGCTCTCCTCACCTCCTACCTGGATGACAGTGACACTGATCAAAGAAAATGCATGACCTTCTTCCATGGCATCTGTAGAATGCCTTCTTCCCATCCCTCACATTCTACTCATCCTTCATAGTTGCCTCAAATGCCACGTCTCCCAGATTCCAGCTCCTCTCCTCTTCCAACTCCTCCAGCACTTGTAATCCACATGCTCATGGCACGAGGTGGTTGTAGACAGGCTACACCTTTTAATGTCTTTAATTTTTCGATAATTAGATCATAAACTCCTAAGACTTGGGGGCTTGTCTTACTCTCCTGTTTCCCCGGTAGGGCCTGGGCGTTCATTGCCCCTATAGTCCATTGAGGACGACATGGTAAATTTCAGTCAGTGCTTGGGTAGTGGCTCTTAGAGGGGAACTTTAGCAACATGCTTAGAAATGTCCACTGAGCCACTGGCCCTACTGAAATGGGGACCCAAACTGAGAAGGAAATGTTAAATTTCCAGGTTAGCAAGCTCCCAAGACTGGCTGAAAGGTAAAGGAAAGAACTGGTACATCAGTCCAGCAGGCGTTTTGTTCCAGACCAGGGGGAAAGACACTGAAAGGACCTGGAGTCAGAAGGGGGGGAGGGTTGGGGCTTGCTACAGCAGAGATGCAGGTTGGGGCAGGAGGCCAGACGAATTCACCCCTCTGACCACAGGCACAGACTTCTCCTCGTCCACAGATCCTGCGGGCGGACGGGGCTCTCTGGCTGTCCACAGGGGCCCCTAATGGGGTTTCTGGTGCTATAAGCTGACACTAGTCTTCCCGGGGTTAAGAAATGTGTCCATCCCGTTCCACATCCTTCCCTGGCCCCTGTGGCCCTGTGTTCAGTCCAGGAGCTTACCTGGCTCCCTCGCCCAGCTTTGGCACACCTCTCCAACTCCTTTCTCTTTACCACTCGTGTTCCCAGATAGGTCACAACGTTCCCTTAATCCCGCTGGCTCAGTCAGGGCCCTACCCAGCTCCTACACTCAGTGTCAGGGGTTCTAGACTGGGCACTGTGGAGCTTTTTGTTTTCAGGTGCCTGGCACGGAATAAGTGCTCAGTAACATTAACAAATGACTCTTCCTGTCTGGGATCAACTCCCCAAGGAGGCATTTCTTTGGAAGCCTTGATGAGCCAGCCCAGGGCCAACATCAGAAGGAGAAATTCTGCTTCTGAGCTCCTGGGTGCCTTCTTGCCACACCTCAGGCACCTTAAGGCAGTGTAATCCATTGTTTCTTCCCTCCCACCCACTGGGAAGGGCCTGGTAGCACAGGAGGGGCAGCCTGGATACAGATGGGTGGATTGTTCCAGAAGGAGTGAGGAGGGATGGTTTTGCTCAAAACGCCTACTGTTTTCTCTCACTTCAGGTCCTGCCTTTATCTCAGAAACTGGGAAACACCAGTGGGAGAGGCTAACAGATGGCGGGGCTGAGAATACCTCAGCTTTTCACAGTCTGCAAGGGTTTTTAGTTCATCGCATTTGATCCTCCCAGAAAACCTTCTGAGATGGCAGTGGGCTGGTGGACATTCCTTCCACTGTCAGATGAGAAAAAACGAGGCATTACCTGACAAGTGCTGGACTTTGGAGGCAGAACCGGAATCAGAAGCCAGGTCTCTGGTCTCCTAGTCCAGCTCCTTTCCATCATGCTGGGGCGGGGGGAGGGCTTGGGAGGCCCAATCTAGGTTTCATATAACTACTGTCCCAGCAGGAGGAAGTTTATGATCTTCTCCCAAGTAATTTGTAGCATTTCAGAGCTGGAAGGAACCACACAGAGTGCAGCCCAGCCCTTTTTTACAGAGGAAATGAGCCCAGGAGGTTGTGAGCTGCCCAAGGCCACATGGTCAGTGGGTGATAGAGCGGGTAGAGGAGCCCAGCGCCCCTGATTTCAGCTTCTCAGGCCCCCACTGTGTGCCCTAAGCCCCAAGTGCAGAACAAACTGCCAGCACTTGGACTTCGGTTCTCCAGTTGCTGGGCTGCAGATCAGGTCCCATTTGGTGCAAGATTCTGGGGCTTTCTGTAAATCATTTGGTTTTTATTCATGAGCAGCTATGAGCATAATGTTTCCAGACTGCCTGGGCTCACATCCCAGCTCCCTCTCTGACTGGCTGGGTGAAAGGCAGATTTCAGTGATACCACCCCCATCAGGGTTCTGTGGGATTTAAATGAGATGATAACACAAAGCGCAGAACTGAACAGTGCCTGGCCCACAGTACCAGTTATCAGTTGCCATTGAGTTGACTTCAACTCATGGCTACCCATGTGTGTCAGAGTAGACTTGTGCGCCATAGGGTTTACAATGGCTGATTTTTCAGAAGTAGATTGCCAGGTCTTTCTTCCACGGGTGGACTTCAACTTCCAACCTCTCAGTGAGTACCACCCAGGGACTCAGGCCCACCATGAGAGCCTCACAAATAGTGGCTGGTATTATTATTTAATTCAGAATTAGATCCAGTGTTAAAATTCTATTTGTCTATGCATGTCGTGTGTGTGGAACTGCTCTGACACCACAAAGGAGGCCATGCTACAGCCTTCTTCCCAGGAAGAAGCTGTGTCTTGAAAGGTCTGAATTGTTGTGCAGCAGGCGAGCAGCTTTTCAGTCTTATTGACCTGCTGAGAGCCGCCCTGTGCCCTCCCCGAGTGCAGGGCCAGGACGTTTGATCTGCATTCTGCCAGGGACCTGTCATCAGCAGATGACTATATTCCCCGACTCATGGCCCCAGATTACTGGGGATCTAAACACCCTGCCCACTGGCTGATGGCTGAGAACAGGTGGGTCCTGAAGCCAGGCCAGAGCCTATTTGTGGGGAGGTGAAGCAAATCTAAGCCAAAATTCTGGAAAGAATTAGAGAAAACAGTCCCATCTTGGCTTCCTGCTGCCTGGGCAGGGCCAGGCAGGGATACCAGGCAGAGCAAGGTGAGCTCTTTGCTCAAAGCCAAATGGCCAACGAAGGTGTTGGGAAAAGCAACTTGAGACTAGTTCAGATCTGAACTAAGAGCCCCTGGTGGGGCCCGCAGGTGCTGTGCTCAGGGAGGCCTGGGCTTCTCTCCGTCAACATGTGGGCTCTAAGGGGACTGGAAGGAATGTCCAGGGGACCTGTTGGGCCACTCACCCGAGCAGGGCAATTTGTACTTGCTAGACTGCCCACCCCTGGGGGGCTCAGGGTGGGAAGCTGCCTGCACCCTGCCTCTCCGGGCAAATTCTTGAGCATGGAGGCATGTGAACACAGGTTAGGGGTGGGGTGAAGCAAACATCGAGTTAGGACCAGCAGGTTTGTCACTGCCCCACCCTGGCCTCAGAAGGCTGGATTAAGAATAGCTGGGAAGGGATATTTTCCCCAGGTTCCCCCAGCCCCAGATCTGAGCACTTTCTTCCCTCAGCTCACATCCACTCTTCTCAGGCTTGAGCTCCTTTACAGGAAACCAGTTTACCTTTTTTAAACTGGTAAAGCATGCACGGGGTACCGATGAAAGGTGAATCTCCTTCTCCCCCAGCCACCCATCTGCTCTCCTCAGAGGCAATTCCTGTATCCTTACCAAGGCGGTCTCGGCGTGTGCAAGCACATATTAATACTCCTTTTACATCAAGGGTAGTATGCTGTACACATTGCTGCTCATATTCTCGTTGCTTGCTCTTTTGGTCATAGGGACTCCTTTTAGAAGCTGATAAAAGCTCTGAGATCTGGGTTCTCTCCCTGAAATAAGGTACACACAAAAATTTCAGTGTGTAATCTCAGGTGTTTACATACTCTGTGTAACCCACTTTGCCTTGAAATTAAAAATCCATGCTCACCAGAAGACATGGCCCCCGGACTCTCTGTTAACCCAGAACAAAAATTACTTCTGAAGCCAACTCTTCAGACAAAGATTAGACTGGACTGTAAGACCTAAAATGATACTCGTGAAGAGAGTGCTTCTTAGTTCAAGTAGACACATGACACTAGATGGGAGGCTCCTGTCTGGAGGCAGGATGAGAAGGGAGAAAGGGACAGGAGCTGGTTGAATGGATGTGGGAAACTTGGGGTGGAAAGAGGGAGTGTGCTGTCACATTATAGGGATTGCAACTATTGTCACATAACAATAGGTGTATAAATTTCTGTATGAGAAATTAACTCAAGCCATAAACTTTCACCTAAAGCACAATTAAAAAAAAAAAAAGATAAAGGAGTGGTGGAAACTTGAAAATGTTTATCCTTGTGTACAACGCTTATTCCCATTCTGTGTCCATATTCAGCCCCTATAATATACTTTTGGTACATATTAATGTATTTGTTTGTTGTAATAGAAATTAAAGGGTAGATGATAGAGTCTCTTTTTAGGATGTCAGGCTCTATTAAAAAAAAAAAACAAAAAACCCTGCTCAACAAGGAGACCCTTCTGGCTGTACATGGCTGTGGCTTATAGCAACTGGGTCTCAGCTACACTCTAGCTGCTTAATGCCCTCACCCATATACACGCATCAGCTAACTGCCTGAGTCTGGACAAGATCTCAACAAGTAGCTCCTCAAAGGCCTTGACAAGATGGCCAAGACAGGCCAGTCATTCAGTGTCTTTTTTTCCTATTTATAAAAATTTATACATACATATATACCCACTGCTGTGGAGTCAATTCCGACTCATAGCGACCCTATAGGACAGAGTAGAACTGCCCGATAGGGTTTCCAAGGAGCGCCTGGTGGATTCAAACTGCCAACATCTTGGTTAGCAGCCATAGCACTTAACCACTATGCCACAGGGTTTCCTTTTCCTATTTAGAGTAAAATAAAATCTAAACTCTTAAATGGTTTCTAAAGCCCTTCTTGGTGTTGGCGGAGAATATTGAATATACCATAGACTGCCAGAAGAATAAACAAATCTGTCTTGGAGGAAGTACATCCAGAACGCTCCTTAGAAGGCAAGGATGGCAAGACTTTGTCTCGCATACATTGGACATGTTATCAGGAGGGAGCAGTCCCTGAAGAAGGACATCAGGCTTGGTAAAGTGAAGGGGCAGTGAAAAAGAGGATGACCCTCAACGAGATGGATTGACACCGTGGATGCAATAGTGGGCTCAAACATAGCAATGATTTTGAGGACAGTGCAGGTAACATTTTGTTCTGTCGTACACAGGATCGCTATGAGATGGAGCTGACTCAATGGCACCTAACAACAAAAAGGCCTTTCATGCGTGGTCTGGTCCAAGCCCAGTCCCACCATTATCCTTTGCTCACTCTGCTGTAGCCACATTGACCTTTGTACTGTCTTAATTGAACGTATCAAACTTGGTCCTACCTCAGGGCATTTGCTTAATTTGTTCCCTCTGCCTGGAAAACTCCTCTCTTGCTAGTGGCATTGCTGGCTCCCTCTGGCCATTTGGGTGGCAGCTCAGATGTCATTCCTCCTTCCTTCCCTGGCCGCCCTTCTAGTGCTGTGCCCCATCCCTGCACCTCTTCTCTCTTACACTATCCTATTTTATATTGCTCATTTTATTTCCTCATTCTCCATTTTCCTTATTGTTAGCTGCTGTCTAGTTGGCCCCCAACTCATTGCAACCCCATGTACAATGAAATGACAAGGTGCCTGGTCCCGTGCCATTCCCATGATGAGTCCTGGATCTCACCATTGTGATCCATAGGGGTTTCATTGGCTGATTTTTGGAAATAGATCACCAGGCCTTTCTTCCTAGTCTCAGTTTGGAAGCTCCCCACTGAAACCTGTTCAGCATCATGGGAACATAAGCCCCCACTGACAGACGGGTGATGGCTACGCATGAGGTACATTGGCTGGGAATCAAACCGGGGTCTCCTGCATGGAAAGCAAGAATTCTACCACTGAACCACCTGTTCAGAGCACTTAAAAAAAAAAAAAAAAAAAAACCTGTTGCTATCGAGTTGATTCTGACTCAGAACAACTGTACAGGATGGAGTAGAACTGCTCCATAGAGTTTCCAAGGAGCAGCTGGTGGATTTGAACTGCCGACATTTTGGCTAACAGCCAAACACTTAACCACTCCACCACTGGGACCCTGCTCAGGACACTTACCTCTTCTGAAATGACCTTATTTTTAGTCATTTACTCTGTCTTTCCCAGCACCTCGCCTGTCTTCTATCCAGCACCTAGAACAGTGCCTGGCACACACTGTGTGGACTAAATAAATACATGTGGAATGAGTAAAGACTCTTAGTGGAGGTTAGATAAGAATCTAGACTCAGTTTTCCAGCCCTCGAGGCAGCCGCAGGCATCCTTGGCCCTTGTTCTAGGCAAGGTTCCTGCCTTTCCCTCATTTCTCTATTCCCGGCTGTCCTACTCCTTTCCCAGGTCTCTGGAGCCCCTCCCTCCCAATCAGCAACTAACAAAAACTCTTTTGTGATTTTATGCCGGAGGTGGGGCGGGGGTGGGGGGGGGGACTTAATCTGAGTCAGTTGGCTTCTCCAGCTCTAGCTCAACTGAGTCCAAAGGTCTGATCAGCGTTTCCAGTGACACAAGCCAGCAACTCTGACGTCTGCGAGCTGGAGCTCCACCCCAGGCAGGAGGCGGGAACTGACCAGTCTCTGCTCCAGGCGTTTTCGTTGCTGGGGCTTCCTTCCTTCCCTTAAACTTCAAATGCCTTGAAATAGTAGAAACGTCTGTTTATTTAGTAGCTCTTTACTGAAAGGCATTCTCTGCAGAACATAGGCTATGTCACTCAATTGGTCCAGGACAGGGAAAGACAATTTCTGATTAGGGGTATTAGGAAGGCTTTCTGGACTGCAACGGAGTCCCCCTGGGTGGGGTAAATGGTTAAGCTCTATGAGTCAAAATAGACTGGACAAAAAAACAAATCCATTGCTGAGGAGTCAGTTCTGACTCATGGCAATCCATGTGTTACCAAGTGGACCTGCACTCCACAGGGCGTTCAAGGCTGTGACCTTTTGGCAGCAGATTGGCAGGTCTTTTTTCCGTGATACTACTGGTTGGTAGTGACGTGCAAAGCATTTGCACCACCTAGGGACCTACTGACTTGACAGCAACTGGTTTTTTGGTTTTCTGGATGGTGTGGTTTCAGAGTTTTGCTTTGAATGACAAAGGGGATTTCTATAGGTGGAAACTGGGGAGGGGGAGAGAGGGGGTCTTCTTGGAAGGGGATACTATGAGGGAAGGTGGTGGGGCCTCGGTTTAGCCGTTTACTCTCTTTGGGTCTCAATTTCTTCACCTGCAGAACTGCTGTGAGACAGGCGTGATATGTGTGAAGGTGCCTTGTGAATTGTGATGGTTTCAGTGTGAGGGAAGGTCAAGAAGAGGAGTCTGGACATCACCCTGTGGACAGGGTAATAATAATATCAGCATTTGGTGAGAGCAAGTCACTGCTCTGAGGCCGCACAGACCCCTGCGGCAGAGCTGGGAAGGGACTGGCCTAGGATAACACACTAAGCATCAGAGGGGAGACAGCAGATAGATCTTGTGCTTTGCATTACTTTGCTGCAACTGTGTTCCCCTCAAGTGCTGCCTCTCTGATTCAGCATCTTGGGCCTTGACTGTGTATCCTGCCACGCCAGTTCCCATTACTCATAATACAGAGCAGCCCTAATTAAGTGACAGGCATGGTCCGGTCCTAACCATTTGCATGTGTTAACTCATTTACCCTTTACAACAGCCCTCTGAGCTAAGAGCTGCGATTAACATCCCCATTTTATAGAAGAAAAAAATGAGGAGCTAAGTAACTTCCCCAAGGTCGCATAGCCCAGGTCCCTGGCCCTGGAGTCCCACATCTACCGCTGTGCCAGGTCCCTGCTTGACAGTCAGCCATGATCCTCAGCAGTGTATCCATACTGTGACCCATGGCAGGGGCCAACCCCAAGTCAGTGGTTCTTGATTTTTTGGATCAGAGACCCCTTTAAGAATTCAATGAAAGCTGTAGACACTCTCCCTCAGAAAAATAAATGCACACCCATACACTGAATTTTGTACACACTTGAGGAAATTCACAGACCCCTCCTATAAAGCCTTTCCGTGGACACCTGGTTAGGAAGGCCTATGGAGCTCATAAGCTCCGCCCCTTACCCACTAAGCAAGCGGGTGATGGGGGAAGACTTTTGGGGTGAGTGCTTCAGCCAAGAGGATTTTCTCCAGTCTGGAGCCAACAGGCAAGCCTTTCTGAGCCCTAAAAGGTTTCATTCATGGAGAAGACGAAAACAAAATTCCACATCTACTTTCATTTAATTCGTCTGAGAAAAGAATAGAAAGCAGCCTGCCCTGCAAGTCCCTGTCTTTGGATCAATCTCATTATTCAGCTTCTTCCATACCCAGACAGCTGCACCCTGCTGGAGGAAATCTCCTTCTGCAGACAGACGTCAAAGCACATATATGGTTTCTAATCCCAGCTGGGTCTTTAACGCCACTTGGCAGCTCTGACTTGTACCGGATAAACACGCACATCCAGTTCCCACAGTGGCCATTCTAACTCTTCTATACCAGTTCTTTGAGCTTTCAAAGTTTTCCTCTATAGGAAGCATATTTGTACAAACTTTAATTAATGCTCTCCACGATTTTTATCCTGTTTCTCCCTCCACCTGTGCCCTCGCTCTTTTATCTTTCTTTGGTTGTTACTTAGAGGTTACTGTGTCGGCACTGGAGTCCCTAGGTGGTGCAAATGGTTAACACACTCAGCTGCTAACCAAAAGGTTCATGGTTTCAATGCTTCCAGAGGTGCCTTGGAAGAAAGGCCTGGAGGTATATTTATATTTTTTTGGAGATCGACTTTTAAAAGCCTTATGGAACACAGTTTCTACTCTGACGCACGTGAGTCCCCGTGAGTTGGAATAGACTCGACAGCACCCGGTTTTACTGGGTGCCTGGCATTGGTCTAGGCTTTAGGATACCTATCACAGTTTCTGTTTTCATGGAGTTGACAGTCCGGAGAGTAAAACATCATTCAACAAAAAATCACAAGTATAATGAAGGGTGCTAAAGGGAGAGTAGAGGGTATCCTAAAATGTGTTGATTTAGAGGCTTCAGGAAGGCCTCCCTGAGGAAATGACACTTAAAGCTGAGTCTTCAGGATGAAAGGAAACGAGGAACCTAGGACGGAAATGAGGAGAGTGCTGACACATTGTGGGGAATGAAGCCAATGTCAGCGAACACTTTAGGTACAAACTATTGAGTGGGAAACTAATTTGCCCCGTTAACTTTCACCTAACGCACAATAAAAATTAAAAAAAAAAAAAAAGTCGAGACTCAAAGGATGATATGTCAGTTAAGAATGCATTGGGCTGCACATAACAGGAAACTAACAGTGAAAACATAAGGATGTTTATTGTTTTCTTAAGAAGCCCGCTGCAGATGTATGTTTTCATTCCATCACAGAGTGAAACTGCTACGTTATCTGGTAAATGCGTGTTTAACTTTTTGAGAAACTGGCAAGCTGTTTTCCAATGTGACTGCACCAATTTTTATTTCCACCAGCAACATGTATACAATGTTCTTGTTTCTATACAATGTTAACCACATTTGTTATTGCCTGTCTTTTTTTATTATAGTCTTTTTAGGGGGTATGATGTAGTACCTCACCGTAGTTTGTATTTCCCTAATGACCAATGATATTGACCATCTTTTCATGTGCTTATTAGCAATTTCTATATCTTCTAAGTGAAATGTCTATTCAGATCTTTTGCCCATTTTTTCATTAAGTTGTTTGTCTTCTGCTAATGACTGAGGTATAATAGTTCTGGATAGTCTCTTCTGAATATACACTGTCTTAGTTATCTAGTGCTGCTATAACAGAAATAACACAAATAGATGGCTTTAAAAAACAGAAATTTGTTCTCTCACAATTTAGGAGGCTAGAAGTCTGAATTCAGGGTGCCAGTTCCAAGGGAAGGCTTTCTCTCTCTATTCTGGGGAAAGGTTCTTGTCATCAATCTCCCCGTGGGTCTAGGACTTTTTCAGCAAAGGGACTCCAGATCCAAAGGACACGCTGCACTCCTGGACCGTCTTTCTTCATGATATGAGGTCCTATTCCTCCCTGCTCGCTTCTCTCTTTTATATCTCAAAAGAGATTGACTCAATAAAGAAAACCAAAGACACAAGGTAATTATGAGCCCAAGAGACAGAAAGAGCTACATAATCAGAGATTACATCAACCTGAGACCAGAAGAACTAGATGGTGCCTGACTATAACCGATGACTGCCCTGACAGGGACCACAACAGAGAACCCCTGAAGGAGCAGGAGAGCAGTGGGATGCAGACCCCAAATTCTCATAAAAAGACCAGACTTAATGGTCTGACTGAGACTAGAGGGACCCCAGAGGTCATGGTCCCCAGACCTTCTGTTAGCCCAAGACAGGAACCATTCCCGAAGCCAACTCTTCAGACAGGGATTGACTGGACTACAGGATAGGAAATGATACTGGTGAGGAATGAGCTTCTTGGATCAAGTAGACACATGAGACTGTGTAGGTAGCTCCTGTCTGGAGGTGAGATGAGAAGGCAGAAGGAGACAGAAGCTGGCTAAATGGACACGGAAATACAGGGTGGAGATAAAGAGTGTGCTGTCTCATTAGGAGGAGAGCAACTAGGGGTATATAGCAAGGTGTATATAAATTTTTGTATGAGAGACTGACTTGATTTGTAAACTTTCACTTAAAGCACAATAAAAATAATAATAATAAAAAAAGCGGATTAGGCATAGACGCAAGCACAGATGGGAGAAGACAGATGCCATGTGAAGATCTCCAAGGAACCGAGGACCAGAAGCTGAAAGAGACAAGGACCTGCCCCCAGAACTGACAGAGAGAGAGCCTTCCCCTAGAGCTGGTGCCCTGAGTTCAGACTTTTAGTCTCTGGAGGGGTGAGGAAATAAATTTGTTAAAAAAAAAGAGAGTTGACTCAAAATACAGCCTAATCCTGTAGATTGTGTCCTGTCTCATTAGCATCAGTGCCTCTAATCCTGCCTCATTACCACCATATTGTTGTTGTTAGGTGCCATCCAGCCAGTTCTGACTCATAGTGACCCCATGCACAACAGAATGAAACACTTCCCCAGTCCTAAGCCAGCCTTACAATCCTTGTTATGCTTGAGCCCACTGTTGCAGCCACTGTGTCAATCCAGCTCCTTGAGGGTCTTCCTCTTTTTCACTGACCCTCTACCTTACCAAGTATGATGTCCTTCTCTAGGGACTGGTCCTGCGTAATACCATGTCCAAATTACGTGAGACAAAGTCTGGCAATCCTTGCTTCTAAGGAGCATTCTGGATGTACTTCTTTCAAGACAGATTTGTTCATTCTTCTGGGAGTCCATGGTGTATATTCAATATTCTTTGCCAACACCATAATTCAAAGGCATCAGTTCTTCGGTCTTCCTTATTCATTGTCCAGCTTTCACATGCGTATGAGGCAATTGACAGACATATGGTGGGTTAACATCATAGGGGTTAGGATTGATAACATGTAGGATAATCACATCAGATCACAAAATGGAAGACAACCACACAATACTGGGAATCATGGCCTAGCCAAGTTGACACATTTTGGGGGGACACAATTCAGTCCATGATATATATCCATGTTGTTTTCAGTTTAATTTTCTCTTAAACACAGCTGTTCAGAATTACCACAAGGGGATGGCGTTAACAAACAGAAACTTAATTCTCTCACAGTTTAGGAGGCTAGAAGTCCTAATTCAGGGCTCTGGCTCTTGGATCTCCCTATCAGAATGATGTTTTGTCATTGCCATCTTTGGTAGTGGTAATCTAGTTTTCCCCAACAACTTTGATAATGTGCAGTAACCCCCTGGAAATTTTTATTGAGTATGTGGGGTGTATAATATTAATTTTTTTTTAATTTTAGATTAACACCGAGTATATTAATTTCCTGTGGCTGCTGTAAAAAATTGCCACAAATTTAGTAACTTTAAACAACACAAATTTATTCTCTTACAATTCTGGAGGCCAGAAGTCCAAAATGAGTCTAAGGAGCTAGAATCAAGGCGTTGACAGGGCTGCTTCCTTCTGGAGGCTCCAGAGAGAATCTGTTGCTTGCCTCCTCCAGCTTCTGGTAGCGGCCAGCATCAACCCCTCCAATCTCTGCTTCCATAGCCTTTTCCTCTTCTGCTGTCAACTCTCCTCTGCTGCCTTTTTTTTTTTTTTAAGGTTTTCCTGTTGCTTCTCCTTAATTGCTTTAGGGTTCCTGGTAGACATTCCTTTCTCACTCCTGTCTTCATTCCGCCTTTTCTCATCAACGTTGCACCCGGCAGCCATCTAAAATTCAATGTGTAATTGTATAGAGTCTTCTCTGAAGTCACTGGAGCAGCTGCACAGGCCCTCTGTGAGTAAGCTCAGACTGTCGCCGGCAGGGCTTTGGATCCAGCCGCCTGCTCACCCTATGGCCTGCACTGTCTCACTTTCGTGAGGTCAGCCTCCATTTTATAAGGACCTTTGTGATTACATCTAGGGCCCACCCAGATAATCCAGGATAACTTTTCCACTTCAAGGCCATAACCTTAATCACATCTGCAAAGTCCCTTTTGCTACATAAAGTAACATTCACAGGTCCAGGGGTTCGGGCCCTTGTTCAGCCCACCACACTATTCAGCTATCGGCTGCAGTCCAGTTAGTTCGGACTCACGGCGACCCTATGTGCATCAGAGTAGAAGTGTGCCCCACAGGGTTTTCAACGGCTGACTTTTCAGAAGTAGATCACCAGGCTTTTCTTCCCAGGCACCCTAGAGTGGACTTGAACCTTCAGCCTTTGGGTTAACAGCTGAGCAGGTTAACAATTGTACCAACCAGGACTTCTACACTGTCCAGTAGAAATACAATGTGACCCACAAATGCAGGCTTCATATTTAATTTAAAAATTTTTAGAAGCTACAGTAAAAAAAATAAATGGAGACAGGTGAACTTAATTTTAATAATAGATTTCATTTAAGCCAATACATATGTCTTAGTCATCTAGTGCTGCTATAATAGAAATGTGACAGGTGAGTGACTTTAACAAAGATAAATTGATTTTCTCACAGTCTAGTAGGCTAGAAGTCCAAATTCAGGGCATAAACTCCAGGGGAAGGCTTTCTCCGTCAGCTCTGGAGGAAGGTCTTTTTGATCAATCCCCCCACCCCGGACTAGGAGCTTCTCTGCGCAGGAATCTCAGGTCTAAAAGACACACTGTGCTCCCGGTGTTGCTTTCTTGGTGGTATGAGGTCCCTGGTCTCTCTGCCGGCTTCTCTCTTCTGTATCTCAAAAGAGATTGGCATAAGACACTATTCGACCCTGTAGATCTCATCAGTGTAACTGCCAGTAGTCCATCTCATTACATCGTAGTGATAGGATTTACAACACATTGGGAAATCACATCAGACGACAAAATGAAGGACAACTACACAATACTGGGAATTTTGGCCTAGCCAAGTTGACAGATATTTTGGGGGGACACAATTCAATCTGTGACAACATCTAAAATATTCTCATATCAAAATATACCAAACCCAAAAACCAAACCCATTGCTATCAAGTCAATTCCGACTCATAGGGACCCCACAGGACAAAGTAGAACTGCCCCATAGGTTTTCCAAGGATTCCAACTTTTTGGTTAGCAGCCAAATGCTTAACCACTGTGCTACCAGGGCACTGTCAAAATGTAAGCAACACAAAAATTACTATTGTTACTTTTTAATAATTTATTTTTATTTTGTCGAGAATAGAACATACACCAATTCAACAATTTCTACATGTACAATTCAGTGACATTGATCACATTCTTCAAATTGTGCAACCATTCTCACCCCTTTTCTGAGTTGTCCCTCCCCCATTAACATAAACTCACTGCCCCCTAAGTTTCCTATCTAATCTTTCGAGTTACTGTTTTTAGTTTGATTCCATATAGTTCTTTAAAAGAACGCAATGCTCAAGGCAGACATTCTTTACTAACTAAGCTAAACTATTGTTTAACTTAACTAATAAAGGGATATTCTCAGGGCAATAGTTTCGGGGTTTTATCCAGACTCAATGGCTCTAGAAATGCTGGATTCCATGCGAATTTGAAATTCTCTTCTGCGTTTTCCTCCTTTTGATCAGGATTCTTCTATAGAATCTCTGATCAAAGTGTTTAGAAATGACAGTCAGGCACCATCCAGTTCTGGTCTCGTGACAAAGGAGGCAGTTGTTCATGGAGTCAATTAGCTAAGCATTCCATTTCCTCCTTCTCTTCCTGACTCTCCTTCTTCCTCTGTTGTTCCAGGCAAATAGAGACCAATTGTTGTACCTCGAATGGACATTTGCAGGCTTTTAAGACCCCAGGCATTTCTCAAGGAGCTAGGAGGTAGAAAAGAAGCTCTAAACACAATACTAGGCCAAGTAACTGGGATGTCCCGTGAAACCATGACCTTAACCTCCCAACCAAGAAACAAACTGCATGAGGTGTTTGGTTGTATGTACACAGCCTCAGCAGCTGCTCACTTCTTTTTCTTCTCTTGTGTTTTTTTAAAACATCTGTCTTAGTCATCTAGTGCTACTACAACAGAATTAACAAAGAGAAATTTATTTTCTCATAGTCTAATAGGCTAGAAGTCCAAATTCAGGGAATAGGCTCCAGGGGAGGACTTTCTCTCTCTGTTGGCTCTGAAGGAAGGTTCTTGTCATCAATCTCCCCCTGGACTAGGAGATTCTCCGCACAGGAACCCCGGGTCCAAAGGATGCGATCTGTAACCAGCACTGCTTTCTTGGTGGTATGAAGTCCCCAACTCGCTGCTTGCTTCCCTTTCATCTCTTGTAAGATAAAGGGTGGTGCAGGCCACACTCCGGGGAAACTCCCTTTACATTGGATCAGGGATGTGACCTGAGCAAGGGTGTTACAATCCCACCCTAATCCTCTTTAACCACAGGCAGAGATTATGATTTATAACACATAGAAAAATCACAAAATGGAGGACCACACAATACTGGGAATCATGGCCTAACACGTATTTTGGCCTAACACAATTCAATCCACGACAGTATCTATCAGGCAGCATTTATCAGCTTTTACAGGTATACAACTTACTGACATCAATCATATTACTTGGCTGTGCGATGTTTATTTTTAAAATTTTTATTGTACTTTAAGTGAAAGTTTACAAATCAAGTCAGTCTCTCATACAAAAACTTATATACACCTTGCTACATAATCCCAATTGCTCTCCCCCTAATGAGACAGCCCGCTCCCTCCCTCCATTCCCTCTTTTCCTGTCCATTTTGCCAGGTTCTAACCCCCTCTACCCTCTCATCTCCCCTCTGGCAGGAGATGCCAACAAAGCCCCAAGTGTCCACCTGATCCAAGAAGCTCACTCCTCACCAGCATCCCTCTCCAACTCACTGTCCAGTCCAATACCTGTCTGAAGAGTTGTCTTTGGGGCTTTGGGAAAGGTTCCTGTCCTGGGACAAAAGAAGGTCTAGGGGCCATGACCACCAGGGTCTTTCTAGTCTCAGTCAGACCATTAAGCCTGGTCTTTTTATGAGAATCTGGGGTCTGCATCCCACTGCTCCCCTGCTCCCTCAGGGGTTCTCTGTTGTGTTCCCTGTCAGGGCAGTTATCGGTTGTAGCCAGGTACCATCTAGTTCTTCTGGTCTCAGGCTGATGTAGTCCCTGGTTTATGTGGCCATTTCTGTCTCTTGGGCTCGTAGTTACCTTGTGTCCTTGGTGGTCTTCATTCTCCTTTGCTCCAGGTGGGCTGAGACCAGTTGATGCATCTTAGATGGCTGCTTGCTAGTGTTTAAGGCCCCAGATGCCACTCTCCAAAGTGCGATGCAGAATATTTTCTTAATAGATTTTATTATGCCAACTGACTTAGATGTCCCCTGAACCTATGGTCCCCAGACCCCTGCCCCTGCTATGCTGGCCTTCGAAGCATTCAGTTTATGCAGGAAACTGCTTTGCTTTTGGTTTAGTCCAGTTGTGCTGACCTTGCCTGTATTGTGTGTTGTCTTTCCCTTCACCTAAAGTAGTTCTTATCTACTAAGTAGTGAATACACCTCTTCCACCCTCCTACCTTCCCCCCTCTCATAACCATGAAAGAATATTTTCTTCTCTGTTTAAACTATTTCTCCAGTTCTTATAATGGTGGTCTTATACAATATTTGTTCTTTTGCAACTGACTAATTTCACTCAGCATAATGCCTTCCAGATTCCTCCATGTAACGAAATGTTTCACAGATTCATCCCTGTTCTTTATCGATGTGTAGTATTCCATTGTGTGAATATACCATAATTTCTTTATCCATTGATCTGTTGATGGGCACCTTGCTTCCATCTTTTTGCCATTGTAAACAGTGCTGCAATGAACATGGGTGTGCATGTATCTGTTCGTGTAAAGGCTCTTATTTCTCTAGGATATATTCCAAGGAGTGGGACTGCTGGATGGTATGGTAATTCTATTTCTAGCTTTTTATGGAAGCGCCAAATCAATTTCCAAAGTGGTTGTACCATTTGACATTCCCACCAGCAGTGTATAAGTGTTCCAATCTCTCCACAGCCTCTCCAACATTTATTTTGTGTTTTTTTTGACCTAATGCCAGCCTTGTTGAAGTGAGATGAAATCTCATTGTAGTTTTGATTTGCATTTCTCTAATAGCTAATGATCGTGAGCATTTCCCCATGTATCTGTTAGCTACCTGAATGTCTTCTTTAGTGAAGTGGCTGTTCATATATTTTGCCCATTTTTTAGTTGGGTTATTTGTCTTTTTGTAGTTGAAGTTTTTGCAGTATCATGCAGATTTTAGATATCAGGCGCCAATCAGAAATGTCAAAGCTAAAAACTTTTTTCCCAGTCTGTAGGTAATCTTTTTACTCTTTTGGTGAAGTCTCTGGATGAGCATAGGCGTTTGATTTTTAGCAGCTCCCAGTTATCTAGTTTTAATTCTGGCAATACTTACTCTTAATCAATGTGAATTTTCCACCACTGTAAACAGATACTTGGTGCTCCATAAGCAATAACTTCCCCCTTTTCCCTCTCCTGCCTGCCCCTGGTAACCACTAATAAACTTTGGTCTTCTATATATTTGCCTGTTCTTGTCTTTTTATGTAAGTGAGGTCACACAATATTTGTTCTTTTGTTATTGAATACAAAAGTTATTATTGAGATATCTTGCAGTCTTTTTCCTGCTAAGTCTTAGAAATGCAGTGTGTATTTTACACACTTACAACACATCTCAATTCAGACCAACCACATTCTAAGCATTCAATAGCCTCATGTGGCGAGTGACAACTGTACTGGACAGTGTGACCAACTTCTAAGCTGGAAAGTCACTGGAAAAACTGTTCAGAACAGGATTACCACAAAATGGCTTTTCCATTTTTTTCAATAACTTATTTTGCTTTTGTTGTTGAGAATGTACATAGCAGAACATTCCCCAATTCAACCAATTTTACATGTACAATTCAGTGACATTGATTACATTCTTTGAGTTGTGCAACTATCTCACCCTCCTTTTCTGAGTTGTTCCTCCTGGCTTTTCTATTTTTAATATTTGCATAAAGAATTTGTATAAATTTCATAACGTTTATGTCTGTTCATTAAACAATATCCAAGTCACTCTTGAAGAGCAAAGTGGGAGGACTCACCCCATAGATATGACAATTTATTATAAAGCTACAGACTGTGGAAGGATAAACAAGTAGTAGCACAGAGCATCCAGAAACAGACTCATGCAAATATGGACACTTGATTTTTGACAAACATGGCTCCGCAGAGCAGTGGGGAAATGACAGTCTTTTCAACAAATGGTGCTGGGATACTGGAATCTCCAAATGGAATAGAATATGAATCATGACTTCTACCGCCCAGGTGGATACTAGTCTTAATGAGCTAAGCAAAAAAATAAAGCTCTTTAGAAGATAGAATTTGAGAGTATCTTTGCAACCTTGGAGTAGAAGATTTTAAAAAAACAGACCCCAAAATGCACTCAAAATAAAAGACTGATGCATTTGATCGTATTAAAATTAAGTCTTTTTATCAAAGATACTATTAAGAAAGGGAACAGGCAAACCACAGAGTGGGGAAGATATTTCCAACGTATTACCTGCCGAAGGGCTCATATCCACTGTCTTGGTTAGTTAGTGCTGCTATAATAGCAATACTACAACTCGGTGGCTTTAACAAACAGAAATTTATTTTCTCACAGTTTAGGAGGCTAGAAGTTCAAATCAGGGCGCCAGCTGCAGGGGAAGGCTTTCTCTCTCTGTCAGCTCTGGAGGAAAATCCTTGTCATCAATCTTCCCCTGGTCTAGGAGCTTCTCAGAGCCTAGACCTCAGGTTCAAAGGACACACTCCACTGATGGCTCTTGTTGGTTGGTGGGAATGAGCCCTCTCCTCTCTGCTTGCTTCTCTTTTGTATCTCAAAAGAGATTGATTCAAGATACAACCTAGTCCTGTAGATTGTGTCCTGCCTTATTAACATCACAGAGTTTAAAATTTACAGCACATAGGTAATTACATCAGATCACAAAATGGAAGACAACCACACAATACTGGGAATCATGACCTAGCCAAGTTGACAAACTTTTTGAATCCATAACACTTTCTAAACTGTGAGAGAATACATTTCTGTTTGTTAAAGCCACTCACTTGTGGTATTTCTGTGGCAGCAGCACTAGATGACTAAGACACCCCTTCTACCTTTTATTACCCCCTCTTATTGCCCTTTCTCCTACCTGTTCTCTGTCCATGCTATTTGGCATGTAAACATGGCTGCCTTGTTAGTATTTAATCCCAATTCTCCTCCCAAGACATGAACTGGGGCATGCTTGGATGCACTCTAACCCTGTGGATGGGCGTCTAACTTCGGTGAACCTAGTCTGATGATGATGTGTGCTGTTCTACTCATCCCTGTCCTTTGCATTCTGTAAGTAACAAACGTCTATTGATTGCGCCATTAGAAGTGTCTGGTCTGTGCTCTGCTTCAAATGGTCCCTCACTAAGAACTTGTGAGCGTAGTGACATTGCATGCATCTTCTGCCAAAATTAGGTTCTAAGTTAGTACATAGGATAAAAATCATATAATCAACATAGCTTTTGAAAACCTCTTAAATCACTTGTAAAATATCCATGGTTTTGTGTGTGCGACTCTGTACACAAAATGTATGTATAAATGCATACACAATGATATGTATATATGTGTGTACTGTACATAGTAAGGTGCAGTACATAATAGGGTAAGTATACACCATATGGAAAACCTGGTGGCGTAATGGTTAAGTGCTATGGCTGCTAACCAAAGTGTCGGCAGTTCGAATCCACCTGGCGCTCCTTGGAAACCCTATGGAGCCGTTGTACTCTGTCCTGTAGGGTCGCTATTGAGTGAGAATTGACTCAACGGCAATGGGTTTTTTGGTTTGGTATACGTGATATAACATTACAGGATTTTTAATTACATAACAATGAGACAGTGCTGCAGCTACACAGCTAAACAGAGTTGTTAAATACAGACAGAGCTGTGAAATACTACACTGTATTCCTCATCTCTCCACTGACACCACCCTAGTCCAAGCTTCCACCAACCCTCAGGATTATTGACACAGCTTCCTAACTAGTCTCCTGGCTCATACTCTTGACCCTGCCAGTCCACTTCCCACACTCAGGCAGAATGACTTCCTGACTTGATCAGGTCACTTGCTGCTTTAAAACTGCTCAGTGCCTCCCCATTGTCCTCTAAGAGCAAACATTCCACAGGGCTCTCCAGACCTTCTGGCCTTATCACACATGACTCCCCCACCATGTTCTCTAAGCCCTAGCAGTCCTGGGGCTGGTCAGCTCTTCAGATTCACCACAGCCAGGGACTTGCACGTGCTACTCTCTCCACATGGAGCTCTTTTCCCCCTTCACCTCACAGGGTGAAACTCCGTTCCGCTGTGGCCGGCACTTCTTGTCTAGTCAACAAGCCATCCTCCTCCAACCCCTGATAGTTTATTCTTGCTAATTCTTAAATTAAAAAAACAACAAAACTATATTGTGAAAGACAACACACATTTTTAAAAGCATGCAAAAACAAATATATTGTTATAAAATGAACCTCTTCACAACAACTGCCCAAGGTAAGAAATAGGACACTGGCAGCCGCCCCCCCAAGCCTCTACAATGCTGCTTTCTGATCACAGGCTCCTCCCACTCCCATAAAGGTAACCACCCTCCTTCCTACTGTCCTGATATTTATGGAAATCATTTACTTGTTTTTTCTTTATAGTTTTACCACCTAAATATAATCATTTAGTTTTGAACTTTATAAGAATGGAATCAGAAAAAATGAATTTATTGTGTGTCTGGCTTTTAAAGTGTGCTTTAGTGTTATTTTAGGGACCTGCAGTTCTTTCATTTTCATACAGAATTCCATTCTAGAAATATACAATTTATCCATTCACCATTGATGGATATTTGGTTTGTTTCCAGTTTTAGGCTCTGTCAAGTATGCTACTATAAAAAGCTACAGACTACGTCTCACAGACTTTGGACATGTTATCAGGAGGGATCAGTCCCTGGAGAAGGACATCACGGTTGGTAAAGCACGGGGTCAGCAAAAAAGAGGAAGACTCTCAACGAAATGGATTGACACAGTGGCTGCAACAATGGGTTCAAGCATAACAACAATTGTGAGGATGGCGCAGGACCAGGTAGTGTTTTGTTCTGTTGTGCACAGGGTCGCTATGAGTCAGAGCCGACTCGACGGCATCTAACAACGTGAATTTTTGTTGGCTACATAGCTAGGAGCTGAATTGCTGTGTCACAGAGTCTCTTTAACTTAGCTGGACAGTGCCCAAGTAGTTGTACTAATCTTTACTCCCACCAGCAGTGTATGAGGGTTTTCGTTGTCTCACACTCCGACACTCTCTGAGGCTGTCAAGTCTTTTTAGCCATTCTGGTGACTTTGTGGTTATATCTGAGTGTGATTTTACTTTGCATTCCCCTTACTATAAATATTACAGTCCCAGCGTGGCACCATCAATTAAATGCTCGACTACTAACCAGAAAGTTGGAGGTCTGAACCCATCCAAAGGTGCCTGGGAAGAAAGGCCTGGCAATCTGCTTCTGCCTTGAAAACCCTATGGAGCAGTTCTACTCTGCACATATGGGGTTGACATGAATTGGAATCAACTCAATGGCAAATGGTTTGGTTTTTGGTTTTTAGTATAAATGAGGTTGAGCACCTTTTTACATGCAGATTGATCATTTGGAGATCCTCTGTGCGGTTCCTGCTCAAGTCTCTTGTCTACTTTTCTACTGTGTTATGCCTTTTTCTTACTGATTTATAGTTCTTTATTTATTCTGGATGTTATGGATTGAATTGTGTCCCACCCCCAAATGTACGTCAACTTGGCTAGGCCATGATTCCTAATATTGTGTGGTTGGCCTTCATTTTGTGATCCGATGTAATCATCTTAGGTCTAGGAGGTTCTCAGCAAAGGAGAACCCCAAGTCCAAAGGATGGGCTCACTCCTGGCTCTTCCTTCTTGGTGGTACTGAGTTCCTCGCCGCCGCCCCCCTTACTTCTCTCTGGTTTTATCTCTTGTAAGATAAAAGGTGATGCAGGCCACACCCCAGGGAAACTCCCCTTACATAGGATCAGGGTTGCGACCTGAGTAAGGCTGTTTCATCTCACCCTAATTCTCTTTAACATAACCTAGTGGAAACCCTGGTGGCGAAGTGGTTAAGTGCTACGGCTGCTAACCAAAAGGTCAGCAGTTCGAATCCACCAGGTGCTCCTTGGAAACTCTATGGGGCAGTTCTATCCTGTCCCGTAGGGTCACTATGAGCTGGAATCAACTCGAAGACAGCGGGTTTGGCTTTAGTTTTTTAAATCTTGCCTCATTAACCACAGGCAGAGATTAGGATTTACAACGAATAGGAACAATTACATCAGATCACAAAATGGAGGACAACCACAGAATACTGGGAATCGTGGCCTAGCCAAGTTGTCACGTATTTTTGGGAATTCAATCCATGACAAGGGAGTAATAAAAGTGGAAAGACTTCTGCAGGCCAGGGACATGTTTATTGCCCCTGTTCAGGCTATTCTAGAATTTACTGGTGCCAGATAACAGCTCTTCCTCCTTTACCCCACTGGGTTTCTTCGGAGGGCAATCATCTCCCCCTAAAACACATACTTTATGGCTGTTAGTAGCTATTATGTCCATTAACACCTAGGGAGACGGTGATGGGACAATGATAATATAGCACACTTGTGCATCCAGCAAGTAACTCCACTGTCAGTGAATTTAACAGATATTTAGAAAACTTGGTGATTTGGAATAGAAGGGAGAAGAAGGATTAACTAAAGAAATGATATTCTCAGGTCTCTGGTTTGAACAACTGGGCACATGGTGGTTCTACTTATTGAGATGGGACCCACTGGAGGAAGAATAGCTGGAGGGTAGAAAGGATGAGCTCATTTTTTAATTCAATATTTGGTATTATTTGTTTTTTAAACTTTTTATTTTGTTGTTGAGAGTATACTATTTCATTTAGAAAAATTTAAAAAATACAGAAAAGTTGACCGATTATCCAGTCACCATCCATATTTCCCATCGCCCAGATTCTACACTTACTGCTATATTTTCTTTATTGCATCTTTCCATATATCCGGATGGGCTCGTTTCTGAGCAAGCGGAATTTGTGGTGTCTAAGAAACATCCAAGTGCTGTGACTAATAGGCCACTGGTCTAGAGAACAGAAGTACATTTAAGGAACAGACTACCCTGCTGCTTCCTCTTCTTCACCTCCCATTCCATCTCCTAGAATTTGGCTTTTGGTACTGCCCTTCTGCAGGGGCTCTCACTGAGGACACCAACTACCGAGGACTCCAAAATTGAACTCATAATCCTCCTCCTATAAAGCCTGCTCCTCCTTCTTTATAGTCTACCTTACAGTTATCCGCACCTCAAACTTGGGAGTCATCCTACACACCTCCTCCAGCAAACAGGTTCTGTCAATCCTATGTCCTCAATACCTTTAAAAAATGTCCCCTCCCTCTTCATTCCCCTATGCCAACAGCAAAGTTCAGGATCTCAACCTTTCTCAGTTTCACTGATAACAAGGAATTTCAATTTCAGCCTCCGAATGGGTCCCCCTGTCTCTCCAGCTCTTCTCCTATCCACCTGTCTTGTCTGTACATTTATCTTTTTAAAAAGATCACATCACTCAGGTTGGCATGGCTTCTACAGTCCTTCAAGATCTTCCAGAAAGTGGACTACACTTGAATTTCCAACTGCATGCCTAGCTCCTCCCTCAGTAAAGCTTTGTGCTTTATTGCCTCCTCCGGGAAGACCTCCCTGAAGGCCAGGCTAGGTGGCACTCACAAAATCCTGGGAATACCTCTCTCATTAGACATGGGAGTCTCCACCGAGGCTAAGCTCCTTGACGGTAGGCTCTGTTTTGGTCAGCATATTTGTAGGCAGAATCCTCACCATTCTGCCTATCACAAAAGACACTGTTTACTTTAGCCGAACGTTGCAGACATCCAATATTTTGTACATCCTTCCATCCCGTTTCAGCAAAATCCTACACAGGTTTGATTCATGAAGCTTTCCCAGGTCCCTCCAAGTAGTTAGGAGCTCTGACTCCTTTATCCCTTGCCCCTGAATGTACTAAATTATATTTTAATAGTTTATCTGTATAACTAATTGGAGCCCTGGTGACGCCATGGTTAAGAGCTCGGCTTTTAACCAAAAGCTTGGCAGTTTGAATCCACCAGCCCCTCACTGGAAACCCTATGGGGCAGTTCTACTCTGTCCTACAAGGTCGTTGACGGCAAAGTTTTTTTTTTTTTTCTAATATAACTAATTGCTATTAATGTTGACTTTCACCTTTTCTTGCCAACTTACAGCAATCCTGGCCATGCCTCTGGCTTTGCCCCAAGCAACCTCCTCCACGGAAGAGTTCTCTGATCCCAAGAGAGAATTCTTTTAACTTTCAGCACATGATGCTTATGTCTACTTAGCATTTGTTATTCTTTCATTATAGCTGCTTAACAGTTCTTTCCTGCTTCCCTTCCCTTCCTCCTCGATGGACCCACCCTCACCCTCCAGCACTTGGCACTGTGCTTTGCAACTGCAGTCCTAAGACGTCGCGGGGAATCTCGTGGAGAGAAGAGCCCTTTGGAGACGCCTCTGCAGGCAAACCCGACTGGCCCTTCCAGTGCATGTTCCGACCCAGGCACAGAGGGCGAACCAAGCTGGGGAAACAGCGGGACCGGCCTCGCCCCACCCAGCGCCTCAGTCCCAGCGGCAGTCAGGCCTGCGCAGGCGCAGTGGCTCGCCGAGCGCGTGACGCCAGCGCCTTTGGCTCGAGGACCGCACCTCCCACGGCTCGGGCGGGCGGGGTTGCCGGCGCGTGGGCGGGGACAACGCTGTTCTCGCTCGCTTATTGGTCCCCCTGCTGACGGACAGGTAGGGCCAGATGGATGGAGAAGCAGCTTAGTCAGAAAGAGCTGGTGGTGCTGGGGAGGGGGGGGCGCTGTCAAGAGGAGGAGCGAGGGCGGGTGTCGGCTTGAGCTCCTGGGGCTCGGTTTGTCCCCGGCTGGGGCAGAACGGTGGTCCTTGGGTCACCGTCTTCTACAGGACCGGTCCCCATGGGGCACAGGTCTTCATTTTCAGCTCCAGCCTTAAGACCCCTGGCTCCCAGAGCAGCTTCGTAGGGCTCGAGAGTCCCCGTCACTACCCTTTGGTCCACAGCCGCTCCCCTCTGGCATCGGCAGTACTCTCCGAACTGACCTTCCAGGCTTCTGTCTGGCTGTCTGCCGACTAGACTTTTCCAAAGGCAAGTCTAAAAACGTCCTCTGCTTAAAACCTCCACTGACCTCTCGGGCAGAGGGGCCAAGATCCACTTTAAACCCTAAGGATGAGGCATTTGTGATGCGCTCCTGCTTATCTTTCCAGCCACATCTCAGAGGAAGACTCACGATCGAACCTTTCTGCTTGGCGCTTCTGCACAAACTGTTCCTTCTGCCCGGACGCACCTGTCCCTGGCACCCTCTACTTCTCTTCTGGGGCAACTCTGACCTCATGCCCAGAGCGCCTTCTCCAGTGCACCCACACTGCCCCCACCCTACTCCCGCCTCCGGGCAGGCCATCTGGCTGCCCTACACCTCAACATTTAGCACACCTCCTATGAACAACTTCAGGGCAGAGACTTTTTTCGATGTGTATCCCCGGGCTCTAGTACAGTCTACATAGATAGGGGCTCGATAAATGAATATTAAATTAATTAGGGCATGGATCTGAAGGATCAAAAGTGAATGTTAAAGGAATGTCAGGCTAGGCTGAGGCATTTTTGTGGGCTCATCAGGAACATGAACTGTATCTCTTTACCTCTGAATCCTGATAACTAACAAGGTGATGCTCCTTTTAAAATATGTGAATAAATTCAAGATGACAAATAGTGAAGCGAAGTCGTTTAGCTATAATCCCATCACAAGCCTGTGCAACATTTTCTGCTGTATTAGTGGGGGCAGGCAGTGGGCCTCAGGGGCCAGTCCCTGAAGAAAATCCAGGCAGGCTTACAAGGGTGTGTTTGTGTGTGTGCTGTCACAAAGAAGACACCAAACTCAGGAGGTGTTTACTGTAATGAATGCTCGAGGAGGGTGGAGTGGGGTAGGGTTCCCCCATCTGCTCCTCCAAGGCTCTGGGGTGACTCACTCTTCACTGGGCTTTCGGGTGGGGCTGATATTTGTTTCCTGATTTGGGTCCTGCTCCCCTGGGTCCTTGGCATCTCCAGTGTCTCCAGCAACTACAGCCACATTCCTCAGATATTGGATGTTGAAGCAGTTGGTTTGTTTGTCCCCAGGACTCAGGTCACAGCAGAGGGCAGGGTCTTGCCAGGAGTTACGTCGGGGACCACACAGGTTTTCAATGAAGGCTGATTTCTAGGCAGGAGAAGCAGAGTAAAGCAAAAGTCAGGCATGAATATTTGGGTGTCCAAAGTCCCCCTTCCCTTGGTTTCTACTCCTACCTACCCCCTGGACCTCCTGGAGTCCAGAAGGGGTGCAAGGCTGCCTCCTTGCACAGCTGGATTCCTTGTGACTGACAGATATGGATACGTGGAAATGCCAGAAGCTTGAGGGCCAGAGAAGGCATAATGGGAATTTAGGGCTGGGAGCAGTTTAGGTCAGGAATGAAGACTTCTGGCACCAAGAAAGATTCCCCCACCAGTCCTCGTTATTTCTGTGGGCTGGTTTGAGGTGCGAAAGAGGAGGGGTGGTCTGCTGTTATAGCCCTTTCCCTCCCCTCCCCTGTATTTTCTGGGAGTCTGTGATCCTCCCTCTCCACACACTCACTTCCTCCTCGGCACAGCAGGCCTGCTCTGGAAATGGCAGGTCACAGCATCGGGCAGTCATGTTCTGGATCAGCCCGGGAATCTGTTTACTGGGTCAGTGGGAAACAGGCAAGGGTCAGGGGCTTTGGGCATCCCTAGGTATCAAAATGGGGCTGGAAGACCATGATTTTGTTCTTCCCAGGGGTGTCCCAGAAGGGAGTTTTTTGGGAAGGGAAAAGAGTTGGAGAACTGGGCAAGACTTACTGCTTGGTGAAAACTCTTTGGTTTCCACAGAGATGGCCCATGAGGTTGGGGGTGACTTGGCTGACGTCAAGAGTCAAGATGTCCCGGTCATAGTTAGGGTAGGGAGCCCAACGGGCAAAGCACTCATCCCGGGCAGGGCTAAGGGGGTGGCGGCAACACGAGTGTTGGTGGGTCTTTATAGCCTGCTCCTTGTCACAGTATCTATCAAGGGCATCCTCCCACTGTGGGCCAGAAAGAGGGAAGTCAGAAGCCTGGGCACTTGGCCCCTTCTTGCCTGGCCCTCTGCTTCCCTTACTGCTCCAGACTATAAGATAAGGGGCTCCCAGTCCCAGGTTCCAGGAAAATCTGTTGCCATTGAATCGATTCTGACTCATAGAAACCCTACAGGACAGGGTAGAACTGCCCCATAGGGTTTCCGAGGCTGTAGTATTTATGGAAGCAGACTGCCACATCTTTCTCCCGGGAGTGGTTGGTGTGTTCAAACTGCCAACATTTTGGTTAGCAGCTGCGCGCTTAAACCATTGTGCCAGGAGGGAAGGGCAAAGAACCAGAGGGCAAGGGCAGATGTGGATGTGTGGGGTTGGGAAGGTGGAAGGGTGGAAGGATGGAGTTGGCCACGGGAGGAGATGAGCTGAAATGGCAGGTGGAGAGGGTCAGGTGAGGCCAGAATTGGATGGATGGACGGCAGACAGGTGCATGGGTGGTGCCATGGGTGGACGAGGTCAGGAGTATAGGATGAAGGCTCAAGACGAACAGACTCAGGTGATGAACACAATGGATGGACGAACAGTCATAAACAGATGAACAGGTGTACGTGCTCACAGCGGGGATGTACATGGACCGATGGACCGGTAGAATCAGAGATCGGAGATGGGCAGGCAGGCAGACAGGTTCTCGGAGTGCTGGGACACCCACTTACAGCCTTCCGTGCACAGGTGTGGTTGTGCTCCTGGCGGCAGCAGCGCTGGAACGCCTGTTCCAGCTGAGTCAGGGCCTGCAGCTGCCTTTCGATGTGGCCAGTAGCTTGGAGGTTGCGTGGTACAGAGTGGAAGCGTCTCAGGAGACAGATGTTCCTGACATTGTCCAGTGTGGGGACCCCAGGGGGAAAAGGTAGCTCGGGGCCCGAGGAAATACCAGGCTGCTGGCTAGGGCAAGCCCGGGGTTGGTACTGTGGCCAGGGAGCTTCCTCCTGGAAGCAGGAGAATCGAGCCTCCCCCTGCTGTTTGCAGCACCAGTAGGCTCGGGTCTTGACCGAGAACTCGGCCTCACAGAACTGGGTCATTGCGTCCTCCCACTAGAGCAAAAGGGGAGGGTCAGCCCAGAAGTCCATCGTTCACATTCCTGCCTCCCGCCCAGGCTCCAGAAAAGGATCCTGGACAGGTGGACAAAGCACCCAAGGTTCTCCTCAGCTCTCCTGGAATACTGGGGAGGCCCGAGGGAGGGCCAGCAAGAGAGACCTGAGGTTCCTCCACACCTAGGCCTAGACCTCTAGCCCCTGTTTGGGGATCAAAGGCCCACCCCCACACTGCTCAGAATCAAAAGCCCCACCCTTACCGCAAGTTTTGCACAGTCCAGGCGGTTTGTGTGGCTGCTGCAGCGGCAGCAACGGGAATATCCAGTCTCCAGCAAATTGAGGGCTTCACCCTGGCGAATGAGGTGGGAGTAGCCAGTCTGGGGTAGGTTCCAGGGCCCATATACCACATGTTGACGGCCAGGGAGGCAGATCTGGTTCAGATTGTCTGGAGAAGGTCGCCCAGGGGGGAAGCCATCCAGCCGGTGGCCCCAGCCCCCTCGGGGTCGACCTCGTTGACAGTACTGGGCGGGATTCCAAGACTCAGGTTCTGGGTGGCCCTGGCCCAGGGAGTGCGCTGGCTTTTCTGGAATGGGAAAAACAGAGTGGGAAGGCTGAATAAGTGGAGGAATAGACAAAGGCTGGGGGAGCTGGGGGAGCCTTGGTGGTGCCCTAGTGGTTAAGCGTTCAGCTGCTAACCAAAAGGTTGGGAGTTCAAATCCACCAGCCACTCCTCGGAACTCTATGGGGCAGTCTTCTCTGTCCTATAGTGTTGTTATGAGTTGGAATCAACTCTCGACTAGATGGCAGTGGGTTTGGTTTGGTTTAGCTTGGATGAGTTGGCGGGATTGAAAGAACTTGGGTTTGGGGAGAAAGGGTAGGGGAGATATAAGGGAAATGGGGAAGAAATGAATTTGTGGCTCTTACCTTTGGAATGACTGACTGAAAGTAAATGAGAATTGAGACATGTAAGGTGAGACCCTCACAGCCCCCTTCTCCAAATCAGGCCCTGCTTGCTGTACTACTTCCCAAGGCTCAGGCTCCCTGCCCTGCTCCCCAGGAGAGGAATCGACGGACCAAAGCTGTCACTCACTTTGTCTCTGCTTAGATCCGAAGGTTATTTCCTCCTGCTGTGGGAAAGGTGGGTCTACTGGGGTAGAAAGAGATGGGTAAACAAAGGTGATAGCCCACCCTACCCCATGTTGGGGTGGGCATCTCTACAAGAGGGGGACCTGACTACATCCCATTTATAAAGAGGAACTCATAGAGGAGCAAGTAAAAACAAATGCTATTTTTTAAAATGTTATATAAATGTATAAAAGATATTATTCCCCCAGTTTTACAGGTGAAGAAACTAGGGCTTAGAGAGGTAACATACCCAAGGTTCCATGGCTAGTAAGTCAGTGGCAGAGCCCACTATCTTGTCTGCATCCCAAGCTCATGTTCATAAGGCCATGGGCAGGTGAGAGGGTAAAGAGAAGTCACTTACCTTCTTTTTGTTCAACAGGGAGTTGGGGAGGGGGCAGCTCTTCTTGAATGGGGATGGCTCCATGAGGGAGAGGGTGATCTGTGGACAAACAGAAGAATGAGCACAAAGGAGCAAGGATCAGCCTGGTGTCAGAAGGCCCCATGGTGGGGGCAGAGGCTAGGGAAAGGGCAGGCACTCACCTTTCCTTTCAACAGGGAGCTGGCGAGGAGGCAGCTCTTCTGTTTGGACAGGAATGGCTTCCTGAGAAGGAGGGGTCTGCACTATAGAAGGGGAAGTGTGTGAGCAGGTGATCCCTTCTCCTAGACAGGGCAAGGAGAGGGGAGGGGGTCTTTTCCATCCGCCCTATCTGAAGAACAGAAGTAAGCCTGAGTAGAAATTTGGAGGGTAACTGAGAAGGACATGTGGTGGGGACTTACCTTCCCTCTGTCCCTCAACGCGAGGGCCATGCTGAGATGTGTCAGGTTTATCCATGGGGAGGGTTCGGGTCAAGGGTGGGGAGGGTTCGGGTCAGGGGTGGGGAGGGGGATGCTGCATAACCAACTAGAGGCAAGAAGGGAGACGGTCAGAGACTGTAGTTCCTCCTGGTCCCCCAATCCCATGCTGCTCTCCCAAACACCTTCTTGAGGGTGCTGGGTGAGGTGCTCTGGCCTCAATTCTCTCTGTCCTGGAGCCTTGGGGCCTGGAGGCAGGAAGGGGGACTCAGAAGCAGTTTTGAAGAGCCCCTTTCTGGCCCTGAGCAAGGGATGGGGAGGCTGTGGAGCCTGAGTGTAGGGAAAGATGACCAAGACACCAGGAAGCCCTCTGTATTGCTCCTGCCCTGTGTCCCCTACAGTGGTGTCACTACGGTTGGTGTCACCCAGTGTGGTGTCACCCCCCCATGGATACACATGTAAGTTTATTATAAATTTTAATCATAGAATAATATGTGATATAGTTGTAAATTGGTTAAATGTAATATTTCTTAACTTATATGAATACTAACAACAAAATTGTTTTGTAAAATCTTTCTACATTGAATTATATTATTAGTAATTGAATGGAAGCCTTTTTTGATTTTTCTCCTGGTTGTCTTTTAATTACTACTTCATTCTCAAAAGTTATTGATATAGGTTCACAAATACTAATTACAATATTATAGTTAAAAAAACAGAAAATCTGACAAAATCAGCGACTATAAAAAACGCTGGCAGCAATGAAAACAATAGTGCCTGCTTGTAGCACTTGCGAACAAAACCACGTGATTCACTGTAATTGGGTAATAACGACAGCTCTGACCGATTCCATTAGACGGTTCAAAAAGTAAATCAGCATACAGTTTTAGCTTTGCAGGTATAGTGATACATGAAAGCTGGGCTTATGAAAAATACTTTTATTGTTATAACTACCTACATGGATATTTTTATAAAAAATAATACATTTTTGTTGAAACACTGCACAGAAATTTTATAGTCATTTTGGTGTCACCCTCTCTGACAGTGTCACCCAGTGCAGTCTGCACCCCTCTAGGGATGCCACTGACCCCCTAGTCCACCCCAAACACAGTTAGATGTGATCAACTGGGTTCTGACAAAGCCTGTGATATTCTGATAGTCCTGTCCCTACAAGGCTCCAAGCCTTTGGTCTGCTGAGTCTGGAAATGTGACATACGGGGCTGGGGAGTACAGACCCTTACCTAATCTGCTGTTAGTGTCTTTCCCTCAGGGCTTCTGGGTTCTTCTCCCCACAGCCTCTCTGTGATGCTTCTCTAGTTTTCAGAGGAGAAAGTCTAGACCCTGAGCAGATTGAAGCCTCATCTGTCCAATGCCTCCACATACCCTCCTGCTCCAGGTCCTTTCAACCTCTTCGGTTTTCAGATAAGGAGCCCAGTCTGGAAGCTTAAGTGCCTTCCCTTCAGCTAGTCCCAGCTCCTCCTACCCAGGCTCTGTTTAGGACCTGAGGGAGTGGGATGATTCATGGTACCTAAGGCAAATCATGCCCACAGCCACAGGGAACTGAACCTCTCGTAGTTGATCTGCAGGCACAAAAGACTAGGAAGAGAGAGGGTGAGACAGGGCCTTTCAGAGATATGAACTAGACATTCTCTCAACAGTTTCCTTCACGTGTTCCCTGCTTTGCTCAGGCACCAAAGCAGATGAACAATGTGTGTGTACTAGATCGTGGCTGTGCCTGGTGGTTCACCTGTTCCCCTGTGGACAGACACCCTGTTAACTCTTCCTTAAACGGGCAACAAGTCAGTCAAGGCTCCTGGGTCAGTAAACGGGTTTTGAGTAGCCTGAGGGCCGCTTCCTTCTCCCTTCCCTGCCTAGAAGTCTTTCATACACATCTTCAGACAGAGGCCCCCTATTCTGTGACTCTACCCACCCACTCAGGAGTTGCCCATTTCACTCCAATTTTGTGATTCTTGGCAGCAATCTTTAGAAACCCCTCTCTTCTCAGGAGGGACTAGTCCCTGAAGAAGGACATCACGTTTGGTAAGGTAGAGGGTCAGTGAACAATAGATCCTCAATGAGATGGACTGACACAGTGGCTGCAATGATGAGCTCAAACACAGCAATGATTGTAAGGACAGCACAGGACCAGGCAGTGTTTTGTTCTGTTGTACACAGGGTTGCTATGAGGCGGAACCGACTGGACAGCACCTAACAACTCTCTCTTCCTGGCCTGATCCTCCCTCTCTGGTTAAAAGCTCTAGTGCCCCAGCCCTACAATAGACCTGCCTAGAAAAGGGAGGCCGAGGGGAGCATCACCCTGCTGGTGATGAGCTGTCTAGAATGCCTGGACCCAGGTTCCAGGCCCATGCTAGGCAGGACCTCTTCCCAAGTGATTACTCCAACCCCAACTCACCTCCCTCTGAGGCTGCAGAAGCAACAGCCAAACAGGCCAAGACCAAGGCTGCTCTGGACACGGTCCCCATCCTGGGGCAAGGACTGGTCACTGGCCACCCAGGAGGTGGGTTCTCTCAGGCAGATCTGGATTTGAAGGGCTGGGCTGCTGAGAGCCTGCTCCTCTGGTTGCTGTTACTGATGTTGTGAACTTTAGGGCCAGTTCTTTCTCCTTTTTATACATCTGGCAGGGATAGGTCTGGCTGTATCTCCGCCCTCCCCAGCTTCCTGCTGTGACTCAGTCCCAGCTGCGCCTCCTCTGGCAGCCACTCCTTCTCAACTCACCCCAAGGCCTCCTCAGAGGACTGAGAAAAATGGGGATGACAGGGGAGCATTCTTATGACCCCAAGAGAAACTGACTCTGAGAGTCATGGAGCAAGAGCTGTTTGGGACCTTATTTTGTGCCTCAATTTCTCCTTCTGTATGCTGCCTTCTGTGGAGAAAGGATTTGACAATCATCTGAATTGGGGTTGGGGAAAAAGGGCACTAAGAAGTGTACAGTGGGGAACAGAACAGCCATTCCTGGGGCCCTCCTGACCAGTGAGAGGCTCGGGCTGTCCTTTTTCAATTTTCCCAACCCCCTGGCACAGAGAAGAGAAAGACAGAGTCCACCTCCCTTTATCCTCCCTCTCAGGAGTCAAAAATGAAGACACATACCTGGTAGCTTGAAATTTATTATTTTTAGTTTCACTCTCTTCACATTCAAACAGCTACAGCTTTTCCTCCCTCCTCTCTAGGGCCACCAAGCCAAGTCTTGGTTCAAAAGAGAACTGAGGCAGCAGGAGCTATGAAGGCTCTGCGGGACTCCTGGGGGCCTCATCTACGTACAGGGGCTCAGAACACTTCTTCAGCATTTGGGACCCTGGTGTTCTGCAGCTCCAGCAGCCGCCCTACTGCTTCAGTCAAGCTGTGCTCTCCAAGTCGATGATTCTCTCGAGTCCGAATGTTCACCGTTCTCTCACTTTGCTCTTTCTGGCCGACCACTGCCGGGACAGGTGGGGAGGTTTGGGAATTTCAGGGCAAATTCATCCATATGGAATATTTTTTTGCTGTGCAGAAATTAAACTTAAGAGACCTAAATCTTCAGGAGGGGTGGAAATATGGTTCAAAGAAAGGATAAATTTAGCTGTCCCTTGCTCTCCAGTTCTCTGCTCATCCTAAGGTGATAAGAACATGTCCCATGGCCATTCATTCCCCTATGTGCCTTATCACTTCCAGTCAGGAGCCCCGGTGTGAGCCCCTAGGGTCAGCCAGATAAAGACAAACAGATCAAGAACCAGACAGAGAAACTATGCGTGGGGGTTGGGGCATGAGAGGAAGGGGAAGATGGCAGGGGTAGAACACACATGTGCAAGGCCATGAAGATATGAGATTATGGGGCAGCCTGCTTGAAGTACTGGCAGGGCGAGTGGGGCGTGTAAAACTAGACAATCAGGGAAATTGGCTGTGGAGTTTGTGCTCCTTGTCTTAAAACAGAGCTCTGAGCCCTGGAAAATTCAAAACAGCAGGAGTAAGATAGGACTAGATTTTTCTCCCTAAGATCTTTCTCCTTGCGATGACTCTATCTGGGTTTAGGATAAACAAAGCTAATTAATTAACACCCTAGTAACCTTTTGTGGTCCTTTCTCTCTCATGCTACCTCGGTTACTTAACCTAACCAACACCAAGAGTAGGGCAGGGGTGAGTAAGAGGAAAACTCTTCTAGGGTGGGAGGTGGTGGTCAGGGGGTGAAGGAACCTGGTGCCCAAATGAGTCAGGTGTCCTGAATTCTGGCTCCTTTTGATCAGGTAATGTACCCCAATTATGGAGTTAACCATACTTAACAGACAGGAAAGAAGACTGCAGAGGGCATGTGGGAGAGCATAGGGCTGAGGTCCTGGGCTTTAGCTGCTCCACTCACTCACCAAACTGAAAATTGTAGTGGGCAAGCTGGGACCGGCGGACCCTCCGGCTGAGGGTTAGTCCAGAGTCAGCATCCAGGTCACCAACCAATCCTGCAGCCTGTAGGCTCCGTTGTACCTGGGGCAAAGGTTTCGTGATAGGAACTTAAGTTAATGGAAGGCTGATGAGCTACAACAGTGTGATGTCAATCTTCCCTAAGTCTCCCCGCCATTCCTCTTTCCCATCTCAGTGTTCTCTGGTTCCCATCAACAACCCCTCATTTCATCCCCACACTGAGGCCTCCACCTCACCCCCTGCAACTTTTTCACCTGCCTCCTGTTGGGAATGAGGCCCTCTCCCGAATTCCCTGGACTTTGCCTGCTTCTAGCCACCAATCTACCCAACCAGCTGTTCAACGCTGGTGCTGTCTACACCCTCAATTCTCTCTAGAACGGAAAAATAAAACCAACTTCACCTTACCCCACTTTTGTGCCAAGTACTGATAGTAGTTTTTAGCATTTTTTAATGTTAAGTGTTTAATTTTCACACATCCCAACATGGAGGGATGATCCCTGTTTTTTAGATGTAAACTTCCAGGCCACATCATGGGCAGCATACAGGACAGCTGCCACTCAAGCCCAGCCTGGTGGCTGCAAGTGCTGTGCCCTTCCCACTACCCTGTGGGGCCTCCTCCCACCCACTGCTGGGACCGACTCCCTACTAGTTCTGGTGCTGCCTTGGCACTGGCCCCACTCCTTACCTCCCGGGCATATCCCTCCTGCTCGGGCCCTACAGGGATGACCACCACCTGGAACGGGGACAGCCACAGTGGCCTGGTTGGGAGAGAACAGAGGAGGGCCAGTGACTGATTCTGGCTCTGGTCAGAAGTGTGGGAATGCACTGTGAGGCTGAGGTGCAGAGAGCAGATTTGAGAAAGAAATATAAGCTAGGTTTGAAGGGGAGGAACCATCTGGTTTGAGGGCCAGAACAGAAGAAACTGGGGTCAGAGGTCTCACCATTTTCCCCCACAGCTTTCCGCCAGGACCGCCAACATTCTTTCCACGGAGCCTAGTACTGCTCGGTGAATGAGGACTGGCCGCTCCAGGGCCCCGGCCTGCCTTGGAGGGAAATGGGGGGAATGCAGTGGAATGGGAAGGGTCCTAAAAATTGCACAATCAATGTCAGCTTCCAGTTTTTGAGAAATATCCTGTCCCCAGTAGGGGAGGGTGTGGAGGACTTGCTTTAGGCTTTAGGGTCAAAGGTAGAAGAGGGAGGCCATTGGCTGCCGAGGGAGAAGGGGACAGGGCAAGGTTCTATACCCTCTGTACTGCAGGCCAAATCTCAGGGGCAGTTGGAAGTCGAGCTGGATTGTCCCACACTGATGGGGCCGACCCAGGGCATCCCGGAGGTGCACATCAATCTGGAGGAGACAGATGGGAGGCATGAAACCAGAACCAGTATCCTCCACTATGCCTGCCACCCACCCCCTCAGCCTATCCATGTCCCCAGCTGTTTTAAGAGTCATGTCACCCAGCTATATCATGCTCTACCCCTCACTGCACTCACTGGGGACTCTGGCAGTGGCTCCCTCTGCCTAAGCCCTATATAACTTCAGGGACATCAACATTCACAGGATGACCCACCCACACTCTGGCCTCTCAACTTATTGAGTGCCTCATCTCAGTGACCTTTATCCCCACCCACACTGTGGCTAAACCCTCCATGCTGTCATCACCCAGAATGGCTGTACCTCTGGAACTGTCCATCAGACACCTGCTCTGGTTACCGCCTCTCAGCCTTCCAGCTCTGACAATTATTCCTACTACTTGTTCTTCAATCTATAGGTTCCTTAACTCCTCTTTTTCCTTCCCATCCACAGGCCTCTCCCACTTTTGTTTCTTCCCCCATGCGGCTGAACCCACTTTCCCCGTTCATTTTTCTTCTGTCACACCCACAGGGCAAAGCCTCAACCTGAGGCCACCCTAGCCTTCCACCTCCGTGGCCCTGCAAGAGAACTGCTTGGTGCTGCCCAGCATGTCACATACATGTTGCAAAAACAGACTGATGCCACTACGGATGTCACCATTTCCAACCTTAACTAGACCCTCGCTGCTGCCAGCCATCCTCTGACTGCCCCAATTCAGCTCTTGTCCAGTTCTCCTTGGGGATTTTCAAGCTTTCTCTTGTCTTTATATCTTCGAGCTCCCCACTGACAACTCTCCTCTCCCCCACTTCCCTCTCAGGAAATGATCCTCCTATCTCATGGAGAATTCGAATTATTGATATTATGAGATGGAAAAATGCCTGGACTTCCTGTTTCCACTCTTATCAACTTCCTTGCATCCACCTCCAGCCTTTTCTCCTGCCCTTATACAATGGCAAAGGTGGTACCTTCTGTGGAGGGCTCTTGATTCCACCCTTCCAGCCTCCCCAGGAACTGCCCTCTACTGTAATCCCTTCTACAACTTCAGCTTTTCCTCCACCCAAACAGATTTCCTCTCATCATAGCATTTAAACATTCCCAAGTCTCTCCCTTCAGAAAAACCTCTCTTTTAATCACCCAGGCTCCTTCTGTTATCTTCCTTTGCCTTTATCAGAGCCAAAATCCTTTTTAAAAAAACTTATTTATTTTTTGTGGTTGGGAATACACACAGCAGAACATTCAACAATTTTTACATGTATAATTCAGTGACGCTGATGACATTCTTCAAGTTGTGCAACCATTCTCACCCTCCTTCTCTGACGTGTTCCTTCCTCATTAACATAACTCACTGCCCCCTAAGTTTCCTACCTGGTCTTTGGAGTTGCTGTTTTCAATTTGATCCCACATAGTTCTTTAAAAGAGCATAACGCTCAAAGCAGACATTCTTTACTAATTAAGCTAAACTATTTTTTGATTTAAAGAAGACTTGAGGGAACGTTCTTGGTTTAAGGTTAAAGATCATCTCAGGGCAATAGTTTTAGAGATTCATCCAGCCTCAATGGCTCCAGAAATGGATCCCATGAGAATCTGAAATTCTGTGTTGCATTTTCCCCCTTTTGATCAGGATTCTGCTACAGAATCTTTGATCAAGACATTCAGTAATGGTAGACAGGCACCATCCAGTTCTTCTGGTCCCGTGACAAAGGAGGCAGATGTTCATGGGGGCAATCAGCCACAAATTCCACTTCCTCCTCCTGTTCCTGACTCTCCTTCTTCCTCTGTTGCTCCAAGTGAATGGAGACCAATTGTGTAACTTGGATTATAACCTCCTGTAAGCTTTCAAGACCCTGTAGCCAAAACTTTTTTTTTTAATTGTGCTTTAAGCGAAAGTTTACAGTTCGAGTTAGTTTCGCATACAAAATTTTACACACATTGTTACATGACCCTAGTTGCTCTCCCTATAATGTGTCAGCACACTCTTCCTTTCCACCCTTAATTTCCCATGTCCGTTCAACCAGCCCGTCTGTTTTTGCCTTCTCACCTCATCTCCTGACAGGAGCTGCCCACATAGTCTCAAATATCTACTTGGACTAAGAACCACTTTCTTCATGAGTATCATTTTATGTCTCATAGTCCAGTCTAATCTTTGAAGAGTTAGCTTCGGGAATGGTTTCAGTTCTGGACTAACAGTCCGGGGGCCATGTCTTCTGGGGTCCCTCTAGTCTCATACTATTAAGTGTGGTCTTTTTACTAGAATTTGAGTTCTGCACCCCATTTTTCTCCTGCTCCACCATGGACTCTCTGTTGTGTTTTGTGACAGGGCGGTCAACGGTGGTAGCTGGTCATCATCTAGTTCTAGTCTCAGTGTACCCAAAACTTTCAGTTATGTTCATTTGCTCACTTCTATCTGGCTACACACCCCCACTTTACCAAAAATGGCCCTTGGCAACTTAACACCTTTTTACTAAATCCAGCAGACACTTTTTGGTCCTTTTTTCCCCTTGACTTCTTTCACTTCTTCCAACTTACCACGTGAGTTGGAATGTCGTTGGCCAATAATTATTCAACTTTCAGACTGGAAAGAGGTTTCTGCAGGAATTCTTTCCTGACCCCTGGTGTTGCACTCCCTTTGTACCTACACAGCACTGGCCCCACCCGGCTGACAGGGCTTATTTCACTTCCCCACAGCTCTCACTAGACTGTAAAGGCCATGGGTGGCAGGAACCGCGCAACTCTTCTTTAAAACCTATACAAGTTAAAAAATATTCCTTTGTACCTACTTGATATTTAATACAACAAAATGAAAAAAGAATAAATAAAATTCTAACCAGAGTCCCTAGCTTACCTTAGGCCCATAGAAGGCACCATCTCCAGGTCTGAGGTCCCAAGGTTCCCCAGATTCTTCCAAGGCCTGGTGAAGGACCTATAAAAGGAATAAGATACAAGAGAAATGTGTCATCTTAGATTTTATAAGCAACATATTCCTCCAGTCCCAAAAAATGACCCCCTCAGAATATGGCTCTGTCTGAGGATCCTGGCTCCTGTCTCTCCCACCCCTTCCACTGGAGAGCAGTTTATCTGCCTTTGCTTCCTGACCGCCTACTTACCTGCTCAGCCTGGTCCCAAAGACAAGACTCCCCTAGGAACCCAGATGGCCGGGTGGACAGTGCCAGGCGGAAGGAGAAGCCAAGGACAGCATAGACAGAGTGGAGGAAATCTAGGCAGTCTCGGATCTCTGCTTCCAGCTGCAGGCAGGAAACAAGGGTGAGCTGTGTGTCAGCTGGAGATGGAGAGTGATGGTAGTTTGGGGGAAAAAGAGGGCAGAGGCATAGAGAGATAGCAGAGACAAGATGGGGGTAGAGCTGTAGTATGTAAAGAGGGCAACTGAAGGGCAGGGACGTTGGGAGCTCAAAGGGAGAATGGAAGGCAGTTATAAAACGCTTTGGTGGAAAAAATATCCCCTAAAGTCTTCTTTAAACCAAACGACAGTCTAGTTTAATTAGTAAAGAATGTCCGTCATGAACACCGTGTTCTTTTAAAGAACCATCTATATGGGATCAAACCGACAACAGCAGCTGGAAAGGTTAGACAGGAGGCTTTTATGTTAATGACGGTGAAATAATTTGAAAGAGAAAGATGAGAATAGTTATACAACTTTAAGAACGTAATCAATGTCACTGAATTGTACATGTAGAAATTGTTAAATTGGTGTATGTTTTGCTGTGTATATGGTCAATATACAACAACATCAAAATAATCAAAATAAACAAATAAATAAATAAAATGCCTTAGTCGAGGTGGGGAAGGACCACCTGATCCGGGGCACAGAAGATGTGAGCGTCATCCTGCTGGAAGCGTCGCAGCCGAGTCAGTCCCCCCAGACTGCCAGAAGCCTCAGCGCGGTGCAGGGCCCCGAAGTCTGCCAGTCGCAGGGGCAGCTCTCGCCAAGATCTGGGCCGGTGGGCGAACATCAGGCTGAGATTGGGGTGGGGAAGGGTCAGAATCACAGGGAGACCCAGCCCTCGAAGATGTCTCCTCTGCCCGATCTGCTTGCCTGTTTTCTCTGCACCGCCAGTTAACACCCTTCCTAGCTTTAGCACGCCCTACCACTGAGTCCTGTCAACACCACTTATCGCAGCCTGAGCCATGCCTGCTTCATAAGTGAGTTTCCCAGAAAAAACCCATATAGAACTTGTTGCTGACTCATAGTGACCCTATACAACTGAGCAGAACTACCCCACAGGGTTTCTAAGGAATGACTCATGCATTCAAACTGCTGACCTTTTGGTTAGCAGCCTAGCTCTCAACCACTGTGCCACTAGGGTTCCAGTAACAGCCATTAACTCACTGTGCCCTTGTTCTGTGACAGGTAGTGAGCTGAAAGAGGAACCTTAGATAGCAAATCCAAATTCTTGATTTTACTAATTAGGAGGCCGAAGCCTAGAGAGGCACAATGATTTTCCCAAGTTTCCGTGGCTACCTACGGAACAGACTGAAGACTCAAATCTAATGTCGCAATATCCTTTCCCAGACTCTATTAATATTTAGCAACTCAGTTGCCTCATCCTAACCCTGGGAGGAACCAGGCTTCCTTGCTCTCAGCTCACCAGTGTGCAGGGCAGTTCATGGGCTTGAGGGCGAGTGTGGAGTGGGCTTGATGGCTGGTGGAATGGTCACTCAGGGAGCTGGCAGGTCTGTCGGAGCCCTGGCGCTGCAGGGCAAATATGTCTTCCCTGTAATGCTCCCAGTGTCCTGACTGTTCCCAGAGCTTCGTAGAAAACAGTGTTGGGGTTTTTACTTCTGAGAAACCACGGCGGGCATACTCAGCCTGGAGATGAGGGTACAGACATGGAGGGCCAGAATGACTGGGGGAGAAGAGGCCGAGTGGCAGCTGTCTCATTCTCCTGAGGCCCTCAGGCCATGTGGATCCCAGTCACAACCTATTAAATACCATGTTCCCTCTCTCTGTCTCCTGCTGCAGATTGCACATTCTAGCACCGGGATCAAAGTCACCAGCACTTTAGGATGCTTATATCCACGCTTCCAATCCCCCTCTATTGACTCTCACACCCCGGCTTCTCCTAGGGCCCCAGCCCCACCCTGGTCTCTCTTCTCCAGGACTCGGTTCCCCCTTACTTACCCTGATAAAAGCCATCAGTGCATTATACACCCTCGTCCCCCGGGGCAGGAAGAAGCAGCTCCCAGGGCTCAGCTCATGGAAGAAGAAGAGCTCCTGTTCCTGGGGTCAGGAAGGGCAACAGTCAGTTCAAGAGGAAAGGGTTGCTTTGGGACCTAGAAGGAACACCTGACAGCTGTTCCACCTGTTTGATTCTGCATCTGCTCCCAACATCGCAGTCAGATTGCTTCCATCCCTCTCTAGCCCTTGGCATCATCCCTCCCTATCTTCCCAATCTCTGTACCTTGCCAATGCGCCGGTGATCCCGCAACTCTGCTTCCTCCCTCCACTTTTCCCAGGCCCGCAGCCCCTCTGCCGTGGGGAAGGAAATCCCTGACACTCGCTGCAGTGTCTCTGGGACCCCTGAAGACCTCCACAAGGATGAGGAGTTCTGTGGAAGGACACGGAGAATCAAGGGGAAGGTGGGGAGGACCGAAGTCACCCCACACCCCCACTTTCAACCCTCACATGGAACTCTCAGTGTGAGCATCACAGGTATGCTGCTCAACAACCTCTCTCTCCTCTAGACCCCCTTGCCATGTTAATAGCCTTAGAATTGCCTGACTCTTGATTTCTATGGATGTCTTGTCCTGGTCAAGCCTAACCTTACCCTGTCACCTCTTTTTGTCCCCATTTTTACTACCACTGTAAGATCCCCTGCACTTAGTTCCTTCCCCTTCTAGCCAATGGCTGCTCAGGAGCGTAACTCTTAGCTCTGGTCAAATGTTAGTCTACCCATCTCCTTATCAGTCTCCTGAACAGCTGCTAGAAAACGCAATCTCCCACACACAGAAACTCAAATACCTTTGCTTGTTTTTTAGGCTCCTTTAATAACAGTAATAACGAGAAGCAGCCTACCTCTTAGAGCACTTTTAACTCCTCCTCAGACACTTTCTCACGCATTAGTTGGTTTTCATTGTCTCTATGATGTGGACTCACTGGTAGGACAGGATTTCACATCCTCACTTCACAGATGGAGAAAATGGCCACAGATCTCAATCGTGGCAGAGCCAGGACTAAGTGAGGATGGCTAGGTTCTCATTCCAGGGCTTTGTGCTCTACACATCTGCCTCTCCCTTCACGCCCTGCTCCCATCCCATCCAATAACTCACCCTGTCCAGGAACAATACTTTCATAAAAAGCATGCCCTTGACTTAGGGTATTCTCCCTGTGCCTGTCAAGTGGTGTCGATCAACCTGCTGGACCATACCCCCTCTCCCAGGACTCTTCTCAAGTGGCCCTATCCAGCCTGCTCATGCCCTCCCCCGCTTTCTCTCTTAGCACTGATGTCCAACTGTAGAATTTGAATTGGCTTCTGGGTCCTCGCAGGGTGTTCAGCATTTGCTATCAGTTTGGTAGTTTCTAGAAGGCAGGGACTGAGTTTCTTTCTCCTTCTAGATCCCCCCCTCAGCTCTCAGAGTAGAGAAGGGACTGAGAGAGAGAATCATCTCTCCACTCCTTTGCTCACGCCAGCGAAAACAGGAGTCTCAACCTAACCCTGCCTTCACAACTGACCGCCAGCAGCTTCAGTCCTCCAATCTGTCCAGTATGCCGAAGGTGGGGGCCCTGGCAAAGGTCAACCAACATGCCACACCTGGGAGAAAAAAGGGGCCAGTTAGTGGTTCCTAAATTCTTTGAGCTTCTCGTTTTCACTCCCTCATAGCCTTCTGGTCACAGAAAGAGGAGGTGAACAAGACTTGTTCTACAGTCAGAGCAATGAGAGATAAAAACTAATTCCTGCTCCCATTTCTCTTTTTGGAGACATACAGATTACCTTCTATCCTCTGACCCTTATCTTTGCTTCCCCACCTCTCCCTGTCTCCCCCATCTTGACACCACTCACCCGTACACTGTTGTTGTTGGACCTGTCACTTTCTCCTCAATCAGGCGAAGCTTAAAGGGGTTATCCTGAAAGAAGACAGAAGGGAACAGAAGAGGGAAGACAAGTCTTCATTCCCACAAAGATGTCCTGGGAGACAACCAGCCCTTTCCTCATGCTTCTGAATCTTTCTTCTAAAACTGTACATCTCCACCCTACCTTGAAGAGCTGGCGAAGCTGATCCTGAGAAGCCTCTAGCCGCCGGAAGGGTTGAGTAGCAGCTGCAAGTTCCTGGCAAATCCGCTCCAAAAGAGGTAGCTCTGAGCCTTGGACAGTCCTGGTAAGAGGAGAGTTGGTGGGCCTGCATCACCTGGGTGACAGATCTGTGGCCTAGAGGGTGGGAGTGGAAGTCCTGCCCTCCAGAAACATCTAGAATTATTGATATAAAACAGACTCAGAGAAAGCAAAAATAGAAAACCAGATAGATTTTACAGCTGGAGAAAAAGTTCTATGCATGAAATTAAAAGCTGAGTGCAGGTAATATGGCTGGACAAAATTAGAGCAACAATAATGAAGAGATGAAGTAAGATTCCAAGATTTCTAAAAGAAGATAAGTTTTAAACAGGGTTAGACACAAGAGAGGGACATGGACTAGTAAAGAACTGGTACCATTGTCACAGTTGAGGCCTGGATACCAATTATAATAACAACAATGATAAAACAATGACAGACACTGAGTTTCTATTATGTACCAAGCACTGTATATGCATCTTATAGGATAATGATAGGGGGTGGGGTAAAGGGCCCCACCTCCCAAGCCTGGAGACTATGTCAAACCGAGTTACACTCTCAATTCTGGCAAAGGTGCTATGCAATGCCTCAGCTATCTGTTAGACTTCTTCTCTAAACTGAATGTGCCCAAAGCCCCAGAGAAGGGGCTCCTAAAGCACTCCAGAACCATGCTCCTCCTTCCGGACACTACTCACCGCTCCTTTCCCAGGAAGAAATCATGGTAGAAACCACATTCTGTACTTGGACCTTGACAGAGGACAGCGCCTAGGAGTTGTTCAGCTGCTGCCCCCAGGACATGAGCACTGGAGTGCCAGAACACCTGGGTTCAAAAGAAAGGAGTTCACAAATTCAGAACCTTCTCCCTTTCCCCAAGCTCTGATTCTCTCCTTAGGGAAGCTGGTGGGAAAACTGGTATTGCTCTTCTAGGGATAACTGCCCCAAAATGAAGAACCTAGACCTTGGCAGTGGCTGCTAAAAAGTGAAAAGTGTAAAACCGACTCAGAAAAGAAAGTGAAAAGCCAGTATCCTGGAGCGTGGAGGCAGGCTAGTCAGTGTTCCTTTGTTGCTCCTATAACATCTCCTTTTAGGGCTTCAGAGTAAACTGCCTTCCTGTGACAACGGTTCCCTAGGGCTCTGCTTGGTCTTTTAGTCCTTTTCTTTTCCTACCCTAGGATTTCAGTGTGATGTGATACACCTACTTGTATGGGTTTGGTCGCCATCTATAGAAAACAGATCTCCATTTTTCTGGATTCTAACAGATGAGGTCTGTGTTACCTGAGCTGACATGAAGGAGACAAACTGGGGAGGTGGACAGGTTGTGTGCTCGGTTGTGGAAGCCATGTTAGTATTAAATATACATCTGGATAACCTACAACATGTGTGCTCAAGAGTTAAGGGGGCAGCTGGCGTACTACCCTTGTGTTTTTTAACTTGTTATTTCTCCTTTTCATTAGTACATATGATGTCTGTTTAATAGATCCAGGCTGTCTATGTAAAAATTTTCATCACCAGGTTCCAGCTTAGGTGGGAAGAGTTAAGATAAACACAGTCTATTGGTCTCCACTCATCTAGAACAAAAGAGAAAGAAGAAAACCAAAGACTCAGAAAAGAAAGTAGCCTACAGGACTAACAGTCTACATGAATCACAGCCTCAACTACTTTGAGACCAGAAGAACTAGATAGTGCCTGGTGAGTGTTCTGCTCAGGGCACAATAGGTGGATTCTTGTAGAATGGGAGAAAAATCTGGAACAGAACTCAAATTCTTAAAAAGGAGAGACTTATTGGACCAGTTGAGACTAGAGGACTCCCCAAGACTGTTGGCCTGAGATACTCTTTAAACCTTAAATCAAAATTATCCCTTGAGGTCACCTTTTAGCTAAATAACAGATTGGCCCATAAAATAAAGAATATCACTCATGAGTAAATGACTTTTTAGAAAAAATCATCTATATGGGACCAAATGGTCAAAAATTATGGCAAAGATGAGAAGGTAAGGGAGCACGGAAATTAGAGTACTGGAAATGGTACAACCAGAATGGAATGAATGAGAATGATGGCAGTGTGAAAAATGTAACCAATCACTGAATAATTTGTGTAGAAACTGTTAAAAGGGAACCTAATTTGCTGTGTAAACTTTCACCTTAAACACACACACACACACACACACACACACACAAACCAAACCTGTTGCCATTAAGTCGATTCCGACTCATAATGACCCTATAGGACATAGAACTGCCCCACAGAGTTTCCAAGGAGTGCCTGGTGGATTCAAACGGCGAATCTTTTGGTTAGCAGCTGTAGCACTTGACCACTATGCCACCAGGGTTTCCTTAACCATAATAAATTATTTAAAAAGATAAAAATGAAAAAGACAAGCAGTCTGTGGTAGGTCTCCCTCTCAAATGTAAACGCAGAAACTGAGGCAAAGAAAATAAATGCTAGAAGCCTCTGCTTGCATATCTTACAGTTTAGTAACCACCGTATTTCTGATAAGGAAGGAGCTTACCGCCTTCCCCTCTGGGGAATCAAATGTCAGAAATCTGACGTTGGAATCTGTCTCCAAGGGCCGATCCATGTCATAAGGTTCTCCATTCACTAGGGCAGCCACCGCAGTATTTGCCAGTGTTGAACTTTGGGGATGGGGAGTGGGGGTGAAGAAAAAGACAGTTACAACCCACAGGGGTAGAGAGGGCCTAATCTCTTAGTAATTCCAAATTTGCAATCCTGGAGAAAATGAACCTAGCATTTCTTTTCCCAGAAGACAAGAGAGAAAGAGCAGACTCCAAAGCTAATGCAATAAAACAAATTTACGAGAAGGGCTGTCTTGACGGGGATCGAACAGAAATAAGCAGATTGCATTTTCGTTCCCCGCTCAGGTCCAAAGGAAACACAGAGGCAGGAGGATGATCCTAGGAGGTACAGGATGGGCCTGGTACCTGATCTGCTGGGCTAGTTGGTAAGGGGTTGTGTTCCATGCCACAGCATCCACTTTCTGGCCTCCAGGAAGGGATATTTTAATAGTCCGACGTTCCTTCTGTGCCATGCTTGCTAACCTTTTTACCTGAGCAGCCCAAAGCTCCTCGAAGAGACCAAGTCGCTCTGCCAGCCAGGGTGCAGGGGTCGGCACGGCTGCCTGAAGGGAAAGATACGTTAGGAGGTAACACAGATCCCATCATTCCTTCTTGGGACCGGGGGTGGCGGGAGATGAGGCTATTTAAGTGGACTTGGTCCTGGGCCGTAGGCCGGGGCCCTACGGGGTGCAGCACTCCCCAAGTCGCTGACCCTTGGAAGCAGGCAGCGCGTCTAGGGCTACGGTAGCCCGGTCCGGGGACTCTCAAGGTACCGAAATTGCATCAGGCTGGGTTGAGAGTCTACACCTTAGGCTTCGAGTGGGGTGAGTCCGACGCGGTTCGGAAACTTTGCGTACCTCATGCACCGTGCGCAGCCCGCAGGCTTGTAACCCTGGGAGCCGGAGCCGCGGCCACATCTGATACAGCCCCATGTTCCTTCAGACCCGTGCCTACATCCCCAAACAGATTATCGCCGCTTTTCCTTCACCAGGTTTTCATTGGCTTCTGGACCAACAACGTCCCTGCATATTGGCTGCTGCAGCTGCCACTCTTATCTGGCCCCACCTCCAGGAACTCCGAAGAAGTACACCCCACACAGCACCAGCAGCGATGCGGGTGGTTCCGCTTGCCCGGAAGACCCAAGCTGTTACACACAAGCCTGTTACTTTTTAGCCGAAAGCCCAAAGTAGCAATACAGTATCCTGCGGCCTTGAGTTCAGTAGAACTGGTGAGGGCAAGAGTGGTTGAAAAACGGCCCGGAAAGGGTAGCTGGTAATTTTTTCTTAACCACAAATTTTCCTCTACATGGCCTTTACTGACACGTTGAAAACCCTGGTGGTGTAGTGGTTAAGTGCTACGGTTGCTAACCAAAAGGTCAGCAGTTGGAATCCACCAGGTGCTCCTTGGAAACTCTATCGGGCAGTTCTACTCTGTCCTATAGGGTCGCTATGAGTCGGAATCGACTCGAAGAAAACAGTTAAGAGCATGGGCTTTGGAGCCAGACAGACCTAATGTATCTGCCATTAACTAGGTAATTTTAGGTATATTATTTCTCTGTCCCAATTTCTTCATCTATAAAATGAGAATAATAATAGTATCTATCATTACCAATTGTTGAAGTTAATTTTATGTAAATAATATAGTATAGTGCGTAGTATATGGTAACGAGCAACAACAAGCTGTTAAAATAAATGAATATAACAGTTCAGGACTGGAGCAAAGAATCTGCAGAGGGCATCGCTTAATTTTACAGATAGGAATTTAAGCTCCAACAGTAAGTGCTCATGCTGGCTTCTGAATCTAAGTCTTGTACTCATCCACTGCACCATGCTTTTTCTGGTAATGGAGTTTACTCTCAATGTGTTCCTCCATTACCTCAGAAAGAGAGGTGCCAGACCCTAGAATCTTAGCTCTCTGCCTCCTATATATGTCCTTTGCCTCTCACTCCCACTCTAGCATCCTAGCTCTCAACTTCCTTTATCTTCTCTTCCCTCTCCCGGCTATATCTAGTACACAAGACTAGGTATATGTGATTAATTTCACACAGTAAAAACTGAAACAAGGTCAAGCTTGTAGTAGATAAAGAATGAGGGGGATGGATTGGGGGGCAGCTGTGAGGTTCTCAGTTATTCCCACTAGTCCCCTCACCTGGGGGTGGGGATGGTTAGTTGGTTCTCAAGTTTCAATGGTGATGGGATCAAGGGTTGTGGAGGAAGAGCTGTCAGAGAAAGCTGTTTAATTTAGATCTCTACAGAAGCCAGAGGTTCTGTCTGCGGAGGGCAGCAGCTGATCTGAGTCACAGGCACCACTCTGGATCTTGGCTCCATCTTCTGGTATGTTAGACATTCTGAAACACAAAGAGAGAGACAAGACTGATTGTGGGAGAGGAAGATTGTGTGTGTGTGTGTGTGGTGGGGAGCAGTAGTGAGAATTTATAAATGGCATTCAGAAAGTGTGGTAAAGGCAGGGCTCTGCAAGGGAGTGTTATATTGCAGGCAACGAAATGGTAGGTGCCCAATAAATACTGAAGTATTTAAGAATGTACCTATTACTATATTGACTTGAAGCCCCAAAGACAGTGACACACCATTTATTCACCTGATTTTACCTTGTACTCTTTTGTTAGGCTAGTAGAGGGATGGTGGAGTAACAATTAGGTTAGACTGAGCTGGTAGCTCCTTACACTCATCCCTCAAACATTTGCCATCTGCTTACTGTGTGCAGTAAGCACTTAGCTGGATGCTGTGGGGATGCCAGTCAATAACTATTACATCCTCACCTATGTAACTTGTGTTGCAGCGGAGGAAGGGCGGAATGCCATCCTTCCTCCTTCTGTGGCAAGCAAGCTAAGGCCAAGTCATCAGTCACTGGTTCTACAACTTCTGACTTCTGACTAGCCTATGCCTCAGCCTCCGGGAATTTTAACCCGTTAGCTTGCCTGGGAAACATCCATCCATAAAACTTCTCTTACACCTCCCTCCCCAGCCCAGAATACCACTGAACACCTACTATGTGCCAAATGCTGTGCCTTGACTATCTTGTTTAATTCCTAAACAACGGTGAAAAGCAGTAGCTATTTTTATGCTCCCTTTAAAACATGAAAATCGAGCCTCAGAGAAGTCAAGCCCGGCCCAACTGAATTCGAAGACTGCGTTGTTTATACCATGCCACGCTGCCTCTGGGGACCAGATGATTAGTATGTTTAATTAGTATAATGTTTGGTAGCCCGGCTCCCTTTTCCTCTTCAGGGTACACTACCCGGAGGCTTTAGGGCCAAAGCCTTTAATATGGGGTGAAGAGACAGGTCCAATAAAAAAGAGGTGTCATAACAACTTTTCTCTACCAGACTAAGGAACAAGAAGTGTCCATGAAATAATGTCAAGATTTCGTAGAAGTCGAGGGAAAAAAGGAAACTCAGTAAAGGGTGTCCTAGGTCCTTAGTAAAAATTTGAGAAATTCTCAGCCTTAATCAACTCTTAGGAGCCTAAAGCCTTGGTGAGGCAGTATTTTTTTTTTATAGGCTTAAACCACATATAAGAATGTTCACCACTGAAAGTAATTTCCACTAGTAACCAGATCAGCACACACTTCCAAATCTACCATAGACTCTTAGAAGCAAATTCCTCACTTCCCTTGCACCAAAGAGACAGAAAAGATATTAGAGCTATATATATATATATAGTAAAAGATAAGGTTTATGTCATTAGCACCAAATGCTTTTTGAGGCCCAAAGTGGCTAAAAGCACAGTAGGCGGTGTGGGGATTAGGTTAATAAAAACTTGCCTTAGTAAGTGCTTAGGTCTAGGTTGGGTCTTTTACCTTACCTTTGCTTGAAGATGCCTCAAAGGGATAGAATACGATTTCCCATCCCCAAGCCATCTGAGTCTGACAGAAACAAGGAAACAAAGCCCCACCTTTTAAACAACCCTGATATATCAGGCCAAGGGAAAAACATAATGAAGTCTCCCAGATACAGGAGCCAGTGCAGGGATGTGTCAACTCAGGCGTTCCTGGACTCTCAAGGAAAAAAACAAAACAACAAAAACATACACAAAAAAACAAGAAACACAAAGAGAAAAGTACTTGAAAAAAGGGCCTAAATCTATCTATAGAAGGTAATATACAACTAAGGCCTACTCCTCAATAACCAAGATTTTAAATGAATCCTTTACTAATCTCTACTGCCCTGGCAATAACTGGCTTCCTAGAAATTTGGGACCTTAAGTGTTATATTTTATAGGCACAAAGGAGACTTCTAGCTAGGAGGGGAAACAAAAGGAACGGAACCCTGTCTGTCCATCTTTCTACCCATTCCATTGGAAAGGCCCGAACAAAAATGCAGTAAATTTCAAGTCCTCTAATCTCCTTTCCCACAAATTATGGGGCAGAGGACTTAAGTAATTCTCAGGAATAAGGGGGTACAAAGGACAGAGGTGCAAGAAGTTGTTGGAACATCCAATTTGCTATGAACGTGAACGGACCCAGTCTGGATTGGTTTAACCAGCATCCTCTGAATCAAACATAAACTGCTGCCTGTATTTGTTTTCTTGATTGGCAGTGCAAAGAGCTCATTAGCCCCTCCACCCACACCTGCTTTTGACTCTTGCTAGGGTGAGGACAATGAAGGCAAAGTTGGATAGAAAAAAAATAGGTAGCCATAGTATCGATTTCTAAATAATTTCAGCCTTATCCCCTTCCCTCAACCTTGTATCTAAGCATAAAGTTTTTTACCCCCCAGTGTTAGTCAGAAGTAACTTGGATATTTAGTTTTTTATTCCTTTTGCTCCTTTAAAGCCTATCTGCTTCTCTTCTACATAAGGGGAGAACAGGATGTTTACTTAAAAGCCACTGTCTCATGTAATGGTGGCCCTCTAGTAGACCTGTCTATGCAGCCTCAGTGAGTTATTACTCAGCAATTGTGAACAGGTGACCAGGCTTGTCTACACAGTTACTCATAAACAAGTATGAGAAACGCCCCAATACCCTCAAGAGTGCTAAAACTCATTTTGATGGTGTTACTGTGTCTACATACATGAGAAGGTAACTCATCCCTCCTGTATAAGATTGGCTTAAATAAAACAATTTAGGGGAAGTGCATTTTCAACATGCCCAGAAAGGTTTCCTTGGGGTCAAAGAGAGGAATCAAGTAGACAAGTCAAGGTCCCAAGAGGGGATAAAGAAGAAAGGGTGAGCCAGATTCCAGAAGCAGCCAGAACCGGGGTACACCCTACGTGCTGGGTGTGTTCCTAGGTCACTGCTATTTCTGCAGTGTCTGATGACACATGTATGGAGCTTCACATAATCAAGGCTGCTATTTAGAGCCTTCTACCTGCCAGTGACCCAGACCTGGCCCAGATACAGTGACTATCACTCTTCACTTCTTAAAGGAACATTCCATTTATTAAGCCTCACTGGGTTGTGAAAAATGGGGTAAGAGAAAAGGATTAAGCGTGGCTTCTGTATTCCAGATTACCAATATGTAGTGAGGGCAGATGTGGGGAAAGAGCTGGCCAGAAGGACCCCACCACCACTAGCCCAATCCTATGTTTGCCTTAAAACTGTTTCTTGGCTCACAACTGCATAACCTTTTGAAGACAAATAATCCATACAGTATTATCCCACTTCATCACCAGCCACACTCCACGAACATCTCGATCTCATCCCACCCATCAGCCCTTTGCAAACTTCAATTACACAAAGGATCAAACGGAAAACCTACAAGGTCATGAAGATCTTAGAGGCTCAGATTGCTTTCAGTGACAGAGTGCAGAAGTCAAAGGGACAGCTGGACAAGATCAATGTGAGGGGAAAAGTCAACCACACAACAAAGGAGACTATACTTTATTAAACTTGAAAACAAAAACATAATTATATCAGGGACAATTAAAAAAAAAAAAAGGGAATGGCTGCAAGAGAAAGTGGAAGTGGCCACAGGAAGGTAAAAGATGGGATGGTCTCTGGTATCGCTCTGTGCGCCTCAGAAACGTGTGGGCACACACATCACTACCCCCATGCACTCAGACCAAAAGCCAGTATAGTATGACTGCATCTTCCGAGGTATCTCCAGGCTTTTCTTTCTGCATTCGGTAGTTGGTTCCACCTTCAGCCCTCCACAGTCACGTAGGGTCTCTGCTGGAGAAAATTTACGTTTTCAACCACAGGCCTGCTCCACAAAGCGGCCGTTTCAGCTCCTGGATAAATTCCCTCCTCTTTGCACTCACCAGAGAAGCCAGGGGCCCTTAGTCAAAGCCCAAATCTCAAAGAAAAATGTCAAACCTTTAGAACTAGTTATTTTATTAAATGATATTAATACACGTTTCAAAAAGATTTCATTGTTGTTGCCTCTAAAGCACGTACTTGTTTTCCACACCGAACACGTGAGAATATCATTCCAACATATCTAATTTTAACAGGCACTACTGCCTATTAAAAATAAAACTAAAAAAAATAAAATAAAAGGGGGGGAGGGGGAGGGGAAGCAGTAATTTACAGCAGTTCCAAAATAACAACAGCTGAAGTTAATTCTGCATGAACCGGCAACTTCAGGACTTGATAGTGAATATTCTGCAGTTAGGAAATTTCGCATATTCACATTATCTAGATAGGTTTGCTAAACCATGTATACCACAAACCCTCCATTCTTGGGATCAGAAAGATTAAAAGTCCTACTCTCTGTTCATTTTACCCTCCCTGGAAGCAAACCAAATTCTATTCACTCTCAACTTGTGGGAGGGAAGAAGACAGGAGGGAGAGAGCTGTCATCTACGGCTGACTGAAGGGTAAATCCTGCACAACGTTTAAGAACTCTGAGACTCTATCACCGAGCTTTAAGTGGTACCCATGTATCCACACTTTCCACCAATTCTCTGTCTGTGATTTTACAGTGAGCACCAAGGACCTCAGTAACAACTTCTCATCTCTGCTTCCGTATCAATCATGTCCTTGTTAAGACACACTGAGTTCTGCTTTCTTTAAAAAATATCTTGTTTATTATTATTATTTTTTAACTCAGGTTGAAATACAAAAGTCAGTACATGGTCACAGAGTTTTAAATCACAGACACAGAAAGAATAAACCCCCTTTGTTTCATGTTACGAACACCAGAATTGTCGTCTGTTTTTCACTATATCACATATATTACATTGTCTTCATTTACTGCTGTAGACAGATTTCCTTACAGTTAATAGCTGACAGTCACATACACATCCTTACTTCCATCCTGAAACCAACGCATCAAGGATTTTGTGGCTTTAAAAAATAAGAAAAAAGAAATCACACACAAAAACAAACCCTTAAAGGTCCATTTTTTAAACTATACAGCGAAGTCTTCTTTCATGTATTAGCCATCATGCTTTTGAGGACAATTACCCTACCCCGACATTCAGGAAGCCACTTTCTTGACACCCCCATATGTTCTGATAAAACAAATGGTCAGAGAGCTTTTTCAAGTAAACACTACTTTTAGCTTACACAAGAGCAGCAGAGAATTCACATTCTTTTATTCTAGAATGAAAAACATCCCATTTAATCTCTCCACACACAAAAAGTCTATTTCAGTTCTGGAAGCCAAATGGAACTTGCCCTTCCCAACACACACACACACACACACACACACACACACACTCACTCACTCACTCACTCAGTCTCTCTCTCATTCTCTCACACTTTTCCCTAAACGAATGTCTCAGGACTCGATATAACTACACTGTTGTTTGCTACACTACATCCCCATATCCCACACACAAGCTCATGGTCTCATGCATTTTTGTGGGGAGAGCTACAGGGCAGAGAGGCTTGCGAAGGTCAAAGAAAGAACGGTTGGCTTAAGACCAGGTATGCATTAGGAAGAGGAATGACTTACAGCATCATAGCCTAAGAACACATGACGAGCCCAAGTAAATTAACATGGAATAAACAAACTCCAAAACTGTGCTGCACATCTGGCTGGAGCTGCTCTTAGGTCTGAAAAGCAAGTTTATTCTGAGACAAAGAATCATCTTCTGTCACGGCCTTCTCTCCCCCTCCCTCCAACTTTATTATTCCCCTGGAGAAATCCAAAGCAACCCCCATAATTCCTATAGTTAGTTCGATACTAACTTGGGAGAAAATATATGAAACTTGCTAGGGCTCCCTGAAAAACTTGACACATACTGCTTTACTTGTTTAGCTGGAGATTTTCAGTGTGTACCTTGGGGTAAGACATTAAATTGAAAAAAAAAAAAAAAAAAACACAGTAGTAAAGCAATACTTGCTTTTCAGTGAACCTAGACAGACAGGTATAGACTAAGTGCAGTGACTGTCTTTTACCAGAGTAAAGAGCCGGCCGTTGCCGTCGAGTCAGAGTGGCAGGAATAAAATACAAGTGAGCAGGGGGCAGCCCAGCACTTGTCTCTGATGTAAAAGGGCTAAAAGCAGAAACATTATTTCCTGTTGGGACTGAGAGGTGGGAGCAAGGCTTGAACCCTGGAATGTGTGGGGCTGCCATCTGTAGAGTGGGGTAATCTGGATTATCAGGCCCTCCTGCTTCTCTGTAAAGGTAATACCCCTCTGTCTCTAAGACACTACTGAAGAGGAATTAATATAAAAATGCTATCGAACCTCTTCATTTGCAATACCAATAGGGGTGTATACAGAGCTGGCAGAAGAGGAAAAGATAAAGACAAATACTTTTCCTTTCTCTAACCTTTGCTGAAAACCACCAACTATCACTTACACTAGGGAGGCACCATGGGAAAAATCTATCTACTTATTTTAAAAAATGAAGGTTTTGTTTTCTTTGCAAAAAAAAAAAAACAAACGTAGGGATAGTATTTCAGTTGTATCAATTCTCAACTCTAGTGACTACTTCTGGCCAAAGTAGAAGTGAAAAAGAAAATCAAGAAAGAAAAACAGGAGGCAACAGCTTGGTGCAAGATGTGTGAAACTACTTCAAAAACATCTCCTGTTTTCTCTTGTTTATAAGGATAGGCAGGTCACATCACACCATTAATGGTTCCTTTCCCTAACTGTCTATATTGTGGTAGTCACTTATTTCAACGTTTGAAATTATATTCAGCCCCCTCTTTCATGCCAAGGACAAGGAAAAAAATTATTAGGCTAGAGAGAATGAGGCTTGTATCTCCTCAGTTATCTGCCTGATAGTGATTTAAAGAGGTTGATCTAAAAAATAAGCTTTTAGGAGAAGGGTAGTGAACTCAACTTCAACATGTTTTTAAAAACAAAACAGAACACAAATAAACCTGCAAGTCCAAGGTCTCCCACATTTCCTCCCTTGCAATATCTCTTGGCTGTCAGCAGGACACAGAGCACAGAGGGAAGGGAGCCAAGCTGGTTACAGCACTTACTTAGCTGGGGAGAAAAGGGGACAGAAATCCTTCCATTGACTACTTCATAAGCCAAGCCCAAAATAACACCCCAACATTGCACATGTGTTATTGTCTGTACTGATGGAAATTTTATTTCAAATATAAGAATAATCTCCAATAAATGGGATAAAGTAAGATTTGCTTTCTCCCTCTCTCCCAACCCTCCAACCAAATGAAGTGGCTTTGGTTGTGTTTCCTTGTCTTTTTTTGTTGTTCTTCAACATGAACAACTTGGGGGAAGGTATGAAGATAAGTGCAGAGGGAGGGAGGACTGGATGAACTAATAGTGAAATGTAAGCATATATGACTTTTTAATTTGGAAGGGAGGCCCTCTGTCATAATAAAAAAAATAAATCAAGGAGAGGGAAAACAAGTAAAACAACAACAATAAACCAAACTCCTACTTCCAATGCTCTCTAGACTGTTCAAAATGCCTTTCCCTTGGTTTCCATCAGTACCTGGGAGGGAAGAATGGGCGTTTTGGTGCAAAGAACGGAGGGCCCCTAGCAAAAGGTGGCCTGGGTCTCTTTAAACTGTGGAACGGGTCTCTGCTGAGAAAAGGTTCCCTGGGCCGAAAGTCTGGCCGGGGACTCCGCAAAATCATACCACTCCGGCTGATGGCGTCTCTGTGTGAGGGACCCAAAGGGGGGCCACTGCTGCTGTTGCTGCCTCCCCCACCTCCTCCTCCATGGGCCGGGCCCAGGTGCTCCAGAGAATGGGCGGGTAGGCTCAGGCTCTCCCGTACACGGCTAAGGCCAGGGCCGTTGAGGTCCCGTTGGGTGGGGCCCCCATGGTCCCTGGGTCCTGGGAGCACACCAAAATGCTCAGCCAAGGTCCCTTGAAGGAGGGAGCTATGGTCCTTGGGAAAGACTGCCACAGCCCCTGCCACTCCGTGCTCTGCCAGTGGTGGGGTTGGGAAGGGTACAACCCCAGAGTGGTCAACAGTGGGTGGAGGAGGGGGTGGAGTAGAAAAGGGGACACCACTCCCACCACTGCTGCTGTGTTCCCCAGGGGGTGGGGGAGGGGGTGGGGTGGGGAAAGGAACTCCACTGTGCTCTCCAGGAGGAGGGGGTGGGGCAGCATGGGCCAGGGCTGCCTCCTTTGTGAAGGGGTTTGAAAGATCCAGAGAGGGTAGATGAGTGGGTGCATCTCGAGAGAAGATACCCCCATGATCCTTAGGAGGGGCAGGTGGGGCAGATGTTGGCCCCACTGGCTCTCTCTGGAAGGGTGTCCCATGCTCCAAGGGGGCTGGGGGGAGATGATGCTCAAATGTTGAGTTGAAACTGCTGGAACGAAAGCTGCCGACACTCTCCTGAAATTGGGGTGCCCGTTCCTTGTACGGTGCTGCTTTAAAGCCAGTGAGGCCTCCGCTGCCCCCACCCCCAAGGGATGCCAACTCAGAGCCAGTCGAGGGGCCATTGTCAAAAGAGCTGCCTGAGGTGCTCAGCTCAAACCAGCCCACCCTTGAAGCCTCACGCCCATGTCCTCTATTTCCCTTCCCAGGAACTCGGATGGACTCTACTGTCTGTATTGGCTCTCCTGACATTCTCCTATTGGAAGCATTATGGTAACCCAAGGTTTCTATTGGGGCCCCTTTTTCTTCTGTACTATCAGGCAAGTCTAAGCAGGAGGAGGAGACGCGGGTTTCTATACGGTAGTGCTCTTCTTGTTGCTGTTGGTCAGTGGTGGTCAAGCTGGGCTGGGCGAGGTTTGAGAGACTGACACCATCACTTGAACTGCCCTTGCTGGGGGCCTGGACAAAATGCTTATCATCTGAGGGCTTGCGTGAGGCGTTTTTAAGCATATTCTTAAACTCAATCGTCGACGTGGTGGAAATGGTGGAGGCCAGGACTTTCTCCACGCCTGATGTGGGTGGGTGGCCCGTGGGAGCAGCAAGGGGATTCTGCGGAGAGAAAAGGGAACGATGTGGGACTGGGTGAGGAGAGTCTGGGTACTGCTTCTGTGGCAAACTGAGATGCCCAGTGGTAGATTGAGACAAGCTATTGTGGTTGGAGTCAGGGGTGAAAAATGAATCATTCTTACTCGGTGATGGTGACCGGTCAGACCCAGGTTCATTCCCTCTTATGCTGAAGGCACCAAATAGCCCAGGGGAAGATGAGAGCCGGTCACAGTTTTCACTAGAGTCCAGGAGGGCCCTTACAGATGGAGGGAAGGCAGACTTGACCCCAAATTCTTGGGCCCTGTGGCTATAACTGGAAAGAATTGGCTGGTACTCGGTGGTATCAGAAAGCTTGCTTGATTTAAGGATAGACTTGGCTGGTTTCTTCTCTAGGTTCATCATGGCAGAGGGTGGAGGCCCTGAATACTCAAAATCTCGGTAATCCTCATCTTCTTGGAAAGAAGTATCTGGATAGAACTTTTCCTGTGAAGAGTCCATCAGGGAAGATGGTCTCTCCATTCCATCAGAAGGCTGTTTATAGGGAGATTCGCTGCCCAGGCCAAAGGGTCGATATGTAGGTACAGAATTGGAGAGCTCCCGGGGGTAGCTTTCATCCCTCCCAGGGGGTGGTGATCTTGTACTGCTGGGTGTTGAAGAACCAGGGCTAATGATCTTAGAAAGCAAGGACACAGTATCTACACTGCTGGATGTGGGCTTGTCCATCATCTCATCCTGGGTGGGTGTCCCACTCCGTTCATCCCGTACAGGGGTTCCATCAATATTGTCCATTGAAGTGCTAGTAGGGCCACGCTGGAAGTCTGAGGGATGGTTCTCTGCTGGGGCACTGGACCCCAAACTGCTGAGGATTGGGATGTTTAAGTTTAAGCCACTGAAACCAGGATTACCTTTTAAGAAGTTGTGGATTTTCATTTCCAGGCTTGGGGAGGTGGACTCTGACTCCAGCTTTGGCTTGGAGATCTCTGAAGATTGGCACATGGCAACTTCAGTAGGTGGGACAGCAGGGCTAGTATTGTTGTGGGCACCTGTAAACCCTAGAGAGTTGGACGGTAGCTTAAAAGTAGTGCTTGGGAGTCCTGGGCTTTGCCCAATTGAGGGCTTGCTGGCTGAAGATGAAGAGACTTCAGAAGTTGATGAATTAGGAGAATAACTGAAGCCTTTGGAAATAAATGTTTGGGTATTGGAGGGCAAACTTCGTCCTTTTACGCTGGAGACTGTGGTGTTGGCAGGGGAAGCTGAAGTGCTCTGGGATGCAGCTTCGCTGGCTGGAACTGGGTTCCCAGTGACGCTCTGAAGTAAGGATGACAGGCCTGTGGAGACAAAGATTAGAGGGATTAAAGAAGAACAACTTTGTACCATACAATAAAAACAACGGAGGCTAATAGGATATTCTCATTCATTCTGGTGGGAACAAGATAAACATTAAAATCTAAGGCCTAAGGGAATCTAGACCAAACAAGCAAGGCCTAAATGTCACAGAAAACACAGGCTCTGTTTATCAATATAAAGAGAGAAAATCACTGAAATGTTTCCCAGTCCAGTCTAAAAATGAGGCCAACATGGCACAATCAAAGGCAACAGGAAGGGGGAGATTTTAGTGTCAGAATCACTCAGAGTTTAAGCTAGGCAAAGCAGAAAAAGAAAGGAGGCAAAAATATTCTTAAAACAACACTTTAAGCCAATACTTTTTAATGTTTGATCTGTAGAATTGTTTATCAAAGTGAAAACAGATATTCTGCTCTTCCTCCTTTTCCACCTCCAGAATTATCTCTAGTAAGTTAATGTATACTGTTATTCTCGAGAGAGAGAGAATATGTAAATCTCAGAAATTCACTAGAAGATGGAATTTTTTTTTTTCAAGAATCATTTTTTGCTAGATCGGTGTTACCTTTTGGGAAACAATGCTTATAACTATCATTTTTGGTTTTAAAATGCAGCTATAATAAATACTTAAGTGTACACCATACAGATGTACAGCTAGACCAACAGAGACACTAATCCTTTCACTGGAAGACACACAATTCCCATCTCACAGCTTGGAAAATTCAAGGATTACTGATCTGGTTAGACGGACACTGATGAGAGCCAACGCTACTCAATGATAGACAAAACCGTCTCAGAGGCACTGAGAAAGAAGTTTGGGGCAAAGGTTGAAGTCCAACAAAGTAAACTGGTCCTGTAGAAAATGTTCCAGAAAAATATCTGACAAAGAGATGGTAGACAGTCTTATAAATTTTGTTTTAGAACACTTACCCCATTTCTGGTCATAAACAAAACATTTTTACACGTATTTCACCCAAATCTATAGCATTTAGTCACTGAATGTACTGAAACTATTCCTTAGTAATGATATGTAAAAGAAAATAACACTTAATCTGATACTTGAATTAATGTTTGTTTCTTCAAAGTTTCAATTTTAATTCATAAATTGGCTAAGTGATTTACTTAAGGTCTGATAAATTCCAAGGCCACTCCACCCTTACAACATTTTTAATTGTTACCTACATCTAAATAATTTGTGGTTTTTATGAGGACATCATCCACCTATGAAAATTCATGTTTTATTTCCAAAAAGTCCCCTGGCTATTTTCTTCTTCCCACCCCCCACCACCAATAGTTTCAATTCTCAGTAGTCAATGTTCTTACCAAAACCAGAAGTCCTCAAGCACAAGAACCTGATACATGATATTACTAACTGATTTTTAAAAGATATTTTAGCATACCTTTCAGATACTGTGGAATAAGTTCTTCAAAAGACTATCTTATTAACTACTCAGATTTCAGGCAGTAGGTGAAATTGCCTCTCATCACTAAATATTATTTTTCTTCAATCTGAACAAGCTATATTCTATGCTCCTTTGCCCACAGAAGTCTTTCTTTTGTGATGAAAATGTCAATACGGGCTGTGGATGAACAAGATCATAGTTCTGACAGATTTCCTTTATAATCCTTGTAAAAATGCATCTTATTTACATTGCTGGGCACAGTTCTTTCAGAAATCAAGGAGAACTCTACTTTCCATAAGGAAATGAAAAATGACGAGTTACCCCAACTATTCCACCAAGATTGTTTCCTCGGGTTACCCCCTCTCATCTTGTCAGAACACACCTAACTCTGTTCAAAATTTTGCTGGAAGTCCACATGATATTTAGCAGCAATTTGCTGAAAAGCTTCTTCATTAAGATTTAAGTAGTGTATGTATATGAGAACCTAAAATACAAGTGAATTCAAGATTTTTACTGTAACTGTAGGATGGTGACCAAAGAGGGACTACAAGGGAGAGATCATCAATCTCTCCAACTAATTATTCCTGAAATTAGCAGTATAAAATATGTGGTAGTATTATTGCCATAATTCTTTATTGTTCGTGCCAATTTATGGGGGCTGTGGACAACAACAGTATTTACTTCTACGTAACAAAAGTCTCCTGTATCTTAAGATAAAATTTACTATAATAGTGCTTAGCTGGTCTACTTAAAGAATAGTTTAGGGAACATAAAAATAACAGATACCTGTACCGGTCCTATTATAGACCGCGGTGTCTCAACCTCAGCACTATCGATATTTTGGGCCGGATAATTCTTTGTTGTCAGGGGCTGTCCTGTGCACTGTAGGGTGTTTAGCAGCATGCTTGGCCTCTACCTACTAGATGTAGTAGCATACCACCCTCCTCCAGCTGTGACAACCAAAAATGACTCCAGACACTGCCAAATGTCCCCTGGAGGCAAAATCACCCCTGGTGGAGCAATGATACAGAGTCAATCATTATATCGAATATATTGTTCTGGGTGCTTGTAGTTTATTACATAGTTACAGTAAAGTGTTTAAAAAGGGTTGTGCTGGTATCTGGAGGGTATGAGAAGGGAGAGCAGATATGCTTTATGAAAAATTTAGGAGACAGTTTCAGTCACAAAGCAGATGATTAGCAAAGCTGAACAGAGAGCTTCAAACGAGGCAGAGATTATATGTAGGCAGAAACAAAAAAGATGTACTATATATAACATTAGGACACACACGAAAAGACATATTCATGTCTCAAAAGATTTTTGATAGCAGGCTGGCCTTTCTGTCTTTAGCTTCAGTTACCATTAAAATAGGTAAACCTCAACATATACTAACGTGTACTAAGAGCTGAGATAAACGCAGCCCCTACGGGTGTCATGGTATAGGTGAAAGAATACTGGATTCCAGTCAAGAAATCTGGCTTTAAATGTTGGCTTATCACTGAATAGATAGATGTACGACCATAAGCAGGTCACGTCACCTCACTGAGCCTTAATTTGCTCACCTGGTAAGGAGGGGGTTAGACTAGATGATACTTAAAGTCTCTTTCAGATTTGACATTTTATAATTCTATGAATGCCAGCTTGTCGATGACAAACAGGAAGAGAATAATGAGTTCACTGTATTATACATTTCATGGCTTTGGATTCCTCAGAAATGGAATCCAGGATTCAGCCGGAGACAAACATTCACAATTCAAGTCCCTCTGGCACATGTCAGGTTACCTTGCAGTGCAGGGGCTGACTGTGTCTGGGTTTTGGAAAGAGCAGACAGAATGCTCTCTGGGGTGATCTCCACCTTGGAGAGGATATTTGCTAGAGGGTTGTGAGATGTTGTCGTGGCAGGAGCAGGTGTTTTCAGGCCACTGGTGAGATTGCTGGGACTTGTAGGAGTTCCTGGAGATGGTCTTGATGCAGGACTGACCCCTGGTGGCAGAAAGAGGAACTCAAGAAAATGCAATTCAAAATGACTAAATTCATGAGACTTTCCACTCACTTAAACCAGTCTGACATGCTTAACAGGAACTCTTCTGTGACTGACCCAAATGGTCCACATCATGGCTTATACAAAGAAAAAACATCTGAAAATAAGATTAAAATTTGCTCCCTTCTACTTGGAATGACCTTAGCATAAACAAGTATTATGAAGTTATTTTCATATATGTTCATTAGTTTTGGGAGTTCTAACAGACAGAAACCAGGCAACCAATCTCTTTTTTTCTCTTCCAAATGGCACCTACACCTCAGAGTCCTGGAGGGGCTCAATAAATATTGCTGGCTGATTATAGCGATCAGAGACACTGTCACTGCGTAACTCTGCCACCACACAATTCTAAGTGACCTGCAAGTTATTTGCCTTTGAAATGGCCTTTTAAATGAGATTATATAGGGAATCTCCTTTATAGTTTTACATTTTAAAACACTCGGTTGATTTCTAACACAGGAAAAAAAGGTATATAAAGATAAGAGAAAAACGAATATTTGAATATATGATCAGGTATTTTGAAGAAAAAAGTGAAAAAAAATTTAAATCGCATCTTTAATCAAAGAAATGTAAATTAAAACAAGCCTTTTTAAAGTTTAATTTGACAAAGATTAAAACAAAACAGTACTGGAGAGAGGGAGGAATAAAGGCAACTTTCATATATTTGGTACATTTTGGGGATCAACTCAGTAACAGATGTTAAGATTAAAAATCCTACTTAAATATATATTTATGTACTTATGATGAAATGATGCTTACCAGTTTCTTTAAAATAATCTGAAGTTAGGTAGGGGCAACAGATGAAATAAGATTAGTCACATTTATACTACTGAAGCTGAGTGATGGGTATATGGGTGTTCTCTTCTTTTATGTATCTTCCATAAAATATTTTTTCATTAAAATTTTGTGTAAAAATAAAAGCCATATATACTTATCAACACTTTAAGGAAGGGTTGTGAATAAAATTTTAGCTTCAAGGTTGTTCATTACAGTATTCTTTATAGCAGTGAAACAATGGAAATACACTGTCTAATAATAAAGGATTAGACAAAATATAGAGTACTATGTACCTTTTACAAATGATACAGATGAAGTATTTTATGACAGAAAAATGATAATATATGTAGTTAAACTTTAAATACCTGGTTTCAAAACAGTATAGGCAAAATGCTTCAATTTTTTAAAGAAAAATTATTACAAATATTTACACCCCTAAAACATTCACATACACAGAACGCTAAACCTAAGCAGTTTCCCCTGGGGTAGTAGGATTATGGAAATTTAAATTTTTTTGCTTACCTGTATTTTCTAATTTGTATAAAATGACCCATGTATTGGTTTCATTTTATATGTTTTAACGTATTTTTCAATTAAAAAATGTTTAATTAAGAAAAATCAATTAAAAAAAACCAGACTGATGGTTCAAATAAAAAGATGGAAATCAGCTTTTTAATCCTCTTCACTGGGCTTACTTACCGGTGGTTTTCATGACAGATGTCAGGCTGCTGAGGATGGAGCTGATCTTTGCCAAATCCACGTTAGCCAGGTTTGGCAACGCCAACGCTGGGGAAGAGGACAGAAGAGATGTATTCACAGGCTTTGGAAGAGGTGGGGTTGCTGTCATGGTCACAGGCGCTGGGGTACTTGAAGAGGCCTTGCAGATGCTTTCTGTTGGCTTTGTAGGTACAGAAGTGGATACAGCTGACTTCTCCACAGGTTTTTCCTTCCTGTCCTCCACTGTTTCCACAGAGAAAAAAGGCAAGATTGCATTTTACTACTTCCCAGGCTTTGCTTCCAATATGAAACATGTCCTAATATCTCCTAATTTAGGGATAAAAAGTACCACACTCTAGAGAAAACAGTAACTTCAAGAATTTTTTAAAAGTCGTATTTTTCATAATTTATGATTCTTCCCACCTTTGCTACATGGTTAAAATAAATTTTTCCCAAGTTCCTCTTCTATATTACTTTTTAAGGATCCCTTTGCATTTTCTTACTATTTGCGTATTAAATTTGTACATTTCTGGAAGCACGTTACTGTTTGGTACACATTTGTGTTGTCTTCGGTGAGGATATTTATGTCATAAATTGTTCTGTCTTTTCTTTTACATTAACCTGAGAGCTTTCCGAGAGAGAGAAATCTGCACACACTTTATCACAGTTTTCTCTGGCTCCCCAAATTACCCTGCTAGGAGTGCAGTATACAAAGAGCGTTCATCTGAAACTGCTTCATGTTTTAACTCTCGGTGCCTTTGCAATACATGCTCCTTTTAATACTTTAAAGGCTTTATGGATAGTGCATTAAATATAACAGAATCAAACTGCCTAGTAAGAATAATTATAAAAGCTGGAGATGTCCGAGAAACAATTCGCCCACCCAGGTTAGTTTACAAAAGTGTGGTTAACAAACTGTGGCTCTAAAGGTCAAATGAAACAGCAAATAAGGAATTCCATTCTAAGTGCCCTTCCCTCTAGAGCAGTAATGTCTTGAAATATAATTCAAGACATATATGTAAGTTTAGTTTTTTTAGTCATTATATAATAACAAAAAGAAATGGGTAAAATTAATTTTAAGGATTTATTTCAATATATCCCAAATATTTTAATTGCAACATGTAATCAATACAAAAATTATTAATGAGCTATTTTACATTCCTTTTTTGTGGGTACTAAATCTTTGGAATCCAGTGTGTACTTTATCCTTACAGTACATCTCAGTTGGGTAAGCCACTTTGAAATGCTCGATTATCCACATAGGCCAGCACCTACTATGCTGGATGGCATGGGTCTCGGCAATGATTCTCAACCCATGTGGCACACCAAATCCTGAACTACTGCTCTACAGGCCATAATGCTATCGTGGTGTTCCTACCTTATAAACGTTGAACTATTTTTTACTACCTGCCTGTGGTTGATCCATTGGTGGGAAAGCAAAACAGATAAGGAATAAGTTGTATATTAATCATATAAGGGCATACCAATGATCTTTGACCCATCATCTTCCACATCTGAGAGTTCCATGTCTTCCACATCACGGTTGTCTGTTGCGGGCTCAGGTGTGGCAGATTTCTCGCTCTCCACAGCTGGTGACTGAGATTCCTCACCTCCCATCCCCTGAAAAGGGGATTCAGAACCAGTTGGGGAGGGAGCATCCATGCTTGGGGAAGGGACTGGTGATTCTTCAGGATCAGGAAGGGTTGACTTCAATTGATCCAGCTTCTTCTTTAAATTATTCACTCGATTAGCAAAGGTTTTATATGCCTGAAAGAGAAAGAGTTTACTCTTCTAGGGAAAGAAATAAGAAGCTTCCATTTTGACTCAGATCAGACTGAACTCATCATTATTATTAGCTATATTATATCACTGGTACAAACCAAGAAAATACCATTTCTGTCACACATGGAGTAGTTTCCAGTCGCTACTTTTTGTATTCCCGAAATATTACCAGCCATGCACTTAGCCTGAGTTAGAAATTTAGAGGTTATCTAAATACTGTAGGTCTTCCTACCTATGCAAATCTAACATAACCTCTACAGCAGCAGTCCTCAAAATGTGGTCTGAAGTCAGGGTTAAGAAAGATTCATTAATTAAGCACTTACTATGTTCTAGGCCCTCTTGAAGGAGCCCTGGTGGCGCAGTGGTTAAGTGCTCTGCTGCTAACCGAAAGGTCCGCTGTTTGAACCCACCAGCTGCTCCATGGGAGAAAGATGTGGCAGCCTGCTTCCATAAAGATTACAGCCTTGGAAACCCTGTGGGGCACTTCTACTCTGTCCTATAGGATTGCTATGAGTTGGAATCAACTCGATGGTAACTGGTTTGGTTTTAAGCAAATATTACCATCCACACATTTGCTAGAATTAGAAAGTAAGAGGTTATCTGTGATTTATCCTCTCATTCTTTTCTCTATATCCAACCAACAAATATCTATCAAAAGCCTAAATGTGCTGGCTCAATGTGTAAGGTCTGGGGATACAGCAGTTAAGAAGGCAAAAATACAATCTACAAATAAATGAGAATCCCAAATAGTAGTAAGTGCTAAAAAGAAAACAAAACAGGCCAATTACGATAGAGTGACATGAGGAAAAACAACAAATGACAGCCTGGGAGGTCATATCCTACTGATTTTTTAAAAAATAAATTTATTTTAGAAGAGTTTTAGATTTACAGAATTATTATGAAGATAGTACACAGAATTCTGATATATCTCACACCCAGTTTCCCCTATTAACATCTTACATTAGTATGGTACTTATGTTACAATTAATTAACCAATATTGATACTTTTTTTTTTTAATTAACTATAGTTCACACTTTTTTTTTATAGTTCACACTTTACATCGATTTCCTCAGTTTTCACCTAATATCCCTTTTCTGTTCCAGGATTCCATTCAGGATATAACATTACATTTAGTAGTCCTGTCTCTTTAGGCTCCTCTTACTTGTGGCAGTTTCTCAGGCTTCCCTTGTTTCTGATGACCTCAACAGTTCTGAAGAATAATGGTCATGTATTTTGTAGAATGTCCTTCAGTTGAGATTTGTCTGATGTCTTCCTTATCATTAGATTGGAGTAATGTGTTTTGGAAGGAAGACCACAAAGGGTGCTCCCATGGTGTCAAGGATACACACTGTCTATCAATATGACTTATAACTGCTGATGTTAACCTTGATCATCTGGCTTAAACCCCATTGACTTTTATCTCCTGATTATCTTAACTGCCAATGCCTTAAAGCTGTGTATGTGTTTTTAATGAGTATCTTGGACCATTAAATTTTGAAATCATTTTTGCTGGTTGTTCAAGAAGTATTATTTACAAAATGGAACGCAACAGAAAACAGAAGAACAGAACCTAGCTTTTGCTTCTGGATATGACTGAGTAGCTTGTAGTACCACGATGTGTCTGTCGATTTGCCATAGTGTGGTGGTTTGCATGTTGCTGTGACACTGGAAGCTATGTTACCAGTATTTCAAATATCAACCAGGTTGCCCATGGTGGACATGTTTTAGTGAAGCCTCCAGACTAACACAGACTAGGAAGAAGGACCTGGAGGTCTACTTCTGAAAAAATGGGCCAGTGAAAACCTCATGAATAGCAGCAAAACACTGTATGTTGGAAGATGAGTGCCTCAGGTTGGAAAGCACTCAAAATGCAACTGGGGAAGAGCTGCCTCCTCAAAGTAGACTTGACCTTAATGATGTGGATGGAGGAAAGCTTCTATGACCTTCATTTACAGATGTGGCACGGCTCGAAATAAGAAGAAACAGCTGCAAACATCCATTAATAATCAGAACATGGAATGTACTAAGTATTAATCTAAGAAAATTAGAAGTCATCAAAAATGAAATGAAGCACATAAAGATCAACATTCTAGGCACCGTGAGCTAAAATGGACTGAATTTTTGAATTGCACAATCATACAGTATACTATGCTGGGAATGACAGATTGAAAAAGAATGGCATTGCATTCATCTTCAAAAAAGAACATTTCGAGGTCTGTCCTAAAGTACAACTCTGTCAGTGATAGGATAATACCCAATCACCTACACGGAAAACCAATTAAAACTACCATTATTCAAATTTACGCACCAACCACTAAGACCAAAGATGAAGGAACTAAAGATTATTTACCGACTTCTGCAGTCTGAGACTGATCAAACATGCAACCAGATGTACTGATAACTAATGGTGACTGGAATGTGAAAGTTGGAAACAGGATTGGTAGTTGGAAAATATGGCCTTGGTGACAGAAAACGATGCTGGAGATCACATCATAGAATTTTGCAAGACCAACAACTTATTCATTGCAAATACCTTTTTTCAGTAAAATAAATGGTGACTTATACACGTGGACCTCGCTGGATGGAAAACACAGGAATCAAACTGACTACATCTGTGGAAAGAGATGATGGAGAAGCTCAATATCATCAGTCAGAACAAGGCCTGGGGCAGACTGAGGGACAGACCATCAATTGCTCATATCCAAGTTTGAGTTGAAGCTGAAGAAAATGAAAACAAGTCCATGAGAGCCAAAGTATGACTTTGGGTATATCCCACCTGAATTTAGAGACTATCTCAAGAACAGGTTTGACACATTGAACAGTAATGACCAAAGGCCAGATGAGTTGTGGGACAACATCAAGGACATCATAAATGAAGAAAGCAAAAGATCAATAAATAGATAAGAAAAAAAGACCAAAATGGATGTCAGAAGAGACTCCGGAACTTGCTCTTGAATGTCAAGCAGCTAAAGCAAACAGAAGAAATGATGAAATAAAAGAGATGAACAGAAGATTTCAAAGGGTGGCTCGAGAAGACAAAATAAACTATTATAATGAAACGTGCAAAATCCTGGAATTAGAAAACCAAAAGGAAAGAATACACTCACCACTTCATAAGCTGAAAGAACTGAGGAAAAAATTTAAGCCTTGAGTTCCAATACTAAAGGATTCTATGGGCAAAATATTGAACGACGCAGAAACATCAAAAGATGGGTAAAAAGAACTGGTCGATGTTCAACCATTTCAGGAGGTAGCCTATGGTCAAGAACAGATGGTACTGAAGAAGTCCAAGCTGCACTGAAGGCAATGATGAAAAACGAGGCTCCAGGAATTGACAGAATACCAACAGAGATGTTTCAAGAAACGGATGCAGCACTGGAGTGCTCGCATATCTATGCCAAGAAATTGGGAAGACAGCTACCTGGCCAACCGACTGGAAGAGATCCATCTTTATGCCTATTGCAAAGAAACGTGATTTAACAGAATGCGGAAATTATCAAACAATATTATTAATGCCACACACAAGTAAAATTTTGCTGATGGTAATTCAAAAGCGGTTGCAGTACCACATCAACATGGAAGTACCAGAAATTCATGGTAGATTCAGAATAGGATGTGGAACGAGGGATATCATTGCTGATGTTAGATGGATCTTGGCTGAAAGCAGAGAATACGAGAAAGATATTTACCTGTGTTTTATGGACTATACAAAGACATTTGACTGTGTAGGTCATAACAAATTATGGATAATATTGCAAAGCACGGGAATTCCATAACTCTTTAATTGTGCTCATGAGGAACCTGAACCTAGATCAAGAGGCAGTGGTTCAAACATGACAAGAGGATACCACATGGTTTAAAATCAGGGAAGGTGTGTATCAGGTTGTACCCTTTCACCATACTTATTCAATATGTATGCTAAGCAAATAATCTTAGAAGCTGGACTATGAAGAAGAACGAGGCATCGGGATTGGAGGAACTCATTAATAACCTGCAATACATGGATGACACAACCTTGTTTGCTGAAAGTGAGAACGGCCTGAAGCACTTACTGATGAAGATCAAAGACTACAACCTTCAATTCAGCATGGATTACACTTCAACATAAAGAAAACAAAAATCCTCATAACTGGACCAATAAGCAACCTCATCATAAATGGAGGAAGTATTGATGTTATCAAGGATTTCATTTTAATTGGATCCACAATCAACACCCATGGAAGCAGCAGTTCAGAAATCAAATGACAGGTTTCACTGGGAAAATCTACTGCAAAAAAAACTCTTTGAAATATTAAAAAGCGAAGATGTTACTTTGAGGACTAAGGTGAGCCTGACCCAAGCGATGGTATTTTCAATCGCCTCATATGCATGCAAAAGCTGTACAATGAATGAGAAAGACCAAAGAAGGATTGATGCCTTTGAACTAATGTGCTGGTGAAGAATACTGCATATACCATGGACTGTCAGAAGAACGAACAAATCTGTCTTTGGAGAAGTACAGCCAGAATGCTCCTTAAAAGGACAGTGAGACTTCGTCACATGTACTCTGGACATGTTACCAGGAGGGGCTAGTCCCTGGAAAAGGATATCATACTTGGTAAAGTAGAGGGTCAATGAAAGAGAGTAAGACCCTCAAGGAGATGGACTGACACAGTGGCTACAACAATGGGCTCAAACACAGCAACAACTGTAAGGATGACAGATGACCAGTCAGCATTTCGTTCTGTTGTACACAGGGTCACTATGAGTCAGAACAGACTTGACAGCACCTAACAGCAACAAAGCTTGTAGTAGACCCAATGCTTCCACCAAGAATAACTAGAAAAATCAGAGTTATATATATATATTTACACACAGACACACACACCACACACAGACACACACACCACACACCCTCTCTGTTTGGATGCATCAGAGAGCGACTGAGGCAACCAGACCTAAGTGGCAAAGTTCTATAGCGGGGGAAACCACATGGAGCATTAAGATGACATTTTTGTAGCCCCCTTTTCTCTCAGGTTTTCTGCTGATTTTTGGGAGTTGGGCAAGGAGATGGCAGGACAAGGACAAAAGGTCGAGGCAGAGGACCACTACTAAAGGCATAGAAGAAAAATCAGAGCTTTCAGCAGTTTTGCTGGACTGAATGGGGAAAACTAGAGACTTGAAAGGTTAGAATCCTGGTGAAAGAAGATGGACAAAGATCTGGCTCAACAACATGCTAGTTTTTCTCCAAGATATTTGCTGAATTCTGAAGCTGCTTAATGCCAGTCTCATAGTATAAAGAGAGAGTGATTTAGAGTTCAAGTAACTCCACGGAGGAGGGCTCCAGTGATCACCCCAGGCTGCCAGTGGGAAAATCTACATCCTAGAAGCTGGGGTCAACCAGACGTAGACAGAAGCTTGCCAAAACTGCAACTCCTCAAGTTAGCTCCGTCCTAGATTTGGTTAATATGACCAGCCCTCACTCTGTCTAGCGAGGGAAAGAGTGAACCCTCTCTGGAGGATGATAAACCATCCTGAGACTCTACATTCTTTCACATACAATGTCCAGCATTCAGTAAAAAATTGGCAGGAAACAGTTCAGAAAAAGGTTAAGAATGGTTGTACGATTTGAAAAATGTCATCAATGTCACTAAATTATCCATATAGAAACTGCTGAACTGGTGTATGCTTTGCTGTGGATATTCTCAACAACAACAAAAAATCAGCGGCATGCAAAAAGACAGAATCAAATTACTAAGTGCTGACAGGTGAGCCTTGCAGCCTAGAGCGAAATACCAGGGTGAGGAAAATGTCTGCACTGGAAGGAGGCATTGTACAGAATGTTAGAGCCTAAGCAGGATAAAGAAGTCCATAAACCCAGTAAAGAAGTCCACAGACGGGGTAAAAGTGCTGGGAGATTTGTTACACACAAGGGGACTGATCAAATAATTAAATATGTTGAAGACAAGAAGAACAAAGTTTTGCATTATTAATAAAAGCAATTACAAATGTGGAAAGGGAGAAAAGCAGAACCTGTGGTCTTGGATTGGAATTAGAGGTATCAGTGTGAATTCATGGTTTGCAATACAGACAGATATTAAAAATATATAAATATAAATGTGTGTGTGTGTGTGTGTGTGTGTACAGGTTAAGTATCTATATACATACATATATTCTCTAGCTCTGTACTCTAATAGGGTCTGGCTACAGTGACATCCCAATAGCAATGAATACACACTTACTACCTAGATTTTAGTTTCTAAATACTGTTTTCCACTAAAAGGAACCAGGGCTCCCTGGAGAAATGACTGATTTCAGGGCTGGGCAGGAAAAGTACATGATGAGCCTGGGACACCTTTGATCCAAAAGTAAGGAAGTGCTCAAAAAAAAGAAAAAAGTTGAGAACCTGTCAAAAGAGCAATGAAACTAGCTTCAAAAGGAGCTCCCACTAGCCAAATCTGAAGCAATTTGACCATCAAATGGTAGTAATGAATTGAAACACTGAATAAATAGGAGTCTATATAAGTCCAACTTATTTTCAAAAGATTCAGGAATATAAAGGTCTTCAATACTAAAAGTATTTCTTTAAGTCTGAGATTGTTTCAAAAAATTTGAAAAAAGAAAACAGAGGAAAAGATTAATATATGGACAGATTTTTAACAGAAAATTGAACTCTTTCGAAAGAATCAAATGGCAATTCTAGAACTGAAAAATAAACCAACTAAAATTAATAGATAGGTTTAACAACAGATACGAGTCAGCAAAAGAGCAAATTAATGAATTAGAAGACTGGATAATAGAAAATACCTAAAGGAAGCAGAGGGTAATGGGACAGAAAATACAGACAGCAACATAAAAAAACATTTTGGAACACAGTAATGAGATCTAACATACATATAAGTATAATTCTAGAAGGAGAGGAGAAAGAATGAAACAGAAACAATATTTGAAGAGGTAAGTGCTGGAAGTTTTCCAATATTTACGGGAAGTATCAAGCCAATGATTCCAAAAGTTTTGTAAATCTCAAGCCAGATGAATACAAAGAAAACTGCAACTAGGAATGAACATCATTGTATAACCACTGAAAATCAAAGACAAAGAGAAAATATTATTAATAGCTGCCAAAGAAAAAAGATACTATATTCAAAGAACAACAATAAGACTGATGGCTTACATCTCACTGAAATCACAGAAATGCACAAGACAATAGAATAACATATTTAAAGTACTGAAAGAAAGTAACTGCCCAATCTAGAATTCCATATTCAGTGGAAAAAAGACTTTTAAAAATAAACAAACTTAAAGAGTCTGCCAGCATCAGGTCTGTACTTAAAAAATTGTAAAGGGTATCATTCAGCAGAAGAAAAATTATCCCAGATGAAAGGGTAAAGATGCAGACATTAATGCAGAGCAACAAAAATGATAAATACAAATAACCTACTCCATAGAACAATTGTAGGATACATACACACACACATACATACATATGTAAAAATGATAAATATAAATAACCTCCATAGAACAATTGTAGGATATATATACACACACACATATACATACATATATAAAAAACCTACTCCATAGAACTGTAGGATACATACACACACGCACACATATATATAAAAAACCTACTTCATAGAACAATTGTAGGATACATATACACACATACATGTAAAAATGATAAATATAAATAACCCACTCCACAGAACAATTGTAGGATATATACACACACTCATACATAGATATGTAAAAATGATAAATATAAATAACCTACTCCATAGAACAATTACAGGATACACACACATACATGTAAAACAATATACAACAATCAAATAAAGACATCAAAGTTCGGACAGTGAATGCAGCTCCTTAGGTGATACCTTTAAGGAACTCAAAAGCAGCAGCAGTAAAAAAAAAAAAAAAAAAAGCAGTAGGAGGCTAAAAAGCCAAGCAGAGATTTCAACAGCTACCCAGTGCCAGGGAGGCAGAGCTTACATAGTTTAAATCCTACCAAGTTAGAGGGGCTTAGTGAATACCTAGATATACCACTGGAAAAATTTCAGAACAAGGATAAAGCCCCTTCCTAAAAGCTTCCAGACAGAAAAAAAAATTGTTACCTAAAAAGGATCCTACAAAGACTTCGTATCAACAATGCTGAAGACCACGGAGTAATGCCTTGTAAGCTGTGGGGGAAAATAATTTTCAACCAGCCAAATGATTACAGCAAATGTGAAATGGGAATAAAGACATTTTTAGGTACGAAGGGACTCAGAAGGAGCCCTGGTGGTGCAGTGAATAAGCAGGAAACCCTATGGGGCAGTTCTACTCTGTACTTTAGGGTCGCTGAGTCAGAATCGACTCGACGGCACTGGGTTAATAACCAAAAGGTCAACAGTTCAAACCCACCAGCCACTCCATGGGATAAAGATGCAGCAGTCTGCTTCCATAAAGATTAGTCTTGGATACGCTATAGGGCATTCTACTCTGTCCTATAGGGTCACTATGTGTTGGAATCAACTCGATGGGAATGGTTTTTTTTTTTAAGACTTGGAAAATTTATCTCTCAGAAACCCTTTTTGGGAAATTATTTGAGGATGTGTGCTCCAGCAAAACAGGGGAGAAACAAGAAAAGACATGGAATCTAAGAAAACAGAGAGCCCAACTCAGAATAGTAGTAAAGTATAATCCCAGGATGACAAACCTAGAGAGCCACCTAAAACTGGAGCAGAAGGGCTGGAGTTCAAATAGGGAGGTGATATGGATTAAATTGTGTGCCCCCAAAATACATGTTGGAATTCAAACCCCTATACCCATGGATGTGATCCTGTTTGGAAATACAGTTTTCTTTGTTAATTAGACGGGTTAGGATAGGTTCTAAATCTAATCACTTCTGAGTTATAAGAAGAGCAGATCAGACACAGAGATATGCACACACCAGGAAGCCAGATGCTGTGTGAGGATCTGCAAGGAACCAAGGAGTGCCCAGGGCTACCGACAAGGAAGGAACTAAGGGGGCCAATACCCTAATTTGGACTTTTAGCCTCCAGAACTGTGAGAAAACAAATTTCTGTTCTTTAAAGGCACCCACTTGTGGTATTTCTTTTACAGCAGCACTATGTAACGAAGACAAGAGTACTCTGGGAAAAATGGGGATTCAGAAGATTTGAAGTGATATATAGAAAATTTGAAAATAAAAAACTGAGGCTATGAGAAGACAAACAATACAAGAAAAAAAAGGACAATTAGAAATACTAGGAAAAAAACAAAAACCTGTTATAATCAGTAACAAGACCTTGTAGTGAATAATATTTACATAGTTATACGTAAATATAAAGTATAAACTTTATTTTCAATCTTTAGACCAAGGAAGTAAGAAGACTTAATTATGGTATAGGATAGAATGTAAATATTATCAACTCTGCCAATGTAAAAGTATAGCTGACTGAGGCTGGGAAATTGAAGGGATAAAGGAAAACTAATGGAGAAGGATACGGAGGTTCCTATCTTCATTCTACAAAGTGAGGAGTCTAGAGTTAATGGTCAAAAAACAGTACAGGTAGTACTTCAATACACAAAAGTAATCAATAGATTGTAAATAGTTACGTAACAGTATCAGGAGAACGCAGAAGGCAGGTAAGTGCAAATCTTCATTTGCCATACCACGAAGTTAATAGATATTTCTAAAATAGGATAAATCAAGAAAGAACAATAATGGGTGTATTATTTAGAAATATGGAGGCAAATGCCAGAAAAAAAACAGATAAATGAGTTAAAAAGGATTGCTTCCAGAAATGGGACAAGAAAGAGAAAGCTTACTTTTCATTATTAGAACTACAGTACCATGTGCTTTTATGACTATATACAGTAATTAAAAAAAAAAAAAAAAGATTTAAATAAGTATAAAACAGTTTCTTTCAGAGGCCATTAGGTATCTGCCAATTATCACCCCCTCTTCCTGAAGGGAGAAGGGAAATGAGAAGGTCATTAGTTCAGTCATTTTATCATGGAATTTAGTAATAGTAACATCTAGTTTTCTGGTTTAAAAAAAGTATATACACTTCTGCCCAATTTTATATCCTGTCACAGTAATCTGGCAAACTCTCTTTGACAGGCTTAAGACATTAGGCTTCAGCAAAGCAAAATGGTTAGGGCATGCATGAGCTTTCGTGTCAGAAAGACACAAGTCTTAATCTAGACTCCACCGCTTGCTACCTATATTACCTTGAACGAGGTTACTAACCTTCAAAAGTAACTTCTACACCTGTGAAGTGGAGATAATAATGCTTATTTTCAGAGTTAGATAACATATGTAAACTGTCTCTGCCACATAGTAGGCACTCAATATACGGTAACTTTAATTATTACTTACATTGGCCACCACTTTTACTTCTTTGTATTGTGCTTCATAGAAAATTCCAGCATTTTCCAGTGCTTCAGTTAGTGAGGGCCCATTTTTCACCTGCTTATCTAATCCGTTCACAAATTCCTCCAGTTTGGAGCTTGCCTCTTCAAATTCTTTGGAGAACTTCTTCCCACCTGTTTTATCTAAAAGTTTTCATATCAAGATAAAAAAAGAAAAAGTAAAAAAAAAAAAAATCAATCTCTTGCAGATAACCTCTCTCTGGATGATCTGTGAACCTGTTCCTGCTATCTCAGTGTGTAGTATTTTTAGTCTCATAATTTTACAGCTGATATCTCAAAGATGTTTCTCAAAATCACAAAACAGGTTATTAAAATGAATCATGTGAACCTACTGGAGTAAAGCAAGAGTGCCTCATGAAGGTAAAGAAAAGAAAGTTCAACTATGAGAAAGTTTGTTGGTTGCTTCCTTTCTTCACAAATTTGATGCCATTTGGGAATAAACAAGGCTCATTCTGTTCATTACTTTTGTACTATAAAATCTAATGGCACATCTCTTAGGTGAGAAAACTAAGATCCAAAAAAGTAAAGTCACCTCTCTGTGTGTATTACACTAAAAATTCTTTCAGATCTGAAGATCCTGATAATCCAGTAACCGAAGAGTATAAACTATGAATTATTTTTTTCAACAACATTAACGTATGCGAACTGTTACTTACTCTCCTAAATATACTTCTTTGGAATATGGCTTTAGATATGGGTACAAAATTTGGCTTTGTCTCTTATTGGCTGTGTAACTTGAGCAAACTACTGAACCCCTGAGGAAGCCTCAGACTCCTCATCTATAAAACTGAAGTTTTTAATATGCTTCTGGGTTGTTGAGAGGATAAAGTTAAATAACATTTGCTAAATTTAAAACACAGTAAAAGAACAAAACAGGTACCATAATGAATAGCTAGGAGTCATTCATCCATTATTTCAAAAATATTTATCAAAAGCCCATTATGTACCAGGCATTTTCTAGGCACTGAAGCTATAAAAAAAAAATTTTTTTTTTTTGAAGCTATAGCAATGAACAAATGAGGATAATTCTTGCCTCCATGAGGCTTACATTCTAACAAATTATTAGAACGATTATTATTTGCAATTTACAATGTAAAGAAAAGAGAGCAACTAGCTACAGAGCTTTTATGGGCCATTACAGTGAACTTAAGTAACACCCCAAGCCAACAAAAACTTCACAGTATACAACAACAATAAATAACTCAATACACCAAAAAAAGCATGATAAGTGAGAAAAAGGAAATTTATATGCATCAATCACTACTTGGGAAACCAGAGGTGCTACAACTACTTTCTACAATCTGAGGTTCTCTTTATGGGGGAAGCCAGTCTGATTACTTGAAAATGACAGGTCTGAAAAGAAAATCTTAATTATTCTATTTAAGACGATATAAATATTACCTTTTAAGCATTTGAGGGTTTCCGTGCTGCACACATCCACCCTCATAGTTGACAACTGTTTTTCCTTTAGCTCTATCTGGTCTTCTGAGCGCTTGTACAGCAACAGCTCTTCAATGAGGGCCTGAGACTGAATACAGACTACAGTCATATTTCATTTATGAAGTAATTTACTTATTCTCATTCTATCTCTCTTCATTAAAAAAAAAAAAAAAGACTTAAGCCTAAATAACAAAATTCCAAGAAAGAAAAAAAAATCTTTACGTTCCTCCTCACAGTTAGGGAAATCAGTATGAATTCTCACGTCAAAACAACTTTTTCCAGTTATATAGTTAGAAAAATCCTTTTCCTTAATTTTTTAAAACCAATTTATGGTTACAGGCTTAAGAACGAAATAGCCAAGTGTCTACTATATCTTACAAAAAATTAATTATATAAACATAGTCTTACTATGTTAATTTTAAGCAAATTATAATTTAGCAGATCTTCACAGAAAGACGAACCTCCTGGTTGGTATAAATTCAATACAGAACTCAGCTGGTAATAAATACTCTCAAAGAAGGCTACTTCTCCAATAACAGATAAAACTCCAAGCAATCTAATCTCAACCTGGATTCCTTTAGAACAGTTCAAATGTGTTTAAAACATAGTTGACGTATAACTGAATAAAAACAATTCTTAATGAAGCATACAGGAAACTGTAACACAAAAGAGGTAGATAATACTCTGGCCTGTTAAACTTATTTGGTAACTTACTCGAAATTCAGCAACTATCTTAGACTTGAGAGCGGCTTTTGGATTCGAGGATGCTGTTGGAGGTAAACAAAAGGTCATTAAGAATACAGACACATACTCAGAAAAATTTCAGCTCTATAGTTAAGGGTTTACTCTTTGAACGTAAGTCAAACATGCACATTTAAATCATAATATATTTCCTAGAATAAATAAGGGAGTATGAAATTTAAATACTTCAAAGTATGGTCAATATAAAAGCATACTCTACTATTTAGATAGGCCTAATTTTTTAACCTACTTACCTCAAACAGACCTTTGCAGTTATAAAGACCTAGAATTACTGATTTGGAGAAGTTGAGATACATGAAGTACCTTTTTTTCCCTAGTCTGGCTGGGTATAAGAGGATCTCAATACCTCAAATTAAAAGTGTTCAGGAACAGAAAATCCAATTAATCCTAAGCACTGGCTGAAGAACCTTAGTTACAAATGATCAACTCTATTCCTATGTATTTTAGCTTTAGATTTCTTTTTCTGCTGACTCGATTCATAGCAAAAAATAGGCAGGGAAAGTTCTAAGTATATTACCACTGTGGTTGAACTTTGGCTGAAATGACGACTCTTGTCCCTAAGCATGCAACTTATGATCAAAAGGATGTCAAAGGTCTCCCTTATTCTGGATGAATATCAAGTGCTCGCTGGAGCAAAACCATCCCAAGCGTCTTGTTTCACCTCCCAATTCTCACTGTCTTTCACCTCGTTCCCTCCACACCTTCAAGTCTCTCTCAATACTCCTCAGTTTGGCCCACAGCAGCCTATCACATGCAGTATTCCACTCCCTTGATTTCATGCTGAGTAAATATGATAAATATAACAGGAGCTGCAGTTAGAGAATGAGCTTCTGGCCAGGATTTGAGGCCCATGTTCTAATCTGGCAGAGTGTATCCCCAAATCTGAAGGATTTCATGGCTCCCACAGAAATGCTTCTTAATGCCTAGTCTCCTCTTCAGTTTTGTGGTTTAATTGCCAGCTGCCTCTAACTTCATACATCTTTAAACCTGAGAATTAGCCTGGGCACTATCAAGTTTTTTTTTTTTTTTTCTTCTTTCAATTCCCCAACTACTCTTGTATCTTCACTCATTTAAACCCTTTTTCTGCATTTTCTTTGTTTAAGTGTTTTGTTTTTTTTTTTTTAAAGAAGTAACTCCAAGATGGCTTGTTTATTTTAAGTCACAGGGAGCCTCCCAGGCCTGGAAAACACAGGCTTGACCATGGTTTATGCCAGGTACGATGCCAAATGGTCTACATTTTCTTCTGCTCCAAAAAGAGGAGGTAATTTTATATTAGTTGAGATTTTGTTCCTTACTTTGCGATTTCTTCCACTGCTTATTCGGTTGTTTGTTCAGATTTTCTTTCAGCTGCTTCTGAGTTTTGAAAGTGGTACCTGGAAAACATTTCAGTTTTTGCAATCTGGCATTATGGGAAGCTGTTCTGTCTGTCCACTTCAGTGCCAAAGTTGTAGCATGAAAAAAGGCAATCCGAGACTGTGTGCAGTTTCTTTCCTTTTCTTTCATTTTTATAAAAAAATGAAAACACCCACCAGATCTAAGAAGCTGTCAAATAACCACAATTTCTGTAATTGATAAAATTACCAATTTTGAAAAGAAGAGGGCGAGAGGCTTATAAACACTATTTAACAGGTTAAAATAAAGAATTTAACAGCTTCTTAGAAGATGCTATTTTTAAAACAAATTTATAGTCAAATGAGGGTATCAGGTATCACTACCTTCTATTCAATGACTTCAATTACATGCATCTACTACATAGGAACTAAACGGCTTTTTTTTTTTTTTTCTTCAAAAACCAATACACACTTACTGTAATTCTAAACCAAAATGTCTGAAGACCATCAATATATGCTTACTTTACCAGATAACTTAGTGAGACTGAAACTTGTCCAAAAATTCTCCAAGAGTTAAGAGGAGAAGGTAGTATTTATTAACATAAACAATTTAAAACACTTAATTAAAGCAAATTCAGGAAAACAATCAGATCGCTATCATCATTTGATATGCTGGATTTTCTTTAGTCAATAAAAACAAAATCCAACCCACCTCCAAAATATGTTTTAATTCAAACAAATCTAGATTTTTACAAGCATTTAATTTTAAACACACACGGCCAGATCAAGGCTTTATTTTTTGTTGTTAAGCTATAGGACCAGATCTGTGAAGTACATAATTTTAAAGATTGAACACTGACTCAAATTTTACCTTTAGGAAAGAAAAGACACTTACTCAAAGCTTCTCTTAATGCCATAATCATTTCCTCTGGGTATACATTTCTATCTTCCCAGATTTTAAAGATTCGTTCTATAGACTTAGAAACAGAAGGATCCCTGAAAAGAAAAAGTGAGACAGACATATAAAAATGTTGATTGATATCCCAAACTAGAAATCTCAGAGTAAAGCTGTCAAGAAAATCATTTTCCAAATGTCTTCTGATGTTTATTTAAAAACATTTTTTTCTACAGTGCCCAGGACTAAAGAGATCTTAAATACTTTCATTCAATGCTTTTACCAATGACATAGATGAGTCTACAGATGACATATTCAACTTTTTGATGCATATAAAGTTGAGAGGGCTAGCCAATGTACTAAGTGACATAAAGGGCATCTCAAAAGACAGATCCAATCTGTTGCTGTTGTTAGGTGATGTTGAATCGGTTCCAACTCACAGCAACCCTATGTACAACAGATGGAAACACTGCCTGGTCTTGTGCCATCCTCACAATTGTTGCTGTTTGAGGTCACTGGTGCTGGCACTGTGTCAGTCTATCTCCTTGAAGGTCTTCTTCTTTTTTTGTTGACTCTCTACCAAGCGCTATGTCCTTCTCCAGGGACTTGTCCTTCCTGATAACATGTCTAAAGTATATGAAAGGAAGTCTCGCCATCCGCACTTCTAATGACCATTCTGGCTGAACTTTTTCTAAGACAGATTTATTTGTTCTTCTGGCAGTTCGTGGTATATTCAGTATTCTTTGCCAATACCGTAATTCAAATGCATCAATTCCTCTTCAGTCTTCCTTATTCATTGTCCAGCTTTTGTATACGAAGCGAATGAAAATACCATGGTTGGGTCAAGCACACCTTAGTCTTCAAAGTGACATCTTCCCTATTTAACACTTCAAAGAGGTCTTTTGCAGCAGATTTGCCCAATGCGATGCATTGATAGATTTCCTGACTGCTGTTTCCATGGGCATTGATTATGGATCCAAGTAAAATGAAATCCTTGACAATTTCAGTATTTTCTCCATTTATCATGATGTTGTTTATTAGACTAAATCTACTAAGATAAAATGTAATAAAGAAGAAACGCGTCCATAAAACTAACTGCACAAGTACAGAATGAGGAAGACAATGCTATATACATATTTTTTAAATAAAAAAGTTTGGTTGAAAATAACATGACTCAGTCATGTACTGGAGCATGTTTTCCAAAAAGCTATCACATAATACTCTAAGAATACACATCTAGAATGAAGAAGGTGAGGGTAGCAGGTTTACAGATGGGCTGCTTCTATGTTTAGGTTGGTCATCTCTCTTCAACAGAAAAATCAATAAAGTTGAAGTGCACAAAGTAGTAGTACCAGGAAATAAGAATTAAAATCATGCCTTATAAGAACTACAGAAGTAAAAAAGAGAAGAGAAAAGAAAAGAAAAGAAACAACCGAGAGAGGACACAAAGGTTATAAAGAAGAGGAATCAAACCGATTCTATTTAATCCCAGAATGCAAAATAAGAATAACGGCATGAAGTTATAGGGAAAGAAATCTGAATAAAGAAAAACATTCTAATACCACTGTTAAAGACAAAACGAGAATTTCTCCGTAAGCAAACCCACTAACCCATGATATTGAAGCGTAAGATAAAAGGAACTATATCAACTTTTGAGGAGCCCTGGTGGTGCAATGGTTAAAGGACTCAGCTGCTAACCCAAAGGTCAGCAGTGGAACCCACCAGCAGCTCTGCAGGAGGAAAGAGCTGGTGATCTGCTCTCATAAAGATCATAGCCTAGGAAATCCTATGGGACAGTTCTATTCTGCCTTCTAGGGTTTGCTATGAGTTGGAATCGTCTTGACAACACATAATCAACATACTGACTTTACAGTCCCTTTCCAACATGAGTCTATCAATTCATGTGTTCACACACAACTTTTTTGCCTAAGAATGGCATGTACAGGAGACGGACCAAAAAACCCACTGCTGTTCAGTCAATTCCAACTCATAGTGGCCCTGTAGGAGAGCGCAGAACTACCCTATACGGTTTCCGAGGCTGTAAATCCTTATAGAAGCAGACTGCTACATCTTTCTTCAGCAGAGTGGCTGGCTGGTAGGTTAGAATCACCAACCTTTCAGTTAGGAGCTTGGCATTTTAACCGCTGCACCACCAGGACTCCTGTAAACAGAAAATGGTATTACATTTTCTAGAAGATTATTGACCAGAATGGACAGACTCTATTGTCATTTCTTTCTTTTCATGCTGAGAGCCTTACTCGCATTATAAAAGCAACACTAAAAAAATTATGGAAATTACAGGAAAAAATTCACTTATGCACACCAAATGTACCATAAATAGTATACAAATAGCATAGAATATACAAATTTCAATACTACTGTCTTCTAGTCTTTTTTTCTGCATATATGTTGTATTTGAAACTAATTATTTATATATGTACACACAACCGTATTCCAGTCTTTTTAAAAACTTTTATTGTGCTAAAATGTATATAACAAAACATTTGTCATTTTAGCCACTGTAAATGTACAATTCAGTAACAATTATGCTCACCATGTTGCCCAACCATCACCATTTCCAAAAGTTTTCATCACCCTAAACAGAAACTTAATACCCCCCCTCTCCCTTCCCCCAGCTCCTGATAACCACTAACAAGCTTCTGCCTGTATGCATTTGCCTATTCTAGATATTTTATTTAAGTGGTATCATGTAATATTTGTCCTTTTCTGTCTGGCTTATTTCATTCAGCATAATGTTTTCAAGGTTCATTCATGTCTTAGCATGTACCAGAACTTCACTTCTCTTTACGGGTGAATAATATTCCATTGTAAGTATATACTATATTTTGTTCATTCACACATCTACTGATGGACACCTCAGTTGTTTCCACCTTTTGGCTACTGTGAATAATGCTGCAATGAACAGTAAGTATACAAGTATCTGAGCTCCTGTTTTCAATTTTTTTGGCTATATTCCTAGGAGTAGAATTGCTGGATCATATGGTAATCCCACCCCTCTTTTTTTATTGGTGTAAAAGTGTATCTGTTTTAGTTATCTAGTGCTGCTGTAACAGAAATACCGTTAAGTGGACGGCTTTAATAAACAGAAGTTTATGCTCTTGCAGTTTAGGAGACTAAGAAGTCCAAACTCAGGGTGTCAGCTCTCTCTGTCGGCTCTGGGGGAGGGTCTGTGTCACCAGTCTTCCCCTGGTCCAGGAGCTTCTCAGAGCAGGGACTCTGGGTCCAAAGGACACACTGCTCCTGGCTCTTCTTGCTTGTTGGTAATGAGGTCCCCCATCTCTCTGCTTGCTTCTTTCTCTCTTTTATATCTCAAAAGAGATTGACTCAAAATACAATCTAATTTTGTAGATTAAGTCCTGCTTCATTAACATAACTGCCTCTAATCTTGCCTCATTAACATCACAGAGGTAGGATTTACAATGCATAAGAAAATCACATCAGATGACAAAATGGTAGATGATCACATAATACTGTGAATCAATGGCCTAGCTAAGCTGACACACATTTTAGGGGGACAAAATTTAATCCATAACAATATCTGACAGAACCATTTGCCAATTCAACATTTTTCAGGTATACAATTATCACTGCCAAATTTCCCATCACCATAAACAAATACTTGCTTCCTAAAGGTCATATTGTAATTTTTTTTAAATAATATTTTATTGTGCTTACAGTGAAAGTTTACACATCAAATTAGGTTCCCATTAACAATTTCTACACAAATTATTCAGTGATACTGGTTACATTTTTCACCATGTGTCATTATTCTCATTCATTCTGTTCTGGCTGTACCAATTCCAGTATTCTAGTTTCCCTGCCCCCTTACCTTCTCATCTTTGCTTTGGAGTAATTTTTGACCCTTTGGTCTCCTACAGGTGATTTTTTTTAAAGGAGCCCATTACTCACAAGTGGTATTCTTTATTTTATGAGCCAATCTTTTATTCAGCTAAAAGGTGACTCAAGGGATAATTGCAGTTTAAGCTTTAAAGTGTATCTCAGGGCAACAGTCTTGGGGAGTCCTCTTGTCTCAAGTGGTCCAGTAAGTCTGGACTTATTAAACAATTTGAGTTCTGTTTCACATTTTGCTCCCGTTCTATAAGGATTCATCCATTTTGACCCTGATCAGAATGGGTTGGTAGTGGTACCCAGGCACCATCTAGTTCTTCTGGTTTCAGAATAGATGAAGCTGTAGTTTGTGTGGGCTATTAGTCCTACAGACTACCTTCTTTTCTGAGTCTTTAGTTTCCTTCCTTCTCTTTTGCTCCAGATGAGTAGAGACTAGCAGTTGTATCTCAGATGGCTGCTCACAAGCTTTTAAGACCCCAGACACTATTCACCATATTGAAATGCAGAATGTATATTTTATTAACTATACTGTGCCAATTAACTGAGTTGTCCCATGAGATTATGGTCCTAAGCTTTCAAACCCAGAAAACCAATCTCGTGAGGTATTTGGTTATGTCTAAGAAGTATCCATAACTGTGTTCCCTATGTGGCTTATCATATATATGGATATACACCCATGCACACATATACCTGTATGTACATATGCCTATAGATACTATCTGTGCATACATATATACCCATATACTCATATACTTCTATGCCTATGTACATAGTTGTGTAACCACACAAATATTTTTCAGTTGTTTTTGCAAAACTGTATTTGTCATATCCTTTACCAAAAATAGTCTTTTCTTAGAACTTCTTAGGGGCATCATTTACGTTGGTCAAGTTGTGCACTTTACCCACATTTGATGCTACCTTTCCCGTCATCAAAAATAACAAGTGTCTATTATCCTGAGAGTGCTTCCCCTCCCCCATCCCTGGTAACCACCAATGAGCGTGGTGTCTATATATATAACTATTCTTGCCATATAATTCTATGTTTAACTTTTTGAGGAAGCACCAAACACTGTTTTCCACAGTGGCTGCACCATTTTACACCTCCACTAGCAATGGTTGAGGGTTTCAATGTATTCTACTCTTTTCATTTAACATAACAAACATTTCTCAATGTTCCAAGCAACTCTTTGTAAACATCATTTTTAATGGCTGCACAATACTCTATCATATGGTTTCTCCAAAATTTACCACCTACCTACTGTTAGATACTTCAGTTGTTTCTAGATTTTTGTTACCATAATTAGTGATACAGAATGAGTTTCTTTGGGTTGAAGCCTTTTTTTTCTTAATAATGCCAAAATGTTTTCTAAGAGGGTTATACCAATTTATACTCCTACAACCAGTATGAGTAGACCGTTCACCATACCTCTGCAACAATGGCTGGTTTCACTTCAATTTGTGTTTGTAATTTCAAGGTAACCATTTCCTCCTCTTTTAAATTTTTACTATCAAAAATTTCAAGTATTCTTTAACCAGAGTCACTCAGATTCAACAAGATTTTGGGGAAAAAAAAAAATTTTTTTTCCCTGCTATATTCTTCATCTATCTCTCCTTTGTTGAAGTATTTTAAAGTAAATCCCACCTATAACAGCACTTTACCCGACTCTAAAACAATTTCCAACATTTTGTTATGTAATTATAATGCTATTACTACACCCAATAAAATTAATATTTCCCTGGTATCATCTACACTGAATCTATAATAAAATCTCCCTCAATGTTTCAAAAATGTCTTTTTAAAGTTGGCTGCTTAGTTTGTTTGAACTGGGATCCAAAAAACATCAACACATTGCATTTGGTTATATCTCTTCAGTCTCTCTTAATCTACAGGAATTAAATTGATCTATTTTTTTCTATGCCATTCATTGACTCGTTACAGTTACTGGATTACAATGTCCCACACTCTAGTTGTATGTATTTTCTTCCTTGTGTTATTTAATTTGTTCTACCAGCCCATGAAATTTCTCTAACTGGAAGTTAGATTACAGTCAATTTCAAATTCTTGGAACAATATTTCGTTAACAATGTTGTGTGCTTCATACTGCATCTCATCAGGACATAAACAATGTCTGGTTATCCCACCTTTCATGATGCTACAATCGATCAATGGACTGAGAGTATGTATTTCTTCTTGTGAACTGTACCTATCTGATCATTTATGTCACTAGTATTTTAGTGCTTTTCTAATGATTTAGGTAAGTTTCATACATAAAAATACTATTTTGCCAACATTACAAATCTTTCCCCAGATTGTCCTTTAATTTTTTAGTCACATTTCAACAAATATTTTTTTTCTCTTTATTGTGCTTTAAGGCAAAGTTTACAATTCAAGTCAGTTTCTCATACAAAAACTCATACACATATTGTTATGTGACTCTAGTTGCGCTCTCTATAACGTGACAGCACACTCCTCCTCTCCACCCTGTATTTCCCATGTCCATTCAACCAACTCCTATCCCCCACTGCCTTCTCATTTCGCCTCCAGGCAGTAGCTGCCCACACAGTCTCAAGTGTCTACTCAAGCTGAGAAGCACACTCCTCACCAGTATCATTTTATGTCTTATAGTCCAGTCTAATCTTTGTCTGAAGAGTTGGCTTCAGGAATGGTTTTAGTTTTGGGCTAACAGAGTCTGGGGGCCGTGTCCTCTGTGGTCCCTCCAGTCTCAGTCTGACCGTTAAGTCTGGTCTTTTTACTAGGATTTGAGTTCTGCATCCCACTTTTCTCCTGCTCTATCAGGGATTTTCTGTTGTGTTTCCTGTCAGGGCAGTCATTGGTAGCAGCCAAGCACCATCCAGTTTTTCTAGTCTCAAGCTGATGGAGTCTCTGGTTTATATGGCCCTTTCTGTCCCCTGGGCTCTTATTTTCCTTGTGTCTTTGGTGTTCTTTACTCTCCTTTGCTCCAGGTGGATTGAGACCAAATAATGTATCTTAGATGGTCGCCTGCTAGCTTTTAAGACCCCAGATGCCACTCACCAAAGTGGGATGCAGAACGTTTTCTTAATATACTTTGTTATGCCAATTGACCTAGATGTCCCCTGAAACCATGGTCCCCAGACCCCTGCTGCTGCTACTCTGCCCCTCAAAGTGTATGGATGTATTCAGGAAACTTCTTAGCTTTGGTTTAGTCCAGTTGTGCTGACTTCCCCTGTATTGTATATTTACTTCCCCTTCACCTAAAATAATTCTTGATTACTAATTAGTGACTACCCCCTCTCTCTAGCCACCGTCGTAACAATCAAAGAATGTCTTCTTCTGTGTTTAGACCTTTTCTTGAGTTCTTATAATAGTGGTTTCATACAACGTTTGTCCTTTTGTGACTAATTTCACTCAGCATAATGTCTTCCAGATTCATCCATGTTTCACAGATTCATCGTTCTTTATTGTTGTGTAGTATTCCACTGTGTGAATATATCACAATTTGATTATCCATTCATCCGCTGATGGGCACCTTGGTTGTTTCTATCTTTTTGCTAACGTACACAGTTTTTAAATGTAGATTTTATACTCTCTAGCACTACTTTTAAGTCTAGAAAGTCCTCCTACCAGACATTTTTAAATGATTTATTTTATTTCTCTGCATAATTTCTTTAAAATTTACTGGGATGTAGGGTGTTAGGTAGGGCTCTAATTTAAATAGATTTCCTATTAATTGTTCCAAAATCATTTAGTACATAATTCCTCTTTTCCTAACTAATTTATTGTACTTCCTCTAGCATATATTTTATTACTTATCTTTTTCTATGCTGTAAATTGTTCCACTGATCCATTTCTACATCAAACTACACTGTCTTCATAATTGTAGCTTGGCTTCCCTCACTACAATTACATTTCAAAAATGTCCTAGGTATAGTCTCACTTGTTTATCTTCCAGAATAATGTTAAGTTTCAAAAGAGGAGGAAATTTTGCATTTTTAATTTGAATTCTATTAGACTGACTTACTAATTTGGAGAAACTATTATCTGTGCACTGGCTGCACAGTGCTTAAGCACTTGCTGCTAACCAAGAGGCTGGCAGTTTGAACCCACCAGCCGTTCCATGGGAGAAAGATAATGGCAGTCTGCTTCTGTAAAGATTTACAGCCTTGGAAATCCTATAGGGCAGTTCTACTGTATCTTATAGGGTTGCTATGAATCAGAATTGACTTGACAGCAATGGTTTTTATTATTTTTATGAGTTATTAGTACATTATTTATTGCAATAAAGCATCAATATGAATTTATATTCAATATTTTCAAATATAATTTTATAAAAGACCCATGTATGTCTTGTTAGGGCTATCCCTAGATATTTCATATATTTTATTGCTAGGATAAGGCACCATCCCTTTTACTGCTAACTTCCCAGAGTAAAACTGATGCAGAAGTTTGCTGATGGTAAATTCTCTGTTTTTGTTTCTCTGAAGTTATCTAAATATGTCTGTCTGCTAGTTTTGCTTTCTATGTAAATCTATGTTGACAGCTATTTTCTATCAATGCCATAAAAATATTTTTCTTAACTGCCTTCTGGCTTCCACTATTGCTACTGAAAAGTCTGTAGTCAGTCTAATAGTAGTCCTTGTGCATGTCATCTGTCTTTTATCTTTGGCTGCTTTTAAAATCTTTTTGTTTTGCAATTTCACTACCATGACTAGGCGTGGATTTCTTTTTTATTTAGCCTACTTAGTACATGTTGTGCTTTCTATATCTGTATTCACATCTCTCATCACAGAATTCTTAGCCATTATCTCTTCAAAAGTTACTTCTCTATTCTCTCCTTCTGACATTAATTAACCCTCTCATTCTAATCTTCATTTCTCATTTCCCCACCTCTTATTCCTTTTGTTGCTTTCTAATTTCTACAAAACTATTTTCTAGTTTACTCCTTTTCCTTCCTAGAACTCCTATTCGTTCTTTTTAAAAATCTGTCAAAATATTTTTGATACTTTCTTATCCATTCTTCATTTTGTTATTCATTTAACCTTTCTCTAACATTCCAAACAGAGTTTTTTGTATTGTCTGATTATTCCAGTATCTGAAGCTCACTGTATGTGTGTGTGGAGTGGTCTAAATCTGTGATTTTCCCTGTGCTTCTCCCACGTAGGTTTGTTTTCCTGTGTGTTTGGTGATCTTCGATTATGTACATATTTGTTTGACCTTCATATATGGGATGGAGTTCCCTGGGTGGCACAGATAGTTAAGCACTCAACTACTACCTGAAAGGTTGGTGGTTCCAAACCACCCGAATTCGCACCTCAGAAGACAGGCCTGGTGATCTACTTCTGAAAGATCCCAGCCTTGAAAGTTTTATGGAGCAATTCTACTCTGCACACCTGGGATCGCTATGAATCAGAATCAACTCAATGCCAACTGTCTTACTTAACTGCTTCCAAAGTACAATGGTGGAACAGGCACAAGCTAGACATTTCCTTTACAAATGGAAGAAACTGGAGGGAAAGAAGGCATAACCGGCACCAAACAAGTAAGCAGAACACATAACATTAGCTCTCAAGGCTTGAAAATAATCCTCTGTTCTCTGAAACCATTTAGGCGATGGCCCTGCCTTCCAGACTCCAGGTATTGGCTACACTCTCCAGATTCTGAGTGGAGGCCCCTCAGCCCTGGGCTGCAGCTCTGCCTTCTAGGCCAACTTGGATAGCAGCTCTGCTCCCTCCAATGTGGGCAGTCCCATATTCCTAGTCCACCTGAGTGGTGACCCTACCCTTTGAAACCCCAGAGGTTGTGGTCCTACTCTAAGACTGAGGTAGCTCTGCCTCCTGTGTTCCTTGCCTCTTCAGCTTCTCATTCCTGGTTCCTTGGCCTCTTGGCCCCTCAGACCTCACCACCCATGTCTGCCCTGCTGGGGCAAGTGTTCCAAAGTTCTTTAGCTCCACTGATGATACATGCCTGGAGGCACTCCACTCCTCCAGTAACCTTCAGCAGGAAGGCACTCAGTTCTCTTGCTCCATGGGTTGGCAAGCATAGCTCCACTAGTAAGTGCCCGAGGGCACTGCACTCTGCCAGGAAGCCTCCTGCGCAAAGGCACTCAACTCTCTCGCTCCGTGGGTCAGCTCCAGTGACGTCTGGCAATGGTCTTCTGGTTCTGCTGTTGCTTCTCACAGTCTGTGCTGTCTCAGGTGTAACAGTTCTTCTCATTCCCTTCTGAGTCCTCACCAGAACTGTCTTTGATGTGCATAATTTCACCCACAGTCTCTTCAAGGTAATCTAGGCTTTTACTATTAGGCACTTTAAAACTCTTCCAGCCTCTAACCATTCATAGTTTCAAAACAGCTTCCACATTTTAGGTATCTGTTAGAACAGTACCCCACTCCTGGTACCAAATTTTGTCTTAGTTATCTAGTGCTACTATTACAGAAATACCATAAGTGGATGACTTTAACAAACAGAAATTTATTCTCTCACAGTCTAGGGGGCTAGAAGTTCAAATTCAGGATGCCAGCTCAAGGGGAAGGCTTTCTCTCTCTCTCTCTCTGGGGAGCTCATACCACCAAGAAAGAAGCACTGAGAGTGCCGCACATCCTTTGGACTGGCGTCCCTCCGCTGAGAAGTTCCTAGACCAGGGGAATACTGATGACAAGGACCTTACCCCAGAGCTGGAAATTTTCATCGTAATATTGGGAGGGGAGAAAAGCGTAAGTGAAGCATGAGAGACGAGTAACAACTTGCAACCAACGTCACTGACTATAAATTGTTGAATGGGAAGCTAATTTGCTCTGTAAACTTGTACCTACACAATAAAATCTTCCAAAAAAAAAAAGATGATTAACAACTCAATGCTGAAATGTTGAAAATGTCACCTCAGATATCTTGGCCAGGACAATAACACTGCTCTTGCTTGGGTGGCTTAAAATTTAGCTAAAAATCACTTGCTGTAGAGTCAATTTTGACTCATGGCACATCCCACTAAATTCTCTATCTACTAACTTGGATTTGCTTAACTCATAAATATTACTTGAAAATGCATTCTGATGGTATTTATAGCAAATGAGGAAAACCTCACTTTGCCTTATTCGAAAACTTGTGACTATAAAAGTTTCAAAGTGAATTACTAAGTACAACATGCTAAGAAAATGTACAAAAAATAAGGTTAAAAAAACACACACACCCATTGTATATAGTAAAATAGCTCTATACATGAGGAAACTAGAAGTTTTAGCCCTGGTTTTACCATGAAGATTTTTGAATGCTAGGTATCTTCATTTGTAAAATGATTTCTATTAGATAATTTCTGTCAGTCCTAAAATTCTTACATTCTAGCTAGATTTGTTCTTTATTTACATAAATGCAGAGCTCTCAAACTTGTGCAGCTCAACTATCTCTTGTATTTGGGAATTTTTCTAAAATAGAACAAAACCAAAACAAAATGCTTAACAATAGTTTTACTTATCTTATTATCCTAACCCTCTACTGCAGTCATTACTGACCACTATCTCAATTTCTACAGATTTTACAATTATTACCACATACAACACAAAAACTTAGCTATAAACTGTTCTATATTGTTTAAAATCATTTCTGAGACTTTTTTTCCCACCATGACTGTAACTTCTTCAGGATAGAAACTATGTCTTATACTTTTTGCTGTATCCCCAGAGGGCCAAATTCTCAAAAGATATTAATTAAATGTTGTTTGATTTATAAGTAACAGAAAATCAGCTGACGTTCATGAAACCAGAAGAAATGGATGGTGCTCGGCTACCATTACTGAACAATTTGATCAAAGACTCTACAGAAGAATCTTGACTGGGGTGGGGCGGGAGGTGCAGAACAGAACTTCAAAAACTTTTTTTTTGATCACTAGAAAAGGTCTTTAATGGTTATCTTGTGAAATTCATCCCCCTCATATTTTAAAACTTATCTCATTAAACAAGATGATGTACATGAAGTGCTTAGTACCGTGCTTAGCAAATAAACATTCGCTTTGAAAAGTGGAAGAGCTAAAGTAAGCAAGCTGCTCAAGGACACAGCTGGTTAGCATCAGAAGAAGGACCAAAATTCTGTTCTCTGGACTCCGGTCCACTGTTGAAGCACCGGCCCCCCGCAAAAGCCATTCTTAATTTGAAGCAATGTCTGTTCCCTGCTTTGGCACTGTCATCCCTGGAGGATCCCTGTTACCATCATGATGTTGTCAGCTCTCTGACGTTGTGCAGCTGGACAGAATGCTGACTCTTGGCTCTTCAGGCAGCTGCAGGCAACCCACGATGCGTGATTCTAACAATATGGAGGTCCCCACAATGATGTGTCTCCTGATTTCTAGAGCCACAGAGACTGGATGAAACCCTGAAACTATTACCTTGAGATAATCTTTAAACCTTAAATCAAAAATATCACCTGAAGTCTTCTTAAAATCAAACAAAAGTTCAGCTTAACTAGTAAAAAAATATCTGCCTTTAGTGTTATGCTCTTTTCAGAACTATGTGGGATCAAATCGACAACGACAACTTGGAAAGATAGGAACCTTGGTGGGCTGGGGTGGGGGGGCATGAGTTTATGTTAAGGGGGAGGAACAACTCAGAAAAGGAGGGTGAGAATGGTTACATAACTTGAAGAATGTAATCAGTGCCACTGAATTGTACATGTAGAAACTACCATATTGGTGTATTTTTTACTGCATATACTCTCAACAACAAAATAATAATAATAAAAAAAAGCTGACCTTGCAGAACTACTAGGACGTTTAATTGATATTTCTTTTGCTAACCCTCTCCCTCCTCACCTAGTCTTTAAAATGGCAAGGTATTAGCAACTTATTTTCAAAACATAAAGCTGATAAATAACATAAGAGGAGGTGCCCAGGAGTCATGGTTAAAATAAGCAGAACTACACAGCATAATCCTGTGCCTCAGTCAGGAGAATATCTTTCCTTTATTAATACCTTATTTCTGGGACCTCATTGGAATCATGTGCTTCATCTTGCAAGTACTTAGCAAATATTTGCTAAATGACTAAACAGAAGACTAAACAATGGGTTACCTAGAGAGAAAAAGTCAATATTTAATCAAAAACCTTGGCACTCAGAAATAGTAGACAAAGAAAGAGTTGATTTCATTCTAAAAACTTCCTAGCTACTCTAATCAGTGGGATTCCTATGCACTAAGAAACAGAACAACAAAAACGAAATCAGGGAAGCAATACCATTTATAAAAAACCCGTTGTGGTCGAGTCGATTCTGACTCACTACAACCCTATAGGACAGAGAAGAATTGCCCCTTTCGGTTTCCAAGGAACGCCTGGTGGAGCTGAACCGCCAACGTTTTGCTTAGCAGCTATAGCACTTAACCACTACATCACCAAGGTTTCTGATATAGTGCCCCTAAAAAGGTAAAATACTTAGAAATAAATCTAACCAGGGACAAAAAAGATCTATACAAAAAAAACTACAAAACACTACTGCAAGAAACCAAAAGAGGCCTATACAAACGAGAAAGCACACCATGCTCAAGGATAGGAAGACTCAACACTGTAAAAACGTCAATTCTACCCAAAGCCACCTACAGCTGTAATGCAATCCCAATCCAAATACCAACAGCATTCTTTAACGAGATGGAAAAACTAATCACCAACTTTATATGGAAATGAAAGAAGCCCTGGAAAAGCAATGTATTACTGAAGAAAAAGAACAAAGTAGGAACCTGATCTCAGAACCTACTATACAGCTGCTGTAGTCAAAACAGCCCGGTACTGGTACGACAGACACAGACCTACGGAACAGAATCCAGATGTAAATCCATCCACCTATGGTTAGCTGATTTTTGACAAAGGGCCAAAGCCCATTAAATGGGGAACCCAAAAACCTGTTGCCATTAAGTAGATTCCGGCTCATAGCAACCCTGTAGGACAGACAGAACTGCCCCATAGGGATTCCAAGGAGTGGCTGGTAGATTCAAACTACTGACCGTTTGTTTAGCAGCTGTAGCTCTTAATCACTGTGCTACCAAGGCTCCTAAATGGGGAAAAGACAGTGTTTTTAACAAATGGTGCTGGAAAACAGAACATCCATCTGCTAAAAAACTAAACAGGGCCCATTCCCCATACCATATACAAAACCCAACTCAAAATGGACCAAAGACCTTAATATAAAACCTAAAAGATCATGGGAGAAAAAAACAGGAATGATGTTAGGAGCCCTAATATATCGCATGAATAGAATACAAACCATAACTAATAATGTACAAACATCAAAAGATAAACTAGATAACCGGGAGCTCCTACAAATTAAACACTCCTCTCATCAAAAGACTTCACTAAAAGAGTAGAAAGAGAACCTACAGACTGGGAAAACATTTTTGGCTATGACATATCAGACAAGGGTCTAATCTCTAAAATCTACAGAACACTTCAACACCTCAACAACAAAAAGACAAATAATCCAATTAAAAAATGGGCAAAGGATATGAACAGACACTTCACATTCAGGCGACTAACAGACACATGAGGAAATGCTCACAATCATTAGCCATTAGGGAAATGCAAATCAAAACTACAATGAGATACCACCTCACACTGACACTACTGGCACTAATCAGAAAAACAAATAAATGTTGGAGAGGCTGTGGGTAGACTGGAACTCTCATGCACTGCTGGTGGGAACGTAAAATGGTACAACCACTATGGAAAATGATATGGTGCCCCCCTAAAAAACTAGAAATAGAAATACCATAAAATCCAGCAATCCTACTACTAGGAATATATCCTAGAGAAATAAGAGCTGTCATACAAATAGACATATGTACACCCATGTTCACCCCAGCATTACTCACAACAGAAGAAATATGTAACAACCTAAGTGCCCATCAGCAGATGAATGGATAAACAAATTATGGTCCACACGCACGGTAGAATACGGTGCAATAAAAAAGAACAATGAATCTGTGAAACATCTCACAACATGGATGAATCCAGAGGGCATTATGCTGAGTGAATAAGTCAATCACAAAAGGACAAATATTGTTTTTAAGTGTCTATCTCTTAAGTCTTTGGGGCCAGGATTATTTCTTTCTGCTTCTGTGACTTAATTTCTTTGTTCTTGTTGTTAGGTACTGTCAAGTCAGTACCGAGTCATAGTGATCCTATATACAACAGAATGAGACACTGCGCCGTCCTGCACCCTCCTCGCAAACATTGCTATGTTTGAGCCCATTGTTGCAGCCACTGTGTCAATCCATCTCTTCAAGGGTCTTCCTCTTTTTCGCTGACCCTCTACTTTACCAAGTATGATATCCTTGGTCAGGGACTGAGTCCTCCTGATGACACATCCACTGTATACGAGATGAAGTCTCACCATCCTTGCTTCTAAGGAGCATTCTGGCTGTACTTCTTCCAAGACAGATTTGCTCATTTTTCTGGCAGTGCACAGTACCTTCAATACTCCTCACCAACACCGTAATTCAAATGCATCGATTCAATTATTCACAGTAATAAAAGCTTTATAAAGTGCTTAGAATAAATGTGTGTGAGACCTTTATGAAGAAAATTATAAATTTTTACAAGGCTTATAGAATTAATATGTAAATTCAGTGCACTAACCAAAATACCAACTGGAAATTTTGAGGAACTTGTTACACTGATTCTAAAATTCATACAGTAGGAGTCAATGTCTAGGACTAGCCAAGACAGTTGAGAAAAAGAACAAGTAGGACTTAACCTATGAAATACCAAGACTTATGATTTGCAAATACACCTTCTCCTCGCTTATCAACTACCTCGTTATTCGACATTTCACAATTATAACAATAGTAAAAAATCTACTGTCTGACTATTTTGTGCACTAATGATGTATGTCTGGCAGTAGTGAACGCCAAGGTATGAAGTGGGAGTAACGATGGCTTTGATGGTTAAGGTTAGGTGTCAACTTGGATGAGCCATGATTTTCAGTGGGTGAGCAGTTATGTAATGACGATAACTTGGCAGTTATGTAATGATGTAGTAGTCATCCTCCATTTTGTGATCTGATCTGTGGTCATCCTGCACTTTCACATAACACCAATTTTGAATAACGACCCAATCTTTGGAACCTAGCTATATGGGGGTGGTAATTAAAAGCTTTTTACTATTGCCAAATCGTAACTCTTGATATTTCACAGGTTAAGTCCTACTTGCTCTTTTATTCAACTGTCTTGGCTACTCCTAGACATGGACTCTTCTAGATGAATTTTACAATCAGTATAACAAGTTCCTCAAAATGCCCAGTACTGTATTTACATATTAATTCTTTATATCTTGTTGTAGCAATTTATAACTTATTCCATAAAGGTTTCACAAACTTTTGTTCTAATTATAAAGTTTTTGTTATTGTGAATCTTTTTTCTATCACATATTTAAAATTTCTCATTTCTGATGTATTAAAACACTGCTGATTCCTAAATGTTGATCTTTATCCAGCAACCTTGCTAAGTCCATTTTAGCCTATAAATTCTCTTGAATTTCCTATGCAAATCATCCCCATGTCTTCATATATCTTTTTTCCCCTTATATTACTACAATGATTAAGTTTTTATAGTACTTCAACAAATATAAAACAGAATTTATACCCTTGCGGGGGGAAACTTGGCAGAGGATAGGGTGTGCTGGGGTGCCCATTTTCCACCCCATCCCCAGTTGGCAACAAAGAGGTGGGTTTCTCAGCTTCTAAAGTTGAGTCTTCAATGTTATTCATATTAAGAACATTAATTTAATAAATGATATTTTGTTGAAAAAACTACAAACAGCAATGTAAAAATAACATTGAATGTATACATTGTTTTTAATTCAGCAACATGATAATTCAATTCCTTCACTACTTTTCTGTTTGAACTACTTTTTTTCTTTTAATTTTTATTACGCTTTAAGTGAAGTTTACCAATCAAGTCAGTCTCTCATATAAAAATGTATACACACCTTGATAGACTCTCCTAACTGCTCTCCCCCTAACAAGGCAGCACACTCCTTCCCTCCATTCTCTCTCCTCGTGTCCATTCGGTCAGCTTCTGGCCCCCTCTGCCCTCTCATCTCCCCTCCAGACAGGGGATGCCAATACAGGCTCATGTGTCTACTTGATCCAAGAAGCTCGTTCTTTACCAGTATCATTTTCCATCCCATATTCCAGTCCAATCCCTGTGGGAAGAGTTGGCCCTGGGAATGGTTCCTGTTTTGGGCTAACAGAAGGTCTGGGGACCATGACCTCTGGGGTCCTTCTAGTCCCAGCTTGACCATTAAGTCTGGTCTTTTTACGAGAATTTGGGGTCTGCATCCCACTGCTCCCCTGCTCCTTCAGGGGTTCTCTGTTGTCAGGGCAGTCATCGCTTGTGGCCGGGCACCATGAACTACTTTTTGAAAGCCTTTTTCACAATGTGTAGTAAAATCATTAGTGCTTTAATTGATACATTATGCCAATCTTTAAGCTTTTCTCATTAGCCTCTGATAATTAAAGTAATACCTTATGCCAAAATACAATCATAAATATGTTAACGCAGCCAATGAAACTGAGTCAGAACTGTCGTAAGGCGATCACATAGAAACCGAGTATGCTTACAATTACTTTCAAATTGTTTTAAAACAAAAAATTTTAACAATTTACTCGTCATGGAGAACTCTTAGATCTTTTGAACTACGTCCACAGGCCCGCCCAGGAGTGCCTACATCTGTATTTCAGAAACACTGGTTTGCAGCACTCTATGGCATTTTCATCCATCCATCACCCATTTTACAAACATTTACTAACCACGTATTAAGTGCCAGGCATTGTGCCGGCTGCAGAAGCTCAATGTCTGGGGAATAGGAGTTGGTGACAAAAAGCATTTGGATCAATTACAGGACAGTGTGTTGTGTCATCACAGAAGAACAGACATGGTATAATGGCAGCAAAGAGGAAGACTTTCTCAATCCAGACTGAGAGGCGGAAGTCAGAGAGAATTTCTTGAGGGTACTAATCTTTAAGGTGGAGGTACAGAGTGAGCAGAACCCTAAGGAACTTATCACCTAAGTAGGAATACTAAAAATAGAAGACCTTTTCTGTCTCTTAGCTTTTTTGCTTTATTTTACAATTTGTTCTTCTAGGCCACTAATTAAACTTTCAAAAGGAACTAAGTTCAATTCATTTACTCAACAATTTGAAAATCATGTTTTGTCTAAGTAAGTCTTTTTTGTGCTCTATTTCAATCTCATTAAATGCTTACATTTTGAAACTATAAACTATAACAGAAAAGTAGCACAAAAGATATATTTGTGTGTGTGTATAAAGTTATTCAACAAATAATTACAAAGCTAATATTCATGAAATCACAACCCAGGTCAAGAAATAAAACAATGCTAATTCCCCAGAAGACTTCAGTGGACCCCTTTCAAGATCATACTCCCTTCTATTCATCTAGGATGGTAATTTTTGTGACAAAAAATTTTTTCCTTACTTTTCTCTGTAGTTTTAGTACCTGTTGCTGTTAGCTGCTGTTGAGTTGGCTCCGACTCATGCCAACCCCATGTATAACAGAACAAACTGCTGTCCAGTCCTATGCCATCCTCCCGATCTGTGGTTATGTTTGAACCCACTGATGCAGCCATTATGTCAATCCATCTTATGGAAGGTGTCTCTCGTTTTTGTTGATCCTCTACCAAACATGATATCGTTTTCTAGCAATTACTCTTTTCTGAGGACATGTCCAAAATAAGCAAGAGGAAGTCTTGACATCCCTTTTTTTTTTTTTTAATTGTGTTTTGGGTGAAAGTTTACAGCTCAAGTTAATTTTTCACACAAAAAATTATACACATATCGTTATGTGACATGAGTTGCAATCCCTATAACATGACAGTACACTCCCCTGTTCCACCCCAGGTTTCTTGTGTCCATCCAAACAGTTCCTGTTAACTTCCTGCCTTCTCATTCTACCTCCGGACAGGAGCCGCCCATCTGGTCTCGAGTATCTGCTTGAACTAAGAAGCACACTCTTCACTAGTATTATTTTAGATTTTACAGCCCAGTCTAATCTTTGTCTGAAGAGTGCGCTTTGAGAATGGTTTCAGTTCTGGGATGACAGAATGTCTGGGAGCCACGGCTTCAGGGGTTCCTACAGTCTCAGTCAGACCATTAAGTCTTGTCTTCAAGTGAATTTGAGTTCTGCTCCACTTTTCTCCCATTCCATCAGGGACTCTCTGTTGTGTTCCCTGTCAGGGTAGCCATTTAGCCATCCTGGTTTCTTAAGGAGCATTCTGACTGCACTCCCTTCAAGATGGATTTATCTGTTCTTTGTATTTTGAATTTTGAATGCCTTCTAATCTGAGGGGTTCATCTTCCAGTGTTATATTGGACAGTGTTCTACTGCTATCTCTACGGTTCTCACTGGCTAACCTTTGGAAGTAGATCACCAGGCCTTCCTTCCTAGTCCGTCTTAGTCTGGAAGCTCCTGTGAAATCTGTCCACCACGGGTGACCACACTGGTATTGGAAATCCTGGTGGCACAGCTTCTAGCATCATAGCAACCCCACTACAGTAGGACAAACTGACAGATGGGTGGTGGTTTAATAACTAGGATGCAATAATAGTTCTTTATTGCCAAATCTGAACTTTATATAAATGAACATATGAAACCATATATGCATAAATATTCCTTTTTCAATCAATACTTTGTGAGATTTATTTAAGTTATTGCTTGTAACTGAAACTCACTTTATTTGCAGTCTGGTATTCCATTGTATAAGTATGCCACAAAATATCCATTTTATGGCAGATAAGTATCAGGGTTGTTACCAAATATTTTTACTATAAAAATTCTCTTCCACTGATCTTGCTGCACATATACAAAGTTTCTCAGGGGTAGAAAGCATAGGGGTAGAATCACTAAATGATAGGGTGTACACACTATTTTTAAAAGTGGTTGTACCAGTCAACTCTTAAACCAACAGTAGGTGAGAACTGCTACAATGCCACGATCTTTCTAACAAGGGTATTGGTGAGCTTTAGAATTTTTGTCCAGTTGGTAGGCATGTGTACCAGCTATTAATTCATTGTCTCTCAGCTCCAAACCCACCCTTCTTTGCCTCATTTTGTAATACTAGAGCCAGACTCTGCAAACTCTATTCCCTCCTGGCTCAATGTAGACTCTGCCAGTAGAGGACTCTGGAGGGACACCACGAGGCTGAAGAGGCAGCAGGGATTCCTCTGATGTTCTGTTTTCGGGTGGATGAGTATATAGGGTTCCTGGCAGCATTTTAGCACAGCAGAGGGTCGCTTCTGGAGTTCAGCAATGGATGCCCTCCAGCCTGCTTCTTTGCCACCACAGTGCAGGTAGCACGTTCCTGTACCAATCCACTCTCTCACCAGAGGTCTGAATCTCTGGAGAAGAGGTGGCTCCTTGTTCATTTTTCCCTCAGGTACAGGGGTAATAGCTACTTTCAGTAGGTACTATCCCATCACACCTTAAGAGTTCTCTTGTATCCCTTTTAGTAGTTAGCTACCTTTTACCTATTTCACAATTTTTTTTTTTATACTTTAGATGAAGGTTTACAGAGCAAAAGAGCTTCTCGTTAAACAATTAATATACATACTGTTTTGTGACACTGGCTGCCAACCTCATGATTTGTCAACACTCTCCCCTTCTCCACCTTGGGTTCTGCATTACCAGCTTTCCTGTACCCTCCTGCCTTCTCATCCTTGCCCTGAGCTGGTATGTCCATTTTGCTTCATTTTGTTTTATACGCCTGTCTAAACTTTGGTTGAAAGGTGAACCTTAGGAATGACTTCATTACTGAGCTATTAATGGTGTCCAGGGGCCATATTTTCACGGTTTCTCCAGTCTCTATCAGACTAGTAAGTTTCTTTCTTTCTTTCTTTTTATGAGTTAGAATTTCGTTCTACATTTTTCTCCAGCCCTGTCCAGGACCTTCTATTGTGATCCCTCTCAGAGTACTCAGTGGTTGTAGCTGGGCACCATCTAGTTGTGCTGGACTCAGTCTGGTGGAGGTTTTGGTACTTGTGGTCCATTAAGTCCCTTGGACTAATCTTTCCCTTGTGTCTTTGGTTTTCTTCATTCTCCCTTGCTCCAGACAGGGTGAGACTAGTGGAGTATCTTAGTTGGCCGCTCACAAGCTTTTAAGACCCCAGATGCTACTCACCAAAGTAGAATGTACAACATTTTATTTATAAACTATGTCATGTCAACTGAGTTAGATATTCCCCGAGACCATGGTCCCCACAGCCCTCAGCTAAATAATTTGGTCCCTCAGGGAGTCTGGATGTGTCTATGCATCTTCCATGACCTTGCCCTGGACAAGTTAGGATAGCTCCCCCAGTACTGTGTACTGTCTTACCCTTTACCAAAGTTACCACTTATCTATTATCTAGTTAGTGTTTTTCCCTCCCTACCTCTCCCCTACCTCATAACCGCCAAAGATTACTTCTTTCTGAATTTCACAATTCTTTGTAATTCTTTACATTAAAATTTTCCTGTTCAAGTTCTGGCAAGAGGTTTCTGTCTCCTAACTAGGCCCTGATTTATAAAGTACACAATGATACATCTCAGCAGTTACAGGGCTATAATGACATATGACTTCACAGCAGACTGAATACAGAAGCAATTATTAAGAATTTAGCTGTTTTAAATTGTGCTGGAGGTCCTAGCCAGAGCAATTAGCCTAGATAAAGAAAGAAAGGACATCCAGATTGGTAAGGAAGAAGTAAAAGTATCTCTATTTGCAGATGACATGATCTTATACACAGAAAACCTTAACTACTGAAACTAATAGAAGAGTTCAGCAGACTATCAGGATACAAGATAAACATAGAAAAATTGGTTGGATTCCTCACACCAACAAAAAGAACATTGAAGAAGAAATCACCAGCCCCCAAGAAGATAAATACTTAGGAATAAATCTTACCAGAGACGTTAAAGACCTATACAAAAAAAACTACAGGACACTACTACAAGAAACCAAAAGAGACCTACATAAGGGGAAAAACATACCTTGCTCATGGATAGGAAGATTTAACATTGTAAAAATGTCTATTCTACCAAAAGCCATATATAGATACAACACAATTCTGATCCAAATTCCAATGACATTTTTTAATGAGATGGAGAAACAAATCACCAACTTCATATGGAAGCAAAAGAGACCCCGGACAAGTAAAGCATTAATGAAAAAGAAGAACAAAGTAGGAGGTTTCATTCAACTGGATTTTAGAACCTATTATGCCACCACAGTAGTCAAAATAGCCTGGTACTGGTACAACAACAGATACATAGACCAATGGAACAGAAGTGATAATCTAGACGTAAATCCATCCACATATGAGCAGCTGATATTTGACAAAGGCCCAAAGTCAGTTAAATGGGGGAAAAGACAGTCTTTTTAACAAATGGTGCTGGCGTAACTGGATATCCATCTGCAAAAATATGAAGTAAGACCCATACCTCACACCACACACAAAAACGAACTCAAAATGGATCAAAGACCTAAATACAAAATCTAAAACGATAAAGATCATGGAAGAAAAAATAGGGACAATGCTAGGAGCACTAATACATGGCATAAACAGTATACAAGACGTTATTAACAATGCAGAAGAGAAACTAGATTAACTGGGAGCTCCTAGAAATCAAACACCTATGCTCATCCAGAGACTTCACCGAAAGAGTAAAAACATTACCTACAGACTGGGAAGAAGTTTTTAGCTATGACATTTCTGACCAGCATCTGATCTCTAAAATCTACATGATAATGCGAAAACTCAACTACAAAAAGACAAATAACCCAATTAAAAAATGGGCAAAGAATATGAACAGGCACTTCACTAAAGAAGACATTCAGGTAGCTAACAGATACATGAGGAAATGAGCACAATCATTAGCCATCAGAGAAATGCAAATCAAAAATACAACAAGGCTAGCATTAATCCAAAGAACACAAAATAATAAATGCTGGAGAGGCTGTGGAGAGATTCGAACACTTATACACTGCTGGTGGGAATGTAAAATGGTACAACCACTTTGGAAACTGATTTGGCGCTTCCTTAAAAAGCTAGAAATAGAACTACCATATGATCCAGCAATCGCACTCCTTGGAATACATCCTCGAGAAATAAGAGCTTTTACACCAACAGATATATGCACACCGATGTTCACTGCAGTATTGTTTACAACAGCAAAAACATGGAAGCAATCAAGGTGCCCATCAATGGATGAATGGATAAATTATGGTATATGCACACAATGGAATACTATGCATTGATAAAGAATAATGACGAATCCTTGAAACATTTCATAACATGGAGGAATCTGGAAGGCATTATGCTGAGTGAAATTAGTCAGCTGCAAAAAGACAAATATCATATGAGACCACTATTATAAGAACTCGAAAAATAAATAGAGAAGAAAATATTCTTTGTTGGTTATGACAGTAGGAAGGGAGGGAGGGAGAGGGGTTTTCACTAATCAGATAGTAGATAAGAACTATTTCAGGCGAAGGGAAAGACAACACACAATACAGGAGAGGTCAGCACAACTGGACTTAACCAAAAGCAAAGAAGTTTCCTGAATAAACTGAACGCTTCGAAGGCCAGCATAGCAGGGGCAGGGGTTTGGGGACCATGGTTTTAGGGGACATCTGAGTCAGTTGGCATAATAAAATCTATTAAGAAAACATTCTGCATCCCACTTTGGAGAGTGGCGTCTGGGGCCTTAAACGCTAGCAAGCAGCCATCTAAGATGCATCAATTGGTCTCAACCCACCTGGATCAAAGGAGAATGAAGAACACCAAAGACACAAGATAATTATGAGCCCAAGAGACAGAAAAGGCCACATAAACCAGAGACTGCATCAGCCTGAGAACAGAAGAACTAGATGGTGCCCAGCTACAATTGATGACTGCCCTGACAAGGGACACAACAGAGAACCCCTGAGGGAGCAGGAGAGCAGTGGGATACAAACCCCAAATTCTTGTAAAAAGACCAGACTTAATGGTCTGACTGAGACTAGAAGGACCCCAGAGGTCATGGTCCCCAGATCTTCTGTTAGCTCAAGACAGGAACCATTCCCAAAGCCAACTCTTCAGACAGGGATTGGACTGGACTATGGGATAGAAAATGATACTGGTGAAAAGTAAGCATCTTGGATCAAGTAGACACAAGAGCCTATGTGGGCACCTTCTGTCTGGAGAAGAGATGAGATGGCAGAGGGGGTCAGAAACTGGCCAAATGGGCACGAAAACAGAGTGGCGGGAAGGAATGTGCTGTCTCATTAGAGGGAGAGGAACTAAGAGTATATAGCAAGGTATATATACGTTTTTGTATGAGACTGACTTGGTTTGCAAACTATAACTTAAAGCACAATTAAAAAAAAAAAAAAACCCAAAAAAGAATTTAGCATTTGTTTATTAAGGTATTAAACAGATTTGCAAGAATGTAAACAATACCACTCTTCTAACTACATTTTTTAATAAGAATGTTATTTATATTATTTTTAAAGTTATTAATATACAATTTCGGCTTTAATTTCTAATATGGAAGTGCCAAGTATAGCCTTCTGTTTTTTTTTTTCTTACTAATTTGTAATTTTATATATATATATATATTTATATATATATATATGAATCCTTCGTGGGCTACATTGCTAATATTTTCTGTGCTGTGGTTTGTCTCTTCGCTCTAACTCTGTTACATTTAGGTATTTAATTAACTTGGAATTAATTTCTGAACATGAGGTGAGTACAATCTAGTTTCCTTTCTACGTATTTCATCTTTTTCATTCCCCAGTATAAAGGAATAAAATGTTTTTCACTTTCTTCATTCCTGGTATATAGCTACTTTATTTTACTATACTGATTTAGGGTCCAGCAACCTTGATAAACTGTCTTAATCGACATCAATAATTACTGTAGATTCTTTTGGATTTTCCACATATACAATCATATCATCTGTAATGAATGACAGTTTTGGGTTTTATTTCCCTTTTCCAATCCTTTCATTTATAGCTTTTATTTTTCTTGCCTTCTTAATCTGAATAGAAACTTCAGCACAAAGTTGATTAGAAATGTTGAAATTGGACATCTCTTAGGTAATGTTTGCTGTAGGTTTTTATTTTTAGAAGATACTCTTTATTAGACTGAAGAACGTCCTTCGTATTCTTGGTTTGTTTTAACTTGAGTGGATCTTTCACTCACTTTTTCTGCATCTTTTGAGATCATCTTATGACTCTTCTCTTTTGACTTTTAAGCAGGGTGAACCATGTTATTTTCCAATATTAAACCATGCTTCCATTTTTGGGATAAACTACATGTAGTCATGATGTATTGTCCTCTTTACATACCACTAGATTCCATTACTGACATTCATGTTCATGAATAAGGTTGGCCTGTAATTTTCCTCATACCTAGCCAGGTTTTGGTGTCAGGGTTATACCAACCGCATTAAAATGCGCTGAGAAGCATTCCCCCCGCATTTTCTTTCCCTCTGGAAGAATGTGTGTTGTAAGATTGGGACTACTGCTTCCTTTGATATTTGGTGAATTTGCTGGTAACGCATCTATATCAGGAATTTTCTTATGGGAAGATTTCTGATTCTTGATTAAACTTCTTTAATGCTTATAGTATTATAAGGTCCTTCACTTTTTTTTCTTTGAGCTATTTTAGTTGCTTGTGTTTTTTGAGGAACTTAATCATTTGCCTAAAATTTCAAATTTATTTTCATAAAGTTGTTCATATTAGCTTATAGTCTGCAACATGTATAATAATGTCTTTTATATTCCTAATATTGTCTATTCATGCCTTCTTTTTTCTTTTCTGAATTTATTTTGTTGTTGTTGTTGAAAATATATGCAGCAAAACGTACACCAATTCAACAGTTTCTACATGTGCAATTTGGTGATACTGATTACATTGTTCGAGTTGTGCAACCAGTCTCATCCTCCTTTTCTGAGTTGTACCTCTCCCATTAACATAAACTCACTGGCCCCCAAGGTTCCTACCTCATCTTTCGAGTTGCTGTTGTCTATTTGATCTCATATAGATAGTTTTTAAAAGAGCATAATGCTCAAGGCAGACCTTTTTTACTAGTTGAGCTAAACTACTGTTTGGTTTTAAGATGACTTCAGGGGATATTTTTGTTTGAAGATTTAAAGACTATCTCAGGGCAATATTTTTAGGGGCTCATCCACCTTCCATGGCTTCAGAAAGTCTAGAGTCCATGAGATTTTGAAATTCTGTTCGGTATCTCCCCTTTTTGATCAGGATTCTTCTACAGAATCTTTTATCAAAATGTTCGGTAATGATAGCCGGGCACCATCCAGTTCTAGTCTTACGGCAAAGCGGGCAGTTGTTCATGAAAGTGCTTAGCTACATATTCCATATTCTCCTGACTCTCCTTCTTCCTCAGTTGCTGCAGGTAAAGAGAGATCTATTGTGCCCTGGATGGCCGCCTGCAAGCTTTTAAGACCCCAGGTACTACCACACAATGAACTAGGAGGTGGAGGCCAATTACCTGGGATGTCCCATGAAACCATGGCCCTAAACCTCCAAACCAAGGAACCAAATCCTATGAGGTGTTTAGTTGTATATAAGCAACCTTAGCAGCTACTCTTTTTTTTTTGGTCATTGTTGTAAATACATCTATCACATAATGTTTGCCAATTCAACTTTTTACAGGTGTAAAACTTATTGACAGTAATTATAATAATTGGCTGTGCAACCCTGCCCTTAATCAATGAGATTTTTCTATCACCATTTTCTGCCATCCCTCTTTTTCTTCTCCCTCCTGTCCCCGGTAACCACTAATAAACTTTGGTCTGTATACATTTGCCTTTTCTTGTCTTTTTATAGAACTGAGGTCACAACAATATTTGTCCTTTTGTAATTTGGCTTATTTCACCCAGCATAATGTCTTGAAGTTCCATCCATACTGTAGCTTGTGTGAAGACTTCATTTCTCTTTCTGGCTGAGTAGTATTCCATTGCATGCATGTACGACGTTTTGTTTATCCATTCATCTGTTGATGAACATTTAGGTTGTTTCCACCTTTTGGCTATTGTGAATAGTCTGCAGTGAACATTGGTGTACAAGTTTCTGAGTCTCTGCTTTCAAGTCTCCTGAGCATATACCTAGGAGTGGAACTGTAAGGTCATATGGTAGTTCTAGTTTTATTTTTTTTTTGAGGAACCACCACCCTGTTTTCCACAACGGCTGTACCATTTTGCATTCCCACCAGCAATGGATAAAGGTTCCAGTTTTTCCATATCCTCACCAACATTTGTTATTTTCTGTTTTTTAATCTTTAGCTATCCCAGTGGGAATGAAATAGCATCTGATTTTGGTCCCTTCTTTCTACTTGATCAATCTCAGTCACAGTTTACCAATTTTATTATTTGTCAAAGAACTAGTGCTTCCCTTGTTGAACCTTTCTATGGCATGTTTTTTATTTCATTAGTTTCGGCTCTTATTTTATTATATTCTTCCTTCCTTTCTTTGGTTTATTTTACTCTTCTTTTGAAATTCTTGAGATGAATACTTAACTCATTAACTTCTGGAGCACTTTTATGTTCCTGACAACTTATAAATGCTTTACATATACTAGCTCATTGAATCCTCACAGTATCCCAAAGAAACAAGTTATATTATTATTCTCATTTTACAAATGAGAATGAGAAAATTGAAGCAGAGAGACACTAAGTAACTAGTCTAACAAGTGGTAGATCAATAAGGATTTGAACATGGTTTAATCAGGCAGCCTGATTCCAAAACTTGTATTCTTAACCTCTATGCTACACCGCTTCTTAAAAAAGAAGATACTTCAGGAAGAAAAATTCACAAGCATTTATATGAACACACATAATGTGTTTGGTCAGAGCAATGAGCTCACGACTAGAACACAAGAGAGCTGGTGACAAGGATGGGAAGGAAGGCTGAGATTTTATCCCAGGGGGCTTTTAAGTGCCTTTCTAAAGAGCTTGGATATAGTATAGGGAAGTATCTTGGCTATCTGGTGCTGCTATAAAAGAATTACCACAAGTGGATGGCTTTAACAAAAAGAAATTTATTCTCTCACACTGTAGTAGGCTAGAAGTCCAAATTCAGTGTGCCAGCTCCAGGGGAAGACTTTCTCTGTCGACTCTGGGGAAGGCCTTTGTCATTAATCTTCCCTCGATATAGGAGCGTCTCTGCCCAGGAACCCTGGGTCCAAAGGACATACTCTGCTCCCGGTGCTGCTTTCTTGGTCTCCCATGTCTCTCTGCTTACTTCTCTCTTTTGTATCTCAAGAGATGGCTCAAGACACTATCTAATCTTGTAAATTGAGACCTGCCTCATTAACACAACTACCACTAATCCCATCTCATTAACATCACAGAGACAGGATTCACAACACATAGGAAAATCACATCAGATGACAAAATGGTGGACAATCACACAACTCTAGGAATCATGGCCTAGCCAAGTTGACACACATTTTTGGGGGACACAATTCAATCCATAACCAAGCTACTTGTTGCCATCGAGTCAATCCCCACTCACGGTGACCCTATAGGACAGAGCAGAACTGCCCCACGGAGTTTCCAAGTAGTTCCTGGTGGATTCGAACTGCCAACCTTTTGGTTAGCACTACGCCACCAGGGTATCCCAATCCATAACAGGCAGGCAAAAGAAGTCAATGAAGGTGACTGAGTGACATGATCTCATTTTTTTTTTTTCGGTTTCAGTTTCCTATCTTACAGTAGTTTTGTATCCCTGATTGTACTATCATCAGTATCCTCATCTGTAAGGATAAAAATCTTTGTCTCTGACTATATCATATGGTTATTTTTAGAATCAAAGAACATAATGAAGATAGAAAGCAATTAGTTAAATATAAAATAATATAAAAATATATTTTAAAGAATAATCAAGGTAGTGATTTGGTAAGTTTAACTGGTTAATGATAATGACAGTAGAAGTAATCACTGTCACTGTCATCATCATCACTGCAGTAGCTAACATTTGGTGATTGTTTAATATGCCAGTCATTGTTCTATGCTCTTTACCTGCATTTTTAACTCATGTGGTTCCCACACTGTATGGGGTAGGTAGGACCCTGGATAACACAAACAGTTTGCACTCAACTACTAACCTACAGGTTAGCAGTTCAAACCTACCAGCAGTGCTGTGGAAGCAAGGCCTGGCAATCTGCTGACATAAAGATTACAGTCAGGAAAATCCTATGCAGCAGTTCTACTCTGTAACACATGGAGTTGCCTTGAATCAGAATCAACTTGATGGCAACAGGTTCAGCATTTTTTTTGTGGGGGAGGGGGGATAGGTGCTATTATTAGCCCCATTATACAGATAAGAAAACTAAGGGTAATTTAATTTGCCTAAAGTTACAGAGTTAGGAAATGACAGGCCCAGGATTCAAACCCTGAATACTGGTTCCAGTGCGCATGTTCTTAAACTATTATACTGCTAGGCATCAGTGAGTATGTAGCTTGACGGGAATGAAAAGGACATCAACTAGTTGGGAGTCTGTTACAACTGTTGTAGATCACCAGGCCTTTCTTCTGAGGTGCCTCTGGGTAGATTCAGAGCCTTTCTGTTAACAGCTTGATGGCTGCAACACCCAGGGACTCATCAGCATAGTAGTGACAGTTAAATTCACAAGTAGATTAAGGCTCTGAGAAAGAGTACGAAGAAAGAACAAAGGAGGTCTGACAGCCTCGTCAGAAACTGACAGAACTGCCAAAATCCAAACTTTAAATGGTTTCAAGACTTTCTTCATTAATCAACAATTAGTCCTGAGTCATCAGAAAACCCTTCTTTCAGAGCACCAAAGCTCATTATTTTCCCCAAATTCTTCATGATAACCTTTTCCCGGTAAAGGTCATGCACATAATTAATTCTCTTTACATCCTCGGAATTAATCAAAATACATTAAGCTTTAATGAGAACAACTAGCAGGAATTAACTTTTCAGATCTTACAGTGGGGCCGGCCACACCTGGTAGTCATGGAGGAGGACAGGACTAACCATGCCAGAAAGACAGATCATGGGATTCGGAAAGTTCAACCAGCGGACAATCTATCAAACAATCATGATTATGTTATGGAACCCCAGTAAAAGCTCTGAACGCTGACACTTGGGCGAGCTTCCCTGATTGGCAACGCTGTTATTAGGTTATATCAAGCCAACTTCGACGTATACGATCCCCTGTGACTGAGCAGCCCTGTCCCCACAGGGTTTTCTAGGCTGGAATCATTATGGGAGCAGATCACCAGGTCTTTCTCTTGTGGAGCTTCTAGGCGGGTTCAAACTGTCAACCTTTCGGTTAATAGTTGAGCGCTTCACCACTGAGCCACCAGGGCTCCTTCTGGTGAGCAATCCTCCTAGAATATTGCTACACACAGATACAAGAAGAGTATTACATTCTGACTCCAAGGGGAGAGGACAAAAGAAATCTCACACCTGGAACCCTCTCAGACTCTGCCCTACGTGTCTCTTCCTTTGGCTCATTTTAATCTGTATATTTTCCCTGTAATTAACTGTTAAGTATAACAGTTTTCAGCAAGGTCTATGATTCCTTCTAGAGAAAAACAAAACCTGCAGGTGATTTGGGGAACCTTCCAAACCTGGTGTCCAAAGTGAGGGCGGTCATGGGAGCTAATTCTGGGTAGTGCCCTTGTCTTATTCCTGACTTTAACTGGAAAGCTTTCATTGTCTCACCATTAGGTATGATACTTACTACAGGTTTCTGAAGGTACTCTTAAGAAAATGCTCAGAGTTTAATGTTTTAATTTACAGGACTTTATGTCTTTCTCAGCTTTTTTTTTTTTTTTTTTGCAGAATAGTGGTAGTAGTTATTTTTTTAAATATTCTTACATGTTAAAATAAAAGCTGGCAGCCCTATGTTAATCCCTCCAAAAAAAAAAGTTTTACTAGGCCATGAAATTCAAAAGTCTGGGAAATACTAAGTTTTAGAGAGACTACAGTGATATTTACAGCAGAAACTCCTAGAAGAGATCACCCAGTATACTGCTTTTCTTTCTCAAAATTGTACTGGGTTTAGATATGTAAACGGGCAGTACAGATTAGTGATCAAGTGGCAAAGAACACGGGCTTTGGGGCTCACACACCCTTGGGTGGAAACTCTGGCTACCCCCCAAGTATATGTGAGAGCTTAGGCAAGCTACTTAACCGCTCTGACAATTTCTCTTCTCTTTAAAATGGGTATAATTACAGTACCCACTTTATAAAGTTGTTCTCAGCATAAAAATGCCCAAAGCATTTTATACAATATCTGGCCAATTATGAATGTTCAATAGATGGTAGTTGCTATCATTGCTGTAATTATTTTATGTACTTCTGACATGAGTATAAATCTTTATCACTTAGTACAAACAGGACCATAATTTAATCTTTTGGAATACCAGAATAGACATTTCAAGTTAATAATCCAAAGGAAGGAACAAGGACCACCCAGTTCTGACCCGGTTAATATTAACAAGTGGATCGAAGTTTACAAATAAATGTATAAGCTAAGGAAATATTTAGCTATTGTAATTATCCCAAGTATCTATTCATGTACCACATCGGTATTTCGCTGTTCCAATGTTTTAGAGCATTTAAAAAATGTAATTATAGTTACTGTGATATGTGAATGCTGTCCAGGAGAAGAATTTTCAAAGTAAGTGAAGTTTCTGCAATGCCATTAGATTTTAAAGTTCAACAACTGTTCAAAACGAAGAAAGTAAAAAACTGATTCAACAGACACATCAAAAAATAAATTATTAAAAACCCCAAACCCACTCACTGCTGTGGAGTTAATTCTGACTCATGGCGACCCCATACTCAAAAGATTCCACTATTTAATCACACGTACCTTCTAATTTCTAAATTAAAAAATTTTTTTTTTTCAAATTAACAAACATATTTGAATACCAATTACTTGTTTTTCCTAAAAGACTTAGACACACACACACCAAACATGTACACAAAACAAGGGGACAGCTGAACCAAGTTATATGGTGTCCTCATGGATATGTACTACAGTAAGTGTTAACATAAACGTCAGTGAACACCAAAGAAGTTCGGGGAAAAAAAATCTCTAAGTTTCCTTACTAGATTTTCAAACTATGGTATACAACGTGTTTGTGTGTATACACATTCACATACTGTCTTAGTTATCTAGTGCTGCTATAACAGAAATACCACAAGTGGATGGCTTTAACAAAGAAAAATTTATTCTCTCTCAGTCCAGTAGGCTAGAAGCCTTCCAGGGGAAGGCTCTGTCGGCTCTGGAGGAAGGTCCTTGTCATCAGTCTTCCCTTGGTCTGGGAACATCTCAGGGCAGGAACCTCAGGTCCAAAGGACGTGCTCTGCTCCTACCACTGCTTTATTGGTGGTATGAAGTTCCATCGTCTCTCTACTCGCTTCTCTCTTTTATATCTCAAAAGAGACTGGCTCAAGACACTATCTAATCTTGTAGATCTCATCAATTTAACTGCCACTAATCCATCTTATTACATCATACTGGTAGGGTTTACAACACATAAGGAAATCATATCAGATGACAACCACACAATACTGGGAATCATGGCCTAACCAAGTTGACACATATTTTTTGGTGGGGTGGGGGGGACACACAATTCAATCCATGACACATTTACACACACACATAAATATGGATGAAACACAAAGAAACATGGGGCACAGCATGTATGTATGTGTGTGCATGTGGATACGTACACATTCATACACACACACAAATATGAATGAAACACAAAGAAGACACTATGTAGGACAGGGCAAAAATAAGATCAAATATAAATTTGTATTACGTACACCAGAATTTCCCAAAATGTGGGGATGTTTAACAGGTATTCAAAGAGCAGGGTCTATGGTCAAAGTTTGCGAAATGTTGCTGTTAAAAGTAGCACTGCAAAAACTCCCCCAAAAACTAGAATGTTGATATTAATATGCACTATGCATCTTCAGAAGGAGTCCTAGTGGCACAGTGGTTAAGCGCTAGGCTGGTAACCGAAGGGCCAGTGGTTCAAAACCACCTGCTGTTCCACGCAAGTAAGATGTGGCAGTCTGCTTCCGTAAAGATTATAGCCTTGGAAACCCTATGGGGCTGTTCTACCCTGTCCTATATATAAAAAACAAAAAACAAACCCACTGCCGTCGAGTCGATTCCAACTCACAGCAATCCTATAGGACAGAGTAGAACTGCCCTGTAGAGTTTCCAAGGAGTGCCTGGCAGATTCGAACTGCTGACCTCTTGGTTAACAGCTGTTGCACTTAACCTACGCCACCAGGGTTTCCTATAGGGTTGCTATACATTGGAATCAACTTGACGGCAACAGGTATGCATCCTCAGGAGAGGACATGTAGTATATCCATCATTTCCCAATCTTACCTGAGTATGGAACTCTTCTTTCTCTGACCATTTCACACAACTAGTGTTGCATGAAATACACTCTGGGAAATGCTAAATACGAATTTTGCTAAGAAGCACAAAAATGAAGGAAATCAATTTGGAGCTGGGAACAAGTACCTCCATTTCTCTTTAATTACACAGATTTCATGGAGGGGGCAAGATTCAAGGAAGACTCCAAAGGAAGAAAAATAATGTGTTAAACAAAACAGAACCAATGGTCTGAAAGAAGCACAGCCAGAAAGTATGACCAGGAAATACATATAGTTAAGTTAGGATAAAAGCAGAAGAGAAGTTGGCATCTCCTGTCTGAAGGGGAGATGAGAGGGTAGAGGGAGTCAGAAGCTGGCTGAATGGACACAAAAAGAGACTGGAGGGAAGGAGTATGCTGTCTCATTAGGGAGAGAGCAATTAGGAGTATATAGCAAGGTTTTTATAAGTTTTTGTATGAGAGTCCAACTTGATTTTTAAACTTTCACTTAAAGCACAATAAAAATTTTTTTAAAAAAGTGGAAGTGAATAACAGACAAGCTTTTGATAAGGGACAAAAGGTCCTTTAAAAGAAAAATGTGTATATTAGCAGTAAAGTTACAACACACCATTTGAGCAAAACATCCTCTTATCTTCAAGCAAGTGTAAATATTACAGTTCTTAATAATGGGTAAAAATGAAAATTAAATTCTAGATTTTCTAAGCTTAGACGCCCAAAATCAGTAAGAATTTACTTACTTCACTAGAGCAGCTGCTTCAGGAAGTACATCAGCAAATGATTCCCGGAATATGATCGCATTTTTCCTCTTACAGTTCTGTATGACATCGTTGGCAAGATAAAAGAGATTCAAACGGTGGGGATAGGCAGCTAGAAACGATAAAAGACAATAAATAAAACCAAATGAGTCAATTTACACTTAATTCAACTTATTCCAAATACAGCGCTCTCAAACTATGTAAATGCTATTACCTGGATAGAAGGGTTGATAGTTGAACAGAGGAAGGAACTAATGGATTAATTTACTGAATGTGGTGCCTAAAAACCTTGACTGTTACAGGTTAGGTTTCTTCCTGCTCAAAGTACTCCTCAAGCAGAGTTCTATTTCACCTTATAGATGTACGACACTAAAATATCCATTAACTCTACAGAACCTGAAATAAAACAAAATTGTTCTCCCTAGCATTTGGGAAGACAAAAAAATTGAGTTAAACTAGTTAAAAAACACCCGAGTTAGGCAAGAGCATGGGCTTTGGAATCCAATTGGAATGGGACCTTAGGCAAATTACTTAACTTCAACTGTTTAAGAACTATTATCATTATTATTGTAGATAAACTCTTTTCATCAATCAATCCAGACACCACTCAGCACTGCCTACGTCCTTCCCACCTACTGGAAGGAAGGCTCTGCTGCTACTTTCATCACTAGGTGATGGTGTCTCATCACAGGTGATGGTCTTGGTAAATAAGTAATTTGATCACACCTAGGTTAAGATTTTTCAAAAGCCCAGGACAAGGCCGTGTAATCAATTAAGATACCTAGAAGCCTTGAGCAAAGCCACCCCAAGTTTCCTTATTATCCTGGGCCACTTCAATGTGCCACATGGATAATCCATCACAATCTCAAATCACTTGTCTTCTTGACCTCAAGTGCAGTGACCTCCAAGAACTACTCCTTTGTATATTTTAAAATCCCCTTCTCTGACTACAACCTCCATTATACCTGTTCTTCAATTTTATTAAGATCTTAGTTGTTTACTTTCTCCAGCTCTACAAGTCTCTTCCAATACTCAATTCTATCTCAATCAATTCCAGACTCTTCACTCCCACCCAATTTAACCTCTAATCACACTTATTCAACATAATCCTAAATCTGGATCAATCTAACCGAATGCCTCAACTGCATCTTTATTTTTGCCTCTGGATTCTGCTGAAGAAAACTCATACCACCAGAAGACTGAAGCCATGTAAATTTATAGACTCCTACTTCAGCTGGGTCCTCAATGCTATAGTCCTTTTACATATCGTTAATCAGTATCTTCTCCCATTAGTCATTAGAACTATTTCAAATTTTTACCACTCTTATCAAGCCCTCGGAAACCCTGGTGGCACAGTGGTTAAGTGCTATGGCTGCTAACCAAAAGGTCGGTAGTTCAAGTCCACCAGATGTCCTTGGAAACTCTATGGGGCAGTTCTACCCTGTCCTATAGGGTCGTTATGAGTCAGATTCGACTCGATGGCAACGGGTTTGGTTTTTTTTTTTTTTTTGGATCGAGCCCTCAATCTTACCACATCCCTCCCTCTCAGGAGATAAGCTTATATACATACTACTTCACAGAGAAAGCAGTAATCATTAGATGGGAATTATCTTCTCTCAAAAAAATGTGTCTACATTTAAACCCATCTGGATCAACTTGGAGACCTGGTGGCGCACTGGTTAAGAGCTCGGCTGCTAACCAAAAGGTCAGCAGTTCCAATCCACCAGCTGCTCCCTGGAACCCCTATGGGGCAGTGGGGCAGTTCTACTCTGTCCTATACAGTCACTATGAGTCCGAATTGACTCAACAGCAAAGGGTTTGGTTTTGGTTTTCGGATCAACTTACCTCATTTAAGTAAAAAGTGTTACTTCTACTATTAAAGAGTAATCCCGTACCATGAATAGACACATGCACACCCATGTTCACTGACTGCAGCATCATTCACCATAGCAAAAAAATGCAAACAACCTCAACGCCCAACAACAGAACATCTCACAACATATGAATCTGGAGGGTATTATTCTGAGTGAAATAAGTCAATCACAAAAGGGCAAATATTATATGAGATCACTATTATAAAAAGTCAAGAAAAGGTTTACATACAGAAAGAAACATCCTCCGATGGTTACCAGGGATGGGAGGGGGAGGGAGGGAAAATCACTAACTAGATAGTACACACCTGTTAACTGTGATGAACGGAAAGGCAATACACAATATGGGGGAAGTCGGCACAACATGACCAAGGCAAGGGAAGACAGTGAGAGGTACAGCAAATGCAAACGGGGAACTCAGGGTGGTGACAGGGAGAGTACTGACACATTCCAGGGGCTGTAACTAATGTCATGGAACAATCTGTGTTCAAATTATTGAATGGGAAACTAATTTTACTCTGTAAACCTTCACCTAAAGCCGAATTAAAAAAAAAAAAAAAAAGCAATCCCTCAACCTTACACTGTTTCTTAACCCATCCTCCCTCCTTGGGAGCCCAATACTCAATTAACTGCTTTTTCCTGTATTTTTAACCTCTCCTTTTCCTCTGGAGCTCTTTCTTCCAACATTTTTTTTAATGCATGTCTCTTTCATCTTAAAAAGCATTCTTGTGACCACCACAGGATCCCCTGAGCCTTATCCCTTTCCTTCTCTGCCTTCCGTTAAGGTCAGATTCAGGCTGCTGAAAGAGTGCTGTATAGAGGCAGTCCCTGGATTATGAAGGAGTTCTGTTCCTAAACCTGTCTTTAAGTCAAATTTGTACATAAGATGCAACAGTTAGGTATGGTCCGTATCTAACATCAGTCAAATGTTTGTCTTAATATACAGTATATAGCGTACCTTTCTACACGTAAAAAACATTAAAGAAACACTTCCAGGTACACTAAAATATCTTCAATATAATAATACAGTAATAATACTGTTTTGATGCATGTGGCAAAGTAGCGCTCGTTTGTTATTACAAACCACTGCATGTACATCAAAATTTTAATATAATAGGCTTTACAGGGGTTGGTTCTTACCACAGGTTGTACGTAAATTGAATGTTCATAATCCAGGGACTGCCTGTACTCACTATCTTCAATTTAACTCCCACTGACTCCATGAGACTACCTTTTTCTAGCATTTAAAAAATGCAGTTTTAGAGGACACAGTTACGAAGACTTCCTAGATATATCCAAACAATTCATGGGATTAGTTTACTGGATTAAAAGGTTTAGGTCCATAGTCTTGTGGGACAATTCAGTCAATTGGTATAACATAGTTCATAAAGATAATGTTCTACATCCTAGTTTGGTGAGTAGCATCTGGGGTCTTAAAAGCTTGCAAGAGGCCATCTAAGGAAAAACTATTGGTCTCTTCCCGTCTAGAACAAAAGAGAATGAAGGAAACCAAAGACTCAAAGAAGAAACTAGTCCACAGGACTAACAGCCCACACAAACCACGGCCTCTTCTGACCTTACACCAGAAGAACTAGATGGTACCCAGCTACCACTACTGACCATTCTGGCCAGGAACACAATAGAAAGGTCCTGGACAAAATGCGAGAAAAACGCAGAAGACAATTCAAATCCCTAAAAAATGCTGAACCTACTGGACTGACAGAGGTTAGAGGAACCCGAGACTATCACCCTAAGATACTCTTTGAACTTGGAAATGTTCAAGGTGACCTATTTCTGGAGGTCACCTTTCAGCCAAATAATAGTCTGGCTTATAAACAATATCACCCATGAGTAATGTGCTCCCTTAAACAATCAATAAATGAGACTAAACGGTCAACATCTACCCAAAAGCAAAAATGAGAAGGCAAGGAGGTGAAGAGAAGCTAGACCAATAGAAACAGACCAAACAGAATAATGAAAATGCTGACACATTGTGAAAACTGTAACTAATGTCACGGATTAATCTGCATAAAAACTGTTAAATGGGAATCTAATTTTCTGTATAAACTTTCACCTAAGACATGATAGAAAATATTTTTAAAAACATAAGCAATCTTTCCCCTTGAGAACAGGAACAAGACAAGGATGTCCTTTACCACCACTCCTATTTAACACTGTGCTGGAAGTCCTAGCTAGAGCAAAAAGGCAAGAAAAAGTAATAAAGGGCATCCAAATTGGTAAGGAAGAAGTAAAACTGTCCCTATTCGTGGATGGTATGATACTATACGTAGAAAATCCAAGACTCCGTGAGAAAACAACTGGAACTAAAAGATTCAACAGAGTGGCAGGATACAAGATAAACATACAAAAATCAGTTAGATTCCTACACACCAAAAAAAAGAGAATGATGAAAAGGAAATCAGGAAAACAATACCATTTATAATAGCCTCTAAAAAAAATAAAACACTTAGTAATAAATCTAACCAGGGAAGTAAAAGACCTATACAAAGAAAACTACAAAACACTACTGCAGGAACTCAAAAGAGATCTACATAAACGGAAAAACATATCTTGCTCATGGACAGGTATACTCAGCATTAGAAAATGTCGAATCTACAAATATAATGCAACCCCAATCCAAACACCAACACCATTCTTTAAAGAGATGGAAAAGCTAATCATTAACTTTATATGGAAAGGGAAGAGGCCCTGCATAAGTAAAATACTACTGAAGAGGACGAATAAAGTAGGAGGACTCACACTACCTGACCTCAGAACCTACTATACAGCTACAGTAGTCAAAACAGCCCGGTACTGGTACAATGACAGATACACTGACCAATGGAACAGAGTTGAGAACTCATATGTAAATCCATCCACCTATGGTCAACTGATCTTTGACAAGGGCCCGAAGTCCATCACATGGGTAAAAGACAGTCTTGTTAACACATGGTGCTTGCAAAACTGGAGGTCCATCCGCAAAAAAATGAAACAGGACCCATACCTCACACTATATACAAAAATTAATTCAAAATGGATCAAAAACCTAAATGTAAAACCAAAAACTAATATAAACATCATAGAAGAAAAAATAGGATCCATGCTACAGGCCCCAATATATGGCATTAACAGGATACAAACCATAACTAACAACACACAAACTCCAGAAGATACACTAGATAACTGGGATCTTCTAAAAATTAAACACTTACGCTCCTCAAAAGGCTTCACCAAAAGAGTAAAAAGAGAACCTACAGACGGGGAAAATTTTTTTAGTTATGACAAATCCAACAAAGGTCTAATCTCTAAAATCTACAGGAAAATCCAACACCTCTACAACGAAAAGACAAATAATCCATTTAAAAAATGGGCAAAGGAAATGCACAGGCACTTCACCAAAGACATTCAAGCGGCTAACAAAAACATAACACATGCTCATGATCGCTAGCCATTAGAAAAATGCAAATCAAAACCACAAAGAGATACCATCTCACTCCAGCATTACAGGCACAAATCAAAAAAAAAAAACAGAAAATAACAAATGCTGGAAAGGCTGTGGGGAGATCGGAACTCTTACGCACTGCTGGTGGGAATGCAAAATGGTACAACCATTCTGGAAAATGATGTGGTGCTTGCTTCCTTAGAAAGCCAGAAATAGAAATACCATATAATCTAGCAATCCCACTCCTAGGAATACATCCTAGAGAAATAAAAGCTGTCACACAAATAGATATATGCACACCCATGTTCACTGCAGCATTGTTCACAACAGCAAAAAGATGGAAAAGACCTAGATGCCCATTAACAGATGAGTGGATAAACAAACTATGGTACGTACACATAATGGAATAGTACGCAACGATAAAGAACAATGATGAATCTGCGAAGCATCTCACAACATGGATGAATCTGGAGGGCATCATACTGAGTGAAATAAGTCAATCACAAAAAGGCAAATGTTGTATAAGACCACTACTGTAAAAACTCATGAAAAGGTTTACACACACACAAAAAAAACAATCTTTGATGTTACAAAGGAGTGGAGGAATGGAGATGGAAAAATACTAAATAGACAATTTTAAGCAGTAACTTTGGTGAAGCGTATTATAAAAGAAAAAAGGTATCTACTATACTATACTAAAAAAATATATATATAAAGTAGTATAGTATACTATACTACTTTATATAAATTATGCTATATCATTTATGTTGCCATCTCACTTCATTCAAATGGCAACTGCCAAAATTACCAATAAATTCCAACTTATTAAAGAGTTTTTTTTTTTTTTGTGGTATTTGGAACACAGAATAATCCGTTACAGCAATTTCTCCTTTGGCTTCTATCGTAACAATTTCCTCCAACCTGTCTAGCTCCTGCCCCTTTGGCTCCTCCTCCACAATCATGTACAGGTGAGCAACTCTGCCTGTCATTACCCTCTTTTCAATGTTGGTGCTTTCCAGGGTTCTTTCCTAAGCACTCTTCTCTACTGACACAGCACAGTTTTAAGATTTCAGGCTACATCAAACAGTCTATTCCATTCCTGGTTCTGTCACTTACTAGCTATGGGTTCATACACATTACTTAACTCTCCTATATGTCATTTCCCTCCTTTGTAAAATGATGACCTCAAAGGATTGTTATAAGAATTAAATGAGATTAATTTAGTACAGTGTCTACCACACAGAAAATAAAATGCTACCCACATAATCATCCTGTTTCATGGCTTTAACTGCTACCACCTATGCATGAATGACTCCCTTATTCATAAACATCAAGCCTAGATTTCCTCTTACCAGTCAACGCAACACATCCACTTCAAGTTCCAGAGGCAGCACCTTGAGCTTGACTTTGCAATATTTTATTAATCATCTTTCTCCTCTTCCATCTCACTGCTCTTGTATTTCCCTAACTTAGCCAGAAATTTAACAATTTTTGACTCCTCCTTCTATTCTCATTCCCATTTAATAACTCACCAAGTCTAGCCAATTTTCTCTCCAGTAATATTTATCAAAATTATGCCCTTTTCCTCTTCCTAACTACTGCTCTTTGCTGGGCTTCATCTCTTTGATCTGGACTACTATTGTAACAGCCTCCACTTTTTTCCAATAGAAAGTACCACTTCTTCCCAATGTGAACCCTCTACCCTAGTCAGAGCACTATAGAAATTAAGTAGGAATGAGAAGTTGGCTGGTGTCATCTGGGAAGATACCTAAATGAAATGGCATTCGAGGTCATTCTTGAACGCTTTTCAAAGTCTTCTGTAACCTGGTTCTTGCTTACCTCTTTAGCCTCAACTTTAGTCACTCTATACCTTGTCTCATGTCCACGCCCATGCCCCTGCTCCTGTGTTGCTGCTCATTTCAGTAGCTTAATAATTTCTTTTCTTTCTTCAAGACTCTACTTATATATCAATCTTCCATGAAGCTTTCCCCGACCCCACAAGACTATTTCCTCAGTGCACCCTTTACTTACCTTTCACACCACTCATCACACTGTAGTGTACTTGTCTGTTCCTCTCATTAGATAATAAACTCCCTGAAGACAGGATTTTATCTTGTTTACTACCTGTCATGTCCTCAACGACTAATTCAGTATCTGGTATGTGCTAAACAAATATTACTTAAATGTTTGATAAAGTAGTTAAATTTACATAGGCACAAAAGAAGGGGAAAACATTCCAGAAAAACAAGTCATGGGCAAAGGTGCTGAGATGGACTGTGCAATGAGTGTCTTGTTTTGGAAAAGGGAGAAACGTCGGGTAGAAATTTTAATTTATTTAACAAACGCTTACATAGCACTTTCAATGTGGCAGGTACTGTTCTAAAGATGCTGTAAATACTAACTGATATACTCATAACAACCTTATGAGATTGGTACTGTTATTCTCATTTAACAGATGAAATGAGTTGCCCAAAATCACAGCTAGTACGTAGCAGAGCTGGGGTTCAAATCCAGGCCATGTGGTGCTAGAGTTCAGGCTCTTAACCACTACCTACATTACTTCTGTCTGACCAGGAAGGTTCCCATGGAACAGTGGTAGAAGAATTCACAAAAATGACAAATTCTGCTGGGACTTAAATACTGTGCTAAAAAGTTTTAATTCTTATTCTATGGCCAACAAGAAGCCATGAAAGGCTTCTACTACATAAGGGTGTTTTAGAAAAAAACAGCAAATAATTTTAGTGCCAGAAATAATAGTAAGAGCTAAGCAACAACCAGAGAAATCTAGAAGGTGGGACATTCTGCTGGACAGCTGGCCACTCTTACCAACAAATCAGTAGTATAAAATGTACTGAATAGATTGAAAGAGACTCAAAGGACATAGCAATCAGCTGTAGTTAATTTGTGCTGCTGCCCTGGATATGGGTTTGGACTAACTGGCTGTAAAGGGCACTTTTTGATCAACTGAGGAAATCTGAACATGGTCTGGGATTAGATGAAAATTTACTGAACTGAAAATGAAGGATTATCAGATGAAAGAAACACTATTTAGAGAACGATCCCATTTTAGAAAAACATTTGTACTTTTATTTGTAAAAAAAATCAGAAAAGATTGGAACTAAGTTTTAACACTACTCTTCTGTAAGAGGTGGATATATATTCTTTCCCTTTTTGCTTTTACTTTTCTACAGTACATATTTGCTACTTCCAAAATAAAAGCCTATTAAAAAAAGAAATAAATACAATCAATAATTTCTGCAGAGAAAATTTAACTGGTTTTCTTGAAGTAGTAATCTGTACCTCCAGCCTGGACCTCTTCTTTGAACTGCAAACTCAAACATCTAACTGCCCACCCCACATCTCCTCTTGGCTATCTAACAGCTCAGGCTCAACATGTCCCAAACTGACTTGATCTCCTCTTCCAAACTGTCTCCTCCTACAGTCTTCTCCATCTTAGTAAATGGCATTTCCATTCATTTGGGTGGCTCAGGCCAAAAATCTTGAGTCATCCTTGATTCTTCTCTATCTTCCAGGCTCACATCCAAACTATCAGGACAGCCCATTAATGCTACCTTCAAAATGTATACAGACTAAGGAAGTTACACATAGGGAAATAGGGAAGGCTAGAATAAACCCTGTTTTGTTGGACTGGAATTGGAGGTATTGATATGAACTCATAGTTACGTACAGAAAAGATATGGATGTGTGTATATGTGTGTCTGCATACAACTATTTCCTAGATCTTTCCATCAAGAAAGTCTAGCAGCAATGACATCCCAGTGGCAATAAGCACATCCAATGCCTAGATCTTGGTTTCTAAAGAACCAGGGCTTCTTGGAGAAATGGCTGATTCCAGGGACAGGGGAGAAAGTACAAGAGCTCAGAACACCTTGTACCAGAAAGTAAAAATGTACTCAAAGAATGATGTCAAAAGGACACAGGGACTAGCTTAAAGGGGCTCCCATTGGCCAAATTTGCTACAACTTAATTGTCAAAACAAATTACAGTAAGGGATATAACTAACCCATTGAATAAAACAAGAATCCCATGAGTGCATACTGATGTAAATAAATAAATGGGGGAAGGGAAAAGCCTTGCCATATGATCAATGCCAACTAATAAATATAGAAGGAATGATGGTATTAGAAAATCAGCATTTGACAACCATCATAGTAAAAGTGGATTTAAGCAACAATCATCAATGGATGCTAAAGCTAGTGAGCAAAAATATAATGAGGAACAGGATGTTTATATTGTCTCAAAGTATTTCCTCACAAAATTCTCACTTGTTTTACAGTGGAGAAATCTGGCAAACACCATCTTAACCAAGAAAAAGTAAACACCATCTTAACCAAGATAAAGGTAAAGTCTGTCCAGTAATGGGACAGACGGACATGTTTCTATAATTATCATTATGTCAATATAATGCATCACTTTTGTGATATTCCTGTCCCAAAATATGTAACCTGAATCTAATCATAAGAAAACATCAAACGGAAATTAGGTATATTCTTACAAGCTACTAGCCAATGCACTTCGAAAATGTCAAGCTCACGAAAGATAAAGAAAACTAAAGAGACCTGACAATTAAATGCAACATGTGATCCTGGACCTTTAAAAACCATTATAGAGACAACTGGCAAAATTCAACTAGAATCTGTGGACTCGATGGTAGTATTTTACCAGTGTTCTGATTTCGGTGGTCGTACAGTCGTTTCTGATTTGGGTGGTCAGCACTGGGTGGACTGGGACAGTGGTTATGCAACCACTGTACAGGGAAAATACCTATGTTTTTAGGAAATAGACACTGAAGTATTAAGGGCATCATGTCAGCAAACAGTTCAGAAAAAAATGTGTGCATGTACGTGTACAGAGACAGAGAAAGCAGATGCAGTAAAATGTTAATAACTGAGGAATCGGTGAAGGGTACACTGGCGGTCTTTATCATATTCTTGACACTCTTTAAGTCTGAAATTATTTCAAAATAAAAAGTTTAAAAAATAAAAATGGATTTAGACAGAGCTTACATCTTTCACAAAAATTAACTCAAAATAGATCACAGACGTAAATATAAGACACAAAACTTTACAACTTCTAGAAGATAACACAGGAGACAATCTAGATGACCTTGGGTTTAGTGATAACTTTTTAGATACCATATCAAAAACAAATCCATAAAATAAAATACTGAAAGTCTGAATTTCATTAAAATTAAAAAACTTCTGTTCTGTGAAAGACACTGTCAAGAGAATAAAAACAAATCACAGACTGGAAGAAAATATTTGAAAAACACATATCTGATATAGGACTTGTATCAAAGGTATACAAAGAACTCTTAAAAGTCAACAATAATGTATATATTTTCACCACAATTAAAAAAAAAAAAAGCTAAACAATAAGAAAATGAACAGCCCAATTACAAAATGGGCAAAATATCTGAACAGACACCTCATCAAAGAAGATAAACAGATGACAAATAAACATATGAAAAAATGTTCAGCATCTTAAGTCATTAGGGAGTTGCAATTCAAAACAAAGAGATACCACTACACACTTATTACGGAAAAAAATCCAGAGTACCACCAACATTTGTTGATGTTGCCAAGAATGTGGAACAAAGGAACTCTCTTTCATCACTGGTGGGAAAGCAAAATGGTACAGCCACTTTGAAGACAGACTGGCAGTTCCTTACAAAGCTAAACATGGGTTTGTTATAATGATCCAGCAATTGTGCTTCTAGGTATTTACCCAAGTGAGATGAAAATGTATGTCCACATAAAAACCTGCACACAAATATTCGTAGTAGATTTATTTGTAATTGCCAAAAAGTAGAAGCAACAGATATCCTTCAAATAGGAGAATGGATAAACTGTGGTATACCCATGCAATGGAGTACTAGTCAGTGATAAAAAGAAATGAATTATCAAGCCAGGAAAGGACATGGAGGGATGATAAATACATACTGCTAAGTGAAAGAAGCCAGTCTAAAAAAGCTACATACTGTATGATTCCAACTAGAAAATGCAAAACTACAGAAATGAGTGGTTGCCAGGGGTTCAGTAGGTAGGGGGATGAATGAATAGGTTGGAGAACAGGCCATTTTTAGGGCTGTAAAACTATTCTGTATAATACTGTAATGGTGGGCCTATCAACATTAAGCATTTGTCAAAATACACAGGCACAACAGTTAAGCCCTCAGCTACTAACCAAAAGGTTTGGGGTTTAAAACCAACCAGAGGCACCTTGGAAGAAAGGCCTGGAGACCTACTTCTGAAAACCAATTGCTTAGATCTAAGCATTATGCAGAATAATAACTATCATTGCACACATCATTTAATCAGCAAAATATTTTTAAAATTTTATTATACCCAAAACTACGCATGATTGAAATGTTAGTCAATCATGCATAATTTTGGTTATAATAAAATGAAATGTTAGTCAATCATGGAGGAGAGCTGTTTGCTAATAGATTAAAAAAAACCTTTTCATACTATTCCTTCCAACTAAAATGCCCTTATTCTTCTCCTTCCATTTATTTGAATTCTCATCTCAAAACCCAAATCAAATCCTTGGTTCTCAGTAATAGCTCCTGAAACCACTTCCATCTTTCTTCGCTCCAAGCACATATTGCTCTTATATTTAATATTATGCACCATTTCACACATTAAATAGAATTATATCTTTTACTTCTTTTCTATATTCCACAGAGCTAAACACAAACTAACTTTTTAAATATGTATTTGTTGACTGACTCTTCATCTGCCTCTAACTTGTGGTAAACAAAATAAACAAAAACTTTCTTTTCATTTTCAATGACTATTAGCTTGACTGGAGCCCTGGCGGCATAGTGGTTAAGAGCCTGGCTGCTAATCAAAAGGTTGCCAGTTTGAATCCACCAGCCACACCTTGGAAACCCTAACGGGCAGTTCTACTCTGCTATAGGGTCACTCTGAGCTGGAATCGACTCGACAGCAAAGGGTTTTGATTTTTACTAGCATGACTACTTAATGTGCACATCAATGAAGGGAAATACTAGTGTGGCTGATCCAAACAAAATAATTCCCAAAACACTTCCTACACATACACACACACAGTTGTCCCTCGGTATTCATGGGGGATTGGTTCCAGGACCCCCACAGACATCAAAATCCACAGATGCCCAAGTCTCTTATATAAAATGGCATACTATTTGCATATAACCTACATACATCCTCCTATATAGTTTAAGTCATTTCTAGATTAGTTATAATATCTAATATAACATAAATACTATATAAATAGCTGTTATACCATATTGTTCAGGGAATAAAGTCTGGGTTTTTTCCCCTTCAATATTTTTGATCCAAGGTTGGTTGAATCCACGGATGTGGAACCCGCAAGGCCGACTGTATGTATGTATGTTATATATATGATATATCCGTGCATATATACATGCACTCTTTGTAACAAACTGATATACAATTCTTATATACAACTGTTTTATACAATTCTTTATAACAAATTCTTGTTCATATACAATTCTTTAAAACAAATTAACCTTGGTAATTCCACTCTTAAGCTTATATCACAATAATCTATCTCACTCTCTGCCCCTTAATATTTCTCTGGCAGGTTAGCAAGACAGATGCTGCAAAGAGCAGGAGAGGGTAACTTGTGAGAAAGCAACGTTTATCAACCAGGATATCATTTGACATCCCAATACCAATGTTACCATCACCACCAACAGAGCATATATAAGACCAGAAGTTGTAAAAAAAAAGATGCATTTACAAAAAGCTTAGAAGAATGCTGTGCCCTGACTTTTTTCTCCGTCTAATGAACAATGTATAAATTTCCAAGAAGCAGTATGGCCTGGTATGCCAAATCAAAAAAAAAAAAAACCAAGCCTATTGCTCTCCAGTCAATTCTGACTCACAGCTACCCTACAGGACAGAGAAGAACTGCCCCATAGAGTTTCCAAGGAGCACCTGGTAGATTTGAACTGCTGACCTTTTGGATAGCAGCCACAGCACTTAACCACTACACTACCGGGTTTCCCATGTCCTGGTATAGTAGTTCCCATATTCTGATTTTGGCGTGTGATGAAATTTCCACTGGTCTGCAGAGAAATTGGTAAAATAAGGATCAGCAGTTTATTTTTCCTAAAGCTAAATGTATCCAAGTTAAAGGATAGTTCTTTATAATCTTCTTCCTACTTTTCGGTAATTTAAATATCCTTATGAAATGATGGTAATAATTTTAATGCCTTTAGTTGGCAATCTAGAAAAATCCTACTTCAGGGTCCTTAGTTTTTATTTTCCAAAATGATTGGCCCATGTCTAGAAACTACTAGTCCAGCGACTCAGACTCTGACTTACTGCGAGCTACCAAAGTAAATACTGGTTAAATATCTTACCTGCTTAGTCTGCTTTTTACAATAATAATTAGCCTTGTGTTTTAACTGTGCTGGGAAATTTTTTTTTTCCTTAAGATTATATGGACCACAGTCTCTGGGCAAAAAAATGTTAAGAACAAGCTAAAAATAACACAATTAAACGAAGAGTTTATGTGGTAAAATATTTTACAGTATAGTAATTTTGCTAAGACATTTAAAAATCTCACATTTTTTACCAAAAGCTGCGCTGGTTCTTTGGAATTTGGTGATTATTGCATGTGGTCCTGGAGTTCAGGGTAAATTGGCTTCCCACTGTCTCTGTAGGACTGGTAGTTACAGAGCTGAACTGTAGAAACTATAACCCTTCTAATTAAAGGCTAGAAAGCAGGTTGACAAGCAAGTAAGAGAAGGATAAAGAGATGTTAAAATAAGCTAAGTTCCGGCCGAGGGCCTGAGACAGAAACTAGCCACAATTTCTTTGTTTTTAGATGCCTTCACCCTCTGACTCTGCTAACTGTTAGTTCTGCATTTGCTCCAGATTTTTTTACAATCAACATTCTTTCCTTAAGGATTGTTCTCATTTTTACCCAGCAGCTGGGAACCATACAGATCTGTAGCAAAGCATGCAAAATCTCCCAAACTAAAAACTTCAAGCATCAATTTCTCTTCTCTATGCAGCAAAACAACCCCCAAAATATTTTTTTTAATCTATAAAATGTTGGTACTAATAGAGTAAATTTTCATATAGCACCCACTTCATGCAAAGCCCATGTTATTACGTTAGTATGATTTCAACACACTAATAGGCACTGAAATAACAATACGTCATAGTGCAGAAAAATGCATTAAAACTACAATAAGTATTAAAATAATATCTATAATGAAGGCTGAATCCTAAACAGATCTCTTAAATGTATGCGATACAGATTTTTTTTTTCCATTTGATGAGATCTGATGCAGCCTAGCAAAGACACCCATTTGAATGTGAAAACAGCCTTGTTTAAATTTTTGAACATAAATAGCCACGAGACACGTGCTAAATAAAAGCAAGGACACATACATAGCCACACAAGTGTGGCTGCTTTAACGAGAACATTAAACTAGATGGAGAATAATGGCAGCTAACTGACCAGCCAGAAAACCTATTCAAGTAACACCTGGAATAAGAAATTTCAGAAACTAAAATTTCTTTTTTATTTTGGTTTTTTTTTCCTCTTATTTTTGACAGTTTCTTCATTAGTTCCTTTTATTCCTACTAATCACTAAATGTAGTTATAACTAATGGCTCAAGTCCCTTCTCTCTTCTCTGTACCTTTTCTAAGAATTAAATTCAATTTTTATTAGAAGAGTTGTGTTAGCCCCTCAAATGAGTTACGTGTCCTCCAATCTCTTTTTATACATACTAGAATAATTGTATATGATAGAAATTATTTGTTTCCTGAAGGCCTGGAAGAACTTTCCTGTAAAACCAGCTGGGTCTGAGGCTTTTTTCAAGTACTCTATCAAATAGGGTCGCGAGGAGTCGGAATCGACTTCGTGGCAACTAACAACAACTACTTATTCTTGGGCCAATATTGTTAGTATTTTCACGGAAATTTTCTCATTTCCTGTTTTTCAAAATTATTAATGTAAAGTTGAACGTGCATTTGTTTATAGTTTTTAAAATCTAGTCTATATACGGAGCCCTGGTGGCACCGTGGTTAAAAGCTCAGCTAACCAAAAGGGCAGCAGTTCAAATCCACCGGCTGCTCCTTGGAAACCCTATGGGGCAGTTCTGCTCTGTCCTATAGGGTCATTATGAGGCGGAACTGACTCAACGGCAATGGATTAGTCTATACATAGTTATTCCTCTTTTCTTTTTGCTGGACTACATGAAGAACAACAAGGCATCAGGATTGGAGGATGGCTCATTAACAACCTGCAATACGTAGATGACACAACCTTGCTTGCTGAAAGTAAAGAAGACTTGAAGCACTTACTGACGAAGATCAAAGACCACAGCCTTCGGTATGGACTGCACCTCAACATAAAACAAAAATCCTCAAAACTGAACCAATAAGTAACATCGTGATGTACAGTGAAAATGCTGAGGTTGTCAAAGATTTCCTTTTACCTAGATCCAAAATCAACACCCATGGAACCAGCAGTTGAGAAATCAAATGATGCATCGCATTGGGCAAATCTGCTGCAAAAGACCTGTTTAAGGTGTTAAAAAGCAAAGATGTCACTTTGAGCCTGATTCAAGCCATGGCATTTTCAATAGCCTCATATGCATATGAAAGCTGGCCAAGGAATAAGGAAGACCAAAGAAGAACTGATACCTTTGAATTATGGTGTTGGCAAAGAATACTGACTATACCATGGACTGCTAGGACAACCAACAAATCTGTCTTGGAAGAAGCACACCCAGAAGTATGGAAGCAAGGATGGAGAGACTTCGTCTCCCATACTTTGGACATGTTACCAGGAGGGACCAGTCCCTGGAGGACATCATGCTTGGTAAAGTAGAGGGTCAGTGAAAAAGAGGAAGACCCTTAACAAGATGGACTGACACAGTGGCTGCAACAATGGGCTCAAGCATGACAACTGTGAGGATGGCTCAGGAGTGGGCAGTGTGTCATTCTGCCATTCTGCTGTACATAGGGTCACTATAAGTCGGAATCAACTCAACAGCACCGAACAACAATAATATTCCTCTTTTAAGAACACAGCTAGGAAGAGCAAAGACTTGGGGCAGACTGCTTGAGTTTTAATCCTAACTACACCGTTTGTTAGTTGTGTAACTTTGGGCAAATAAATTTCTTGTGCTCAACTTCTTCTGAAAAAACCCTAAAACATAAGGTTTCTTCAAAGATTACATGAGTTAATATATGTAAAATACTTAGAACAGTGTGTGGCACAAAGCAAGGGCTATATGGATGTGAGCTTTTTTTTTTTTTTTTTCCTGGTTTGTGTCTTTTCTCTTTAATTTTAAATAGTACTTGTGAAAGGTCTAGTTTATTGATCTCAAAGAACCAGGTTCTCCTTTGATTGGTCCACTCTTTTTTGTCTTCTATTTCATTCATTTTGATTACATTTTATAGTTGTTCTTTTTGGGTTTCTTTTGTAAATCTTTTTCCACCTTCTTAACTTAAAAATTTAATTCATTTATTTTCTGTTTCCTAATCAAATTTTTTTAATCAATGTATTTAAAGCTGTAAAATTACCTTAAAGTATTACTTTGACTGGATTGCACACATTACAGAATAGGTATAAAAACCCTGATGCCAATCTCACTTACCAACAATGTATGAAAAAATCAGAGATAAAATTTTAGCAAACAAAATCCAGCAGGGGATTTACCAATATACACTCAACAGGCACTGAAAATTCAACACCCATTCTTATCTAGAAGGTTATCTACCAGAAATATCTAACAAACAGGGTACATGATGATGAAACATTAGATTTCCCATTTGAAGTCAGGAACGCTGCAAGCCTGCTGCTATCACCACTACAATCCATTACTGAACTGAGGCCCTATACAATGAAGTAAAATAAAAAGAAAGAAATTTCGGAAAGGAGAACAAAAACTCATTATTTGCAGACACATGAAAATCAACACTGAAAACTGTCAGAACTACAGGAATGCTACAAAGAGGACGTATGCATAATGAGGAGCTTTCCTATTCAAAACAATAGCCAATTAGAAAATACAATGGGAAAAAAAAGGTTCCAGTCCAATTGCAACAAAATCTACACACACACACACACACACACACACACACACACACACACACACTATCACTAAAAAAGAAAAAAGAAAAAAAGTGTGTAAGGGAAAAAAATCTGAAGGTAAAGCAAACACAAAATACACTCTGCCTTTCTGAAGAACAAGAAAAATTTGCAAAATAAATAAACAGAAAAAATTATCACGATCGTGACAGGGAAAACTCCATTTTTTTTGCATATCTTTTATTTTTTTAAATTGTGCTTTAGATGGTTTACAGACCAAATTAGTTTCTCATTAAACAATTACTATATTGTTTTGTGACAATGGCTGCCAACCCCGTGACACGTCAACACTCTGCTTCTCAGCCTTTTCCATTCATCCAACTTTCCTCTCCCCTCCTGCCTTCTCATTTTTGCCCCTGAGCTGGTATGCCCATTTAGTCTTGTACACATGGTTGAGCCACGTGTGTTATTGTTTGTTTTATGGGCCTGTCTAATCTTCGGCTGAAGGGTGAACCTCAGGAGTGACTTCAAAACCCACTGCCATCGAGTCAATTCCAACTCAGAGTGACCCTAAAAGACAGAGTAGAGCTGTCCCATAGGGCTTCTAAGGAGCAGCTAGTGGATTCTAACTGCTGGCCTTTTGGTTAGCAGCTGAACGCTTAACCGATGTGCCACAGGAGTGACTTCAGTACTGAGTTAAAAGGGTGTCCATACTCTTAAAAGGGGGCCATACTCTCGGGGTTTTTCCAGTCTCTGTCAGACCAGTAAGTCTGGTCTTTGTGAGTCTGAATTTTGTTCTACATTTTTCTCCAGCTCTGTCCGGGACCCTCTATTATGATCCCTGTCAGAGCAGTCAGTGTGGTAGCTGGGCACCACCTAGCTGTATTGGACTCAGTCTGGCGGAGGCTATGGTAGTTGTGGTCCATTAGTCCTTTGGACTAATCTTTCCCTTGTGTCTTTGGTTTTCTTCATTCTCCCTTGCTCCAGATGGGGTGGGACCAGTGGGATATCTTACATGGGGAAAGACTTCATTTTGTGTGTATTCTATCCAAATTAATCCACATATTTTAATACAATCTCAATAAAAATACCAACAGGATTTACCACAGAACTTGACAAGTTGATTGTACAATTCAAACCAAAGAGAAATTGCCTAAAGAAGAGCCAAGATTTATTTGGGGGGCAGGGGCGGGCACACAACTGAACTACAATACCTGTTTCACCAGATATCAGAACATGTCATAAAGGTATATTAATTAAAACAGTATGGTATTGGCTGAGGAATACACAAGGTCAACGAAATAAAAAAAGGGCCCAGAAATGCATGTTTCAGGGGGGATATGAAAGAGAGACAATTTCATTTGTCAAAAAATATTAATCTCCCTGCACCAATAACTCTTGCTGATATTAAACAAACAAACAAAAAAAACCCAGTGCCATCGAGTCGATTCTGACTCGTAGCAACCCTATAGGACAGAATAGAACTGCCCCATAGAGTTTCCAAGGAGCGCCTCGTGGATTCCAACCGCCGACCCTTTGGTTGGCAGCTGTAGCACTTAACCGCTACGCCACCAGGGTTTCCCTGCTGATATTAACAGAGTAAATAACACTAATACAGGTAAAAAGTTAAAAGATTCAAAGACTATAGAAAGGCACAAAAATGAATAGTGAATTTCCTTTCTCTTTATCTCTTCCTCCTCCAACTGTTAACAGTAGGACTCCTTCAGAGAAATAATGCATATAGCCACGTAGATATGTATATACACACACACACACACACACACACAAACATACATATAGAGAGAGAGAGACTTAGCTCAAGGAAATGCCTCACACCATTTGTAGAGCCTAGCGAGTCCCAAGTTCGAGGGTAAAGCATCAGGCTGGCGGTTTCTCCGGACTCATATAGCTGTAGGGGCTGAAGAACCCAAGATTGGTTGATCAGACATCAGGCTCACAGACTGTGGAGGCTGATGAATCCAAGAGCAGCGGGTAAGATGGCAGGCTGCTGGCTCATAACATGAGTCCCAAGATCAGCAGGAAATATGGCAGGCCACTGGCTCAGTCCCAAGAAATGGACCTTGCATGAGGTAGAGCCGGATGCAGGATTCAGAGTGAGCAAAAGCCAGAAAGCTTTGCCAGAACGTCCATATATACTGGATGTAGGCCACAATGCCGAGGAAACTCCCCTTACAACTGACTGGCTGCTCACAGCAGATCTCATCATGGAGGTGATTATATTACAGAAGAGTAATCAGTCCAATGTCTGCCAAACTGCATGATTACATAACTGCCAAACCACTGAGAATCATGGCCCAGCCGAGATGACACATAACCTTAACCATTACACATGGTTTGTTGATTACTGTTTTTATTTATATCTTGAATATCATTCAATAATGCACAAATCTAGTTTGTCTTTTTTAATACCTATATAGTATTTCACCATACAGATATAAGGGAATTTTTTTTTAACCAGTCATCCACTCATGGACCCTCTGACTGTCTGCACTTCTTTTGCTATTATAAACAAGGTTGCAGTAAAAATTAGAGCAGAAACCAATGAAAAGAGGAAATTAACAGACAAAAATCAATGACTTCAAAAGCAGATTATTTGAAAACATCACTAAATTGATAAACCTCAGCCAGGCTACCCAAGAAGAAAAGAAGACATAAATTACAAATATGAGAAACGAAAGAAGCACCATCACACTGATCCCATGAATAAAAGGATAGCAAAGGAATACTATGAACAACTCTACGCCCACATATTTAATAAGTTAGATGAAATGGACCAATTCCTTGAAAGACAATCCACAAAAACTCACACAAAGAGAAATAATCTGAATAGGTCTAAGTCTATTAAAGAAATTAAATCAACAACTAATAAGCTTCCAAAACAGAAAACACCAGGCCCAATTGCTTCAGTGGTAAATTCTATCAAACATTTAAAGAAGAAATAATACCTGGTAAGTAGCGTCTGGGGTCTTAAAAGCCTGTGAGCGGATATCTAAGACAGAACTATTGGTCTCTACACATCCGGAGTAAAAGAGAAAGAAGGAAACCAAAGACTAAGAGAAGAAACCAGCCTACAGAACTAATAGTCTACATGAACCACGGCCTCATCTACCCTCAGACCAGACAAACTAGATGGTGCCTCGCTACCACTACTGACCATTCTGATCAGGAACACAGTATCCTTGTAAGAGTAGGAACAAAATGTGAAACAAAACTCAAATTCTTAAAAAGTACAGACTTACTGAACCAGTTGAAACTGGAAGACTCCCTGAGACTGCTGCCCTGAGGTACTCTTTAAACCTTGAACCGAAAATATTCCATGAGGTCAGCTAAAAAGCTAAATAACAGACTGGCTCATAATATAAACAATATCACTCGTGAGTACCATGTTTCTTTAAAAAATCACCTATATGAGACCAAATGGTCAACATTTAAAGCAACGATGAGAAGGTAAGGGAGCAGGGAACTAGATTACTAGAAACGGAACAACCTGAATGGAAATAATGAGAAAGCTGACATATTGTAAGAAATGTGATCAATGTCACTGAACAAATTGTGTAGAAATTGTTAAAACGGAACCTAATTTGCTGTGTAAACTATCACCAAAAATACAGTAAAATATTATTTAAAAAAGCAGAATTCACACCAATCCTTCTCAACTTCTTCCAAACATGGAATAGGAGGAATATTTCCCAACTCATTCTACATGGCCACTATTACCCTAATACCAAAAACAAACAAAGACATTACCAGGAAAGAAAACCACAGACCAATAAATAAGGTTGCAAAAAAAAAAATCTTTGTTATGTATACCCATACAGAGAGAGAGAGAGGGCAAAAAAAAATGAGAAGAATGTTTATGACTTTGGAGTGAGTAAAGCCTTCTTAAAAACATTCAAAGTTGCTCAAATTTTTTTAGTGAGAATATATGTATCGCTTGTATTAAAAATTAATAAAATTTTAAATCTCTTAGGACTGCAATTAAAATATAAATATTCACTGAACTGGCTCTCAGTTTTCTCCAGCCTTCCTAGATTAGTCACTCCAGGTTTAAATTTATTACTGCCTTGGGGCATTTTCACTTGGATGTTAACATATGAAAACTCAACACATCTAATTCTTTCCTCAAAATAGGTTCTTCTCTTAGCTTCGTCTACTTCCTTTTGGATATTAGTTAAAAAGCTTATTATATAGGGCTGCACTACCTCAATGGCCTCCTAACTTCTCTACCTTATCTTAAATTCTCTCCTACACTAATTTCTACCTTCTTCTCATACCATCCCCTCGCGCCAAATAACGTCCCTAAAATATTACAGGCATACCTCATTTTATTGCACTTTGCTTCACTGTGCTTTGCAGATACTGCATTGTTTTAAAAACTGAAGGTTTGTGGCAACCCTGAGTCTATCAGCACCATTTCTCCAAAAGCATGTGCTCATTTGGTGTCTCTGTGTCACGTTTTGTAATTCTGGCAGTATTTCAATCTTTTTCATTATTATTATTTCTGTTACAGTGATCTGTGATCAGTGATCTTCGATGTTGCTATTGTATTTGTTTGGGGCACCAAGAACCATGACCATATAAGACGGGTAACTGAATCAACAAATGTGTGTGTTCTCACTGCTCCATCGAGCAGCCATTCTCCCGTCTCTCTCCCTCTCCTCGGGCCTCCCTATTCCGAGACAGGACAATGTTGAAATTAGGCCAATTAATTACCCTACAATGACCTCTAAGTGTTCAAGTGAAAGGAAGAGTTGCACGTCTCTCACTTTAAACCAAATCTAGAAATGATTACGCTTACTGAGGAAGGCAAAGCTAAAGATGAGATTAGGCTGAAAGCTAGGTCTCTTGCGCCAAAAGGCCAAGTTGTGAATGCAAAGGGAAAGTTCTTGAAGGAAATTAAAAATGCTAGTCCAGTGAACAAACAAATGATAAGAAAACGAAACTGCCTTACTGCTGATACAGAGAAAGTTTCAGTGGTCTGTACAGAAGATCAAACCAGCCAAAACATTCCCCTAAGCCAAAGCCTAAACCAGAGCAAGGGCCTAACTCTCTTCAATTCTATGAAGCCTGAGAGAGGTAAGGAAGCTGCAGTAGAAACGTTTGAAGCTGGCAGAGGCTGGTTCATGAGGTTTAAGAAAAGAAACCATCTCCATAACACAAAAGTGCAAGGCGAGGCAGCAAGTGCTGATGGAGAAGCTGCTTCGAGTCATCGAGGAGACTAGGCTGACTGATGAAGGAGACTACTCTACACAACAGATCTGCAGACAAAATGGCCTTATAACGGAAGACGCCTCCACGGTTTTCACAGCTACAGAGAAGTCAGTGTCTGGCTTCAAAGCTTCAGAGGACAGGCTGACTCTGTTTTGGGGGGGCCAATGCAGCTGGTGACTCTAAGTTGAAGCCAGTGCTCGTTTACCATTCTGAAAATCCTAGGGCCCTTAGGATCTACTCTGCCTGTGCGCTACAAATGGAACAACAAAGCCGAGATGACAGCATATTCGTTTACTATACGGTTTACTGAATATTTTAAGCCCACTGCTGCTAACCAAAGGGTTGGCAGTTCGAATCCGCCAGGTGCTCCTTGGAAACTCTATGGGGCAGTTCTACTCTGTCCTACAGGGTCGCTATGAGTCGGAATCGACTCAACGGCACTGGATTTTTTTGGGTTGAGACCTATGGCTCAGAAAAAAAGATTTCCTTTCAAAATATTACAGCTCATTGACAATGTACCTGATCATCCAAGACCTCTGATGGAGATGTACAAGATTAATGTTGTTTTCATGTCTGCTAATACAATATCCATTCTGCAGCCCATGGATCAAGGAGTAATTTCAACTTGCTAGTCTTATAATCTAAGAAATGCATTTTGGGAGACTTCCGGTCAACATGGCACCATAGACAGAAGCACCAGGCCGTCCCTCCACAGCAAAGGCCCAAAAAACTAAGTGAAACAAACGTCAATCCTGGAACCAGAAGTGTCAAATCAAGAGAGAAAAAACTCATCCAAGCACTGAATGGAATAAGAAACTGACAGAGAACAGAGAGCAAGGAGAGATACATGCGGAGGTCCCCTATCAGCTAACGCAACACAGGTCTGCCATCTTGGGCTCCTGTAGGAATCAGCAGACAGGGAGCACAGGAAAGCAGCTTCACGGAGCTCCCAGCAGGAGACAGAGCACCCGGTAACCAGCAATACACACATTCCCATCCCTCATCCTCTCCCCACTGCTCTACCTCTACGCTTCCTGACTGACAGCAGTGGCTTGGCTGGCCAGAAAGTACAGCATCCATGCCACTTGGATTTGCTCACATCAGAGATCAACGGACAGGGAGTACGGGAAAGCAGCTTCACAAAGTTCCCAGCGGGAGACAGAGCAGCCGGTAACCAGCGATATACGCTTTCCTAACTCCACCCTTTCTTCCCCCTCCCCCTTGCCTGACCTCCCCTGCTTCCTGCTGGCCATAGTCTCTTGGCTGGGAGGCAACTGCTTCAGCCCTGGGCCACTTGGATTCAACCTGCCCACACAGGTAGTCTCCTTGAGTGCCATTTGTCTGTTGCTCGTGTTGCTTTCTTCCATTTCTTTTGGTTTCTTTCGTGCCTCCAACCACCTCCCCTTCTTTTCTCTTGAACACCTGGCTCCATGTGCCGTCTTTGCTTCCTCTTGAAAGGCTCTGAAGCACCGCTCTGAAGCACCGCTCGAATGGGGAACCACTCCCCCGGCCTGCAACACCATGCTGGTGGGATTCCCAGAGCTTGTTTTTTCGCTTTGTCTTGTTCTGTTTTGTTTGTGTTTTCTTTTGGGGCTTGGAAGTCCCTTCTAGCTGGGCTGTGCTGCAGCCCACTTCCCCAGTCTGTACAGTCGCATAAATGGAATCCCAGGGGGGCATTTCTTTTTTTCCTTCCTGTCTTTCTTCATTTCTCAGTTCTTATCTTTCTGTATTACCATCTTCCCCTGTCTCCTGAATACCTGGCACTGTGTGACATCGATACTCTCCTCTAGCAAGGCTATACTCCACAGCCTGGGAGCCACTTCTCCAGTTTTTGCAGCCACACTGATGGGACCCCTGGGGCTTTTCTTTTCTTAATTTTCTTTCCAAGTTTTTATCTAGTTATTTTTTTTCTTTTTGTTTTCTCTATTTCTGTTCCTCATCTCTCCACTCCAACAGCGAGCTTGCTTGGCACTCTTTTTGTTTGTTTGTTTTGGGCTCCTGTTTCTCTCTCCTCTTTCCTATACCCATGTTAGCTCCACAGATCACAACCTCCCCCCTCCTGCCTGCCTACCTTCACCGTGTGCTGAACATCCCACCCCGAGCAGCACGGGCATGGCCTACCAGCACTGATTCCAAGCCTGCCCTGTCGGCCCTCGTACATGCCACAAACAACTCATCCCAGCCCCTCCCCTTCTGCTGGACTTGCTCTGCTGCACCACAGCTGAGTGACTGGCCCTGCCTGCCCATTGGACAAGGAGGTGAAAAGTCTCATGACTACAGACAAGTAAAAAAACAAAGAAAGCACAGCCCACTTGCTCAAACATAACCAAATAAAACAAAAAAAGCAGGATGAACAAACAGATCTACAATCAATAAGTGAGAAAATAACCTCTGAATGTCTCCAAGACAGCAGACAATATCAAAACATATTTTAAAAAAAAGGACAGGATGGGTCCGTAGGCGTCCAAAATAAAACACTGAATGACTTTCCAGTAGAAGAAAAGGCATTAGAACTACCTGATAGGTAATTCAAATCTCTAATGTTCAGAGCAATTCAAGAGTTGATGCAAAAAGCAGACAAAAAATGAGGAAAAATTAGACAAATTTTTGGAAAAGGCAGAAAAAAATTATGGAAAATACAGACAAAAAAATGGAACAATTCAGAAACAAAATGCCAAAATAAATTCACAACTAGAAATCATACAAAAACAACAATTAGAAATCCAAACGATAAACAACAAGATTTCAGAAATGGACAGTGTCATAGAAGGGCTGAGGAGCAGGTTTGGAACGATGGAAGAATCAGAAAAATTGAAGACAAACACTTGGACACAACTCTGAGGAAAAACAGAAAAAAAGAATGAAGAAAACCTGAGAATCATGTGGGACACAATCAAAAGCAAAAATCTGTGAGTCATCAGAGTTCCAAAAGAGGGAGAGAAAACGAAAAACACAGAGAGGATCACTGAAGAATTGCTGACAGAAAACTTCCCTAATATCATGAATGATGAAAAGCTGACCATCCAAGAAGCCCAATGAACCCCATATAGGATAGACCCCAAAGAAAAACACCAAGGCATATCATAATCACACTCGCTAAAACCAAAGACAAAGAAAAAATCCTGTGAGCAGCTCAAGAAAAACAAAAAGTCACATACGGAGAAACAAGAAGACTAAGCTCTGCTTATTCAGCAGAAACCATGCAGGCAAGAAGGCAATGGGATGACATATATAAAACCTTGAAAGAAAAAAATTGCCGACCAAGAATAACATATCCTGCAAAACTTTCATTCAAATATGATGGTGAAATTAGGACATTTCCAGATAAACAGACATTAAGGGAATATGTAAAAACCAAACCAATCTTACAAGAATTATTAAAGGGAGTCCTTCACAGTCTCAGAACAAACAACATCAGACCACAGCCTGAATCTAGGACGCAAGAGTGTACCAGCCAGATACCAATCCAGAACGTGAACTCTCAAGGACTATCCAAAACCAAAAGAATTACAACAGGGAACCAGAAAAGTTAGTCTGTAAATGACAACGACACCGGAACAACAATACAGGGAATAAACGGTGTCGGTATAGAACTTTCTAATGGAAAGGAAGGCAAGGTGATACCAAGTAATAATAGACTGGTTCAACCCTAAGAAGATAAGGGTAAATTTCAAGGTAACCACAAAGAAAGTTAACAAACCAACTCATCAAAATAAAGAAGAAAAACCAAGTCTCAATAACAAAATCTACCAAAAAAAAAAAAGAAATGAAAAAAATGCACAAACAAAAGGAATTCAGCACAGGAGAGTAAGAGGAACAAAGAAAATGTCAGCACCACAAAAAAAAAAAAGGCACTAAAATATGACAGCAATAAACTCACACCTATCAATAATTACACTGAATGTAAACGGCCTAAATGCACCCACAGAGAGACAGTTAAAGAATGCATTAAAAAAAAAAAAAAAACAGGATCCATCAATATGCTGCCTAAAAGAGACATACCTTATAAACAAAGATGTAAATTTATTAAAAATCAAAGGATGTAAAAAAAATATCAAGTAAATAACCACCAAAAAAGAGCAGGAGTGCAATACTAAGATAAAATAGACTTTAAAACAAAATCAACCATAAAAGACAAAGAAAGGCACTATATAATAATTAAAGGGACAATTTATCACGAGGACTTAACCATAATAAACATCTATGCATCCAATGACAGGGCTCCAAAATACATAAAACCAACTCTAAAAGCACTGAAAAGATAAATTGACACTTCTACAATAATAGTAGGAGACTTCAACATACCAGTCTCGGTAAAGGACAGAACATCTAGAAACTCAACAAAGATACAGAAGATCTAAAGGGAACAATCAGCCAACTTGACCTCACAGACATACACAGAACACTCCATCCAACAGCTGCAAAGTACACATTCTTTTCCAATGCACATGGAACATTCTCCAAAATAAACCACACCTTTGGCCACAGAGCAACTCTCAACAAAATCCAAAACACTGAAATAATACAAAGTATCTTTTCTGACCACAACACTCTCAAAGTAGAAATTAACATAGAAAGAGGAAAGAAAAAAAAAATCCATCAAATGGAAACCGAATAACACTCTGCTTAAAAACCACTGGGTAACAGAAGAAATCAGATGGAATAAAAAAATTCCTAGAATCAAACAAGAATGAAAACACATCATACCAAAACCTCTGGGAAACTGCAAAGGCAGTCCTCAGAGGTCAATTTATAGCAATAGATGCACACATCAAAAAAGGTACAAAATCAAAACATTAGCTGCACAACTTGAACAAATGGAAAGAAAACAGCAAAAGAAGTCCACAGCCACCCAGAAGAAAGGATATAATAAAGATCAGAGCAGAAATAAATGAAATACCAAAGAAAAAACCAAACCCACAGCTGTCGAGTCCATTCCGGCTCATAGTGACCCTACAGGGCAGAGTAGAACTGCCCTGTAGAGCTTCCAAGGAGCACCTGGCAGATTCGAACTGCCAACCTTTTGGTTAGCAGCCGTAGCACTTAACCACTATGTCACCAGGGTTTCCATAAATGAAATAGAGATCAGAAAAACAACGAAAGAATCAACAAAACCAAAACTTGGTTCTTTAAAAGGATCAACAAAATCGGCAAACCACTGGCAAAACTGACAAAAGGAAAACACTAAAAAATGATATGGGGGGGACATTACAACAGCTCCAACTGAAATAAAAAGGATCATAACAGTGTATTATGAAAAACTATATTCCAAAAAATTATGAAAAACTATACTCCAACAAATCTGAAAACCTAGAGAAAATGGACAAATTTCTAGAAACACCCTACCTACCCTAAACAACACCAAATGATGCTGAAAATCTGAACAGACCCATAACAAGAGATTGGAGTGATACTTCCGAACTCACTCAATGAACCCAGCATAACCCTGATTACCAAAACCAGGCAAAGACACCACAAAAAAAGGAAATTACGGGCCAGTATCTCTCATCAGTATAGATGTAAAAATTCTCAACAAAATTCTAGCCAACAGAATCCAGCATCATCTCAAAAAAATAATACAACACGATCAAGTACAATTCATACCAGGTATGCAAGGATGGTTCAACATTAGAAAATGAATCCACATAATCCACCAGATAAATAAAAGGAAAAAAAAAAGAATCACATGATCATCTCAATCGATGCAGAAAAGGCATTTGCCAAAGTCCAACACCCATTCCTGATAAAATCTCTCAATAAAATAGGTATAGAAGGGCAATTTCTCAACATAATAAAGGACGTCTATGCAAAACCAACAACCAACAGCATTCTTAACGGAGAGAGGCTGAAAACATTCCCCCTGAGAACTGGAACAAGACAAGGATACCCTTTATCACCACTCCCACTTAACATTATGTTGCAAGTCCTAGCTAGAGCAATAAGAAAAAGAAATAAAGGGCATTCTACCTGGTAATAATGAAGAAGTTAAACTGTCCCTATTCGCAAATGATATTATACATAGAAGACCCAAAAGACTCCACGAGAAAGTTACTGGAACTAATAGGAAGATTCAGCAGAGTCGCAAGATACAAGACAAACATACAAAAATCAATTGGATTCCTATACACTGATAAAGAGAACGATGAAAAGAAAATCATGAAAACAGTACCATTTATAATAGCCTCTAAAAAAATGAAATACTTAAGAATAAATCTAACCAGGGATGTAAAGGACCTATAAAAAGAAAACTACACAATGCTACTGCAAGAAACCAAAAGAGAGCTACATAAATAGAAAAATATACCATGCTCATGGATAGGGAGATGCAACATTGTGAAAATGACAATTCTACCCAAAGCAATTTACAATGCAATCCCAATCCAAATACCAACAATATTCTTTAAATGGATGGAAAAACTTAACTTTATATGCAAAGGGAAGAAGCTCTGCATGAGTAAAGCACTACTGAAGAAGGAGGACTCGCACTACCTGTCCTCAGAACCTACTATACAGCTACAGTAATCAAAACAGTCTGGTACTGGTATAACAACAGATACACTGACCAAGAGAACTGAATTGAGAAGGCAGACGTAAATTCATCCACCTATGGTTACCTGATCTTCAACAAGGGCCCAAAGTCCATCAAATGGAGAAAACACAATCTTTTTAACAAAAGGTGCTGGCAAAACTGGATGTCTGTCTGCAAAAAAATAAAACAGGACCATACCTCACACCCTACACAAAAACTAATTCAAAATGGATCAAAGGCCTAAATATAAAGCCAAAAATTATGAAGTTCATAATATAAACCACAACGAACAACACACAAACTCTAGCAGATAAGCTAGATAACTGGAATCTTCTAAAAATTAAACACTTACGCTCATCAAAAGACTTCACAAAAGAGTAAAAAGACAACCTATAGACTGGGAAAAAATGTTTGGCTATTACAGATCAGGCAAAGGTCTAATCTCTAAAATATACAAGAAAATCCAACACCTCTAATAACCCAATTAAAAAATGGGCAAAGGAAATGGACACTTCACCAAAGAAGATATTCGAGTGGCTAACAGACACACGAGGAAACGCTCGTGATCACTAGCTCTTAGAAAAATGCAAATCAAAACCACAATGAGATACCATTTCACCACCCCCCCCCCATTACTGGCACAAATTAAAAAAAAAGGAAATAACAACAGTTAGAGAAGACACGGGGAGATCAGAACACTTATGTACTGTTGACGGGAATGCAAAATGATACGACCATTTTGGAAAACGATATGGCGCTTCCTTAGAAAGCTAGAAATACAAATACCATATGATCCAGCAATCCCACTCCTAGGAACATATCCTAGGTACATAAGGGTTGTCGCATGATTAGACATATGCACACCCATGTTCACTGCAGTACTGTTCACAATAGCAAAAAGATGGAAACAACCTAGATACCCATCAACAGATGAATGGATAAAGAAACTGTAGTACATACACACAATGGAGTATTATGCAATCGTGAACCTGTGAAGCATCTCATAACATGGATGAATCTGTAGGGCATTATGCTGAATGAAATAAGTCAATCACAAAAGAACAAATATTGTATAACACCACTACTGTAAAAACTCATGAAAAGGTTCACACCCAAAAAGAAACAATCTTTGATGGTTATGAGAGAGGGGAGGGGTGGGGATGAAAAACACTAAATAGACAATAGGTAAGTGATAATGTTGGTGAAGGTTAAGGCTGTACACAATACTGGGGAAGCCAGCACAGCTTGTCCAAGGCAAGGTCATGGAAGCTCCGCAGACACATCCAAACTCCCTGAGGGACTGAATTGCTGGGCTGAGGGCTGTGGGGACCACGGTCTCAGGGAACATCTTGCTCAGCTGGCATAACATAGTTTATAAAGGAAATGTTCTACATTCTACTCTGGTGAGTAACGTCTGGGGTCTTAAAAGCCTGTGAGTGGCCATCTAGGATACTGCACTGGTCTCACCCCTTCGGGAGCAAGAAAGAACGAAGAAAACTAGATACAAGGGAAAGATTAGTGCAAAGGACTAATGGACCACATCTACCACAGCCTCCACCAGACAGAGTCCAGTAAAACTAGATGGTGCCTGGCTACTGCCACTGACTGTCTGACAGGGATCATGACAGAGGGTCCTGGACAGAGCCAGAGAAAAATGTAGAACAAAATTCTAACTCACAAAGAAAGACCAGACTTGCTGGGCCTGACAGAAACTGAAGAAACCCTAAGACTTTGGCCCCCAGACACCCTCTCAGCTCAGTAATGAAGTTGCTTCTGAAGTCCACCTGTCAGCCAAAGAATGGACAGGCCCATAAAAGAAGAGACTAAAGGGGCATACCAGCCCAGGGGCAAGGACTAGAAGGCAGGAGGGACAGGAAGGCTGATAATAGGGACCCAAGGTTGAGAAGGGAAAGTGTTCACGTGTCATGGGGTTGTTAACCAATGTCATAAAACAGTATATGTACTATCTGTTTAATGAGAAACTAGTTTGCTTTGTAAACCTTCATTTAAAGTACAATAAAAGAAATTCATTTCGTAAGGCTACAGCTGCCATAGATAGTGATTCCTCTGATGGATCTGGGCTAAGTAAATTGAAAACCTTCTGGAAAGGATTCACCATTCTAGATGCCAATAAGAACATTCGTGATTTATGGGAGGAGGTCAAAATATCAACATTAACAGGAGTTTGGAAGAAGTTGATTTCAACCCTTATGGATGACTTTGAGAGGTTCAAAACTTCACTGGAGGAAGTAACTGTGGATGAGGTAGAAACAGCAAGAGAACTAGAAGTGGAACCTGAAGATGTGAGTGAATTGCTACAATCTCATGATAAAACTTTACTGAATGAGGAGTTGCTTCTTATGGATGAGCAAAGAAAGTGGTTTCTTGAGATGGTATCTACTCCTGGCGAAGATGCTGTGAAAATTGTTGAAAATAACAAAGGATTTAAAATATTACATAAAGTTATTTGATAGAGCAGTGTCAGGGTTTGAGAGAACCAACTTTAATTTTTAAAGAAGTTCTACTGTGGTTAAAATGCTATCAAACAACATTGCATACTACAGAGAAATCTTTTGTGAAAGACTCAACCAATGTGGCAAACTTCACCGTTGTCTTATTTTAAGAAACAGCCACCACCACCCCAGCCCTCAGCAACCATCACCCTGATCAGTCAGCAGCCATCAACACAAAGCCAAGTTCCTCTGCCAGCAGAAAAATTACATCTCGCTGAAGGCTCAGATGATGGCTAGCATGTTTTAGCAATAAAGTATTTTTTAAATTAATGTATGTACATTGTTTTTTTAAAGACAAAATGCTATTGCACAGTTAACAGACTACAGTATAGTGTAAACATAACTTTTATATGAAACAAAAAATTTACATGCCTTGCTTTATTGCAATATTTGCTTTACTGTGGTCATCTGGAAGCGAGCCCGCAATACCTCCAAGGTACGGTTGTATTTCATCATCTGAAAAACTTGCTAAGAGTGCCCCTCTAGAGACAAGAGGCATTCTTTTACAGTGTAGATGGGAGTATAAATATATGCAGCCTCTTTGGAGAGCAATTTGGTATTACTGATATCAAAATTATAAATACATATCCTCTATTTCAAGCGTCCTGTTCTTACATATATAAACTAAAAACCTATTGCCGTTGAGTAGATTGTGACTCATGGTGACCCAATAGGACAGAGTAAAACTACCCCATACAGTTTCCAAGGAGCACCTGGTGGATTCGAACTGCCGACCTTTTGGTTAGCAGCCATTGCTCTTAACCACTATGCTACCAGGGTTTCCATATATAAACTATATAGTTCTAATATATATGTGCATATGTGTATATGCACATATATATGTGTATGTGTGTGTTTCCCCCAAAACTACACAAAGTCTTATACACAAGGGTGTTCACTACAGAACTTCTTGTATGGAAACATCATAATCTTCCATCAGTAGTCAAAATAGTTAAATAAATTATGGGAAGTTGCTTAATATATCATGAAGCCATAAAAGAGAACACAGAAAGGTCTCCAGGATATATTATTAAGTGAACAAAAATTTAGAAAAGTCTCACTTATTTTTAAAAAAATGGATATACATTTGTGTGGCCAAGTATAAAGTATTTCTGTGAGAATATACAAGAAATTGTTAATAATGGCACAGAGTATATACAGGAAGAAGACTGGGGGTCATTTTTCATTTCCTACCACATGAATTGTTTAATTTTCTTTACCATGTACTTTTATAAAAAAAAAAAAAAAAAAAAACCCAGTGCTGTCGAGTCGATTCCGACTCATAGCGACCCTATATAATAAAAAAATATTGTAGTTTAAAAACCAAACTAGTTAATGGTTCCCTAATATACTGTAAGTATCCCTCACTTGAAAGTAACCCTCTGTCAACTACAAAATCCATACCAGATACCTTCTCATTTCTTACCTTCCCTTCTCATTCCAATATTTGAAATTAACAGTCTACTACAACACCTGATACCTCCACTTCCTTACCTACCATTTACTATTAAAAAAAAAAACTCTTAGTTATTTAATACCAAATACACACAAAAAATATGTGTAATAAAAATGTAGGTTATAAAGCAAAGCAAACTTAGGTACTAGAACATTACTAATGCTACTGACGCTACTAATATAAGTCATTCCCTTCTCCTGCTCCCTTCTAGAGACAGGTACATTTAGGTATATCCTAAACTTTATTTTTATATTTTCCTTCTTAAAAAATTATGCATGTACATATCCCCAAATTAGTATTTTTTTTGTTTTGCCTGTTTTCAAGATTCATAAAATGGTCTCATAGTGTTTATGTAAATTTTCTTTTTCCCATTCAACACTGTTGCTAAACAACATTCATATCGTTGTGTGCAGATTTGTACACTGATTTTCACTACAGTAAGATATTCCATTGTGTGAATATATCACAATTTTATCCACTCTAAATGGGCATCTAGGTTGTTTCCCACATTTTTCTATGATCAATATTGCTGCTATGGATAGTTTTGTACCTCTGTTTCAGAGTACATGCAGAAGAGTTGAAACGCTACATTAAAGTGTATGCAAACATTCAATTTTACAAGATACTGCCAATTCATTTCTCATTTAAAATCCCACCAAAAGGTCTTTGAAAGGGTCATGAAATTGATAAATCTTTAGCCATGCTGAATTAGGAGAAAAAAAAGAGAAGATACAAATTACCAGCATCAGGAATGAAAAAGGTACAAAACCACAGATCCTATAAACATTAAAAGGATAAGAAGAGAATATTCTGAACAACCTTTGCCTAAAATTTGACAACTCAGATGAGATAGAAAAATCTCTTGAAATACACAAACTACAAAAGCTCACTGAAGAATAACCCTACATCAATTAAAGAAACTGAATGAAATTGAATTCATAGTTTGAAACTTCCCAATAAAAGAAATTACAGACCCAGAAGGAAACAGTCTTCAACTCATTTTATGAAGCCAGCATTATTTTGACACCAAAACTAGTCAAAAAGATTACAAGGGGAAAAAACTATAGATCAATATCCCTCATGGACAAAGACCTAAAAATTCTCAACAAAATATTAAATAGAAAGTTTGTGAGCAGCCATCTAGGATACTCACTGGTCCCACCCCCTCAGGAGCAAGGGAGAATGAAGAAAACCAAAGACATAACGGAAGGATTAGTCCAAAGGACTAATGGACCACAACTATCAGCCTTCACCAGACCGAGGCCAGCACAAGATGGTGCCTGGCTACCACCACCAACTGCTCTGACAGAGATCACAATAGAGGGTCCCAGACAGAGCTAGAGATAATTGTAGAACAAAACACTAACTCACAAAAAAAGACCAGATTTAACTGGTCTGACAGAGCCTGGGTCACCCTTTTAACTCAGTACTGAAGTCACTCCTGAGGTTCATTCACCCTTCAGGCAAAGATTAGACAGGCCCATAAAACAAAATGAGAGTAAATGGGCACACCAACCCAGGGGCAAGGATAAGAAGGCAGGAGGGGACAGGAAAGCTGGTAATGTGAACGCCAAGGTCGAGAAGAGGAGAGTGCTGACACATCACGGGGCTGGCAACCAATGTCACAAGACAATATATGTACTAATTGCTTAATAAGAAACTAATTTTCTCTGTAAACCCTTATCTAAAGCAAACACACAAAAAAAATTTTAACAAACAAAATTGAGAAATGTAGAAAAGATGTTAATATATCACGACCAAAGCTGGTACAGCATTAAAAACATCAACATAATTTACATGATAATAATCAATATCAACAAATAAAAAAACCATACGATCTCCACAGGTGCAGAAAAAGCACATGACAAAACTCAACATTCTTTCATGACAGAAAAACTCTAACCAATTTGATGTATAGATCCAATGCGGCCCCAATCAAAATGCCACCCAGCAAATTTTTTGTAGAAATCGACAAGCTGATTCTAAAATTTATACAGAAAGGTAAAGGACCTAGAATACCCAAAAACAATTTTAAAATTTTGTGGGAGGTCTCACACTATCTGATTTCAAGAAAAGCTACAGTAATCAAGACACTGTGGTATTGGCAAGAGGATGGATACACAGAAAAACTAGACAAAAAAAAAAAAGTCCAAAAATAGACCCACATATATGGTCTATTGATTTTTTTTTTTTAATTGTATTTCAGGTCAAAGTTTACAGAGTAAATTAGTTTCTCATTCAAAATTTTATACACAAATGGTTTCATGACAATTGGTTGCAATCCCTGCAGTGTGTCAGCACTCTTCCGCTTTCCACCCTGGGTTCCCTGTTTCCATTCATGTAGTTTTCCTGTCCCTTCTTGCTTTCTCATCTTTGCTTTTGGGCAGGTGTTGCCCATTTGGTCTCGTATATTTGACTGATCTAAGAAGTACCTTCCTCACGTGTGTTGTTTGTTTTATAGGCCTGTCTCATCTTTGGTTTAAAGGTGAACTTCTAGTCAACAGTTGCTTCTCTCTGCGCTTAGAGTATTTTATTCCAAACTGAACTTTATCAAAATTAAGAAATTCTGTTCTTTTAAATACACTATTGGAGCTCTGGTGCCATTACGGTTAAGAGTTCAGCTGCTAAGCAAAAGGACAGCAGTTCAAATCTACCAGCCACTCCTTGGGAACCTCATGCGGGCAGTTCTACTTTGTGCTATAGAGTCACCATGAATCAGAATCAACTGGATAGGCAAGAAGGGGGCTTCGAACTGATTTGTTCCAGTTCAACCTCCTGCTGAGAATTTACATTTCTACCCCAGATATTCTGAACCAGAATCTACATTTTAACAAGATTCCCAGATGATTCTTATGTAAAACAAATTTTGAGAACCACTGTTCTACTAGTGGGGCCCTGGTGGCACAGTGGTTAAGAGCTCAGCTGCTAACCAAAAGGTCAGCAGTTCAGATCTACAGACCACTCCTTGGAAACCTTATGGGGCAGTTCTTATAGGGTCACCATGAGTGGCAATGGGTTTGGCCCTACCGGTGATTCTCAGAGCTGGTCCCTAACCAGCCACATTAGCAGCGCCTGGGAACTTGTCAGAAATGCAAATTCTCAGCAGGGGTTCAAACAGGAATGAATCAGTTCAAAGCTCTGTGTGGTGGTGGTTACTTGACTGTATAAACTAATCAAAATGTATGCAAGTGTATGTACATCTTAATAAACCTGCATTTAAAAAAAGCTAAAACACCAACTGTAAATAAGATTTCCTGTTTCTCCATATGTTCACCAAAATTAAGTTCTCTTAATCTTTTGCCAATATATCTTAAAGTGGGTTGCAAGACACCTGATCCTAAATATTTCAGCATGCATATCTCAAGAACAGGAATAGCTTCTACATAATCACAGTACCATTACCACACCTAAGAAAACCAACATTAATTTAGTAACACCAGCCAGTTTTCTCAACGGTCCCCACAATGTTCGAGTCATTTTTTATTGTCTTGTTGTTTCTGTATTTTTTTCTATCCAAGAACTAAAGTTCTTGTGTTGTGGTTGGTTTTTATGTCTCTTTAGTCTCTCCCAATCTAGAAAAGTCCCTTCACCTCTCACTATTAAATCCTTTAAGAGTCCAAGTCAATTGTCCTGCACAATGTCTCACATAGTAGGAATCATCCCTTTCTTCAAGAGTAGATTCAGGTTAAAATTTCTGGCATTGTATACCGCCCACTGCATCGCATCAAGAGATACATAATTTTCAGGCTATTCCACTATTATTAATGCCAAACTCCACGTCCATGGTAAAGGCGTATTTCTCTCCTTGTAATAAATTAATTAATCTATAATCATCAGTTTGTGATTAACAATCCATGGAGTACTACTTTTGATTACGAGAACATCCTTTTCCTCAAGAATCAACCAATGGTTTTTAACGTTCATTGGCTATCCTTGCCTGAATCAATTATATTACGTTAGGGGTTACAAAGTGGTGTTTTCTATCATTCTTTCTATACTTAGATGACATTCTTCTCTTTTTCACCCCCTCCCTGTTCTCTGTCCCTCTTTTCTTTTAATGAATATAACTATGGACTCATGGATTTTTTTCTTCATTCTTTACTGTCACTCTTTTCCATGCTCAAATTTTTCCACATTCAGCCAGTAAAACCGCCTTCCAGCCAGTTCTTAAGTCCCTTTGATATGACGCCATTCATCTTTAAGATGTGCCATTGGCCTGGTACTTTCTTCATAGAAATATTTTATAAATTACTGATTCAACTTGGTTAGTACTTACAAAACTATTTGGATTTTCTAATTGCTCTTGTGTCATTATTAATTAATATTTTATAGCAATTTACCCATTTCATCTGGGTTTTCAAATTTATTGGTATAAAGTTGTTCATACCATCTTTTCAGCTCCTACTTTATTTGTATGCATGACCCCTTTTTCATTCTTAATATTGTTTGTTTAGGCCTTCTCTTTTTTCTCCCCCTTGATCAATCTTGATAGACGTTTACCTTTTATTAGGCGTCTTAGTTTTCTAGCGTTGCTATAACAGAAATACCACAAGTGAGTGGCTTTAACAAAAACTCATTTTCTCACAGTTTAGGAGGCTAGAAGTCCAAATTCAGGGCACTGGCTCTATGGGAAGGCTTTCTCTGTCTGCTATATGGAGGAAGGTCCTTGTCTCTTCAGCTTCTGTTCCTTGGTTCCTCGGAGATCTTCCTATGGCATGGCACCTATCTTCTCCCATCTGTGCTGCTTTCTTGTGTGCCTGATCTGCTCTTTCACATCTCAAAAAGTGACTGGCTTAAGACATACCTGTGTGGCATGGCCTCATTAACGTAACAAAAATCCCTTTTCCCAAATGGAATTGATTACATCCAGAGATATCAGGGTAAGGATGTACAACATGTAATTTTTGGGTGTACAACACGTAATTCAATCCATAACACTAGGCATGTTGAAGAATCACATTTTGACATGGCTGATTTTCTCTATAGGGTCACTATGGGTTGGAATCGACTCAATGGCAGCAGGTTTGGTGTTCTGGGAAATTTTCTCTATTTTTCTTTTATATTCATTAATTCTTTGATCTTAATTTTATCTCTTCTTTCCTTGTATTTTCCTTGGATTTACTCTGTTTTTGCCTAATTTTTTTTTTTTTTTTTTTTACAAAAGATGCTTAGCTCATTAATTTTCAGCCTCTTCTTTTGTTTTATAAATTTCCCTCATGTATAACTTTACTGCATCTCAGCCCAGACCTCTTCCCTTAACTCAAGGTCCTTATCTGTCTACTCTATGTCTCCACTTGAATATGTAATAAACATCTCAAAATTACATGGTAAAAACTAAACTCTTCATCTACCCAGAGCCTTTGCCACACAGTTAATGGCAATACCATCCTTCCATCAACTCAGGCCACATACCTTAGGATATCTTTGATTCCTCTCTTTTTTCTCACACCATATCCAATCTATCAGAAATTTGTTCTACCTTCAAAATGTATCCAGAAACCATTTACTTGTCATCTCTATTCCTATCGCTGCAGTCTAAACCACCATCATTTCTCACCTAGATTATTACGTTACTCTTCTAATAGGTCTCTCTGCTTCTATCCTTTCCTCCTTATAATTTAATCTTACCACAACGGTGGGTGATCCTTTTAAAACTTAAATAGCTTTAATAGCTTTGCTCGGTATACAATTCTAGATCAACAGCTGTTTTCTCTCTGTACTCAGAATACTTTATTCCAATGTCTTTCAGCTTCCATTTTTACTGTTAAAGTCTACTATCAGTCTAATTGTCATTCTTTTGCAGGCTAACTGTTCTCTCTAGTAGTTTTTAAGAGCTTCTCTTGGTCTTTCGTATTTCAATTTTACTATGAAGTGTGCAGGTGTATATTTCTTTTTATTTAACCTACTTCATATATATTATGCTTCCTGTATCTGTATATTCATGTGTTTCGTTATTAAAATTTCTCAGCCATTACCCTTCAAAAATTGCCTGACATCCATTCTCTCCTTCCAGGGTTTCAATCTCAATCATACATACTTTAACCTTATTATATCCTTCCCATCAACTTATCTTTCTGTGTTATGTTCTGGGAAATCACTTCATGATTTATCTTCTAGTTTACTAATCTCCCTTTGTAGTTTATCTATTCTGCTTTTTAACCCATGCACTTGAGTTTTAATTTCAACAATTAAATGTTTCATTTCCAACACTTTTCTTTGATTATTTTTCAAGTCTGTATAACCATTTCTGAAAGTCATTCATTTCTTGTTTATATTTTAGATTCTATTTTTATTAATTTAAGCATGTCATACATGGTTATTTTATATTTTGTATCTTATCATTCCAATAGCTTAAGTCTCTGAGGATTTATTTCCACCTAATTTTACTCACAGCGGCTTATTCCTTTGTGGGTTTTTTAAAAATTGTAATCTGATATCTTGCTTAATTTTATCTATGGGAATTCTGAGATCCCAGTAAGAGAACACTCTCTCTCAAAGTGTGTTTGTACTTGCTTTTGCCAGAGTGGTCAGAGGTGATACTGACCATGCTCCAATTTAGCATCCTTCTTAGAAGGCTCTTCCATTTTGTTGTGGGCCCAAGGCTTATTTTCCCATTAGTTCCACACTTGCCCTAAGGGCAACCCTGTCTGTCCTGTTTGCTCACAGCTCATTCTTCCTGTTTCAACTGACTCTTCATCAACTATTGTCTGAGGGTAAACCCTTGGTGAGCTCCCTTATGTCTTAGCATTCCCAGTAATGCATTAAAAATTTTGTTTGTGATATCCATTAAAGAAGAATTCCAAATATTTTATGTAGATACTGCTCCTTCAAGGAGGTGAAAAATAACTCTCTACCCCTTAAGTGTTGGCTGTGCATAGTGACTTCTTCTCAAAAATACAGTATGGTAAAGGGGGAAAAAGAGTAACTTTACAGTAGAGAAACCTGACAAACTACCTAAGCCAGGTGATCAAGTTAGTATCTTCAGTTAAAAGTCATACTGACAGCAAATCCTTGATATGATGTGATAAGAACTGCATTTTACTTCTGTGGTCTTCCTCCCACAAAGCTAATCATAAGAAAAACAACAAACAAGCCCATACTGAGGGATATTCTACAAATTATCTGATCAGTACTCCTCACAACTGTCAAAGTCTAGAAGAACTTTAAGGGACATGATTAAGTGTAATGTGAAATTCTCGACGGCATCCTGAGATGAAAAAAAGATATCAAGCAAAAACTAAGGAAATCCACATATAAAAGAATGGACTCTAGTTAGTAATTATGTATCAATATTGGTTCATTAATTATAACAAATACACCATAGTAATGTAAGGTGTTAACAATAGGAGAAACTGGGTCCAGGGTATAGAAAAACTGTACTATCTCTGCAACTCTTCTGTAAATCTAAAACTATTCTAAAATAAAAGGTTTATTTATTTTTTAATCTTGCAATTTCTTCAGAATTCAGTTGTATTTTTAGTGGATCCTACAAAACATCTAGTCTGTCATATCACCAAAAACAGAAGTACCATTCACCCTTCAGCACAGTACAATCATGCTCTTTCCCAGAACCATGCTCCACTGAAACTCCTCTGGCAAACGTCCTCCTCCTTTAGTTTCGTCCTCCTCCCTTAGTTTCGGAGAAACCGCTTCATTCGGATCATCTCCTCTCCCTAGGATACCTTTTGTTCTGCTAACCCATGAAACTCTGGTGTTTCCCAGGTTCTTTCATTGCCTCTATTCTCTTCTTTGGATCCTTAGGTGGCACAAATGGTTAAGAGCTCCACTACTAGCCAAAAGGTTGGCAATTCAAACACACCCAGAGGTACCCTGGAAGACAGGCTTGGGGATCTGCTTTCAAAAGGTCACAGTCTTGAAAATCCTATGGAGCAGTCCTGCTCCGCACACATGGAGTCACCATGAGTAGGAATCCACTCAACAGCAACTAACAACAATAACAATTCTCTTCTCATTTAACACACCAGGGCCATTAAGTACTCACCCATTAACTACCATCCACATGCTAACAACAATTCCCATCTACATCTTTACTCCAAACCTCTCTCTCAAATACAATATAAGCCAAGCCAAGCCTGTTGCCCTCGAATCAATTCCGACTCATACTGACCCTACAGTGGTCATGAATTTATCTCTTAAATTAGACAGACCTACTTTCAAAGCCCAGCTTCTATTTCCAACAGCATGACCCTTTCTAAATATTCTTTCCTCATCTATACAATGGAATAATGACAGCATCAACCCCTTCAAGGGTTGCTGTCAGGATTATACGGCATAACGCATGTAAAATTACTAATACAGCATCAAGTAGACGTTGTTGTTAGATGCCGTTAAGAGTCCGTTTCGACTCACAGCAACCCTACATACAACAGAACAAAACACTGCCCGGTCCTACACATCCTCACAATCCTTGTTATGTTTGAGCCCACTGTTGCAGTTACTGTGTGAATCCATCTCATTGAGGGTCTTCCTCTTTTTTAGCTGACCCTCCACTTTACCAAGCGTGATGTCCTTCTCCAGGGACTGATCCTTCCTGATAACATGTCCAAAGTACATGAGATGAAGTCCTGTTTGTCAACAGCCAATGGTAGGATTATCAAGGCTAAACCTAATTACCTACCAAGCAATTCTTTTCAGATGCTGTACAAACACTCCAATTCCATATATTCAAACCTGTTCTCATCTACCTCTTCTTCCCAAATTCCCTATCACCTAAGACAGAATCCTTCTTCCAAGTTTTCCTCTAACGTCACCCCCAACATCCATTTGATCAGCAAGTTTTGTCAAATTCTACTTTCAAAACACCTCTGGGATCTTTTCTGCCCTCTCCAATACCACTGCTGGCACTGTTGTTAGGTGCTGTCGAGTCAGTTCCAACTCATAGCAACCTTATATACAAGAGAATGAAACACTGCCTGGTCCTGTTTCAATCATTCAAGCCACTGTATCAATCCATTGCATTGAGGGTCTGTCTTTTTTTTTGTTGTTGATCCTCTATCAAGCTCTTTGTCCTTCTCTAGGGACTGGTCCCTCCCGATAACATGTCCAAAGGGCGTGAGGTAAAGACTCGCCATCCTGGCTTCTAAGCAGCATTCTGGCTGCACTTTTTCCAAGACATATTTGTTTGCTCTTCTGGTAGTCCATGATGCAGTCAATATTCTTAGCCACCACCATAATTCAAAGGCACCAATTCTTCTTCGGTCTTCCTTATTCATTGTCCAGCTTTCACACGCATATAATATGATTGCAAATATAATGGCTTGGGTCAGGCACACCTTAGTCCTCAAACTGACACCTCTGCTTTTCAACACTTTATAAAGGTCTTTTGCGACAGATTTGCCTGATGCAATACGTCATTTGATTTCCCGACTGCTGTTTCCACGGGTGTTGATTGTGGATCCAGGTAAAATGAAATCCCTGACAATTTCAATATTTTCTCCATTTATCATGATGTTGCTTATCGGTCCACTTGTGAGGATTTATTTGTTTTCTTTATGTTGAGGTGTAATCCATATCGATCTTCATCAGTAAGTGCTTTAAGTCCTCGTCGCTTTCAGCAAGCAAGGTTGTGTCAGCTGCATACTGCAGGTTGTCAAATGAGTCTTCCTCAAATCCTAATGCTCTGTTCATCTTCATATAGTCCAGCCTCTTGGATTATTTACTCCACATACAAATTAAATAAGTATGGTGAAAGGATACAACCCTGATGCACACCTTTCCTGATTTTAAACCATGCAGTAACCCCTCGTTCTGTCTGAACAACTGGCTCTTGGTCTATGTACAGACCACTAAACCACTACACTAATTCAAATCTTCACCATTTGGTTGTGTTATTATAATGGTTCATAACATTTCCCCCAAATATGTTACTGTTTATTTTTACTGACTGTAATACCAGCTTCAGGTACTGCAGTTTATTGTGCTATTTTAAACACCAAAATACAATATTTTTGTTGGCATAACATCAAAGCAGTTTGTTCATTCTTCTTATCTTCAATCTCTTCCTCACCTACTCACCTGCCCCATCCCTCACACTTTCACCAAAAACTCCCACCAGTCAGTCCTCATTTACTACTCACCTGGGGGAAACTCCCCTGATGCACTCCCCTCTACCCCTGGCACCTCCCCCTTAAAGGCTCAGAGTATGGACTAGACTGATAGAACTCTCCATAACAAAGGATCTCTCCTTGGAGGGGGAAAAAAAAAAAAGATTAGACCTCCATTAGAGTAATCTTTCCCATGCTGGCTAAGAAAAAAAATGAAAAGTTCAGCAATTTTGAATGACTGAACAGAGGCAGATGGTTCTGAAAGCACTACTCAGGGGAGTTATATATGGCAGGAGGATACTGAAGCCCAACTCAACCAGCTACACACGCGGCATCTGTAAGGACGCCTGAGGCAACAAGGTCAAAATTAAAGGAAGCAGCAAAGCCAGTAGCAGCTATTGATTTATATTAGAATGACACCTACACTTAATATTTGTTTTATAAAAATATATTTTACTTAATATTCTAGAATATGATAATTTTAAAATAGGAAATGTATTAAATATTTGACCTCACTGATTTATTTTCAATTTTATGAAATTTAAAAATTTGCATAAAATGCTAATACTACATTAATATCAGTATTACAAAAAAAAATTTTGGCCCAGTATTAAAACCACTACTTATTGTAGCTTTTTGTGCCTCTACAAAGTTACTTTATTTAAAATATACTACTCCTTCCTTATGTTTTAAAATTCATGCGTTTTACTCCTTTTCTTTGTCTTTTCCATCCTCATTTTGCTATGTGTACCTTCTGGTTGCCACTATTTACTTCTGATTCTTTCACATCTCTCCTTACATCTGAGATGCCTTCTGTCACATGCTTCACACTGTTTCCTCCATGAAGCCCTTCTTATGGTACACAAATATGAACTGGTACTCTGTGCTCCATAACTGAACTACAACTCCAATTGAGGGTATCCTAGAAAAAGCTGCAAAAAAAAAATACCCCAAAGAGTATTCCATGCAACACTAGTCACATGCAATGGACAGAAAGAAAATGATTTCATGGTCAAATAACCAAAACCAAAATGTTGACTATCTAGCCCTCTTGGAAATTCATGAAGCATTTTAGTAAAGGTACTAAAGTCCAGCAGCATGAAATCTGGTTTAACTTTAATTTGGTAGTTCCTTTTACCCTTTGATGGTGAAACCCTAAACTGAACATCAAGACTTTTTGGGAAATCCTGCTGTAAAGAACACAAACTCACACTATGTCATTTTTGTTCAATTCTACATTATAGTTTCTCTACAGCTTATCCACTCTTGTCAGTTATGCAGAGGTACTGCATATGGCAATCTACGAAAACTAAGAGGATAGAAATTTCCAAGTTATGCATTCTTTGGGCATTCACTAATTTTAACATGAAAGGACTAAAAAATCCATGCTCATTCCTATGGATTATTAAACTTAAAATTTCACAGCATGCAGAACAAACTAGAAGAACTTGAGCAGACAGGCCTAGATGAAACATGACGTAATAATAAATACATATAACGAGATAGATTTAATAACTGCATTTTAAAGTAACAATAAAAACCCATTGCCATTGAGTCATTTTCAACTCATAGGGACCCTAAAGGACAGAGCAGAGCTGCCTCATAGGGCTTCCAAGGAGCAGCTGGTGGATTCAAACTGCAAATCTTTTGGTTAGCAGCCTGAGCTCTTAACCACTGTGCCACCATTTATCAAGCTTTCTAAATGTCAGGTAATTAAAAAGCACTTTATATAGAATTATTTAATCCCACCAACAATCATGTACGGTGGGATGTATTACTATTATCCCCATTTAAACGCTTTGAGAGGTTAAACAGCAACCATAAGGTCTGACTCCACGTTCTTTGCCAGTTAACCACTATCAACACTGTATGACTCCCTACATATGTAAATCTAACATACACCTCTGTAGCAGTAGTCCTCAAGATGTGCTCTGGAGTCAGAGTTAGGAAAGATTCATTAATTAAGCGTTTACTATGTTCTAGGCCCTCTTCTAGGTACTGAGGATGTAGTGATGAACAAAAGAAATTCCCTGTCGTTATAGGCTTATGTTCAAGGTTTGTGGTGAGGGGGTGTGTGTCTCACTAAAGGAGCAAATAAATAAATACACAAGGTAGTGTCTCATGATAGGTAGAAAGGTCTGGCAATCTACTTCCAAAGATCAACCAGTGAAAACCCTATGGATCACAACAATCTGATCTGCATCTGATCATGAATCCCCAGAGAGAGACCAGGCAGCATTTCCTTTCATTATGCACGGGCCCGCCTGGGGGGTGCTGGCTCAACAAAGCAGCTAACAATGACATCTTATGATGAGAAAAGCTACAAAGAAAATAAAATAGGGCAATGTGATAAGAGACTGAAGGGCAGGGAGAAAAAGAGCGGGCTCTTTGGCTAGGGAGGTTAGGGGTCCAGCCTCTAAGGACAAAACATTTGAGCTGAGACCTGAAAGACAAGGACATCAAGGTAAATTTAAATATAATTTAAAATAGAAAATTTAAATTTAATATAAATGGTAGTGTATTTTTATGTTTGTATTTGATAAAATAAAAGGTTGCAAATATAATCTCATAAATAAAAAAAATTAACTGGTTGACAGAATAAAGTCTGGAAACCACTGAGCAATATGCAGTATCAAGATGAGAGACAATGGATGTGTATATTATAGAAACTTGGCAAAGATCATTCTATATGCGATAAAGCAGTAGTTCTCAAACCTTTTGGATTCAAGATCTCTTTACACTCTTAAGAATTATTAAAAACCCCAAAGAGCTTTGTTTATGACGGTTATATATATGGCTATTTACTCTATTAGAAATTAAAACTAAGGATTTTTAAAAGTATCTTCTTATTAATCATTAAAAATAAAACAAACCCATTACATGTTAAAGGAGCCCTGGCAATGCAGTGGTTAAAGCACTCAGCTGCTAACCGAAAGTTCAGCAGTACGAACCCACCAGCCATTGCTTGAGAGAATGATGTGGCAACCTGCTTCCGTAATATGATATTTTTATTAAAAATAACTACATTTTGCAAAACGAAAAAATCTAGTGAGGAGAGTAGCACAGTTTTGTATTTTCTACATGTAAATTAACAAACCATTTTCAATTCTGCGGTCCAGTGAAATTATCATCATAGACAGGCATGAGGCTGCTTGGGAACCATTCTACTATATAAACCACACTGCCTACCAGCACTATAAAACACCAATATGCTTTTGAGAGGAGTGGAAAGCAGTCTAGCATAATGGCAAAGTGTAGACTATGGAGTCAAAAACCGCTGAGATATGAATTCTGGTTCTATTCTTACTAGCTGTGTGCCTTAAACAAGTTATTTAACCTCACTGAGCCTTCAAGTACTTCATTTATTATTACTTACAATGTTTTCTTTATTATTTTGCCTGTCACCAGTGCAGTTAATTTTACATGTATATTACTAATAGAGGAGCCCTGGTGGCACAGTGAGTAAAGCGCCTGGCTGCTAATCAAAAGGTTGGCAGTTCGAACCTACCAGCCGCTCCATGGGAGAAAGATGTGACTCCATGGAAAAAAGATGTGACAGTCTACTTCCATGAAGATTTGCAGTCTTTGAAACCACATGGGGCAGTTCTACTCTGTCCTGTAGGATCAGCATGAGTTGGAGTCGACTCAAAGGCAATGGGTTTTTACTACAATCTGTAATAAAAATTATATAGTGCTTACCTCATAAATTGTTATATTAAATGAGATCACATTATATTGTTTAGTATTACAGCTATTTTATTACTAAGTCTATCAGTGACATATTGTGAAGTTAACTACATTAATGACTGGAAAATTAATAAAGACATTATTAAATAATAACAAAGCACTTGTAAACCACTCGGGCATTCAACCTACCACAGCTCTTTTTTTCTCCCACTCACCCTCACCCTCTGCCTACATAAAACAAATACAAAATTAAGCTTATGCTTACTACAGATAAGCTATGTATGATATCTAATAAGTGTGCTCAGAAAATGATACCTACTGTAATTGTAAACACTACAACAAGCAAAAAGTCATACCTCTTCCTAAACTATTACAGCATATAAGAACTCATACTATCACACTTCCCAGAACCAGTTTTTGTTCAATTCTTATCTTAGTTACCAAATGTTAAGTTCCTTATAATTCCAGCTCTTTCAGCACTCAGTACAGGATTTTGCATAGAGCAAGCAGTCAGTATTTTGAAATTCGTTATCTGAATTCTGTACCTTTAGACATGAAAACACACTATAAGAGAACTGTTAATCACTGAGGTAACACTGACTGCCTCCTGGCCACAGAGATCATTATTTTAAAATAATGCATCATGCTACATCTAAAAAACTATCATGTTGGTAAAGGAATGCAAAAATCACTCACAACCCATTTGGTCTTTTTTAACTTAAAAATAGTTAAGTCATAATTCCTAACATTAAAATATCTATTTTCTTCTAACAGTGCAAATTTTACTAAAGGGTAATAAACAAACGCTACATATTTCAGGTTTAAAAAAAAAAACCTAAACTCATTGCCATGGAGTGGATTCTGACTCATAGCGACCCCACAGAACAGAGCAGAGCTGCCCCATAGGGTTTTCAGGAAGGTGCTGGTGGATTCGAACTGCTGACCTTTTGGTTAGCAGCTGTAGCTCACTGCAGCTCTTAAGCACTGCACCATCAAGGCTCCGAATCTCATGTAGTCGGTACCAAAGAACTAGAAAGTGAAAGTGACTGAAATTAATCACTGGAGTGTGAAGGAGGAGGAAAAGAGATAGGGGAGAAATAAAAGGCACAACTAAACCTGCTAGTAAAATTTAAACCCAGCATATTAAACATTTTATTTCTTATATCAAAGAGCCTCTATTTTAAGGTTTCTCTAAAAATGACGGGAGAATGAGGTATTTTTAAAATAATCTTTACCTTAGCCAGAAAAACTTTAATATTCCAAAGCACATATGAAATCATCGCCTTCTCACAGAAGGAGCTAACTAGGTGCTACTACTTCCTCCACATAATGTGCAAATGTGCGATTCTCCAGCGTTCTATACGTAAAATTGGTGGAGTGTGGAGACAGAATTGGAAAGCTCTACAAATCACCAACTACTTTCCGTTTCTTTGACAAACAGGTAAGAATTCAGTCAAGCTGGTTTGTACAACAGTGTTAAATTCTTGGGTAATTTTTACCAGCCTTCTGAGCTCCTTAGGAGTCCCGCTGGCGCAGCATTTAAGCACTCAGCTGCCAATCAAAAAGTCTGCAGTTAAACAGGAGAAAGAAGTAGCAGTCTGCTTCCACAAAGACTGTCCCATTGCGTTGACTCCGACTCCTAGAAAGCCTATAGGACACAGTAGAACTGCCCCATAGGGTTTCTAAGGAGCAACTGGTGTACTCGAACTGCCAACCTTTTGGCTAGCCGCCATAGCTCTGAACCACTATGCCACCTGGGCTTCCTCTGTAAAGATCACAGCTTTGGAAAACCTGTGGGACAGGTCTACTCTGTCGTAATGGGTCGTTATAAGTTGGAAACGACTGGACGGCGATGGGTTTGGTTGGTTGTTTCCACATATTAAACCTCAGGTATCCTTACTTGTCAGTTTAAATTTTAAAACAACTAACCCAAATCTCCCCTTTGACTTTTTAAAGTACTGCTGTAGAACAGTAAACACTTTGGGAAAGTTAAAAAGTGATCATAACTGGTTGACAAAAGCCAAGAAGGAAAAGGAGTTTGGATTCATCTATTATTTATTCGTTTACCAAAGGCATAAAGCCAGATCACTAAGAATAAAATCAATAAGCCTGCACTCCCCCCAAAATTACACAATATACTCACCCCTCCACTAGAGGCAAAAGTGATATTTAATTTGGGGGTGGCCCCTTTGAGCAAATTTTAATATTAGAATTTTTCCACTACCATTGAAAATTTCCTTTTAAGATATTATTATAAGATAGAATCATGCAAAATTTGCCAACACCGTTTCACACTTTGAGTTATGGGAGTGTTATTTGCTACATTTAGCTTACTATGGGATATCGTATACCAAAAATTATTTTTTACATATTGCTTCAAACAACACAACTGAATGAACCACAATGGCTTTCTTGTAAAGTCTCATAATACAGGTAAAAAGGTTTAGCATTTATCATTACAATAATTACGGCCTTATAATTAAGGTAGTTCCGATGTTTTGAAACACTCTCAGTAACCATGATAAATATTACATCTCTAAAAAACCAAGGGCAATGAAATGAAGAAAAAGTGACCTAAGCATCCTAAGGGGGAGGCAGAGGACATATAACACAGTATTAATTTTATAACTGTGAAATTATAACAGAGCTACCGGTCAACTAATCCAGGAGTGCCATTAAGCCTAAATGAAGACTAGAAATAGGCAAAAGATCAAAACAGATGTATGACTTCTTTGGTAAGCTGAGATAAGGTTTAGCTTGGACTTCAAAAAGAACCTAAGCCAAGAACATGCTAGATCACGTAAGCAGAAAAAGGTCTCTAAAAATACCAAAAGGCCCCAGAGCCTTCTCTCTGGACCTCTTCTCTATCTACACCTACTACTCAATCTTACTACACTTCTTTAACTACACTCACTCCCTAGCTAGAAACCCTGAAGGCATAGTGGTTAAGAGCTGCAGCTGGTAACCAAAAGGTCAGCAATTAGAATCCACCAGGCTCCTTGGAAACCCTACCGGGCAGTTCTACTTTGTCTTTTAGGGCTGCTGTAAGTCGGAATCCACCTGACGGCAATGGTTTTGGTTTTCTGGTTTTACTCCCTAGTTGATCTCCTTCAGCCTCATGGCTCTAAACACAATCTATACACTAAACAGACACTCTGTGGTGACTGCTGCAAAACTCTGTGAATGCACTAAAAACAACTGAATTGTACATTTTAAATGGGTTAAAATTTATATTTGTGGATTTTATCTCATTAAAGCTACCTAATTTTAAGTTCTCTGCACTGTAGAAAATATTTTATGAGTAGGAGAAGCTGTACAGTGTCGTGGCTAGGAATGCACACACTCTAGATCCAGAATGCACGGGTTTGAATCCTAGCTCCACCACTGCAACCATGAGTAAGTTACTTAGCCGCCTGGTGCCTCTGTTTTCTTATCTGTAAAATGGGGGTCATAATAGTACTTCAGCGAGTTGTTGTGAAGATTAAATGAATTAATACATGTAAAATTACTAGACTAGCGCCTGGCACACAGTAAGCTCTCAACAAAAATTAGCTGTAAAATTATTACCACCTTCATGGTCCACCTAAGGATCCTGAGATCCAAACTGAGAAGCCATTGTCATAGGTCAAAAATGGTAACTGCACTTTGCAAATTCTCTGCAACAAATAAATCTTGTATGAAGAACTTTTTTTCTAGTCCAGGTTCACATAACAGTCTCTCTTATGGAAAAAATACCAGATTGTACTTAGATTTGCTTCAAAGTAATGTGGTGGGGAGAGAATATATGGGACAGATGAAAAATGTTTGTCCATGAAGTTGATAACTATTGAAGTGATATGATCGGTAGAAGAGGGGGTGTCATTACTTTTTGATTTTTGTACATATTTGAAGTTTGTACCAAAAAGAGGTGGAGGGAAATTTTAACAGATTTTCTGCTCTTTAACTGATATGCAATTACTCTTCCACTTTCCTTTGTGCCCTGGTGGCGCATATGGTTAAGTGCTCAGCTGCTAACTGAAAGGCTGGCAGTTTGAACCCACCCAGCGGCTCTACGGGAGAAAGACCTGAGGATCTGTTCCATAAGATTACAGCCAAGAAAGCCCTATAGGGCCGTTCTACTCTGTTGCGTGGCTCACTATGAGTTGAAATCGACTCTACAGCACCCAACAACAATTTTTCCTTACTTCCCTCTTCCTTTCCTTCAAATTTAGAAGAAGGGCCTGGTTATCTACTTCTGAAAAACCACCCACTGAAAACTCTATGGAACACAGTTCTACTCTGACACACATGGGTCATCATGGGTTGGAATCAACTCGACATTAACTGCTTCCCCCCCTGAAAAAACTCACTTAAATTCTCATATAATCTTCTAAAACAGACCAACCCATTCAATGGTTAGAAACAAGACAAAATGGAGGTGTTACGAACATGTTATTTTCCATTTTATCCTACTAGCTCTTCCGAGCACTTGCTGATTCATAACAGAGATATCAGTCCAACTCAACTGCTACTGACTGGGAACATAATTTCCAGCACTTCCCAAACAGAAGCCCTGGTGGCACAGTGGTTAAGAGCTCAGCTGCGAACCAAAAGGTCGGCAGTTTGAATCTACCAGACACTCCTTGGAACCTCTTATGAGGCAGTCTACTCTGTCCTATAGGGCCACTGTGAAATGGAATCCACAAGACAGCAACAGGTACGGGTACCCAAAACAAAGTTCTTCTACAATTATTTTAAATACTCAGGATCTTACGACTACTTGTATCCACATCATCATCACTGTCACTATAAACAATCTGAACGCTTTCCATGTGCCCTATGCTAAAATATATACACTACCTTCTTTAATCTAGAAAGTAATCCTACAAGATATAATTACTATCTTTACTCACAAATGAGGCTTACATAAATCAGATGTAGTGTCACCTAGGTATTAAGTGATAGAGTTAAGATCCGAACCTAGGTCTTAAGTGTAAAATCTGTGTATTTCCACTTTTCCATAACGATTCCCATTGTACACTAAAAACGAGAGAAAGGAATAAAGTATAGAAATGATAACCTTGCCAAATTAAACATCATGTCCATATAAGAGCCATATCCTGAACCTGCTGACAACCATGCCAATCATTTCTTCCACTAAGTTATAAATGTCTCCTTCCAATAAGCAGAAATCAAAACAATTCTGTTCTTCAAGTTCTTGATTAACTATTTTAACAAAATAACATTGGCAAATATTTACCGATTGCATACCGTGTGACTAGCACTATTCTAGTTGCTTGAGGATACAGCAGTGAACAAGACAGTCGAGAAAGACAAACGATAAAAATGTAAACAAAAAAATGAGGTAATTCCACATACTAAAACTGAGGTGATACATAAAAGAGTAATTAAACCAACCACTTGAAATAAGGTGATTACGGAAGGCCTCTCTGAGGAGGTGTTATCTGAACTCAGACCTGAATGAAAAGGCAGGAGATGAAGTCTGAAGTGTACAATCTTGCAGACTCTGATAAAAGAAGTTTAGATTTGAACCCTGTTGCAATGAGACATCACTGGAGAGTTTTAAAGCATAGGAATGACATCTGTTTATGCTACTGAAAGATCTTTGTAGAAAATAACGGTAATGAATGCTTCACCTAAGCAAATTAAAAGAATAATATCAGTAGAACCCACCCATCAAGTATAAGTTCAGGGAGACTACTGGCCTTCTCTAAATTATTTCCTTCAAAGTGAACAAAGATCTCTTATTACACATTATGAAATAAAGGTTAAATGAAAATACCTCCCGAAGAGTTAACACAGTTACTTAAATTCACACTGAGGTCTAAATATAAGTTACTAAATAATGGATGTCAGAAGGAAAAAAAGAGAAGACAAAGTGGCACCAGAAAAACGGACAGAAAGGCTGGGAATGCCCAAGATACTTATTTCACAATTTTCCCTAAAGTTAACTTAGAAACCAGACTCAAACTAAAATAAATCCAACTGTAAATGAAATATAAACTTAAATGAAAATGAGGCCCAATGCATAAATTATTTTCTCTCTGCCCTTTTGCCACTCCCCAGAATACTTCTCTCAAAAGGCTTTATATACAATGAGGCAGATAATGTTCATTAAATGGAAATACAAACCACTATAAATTACCCTTTAAAATAACGATTTTAGGAAGTTAAATTCCACCCTACCAGGAAAACACAGAATTTTAGAAAGCCAAAAGCATGTAACTATAGAAACTATACAGAATGCACTTCAAATGAATGACTGCCTTCCTAGATCAATCATTTTTCACTCTTAAGATATCAACAAGGGAAATAAGCTCAAGCACAATATCAACAACAGCACAAGGGGGAAAATTGGCTTCAGTGTATCTCACTATTATTTCTAACCAGCAAAAAATTACTGTAATTGTCACTGGTGATCCCACTAAAGAGATGGGGACCAAATCATTCTTGCAAATACTGTAACCACATAGTTAATGCACCAGAGACCAAAGGTAAGAAATGTTAAACGTTTGTATAATTTAGTAAAGATGTTTTAAAACAGGATGGAGAATATGTTCTCAGGCTCACATCAGCACTACCTGCTACCATTAGAAAACCAAGTATATTAACGTACTAAGATTATTAAAAAATAATGGTGAAAACACTGTTTTACAAAGGTAAATGTGACCACTGTCATCTAATTGATGGAGTCAAATTCTGATCCCACCATTTTATGGTGTAACCTTAAGCAACTTAACATTTCTGAGCCTTAGTTTCCTCATCTTTCAATTGGTGATTAAAAAATCTACTTCTCACGGTTATTTTACGGAATAATGAGATAGATGTATATGTTAAATGACAATAAAGGACTCGGCACATGGCAGATAATATGTGAGTCTTTGATGATGATTGTGATTAGGACTATCTTTATTTGATATCGCATGTTCTAATTTTACCTATTACCAAGAAAGTATATACGTGCTATATTGATAAAAACAGGTAGTTCTGTCTTGGCTCTACTAATTGTTCAGCATTATTAGTCCAAGAACTACAAAATCTCTCTCCCAACAATAACCTTAAACACAAATCAAAGGGGGGCCTACAGTTTTGCGAGCTTTATCCATCTGTTCCTTGAAAGGTAAACACAAATCAAAACACTACAGGGGCAAGAATAAGTGGATGATGTGCCTCACTGGTGACAAGCCATAGACAGGAAGCAGTTAAAGATATCAAATTCAAATAGATATATATGGAGTTAGGGTTAATGCTCTCTTCTCAGCAGGAAGCACAGTGACTTCTCCACACTTCCCTCCTGTAAGATCTGAAATCTTCTGCAAACGATCCATGTTTCCTGACAGCTTAATAGACCTCTTTTCTGTAGTAAAGCAGCAAAGGGGAAAAAAATTCCACGATGAAGACAAAAAAAGTGTTAACTGGAAAAAAAAAAAAAGTACTATATACTCTAAAAGCACATATCCTGTTTTACCTATGAAATTAATTTCAATGTCTAAAAAAGGAATTTAAGATTAATAAAAAGTAGCTGATACGGTTTACACTAAAATGTAAAAGTATTAGTAATGATAGTGACTATAGTATTGCAGTTGTTTCTGGTCAGTTATGAAAAACCTGTATTTAACTTCCTAGGTGGTCACCTCAGCCCTATTTGGAGCTCGTGTTGGTTTTTCTTAACATTCAAGCAGGTAAGGCCTTCCTTATCACACATCACAAGTTTTAGACCAGAGGAAAATAGAGTGGTAGGTGAATTTACTACCGCTTAAACCATAGCTTTTCTCTCATCAAAAAACTCAGAAATTATTAACACGTCAAGGCCTTCAAGAAATAAACGGACGCGACAATTTCCGTGAAGGTTCAGTAAAGTCAACGGCACACCTTACAAAGATCTCAAAGAATACGGAAATCGCTATGGATCTGGGCCCAAGTGCCCAAGGTCACACCAAGCCAGAAGCTAAAAAATTCAAGAAACGAGCCTCCTGCAGTTTAGGAAAACCCTGACTAGGAATGGAGTCTGGGCTTGGGAACACTCGGGTCCAAGCTTGAATGTGAACCACCCCAACCGAATGCAGCGGCTCCGTGGGAAAAGCCCAAGCGTTTCGGACAGTAGTATCTCCTTCCATTTCCCCAGTCTTCCCTTCCCAGTCACCCCCCAACACTCACATCTCCGAAGCCACTTCATCCAATGGTAGACGATAGTACTGTGGTGTTTCTTGTTCTCTATACACCAAGACGACAAGCCTTGAATGGATTCCATAGTGTTGGTTACCGACTGGAATTTTCGATCCAACGAGGACTCCAGAGCCCCTGCCGAAGAGGCCGACGAGGAGGAGGCCTTACTGCTGCCTCCGCCGCCGCCGGCCGCCATCTTCCCGGTTTGCACAAGCGCTGCTGCTCCTCCGGCGGCGGCGGCGGCGGAGGCGGCGGCGGCGACGGCGGCAGCGGCGGGAGCGGGCAAAACAATCACTGCGAGTGCGTGAAAGCCGTAGGTGGGGAGGGAGGCCAGGGGGTGGGGACGGTGCACGCGCTAGGTTCTTCCGGAGGTGCGGACCGGAGGACCAGCTGCTGGGCACGCTGGCGGCTCCTACACGCTGCAAGGAGGGGCTGCAGGTTTCGAAGGTTTATCAATATTGTTCAAGGGGTCGTGTTTAAACCAGTCAGTAATCACGGAAGAATTACGCAGAAAACAGGTCCTGCAAAGCCTTTCCAAACGCCTGGCCTCGAAACTAATGGTTTTATATTCTTCGACTCTCAACATTAAGGACCTTCCCCACCCCTATCCCCATAATCCTGTGAGTAGGGGCGGGCGTTAGTATCTCAAATTCAATACTACCCGAGTGGCCCCTCTCAGCTAGAGAAATCTTTCTCCTTTAGATCCCCAAGCACAGAAAAGGCCCAAGGCTACCTAGTCAGGATTTTTTTTGCAACGCAACAGCCGCAAAAGGACAGCAACAGTATAGCGCACGCGCTGCTTGGCCCCACCTCTACACCCCCGCTTCCTTCTCAACCTAGAAAACAGAAGACGTGATGGCGGGGCAATCTGACCAATCAAAGAAGAAGAAGGAGAAGCGCGCGCAGTAGCCCGCAAACACCAAAGGCAAAGGTGGCGCTGCGAGTATTTGTGCGCCTGCGCAGCAGCTCAGTGAGTAGCAAGCGGGCAGGGAGAAAAAGCCGGGAGGGAAGGGTAAAGGGAGTTGGTCAAGTTGAGGAGCGGCTTCGGGGAGGGGCTCCACCACTCCTCCCCGTCTTTTGCTCCCTGGCGGGATCACTTTCTCGAGGCTGTTCAGCTCACGGGACAGGGCCCCCACTGTTTAGCAGCTACTGTTATTGTCCGGCAGCTGCAGGCCCCGCCTCTGCTAACTCCACGGAGCAACGACACAGGGCAAAGCGACTGCCAGCCATCTTGCGGCGCCTCAGATGATGCGCATGCGCCACTTCATCGCGCATTCATTACGCCGTCTCCTAGACCAAACGATATTTCGCACTCCCCTTTGGACTATACCATTCACAGTCACTTGACCGTTTGGATTGTAGGAAGAATAAAGTGAAACATTTCCCCTAAAGTTTTTGAAACGAGGAAAGGATAAAAGACAAGATGTGACCTCGCTTTTTGCCAATTATAATACAGTCTCATAATTGCATGATACATTATAGTTTTCAAGAATCTTAGTCTGATACCGTTTAGAACAACTTCAGAATAAGCTTCCCTTGTATCTGCATATGTAAACTTCTCTGAGCAGAATTGGTGCTCTTGTGTTTCCACTGGAGTCCGCGTCTGTTGCAAATAGTCAATGAGCTCAAATTCTCATAAGACCAGACTTAATGGAAGGACCCCGGTGGTCATGGCCACCAGACCTTCTGTTGCCCCAGGACAGGAACCATTCCCGAAGCCATGGACTGGACTGGACAATGGGTTGGAGAGGGATGCTGGTGAGGAGTGAGCTTCTTGGATCAGGTGGACACTTGAGACTAGGTTGGCATCTCCTGCCTGGAAGGGAGATGAGAGGGTGGAGGGAGTTAGAAGCTGGCGAAATGGACACTAAAAGAGAGAGTGGAGGGAGAGAGCGGGCTGTCTCATTAGGGGGAGAGTAATTGGGAGTGTGTAGCAAGGTGTATATGGGTTTTTGTATGAGAGACTGACTTGATTTGTAAACTTTCACTTAAAGCACACTAAAAATTATAAAAAATAAAAAAGAAAGGCCTGGCAATCTACTTCTGAAAAATCAGACATTGAAAACCCTATGGCACACAGTTCTACTCGGACACACATGGGGTCGCCATGAGTCAGAATTGACGGCAACTGGTTTTTTACTTTACTACTGAACTGAACTGTCTAAGATACATGTGCCAACAATTCCCTTTCATGGTTTGAACTAAAGTTGGATTTTTCTATTACTTGTTTCAAAAACGTTCTAACGAATACACTCATATAAGCTCATATGAGCTCATACTACACTTGCTGAAAAGCTATCAGTAGAATATGCAGATTTAAAAGCCTTCACAAGTTATATTGGGAAAAGGTCAAATCAACATTAAAATCATGAACTTAAAACAACTGATTTTTTTTTAATGGATTAAAATATTCCCCAAATTTTTGTATGTAATTTTTTTATTCCCAATTTGGTTTTGTGCAACCAGAAACTAGAATTTGCTTCTGAGTCACAAAGAGAATCTGTGACTGACCTGGAATTTTTAACGAATCAGGAACAGTTAAAATTCATAACTCACATGGTTTAAGTCATTAATAATGCTTTATGTAAACACCACCTAATTATAGCAAAGAAACTTAGAGGGCATCCCTACAAAGGGTTAAGAACCTAGTCTTGGGAGCTACATCTTGGCACTGATCCTGAAGACCTATGTGGCTTTAGATCTCTTATTCAGCCTTCTAAATGCTAGTTTCCTCAGTTTTCCCCTACTAAATCTGTAAAATGGAATCGATAAGATAATAACTAACCCACTGGTATTATGAGAAGAAAAGCTCACCTAATGTAAGTGCTGAATAAATGCTGGCTGTTGTTAAAAAAAAAAAAAAAAGTCAATGAGCTCAGCCTCTAACTAATAGGTTGAAGGTTTGAGTCCACCCAGAGGCACAGTCTAAGAAAGGCTTGGAGATCTACTTCTGAAAAATGAGCTATTGAAAACCAAATGGAACACATGAGTGAGTAGGAGTTGATTAAGGGGCACTGGTTTTCTTATGTTCCCACTGAACATCTGCAATTATTGTGTTTTAATTTTTTGTATGTCTCCACACTAGACTCTCATGTTTCTTTAGGCAGGGAATCTGTTAAATTCATATTTAAGCCCCCCCCCGCAAAAAAACCCATTGACATCCAGTGGATTCCAACTCATAGCGACCATATAGGCTAGAGTAGAGCTGCCCCATAGGGTTTCTAAGCCCGTAAATCTTTACAGAAACTGTCACATTTTCTGCCATGGAGCAGGCTAGTGGATTTAAACCAGGCAGTTAGCAGCTCAGCACTTAAACCACTCAGCGACCAGGGCTCCTCCAATTCGTATCTTAAAAAAAAAAAAACGTTGCCCTCTAGTGGATTCCAACTCATATCTAACCAAAGAAAAATACCAAACCCACTGCCGTCGAGTCGATTCCAACTCATAGTGACCCTATAGGACAGAATAGAACTGCCCCGTAGAGTTTCCAAGGAGCACCTGGCGGATTTGAACTGCCGACCTTTTGGTTAGCAGCCATAGCACTTAATCACTACGCCACCAGGGTTTCCTCATCATATCTAGTATTCACTAATTCGGAGCCCTGGTGGCATAACCAAAACAAAAAAACTGGTTGCTGTCAAGTTAATTCCAACTCAGAGTGAGGCTATAGGACAGAATGTAACTGTCCAGTATGGTTTCCGAGGAGCACCTGGTAGATTCGAACTGCCAACTTTTTGGTTAGCAACTGTAACTCTTAACCACTACACCACTAGGGTTTCCCCTAGTAATAAGCAAAAAGGTCAGCAGTTTGAATTCATCAGCCACTTCTTGAAAACCCTATGGGACAGTTTCCGCTCCTGTAGGTTCACTTTGAGTCAGAATCAACTCAACAGCAGGGGATTTTTTAACAGGTCATTCACTAATTCAACAAAAAGTTGTTGCACATCTTTGTGCCAAGTACTGTTCTAGATGCAGAGAGCAAACCAGACAAAATCCCTTCCCTCTGGGACTTAGTGAAGAGAAAGAAAAAAATTAACAATAGACATCTTACTTTGATTTTAAAAGGTTTCTCCTACCCACTAGTCCAAAAATTAACCACAACAGGCTCATCCAAACTGCAAAAGTATGGACTTTTTTTTCACCAGGAACTTTTCTGCAACATTGTACATTCGTCTTTTTGAGGTAAAAAAGGGTAGTCAATAGCTAACCCATTACCTCGTAATTTAATGAAAAAGCCCGGGTTCTTCCTTGATTTTGGTTTCAAGAGGTCTCAAAGCTACAAATGGGTAAAGAGCCAAATTCTCAGGAGTTACTTTTTTAATGCTAATACCAAACCACCAAACCCGTTGCCACTGAGTCAATTAAATGCTAACACCCATGAGCCCGTTGCTGTCCAGTTGATTTCAACTTACGGTGACCCTATAGGACAGAGTAGAACTGCCCCATAGAGTTTCCAAGGACCACCTGGTGGATTTGAACTGCCGATCTTTTGGTTAGCAGCCCTAACACTAAACCACTATGCCACCAGGGTTTTCTAACACCAAAAAACCAAACCCTGCGCTGTCTAGTCAATTCCGACTCATAGTGACCCTATAGGACAGAGTAGAACTGCCCTGTAGAGTTTCCAAGGAGCACGTAACGCTATAGCACTTAACCACTAAGCCACCAGGGTCTCCTAGCACGGTAACCATATAAATATTTCTTCACCATCAGGGCCCGATTAAGGCACTAAACGCTGATAATCTGTGGTACCCCTCCTCTGCTTACTTACGTTTGAATGGGATATATAAGTTATATATACACATATTTTATATATAACATGTATGCGTGGGTGTCTTAGCTATCCATGATGTAACGTCTTTTTAAATGTGACTATGGCACTGGGTTTTTGTTTTTTTTTTTAATAATATTAAAGATTTGAGGCAAAAGTTGCATATGCCATTTCAGCAGAATGAGGTGAACTCCATTATAACATTTTTAGTGGATGTGGGGTACTGTCGTGGATTGAATTGTGTCCCCCCCAAAAATGTGTGTCTACTTGGCTAGGCCGTGATTCCCAGTATTGTGTGATTGTCAACCATTTTGTCATCTGATGTGATTTTCCTATGTGTTGTAAATCCTACCTCTATGATATTAATGAAGCAGTTATGTTAATTAGGCAGGACTCAATTTACAAGATTAGGTTGTGTCTTAAATCAATGTCTTCTGAGATATAAGTGAAGAAAACCAGCAGAGAGACAGGGGAACCTCATACCACCTTGAAAGCAGTGCAGGGAGCAGAACACATCCTCTGGACCCAGGGTGCCTGTGCTGAGACGCTTCTAGATTAGGAGAAGATTGATGACAAGGATCCACCCCAAAGCTAATAGAGACAGAGAGCCTTCCTCTGGAGCTGCCACCTGAATACAGACTGTTAGCCTCCTAGACTGTACCCAAACCCAGTGCCGTCAAGTCGATTCCGACTCATAGCGACCCTATAGGACAGAGTAGAACTGCCCCATAGAGTTTCCAAGGAGCACCTGGCGGATTCGTAGGAGAATAAATTTCTCTTTGTCAAAGCCATCAACTTGTGGTATTTCTGTTATAGCAATACTAGATAACTGAGACAGGTACTAGGATTCTTACAATACATCACATTTTCCCCATGACCACAATTAAGTGTTCTGGAATTCTCATTCTTCACAACGTTATCCATAATTTGATACAATCCACACAGTTGAATGCCTTCACACAGTAAATAAAACACAGGTAAACCTCTTTCTGGTATTCTCTGCTTTCAGCCAAGATCCTTCTCACATCATATCCCTCATTCCATGTCATCTTCTGAATCCAGCTTGAATTTCTGGAAGTTCTCTGTCGATGTACTGCTGGAACCATTTTTGGATTATCTTCAGAAAAATTTTACTTGCGTGTGATATTAATGATAAACCAAAACTAAACCACCCTGTTGCCGTTGAGTCGATTCCAACTCATACTGCCCCTATAAGAAAGAGTAGAACTGCCCCACAGGGTTTTCAGGGAGCGACTGGTGGATTTGAACTGCTGACCTTTTGGTTAGCACCCAAGCTCTTAACCACTGCATTACTAGGGCTCCGATATTAATTTTATATATATATATATATATATATATATATATATATATATATATATATATATATATATATATATATAATTACATCATTGACCAGAACACCTAATGGTGCTTATAAGGAATCTGTAGATCAAGAGGCAGTTGTTCGGAGAGAACAAGAAGATACCGAGTGGTTTAAAATCAAGAAAGGTGTGCATAAGGGTTGTATCATTTTACCATACCTATTCAATTCGTATGCTGAGCAAATAATCCAAAAAGCTGGACTATATGAAGAACAACGGGGTATCAGGATTGGAGGAAGACTCACTAACTACCTGCGTTATGCAGATGACACAACCTTGCTTGCTCAAAGTGAAGAGGACTTGAAGCACTTACTGATGAAGATCAAAGACCACAGCCTTCAGTATGGATTGCACCTCAACATAAAGAAAACAAAGATCCTCACAACTGGACCAATTACCACATCATGATAAATGGAGAAAAGATTGAAGCTGTCAAGGATTTCACTTCACTTGGATCCACAGTCAACACTCATGGAAGCAGCAGTCAAGAAATCAAAAGACACATTGCATTGGGCAAATCTGCTGCAAAAGACCTCTTTAAAGTGTTGAAAAGCAAAGATGTCATCTTCAAGACTAAGGTGTGCCTGACTCAAGCAGTGGTGGACAATGAATAAGAAAGACCAAAGAACAATTTATGTCTTTGGATTATGGTATTGGTGAAGAATATTGAATATATCATAGACTACCAGAAGAACAAACACATCTGTCTCGGAAACCAGAGTGCTCTTTGGAAGCAAGGATGGTAAGACTTCATTGCACATACTTTGGACTTCTTATCAGAAGGTACTCATCTCTGGAGAAAGACATCATGCTTGGTAAAGTAGAGGGCCAGAGAAAAAGAGGAAGGCCCTCAAAAAGATGGAGTGACACAGTGGTTGCAACTATGGGCTCAGACATAACGACTGTGAGGATGGCACAGGACCAGGCAGTGTTTGGTTCTGTTGTACATGAGGTCGCTATGAGTTGGAACTGACTTGACGACATCTAACAAGAACAACAATAACCACATTTCTGACAGAAGGAATATTCTACATATTCTACAACAAAGAAAATGAGTCCATGAATTTAGTTGTTTGAACGATCGGTGTAAAATTGTTGATCTCCCACAATGAAAAATTGGCTTTCACCAATTTTGCTTTAAATGGCTCCTCTTAGAAAAAAAATCTAATTACCAAAAAAATCTGCGATCTTCTCTTCCTGACAGATGCCACACAGTTATCTCTTTAATTTTTGGTGACAGGGAGCAGTTAAGTGGTTGTCTGTCATTGCAATGATCAACTTATTTGAGTTCCCTCACTTTTGTGCATCATCCGGAACTGGAATTTCCATTTGTTGTCTACCAGGATGTGTACAACAGCATACGCTTGTGTTTGTATCATGGCAAAGAGCATACAAGACTGTTCTCTCAAAATGGGTCAGAGACCTGTTATCTATCAATATAACCAGTCCTTGCCCAGTAACCACTCATATTGGATTCAGTTGCACATTGGGTAAATATAGCAAGAGTTAGACTCAACAGCCCACCCTCACCTCTCGTTTATTAGGAAAAAATGGTATAGTTCAACAGACTTGCCGAGATAAGGAGTTTCAGTTACACCACAGGGGACTATAGGAGACAGATGTCAACAAAAGTATTGAAGTGGCAGGGGTTTCACAGCATAAACAGCCTTGCATGTGGATGCCCTACTGACACTGTGTGAACTTTATTTCTGTCTGGGACACTCACACACTGGAACTGGTATCAATTTTATTTAGTGACCATCTAGTTGCCTTTCACTGTGGTGCTTACTTTTCCTTCAGTCCTATCTGCTTGGCATCTATGGGTCTTTGCTTTGAACAACTGGTACCCCTGTTTTGTAGATGCCTTAAGTGGGTGCTTACCTTGCTTATTAGGTAATCCATCCCTGGTCATCATGGAAATTTATATACATTAAGCAAAAAATATTTAACCTTCTGTGAAATCTCTAATTCTTGGGAATATTTTTTCTGCATTTTCTTCATACAAGGAGACTTGCACTGACCCATTTGCAAATTGTTTTATAAATCATAGAGCAATCATATATTTTTGTTATTATTTTAGGCTAATTCAAAGATTTATTTTTTAGTAATTGTACTTTCAGCCACTTTTTTAAAAATAATTTTTATTGTGCTTTAAGTGAAAGTTTACAAATCAAGTCAGTCTGTCACATATAAGCTTATATACACCTTACTACATACTCCCATTTACTCTTCCCCTAACAAATCAGCCCGCTCCCTCCTTCCAGTCTCTCCTTTCGTGACCATTTTGCCAGTTTCTAACCCTCTCTACACTCCCATCGCCCCTCCAGACAGGAGATGCCAACACAGTCTCAAGTGTCCATCTCATACAAGTAGCTCACTCTTCATCAGCATCTCTCTCCAACACATTGTCCAGTCCCTTCCATGTCTGATGAGTTGTCTGCGGGAATGGTTCCTGTCCTGGGCCAACAGGTTTGGGGACCATGACTGCCGGGATTCTTCTAGTCTCAGTCAGACCATTAAGTCTGGACTTTTTATGAGAATTTGGGGTCTGCATCCCACTGTTCTCCTGCTCCCTCAGGGGTTCTGTGTTGTGCTCCCTGTCAGGGCAGTCATCGGTTGTGGCCGGGCACCATCTAGTTCTTCTGGTCTCAGGATGATGTAAGTCTCTAGTTCATGTGGCCCTTTCTGTCTCTTGGGCTCATAGTTATCATGTGACCTTGGTGTTCTTCATTCTCCTTTGATCCAGGTGGGTTGAGACCAATTGATGCATCTTAGATGACCACTTGTTAGCATTTAAGACCCCAGACGCCACACTTCAAAGTGGGATGTAGAATGTTTTCTTAATAGAATTTATTTTGCCAATTGACTTAGAAGTCCCCTTCAGCCATAGACCCCAAACTTCCGCCCTTGCTCGGCTGACCTTCGAAGCATTCAGCTTATCCCGGAAACTTCTTTGCTTTTGGTCCAGTCCAGTTGAGCTGACCTTCCCTGTGCTGCGTATTGTCCTTCCCTTCACCTAAAGTAGTTCTTATCTACTAACTAATCAGTAAATAACCCTCTCCCACCCTCCCTCCCTCCCCCTTCTCGTAACCACAAAAGAATGTCTTCTTCTCAGTTTATACTATTTCTTAAGATCTTATAATAGTGGTCTTATACAATATTTGTCCTTTTGCCTCTGACTAATTTCACTCAGCATAATGCCTTCCAGGTTCCTCCATGTTATGAAATATTTCACAGATTCGTCACTGTTCTTTATCGATGAGTAGTATTCCATTGTGTGAATATACCATAATTTATTTAACCATTCATCCATTGATGGACACCTTGGTTGCTTCCAGCTTTTTGCTATTGTAAACAGAGCTGCAATAAACATGGGTGTGCATATATCTGTTTGTGTGAAGGCTCTTATTTCTCTAGGGTATATTCCGAGGAGTGGGATTTCTGGGTTGTATGGTAGTTCTATTTCTAACTGTTTAAGATAATGCCAGATACATTTCCAAAGTGGTTGTACCATTTTACATTCCTACCAGCAGTGTATAAGAGTTCCAATCTCTCCGCAGCCTCTCCAACATTTATTATTTTGTGTTTTTTGGATTAATGCCAGCCTTATTGGAGTGAGATGGAATCTCATCGTAGTTTTAATTTGCATTTCTCTAATGGCTAATGATCGAGAGCATTTTCTCATGTATCTGTTAGCTGCCTGAATATCTTCTTTAGTGAAGTATGTGTTCATATCCTTTGCCCACTTCTTGATTGGGTTGTTTGTCTTTTTGTGGTTGAGTTTTAACAGAATCATATACATTTTAGAGATCAGGCGCTGGTCAGAGATGTCATAGCTGAAAATTTTTTCCCAATCTGTAGGTGGTCTTTTCACTCTTTTGGTGAAGTCTTTAGATGAGCATAGGTGTTTGATTTTTAGGAGCTCCCAGTTATCTGGTTTCTCTTCATCATTTTTAATAATGTTTTGTATTCTGTTTATGCCTTGTATTAGGGCTCCTAATGTTGTCCCTATTTTTTCTTCCATGATCTTTATCGTTTTAGTCTTTATGTTTAGGTCTTTGATCCACTTGGAGTTAGTTTTTGTGCATGGTGTGAGGTATGGGTCCTGTTTCATTTTTTTGCAAATGGATATCCAGTTATGCCAGCACCATTTGATAAAAAGACTATCTTTCCCCAATTAACTGACACTGGGCCTTTGTCAAGTATCAGCTGCTCATATGTGGATGGATTTACATCTGGGTTCTCAATTCTGTTCCATTGGTCTATGTGCCTGTTGTTGTACCAGTACCAGGCAGTTTTGACTACTGTGCCTGTATAATATGTTCTAAAATCAGGTAGAGTGAGGCCTCCCATTTTCTTCTTCTTTTTCAGTAATGCTTTACTTATCCGGGGCTTCTTTCCCTTCCATATGAAGTTGGTGATTTGTTTCTCCATCACATTAAAAAATGTCATTGGAATTTGGATCGGAAGTGCATTGTATGTATAGATGGCTTTTGGTAGAATAGACATTTTTACTATGTTAAGCCTTCCTATCCATGAGCAAGGTATGTTTTTCCACTTATGCAGGTCCCTTTTAGTTTCTTGCACTAGTACTTTGTAGTTTTCTTTGTATAGGTCTTTTACATCTTTGGTAAGATTTATTCCTAAGTATTTTATCTTCTTGGGGGCTACTGTGAATGGTATTGATTTGGCTATTTCCCCTTCGATGTTCTTTTTGTCGATGTAGAGGAATCCAAGTGATTTTTGTATGTTTATCTTATAACCTGAGACTATGCCGAACTCTGCTATTAGTTTCAGTAGTTTTCTGGAGGATTCCTTAGGGTTTTCTGCGTATAAGATCATGTCATCTGCGAATAGAGATAATTTTTCTTCTTCCTTGCCAATCCGAATGCCCTTTATTTCTTTGTCTAGCCTAATTGCTCTGGCTAGGACCACTAGCACAATGTTGAATAAGAGCAGTGATAAAGGGCATCCTTGTCTGGTTCCCGTTCTCAAGGGAAATGCTTTCAGGCTCTCTCCATTTAGAATGATGTTGGCTGTTGTCAGCCACTTGTTTTTGGAAACAAAATTATCTCCCTGCATGCTTACAGATTAACTGCTTAAAATAAATCCTATGTTTTAATCCCTAGAAGCAAGGATGGCGAGACTGCGTCATACATACTTTGGACATATTGTTGGGAGGCATCAGTCCCTGGAGAAGGACATCATGCTTGGCAAAGTACAGGGTCAGTGGAAAAAAGGAAGACACACAATGAGGTGGATTGACACAGTGGCAGCGACAGTGGGCTCAAGCATAACGACGATCGTAAGGATGGTGCAGGATCTGGCAGTGTTTCATTCTGTTGTGCATAGGGTCGCTATGAGTCCAAACCGACTCGATGGCACCTAACAACAACAACAACAATATTTTAATCTCTTTGTGTTTTGATTGTTTTTAACAGTGGCAAGAGAACACAAACAAATATATATCAAATAGTAAAAATAATTATTGAACACCTACTTTCTAATAACATTGCCATTTTATATTTCTGGAATTTCATCAAGATAAACCACTTATAGGGAGGAAAAATCAGTCTAATTATCTAATTATCACATTTTTAACTAAGAAAGTTATTATCCCGCATGACAATCTCACTCTATTCTCCATCCTAAATTCCAAGTGGCATTTAAAACTGTTTGCAAAACTCTACCTAGAGGACAAAAGGCTGCCATTAACTAAAGGTGTCCAAAAGGATTTGAATTATATTTTGAAAGAAGCTCCCCCACGTGTCTGTCAGTGTGTTGTACTATGGGGGCTTCCCTATTGCTGTGATACTGGGAGCTATGCCACCAGTATTCAAATACCAGCAAGATCACCCATGGTGGACAGGTTTCAGCTGAGCTTCCAAACTAAGACAAAGTAGGACGAAGGACCCAGCTGTCTACTAAAAAGAATTACCCAGGGAAAACTTTATGAATAGCAGTGGAACATTCTCCTATGAGTGCCTCAGGTTGGAAGGCACTCAGAATACAACCGAGGAAGAGCTGCCTCCTCAAAGTATAGTCGACCTTAATGACACAGATGGAATCAAGCTTTCAGGACCTTCATTTGCTGATGTGGCACAAGTCAAAATGAGAAGGAACGGCTGCAAACATCCATTAATAATCAGAACACGAAATGTATGAAGTATGAATCCAGGAAAATTTGAAATTGACAAAAAAAATGGAATGTATAAATACCTATATCCTAGGCATTAGTGAGCTAATACGGACTGGTATTGGCCATTTCGAATCAGACAATCATATGGTGTACTATGGTGAGAATGACAATTTGAGGAGGAATGGAGTTGCATTCATTGTCAAAAAGAACATTTCAAGATCTAACCTGAATATAACGCTATCAGTGATAGGAAAATATCCATATGCCTACGAGGAAGACCAGTTAACATGACTATTATTCAAATTTATGCTCCAACCACTAAGACCAAAGAAGAAGAAATTCAAAATTTTTACCAACTTCTGCAGTCTGAAGTTGATCAAACATGCAATCAGAATGCATTGATAATTACTGGTGATTGGAATGCAAAAGTTGGAAACAAAGAAGGACCAGTAATTCGAAAATATGGCCTTGGTGATAGAAAAGATGACAGAGATCGCATGATAGAATTTTGCAAGACCAGTGCAGATATCTTCTTCATTTCAGATATCTTTTTTCAACAACGTAAACAGGGACTATACACGTGGAGCTCGCCAGTTGGAATACACAGGAATCAAATCGACTACATCTGTGGAAAAGATGATGGAAATGCTTAATATCATCAGTCAGAATAAGGCAAGGGGCTGATTGCAGAACAGACCATCAATTGCTTATATGCAAGTCCAAGATGAAGCTGAAGAAAACTAGAACAAGTCCACGAGAGCCAAAGTACAACCTTGAGTATATAGTATATTCCACCTGAATTTAGAGATCATCTCAGTAATAGATTTAACACACTGAACACTAATGACTGAAGACCAGATGAGTTGTGAGATGACATCAAGGACATCATACAAGAAGAAAGCAAGAGGTCATTAAAAAGACAGGAATGAAAGAAAAGACCAAAATGGATATCAGAAGAGACTTGAAACTTGCTGTTGAATGTAGAGTAAATAAACTGAAAGGAAGAAATAATGAAGTAAAAGAGCTGAACAGAAGATTTCAGATGGCGGCTCGAGTAGACAAAGTAAAGTATTATAATGAAATATGGAAGAACACACTTGGCATTTCTCAAGCTGAAAGCACTAAAGAAAAAATTCAAGCCTCAAGTTGTAATTTTGAAGGATTCTATGGGGAAAATGTTAAATGACGCAGGAAACATCAAAAGAAGATAGAAAGAATACACAGAGTCACTGTACCAAAAAGAATTGGTCACCATTCAACCATTTCAGGAGTTAGCATATGATCAGGAACCAATGGTACTGAAGGAAGAAATCCAAGCTGCACTGAAGGCATAGGTGAAAAACAAGACTTCAGGAATTGACAGGATAACAACTGAGATGTTTCAACAAACAGATGCAGCAATGGAAGTGCTTTTCTATGACAAGAAATTTGGAAGACAACTAAATGGCCAACTGACTGGAAGAGATCTATGTTTATGCCCGTTCCCAAGAAAGGTGATTGAACCGAGTGTGGAAATTATCAAACAATATCATTAATATCACATGCAAGTATAATTTTGCTGACGATCATTCAAAAGTGGCTGCAGCAATATTCAGAAGAGGACGTGGAACCAGGAATATGGATCCTGGCTGAAAGCAGAGAATACCTGAAGTATATTTACCTGTATTTTATTGGCTATGCAAAGGCATTCGATTGTGTGGATCATAACAAAGTATGGATAACATTGCTAAGAATAGGAATTCCATAATGCTTAATTGTACTCATGAGGAAACTGTACATAGATCAAGAGACAGCCTTTCGAACAGGACAAGGGAGTACTGTGTGGTTTAAATTCAAGAAAGGTGTGCACCAGGGTTGTATCCTTTTACCATACTTGTTCATTCAATCTATATGCTGAGCAAATAATCCAAAAAGCTGGACTATTTGAAGAAGAACACAGCATCAGGATTGGAGGAAGACTCATTAACAACCTGCTTTCTGCAGATGAAAGTGAAGAGGACTTGAAGCACTTACTGATGACGATCAAAGACCACAGCCTTCAGTACGGATTATACCTCAACACAAAGAATACAAAGATCCTCACAACTGGGCCAATAAGTAACATCATGATAAATGGAGAAAAGATTGAAGTTGTCAAGGATTTCACTTGCTTGGACCCACAATCAACACCCCTAGAAGCAGTAGTCAAGGAATCAGATGACACATTACATTGGCAAATCTGCTGCAAAGGACCTTTTTAATATTGAAAAGCAAAGGTGTCACCTTGAAGACTAAGGTGCCCCGACCCAAGCCATTGTGCTTTCAATAACATATGCACGTTAAAGCTGGACAATGATTAAGGAAGACCGAAGAAGAGTTGACGCCTTCAAATTGTGGTGTTGGCGAAGAATATTGAATATACTATGGATTTCCAAAAGAACGAACGACTCTGTCTTGAAAGAAGTACAGCCAGAATGCTCCTTAGAAGCAAGGATGGTGATACTATATCTCACATACTTTGGACATGTTATCAGGAGGGATCAGTCCCTGGAGAAGGACATCATGCTTGCTAAAATAGAGGGTCAACGTAAGAGAGGAAAACCCTCGAGAAGATGGATTGACACAGTGGCTGCAACAATGGGCTCAAGCATAACAATGATTATGAGGCTGGTGTAGGACCAGGCAGTGTTTTGTTCTGTTGTACAGAGATCCTATGAGTCATAACCAAGTTGATGGCACCTAACAACAACAACGTGAAAGAGATGCTAAAATTCACAAAGTGTTTTGAGTGGTAATATCATTCCAAAGCCAAAAAAAAAAAAAAAAAAAAAACCCCAAACCTTGTCCTTGAGTTGATTCTGACTCATAGGGACTCTATAGGGCAGAATAGAACTGCCCCATAAGGTTTCTAAGGAGCACCTGGTGGATTTGAACTGCCAACTTTTTGGTTAGCAGCTGTAGCACTTAAGCACTATGCCATCAGGGTTTCCAGGTATGACATCATCCCAAGGTAGGGCCTATTCTGAGCACAATAGTTCCATCCCTATACATTCATTTGAAAGAACCTACCTGACCCAATCCCCTTATTTCACAAATGAGGCAGTATATGCTTTGGGGTGTGTTTGGGCTGTAGTCAAGCAAAACTGGCTATGATTTAAAGTCCACCTTGTACAAATTGTATAATCTCACTAAGCTTACTGAGCACGATGCTCAAGTCATTATGAGGTCAAGAAAATCAAAAAACATCCTGAAGGACAGGGAGATGAGTGACTTCCTCATGATGGTAGGGCTATAAGTCTCGTTATGGAGACTTTATATAATGAACAATGATGACAGCTCCCATGGAGTCAGCTCTGACCATGGTGATCTTATGACCAACAATGAAACGTTGCCTGATCCTGTGTCATCCCCCCGATTGGAGGTATGTTCAAGTCCATCATTGCAGCTATTGTGCCAATCCATCTCACCAAAGGTCTGCATTGCCTTACTCATCCTCTACAACTTATGTCCTCCTCCAGTGACATCCCTTCTGATGATGTGTCCAAAGCAAGCAATTTGGACAGTGTTCTTTTGTAATCTATAAGGCTTTCAATGGCTAATTTTTGGAAACCCACATGTCTATCACGTTCTACTCTGGTGGCTTGCATGTTGCTGTGATGCTGGAGGCTATGCCACCAGTATTCGAATACCAGCAGGATAGTCCCTGGTGGACAAGTTTTAGCAGAGCTTCCAGACTAAGACAGACTAGGAAGAAGGACCTGGGAGTCCACTTCTGAAAAGAGTTAGCGAGTTAAAACCTTATGAATAATCTCCTGCCTGGAGGGAAGATGAGAGGGTAGAGGGGGTTAGAAGCTGGCGAAATGGACACAAAAAGAGAGAGTGGAGGGAGAGAGTGGGCTGTCTCTTTAGGGAGAGAGTAATTGGGAGTATGTAGCAAGGCGTATGTAAGTTTTTATGTGAGAGACTGACTTGATTTGTAAACTTTCACTTAAAGCACAATAAAAATTATATAAAAAAAAACCACTTATGAATAGTAGCAGAACATTGTCTGATGTAGTGCCAGAAGATGAGCCCCTCAGGTTGGAAGGCACTGAAGCTACTACTGCATTAGAGTTGCCTCCTTAAAGTAAATGTGGATGGAGTCAAGCTTTTGGGACCTTCATTTACTGATGTGGCACAACTCAAAATGAGAAGAAACAGCTGCAAACATCCATTAATAATAGAAACGTGGAATGTACGAAGTATGAATCTAGGAAAATTGGAAATTGTCAAAAATGAAATGAAGTGCATAAATAAGGATACCCTGGTTATTAGTGAGCTGATATGGACTGGTTTTGGCCATGCTGAATCAGACAATCATATGGTCTACTATGCTGGGAATGACAATTTGAAGAGGAATGGAGTCACATTCATGCTCAAAAAGAACATTTCAAGATCTATCCTGAAGTACAACGTCAGTTATAGGATAATATCCATACACTTTTTTACAAGGACAACCAGTTAATACGATTATTATTCAGGTTTATGCATCAACCACTAAAGTCAAAGATTAAGAAATTGAAGATTTTTACCAACTTAGGCAGTCTGAAATTGATTGAACATGCAATCGGGATGTATTGATAATTACTGGTGATTGGAATGCAAAAGCTGGAAAAAAGAAGAAGGATCGGTATTTGGAAAATAAGGCCTTGGTGACAGAAATGATGTGGGAGGTCTCATGATAGAATTTTGCAAGACCAATGACTTCTTCACTGCAAATACCTTCTTTCAACAACATAAATGGAGACTACGCACCTGCACCTCGCCGGATGGAATACACAGGAATCAAATTGACTACATCTGTGGAAAGAGATGATGGAGAAGCTCAATACCATCAGTCAGAATAAGGTCAGAGGCTGACTGTGGAACAGACCATCAATTGCTCATAGCACACTCAAGTTGAAACTAAAGAAAATTTGAACAAGTCCATGAGAGCCAAAGTACAACCTTGAGTATATCCCACCTGAATTTAGAGACCATCTCAGGAATTGATTTGACACACTGAACACTAATGACCGAAGACCAGATGAGTTGTGAGATGACATCAAGGACATCATACATAATGAAGAAAGCAAAAGGTCATTTAAAAGACAGGAAAGAAAGAAAATACTAAAATGGGTATCAGAAGAGACTCTGAAACTTGCTCTCGACTGCCAAGTAGCTAAAGCAAACAGAAGAAATGATGAAGTAAAAGAGCTGAACGGATTTCAAACGGCAGCTAGAGAAGACAAAGTAAAGTGTTATAATGACATGTACAAAGACCTGGAGTTAGAAAACCAAAATGGAAGAACATGCTCGGCATTTCTCAAGCTGAAAGAACTAAAGAAAAAATTCCTTATATATCATGGAGTGACAGTTCCAATATTGAAAGATTCTATGGGCAAAATATTGAAGCATCAAAAGAAGATGGAAGGAATACACAGAGTCACTGTGCCAAAAAGAATTGCACAACATTCAACCATTTTGTGAGGTAGCATATGACCAACAACTGATGGTACTGAAGAAGTCCAAGCTGTACTGAAGACATTGGCATCAAACAAGGCTCCAGGAATTGACACAGTACCAGTTGAGATTTTTCAACAAACAGGTGCAGCCCTGGAAGTGCTCACTAATCTATGCCAAGAAATGGAAGACAGCTACCTAGCCAAATGAGTGAAGAGGTCCATATTTATGCCTATTCCAAAGAAAGGTGATTCAACAGAATGTGGATATTATTGAACAATATCAGTAGTATCACAGAGAAGTAAAGTTTTGCTTAAGATTATTGAAAAGCAGTTGCAGCAGTAAATGGACAGAGGACTGACAGAAATTCAAGCCGGAATCAGAAGAGGATGTGGAATGAGGGATATCGTTGGTGATGTTAGATGGATCCTGGCTGAAGACAGAGAATACCAGGAACATATTTACTTATGTTCTGTTGACTATGCAAAGGCATTCAACTGTGTGGATCATTACAAATTATGGATGACATTGCTAAGAATGGAAATTCCAAAACACTTAACGGTGCTCACGAGGAACCTGTACTTAGACCAAGAGGCAGTCATTCGAACAGAAGGGAAGGATACTGCATGGTTTAAAGTCAGGAAAGGTGTTTGTCAGAGTTGTATCCTTTCACCATACTTATTCATTCAATCTGTATGCTGAGTAAATAACCCGAGAAGCTGGACTGTATGAAATATGGGCATCAGGATTGGAGGAAGACTCATTAACAGCCTCAGTTATGCATATGGCACAATCTTGCTTGCTGAAAGTGTAGAGGACTTGAAGTACTTACTGATGACAGCCTTCAGGATCGGTTACAGCTTCACATAAAGAAAACAAAAATCCTCACAACTGGATCAATAAGCAACATCATGATAAAGGGAGGAAGGATTGAAGTTGTCAAGGATTTCATTTTACTTGGATCCACAGTTAACACCCATGGAAGCAGCAGTCAAGAAATCAAACAATGCACTGTATTTGGCAAATGCGCTGCAAAAGACTTCTCTAAAGTGTTAAAAAGCAATGATGTCACCTTAAGAACTAAGGTGAGCCTAACTCAAGCCATAGTGTTTTCAGTTGCCTCATCTGCATGAGAAAACTGGACAATGAATAAGGAAGACCAAAGAATTGATGCCTTTGAATTATGGTGTTGGCGAATATTAATTATACCATTGAGTGCCAGAAAAATGAACACTTCTATCTTGGATGAAGTACAGCCAGAATGCTCCTTAGAATCAAGGATGACAAGACTTCATCTCACATACTTTGGACATGTCATCAGCAAGGACCAGTCCCTGGAGAAGGATATCATGCTTGGTAGAGGGTCAGTGAAAAACAGGAGACCCTCAACGAGATGGACTGACACAGTGGCTGCAACAGATGGCTCAAGCATGATTATGAGGATGGCACAGGACTGAACAGTGTTTTGTTCTGTTGTACTTAGGGTTATGAGTTGGAATGGACTCAAGGGCACCTAACAACAATGATAATTTTCACAAGTAGATTGGTAAACTTTTATTCCTTAGCGTGGAAGCTCTGCTGAAACCTGTCTACCATGGGTGAACTTGCTGGCATTTGATATACCAGTGGTATAGCTCCTAGCTTCACAGGAACACACAAACCGCCATAGTATAACAAATAGACAGATGGGTGGTGGATAATAAAAAACAGTATATATATAAAATAATGTTATTGTACACCCACTCCTCACCGACATGGTTAGGTTCCAAAAACAGGTCATTATGTGAAAATTGATGATGACCACATCAGATCAGAAAATGACTACACCATTACATAACAATCAAATTACATTACACAACTGCCTAATGGAATCACGGCCAAGCCAAGTTGATATATTGCTTTAACCATCACAGCTAGCGTTACTCTCACCTCCCAACTTGGCAATCATTACTGCCAGATGTACGTCGTTAATGCACAAAATAGTGTGATTTTTTTTTACTATTATCGTAAATGCCAAGTGTTGGATATGACAGTCAATAAGTGAGGAGGTATGTATTCTTTTTAGATTTTATACAATCAGTACATTCTTGAAATAGTATATATTTACATATATATTTGTGGCAAGTCCTTTAATAAAAGTAAAAGGAATCGTTTTTATAACAATGAATTGTCCCCTTGGACTTGCTTTAATCAAGAAATACGGAAAACAAAAATACCAAAAACTAGTTCAATTCTCTAGCTCCCGAGTCTCACGGCTGAAGAGGTGATTACTACCAAGCACCCAAGAGATTTCATAGTTGTGTCCTGGCAAGCTAGGTTTTTTTAAAAGATTTAATACAGGTCCAGGAATTAAACTTCATCTGTCTGGATGAGTCTGTTTGTCTTAAAGAAAGGAGTTGTACTAGTTTTTCCTTAGGGTCTTTTGCAGTCCCCCTTTCCACCTAAACGTGCCTCCATCAGGGCTCCTCTTTGAACCTAGCATTCCCTAATACCACTTTAAAATTGGAAGTCCAACTAGCACACCTGAAATATATAACTTTTTAAGAAGTGTTTATTTTGTAACAGTATTTTAACTTGTCAAGAATCCATTCCCCAACACCACTGCCTAGGAGGCTCCATCTGGCAAGAAGTTACAGGCTCTAATTACTCCTTTCTGAAGTCCATTCCCAATACATCTTCAACAGGCAACATGAAATGGAAGGACAGGTATGATAAGAATTTTGAGCTTCAATGGATACTCATTCTGATTCCAGTAATCCTAAAATCAAACCAGAAACATTAATTGCTGAAGCAGAACACATCTAGTCAGACTCTTAGAAGAGAAAAAAATCAAAGCACACATTGGTTTCTAGAAAGGGTTTTTTTTTTTTAAACTTAGTAATGAAAAGAAATAGGCTAAAAACCAGAATGCTACTCTACTTTATAAACCAACCCATAACATCCTCCTTGGACTCTCCCTGTGTCTACTTTATCCATGTTGTTAGGTGCCATCAAGTCAGTTCCAACTCATAGCAACCCTAGGTACCACAGAACAAAACACTGCCAAGTCCTGCACCATCCTGTTTACAATCATTGTTATGCTTGAGCCCACTGTTGCAGCCAGTGTCAATCCATCTCCTTGAGGGTCTTCCTCTTTTCCGCCAACCCTGTACTTTACTAAGCATGATGCCCTTTTCCAGGGACTGAACCCTCCTGACAATATGTCCAAAGTATGTAAGATGCAGTCTCGCCATCCTTGCTTCCAAGGAGCATTCTGGTTGTACTTCCTCCAAGACAGATTTGTTCATTCTTTTGGCAGGCCATGGCATATCCAATATTCTTTGCCAACACCACAATTCAAAGGCATCAATTCTTCGGTCTTCCTCATTCATTGTCCAGCTTTCACATGCATATGATGCAATTGAAAATACCATGGCTTGGGTCAGGTGCACCTTAGGCTTCAAGGTGACATCTTTGCTCTTCAACACTTTGAAGAGGTCCTTTGCAGCAGATTTACCCAATGCAATGCGTCTTTTGATTTCTTGACTGGTGCTTCCATGGCTGTTGATTGTGGGTCCAAGTGAAACAAAATCCTTGACAACTTCAGTCTTTTCTCCATTTATCGTGATGTGGCTTATTCACAACATATATTCCCCTATATACATCCATTTGAGGCAGGGCTTCAAACCAGACTGTTTGGTTCAAACCCCTGCTGAGCATTTGCATTTCTAACATGGTTCCAGAAGTTATACATAAGAATCACCCTGGGACCTTGTTAAAGTGTAGATTCTGATTCAGTCTATCTGGGGTGGAAATGGAAATACTCAGCAGGGACTTTTTAGAAATGCAAATTCTCAACAGGGGTTTGAGCCTGAAGGAACTTGTTGGAAGCCCTGATTTGAAGTACTGATTTCCTGAAAAGACTACTTAGCCAAAACTAGATGTAATCCATTTCATGACTATCTATTGAAGATTAAAGGATGAACACTTACTTCTCCCTCATTCCTCACCTACTAAACACCTCTTCCTGCTTAATTCTGCTCTAAGAAAACCAGTTATTTATTATTCTTGCTCCAGGATGACATCAAAAGTTCTCATTAAACTTCAAAAAATGCATATCCATCCATCCATCCATCCATATATACACACGTATGTATCAATGGCAAAATGGTTTTTTCTACAGCCATTGCTAGGTCTAGAAGGAAGATCACCTGAAGACCCAAATTCCAATCTATCAGTGTGTGAAAAATATCATACCAAGTTTAAAAATAACTCTTTAATCATATGCACATAAGGGGAATAAAGGGAAGCACCAGGCTGACTGGGGAAGGGAGCAAGATCTCCCTCTGTCTCAATGTCTGCTTGGCACAGTTCTTGAGATCACACACACGAGTGGGGTGGGCTTGGAAGTGGAATAAGGGAGAGGACTGAAGGGGCAAAGGCAAGTGGGGAGAGGCAAGAGCTTGCAGTAGTCTCAGTCGGTGGACTCCAAAACAGATTCACTCAGTGCGAGGTCCCAGTAGTGTTCAGCCCCATGCTTTTTGAAATGCTCCCGAGCCATGTTTTCCGTAGGGCACTGTTTGAACTTCATCTCCCCAAAGCTCCGGTCTTTGGCTGTACCCTGAGAAATACACAAAATCTGTAATAAGCACACTGCAATTCCTCATTTAAATCTGGCAGATTCTTTTGTAAGACCTAGTAACACCTGTATAGCAATGTGCCTATAAAGAATATGATTTTATGGTAAAAGCAATTCTAACCTCTACTCCTGTGGAATTTATTTGCATAAGTTTTCATGAATTCATCAGGGTTCAGTTTTTTGACTGAAGGAAGGAGTAGTTTTGGGCTCTGGTGCTTGAGTGGAGAAGCAAGTCAGGGCAGGACTATGAAGGAAGGGGATAAGATAAGCTTGTCTTCTACCATGTCTGAAGGACTAGATTTGAGCCTCTAAGAAGAAATGAACTAGAGAGCCAGAAGCTGAAAGAACTCTCAAGACTTAGTGAGAACCTGTATCCAAGCAGGAAACTTTGGGGCCCAGTGACAAAGAACAATACAGAGGTGGGAGTGAAAGGGAGCCAGGAACTACCTGCAGAGAACTAAAATACAGCACTAGGTGACCAGCATTTTCATCAGAGGCACCACCAGCAGTGGCAGTCATAAAGTACAACCTCAAGAAGTTTTCAGGAAGCAGACACCAATAAGGAGGCTGTAGTAGAACTTCACTATTCCTAAGGACTCTCAGAGATAAATGAAGAGAGTTTGGAAGAGAGTGGAGGCTAAGATATTAAGCATGTAGATGACAACTTATGAGACTGAAAAACAAGCATTCAGGTTCTTATGACCTAATTTATATGCATATGTTAATGGAATGGGGGATAAAACAGAAGGATATGTGAAAAATTCTAATAGCAAGTGCTTATAAAGAATGATCCTAAGGTGTAAGGGACTAGGGAGGGGACTTTTTCAGTAAGTACCCTTCTGTATCACTAGAATTAAAAAAAAAAAGCATTTACTACGTACTTTTATAACAAAGAACTGAGGAGAATTTTATAATAAAAAACTAGAAGATACACATATATTAACAAAAAAAGTCTTAGTAAGCACTCACTACTTTTATAATAAAAAACCAGAGCATACACACGTATTAACATAAAAGAATAAAATAAAAATATTAAGTCTACACAAAGGCAGCAAACTATTTACAATGTATAAAATACATTCTGGAATGGGGATAAAAGGGTTACTAAAAAATTAGTGTATACATCAGGATAAGAATCACTATGGAGTAAAGAAATTTTAATGCTTCCTGGAGAAATAAGCGTGATATTTTACACTTCACAAAGGATGAATGATCCTTAATTCACAGTTTGGCCTGAACAAGTATATTCATTCATGCGTTCAGTCTTCAGAACTAATACTGGTTCATTTACAAGATTTCAGGGATAGAAGAATTAGATAACTAAACATACTGCAGTCTGAAGAAGTTCCATTTGAAGAGTGACTTAGTCACATTTTACAAAGCATTATTACATATTATCTAACTTGGTTCTCTCTCACACACACATACAAAACACATTAAGAGTAGGAAAGGCAAATAACAATATACGTATTTTCGAGATAAAGCAACAGAATCTGATGTTAAATGTCTCGCCTGGGTTGCACAGCTAGTAAGTGGTACTGCTCAGCCTCCCAATTTTAAATTCTTAAGTCTAGTACTTCTTTAACTACCTCTGTCTTTAACTACCTCTAAATAAAGACAAATTCCACAACAATTTATTTCTCTTTCCAAGTTTCATATCCATGACTGTGAAATAAATAACTCTCAGAAAATCTGTACTCCTGCCACCAGCATTTCCCATACTCTTCCCCAAACAGCATGTACTATAAAAAAAAAAAATTTTTTTTTTTTATATGCTCAACAATTTAGTTAAAAAATAACCACAGGAATTTGTTGTTAAACATTTAAAAATAGATTCCAAAAAGAAACATGAATTACTTATGGGATTATTCACTGTTTAGTTTTTACCATTCCGTGGCTCCATTTGAATTGCAGAAACAATCAGGAATTAACTAAAGTTCAATGTTTTACAAAGAATCACCTACCTCCCAGACTAATACACATTTGTTGGTTTTCTTCACAGCTTCCTCATCAGATTCTTCATCATCTGCAAAAGATGATAAAGCTAAGTCTCACTCTAGACTTAGAGACCACAGATTTAGGTTCTAAACAGTATTCAAGTCTATCCAAATTCTCTTAAATAACGTCACCCTTTTCTATTACTCTTTACTTTCCTCAAATTAGACTGGAAGCTCCAAATAGGCAAGAGCATTACTTAATTCAACAAACATTTTGAGCACCTACTATGTGTCAAGAGCTGTGCCAGGTACTGGGAATAAGGAGATAAATAAAAGATAAACAGTGAACAATAAAAAAGCTCGTGGGCACTTTGGGAGCTAGACTTCAGATGTTAACAGGACAATCCATTCTCAAGGAGTTTTTTTTTTTTTTTTAAATTGTGCTTTAAGTGAAAGTTTACAAATCAAATCAGTCTCTCATACAAAAATTTATACACATCTTGCTATATACTCCTAATTGCTCTCCCCCTAATGAGACAGCACACTCCTTCCTTCCACACTCTCTTTTCGTGTCCATTCAGCCAGCTTCTGATCATCCTCCACCCTCCCATCTCCCTCCAGACAGGAGATGCCAACATAGTCTCATGTGTCTACTTGATCCAAGAAGCTCACTCTTCACCAGTATCATTTTCTATCCCATTGTCCAGTCCAATCCCTGTCTGAAGAGTTGGCTTTCTTAAGGAGTTTTTAGTCTACTGGGGGAAGAGGGCAAATATAACCAAATGAAAATATCTTAGGGACACTTTCAAAGCAAAATAAAATAGGGTTCAATTAGTTATAGTACAAAAATGTACTTTTAGTACTTCAAGGACAAAAAGTAAAGGAGGTACAAAGTTAGATAAAGTCAAGAAAATTAAGACTCTCTGCAGATGTTAGGAAACCCTGGTGTTGCAGTGGTTAAAAGTTATGGCTGCTAACCAAAAGGTCAGCAGTTCAAATCCATCAGATGCTCCTTGGAAACTCTATGGGGCAGTTTTACTCTGTCCCATAGGGTCACTATGAGTCAGCATTGACTCGATGGCAACAGGCTTTGTTTTGGTTTTTTGCAGATGTTAAATGCTAACCCAGGTCTTCAAAGAAAGGAAGGTTGAACGCTGACAGAAGAATGACGGCAAGGATAATGTCAAATATATAGAAAGAAATAAGATAAAGCTGGGCAACTGAATGAGAAGTCTATTTTCATGATCAAAGAGAGATTTTTTTTCTGAAAATCTTTGTCTTCAACTCTTTTTAAAAACTTTTAAAACTCAAACAATAATATAATACAACACTGCACATATCAACACATAGCTTGATAAATTTTCACAAACTAAAGCCACCCATGTATCCGGTACCCAGATCTTGGGCAGACAGGGAAATCAGTTGCTTCAGGCCTTAAATGACAGATAAAATAACTTTATAATGCATACAGTAAATGCTATAATACACATGGAAACCCTGGTTGCATAGTGGTTAACAGCTAAGGCTGCTCACCAAAAAGTCAGCGGTTGGAATCCACCAGGCACTCCTTAGGAACCCTATGGGGCAGTTCTACTCTACGCTATAGGGTCCCTCCCTGTGAGTCGGAATCGACTTGACAGCCGAGGGTTTTTTTTTTTTTTTTGTATAATGCATATAATAAATGTTGTAATAAGTAACTTTACTATGCATATAATACATATCATATGAATATCTAGCAGGGCTTACAGTCTGGTCTTTCTAAAATTCCTGAATACAAAATCTAGCATTAGCAAGAGTGTCAGAGGGAGGGAGTAAGATGAATGAACAGATGTACCATCCCCACCTCCCACTTAATCCCTCTCCAGCCCCCATTCACCATCTCCCTTCGTGTTTGATGTCTGTTCATCCCACTTTATCCGATGCAGCATAAGACGCTTAAATTTCTTCTGGGCCTTGGGGCCTGGAAACAGAGAAGAAGATTTTTTGCCAGAACTGTTGAAGACGATGGGGTGGACAGAACCTCTGAGCTCATCTAATGCTCAGAACCATAATGAGGTAGTTGAAGCAATCCCAGGAACCAAATCTTGGGGCCTTCAACTCCAATAAACAGAAACAGAGGCTCAGGGTGTTTCACCCAGGTGTGGTTCTAATACACTTTTTCTCCCTTTTCCCCACCATGCTAATCATTTCTAGGCCTAAAGCTGTCTGGGGATAGTCTCTCTCAATTTTTTCAGACTCACCCCCTTCCACTACTACCACGTTGACATCCTTGTGCAGTACCACCACCCCTGTCAGGTACAGTTGCCCAGCATTGGCCTCAATCTTGAACTTCTTGGCTGGGTTGCTCAAATTTCGAACTCTGGAGAAGGGAAAGTTTAGTTATGCCTTTCGTTTTAGCATCAGTAGCTGCCTGAATGGAATGAAAAATAAACAGATGGATCCAAAATGGTTTTCTCTCTAAAAACAAAGGCCTCTGGAGAAAACAAAATATAGAAATGCTGAAAAGGTAGGACTGAGTCTAGAGCTATTTCCACTTTGTCTTATACTTCTTCAAACTCTGGCACTGGACAACTTACAACAAATGGCAGACAATCAAAATGTACCCTAAGGATGAGGGAGAGGCATTTACCATCATCCAAAAACATTTATAAGCTAATTGTACATGACAGTGTAAAGATCTACAAATTCTTTGCCCTCTAGGTGTTTACAATGTAGTCACGAGGCTATGCATAAAAATTTTTAGAAGGATACACGAAAAACTGTTAATACCAACTACCTATAGAGAGTGGTGCTAAGGGATCAGGGAACAGGAAGCTTTTTCAGTAAATGGCCTTCAATAGTTAGAATTTTTTAAATCTTAATAAGCATTCAGTGTATTTGTAGTAATATATGACTTTTATGATAAAGATCCTGTTAATAAGAATACGCACATTTAAAAACTAGAGGGTACACATGTATTAACATAAAAGAATAAAAATATCAACATGAAGGTGGCAAACTATTTACAATGTATAAAATGCATTTTAGGAGATGGGATCAAAGACTTACTAAAAAATTAGGGTATGTATCAGGATAGAATCACTACCAAGGAAAGAAATTTTTAATGCTTGGAGAAACAGGATGATATTTTAGGCTCCATAGAGGATGAACAATCCTTAGTTCATGGCTTGGCCTGAACAAGTATATTCATTCGTTCATTCTTCAGAACTAATACTGGTTCACTAAGGCTTCAGGGATGAAAGAATTGGACCATAAAAATAAGTTCCTAACCTCGCCATTATAAAAGACTTCTTAATTCCTGATTCACACTAGGGTCACCATAAGAGAGTAGGGACTGGTGTTAGGTATGCTTTTAAACCACACAGATCCTGTCTCAAACACTTGGAAAATATTTTGGTATTTCTATGGGCAAGGCTGGCCTAGTATGGACACCTACCTATATACAGATATGTGTACCCCCTGTGAAATGTCTTCTTTAAGCTTTTTAATTTTCTTGACCTTTCTCTGTTCTGCTGTAAGTTTTCGGGCAGCGTTGGCCTCTTCATGCGCTCTGTCGTGACAGGAAGGACATCCACAAGTGAGAAAGGCATTGAAGATCAGAGGCAGGGCTGAGGGAAAGAGAGAGCAACAGAGGACTCTCCCCTCCCTCCAAATATGGATCCCCCAGGAGAGTTTGGGAAAGGTACTTGCCCCAGGTTTCCACCCAATCCCATGGCACTTACTTCTGTCTTTTTGCCATCTGAGCTCTGACATGGGCTTCTACCTTCGTGGGATCTTGAATAGCTTCTGTTCCTAATACTCGCATCAAATTTGAAATTCTCACTGCAGCAGAGAGAGAACAGTGATCAATCTCCTAAGTGATTTCTTCAGCTGGGATAGCCTGACCTATCTTCTCTACCAGTTCATACTGCTCACCTATTTCAAATCTCTGCTCAAAATTCACTTCCAACAAAAACCCCTACCTTGACAATTCCGCCTACTTAACTCGGCACTAAGAGAGGTCACACAGTTCATCTAAATAGCTGGTATGCATATATATTGCTTGAAAATTTGTGAAAGACAAGGAACATAAATTTCTTTGGTATTTTTCACTCTGATAACAGCATATAGTGAAAGATACTACATGTAACAGTGCGCACTCAAAATATTATTGATTGATAATGAAAACTATAGGGGTGAGTTTTGTTCTTTTACTACATTTTCATTTTTAATATTAAGAATTATGCACATAATAACAATATCCAAATACTGCAACTACTAAGATTTCAGGGATGAAAGAACTAGACCGTAAAAATAAGTCCATACCCTCACCATTATAACAGACTTCCTAGCTCCTGATTGACACTATGGTCATTTAAAAGAGAGTAGCTAGTGAATTTCAAGACCGTTATTTATCAAAATCAGAGTGTTATATAGTTAATGATACTTAAAAATAAGCCTTAAATGACCTCTACAATGAATATGTTGAACTGTCTTAAAAAGAAAAGATAGTAGAGAGCTTAGGGAATTAAAAAAAAAATTAATCAATGAACGATTCTGTGGAACAGAAGGCATCCAGATACAAGGAAATGCTAAAGTTCTTCTAGAATTAAAGAGAAAAACTTGCTACTCTTTCTTCTATCTCTAAGTTATGTACCTTTGGGTTCTGGAGGAGGCATTAGGCCCAGCCTGACTTTCTCTTGTAGTTCTTTCTGTGCTTCCCTCCTTGTCTGTCTCCGAAGTTTCTTCTGTTCTTTCTTGGTGAGATATACCCCCAGAGTAACAGGTGTGTCATTGTCGACTGTAAGGCAGAGAAATGAGTGTACCAAACCCAAGCATATTAAAGGGATTTAGATGAATATAAATTACATTAAAAGGAATTTTAGCCTAATTATTATTATTTTTTAGGCTGTGAAAGAGCAGTAGTATGGTCATGTTTAAAACAGCATTCGTATCTTTCTTGAGTAGTATTCTAACTTATTTTTCCTTTAAGCAGCTGAACCCTTTCTTCAAATGAAATATGGCAAAAGGCCAATACAGCAAACAAAATTGGAGCTGCTCTGATTACTCTAAGTGACGATTTGGGGGAACTAAGGGGTATCTAGGGTTCTTGGGTGGTACAAATGGTTAATGCACTCGGCTGCTCAACTGAAAGGCTGAAGGTGTGTGTCCATCCAGAGGTGCCTCTAAAGAAAGGCCTGGCGGCCTACTTCTGAAAAACCAGCCACTGAAAACCCTATGGAGCACACACGGGGTCACCATGAGTTCAGAATCCACTCCACGGCAACTGGTTGGTTGGAAGGGATATTCAGAATCTCATATAAATCCCACCGGTATGTCTCTATAAAACCATTTGCAAATCACTAGCCTAAATCACCAAATTTATGTTTTAAGAGTTACAAGATTGGGAAAAATCCTCTGAACTCCTATTTACTCTTCCTTTTAAAACAAACAAAAAATCCCATGTTCTTCTAATGATCCACACTTACAACAGCTAAGTAGAATCTGGTTAAGTAAAATCCAGTGATTAATATAATTTGTATTATCTCAAGGTCTCAATCTATTTTTCTAACTTATTGAAGCAACCGTCCAGTGAATTACTAACTGGGGTATTATCTCCTCTGCTCATCCAAGTCTGGTGAATGTGTTAAAATCTTTTTTTGATCTGCATAACCCCTGAAGACAGATCGGTTAATATTATCTGCACATATGAGGAAATTCAGTGTTCTAAAAGCGACTTACCAAAGGTATTAATCTAGTTAAAAACACAGCCACAACTAAAATCTATCTCTTCTGACTGAACCAACAGATTTTTACTATAAAAATGATAAAGACATAAGAAGGATGAAGACAAGGACGATCAAAGAAGAAACGGGAGTTTTGTGGTGGTATACAAGACTGGAGTTGGAGTCAGCACCATAGTAACAGCCCCACTTGTAATGTATCAGTGAGGCCATCTCTACACACACTAAGCCTCACTGCTCTAGAGTTGCACTGTCCAATACAGTAGCCACTAGCTACGTGTACTATTTAAATTTAAATGAAAATTGAATAAAATTTAGAAATTTTTAATTAAAACCAGTGTAATTCAGTTTTCGAGTGCTCAATAGTTGCGAATGAACAGTGACTACTGAGTGAGACAACAGAGATCTAAGACATTTCCATCATCGTATAAAGTTCTGTTGGATAACACTGCAACAGAGACTTGACTGAGTCATCTATACATTACCTGGAGGATTGAGCTGGGCTGGATGTTCAACAAGATTTGTGATTCCAAAATAATCTTCTCTCTTGGGATTTTCCTCTGTACTAAAATTGGAGGAAGAAGGGAAAATAGGATATATGGGTAGAGATGATTTTTCTGAAAGGGGGTCTCAGAAAAACAATGAAAAAATCCATTATCCATAATGGATTCTAGCCTCTTTTAGCATTTGTATCTATAACATAATTATTATTACAAAAATTTTCAAGATGTGAAAAGTGGGTCCCATTAAGATCGGAAGCACTCTCTACACCAGTCATACTCAACCTTTTCTGTACCCTAACATCCCTGAGGGATACCACATTCTCTCATTAGTTACAGAACTCCCTGAACAGTGGCTAACAAAGGAAGGGTTAAAAAAAAAAGGCCGAGACGCAATGTCCTAAACCCATGTATCAGAATGATGAAGCAGAAATAGTTAAAGCTCTCCAAATGTTTCTTATATGCATTATTTACCACCCTCCCCTCCCCTCCCCTCCCCTCCCCCGCCAGTCAACTAAGAATGCTTGCTTTATACTACCAACTGGGATCCATAAGAAATGTAGATACTTTTTATTAGGAGAAGAATGTAATTACGAAAAATGTGCTAAAAACAAGTAGCAATGTATAACAGAAGTAAATAAAAAACTTATAAATAGATTTGACTTTTTACATTATTTGTGACCCTGTTTCTCCTCCATTAACCCAGATAACTCACACGGTATATTCTTTACAAATACATTAGCTTGTATAGTTACCTATTTCTCTTGGGTTTTAAATTTTTTATTTCATGCAGGACTACCATCTCTCCCATTAAAACTATATTCTTATTGAAGGGTATTAACTAACAAACTCACAGGTCAAAACCATTGGGGATGATGTAAGAGTCCCACCACTCAATTTCAGGGATATCTCCTTCCTTTAACTCCTTCTTAGGGGCAATGAGGGCCAGCTTAGTTGAAGTGTGGATGCCTGTTTTTCGAGCTGCTTGTGAGATCTCTGCCTGCAGCTTCTCCAGTTGAGCCTAAAGACACAATAAACCAAAACAGGAAGATAAATAGGAGTCATGGAAAACAGGGATGTAGTAGAATATGGAATTTTTTTTTTAATTGAACCATTTACATCTGAGGCAATGAAGTCATAATTTCTGAAAGCTTGAGTTAAATGCAGTTCTTCTTTATTTTATTCTTTACTTAGTTCATTTACATACATCTCTCACCCTCACCTCTATCCTTCACCCCAGTGTGTGCCTGTAGCAAATATGCAGAAATGGAATTCAATCAACACCTCATTCTGAAAGGACAGAAAGGAGAAGGGAAGTCACTGAATAAACAGTAAATTCAACTCTCCAGGTGTGTGGATTCTCTGCAGTACATTTTAACTTCAAGCTAACTTTCCTGTCACCCAGAACTTTCTGAATTGTTTTCCTTCTATGTTAAGGATTTTCAAACTCGAATTTCCACCTTTTAAGTAGAATTTAATTAGGAAGACAGATCAGTTAAAAATCAAGAAATCCAGGAATAAATACAGTATTTTAAAATTATTCATTGCTTTAAATTACCTGTTTATCTAATCACCTAAAACTTAGAAAACTGAGTTGACAATTTTTTAGGGCTCTGTTCAATTTCCTTTGTCAGCTTCCTAACTTCTTCTAAGTTGTGGGTTATACTTTAAGCCAGATACCTTTGTCCGTAATCGTTGGGCAATCTTCTCAAATTTGCCCTTATCATGGAACTTAAAAGTGCGTCTCTGGCGCTGGGAAGGGGCAATTGAGACCCGGGGGTCAAAAAATGTATTGGACTCCATGTCTTCTGATGGCTTTTCTTTTAGCTGCTGCTTGAACTGTTCCCTCTTCACAGCACGAATATTGGCCTTCAGAGTAGGCATGCGGTGTGTCAGCTCAATCTCTTTGCCTGTTGCATCTACAGTGCGACCCTGCTCATCTAGAATCAGGGGTGTAGGTTTAGTTTGATCTTTTAACTCCACCTTCCTGAAAAACAGCCCATAAAGAAATAAACCCCTTATGGAGCAATAAAGCAAGCAAATAATAAACAGAAAATAAAACAAATAACATGACTGAAAACACTTATCAAACTGGATATCTGACTTACCACAATCAAATGAAGTAAATTTGTAAGTTATAAAAAAAAAAATTATAACTTGTAAGTTATAGTGATGAGAATTTGTAATGCTATCTTTCTTTACCCTTGAATTCTTGAGTCAGACGTGAGCTATCAGACCAATCGTTATGTGCTAAAAATAAAGTCTATCATCTTTACCCAGCTGTAAAGTAACCCAAATGTGGTCTCACTCAATGTGGTCTAATGGATAAGGCTCCGGTTTAGAATACAGGAAACCTGGTCCTATTCATAGCTCCAATACTGGAATAATAATCTTAACGTCAGTTTTAGCAATTTGTTTAAAAAAAAAGGGGGGGGGGGGCGGGCAACAAATCCTGCAACAAGGAAGACAAGGGAATAAATTCAATTGGTTTTTACTGATCATATGTAAGAAATGTGAAACTGTAAGAAAGCATTTTGGTTCTTTGGAAGAAGAGAATCAGTAACATCCAAATGTAATTTATTGCCTTTTAAGCTTCTAAAATGCCAAGGGAGTCCATGAAATAGATACTCACGGGGGAGCAATGCCCATGGCATGGAGATTGGCCAGGCCCACCATGTTGGCATTGCCAATGAGCCCTGGCTTCAGTGCCAGCTGGGCTTGGATGCGGGCCTGTAGTTCAGCTGCTTTCCTTGCCTTCTCAATGGCATCATTCATGAAGGTGGCAGCCTGGGAGGGCTGAATAGTGTTGCCAATTGGAAGTCGCTCTGGTTGGGAGGAAGAAGGAGTCTTCGGCTGTAAGACAGAGAAAAGAGATCAGAGAACTGAGACAGGAAGGCAAATGAGACACACACATACCCAGAGTGATAAATTATAGTAGACTGTGGTAGACACAATCACTTTCTGGACTCTCATTTGAGTGGATAGCAAGAAATTCTGTGCTAAGCATTTTTCTTTTTAATCTGGGCACAAATACCTGAGGCGTAGGGGGGCTAATGAAGCTCAGCTGTTTTTTCCTCTCCTCAATTTGCCGTGTTGCCGCCTCCATCATCTGTTTGATCTGCCCTCCAGAAAAAAAAAAGGTTGGAAAACTGTTAACTACTACTTTGCATTTCACCCATACAGATTCCTAAACCCAAACAGCTTTAAGGCTTCTACCTAGACCTCAACACTCTAAAGATCTAAAAATTTGTATAAACTCCATTATATTCTACCTGTACCAAAAGAGAGAAAATTTAGTAAAGATTAAGTCTCCAGAGCTGAGCACTGGAATATTTCAATTCACCTTCCCAAGGCAGGACTGGCATATTAGGCAGCTTGATGATTAAAACCTGACATTGAATTTTAACTGTGCCACTTAATGCCTGTGTGACATTGGACATGTTATTTAATCTCTACAGCTCCAAGTGTCTAAAAGGCGGAAAATATTACCTATCTTACAGAACTATTGTTAGCACTGAAATAATTATAAATTATTATACTTAAACATTTTTTTACATCCTTGAATTCCCTGAATTGGTCTCTGAATTCCTAGTTTGGGAAACCAGGCATTTACTGCGAAGACTTGCTCCCTAGTTTCTGTAAACCCCTTCTTTTGTCCTAAGTTCAGAATGATAAGCTTTGAGGATGGAGTCAAATAACTCTTTTCACATTTTCCAAAAGAGACCTGATCACAAGGTTCTTCGAGGTATTTTTTAGTTCTATTTTTAACTTTTTTTTTTTTTTGGTTTAGTTGATATATTTACATAGTTCAAAATGCAAAAAGTACCAAACCAAAAAAACCCACTGTCACCAAATCAATTCCAACTCATAGTGAACCTACAGGACAGAGTAGAACTGCCCTATAAGCTTCCTAGGCTGTAATCTTTATGGAAGCAGCCTGCCAAATCCTTCTCCCATGCAGCAGCTGGTGGGTTCGAACCACCGACCTTTTGGTTAGCAGCTGAGCACTTAACCACTGTGCCATAAGGGCTCCTGGGGCAAAAAGTAGACATGGGTATATTGTGAAGTTTTCCATTCCTATTCTCTATAAAAAACATCATCAGTTTCTTTTCTTCCACAAATATTTTATGCATACATAAGCAAAACATATATAAACACATACATATATAATACATATATATTTCCCATAAAGAAATTTTAAGTGGTATAAGAAATATTTACTGCTTGTATGGTATCACAATTGCTTAGGTTCCCATTTTAAAAACAGATACTTCTGTTCAAAAATTTGAAGTCATCTTGCAATTTTTTAGTGGATTATATCAACGCTGTATTATATTTGGAAATTCTTCTCTGCTATCAAGTCGAGTTCTGATTATTTCAATTAATTTTCTCAGTTACCCAATAAGGTAAATAACTGGGCAAATAATAATGTATGTAACACATACAGGTCATTGCTTATCACATTGCAGGCATTTAGTACATGCTATTTCAAAAGCCCTCAACTGGAATTAAAAAAAAGAAAAAAAAAATTTTTTTTTTCTGGTTAAATCCAAGGAATATAAAGCAGGAAATAAAATCTCCCTAACGATAAACACTAATTCAAATCAGGATCAGAATATATCTGGACCCCCACACATCCTGCTTCTTCAACTCATAAATCACTTTGCTTCCAATCCCTAATTACCAACCTGAAGCTTAGTTAGCATGCCAGGGCTCTCTGATGGAGGTCCAGGGATCACCTCTGGCTCCTCTTCTACCTCCTCAAAACGGGGTATCCGCCGCTTCTTTACTCCTGATGATTCCTTGGAGATCTCAGAGTCATCACCAAACACCTCCTGAGGGAACCCAAAATAAAGAAGAGTCGTTTCCCTGCCCATGGGAGATGTGAAAAATCATCCTAGTCCCTACCAACATTTTGCGGCTTTTCCCAGGGGAATATGATACAACCCTGCAAGTGGCTACTTGCCAGAAGCCAGGGCCTTCTAGACCCTCCACCAAGCGGACCATCTGACCCAACTCCATCATTCTCCTATTCCAGTCAAGCAAATTTCATCCCATGTTCTTATAAATGTTCCCATCTCAAGGTCTTTGCAAATGCTACTGCTCACAATTGTAATGACCTCCCTCAACTTTCCCACAACCCCTGTTCCACATCCTGCCTAAAACTCACCTCCTCCACGCAGTTTTCCTCATTAGTAACCTCATCCCACTCTGGTCAAACCTTTTTGTTTCACATCCTCTTAGCACTTAAGAGCTCTAGTTTACACTAAGTTAAATTACATTGTTGATATTTTGCTTGCCAAGTATTAAGTCCTTCAACTAAAGACTAAGCTCTTCCAGGACAGGGGCTTTCTTTTTTTCCTCAGTATTCCCCAATAACACTTTGTTCTCACCAAACAATGGGAACTCAAATATGCTGACTAATTTGCAAGGTGAATTTAACAGGACCAAGAGTGGCCAACTGGAAGGGACAATGGGAAAAAGCAAACGTACACACCGGTGGTAGGCTTTGGGTGACATCCCCTCTTCACTAGGAGGGCTCGTGTTTTGCAAGGACATATCCTCAGCCAGGGGCGAGCGCTTCCTGGAACTCCTACAGTTCAAGAAAAAGGACTCTCCCATAATATATTGTGTGGGGTGGGGACCTGAATGGACCAAAAATGGGACCCGTATCCCAAGGCTATCTAGATACCTCCTTCAAGAAACCGCTTAGATAAATCCCACCCAATGTAGTCACTTCATTCACAGCATGCCCTCAGCACTTACACAGCAGCATGCCTCATCATAGCATAATCTTCACTGCACAGATCTGTGGATACCATGGATCAATCTCCCCCCTTAGACGTTACAAAATTCAATGTAAGTCTGAAATTCTACACTCGACCCACAAGGCAGCTGTAAAACCTATGTTAACCTACTATTCAGATTTTATAATTTGTGACTGCATTTTATCGCCCCTCCCCCACTTTAAATTGCAAACTATTTAAGGGAAAGACTACCTCTCATTCCTCTAATTACTCTACAATGCCCTAAACAAAAAAGACACATTAAGTCTCTATTTCTCTTGGTTCCATAGCCTGGCCAGGGGACCACGCAGAAATTGCTTATCCATTCTTTGCGCCTCAGGAAAAGCAACGAGATAGTCAAGGTATCAAAAGCACTTTGGAAGGTTTGATGGGAGTCACAGAAACTTTTTTTTTTTTTTTTTAAAGAAAGACAGAAACGAGATACAGAGATCAGTCACTCTCTGATGCTAATATTAAAAAAGATACCATGACCAATTAGTGACTACAAAATAAAAAACACAGTTTAAGTAAGGGGCTTTTGATGACTACTGCATTGGTCCTTTAAGTACCCAACTCATGAGGCCAGATGACCCACAGTATGCTTTATAAACAAGGGCAAACTCTCCAGACATATAATTAATAAAAATTGTTTCTATATATCCTATCTACAAAACCACCACAGAGAAACCTCTATAAAGGAGCAAAAATGAGGCCTACAGCTCAGGCAGCAATGGAGTCACACTCTGAAGCAACATAGTAGGCTTCAGATAAATAAAAGCATAAAATCTTAGAGCAATCAATTTATGCTAGTAGTAAGGAGGAATAAAGGAGATATAAGTAGACATGAGAACCAAAACTCCTAATCACAGAGGAAAAAGAACACAGCTACCAATTATTTCTTTGGAATATTCCAACCCATGATGTGCTTAGGTATTTTATTATTGTAAGATGGTGATAATACAAGTTCACCCCCTCTAGTTTAATGTTCAAGTACCGCTCTTGAACATTTGATATTCTACTAGTGGATACTGAAGTGTTGAGCAAGGCAAGCTTGGCAACATTATTACCATTCAAAACACTCCCAAACTGTTTAGTTAGTTAACTGTAACCTACCTTTAGCTCTCGCTTTCTGCTCCTGTCACTGCTAGACTTGGAATGCCTAGAGCTTCGGCCTTCCTCCACAGCTTCAAACAGTTTGTCCACAAATCGGAGAGTAGAATCATCAAGGAAAGGTTTCAGATGGTCTGAGAGGAAAAAAAAAAAAGGTGATAGGATTGAAACGTAAGAATACTTAACCCAATACTAAGTATATAACAGACACCAACACAGGAAATATATCCCCAAGGAAGAGGGGAAATGTTTTATTAAAGTTCTTTGTAGGATTCCCATAAATACTCTTACATGCAATGAGCTTGCCCTATGTGGTAAAAACAATGATAATTTTTTTTGAGTAGGAAATCACATAGCCAAGGCAACCTATTTAGGCTGAGCATCAAAGTTGTGGATGAATAATCAATCTAACTTTTCTTAAATAGCAAATGATGGGACAACGGCCACTAACTAAATCTTCCTCCCTCAAGCTTTTTCATGTGTTTTAAAAAGACTTCTACATATTTAGACATCAATCTGAATATGTACAGGTATACCTGCCTGACTTTAGCATATTTCTTAAGTAAATATAACATAGGTAACTCAGTACAGTGGCCAAAAGGAGTCAGTCTGAGATTTAAAACATGCCATAAATAATATAATAAATAAGCAACAAGAACAAAATCAAAATTATTTAGACTATTTCCATTATAATGCAGGAGAGAATAAAATATGGCCTGACCTTTTTTTAACATGTTCCCAACAGAAAGAGAATTTTGGGGATGTTCCAAGCAGAGTTTGGGGTCATCCAAAATGCTAGGCTGAAAGGTTCAGAAAGGTACATACCAGCTGCCTTCTTCTTGTCCATGCCCTTCCCCACACAGTTCAATGCTGCTGTGACCACTGTGGGCTCTGAGAAACCCAGTACCCTCTTCACTGTCTTCTCTATCCATGGTTTCAGCTCATCCAGCTCCCTCTTAGACAGTGCCATTCTCTGGGAAAAAAGGAGAAGGATCGCTCAAATGGGACTCAATACTGCACCTAAAAAGAAACCAGTAGGGAGTTAAGTTAGAGGAAAAGAAGACTACAATGATCCAGGATAACTGTTAATACATCAGGGATGCCTTCGCCAACCACATTCTCAAACGTTAGGCAAGTTCCTCTACTTCACTTGAAGCCAAAACTTTCCCCAAGGACCATACTTGAAAGCAGAAAGAACTAGACTCTATTTAATTTTTAACCCCAACTCAGCAATTACCAGTGAAATCTGTGGAATAAACAAACGAGCAAACTCTGAGATTCACCCAGTCTGTGAAATTAGTTTTTTTTTTTACTCTATTATATCAGCAAGAGCTGGGAAATAGGTAACATGAACACAAAATTGAAAATGCCCCTCCAGAGGTCAGCTTTTCTACTCCTACTTCTAGGGAGGCATTCCTTAACAGAGCTCTGACCTGATGGGTTTCCTTCCTTTTAAGGAATGCAAATAAAGGAAGGTTTATCCAAGTCAGTGATCCTGTATTAGAGCTCATAATCCTTAAGAACATTCTGCTTCCATCTAAGATGCATCAGTTGGTCCTGATACACCTGGCGCAAAGGAGAATGAAGAACACCAAAGACACATGGAAAATATGAGCCCAAGAGAAAAGAAGGGCCACATAAACCAGAGACTCAATCAGCCCAAGATTGAAAGAACTAGATGGTGCCCAGGTAACACCAATGGCTGCCCTGACAGGGAACATAACAGAGAGTCCCTGATGGAGCAGGAGAAAGTAGGGTGCTGAACTCAAATTCTAGTTTAAAAAAAAACAGACTTAATGGTCTGAGACTGGAGGGACCCCAGAGGACATGGCTTCTGGACTCTCTGTTAGCCCAAAACTAAAACCATTCTTGAAGCCAACTCTTCAGAATGATACTGGTGAGGAATGTGCTTCTTAGCTCAAGTAGACATATGAGACTAAGTGGGCAGCTCCAGTCCAGAGGCAAGATGAGAAGGCAGAGGGGGACAGCAGCTGGTTGAATGGACACGGGAAATACAGGGTGGAGAGGAGGAGTGTGCTGTCACGTTATAGGGAGAGCAACTAGGGTCACATAACAATGTGTGTATAAGCTTTTGTATGAGAAACTGACTTGAACTGTAAACTTTCACTTAAAACCCAATAAAAAAAAAAAAGTTCTGCCTCATTTCTCTGTAGTCATATTCATCTCAGTGGGAATTCTGCACCAGACAATTCTCTCTCATGTTCTACCCGGTCTCTGACAGCTGACTTGATCAGAGTAATCCCTCAGCTAAGAAACAAATACTCTCATTCTGGGTGTACTCTCTTTTTCATCTCTATTCTACTTTTTAGCTCAGCAGAGAAAACACTATCATAAAGGACTCTTGCAGGACAAAAAAAAACTTGGTTTGGCACTTTGTTTCTGAAAATCACCCGAGTAATCAAGATGCCTTTGTTTTCCAAAACAGCCTGGCAAGCTTCACACCTGGCAAACTAACTTCAGGAAGGGAGGAGGCACTGATGCAGTGATGCATATTAACTGATTAGATGATCACAACTATGCATTAAGACCCATGCATATTCATTGAGTCCCCCTGGGACTAGGGGACCCAGGACCTTGGAGTGCACTCTTTGGAGTCTCCCAGATTGGTGAGAATGTCCATGAACTGGAGAAGGTGACATGTCCCTGGGGACTATATTAAGACCCATGCATATTCATTGAGTCCCCCTGGGACTAGGGGACCCAGGACCTTGGAGTGCACTCTTTGGAGTCTCCCAGATTGGTGAGAATGTCCATGAACTGGAGAAGGTGACATGTCCCTGGGGACTATATAGGCCCTGCGCCAGGACCCTTCCCAGACCTTTACTGATGTGTCTCTTTGCTTGTATCCTTTCTGGTTCTAATAAATGGGTAACTGTAAGTATAGGTGATAGTCTCTGTGAACTTTGTGAGTTGTTATACAGAATTAATAAACCCACAGGGGCAAGGAGTCAGTCTGTGTAGTCCCAGCTTTGGGTGGCTGGTATTCATGGAAAGGCTGCATGGGCAATTGATGAAAAAGAGTAGAGCTCTTCTAGCTTGTGACCTAGTCCCAGTGGACTAGACAGAGAAAGAGGGAGGCATACTGGTCTGAAGTGCAGGGAACTGTGCAGACTCCTGAGCCTACGGCTGGTCCTCTGTGACCTGGCCTTAGGTGTCCAGGGATGTTTTGACTGGCTCAGGGTGGCTGGGGACGGGGTCTGATCTAAGCCTGAGTGGTCAGAGTCAGAGAGAGGAAGTGTCGTCTGAAGTAGCTGGTCATGAGTAAGGTTTGCCCACCTTGCCCCATTTATAATAAAGTTCGTAGAGTCGGAGTTGTTGCAGCTCTCCACAACAAATCTTTAACTTATTAATGTAAGTTAGTTTATTTTTAAACCATCATTCATGTTTACATTTCGGTCTTCTACCTAATCTCAAAACTCCTCATGAACATAGACAAAATTTTATTTCTGATTCTTCCCATTGCGCTTAGAAAACAGTGAATATACTACACTGACCTCAATTTCCAAGCTAACCTCCTCCCAGCAGCACCACGCATCAGGGTCTGACCTGGACGTTCAAGATGTTTTAAGATGTCTTTTCTCTTAAAAGATACAGTCTGAATAACTTCTGCATCCTTGGTAGATTTACCTTCTATAAGATCTCTAGCCAAACAGTGAACTGGTATAACCAAAATAAGTTAGTAGATTACAGTCATGAAACTAAGAGAGAAAGGTTGTATAAAAGCAGAGTATGTGTTTCAGTAACAAGTTAAATGAATAATTCCATGGTGGCTCTATTCTCTCACAATGAGATAGCAGTATAGCCTATCAACATCTACACGTTGTTGTTGTTAGGTGCCCTCCAGTCGATTTTGACTCATGTGACAGAGAACAGCCCCATAGGGTTTTCTAGGCTATAATCTTTACAGAAGCAGACCTCCAGGTCTTTCTCCCAAGGAGCCACTGGGCGGCGGGGGGGGGGGGGGGGGTTGGAACTGCCAACCTTCCAGTTAGCCAGGTGCTTAACCTTTGTGTCACCAGGGCTCCTTCATCTACATATTAATTGTCCATTAAAAAAAAAAAAAAGATTGGAGGCATACCAAGGTATCACAAAGGGTACATATCTTTGGGTGTGAGAGTGAAGAAAAAAGCTCAGCAGGACAGAAAGAAACTGAACAGCTGGGATGCCAAACCCCACATTTACCAGTCCATTAGCACGTGGGCAAATTAGTTAATTCCTCTGAGCATTAGTTCACTCATCTTACAAAATAAAGACAATTGCCATATTTCCATCATACTTAATTCATTCAATAGATATTTCCTGAGCAACTTCTAAGTGCCAAGCAGTGTACTGGGCACTGAGCATACAGCAGTGAACAAAACACGTAAGAATTTTCACCTTAACGGAGCTTACGTTCCACTACAACTGAATCATAGGCTAGAAAGCAGAAGCAATTTGAAAGCTCCAAGCAGTAAGTGAGGTACCGTTATTATTAGAAGAAACGCACGGCCAAGCACTATAATAACAAATGTATTCAAGTTCAACCCAATCCTCCATAAAATGATGTGCAAACGAAACAGCTAGTAGACAAAAATAAAAATTTCAAAGAGTACCTGGCTTTACCACTAGACAAATATACATTAACTACGTGTGTGGGGGTAGGGTTTGGGGTGTGGAAGGAAGAAGGAAGAATGATTCCAGCATGAGCAGGTAGCAGATTCCAATCTTCTGAAGGAATTCCTTACTCTGTCCTCTTCTTTGCTACAATCGGAGTTTCCCCTGAAATCCTCATTCTTCTGTTTTTAGTCTTTCCCCACCTCTTTTGGCGTAAACTCCAACCGACCCACTATCACACCTAGTTATACCCAAAGTCTTCAGCTCAGAGCTGGTCTCCCCACCCCGTCCCCTTCTCGCCCCCGCCCTTTGCCTCTCAACAATCCCACTGCAACCTCGTCTCCCACACAACCTGTGCTTCTCTCAGCCTCTTTCCCGCTGAGCCCCCTAACCCGGTCCTACTCTTGGGCTGAGCCCTGACCCCAGTCGCTCGGACCGGAGAATACTCTGTCTGGGCCCGGGGCCACTACTCACCTCACAAACTTCAGTCCCTGAGACGGAGCCCGAACGTTACACCGGAACCGGAAACCCTCCGGCCGCCGCACGACTTGCCGTCGCTACCGCCACGGCCGCCGCCACGCCGCGGTCCCCGACATGTGACGAGGGTGGGCCGGGCCGCCGATATGCGCAGCCGTAGTTGCCACTTTGCCGGCGGCAGGGCGCATGCGTGGCGAGTGCCAGTTCCTCGCCTTCGGTTTCCCTTGCTAAAGGATTCGGATATTTATCTGTTCACTAGATTATTGAGAAGAAGTTAGTTCCCTGAAGCGGAAATGGGACTGCTAGCAGTTTTCTTCGTGTGGAGTGTAAGTGCGCTAAGCTAAAGTTAACTGAAAGAGGGACTTCTGCGTTTGGCTCAAACACGGCCTTTCCGGTAGAAGGTAAACCCTCTGAGTAAGTTGGGATCACTGGCATTCGCTACCCGTCCTTAGCTTTTCCTCCTAATTTACAGTCGTGCCAGAGATCACAGGGAAGAAACACGAGTATAGAAGGACTCGGCAGAATGTAGCCCTTTGTTTAATTAATTAATTAACAGAACATTCGTTGACCGCCTATTACTGTAAGTGGTGCCGGCACCCTCTGAGAGTCAGTAAATCAATGATTTAGGAGCACGGGCTCTAAGGGCAGACTGCCTGGATTTGTATTCCAGCTCTCCCACTCATTAGCTGTATGATATTAGTTACTTAAGTCCTCTATTTCCTCACCTATAAAATGGGATACCTTTAAAAAAAGAATTTCACCTCACAAATGAGTAAATGAGGGTAATACACTTAAAACAGTGGTTCTCACAGAGTTCAATAAATGGTAGCTACAAACATATGTACATGAAAAAAGATGAGTAGAGGACTCTGAAGAAGTAGCCCCCCTCCATGCCTTTCATTAACAAAACGAGTATCATTCGCTGGTAGTACGCAATTGGCTAATGTCTCTTTCTATAGATTTCCAATTGCCTCTGTAAGCATAGAGAGCGATAGTGGTTCAGTGGTAGAATTCCTGGGTTCAAATCTTGGCCAATGCACCTCATGCACAGTCACCACCGGTCTGTTATTGGAGGCTTGCATGTCACTAGATGCTGAACAGGGTTCAGTGGAGCTTCCAGACAAGACAGGCTAGGAAGGAAAGCCTGGGTACCTATCTCCAAAAGTCAGTCAGTGAAAGCTCTATGGATCACAACTATCTGACCGTGGGACGGCGCACCACCGGGAAGGGTTTAATTCCGTTGTGCGCGGTGTCATCATAAGTTGGGGGCCAACTCAACATCAGCTAATAGCAACAACACGTAAATGTATTAAAAAGAAAAAGAAAGCCATTGCCGTCATTTGATTCTGACTCATAGCAACCCTACAAGGCAGGGCAGAACTGTCTCATCGGGTTTCCAAGGAGAGGCTGGTGGATTTGAACTGCCAAACTTTTGGTTAGTAGCCGTAGCTCTTAACCACTGTGCCACCAGGGCTCCAAATGTATAATAAACATCTCAAACTCAGCATGACGATAATAAACTGAGTTTATCATCACTCCCCCCATTTAGGGGTACTCAAATGTAAACTCCACGAGGACAGGGATCTTTGTTTTCTTCACTGATACAGCCTAAGTGCCTGCAACACCACCTGGCACAATTAAATACTTAATGTTTGAATTAGAGGATCCCTGGGTGATGGAAACGGTTTGCTCTCAACTACTAACCTAGAGGTTGGCTGTTCAAACCCACCTAGCAGCACCAAGGAAGACTGGCCTGGCAATCTGCTTCCATAAAGATTACAACCAAGAAAACCCTATGGAGCAGTTCTACTCTGTAACACATGGGAGTCAACATGAGTCAAAAATCAAGTCAATAGCAGTGGGTTTGGGCTTTCTTGGTTTATTTAAAATCAAAGGCCAAATCTTTTTCAACACTTGGTCTTATAGGCCCCAGCACCTACTGGTCTATTTTTTGCCTAAAGGATGGAATTTCCTTCAGGACGGGAATTGTACCATGTCTTTTGAGTCCCAGGATCTATGATAGTGCCAGACCTTGTAAGTAGTCAATAAATAAGACCTGGCAGTACTGCTCTCTTCATTCTGTCAATAAGCTTGTATTCTTCCCCTTCTTCCAAATGAGGCTCTAAACCTACTGACCCTTTAAACCAATGACTCTAAAAGCACGTGTGGGAAAAGTGTAGTTTGAAAAAGTGTGTCTAGTATTATGACACAATCTCACATATGAGAAATGAAAATAACAATCTATTTCCAGATTCAAACTATAGAAATTAAAAGTCCATGATGCCTTCTTGGATGGTAGGCTCACCAGAAATTGCAGTTATTCTCTAGGAAGGTTATGATCAGAATTTCCCACAGGGCATGAAATCTTCATATCTATAGGCTGGTTTTTAAAAGTGAGAAATACCAAAACTAACCTTCCCTGATGGGGCAGCCTGGCTTTGAGTAACAAGCTGGGAGAGCTTGAACATGTTGCTCAACTTAGTCACACCAGCATCCTCATTGTATCTACAGCACCTAAAACCAATGTCTCACTCATAATACCCACTCAAAAAGTCTGTTAAATGGGCCAATGAGTTCCAACTTTGCCCAGTAGTTATACATTTTTAATTTTGTTTCAGTGTTTTTAACAGTCTGGGTTGAAGTCCCACAGGGAAATTTTTTTCTAGGAACTCACTTCCAATTTTTGGAATCAGATAGATTTAAATCCTTTGTTTCCCAGTTACTAGCTGTGATTCGTTGAGGCAATTATTTTCTGAGGCTGTTTCCTTAACTATAGAATAAGAATAATCATCTCTTTTCCCAAAGGGTATTGTGAGGATTAAAGGTATCATGAAACATTTAGTACAGTGCCTGGCACATGGTAAGCCTCAATAGATAACTGCAATTGTCATATATTCAAGAAATATTTATTGAGGATCTAAATGCTGGGCATTATACCAGGCAAAGGAAATACAGTGGTATAAAGGCAGACCCATATATATTACAGAAATAAACTCGAGATGCAAAAGGGAAAACAGCACCTGATAAAGGTACCAGGGAAGGCATCTCAGAGAATACCCAGTTTGAGAGCTGAAGAACAGAAGAGGAGAAAATAGCATGTGCTGTGATCCAGAAGTATGTCTGATGGGGCAAATGGCTACAGAAAAAGTATGATTCAGTGATGAGGAACCTTAAATGCCACAGTCTGGATTTTATCTTGAAAGCCATGCGGAACCAATTACCAGCTTAAGCAGGAAAGTGACAAGATCAGGGTTGCATTTTAGAATAATCATTCTGGCTAAACTATGAATGGACTGGAGCCAGGCAACACTGAGGCACCGAGACCAGTCAAATGACTGTAGTAATCCAGGAAAGTTATGATGGTAGCTAGTATTAGAGTTGTGGTACAAAGTTACAGAGACAGCTGGAAGAGATTACAAATAAACTGGTGTTGGTGATGACTGGGAGCCCTGGTGGTGCAGTAGTTAAGAGCTTGGTTGCTAACCAAAAGGTTGGTAGTTTGAATCCAGCTGCTCCTTGGAAACCCTGTGGGGCAGTTCTATTCTGTCCTATTGGGTTGCTATGATTTGGAATCAACTCAATGGCAATGAGTTTGGTTTGATGACTAGGTGAAGAGGAGGAAACAAGGATCTACTTTCTGGCTGGCACAACTGGGGGATTATTATTAATTGCTAACATTTGAGTTCTTACTATGTGCCAGATACTGTTTTAAGTCTTGACATGTATTATTTCATTTAACCCTCACAAGCCTGTAAATACCATTATCCCCTTTTACAGGAAAAACAAGGGTTTATGTTGAACAACATAATTACAAATCCAGATTTTTTTTTTTTTTTACTAAGCAAAAGATTATGTATGTAGGGTAGCTGCACATAGTGCACGCTCCAACATTTTCTTTTCAATTACCTACATTAACACATCATTCCTATAGGACCCTGTAGGACAGGCTACAACTGCCCCATAGGGTTTCCAAGAAGCAGCTGGTGGATTCAAACTGCTGACCTTTTGGTTAGCAGCCAAGCTCTTAACCACTGCACCACCAGGGCTTCTGTTAGTATATAAACCAAAACCCACTACTGTTGAGTCGATTCTGACTCATAGCGACCCTATAGGACAGAGTAGAGCTGCCTGATAGAGTTTCCAAGGAGCACCTGGTGGATTCGAACTGCTGACCTCTTGGTTAGCAGCCATAGCACTTAACCACTATGCTACCAGGGTTTCCTGTTAGTATATAAAAAAAAAGTATATAGTGGATTTTTTTAGTATATAGTGGATTGTTATTCCTTAGTATTTTTCAGTTAACATATACTTGGTGTACTGCTGAAAACCTGAAAGTAGAATGTCAAAGTTACTCAACAGAGCTCCAATTTTAAAGGGGTACCTGTTTCCAGAACACAAACATAAGAGTCTTAAATTATGACTGGAGCAGGCCTGCCAGAGACAATCCGGTGAGTTGCTAATAGATTTCACAGGTGCTCAGGATCAGGATATTAAGTATTGCATCTATCACCAAGTAACTGGGTAAATACCAAATGATTCCCCCCCCGAACCCAATGCAGGGACAGGTTTCGAGCAGCCTCAACTCTGAAACCACCATGCCGTTACCTCCTAGCTTCCCACTGCAGTGAGTGGGAGAAACACAAGCAGATGGGACTTCAGCCAGCTACCCTTTTTACACATGAGGCCTCTCAACTGGCTACCTGCTAAAACACCCATCACTGCTTACTGCTCTAGGGAACATGGACAATGGTCAGGACTGGAGATTAGGACCAGGAGGGGATACCTATCAGAGATGAAGTAAATTCTAGCCCTTACTATTTTGAAGGGAGCTCAGAAGCAACTTTAAACCAGGGGAATATTGCCAAGTAGAGGCCTGGTTCTATCAAAAACATGCCCTACCACTTCGGCACAGGCCAGCCCTTTTTCTTCAGCAGCAGCAACTGGTAGGTGATACCATGCCATGGCTCAAAATCATTCAAATGTTACTGAAGACCAAATTCAGTGACTGAAAAGTGGTTCAGAAGTATCACTATATAATTTGTTAAAGTACAGGTTGTACAAAAGTCACAAAATTGAAAAGAGCCTGTTTATGGAATTTCTCCAACCACAAACAGCCTTCCAGAGAGCAAGGATGAGATCTAAGTTATATCCATGTGGGCTGGTGCCCAATAATATGCTTTAGTCACCATAGGCCTTACTGCTAACGACTGAGAGACAAGAACCACAGCTATTCCAGAATTTCTTCCAGGCTCTGCTTAATTAATCAATTAAGAATGGTAACTGGGAAGGGAGAAAAGATAGTAAGAATTAAGTTCAGAGGAAATCTGAAGCCACTCTTCTTTACCACAAGGGGGCAGTATTTGAGCACCAGCAATCAGGAGAGATAGGAGGCTTGGCAGTGGCTTTCTGTTTATTTCCTTTTATAACACCATGCTGAGGCTGCAGCCTGGCTGAGGAGGGGTGGGCTAGCCACCTCCGCCTCCCCACTGTGTTCTCCAGCAGGGGCTGGCGCCAACTTTCCTTAGAATAGCAGCCTGACTGTCAGGGGAGGAAGGCCAGAGGAAATAGATAGCAGGAGAGGAAAGAGAGCAGCTGGTCTTCCCACAGTGGTCAGATGCCCCCAGCTGTCAGTCATAGCCAGGAGTGCCAACCAGGGAGAGGTGGAGGAGGCGGTGTAATCTCCACCTGGAATCTCTGAGTGCTCAGGGCAGTAATTCTCAGATTTTACTATGCATTAGAATCACCTGCAGGGCCTGTTAAATTAGACTGCAGGGTCCCACTCCATGTAGGATTACAAAGTTCTAGAGTGATTGCATTTCAAATAAATTCCCTGATGACATCACTATAGTTATTTCTGATTTCGGGCTGTTCTTTCTCTCAACACTTCTCCATTTCCCCTCTTTTCTGCCACTCATCTACTGCTTTATTTCTTTTCCACCATCCCTCCTCTGGAGCCCTGGTGGTGCAGTAGTTAAGAGTTTGGCTGCTAACTATAAAGGTTTACAGTTCAAATCCACCGTCTGCTCCCTGGAAACCCTATGGGGCAGTTCTGCTGTCCTATAGGGTCACTATGAGTTGGAATCGACTCAGCAGCAGTGGGTTTTGTTTATCCCTCCTCTAGCCTCCAAATAGAAAGCCTAAAGGAAAGACAGAAAACAGGAGTGAAGGTTAGGTCAGATTTGTCTTAAGGATTCCTTTGGGCAAGGATTCCAGCACTTTAGCCAGGTTGATGGGTGTTTAAAAAGCAGAGTTTATTCCCAATACATACATGCTTCCTCTCTTTATCTAACAGTTTGGGGGGGGGGGAGCAGTTCAGAAAAGAGTAACAGATACTTTTCCAATAAGATCGTGCTTTGGAGTTCATAAAAATTGGGTAATAGAAGATACATTCTGCTACATGTTAAAATACTTTCTCACTGCTCCTAGACTACTTTTTGACTCAGTTTCTTTTTCACTTAAAAAAGAGGGTCCATTGCCAACTAGTGGGATTACCTCTATATATGCAGGCCTTCTTGTACATATGTGATTGAGTTTATTGAAGAGAAACATAAGAGAAAATGGGTTCGAGAAAGAAAAGAGGTGGAGACACAAACTGCCTCAGCAACCCTGCCATGGATCCGCCCGATTCTTTCGCATCAAGAAGTTGATCTTTCGAGTCATTTCCGTGTTGTAGATCCTTCGGCAGATTTCATAGCTTTCCCGCTGTCGCCTACGGCATGGCTTCTCATAGTACCGCCTTCGCTTAATGTCCTCAACGAGCCCCTCCATGGTGAGGATTCTGTATAAAAGTAATGAAGTCAGAAGCTTAGGCTCATTATTATTATTCTCCAGTTTCACAGATGGTCAAAAATCAACTGACCCAAGAACTAGTGTTTGTAAAAATTACAGTTGGAAATGATAGCTATATAGTATTTGCACCTACTTACAGAGCCCCTAAATAGGAATTTGTGGGGAAATAAAAAAGCAATTAATTACATGATCCTTGCCCTTGGGGAGTTTACAGACAGGGTCATGTTGTCAACATTTTTCTACCATAACACATCTGAGATATAACCCCATCTCATAAGAACAGTGGTTCCCTATGGAAGTGATTCTCAACCAAGGGGTCATTTCAGCAACTTCAAATAGGTGAAAGGTAGTCATTTGTAGTCAGAGAAATATCACCAGGGTTGATTCCTACTTGGCCCTTAGTGGGGGAATGCAGCTCCTTCCCTGCTGCGTTTAATAATTGATACAGTTAAGTCTGTAGGTCTGAGAAATCTCTGGGCCTAAATGAGGTGGTCCTCATCACACCAGGGATACAAATTGGAGCATGAAATTCCAGCCTCACACATATCCTTCCATGTACCACGTGCTCCAACCATAATACTTTGCTGGCTATTCTCTGAACACACTTTATTTTACTGTACATCTATTCAGCAGTTATTTCATTCTGTCATTCCATTATGTATACAAATGTAGACTGAAATCTCCCTGAAAGCAAGAATCATGTTTTATTAATCTTAATTTTATAACTCTACAAAATTAAGCTTAATCTGTGTTTCTCCTGCCCACCCAATTCCTCACAATGCAATCTTTCTCACTGGATTTATAACACCCCCATCTCAACTCACCCCTTGTTTCCACTGAGCCAAGGGGACACGGGCTTACTCTTTAACCAATCTAATCCCTAGACTTCTGAGAGCTCTGGCTTCAATCTGAGATTTGTCTCCCCTTCTGAGCCCCTCATCAGTTGGTCCTTAGAAGGCCTGGAAGCACCTTCTATTTCTGCCCTCCATTTCTGGTATTGTTTACATGACCCCATTCCTCTTTATCCAGTCCTTTTATTGTATGAAAAAACTCAAAAACACAATTGCAGATAAGGGATTTGAGACATGACTATTATAATTGGGAAAAGGGGAACAGAGGAAGAAGGAAATAAAAATGAGAATTCACCACCTACTTCTGCCCAGTAGGAAATCCTATTTATTGCTCTTATACCACAAAGCTAAGAAAACAACAATAGATTGAGTGCAAACCTGAAAAGAATTGGGCTCTGAGTCAATTACAAATGTGAATAGACCTGAGATAGTGCTGTCCTGTGGTATCCTCTCCCAGGTTCCTTCTGTTTAAAATCAAGAGTGATTTGTATGCTGCTAGAGGATCATATTTGTACAGATCAATATGCCTGGGTTTTAGTGGGAGGGAGAAGGGGAGGCAAGGGAATTGTTGCAAACTCCCGGGAGCAGGAGAAGCAGATTAGCGCAGGTTCTGCTGGAAATAACAGTCAGGCCCAGAAGTCATATGGGTCCAACACTAGAGTCTTAGAAAAGTGGGGCACTGAAGGCCAAGACTCAGGGTCTCTGCTGGCTTTCTTCCTCAATCACCCTTAAATGTTAGTATTGCTCCAGGTGCTACAGTGAATCGCCTCCTTTCAGGCTCTAAAGATTCCTTTAACCTTTACCAGTGGGTCTCAACCCTGATGCACAATAGAATCACCGACTAAAGGGTTTTTTTTTTTTTTTTTTTAAAGTACTAATACCTAGGCCCAATCCAGCAGAGATTCTGATTTCATTGGTCTGGGGTGGGGCCATGCACTAGAAATGTTTTAAAAGCTCCCCAGGTAATTCTAATGTACAGCCATGGTTGAGAACTGACCCAGACACTGCTGACTCCTAAATATTCATCTATAGTTCCAATTGTATCTTAGAGCTTGACCAATATTCCCAACTACCTCAAACCCTATTGTCTCGTCCCAAAATCTACTCTTCCACTCATATGCTCTCTGTTAATGGCATGACCAGTTACTCAAGCTAAAAATCTCACCATGTTTCTGGACTAGGCCTTCTCCTGTACTTGCTATATTCACAGTTACCGTATCCTATACATTCTATGTCTGAAGCAGTTCTTGTTGGATCCTTTCCTTCTCTTCAATCCTATGGCCACAGCTCTAATTATGGTCCTCATCATCTAGTACCTAGATTTTTGCAATAATCACCAAAATCAAAACCAAAGACCAAATCTACTACCATTGAGTTGAATTCCGACTCATAGTGACCCTATAGGACAGAGCAGAACTGCCCCATAGGGTTTCCAAGGCTGTAAATCTTTACAGAAGCAGACTGCCCCACAGGGTTTCCAAGGCTGTAAATCTTTACAGAAGCAGACTGCCCCATCTTTCTCCCATGGAACCGCTGACAGGTTTGAACCACTGACCTTTTGGTTAGCAGCTGAGTGCTGTAACCACTCTGTTAGCAGGGTTCCTATAACCAGCAAACTGGTCATTTAATCAGTAAGTATTATGGGTTCCCAACTCTGTACCAGACACTATGTTAATAAGTGCTGAGGATAGAAAACAAGCTTAGACATGGTTCTCTGCCCTTGCAGTCTAATGGAGACAATTATTAAACAATTACAATATAGTACAATAGAAGCAAAGATAAAGCAAGCATTACTATAGGAGCACTTGAAGATGAAGGACGAGAAAATGCTTATGAAGGTTTCCTAAAGGACAACTTACTTGAAAGTGAAGGGTAAGTAAAAAACTAAACGAAACCCATGGCCGTCAAGTTGATTCTGACTCATAGCGACCCTGTAGTACAAAGTAGAACTGCCCCATAGGGTTTCCAAGTTGCAGCTGGTGGATTCGAACCGCTGGTCTTTTGGTTGGCAGCTGTAGCTCTTAACCACTATGCCACCAGGGTTTCTGAAAGGTAAGTAGGTTGCCCTATTTCCATTCTCTTTCTGTACACCAATTATTGTCCTAAAAGATAAATGAGATCATGCCATTTTGGTACTAAAAAATCATTCCCAACATACAGAAAACTCTAAGCTAGTGGTTCCCAGACATACCCGCATGTTAGAATCACCTGTGGATCTTAAACTCCGAACCCCAGGCCACACCCCAGATCAATAAAATGACATAGGGAGGGAAAACATTAGTTTTGTTTTTTAAGTTGCTCAGGTGATTCCAATGTGTAGGCTAGCTTGAGAACCACTGTTCTAAACTTAAAGCCCTAAACTATTGAGGCTCATCCCTTTCTAGCTTTATCTTTAAGAACCTGCCCCATAAACGTTATGCCCTGCAGTTTCCCAAACATGCTACCCATCTACTTTTCATCTCTGCTCACGATGTTCCTTTTACTTGGCATATCATTCCTTTCCTCTTCTACTTATGAAATCCTATATGTCCGTCAAAGGCCCAAATCAACTGTTACATCTGTGAACTGAAAAAAAAAAAAAGAAAAAACCCAAACCAAACCCACTGCCGTCAAGTTGATTCCAACTCACAGCAACCCTGCAGGACAGAGCAGAACTGCCCCATAGGGTTTCCAAGGAGCACCTGGTAGATTCGAACCGCTAACCTTTTTGGTTAGCAGCTGTGGTTAACACTGCGCCACCAGAGTTTCCATCCGTGAACTAGTTGAAATCCTCCCCTCAGTTCCCAAAGTACAGTGATTCTCAAACTTTAGCATGCAGTAGAGTCACCTGAAAAGCTTGTTAAAACAGGACTACTGTGCCATCATGTTTCTGACTCAGAAACTGGGATGAGGTCCACGAATGTACACTTCTGACAAGCTCCCAGGTGATATTGCTACTGCTGGTCCAGGGAGAATTGCCTGGTGCAGGGGGACAACCTGCTGGCATAACACACCATCCACGCCTCTCCTGTAGCACTATCAGACAGTATTATATGTATTCAAAAAAGTCCCTGAAAGAAAAGGATGCGGAGATTGTACATATAATATGAAAAGGACAAGGAGACTGGATTTGAGGAGAAACCGTAAAAAAGACAGAGACCCTGGATATAATGTCATTTAGAAAGACGACTCTATTGGAATGACAAAAAGTTTAAAAGTAGGATGAAACAAAACTGCAAAAGGATGGGTTTAGATACCTAACCTACGGGTGTTTCAAAAGGGTTTTGAACCAGACAAAGTGCCTGTGTTGTCAGGCAGAGGCAAGAAAAAAACTAACAAAAGAATGTAAGGGTGGAGAAGGAGAAAAGAATCACAAGATCAGTGGCCCCCAATATAATGACGGAGTTGGTGAATGGTGTCCCCTGAATGGCTGAAACCACATCCAGAACATAGACCAAATAAATTCTAAAATGCCAAGTAAGGATTCCCTCCCTCACCCCACACCTTCCAGTCATCCTAAAAAAACAGATTACCTTCAAATGCTTCAGGCTCCCTGCAGTAAAGGTATCTACTCAACTCCATTTCTAACAGAAAAAGATGCAAGAAAGACCTTTGTGGATCTCATCCAGAAAACAGGAAGGGTGTTACTGACGATGCTTCCACTTCCAAAGGTAGCTCAAGGACCAGCAAACCAAGAGCTTTAGAGTAAACACAGCAGCCTGGAATTTAGGCGCCTGGCAACTTAACACTGAAGGAGAAACCAGCTGCCAGCTTTAGTGAAATTCCACAGGTTATGTAAAAGGAGCCAAGCTGCCTGGGGTTGGGGAGAGTGGTTGGGGTTGGCAGACTCACACTTCAGTGTAGCCAACCTACTTCAGGACCAATGTGTATGCAGAAGGGCTCAAGGGCCCTGAGGCACGTCTACCAGGAGTAAAAGGGGTCAACTGGGCATGCTTCCAGTTCGCCTGCCTTTCTTTGCTTGGGGGCCAGCCAATCACACACGGCTTCCTAGCAACCCCCCTCTCCACTCTTCATCCTATGGCACCAATGAAGGCCCCTGGTTATATAACAGGTGTTTTGTGGCAGTCTCACTAGGCAGAAACATGGGCTGCTCCCTCTGTAAGACGACTTCTGGGTTCCTAACGTGCTTAAAGCTTTATCCCTCTCTCCTAATTTGCTCTCATACCTACTGATGCAATTAGACCAAAGAATAAACAACTTATTTTTAAACTACCAACTATCAGAAAACTGAGAGAGAGAAGCCTAAGATGTGAGCAACAGACAGAAAAGTGGCCAGAGAGAAGAAATCAGGGAAAAGCAGAGAAAAAGTGCAGAAAATGCCGTGTTTACGGGGCAGGAAGACAGACACCAACACCAGCGTGTTCACTTTTTTTTGCTTAAAAGTTCTTGTCTAGAGAATCATTCTAAAGGCAAAGTATTTGTTCAATTTTTCCCCCTAAGGCTAAAATACAGTTTGTAAGATGTACATATTTATGATATAATACTCCAAGATAAGTTGACAAAATAAGTATCTTCCACCAAACTTAGAAAAACCACTATCATAATACTTTCTTGCAACTGGCCCCCTCCAAACATACGCCCTTTTTAGACAGGTTTCCTAGATAACCCCAGTTACAAAATTGAATTTTCCAAATTAGTAAGGAAACCTAAAAGAGATCCTCATACCTCAGGAGCCCCAGTCTCTGGAACTTGAATCTTTATTTATTTTTCAGTCTAACTATCACTCTTTTTAAAAAATCAAATTCCTTTCTTTTTAAGCAATGCAAATTGTTTTCCCCCAAAACCTATTCCTACCCTAGTCTGTTTTTAGTTTTTGTTGTGCTTTAGGTGAAAGTTTACAGAGCAAATTAGTTTCTCATCGAACACTTAATACACAAATTGTTCTGGGGCATTGCTTGCCAACCTCACAACGTGTCCACACTCTCCCATTCTCCAGGAAAGGGTCCCTGTTTCAATTCGTCCGGTTTTCTGTCCCTTCCTGCCTTCTCATCTTTGGTTTTGGGCTCGTGTGTCCATTTATTCTCATACACATGACTGAACTACCAGGCATGTTCCTCATGTGTGTTACTGTTTGCCTTATCCCGTTGCCATCAAGTCAATTCCAATTCATATCGACCCCAAAGGACACAGTAGAATTGCCCCATAGGTTTTTCAAAGAGCAGCTGGTGAATGTGAACTGTTGACCCTTTGGTCACTGCTCTTAACCACTATACCACCAACCAAACAACCCTTTGCCTTTGAGTTGATTCCGACTCATAGTGACCCTATAGGACAGAGTAGAACTGCCTGACAGGGTTTCCAAGGAGTGGCTGGTGGATAGGATATGATAGGAACCCATGCACGCAGAGAACAGTGGATCAGCAGTCCATCGCCTTAACCACTTAGCCACCTCCTCTGCCCTATAGACCTGTCTAATCTTTGCCGAAGGGTGAACCTCTGGAGTGACTTCAGTATGGAGTTCAAAGGGTGTCCGGGGCCATATTCTCGGGGTTTCTCCAGTCTCTGTAGTGGTTAAGAGCAGAGGCTGCTAACCAAAGGGTCAACAGTTCAAATCCACCAGAATTTTGCCCTACATTTTTCTCTCGCCCTGTCCGGGACTCTCTATTGTGATCCCTGTCAGAGCAGTTGGTGATGGTAGCCGGGGACCATCTAGTTGTTCTGGAATACCCTGGTGTTTTAATCACTGAAGTCAAGAAAAAGTAATATTGTGCTTCTTATCTCGACAGAGCGCCAAAAGATACAAAAGTCTCTGGATAAATTTGATGCATCTTCCTGAAGCACCAATTTTAACTGGAGTAGGGGTGAGGACGATAGCCCTAAGACAGATATGACGACACTGAATGCAAAATTCACCTAAACTTTTAAATAAAAAAGAAAAAGGGAGAGACTTCAAAGAAATTCCATTTTGTGTAAGTGGCGGAACCTTATAGTTCCTTTCCTCTCCTCTGCTGTTAAGGATACGTTAGTGGAAAAGCTTGACCAACACTAAAGTAAGGGACTGCCAGAAGATACAACAACATTTACGTTCATCAAGTAGACATTTACGGAGAGCTTCCTATGTGCCAGACTCTTAGGTAAGTGCAGGAGACAGACAAATGAAAACACATATAAAAAGCTTATTGCCTATTACAATGATTTTCAATCCTGGCTGCATATTAAAATCCCATGGGACATTTTTTAAAAACACTGCTGGCCAGGGTCCACCTCTCAGAGAGTCTGATTTAGTCTCAGGTTAGGCTCTAGCATCAAAGTTTTTTAAAGGCTCCCCAGGTGATCTTAATAGGCAGCCATGATTGAAAACCACACGGTGTCATGCTGACCGCTCTGTTTCTGACCAAAATTAATACTTCCACCCAGGAAAAAATATGTGTAAAATGCCAGTCACCTATAAAAAGAGAATCTTAAAAAGTATGCAGCTTTCAATGCTTTTTCATGATAAAAACACTCAACAAACTAGTAGTAAGAGAGAAGTTCCTCAACATGATAAAGGATGTTGATGAAAAACCCACAGCTAACACCATACTCAATGGAGAAAGACTGAGAGCTTTCCACCTAAGATGAGGAACAAGACAAGGTTATCCACTTTCAGAAATGTGATTCAGGATTGTACTGGAAGTTCTACCCAGAGTAATTATGTAAGAAAAAGAAATAAAAGGCAACCAAACTGGAAAACAAGAAAAACTCTCTCTATTCACATATGACATGATCCCATATACAAAAAATCTCAAACATTCCATAAGAAAGCTACTAGAGCTAATAAACAAAATCAGCAAAGTTGCAGTATACAAGATCGAGACACAAAAATCAGTTGTGTTTCTGTACACCAGAAATGAACAAACTAGAAAGAAAATTAAGAAAACAATTCCATTTACAATAGCATCTAAAATAATAAGATAACTAAGAATAATTTTAACCAAGAAAATGCAAGACTCATACACTGAACACCATAAAATATTGCTGAAAGAAATTAAAGGAGACCTAAATAGAAAAATATCCCATGTTCATAGATTGGAAGACTTAATATTGTTAAAATGTCAGTTCTACCCAAAGCAATGTCTATAGATTCAAAGTAATCCTTATCAAAATTCCAACAGTCTTTTTTGCAGAAACAGGAAAGCTGATCCTTAAATTCATATGGAATTGCAAGAGCCCCTAAATAGACAAAACAATCTTAAAAAAAAGAACAACAAAGAAGACTTAGACTTCCTGATTTCAAAATATACTGCAAAGCTACAGTAGTCAAAACAGTGTGGTACTGGCATAAGGACAGATATATACACCAACAAAACAGAACTGAGAGTCCAGAAATAAACTTATACATCTACAGTCAAATGATTTTCAACAAGAGTGCCAAGTCCATTTAATGCAGAAATAACAGTCTTTTTAACAAATGATGCTGTAACAAATGGATTTCCACATGCAGAACAATGAAGGTAGATCCCTACCTCACACCATATAAAAAAAATTTAATTCAAAATGGAGCAATGACCTAAACATAAGAACTAAAACCATGAAACTTTTAGAACAAATCATAAAGTAAATGTTCCAGACCCTGGATTTGGCAATGGATTCTTAGAGACAACACCAAAAGAGAAGCAACAAAATAAAAAACAGATAAATTGGACTTCATCAAAATCAAAACTTTTGTGCATCAAAGGACATTATCAAGAAAGTGAAAAGACACAGAAATTCTTCACAAAGTTGCCACAGTCTCCTTCTTCAACAGTGTTTGAAAGGATCCTGACATTGCCAGCCTCCTCCCAACCGGCCACTCCCAGCCAGCCTTCTGCCACCTCCTCAAAGCAGTGACCTCGGATACCCCAATGCCCCACCACCTCTCCTCAACTGACACCATGTCGATCGTGTCCTCCTCACAGGTGTGCCAGAATTACAATCGGGACTCGGAGGCCGCCATCAGCCTGGAGGTCTACACCTCCTACGTCTACCTGTCCACATCTTAGTACTTCAACCACGATGATGTGGCTTTGAAAAGGTTCGCCAAATATTTTCTTCACTAATCACACAAGGAGAGGGCACATGCAGAGAAACTGATGAAGCTGCAGAACCAACGAGGTAACCGAATTTTCCTTCAGCATATTGAGAAACCAGATCGTGATGACTGGGAGAGCAGAATGAATGCAACGGAGTATGCGTTACGCCTGGAAAAAAGTGTGAGCCAGTCACTACTGGAACTGTACACACTGGCCACTGACAAGAACAATCCCCATTTGTGTGACTTCATTGAGGCGCATTACCTAAATGAGCAGGTGAAATCCATCAAAGAATTGGGTGCCTACGTTACAAACTTGCACAAGATGGGGGCCCCAGAATTCGGTCTGGCGGAGTATCTCTTTGACAAGCACACCCTGGAGACAATGATGAAGGGAGCTAAGCTTTAGCCTGGCTGCCCCACAGCCACAGTGGTGACTTCACTATGGTCACCAAGACAGCCCATGCATGTTGGGTTTACCTTTTCTACAAATTGTACCAAAACATCCACTTCAGTTCTTTCACCATTCCTTCAAGTAAGATAATTTGGTACCCACCCGCCAACCTGGAAAAGAAAAAAAAAAAAAGCAAAGCGAAAAGACAACCTACAGAACGGCAGAAAATACCTGGAAATCATATATGCGATAAGAGTTTAATAACCAGAATATATAGAAAACTCCTACAATTCAACAACAAAAAGACAAACAACCCAATAAAAAATGGGCAAAGGACTTGAATAGACATTTCTCCAAAGAAGACATACAAATGGCCAACAGGCACATGAAATGATGTGCAACATCATTAACCATTAAAGAAAAAACCACTGCTGTCAAGTTGATTCCGACTCATTGTGAGCCCACAGGACAGAGCAGAACTGTCCCACAGGGTTTCCAAAGCAATAAATCTTCATGGAAGCAGACTGCCACATCTTTCTCTCACAAAGCAGCCAGTGGGTTTGAACTGCCAACCTTTTGGTTAGCAGCCGAGGACTTTAACCACTGTATCACCAGGAGCCCCTCCCATCAGCCATTAAAAAACAAACTGAAGCCACAATGAGATACTACTTCACCCCGACTAGGACGACAAAGATTTAAAAAATGGCAAACAAATGCTGGCCAGGATGTGGAGAAATTGGAAACCTTATCCATTGTGGGTGGGAATGCAAAATGGTACAGCTGCTGTGGAAAACAGTATGGCAGTTCTTCCAAAAGTTGAACAAAGAACTACCATATGACACAGCAATTACACTCCTAGGTATATACCTAAGAGACTTGAAAGCAGTAACACAGATAGATGTACACCGACATTCCATGACACAGTATTCACAATAGCCAAAAGGTGGAAACAACCAAAATGTCCATCAACAGATGAATGGATAAACAAAATGTGGTATATGTGTACAATGGAATATTATTCAGCTGTAAAAAGGAATGATGTTCTAATACATGCCGCAATACCACTGAACCTGGAAAACATTACGCTATGTGAAATAAGCTAGAAACAAAAGGTCACATATTGTATAATCCTACTTATATGAAATACATAGAATAAACAAGTACATAAAGACATATAACAGATTAGTATTACTGTGGGCTGGAGGGAGGGGTAAATGGGGAGTTGGTGCTTAACAGGAACAAAGTTTCCATTTGGAGTGATGAAAAAGTTCTGGAAACAACTGATGGTTGCATAATCTTATGATTATAATTAATGCCACTGAATCGCAGACTTAAAGATGGTCAAAATGGCAAGTTTTACTTTATACATATCTTACTGCAATAAAATAAATGAAATAAAAATGTACAGGGCTGCGGTTTAGCAAAAGAAAAAGAGAGAAAAGAGAAACTTTGAGGAACTTGAAAAGAAAATTCTAAGAACAAAGTCTGATATAGTACCAGACCAGGCCAGATAGCAGAAAGTATCCAAACATGCCTCCACCTTCTGTCATTTATTCTTCCCTCACCCATCACCCACACCTACCTAAGATCAGGAAGGTTTTAGATAAAATTAAGAACAATAAAGAAAAAACCTGATGCTGATTAAACAAAAATGATACTGAATTTTGGAAGAAGCAGATATACAGAAGTATGGCTCTAACTAGAACAATCCCAGACAATGGAAGATGAAGGTAAGTTTCTACCAGAAGGCTTCCTTTGTGAAATAAAGCTCTTTCCTACAATTCTTTGATAATTCTATTATCAAGCAAAATTGTGGGACCAAACTCGCTTAACACTGGGCAGAGAAGATGATGAATGAGGAATGCCAGGAAGTCAAAAATCTTACAATTAGTGATAAGGCTAAGGAATTTTTTTGCGTGAGAAACTACAGTAGTAAGACGGTTTTTATCAGGGCCATTCTAACTCTTGCATTAAAAACCTTTCAATACGGCTCCTCCACTCCAGTCTGTTAATTTCCACCTATATATTTTTGCTTATGTTGTAACCCTCCTTGAAATCTATGATGCTTTTCCGCCTTTTGTTTGCTTCTCCAAGACTCTAATCTAAATTCATCGTCATTAGCCTTGTCCCACGCCAATCTCTCCCTTAGCTTTCTGTTTGTTAAGTCCTATATTTCTGCTTCCTTGCTTATAGTCCAGTAACTTTACATTTTCCAGCTGACTCCTTTTTAAATCTTGGATAGAATTTAAGTTCATCATCAAAAGAATGACTGCTTGTTGAATAAGCTTCATATACAGTTAGGTTTTGGGAAGAACTTCACTTTTTTAGGCAACAAAACTGAGGACCTGAGAAGTTTCAAGAATCCATGTCTGGCACTGGTCTGAGAGCAATTTATGACAAAATAAAGGAGAGACTAACCACGGCACTTCCCAAAGGGTTGGTTTAGGCATGATTCTGGTCTCTTAACAATTACCTGTTTAGGGTCCTGTATGCACCTTCCACGTTCCCTTCCTGTACCATTACAGTCCTGGCAATGAACTTCAGATGTTTTGCCATGATCTTGGATTTAAAAGTTTCCACTCTGTTGTACCTAAAAGAGAATGAAGGAAGGGCGAGGAAAGTATAGAGACCAGGTAAGAAACAAACACAACAAACTACACACTCTACCGCGCGGCTTACTCAAGGGTCTGGAAATGCAACGTGCTCAAAGACATGCGAAACTGGGGCACGTGGAAGTGCCCAAATCCAAAAAGGTACACGCGAGTCGTTATTAAGTCTCCCTCATCCTCTTTGCCAATACGAACCCTGCCCTAGGGAAGAAAAGAGACAGCAGGAGGGCGTCACGACGGGGACTTGCGTAGCCAGGCACTGGAGGACCCTAGAAGCAGAGACTTTGCAGGGTCCCCTCCCCTCGACATTCCCACGCATGGCCCCCGGAAAGGATCTGGGGTGGGAAAGGGGGCAACCGCGCACAAACTCGCCTTCCAAACGAGCACGCCCTCCTCCCCCAGTCCTAGCAAGGTCTCGCTCTGCAGAGGCGAACCGAAGCCGACCTACGACCCACGACCGGAAGCGGAAACTACGGAATCGCCAGCGTCGCGCAAAGGAGCGGAGGCTGAGAAAACTCCGTGGAAACCACGGCAACGGACTTTCTGGCCTCAGTTGACGACCTTCTACGCCTTCCGGGCTTGGACGCTACACTCGACCTAGTAAATTCCTCGTTGCCTTAAATTTTCCCGAAACAGGTTCCTCGCCTTTCCATGGAGTCGTCATTCTTCCGCCTCTGAGAAGGTCATCCCCATTCCGTACCCTCTAATCCTGTTAAACCCTTAATAGATTTTTTAACCATTTCTTTTTCTGGATGGAAAATAAATGAGTGATGCTTCTTGAGCATGCTTCCTGATTTCTCCTCGGAAAGGACGCAGACTCTTTGATATCTCTCCAGACGAAAAACATCTTCACACTCTTTGCCTACCTAAAAAAGGAAAAGAAGGAAATTAATAGATCGTGAGTTTCCGATAACATAATATCATCGTCACAGCCATTTCACCAAATAAAAATATGGGAAGCACCTGTAGGATTTACAGTCAAAGAATCTATTGATGTCAGTTTTGATCTCATTTGCCGCCTAGAAAGATCTAATAGAAATGCCTTTTTTTTCCCTTTGCTTTGGAGATAACCTTCCTTTTGTTTCATTCGTATGCTGCTTCAGCATATCCATTTATGGTTATTCACATAAGTTCAGACCAAATGGCTACTGGAAAACAAGGAGAAATGCTCAAAAGAAGAAAGCAGGCTCCTAAGCAGGTATCTTGGTAATGAGGTTCCTCGAATACCTAAACTAAAACACACAGATAATGCAGCCTCACCCATTATGCTCATGGGAACACACACAAAAACTGAAGCCTTTTCAGAGTAAGCCAGGTCCCAGGTGCTAAAATAGAACTAGAGGAGGACATCCTTATGCTTATTAACAAACTTTTTTTATTGAATGGCTACCTGTGCCAGGTACTAGTTTGGCTGGAACAGAGGGATCATGCAGAAGAATAGAGAGAGAAATAGGGGCCTTGACTGAAAGTTTTGGGGCTCCATTAAAGGATTTGAATGGGGAATGACATGCAAAGAACTGTTCTAGGAAAGTTAGTCTGGTTCTCAGTGAGAATGGATTTGGAAGTAAGAGAGACTATTGCTATTGTCAAAACTTGAGGTCTAGACCAGAGTGGTGGCCATGGTAATGTGTAGGAAGAAATGGATATGAGACATTCCAAATAAAGAATAAAAAGGATTTGGTGACTGAATAGCATTGACTTTGAAGCCCAGTTACCTAGAAAAATGATGGTATCATATAGTACTCGCAGAAACTGAGGGCCTGTAAAAAAGGCAGGACACGTTTAAAGGAAAGATATTTGATTAGTGAGCACTGGAAAAAGCACCAGACTTGAAATCAAGGGTTCTGTACCACACATTGTGTTGTCTTGGAAAAGTCACCTAAGCATCCTCATCTATAAAAGAGGAGGTTGATTTAGATCCCAAAGGTACCTCTTGGCTCTAAAATGCTAAGATTCTCAATGAGTTTTAAGTGTCAGCAATATGTAAATAGAATTTTCCAGCAGAAATTTAGACACTCAATACACTGTCTCAGGGGAAAAGTTCCAACTACAGATGAAGCTTCAGCAGTCGTCTAAGTTTAGGCAGTAATTAAAGCCATGAAAGAATATGAAATCTTTTAAGTGAAAGAATGTGGTCAGAGAAGAGTAAACGGCCAAAGGCTGAGCCTAGGGGAATGCCCACACTCAGGTGGGAGGAAGTAGAGTCACTGAGAGGCCCAGAAGTTGCTGCTGGATAGGTAAGAAGAGAATCAAGATAGTGTGCTGTCATGGGATCCAAGGGAAGAGAGTTTCAATAGGCAGCATCAAGTGTCAAATGATACAGATATCACCAAGTACATAGCCTCTGTAAACACCCCTGGACTTAGCTATTAAGTCAAAGTTCCAACTCTGTACTATTCTGATTCTGTGGGATCATTAGTGACATTGAAGGTCCAGTAAATTGTTGGCACTGGAAGCTAGGCTGCAAGGGGTGAAAGATTGAGCGGGTGGAAAGAAATCAGAAACAGAGTGATTCAACTGCTGTATTAAGAACTATGGAGAAAAAAGAGGAAGAGGACGAGCAGGCTTCAGAGATGTTTTGAAGATGTGGCGACCTGATCACACTTGTGAGAGAAATAAGTAATTATTATGGGGAACAAATCAAAGTTGCAAGATAAAGAGGGAATAACTGATACAGCAGAAATTCGAAACGTGAAAAGGAATTAAAAGCACAATGGAGAGGTTTGCCTTAGAAAGGAGTTCACATTTGCTGAAATAAAGGGAGGCAATTATTCACTAAGAACACAAGAGTCTAGAAATGGAAGGTGGGAGTGGGGGAATGCACAACTAGCTATGACAAATATGCTAAGGAGCCAATAAACAATGACCAAAATGACAGAATAGTCTGACACTGCAAAGGCTTAGGATGGGAGAGGACATGGTTTTGTAGAAACTGGAACAAGTCAGAGAGTGATAATACAGAGAGGAGTAGATATGGATAAATTCATATACTTCATTTTGCCTCCTGACAGCACCAGGTAGCCTTCTTTAGTCCAACATACATCTAGCAGCTGCAGCTTTTTGAATAAGGATGAGACCCAGTGTCTGAGGGGAACCCCACTCTGACAATTCTAGGGCATTCCTCCAAAACTGGCAATCACAGTGGCTTTTCTAGCTCTTGTGCCCCTCCTCTTGCAGCAGTACTGGTAGATTACATACGCAAGGCACTATCCCAGAGCAGAAGAACCTTCTAGTCCGGGCCAGTTAGGAGATTACAAGTGTGAGAGATACAAAGAGAAAGGTACTTGTCTCTGAGCCTGGATGAAAAAAAAAAAAACTCAACTCTGAACCCCGTAACTGTCCCAAGGGTGCTCCCTAGGAAGACAGCAGCAGAGAAGAAAATAAGAATTCCTTTCCCTCTGCCACAGGACCTGTATTATCCCAACGAGATTTCTAACTTGAAGCTCATGTTCAGAAACATTTCCATCCTTCTTCCTTTCTCTAGAAAATAAAGATTGGTATTCAAAGCAGGTTTTCAATTTCTCTTCAATCAACCAACTGTTTAGGTATAAAATTTCTTTAATCAGAAAGGATTTATCTTCCCTCAACACAAATGCACACGTTAAGAATAAAAAATATATATACATATATTTACACAAATTAGAAACCACAGAGTCACAAGTCCTCGGGTAGGGGTTAAGAAGCTGGGCATCAGGAGTAACCGGAAGATGGCTTCTCATCTGCTCTAGGTGTCCCATGGTCATCTCTCTGGTCACGGTGGGTAGACCAGGAGAGCATAGGGTACAGTTCCAGTCCGATGGCAGAGTCACAGTGAACTGTGGCAGTGAGGTCCTTCTCCAGATAATTTCTTAGTATCACCAGGGGTGACAGGAGATGTTGTAGGAGGTGGAACTGGGGTGGCTGGGGCAGAATGCGTGAAGGGCTGCACTCCATGCTGGAGAAAAAGGATGACACCAATACTGGTTGCAGTGCCTAAAGGACCGTGGCTCAAGGAGATGGAACCTGGGGAACTGAGGGGGGGGTTGCAAATTGGAGTTGTGTGGATCCAGGTGAGGTCCATGGCTGGCCATTCTGTAAGGTGCCAAGGCTGCTTCTGTTTCAAAACTAGATGCCCAAGCTGTGTCTGGTTCATCTTTGCCATGGGAGGTGCAGGAGATGAAACAGCTAGATTAGTGTGGTGGCTTGGCAAAGGCTGGACAGGGTTAAAAAAAAAAGGGAAAAAATTGTTGAGAAAGCTTTCTGGTTAGTTCCACCTGGTTACTTGTATCTTGCATTCCTTGGGAACCCACTTTGCAATCCAGACGTACTTTGTTTTATGCAAGATATGTTCCTGCCAAATTGTGCTTAAGTAACACTTTTTAAAAACCCAATTATACTTTAAATTATTCAACAAAATACTTGATGACCTACTCTGTGCCATATACTGTATTAGGCACTGGATAGCCAGAGATGAACAAAATAAAATAAACAGTCCCACAGATTTTTACTATTTATAAAAGGATTCCTTTTAGAAGTTCTTTAAAGAAAAATCTACTTTTAATTGGAATCATCACTTCCCAATTCCTGTATCACAGATTCTAATTTTCTAGGTCTATGAAGTATAAACTGACAGGCAGACAGAATCTTGCTGCTTATTTTTAAATCAATTATTCTTACAGCAGGTACTAAATAATAACTGTGGTAGATTGAAACAACAAAAAGGATTGGCCCTTATCTACAGGAGACCTTCCCCTCCCCATCACTTGAGTGCTGCCCGAAGACTCTTATTTGAAGGCACAAAAAATAGGTCACATCAACACTAAGTCTAAGAATCTATCCCGCATTCTCCCTATCAGTGCTGCTCCCCGATGATGCACCTCATATGGTCAGTTCTTGAAGCCCAGTGTACAGAGTCAAAGGCTTCCAGAGGGTTTGGTACAAATATTCTTGGACAGGAGTGAAAAGAGGGAGAAGCAAAGCATTTTGGAGGGGAGCAGGGGAGAAAGCATTTGCAGAAAGAAGCTGAGGCATCTTCCTGAATGAATCATTTGGCCAATAAAAAAGCTTAGACACCTATGCAGAAAGCAGATAATCTGCAGCATGAGAGAGAAGATTAAAAGTCATGGAGTTCTTTCCAGTGATTCAAACAAAATGGAACAAAAACCATCTAGGATTCAAGACAATGAAAGAAGTGTAGACATTTCCTTCTCTGAAAAGAAACTTAACAAAAGAGGAAAATTCCCAGAAGTAAATGAAAAAGGGGAGCCCATTTCTACATGCATACTTCATTTCCTTGGTTACTATTCCACCTCTTCCTCAGGTTTATAAGTTCTTACCTTGGTCAGCTGGTGCCTGTTATCACCCAACAATGACCTCTGGGCAGCTATATGAGGAAACCAAGTCTTTAACATCCCTTCTACCTGCAGCAGGGTTCCTAGATAACGCTCCCTGCGAAGGGTACATAAAAAAGGGCCGTTAAGGATAAAAAAAGAAAACAGGTTTGGAGATCTTTCATTTTATGAGTTACTGAGGAAAGAACCAGGGGGACTTACCCCATCTGTGGCTTCTGCAAAACACCTACAATACGTTGAATCCTGTCCATTGCCACACTCTGCTGGAAACTGCTCAATCCTGGGGTCAGAGAAAAAGAAAGAGGGATCAAGGATTGACATACAAGCTTTTATTCAGGTAAATAAAAGATATATGGGGGTTAAAATTGAGTTACCTACAGAAATTAAGTAGTATAAGTAGTAGAGAGATAGACTTGGTGATCTACTTCTAAAAAAAAAAAGGCCACTGAAAACCTTATGAATAGCAGCAAAACATTGTCTCATATGGTGCCAGAAGAAGAGCCTCTCAGGCTGGAAGGCACTCAAAAGACTGGGGAAGAGCTGCCTCAAAGCAGAGTCCACCTTAATGACATGGATGGAGAAAAGCTTTGGGGACTTTCATTTGCTGATGTGGCACAACTTGAAATGAGGAGAAACAGCTGCAAACATCCATTAATAATCAGAACATGGAATGTACGAAGTAAGAATCTAGGAAAATTGGAAGTCATCAAAAATGAAATGGAATGCTTGAAGATTGATATTCTAGGCCATTAATAAGCTGAAATGGACTGGTACTGGCAATTTTCAATCAGACAATCATATGGTCTGCTATGGTGGGGACGATAAAGAGCAGCATCATATTCATTGTCAAAAAGAACATTTCAAGGTCTATCCTGAAGTACAATACTGTCGGTGACTGGATAATATCCATACCCGTACAAGGAAGACCAGCTAATAGGACCATTACTGAAATTTATGCACCAACCACTGATGACAAAGATGAAAACATTGAAGATTTTACCAACTTCTGCAATCTGAAATTGATCAAACATGCAATCAAGATACATTGATAATTACTGGTGATTGGAATGCATAAGTTGTAAACAGGGAAGAAAGATCTGTAGTTGGTAAATATGGCCTTTGTGATAGAAATTACACTGGAGATTGCATGATAGAATTTTGCTAGCCCAACAAACTATTCATTGCCAATACCTTTTTTCAACAACATAAACAGTGACTATGCACATGGCCCTCACCAGATGGAATATGCAGGAATCAAATCGACTACGTATGTGGAAAAGAGATGATGGAGAAGTTCACGATCAGTCAGAACAAGGCTGGGGCCGAATGCCACAAAGACTATTAATTGCTCATTTGCAAATTCAAGTTGAAGCTGAAAAAAATTAATGAAACAAGTCCACAAGACCAAAGTATGACCTTGAGTATATCCCAATGATGGAAGAACAGAGGAGTTGTGGGATGAGATCAAGGACATCATACATGAAGAAAGCAAAAGGCCATTAAAAAGACGGGAAAGAATGAAAAGACTAAGATGGATATTGGAAGAGACTCTAAAACTTATTCTTGAATGAAGGTATCTAGAATGTAAGAAAATGAACTAAAAGAGTTGAACTGAAGATTTCAAAAGGCGGGTGGAGAAAACAAGTACCATAATGAAATGTGCAGAAACCTGGAGTTAGAAAACCAGAAAGGAAGAACATCCTGGCCATTTCTCAAGCTGAAAGAACTGAAGAAAAAATTTAAGCCTTGAGTTGCAATATGGAAGGATTCTATGGGCAAAATGTTTAACAATGCAAAAAGTATCAAAAGAAGATCGAAAAAATACACAGTCACTATACCAAAAAGAACTGGTCAATGTTCAACCATTTCAGGCAGTAGCATACGATCAAGAACCGATAGTATGGAAGGAAGAAGTCCAAGCTGTACTGAAGGACTTGGTGAAAAGCAAGGCTCCAGGAATTGACGGAATACCAATTGAGATGTTTTAACAAACAGATGCAACTCCAAAAGTACTCACTTGGCTATGCCAGGAAATTTTGAAAACAGCTATGTGGCCAACTGACTGGAAGAGATCCATGTGTGTAACCATTCCAAAGAAAGGTGTTCCAACAGAATGTGGAAATTATGGAATTAATGTCATTAGTATTTCACAAAATTAAAATTTTGCTGAAAATAATTCAAAAACGGATACAACAGTGTACTGACAGGGAACTACCAGAAATTTAAGCTAGATTCAGAAAAGGATGTCAAATGAAGGATATCATTGCTGGTGTCAGATGGATCTTGGCTGAAAGCAGAGAATACCAGAAGGATGTTTATCTGTGTTTTATTGACTACGCAGTGGCATTTGATTGTGTGGATCCATAACAAAATGTGGATAACAATGCAGAGAATGTGAATTCCAAAACACTTAATTGTACTCATGAGGAGCCGGTACACAGATCAAGAGACAGTCATCCAAACAGAACAAGGGAGATATTACGTGGTTTAAAATCAGGAAAGGTATGCATGGAGTTGAATAAGTATTTCAATCTGTATGCTGGGCAAATAATCCAGATGACATACCTTGCTTGCTGAAAGCAAAGAGGACTTGAAGCGCTTACTGATGAAGATCAAATACTACAGTCATCAGTATGGATTACACCTCAACATAAAACAGAAATCCTCACAACTGGACCAATAAGCAACATCATGATAACCAAGAAAAGACTGAAGTTGTCAAGAATTTCATTTTACCTGGATCCACAATCAATGCCCATGGAAGCAGCAGTCAAGAAATCAAACCATGTATTGCATTGGGCAAATCTGCTGCAAAAGACCTCTTTAAAGTGCCAAAAAACAAAGATGTCACATTAAGGACTAAGGTGCGCCTTATCCAAGCCATGGTATTTTCAATTGCCTCATATGCATCCGAAAACTGGACAATGAATAAGAAAGACTGAAGATGAATTGATGCATTTGAGTTATAGTCTTGATGAAGAATAGTGAATATACCATGGGCTGCCAGAAGAATGAACAAATCTGTCCTGGAACAAGTACAGCGAGAATGCTCCTTAGAAGGGAGAATGACAAGATTTCATCTCACATCCTTTGAACACGTTATCAGGAGGGACCAGTCCCTGGAGAAGGACATCATGTTTGGTAAAGTAGAGGTTCAGGGAAAAAGAAGATGACCTTCAACAAGATTGACTGATGAATGGCTGCAACAATGGGTTCAAACAAGGATTGTGAAGATGGCGCAGGACCAGGCAGTGTTTGGTTCTGTTGTATATAGTGTCACAATGAGTTGGAATTGACTTGATGGCACCTAACAACAAGAACAAAGAAATTAAGTCACAAAAGCAAAAAGAAATAATCCTGACCCCAACGACGTAAAAGAAATATACTTAAAAAAAAAAAAGACCTAACTCAAATGAATACAACTAATAAGACAGTTACCTCTCTCAAAGCGACCCATCTTCAGCCCATTGAGTAGATCTGTGAGTGGGCGAATGAATCCTTGGAGCTCTTTACACTGTAGGATAACAAGACAAAGGCTATGAAAAGACCAAGAATTACCCACACCAGTACTGATTCTTCCTCCACCTCCAAATCTGGGAGCCAATACTATCCTCACAGGATCCTTAACAATCAGCTGGGTGCTAAACTATTTTGGCAGCATTTCTTTTCCCTTGTTTTCTCTTACCTTCTGAGCAAAGAGCAGGTCTCCCTCTGTGGTACAACCCTGGATGTTTAGACTGCTTTCCAGTTCACCATCTCTTGACCTTTTGACCCTAGATCCTGCCATAGGAAAAGCCAAGCCCCGCTGTTCCGGGTGAGATGCTGTATGTTGGTTACCGGAAACCTTGGGTCGATGCCTGCAGCGGATGGGACCAGGGCTGGGCCGAGAACCTCCACTGTGACCAACAGTGTCTGGCCTGGGCAGGGTAGCCCCCTTGTCCTCCCCCTCACTATCACAGGGGAAGCCAATGTCACTGTTCACTGGTGAGGTGGAAAAAGAGGAAGAGAGGTAGAAAGGAGAACAGGAAGAAACACTAGATGGAGAATCCATAGGTCCAAAAGCAGGGGCTGGAGAGCAGCTCCTGGAGTACCCAAAGATCGAACCTGCAAGTGAAGGGCAAAGCAAGGGAGTTTGAAACCAAAGTTTGAGGATTGAGAAATGGACCAGGAGACTGAAATGTACTGCACAGGGTAATAATACCTCTTCCCCTTCCCCAGTATCAGACGTTTCAGAGACAATAGAAAAAATCATCTCCGTCCTCACTCCCCACCCCCAGTAAGAAACTGGGACTGCTTCTCCGACCTCCCGCAGTTCAGAAGAAATAGCCTGACTGGGCACCTTCTCCACCACCCCACCCTTGCCCGTTGCTCGCCTCGGCTGTTCGCCTGGCTGTTCCCGCAACGAGCCTCCCTACCTGAGGTCATGCCGCGGCCAAGCACTAAATCCGGACAGGTCTCGGCACCCGAACCCACCTCTCGACCTTGTGGAAACCGCCCCACCGAGACCAGTCTCGTGCCCCTTCCCAATCTTTCAAAATCAGGATCCGTGCGCCGGTTCCTCTCCGGTCGCGCCCGCTGCATGATGGCGATTCTACCCATAACAAGGTCGGTCCGTCGGTCCCCCAAACCCACTCACTCCCTGAGGGTCTGGCCTTCTCGCACGGCTTGCTACCCGCCCTCCAAGTCTCACCTGCGTCGGTCGGCTCAGCCCAGGCTCTGTCTCCAGCTCCTTCCCAGCTTCTCCCGGTTTCAGTCTCGGCTACCCACCTCCGCCTCTCTCATTGGGTGGGTCCCGCCCCTTCCCCCCAGACACGTGCGACTCGGCACGTGCCTCCCCCTGTGTACACAGACCTCTCACCCTTATTGGTCGTTGTGCCGGTAACACGTGACCTCGTTACCGACGTTCGCAATCCATTTGCTACAGCACACAGGGGCTGGGCCAATAAGGACATAGCCAGGTGATGATTGGCTGCAAGGGAAGCATTCCGTGCTCCGCCCCTACATGAGACTCCGGGAGAGGACCCGGTGTTGAAATGAGGGGGAAGAAAAAAGAGTGGAAAATAAGGGAGAAGAGGAAGAGGGCGGAGCCCGTGGCCTTAAAAAGGATGGTGAAGCGCGGGAGACCCGCGGCTTAAGTGCGCAGAGACTGGATGTACAACTCCAGGGGTGCGCCTCGGGACCTGGACCCCCCCCCGACCCCGGCTCCGCCTCTGTAGCCTCAGCCTTTTCTGTGAGCTCCTCCGCTCACGAGTGCAGCACGTGGAACCCATCAGCGACTGGTGCCTGCAACGTGTGTGAGAGAATGGATGTGTGACACTTTGTATCGTCTCCCTCTGTAGGCGGCCTAGCACTCGTGACTCCCCTTCTCTGGTTTAGCCTCCCCTCCTCCTCCCTCTCCACCAAGTTGGGTGCCTCTTGCTCTGCTGACTGAGGAGGGTGGGGACTGCCGCCGAGAACACCGTGTCCTCTCCCGGGCGCCCGCTGGGGCGGCTTCTCCAGCCCTTTCCTTACATAACCTGCCACGCACGTTACTAGCACAGATGCCAACCTGCCACGATTCTAGAGGTCAAAGCCGAACTTGGTTGTTCCCGGCTTTTCTATAGGGGCTCTTCGAACCCTGAGCCCTAAATTCTCTGATTCCGAGTACTGGTAACGTAGAGGGGTAGGTCTTCAGTCTCCTAGAATATGGCTTTTTCCAGCTTCAGTTTCTTCATTTGTCCCTTGGAGAAGATTCGACTAGACTTGAAGGTGGGGAGGAAACAAGTCCGGAGTTTACAGACTCAGAGCAACTGGGAACTTACATTCGTTTCCTCTTGCAGTATTGAAAGAAAACGGTGGGGAGAAGGGGAGCGGAGCCCTGCACTCTGGGCTGAATGAAGATACTACATCAAAGAGACCGCAAGGGGGCAGTCCAGTTCTGGTTAGGGTCCCAAAAATAGAGGGGGGGGAGTCTGTCCCTACTCTTAATTTAAAAAAAAACTGCAAAGTGTCGTTGTGGAGTGGGGACGGGGTAGGGGGGAAGATGTGAATATTTGAAATCTATTCTCAGTAGTTTTTAATGTTGTACAGGTGTTAAACAATATGCTTTTTTTTAAAAAAAAAAAAAAAGGGGGGGACTTCGAAATAAACCTCAACCCTCTTTCCCAAAACAAAGTGTCTGAACCTCATATATAATAAATAAAACAATAGAATTAATGGACACTAAATAAACCTGAAAGTTTGAGAAGAGCAACCACAGACAACATACTGGCTTCAGACCCAAAGAGTTAGGACAATGTAACTCCTTTTCTGGGATGGCACCCTGGTGCTTAAGAGCTCGGCCAAAAGGTTGGCAGTTCAAATCCACCAGCAACTCCTTGGTCACCCTATGGGGCAGTTCTGCTCTCTCCTATAGGGTCGCTATGAGTCATAGTAGGCTCCACAGCAATGGGTTTTTTGGCGTTTAACTCCCGTTCTAACCTACCCTTCCCATTCCCATTCCCAAATCCTCGCTGTTGTGGCTTTAGAAGAGGCCCTCATGAGGGATTAGGAGAATAACCAGATTATTTAACTTATTCTTTATTTTATCTTCAAATTTCCTTCTCCCAAATTCCCATCCAAAGAGTTGTACCAGCCTTCTCTTTCCTAAAAAGCAAAGAAGAGTGGGGGAAAACAGGATCAGGGGGTCCAGGAAGTCCCTTCATGCCCTCCCCCACAAGCAAATTCTCTAGATTTCATATTCTGAGCTGGTGGTATCTCCTGGAAGAGGTAGTGTCCCCTCCCCTCCTCACTCCTCTTCATACCCCCATAGTTACATATAATACAGTTTTCTCCTCCTTCCTCCCTTTACCCACTAGCTCCCTACTGCAGGGAACCACTAGGCCATATGCCTCTGAACTTTGCCTTTAGACTCTGTGGTTGTAGGGCCTCGCCCATTTTACCCTCTGACACCTGCCAGGCCTTAAGCCAGGGCCAGGCTGGAATCTCCAGCTCTGATTCCTCCAGGCCGAATGGAAACCTGGAGAGGTTTCTTCTCCATTCTTTTTGTCTCTGATCTAAGAGGTCCTGAAGTCCTCCCAGCTCAGAAAAATTAGTGACTCATAAAAGTCTTTGCCTCAACATCTCCCAAACAGTTTTCTTACCGCTTTTTTAAAGTTTAGACAATAAGGTTTTTTTTTAAAGTGATCCCTCTTAAGTAACTGATAAGTGACCAGGCTGGAAACACTGGCCAGAAGTACTGGTAAAAATTACTTCACAGCGACTGCACTCTCACCTTCTATGTGAAATATATCCCCCCCTGAATGAGGGCCCAGGACAGGATGAGGGGAACAGGACTCTGCAGACTGGACACAGCATCATTCAGATCTGGACTCTGCTAAAATACAGACATTCTCCCACAGCAGGCCAGTGTCATCCTCCCTACCTCCCATCCCCACCCCAGGAAGGACAGCCACCCTCTTGACACCCTCCTCTGTCTCCATTTCCTCCAAGCTTAGAGACAGATTCAGCCCTCCTCCCCATCACCAAAAGAAGTCCATTCTACAGTGCCTTCCAGCCACCCCTCACCATACCAGTGTGGTATTCAATGATAAAAAAAAAAAAAAAAATTTTTTTTTAGTGTGTTATCTATTATGTGCATGCCACTATGCTAGTCACTGTGTTAAAAAAAAAAAAAAATCCACTGCTGCCAAGTAAATTCTGACTTATAGTGACCCTGTAGGACGGAGTAGGACTGCCCCATAATGTTTCCAAGGAGCATCTGGTGGATTCAAACTGCTGTTTCGGTTAGCAGCTGTAGCACTTAACCGCTACGCCACCAGGGTTTCCAGTCACTGTGTTAGATGCTATCAAAAAAACAAAACAAACCCATTGCCATGGGTTTGCAGATCATTATGCTGCTGGGCGGGTTCAAACTGCCAATCTTTTGATTAGTAGCTGAGAGCAAACTGTTTGCACCACCCAGAGACCTTGCTAAGTGCTATAACCAACATCAAACCCACTGCCGTCTTGTTGATTCCAACTTATAGAGACCCTGTAGGACAGAGTATAAGTCTCTGAGCCTGCCCATAGGATTTCCAAGGCTGTAATCTTTATGGAAGCAGACTGCTGCATCTTTTTCCCACAGAGTGCTTTAACCACTATACTACCAAGGGTCAAGCTAGTTGCTATGGGGAGATATAAATACGATTAAGACATGTCCCTGACCTCAAGGTGTTTGCAATCTAAAAGAAGACTGTATATTTTAAAAGATTTATCTATCCCTGCTAGCAGTCTTCGGCCTTTCATTCCTACTAGCTCCTCTCATCTGCATTCAAGGTCCTGCTGACCTTTCCTGTTGTTGCTCTTCTTTCACCGCCAGATTTCTCAAATTGGTATCTACTTTGCCTCCATTTCCTCATAATCTACTCTTTTTCTAACTCCACAAAAATCTAGGTTTTGCTGCAACCATTTAAATTAAAACTATTTTCCTTGGGGTTACCAATAGCTTCCTTATCCTCCACCTCTTGATAGCTTTTGACTGATTATATTCATATTCAACTTTCTCTTCTAGAATTGATAATATACAGTTGGCTACCTGCTTCCTTCTCTAATCTGTCCTTCTGTATTTCCTTGGTTGATTCTTCTTCTTCTTCTTAACTACAGGCACAGTCACTGGCCTTCTGGTCTTCTGTGTGAACTGGCTCTATTGGGCTCATCTACCTTCGTAACTGTGACTTTGCACTTAGAACTCTAGCCCTGACCTAGTTCAGCTACTTTTAGGACATCCTCACAGGACTGTCACCATAAATTCACCCTGGCTAATACCAAATTCATATCTTCCCTCTGGCCTCCCACAGTTCCCATTTTGGTAGACCATTTTCCCAGATATCCATGTTCAAAACCTGTGTTATTTTAACTCTCTTCTCATCTATTCATTATATGAAATTATCACTGAAGCAAGGCATTTTCTTCAAAATAATTGTCTCTCCTCCATTCATAATGCCCTTGTCATGGATTGAATTGTGTCCCCCAAAAATATGGGTATCAATTTGCCCAGGCCATGATTCCCAGTATTGTGTGGTTGTCCACCATTTTGTCATCTGATGTGGTTTTCCTATGTGTTGTAAATCCTACCTCTATGATGTTAGTGAGGTGGGATAGGCAGCAGTTATGTTAATGAGGCAGGACTCAATCTACAAGATTGAATTATGTCTTAAGCCAATCTTATTTGAGATATAAAAGAGAGAATTGAGCAGAGAGACAGGGAGACCTCATACCACTAAGAAAGAAGCACTGGGAGCATAGTGCGTCCTTTGGACCTGGGGTCCTTGTGCTGAGAATCTCCTCGAATGGGGAAGGTTGATGACAACAAACTTCTTCCTGAGCTGACAGAGAAGAGAAAGCCTTCCTCTGAAGCTAATGCCCTGAATTAGGACTTGTAGGCAACTAGGTGGTGAGAGAATAAATTTCTCTTTGTTAAAGCCATCCACTTGTGGTATTTCTGCTACAGCAGCACTAGATGACTAAGACAGAATTTGGTATGGAGAGTGGGGTGCTCCTCTAACAGATACCTAAAATCTAGAAGTGGTTTTGAAACTGTGAATGGATGGAGGATTCAGAAGGAAGTGAAGAGAACTGTTAATATCTGGTGAGGAGCATCAGCAGAGAACTGGCAGCAGCAGAGGACCAGGAGCAGCAGAGAACCAGCAGCAGCAGAACCAGGAGACCAGCACCAGATAGCAATGGAGCCTACCCACAGAGCAAGAGAGCTGAGTGCCTTTGTGCAGGAGGCTTCCTGGCGGAGTAGGGTGCCTGCCAGCACTTATCAGTGGAGCTAGCCTTGCTGACCCACGGAGCAAGAGAGCTGAGTGCCTTCTGACCGAGGTTTACTGGCAGAGTGGGGTGCAGGGCAGACGCAGGTGAAGAGGCCCAAGGGTCCAAGAGGCCAACGAACCAGGAAGCAGAAGCTGAAGAGAAAAGGAACACAGGAAGTTGAGCTCCCTCAGTATCAAAGGGTATGGCCATGACCTCTGAGGTTTCAAAGGGTGGAGCCTGTGGTGTTTCTAAGGGTAGAGTCACCACTCAGATGGACTAGGAGAACGGTGCGCCTAAAGCCGAGGGAGGAAGTTGCTGTCCCAGTGGGCCTGGAAGGTGGAGCTGAAGCCCAGAGCCGAGGGGCCCCCACTCAGAATCCAGAGAATGTGGCCAATACCTAGAATCTGAAGGGCAGGGCCAGTGTGTAAATAGTCTCAGAGAACAGAGGATTATTTTCAAGCCTTGAGGGCCTATGTAATGTGTTCTGCTGACTTGCTTGGTGCCTATTATCCCTTCTTTCCCTCCAATTTCTCCCATTTGTAATGGAAATGTCTAGCTTGTGCCTGTTTCATCATTGTACTTTGGAAGCAGATAATCTGTATTCTAGATTTCACAGATGAAGAGGAATTTTTGGGTTTTGGAGTTGATGTAAGATTTTGCTATGATATGATGGAGTGAGTATGTTTTACATGTGGCAAGGACATGAATTTTGGGGGGCCAAAGGGTTAGAATGTCATAGATTGAATTGTGTCCCCCAAAAATATGTGTATTAATTTGGCTAGGCCATGATTCCCAGTATTGTGTGATTCTCCACCATTTTGTCATCTGATGTGATTTTCCTACATGTTGTAAATCTTACTGCTATGATGTTAATAAGGTGGAATAGGCAGCAGTTATGTTAATGAGGCAGGACTCAATCTACAAGATTGGATTGTGTCTTGAGCCAATCTTTTGAGATATAAAAGAGAACTGAGCAGAGAGACAGAGGGACTTCATATCACCAAGAAAGACACACTGGGAACATAGCGCATCCTTTGGACCCAGGGTCCCTGGGCTAGAAACTCCTCAACTGGGAAAGATTGATAACAAGGACCTTCCTCCAGTGCTGACAGAGAAAAGAAAGCCTTCCCTTGGAGCTGATAGCCTGAATTTGGACTTGTAGTCTACTAAACGGTGAAAGAATAAAATTTCCCTTTGTTAAAGCCATCTGCTTGTGGTATTTCTGTTACAGCAGCACTAGATGACTAAGACAGTACTTAATAGTTCGTTTCTGGAATAATGCAAATCTCATGGATCTCTCTCCACTCTCTTGCTTCCTGCATACAGCCAGGTGACCAGGCTTTCTAAAATACCACTTTATTGTGTCTTTACCATATTGAAGAACTTACTAGGTTCCCTATTTCTTTCTTTTTTTAATTTTTATTGTGTTTTAAGTAAAAGTTTACAAATCAAGTCAGTCTCTCATATAAAAATTTATATGCCTTACTATATACTCCTAATTGTTCTCCCCCTAATGAGACAGCACACTCTGGTTCCCTATTTCTTATGAAATAAAGTCCAAACTTCAGTCTGATACTTCAGACATATTATGATTTGGCCCTATCTTGCTTTATGTGAAATCACTAAGGGAATATTGTTCCTATTGTTAGTTGCCATCGAGTTAATTCTGACTCATGGTGACCCCATGTGTGCAGAATAGAACTGCTGCATAGGGTTCTCAAGGCTATGACCTTTCAGGAGCAGATTGCCAGGCCTGTCTTCTGAGGTGCCTTTGGGTGGGTTTGAACCACCCACCTTGTGGCCAGTAGTTGAGCACTTAACCATTGCACCACCCAGGGACTCCTAAGCAAATATTAGGAGTCTTGTAAATTTTATATTTTCTTAATTTTCCCACTGCTTCCCTCCATATACCCTCTTATTCGAACATACCCTACCTAGTCACTAGATTTTCCATGCTTGTTCTAGACCCCTAGCCTTCTACTAGCCTCTTTCACTCTTGGAACCACCCTTCTTCCTGATCACCATCGTCTCACAAAAGCCTTCCAGACAACTGCAGCCTATACTGATCTCTCCTACTGCCTAAAACACTTGTCTGTGGCATATACTCTCAAATTTATATGTAATTTAACATTGTTACAAACCTTTTCGTTTTGTTCTAAATGTTTCATATGTGCAAACTTGCATTTTATGAAGTACTCGAGGACAATAATAATATCACAGACTTATTTTTCATAATCACCAGCATCCTCAGCTGTCTTAGGCATAAGTTACATATGCATTAAGTACTGTTGAACTTAAGTTTAACTGCATCGAATCTTCCTAGCGTTGTGTATACAGGGTTAGTATTAAATCTCAGTGAAAAATATGACAGCCAAGTTGAGATGAACATCTGCCTTGCACTACTTGTTATTTAGTTCCTGTGCCCACTGAAGCCTGGATCTCCGGCCCTCCCTCTGCTCCATGTCACCATCCCTGGGATATATCCAGGGTGAGGGATACGTCCATCAGTCTTCCTCCCCCCAATCCCCAATTCACTCACTGGTTCCATAGTCACTGGTTTCCTTGTTACAGGCTTCAAATGGTCTTGACGTTCTGTCTCAAGATTAATGTTAGTCTCTACTGCTTCCGTTACGTCCTTATCCAACCTGTTCTGCCCTCCGTAGGAATGAAAAACAGAGTTATATCCTTAAACCAACATCCTGATAGAATCTCTTGTTGCTTGCATTTTTTTCAACTGTGTTAAATATAAACTAAAAATTAATGGCCATTTTGCCAGGTGTAAAAACCTTTCTTAAAACAGATCAATCAAAATGGTCATTTGTAGCAGGTGCAAACCTTGACAGAACAACAGAGAATTTTCAAAGTGTTCTAACTGTAAAAGCTTTCTAGAATGACCTTGATAATTAAAAATGTTTCTGACTCACCATAATAAACTCCACCAATTCTCATCAGACAAGTATAACTATAAAACAAATGACAGGAAGACTTCTACGTTTCAAGATCCTCACTTTAAATAATGACATACCTAAAATCCAATCAAAAGACCAGAATAGACACAGGCATACACGGAGGAACGCAGATGCTACGGGAGGGTAATCTGTAAGCCAAAGAACACCAAGGAACCAAGGAATAGCCAGGGCTCTGGCAGGCCAAGACCCTGATTTGGACTTTAAGCCTCCTGGACTGTGAGAAAATAAATTTTTGTTCTTTAAATCCACCTACTTGTATTTCTGTTACAGCACTAGTAACTAAGAAACCAGCCAGTAAATTCTACGTATAAGATTGAAAGACATATAAACCAGTTACGCTGGTTAAAAAAAAAAAAAAAAAAAAAAATTCAATCATTATTACTACCCTATTAGAAACCCCCTAACTGCCTTTAAAAACCCTGTATTCACACTACTTAAAGGAGCACCTTGCAACTTTTTCCTCAGATGCTCCCTGTTTGAAAATGGCTTCTTGCCTCAATAAACCCTATTAATTCTAACTGATTTGTTGATCAAATTTTTCTTTCTACAACTGTTTCCTCAACTGGCCCTCTGCATACAGACTCTCAGAGGGAGGGGTCACTCACCAGCCTGTCCTCTGACTCAAACACGGAGTAATCAACGGTGAAATTTGCACCAAGGTCATCTGGGGAGCAGAAAAAAACAATCAGTAGTAACAGAGGAGAAAGGGTAAGACTGGATTCAGAAGTGAGAAAAGGAAGAAATTGCTCAGAGAACTTCAACTTGTTCACGTTGTAAAATGTATTAGTATAATCCAAATCCAATTAACTTTAATGTCCAAAATGTTTGTTGAATATGCACACATTTATATTTTTTACCTGGTATCTAAAATAATTTACAGATTTGAAATTTTTCTAATTGTTTTAACCAGTGTCCAAAGAGTCAAAAATCGCTAGCTTGAAAAATAACCTCACGAGTCTTGATAATCTTTGCTCATACCCAAATCTCTCTCTGACTCAGTTGCTCCATTGAAAAAAGCAAAGGGCAAAAGTCTCAGAACCAGGCATTCTTAAAGCCCTTCTTCATGCTGCAAAGGGTCAGAGCCTTACACATACTCACCGTAATTGGGGGTGACAGTGTAGTAGTAGATCACCTGATAATAATCATCCTCTTCCAGTATTTCTTCATTCTCATACTCTTGTCCTGTGGGGACAAGAACTAGTAGTCAAAGGGCCTTTGGAACTTCTTAGCAACAGAAAGACACCAGAACTTAATTCCAGCACTACCAGTTCCCTTTCTCTCTGCCTCCCCTACAAGAGTCATGTTATCTCCCTGCCTCTATACCTCTAAACCCTTTCTCAGTCTCCTGGGCTCCATTTCTGTGATGAGGCCTGTTACTCTACATCTTTTGGATCTAGGAGCTCCCAGAACAGAAAATGGGTCCCTTCACATACTGTAAACCCAAAGATGGAACTAAGCCTGAAAAAAGGGAGTAAGAATCAGAGAGACCAGAAATTAAAAATTCCAACTCTTCTACCCAGTATGCTCCAGAACTTATTGTATTTGTGTGAAATCTTGTTTTATCAGTGCCTCATAAGTAACGCGCACAACATATACACACACCTTAGGCTTTTGGAGATTTGGATTTTAGTTCTAGCTTCACTGCTAACTAGCAGAACAGGCCTGGACAAGCTATTTAACATCCAGTTTCTACGAATGAATCAGCTGTACTAAACGATCCATCTTCGTTAGTTTTTCTTCCTTTCCAAAACTAAAACTATGTGGCTTTGATATGACTCAATCAAGAAATCTAGGCCTCCTGCTGAACACTCCCCTAAGCTCCTTAAATGTTCTCCTTCCAACTCCAAGCTAAAGACACAAGAATATGGAGGAAATGGAAACAATGAGACGCACCTGGCAGACTGGGGAACAAAGAGGGGAAGGAGCCAGCTACTCTTGGGACCCTGTCCCTGAAGGCAGTCAGTTCTTCACTGCCCTAAAGGCTGCAATGATGGGCTCAAACACAGCAAAGATTGTGAGGATGGTGCAAGACCAGTCAGTGTTTTGTTCTGTTGTTCACAGGGTCGCTATGAATTGGAACTGACTTGATGGCACCTAACAACAACAACTAATACAACGTTTTTCTTTCAACTTTCTGAAAAAGGGGATATCCTGCCTTCCCTCACTAGTTTCAGGCTGCCCACCTTCAAAGAGTTCACCTCTGTCCTTCGCTCTCACTTTAGTTCCTCTGATCATGTTCAACTCTGTGGTGATGGAGAACTGAGTTCAATCTTGCTAGGACCTCCCCATGTCTGGGGTTCCAACTCTCATCAGTCATCTCTTCCTTGACAGGATTCTATTTTTCTCTTTTTCCTGTTTCTACCTTTCAGACATCTCGTCTCTCTCCTCCTCCTCCCCACTGAACACAGGACTCTAGCACAGATAAGACTGGATTCCATCTCTCGCCCTCTCCTCGTTTTTTTCCCTCACCCCATTTATGGTAGAAGACCTGACCCAAAAGTTCAGGGAGAGGAGTGGACTTACCCAGGATAAGTGGCACAGCAAGGATGGCTACAAAGAGGACATCCATTCTGGATTGTGCACTATAGCTGTGAAAGTAAAAAAAAGGAAATTACAGCATTTCCCACGAGAAACTTACCCCGCCTACCCTCCACCCCCACCCCCAAAGTGGGAGGAAGCTACAGCAACTCTTCTCTCAGGGGACAGAATTTCCCGCCCACTTGCAGACTGACTAGATCATCAGTCACTACCAGTCCTTGAAAGAGCTGCCAAAAAGTGGATTTCGATGTTCATTGAGCTCCCCCAGCTCTGGATTAGATCTATCCATGCCTCCTATAGCTACTGCAAACAACAGCCTACCAAGAAGTTTCCCCTCTCCTAGCTTTTCCTTCCTCCTTCCCAGGCCTCACAAAAACTCATTCTCCCTCTTCCTGTCCCTAACTTACTGTCACCATACAAAGTTGTCCTTCTCTCTGAGGCTTAATCATAGTCTCTTTCATCACAGTTGAAATGTTCTCAGGAAGGGGTGAGAGTTTTTCTAGATTGAAAATAGTCCCTTCCCTCTGCCTGTCTTGGGCTATGGAGAATGGCAGCACATAGTGTATACCTTGTGATAAAAATCTCTCGGCCAGGGCCAGTTATTTCCTCTCTAGTAAGTACTGACCTCAACTTCCTGGACATAGGTTGGAAGAAGGAAGGAAGCAGATAGTCTCTTTCCTTGCTGCAGATGCCACACCTCTCATTTTCATTCACTTAATGTGTTCATTCCACCGATAGGGGTAGAGTTCATCTTATCCTTCCCTCCGCTTTTATGTTCCAGTTTTCATTTAATTCAGAAACATTTATTAACATATATGTCAGGCAGTCTGATAGGCTATTCAGGATTCACAAGCAAGGGGACAAGAAAAGAATACATATTGTTGTTTTTTTTTAAAGGGGAATTAATAAGCGACTATCTACTCTCCGCCTACTACAAGCCAGGCACTATGCAAGTCTCTGTGGAAGCAGCCACAAACAAGATAGATTTGGAGCTTGCTTTCATCGGTCACAAGATGCTGCGGTAAGGGCTCAAAGGAGAGATATTATCGCAACCCTCTCTCTTTGCCCATCTCAGCCTGATAGGCTCAGAAGCAGGACACACTGGAGTCCTGAGCACTGGCCAGGACACTCTCACCCTCTCAATGCTATTAGAGGAGGATTTGCTTGGCAGCTTTCTATGTAAATCTATACAATTTATCTATTCATTCAATTTCTTTCAGAATTTCCTAGAAAAAACTTAAAACACCTATGTGGGTGTACATACATGCATTAAATCATAGATAACTTCACTTCCAGCCTCTCTTTTGAAAAATTTAAAATTCAGGTGTGCCTGACAGCAAAAGCATTTAAACTCCTCTCTCCTTTAACCACCGCCCCCTCCTTGGGATAGGGGTGGAAAGGATGGAGAATAGAAGGAAGCCTGGTTCTCTCTGAACAATTTCTATAATTTTCTGGTACTTTGCTCTCTCAAAAACACTATTCCAGATTCTCTCACTTTTCCATCCTGAGACTCCTTTGCCTAAACATCCTCCCTAAGGACTGACTACTCCCATCCAAATGAAGTTACAACACCCTCCTGTCTTAGTTATCTAGTGCTTCTGTAACAGAAATACCACAAGTGGGTGGGTTCAACAAAGACAAGTTTATTCTCTTACAGTCTAGTAGGCTAGAAGTCTGAATTCAGGGTGCCAACTCCTGGAAAGGCTTTCTCTCTCTGTCCGCTCTAAAGGAAGGTCCTTGTCATTAATCTTCCCTTGGTCTAGGAGTCACTATGAGTCGGAATCGACAGGACAGCAGCGGGCTTAGTTTTTGGTTTGGTCTAGGAGCTTCTCCACGAAGGAAACTCAGGTCCAAGGGATGCACTCTGCTCCTGGCACTGCTTTCTCAGTGGAATGAGCTTTCCCTGTCTCTCTGCTCACTTCTCTTTTTTATATCTCAAAAGAGACTGGCTTAAGACACAATCTAATCTGGTAGATCTTATCAACATAACTGCCACCAGTCCATCTCATTAACATCATAGTGATAGGATTGACAACACAGAGGAAAATCACATCAGACAAAATGGTGGACAATCATATAATACTGGGAATAATGGCCTAGCCAAACTGATACACATTTTGGGGGGGACACAACTCAATCCATGACACCACTCCTTCTAATTTAACCTTCTTTCACTCTAATATGGAACCCCTCTTTCTTCCCCTAGACTGAGGAAAAGACAACACTGAGGTTCATTTTCAGAAAATAAATAAAAGAAGCATGACTTGGGGTCGTGTCGTTTTCCTTTAACCTCATTACTTTAACAGAGTTTTAACTCCACAATCCCCTCTAAACAATTTCCTAAGACTGCTCTCCAAGCTCCTCTTGCTTCTCTGTAATGAAGGCTTCTTTAGTAATATACTGTACCCCATGTTTCCTACTAGCCTGTCCAAAAAGCTCCTACTTTTTTTAGGTCTAACCTTCATCCCTTCAGCGGCAGCTCTAGCCCATTTCCTCTCATTCAAGTTAGAACAAGACTCGTCCTTTCTCCCCGCCCTATTCCTGTACGATCTTTGTTTTTCTCTCCTAGATTTAAACAGGATCTTCCTCCGTCTGCAGTCCTCCAAAAAAAGGTAGGATTCCTACCATCCATTCCCACAAAGTAACTGAAAGAAACCACGGCCGAGGCGGAGCCGAACCCAAGAATCCGTTCCCACGCCCAGCCCAAACTCTTTTCCGGGTGGGGACCACTCCCAGGACGGGGGGCTACGGCTCAGAAAGGCAGGGGCACTACAATTCCCAGCAGGCCCTGCGGCCCAGGCCCCGCCTCCGCAGCCCCGCCCCCGCCAAGTCTCCACTGGCCTTCGAGGGGTGGGGATTAGATGGGAGGTGGCCATGGGGCTGCGGCCCGGGGTTTGTCCTCAACTCGGCTTCCGTAGAGGAAGTCGCGCGGCCCTTCATTTGGGGTTTCGGTGCCCCCTCCCCTTTTCCCGGGGTCTGGGGGTGACATTGCACCGCGCCCCTCGCGGGGTCGTGTCACCTCCCTACACGGACTCCAAGCCGGCGCACTCCTCCCATTCGCCTCCTTGGGCCAGGCCTCCACCCCGCCCCCAGCTGCCCAGCCATGGGGGCCGCAGTGTTTTTCGGATGCACTTTCGTTGCGTTTGGCCCGGCGTTTGCGCTTTTCTTGATCACAGTGGCTGGGGACCCGCTTCGCGTTATCATCTTGGTCGCGGGGTGAGTGGGGTTCGGGGAGACGTGGGAGGGCTTCGAAGAGAGAGATCCGAGAGGGTCTGGAGCAACTGGGGCGAGCCTGGGAGCTTGGGTTGACCGAGACAAGTCGGAGGTGGAAGTTGGAAAGGGTCGGTCGAGGGTGTGACGATTTGTCCTTTCTCGCAGTTGGTTTCCGCCTTCCAGGGATTGCACAAATTCCTCCTGTACTCCTCCCGGCTACGTCAGAGGAGGCCCAAGGCCCAGACTCGTGAGGGGTCTGTACTTACCTCGGCCGACCGAGTCAGGTGCCCCAAGGGAGGACCCAGGAATGGATACCTCGACCTTTGCTGCTCTCACAGTCTGGCCGTCGTGTCTCTGAAGAGTCTTTAATCAAATTTCTACCCCTTCCCCTGTGTCTAGATCTCTACGGTTGCATCCCTACCCGATCTGGTCCCAGTCTCTGACCATCCGGAAGTCTGACTTCCACTTATCAGGCTTCAGCCTTGGCTGATAACCCCTCCTTGGTATTTTGGCGGCCCCTACCCTTTCCTGTCTGATTGCCCTTGTCTCTCCTCAGGGCATTTTTCTGGCTGGTCTCTCTGCTCTTAGCCTCTGTGGTCTGGTTCATCTTGGTTCATGTGACTGACCGGTCAAATGCCCGGCTCCAGTATGGCCTCCTGATTTTTGGTGCTGCAGTCTCTGTCCTTCTGCAGGAGGTGTTCCGTTTTGCTTACTACAAGCTGCTTAAGTAAGAAGATGGGGTGGCCTGGAAGGGAGAGGGGCAGAGGATTGCAATATGGGAACAGCCCCTGGGTGGTGGTTTGGAGGAGGAGGCACTAAGGGAGGATGTTAGAGGGAAAGGAGCACCCCTGCCTTCCCCCTCATGTTTCCCCCACCCCGCCCCACCCCAGGAAGGCAGATGAGGGGTTAGCATCGCTGAGTGAGGACGGAAGATCACCCATCTCCATCCGACAGATGGCCTACGGTGAGCCAAGGGAGAGGAACTGGAGGAGGGAGTTGGACACCCCCCCGCCCTCCAGCCCGGGAGTCTCTAAACATCCATGTGTCCTCAGTGGCTTTTTGTTTTCCTTCATACCTGGCCTCCCAGGAGAGATGGCTGGAGGGAGAGTAGGCATGGGAGAATTGTGTATGGGGATGGGGAAGGGTCACTGGTAATCCGGCTGTAATGATTGCTGACATTAATGAGAACCTCCCTCCCCCCAGTTTCTGGTCTCTCCTTCGGTATCATCAGTGGTGTCTTCTCTGTTATCAATATTTTGGCTGATGCACTTGGGCCAGGTGTGGTTGGGATCCATGGAGACTCACCCTATTACTTCCTGACCTCAGGTAAGACCCACTCCCTATCTTGCCTTTATACCTCACCTCTCCCTGGCTCTGATCTGACTAATTGGCCTTTCCTGGGAGACTTCCTTGGCCCAGCATCTCAGGAGTCTGGCAGAAAATCAGGGTGTGTCTCATCCCCATCTTTTTCCCTGCAGCCTTTCTGACGGCTGCCATTATCCTGCTCCATACCTTTTGGGGAGTTGTGTTCTTTGATGCCTGTGAGAGAAGACGGTACTGGGCTTTGGGCCTAGTGGTTGGGAGTCACCTACTGACATCAGGACTGGTGAGTGGGATGGGGAACGTATACCCTCTCTTCTTAACATTTTAAAACTTACGTTGGGAGGAGGCAGGAAGGTGAGTCTTTAGGGGTAACTCACCTCAGAACCAATTGTATAACCTGCTTTGGAGATTCTCTAGGGGAGGTGTTTGAATGGATTGGTCCAACTAATGCAGATGACCTGAGGTGAGCAGGAGTGGTAGAAATCTCTGAGGAAGCTGAAAATCAAAAGTGTTCTTGTCTACAAGATGCTGGTGCCCTGAAGGACTAGGGGATTTGAGTGAGCTATCTGCATTGGTTTGGATCAAAGGCACAAAGAGAGCATAGGGATTAGGTGTGGGGAGGAGAGGGAGAATATAATCTCTTTTCCACTCTTACCCCCATCCCCAGACATTCCTGAACCCCTGGTACGAGGCCAGCCTGCTGCCCATCTATGCAGTTACTGTTTCCATGGGACTGTGGGCCTTCATCACAGCCGGAGGGTCCCTCCGAAGTATCCAGCACAGCCTCTCGTGTAAGGACTGACTACCTGGACTGATCGCCTGCCAGATCACCCACCTGCCTGCCCACTGCCCATGACTGAGCCCTACCCTAGCCCACGTCCATTGCCCTCTATTCTGTCTCCTCGTCGGTCTATCCCACCACCTTCAGGGTTTTGTTTTGTCCACTCGTGACCTTTAGTCTCTAGGTTTTACCAGGAGCAGCCTGGGTTTAGCCAGTCAGTGACTGGCGGGTTTGAATCTGCACTTATCCCCACCACCTGGGGACCCCTTGTTGTCCAGGACTCCCCATGTGTCAGTGCTCTGCTCTCACCCTGCCCAAGACTCACCCCCCTTCCCCTCTGCAGGCCGACGGCAGGAGGACAGTCGGGTGATGGTGTATTCTGCCCTGCGCATCCCACCCGAGGACTGAGGGAACCTGGGGGGTACCCCTGGGCCTGGGGTGCCCTTCTGATCTCCTCGCTCTGTATTTCTCCATCTCCAGTTCTGGACAGTGCAGGTTGCCAAGAAAAGGGATCTAGCTTAACCATTGCCCCGGAGATGAAACTGATGGAGGCTCAAGGGTAGATGGGCTCTGAGTTTCCCAGTATCCTCTCCCCAGACTGGACATCTTGGTCTTTTTCTCAGGTCTGAGGGGAACCATTTTTGGTGTGATAAAGACCCCATACTGCCTTTTTTCTTCTTGAGTCGGGTGGGGAGGAGGGAGGTACGCTGGAATTGTTCTCCTAACCTCCTTGGGCTAGGTTTTCCCTCCTCAGATTCCCCCTCATGGCTGGGCTTATATCTACCCCCCTTTCCCAGGCCCTGAGGGAAAGGAAGGAAGTGCATGTTTGGGGTTGAGAACTGGAATTACTGGAACTAATGGTTTTAACCTCCTCGACCACCAGCACCCCTCCTCTCCCCAAGGTGAAGTGGAGGGTGCTGCCATGAGCTGGCCACTCCAGAGGTGCAGTGCCGCTGTAGGAGTCACTACCATGACATCGCAGGGAAGGAGGGCAGATTTTTTTCTAGTTTTTAATTGGGTTGGGGTGGGCGGGGAGGTTTTCTATGAACTGTATCATTTTCTGCTGAGGGTGGAGTGTGCCATCCTTTTAATCAAGGTGATTGTGATTTTGACTAATAAAAAGGACTTTATAATTGCGGGGGAACTTGGCTTTTAAGGGTGAGGATAACATGTTAATTGAGATTTCTGCCCTCTCGTGTTTCTTGTCCAGCTTCCTTCTTAACCTGGCAACCCCTGGTCTCTTCCAGGCATAGCTTCAGTTCCAGGGCAGAAACCTGTGCTGGGAATTTAACACATCAGAGACTTGGGGCTATTTTCCAGAAGTGGATCTTCCCCTTCCAGGACTGGGACCGAAGGGGTTAATCACCCATGCTTCTTTTTCCGCTATCCTTCGTCCACCTCCACCATCTGAGAGATTAAGGAACTCTCTCACCAGAGGTGGAGTCAGAAAATTTAATTTCCAAATATACTGAGCAAAAAAATATAACTCTAACAACAGCCACCCCCTGTCCTAAGAGGAGACCCTGCAGTATGTCTAGAGAAAGGGACAGAAAGGTGAGGGAGTCAGGGGACTTTGGAATTCCCCTACAACTAATGAAGTTTGCCGTCTGCATTGACAGGACAGGAATCTCCTCATCTCCTGCATGTTTTGGGAGGGTGAAGGCTCTGCTATTCTTCCTTGATTGAAAGCCTGGGTCCATGCATCTCTGTAGGGGATGTCCAGAGGAAGGAGGGGTGTCTGCCCACTACTCCTATAGCATTTATGGCCAATCCCTGCTCCCCATTTTAGAAGCTCCCTGATAGGCATGAAGAGAAGGCATCCAGGATGTCTGAGATGGAGTCTATGCTTCAGTGGTGGCTTGTGCTGAGGTGAAGACTACACTTTTCTGGTTTCTCAGCCTCTTCTTCCTGAAAGGGGGAAAAGTTCATGGAAATGACTAGTGTCCTAGGTGAAGCAGATTAGAGGGGCAATAGGATAATGGTTTTCAATAGAAAAGAAAGGACTGGGTGTATAGAAAGTAGAACCTCACCGAATCTTTCTAACAATGAAATAAACAGCCAGCAGAAGGCAGAGACAGCCAGCCAAGATTCCCACACCTAGACCCAGCATTTCACCTGGGGAGGTAAAGATGGAAGGTGTCAGCCTAGCATTGACACCTTTATCCCACTTGCTGAAGTCACTTCCCACACCCCACACCCCCAGCAGCTGGGTAGGATTGCCTTACCTGTGGTATATATGGATCCCACTATAAGGCAAGAAAACCTGAGTCAGTGGGACTTCAGATCCCCATCCCGGCTGTGGGCAGCATGCTCTGCTTCTGTGCCTGGGAAAATCACCTGGACACCAGGGGTTGGGGGTTGTCCCCAGTCCAAGCAAGTCCTGGAGACACCTTCCCCTCTTAGCCTTTTTCCTTCCCGGAGGCTCCCCAATGCCTGCCCTTTGAGTTCTCCAATTTCCTGTCTCTTTTTAAGTCACCTTGAATGAAAGAAGCAAAGACCGATCGCTGATTGAGAGGCTGGGGAGCTCGGTAGTTCTGTACCAGGAGCTTGGAGGGCTCCTCTTCAGTGGAAAACAATGTCTCCTGAAGCTTTTCCAGCTGAGGAGCAGAACAGTAGGATTAGGGGAGAAGGGTCACTTTGGGGAGTGGCAAAGGGGTCTGAGGTTACAACTAGGTCTGTCTGCTGCCTCACCTCTCCACCACTCACCTGGCCCATCGAAATCTGGGCCCTTCCACTGAAGACTGTCCAGAGCACACTCTGGTAGCAAGGGGGCGTGGTTAGCGAGCCATTGTAACGGAAGAACCGCCCCAGCTGTGGGGGGAGCAGCTCTCTCATGTTGAAGGGAGGCACTGAGGTCTTCTGATCTGGGGAGAACAGACCAGGACTCATCTTCCTGTCACTGGCCCCTAGCTTACTTAGACAGGGCTCCCAGCAGCAAAATCCCCCGGCCCCTAACTTGCCTCATTTCAGGTCTCTTAGGCCAGTTTGGAAGTTTCCCTAAAGTCTAATCTCACTTCCTCCTACTGTAGATTTTTAGGGCTCACCTTTGTGCCTGATTTCATGCAAGTGACTCAGAATGTGCTCATACGCTGGATTCTTGGTCTCTCCCACCTAGGAGGGAATGAAAGGAAGAGGGTTTGGAGTAAGAGTCCATGTACAGAGTAAATGGACAGACATGGCAGAACAGGACTAAAGAATGCACAGAGAGTGGAGAGAGACCTAGGGAAGGATTTGGGGCCACTGACCTCAATTAAGATGCCCAGGACAGCCAGGCCCTGAGGCCTCTGAGCAGCCTCATTCAAGTTGTCATAGGAATCAGAGTCATAATGTACAATGTGGAGCTGAGTGAAGGCAAAAGGAATTGAATCATTTAATGTTTCACTTCCCTTTCCTAGTCCTTGATCTTAATCACTCCCACCCCCAACATCCCCTAAGTCTGTCTCACAAAAGTTGGTCTTATTTCCCCACAGTAACTTATCTCAGTGTTCAGATTCTTCTTGTGCTCAGCACTGACCAGCCCTGAAACTGTGTCCCAGTCCAAGCTCTTTGTACCCTGGTACCTCTGCAGCTGTGGCTTCACTGTTGATCTGATGCTCTGACCCCCCTGGGGACCCTTTCTGACCCCAGTGCAAGTGGAGTTGAGCAGCTACATATCTTCGGGGAAATCCTTCCAAGTACAGCGTAGGGGGCAGAGAGAGTTGCACTGTGAGGAAAAGAGAGCAACCTAGGGTTGGTGGAAGAATGTGGATACATTCCCAGCCCTGGGTTACCATCATTTCTAGGGAGATGTAACCAGCTTTTTCGGTCTCCCTCCTTTAATAGCACCCTATTCCTCCAATGGACCAAGGCTTTCCTAGCACACTCCCCCTTTTCCCAGAAGGGATCAAGTCAATGCTATGATACTAATCCACCCATAAAGCTTGAACATAGACTTTGAATTTCTACCTTGGCCATAGGAGCCTGATCCCCATTCTTATACCCCATATTCATGGTTGAAACCTGAGAATTCAGAAGTTAGGAGAATGCTTCTTTCTCCTAAATCCTAAGATTGGACCTGGAGCCTACACCTTGGAGCTCTTACCTGTGTGGCCATTATTGTGTAAGTCCAGAGGCTCAGTGCCAGGCTGGTCATATCCATGAGGCTGCAGAACAGGCAACTCAGGGTCAAATGTCACACTGTCTGTCTGAATGTCGATGGGGGACTGGGCATTGCCTCCACATTCAGGGTAAGAGGCTGGCCAATGATCCTGACCATGTGGGCCTGGTGGGGGTTACCAAGGAAATTTGTCCTGCTCTCCAGCCCCAGCCACCCTTCTCCAGCACCCCCTTCCCACCAAGTTACATATCTGTGGGGGTAGAAATGCACTTCCCACCTCCACACCCAGTTAAGACCCCAATTGTGCAAGGTGGGTGAGGTAGGAGTCCCTGCTGGACTTTAGGCTGCAGTTCCCCTCACCTATCCAGAGGCAATGATGATTCCCCAACTCTCAATAAATGGGGGGTGGTAGCTCTTTCACTTACCTGTAGTTTAAGGACAAGAAAGCTGAATGAGGAGAAGAGGGGGATGGATAGAAAGCCTGCATACCCTAAGAGATGGGATTGGCAAGTAGGAGTAGGAAAACAGGTGAAATAAAATGAGCCTAAAGAGATCAGCTCTCCTTGGGGTCCCCTTCAATTGGCCTTGGGATTCAGATGTCCTGACTTTCCATCCTTCATTTCTTGCTCTTACATTGGGCCTCACTTTGGCTCTGGAGTTTGGTTAAGTCATTGATCAAAGGACAAAGGAATTGAGCTCCATTTTCCCCAGGGTCACGAACTACCCTGCCAGGGTCTTCAGCCTTGACATCAAGCTCTGTCCCAATTCACAGTTCAGGTTGGGCAGGTGGGATCAATTCAGATAGAGGGCCAGGAGGGGAATTGGCAGCTAAGCTCAGGGTTCCTTTCCCCACCTAGTTTCCTTTCCACTCCAGCTCCCTCACTCCCACATAGATTTACTGAGGACCTACCTAGCTTTTCTGCCCAATCAGGAGATGCTGGATTCGATGGTAAGAATAGGGTCTAGGAGCCATATATGCAAAACCCAGAGCACGAGGAGATGGGGAAGGAAGGGAGCTGGGGTGAGAAGCTAAAGAAACCTCTCCCTGCCCACACAATATTAATCTTCCTGCCAGGTGAGGAGGTCCCAGGAGCCCTGGCAGTGCAGTGGTTATAAAGCACTTGGCTGCCAACCAAAAGGTTCAAAAACACCAGCTGCTCCTCATGAGAAAGATGTGGGCAGCCTGCTTCCGTTAAAATGTACAGCCTTGAAAACCCTTCGGGACAGTTCTGCTCTGTCCTGTAGGGTCGCTATGAGTCGGAATCAACTCGATGGCAGTGGAAAGAGGTCCTAGTGTGAAAGGGGCAGCAGGAGGAAGGGCCCTCGGGTTCCGTTCTTACCCTCGTAAGTCCAGTGTTGACCTGCAAGGCAAAGTAATTTGGGTCACAGCCAGCGCAGCATGGGGCAGAGCTTTGGCCGCAACGCACCCCTCCCTCGCGCGCAGCTCCACCTCCCTCTCTGCTCCTTCACCTTCCTCCACTCCAGCACTTTCCAGGGGAAGCCCTGAAACAGGACACTTCAGTGGAAAGGTCGGGGGGCCTATTTAAAATCACCAGCCGGGCTGTGCTTGCTGAGTAAAGGCGAAGGAGGAATGTAAGGAGATAAAGCCCAGAAACTAAAATTAACCTGGATCCAATGTGCAGTCAGCCCAACCCTTACTTTTCTCCGACCTGTGCCAAGCCAATCTAACACTTCAGAAAGTTAGGATGGGGTGGGGTAAGGGTGGGGGCAAAGTGTTTCGAGGAAAGGGACTAGGATGGGGAGGGAAAAGAAGTTCAGAGTAGGGGGGTACCACTGAGAGGAGGGGGAGGGGGGTTATTCATTTGCTCCAAAGCACTGTGTGAAACAAAGGCAATGAGCTGTAAATTAACATTTCAGTTCTCCCTTTCTGGCCCCGGCAGCCCTAGAGGAAACCCCATGATGGAGCCTCTGCTTCCTAGATTCCCAGATAGTTAGGGAAGGGTGGGAGTCAGGGAAGGGTCTACTTTAGGCTGAGGGTGGTGGGTGGGCACAGGCTGCCAGGCTGGCAGGGCCATGATGAAAGTGAAGCACTTGTGTCTGGAAGAGAGCTGCCAGCTGGGTCATGTGCCAGGTTCTGGTGCAGTCCTGTTTCAGACCAAAAGTCCTAGGGGTCTGCAGGTGGAGCCCCCACCCGGGGCCAAACTGCTTCAAGGGGGAAAAGAGAGGCCTTCTAGTAGGTTTTCTCCATTATTCAAATTGCTAGAAACTGGAGGAAATTCTACATTCTCCCCTCTCTTTTCCTTTTATTCTCTTAAATTCCACAAACTCCTAGATGTCCTGGATCTCATCCTCCGTGTGTTCTGCTGTCCCATTCTTCAGTTAAGAAACCTCTGAAAAGCAGCCTAAGTGAGGGCTGGAAGCAGCCTCTCATTTACCAGCTCTGTGGGATGCCCTGAAACCTCAAATTCCCTGATTTTGCACAGGCTGACAACCTTACCCTTCCCCTCCCACCAAATCCTCCCTGATTCTACATCTCTTCCTCCTCTTTTCCTATTTTTTTTTTCTTTTTCTTTAGATGCAATTTGTGACTGTTTGTATTCCTCCATTCTTACATCATCCTCTCTGCACTCCCTTTCTCCTCTCTAGACCCCCCCCCCATATGTCCTTCCAACAAACCTTAATTATGCACCTGTTATGTGCTGGATACTGCATGGAGGCACAGGAAACACAAAAATGAGGTGTAGAGTCCCTGGGGACACTCCTGAATTGCCTTGGCCTTTTTTATGTGCCTAAGAGCCCCCTCCTCATCTTTGGGGGCTTCCGAAAGCCCTTTGTAAAGGGCTGAATAAATGTTAACTATTACTGCTACCGCTTTCAGGAAAAAAAAAAACTGGGAAATCAGTTGCTCCATGGAATCAAGAAGGGACCTTTGGCATGAGGTTGTCAGTAGGGGATCAGGGTCTGAGTTAGGCAGGAGATGTCGAGGACGGCTAGAGTATGGCTAGAATCAGATTCAATTACTTCCCCCCTCCCTCCCAATCAGCCCTCTATCCTTTCGCTCCAGACCTTCTTGGATCCCTCATTGAAGGAATTTGGAAATAAAGAAGGCCAGGAGGGCTGCTTCAGACTAGGACAGTAGGGAAAATAGCTCCGGAGAATCTGCAACCTGCAAAAAGATTCCTACACTTGTGTGCATAGATAAGCCGGTCCTGGCTAGTTCTCTCCGGTGCCCAATAACAGCAAGGCTAGCGAGGTGGAGAGAAAAGAAGGGGATTGGCCTTCTCCCACTCCTCTCTTTTCTTTCCACCCTTGAACTGTGACTACTCCAGCCCCTAGGCTTCCTTTTATACCTCCTCCTCCCATTAAACACACATGGTGGCATGTGGACATAACACAGACAGACACACAGACATCCAGATGTACCTACCCCCATCTGCAGCCAGGATCCAAATCACCTCTAGCAGGAGGTTGAAGAACAGCATGTTATCCCAGGAAGGGGCACAGGGGACAGGGAGTTTGGGACTAGAGCAGGCAGAGAGAGAGAGAGAGAGAGGATACAGAGAGAGAGAGAGAGAGAGAACAGAGAGACAGACAGAGAGGAGTCCCCGGTGTTGAATGAATTTATCTCTTTATCTCCTTCTCTCTGGTCCTCTCTGTGAGTCTCTACAGACTTCCCGGCGGATTTGGTTTTCAGTGGGTACCGTGGGTTTCTGTGTTTCCAGGAAAAACCTCTTGCGGCCCCGCTTTCTGCCCTGTCTTTATCTCCCTCTGCAGTCCCCACTCCACTTGCTGGCCAGCGACTTCACAATTGCCTCCCGCTTTTAAGGTGGCTCTGGACTGGTGTACGGGGGTGGGGGGGCAGCTGGGCTGCTGGTGAACAGCTCCTTAAATAGCCCATTAGGCATGCTGGATAGCCCTGCTTGGAGCAGTGAGCCAGCGGAGGGTTTCACTGGAGCCCTGGCCTGGGCTCAGGGATCCCAGCTGGGGTGAGCTTTTCCTTCCTCTGCTCTTCACACAGACACTGCTCAGACAGGTGTTCCCCGGAACGGGGATGGGGCGAGGAAGGGCCTGTCGGGGTCCAATCCATCCCCCTCAAGGAAGCACCAGATTCTTATCCCCCTAACTGGCTTCTCTGAGGAGCCGCTTCCTAGGTGGTATGGGGCAGATGGTGGGGGACCCGTTCCCAATCCTCTGTGGAATCTGAGGTGCCCCGGAGTAGGAAGAGGTCAGAGTTAGGAGATCGATAACAAGCAGGATTTGGGGGCTGAGGATGCTGTTGGGGGGTGAAAAATCAAGGACTGAAACCTGGGTTGTGGAAAATAAAGGATAGAAGTGAGGTGAGGAGAAGTTGTTTGGAGCGCTCTCTTTCCCCCAGCCTGTCACCACCCCCTTCCCACCGTGAGGCCTGGGTTCACGTGCCTGCGTGACCTGCGGGGGGAGCGGTTTTGTTTGCTGTATAAAGCCCATTTGTTTGCTTAGCGGGGGAAGGGCCCCTGCGGCACCATGAAGAGACAGCGGCTCCAACTGCCCGTCCCAGCCACCTCCCTCTCCAGGGAACCCAGATCTAGGGCGGCTTTTGTCACAGGACAGGACACTGACCCATGGCAGGGAGGCCCGGGAAAGGGAAGAGGTAAGGACACCTTAGAAACAACCACTAGCATCATCAAAAAAAAAAAAAAAAAAGAGAGAGAGAGAGGGGACGGGGCAGAGAGAGAGACCACATAGTGCAGATGGGAGAAAGGTCGGGGGTCTTTTCTCCCGCCTAACAAACGGTCGAGGCAGGGCAAGCCGGATTGGGTGAAACCTGCCACCCAGGAGCTGGGAGAGTGGAGCATAGAGGCCCGGTGTCTCAGGAATGTGGGCTGGTGTTTGTTCCCCCACGGGACTGGAAATCCCGATTGGAATGTACATCCTAAATCCCGCATGAGAGAATGCAAAGCCCACAAATAATTTCCAGCCAAGCATTGAAACCTTTTTCTCCTCCATATTCTTCAGCAGACTCACTAGCCAGGAGGATGCACCCATTTGAGCTCCCTCTGCTCTCCTTGCTCTTGCCAAGTAGTAATAAATGGCCCAAACAAAGGGAAAAAGAAAAAAAGTCTCAAACAAAGGGAGCAGAAGCTAAATAAGAGAGCGGGATAAAAGCCAAATGAACCGAATAATGCTTGTACCGGGTCATCAGCGCCTGCACAGCCGACTGCCCGCCCTGCCTTTCTGTCTCCTGTGTTGATTTGCCATTTTGCCGATGTCATTTCCTTTTTTATTTCCTATTACCCTCGAATTATTTTTCTCTTGCAGCTAAGTTTTATGTTTCCAGGTTACCCCAAAGTGCCACTCATCCCACCTAAGAAGAATAAGAAAGCTTAAAGTGTCTGTTAGGCCACGTTTAGACTAACACAGAAAAACGGAAAAAAGAAAGCAAGCAGGGACATCTTAGGTATGGTAGAAAGGAAGAGAGAGGCCTGGATAGGATGACCTCTGCCAGGACAGAGATCGCCGGCTGAGATTCAGCCTCCCAAGGCAGGTAATGTGTCTTGCCAGGCGCCACCTCCTGGCTCATCTATGAATTTTTAAATTTAATTAATTATTATTATTATTTTTTTGGTGGTGGTGTTTTATTCCTTCTTTGAAGTGTTTCCCTGCTGGTGGGCTTTGGGATTCTGCTTACAGAATGATCATTGTTTCACAAAGATGTCTTGGCCCCAAATCAGCACTTCCCACCATCCCGAGTGAGCAGCCCCTCTACCACAACCCCACTCGGTGCCTCCCAAAAGGACAAAAGCTCTGGTTTCTGGGAGCTGACATTCCTAGTAGAGAGAGAGAAAGGAGGCAAGCACCTTTCTCCAGGGACTTAGCTTTATTTTGACCATTTAGCTTTATTGTAGGTATTTCTGTTTTTGCTTTTCAGCCATGCTGATTTGGAGCAGAGGTCAAGAGGAACCTTAAATATTAAAAAAGAAAAAAAAGTGATTCTTCCCGTTCTCGTTTCTGCTCAAACTCTGGCACCTTTGTTTCACTTCCAACTTCTCCTTCTCCAGCTCATTTCTCACCCTGGAATTGGCTAAACCCCTAGGAAAACCCGTGCATTTTGCTGCCATCTGGCGCCCTCTCCTGTCCTTTCTGATGCAATGAAAAGTGAACAGATAATCCAAGTGTCCAAGTGTGGTGACTTTTTTTGAGTTGTTCTGGATTTCAATTCATCTGTGTAAAACACATTACAGGAAGCTGCTAAGTGCTCTGAGTTTGTGTGGTGGGATATATGAAATCTCAGTGAGGGAGGGAGGCAGGTGGAAAGGAAACAGGAAGGGTCACACAGGAACTTAAGCGGTACAAACCAAACCAAACCAAACCCAGTGCCGTCGAGTCGATTCTCGACTCATAGCGACCCTATAGGACAGGGTAGAACTGCCCCAAAGAGTTTCCAAGGAGCGCCTGGTGAATTCAAACTGCTGACCCTTTGGTTAGCAGCCATAGCACTTAACCACTATGCCACCAGGGTTTCTTAAGCAGTGCACATGGTAACTAATTGCTGAGAAGAGAGAATCAAAGAGGCTACAGAATTAGGTGGATTTAGATTTCCTGGAAGGGGAAGCAACCTTTTGGCATGAATTAATGTAGAAACAGAGATATATCCTGATTGATGGGTAATCACGTTTATCATCACATGCTTGTCTTCTGATACATTGGTACTAAAGCCCCTTAAGCAAAACAAAAGTGTTCAAGAATTAAAGTCAGAGTAATTCGTGGGAGAGGGGTGGTTAGAGCCCTTTGGATGTCAGTTTTCTAGTTCACATTGCATGACAAATGCAGTTTGAGAATCTTGTAGACAGAGGACAGGTAACAGTTTGTGGTCGGAAATGTGCGACATCTTTCATAAAAAGGAGTGATTTTTATTTATTCATTTTATTGTGCTTTAGCTGAAAGTTCACAGCTCAAGTTAGTTTCTCATATGAAAATTTATACACACATTGTTATGTGACCTTAGTTGCTATCCGTATAATATGTCAGCACACTCCTTTTTTCCACCCTGGATTTCCCGTGTCCATTCAACCAGCTCCTGACACTTTCTGCCTTCTTGTTTCGCCTCCAGACAGAAGCTGCCCATTTAGTGTCATGTATTTACTTCAACTAAGAAGCATGCTCTTCATGGGTATCGTTTCATGTCTTATAGTCCTGTCTAATTTTTGTCTGAAGAGTTGGCTTTGGAAATGGCTTTGCTTCTGAGTTAACAGAGAGTCTGGGGGCCATATCTTCTGGGGTCTCTCCAGTCTCAGTCAGACCATTAAGTCTGGTCTACTTACTAGAATTTGAGTTTTGCACCCCACTTTTTTCCTGCTCTGTCAGGGACTCTCTGTTGTGTTCCCTGTCAGGGTGATCATTGGTGGTAGCTGGGCACTATCTAGTTCTTCTGGTCTCAGGCTGATGGAGTCTGTGGTTTATGTGGTCCTTTTTGTTTCTTGGGCTAATATTTTACTTGTGTCTTTGGTGTTCTTCATTCAAAAGGAGTGGCTTTTAATAAAAAGATAAACTTTACAAAAAGCTTTTTTTAAAGAAAAATTTGTGTCATGGATTGATTTGATGGTTAGAACACTGCCTGGTACATAAATATTTGTTGACTGAATGAATTAATCTAGTCAGAGGACATTTATTTACTTTCTGCTTCTGCTATTTCACAAAATTTTAGACCAGAAGGGTCCTCAGGCATCATTCCAATCCCTTTTTTTGACACCAGTAGAATGAATTTTGAATTATTTAGAAATCCAGCTGTGGCTGGTCGTGTAGCTGCTGGGCTAAACTAAAACGAGGACACAGTGTCCGTCTACATCAGAATCACCTGAAAGTTTGTTAAAAATACCCATTTCTGGCCCCTATCCCCACAGTCTCTGATTCTGAGGATCTAGGGTGTGCCCAGAAATTTGCATTTCTCTCAAGTTCCCAGGTAATGCTGTTGCTGCTGGGGGTGAAGGGGCCGGGGACATCACACCCTGAGAACCGCTGCTCTACCAACTGGGGAAGTGGAGGTAGTAGGAGTTTGCTTTTCTGTGTAGGGATTCCAGCCATCTGGGGTCACTCTTTGTAGCCACCTTTTTCTTTAAGGTTAGTAATTCATTTACTAGTTTATAAACATACTGAGTACTTCCAAGTGCTAGGCACTGTGCCAGGCCCTAGATACAAAAACAAATAAGACATAATTCCTGCCCTCAAGGACTTTATGCTCTCTTAGGGGATGCAGTTACCTTACCCAATTACTAGAATACCATGGTCATACATTCTAAATGCTGATATGAGCAAAGTGTTGGAACCAAGAGAGGGGAGCAATTAGTAGTGAGATTTTCAGCCATCTATCTGCAGAATGGGAACATAACCAGGGCAGTTTAACCAGGTTCTGTAGTTATATGTAAGAACATAAAAATTGCCACTCCAAGGTAGGCAGATCCATGCTTCATTGTCTCTGAGAGTGACTCCAAAGAATAGGTTGTATCAAGGCAGGAGTCCCCTTAATATATTTACTAAACTACTTCCTCTGGAAGGAGGGAGGACAAAAGGATATCATGGTGTCCTGGAATTGAAATCGTTTGTTCTACTTACACTGGTGGCCACCTCACTCCGCCTGTCTTCTCCTTTGCCTTCTTATTCTCCACCATTCATCTAATCCAAGTGACGGATTGAACCAATCCAAGCAAGAGGCATTGTTCTTCCCACTACTTCCTTCAGTGGTAAGAAGCTTTCTAGTTAAAGAGAATTTTCTTTGTATTTGAAGGCACTATTATATCTGAGTCCCTACAGGAATAGGAATCAGGGAATAATATAGCAAAAGCTTGTGATTTAAATCATCCCCCAAGTAAGTCTGTTCTCAGATCAGACTGTGACAAATGATTTGAATTTCTTTGAAACCTTATGGCTAAGGAGCTTACTGTTCTTTCATTGACGTCGTCTTATTTGCTCTCGAAATATTTGTACATTTTTCAGAAAAAGGACATGAGATTTGTATTTTGTGTATATACGTATATTTACAAAAATGGGACCATATTATATATAAACCCGCTGCCGTCCAGTCGGTTCTGACTCATAGTGGCCCTATAGGACACAGTAGAACTGCCCCATGGAGTCTCCAAGGAGCATCTGGCAGATTCAAACTGCTGACCTCTTGATTAGCAGCTGTAGTACTTAACGACTATGCCACCAGGGTTTCCATGTTATATATATACTGGCCTTTTTTTTTCCTTAACACTATTTTGTGAATGTTCTTTTATGTCAATAGATACATACCCACATCATCAAATTAATGATTGCACAGTACTGTATAGAAGTAGCCTAATATATTTTATATTTAACCAATCCCCTGCGTTTGGACTGTTAGGCTGTTTTCAATTTTTACCTATAACAGACAAATTTGAATTACAGTATTCTTGCTCATATATAGTAACACACTTGTTCAATTGTTTCAGATAAATTCCTAGAAGTAGAATTAAGAAGAGTGTATCTTTAAAAAAAAAAACAAAAACAAAAACTCAGGTTTATAGAAGTATAATTTACACAGTAAAATTCACTCTTCTTAAAAAAATTTTTTTTTTTTTTTTTTAGTGTATAGTTCTATGAGTTTTGACAAATACGGTCATGTAATAATCACCGCTACAATCAAGATACGGAGCTGTCTCATCACCCCTCCACAATTCCCTGTTGCTCCGTTGTAGTCAACCTTTCTTCCCACACCCCTCCTTCAGGAACTACTGATCTGTCTTCTAACCCTATAATTATGCCTTCTCAGGATGTCTTATATACAAAATCATACAGTATATAGCCTTTTGAGTCTGGCTTCATTCCCTTAGCATTCATTGATGTTGTTACATATCAGGAGTTTCCTCCATTTTGTTGCTGAGTTTTTAAAAATTGTATGTATGTATCACAGTTTGTTTATCCCTTCTCCAGTTGAAGAACATGTGGGTTTTTTCTAATTTTTGGCAATCGTGAATAAAACCACTATAAACGTTCAGATATAGGTTTTTTTTTTTAATTGGTTAATTTATTTATTGTGCTTTATGTGGAAGTTTACAAATCAAGTCAGTCTCTCATATAAAAAGTTATACACACCTTGTTATGTACTCCTAGCTGCTCTCCCCCTAATGAGACAGAACATTCCTCTTCTCCTGCCTGTATTCCCTGTGTCCCTTCAACAAGCTCCTGTCCCCCTCTTCCTTCTCATCTTGCCTCCAGACAGGAGTTGCCCACATAGACTCATGTGTCTACTTGAGCCAAGAAGCTCACTCCTCACCAATATCATTATCTTATAGTCCAGTACAATCCCTGTCTGAAGAGTTGGGTTTGGAAATGGTTCCAGTCTTGGGTTAAGAAAGGGCCCGGGGACCATGGCCTCCATTAAGTCTGGTCTTCTTATGAGAATTTGAGATCTACATCCCACTGTTCTCCTGCTCCATCAGGGATTCTCTCATGTGTTCCCTGTTAGGGCAGTGATAGGTGGTAGCTGGGCTTCATCTAGTTCTTCTGGTCTCAGGCTGATGTAGTCTCTGGTTTATGTCGCCCTTTCTGCGTCTTGGGCTCATCTTTACCATATGTCTCTGGTGTTCTTCATTCTCCTTTGCTCCAGGTGGGTTGAGACTGATTGATGCATCTGAGATGGCCGCTTGCTAGCGTTTAAGACTTGGGTATAGGTTTTTGAGTGGACATACATTTTTTTTAAATAATTTTTATTGTGCTTTAAGTGAAAGTTTACAAATCAAGTCAGCCTCTCACACAAAAACCCATATACACCTTGTTACATACTCCCAATTACTCTCCCCCTAATAAGGCAGCCCGCTCCCTCTCTCCACTGTCTCTTTTCATGTCCATTTCGCCAGCTTTTAACCCCCTCCACCCTCTCCTCTCCCCTCCAGGAAGGAGATGCCAACATAGTCTCAAGTGTCCACCTGATCCGGGAAGCTCACTCCTCACTAGCATCCCTCTCCAACTCATTGTCCAGTCCAATCCCTGTCTGAAGAGTTGGCTTCAGGAATGGTTCCTGTCCTGGGCCAACAGAAGGTCTGGGGGCCATGACCACCGGGGTCATTTTAGTCTCAGTCAGACCATTAAGTCTGTTCTTATGAGAATTTGGGGTCTGCATCCCACTGCTATCCTGCTCCCTCAGGTGTTCTCTGGTTGTGTTCCCTGTCAGGGCAGTCATCGGTTGTAGCCAGTCACCATCTAGTTCTTCTGGTCTCAGGCTGATGTAGTCACTGGTTCATGTGGCCCTTTCTGTCTTGGGCTCGTAATCGCCTTGTGTCCTTGGTGTTCTTCATTCTAGGTTGAGACCAATTGATGCATCTTAGATGGCTGCTTGCTAGCATCTGGGTTTAAGACCCCAGACAAAGTGGACATACATTTTTTTTTTTTATTAACTTTTATTGAGCTTCAAGTGAACGTTTACAAATCAAGTCAGTCTGTCACGTATAAGTTAATGTACATCTTACTCCTTACTCCCACTTGCTCTCCCCCTAATGAGTCGGCCCTTCCAGTCTCTCCTTTCGTGAAAACTTTGGCAGCCTCCAACTCTCTCTATCCTCCCATCCCCCCTCCAGACAGGAGATGCCAACACAGTCTCAAGTGTCCACCTAATATTATTAGCTCACTCTTCATCAGCATCTCTCTCCCACCCACTGTCCAGTCCCTTTCATGTCTGATGAATTGTCTTTGGGGATGGTTCCCACCCTGTGCCAAGAGAAGGTTTGGAGACCATGACCGCCAGGATTCCTCTAGTCACATCCAGACCATTAAGTATGGTCTTTTTATGAGAATTTGGGGTCTGCATCCCACTGATCTCTTGCTCCCTCAGGGGTTCACTATTGTGCTCCCTGTCAGGGCAGTCATCGATTGTAGCCGGGCACCAACTAGTTCTTCTGTTTTCAGGATGATGTAGGTTTCTGGTTCATGTGGCCCTCTCTGTCTCTTGGGCTCTCAGTTGTCGTGTGACCTTGGTGTTCTTCATTCTTCTTTGCTCCAGGTGGGTTGAGACCAGTTGATGCATCTTAGATGGCTGCTTGTTAGCTTTTAAGACCCCAGACGCCACATTTCAAAGTGGGATGCAGAATGTTTTCATAATAGAATTATTTTGAGTGGACATACATTTTTATTGTCTTTGAGTAAATACCTAAGAGCAGGCTTCCTAAGCCATATGTTAGTATATGTTTAATTTTGTATGAAACTGTCAAACTATTTTCCATAGTGGTTGTACTGTTCTTCACTCCTACGAGCAATGTGTGAGAGCTCCAGTTGCCCCTCATTCTTGCCAGCATTCGGTATTGTTAGTTAAAAAAACAACAACAAAAAAAGTAGCCTTTCTGACAGATACATAGTGGTATCTCATTTTGATTTTAATTTAGGGTATGTACTTTTTTATGGTTCATGCTGTATTTACCCTCCATAATGGTTACATTCCTCCAATGGTATGTTCACGAGTTGTCACTCTTCTTCCTTTTGAGACATAAACAAAGGACCCTACAAGTGGCATCACAAGTCTAGGCAAAAATTCAGTATTTTTCTCTCCCTCATGACCTATTAGCCATCACACAGAAATAAAGTTCACTTGTATCATGGTTAAATTTCTGTGCAATGAATCCCATCTTCTCATGGACTCTCAGTCTAAAGTGAGAGATATGTTCATTTGGGGGAAAATTTGGCTTAAAGGCGAGTAAAGTCTACATTAGTGACTGTAGCAAGTTCTTTAAAGACATATTAAAAGTAAACTCTGATGGTTGCACAACATGGAGAATGTAATTAATGTCACTGAATTGTACACATAAAAATGGTTGAAATGGCAACTGTTTTGTTACATATTTTTTACCACGATAAAAAAATTTAAAGTAAACTCATCATTTGATGAGAAAGTATAATATTAAAATAATGTATTCTAATATAAAGTATTGAATTGCTCTTTCTGCTTGGCAAAATAGCTGAAATTACTACGCAGGGAAAACCTTAATTAAATGGACCATTTTACACCTTCTATCAAACTTCAATATATTTCAACAGTTGAATGTAGGATTACATTCAACTCTGATTACTAAGACTTTGTTTTTGGCATTTTGTGCCAAAGTCATTGGCTAGATTGAGCTGAAGTTAAATAGAATAATAAATAGTTGTCTCAAAAGAAATTTAAAAAATTCCTTGAAACTTCCGATTAAACATGGGGAATTTAAAACACATATTTACCTCCATTTCTTCAACAAACGTTACTAAAACAGCTTTAAAAGAATAAACAAAACAATAAAAAAACTGAATCAATCCCTACACTTAGTGACCCTACAGGACAGAGTAGAACTGTCCCACAGGGTTTCCAAGGAGTGGCTGTTGGATTTGAACTGCCTGCCTTTTGGTTAGCAGCCATGCTCTTAACTAATACACCACCAGGGCTCCTTAAATGAATAAGAAGACCTAAATCCAAATGGACAAAGAGACTTAACCTTTCCCACATTATCTCCAGGATACTTTCCCATTCTGTCCATGTGGTCCAATACAAAAGCCTTACCATTTAACTGCAATAACCATCTCTTTCTTCAAACTCCTTGGCTTCCACAACTTTTTTTTTTAATTCACCTCTTTCTCAATAAAAGTTGGCAGTTCTTCTAAGATGCATCAATTGGTCTTAACCCACCTGGAGCAAAGGAGAATGAAGAACACAAAAGACACAAGGTAATTATTAGCCCAAGAGACAGAAAGGGCCACAAAAATCAGAGACTACATCAGCCTGAGACCAGAAGAACTAGATGGTCCCCAGCTACAACAGATGACTGCCCTGACAGGGAACACAACAGAGAACCCCTGAGGGAGCAGGAGAGCAGTGGGATGCAGATCTCAAATTCTCGTAAAAAGACCAGACTGAATGGTCTAAGACTAGAAGGACCCCGGAAGTCATGGTCCCCAGACCTTCCATTAGCCCAAGACTGGAACCATTCCCAAAGCCAACTCTTCATACAAGGATTGGCCTGGACTATAAGATAGAAAATGATACTGGTGAGAAGTGAGCTTCTTGGCTCAGTAGACACATAAGACTAAGTGGGCAGCTCCTGTCTGGAAGGGAGATGAGAAGGCAGAGGGGGACAGAAGCTGGCTGAATGGACAAGGGAATACAGGGTGGAGAGGAGTGTGCTGTCTCATTAGGGGGAGAGCAACTAGGAGTATATAGCCAGGTGTATATAAATTTTTGTATGAGAGACTGACTTGTAAACTTTCACTTAAAGCACACATACACACACACAAAAGTTGGCAGTTTGGATCCACCAGGAATTCCACTCCTTGGAAACCCTATGGGCGGTTGTACTCTGTCTTATAGGATTGCTATGAGTCAGAATGGACTTGATGGCAACCAGTTTGGGTTTTTTTGGTTTACATTTTGAATATAAATGTCTGCTTTGGTAGACAATACCTCCCCCCTCTTCTTCTTTTTTCTCAACCATGTTTTTGCTCTCCTTGGCCTGATAGTCTTTTTATTATATACATTCTCTGTGGAGATCTTAATTGTTCTCATGGTCTCAACTATCATTTGTATGTGGATGGCTCCTAAATATCAATCTCCTTCCGTGAAGTCTCTTTTGGATTCTGTTCCAGAACCAGAGAAGCTAAATAATTTGCAGAAAACAGGATAATGCAGTGGCAGGCGGGTCAGAACTCAGGACTGGTACTAAAATTTGCTTCCAGGTTTCTTTTAGGTCTTTTTTTCTTCCCTTGGTTTTTAACTCTTCCTTGAACTGTTCCGCAGTTCATTTTGGTTCAGTTTTCCTATCATTTTGGCTTCTTTTCGCCTGCATTAAAACAAACACAAAACTTAACTAACTCTTCAAATGGCCTCCAGAGATGTCATTTTATACCAAAAAGCCCTCCTTCTCTACTTCTTTAGAAGAGCCTCTGTTTTCACCTTCACGAAATTTCCTTTTTAGGGAATTCAAAGGAAACATTTGTCATTAAAAAGAAAACCACCATTTTGTTTTCCTCCTGAAGTATTTAACACACCAAATACCAAATATTTACATTTTAAATGTAAACCTATTTGAGGGAATGCCTGTCTCTGTGTGGGGAAAGACAGCCTGTGGTAGAGTGGTGAGGAACCTGTGTATGGAAAGCCAAAGGTCTCTAACCTGAGAGACTGGAAAAATTGCAAATAAAAACCCAGCTCTGGGAGGCCTGGGGGTAATTCATCACTTCCGCCCTCCCTCCCCAAATCATCTGGAACTTCTTTGGGTGTTTATCCTGAAAAGGGTGTAAGCGAATGAGAAGGACAGAATTGAAGCAAGAACTAAGAAAAATTAGACCCTTAAGAAAAAAACAATTGTTATCCCACTCTTTTATATTCCGCATTAAAAGTACACTTTACCTACAGATTTCCGTGGAAACCAACTAAAGGGAATTAGGAGAAGCATTGCAGAGCCATTTCTGTGCGAAACGATGTTCGATTTTTATTAGGCCAGCTTTCTTTCACTTCCAAGGTCCCAGTGTTTATTAAAGCAACAATTAACCTCAGTAACAATTCTCCAAGGTAGTTTTATTCACCCAACTGCTTTCAAAATCAGACAGTCCCTCATGATGGAATTTAAAATACCATCTATATCCTGGTTCTGCACCACGGAACATCAGTCTCTGTGGGAAGCCTGTTCCCGGCAGGGCAGTGCCACGAAGGCATGCTTTTAATGTGATGTGCACGTTGGTGTGTGCACTTTGGCAGCAAAGCAGGGCCTGTGTTTTAAAACGGCCAAGAGCCGGTGCGTGTGTGGTGAATTATCGGTGTCGTAGCTTGGGATAGGATGCTTTCTCCCTCCCTTTTACACTAAAAACAGAAAAGCAAAAAAACAAATCCAACAGGCATCAAAACCGTCCCAGCGCCTGGGGAAAGCGCGCCAACCACACAAAGAAAAGGGGGGGGCTATTGGGATTCAAAACCATTTTTCTGGGATGGACACTCTCCTGGGCCTATCGGAGTTAACTGCGCGCTTGGTCGTATCCAATAGACACAGAGTTTCTGGTCCAGGTCCGCCCTGAAGACTGATAGACAATTACGTAGCCCAACGGAATAGTGTGATGCTGAAGAAGCAACCAATACGTTCGGGAGGTGGGTGGAGTGTAGGCTAGGGGGTTGGCGGTGCCGTGTCATGGAGGCTCAGTCTCCGAGCAGCCATTGAAGGGGAAGGAACTGCGGGTGTGTGAGTGTGTGTGTGCGTGTGTGTGCGCGCGCGCGCGAGTGTGTGGACAAGGAGGTGGGGGCAGCCGAGTTAGAGTCCCAACTCCTTGGACTCCATTTGCTATTCTCTTCCCCCCCCCCCACACCTATCTGGTGGCGGTGGGCGTTATATTTGCGTTTCTTTTCATTCATTTTCAAACCTTTTTAAATTTTAGGGTTGGGGGTGGTGGGGAAAGGCAGGAAAGGGGAAGGCAGGAGACTAGTGGCAGAAGAGGAGGTGGAGGACATGGAGATGAAGAAGAGGATTAACCTGGAGTTAAGGAACAAAGCCCCGGAGGAGGTGAGATGACTCAGCCCCCTCCCCTTCCCCACCAACCCCATATTCGGAGGGTCGAATTTCTAGGGGTCCGAGTGGGTGTGTAGGGAGAGGTAGGAAATTAACCCCCATCTGGGGTTAGGGCTGGAGGAAATGTTTAATTTTAAGTTTTAAATCATTAAAATCTTCTTTCTTAAAATGGCGAAGGGTTTAAGTTTCTAGGGGCCTTTTTGTGTGTGTGTAGGGGCTTAGCCCCTTTCGACTCTCGGTGAGCTGGGCTTCCTGCCCTCGTGGGGGCAGGGAAGCGAGGTGGTGGGGGCCCCTCTGCCCGGTCGCTCCCCGCCTTCCTCTTCTTGGAGGCAGGCGGCGTGGGCGCGACCCCCCGGTCCACTCGCCCCTGCCGCAGGCGCCGCCGCCTGAGAAGTTAGTCCAACTTTCCTGCAGTGCTGCCAACTCGTTTGGGGTCGAGGGCGGAGGGGTCAAGAGACCCTCGCCCCGACCTCGAGGCCGGTTGGCGCCTGACTTCGCGCTGGTCGAGGGCTGGGGTCGCTCGCAGGGTCCGCGGACCGCCAGCTCCTGGCGGCGCCCATTCCCCCGGGATGGGGCGCGCGGCGGCCGCCGGCTGGAGGAATCTGGGTCAGCCGCGGGCTAGTCGGACCGCGGGTAAGTTTGGGGACTCGTCGCAGTGACCGGAGGTGGGGAGGGGTCGTGAGGAAGAATCCCCTTCTTCCCTCCAAAGGAGAGGAGGACACCCCCGGCTTTTACACCGCGATGTAACGACATTCGGTGTCTAGTGGCGTAGTGGCCGCAACTCTGAATTTGATCCGCGGAGATGGGTTCACAAAACTCAACAAATGGGTCGTAGTAGTTTTGTGCCTTAAAGATGGGCACGACGAAACTCAGAGATGCGCTCTAGTTACTGTCGCCTTAGTTAAAGAGACGGGCTTGGGAGGGGCCACGTGAGGCGGGGTCGTCAGCTATCGGGGGGCGGGCGGGAGGTGTTCCCGCCTCCTTTGCGAAGGCGCCCCTCGGCCTCACCCAGCGCTCCCAGCCCCCGGCGGAGGCGCGAGGGGAACGCGGCCCGGCAAACCACCCCTTTCCCTGGGGCGTCCACGCACCATGTAGGGTTCCCAGTCGGCCCGAGCGCGCGCGGGGACTGTGGCCCGCGAGGAGCCTCGGACTTAAGGTTTCAAGGGAAAGTGTTAATTGCCTTGCTGGTGCGCAGCGCCTGAAATACTGTTAGCCCTAGAATTGGAATATGCGAGATATGTATTTTTAACGGGTGAGGTGGTGCCTGTGCACCGTAGAAGATGAGTAGGATTCTGGCCGGTGGGCTGCTGCGTGCAGAGTGGGACACAAGATATTTATGTACTTTTTTTTTTCTTTCCCTGAAATTGGTAGGGTGCGGGGAGGAGGAAATAGTTGCTGCTATCAGGGTCATCCCAGAGAAAACTTGAAGTTTTCTAGGATCTACTCTTCAGGGGCTTCAGGGAAAAGCAAAATCAAACTTGAATGCAGTCTTTCAAAAGCACACATTTAGAATACTTTTTTATGTCTTGAGTTGGAGAAATGGATTTGCCTCCCACCTCCCATTTTTTTACGTAGTAATTTCTTTGCAGCATTGCCCGTTTTGGGGATTTGGAGGAGAGAGTGCCTTTTTGCAAATTCTCCTTCCTCCGCCGTGATATAATAACAGTCTCTTACGTTTGTAAAGCTCTTTACAGTTTACAAAGCACTTTTCATTTTATTTACTTCACTCTTTCCGATAAACTTGTAAGGTGGATTGTATTGTTCTAGAATCCAAATTAGCAAAAAAAAAAAAAAAAGTCTTAGAGCAGTGAAGTGATTTACTTAAGTGGTAGAACTGGTTTCTGACACCAAATCTAGCAACCCTTCCACCACTCAGCTAGACTGGGAGTAAGAAGACTTAGGGTTGAGGCACAGCTCTGCCACATACTAATTGTGTGACCCTGGGCAAATCATCCATAGCCTCTGGCTCTTGGTTTCTCCATCTCTAGGGGAGAGATGATGCTTTCTCTGCTCACTGAAATAATTACGTCAAAGTCATATTCAGATGGGGAAGGTGGCATTCCGTGTTGCTAATTTTTAGCCCTCAAAATACTTAAAACATATTTTTGCTGTTGGGAAATAGAGCAGGGTCTCCTGCCTCCTTAAGATTCAGTCCTTTTAGGCCCATACCAGGAAGTTTTGTTGCTATAACAGTAACCTAATGGGGGATCAAGCCCTCCTCTCCCCTCCAAGAATAGAGAAAAGTCCACAAAAATGCTACCAGGATGGCAGGGAGAAATAACATTTTGTCAAGGATGTAATATTCTGGGTGATACTGTTTGGCCTCATTATTAGAACAAATAACACCGAAAAGCTAGGCTGTTCCAGAAAGGTAACAAGGTTGTTTTTTTTTTTTTGAGTTTGATGGCATTTATCAATGAAAGATGAGGGAGTTGAAAACTGAAAAAAATGAATAAAACTATTTCCTGTCTTCTCCTTGCTAACTTTTAGGACAACTTACTGGAATCCTTTCCCAATAGCCCAGGTGTCCCTTCACTGCATAAATACGGGCCCTGCTGTTGAGGATCATTCTCAAACACCATTAGGGTCAAAAACAGCTTTTACCATGGGTCCTTTTTCAAAGTTTTATTTTTTATGCCTCAGTGGTTTGAAGCAGATGTTGAGCTTCTTAGTTGAAGTTTAAATTTAAAAAGTTGACTATAGTGATGACTTTAGACAGGTTTTTTTTTTGGAAATGAAAAGGATGTGTGTAAGGGGATTGGTGGTTTTAATATTCACATTTCTAGAGTGTCAGGACCTAGGTCTATGGCTAAACAGACTGCAAATTAAATAAAGTATCATTAACGTGTTTTCTCTTACAGGTGACAGAGTTAGTCCTTGATAATTGCCGGTGTGTCAATGGGGAAATTGAGGGCCTGAATGATACTTTTAAAGAACTAGAGTCTCTGAGTATGGCTGATGTGGAACTAAGTTCACTGGCCCGACTTCCCAGCTTAAATAAACTTCGAAAGGTAAGTTGGGTGTAGCTGTGAAAGCATCATGGGCCATTTTGTCTAGTTTTGGCCAAATGAAACAATCATTCTGCCAACAGATTAGAAGTTTCTGAGTTTCCGGAAATAGAAAAAGCATTGTATAGGATTTTAGAATCAGCTCTAGTATTGCTTTTATGAATTTAAATTTAATAGTGGAATCTCTTGGATTTGGATTTGGATTTAGCAGCTACCAAATGTTTTTCTCTGAAGCGTAAAATCCAAATGTAACACAACTGGAACCAAACCTTGGTTAGGAGCCCATTGTATTGGGATTCTAGTATATTATTTGGGGGATCTAAGTGAGAATTTAGAAGTTAATGACTTGTAGTGTCAGTCTCATGAAGCCAGAGAGAAGAATGACAATTGTCTTCTAGAAATTGTTATATTTTCTTTGACTCATCCTTAGTCTTCACCATTCTTTGTTTTCTCCCCATGTTGAATATGTAGTTAGAACTTAGTAACAATAGTATTTCCGGAGGCTTGGAAGTCCTGGCAGAGAAGTGCCCAAATCTTACCTACCTCAATCTGAGTGGAAACAAAATCAAAGATCTCAGTACAGTAGAAGCTCTGGTAAGTGGGAAAGGTTTTGTTTCTAGATTTGCTTATTTTGGTTGAAATTTCTGGGATATGTTTATTTTATCTTATAAATTTCTATTTAACTCTTGAAACATCTGAATTTCTATATATGTTGTCATTTAGACAGTTGCTGCTTTGTTTTCCTTTCAGGAAAATGTCCAGATAAGTTTTTAAATCGGGGAGAAATTTATCATCATCTCCAGGAGTTGAATATCTGGATTTTACGTTTCCATTAATTTCTTTTATTCCTTTCCTTCCTTCATGCTTATTTTTTGAGTTGTTTTATTACTTGTTCCCTGGTATAAGGGAAGGAAACAGAAATAAAGTGAAATTGTGAAAATTGTTGCTCTGGTTTTTATAAAAAGGGTTGGGAAGAGGTTGAAATGGTTGAAAATAAACTTGTCTGTAGATTGAAAGTGATCATGATATTCTTGTTGCTTCTTTATGCACAAATTCAGGTAGCGAAAACGTATTGAGAGTCTCCTATAAGACACTAAGCCAGGTGCCGGAGATACAGCAGTAAACAAAACAAAATTCGTACTCTTGTGGAGTTTACATGCCAGGGGCTAATGAAGAGTGTTGGCTGTGCTTGATATAATAGTCCCTCATTATAAAATTCTAAAAATCCAAAAATTATCCTCTGGATTTCAAATATGTATTTTCTAGTTCAGGAATTAAAAAAATAACATGGTATTTTAAGTCCAGAATGTAAATTTTAACTTTACTTTTGCAGCAAAATCTTAAAAATTTGAAAAGTCTTGACTTGTTTAACTGTGAGATCACAAACCTGGAAGATTATAGAGAAAGTATTTTTGAACTGCTGCAGCAGATTACATACTTAGATGGATTTGATCAGGAGGACAACGAAGCACCTGAAGCATCTGAAGAGGAAGATGATGATGGTAATCATGCTTAATACTCATGAATGTGTCATAATTATAGCCTCCACTCTAGCCATGCAAATTAGATTGGACCTCGGGGTTTAGGTGTGAAAAAAAATAAACAAGATGCTAGTAAGATAAGGAAAATTTAAAAACCCACAGCCCTTGCCATATGTTTCTTCTTTTAGACTTCAGAATATATCAGGAAATTTAATAATAATTATAATACCAAGCTCCATGAATTTTTATACTCATGTACTTAATGTAACCACTGCATAGTAAAAGCGGTGACTTTTAATAAAGCGCTTTTAAAAAAGAACCATTCATAGCAGCATTATTTATAATAACCAAAAAGAGGACACAATTAAAATGGATAAACAAATTGTGCTATATCTATATAATGGAATATTACATGGAATATTATTCAGCCATGAAAAGGAATCAAGTAATGATATTTGCTAAACATGTATAAACTTTGAAAACATTTTCCTGAGTGAAAGAAGCCAGACACGGAAGGACACATATGATTTCTTATGTATATCGAATATCTGAAATAGGCAACTTCATGGAAACAAAGTAGATTAGTGATCACCATTTGTAAGGGTGGAAGCGGAGAATGGGGAAAGACTGCTAATAGATATGCAGTTTCATTTTGGGATGATGAAAAATGTTCTGGAATTAGATACTGAATATACATTTCTTGATAAACAGGTGATTAACAGATCAGATGACAAAATAACTGATATTAAAAGATTCAGAGAGAATGACTTTAAATTTTGTAATGGGACACTACCTGTTACTATTGGCTGAAAATTTTTTCACTGTGAAAAGAAATTTGATAGATAAACAATATCTAAGATGATGGAATGGACAAGCAGGTTTTGCAGTACACAGTGAAAGGAACTTCAGTGCGTATAATGTTTTGATGAAAATTTGTACATTGGAAAGATATCAGTGTTTAGAAACCATATTTCTCAAGTAGTAAGTATGAATTTTGTAAAAGGGAGATCTTCAAAGAAAATTACTCTGAGATACTTTCTACCTATTAGGTTAAGAGTTTGAAGTGATTGAGTCAAGGATAAAAAGGATCAACATACTAGCAAGAAACATTTGCCCAACCATTTGCTCACTTTTTAAAATCTGTTTAAAGATGGAGATGAAGATGATGAGGATGAAGATGACGACGAAGCTGGTCCACCTGAAGAATATGAGGAAGAGGAGGAGGAAGAAGAGGAGGATGACGATGATGATGAAGCAGGCTCAGAATTGGGAGAGGGAGAAGAGGAAGTGGGTCTCTCGTACTTAATGAAAGAAGAAATCCAGGTGAATAGACACTTTTTCTCTCCACTGAAAATTATTTAAGCATAGGCCTACATACTATAAAAAGTAAGTTGTGTCAAAATCTGAGAATTGTTTCTTAGGGTATACGTATCTGTCTTTTTCCCCACTGTTCCTCACCCCATACTATATCCAAATAATCATAAAACATCTATAGATTTTATCTCTTGAATTTTTTTTTTAAGTAATTTTTATTGTGCTTTAAGTGAAAGTTCACAAATCAAGTCAGTCTGTCACACATAAGCCTATATACACCTTACTACACACTCCCATTTACTCTCCCCCTGATGAGTCAGCCCGCTCCCTCCCTCCAGTCTCTCCTTTGGTGACCGTTTTGCCAGTTTCTAACCCCCTCTACCCTCCCATCTGCCCTCCAGACAGGAGACGCCAGCATAGTCTCAAGTGTCCACCCTATACAAGTAGCTCACTCTACGTCAGCATCTCTCTCCAACCCTTGTCCAGTCCCTTCCATGTCTGATGAGTAGTCTTTGGGAATGGTTCTTGTCCTGGGCCAAGAGAAGGTTTGGGGACCATGACCGCCGGGCTCTTGAATATTTTTTAAATCCATTCTGCCCTCAGCAGCATGATGTGGTAGAAACATTGTGCAGATGTCCCTAAGCCTCAGTTTAGGTATTTATAAAATTGAGATTATCATACCAACCTCAGGATTGTTGTAAGAATTTAATAATAACAATTTACATTCAATTTAAATATAGGTAAAGTATCTCAAGAAAACTAAAGTTTCTTCACTAGAGCTATCTCTTGCTCATTCTTTTGTGGTAGCCTTCTAAATGGTCTCTGAGTACAGTGATCCCCACTAGGTGTACCCTTTGCAGTGTTGCCTGGGTCATAACATCACCAGCTAGCTCGAGACACTGTAATGTTTCCCTATTGCCACCAGGATCTTTGGCTAGGCATACAAGGCACTTCACTGTGTGCCCCCTGCTTCCTTGTCTACTCTCATCTCCTTTAATACCAAATTAAATTAAATTGTTGCCTGTACACCAGGCTGTTTCTCACCTTTATGTCTGTATATACATTTTTCACTCTATCTGAAATGCTTTTCTACCCGCTCTGTCTGATGAACTTCCTTTTCTTTTTTTTTTTGAAGTAAACATAAATATAGTGAAGCATGTAAAGTGCACTAATTTTAGGTACAGCTTTATTAATTTTTATATATGTATATACCTGTATAACTACTACCCAATATGCCTAGTAAACTATTATTTTAAAAACTCAGAATCAGGAGTTACCTCATTATTAAAGCTTTCTGTGATTTCTCTTAGGCAACCAGTCCTCCCTGTGATACCTTTAAACCTTGGTTAGGCTTCTTATTGCCTGAAGGCACTCTGTAAAAACTTGTTTATTTTGCCGCTTCCTACTGTATGGCGAGCTCCTTACTGGCAAAAGGAATCCATCTTTGTTTCTGTCTCCAGTGTCCCAATATGTTGATGGCCACATAGTAGGCTCAGGGGAAAGTCACTTGACTTGAACAAGTGGCTGTTAGCCCCTGCAAGTTTAGATAAGTACTTTTCTCTTAACGTTAAATGATTGATTGAATTTTAGAATTAAATATTTTTATAATTAAAAATAATATCTCTTATTTAGACTAGAAGTTATTAGTAGTCTTGTTTGTTCTCCTAATCAATTTTACATTGGTGGGGTAGTTAATATTATTCATCAATGATAATTTTTCTCTGCTACTATTTAAATATGAAACTAGTATAGAAAAAATAAGGAATTTTACTCATTTGGGGACTTAATGAGTTAGGAGGCATATAAGAAGGAAGAGCAGAACTTTTAAGTACTTTAAATATTCATAGAGAAAATCAGCTTGTTCAGTTTACACCATCATACAACTTGAATATTTTTCCCCGAAGTTTTTACTTAGTAAAATAATGGACTTCTTTTCTTTTGCATTTAGTCTTTCGTTTTTTCTGCCAGTGATTCTTCCTTGAGTTTAAGAAGTATTAACTAATTAAAAAGTGACATAACTAACTGCATATGTTTAGGTTTATCATTCCATTGAGTATTGGGACATATTAACTGAAACTGACATTGTCAAATATAGAGCAGAAATTTCCAGGATAATATACACAACATTAAGTCAGTGTAGGAGTAAGCAGAGTCCAGTAGAAGTTTTTATTCATAATGGAATAATTTGGGTGATGAAAATGAAGTTTTGTTTTTAGAAGCTAAGTGCCAGGAGGAGCTTCAGAGACTACTGGTGTGTAAAAAGAAATGAGAAGGAAATAGAAATCATATTTGATTAGCTCTTTTTGTTTGAGTCTTTACTTATTCCTATTTTAGCTGCTTTTCATAGGCAAGAAATTAATATGTGTATAGTGTATTTCATTAAAAATGAGGGTGGGAGTCTTAGGAGAATTAGGAATTATGGTGCTCTTGTAGTACTCAAAGGTCCCTAGGTCACACAGATGGTCTGCACTCGGTTTGAACCCACAAGGCAATACCATGAAGAAAGGCCTAGCAGTTTGTGTCTGTAAAGATTACAGCCGAGAAAACCCACTGGAGCAGTTCTCCTCTGTAACATATGGGGTCACTATGAGTCAAAATCAACTTGACAGCAACAGGTTTTGTAATACTCATAGCACAAATGAGGAAACATGTTATGTTTTACTAAGAAGCAAAAGACCATAGTCTTTGCTAAACACTTTGGTGAAAGCTTAAGTTTTTATTGATATTGTTTAGTGGATGACTAGGGGGAAAAAAAAGATATAAAAATGCAGACCAATTAATCTAATCATCTTTTGGTTAAAACAAAATCCAGAGAAATAATTTGCTTTTTAGATCTGGGCTTTTCTAAACTTAGAAGGAATGAACATGATTAGTATCTCAAATAAAAAAAAATTAAATAAATATTCTATTTTATTATTCCTTGCAGATAGGAGTAGTTTAAAATGTTCCCCTCTCTTTCTCTTTCTCTTCCTCCCTCTCTCTCCTTTTTTTCTTCCCTCCCTCCCTCCCTCCCTTTCTTCACTCTCTTTCCTCTCTCCTTACCCATTTCCTTTCTTTTCTTCAGTTTAAGGCTGCTGTTTCTCCTGCTCTTTATTGTGGTTTCTTTTTATACAGTTTGCAACTACATCTCTTCCTTTTGCTCCTTGTAACTTGCCGGTGTCAGGTGTGGAGTTGCTTTATGTGTGCGAATTGACTACATAAGAATGATTTTTGACATAAGAATCTTGCTTCTCAGGAGATTATGGCTAAATGCTGGAAAATTATGTTCTGTTCAATATTTCTAGATAAAAATGGGGCTGTAGATACCATGAAAAGAGTGGATTGTCCAAATGTTCCCTACCCAGTATGGTTCTTGACATTTGCCAATTGGTTAAATCATTTTTGAGAAGCAGTAAACTTGTGTGGGGCTGGAGACTCTCGATTGGTTCAATTTTTTCAAACATACCTGAAACTCAGCCATTTGGAACATAGCCAAAAATAAGGCAGTTAAATGTAAAAGGCCTCTGAGAAGCCAAAATATAAGTGATGAGAGACGTTTTATTTGTAGGAGAGTATACAAGCTATTGGAAACCCTGGTGGTGTAGCGGTTAAGAACTACGGCTGCAAACCAAAAGTTCGGTAGTTTGAATCCACCAGGCACTCCTTGGAAACTCTATGGGCCAGTTCTACTCTGTCCTATAGGGTTGCTATGAGTCGGAATTGACTTGATGGCAATGTTTGTTTTTTTTTTAATTCAAGCTATTATTCCAAACTTATTTTCTGTTTTATATTCAATTATCTGATAAGCTCATGATCTATTTTCTAATTCCATAGCAGATTAAAATTGGCTTAGTAATTGACTACAAAAGAGAAGGCATAAAAACTAGGAAAAGATACAACTCAAAATAAAAGTCAGGGTCATTTTAAAAAGGAGACAACCATCCTACATATATGAATAGGGTGTGAGAGAATCAGCATATACTAATATAGTATAACGTTCATGATCAAAATGGCGATGACCATGGTCATTCAAGAAAACGGTCAACATAAAACAGTACAAGTGTATGCAGTGCGTTTTAGAGACTTGTATTCCAACTGACTAGAGTTAAAAAAAAAGAAAGATGATGCATAAAGGCTGTATTTAAATATTAGCTATCCAGAGCAACTCATCCTACTAGAGTTGTAGATCAAGTTTTATTGTAATTTTTATTAACCTTTGCTATTTTGATGTGTAGCTTTTTAGATGTGGAAGGAATTTATGTATCTTTTAGACTAATACTTGCCTTTTATTGATTGGAAATGAGGTCCAGAGAGATAAAGTGACTTATTCAACACATAACTACTTTGAAGCTAGGGTTCAGGTAATTTCTACCTCGATCTATAAAACGAAGACTTGTTTTTGAAATAGTCCAAAGTTGCTCTGTTCAGTATGGTAGCCACTAGCCATGTGTGACTCTAAATTTTAACTAAAATTAAAAATTCAGTTCTTCATTGGCAGTGGTTGTGTCTCAGATCCTCAGTAGCCATGTGTGGCTGGTGGTTAAATGAATTGGATGGCACAGATATAGAACATTTCCATCATTACAGGAAGTTATTTTGGACAGTCGTGATTTAAAGCATAACTGATTTTCATAAAGAAACTAGGGATTTAGTTGGGTATTAAAAAGGACATACAAGTTAGGCAGAGATCATCAGAACACAGAAAAACTAAGTTTCCTTGCTCTTGCTGGGTTGTATTACCTACCAAACAATGAAAAATCCATATCATGGCTTGTTTATTCTCAAACTGAATATTTGAATTTCAAGGATGAAGAAGATGATGATGACTATGTTGAAGAAGGAGAGGAAGAGGAAGAAGAGGGTGAGTTAGTCATTTAAAAAAAATCCTAAAATTAAAGTCATATAACTATTATTCATGAACTTTCAAGAGTGATTCTATAATCAAATTATTGCCGATCTCTTATAACTTACATTTTGGTATATTTATCAGAGGTATAAAACCTTTTTTAAAGAGTCATTTTCTCAGGTAGTTCATGAATTCTATTTAAAAAATCAAACCACTTACAATTATTTTTAAAACAGGGATGAAAAGATAACGGAACTTTGAGCTCGATCTGTTATTTTTTTGGTGTTTCATTTTGGTTAAGGAGAAAGCCTGTAAGAGAAGAGCAGTTGACTCCAGATAATTCCCTTATTAGATTTGCCCTCTGATACTCTTTTTACCTAGGTCTTTCAAAATAATTTTTAAAATTTACTAACACTTTGTTGAGTCTATCCCTTAGTTTCTTGATCTGTACTTCATAATTTGGCCACAAGGGTGCATACAAGCTACCAGTATTTATGGATTTCTAAGTCTTTTGAGTCTGTTCAATATATTGAAATTGAAAGAAATTCAGAGGGGGAACTTAACCTGTAATTTTCTTATGCCCTTACCTTTTCACTAAGATAGATTCAAAACTTTGTGACTTAATACATATTCATTTGCTAAAATTAAGTATTTTATAATTTTCCTTCCACTCTTTCAGAAGAAGAAGGTCTTCGAGGGGAGAAGAGGAAACGAGATGCTGAAGATGATGGAGAAGAAGAAGATGACTAGATCATTCTAAGACCAGATTTCCTAATATTCTTCGGTTTGCGATAGAGTGATAGCGTCTTCTTTGTTCTTCATGTATGATAGCTCTCCTTACAGAAAATAACGTGTAACTTTTTATAGAAAAAGTGTGGTTTTACTATTTTTGCCTTTTTATCATTCCAAATAATATTAGTCTGTTTAATGATCATATTATATGTAGAGAAAAATTTGCTTTGACCCCACCCGTTTGTGAAATTCCTTAGAAATTTACTTGGAATCTTCATTTTTCTAATTCAAGCTCACTGCATTAGTCATTTTTAGCCCGTAATTAAAACATGGTAGCTTTTACACAGCTATAGTATAGTGCATTTCTTTCATAAGGTTTTAAAGTTATTTATAAACTAACTGAAATCACAGTTGGCTATAATATGAAATGACAGTAGCCTCTTGAATGATGAGTTGGTTATTTTTTTAGAGGTGACCCAGAGATCTTTGGTTTGAAGGCAGTGATATTTTTTTGCTGTGGATGTTTGGGTGCTTCTTTGTCACAAGAGTTACTTGGAAAGTAGAAGCAGAATAGTAATGGCTCTATCCAGCAATAGAGTTCATGGATTTTGTGGAGGCTTCTAAACCTTTTTAAGCCAGGTGAATGGAAAGATTTTATTTTTGAAGGAAAAATGCTTATACTAAGTTCAGAGACATGCAGGTCAACCCTTTCTTCTTCAGGCTGCAGATCCTGAAATGCCAGGGGTCATTTGTTTTTAGGTATGCATTCTCCTTTTTCCTCTCAGCAATTGCTTTATGATTGCCTTCCTCTCCTGTTTCACTCCCCTCCCTCTGTGTCAAAAAAAAAAAAAAAAAAAAAGTTGAGACACTTGTGGCTATCCAGGAGAACCTTTAGTCTTATACCTCAACCACCTTTTCGGACCTGTCTCGGTCTTAAACAAGCTAAGTAAGGGAAATTGAATATTTTCTCAGATACAAATGTTACTATCCATGTAGTTTTATGTAACAGGCTCTGCTTACTATAAATCTCTTTTGGTTGACAACACGTACAGATGTTATTAGCAGATAAAGAAAGAAAAGACGCAAGGAGGCTTTGGGAAGCAGCACCAATGTTTCTCAAAAGTCAGAACAATTGCCAGTTGATAATTAACGAGACATTCAAGTCAATATTTTTAAGATGGCTTCCCAAATGATATGGATACCACTCTACAAAATAGTTTTAGTTTTCCTGAAGAGAACATTTATTCTTCCTGAAGTTGTAAAGGATTATCGGGTATTACAACATTTAATTGCGCTCTAGTAGGCAATTGGCAAAATATTTGGAACTTAAGATTTGTTTTCAAATGGATGGCCATTAAAAATAGGAGGATATTTGGGATAAGTGTGAGTGTGCCTGTATGCGTTTTCTCGTATGGCTACTAAAAAATATAATGATTAGACAAGTACATCTCCCTTTTCATCATGGAGGCTCTTGTTTTTTAATCTTGGCTATCTAAATTTCCTTTTGTCTTGAATATTTGTAAAAAATTTTAAAGTTAATATTAGCAAATTAATTGACATTAAGCTTCCTTACTGGGACACATTTAAATTACTGAGTATAGTATTTCTTTAAAATACATGAGTTTTGAGTTTTAAAGTAAAAATTATGAAGTTATTTGTAGAGAAACTAAAAAGTTGCACAACTGACTGAAATGAAATTCTTGGGATCAGTTTGGTGGGGGGATTGGAATCTTCAAAAGACTAACATTTTACCTCTTTTTAATAACTGAAATGCCCTGTTTTAATCCCTAAGAAGTCTTATCACATAGTATGCCAGATTATAAAATAGTTATTTTTAAAATTAAATCTATATATTGACTTTCTTATCAATCATCTTATTGTGCAATCAAAAATAGAGTTCTTTGGTTTGAAAACAACACTTAGAGCCTCCAGATAACTTAAAACTTATTTAGCTTTGTGGGTGGTGTTTTCATGCAAATAAGTAAGGGTGGGTTTTATATTTTGTAGCAGTTTTTGGTCCTATTTTAATGCTCTTTGTATGGCAGTATGTATATAGTGTGTCAAGTTCCTCAAGAATCTCTCTTTAAAAAACTTTGAAGTTAATACTTTTGTGCAACTGTGTTTTAAATAAAGCCATGACAGTGTTAAAAAAAAAAAAAAAAATGCCGTACTCTTGATCATTTTATTGTTTCTGACTGTTCGTTGTTTTTTCTGTGACTGCTGTAACTTAAAGTTTTTGAAACTGAATTGCTTCAAATAAATTGAAGATTTGTTATAATGATTAGTTTCAGTGTATGACATTCACGTTTTCAACACCATTGGGGGCTTTGAAGGGCTTTTTAAAAACAGAATCAGTTTGAAAGTTAACTCAAGTGCCTGGATGTAAAATGACGCATTATGGTTTAATGGCTTAACTTTGTTATCTGGCTTATTAACTTTTTTTGAACAAACAGAAAAAATTGTAGATTCACTTAATTTTCCTCCTAGAATTTCAAATTGAGCCAGTACTTTCTGTATTTTGGTTTGAAGTAATAAGTTCATTATCTATTGTTGAAGTATCTACTACCTATAGATAACCTAAGGGAGCGATGGTGTTTCTATGGTACAATTCTTGCCTATCACGTGGGAGGCCCAGCTTCAGTTCCCTGCGGATGCATCTCAGGCACGGCCACCACCTGTCTGTCAGTGGAGGCTTGTGTGTTGCTATAATGATGGATAGGTTTCATCAAATCTGCCAGATGAAGACGAACAAGGAAGAAAGCCCTGGAGATCTATGAATGAAAACTCTGACTCACAGTGGTCAATCCATAACCAACTGGCAGTGTTTACTTCCATAAGTTGGGATGAGTTGATGACAACTAACAACAACATAATTAAAGTGATTATAAAACTCATACACCAATAACTTTCTAAAATAGTCCAGTCTCTATTTATACTTCACGATGTCTATCTTCAGAATCTTTTAATAAGTACAAATATACATAATTTCATGTTTACCTCGAATAAAGCTAACTCGAGCCAAATAATTTTTTGTTCTCTTTTTTTATTTTCTTGTGATAAGTGATTTTGTAAATACTTACTTTGTAGACAATTCTGGAACATCTATTTTGTAAGTAATGTTAAGTAATGTTTTCATGGTGTATGGTTTAATGTTGAAAAGGTATTTTAATTATAGAACTCTGCTTTCTGAAAGATGGAAAATATTGAAGTACATTTCCACTACAAGTATTGCGTACTGAAAACAGTATGGTCTTTGTTTTGGGTCTTTAAAGAAAAAACTTTTCCCCTCTTGGTGAAAAAAAAAAAAAAACATACTAAGTTTTTGGTAGAGATGTTAGGCTGTGAAGCAATTCAGTAAGAGATTGTGATTCAAAACATTTTTAAGTATCATTTATTCCTTGTACTATATTTTAAAAAGAGGCTTTGGAACGTGACATTTATTCTTCTAGTTGCTGAAAATTTCCCCTCTGCTGTTCCCAGTACGCAGCTGTTGCTTAAGAATAGCATTCTACTACGCATGCCTTTTTCATGTTCTAATCAGTCTAAGATTTTGAAAATCTGGCATGGGTACTTTGGCCTGAGGCAGCTACTTGTGTTACTAGTCTGTTGGAACAACCCTGCCTTGAATGAGAACAGGTTATACCACCAAATGGAAATTATGAAATGAGTTGATCTCTAGGAGAACTTTGAAAAGACTTTTACATAGTGGTTAAGAGCTGCATTCCTAACCACAAGGTCGGCAGTTCAAATTCACGAGCCGCTCCTTGGAAACCTATGAGGGCAGTTCTACTCTGTCCTCTAATATCGCTATGAGTCGAATCGTCTGACAGCCACGGGTTTGCTTTTTTTTTTTTTTTACATCAGAGCGCCCTCCAGTGATTCTGGATTGAGCGTTCTGGGCATGTGCAACAGAATCTGAAATAAGAGAAATGCCACTCTAGTTGAGAAAAAAAAGTGCTAATTACAGTGTGTGCCTAATTTGATTCGCGAAACGCAAGGTACACAACTCCGCCAAGCCAGACGGTTAGACTCAAGAAAAACCAGAAAAACCAGCAGGAAAAACGGACGCCTGGACGCCGAACTCTCCGGGGCTACCCGAATTGCCCTGCAAGGGCGTTTCCCGAAAGTTCTCGGATTGGGCCAGAAGTGCCGCATTCCCGGTCACGTGACGTCACCCTACCTCCCCCGCCCCCGGATACGCGAAGGCCTCCCGCATCCACAACCATTTTCCAGCGACTTGCGCACGCGCGGGACTAGGGTTGAAGTCGCGCGGGCACAAGGGTTCCTGCAGTCGCTTCCCTTCTCCTCCTGGGCGGGCCCAGCTAACGCGGGGGAAGCCGGTTTTTACAACCCGTAGTTTTTTTTTTTTTTTTTAGGATGTTTAGCCAGTTGATGAGGAAGGAGTTATTGCTCTCTGGTCTCTGTCAGGGCCTTGAGATCTCCGTTCCTCTGCTAGCTCATACATTTCACAACTTCTGTTAACGGTTAACGTAGCTCCTATTTTCTTTTTAATTTCAAATATGAATTATTCTAAATTCCACATTCACAAAAAACATCCAGATGCTCGGTAACTGTAAACGGCGGTGTTCTGTACGTTTTCAAGCTCCTTAAGGAGGAAATGAGTATGGTTTATTTCTCAAGTAGTGCGATTGGAATTGAGGTGACTTTGCTTCTCCCTCTTGTTTTTGCCCGATGTGGTTCACGTTCATCCTTGGATGATCTGTTTGGTGAACTAAGAATTCCACATCGTTCCTATTCCTGTTTTCCCTATTTTAAAGCCAGAGCTGCTGTACTGATCTCTGAGTCTTAATAACTCAGTCAAGTTGGTACCGAAAACCAAAACCGAAACTGTTGCTGACTGTTGTCGATTCTGATTCATAGACACCGGACAGGCCAGGGTAGAACTGCCCCATAGGTTTTCCAAGGAGTGGCTGGTGGATTCGGACTGTTGATCTTTTGGCTAGCAGCTTGAACTCCTAACCACTGTACCACCAGGGCTCCAAGTTTGTACCTAAGGACGAATCAGTTCTGGAAGACGCTGGAGCAACTACGCAGAGTGAACTACCGATGAAAAATGACAGGAAGTCCATATATAAAATGATAAAGAGCTTTAATGTATGTAGGAGACTTTTCTCTCCTAGAAGGACAGAATGGTTTCATTGGGGAAGTTTTGTAAAGGTTAGGCTGTAAGCTTAGAATTTAATTTTTTTCCTTCTTTTGATTAGGGCAACCGAGTTGTGGTTTGTTAGAAGTGTCTCAAATGGCTAAAGACAAACTCATCAAATTATACTTTTTATTGAAATCAGCAAGTTGCCCTTCAGAGAATATTTGCTTCAGTTTGTCCTGTGCACCAGAAAGGTTTATTTGGGGCTACGGAAGGTGGAAAAGATAACTGAGTTCTTGTGTACACAAATTTTATTAAAATGTCAAAGGATGGTTATGTGTTTCTATAGAATTGCCCCAGCCCAGCCCAGTGCCGTCCAGTCCATTCCGACTCCTAGCGACCCTATAGGACAGAGTAGAACTACCCCATAGAGTTTCCAAGGAGCCCCTGGTGGATTCAAACTGCCAACCCTTTGGTTAGCAGCCGTAGCACATAACCACTATGGCACCAGGGTTTTGTTCTATAGAATTAGCAACTGTAAATATTTATCTATGACAAAATTGATGCCAATAGCCTGTCATGCATTTACAATGACCATTATGAAACAGCCGCAAAATCGGGTAAAAGGAGGACCACCTACTTCACTTTAAAAATGAGAGAGAGAAACATTAAAGTACGCCTGCATTTTAAGGAGAAGCCAGGATTTACGGCTGGGTAACAGCATTTCTGAGAAAAGAATTTTCCTTTGGACAGAATAAATAGGAGCTTGTTATTTTTTTTGTTATTTTTTTCTTATATTGAGGGCTTGTGTGCATTTTCAACATTGTCTTAATGCTGCAATAGTATTCAAAAATAATTATGAGAAGGTAAACTTGATAGAGAATTTGTTTTTACAGCCTGTAGGACATTGAGAAGCTACTTGCTGAGAAAGGAGTTACTGTCGTCTGGTCTATGTTATGAGGCCAAAGCATTACACTGATGAACCTCCTTTTCTTTTTATGCCCTCTGTTTTCTCTTCTACCACTATTCTATAACAGCCTTGAGGTTGCTATTGGAGTTTAGGGACAAATAAAACCAAAACACCAAACCCACCACTGTCAAGTTGATTCCGACTCATAGCGACCCTACAGGACAGAGTAGAACTGCCCCATGGAGTTTCCAAGGAGCGCCTGGAGGATTTGAACTGCCAACCTCTTGGTTAGCAGCTGTAGCACTTAATCACTACACCACCAGGGTTTCCAGGGACAAGTAAGAGGTTGTATAATGTAGGCCATGCCGTAATGATGAAATATTTCTGTGGTCTTGTCTCTAAGGCTCTGTCCTTGATGACAAAATACAGTGCAATGTGCTGTGACGGTTATCAAACTTTCACTCCATATTAGTTATTATTCACCACTTTTAGTCTACATGGCTGTAATAATAACTGCTTTCTTTCAGGTCTTTATGTGTTCAATCTTTACAAGTTGTTTGCAATTAACAGATGGAGAATAAATGTTGTATACAAATCTTTTTATAGGCAAGGAGACTTATTATCATAGCATAAAATGTAGAGGAATGGTCATTTAATGAACTTTTGAATACCTCTGTTTAAGGTACCCAAGTGCTAGGAAAACAAAGATGAATAATACACAGCCCTAGCCCTCAAAGGGAAACCCTGGTGGCGTAGTGGCTAAGTGCTACCGCTGCTGACCAAAGGGTTGGCAGTTCAGATCTGCCAGGCGCTCCTTGGAAACTCTATGGGACAGTTCTACTCTGTCCTATAGGGTTGCTATGAGTCGGAATCGACTCAACGGCACTGGGGTTAGCCCTCGAAGAACATAGTCCAAACATAATAAGATTATGAGCCAGAAGAGAAATGGTGGATAGGGTGGCTAGGCTGACAGCCTGTACCTACAAAACTCAAAGGGTGCTGGAACCTTGATTTATTCACTTCTGTTAAGGTCTGATCTTCCATTTTGCAGGGCTTGATTTTGTCAACACAAAGTTGATCAGTTTGTGAGAGACAGACTTGTGCCCTCAAAGCTCATTAGAGACACATATTTAAACCAGGGTGTCATTAATTTGTAGGGAGGTTTTATGTTTACATTGACTGCACATTTTTGGGAGTCCCTGGGTGGTGCAAATGGTTAAGCACTCGACTACTAGCTGAAAGGTTGGCAGTTCGAACCTACCCTGAGACACTTCAGAAGACAGGCTTGGCGATCTGTTTCTTCACAGCCTTGAAAACATGGGGTTGCCACTCAAGAGCAACTGACAAAAACAGTCAATATAAAAATTATTACTGAGATATTTTACATTCTTTTTTTGTGTGTGTGCCTGGATTAATACTTTCTACATCTGGTTAATTTTATCCATGATATGTTTCTTCTCTTTTCTTTTTTTTTTTTGGTGGTAAAATATAATAAAACATTTGCCATTTCAACCATTTTTATGTGTACAATTCAGTGACATTAATTACATTCACCATGTTGTGCAAATATCACCACTATCAATTTCCAAAAATTTTTTTATCGCCTTTAACAGAAATTCAGTACTCCTTAAGGAATAACTCCCTATTTCCCCCTCCAGCTGCCTCTCATAACCCTTTGGTCTCTATGCATTTGCCTATTCTAGATATTTCATATAAGTGGGATCATATAACATTTGTCAATCGTGTCTGACTTATTTCCCTTACTATAGAACGTTCTCAACTTTTATTTGTGTCACAGCCTGTGTCATGTATTTATGGCTGAATAATATTCCATTGTAAGTATATACTACATTTTGTTTATCCATTCATCTGTGATGGCCGCTTGGATTGTTTCTATTTTTGGCTATCGCGAATAATGCTGTAATGAACATTGGTAAAAAAAGTATCTGAGTCCCAGTTTTCAAGTCCTTTGACTCTATACCTAGTGGAATTGCTAAGTTGTATGGTGATTCTGGAAACGCTGGTGGTGTAGTGGTTAAGAGCTAAGTCTGCTACCCAAAGGTTTGCAGTTCAAATTCACCAGGAGCTCCTTGGAGAAACACGGTGGGGCAATTGTACTCTGTCCTTTAGGGAATGGACTCCACGACAATGGGTTTGGTTTTTTTTGGTTTATGGTAATACTATTTTGACTTTTTGGGGGAACCACCAAACGGTTTTCCATAGCAGCTGCACTATTTTACATTCCCACCAATGACGGACAAGTTTTCCAATTTCTCCATATCCTTGTCAACACTTGTTTTCTGTTTTTCCGATAATAGCCATCCTAAAAAAAAAGCAACCCATTGCTGTCCAGTGGATTCCGACTTACAGCAACTCTATAGGACAGAGTAGATCTGCACCATAGGGTTTCCAAGGAGTGCCTGGTGGATTTGAACTGTCGACCTTTTGGTTAACAGCTATAGCTCTTAACCACTGCGCCACCAGATTTCCTGTAGCCATCTTAGTAGAGGGTAAGGTGATATCTCATTGTGCTTTTAATTTGAGTTTCCCTGATGGTTAATGATGTTGAGCATCTTTTCATGTGCTTATTAGCCCTTTGTGTATTTTCTTTGGTGAAATGTCTATTCAAGTCCTTTGCCTGTTTTTTGATTTGGTTGTTTGTCTTTTCGTTGACGAGTTGTGGGAGTTCTTTATATATTCCGGATTTTAAGCCCTTATCAACTATATGATTCCCAAATATTTTCTCCCATTCTGCAGGTTGTGTTGTAAAGTCCTTTGATGCACAAAGTTTATTTTGATGAAGTCCAATTTACCTATTTTTTCTTTCGTTGCTCGTGCTTTTAGTGCCATATCTAAGAATTCTTTGTTGAAAACTAGGTCCCAAAGCATTTCCCCCTTTTTATTCTAAGAGTTTTACGTCTTACATCATTGATCCATTTTGAGTTAATTTTCATATACGATGTGACTTATAGGTCCAACTTCATTCTTTTACATGTGGAGATCCAGCTGTCCCAACACATGTGTTTTTAAAAAAGAAATGTACTTTTATTTTAAATGTATTTTAAGATTACTAATTACAATCATATTACTAACAATTTGAAAAATAGAGAAAAGCAAATAAAAATTGCCATAATACAATAATCACCCAGTCTTTTTATGGTGCATTTAGGAAAACCTGGTGGTGTAGTGGTTAAGTGCTACAGCTGCTAACCAAAAGGTCAGCAGTTCGAATCCACCAGGCGCTTCTTGGAAACTCTATGGGGCAGTTCTACTCTGTCCTATAAGGTTGCTATGAGTCAGAATCGACTCAATGGCAATGGGTAATTGTATTTATTTGTAATCATAGGCTACACATTCATATTCTGTTCATTTTTTCCCTTCATGTACTAGTACGTTAAAAAAGCATTTTTCTATATTATTGGAATTTCAAATGCCTGTACAATCTGTAGATATGTCATAATTTATCATTTTTTCATGTATGTAAATATATTTCTCTCTCTATTTTTTGGTATAAATAACAGTACAATGGACAGTTTGATGGTTACTGTGCTTGTTTTCCTGTGTTGTAGGATAGTTTCTGAGAATCAGTCCCCAGAAGTGGAATTTCTGAGTTAAAGGATATTACTATTTTCATAACTCAACTGCCAAATTGTTTTTCAAAAGGATTTTTATCATTTATATGTGTGTGTGTGTGTATATATATGTATGTATATATCAAAAACCACTGCCATTGAGTTGATTCCGACTCATGGTGACCCTATAGGACAGAGTAGAACTGCCCATAGCATTTCCAAGAATTTCCAAGGAGCACCTGCTGGATTCGAACTGCCGATCTTTTGGTTTGCAGCCATAGCTCTTAGCCACTATGCCATGAGGTTTTCCAAATATATATATGTATAACTGTACTTTAGATGAAGGTTTATAGAACATACTAGCTTCTCATTAAACAATTAGTACACATACTGTTTTGTGACATTGGTTACCAACCCCACAGCATGTCCATCCCCAGCACACATTAATGGCAGCCCCACACCCTGGAACTGAGTTGGCGAAGAACTGACTCTTTGAAACCTAGGAGGCTGTGGCCCTACCCTTTGAGATCCAGGAGACCATGGCCCCACCCTTTGAAACTGAGAAGGCCCTACTTACCATGCTCCTTCCAACAGTTCTGCTGATCTGAGCTGCTCCATGGATGATCCTTTTCTTTTTGTGGAGGACAACAGATATAGCTCCATTGACCTCATTCCTATTTATAGGATTCTAAGAGGCAGACAGTGTTCTTTTTGTTCTTTCTCTTTCCTCTTCAGTTTAAGCTGATGGGTTTTCTGCTGTGGTAGTTGGTTAAATCAATCAGTTACAGGCTTAATCTCTTTAACAAAAGATTGTATAGCCATATCTTTGGTGAAGATTCTAGAACACGTGTCCTTAGTTTGTACAACAGAATTTTCCAAATCTTTAAGCTCACTTTCATTTTGCACAGTTCATTTGTAGGCCCATCTCTTACCTCTTGCATTTTACTATAAGCAGCAAGGAGAAATCACATGGTATTTTTAAGATCTTGCTTAGAAATCTCATCAGTCAGACATTCAAGTTCATACAAGTTCTACCTTTTGCCAAACACTTGAACATATTTCAGACAAGTTTTTTGCCAAGACAAGTTTTTTGATAAAAAGCATCACCCTTCTTCCATTGTCCGATCACATGTTCATCATTTCCTTTTAAAGCCTCACCAGAAGTACCTTTAACATCTACATTTTTAGCAACATTCTGTTGCTGGCACCATGTGTATTCTCTAAGACAATAGAGACTGTTTCTATAGATCTCCTCACTTGCTTCTGAACCCTCACCAGAAAGGTCTTTGATGTCCATAATTCTACCAATAGTCTTCTTAAGGCAATCTAGGCTTTTATTATTACTGCCTTAAAAGTCTTCCAGTCTCTACCCATTACCCAGTTCCAGAACCACTTCCACATTTTAGGTATCTTTTTGAGCAGCATACCCCTCTTTTGGTACCAAATTCTGTCTTAGTTGTCTAGTGCTGCTGTAACAGAAATATCACAAGTGGATAACTTTAACAAACAGAAATTTATTTTCTCATGGTTTAGGAGGCTAGAAGTCTGAATTAAGAGCTCTTGCTCCAGTGGTATCCCTAGAGAGGTGTTGGGGTTGCAGGGGGTGCAGAGGGCACCCCCTGACACTGTCAGAAAGGGTGACACCAAAATGACCCAAGGGTCTATGGCAGTGAAGGCAGCAGTGGTGGATGGGGTGGCAGCAAGTGGGCCAGCATTGTAGGGGAAGGGGCCACCAAGGCAGTGGCATCACTAGGGTTGGTGTCACCCATCACCCAGTGTGGTAACTCATCACCACCCACCACCCATCCCCCCTCCTGTCACCCAGTGTGGTAGCTCATCACTACCCCTCCATCACCAACCAGTCAGGGTGTGGGTGGGCTGGCAGTGGCACCGACCATTAAGCAAGAAGATGACTTTACCTTGTCCAGTAGGAGAGGGGAGAAACTGTGGGCAGCCACGGGGGGCAGAGCTAGTAGGGGCAGGGCTGCATGGCATGTGGGCAGGGTGGGGTTCCCGGGCTAGCCTTGCCCACAGGGGGTGAAGATGGGTGTGTGACACCATGAGTTACCACACTGGGTGACACCAACCCTAGTGACACCACTGGCCAGCTCTAGGGGAAGGCCTTCTCTTTCTGTTGGTTCTGGAGGAATGTCCTTGTCTCTTCTGAGCTTCTGCTCTTGGGCAATTTTGTTTGGCTTGGCATTTCTCTTCCACCATCTCTGCTTGTTCATTTGCTTGTTTAATCTCTCTTATATCTCAAAAGAGACTGACTCAAGACATATCCTACACTAATCCAGTCTCATTAGCAACAAAGACAACTCGTTCCAAAATGGGATTATAACCACAGTCATAGAGGTTAGGATTTACAACCCATATTTTAGGGGAACACAATTCAAGCCATAACAGGGTCTAACACATCATGCCAGCACATCCTTCCTCATCTTGCTCAGGCTTTGACATCCCGTGCCAGGGCACCCCTTTTCATGGGTGCCCTCTCTATCCTGTGTGGGCTCTGACATGCTGTCCTGGGCTGGTCTACCTTGTTCTGCTCCACCTAATGTCTTTAGGAGAGAATTATTCAGTAGAAGAAGAGAAAGGGAAGAGGAATAGCAAAGGTGTTTTTTTTTTTTTAGTAAAGACCCAAAGGAAATGAGAATGCTAGCCCTGTGGGTATTTTGGGGAAGAATATTCCAGATAAGGAGCAAGTGTAACAGCTCTGTAGTAGGAGCATGACTGGTGTGTTGGAGAAACGTCAAGGCCATGTGGTTAAACAGTTTGAGTGAGCGGGATTAGATGAAGTCATGGAGGGAAGGATTAAGATAGAGTAGGAAAGGTGTAGATCAGATAAAGCTTTTAAGGCCTTTAGACTTTACTCTGAATGAGATGGGAAACTACTGGAGGGTTGAACAGAGGAGTAAGAGCATCTGCCTTAGGTTTTAACAGGCTCCCTCTGCCTATTCTCTGTCCTAGGACTAGAGGAAAATAGGCAAGGACAGAAGCCAGGACATCAGTTAGAAGGCTATTGCAACAACCCAGGTGAAAGATGATGATGGCTTAGATCCTGATGACAGTGGAGGTGGTGAGAAGTGATTAAATTCTGAGTAAGTTTTGGAAGTGCAGCTGGCAGGAATTGCTGACTGACCAGATGTGGGATATGAGAAAAGGAGAGGAGTTAAGAATGGTACCAGGATTTTTGGCCTGAGCAACAAGAAAATAGAATTGCCATTAATTGAGATGAGGAAGGCTGCAGGAGGAGCTGGTTTCAGGGGGAGAGGTAGGTACAAGGAGTTAAGACTGAGTTTGAAACTCTTGCTAAAAATCCAAGTGGAGATGGCAAATAGGCAGCTGGATATTCAAGTCTAAGTTGGAGATATAAATTTGGGACATCATTAATAAGTAGATGTTATTTAAAGCCATGCGGCTGAAGAAGATCATTTAGGGAATGAGATCATACAGGGAAAAGGGAAGCCTAAGAACTAAGACTTGGAGCACTCCAACATGTAGAAGAAGTTGGAGGCATTGAAAAGGAATGAGCAAAAGAGGCAAAGAAGGAGCTGTCAGAAAGGTAGGAGGAAAAGTGGGTAAAAAATGGTACCCCATCGTTACTTTCATTTGCATTTCTTTAATTACTGGTTGTATGTTTCTTTTCGTAGATCGTTCATAATCTTTATCAACTGGGCTTTTATGGTTCAATTTTTTAATTGTGAAAATATGTATAACAAAACGTACATCATCTCAACAATTTCTACATGTACGATTCAGTGATACTGATTACATTCTTCAAGTTGTTGCAACCATTCTTGCTATCAATTTCCAAATAATTCCACCATTGTTAACATAAACCCAACACCTCTAAACAAAAACTCTCCCTTGGTCTCCCATCCTACCCCTGATAACCACTAATAATCTTTGGTTTCTTATGGTTTGGCTTTTAAAAATCAAATTGTTTCAATTTTTTAATGTAATAAGGACTTTAACCCTTTGTCATATTAGTTGAAAATATTTCTTCTATCTAGTCTTTGCATTTTATTTTGGTTATACGGAAGTTTAATTATTTATGTAGTAAATATATCAGTGTTTTTCTTCATGACTTATTCTTATGAAGTCTAGAAATTTGTCTCACCCTCCATAGATTTCATAGATCATTGAATTTGGCTTTCTTCTAGCATTTAATTTTTTTGATTTTTATTAACTTGTTACTCATCTAGAATTAGTTTTGGTGCATAATGAAAGGTTAGAGTTTAAACCCATTTCCTCCCATCAAGCAGAGGGCTCAGGCAAACACCAGCAAGCACCATTTGGTGCAAGCAGGAATTCACACACAGAAGGGCCAGTGGGATGCATGCAGCCATGTACTCACCATCTGGGAGAGAGGCATACTTGCTTGAGGTACCTGGCTGCACTGTGGTCAAACATGTGCATACCCTTGAGAGGGGAGATAAGTTTGGGTGCCAAATGGCCTAAGTGTAAGTGCTAGCTGTTTAGGGGGTTGCTGGGACCACCAACTGCCCAGCACGTGAGACTTTGGGAGAAGATGAGATTGAGCACCTTGATATACCAGCCACCTCATTGGCAGGTGACCCAGGGAGAACTCCTGGGGTCATTCTTTGGACAATCCTTTTTGTCTCTCCACATCTCAAACTGTTGATCAATTATCCCAACACTATTGTTATTGAATAACCTATCCCTTTTATGTCAATGATCTGTGATGTCTCCTTTTTGTTGTTGTTGTTAGGTGCCGTCGAGTCGGTTCCGACTCATAGCGACCCTATGCACAACACAACGAAACACTGCCCAGTCCTGCGCCATCGTTACAATCGTTGTTATACTTGAGCTCATTGTTGCAGCCACTGCGTCAATCCACCTCATTGAGGGTCTTTCTCTTTTCCGCTGACCCTGTACTCTGCCAAGCATGATGTCCTTCTCCAGGGACTGATCCCTCCTGACAACATGTCCAAAGTATGTAAGACGCAGTCTCGCCATCCTTGCTTCTAAGGAACATTCTGGTTGTACTTCTTCTAAGACAGATTTGTTCGTTCTTTTGGCAGTCAATGGTATATTCAATGTTCTTTGCCAACACCACAATTCAAAGGCGTCAACTCTTCTTCGGTCTTCCTTATTCATTGTCCAGCTTTGACATGCATATGATGCGATTGAAAATACCATGGCTTCGGTCAGGCGCACCTTAGTCTTCAGGGTAACATCTTTGCTCTTCAACACTTTGAAGAGGTCCTTTGCAGCAGATTTTCCCAATGCAATGAGTCTTTTGATTTCTTGACTGCTGCTTTCATGGCTGTTGATTGTGGATCCCAGTAAAATGAAATCCTTGACAACTTCAATCTTTTCTCCGTTTATCATGATGTTGCTCATTGGTCCACTTGTGAGGATTTTTGTTTTCTTTATGTTGAGGTGTAATCCATACTGAAGGCTGTGGTCTTTGGTCTTTATTAGTAAGTGCTTCAAGTCCTCTTCACTTTCAGCAAGCAAGGGTGTGTCATCTGCATAACGCAGGTTGTTAATGAGTCTTCCTCCAATCTTGATGCCCCATTCTTATTCATATAGTCCAGCTTCTCGTATTATTTGTTCAGCATACAGATTAAATAGGTATGGTGAAAGAACACAACCCTGCTGCACACCTTTCTTGACTTTAAACCAATCAGTATCCCCTTGTTCTGTCCGAACAACTGCCTCTTGATCTATGTAAAGGTTCCTCATGAGCACAATTGAATGTTCTGGAATTCCGATTCTTCTCAGTGTTATCCATAGTTTGTTATGATCCACACAGTCAAATGCCTTTGCATAATCAATAAAACACAGGTAAACATCCCTCTGGTATTCTCTGCTTTCAGCCAGGATCCATCTGACATCAGCAATGATATCCCTGGTTCCATGTCCTGTCTGAAACTGTCCTGAATTTCTGGCAGTTCCCTGTCGATATACTGGTGCAGCCGTTTTTGAATGATCTTCAGCAGAATTTTGCTTGCGTGTGATATTAATGATATTGTTCTATAATTTCCACATTCGGTTGGATCACCTTTCTTGGGAATGGGCATAAATATGGATCTCTTCCAATCAGTTGGCCAGGAAGCTGTCTTCCATATTTTTTGGCATAGATAAGTGAGCACCTCCAGCACTGCATCTGTTTGTTGAAACATCTCAATTGATATTCCATCAATTCCTGGAGCCTTGTTTTTTGCCAATGCCTTCAGAGCAGCTTGGAATTCTTCCTTCAGTACCATCAGTTCCTGATCATATGCCACCTCTTGAAATGGTTGAATATCGACGAATCCTTTTTGGTATAATGGCTCTGTGTATTCCTTCCATTTTCTTTTGATGCTTCCTGCATCGTTTAATATTTTCCCCCATGGAATCCTTCACTATTGCAACTCCAGGCTTCAAGTTTTTCTTCAGTTCTTTCAGCTTGAGAAATGCTGAGCGTGTTCTTCCCTTTTGGTTTTCCATCTCCAGCTCTTTGCACATGTCACTATAATACTTTATTTTGTCTTCTCGAGAGGCCCTTTGAAATCTTCTGTTCAGTTCTTTTACTTCATCAATTCTTCCTTTTGTTTTAGCTGCTCGACATTCGAGAGCAAGTTTCTCAGTCTCCTCTGACATCCATCTTGGTCTTTTCTTTCTTTCCAGTCTTTTCAGTGACCTCTTGCTTTCTTCATGGATGATGTCCTTGATGTCATTCCACAACTTGTCTGGTCTTCAGTCACTAGTGTTCAATGCGTCAAATCTATTCTTGAGATGGTCTCTAAATTCAGGTGGGATATACTCAAGGTCATATTTTGGCTCTCGCAGACTTGCTCTGATTTTCTTCAGTTTCAGCTTGAACTTGCATATGAGTAATTGATGGTCTGTTCCACAGTTGGCCCCGGCCTTGTTCTGACTGATGATATTGAGCTTTTCCATTGTCTCTTTCCACAGATGTAGTCAATTTGATTTCTGTGTGTTCCATCCGGCGAGGTCCATGTGTATAGTCGCCGTTTATGTTGGTGAAAGAAGGTATTTGCAATGAAGAAGTCATTGGTCTTACAAAATTGTATCATTTGATCTCCGGCATTGTTTCTATCACCAAGGCCATATTTTCCAACTACTGATCCTTCTTTGTTTCCAACTTTTGCATTCCAATCACCAGTAATTATCAATGTATCTTGATTGCATGTTTGATCAATTTCAGACTGCAGCAGCTGATTAAAATCTTCTATTTATTCATCTTTGGCCTTAGTGGTTGGTGAGTAAATTTGAATAAGAGTTGTATTAACTGGTCTTCCTTGTAGGCATATGGATATTATCCTATCACTGACAGCGTTGTACTTCAAGATAGATCTTGAAACATTCTTTTTGATGATGAATCCAACACCATTCCTCTTCAAGTTGTCATTCCCAGCATAATAGGCTATATGACTGTCTGATTCAAAATGGCCAATACCAGTCCATTTCAGCTCACTAATGCCTAGGATATCGATCTTTATGTGTTCCATTTCATTTTTGACGATTTCCAATTTTCCTAGATTCATACTTCATACATTCCAGGTTCTGATTACTAATGGATGTTTGCAGCTGTTTCTTCTCATGTTGAGTCATGTCACATCAGAGAATGAAGGTCCCAAAAGCTTTACTCCATCCACGTCATTAAGGTCAACTCTATTTTGAGGAGGCAGCTCTTCCCCAGTCATCTTTTGAGTGCCTTCCAACCTGGGGGGCTTATCTTCCAGCACTATATCAGACAGTGTTCCACTGCTATTCATAAGGTTTTCACTGGCTAATGCTTTTCAGAAGTAGACTGCCGGGTCCTTCTTCCTAGTCTGTCTTAGTCTGGAAGCTCAGCTGAAACCTGTCCTCCATAGGTGACCCTGCTGGTATCTAAATCCTGGTGGCATAGCTTCCAGCATCACAGCAACACACAAGCCCCCACAGTATGACAAACTGACAGACACTTGGGGGGGGTCTCCTTTTTAGAATATATTAAATTCTTATGTATTATATTTTACTTATAAAAGTCTAATTACTTTGAAATATTAATATCATGATTTTAATTTTATGAAATATGATCTGTAAAACATTGTATTATTTAACACAAAATAGGTTAGGGTTAAAAAAAGCATTATTATGTATTTATTCCTATTTTTGTGAAATCTTACGTTCTATTTTTTTTATTGCTAGAGCTGTATCAATAAAAAAAATTTTTTTTTTATTAGTCATTACTAAACAACATTGTATTTTCAGAGTCTATGAAATTTAAATACTGTTTTCCCTGAGAGACTAAACTGTAATCTATGCAAATGAAGCTATGAAAGAAAATGGGGAACTTCCTTTTAAATGTCATACATTATTACATACAATGAGAGACTCTGTTTCTACCTCAGTCGTTGTCCTTGCAATTCCCAGGAAGTTACTGGAATTAATATACCATGCCAAGAGTGGAACACACTTGGAAGTACAATCTGTTTGGGAAAAAATGATAGTAAAAGTCTTAATATGCATCTGCGGAATATGCATGTTACTGAAAGATTAAATCACTGCCAATGTACAGTTTCAGAACTAAAAGATGGCTTCTCTTCCTTTTCTTTAACAGCCATAGTAAAATTCCACAGTTTGAGTTTAAAGTCCAGCTTTTTCTTTGGTGGCTTATATTATTATAAAAAAAAATTATTATAGGCGAAATAAATTCTGCAACTTTGATTTAATTAGTGATTCTGAAGATATACACAACTCAAAAGAAATGTGGTTCATCCTTCCAAGTTGTATTTAAGCCCACTAATGTAGAATTGTAATGTAATATAGGAAACCCTGGTGGCGTAGTGGTTAAGTGCTACGGCTGCTAACCAAAAGGTGAGCAGTTCAAATCCGCCAGGCGCTCCGTGGAAACTCTATGGGGCAGTTCTACTCTGGCCTATAGGGTCGCTATGAGTCAGAATCGACTCGATGGCAGTGGGTTTTTAGTGGTGGGTTAATGTAGAATTGGAAACCCTGGTGGCGCCGTGGTTAAGAGCTACCACTGCTAACTAAAAGGTCGGCAGTGTGAATTCACCTTGGAAGGCCCCCCCTTGGAAACTCTATGGGGCAGTTCTATTTTGTCCTGTAGGGTCTCTAGGAGTTGGAATCGACTCCATGGCAACAGGTTAATGTAGACTTAGCACATAAAATGTTTAATTTGATCTGAAGTAGAAATCCGCCAGCTCCACAAGTGGAAGAAACGAGCTGGACAGGAGGTGATACAGACACAGGTTTGGAGTGAGCTGTACACATAAGGGAATTCTAACAACACTAAAAAGGATTTAGCTGGTATGTTTTAGGGATTTGGGAGAGAAACAGAACCATCAGATAAATAGGGCAGTCATCCCATACCTTGCCTCTCCTCTAGCTTTCTTTCCTGTAGAAGTACAGGGTGCGTGTCATTTGAGTATCTCTGCTTAATAATCAACCACTGCTTGAACACTACATTTTAGATCAGTAATTTAAAATTTCTAAATTATTTCATACATTCAACAAATATTTATTGAAACTCTGTAAGTCAATTCTTTATAATAGTGCTAGGCATGGGGAGACACTGAAGAATAAGTCATGATCCTTGGCCTCCTGGAACTTATAAAATACAGACTTTGTGCTGAAATTTCTCTCCCTTCTCCAGCTTGAGCACTATGGCTCTCTATAGTAGAGAACTTCCAAATAATGAAAGATGCTTAAAATAGCTGTCTTCTATTAATATTTAAAATAATGTTTTCCCATGTAATTAAAGCAGAATTTGGCAAGTAGGTTTATTTTCACTTAACTTCTGAATACATTTGAATTATTACATTCCTGAAGGTGAGGCATTTATTTATTATTCCTTTGTAACTATAAATGGCTAATGATGTTCTGATTCAATTTTTTTAGTTACCTAAGATATCCTCCCTATCTGAAGATAAAATTACTCACTGAAAAATAAAACTAATAAGATTAATAATAAATACTAAAAATGAATCTTACCTCCAAAGGTAGACTCCAAACCTTAAATTAAAAAACAAGCAAATACATGTAACAATATATTGAAAGAACAGTACATCATAACCAAGAAATGCTTGTCTCAGAAATTTGGGAATGGTTCAGTAATGAAAAATCCAACATCAAAACACTAAATATGAAAAAAACATGAGAACTTTTTGAAGCTGCCACCAAGGCTTCTCTGACTGCTCCGCAGTATCCCTCTCCGCAGTATCCCACCTCACAGCCCACCAAACCGCGGTTTCTAACTGAGGCTTGGCCTGACGGCCCTGGGAGCCCTAACCATGGTTTGAATTTGGTGTAGGGATCCCGTGCATGTGCAAACCAAGGTCTTGGCACATGCACAGGACCTGAAGAGCTGTGGCCCTGAACTTGACCCTGGAACTGAACTTTGCCAGAGAGGAAGATGTTCTTGGCATACAGCTGCATCAGAGCCCATTTGAAAAGCAAAGGGTCCCTTCCTTTACTACATGACTCAGCGCCTGAATCTCCAAACATGGACATGGGAGGGATGGGGTGTTGGCTTTTGGGTGTCAATTCTGCCCCCGGGGACTGGAATGCATAAAAGCTCCAAGCTCCCCTGGGGCGGGGAGCACTTGGTCTTTTGGCTGCTAGGCCCCATGTTGCCCCTTGTTTGTGCAAACAATAAATTTCCACTTTCTGTTTCCCTTGCAACTGGTGGTGTAGCATCCATCTTATTTCCTTCAGCTAATGGGCAGGACAAGAATCCGAGTTCGGTTACATTTTCAGATACTGAAAGGTATTTGATAAAAGTAAACATTCTACTTTAAGTATTTACTAGGAATGGAATAGAAGGATACCTCAAAATAAAAACCTTTTCAAAATAAAAGCCAACTTTATACTTAATGGCAAAAATTTAAGCAGTGGCTTGTTTGTACATTAAAATGTGTAAAATTAAGGATGCCTGCTATTGTCACTGTAATTTAAAATTGTTTTGGAAATTCTGGCTAATGCAATAAGATAATAAGTGGTTTAAATCCTGAGGGGAAAGGTAGGTGATGAATTTTTTTTGCTCAACTAAAAGAATTATTTGAATTAATAAAGTAGTTTAGGAAAAAGCATTCTAATATCTTGGCAATTAGGTAGAAAATCTAATGAAAAATAGACCCTATCACTGTACCAACAAATAAAAAAAGTTCTTAGGCATAGTTTGCATGAGAAGTGTGTTTGATGTATATAATCCAAACTATAAACTACTAGCAGAGAGAAAAAAAAAAAAAGGAAACACCCTTTAATAGAAACTCCCATAGTTTTTCACATTTGAATAAAAGGAAAAGCATACTAAGTTTTGAATGTAAAGATTTTAGCTGGTCCTAAATCGACTTACAAATTCAATATAATTTCCATTTAAATTCTCAGTAGAATATTTTTTGGCAGAAGCCAAAAAGATTATTCTAAAGTTGATATGAAAGAATAAACAAAAAAGAGCAAGATGAATTAATTCAATAAATATTTACTGATTGCCATCTGCTGGCATGTTCCACACCCTAAGTATCTGCTGGCATGTTCCAAGCCCTAAGTATACGTCAATAAACAGATATGAAAATGTTAAAGCTATCAAGTATAAGTAAAATGCATAATCTTCCTTTTCTTATTAATCGCTTTATTTAAGAAATTTAATTTTATGAATATACTGTCTGACATAAAAAAAAACTAGTGTTCCTCTCATCACATTAACAAAAATAAAAACGAACAAAAAAAGTGCTCATTACTGCAGTAGATCTGGATAGGATTATTTCTAAGAATATAACCTAAAGAAATAATCTGTAAAACAGGCACTTAAGGCACTAAAATGTTCATTTGCAGGGTTAATTATACTAGGGAAAAACTGGAAGGAGCCTAATGTTCAATCGTAAGGTAATAGTACTTTAGAAGCTGGACCATATGAAGAAAAACACAGCATCAGGTTTGGAGGAAGACTCATTAACAGCCTGCATTATGCAGATGACACACCTTGCCTGATGAAAGTGAAGAGGACTTGTGATGAAGATCAAAGACCACAGCCATCAGTATGGATTACACTTCAATACAAAGAGAACAAAAATCCTCACAACTGGACCAATAAGCAACATCATGATAAATGGAGAAAAGATTGAAGTTGTGAAGGATTTCATTTTACTTAGATCCACAATCAACACCCATGGAAGCAGCAGTCAACAAATCAAAAGATGCATTGCACTGGGCAAATTGGCTGCAAAAGACTTCTTTAAAGTGTTGAAAAGCAAAGATGTCACCTTGAGGACTAAGGTGTGCCTTACCCAAGGCATGGTGTTTTCAATTGCCTCATATGCATGGGAAAGCTGGACAATGAATAAGGAAGACTGAAGAAGAATTGACACCTTTGAATTGCGGTGTTGGTGAAGAATATTGAATATGCCATGGACTGCCAAAAGAACAAACAAATCTGTCTTGGAAGAAGTACAACCAGAATGCTCCTTGGAAGCAAGGATGGTGGGACTGCGTCTCACCTATTTTGGACATGTAATTAGCAGGGATCAGTCCCTGGAGAAGGACATCATGCTTGGCAGAGTAGAGAGTCAGCAGAAAAGAGGAAGACTCTCAATGAGATGGATTGACACAGTGGCTGCAACGGTGGTCTCAAACATAACAAAGATTGTGAGGATGGCACAGGACCGGGCACTGTTTCATTCTGTTTTGCAGAGGGTCACTGCACCTGACAATGACAATGGGATATTGTGCAATCATTAAGAATGATGTTGTGAAAGAATTTAAAAGAAAAGAAGAAAAATTGAAGTTGAAAGGAACATTAATAATCACGGAGCCCAGCCTCTTCTTTTTAAAAGATGAAAAACCAGACAGGTCAAGTGACTTGCCACGGACACACAGGGAGGAGGTAAGCGTAGTGGTTACTAGCACAGTTTCTAGAGTAATCTGACCAGGCTTTGAATCATTACTCTACTCTTGCAGTTACTATAATATTACGGTCTTGTGGCTCAGTATTTGATCTCTGAAGCTTAATTTCCTCATCTGTAAAATGGAGATGATAATAAGGCTTTTGTGAGGGTTAAATGTATCTATCTGCTCCATAACAAGTCTTAGTAATTAGTTATTAATGTGTGATTAATATGTCGTTGTTGGGTGCCATTGAATCAATTCCAACTCATAGTGACCCCATATGATAGAGAAGAGCTGCCCCATTTGGTTTTCTTGGCTGTACTCTTTAGAGAAGCAGATCTTCAGGTAGGTCTTTCTCCCACAGAGCCACTGGGTGGGTTCAAACTGCCAACCTTTTGGTTAGCAGCTGAGTGCTTAAGCATTGCACCACCAGGGCTTCTCATGATTAATATAAGGATGATAATAGTTCTACCACTATTCTCCTAGTTCCCAAATTCAGTGTTACCTCCTCTTACCTCCAATAGCCACTCTCTGTTCTTTATAGATTTTATGAGACCATTTTTGAGGCATCACAAACTCCCCTCTACTCCTAAATCAGCTCTCTGATTTTTCCTATTCCTTCCTGTTTTTCTACTATAATAAAGCTTACACAACAAAGACAAATTAATTTTCCCAAATGGACAGCTTCATTAGTAATACTCCTTTTCTTAAAATATTCCATGGCATTCCCATTGCTTATTCATCAAGGCCCTTCTTATGGTTTGAATTGTGTCCCCCCAAAATATGTGTTGTAAATCCTAACCCCTATATGTGTGGATGTATGGGTAGTCCCCGACTTAAGGTGGGGTTCTGTTCCTGCAACTCAGTTGTACGATTCGGACATATGTCGAATATCTTTTTTTGTTTTTTTAGTTTTCATTATTATTGTCTTTTATTATCAGTATCTTTATAAATCTGATCTTCATTTGTCTTCGGGGGATGGAAACATTACATATAAACATACATATATATTTTAGTACATACATACATAAAAAACACACAAATCATAAAAATTGACTGTGACAATGAAGAAGAGTTGGATGATATTGGCATATTGTCAGCTACGGTAATTCTGGGTCATCTGGATTGCTTCTGGGAATGGGGACGGTGTTTCTAGTCAGAAAATTAGTGAGAGTTGTCTGGATGGTCCTTTTCTTTTTTTCTTCAAATATTTCACTGTAACATCTCACTGCTTTCCGAGTCTGCCCACTGACTTTAGCAAAGCGATCAGTGTTTGGGTCCCCTGATTTAGTTTAGAAAACAAAACCTATACAGCAGTGTTTTGAACAGTGAATCACAAAGTTGCACACCTGGGAGTGAACATCTGAGAAAGATCACATCAGGAAATTATGCACTGCAACATCGTATGTAGCACACTTCACTAATGATAAAATAAACAGAAAACAGGTGGACGTAAATGCAGTTTGCTGTAACTCGAATACATCCTACATCGGAGACTACCTGTAATCTCATTTGGGAATAAGGTTTTCTTTGTTATATTAATGAGACCACAATCAGTATAGGATGTGTCTTAAACCTAACAACCTTTGAGATTTAAAAAAAAAAAAAAAAAGAAGTGCAGATTAGGCACAGAAGCAAGCAAGCACAAATAGGGGAAAGATAGATGACACCTGGAGACCTCTCAGGAGCGCTGAGAACACCAGAGAAGCTGAAACAAGGATTCCCCCCCAGAGCAGACAGAAAGACCCTTCCCCTAAAGCCGACGGCACCCTGAATTGAGATTTGTAGCTTCCTAAATTGTGAGAAAATAAATTTCTGTTTGTTAAAGGCACTGGCTTGTGGTATTTTTGTTACAGCAACACTAGATAACTAAGACAGTTCTCTACAACCCAACTCCTCTTTCTTGATGTCTTCATTCTTTCCCTAGATGTAGTCTGCTTTCTAGCCACGCTGAACTTCTCATCATCGTGTCTCGCTACAACTGCTCACTTTTCGTTTTGCCTGGAATGTCCTCTATCTCCACTCATTGAGATCGTAGCCATCCTCTGGGCAATTTCCTTTTTGGAATACTCTTGGATACAGTCTTTCTCTTGCATATCCATGGATCACTTGCATAGAGCTTGCTCATGGTGCCCCTATTAGTCAGCCTTTTACGTTACTCTTCTTGTCTTTGTATCTTCATCTTTCCCTAGCAGTGGCTTGTTTATAATGCTTTGTTTAGGTCTTTATGATCCCCTTAGTTGTGGTTTGAGTCCCTGGGAGTCACCAATGGTTAACCCAGAGGTGCCTGGGAAGAAAGGCCTGGCTACCTGCTTCCGAAAAGTCACAGACTTGAAAACCCTACAGAGCGCAGTTCTACTCTGCACACATGGGGTCGCCATGAGTGGGAATTGACTCCATGGCAACTGTTTTTCTTTTTTAAATTGTGATTAGCTGAGTCATTACAGAAGCAAGAGAGGGAAGATCTCAAGTATAGGTTAAAAATAGCTAGAGTTTACTTTTCTTGAAATATTTCCCATTAAACCCACACTTGTAGATGCTATTTTGACTTAAAGCATAAACTTCTCTACCAGGGGTTCTCTAGAGGCATTTTACCACATCAAGGAAGGAGAAAAGTTAATTATGTAAATTCCATAAGAGAAATACAGTCAAACCCCCAAATTACGTACATAATCCATAATTTACCAACTCAGATTAAACTGATTAGTTCAAATGACCACCTTGATGCTCACACTGTTGTCAACTGAAAAGAAAGAAAACATTATGTAACAAATTAATTTACTCTGTGGAAGCTATTTTAAAAGTCAGTAGTATACTAACTCACCTTTGGTTGAGGCTAAGAAGAAATGTATTTACATTCTCATTGAAGCCAAAGGTCAGATGAGATTGAAATAGGACTGGAGGAGGCAAAGGAAGAGAATTTCTGAAGCTTACTTTCTTAAACTCTAAGTGCTGAACGAAAACACTTCCCTGAATTTCAAATCAGGGCATCACACGTTTTGCCATATTAGAAAATGGCAACCGGATGAGATATTCTCGTTTTTCAGAAGCACTTCAGGAAAGATGAGGAAACAGTCTGTGTAGAGTTTTCTAAATTTTGAAGAGTCATCATCTTAAGTAATCATGAACACTGCTTTTGAAATTGTATCTTTTCCAAATCTGTCAGTGTATTGACAAAGAAAGGAAAGTTGTGTTTTCTTTTTGGAGTATGTGCTATTTAGTTATTTGAAGGAATTACAACCCTCAGGGTGTATAATTATAATTCCTTAAGGAGTGTTTGAGTAATACTTTTACATGAAAAGAAAGTGTGTGGATGCTTGTGATCAAGAGGACTGTGGGGAATGGCTGTATCAAAAGAAGGCCTGGCAGGTATTGGCAGTGAGCCTTCACAGTGCCTGCATCCGCTGTTAAAATATCAAGTGAAATGAGATGAGGACAAAGAGTTAGCCAAGTCTCTCTACCTACATTAAGGGGACAGACCTATTTTTCATCGCTTACCAAGCTCCGCTCTCTTCTACAGATGCTAGGCTTTTTGCTTTTAACAGCTGCTAAAAAGGTCAGCTTTCTGCTAAGGAGTCACATCAAAATAGCATTGTTAACTTTGCCATTTTTGTCTTCTGAAGTCAGATTCTATTTTCTGAACCAAACTGCAACTTGTTGAACAGACAAGTGCTTGGGCTGCTAGACTTATTTTATCTCTTGAGATTTGATAGGTAGCTACTTAGAATTTGTCACATATTTAAAGGCATGTGTCACATCCACTAAATTTGTCTTGTAATGCTAGAATGAATGTGCCTCATTGTATATGTTTTGGCCTCTGGGTTTCAACCTTGGAATATGTTATTTACTGAAAGTAAATAAATAGCAAGTATATTTTAGTACAAACATGACAGTTATTAACAACCAGAAGAAGAGAGCATACATTTTTATAACACAAATGTGGCAATACTAAGACATAATTATTTTAATGCTGAAATTCTGTCAGGATATTGAAAGTACTAAAAGATTAATGAGATATTCCTGCATTAGTTTCTTATTGTTAGTATAAAAAATTCAGTCTCTTAAAACAACCTAAATTAATTTTCTTACAATTCTGAAGGTCAGAAGTCTGAAAGGGGTCTTATGGTGCTAAAAAATCAAGGAGAAGGCAGGGCTGCATTCCTTCTGAAGGCTTAGGGGAGAATCTGTTTGCCAAAGGCTGCTTGCATTCCTTGGCTTGTGGCCCCCTTCCATCTTGAAAGCCAGGAATCTCATCACTCCTAACTCTGCTTCCAATGTCACGTCTCCTTCTCTGACTCTTCTGCCTCCCTCTTTCACTTGTAAGGGTCCTTGTGATTACACTGGGTCCACGTGGATAATCCAGTATAATCTTCCCACTTAAAGATGCTTAATTTAATCACATCTGCAAAGTCTCTTTTGCCTTGTGAAGTAACGTAATCATAGGTTCTGGGGATTAGGACAGGGGCTTCTTTAGGGGTCATTACTCTGCCTACAAGAAAAACCGAAACCAAACCAAACCCAGTGCCATCGAGTGGATTCCGACTCATGGCGACCCTATAGGACAGAGCAGAACTGCCCCATAGAGCTTCCAAGGAGCGCCTGGCGGAATCGAACTGCTGACACTTTGGTTAGCAGCCGTAGCACTTAACCACTACGCCACCAGGGTTTTCCGGGCTACAGTAGTCCCTTAAAATAAAAACCTAAGGAAATATTTTCCTTCACTAAGGAGTTTAAAGCGGCATGAAATTAGCAATGAGGGTCACTATGAGTCGGAGTTGACTCGACGGCAGTGGGTTTGGTTTTTTGGTTTTACATCAATTACTTAATTGTTTTAGATGGGGGGTATCTGTAGTTAAGTGGTAAAATTTTTATTTTCCATGCTGGAGACAGGGTTCGTCACTTGACCAGTGCACCTCATGCAGTCACCACCCACCTGTTAGTGGAGGTTTGCAGGCTGCTATGATGTTGGACAGCATGGCTGTGCAACCAATCCCGGCACAGTTTTGTTCAGTTGTGCGTGGGCTCTCTACGAGTCTGGGTAACTTGACAGGAGCTAACAACAATTTCTAGAGTAATTTGCTTTTTAATAAAACTTTTTTTCTGGATGCTTTAAAACAGTCGCAGATTATAGAAGAACCTGAACTTTGTGTTTAACTGAAAAAGATACTTTTAATATCAAGGCGTGGCCTGTCTTTTCCCTTTCTCTGATCAGAGTGGTATCCTTCCAGATTTTTAATTTCCCTTTAGTTTTTTACTTCCATCTAAGTCATGTAACTTTTCTAGATCAGAACTTTAAGTAAGGAGTCCCTGGGTGGCACAGACAGTTAAGCGCTGACTCCTAGCTGAAAGGTTGGCAGTTCAAATCCACCCAGAGGTGCCTTGGGGGACAGACCTGAGCATCTGCTTCAGAAAGGTCACAGCCTTGAAAACCATGTGGAGCATTTTTATGCTGCACACATGGGGTCGCCACGAGTTGGATTCGACTCAACCGGCAACTAACAACAATAGTTTTAAATATACGTCCTAAATCATTTGGATGTCCTTTAAGAGATAAATTTGTGCTTCGTTTTATTATATGATTAGTAGAATTTCTAATTGCATTTAATTAGAGAAGATAGGATGCAACCAATATGAATGAAGAGTGTAAAAGCAACAGCTTCGAAAGGAGGTGGGGAAGGGGTGATCGGGGCTGCTCTGCATGTCTGAAGTGGTTTGGTTTCCATTTCAAAGTTCTGCTAACAGGAGCTTGACAATTGGAGATCTATAACATTTTCAGTTTCAGTAAGTAATAAATATTAGGACTGAATGTATTTTTCTAATAAAAAGTGTTATACTTTTAAGTAGAAAGTAATTAAAATTGATTATTGTTTCTTATTGGTTTTTTTTTTTTTAGTGAAACCAATTAAGTCAGTGAGATATTTGATGAGGGAAGGAAGTTACAATAACTGCCAGCCCAAACATCTTATGTTTTAAATATCTAGTCCTTAGTCATTTGCAGGTTTTCGAATTTACAGAAGTAGTATTTATAAGCATAATGTTTATAAGCATAATGTTTATAAGCATAATTTATGAGCATAAGCACGAGGAATAATCACCCGTAACCAAAACCCATTGCCGTGGCCGACTCATAGCGACTTTACAGGACCGAGTAGAACTGCCCCATAGGGTTTCCAAGGAGCTCCTGGTGAATTTCAACTGCTGACTTTTTGGTTAGCAGCTGAGCTCTTAACCACTGAGCCACCAGGGCTCCCAACACTCATAACAGATCTGAATAAACCCTTCTAAAATACTTTCCTAAAAACCAGATTTGTAGCCTCTTTTGATATTTTATAAGAATTTTCATATCATGTTTATAATCAATACAGATTGTTGCATTGCTCATGCTGACCCTCTACATTTTGCTAGAATTCCCTACCTTTGGAAACCCTGGTGGTTTTGTGGTTAAGTGCTATGGCTGCTAACCAAAAAGCTGGCAGTTTCAATCTACCAGGTCCTCCTTGGAAACTCCATGGAGCAGTTCTACTCTGTCCTAATGGGTCGCTACGAGTAGGAATGGACTCAACCGCAAGGGGTTTGGTTTGTTTATTTTTTTTCGCTACCTTTATTCCTACAACATTCCCTGCGTTCAGCTACACGTGCCAAGCTTTGTTTTCTAAGCACTTTGAAAGAAAGGAAGTGAACAGATCTAAGAAGTAAAGCTGGCACAGAGAGCTAAAGGCGTAGGGCCAAAGCCAAAATTAGGTGTCATTAACAAAGAATGTCCCATTAGCCAAGACTGGGCAGGGTGGGGAGCTCAAAAGCTTAATTATTATTATTATTTTTAATGCAGAAAGGAAGTTCTTTTTATCTCACTCAAAGCAATTAATCCAGAGAAGAAGGCTTTTTTCGCTTGTAATTTTCAGAACTAATGTGAATATTTTGGACAACCCTTAGGCTAATACAATGGTTCTCAACTGGGGATGAGGTGGTGGGGGGGCGATTCTGCCCCCAGGGGCATTAGGCAATGCCTGGAGACGTTTTTTTGTTGTGACAACTTGGGGGGTGCTACTGGCATGTAGGGTGAGACTAGGGATACTGTTAAACATCCTTCAATGCGCAGGAGGAAGATTTATCTGGCCCAGAATGTCAATAGTTCAAAGTTGAAAAATCTTGCTTGATAAGATGTTATTTAATTTTTGACAGAGTTTCCACGGTACAATGTCAGGTAAGAGTGCGGTGTTCCAAATTTTTGTTAACAAAGTGTAAGCACTAGAGGGCAGTACTTGCCCAACAGTTGCCGGGATGCCGTTCCACTTTGGGGGGCGGGGGGGCGGGGGAGCATTTGAAGGAGAAAGGGGATTAATTGGTCATTTGGGTAACTTGAAGGTAAGTGACTGTAGGAGGCACTGAAAGAACTATTTAAATAATTCTAAGTCAAAAGACAGTTTTAACGACTATATATACCGACTCCTGTTTCTGAAGTAAGGAAATCTTGGGGGTGTAGCGCTTAAGTGCTACGGCTGTTAACCAAGGGGTCGGTAGTTCAAATCCGCCACGCGCTCCTTGGAAACTCTATGGGGCAGTTCTACTCTGTCATATAGGGTCGCTGTGAGTCGGAATCGACTCGAGGGCAATGGGTGGTTTCTGAAGCCAACAAGAGCAGAGCAAGCAGGTTTTTTCTTCTTTCTATAATGATGCCTTGTGACCTTCTGCCAGGGAAAGGGAAAAATTCGCGCTTGGTTTTCACCCTCAGAAACACTAACGTCATTGCCACTTACACCTCTGTTCTGTCGAGGCAGGTGATGGAAAAGTCGCTATTCCTAGGGCATGAGGGTTGTTGTGGTACTGTGGGAGGCTGTGTCTGGAACAGAGGGACTCAGAGCAGGCAGGCAAAGCATCACGAATGAATCCATTAGACCAGCCAGAGTCTGACTCAGCTCTCTGATCTCTGAAACAGATAAATAATAACCGGTTTGTTGCTTGAAGGCATTTATAGTTAGTCAGCTGTGTAGGAATGTAGTACAATTTTCTATTTTCTCCTAAGGTTCAGTTCAATTTTTTTAAATTAAAAAATATATTTTTTTCTCATTCAGGAGTAATTCACTTACCAAATTAACCATTTTCAGTCCAATTTTGAAAAATGAAACTTTTTTTTAGTATCCGAGATTCAAGCTCAAACCTAAGTTTTTGGATATTTTAATAAAAATTGGAAACCCCCAACCTCCCGAAAGAGGATAAGCAGTCATTAAACTTGCACATTCTTTTATATTTTTTATTAAATATTTAAGGTATACAGCAAGCTATAAAGCATGGACATCCATGTTCTTGCCCCTCAGCTTAAAAAAAATAAAACATCTGCCATCCATTTGACACCCCCTGTGCACCTTTCTCCAATAGCATCCCTTTCCTCCTGCCTCCCGTCCTGCCATCATTTCCAGGTAAACGGGTTTGATGTTTAACATTCCCATATATTTCTTCATACTTTTATTACATATATTAAGTATCCACAATAATATATTATTTTTGCATATTTAAAAGAATTTTTTATGAATGGCATAATAAGTGTTCTTCAGTAATGTGTGTTTTCCCTTCAACACTGAGATTTATCCGTGTTGATCCATGTAGCTCCAGGTATAGCATAAAAAAAAACATTTATTTATTTGTCATGCTCCTATTACAGATATTTAGGTTGTTTCCAATTATTTACCAATGCAAGCAAGGATGTCCTGTGTGTTCTTTTCTACAGCCGCTTTTGTGCCTGTGGAAGGGTTCTCTAGGGCAGGAATCAGCCAACAATGGCCTGACCTCTGGGTCAAACCCAGGCCTCCTCTGCCTACTTTTTTTCTACAGCCCATGAGGATGAATGGTTTTTACATTTGTGAATGGTTTAAATAAATAAATAAATAAAATTGAAAGAAGAAGAATATTTTCTGACATGTGAAAATTACTTGAAATTCAAACTTCAGTGTCTATAAATAAAATTCTATTAACAGCCACATTCCTCCGGTTATATATTGTCTATGGCTTTTTTCAGGTGCAGTGAGTTATTTTTTGTTTTTAATATTTTATTGAGTTTTTGGTGTAAGTTTACAGAGCCAACTAGATTCTTATTTAATAATTTCTGTACGTATTGTTCAGTGACATGGGTTATACTTTTTCACAACGTGTCAGGATTCTCATTATTTGCATTCTGGTTGTTTGTTTCCTTTAATTCAGCTTCCCTGTCTCCCTCTTAACTTCTCGTTTTTGTTCTAGGGTGAGTATCATTTGGTTTCATTTAGACAATTACTTAGAGAAGCACAGTACTCACAAGTGATATTATTTATTTTATGAGCCAATCTGTCTTTTGGCTGAAAGGTGACCTGTGGGGGTGGTTTGAGTTCGGAAGTTCAAAGGGTATCCCAGGGCAATAGTCTCAGGGGTTCCCCTAATCTCTACTGGCCCAGTAAGTCTGGCCTTTTTTTTTTTTTTTTTTTTACAAATTTGAGGTTCGTTCAGCCCTTTACAGAAAAATTTTTCCGACAAACTTAAGGTAAAGGAGCACTGGTGGTGCAGTGGTTTAAAGCGCTTGGCTGCTTTTTTCCCACCAGCCGCTCCCCGGAAGAAAGAGGTAGCAGTCTGCTTCCCTAAAGACCTCAGCCTTGGAAACCTATGGGGTAGGTCTACTCTGTCCTACAGGGTTGCTAAGAGTAGGAATCGACTCCGAGGCAATGGGTTTGGGTTTGGCTGTGGGGTACACACCTAGGAATGGAATCGCTAGGCTACACATATTCATTTTTTTTTTTTGCTCTTTTATTAACTAAATATGTTTAAAAAATGTAAAACCTTACAATCTGTGGCATCAAATTGTCTCTTTCCTAAAACTCTTAAACAAATATGAAGACAATTCTCTGAATTTAATAATTTCATTTGGTTTAAGTTATGGGCTGATGTATATCTTTGTTGTAGCCTCTTTCCCCTTCACTCTGGCGGGCACTGATAGGTGTGGTGGTGCAGAGTACCAACCAGCTTTATTCTTTTGAGAAGATGCTGAGAGTGGGGAAAAAAACTAGGGCTGGCATAATTTTTTATTTCACTTTTAAGGCTTTTTTTTTTTTTCCCCAAATATCCAAGATTAAGTCATCTAAAAAACCCAAGTAGTTCAGACTGACTTTATTGTTCACTGGCTTTATTGCCCTGTATTAGAAAGTAAACTCCATGAAGACAGCAATTTTTTTTTATTACATAATTTTTTTAATGTACTTTAGATGAAGGCTTACCGAACTAGTTTCTAATTAAACTGTTAGTATACATACTGTTTTATGACATTGGTTAACAATTCCACGACATGTCGAGACTCCCTTCTCGAACTTGGGTTCCCTATTACCAGCTTTCCTGTCCCCTCCTGCCTTCTTGTCCCTGTCTCTGGGCTGGTGTGCCCCTTTAGTCTCATTTTGTTTTTTGGGCCTGTCTAATCTTTTTTTAATCTTTGGCTAAGGGTGAACCTCTAGAGTGACTTAATTACTGAGCTAAAAGGGTGTCCAGGGGCGATACTCTTGGGGTTTCTCCAGTCTCTGTCAGGCCAGTAAGTCTAGTCTTTTTTTGTGAGTTAGAATTTTGTTCTACGTTTATCTTCAGCTCTGTCCCGGACTCTCTATTGTGATCCCCGTCAGAGCAGTCAGTGGTGGTATCTGGGCACCATCTAGTTTTACTTGACTCAGTCTGCTGGAGGCCGTGGTAGATGTGGTCCGTTAGTCCTTTAGACTAATGTTTCCCTTGTATCTTTAGTTTTCTTCATGGAGACAGCAATTTTTATCTATTTTTGCTTATACTTGTAAAACTGCCCAGCATGAGGTACATATTCAATAAATATTTATTGATTGAATGAATGACTATGTAGAACACCATCTATATGGTTGAAAGCTTTACATTCATTGAGCTATTTGAATATTTATAATACAATCGCTTATTACCAAGCAAAATTATATTTGGAATTATGCAAGATATTCTGGTTTTCATCTAGATATTTTACACAGTAAAGACAATAGTTTGTGACTTTGCTGTCCATAGTAAACAATACTGATAATAACTAACATTTAGTGAATAAATTGCCAGGAATCTTTCTCGGTGCACTACATATATTCACTCATTTAATCCATGTTACAACCCTGTGAGGTAGGTACTATTGTTATTATCATCTCCATTTTTTTCCGATGAGGAAACTAAAGACAAAGAGTTTAAGTGACTTGTTAAGGTCACCAAGCTAGTAAGCGGCAGAGCAGAGATCTGAACACAAACAGTTTGGAAGAATTTTATTTTTTTTAAACCTGGGAAGGATCTTTGAAGTCATCTAGTCCAATCCTCTAAGCCAAGCTGTGCAACAGAAATATAACATGAACTACTTTTGTAATTTTAAATTTTCTGGTAGCCACATTAAAAATTAAAAAGGTGAAATTAATTTTAAAAATGTATTTTATTTTACCCAATATATCCAAAAAAAAAGTTTTTTTTTCTTTTTTTTTATCCAAAATATTCAACATGTAATCAAATATAAAAATTAAGGAAATATTTTACATAATTTTTTCATACTAAGTCTTTAAGATCTGGTGTTTATTTTATATTTAGAACATATCCGAATTCCCAGGAGCTGTATTTCAAGTGTTCAATAGCTACATGTGACTAGTAGCTGCTGTACTGAACAGTGTAGCTCTAGCTCTTGTAAAAGGGAATCTAAACCTTGAAAATGCAGATAATTTGACCAAAGGCATACATTAGTTGGATGATTAACAGGTGTTATGGATTGAATTGTATCCCTTCGAAATGTGTGTCAACTTGGCTAGACCACGATTCCCAGTATTGTGTGACTGTCCACCATTTTGTCATCTGATGTGATTTTCCTGTGTGTTGTAAATCCTGCCTACGATGTTAATGGGGGCAGGATTAGAGGCAGTTTTATTAATGAGACGGACTCAACCTACAAGATTAGCTTGTGTCTTAAATATATCTCTTTTGAGATATAAAAGAGAGAAGTGAGCAGAGAGACAGAGGGACCTTGTACCACCAAGAAACAGGAGCCAAGAGAATAACATGTCCTTTGGACCCAGGATCCCTGAGCTGAGAAGCTCTTCAACTGGGGTAGACTGATGACAAGGACCTTCCCGTAGAGCTGACAGAGAGAGAAAGCTGGCACCCTGAATTTGGACTTCTAGCCTCCTAGGCTGTGAGAGAATAAGTTTCTCTTCGTTAAAGCCATCCACTTTGGTATTTCTGTTATAGCAGCACTAGATAACTAAGACAACAGGTATAGGTAAAATTCAGGATTTGAGGCTGGTAGAAGTGGTGACAGTATGGTTGACGGCAAATGAGATTTTCTAAAACTCTGAAAGACGGATGGGGACCAGGGCAGACCCATAGAAATATAGGGGTGATATGAAATTTCCTAGAACGGCTAAGTAAGTCTCAGTGGATTGGTTTTAGTGGCCAAGCAGTGGTTCACATTCCAAACTGACGTTCACTTAGTCACTTACTCATTAATTTGGCAGGCATTTATTGCTTGCAAGGAGGGCAGCGACGCTTCAGAGTAGAATTCTTGCATTCCATGCAGAAAACCCAGGTTTGATTCTCAGCCAATGGCGCTCAAGTGCAGCCACCACCCATCTGTCAGTAGTGGCTTGCATGGCGCCATGGTTGCTGAACAGGTTTCAGCAAAGCTTCTAGACTAAGATAGACTACGAAGAAAAGCCTGACGATCTACTTCCAAAAATCAGCCAATTAAAACCCTATGGATCACAATGGCCCATTATACATGAGGTTGCCATGAGTCAGGAGTGACTCCCCGGTAGTGCCAATATGCCAAATAACTATATACAGCATACAATTCTCACATCCTAGGATAATGAAGGACCTGATGTCAATTATATTCTACTATTTCACTAGCCACCTGTAAAAATGGCACAGTGGAGGCGCCAGGCCTCCTGGTCTAGCTTCACAAGGGTGAAGCAGAATCAAGATGGAAAGCCCAAGGCTGATTCCTATGAGGTGGAAGTCAGACATATCTCCTCTCTCCAAACTTTTTACCAATTCTGACAGCAAACATCCCTCACATGGCACTTTCTACTTCTCTGCTGGGCTCAATAATTCATTGTAATGGCCACACGGAAATCACAGACCATACTCCTAGTTATGGGGTTTATTAGGGAAGTAATAGGTTGCAATTCAGGTTCAGGAATGCTCAGGATATAGTTTTTTGATCAGGACAGCCTCTTCTCAGCCATGCCTACAAGCACACCTCTCTATGGCCCCTTAGCTTCTTGGCCCCTCAGCCTGGCCTCTGCCCTGCTCAGGCAAGTGTAACAAAGCTCTTTTAGCTCTGCCGATAAGTGTCCGAAGGCACCCCACTTTGCCAGTAAGTCTCCTGCTTGAAGGCACTCGGCTTTCTCACTCCGTGGGCTGGGAAGCCCACTGTAGCCATCTTGTGCCAGTCTCCTGCTGGTCTTCTGGCTCTGCTCTTTTCTGCTGCCACCGTTTCTCTGCCCCTGCTTCTCATTGTCTCTAGTATTAAAGCTCTCCCTCTCTGTCCTGGTTCTGCTGTCTCTGCAGCCTCGCTTTGTCTTCTGTGTTACGGATTTCTCTCTTGGTCTCCTGGTTCCGGGAGCTTCTCAGCACAAGGGCCTGAGTTCAAAGGATGGACTCCACTCTCAATTCGTCTTTCTCGATGGTCGTGAGCTACCCCAGTCCACCTCTGCGAGAGCTCATTTTCAGCCTAGTGGGATGGCAAAACTAACCAATCCCCTTGTTAGAGTTCTATACACCTTATTTTTCATGGCCCTACCCCCATAAGGGTGCCATGAGCATTATTTGTGTTATTAGCAAGCTGTCTAATTCCTTTGGTGGACCACAAGCACCTCATTTGCATAACCCCACCCAATCATTTGGTGGGAGTTACAAAGACTAAGGCTAGAAGGGCCATATTAAGTAATTCACTGCCCTGTACCATACCATCTAGTTATGAACTGTTTATCAGTTAAAAACCAAACCCATTGCCATCGAGTCAATTTGGACTCATAGTGATACTACAGAACAGATTAGAATGGCCTCATAGGGTTTCCAAGTCTGTAATCTTTACAGAAGCAGACTGCCATATCTTTCTTCCATGAAGCTGCCACATCTTTCTTCTGGTAAATTCTAACCCCTGAGCTTTCAGTTAGCAGCTGAGAGCTTAACCACTGCACTATCAGGGCTCCTTTTGTTTACCAGTTAGAGAAACAAATACTCCTTGAAAGTTCTGACTATGTACACAAGGGGTAGTAGACATGGGTGTGGGTTTGCTACAAAAAAACAATATTATCTTGGCCCTCAATACACCTGAAATCTTAGTATAGACATTTAGTATAAACTCTAGTATAAACCTTAGATTTAGGATAAACTTTTTTTTTTTTTAATAATTTTTATTGAGCTTTAAGTGAACGTTTACAAATCAAGTCAGCCTGTCACATATAAGCTTATATACACCTTACTACATACTCCCACTTACTCTCCCCCTAATGAGTCAGCCCACTCCCTCCTTCCAGTCTCTCCTTTCGTGACGGTTTTGCCAGTTTCTAACCCTCTCTACCCTCCCATCTCCCCTCTAGACAGGAGATGCCAACACAGTCTCAAGTGTCCACCCGATACAAGTAGCTCACCCTTCATCAGCATCTCTCTCCAGCCCATTGTCCAGACCCTTACGTGTCTGATGAATTGTCTTCGGGAATGGTTCCTGTCCTGGGCCAACAGAAGGTTTGGGGACCATGACCGCCAGGATTCTTCTAGTCTCAGTCAGACCATTAAGTCTGGTCTTTTTATGAGAATTTGGGGTCTGCATCCCACTGATCTCCTGCTCCCTCAGGGGTTCTCTGTTGTGCTCCCTGTCAGGGCAGTCATAGGTTGTGGCCGGGCACTATCTAGTTCTTCTGGTCTCAGGATGATGTAAGTCTCTGGTTCATGTGGCCCTTTCTGTCTCTTGGGCTCATAGTTATCGTGTGACCTCGGTGTTCTTCATTCTCCTTTGATCCAGGTGGGTTGAGACCAATTGATGCATCTTAGATGGCCGCTTTTTAGCATTTAAGACCCCAGACGCCACATTTCAAAGTGGGATGCAGAATGTTTTCATAATAGAATTATTTTTCCAATTGACTCAGAAGTCCCCTTAAGCCATAGTCCACAAACCCCTGCGCTTGCTCCGCTGACCTTTGAAGCATTCAGTTTATCCCGGAAACTTCTTTGCTTTCGGTCTAGTCCAGTTGAGCTGACTTTCCATGTATTGAGTATTGTCCTTCCCTTCACCTAAAGCAGTTCTTAAGCTTTAAGATAAACTTTTAGTGAAGTTCTAAAGCACTAAACTCCCGAAGTGTGAAATTCATGGCTCCAGAAGTACAGAAGAGAGAGATCATCAACGACCCTGAGTTAAAACGAAATACCTTGTTTTAAAAAAAAGTTGTATTAATCCCAGTAGTCAAACTGATATTATTTGTGGTATATAGAGTCAGCAGATCTTAAATTTAAGTTTGGTCTATTTTTTCCGCTGTGAAATAGCTCCTTTGAAAATTTGGAAAATACAGAAAAATAATAAGAAAAAAATTAATCCATAATCCTAAAGGCAACCACTTGTACATATTTCCTTCCAAGTCTTTCAAATGCATTTAAAAAATACTTGTGATCATGGAATGTAATTGTTAATTCTGCTTTTATATCCTCTTAAAATTATATCATCAGCATTTGTTTGAACTGTTCATAAACACCGTTTAAATGCCTGCATGATAATAATACTGTGTTGTGTCATAATTTATTCAACCATCCTCCAAGGTTAGGCATTTAGATTATTTCTTTTTTTTATCATAACAATTTTTTTCTTTTACCTTTTTTAAAAATTGTAGTTTAGATGAAGCTTTACAGAGCAAATTAGTTCCTCATTAAACAATTAGTACACATATTGTTTTGTGACATTGGTTGCCAACCCCAAGACATATCAACCCTCTCCACCTCTGGACCTTGGGTTCCCCGTTACCCACTTTCCTGTTCCCCCGTGCCTTCTCATCCTTGCCCCTGGGCTGGTGTGCCCATTTAGCCTTGTTTTGTTTTATGGGCCTGTCTAATCTTTGGCTTAAGGGTGAACCTCAGGAGTGACTTCAGTACTGAGTTAAAAGGGTGTCTGGGACCGTACTCTCTGGGTTTAGGTTATCTCCATATTTCCATATTTGGATACTTCGGCGATCGTATTTGTGCAGAACTTTTTTTTCATATTCAAAATTATTTTCCTTAGGTCAGGTTCCTGGAAGTGGAGTTGCCAAGCTGAAGAGTATAAATGTTTTTAAGGTTTTTGATATGTTTTGGGAAATTACATACCGGAAGGGTTGTCCGTCCTTACGTTCTCACCACTGGCACTGCAGTAGTTTCATTTGTTTTTTACTTGCTAAATTGAAAGACAAAAAATAAAAGTTATTTTATTGTCTTAACATAGATTCTTTGATTATTATTAGTAAACACGAAGATTTTCCCATATTTTTATCATTTCCTCGTTATTTATTATTACTATGATTATTATTCACTTTGTTCTTTTCTCAGGTTTTTCTTGTCGGTTCATTTGAATTCTTGACGTATTAGGACATTAACCGTTAGGTTTTGGTTTCTTTTTTTTTTTAATGAAGAATATTGATAGTTCTTTTAAAGTAATATTCCTTTAAATCCCAATTTTAACATTTAGTTTTTTTTTTAAAAAATTATATATCGTTTGTGGAAAACATTTCATTTCATTTCTTTTTAGGTGATCTTTTTGACTACTTCCTTGTGTTGTCAATGGCTGTGTGTAATCAAGTGGCAGAAACTGTTGTATACTAGACAATTTTTTTAAGAAAAATAAAATAGTGAAAATAGGTTTTCTGTCAAATCTATATAGAGTATGCCAAAAGGTAGTAAAAAACGCTTTTGGAAGCATTTATTTGGATTATCTACACCTACTGTTTTCCTTCAGTAGTGCCAAAAAAAGTTGATTGCATATGAAGAGATATTTCTGCTCAAATTTTGGAAAGCTGTATTGTTTGATTTGGAAAGGACATATGCTATTCAGCTTTGTTTTTGACATTCTAAAACCCGAAGAGTGCCTTGTTGATTCCTAGTACTCAGGACTGACTTTTTTCTTTCTTGAATTAGTGCTGGTTTCTATGGGATGCAAACTTTTCTCCAGTAGTTGAAAGCAGAGACTTCTGGGTGCTTTGTAAATTTCTTCTTTCTTCAGAGTTTTCAAAGAGCCTCTTGCCTCCTCTATTTGTCATTAGGTATACTGAAGTATAGAATAGAAAATGCAAAACAAGACAGCTGTACAGGAGGTTTTTCTTCTTAAAGAAGTTGATAGACAAATGGCACAGGGTTCGCTGTTCTCACCAGCTGAAAGTTTAGCTTCCAGAAAGCACTACTTTAGGGAACAAGTGAGGTAGTGTGGAAGGCCTGAAAGGCTTCATTGACACAGCAGCCAGGCGGCTCTTGTACCACATTGTTTGGAATGCAGTGCCCTTTGGAAACCAGCTCTGGTGATTTCTGCACCCCCAACAGCCTGAAAAGCTTAAAAAAATTAGTGGTTTTTTTTTTTTTTTTTTGCCATCATACTTGGTTTTCCAAGTGAAATTCCTGGAAAGGTATTTGATTATGTTTTGTGTTTGAGTACCAGTTAGTGATTCACAGGTCACTTGTCTTACTTAGTAGGAACACTGGTGTTCTGGGTGGTTGGCTGAGGCTCTTTCCCTGATAGATCAGTGGTACAGCATTAGTCTTTGTTTTCTGAACTAAACTCTAACAAAGTGCTGCAGCAAAATGGAGTGCTGGATTGGGAGAAATAAGGCAAATTTGCAACTAATTATTTAAATTATTACTGACAGTTTCTCAGTTTTCTTGAAGGCTGATCTGGAGAGATTTAAGTTTACACTAAGAAATAACTTGCCATTTGTAAAAATGGCATGGTGATGGCGGCGTGTGACCTCCTCTAACTTCTCAAGGGGAAGGAGAATCAAGATCAACTGCCCAGGGATGATTGCTATCAGGCAGAGGCCAGATGTGCCTCCTCTCTCCGCCATCTTTACCAATTCTGACACCATCCGTCCCTCCCAGGGCACTCTCTACTTCTCTGCTGGGCTCCATAATTTGTTGCTATGGCCACACAGAGCTCAAAGACAATCTCAGGATTACGAGGTTTATTAGGGAAGTGGCAGGTTACAATTCAGGTTCAGGAATGCTCAGGATACAGTTCTTCCATCAGGACAGCCTATTCTCAGCCACGCCTATAGGCACGCCTCTCTCCGGCCCCGTGGCCTGGCATCTGCCCTGCTTAGGAAAGTGTCACAAAGCTCTTTTACCTCTGCCAATAAGTGCCCTGGTGCACCCCACTCCGTCGGTAAGCCCCAGCCCAAAGGTGCTAAGCTCTAGCTTCTGTGCTTTGGCAAACCTAGCTCCTACTCTGCCAATGAGCCTCCTGCCTGAAGGTGCTCAGTTTTCTTGATTGGTGGGCTGGGAAGCCCACCATGCTGTCTCCAGCTGGTCTTCTGCCAGTCTCCTGGTTTGGCTGCTGCTCTTTCTCTGCCTCTGCTTCTTGCCCTCTGCGAGGTACAGCTCCTAGTCCCTCTCTCTCTCAGTGCCTCCCTTTAAGCCTAGTGGGTGGCAAAACTGACCAGTCCCCTCATTAGGGTTCCATACACCTCATTTGCATAGTCTCAATCATTGTATGTGAGTCACAAAGACTATGGCTAGAAGGGTCATATTAAGTAATTCATTGCATTGCACAGTGGAACAAGATAGGAAAAGTTATTAAGTTTGTATTAGTGAAGTTGTAGACTCACTTTGAGGGATATCTTCCCAGGGAAGACACAATCATCTCAGGCATGTTCTTTTGGTATAGAAAGGCTTGAGCCAGGCAACCTCTTCATCAATTGTTTCCATTCAAGTGTAATAGAGCTCCTATTATGTGTTGCCTTGAGAAAGGATATGGCCTGTGTTCACACACTTTGAGGAGCTCAGAATCATAGACTTATAGACTGGAAGGTTCTTAGAGATCAACACTCCACACCTTACTCTGCAGAGTTCACTGAGGCCCAGAAAGGGGACTTGTTCAAGGTTATACAGAGAGGTTAGTTGCAGACTCTTGACTAGAAGCCAGGTCTTTTTTACTCCCAGTTAGGTATTTTTCCAGTCCACAGTTGTTCGAAGGGCCTTGTAGTTGTTAGAGAACAATTCAAGAGAATATATAATTATGTGTTAAATTGAATAATTAATTGCCATTGCACATGAGGAGGATTCATTGTTAGTTGGAGTGATCTGGAAGTGTGACAGATTTCAAAGAATAAGTATGGCGTGGACATTACAAAAGAACCCAGAACCTGATCTCTGTTCTGGGTTGTTGGGGTATGTACATGAAGAACCTTACCATATTTTTACACAAATAATAAATAAGGTATATGGAACCCTAATGAGGGGATTGACCACTTTTCCCATCCTGCTAGGCTTAAAATGAGCCATTCTGGGGGCAGAATTGCAGGATCTCACTGCCACCAAAGAAGAGCTCAGAATGGAGTGTACCCTTTGGACCTGGAATCCCGGTGTTGAGACCTCCTTGACCCAGGAGCTAGGCTTATCATCCCACGGAGCTAGAGAGATGAGCACTTTTGGGCCAAGGTTTACTGGAGGAGCAGGGGGCCTCTGGGCACTTAGTGGTGGAGCTAAAGAGCTTTGTAACACTTGAGCAGGGCAGAAGCCAGGCCGAAGGGCCAAGGGGTCGAGGGGCAAAGAGAGGCACCCTTTGGGCATGGCTGAGAGGAGACTGTCCTGACTGAAGAACTGTATCTTGAGTCATTTCTGATCCTGAATTGTAACGTGTTACTTCCCTAAAAAACCCCATAATCGTGAGTATTGTCCATGAGTTCTGTGTGGCCATTGCAATGAGTTATTGAACCCAGCAGAGAAGTAAAGTGCGGTGGGAGGGACAACTGGTGTTAGAATTTATAAAAAGGTTAAAGAGAGAAGACCTGTCCGACCTCTGCTTTACATGAATCAGCCTTGGGCTGATGCCGATGGTGATTCTGTCTCCCCATCATGAAGTTAGAGAAGGTCAAGTGCCTCCACCATGCTATTTTTACACCACTCTTCTCCCAGCCAAAATGAAAGTGGGGATGGGGAAAATGGGAGGATGGAAGGGCATTTGGAGTCCAACTGATTCAGAGATTTCTGAGTAAGCTCGGAAAGGCCATTGTACATTTGAAGATGAATCTAGATTGCTAGAACTTAGAGTTCATGATAGGTGGACCCCATTGTAGGGGTCTTGAAAGAACGTGAGCTGCCTGGCTGCTAAGAGTTAGTTCTTGGACTTAATATTTGACCTCTTCGCATCCTCTATGCTGTGTAGATTTCCTTTCTCTCTTTATGGATTTGCTGAAAGTAAAAGTAACAATCTGCCACTTAAAAAGAGGAGATTTATTACATTTAATTCAAAAGATACTTATTCCAGTGGAAGCAGGGTATGCACCAGAGAGGCAAGCCTGTGGCAGCTGTTCCTTAGTCTCCTTGGCCTCCCTGGGCATATATTTTTGTCGCTTCTCTGCAGTGAAGCGGTGGGAGCAGAAAAGCAAATAGCAGGTGTGAGGGTTAGAGGCCAGAGGAAGCACTTCCTGGTTCAAGGAATGGAAAGCTCAGTAGGAAAGTTCAGTATGTATGCAGTATGGCTGGAGCTTACAGTAGGGTCTAGGGGCCCTGAGGCGTCTAGTAAGGGGAGCGGAAAGGGTGGATGAGGCTAAAGAAGGAAATGGACTCTGGATTACAAAGGGCCCTGTATACTGATTTAAAGAAAGTGGAATTTAACTCAAGAGCAATGGAGAATGTGACTGTCAGATTTAAATTTTAGATCACTGATTGCAATGAGTGAACAAATTATGGGGAAGGGAGGATGAGGAAGAATGGATTCAGGGAGACTAACGAGAAGACTGTTGCAGCAGTTGAAGAGAGAGGGGTTGATGGCCTGGACCTGTAGGGGCAGAGCCTTGAATAGCAATTTTGGCACTCAGGGCAAGCAATTCAAAATCGACTTTCAAACAACTCCTTAATTCAAGATATGGCTTGCAAATGGGTGTGGCTGGGAATGTGCCTTCTACTGGCTTTCAATATAACTAAACATCCTGGATAACCAGGTACTGTTTTTTTAAAAATAATTATTTAAAAAAAAAATCTGCCACCTCTAGATTTTGGTATCCAGGGGCAAAGCACAATCAGCCCCTGTAGTTAGGCTGTCCACAATTAACACCAACGGAAGCGCGCAGTCAAGAAATCAAACAATGTATTGCATTGTGCAAATCTGCAAAGGGCCTCTTTAAAGTGGCAAAAAGCAAAGAGGTCACTTTGAGGACTAAGGCGCGCCTGGCCCAAGCCATGGTATTTTCAGTCGCCTCATATGTATGTGAAAGCTGGACAGTGAATAAGGGAGACTGAAGAAGAAATGAATTTAAATTATGGTGTTGGTGAAGAATACTGAACATATCATGGACTGCCAGAAGAGTGAACAAATCTGTTTTGGAAGAAGCACAGCCAGAATGTGCCTTAGAAGTGAGGATGGTGAGACTTTGTCTCATGTACTTTGGACATGTTATCAAGAGGGACCAGTCCCTGGAGAAGAACATAATGCTTGGTAAAGTAGAGGGTCAGGGAAAAAAAGGAAGACCCTTAAAAGCTTGCAACTGGCGATCTAAGATGCATAAATTGGTCCCAATCCACATGGAGCAAAGGAGAATGAAGAACACCAAAGACACAAGGAAAATATTAGCCCAAGAGACCAAAAGTCCGCATAAACCAAAAGCTTCATCAGCCTGAAATCAGAAGAACTAGATGGTGCCCAGCTACCACCAATGAACACACTGACAGGAAACACAATAGAGAGTCCTGGACTGAGTGGGAGAAACTGTGGAGCAGAACTCAAATTCGTGGAAAAAGTCCAGACTTAATGGTCTGATGGAGACTGGAGGAACCCCTGAAATATTAGCCCTGTTAACCCATAACTAAAACCATTCCCAAAGCCAACTCTTCAAAGATTAGACTGGATTATAAAACAAAAAATAATACTCGTGAGGAGTGTGCTTCTTAGTTCAAGCAGATACATGAGACCAAGTGGGTAGTTCCTTCTACAGAGGCAGGATGAGATGGCAGAAAGGGACAGGAACTGGCTGAATGCACACACAAGAAACCCGAGGTGGAAAGGAGTGTACTATCACATTGTTGGGTTTTGCAACTAATGTCGCATAACAATATGTGTATAAATTTTTGTGTGAGAAATTAACTTGAATTGTAAACTTTCACCTAAAGCACAATAAAAAAATAAAAAGAAAGAAAGAGGAAGACTGTCAATGAGATGGATTCACACAATAGCTGCAACAATGGGCTTGAGCATAGCAACGATTGTGAGGATGGCACAGGACCGGGCAGTGTTTCATTCTGTTGTACACAGGGTGGCTATGAGTCAGAAATGACTTGCTAGCACCTAACAACAACAGTTGGGCTGGGGCAGAACCAGGCAGAAAGGGAGATAATCAAATTTGGGTGATATTAAGAAGTAGAATAGACAAGGCAAGCTTTTGAGGAAAAAGATTTTGAGTTAGATTTTTCAGTTGTGTTTTACTGAATTGAAAGTGTAATGCCTTCCACAGTAAAATCCAAACAGAACTAGAAGAATGCAATTAGATGAGGCAATCGCTGTTAATAGTTCCTGTGTATCCTTCTAGAATTTTTTGTGCCATTGTAAACTTATATTTTAATATCTTTCTTTTTACAAAAATAGGGACATACTATACACCCTGCTCTTTCCTTTCCTTATTTATTTAACAATATACTTTGGCAGTCTTGTTACATCTACTTCATTCTTTTTTTTATATATATAATTTTTATTGTGCTTTAAGTGAAAGTTTACAAATCAAGTCAGTCTCTCACACAAAAACCCATATACGCCTTGCTACTACTTCATTCTTTTTAATGGCTGCCTAATAGTCCATTTTATGAATGTATTATCATAATTTATTTACATTGGCTCCCAAACCGATGGCATGAGAGCTGTTTCCAGTCTCTGGTAATTGAATTGGATTTTAAATAAGAGAGGAGACACAGATTAATGAAAGAAGAATTCTAGGTGTCGAAAACGGTTTATACATAAATAGGGTCCTCTAGGATATTTGTGGGGGAGAAATTACTCTTGATTTGTGTTAGCCCTAGAGTGAACATGTTTAAGAGTATGGAGGTGAAAGTGGGAGAGTAGTAGGTGCTTATGTAGACCTTTGAGCCTATGCTTTGAATTGGGATGTGGCTTAAAAACTGGGCATTTCTAGCAGGGATGGATTGTAGCTGGCCATGGCCACTTCTTCACCAGTTAAAGATCTTTCAGGGGAGGAGGCTGCCACAGCTGTGAACATGGGCTATACTCCTTTCAAGTAGAAATGCCTACTTGCTTATCCATGGCTGCCAGCGTGTTAGCTTCCTAAATCCACCTGCTATCAGAGTTGTTTCGTTAGCACCCTAGGCATGGTGAGAAACATGAACTATTTGTAAAAGACAGAAAATAGGTTTGCTGGCTTGAATAGAAAGTTGTATGAGGGAATAATGAGAAATGAACCACCTCCTATTAGTTCCTTCTTCTTGTTTAAGCCTACTTTGTCATCACCTACTGATGTTGGAAGAGGTGGTTTCAGATCCAGCTGTTTACTAGTTAACGTGATCTTGAGTAAGCCTCAACATCTCCAAGCTTCAGTTCTCCCATCCATAAAATGAGTATAATTCCGAGTTGGCCCAAGTGGTGGGAAGATTTAATGAGCCATCGTATGTGAAAGGGCCTATGGTTCATTTTACTTTTCTCCTAGGTCTTGTCAGAATGCAGTTTGTAAGACAATACGTGATCCAGCCAAAGCCAGTGAAGCTGACTCTGTTCTTTCCTAGGGTGTGCCTGCCAGTGTAAGACTCTCATACCCTCAGCCTACGGAACTGCATCACCTTTAGGAAAATCTTACCAGATTTCTTTACATTTGTATTGCAATTTATGACTGGCAAAGAATCCTTAGCAACAATTATTGATTGGACCCTCCCAGCAAAACTTCCATTGAATGGGATAAGTAGGGCACATTTTATTCCCATGTAACAGATGACATCACGGAGGCTCAGAGAAGACACACAAATACTAAGTAGCAGAGACCAGGAACAGTTCACTTCTAGACTTCTTCAAGATCGATGAAGTAAGAAATAGCTTCCCTGACCTCAGTCTGCCTAGGCTTGAAATTACTATTTTTTAAAAAACAATTTATTGAGGTGAAATTCACATAACATAAAATTAACCATTTTAAAGTGAATAATTTAGTAACATTTATAGTGTTGTGCATCCACTGCCTCTATTACTTCTAGAGCATTTTCATCATTCCAAAGTAAAACCTTGTGTCTAAGCATTCTGCATTCTGTCTCTATGGCTTCATCTATTCTGGATATTTCATATAAATGGATTCGTATGTGATCTTTTGTGCCTGGTTTCTTTCACTTCGCATAATGTTTTCAAGGTTCATCCATATTGTACCATGCACCAGTATTTCGTTCCTTTTTATGGCTGAGGAATATTCCATTGTATGTATATATGACAATTTGTTTATCCATTCGTCCCTTAATGGACGTTTCGGCTGTTACCACCTGTTGGCTATTGCGAATAGTGCTGTTTTTAGCCTGCATGCACAAATACTTGTTTGAGTACCTGTTTTCAGTTCTTTTGGGTTTTGTACCTAGGAGTGGAATTGCTGGGTCATATGGTAATTCTATGTTTAACTTTTTAAGGAACTGCCAAACTGTTTTCCATGAATGTATCATTTTACAATCCCATCAGCAATGGATGAGGGTTCCAGTATCTCTACGGTCTCTCCAACACTTGTTATCTTCCATTCATTCCTTCATTCATTTATATTATATTATATTCATCCTGGTGGTTGTGAAGCGGTGCTTCATTGTGGTTTTGATTTGCATTTCTCTAGTGACTAATGATATTGACGTTGAGCACCATTTCATGTGCTTGTTGGCCATTTGTATACCTTCTCTGGAGAAATAGAAATCTATTCAAGTCCTTTGCAATTTTTAAATTGGGTTGTTTGCCTTTTTGTTGTTGAGTTGTCAGAGTTTTTTTTTTTTTTTAAATATATTCTGGATACTAGACTCTTACCAGATATATGATTTACAGATATTTTCTCCCACACTGTAGGTTGTCTTTTCACTTTTCTGCAATGTCCTTTGAACGCACCAAAGTTTTTTATTTTGCTCAAGTCTTATTTATCTATTTTTTCTTTTGTTGCTTGTGATCTTGGCCTAATGTCTAAGAATCTGTTGCCAAATCCAAGGCCATGAAGATTTCCTCCCTTTTTTTTCCCTAAGAATTCTATTGTTTTAACTCTTATAGTTAGGTTATTAATCCATTTTGAGTTAATTTCTGTGTATGGTGTGAGATAGGTGTCCAACTTTTCTTTCGCATGTGGAGATCCAGTTGTTCCAGCACCATTTGTTGAAGGGATTTTTCTTTCTCCATTAAATGTGCTTAGCACGCTTATCGAAAATCAATAGGCCACATATGTACAGGTTTATTTCTGAACTCTCAGTTCTATTTCATTTGTCTATATGTATATCCTTATGCCAGTATCACGCTGTTTTGATTACTGTAGCTTTGCAGGAAGTTTTGAAATTGGGAACTGCGGCGTGAGTTCTCCAACTTTGTTCTTTTCAAGATTGTTTTGGCTATTCAAGGTAGGGTTAGAATTCTTGAGCTTGCTTCCTCAATCACATTTTGTAAAATATATAAAGAACCAATTCTAAAATAAATTTTTATTGAAATAGTAACATTAGCAAGGTACTTTATAGTTTGCAAAATGCCTTAAAACTCATTGAATCATTTCATTTTTACAATAACCCTCTGAAGTAAGGAGAAGAGGTTACTAATTCCATTTTACAGATTCGGAAACGGGTTTACGAATTGAGACCTGCCAAGGTCAAACGGGAAACCCTGGTGGCATAGTGGTTAAGAGTTTGGCTTCTAACCAAAAGGTCAGCAGGTCAAATCCACCGTGTGCTCCTTGGAAACTCTATGGGGCAGTTCTACTCTCTCCTATAGAATTGACTCCACTGCGACAAGTTTTTTTTTTTTGAGGTCAAACAACCGATAAAGAGCAGAACAAGCATGGAACTTGCCTTTTGGCCATCAACTTCAGTACCTTTTTATACTCTTATTGTTGTTCATTATTATTATGCTGTGTAACTCTTTTTAAAAAAATTCCAAGTAGTTAACCTTGGGTAGACATTCACTGAAAAACATTTATTGATCACTTGTATAAACTGTTTACTGTCTAGTTGGGAGAAAGGTAAGTAAACAAATGGTTACAATCAAAGACAAAGCATATTTGGCTATCGGGAGACTTAATAAATGGTTTTTGATGATAGCATAATGACAACTTTTACTGGAAAGCTAATAACCACAACTGACTTTTTTTAAAAAACATTTTATTGTGTTTTAGGTGAAAGTTTATATAGCAAATTAGTTTTCCATTCAACAATTTATATGCAATTTGTTCTGTGACATTCGTTGCTATCCCTGCAATGTGTCTGTACTCTCCCCATTTCCACCTTGCCTTTCCTGTTCCCTCCCTTCTGTTTCTCTGCCCTTCCTTGCCTTTGCCTTCTCATCTTTGCTTTTGGGCAAATATTGCGTGTTTGGTCTTGTATAGTTGATCTAAGAAGCACATTCCTCACTGGTGTTATTGTTTATTTTATAGGCCAATCTATTATTTGGCTGAAAGGTGACTTCTGGAAGTGGCTTCAGTTCCAGGTTAAAAGGGTGTCTTAAACGATAGTCTGGGAGGTTCCTCGGGTCCCTGTCAGTCCAGTAAGTCTTGTCTCTTTTGTGAATTCGAGTTTTGTTCTACATTTTTCTCCTGTTCTAACCAGGACCTTCTATTGTGTCCCTGGTCAGAGCGGTCGTTAGTGGTAGCTGGGCACCATTTAGTTCTGGTCTAAGTCTAGAGGAGGCTGTAGTTTGTGTGGGCTGTTAGTCCTGACTAATTTCTTCCTGAGGTACAGCTGACTTTTACAAAAAGTGGGAGAAAGAAGCCGTACATACTCATACCCACGTGTGTAACATCCCCCCTCACTAGTGAAAATCATCCAAATGTTACATTTCAATAAGTAACTGGCATTTTCTTGGCATTTTAATCTGTAGGAAATTACAGGCTGTAACTTTGTAGCATATCATCAAGGGATGTCAAGTAGATTACAGTATTATTGCACTTGGATGTCACTGCCCGACATTGTTTTGGTCTTTTCCTTACTAACAGTTACATTTACTAGATCTTATTCATAAAGATCACAGCCAAGAAAACCCTATGGGGCAGTTCTACTCTGTCACATGGGCTCACTATGAGAAGGAATAGACTCAACGGCAACCAGCAACGAAAGCAATGATTTCCACAACATCGTGTTAAAAAGAATATTTGAACTAATTTCATTTGTAAACAGCATATTCTTGTTTGATAATGAAGACTTTGCCTACTTCTGTCCTCTCGTTCTTTTCAAGTCATATTGGTTGTTGATTTGCTCATCCTTTTTGGCTCTCCAGGGCAACGTATGACCTGAAGCTGACTCTAAAAGAGGAGAGACAGGCCAGAGATTTAGAGTTTAAGGATTAAACAAAACAGTGTGTTTACAGCACTAGATTTGGAATTAAAAAAAAGTAGAACTTCCCTCAAACCCAATTTCAGGTTTAAATTTTGCCACTTTCTATCTTGGTGGCTTGAGCAACTGAGCCTCTCTGAGCTTTGATTTTTTAAAATCTTTAATTTGGGGTCACCGCTGCCCTAGTTTCCTCACAGGGTTAACTGTGAGGATCAAAAATTAAATAATGTGTACAAAAGCTATTAATAGCAAACAAGAATATGCTATTTAAAAAGTATAACAGCCCATCAAAATATATTAATATTACTATACTGGAGTTAAGTGGCGGGAATGAATGTGATGAGGGTGTGGGCAGGTTAGGTAGGCAAGACTTCATTTAATAATTCATTACACAAATAATTACTGAGTTTCTATTATGTGCAGGTTGCTGGGAAGACAACAATGAACAAGTCAGGGTCCTGCCCCTGTGAGGCTTATGTTCTACTCAGAGAGAGAAAATAAAAAGCTAAATGAGACAAATAATTTGACTATGGCAATTGTTGTGAAGGAAGCAAATAGAGTGACATGATAGAAAGTCCATTGGAAGAGGAGTTTCTCAAGCTAGAGTGATCAGAGAAGAGCTCTCAGAGGAGCTGACATATGAATCAATATTTTAAGGAAGAGAAAGAAACTGATTTAGGTGGAAGGGATAGCAAGGGCAAAGGCCCTGAGGCAGGAAAGCGGCTGGTGTGTTTGAAGCCCAGAAAGGAAGCCTGAGTGGTTGGAGTGGGGATAACATGAGGCTGGAGATGTGCATGGGTGATGATGGAGGGTCTTGTCGGCCAGGGAAAGGAGTTTGAATTTTTATTTTAAGAGTGACATGAAGCTTGGATGGTTTTAAGTAGGCGAGTGACATGAGTTGCTTTAAGGAGACGCTCCAATTGCTGACTGGGGAAGAGGGGAAACAGGGAGGGATCTCAAGAGACTATGCAGTTATTCAGGTGAGGGGCTGGTGGAGGAGGGGCAGAGAAATGGTCAGATTCTAGATATGAACCAAAAAGATTTGCTGATGGTTTAGATGTTGGGGGTGGAGAGTGTGAGAGGAAGAAAGAAAGGTGTTGTCTTAGTTATCTAGTGCTGCTATAACAGATACACCACAAGTGGGTGGTTTTAATGAAGCCCAAATTCAGGGCACCAGCTCTAGGGGAAGGCCTTCTCTCTCTGTTGGCTCTGGGGGAAGGTCCTTGTGTTTTCAACTCCATTCCTTGGTTCCTTGGCAATCTTCATGTGGTGTGGCATCTATCTTCCCCCATCTGTGATTTCTTGCTCCTGTGCCTAATCTCTTTTTATATCTCAAAAGTGATTGGCTTAAAACACACCCTACAGTGACGTGGAAAACCCTATTCCCAAATGGGATTACATCTACAGGTATCAGTATAATCCAAATCAAACCTATTGTCATCATGTCTATTCCAACTAACAGCAACCTTACAGGGGTTAGGATTTACAACATGTATTTTGGGGGGACACAATTCAGTCCACAACAGGTGTGTCAATTGAGTCCTCTGAGAAGCAGAGGCTAAGGAGTTAGAAGAATAAGAAGTACACCAAACCAAAACCCAAACCCAGTGCCATCGAGTCGATTCTGACTCATAGCAACCCTATAGGACAGATATTGGGGGGTAAAAACCAAAAACCAAACCCATTGCCGTTGAGTCAATTGTGACTCATAGCGACCCTATAGGACAGAGTAGAACTGCCCCGTGGGGTTTCCAAGGAGAGCCTGGTGGATTCAAACTGCCGACCTTTTGGCTAGCAGCTATAGCTCTTAACCACTACGCCACCAGGGTTTCCATATTGGGCGGTAATACCTCTGAAATGAAAAGGGGGAAGAAGTAGGATTGAGCAGAGAGAGCCTCAGACTGAAATACAGATAAAGTCTTGATCAACCCATTGAGGAACTCCAAAGCAAAGATGGCTTATTAGAGAGAAGTCCTCATTAGATAGAAATGTCTAAGCCCTAGTACTCTTCCTCCTACTGTGCTCAGTCCTTGGCTGGGGACTGCTTGGGAGGAGTATACCTGGGCTCAAAAACTGAGATGGATCTTGAAGGTGCTAACATCAAGACTGACAGCTAATTGCGCTGCTTGCAGCTGACTAACAAGCTGTTTCTTGAAGGCAGATACAACTGATGCACCTCCCTGGCTATCACAGTCCATCCCTTGTACCATGTGGATCCACTTCCCCATATACACCTGGGGGGTAGCTCTTCCACGGTTCTAGTGGGCCTATCTTCCGGAAGGAACTTAGAAAAAAAAGAATTTTTTTTTTTTTTTCTAAAGAGAGAGGTTAATGGGATGAACCACAGCCTCTGTTGCTACGGGTGGTCTTGGGGCTGCAACTGGTAACTAATTGTCTCTCCTCCATTATGCATTCTAAATTCCACTCTTCCTCTCTGCTAGAGATGATTCCATTATCATCTCTTCTGATCTTGAGTACTTAACTGTGGTGTAACTCAAACTGATATTCCTTAGGGGGTCTGAGCCCCTCATGATCACACCTTTCACGGGCTGGGCTATACTTACCATTCATGGTCACAGTTGGCCAAGAGAGTACAAAGAGGTGCCTAAGCGAGTTTCATACATATTATTGCCCTATTGTGTAAATAGAAGCTCTACCTCCTTCTTCTGATCAGTGTCAATATTCCTACCCTAGGCTTCAACCAAAGCCAGCAGCCTTTCATGGCACCCAGTTTATGGGCTGGGGTAGTTTTCCTAAGTGTGCCTCCAGAACCCAAAGAGGCCTACCAGACGTTGTGTTTCTTTGTGGATGCACGATGCAGCAATTTGTCCTTTTCTTTGGAGGGCATGTCTCAGCACACCCCTGACCAATGAACCCCTAAAAGCTTTAATAAAAGGGCAAGTCCTTTGAAGTTTTATAGACTTTATGTCCCACCCCTTGGAGCATACGTGTCTTACCCAGGCTTCCAGGTGTTAGCCACCTATTGCTTATACTCTCTACTCAGCACAATGTCCTTGATGTCATGGATCAATGTGCTGTTCTGTGGGATGTCCAGATGGTCTAGGTCTCTTCTGCCTATATTATGACATAGGTTGGGAGAATAAACATAAACGGGGACAAAACTGTAGATGAATATTGTTGTCCAGCCTACATGAATGCTGACTGTTCCTGATCCTCTTTCCTGATTGGGATAAAGAAGAAAGTATTTATCAAACAAGTGGTCACATATCATGTACTTGAAGCCATATTTATCTGCTCTAGCAACAAAACCACACCCAGCACCGTGGCTATCACCAGGGCTACTGCTTGGTTGAGTTGGCAATAGTCTACGTTCTCCAGGATGTATCTTTTTCTACAAAAACACATCTAGGGCCAGAGTGGTGAATTAAACAGAGATTAAAAAAAAATTTATTTATTTATTTTTTTATGCATAGAGACCACTGTTCTTGCATCCTTGAGATCTTAAGGGGTGGCGCTAATCTTCACCTTCCCTCCAGGATGCAATATTGTTTTTTGTTTACTATCTTGGCAGGTTGAATGTTGACCAATTCCTTTTGGTATAGTGGCTCTGTATAGTCTTTTTATCTTCTTTTGATGCTTCCTGTGTCATTTAATATTTTCCCTGTAGAATCCTTCACTGTTGCAACTTGAGGTTTGAATTTTTTCTTCAGTTCTTTCAGATCGAGAGATGCTGAGTGTGTTCTTCCCTTTTGGTTTTCTATCTCCAGGGCTTTGCACGTGCCACTATACTTCACTTTGTCTTCTCGAGCCACCCTTTGAAATCTTCTGTTCAGCTCTTTGACTTCATCATTTCTTCCTTTTGCTTTAGCTACTTGACATTCAAGAGCAAGTTTCAGAGTCTCTTCTGACATCCATTTTGGTCTTTTCTTTCTTTCCTGTCTTTTTAACGACCTCTTGCTTTCTTCGTGTGTGATGTTCTTGATGTTATTCCACAACTTGTCTGGTCTTTGGTCATTAGTGTTCAATGCATCAAATCTATTTTTGAGATGATCTCTAAATTCAGGTGGAATATACTAAAGGTCATATTTTGGCTCTCATGCACTTGTTCTAATTTTCTTCAGTTTCAACTGGAACTTGCATATATGAGCAATTGATGGTCTGTTCTGCAGTCGGCCTCTGGCCTTGATCTGACTGATGATATTGAGCTTTTCCATTGTTTCTTTCCTCAGGTGTAGTCGATTTGATTCCTGTGTATTCCACTCGGCAAGGTTCACGTGTATAGTTGCCATTTCTGTTGGTGAAAAAAGGTATTTGCAATGAAGAAATCATTGGTCTTGCAAAATTCTATCGTGCAATCTCCAGCACCAAGGACATATTTTCCAACTACCAACCCTTCTTCTTCGTTTCCAACTTTCGCATACCAATCACCAGTAATTATCGATGCATCCTCATCGCATGTTCAGTGAATTTCATACTTTGGACAGGTTATCAGGAGGGATCAGCCCCTGGAGAAGGATATCATGCTTGGTAAAGTAGAAGGTCAGCAAAAAAGAGGAAGATCCTCAAACAGATGGATTGACACAGTGGCTGCAACAATGGGTTTAAGCATAACAATGATTGTGAGGATGGTGCAGGACCGGGAAGTGTTTCCTGCTGTTGTACGTAGAGTCACTATGAGTCAGAGTCGACTTGATGGCACCTAACAACGACAAATCTTGGCGGAGGGGAGGGGTTATGAGGTTTGGGGAGAGGAGTATACTTTCAGAGGCTTCTGTTTGGCCTTCCCCACCATGATGCTCTTATCCCATAAACCAAGAACCCAATATGGGGGCTTCTCCAACTGCCAAAGATGTCAGTCCCGATTACACATTCAGGGATTTGGGCAGTGACCACTGGGTGAGTCTGTGGACCCAGTGGACCCACTGTAAGCTTCAACCAGGACTCCATTTTACCTAGCCCATATGTCATCCCTCTAGTGGGGTCCACAATGACATTTCAGGTCTCTAAGTATCAATGTCAACTCAGACCCTGTGTCCAGTAGTCTTTGAAATGTCTGGATATTTCCCCTCCTGTGGTGCACAGTCACCTGAAAAATGACTATAGGTCCCTTTGGGGGAAGAACTGGTAGAATTACTATAGTATATATTTGCTGTGATGTTGCAGGGTCTTTCCTCCTGGGAACCTGGCCACTTCTTCATTCAATAGGTTCCAGATTTGAAAACTATCTCAGGTCTAGGAACTGGGGAAGGAATCATGGCTTTTTACTGCGGCAACTATATTCAGCATCCTGCTTATCCATCTTGCTTCCTTTTGACTATATATATAAAGCAGTACCCCTCTAGGCTGCCCATCTATTTTGTCTCTAACCCGTTGCTGTCAAGTTGATTTTGACTCATAGTGATCCTATAGGACAGAGTAGAACTGCCCCATACAGTTTCCAAGTCTGTAATCTTTATTGAAGCAGAATGTCACATCTTCCTCCCATGGAGCAGCTGGTGGGTTTGAGCTACTGACATTTTGGTTAGAAGCTGAACACTTAACCACTGTGCTACTGGGACTCCATTTTGTCCCTACAAATGGCATATTCTGCTAACCAACTCTACGACTCCCTAAGGAAATCAAGTTCCCTTGGTTGGCCCCTTAACTTTGCTGGTCGTTACAATAACTGTGACCTCCTGGCTTCTATTGCTGCCACTTGGCCTCTATTGCCTGGTAGTGGGAGAGAGTTGATTATCTCCATTGCTATCAGTGATCCCAGCTCTGTGATTGCCTCTCCTACCACCATCCCTGGCCTGCAAAGGACAGCCTCCACTGAACTTCTTAACGATGCTTGTGTATAGTTCACAATACACTCCTGACGTTCTTGGTGAATGGTGTGTCCTCTGGGCTTCCATGGAACCCACCATAATCCTATGGGGAGTCTTCAGGTTTCAAATAATAAACTCATTCCAGCACGTCCACTCCTCTGAGCTTTTGAACATCTTCCTCCACTGTCTGATGTGGCAATTCAGGCATTTCAACTTTGTTCAGTGTAAGCCATCACTTTTTCCAGGCTTTAGGAGCCACCCTTGTAGCAGTTTGCTTCATCCTCTTGGGTCCTTGCCAAAGTGTTAAATCCCATATCCCAAGATAGTGCCCCCAAACCAATAAACTCTTTCCTCTCCGCTTTCATATTCTGGCACCCTTGATTAAAAAAAAAAAAAAAATTGATTAAGCACCCTAAAAATCTAGATCCAAAGGAGCGTCCCAGCCCATACACGCTGAGCATTGGCCCCTTTCCTCCCATACAAGGTCCAGCATGTTATCTGCTGAATTATACTGTGACTTAGCCCTAATTACCATCTTGGCAGCCAGCAGAGGAGATGGGGTAGATCCTGAGGAGTGCCTTGTTGCCTTTTAGGGTGAGACCCCTGCAGTGTCTTCCCTGGGTAGTGTAGGGGTGTTGGGGTAGGAGGGGGGGAGGATGGGGGACAGGTGCTAACTCTTAATGGGGAAGGATGGGCCATCTTTGCAGGCTTCGTAGGTTCAGAGGAATATGGAAACCCAAATCTTCAGGGACATTTTCATTCAGATGTCCCCATCCCACGTGTCAGGGTTCTAGTCTCAGGTTTTTTCAACCAGGGCCTAGGCATAACAGGACCTATTCTGGCTGGGGGTTCCAGCTACTTACCTCAGTTGAATGTTCAATTGTCTTTGAAGCTCTGCAACTCTATTAATATCTGAGCTGGGTCTTTATCTTTTACTACTCTCAGACTGCAGGAGACAAGGGCTTCACAGGAGATAAGCCTTCACAGTTTGTTAACTGCCCTCAGCTTTTTATCACCCTTCTGTAAGATGCCAATGTAATTTAGTAATAACCAGCCCATTCCATTGTCCTTGTGTGCACTATTCCCCGGTACTTTTCAAATGCCTGAATCATTTCACTGACCAGGGTGATTCCCGCCATCAGATCATTCTCCTAAATTTTTCTGGCTGGAGAATGTCTCAGCAGTGTTGTCACTAGGGTTGGTGTCATCTAGTGCAGTAATTCATAGTGTCAATCCCTCCCACCCCCACCACTTGGGACCTCCTCCCATATCAGACCATACAGAATCCTTAGTAATGTTTCCTGTACTAATGTCACTCGTAGACCCTAACTCCTGTATATCACTGAATGTAACGGCCATAGTAGTGACATAAACAACTAGCAAAATTAAAATTATACCTTCAAGGTGCAATATCATATGCGGAGCCTAAATGTATTTACATTTACATAGTTTCATGTGGCTATACTGAAAATTCAGTAAGAAAACAACAGAATTCGAAGTAAAAGGATTTAAGAACTACATCAGAATTATGTTCATTTTAATGTTAAACTTGACCATGACATGAGATACATTAATGATTAGGCTTGCATGATCAATAATGGCCCAAACGACGTAGAAGTTGTAGGCAAGTGCCTGTGGAAATAAATGAAATAATACCATAAAAATAAACAGGAACAAATACAGAAGCATTTCAGCACTTAGTGAACATCTTAACTAAATATGTGATAAATATAGCTGTAAATTGCTTAATGTAATGTTTCTTAGATTCTATGAATACTAACAATGAAATCATTTTATAAAATCTTTCTACATTGAATTACATTATTAGTAACTGAGTGGAAGCCTTTTTTTTTTAACTTTTTCTCCTTCTTTTTCTTTAATTACTACTTCATTCTCAAAAAAAGTTATTGATATAGGTTCACAAATACTAATTACCAGAAAATTTGACAAAATCAGAGACTATAAAAATCTTGGCAGCGAGGAAAACAACAGCATGTGCCGGTAAGGTGTGCAGACAAAACCAGGGGATTGGAGGCGTCATTGTAATTGGGTAATAATGGCAGCTGTGACCAAAGCGCATTAAGAGGTTCAAAGAGTAAATTAGCACAGAGTTTTAGCCTTGTGGGTACATTGATACATGTAAGCTCGGCTTACGAAAAATGTTTTTGTTGTTATAACCTTAGGGATATTTTCGTAAAAAGTAATAAATTTCTGCAGAAACACTGCACAGTCATCGGTGTGGTCTGCACCCTCTGAACCCCCTAGTGACACCACTGAGTCCCAGGCTCTCTTCTAAATTCTACTTGCAAACAGAATAGTTTCTTTTTTTAGTTCATCTCTCCTGTAATATGTTTTCATTCACAGCTAAGAGAAGCCTATTGGCACTTTAAACATTCTGCCTGGAAATCTCCTTAGCTACCTCCACAAGCTCATTGGGTACATTTTCTATCTCCCACGTTATCATAGGTGACAGTTTTGTACATTATTCTACCACTACATAACAGGGTGGGCCTTTCTTAGCCTCCAATAGCAATGTTCTCCCTCCTCATCTAGCCTCTCCTGATAGTCTCCTTGTGCCTTCCAGACTGTCTGCTTGCTGGCTGGTCCCAAAGCCAGTGCCACACGTTTGAGGTCTTACCTATAGCAGCATCCCATTTCCAAGTGCAGATTATCTATTGCTGAGTAACAAACCACCCCAAAATTTATGATTTTGAGCAACAATGATGTATCATTTCTCACAAATACATGGGTTAACCAGGTCGCCTGGTATGCTGCCTACAGCTTCTTTTTAGCTGGGGGCTTGGATGGTGGATGGGTCTCTCTCTCTCCATGTGGTTCGCAGGGCCTCTTTTGCCCTGTGGTCTCACATCTTCAAGGACTAGCTAGCCCAGGCTTCTTACATGGCAGCACAATCTTAAGAGGGGAGGGTGGAAACTGCAAGACCTCTTAAGGCCTAAGCTCTGGAATTTATACAATGTCACAATCTGTTGGCCAGAGCAAGTCACAAGGCCAACCCAGATTCAAGTGGCAACTGGAGGAATAGCATTGCTTCTTGAGTGGAAGGAGCAGTAAAATCACATTGTAAAGGAGCATGGAGGGAGGGTGATCCACTGAGGTCCATTATTTCAGGATCTACCACTTTAATTAACTTTAAGTTTAAGATGCCCGTTAGACACCCAAGTAGAGGCGTCAAATAGGCACCTGGCTCTAAGTGCCTTGATCTCGGGGGAGGGAAGATGAGCTGGAGAAATACATTTGGGAGTCATCAACCTAGAGACATGATGTTTATGTGAATCGTCCTGTCTTCTGGGTTCCTGGTTTCTGCCTGAGTCTGGGCTGTGATGAGGCAGAGGGCTAGCAGAGTGAGGTCCTCCTCAGTCAGAGCTGGGTGGAGGCTGGGAGGAGAGGGACATGCTGCTCTCGCGGTGGCTCTAAGTCCACTTCCTCACTTGTGCACAGAACATCCCATTAGCCCTCCCCTTCCTTCTTCCACTTCCAAGGAGCCACAAACACTGGTGATGGAGGTTAGGACAACTGGCCTGAACACAGGACATAGGACAGGAAACTACTCCATCTCCATTCTTCCCATTTAAAGAAAAACAAACAAACAAAAACCCAAACCTGTTGCCGTCAAGTTGATTCTGACTCATAGCGACCCTGTAGGACCGAGCAGAAATGCCCCGTAGGGTTTCCAAGTGGCGCCTGGTGGATTCGAACTGCTGACCTTTTGGTTAGCAGCTATAGCTCTTAACCACTACACCACCGGATGTTTCCATTTAAAGAAAAGAACCCAGGAAAATGAGGACAGAGGTGCATTGCCCTGCTCTGTGGTGCTCTGTTGGATAGGAAAACTGCAGAAGTAATCAGATTCCCATTGCCATCTCTTCTGACCATTTCCTCTTATTCTTCATCTAAAACCCAAACCCACTGCCATTGAGTGGATTCTGACTCATAGTGACCCTATTGGACAGAGTAGAACTGCCCCATAGGGTTTCCAGAGAGTGGCTGGTGGATTCGAACTGCTGACCTTTTGGTTAACAGCCCATCTCTTAACTACTGCGCCACCAGGGCTTCGCTTAGAAGACAATAATTTGGGCATCATCCCAAATTATCTAACAATACTTTGGTAACCAAAATCCAATCATCTTTATTATTATTTTTTTTCTGTATGCCTTGGGCGTAGGGAGCTGTTTGCTGCCAGGGTTCTAATATCTGAAAGAAGGAAAAGCAAGAATGAGGCGAAGTCTAGTATTTCTGAAAGAAATGGGTGATTTCTGAGCATCCCAAACCATCAGGAAAAGCAGGGGAGATAAACCCCCCTTGTCCAAAGCAGGAAAAGGGGAGGGGAGGAGGAATTCCAAGTCAGAGATTGTCTCTGTCATATAGATGAAGTGCTGTCTGCTCTGCTGTGAGTTACTCTTCCCCACAGTAAGTCTTCACGAAAACAAAAACTGCTTTCTGTAGCCGCACCACCTCTACCTTTGCTACCTTTGCGTTAATTTAGGAGATGGGAATCTGTGTTCCCTAAGGGCTCCACCAACTTAATGCAGTACTTCTCATTCTTGTAGCTCTCCAAGACCCTATTTCTAAATGGGTCCTGCTATTTTTTGCATTTTCCCTTACCCCACTTCCAATCCCAGGGCTGGGGTAGAGATGGGGATGGGGGATGGGGTGAGGCAAGTACAAGACTTTCTGGCTCCATCTCTCATTTCCTGAGCTGAGCTGGGCTGCTCTAATTGACCTCAAGGGTCTCAGCTGTGCTAAGTTGGGTGTTTGTTAGATCTCGTTAGGCTTGTAATTAGTGCAGGGAATCTAGGTCAGAGGCAACGGATTGGAGTGATGGTCTGGGGCGGGGGCATGAATAAAGGCGGGGAATAGCAAACAGGTTCCTCATTTTGTGGATGGGGTGAGTCAGAGACACGGAACGGTGGGACTGGTATCAGACACGCAGACAAATAGACACAGGATCATGTGTAGAAAGGCACTCAAACTTGCGTGCATGTGTGTGTGTGTGTGTGTGTGTGTACACGTATGTGTGTGTTCTTTCACTCCCGCATTTACTCGGGTTTCCTTCCAACCTCTCCATATATGGTGCGGCTCTAGAGCAGGCTGGGGATTGGCTGCTGTTGTTGGGAGCCTGGGAGGTAGGAAGAAAGCAGAAAAAGAACGGAAACAAGCTAAGGGAAGGGAGTGAGAAGGAGGAGGGGGCTGTAGCTGAGCTTTGAGGGTTGCAGAAAGGGGCTAGGTTGGCTTGCCTGTGAGGTTTATCTAGGGAAGAGATTCTTTGGGACTAGTTTCTGGGGAGAGTGAGGTAGAATTTACTACTGGCAGAGGGGTTGGGGGAGAGGGTGGGGAAGGAGGCCAGAGCCATTTCCCCAGGGTCTGCGCTGTAGGCTTAGCACAGCTTGGTTTGTGAGGACTGAAGCAGGACTTAAAGAAACCTGTGCTTCTTTTTTTTTCCTTTTCTTTTCACCCCAAACACCTAAGGCTATGCTGTGGGAATACCATACAGATCACTCACCAGCTTTCCAGGTCAACAGCTCGGGCATTCTTCCTTATGGGGGAAGATCAGGGCTCTAGCACCTGCCCTCCAAACCCCTACTCAACCACCTAATGGGAAAGAAGAAAAGTTGAGGAAAATGTCATTGAAATCTGAAGTCAGCATTTACTTCTTTATCTGTTTCTACCCTCACCCTATTTCAGCTCTTCATCCTGAATTTCTCAGTCTCCCCATTCTAGGCCCTCCCAAAGGATTTCCCCTTTGCCAGTTCATCTGTGTAAGAAGAGAATATAGCAATGTTGTTGGGAGGGAGGAAGGGAAGAGGAATAAATACATGCTGAAACATGTTTATTGACAATTGCCTAGTGAACAAGTTGCCCCAGTAGCCACAGATCTCTTTCCCCTATTCGATCCACCCATTTATCCCAAAACACAGTGACTGGGAGGAAGTAAGGGAAGTATGGCAGGTAAAGGGATTGGAGCGATGGAGCTCGGGGAACAGAGGTGGTGTGCCAGGACCTAGATGAAGGGAGGCCGGTCAGACCTAGGGTGGCAGAGCCTTATTTTGCCAGTGCCAGTGCTCAAAACACACTCGTTTTCAGAAATCCTGTTAGTAGCCCACCATGAAGGTATACGCTAAGCTGTTTTTCTATTGGGAATTCTGGCTTTGTGCTAAGCTCTGAAATTCTTGAAGACATAATTTTTCTCCTCTTGTTCCATCTCTAGCTGTCAGCACAGTACCTGGCACTCTCTCTCCTTTGAAGAGGGGGTTATGGGTGCAGCCCATGGACTGCGTCAGCCCGCGGACTAGAGCAGAATGACAACGATCAACCCCATGCCCTAGGCCTCATTCACTCTGTACTCCACCTGAGCTAGCAGTTCATAGCACACTGAGACAAACTAATAATAGTAGCCGTAGCAGCCACAGCGGCCAGTCATGGGAGGGCCAGCAGCCATTTGTTGACTGTTAGGCATTTTCTATATATTGCTTTTACCCAGCCAACAACTCTGCATTTTACAGGTGAGGAAACTGACACTTATCTCGTGCCTTTCCCAGAGCCTCACAGCCAAAAAGTGGTCACAGCCAGACTTTGAACCCAAACCTGATTCCATAGCTGGCCTCATTTCACCACCGTATGGCCTGGATGCTCCAGCAATTGTTAAGAGGACTGGAAGCGGCTGGTTCTGGTTCCTGAAGACGCCAGGAGCCCAGGGCCCAGCTCCTCTTAGTCTTCCTGAGGCCCCCGATCTTTTCGTCTTCCTGTCACTTGTCATATCCTCTTCAGTGTCTCCTTCCATCCTCTTAGCTCCCTTGGGAGCCAGATAATTGATATGTTGGGGTATACACGTCATTCTTGCTTTTTGTCTTTTTCCTCATTATGTGGGAGTGACAAGAAAAGGGGAAATATTGGTAAAATAAAATTTGTACAAATATGGAGACTTATAAAAAGAAAGTAAATAGAATTTTTTACCCAGACTTTCAGTATCTGTGAAGATGGGTGGCTCTGCTGACCATGCTTAGTTTTGGAAGGAGTTATTTGGAGGAAAGAAAGCCTGGAGATCTCGGTTTCCTCACCCTGTACCCCAGAACCTGAGAATGACATTGAGGCCCAGGTGGCACTCACCTCACTCAAGTGATATATGTGTTCCTCAGGGAAGAGACTAGTTTAGACTATAACCAAAGGCTAGATAAGATCTAGGGAAAATCTTCAAGATTGAGTGGTGAAGGACTAAAAGACGGCAGGAATAGCTCTTCCCTAGAGATGGTTTGGAAACACTGGTGGCATAGTGGTTAAGTGCTACAGCTTACTAACCAAGAGGTCGGCAGTTCGAATCCACCAAGCACTCCTTGGAAACTCTATGGGGCAGTTCTACTCTGTCCTATAGGGTCACTGTGAGTCAGAATCGACACAACAGCAGTGGGTAGAGATGGTTTAGGAGTTCCTGGGTGGTGCACAGTTAAACAATGGGTACTAACAGTTTGGCAGTTCAAACCCACCCAGAGGTACCTTGGGAGAAAGGCTTAGTGATCTGCTTCTGAAAGGCCACAGCCACTGAAAACCTTATGTGTGCAGTTCTACTCTGAAACACATGTGGTCACCAGGAGTTGGAAATGACTCAACAGCAACCTGTTAGAGATGGTTTGTCTGGGAGAGATTCCCTCAGGTGTGGGCGTGTCAGAGTAGGATGGGGATCGAAGGGCCTGCATTACTCCTGAAGTGTTTTCCTTTTCTCCCTTCTTTCTAAATGTCACATTAAGGCAGTCTCATGCCCAGGGTCTACAGGCAATTTGTCTCCATTTTCTCTCCTTTTTTCCCTCGCCCTTGGCCTAGGTCATGGCTCTTGGAGGTGATTTAGGGATGACATCCAGAAGTTAGCAAGGGTACACTTCAAAGATTTTTTTTCCCCCCTTCTCCTTTTGTTTACTTGATTCATGAGGTTCTCTCCTCTCCTTCCTTCCAAAAATCATTCCTATCTTGCTTCCACAACTCTTCTCTGACCCAATCACTGCTGCTAAAACTGATCTCAGAAAACTTCAGAGCAAAGAAGCAAACACAATGAGTTCTGTAGGATCTACCATAGACAAGAATGCAAGTGGCCTGGCAGCTCCTGGTATCCAACTGGAGTCAGGAAGGGTGGTGGTGTGAGCATAAAGATGTTTTTCTTTAGTTTGGGCTATTAGTGTTGGAAAAAGAGGTTTGAGGAAGGAGAGGGAGAGGCTACAGGAAACCCTAGAGCGGCCAAAAGAGGAACCTGGACACATGTTTGGTTTTCCCCTTCGACCTACCCAGCTTGCATCACAAATAAGTTTCATTCTTAATTTACTTCTTCCGTGAGGTCAGCAGTCTCTAGTTCCCCTGTGCTAGGCCCCCTGAGCCAAATAACACAAACCAATTCCAGCCATCTAGTGTTGTATCTTTGAATCAGTGTTGGAAAGGGTATGGGAGGTGGAGGGTAGGAACACCCCAAGTCAGAAAAGCCAGGCAGCTCACTCTTGAGCAGAGGGACTGTTAAGAGTGAAAAGGCAGTGTCTGGCTGGGGAGATTTTAATTCCACAAACCCTCCTTAGGGCTGGGATAAATTTCACTTCTCCTATGTGCATGGACAGGTGGCGCTGGCTTCCACATCCTTAGAGTAGAGCTGGGCAGCTGAAATTTCACCCTCAGATTGAAAACCTGGAATGGGATATAAGGGAAAATCCCCTCCCCCTCTCACTCTTAACCTGGAAGCCTATACTTGTACTTGGGAGCAGGGTATACTTCCCACTAGGTCTCGGAGAGGGGTGGTGTGTGTAAAGTGGTCAGACTGTGCTTTTATTACCCTTCCTTTTAATACTGCTATAGTGGTCACCTCCTCCTCGAAATGGAGGCAATTTATGTCTAGGCTGGGGGGCTGAGAAAGTAAAGCAGGCTGGGAAAGAAGGGCTGTAGGAGGGTTAGGCATCAGCAGAACCAACAAGTTTGACTGTGTTTTTGTTTTCTTTTTTGACTGAGGTAAATAAAAAAGCTTTATCCTGCAACACTTGGAGATAAGAGTCTGTCCACCCCCCACAAGTTCCAGACCCTGTCCTCTTCCCTCACATCAGGCTCTTCCGGTACTGGCTGTGTTGGGTGCTCTGTCTGAGGTGGGAGTCTGGGGTCTGCAGGTCCATCTGTCTGTACAGGTCCCTCAGCTCCCTGACTTCCTGCAGCACCCTCTTGGCCTGGCTCCAATTCGACGATGCCTCCCCCAGCAGGCGCTCTGTCTCTAGCAGCAGCTGATCTGACTCGGAGTCAGGAGGAGACCCAGGGGGGTCCTTGGCCTTTCGCTTCCCATCTCCCAGTCCCTGAACCTCTGCCAGCAGCTCCTGAGTCTTCTCCAGTTTCCTTGCTACCAGGTCCTGAATCCGGGACAGCTGCCCCGGGCGGGGTAGGATGGGGGCTGGAGGGTGTTCAGCCCGCAACTGGAGGGTACGGGCTGGGGCAGCGTCCCGCTGAGATAGGATCTCCTCTAGGGAGGCACAGCGGCCTTTCTCTGTGGGGGTCAACTTCTTGGGTGCCTGGGGGGTGTAGGTGGCCCCCTTATCTGGCTTCTCCCAAGGTCGGGGAAGGCTGGTTGCCCGGTCTGAGTCTGCTCTCCGCCGAATGCCTGCCAGCTGGGCCACCGACTTGTCCAAGTCGACCCGAAAGCTCTCAGCACAGGAGGTTGGTTCCTCAGGAGAAGGGTCTTCCTCCTGGATCAGGTCCAAGGTCAGCATCCCATCCGAGGTAGAAGTTGAAGCCTGGAGAAAAACAGGGTGGGGATGAAGAAGATAAATTGTCATGAGTGGGGATTTCAGGAGTGACTGCCTAAAAGACAGATGTAAGCTGTGGTCAATTTCTTCCTCGATTCCTTTCCTGAATGAGAAGCCCTCTACTCTTGATGAACCCTCTCCTTTATTTACTATTTTTTATCCCTGTGAAACTAATTTGAATTTATTTCATTTTTCTGTAAAGTAATTTCTCCTGCTTTTTCCCCATATTCTCCACTTCACTACATGCTTCTCAAAGACTGTCTTCATCCTCTGTATTGTGGACTACAAGCATCAGCTGGGTCTGACACACATGGGATATTCCAGGCAATGCATAACTGTCTTCTGCCACCTGCATCCTCTGAGCCACACACCTCAGCCCCCTCTGCTACTTGGGACTCAGAACCCCTTGCCTTTATAATAAAACTTGCTCTATATCCAGAATACTGTAATTTAAAATAATGATAAGGGTATTTCTTCAGTACCTTACTAGCAGTTATATACATGTTGTTTCAGCCATTCCTCACAGCAAACCTTCAAGGTAGGCAAGATTATTACCCCACTCTGCAGGTGGAGACGTGCAGCTTCAGAGAACCACACAGTAAACTGCAAAGCTAGATTCCAACTCAGGTTCTGTCCGACTCCGAAGCCTATGCTCTTTCTACAGTCCCTGGCTGTCTCCCTCCCTAGGAACTTAGAGCCTGGACGAATAAAAGAAACCACAATCTCGCGTGTTACAGCAGCTCATGGTGATCCTTCCTTCTCTGAAAGCCTGTGACACTTGATGTTGTTACCCACCAGGACAGTCACCAATATAGTAACTTATATTGTCTTGTACAATATTTAGCTCCTCTAGGTTTTTTTTTTTTTTTTTTTACTTTCTTTGTGGATATGTCTCATTTTCCTCCAAAGATGATAGACTTACTGAGGGCATGGACTTTCAGACTCACAGTAGGTGTTCAATAAGTACTTTTGATTTAGAGTAATCAGGCTCGGGGGTAGGGTGAAGGGATTTCCCTGGCCTTTTGACATTGGTATACAGAAATCTCCTAGAAATATCTCCGGTGATCTGAGATACAATTCTGAGATGGACTAATATGGAATTGGTCCTCCAGCAATTGTTACTTTCTTGAAGTCTTACATACCACAGCCATTAGGTGTCCCCGAGTTGGGGGGCGGCGGGAGTGCTGGATTTTTGCCCGGTCTCGAGTAGGGTGGGCGAGATAGCTGTCCTCCTCAACTGTGACCTGAAGAGATGCACTGTGAATCACGGTTTCTCTTCAGAGACTATCTCAACCCAGCATCCCCGAGGCCTGAATGTGCCTGGACTGGGAAATAAACCCACCCCATTAACTGCTTCTGGGCAAATCCTACACGCAAGGGACTTCCTCCCTGGACAAGAAGGGGCTCCTTAAGCTGGCCCAAGGCTGGTCCATGCATCATAAAGAGGGGAAGAGTAGTTGGCAGAAAAGACTTGGAGAGAAAATAGAAGGAGAAAAGGGTTTTTAGGGAGATAAAGAGGTAGGGCTGCTGGGGGCAGGGCAAGTAAATAGGGCCTCTGAGGTAATCCCCCCTCTTAGCGAGTCACAGCTGCTCCCTTGCACCCCAGCACCCCTCTCCCCATAATGAGCCCCCTGACCTCATCCAAGATGCGGTTCTTGGCTCGGGTGATAGCGGAGTTGAGGGCACTGATCCATGATTCCTTCTCTTCTGGACTCACTGCCAGGAAGATCAGGTTGGGTGCCTGTGAGGGGAAGATTCTTGTTTTAGCCAGGGTTTTAGAGATGGTACCTCACCTTGACAGTGAAGAAATAAAAAATCATATCTCATTCTCTTAGACCCAGCTCCTAGAAGGAGAGAGATTCTGCTTCCTGAGTCATCCATACATTAAGGAAGCCCAGCCTCTATTACAACAAAATGCTATACCTCAGAGGTTGTTTTATAAGTGACCAAGGAAGAGCTAAGAGAGTATTGAATATTAGCATGGGACTAGAGATAATCTGAGGAGATTTGGTAAAGGACAGGTACTAAAATAAAGATCTTTAATTGTCTGAAAAAACAGAATGTGACAGGAATGGCAGGAAACACATACTGTATTACTGGCCTGTTTGGAGTGGGCAAGGGTGAACTTGCTGTTTTTCTTGCTGGGTTCCCTCGAACAAGAGGTATTAGATTAGAGGTATTAGATTCAACCGCCTATCAGGGTACAGGGACTGTGATTTTCTCCCAAAAGATGTATATGTGTGTGCATATGTGCGTGTGTTAGACAGAAAGAGAGACATGGTCTTCATGGCTGGACAGTTCAAATGCTGGCCTGGCCAGAGGGAAGGAAATGGCCACAATATTCTCAGGGTACACGACAAAAGCTGACGGAGAGAGTAATTCAGGGCATCACAGCCTAGAGAAAGCAGCTCTGGTGGTACAGTGGTTAAAGCACTCGGCTGCTAACTGAAAGGTCGGTGGTTTGAACCCACCAGCCACTCTGCTGGAAAAAGATGTGGCAGTCTGCTTCTGTAAAGATTTACAGTTTTGGAAACCCTATGGGGCAGTGCTACTTTGTCCTCCAGGGTCGCTGTGAGTCACTATCAACTCAACAGCAGTGGTTTGAGCCAAGAGAGCTAAGAGAGAGAACCGGAAGGAGGATGGTGTTCTCCTTCTCCCATTCCTCCCCCACCCCACCTCCATCAACACTCCGTTGGCCGTTGGCCGAGGTGGCAGGAAACACATACCGTATTACCAGGCTGCTTGGAGTGGGCAAGGGTGAACTTGCTATGATTTTTCTTGCTCCTGCTCTTAGATTTCCGGAGCTCTTCACACTTCTCATAGTCACTCAGATCAAACACCTCCTGAATATTTTTCTCATCTTTTACCTGGGGGAGGGTTGGGGTGAGGTGAGGGAGATAAGAATTGCTTAGTCCCATCCTCCCTAAATTGTTAGTTTAGACCAGTCACAGGAACCAGGAAGAAGCCTGAGGAGGGGGAGGGATGGCAGGACAGGAAAGGGCCATCCTATTCAAGGCCTAAGACCCACAAAGGCCAGAGAGTAGGGGACAGGATTGGGGCCACCGCTGAATCTGGACTCCTAAGGTGGGTTTCTGTTTCAACTCCTTATCCCCACTTGCCTCAGCCAAGATACTATTTTCTGAGCCCCACTGTGCCTCTCCGCACCCACGGACCCCACTCTGTCCTTAAGAGAACGTGGCTTACGTGGCTAATAGGTTGATCTGATCATTCTGAAGTCAGTCCGTCCCGATGGCCCTTGACCGTCCAGAGGGAGGAGATAAAGGCACAACCTATATCGGGGGATGCCTGGAAGGAATGAAGGACTTCCTCTGGGTCTCCCCAGTCTTATGTTTATGTTGTAGCCATCTCACCCCCATCCGGCTGCCTCCTCTAATATAAACTATTATAAAGCAACTTGTCTACCTCATTCATTTCAGGAGCTTCATCGTCATAGAACAGCAGCCCCCTTTGTAGCAGAGTTTGTTCAGACAAACTGAAAAATACAACTGCAGTTCCTACCCCTTCTTTATTTCTTTCCAAGGTACTGTGTCAATTCAGTCTTGAAAAGCCATTTAATTCATGTATGTATCTCTGGGTAAAGATGCACTTATAGTCTCCCTGTAGGATTAGACTTCAGAGTTGGAAAAAAGTATATGCTACCTCCTTCCATTTTTTCCAGTTTGAGAACCTCAGTTCCTTTATTGCCAGGAAGGTTCCCCCTGTATCTAAACTTAACGCTTCCTGCTGTAGTATCCATGTTGCGCTCTGGTTCTACCCTTAGCAGCTTCATCCAACGTTTGCGTCTTAACTCTCTTGCTGAATGTCTAGTAAGAGACCACAATCCTATCTACATCCTCTACTCCCAAGCACCGTTTTCTGAACATCAGAAAGCACATTCCATTAACCTTTCTTCAAAGGTCCACTTTAAACCTCCCAGAGTTTCTCCTCCTCTCCCCTGAAGTGTTCCCCATAGGCCTGGTATTCTGAAGACACGCAAGGACCAAAGTTAGAGAAAGGAGGCTAAGTCACCAGCCCAAATGAGCAGTCTATGATCAGAAAATGTGTTCACCCTCTGCTACTTGAGCCCGAAGTTAGAAGGTTCAGGAATGAGCTGGTCACGTTTTCCTGGGATGACAGATGAAAACCACCAGCGCTTGTCTTATTAAAACTAAGGAAGCAGATAAAAGTAGCCTCATGTGTTTCTTGGAAGATATCCACCCTTCCTGACTGGAATCTTTCATATGACAGCCCCACTGAAATGATTTGGAAAAGAACAGCTAGAATGGGTAGACAACTTGAAAAATGTAATCAATGTCACTGAATTGTACACGTAGAAATTGTTGAGATGGCGTGCGTTTTGTTACGCATATTTTCATCACAACTGAAAAACAAAATGAAACTCTGAAATAGGAATCATGTGTGGTATGGAGGTGACCTCATCTTTCCTCCTGGTTCTCATCAACCTTGAAGTGGGGAAGTTCTTTCCTCCATTCCCAGCCCATCTACAGTCTCGAGTCTGTCCATCTTTCTGAACTGCTGCTGGACCCAGGGTGCTGACAACAGACTAGGACAGATGATCACATAGCCCCATGCAGTTGAATGCCTGCTTGACCATTTGTTTTGGCATGGCTTGGCTCCTCCAGGGTGCTTCCTTTTCCAGGGCTCCCCAGATTTGGGCTGGGAAATGAGCAGAGGCCTTGGAGGATTACGGGGACAAATGTTGGCAAGGGGTGTCCCAGAAACATGGCACAGGGATGTAGGATGATGCATCACCCCTCCTCTCCCCCTCCTTCCCCAGAGTTGAGACTATCAGCAGAGGCCAGAAATCTTGGAGAGGAAAGTGCTGGGTGTGGGTATGTAGCCAGGGGAAGAGGGTTACTTGTTCTGTTTTCCTTAGGGGAAGGGAAGGGAAGAGAAGGGAAGGAAAAAGGTCATTCTGGCTTGGACACAAGCTGATAAGGAACTCTGGGGAGCAAGGGACATTGACAGAGGTCAGCCTTCGGTAAAGCAGGGGTAGGAGATGGGGTGAAGCAAACAGTAGGACAAATATATTCCAGTGCCAAGGGAAGATGGTCCACCCCAGAGCCTTTCCTCCACTGTATTCTGTTCTTTTTTCCCTCCATCTAATTCCCAAAGAAGGAACCCTGGTGGTGCAGTGGTTAAAGTGCTCGGCTCTTAACCGAAAGGTCGGTGGTTTGAAAAAAACCAGCCACTCCGAGGGAGAAAGATGTGGCAGTCTGCTTCTGTAAAAGAGTTCCAACCTTGGAAACCCTACGGGGCAGTTCTACTCTGTTCTACAGGGTCGCTATGAGTTGGAATCGACTCCGCAGCAACGGATTAATTCCCAAAGCCTCATTTATAATTACTCATCTTCCAAAGTTAACCCTTCCTTTTCCTCGATTCTTTGTTCTTGGCCCACAAAAAGGAATGTTTCCCATGTTTATCAAAAAAGATGCACTGGACTCAATTTCTTCCACCATGACGTCTTCTATAAGGCCTGGCTTCTCTTCCTATATATCAACCCCAAGATCAAGAAGTACCCCAGCCCTGTCTGGAAAAGGGTGCCCTTTGAGAATCAGGAAAACAATTATTAACAACACAGAAGGATTTCTTTGGTGGAGGCAGGTGTAGGAGATCCTGCCTTTACAAGGGGAAGTAATAAAAAAGAAAAATTGGTGCAAATTCTGGGAAAGAGATTAAGAATTTTTTACATTAACACATTAAATTACAAATATTATGCATTAAAAAAAAAACAAAAAACCCTTGAAACTAGTGGCTCTGGCACTTTGGAAGCAGGCAGAATAAAGCCTACAGCCCCCTATCAGTTTCACCTTTAATCCAGGCCCACTGTAGCAAGGAAACTGGCTCCAAAGAAGAGTAACTTCAATAAGGTTTGTTCCCTTTTTGCATATGCCTTTCCCAGCAAGGGGCAGTTGGCCCCATGACCAGTCAGATGCTCCTTACTCACAGGATACCAGACATCCTGGGCTGAGGTCATTCCATCCTTTCCCCTGCCTCTGTACCCCTTCCTCCACAAAGATCAAGTGTACTCTTTAGTCCCCAGACTGCTCTTTGGGCAAACATGAATAAGAAAGAAATGTCTTGTTTCTTTTACCCTTTCACTGTTCTCAAGCTTCCCCTCTGACGTGTGGAAAGTTCTCCCTGATTGCTCACTAAAGTTTCCTGCCATTATGAAGTTCAGGGAAGAAAGGCGATATACTCTGAGACTTTTTTTTTTAAACTGGAAAGTCAGAAATGATGGAGAAAACCTTCCTTATGATTTATGATTGGTAGACATGACCCTTAAAAATACATCCTTCTATCAAAGTCCTCTCACCTCACTCCTAAGACTCTTTGTTACCAAGTTCCTAGTTTAGTGTAAACAGTTAGGTTTAAACACCCCAAAGAGGGATTGCTTTGATCCTGGCACAGCTTAGCGTTTCCCTGGTTGCCTCAGTAGATGCTTTCAGATGAATACTTTCTCTTGGACTTTGTGTGTGTGTCTGTTTCAATACCATAAAAGGATTTATTTACCTAAATATAATCTACCGAACGTCTACCGCAGGCAGCAGCAGATGTTAGAACTGAGGGAGGACTTCCCAGTTGGCCCTGGGAGAGGGAACAGAGAATCAGAGAGAGGAAGGGCCATCCTAAGGGGAACACAGGACAGTCTCCTAGGGCTACACCAACACAGCCACAGAGGGAGGGACTGGAATAACTCCTGTCCTGTAAGGGCAATTTTCATTTCTCAGTATTACCTCACATTATTGATCCTAAGAGTTAGGGACAAAAGGGACAAGAGGTCAGAGTCAATGATCTGGGCTCAGGTTCTGACTCAATGTAGACTATGGTTTTCATTTTCACTGCAGAGTCAGAGTTATCCAGAGACATACAGGGGTCCATAACTCCATTGTCACCCCCAGGAAGGGAGTGAAAAATGAATTCCTTCACTTATTTTTTAAAAGTGAAGTTGGGTGAGGAATAGAGAGCATATTACTTAGGGACTTCTAAGAGAAATAACTGCCTGCCACTCACAAATACTCTACTTGAGATCATACTTGACTGACCCTGGACTGTATATGTGTTTTCAGACAATGTCTGCTAGGATTCAGGGTGGCTGAGCTGCTGATATGACCTGTGCATGCCCCTGCTAGAGACAGGAAGGGGTGAAGAATAAACTGCACAGTGTTTCAGCAGCAACAGCAAAGAAAAATATCCTGTGAGCAGCTAGACACAGGATAGGGTAGAAGGCAGCAGGGGCACTTAGAGCTTCTGGGACATCTGGGAGGGCACTGTCATTGTTGCCAGACAGGCATTTGCAAAGAAATAACATTAAATAAGAGGCAAACTCAACTTCTAATTCTTACTCAGGACTTCTCACTAAAAGGTGACCTCTCCCTGCAAATAAAATGGAGTAGAGATAAATCGGGACCCCTGAACTTGCTTCAAGAATAAAATGGGAGTGGGACAGGGGGTAGAGTAGAGGCAGATGAGCCTCCCTGTGGAGAAGTGAAGTGTGGAATATGAGAAAACAGGCACAGTTAGGGCTAGGGGCACCTACCTCCTTCTCAGAGATGTAGAGCTGGTCCCCTTTCAGCACCACATAGCGGTTTTTCCAAATCTCCCTGAAAATCCCTTTCCCGCAGAATTTCCGGACCCAGCCGACCTTCTCGGGCGGAGCAGACTGATGGTTTCCATCCTGAGGCCCCTGCCCAAAGGCAAGATTAAGAACCATCTGACTAGGTGATTAACGCTTTTTTCCCTCTCTCCAGTCCATCTCTGACAACCCTCCTCAGTTCCCCTCTCCCCGCTCTTCCTGTGACCACCCCCCTCCCACTCAAGGCTGGAGTCGGGGAGCCAAGGGTTCGGTCCCCACTTCTTTAAAGGTTTTCACTCCGAGGAACTCTCTCCCCCACAGCTCCCCTCCCCCGCTCCCAAATAAACAACTGAATCTGCGGGAGGCAGAGGCTGGGCCTGCGGGAAGAGTGGCTCCCGGATTTCTGTCCTGGCCCCCCCCGCCCCCTCCCCCAGCCGCCCTCCTCGCAGCCGCGGGATTAACGGCGTTTTATTTTATTTCTCATTGTCTCCTCGCCTCTGCAGAGCGCGATGCAAACGGCTGCCCGTCGCCCAGGGGAGGGGGAGGGCGGGGGTCGGGCAGAAGCTGAGCCAAGTTAAAACCCCCAAACCCAAGTGAACAAACCCAAGCCCCGCGGCGCCTCGTCGTGGGGCCGGGCGCCTCCGGCCGAGGGGGCTCCCAGGCCGCCGGCCGCGCGCGCCCCGACGGGGCCGGGTCCTCGGAGCACAAAGTCCGCGGCGGGCGCGGCGCCGGCGAGCGCACTCACCCGCTTGGTGGAATTGTTCTTCTTCATCCTGCCCGGTGGGCGCGGGCGCCGGGGAAGGGGCCGAGGGCGCTCCGAGGGGGCGCCTTCCCGGGGGAGGGAGTCGGAGCTGCCCCCGGCGCCGCCGCCGCTCCTCCCTCGCCCGGACGCTCCCCCTCTTTGTAGCTCCGGTTACACTAAAGGCCGGCCTCCCTCGCACTCGCACACACGCACGCCCGCTCCCCGCCCCCCGGCGCCCTCCATGCCGGCGCCCACGCGCCCGGGCCCCGCGCCCCGCCGCCGCCCGGCCCCGCCGCTCCCCGGGCCCCGCGCGCAGTGGGCGGCCCGGCCCGCGCCCCGCAGCTCCATCCGCCGGCCCGCTGACGTTGCGAGTTCAGAATAAAGGGCGAATCGCGGAGCCGGAGCGAGCGCCGCTCCCCCTCCTTTGTTTCTGACTCACGGAGGGTAAGGAAGACGGGAGACCTAAACCCAGCCGAGGACGGCTTCCAGAGGGGCAGGGGGACCGAGACTCAGACCCCTGGTCGCAGCGAGAGGTGGAGCCAGGGAAGACACGGACCGAACCTGCCGAGAGGGACGGCAGGAGATGGAGTGGATACTAAAGAGGCACAGATCGATGAAGACCCGAGAAAGCCGCAATCTAGACCATCTTCCTCCCAAACGAAGAACAAAAACAAGAGCCGGAGCTGGTAGGGCGTGTTACCAAGAGCTGACATTGGAATCCACGCTCACTCTGTGGTGGAGACAGTGGCCTGGGCAGGTCGAATGTTGGGGAAAAGTTTTATGCTTCAGAGGGTATCGATGTGTTGGAAGACGGGGTGGGAGAGAAGTTAATAGTAATGCACATTTCTTCCAGTTTGCAAAGAGCTATTATTTGAGCCTTAAGAGAGTAACCCCAAGTATGAGGTGGATGGTATGATCTCCATTTCATAGAGAGAAAAGTGAGACTCAGGATGACTGAGGGATTTGCAGGCACACGCTGTAACTGCCGGCAGCAATAGAACTCTGTCTCCAAAGCCATTTTCCATTATACCAAGTGGCTTTAAACATAAGCTCCAGGTGATACCTGGATATCCCACCTTGCTGCACGGACTTATACTAATCCCATCCTATCTACGGCATTTGAGTCCACTGGAGGGAACGGCTGAATGCCCAGAAGATGTCCCAACTCAGAGCCTCTGCCAGTCCTTCCTAGGACCAGACCCTGGCTCTGAGCCTACAGGCCAACATCTCAGGAACTTTTTTTTTTTCCCCCAGGAGCTATTTGATGGGAAGAAGGGAGTCAGGAAACCCAGCTTTGCGTAGTGGTTTCATTACCGCTCTGTGGCCTTTGGTCAAGTCATTGAATTTCTTTAGGCCTCAGTTTCTCCACATATCAGATGATGAGGGATAAACTGCCATTTCCATCAACAAGGAAAGTTAGGGGAGTATATGTGATGGCCCATGAAAGTCCTTTGAAAATACAGTTATTGCCCTCCAGGGTTTATTATTAAATGATACCCAGCTAATAAGCACACTGCCTGGCATGTGGTGGGTACACAATAACCACAAAATGAGTAAAAGTCCATGGTGTAGAGGGAAGAGAAAAACGAAAAACTCTTTTTCTGGAAATATCTCAAGATAAAAGTGTTGACCAGATTTATAGTTTGAAGGGTGGAGGATACCTTGGCTTTTTCTGGTATCTCAAATGAAGGCGGGACCCCTCTCTGTTCCCAGTTCCCTTTTTTCTGTAACCCAGTAATACTGATCTCAGTCTCTTTCTATTAACCATACTAATTAATTCCTTTACACGGACAACAGAACTTTCTCCTTTCAAAATCATTTGTCATTTCTTTAAATCTTTGGTGCCACCTTGTGAGGTACACAGGATAAATATTATTATTCCCACTTGGAAAATGAGAAAACAGGGTATGGCACATAACACTTAGCCAATTTACACAGAAAGTTACTGGCTGAGTGGTTTAGAACCCAGGCTTTCTGACTCCCAGTTTACTGTTTAGGCACACACACACACACCATATTCCCCAAGCCATTCCCTTCTCTTCCCACCATCCCTATTTCCCACTCCGCTGTTTAAAAAATGATGACAAAACCCAGGATATTGTCACAGGTGAGGAAGCAAAATGCCCTAACGGATTGGTGAGGAAACTAGCCTACATAATGATCTTTGGAGGGCTTTCCTGGCTGGGCACAGAGGAGTGGTTTGGATTTGCAATTTAAATAAATTCTGGTTTGTGGGAAAAAAGTAATTCATGACATTGCCCAATCTTCGTCCTTTCCCAGTAGCTTTCATTTAGTCAACAAATATTTGTGTATCTCTTACATGCAATGTAGGGAACCCAGGTGGCACAGTGGCTAAGCGCTCAGCTGCTAACCAAAAGGCCAGCAGTTGGAACCCACCAGTCGAGCTGCAGAAGAAAGATGGGGCAATCTGCTTCTGTAAAGATTACAGCCTTGGAAACCTTATGGGGCAGTTCCACTCTGTCCTATAGGGTCGCTATGAGTTGGAATTGACTCGATGGCAGTGGGTTTTTGGGCTTCTACATCAGGCAGGAGCTGGAGCTTTGTGGAACATCAGGCAAAGGGATTGCTAAAAAATAAAAACTCTTCCAAAGTAATTCTCAGATTCCAGAGCAGATGCATGTGGGCTGCAGAACCTTCCCCGCCTGTCTGTTCCTTAAGATGTTACATAAATCTCTGGCTCCCTATCTTACTGTTGATGGTCCCTTATCCTGCCCCCTTCCTGTTAACCTGCACTGCCTCATCCTGCCATCCTGTCCCTCCTTCCCTCGCCGCCTCCTGTCACTCACCTTTCTTCCTACACGCCCTGAATACTCTTCCTTGGCCCATTCTTCAAGCCGACTTCTTCCCTCCCACCAGGGGAACCGTCAGTGTTTCCTGAATTAGGAATTCTATAGGGACTGTTTCCAAAGGCCAAGGTGTAAGCGAGAAATCTGAGAGTAAGCACTTACGGGGTTCCTTCACACATTTTCATAGCGCTGCCTTCTCAGTGAGCTTGACTCTACCATACACACAAACCACAAAAATAACTTTGAGGTCAAATTTTCTCTTTGGTGGAGATTAGATACTGGGAGGACTCATGATGGGGTTACCTCCCTAACTGCACCCCTGGATAAGACACAATTGCCAGTAGCTTCATTGTTCAATATTTTATAAGTAACTCTGCTTAGGGGAGTGAGAAGGGAGCTATCAGAGAGAAAAAAAACCCAGTGCCATCGAGTCGATTCCGACTCATAGCGACCCTATAGGACAGAGTAGAACTGCCCCACAGAGTTTCCAAGGAGCACCTGGCGGGTTTGAACTGCAGAAGGGTTTGTGAATTGTTGCCTGCCAGTTTATTGGGCGGAAACTGTTAATCTAAACAGTTGTTTAACTAAAACAAATATCCTTGGCTTTTGTACAGTAAATGGGACATAAAGGTTTTTCCTAGGGCAATTCAGTCTATGGGGGAGAAGATTATTAAAAGCATATGAGACTTTAATTAAAATAATGTCTTTAAAGGGAAAAGATAAAACGCCAGTAATAACGGAATCAGCTCTGTAAATCTCAAATATAAATGTTTTGAGTCTTGGACCCTTAATAAGAAGTATCAACTTCTGGCCTCAAACACCCTGAGAGTGGGGCTCATTTCTTAGACTTTCTCATACTGTTAGCTGAGTAAGCACAATGCGAACTGGTGATAGAGAAGACAATGGCATAAGAAAAATCTGTTCTTATTCTTCCCATTCCAAAGAATTTTCTTGTCAAAATGATAGGAAGGACAAATAATCCTGCTTGGAGGAGGGGTGGGGGGGGGGCGGTTATACGTATTTGAAAAGACTATATAATTTGTAAAATGCTGCATTTAAAGTATTGCATCCCAAGTGCAGTTGGTTTCAATGGCTTATAAAAAGGGGGGGGGGGGGGGACAACCAAAAACAAATGTACCCAAAGGGACCCACAAAGAAAAAAAAAAGAACTTAGATTTTAGCTACAATATGGACAGAAGCCTTAGGGCATCACATGAGTGTGTGTAACATAAAGGAACAACTACTGAGAGCAGGGAGGAATGGAGAAATGGAGACTGAAAGAATGAATGACTAGTCAGCTTTGTTCTCTATTTCTGGAAACTGTTGATTAGTGGAATGGGAGAGCTGATAGAAAGTCATTTTGCACATGATTTTATATCCTCAACTTGGAGATAGTACTCAATTTTATATACTATTATTATTAGCCAATTAAGTGCTTACTATGTGCCAATGTTCTAAGTGCTTTACATGTATTAAAATTAGCTCTTATTTAATCCTTACAAGTCTGTGAGGAAGGTACTACTATTCCCATTTTATAGATGAGGAAGCTGAGCCACAAAGAGGCTAAGTAACATTCCCAAAGTCATGTGACTGTGACATAGATTTGGCCCTAGCCCTTCTGACTCTACCCATTGCCGTTGATTCCGACTCGTAGCGACTCTACAGGACAGAGTAGAAGTGCCCTATAGGGTTTCCAAGGAGCGGCTAGTGGATATGAACTGCTGACCTTTTGGTTAGCAGCCAAGCTCTTAACGACTGTGCCACCAGGGTTCCCTTCTGACTCTAGAGAACATTTATCAATGTAAAAGAAAAGTGTGTGTATATATATACATATATTTACAGAGAACCAGGGAGGGATTGTGCTGTGATGACTTAAAAATCGGTTGCCATCGAGTCGATTCCAACTCATAGCAACCCTATAGGACACAGCAGACCTGCCCCATAGGGTTTCCAAGGCTATAATCTTTGCGGAACCAGACTGTCACATCTTCCTCCCATGGAGCGGTTGGTGGCTTCAAACCTCTGACCTTTCGGTTCGCAGCTGAGTGCTTAACCACTGTGCCACCAGGGCTCCTGGTGATGATTTAAGGACTCCTTAATTTCCTAACATTAATAATACCATCACTTTCCACTACTTTTAAGTGAAGTCAACACCAGATTTTATTATGTGCCTTGACATACTTTAAATATCCTTTGGGTAGAGGCCATAACTTCTCTATGTTTGCTGTAACACCAGCTCAGGCTCCACCTTAAACAGTTATTAACCCCAAAGAAACAGAAACAAACCACTTGTATCTTTTCACGAACAGATTTTTACTGTAGTCATATGTGGTTTCTCAGGACCAGAGAAATGTTCAGTGTGGGGACAAACGAGTATTAGCTGGCTCTCTAATGAAACATGGGGAGTTTTTGGAAGTGGGTTGTGCAAGAATGTAGTTCTTGAAAAGTAAAAGGGTCCAACGGGGAGAGCAGAAATCGAGGAGTGTAGCATGTGCGTCGATTACTTTTTTTTTAAAACTCCTCTAGGCTCTGATAGCCCTTTTCTCAAGTAAGATTCTAACAAAATTCATCAGAAACGGAAGTGATTGTGCTACTAATACACAAGAAATACATTTACGTATTTTATAAAGAAACCACGAGAAAAGTGGGTTGGGATGGGTTCAGACTTAGTCTCAGCTCATCAGGTGGAGTCTCCATGTCTGCGCTGACAGTTCGGGAATCGGCAGGCTACCAGAGATGGGTGATCATAAACAAGCACAAAACCCAGGGCTCCTCTCAGCACCTCTGGCCAGTGGGGAAAACCTGCAGCAGGGTCCTCCCCACCTCTCCATCACCAGTTCATCTCCTGCTTGCTGATCTTGATGTAACTTGAGAGCTCTCCTTGCTTCGGCTGTGCAGTCCAGAAGCCAAAACTTCCTCTAGGAAACTGACAAGTAAATTTGAGGTTACCAAAAGGAAAAAAAAAAAAAGCGCCTCCAAAGACAGGCTATCTTGCTCATGACATCTAAGCAGATGAAAAGATACCATGAATAGTACTCAAGGGGTGCTGGTCTGCTATTTAGGTTAGTGTAGAAGCATCGATGAGTGTTTCAACATCTAGACTAGAAGAGCCCCTTTGCGCTCTTCCTCAGGATCTTCCCTGTGTTTTTTAGGATTTAACTCATAAGATTTGTTAAGACTAATATTTTAAGTTTGACATTTCTAGTTAGGAAACCAGAATTTTAAATTTGTTTGTTGCACTGTGGTGGATTGTGTGTTACTATGATGCTGGAAGCTATGCCTCCGGTATTTCAAATACCAGCAGTGTCACGCATGATGGACAGGTTTCAGTAGAGCTTCCAAACTAAGAAGGACTAGGAAGAAAGGCCTGGTAATCAACTTCTGAAAAATGAGCCAGTGAAAACCTTATGGATCATAACAGAATATTGCCTGATACAGTGCTGGAAGATAAGCCCCCTAGTTTGAGGGGCACTTAAAATACCCAGTGGCTTCCACAATGGACTCAAGCTTACTAACGATCATGAGGATAGCAGCAGGACTGGGCAATGCTTTGTTCTGTTGTACATGGGGTCACCATGAGTCACAACTGACTCAAAGGCAACTAACAACATAAAAAAAAAAAAAAAATACCACCTCTTATTCATACTACTGAAACGGCCTCTGAACTTGTATTGCCTCTTAGTTTCTTCCGTATTCAATCTACTCTCCAAAGTGGCACCAGAGTTATTTTTTTAAGATGATATCCTATCATATACTCGCTCCTCCCTCTTCTGCCTTAAAACCCTCCTTTTGTTTACGGAATAATGCATGGATTGAAATTCAAGGCCTTCATAACGTGGTCTAACAATAACTAATACTTACATTGCATTTACTTTGTTCTGAGAACTGTTTTAAGGCATATGTGTATGTGTATATATATGTATGAAGCCCTACGAAGTAGATGTTACTCTTGTCCCCATTTTTTAAATGAAGAAACCAAGTTATAGAGAGGTTATGTGGCTTGCCAAGGTTACAACAGCTGGTATTCAAACCCAAGGTCTGGGGTCTGTGCCCTTAAGTACTCTGCAACACCACCGCACTCAGCTGGTTCCATCCCCCACTGGGCAGCCTGTGTGCTATCCATGCCTAGCCACTTGCTTCTCCCTAACATGTCATGGGCTTTCATACCTCCATGCCTTTGCTCTTACTATGTTCTGTGTCTGAAATGGCAGGCTAGCCCATCTCTGCCTAAGAAACCCTTTTCATCCTTTAAATCCAAAAGTTACCTTTTCTGTGAGGCCTTCCCCAACCTCCCCATACTGAAGCAACTACTCCCTTTGCTATTATCACCTTGTCCACTGTGTGTTATCATTAATTAGGTACTGTATACACAGGTAGTCCCCGACTTACGATAGGGTTCCCTTCCGATGACTCTGTTGTAAGTCAGTTCTGACATAAGTAGAATCTCTCTCTTTTTTTTTTTTTTAGTTTTTATTATTATTGCCTTTTATTATCAGTATCTTATAATCCAATCTTTGGGAGTTGGAAACATTACATCTGAGAATAATAACATCAGCAAATAACATGCTGCAACACTGTATGTAGTATGTATTACTAATGATAAGATGTACAAAAAAATCCCCAAACGGATGCCTAAGTGTGGTTGGTCATAACTCGAATACATTGTAAGTCGGAGACTACCTGCATTATTGTTGCCTATATAGACCAGGAGCTCCTTAGGGTGGGACTAAATCTCAGTCAGCTTTGTATCTCTAGGGCTTTAAATAGAGGCTGACATCCAGTAAGTACCCACTAAAGGTGTACTGAATAAATGATCCAATTAAAATAGCTACCCATTGGCAAGAGAGTTTTCTCTATAATATAGGGATTATTTGAATGATATTTATAAGTAAGTCCAAGACTCTAAATCAGAAGGAGACAGATTTATATTTGACTGAGGGTTGGCGGAATGACCAGGTATCTTATTATTACCGTTGTTTATTAGTTAAAGGCCTAGGCTTTTTTTTTTTTTTAGGCTTGGAGGATTTAAGCTGCAAACTCCTTTGCAAAAGAAAAAACTGGTGAAGTGGAGGAAAAGGACTAGAAGCGAAGTTCGTTTATCCATTTACTGAAATACAAGTACCTCTGTCTGGCCTGAGCATTTGGCCAGGGGGGCTGGAGACACTTGAAGGCTGGGAAAAAATGTCAGGAGCTGAGGAAGCACTGCTTTACTGAAAGACCACCCAGCAAGGCTCTGATTAGTGACTGCAAGAATGAAACAAACATGCTAGGAAGCCCTACGGGGATTTATCAGGTAACCCTTGCTTCACTTCAGAATCTGCTACATGTCCAAAGGAAAGGAGTAATTTTCCCGAAAGTATACTGAAAGATCCTCCGCTGTGTATCAAGACCCCACATTCCTGACTGCAAGGAGAAAACACTTACTATTTATATTTGCCAGGCCTAATTTTGTTTCCTGGGGCCATTGTGACTTTTTAGAAATTATCTATTTGGGGCCTCTGATGAGTCACTACATGGAATACTTAACAATTATGGGGGTTAACACACTGGCAGCCACATCCCACGTTTAGACTGTGTTTAAAAACAACAAAATAATGGCTTTTCTTTTCTAGAGTTGTTTTAAACCAATCTCACTTTAAAAGCAAACTCAAAAAGTCCCTTCTCCTGTGATAAGAAAGAAAAAAAAAAGTTCAATTTAACAAATGTTTACTGAGCACCCGTTATAAACTAGGCACTGAGCTAGGTGTGTGAACAAACACCTGTTAGGGTCCCTTCCTTTCAGGGGATCTCTGTCAGAGACAGACATGGAACTCAGTGGGAGAGGGGCTATAAAGGAAGAAGGCACCAAGAATTAATTCCACGGATGAGTGCTACTGCTCTTCTCAGTGGGTGCTGCCCCCAAGGCTGCTTTCCTGACTCTCTGGGTAGAAGGAAAGTGAGGAGAAAAAGGCAGAACCTGAAAACCCTCACAATGTATTTTAAAAAGTCAACCTCAAAAAGTCTAGTGTCCCACACTGAAAAGCAAATTTCTTCACTTTGGTAAGGGTCTAGGGACCAACACTTAAAGGATTTTAGATTTTAATTGCTAAAATAATTCAACTGAACAACTGTGTTCCTAAACAAAGCTACACTTAAATTACTAAAGATATGTCTACCTGCTTCTCCACTATGCTCTACAGATAGAAATTACATGTGAGTTTCTCGTTACACCAAAGACACCAAGAGTACCTAGAATCCAATCTGAAGAGTAGTATAATGAAAAAAGTGAATGGAACTTCCGAAAAAGATTTTCAGGCAAATAATGATAAAAGGCCCAAGATATTTGCTTTTGTGGAATAATAAACCAAAGCCCACTGCTGTTGAGTCGATTCTGACTCATAGCGACCCTAGAGGACAGAGTAGAACCGCCCCATAGAGCTTCCAAGGAGCACCTGGCGGATTCAGACTGCCGACTTTTTGGTTAGCAGCTGTAGCACTTAACCACTACGCCACCAGGGTTTCTTTGTGGAGTAGTAATAGGCTCCTTATTATGGCCAGACACTTACATACAAATGCTGGGGTTGGGAGTGGGTGAGGGAGAAGGATAGGATGGAGCTTTTCATATCTCAAAATACTCAAAACTCTCCTCATCTCTCCATTTCCACTGCTTACAATTTGAGGGCCAACTACGGTGTTTTATACCTCTTTGCTTTTGTGTACTCTGCCTAGAAGGTTGCCCCATCCCTCTACATAGTAAAACTATTCATCTTTTAAAAACCACCTCTCAAATTATCACTCCTCCAGGAAGCTTTCCTTCATTGCATTGGCTTCTCCTTAGAGTTATGTACTTGTTCTTCTATGTTTCGTAAATATGTGGAAGAATGTATCTGTCTGTGGTCAGTCTTCCTCGTAAGCCTCTGAGTTCTTGGAAGGCACAAATAATACATAAATTCTTTTTGCAAAAGTTTTAAACAGTATACATAAAGCTCAAGTCTTCCTTAACTCTCCTTCCCATTACTCTTTCCAGAGGTAACAACAATTTAGTCAACTGTTCTAGAGGTTGTGGATACAGCAATAAACAAAGTAAAAAACAAAACAAAAACGTTTACCTTCATGGAATTTTATATTCCAATGGGGGAGGAAGGAAGATAACAAAATTATTAAGTAAATATAAAATAAGAACACAACAATAATAATTATAGTGAACACATACATCACTATATGTGAGGCACTGCTCTAAGCACTTTACACACATTATTTAATTCTTACAACAATCTACAAATTATCCTACTTTCACAATAAAATTAAAAAAAAAAAAAGAAATTATCCTACTTTACAGACAAAAAGACTGAGGCACAGAGAAGCTAAGGTCTTACATCTTGAGAGTTGGGATGCAAACCCAGGCAGTCTGACTTCAGAGTCTGTTCTCCTAACTATGATGCCACATTGCTTCTCTGTAGTAAGTCAGATGAGGAAAACGCTATGGAGAAAAATAAAGCAGGTTTAAAGAAGAATTGAGGGAGGGGGTGGTGTCAGTAGTATGAGGTTTTAAATCCAGGGGTTAGGGAAGGCCTCATTGAGAAACTGACATATCAGCAAAGACCAGAAGGAGGTAAGGGGACATATATCTGGGGGAAGAGTGTTCCAGGCAGAGAGAACAGTAAGTACAAGGAGATGAAGGCCTGGTATGTTCAAGAGCAGAGTGGAGAGTAGTGTGGCTGGAGTGCAGTGAATACAGTGCTGGGTAGTAAGAGATGAGATCAGAGAAGTTAAGGCAGGAGATGGGGGTGAGTGTGAAGATGAGATCAGGTAGGTCCTTGCAGGTCACTGTAAGGCCTTTGGTTTTTACTTTGAGTAAGATGGGAAACATTTGGGGGGTTTTGCTCAGAGATGTGATAAGCCCTGAATTATGCATTTTAGCAGGATCACTCTACTGCTACATTGAGAACAGGTTATAAGGGGGCACGGGTGAGCCAGGGAAACCAGCTGTAATAATCAGCGAAATGCTGGCGGCATGCACCAGGGCAGTAGTGGTGAGAGATGGTCAGATTCTGGACATAGTTTGAAGGCAGTGATCACAGTATTTACTGATGAGTCAGTATGCAGGTGTGAGAGAAAGGAGGGAGTCAAGAAACCACCAACGTTTTTGACCTGGGCAACTAACTGGAAAGATCAAAAGTTTGGTTTTGATCATGGTAAGTTTGTAAACTTATTAGACATTCAAGCAGAACTGTCAAGTAGGCAGTTGGATATACAAGTCTAGTTCAGGAGAGAGGTTCAGAATAGAAGCAGTGGTTCTCAGCTATGGTGACTTTACCCCCAAGGGACATTTGGCAATGTCTGGAGACATTTTTCGTTGTCATAACTTGTCATACTGGACTCTAGTGAGTAGGGGCCAAGGATGTCGCTAAACATCCTGTAGTGTTGTTTACAACCCCCTACAAAAAAAAATTATCTGGCCCAAAATGCCAATAATGCTGAGTTGAGACCAAAGATACAACTTTGGGAGTCATTAGGAGACAAACAGAATTTAAAGGCATGAGACTGGATGAGATCACCAAGAGAGGGTATAGAGATGGACCAAGGACTGAGCCCCAGGGATGCCAAAAATAGGAGAAACCAGCAAAAGAGACAGAGAAGGAATGACCAGTGAGTTAGGAGGACCAGGAAAGTACAGTTTCTGGAAGCTATGTGATAAAAGTGTTTCAAAGTGAATGATTGATGGACTATGTCAAATGCTGCTGATGGGCCACATAAAGTGACCACTAAAAGCTGACTCTGAATTCAGCCATGTGGGAACCATGAAAAGAGCAATGTTGGGGAGAGATGGGGGTGAAGGCCTGAATGGAGCAAGTTTAAGAGAATATGTGAGGGGAGGAAGTGGAAAGAGTGAATGTAAACAACTCTTGAAGAATTTTGCTACAAAGGAGAACAGAGAAATGGGATAGCAGCTGGAGAAAGAAGGGAGATCGGAAGAGGGTTTTTAAAATGGGAAAAATAACAATATGTTTGTATGCTGCTATGAATGATCCAGTAAAAATGATTTAAGAGAGAGAGGGGAGAACAAGTCTGGAGTGATATCCTAGAATGGATGAGGTGGATGGAGATCTCGTGCCCAAGTGGAAGGGTTGGTCTTAGCTGGGAGCACTCACCTACTGTGACAGAATGGAAAGCAGCGAGTTGTAGTGGGAGCTATGGAAGTTCTCTTCTAGTGGCTTCTCTTTCCAGTTAATGTACATCCTTGAGTAATATCTTCTTGTATGTGTATCAATTGTATGTGTATGTTCAATTAAGTGTTTGCTGAATGAATACATGAATCATATTCATATTTTTTTGAAGAAGTTAAGACTCCCCACCCCTTTGGGACCAAGGAAGAATGAAGAAAACTAAAGACACATGGCAAAGATTGGGCCAAAGGACTAATGGACCACATCTACCATGGCCTCCACCAGACTGAGTCTAGTATAGCAAGATGGTGCCCGGCTACCACCACTGACTGCTCTGCCAGGGATCACAATAGAGGGCCCTGGACAGAGCTGGAGAAAAATGTAGAACAACATTCTAACTCAAAAAGAAAGACCAGACTTGCTGGCCTGACAGAGACTGGAGAAACCTGAGAGCATGGACCCCGGACACCCTTTCAGCTCAGTAACGAGGCCACTCCTGAGGTTCACCCTTCAGCCATAGATTAAACAGGCCCATGGAACAAAACAAAACAACAAAACAAAACAGGCACACCTGCCCTGGGGCAGGGACTGGAAAGTAGGAAGGAACAGGAAAGCTGGTAATAGGGAACCCAGGGTTGAGAAGGGAGAATGTTGACATGTTGTACGGTTGTTAACCAATGTCATACAACAATGTGTGTACTAACTGATAAGAAATTAGTTTGGTAAACCTTCATCTAAAGTTCAATTAAAAATAAAGAAAGAAAGAAGTTAAGACCCCAGCCTAAATGTCACTAAACGCTAAACTCCTGCTAAATAGCCAAGAGCAATTTTATCAGGAGCAAAAGAAAAGGTTGGCATTCAATGTCTATGTCTGAAAATGCTGGAATTTCAAACACAGAGATCATTCTGCTCCTCACTGGATGTCTACTTGAACCATAAAGAACTCATTATTTCTCAAACATGCTGTACATTTTTTTGCTTTCCTGTCCTTACTTAGGCTGTTTCCTCAGCCCTGACTGCACTTTCTTCCTATGGAAATCCCATCTATCATTTAAGGTCTAGTTCAAATGCCATCTCCTCTGTGAAGCATTTACAAATAACTCTGTCAGAATTGATGATTTCTATTTAGGAAACATTTATTTAACTTACATACATTAACACTTCTTAAATTTTTATACTTAAGAACCCCTAAAAGCAGAGAATGAATTTATTGGTCCTGGGGGTATAGTCCATATTGGTATATCAGCTCAGAAACTTTCTTGGAGGTCTAGTATTTTGTTTTAAAAAAATGTGTAATAATTTACACCCTTTATAGTAGGGGTCCTTTGTCTTTCATAAAAGGACCTTTAAATTTTTGAGAAAATATATTTTAAGGTACTTATCAGTCTTATCAGTTATTTAACTCTACTTTTGCACATTCCCCGAAATTATAAGAAAATGGACATTTCAAAAGATGTGTCATGCTTATTTTGTGCCTTTCTGTGTCCCTGGGAATAACTATATCCTAATTTGAGAAATGCAGATTTGTTTCATTCCCCTACTAGACCATAACGTCATAGGAGATAGGGACATCTACATCCTTGTGTTTTAGTCCCTGCCCTAATAGTACCTTGTATAAAGCAGCCAGTCAATAGTATCTTCCCTCTTGCTCCCAAGCAATATGATCATAACATTTTGGTAATATCCTCGTCTGCCCATTTCTTCTTCCTGCTCCTTGACAATAAATAATGGCAGTAAGTGAGATGGTCACGGTCCCCTCCTGTAAAGGGTGTCCTGGAAATATGGGGGTAATATTTGGTTTGTTAGCTCTTAAAAACTGCTTATAAATCTCAAAAATGTGTTTTATGCGGTTGCTGAGGAATATATGTTATGACACGCAAAACAAAATTGATTACTGTCATCACTATATCCTCTTGGAATACACATTAGAGGTTTTTTTCTTACATTCTTTTTTTAAAATAATATTTTATTGTATAGCAGATTAGGTAATCTGTATAGCAGATTAGGTTCCCGTTCAATAATTTCTACCTAAATTGTTCACCAACATTAGTTACAGTCTTTACCACGTATGAACATTGTCATGATTTTGATCCTGGTTGCTCCATTTACAGTAATCTAGTTTCCCTGTCCTCTTATTTATTTTTTTTAATTGTACTTTAGATGAAGGTTTACAGAGCAAACTATTTCTCATTGAACAATTAATACGTGTACTGTTCTGTGACACTGGTTGCCATCCCATGACATATCATCACTCTCCCCTTCTCAACCTTAGGTCCCCCATCACCAGCTTTCCTGTCCTCTTGTCCTCACCCCGGAGCTGGTGTACCCATTGAATTGCATTTTGTTTTATGGGCCTGTCTAATCTTTGGCCTCTTATTTTGTTTTAAAGTAATTATTAACCATTTGGTCTCATACAGATGATTTTTTAAAAGAAGCACAGTACTCAAAGGTGGTACTATTTATTTTGTGAGCCTATCTGTTTCTTTGCTAAAAGGTGACTTCAGGGGATAGTTTCAGTTCAACATTTAAAAAGTATCTCAGGGTAATAGTCTTGAGGAGTCCTCTAGTTTCTACTGGTCCAGTAAGTCTGGATTTTGAAGAATCTGAGGTTCTTTTCCACATTTTTCCCTATTCTATCAGCATCCATCTATTGTGGCCCTGACCAGAATCATCAGTAGTGGTAGCTGGGCACCATCTAGTTTTTCTGGTCTCAAGGTAAATGAGGACATGATTCATATAGACAGTCTTACAGACTAGTTTCTTCTCTGAGTTTGGGGTTTCCTTCTTTTTCTTTTGCTGTGGATGAGTAGAGACCAATAGTTGTATTCTTAAGCACTTTAATAACCAAGGGTAAAAAATAAATACATAGCATTTAACAAGTCCATTGGTTTTTAAAGTGAATTAGGGAATCAACACATGAGCTGACTAAACAGAGATTATGAATGTGTATGTCCAATTTTACAAAGGTACACTGATCATGACATTATGTTAGAGATATATTCCAAAACAGTCTAGAAAAAAAGGTCTTCTTGCCAAGGCCATGATTCATAGGGATTTCAAACTTACCACCATGTTGCAGGAGGCCTGGTGGTGTAGTGGTTAAGAGCTCATCTGTTAACCAAAATGTTGGCAATTTGAATCTATCAGCCGCTTCTTGGTAACCCTACGGGTCAGTTCTACTCTGTCCTACAGGGTTGCTGTGAGTCAGAATTGACTTGATGGTAACGAGTTTGGTTTTGACCATGTTGTAAAGTTAGACCATTTTAAGGCTTATCTTTCTTCTGATTAAGATAGAAGGGAAGTACCCTGAGATAATTGTTAAACCTTAAGTCAAAAATATCCCCTTAAATCTTCTTAAAATCAAATAATAGTTTAGCTTAACTAGTAAAAAATACCTGCCTTTAGCATTATGCCCTTTTAAGAACTATCTATATGAATCAAATTGACAACAGCAATTCACAAGATCAGATAGGAGCGGTACATACACACACTGGAATACTACACAACGATAAAGAAAAATGATGAGTCCATGAAAAATCTTGAAACATAGATGAAATTTGGAGGACATTATGCTGAGTGAAGTAAGTCAATCACAAAAGGACAAATATTGTATGCAACCACTATTATAAAGTAATAACAAAAACTTTACACACAGAAAAAAAATCCTTTGATGGTTACTAGGGATGGGAGGAGGAGGGACGGAAAATTACCAAATCGATATTAGATATGTGTTAATATTGGTGAAGAGAAAGACAATACACAATATGGGAGAAGTCAGCATAACATGACCAATGCAAGAGAGGACACTGAGAGGAATCCAAGAATAAAGGACAACTACAGTAAATACTATAGCATAGACAATCCTGCAACAAGAGTATTAACAAACAATAATTCATGAATGGATACGTTGGTAAATAGCTATGGCAAGAGATGTGGGAGGGTGTAAGAGAACACACCTACCAGCAGATAACGGTTTGGTGGTGGGTATTCTACATGTGTGACTGTAGGTGCTCCTCCTATATTAACATAGACAAGACAGCACACAAGGGGCACAGTCAGGGAAACCTCTTAGACATAACCAAACACATCATGGGAGGAAGTTCCTAGGCTCAAAGGCAAAGGACCATAGACTTGGGTGACAGCTACATCAACTGGCACAACATAGTTCATAAAGACAATGTTCTGCAACCTACTTTGATGAGTGGCATCTGGAGTCTTAAAAGCTTGTGAGCAGCCAGCTAAGATACAACTACTGGTCTCTTCCCATCCAGAGCAAAGGAAAGTGAAGAAAACCAAAGGACTAACAGATCACATGAACCACAGCCTACACAACCCCAACACCAGAAGAACTAGATGGTGCCTGGCTACTACTACCAACTACTCTGACTGCGATCACAACAGTAAGTCCTGGACAGAGTAGGAGAAAAATGTAGAACAAAAAATTTCACAAAAAAGAGCAGACTTACTGGCCTGACAGGGACTGGAACCCTGAGACTATGGCCCTAAGACAACCTTCTGACCTGGAACTGAAGCTATTCCCAAAGTCCGCCTTCCAGCCAAACGATAGATAAGTACATAAAATAATAACATCCGAGAGGAACGTGCTCCGTAGAACAATCAATTATATGAGATCAAAGGGAACTATCTGTTCAAAAGCAAAGATGTGAAGGTAGGAAGGGGCAGAATGTCAGGACGAAAAGAAAGGGGAACCCAGGGCAGAAATGGGGAGAGTGCTGACACATTATGGGGAATGAAACCAAGGCCTTGAAACACTTTATGTACAACAATGGAATGGAAATCTTATTTGCTGTGTAAACTTTCACCTAATGCACAATTTAAAAAAACTTAAAAAAAAAAAAGATTAGATAGGAACCTTAGGGGGCAGTGAGTTTATGTTAATGGAGGAGGAACAACTCAGAAAAGGAGGGTGAAAATGGTTGCACTCTCGAATGTAACCAGTGTCACTGAATTGTACATGTAGAAACTCTTGAATTGGTGTACGTTTTGTCGTACATATTCCTAACAACAAAATAAAAATTAAAAAAAAAAAAACGGATAGAAGGGAAGTAATAGGAAATTCATCTTTCCTTTGTTGTCAGTAAGTTATCATCTCTTTTTTGATTAACATTTTTCTTTTACTGTATTTAACATTGGGCAGAACATATCCAAACATGCTATTTATGTTTACAACTTAAGAAGTTAGAGAGAGGCGGGGCCGAGATGGCAGAGTAATCAGACGCTTCCAGTGAACCCTCTTATGACAAAGACCTGAAAAAACAAGTGAAACGATCATTTTATGACAAGCTAGGAGCCCTGAACATCAAAGGCTAAGTTGGAAAACGGACTGAGCAGCAAGGGAAGGGAGAGATCGTTCAAAGCGGAGAGGAGTTGCTGGACCTGAATCACCGGGAACCCTCAGGCACCATTCCCAGGAGCAACTGCAGTGGCCTGGTGGTAGCGTCTGGCCACAGTTTCCTCAGGGAGAAACAGCCAGATGCACAGCCTACTCACACCTCTGGAACCAGAGAAGAATGGCGCCCTTGGCAAAAGCTAAGTACTTGCATATATTTTACTGCGTTCCCATCTCCCAAGCCAGCTTCAGTGGCTGTTGATTTCCTCGGGCCTGAGATAGGTCCTGCTGCGCGCCCTGTGCCATTCTCCTGGCCTTGGAGAAGGTATAAATTCACAATTCGGGGAAAAGATAATCTGCCGGCTCCACTAACCTGGGAAGCTCAGGACAGAAGCGGCTCTGATTCAAGCATAAATGGTCCGTGAACCTTGAATACCTTTCCACCCTGCATGGACCTGTGTGGGCCTACTTCAGGAGAACATGCCCTTGTTGGCAGACTGCAACTGTTTCGGCTGTGCGACAGAGAGATGGGTGTTTGATGTTTGACACTGCTTTGCCTATTAAACAGGGTCCTCACCTACTCACATCAGGGGCCTAAGGACTGGTGGCTCCACTCAGGTAACCCAGCCACCTGCGACAGGGGTCCAAGGATAACTGGTACCTCCCAGTCCTTACAACCAAAAGCAATGGGTGTCCATGGTCCATCTGCAGAACCCACCCACCTGTACGCTCTAGGGAACAGGGATGCGCTTTCCTCACAGACAATCGGAGGACGGTGGTCAGCCCCCTGCCTTGTTCAGGGCATGACCCCCTGCTGCAACCAGATACCGGTACCTACACCAATCACCCCTGCCCCTCTAAGACTGTAGGAAAGAGCCTGTACCACATGCTTGATGATCAACTACCTGGACACCTGAGCTGAATCCATACAAGAAAAGTGAATGGACTCCTAGGCTGATATACCTGATAACAGCTCTAGCCATCTGGTGACAGGATGTTAGAGCTTCAAAGGCAAAAATAATCAAGCTAGCTCACTCAAGCAACCTATTTGGGCATATCAAACCAAAACAAAGTGAGAAGCTAGGACACAGTAAGCAAACATAAAATGAACTAATAACTTACATATCGGTCAGAGACAACAGTCAATATGAAATCACATAAAGAAGCAGACCATGATCGCTTCAACAAGGTCTCAAAACAAAGAATCAAGGGATCTTCTGGATGAAGGTGCCTTCCTGGAATTACCAGGTGCAGAATACAAAAGATTAATATACAGAACTCTTCAAGACATCAGGAACAAGATCAGGAAGGAGATCAGGCAATATGCAGAACAACCCAAGAACACACAGATAAAGCTGTTGAAGAAATTAAAAAGGTTATTCAGGAAGAAAATGAAAAATTCAATAAGCTGCAAAAATCCATAGACAGCAACCAGAAATTCAGAAGATTAATAATCAAATTACAGAATTAGACAACAGAAAGTCAGAGGAGCAGAACTGAGGAAGTGGAAGGCAGAATTGATGAGATTGAAGATAAAACACTTGGCACAAATACATTTGCAGAAAAATCCAATAAAGGAATTAAAAAAAATGAAGAAAACCTAAGAATCATGCAAGACTCTATCAAGACAAATAACCTACAAGTGATTGGAGTACCAGAACAGGGAGGGATAACAGAAAATACAGAGAGAATTGTTGAAGATTTGTTGGCAGAAAACTTCCCTGATATCATGAAAGATGAGAAGGTATCTATCCAAGATGCTCCACATAAGGTAGATCTTAAAAGAAAGTCACCAAGACATACTATAATCAAACTTGCCAAAACCAAAGATAAAGAGAGAATTTTAACAGCAGATAGGGACAAGTGAAAAGTCACCTACAAGGGAGAGTCAATAAGAATAAGCTCGGACTACTTGGCAGAAACCATGAAGGCTAGAAGGCAATGATGAGTTATATAAAGCACTGAAGGAAAAAAAATGCCAGCCAACAATCATATATCCAGCAAAACTGTCTCTCAAATATGAAGGTGAAACTAGGACATTTCCAGATAAACAGAAGTTTAGGGAATTTGTAAAAAACAAACCAAAACTACAAGAAATACTAAAGGGAGTTCTCTGGTTAGAAAATCAATAATATCAGATATCAACCCAAGACTGGAACACTGGACAGAGCAATCGGATGTCAACCCAGACAGGGAAATCACAAAAATAAATCAAGATTAAAAAAACGCTCAAAACAGGGAAACAGCAGTGTCATTATGTAAAAGAAGACAACATTAAAACAATAAAGAGGGACTGGTAAATGTAGTCACAGTTCTTTATATGGAGAGGAAGACAAGGCAATGTAAAGAAATAAAAGTTAGGTTTAAACATAGAAAAACAGGGGTAAATATTAAGGTAACCACAGAGGAGACTAACAATCCTACTCAACAAAATAAGAGAAAAAAATAGAGACTCAGCAGAAACAAAATCAACAACAAATATGAGGAAAAGACAATATATAAAGATAAACTACTCAGCACAAAAAACTCAGTGGGAAAAAGAAACTGTCAACAACACGACAAAAAGACATCAAAATGACAGCACTAAACTCATACCTATCCATAATCATGGTGAATGTAAATGGACTAAATGCACCAATAAAGAGACAGAGTGGCAGAATGGATAAAAAAAAAATGATCTGTCTATATGTTGGCTACAAGAGACACACCTTAGACTTAGAGACACAAACTAAAACTCAAAGGATAGAAAAAAATATATCGAGCAAACAACAATCAAAAAAGAGCAGGAGTGGCAATGTTAATTTCTGACAAAATAGACTTTAAAGTTAAATCCACCACAAAGGATAAGGAAGGACACTATATAATGATTAAAGGTACAATATACCAGGAGGATATAACCATATTAAATATTTATGCACCCAATGACAGGACTGCAAGATACATAAAACAAACTTTAACAGCATTGAAAAGAGAGATAGACAGCTCCACAATTATAGTACAAGACTTCAACACACCACTTTCGGTGAAGGACAGAACATCCAGAAAGAAGCTCAATAAAGACACGGAAGATCTAAATGCCACAATCAACCAACTTGACCTCATAGGCATATACAGAACACTCCACTCAAGGGCTGCCAAGTATACTTTCTTTTCTAGTGCACATGGAACATTCTCTAGAGTAGACCACATATTAGGTCATAAAGCAAGTCCTGGGAGAATCCAAAACACTGAAATATTACAAAGAATCTTCTTTGACCATAAGGCCATAAAGTAGAAATCAATAACAGAAAAAGCAGGGAAAAGAAATCAAACACTCAGAAACTGAATAATACCCTGCTCAAAAACGACTGGGTTACAGAAGACCTGAAGGATGGAATAAAGAAATTTATAGAATCCAGTGAGAATAAAAACACTTCCTATCAAAAGAACCTCTGGGACACAGCAAAAGCAGTGCTCAGAGGTCAATTTATATCAATAAATGCACACATTGAAAAAGAAGAAAGGGCCAAAATAAAAGAATTATCCCTACAACTTGAACAAATGGAAAGAGAGCAACAAAAGAAACCCTCAGGCAACAGAAGAAAGCAAATAATAAAAATTAGAGCAGAATTAAATGAAATAGAGAACAGAAAAACAATTGAAAGAGTTAACAAGACCAAAAGCTGGTTCTTTGAAAAAAATTAACAAAGTTGATAAACCACTGGCCAAACTGACAAAAGAAAAACAGGAGAGGAAGCAAATAACCTGAATAAGAAATGAGATGGGTGATATTACAACAGACCCAACTGAAATTAAAAGAATCATATCAGATTACTACAAAAAATTGTACTCTAACAAATTTGAAAACCTAGAAGAAACGGATGAATTTCTAGAAACACCCTACCTACCTAAACTAACACAAACAGAGGTAGAACAACTAAATAAACCCATAACAAAAGAAGAGATTGAAAAAGTAATCAAAAAACTCCCAACAACAACAACAACAAAAAGCCCTGGAACGGAGGGCTTCACTGAAGAGTTCTACCAAACTTTCAGAGAAGAGTTAACACCACTACTACTAAAGGTATTTCAGAGCATAGAAAAGGATGGAATACTCCCAAACTCATTCCTGAAGCCAGCATATCCCTGATACCAAAACCAGGTAAAGATGCCACAAAAAAAGAAAATTAGAGACCTATATCCCTCATGAACTTAGATGCAAAAATCCTCAACAAAATTCTAGCCAATAGAATTCAACAATATATCAAAAAAATAATCCACCACGACCAAGTGGGATTCATACCAGGTATGCAGGGATGGTTCAACACTAGAAAAACGATTAATGTAATCCATCATATAAATAAAACAAAAGACAAGAACCACATGATCTTATCAACTGATGAAGAAAAGGCATTTGACAAAGTTCAACACCCATTCATTATAAAAACTCTCAGCAAAATAGGAATAGAAGGAAAACTCCTCAACATAATAAAGGGCATTTATACAAAGCCAACAGACAATATCATCCTTAACGGAGAGAGTCTGAAAGCATTCCCCTTGAGATTGGGAACCAGAAAAGGATGCCCTTTATCACCACTCTTATTCAACATTGTGCTGGAGGTCCTAGCCAGAGCAATTAGGCAAGATAAAGAAATAAAGGGCATCCATATTGGTAAGGAAGAAGTAAAAGTATCTCTATTTGCAGATGACATGATCTTATACACAGAAAACCCTAAGGAATCCTCGAGAAACTGCTGAAACCAATAGAAGTGTTCAGCAGAAGATCAGGATACAAGACAAGTGTAAAAAATCAGTTGGATTCCTCTACACCAACAAAAACAACATTGAAGAGGAAATCACCAAATCAATACCATTTACAGTAGCCCCCAAGAAGACAAAATACTTAGGAGTAAATCTTACCAGAGACATAAAAGACCTATACAAAGAAAACTACAAGACACTACTACAAGAAACCAAAAGAAACCTACCTAAGTGGAAAAACATACCTTGCTCATGGACAGGAAGACTGAACATTTTAAGAATGTTTATTCTACCAAAAGCGATCTATAGATACAATGCAATTCCAATCCAAATTCCAGTAACATTTTTTAATGAGATGGAAAAACAAATCACCAACTTCATATGGAAGGGAAAGAGGCCCTTCTCCCAACATCAGCGTAGGTGATTTGCAAATCAGTTTTCCCATACTTTGAAGAAACAAATCATTCCAATTTTACAGGAAAAAAAAAAAAAAAAAGAATATTCCACAGCTCATTTTATAAAACCAGCATAATCTGGATACCTAGACTAGAAAAGAAGAATATGAGAAAGGAAATTATGGGCCAATGTCCTTGATAGACATGCAAAAATCCTAAAAACATATTATCAAACAGAACTACCTGTTGCTGATGAGTCAACTCAGACTCGGACTCGTAGGGACCCCACAGGACAGAGTAGAACTGCCCCACACCGTTTCCAAGGAGTGAATGGTGGCTTTTAACTGCCAACCTTTTGGTTAGCAGCCAAACGCTTAACCACTTCACCACCAGGGCTAGCAGAGTATAAAAAAAGATAACATACCATGAACAATTTGGGTTTGTCCCAGGAAGGCAAAGTTACTTTGACATTAGAAAATCTATGCCATTTACCACGTTAACAAATTAAAGAACAAAAGTTATATGATCATCTTATTCATGATAAAAATTCTTAGCAAAGTAGGATTAGAAGGGAACTTCTTTAGCCTGATAAATGGTACCTGTAACAAACATCACACTTAATGGTGAAATGTAAGAATCATTTTCCTTAAAATTAGGAATAAGAGAAACTCACTTTTTTTTTTTATTATTAACTTTTATTGAGCTTCAAGTGAACGTTTACAAATCAAGTCAGTCTGTCACATATAAGTTTACATACATCTTACTCCGTACTCCCACTTGCTCTCCCCCTAATGAGTCAGCCCTTCCAGTCTCTCCTTTCGTGACAATTTTGCCAGCTTCCCACTCTCTCTATCCTCCCATCCCCCCTCCAGACATGAGATGCCAACACAATCTCAAGTGTCCACCTGATATAATTCGCTCACTCTTTATCAGCATCTCTCTCCCACCCACTGTCCAGTTCCTTTCATGTCTGATGAGTTGTCTTCGGGGATGGTTCCTCTCTTGTGCCAATAGAAGGTCTGGGACCATGGCCGCCAGGCTTCCTCTAGTCTTCACTTTTTTATATGATGGAGTACATTGATTGTTTTTCTAATGTTGAACCATCCCTGCATACCTGGTATGAATCCCACTTGGTCATGGTGAATTATTTTTTTGATATCTTGTTGAATCCTATTGGCTAGAATTTTGTTGAGGATTTTTGCATCTACGTTCATGAGGGATATGGGTCTGTAATTTTCTTTTTTTGTGGCATCTTTACCTAGTTTTGGTATCAGGGATATGCTGGCTTCATGAATGAGTCTGGGAGTATTCCATCCTTTTCTATGCTCTGAAATACCTTTAGTAGTAGTAGTGTTAACTCTTCTCTGAAAGTTTGGCAGAATTCTCCAGTGAAGCTGTCAGGGCCAGGGCTTTTTTTTTTTTTTTTTCTGGGGTTTTAAAATGACCTTTTCAACCTCTTCTTTTGTTATGGGTTTATTTAGTTGTTCTACCTCTGTTTGTGTTAGTTTAGGGAGGTAGTGTGTTTCTAGAAATTCATCCATTTCTTATAGGTTTTCAAATTTGTTAGAGAAGAAACTCACTTTTTTGCTTCTACTCAAAATCAAGATTTATAATGAAGCTTTTAGTAATTAAGACAGTGTGGTATTGGTACATGGATGGACAAACTGACAAATGGAACAGGAGAGCAAGCCCAGAACAGACTTATTACACATATGTAGGTTTGATAAAGGTTAGAAGAGTTGTTGCAGGTCAGTGAGGAAAGGAGGGACTATTCTATAAATGAAATGACTGGTTATCCATATGGCAGAAAAAAAAAAAATTGGGTCCCTACCTTACACCATATAAAAAACTAATTCCAGATAAATTAAGATCTTAAAAACAAACATCAAAATTATAGAATTTTTATAGAAGAAAACATAGAATACTATCTATCTTTCTGATCTTATGGTAAGAATTTCTTAAGATATAAAAAGTGTGAACAATAAGATTGATAAATTGAAGTACACTAAAATTAAGAAGTTTTGTTCATCAAAAGAACCATTAAAAAAGGGAAAAGCTGAGCCACAAACTGTGAAAAGATATTTGCAAAACATATAATTAACAAATAGTTGGGATCCAGAATATATAAAGAATGCCTAGATACCAATAAGAAGATACCTCAATGGAAATTGAGGAAATGTAATTACGAACACAATACCACTTGGCAAAAAATAGAAAGTCTAAAAAAACCAAGTGTTACAGAGAATTTGGATCAATGATGGGAATGTAAATTGGTACAACCATTTGGAAAACAATTTGTAATTATTTTGTCAAGTTGAACATGTACATATCCATTCCTAGGTGTAATCCTAAGAAAAACTCTTGCACATTAGAAGATATGTATGAATGTCACAGAAGCCCTATTTTTAATAGTAAAAAAACTAAAAACAATCCAAATGTCTATGGACAGACGAATCGAAAAGTAAACTGTGGTATATACACACAATGGAACGTTACACAGCACTAAAAAAATGAATAAGCTGGAATACATCCAACAATATCAATAAATCTTAGAAACAGTGTTCAGTAAAAAAGTATGATTCCATTTTTTATGAAGCTCAAAAACAAGCAAAACTAAACAATCAATTGTTTAGAAGCACATAGATAAGAGATAAAAATACAATCCCCCCTCCTCTCAAGCAACAAAATTAAACACAAAATTTAGGATAGCAGTTATGTCTTGTGGGGAGATAGGGGATGTAATTGGAGAGGAACATATGGGTAGATCCATATTTTTGGCAATATTCTAGCCCTTGGATTAGGTGAAGAGTTCAAGGGTGTTCATTATATTATTATGCTTTCTTGTTTGCACATTATATATGTTCTTTTATAAATATCAAATATTATATTAAAATTCAATAAAGAAAAAAGGCTGCATAGATTGTTTTACTCTAAAGTTTTTCAAAATCTTTAACATGCTAATGTGAATCGTTACTGTTCAAGAGAAGGATGAAGGATGTAGTGTTTTCCAAACTAGTTTATAAAGTTTGTTGGAAACATTTTAGGTATTTTTCAATTTTAGTTGCCTACGAAACCTTCTTTTCATGTAATAACTGTTAAAATCTCCTCAAATTTTCTACAAATTTTTGGAAATATTAAATTAAGATATATTTTCTTGATTAGAACATTTCCATTGGTTCTGACTTTCTCACAATTGATATAACTGCCCATTAAAAAATGTAGCTACTTCTTCCCACTCTCACCTTAGAATTAGACGAAAAACAAAGCAAAAAAACAAAAACAAAAAAAAAACAACCAACCAAGCAAAAAACCCAGGAGCCTTGGTCTTATTTCTTTGGCCAAAGCTCCTGAGTTTTTTGATGGGTTATTTCTTCTCCCATAGAGTGACTCATTTAATTCTTCATCTCCTATATGATCCTATGCCCATTGAGAAGAAATAGGACAAAATGCAACCAATGGGATTCTGCATGTATCCAGCATTATGCACACATCAGGCATTGGAGAATGAAGAGAAGGCAAGTACTAACCCTCACAGTCCACACAACAAAAGGTGGAGTCTCCAGAGACAGAACAGCCTGTAGTAGCAGTCACATCGAGGCTGAAAGGAGGTTATCACCTAAGAATAAAAGGAGCTATAGATATGCTCTCTGACCACTAGGAACATTCAAACTGACCACTAGGAACATTCAAGACCACATCAATTTGTCAGAACAACCACAACTACAGAAGTAGAATGGTGACCACAATAAGAAAAAAGAAATTATAAGAAACAAACCCCCAAATAAACCAGCTGTAGCAACCATGCATGCTGAAGGCTCAATGCAACCCTAATACTTATAGAGGTACTGACTCTGCAAGCCTTAAACGGTAAACTTTAAGTGAGCACAAATAGAAATCAGACTTCTAAAATTTTCTCTCCTCATGGACCACAAAGGTCATTTTGTATCTGGACTACTTTCATGGTAAATTTTATCACTGTCCCAGTATATTTTCACTTGGGATAATATAATTCAGCCTTTAAATTACATTAAGGTAAGGGTTTTCAAAATAAGAGATTTGGAAATAAGAGGTGGTAAAGATGAATATCCAAAGTCTTTTCTATTTCATCTTCTCAAATATAACAGTAATAACAACAGCGGCTGCAGCAAGAGACATTTATTGAGTGCTTATCAAAAAAAAAAAAAAAAGTTTTTTTTTTATCCTGTGACATTCTTCTAAGCATTTAAAATATATCATCTAAACATCACAATAACTCTATGAAGGAGCGATTATTTCCTCCATTTTACAGTTGAGAAACCTGAGGCACAAAAAGGGTAAATAATTTGTCTAAGATCACACAAGGAAACATGTGGCAAAACCAGGTAATCTGGCACTTAAGCCCACGCTCTTAATCTCTACGCTACTACCTCTTAAAAGACCAAAGGGTACCAGCAGGTGATTTATAAATAAATCCAACAGGTCCAGTTCAAGTCCAGAAGCTCTAATGATAATCCTAATGAAAGAACAAATACGTTTCCTATCCATTCTGCCACTCTTTTTATTGGTGCATTTAGTCCATTCACATTCAGTGTAATTATTGATAGGTATGAATTTAGTGCTGTCATTTTGATGTCTTTTTTTGTGTTCGTGTGTGTTGTTGACAGTTTCTTTGTTCCATTTAATTTTGTGTTTTTTTTAAATGTGTTTTCTTTTCACCTTTTTCATTGTTGTTGATTTTGTATTTGCTGAGTCTTTATGTTTTTCCTGTTTTTTATTTTGATATGTATGTTTGTTAAGTTTCCTTTGTCGTTACCTTAATATTTAACCTATTTTTCTAAGTTTAAACCAATCTTTCATTTCTTTATATCGCCTTGACTTCCTCTCCATATGAAAGCTCTATTACTACATTTTTTTAGTCCCTCTTTTTTGTTTTAATATTGTCATCTTTTACATATTGATATCTGTTTCCCTATTTTCAGCATTTTAGATTTATTTTTTTTTCAGAGTAGGGTTTTCTTTATTTTTAAATAATATTAAAATATTTTTTTATTGTGCTTTAAGTGAAAGTTTACAAATCAAGTCAGTCTCTCATACAAAAATTTATATACACCTTGCTATATACTCCTAGCTGCTCTCCCCTAATTAGACAGCACAACTCCTTCCCTCCACCCTCTATTTTCATGTCCATTTGGTCAGCTTCTGACCCCCTCTGCCTTCTCTCTCATCCAGACAGGAGCTGACCACATAGTCTCATGTGTCTACTTGACCCAAGAAGCTCACTCTTCACCAGTATCATTTCCTACCCCATAGTCCAGTTCAATCCCTATCTGAAGAGTCAGCTCTGGGAATGGTTCCTATCTTGGGCTAACAGAAGGTCTGGGGACCATGACCTCCAAGGTCCTCCTAGTTTCAGTCAGACCATTAAGTCTGGTCTTTTTATGAATATTTGAGGTCTGCATCCCACTGCTCTCCTGCTCCCTCAGGGGTTCTCTGTCTGTGTTCCCTGTCAGGGCAGTCATCAGTTGTAGCTGGGCACCATTTAGTTCTTCTGGTCTCAGGCTGATGTAATCTCTGGTTTATATGGCCCTTTCTGTCTCTTGGGCTCATAATTACCTTGTGTCTTTGGTGTTCTTCATTCTCCTTTGATCCAGGTGGGTTGAGGCCAATTGATGCCTCTTAGATGGCCACTTGCTAGCGTTTAATACCCCAGATGCCACTCTCCAAAGTGGGATGCAGAATTTTTTTTTAATAGATTTTATTATGCCAATTGACTTAGATGTCCCCTGAAACCATGGTCCCCACACCTCTGCCCCTGCTATGTTGGGCTTTGATTTATTTTTGTGACTTCCCTATCTGGTTTGGTAACTCGTTGCTCTGTCCTGTGTTCTAATCTTGGGTTGTTATCTGATGTTACTGATTGTCTAACCAGAGGATTCCTTTAGTATTTCTTTTAATTTTGGTTGGTTTTTGCAAATTCCCTAAACTTCTGTTTATCTGGAAATGTCCTAATTTCATCGTCATATTTGAGAAGCAGTTTTGCTGGATATATAATTCCTGGTTGGCAATTTTACTCCTTCAAAGCTTTACATATTTCATCCCATTGCCAGTTGCCTGCATGGTTTCTGCTGAGTAGTCCGAGCTTAGTCTTATTGACTCTCCTTTGTAGATGACTTTTCATTTATCCCTAGCCGCTCTTAAAATTCTCTTTATCTTTGGTTTTGGCAAGTTTGATTATAATATATCTTGGTGACTTTCTTTTGGGATCTACCTTGTGTGGGGTTCAATAAGCATCTTGGATAGATACCTTCTCACCTTTGATGATATCAGGGAAGTTTTCTGCCAACAAATCTTCAACAATTCTGTATTTTCTATTTTCCCCCTGTTCTGGTACTCCAATCACTCGTAGATTATTCCTCTTGACAGAGTCCCACATAATTCTTAAGGTTTCTTCATTTTTTAAAATTCTTTTATCTGAGTTTTCCTCAAATAAGTTGGTGTCAAGTGCTTTATCTTCAATCTCACTGACTTCCATTGCCTCAATTCTGCTCCTATGACTTACTGAGTTGTCTAATTCTGAAATTTTATTGTTAATCTTCTGGATTTCTGTTTGCTCTCTATGAATTATTGCAACCTGTTAAAATTTGTCATTGTGCTCTTCTATAACCTTCTTAAGTTCCTCTACTGCTTTGTCTGTGTGTTCCTTGGCTTGTTCTGCATTTTGCCTGATCTCCTTCCTGATCTCTTGAAGAGTTCTATATATTAGTCTTTTTGTATTCTACCTCTGGTAATTCCAGGAAGTTCTCTTCCTCTGGAAGATTTCTTGATTCTTTGTTTTGCGAGCTTGCTGAAGCCATCATGGTCTGCCTCTTTATGTGATTTGATATTGACTGTTGTCTCTGAGCCATCAATACGTTATATTTATTTATTTAATGTTTGCTTACTGTGTCCTAGCTTGTTTTGATATGCCCAAATAGGCTGCTCATGTGAGCTAGTTTGATTATTGGTGCCTTTGAAACTCTAATGTCCTGTCATGAGGTGGTTTAGATTTGTTACTAGGTATGTGAGCCCAGGAGTCCATTTACTTTTTTTGTATATTCAGCTCAGGTGTCCAGATAGTCACCAAATGTGTGGTGCAGGCTCTTACCTACAGTCCTAGACAGGCAGGGATGACTGGAGTAGGGACAGGTATCTGGCTGTAGTAGGGGGTCACATGCTGAGCAAGGCAGGGGACTAACTGCTACCCGAGTGTCTGGGAAGAAAGCGTGTCCCTGTTTCCTAGGGTATGAAGGTGTGTGAATTTTATAGCTGGACTATGGGCACCCAATGCTGCTGGCTATAAGGACTAGGAAACAGCACTTATTCTTGGACCTTTGATTAGATGGCGTGGGTGGAGCCACCAGTCATCAGACCCCTGATGTTGGTAGGTGAGGACCCTGCTTAATGGGCAGAGTAGTGTCAAATGTCATGAACCTGCCACTCCACCATATAGCTGGTACAGTGAAGTTAGGCTTCAGGTATATACCCTGTGGTACTATGCTAATGAGGGCCTACGCTGTTGAAATGGGCCCACACAGGTCTATACAGGGGTGAAAGGCATTCAAAGTCCATGGACCCCTTTTGCCTTTGCCTAGGCAAAGGAGTTGTACTTGTTCTCAGTTCCAGGCTTAGAGGAGCTGGCAGATTACTTTTTCCTGTTTGTTAATTTGTTCCTCCTCCCAGGCCAGATTGGCTCAGGGCGCATGAAGGACCCTATTTCCGGCCCAGGAGAAGTGGCAATCGGCAATTGCTGAAGCTGGCCCGGGACCCAGTGCAGAGAGCAGGGAGGGAGCAGGGAGAAAAGTTCTTCCCAAATGGGGTGATTTTTGATCCACACGGTAGGTTGGACACATGTATTTTTGTTGATTGAGGGCTGCTTCTTGCTGGTTCTGGAGGGTTGAGCAGACTCTCTGCTGCGTGGTCCCTCCTGACATGGAAAACGTGTCTCGAGCACCACTCCTTGCCTCACGGCGCCCCTCAGCAAATCCAGCCTGCAGGGTGCTGATTCCCGCAGGGTCAGGTCTGGCAACTCCTGCTGCTTCTGAATCGTCTCTCCCTCCCCCGCCACTCAGTCCGATTCCTCATCTTTGCCTTTGATGTTCAGGGCTCCTAGACTGTCATATATAATCGACTCACTTGTTTTTTCGAGTCTTTGTTGTAAGGGGGACCACTGGAAGCATCTGAGTACTTTGCCATCTTGGCCCTGACTCCAAGACACATCTTTCAATTGGGGAAGACAATATACTTTTGGCACAACTCAGGGCTGTGCTGAGGATAATAAACTAGTGACTTTACTATTTAAATAATTCCAGTGGCATAAAGTTAATGACATTAAAAATTTGTAGAATATTTTAATATTTTCTCTGATCATAAAAACACAGAAATGCAGATTATACAGGAATAAGTAAATGAGTCACTTTTGTCTCACTACACAGAGTTAGTGCTTTTGAGCTTTTCCTTCTATATTTTTAACTTTTTATTATTTAACCTAACAAATCCTGAAACAAATAAACCAAATATTGTATTGGATTTTAAATTCTACACAAAAAGGCCTATCTTACAAACTTGTAAGACACATGACCATTTTCCTATAACGCTTTTCCATAACTCAACCTTCTGGCTGTAAGAAATAGAAACTTATACAAACTAGCTTAATCAAAAGAAAACATTTACTAGATGACATGAGGGTATATCACTGAACCAAAATAAGAAGGAAATCAGTGCCTCATATCCTTTGACATTGAGTTGATTCCAACCCATAGCAGCCCTACAGGACAGAGCAGACCTGCCCCTTAGGGTTTCCAAGGCCGTAATCTTTACAGAAGCACAATGCCACATATTTCTCCTGAGGAAGCAGCTGGTGGGTTGGAATCACTGACCTTTCAGTTAGCAGCTGAACACTTAACTACTGTGCTACCAGGGCTCCTTTAGTGCCTTGTAAAGGCCTGGAATTAGGAACTGGAAGGCTGTTTTGAAACTAGACAGTATCTACCTCTCTTGTCTCTATTTCTGTCTCTCTCATTTATTGGTCTCTTTGTTCAGCTTCTCACTGTTTATGTTTCTTTTTTCTTTCTTTCTCTGCACTGGATTGAATCTGCCCAACAATTTTGGGGAAGCAACCTTCCCCAGACAAATTGATTTGTTTCCCCTAAATTTTATTTATTTTGTTGTTGTTGAAAATATACACAGGAAAACATACATCAATTCAACAGTTTCTACATGTACAATTCAGTGACACTGATTACATTCTTTAAGTTCCACAATCATTCTCACCCTTCTTTTCTGAGTTGTTCCTCCCTCATTAACATAAACTCACTGCTCCCTAAGGTTCCTATCTAATCTTTCAAGTTGCTATTGTCAATTTGATCCCATACAGTTCTTAAAAGAGCACAATGCTCAATGCAGACCTTTTTTTTTTTTTTTTTTTTTTACTAGTTAATCTAAACTACTGTTTAGTTTTAAGAAGACTTTAGGGGATATTTTTGGTTTAAGGTTTAAAGATTATCTCAGAGCAATCTTCAACCACCCTCCATGGCTCCAGAAAGTCCATGAAAATTTTAAATTCTGTTCTCCATTTTCACCCTTTTGATCAGTATTCTTCTATGGAATCGTTGATCAAAATGTTCAGTAATGGTAGCTGGGCACTACCCACTTCTGGTCTCACGGCAAAGGAAGCAGTTGTTCATGGGGCCAATTAGCCACACATTCCATACATTCCTTCTATTCCTGACTCTCCTTGTTCCTCTGATGTTCCAGGTGAATAGAGACCAAATGTTCTGCTCAAATTGATAGTTTTTAAATTAAATTTTATTTTTAAGAGTTAGCAGCAACTAATCTCAGTGTTGGCAAGGGCACGTTGTAAAGGTGTAAATTGGTAAATTTTTCTGGCTGGCAATTTACTAATTTAGCATTTTAAAAATGTTTATATCCTCTGATGCAGTAATTTCATCACAACATTGCTAGTGGTACACAGAATCACACAAAGCTGAGACTGAATTGTAGCTCTGCACTTTCCAGCTATATGACCTAAGGCAAATTACTTAATTTCTCCATGTCCAAGTTTCTTTGTTTGAAAACTGGGATCATAAGAATCTTATCTTTGGATCATTAAGGTTTAAACTAGATAATATATGTAATGAAGGCAACATATTGTCTAGCATATAATATATGCTCAATTTATTATTATCTCAAAAGAAAAATTTGACAATTATGTAAAGATATATACACAATAATGTCTGTTAGAGCAATGTTTATAAGAGTGAAAAATTGGAAACAATCAATATAAAACACTTAGAATATAAGGCAGGGATAATACTTGTTCTGTTCACAACTGTATAGGTAGTCTCAAGACAGATCCTGGAATATAGAAGGTGCTCAATAAATATTTGTTGAATGAACAAGTAACTGAGGATTGGTAAAATTGGACAACAGAAGGCTATTTAGTCGTTAAAAATGACAGATAAGTATTTTCCTGAAAGTACATGTACAGTACATTCTCTTTTATTTAGAAGTATATATGTACATGTTCGGAAACCCTGGTGGTGTAGTGGTTAAGTGCTATGGCTCTTAACCAAGAGGTTGGCAGTTCGAATCCGCCAGGCGCTCCTTGCAAACTCTATGGGGCAGTTCTACTCTGTCCTATAGGGTCGCTATGAGTCGGAATGGACTCCACGGCAATGGGTTTGGTTTTGGGTTTGGTATGTACGTGTTCACAGAAAAAAAGACTAAACATATATCAAGATGTTGACAACATTCCCTAGATGGTGGCATTATTATGGATATTTTTATTATCTACTTTTTGTTTGTTGTTTTTAGTTGCCTTGGAGTTGATTCCAACTCATGGCGACCCCATGTGTACAGGGTAGAACTGCTGCATGGGTTTTCAAGGCTGTGACCTTTCAGAAGCAGAACACTAGGCCTGTCTTCCAAGGTGCCTCTGGGTGAGTTTGAACTGCCAACCTTTTGGCTAGTAGTCAAGCACTTAATCATTTGTGCCACTCGATGACCTGCTTTTTGTTTAGCTGTTTTTAAATGTTCCCCTACAAGGATTAGCATGTATTGATTTTGAATGAAAGCTATTTTTTCTTAAATGCTATTTAAAAGAAATGTATGTTCCTTTGCACAAATAAACTGGAATCAGGGAGCACACCTAGATTTTAACCTTAGGTTAAATTCAGCTTTTATTATTATTTTTTTTAAAAGCATCTTGTTAGAGTTATTCATTTATAAGTCTGTTAATATTAGACATTGAGATCCTTAAAGGTATAGAACATGTCTTCATCTATCTCTATCACCTTGAATGGAACCTTACAAATAATCAGCATTCAATAAATGCTTGTCATTGACAGGCATGCATCTATTATGGCTCTTGCATGGTGACTAACATCTTGATCACAGGAACAAAGTTAACTCCCAAAGAAGATCTCTACAAAGAAGGTGATGGTTCCAACAGCCTCAAAACTGATCCTGAAATGCCTTAAGTGAAGAGTGTCCTCTGGATTCCTCCCCCTTTGAAATGCAAATTCTGTCACAGTATCTTAATTTTTCTGTAAATAATTCAGAGATAGAACCAAACCCCCCTGGTTATAGGCGAGGTCCAAGTTTCTCGTGTTACTTATTTAAGTAGAAATCTATAAAGTACTTGTTGATAATATGAATCTGCCCTCTCCCAGCTTCAAATTTACTTAGAGAAATTCAAAATGCCAACTGTTTTCTGAACACTAAAGTATACTTTCTACAAAAAATATTAATGTCAGTGACTTACTCTGCCTGATTAAACTATCAGCTCTTAGATATCTCAGGTAGTGATTAAAATAATAAACTAATAGCTGCCACTAATTAATCAAGTTAACAATTTTTATTCAAAGAACAACCAACCCAAAAACCCATTGCTGTTGAGTCAATTCGGACTCATGGCTATAGGACAGAGTAGAACTGCCCCACAGAGTTTCCAAGGCTATACTCTTTACAGAAGCAGACTGCCACATCTTTCTCCCAGGAAAGGCTGCTGGGTTCCAACCTCCAACCTTTCAGTTAGCACCCGAATGCTTAACCACTGCATTGCCAGGTCTCCTTCAAAGAACGACACTCTTAAATCTCATTCTTAATTACCTCTGGATGAAAAATCTTAAAACAAAACTAAATGATTGTCCACTTTTGTATTTTTTTCCTGCTTTGGTTTACAATATTTCTTAGTAGGCAGAAAGCCTCACATGTTGTTCATTTGGTAAAAACACATTTCACCTACCTTGTAAGTGACATTTATAAGCAAAAGATTTATTTAAAAAGTATAAATATTCCTAAAATATTAGTTCAACTGAGTGCTTAGGTGCTCAAACTGAAAAGAGACTGCCTGAGTTCAATTCCAGCTCTGCCACTTATGAGCTCGGGGACTTTGGGCCAGGTACTTAACCTCTCTGTACTTCAATTTCCTTATCTAAAAAATGAGGTTGATGATAATAATAAAAATACCTAGTTCATTGGGTTATTATGAGAATTAAATCAAATTAAATGAGTAAAACAGCACTAGTCCATAAAAAAAAAAGTTCATAGCAAGTCACAAATGTGAGCCACATATGTAATTTTAAGTGTTCTTTTTTTTAGTAGCCATATTAAAAACATAAAAACAAAAAAAATTAAATTAAATTTTATTTAGCCTATATGTCCAAAAGATTATCATTTTAACATGTGATCAATTAAATGAGATATTTTACATCTTTTTTAACACTAAGTCTTTGAAACCAGTATGTGTTTTACACATACTAGAAAAAAACAAAAAAACAAACCTGTTGCCATTCAGTCAATTCCGACTCATAGGGACCCTACAGGACAGAGTAGAACTGCCTCACAAGGTTTGCAAGGAGTGCGATGGTGGATTCAAACTGCCGACCTTTCAGTTGGAGTGCGATGGTGGATTCAAACTGCCGACCTTTTGGTTGGCAGCTGAGCTCTTAACTACTGTGCCACCAGGGTTCCTTTACACTTATAAACCAAAAACCAAACCCGTTGCCGTCGAGTTGATTCTGAACATAACGACCCTACAGGAACTGCCCCATAGAGTTTCCAAGGAGTGCCTGCTGGATTCGAACCGCCAACTTTTTCGTTAGCAGACATACCTCTTAACCACTACGTCACCAGGGTTTCCTTTAGCACACCTCAAATTAGGCTAGCCACATTTCAAGTGCTTAACAGTTACATATGGCTAGTGGCTACCTTACTGGACAGTGCAGGTGTAAAGTATTAAAACAGTATCTGAAACATAAACCTGTTGCCGTTCAGTTGATTCCAACTCATAGTGACCCTACAGGATGACTGAAACACAGTATGTGCTAAATAAATTTTAAGTCTTATATAACTATCACCCCCTTTTAGGAATTGCTATAGACCGGTGTTTCTCAGTGTGTGACTCACCACACTAGCTAATATCAGGTGACATTAAACACTGAACTATGTAGTGAGGAAAGCATTCCTTTTTTAATGATCTTTTAATTTTTCTGACTGAATCAAGGAGAAAGTGTCAGTTTGATACAAGTGTCTTGTTTTTTAAAAATTTTAATCAGTTTTAGTGAGTTATAGCTCATATATGATAAAATTCACTGATTTTAGGCTACTGTTTGATGAATCTGACAAATGTATATAGTCGTGTAGCCAACACGTCAATCAAGATATAGAAAGAACATTTCCATCACCTGAGCAAGGGCTTCTTAAAAAAACACAAAAAACATCCAACAACAAGAACCACGAAGCCAACCCCATACCTTTGAATACATAATGCCAAATTGCTTTCCAGAAAATTATACCAATTTACATTTCTAGTAGCACTGTTTGAACTGCCTCACTGCACAATAATCACAGATGGGGACAGGAGTTTATCAGTATTTGAGATGCTTATTGCAGCATTATTTATATGAAAAATTTGTAAATACTCTAAATGCCCAACGCTAATGGTTAAACAAAGACACCCTTAAAATGGAAATTATGCAACCATTAAAATTATTTTAAAGATTTTTTAATAACATGGAAAAATGCTCTCATTATAATTAAAAGTGAGAAAAACAGGTACAAAACTGTAGAGACAATGTGACCCTAACTATGTCAAAAATAAAACATGAAACAAAACTCAAAAACCTAATAGGTGAAGAAAAAAATATTAACAGTGATAAGTTCTACGTTGTATTATGAATGATTTTTACTTTTATAATTAATTAGGTTTTTTACAATGAGAATGAATTACTTGGGAAAAAAGAAAAGTCTATTCTTTATCTGTGTGCCAGCACGACTTTTTGTCTTTGCTAGTTAGAGGGAAAAGAATTAAAAAAAGGGGTAATTGATTTTTTTTTTAATAGGATTATAGTTAATGAGAGCTTAATTGAATCCACTAGTATTACAGAGAACCTACTGTGTATGTGGGTAGTAACTGTTGGCTTGAGAGGGAATCTGGCAGTAGGAGGACTGCTGATCTGAGGTCACCATCTAGCAGTGTACGTATTTCTCCGTGTCAGAAGTCTGACAGCACTGGAGACTGAAGTGCTATCTTCATCTACAGCTTAGGCGGTGCTTAGGCAAACGGAGCACTGTTGGTTAATACCTCCACCTAGTCTCCCCCTTTCCTTCTACTTCTATCATGAATCCTGAGAAGACACAGAGGGATTTCTTCTATTAGGAAAACAACTCCATCTATATGGATCTGGTCCTTGGCCTCTCAGCTCACACAGCCAACTTAACGTCTCAATTCCTGCCAGCAGAGACTAGAACTCTTTAATATTGATTGACTTGTGAAGTGGTAAGGCAAGGGAGCTCAAAACCCACACCAAAATGCTCGTTTATTTGCAAGGCAGGACATGTGCTTCAGAAACAACACAACTAGAATAATGGCTCTGTCTCTTGTAGGTAAATAAATAATGGGTGTACCTTATTTAAATACATCCAGGAATTCACATTTTTACAATAAACACATGTTCGTTTTTGTGGATAATTCTCTTAAATCTCCTATAGCCAGGATGATTTTTCTAAAACACAAGTCAGATGTCACAGCTTTGATCAAACCCTATATAAAAAAAAAAAAAAATAGTGCTCTCTAATTCATGGACAAAGCCGGTACTCACAGTGGTCTATAAGGCCTTCCATGATCAGGCCCATGATACCTCTATAACTGCATCTCCTGCTACCTTCCCCATTGTTCACTCTGCCCCAGACTCACTAGCTTCCTTTTGCTTCTTGAACACACTGCATGCTCCTGACTTAGGAGCACCACTCTGGCTGTGCCTGGGATGCTCTTACCCCAGTGTCTGTTTGGCTCTCTCTCTTACCTCCTTCAAGCCCTTCCTCAAATCTCTTTTTAATGAGGCCTTTCCTGACAATCATGTTGAATAGGGCAACTTACTCCCACTGCCCCCCTTATACTACCAATCTCCCTTCACCTGCTCTACCTCCCCCCATATTGTTTATCACCTTCTGATTTACTGTAAAATTTATTTATTAAGTTTATTGTTTATTTTGGTTCTTCCCGTATTAAAATGTAAGCTCCATGAGGGTTAGGATCTTTGTTTTATTCATAGAGGTATCCCAATTATGCTCAGTAAATATCTGTTAAATGAGCAAGTGAACTGTTGACTTTATGGTGCTCTCATTTATTGAATAAATATTTATCTATTCTAGGCCTCATAATTAGGGCAATACAACTTCCAACTGTTCCACATAGGTATTGCTGCTCTAACAATGACTCATCAAAACCAAAAAAAAAAAAAAAAAAAAAACCAAACCCATTGCCGTTGAGTCGATTCCAACTGATAGTGGCCCTACAGGACACAGCAAAACTGCCCCACAGAGTTTCCAAGGAGTGCCTGGCAGATCTGAACTGCCAACCTCTTGCTTAGCAGCTGTAGCTCTAAACTACTATACCACCAGGGTTTCCAACAATGACTCATATCATAAATAATTTCTAGAAGTTGAAATTTGACATTTTCCCCTCTAACTGAGGATATCTTAGGCTGGTATGACTAATCAGACAGATAAAGAGGGAAGTGGTAAGGGGGGAAAAGTAATATAAGAAAGGCAAGTATGAGACAGGAGATGTCAGTTTGCACACTGCAAACCTGCATGGACTCCAGTGACATGATGGACTAAGTGCTCGGGGCAGGCACTTGCATACATTTCAGGTCACTGCTGAATCCATTACCCAGATCCTTTTTCAAGGCAGGTTCTCGGCCTTCAAAAAAGCATGAAAGTTATACCTTTAAAGAGGCCTCTGTGATCAGTTACTATCTTTTACTTCTTTGTATTTCATTATGTACAAAAGGAGAAGGGAAAGCAATACAAAATTCATATTAAACTTCATATAGCTATTAAAAGAGAAGAAAATTGACCACCTCTCTTTATTCAGAGGCAATTTTATTAAGAATGTTGCTAAGGAGATAACTAGCTTCTGCAAAGTTCCTTGGTGTCTTAGCAAATATTTTAAATGGTGCTTAACTTTAAACAAAGATAACCATAATCAGACCTAATCAGAGCAGGACTATAGAAACAAATCATTAACTCCAGAAGATCTGCGTTTACAGAGCTCTGCTTTATACAACCAGTGCTTGAATCACTGAAAAAAAATTGTCGCAAAAAAACTGTTTTAAAGAAAGACGATACTTAAGAAGGGATGGCTTAAATTATAACTTAAATAGCAAGTGGGATTTTTAGATTCAAAGAATGTATGGTTTCTTTTAAAATCTATGGGATATGTATCTTTAGGTACTCTCTGGCTTAAGATGGAAGAAACTGACTTACACATGGGCCCTATTCTCTCACCAAAAATTACACTCATTTCTGGAAATATACCAGGGAGGGAAGAAAAGAATTGCTTTCTATACTTTATTTTTTAGTTTTGTCTACAACTAAGATCTTGTTTCAATATACAGTAAAGGAAATTTGAATGTACTTTAGAAACAGAGGGTATCCCAGGATAACGGTTGTTAAAATTACTCATGAGGAGTAAGGGTACATGTATTTTCTAAGATGTAGGAGACCAATTCTCACCCATTTTACCCATTACATTAAGTAATGTGTCCAAAGGTATAAACTAGTAAGTGTTGGTGCTGGGATATGACTGCAGAATAAATGTGTAGTAAACTCAGATTTTATTAAAGAGTTGTAAAGATCAGGGGAAACCAAGTGACCTGTAGTCTAGAAATATCCCATGACAAGCATTTCCTACTCTAGAAGGATGTTGGTCTTGTTAGGTGTTGTCAAGTCATTTTCAACTCACAGCGATCCCATGTGACAGAGTACAACTGCCCCATAGGGTTTTCTTGGCTTTGATCTTTAGAGATACAGATCGCTGTCTCTCTCCTGCAGCTGAGTTGCTGGATGAGTTCAAACTGCCAACCTTTTGGTTAGCATCTGGGCACTTAACAGGTTGTGCCAGAAGGGCTCCTTCTGTGGAAGGACTCATCCAAAAAAACCAAACCCATTGCCATCGAGTAAATTCCAACTCATAGTGACCCTATAGGAAAGAGCAGAACTGCCCCACAGGGTTTCCAAGGAGCAGCTGATGGATTCAAACTGCCAAACCTTTTGGTTAACAGCCGTAGCCCTTAACCCCTGTGCCACCAGGGCTTCTAGAAGAACAGTAGCTTTTCTATCAGCACAACATGCTCACAGCTAGAAGATTGGATTTCTTTCCTGCTTATTGGGATATCCACCAATCTAAAACCCTCTGGAAGAGCCCATACCATGTTTTACATGATTCCAAGTATAAAAGGAGGGCACATCTAAAAATACATTCTGTTTCCTGATTGCCATAGTCTCTCAGAATAATGGTTGGTGCTGTAAGAGCTCTTGGTTATCTTTGTCACTTATTCCTATGGCCGTTTCCTTAAAAAAGAAATCATGTAGTACACAAGAAACTGCACAAATAAAAACTCCCTCAAAAATGAAACCCTGACAATTTACAGAAACAAATATTCAATTCTCCCCCTTCCCCCGCCAAAAAAAAAAAAAATCAAGGTTTGTATTGTTAGCTCACAGCAGCCCTACTATATCCAATATACCAAAACTGTGGTTTTAGAAATATATATTAACCCCTCCATTTACTGAGAGTCCAGGACTTATATGTGTTAAGAAGCAGTTGGAGTTGGGAACTTACTGAATATGCTGCTAATATCCAAGGTAGCCCACATTTATCATGAAAACTGAGCTTTTCCATTAAAAGCTGAAGCTGTCTGTGCTGCTCTCAGTTATTTACAATAACTGGTCTCTGGAATATAAATTTCACTATCTTCTTTCTGACAGTGATAAATTTTACTATTTACTTCCTGGCTAGAGGCTACAGATTCATTACAGAAAATTATAAAAACCTGATATTGGATCATTTATGCTTTGCAAAGATCAACTAAATCATTTTCCAAGTTGGCAATTATCATGGCAAATCCCTCTTCCAGTTTCACTGGTCAGGAGCCAGTGACTAATCCTGGTCAAGATTTTATTGAACCTTCTATTGCTAAGGATACTTGCTCAAAGGTAATGTAGTATATTGCTTAGCATGGTGTTAGGTCAGACAAAGATCAAAACTGACTGCAGTTGGAGGCCTAAAGCTTTTGCAGGGCTGATTTACCTTCTTAATTTTATGCAAAAGATTATTTGCTCAGGAACTGTGTACTAGTTTAAGGAAAAAACTAGATTTTTTCCCCGTTTAAATAGTAAAATGAAGTTTTATTCACAATGTCATTAATTAGTCAAACTTACCTGAAAATGAATATTTACGGTAATATGACTAAGCCACAAATATATAAAAATCTTTGCTAATCTATTTTTCCAACTAAATCCAATGTTTTAAAACTTGAGACGTATTTAGTTTTAAACTTCTGATATTTCAAGTTAAAGGGAAGATGCTACAATCCTTAGGCACTGGCCATGGGGCTATGGACACTCAGTGGGAAATATCAATTCTCAGAAGGATCATTTAAGGGTCAAGTAATCGTTTTGAATTCTGAATTAAAGCCTACTTAAAAGCAAATGATTTATCTAAACATACATGAGAGAACCCATCTGGATCAAGAAAATAAATCTTATATAATTGTCATCAAATAGTAAAACCTTTTGAACCCTAAATTATTAAATATTATTTAGACAATAGTACAGTGTCAGACATTCTACTAATACTTATGAAGGAAATACATAGTCATTAAAAGCATGGGTTCTGGCTTCAAATTCTCACTCTATCTCTTATTAGCTATGTTTACTTAACCAAAACCAAACCCAGTGCCATCCAGTCAATTCTGACTCATAGCGACCCTATAGGACAGAGTAGAACTGCCCCATAGAGCTTCCAAGGAGTGCCTGGCAGATTCGAACTGCTGACCCTTTGGTTAGCAGCCATAGCACTTAACCACTACACCACCAGGTTTACTTAGACAAGTTAATTAACCTTTCCGTGCCTCAGTTTCCATATACAGAGTGGCAATAATAATATAGTATGTACCTTATGGAAGCCCTGGTGGCATAGTGGTTAAGCACTACAGCTGCTAACCAAGAGGTCAGCAGTTTGAATTTGCCAGGCACTCCTTGGAAACTCTATGGGGCAGTTCTACTCTGTTCTATAGGGTCGCTATGAGTCAGAATTGACTCGATGGCAATGGGGTTTTTTTTACGTACCTTATGTGAGGATTAAATGAGTTAATATATATAAAGTACTTAGTAGAGTACCGAGCGTACAATATATGCTCCATAAGTATGAACTATCATTATCGTTATCGTTATTACTGTTAGCAACAGCAGTAGCAAGGGGAGAAACTTGAATAAAATAGTTGTGGTAACATTGTGTCACTTCTGTGCTCAAAAATATTCAGTGGGGCTCCACTGACTATAGTAGTTCCCCCCTTATCCGCGGTTTCAGTTACCCATGGTCAATTGAGGTACACAGTGCTTGTGTTTTACTTAATAACGGCCCCAAGACTGAACAGTAGTGATGCTGGCAATTTGATACGTACAGTGCTTCTATTTTTAGTTATTGTTGTTAATCTCTGTGTCTAATTTATAAATTAAACTTTATCATAGGTATGTATGTGTTATGGATTGAATCGTATCCCCCTAGAATGTGTGTCAACTTGGCCAGGCCATGATTCCCAGTATTGTGTGGTTGTCCACCATTTTGTGATCTGATGTGATTATCTTATGTGGTATTAAATCCTCTATGATGTTAATGAGTCAGGATTAGAGGCAGTTATGTTAATGAGGCAGGACACAATCTAGAGGATTAGGTTGTATGCCGAATCAATTTTCTGAGATATAAAAAAGAGAATCCAGCAGAGAAAAAAGGGACCTCATACCACCAAGAAAGACTTGCCAGGAGCGGAGTGCATCCTTTGGACCTGGAGTCCCTGTGCTGAGAAGCTTCTAGACCAGGGGAAGACTAAAGACAAGGACCTTCCCCTAGAACTGACAGAAAGAGAAAGGCTTCCCTGGGAGCTGATGCCCTAAATTCAGACTTCTAGCCTCCTAGACTGTGAGAGGATAAATTTCTGTTTCCTAAAGCCATCCACTTGTGCTATTTTGTTATAGCACCACTAGATAACTAAGACAGTACATACAGGAAAAACATAATCTATACAGGGTTCAGTACTATCAGTGGTTTCAGGTACCCACTGGGAGTCTTGGAACGTATACTCCTGGATAAGGGGGGACTATTGTACTGAATTAGGTACAAAATCCTCAGTTTGACATTTTAGGATGCAAGGCTGACCTTCCAAACAATATTACCTGATAGTTTTCAAATTAGAATAAAGCTCACATAATGGCACTACTATTTTGTACTCTCCCAAGATAATAAGTACACTGACACTTCCATTTCTGGAATTATGGCAGACTAGATAAGGTGAAAGCTGCTATTTATAAGGTTTTCACTGGTTAATGCTTTTCAGAAGTAGACTGCCGGGTCCTTCTTCCTAGAACAGAAGAGGACGTGGAATCAGGGATATCACTGCTGATGTCAGATGGATCCTGGCTGAAAGCAGAGAATACCAGAAGGATGTTTACCTGTGTTTTACTGACTATGCAAAGGCATTTGACTGTGTGGATCATAACAAACTATGGATAACACTGCGAAGAATGGGAATTCCAGAACACTTAATTGTGCTCATGAGGAACCTTTACATAGATCAAGAGACAGTTGTTCGGACAGAACAAGGGGATACTGATTGGTTTAAAGTCAGGAAAGGCATGCGTCAGCGTTGTATTCTTTCACCATACCTATTTAATCTGTATGCTGAACAAATAGTACGAGAAGCTGGACTATATGAAGAAGAACAGGGCATCAGGATTGGAGGAAGATTCATTAACAACCTGCGTTATGCAGATGACACAACCTTGCTTGCTGAAAGTGAAGAGGACTTGAAGCACTTACTAATGAAGATCAAAGACTACAGCCTTCAGTATGGATTATACCTCAACATAAAGAAAATGAAAATCCTTACAACTGGACCAATGAGCAGCATCATCATAAATGGAGAAAGACTGAAGTTGTCAAGGATTTCATTTTACTTGGATCCACAATCAACAGCCATGGAAGCAGCAGTCAAGAAATCAAAAGACACATTCCATTGGGAAAATCTGCTGCAAAGGACCTCTTGAACGTGTTGAAGAGCAAAGATGTCACCCTGAAGACTAAGGTGCGCCTGACCCAAGCCATGGTATTTTCAATGGCATTATATACATGTGAAAGCTGGACAATGAATAAGGAAGACCAAAGAAGAGTTGACGCCTTTGAATTCTGGTGTTGGTGAAAAATATTGAATATACCACGGACTGCCAAAAGAACGAACAAATCTGTCTTGGAAGAAGTACAACCAGAATGCCCCTTAGAGGCAAGGATAGCGAGACTGAGTCTTACATATTTGGACATGTTGTCAGGAGGGATCAGTCCCTGGAGAAGGACATCATGCTTGGCAGAGTACAGGGTCAGCGGAATAGAGGAAGACCCTCAATGAGGTGGATTGACACAGTGGCTGCAACAATGAGCTCAAGCATAACAACGATTGTAAGGATGGCACAGGACCGGTCAGTGTTTCGTTCTGTTGTGCATAGGATCGCTATGAGTCGGAACCGACTCGACGGCACCTAACAGCAACAACAACAGATAAGGTGAAAATTCTCTTGTGAAAAAACAAAACAAGAAATGCTGCGTAAAAAATGACAAACATCCTTTTAAATGAATAGCTAAGCCCTTAAGAAAGTAAGGGAAATCTCCATGGGTCATAGCAAAATCAGAACCAAAAATCAGGTTGGTAAGTACAAACTGATGCTGAGACTACCCTGTGTTGATAAACAAGGCGCTGTATCTTAACAGCCACACAGAGTCAGGAGACAGGCTTATATATGAGTAAGAAAGAGAGTTAGAATTGAGACTCCCACATAATATAGAGACCCTCACTAAAAAAGTGGACTAAAAAATAAATAAATAAAATCTATTTGTACAAGGAGATAACAAGGAAGCTTGAAAATCCTGTTACTGGCTCTGCATGGTTCAGGAACCCTTAAGTATAGAAATTAACATAGAAAAATTATTCCAGGCTGACAGTACTCTTGGGGTATCTGGTTTAAGTGAAGGTAAAACTATGCAGGAGAGATACGTTTTCAACTTAGGCTCCTCAGGAATCCCACAGAGAAAACTCTGTTTAAGATAACTTATAATCCAAATGGTAGAACACCTGAGGAATGAGTCATCAAAAGCTCATGTTGGCAGACACAACAGCAGAATTAGATCTCCAAGCACTTCAGATTATAGAATTAGTGTAAGTAAGGAAAAATGAAGGATTTGACAATATGAGGAAAGAAGAAGGTATTATCAAAAACATTTAAGCAAATTTGAAAAAGAAGCAAATAGAACTTATAGGCATAAAAATATAATCTTTGGAATTAAAAACTCAGTGGATAAATTAAACACAGATTAAACACTGCTGAAAAGAGCATTACTGAGAATACAAATCTGAAAAAAAATTACACAGAAGGCAGCAAAGAGAGATAAATATAGATGACAGGTTAGGAAACATGAAGAATAGATGAAAGTCCAACATATATCTCACAGGAGTTCTAGAAGGAGAGAATAGAGAAAATGGAAGAAAGGTGTCTTGGTTATCTAGTGCTGCTATAACAAAAATACCAAAAGTGGATGGCTTTAACAAACAGAAATTTATTCTCTCATAGCTTAGGAGGCTAAAAGTCCAAATTCAGGGCACTAGCTCTAGGGAAAAGCTTTCTCTCTCCCTGTAGGCTCTGGGGGGAAGGTCCTTGTCTCAATCTTCCCCTGGGTCTAGGAGGTTCTCAGTGCAGGTACCTCAGGTGCAAGGACCTACTCTGCTCCTAGATCTTCTTTCTTGGTGGTAATGTGGTCCCTCTCTGCTTGCTTCTCTTTCCTTTTATGTCTTGTAAGATAATAGGTGATGTAGGTCACACCCCAGGGTAACTCGCCTTACAATGGATCAGGGTAACCTGAGTAAGGGTGCTGCATCCCACCCTAATCTGCAACACATAGGACAACTACATCAGATCACAAAATGGAGGACTGACCACATAATACTGGGAATCATGTTCCAGCCAAGTTGACACATATTTTTAGGGGGCACAATTCAATCCATGACAAGAGACAATATTTGAAGAAACAATGACTGGAAAATTTCCAGAAATTATGCCAAACATAAATTTCTATGCCAAGTGGTGTAACTACAAATTAACCCATATTTAGATACAGCATACTGAAACTAGAATACCAAAGACAAAAAACAATCTTAAAAAGAATCAGAGAAGAAAATATTGCAAATGAAAAACAACAATATTGAGAACAGGCTTAATAGCAACAACTGAAAAATAGTATTTCATTGTCTTCTGGCTTTTAATTGCTCAGAGAAAATGATCAACCTGGAATTCTGTACTTAAAGCTAAAGGAAGACAATTTTAGACAAAGACAGAAAGGTCAAAGAACTACTGAAATATGTAGCTGAAAGGAATACTAAAGGATGTTCTTTAGTAAGAAGGAAACTGGATCAGAAGGAAGAGCCAAGAATAAAGAAACTAAAAAAAAAAAAAGAAAATATGTAGGCAAATCTAAGTAGACATTGAATACAGAAAATAATGATAACTATTAATTTGGGGATTATAAAAACAAGGTGGAACCAAATGTTGGACAACAATAGCTTGAAAATCGGGAGAAGGGTGATTAGAGTTGAAATATTCTAAACTCCTTGTATTATTTATGAGAAAGAGATTAATTTTAGGCTCTATTTCCTCAGTAATTCAATAAATATCTTTTGAGGATAGGTAAAACTAATCTGTGGTGACAGAAGCCATAATAGTGATTATTGGTGGGTAGTTGTAATAAAGAGGGAGCATGAGGCATACAGGAGGCTTCTGGGGTGCTGGGTGGTGCTTACATAGATGTGTCTACTTTGTGATATTTCATTGAGGTGTCCACTTATCATCTGTATATCTTCCTATATATATGTAATAGTTCTGTAAAAGTTATAAAAGAAAACCTTATTGCACTGCTTATATCAAAATAAAATTCTAATAGATTAAAGATATAACTTTAAATCTGAGTCATAAAAAAATGAAAAAAAATAGAGGTCAGTATTTAAATACTCTTGGCTAAGGAAGAACTTTCTAAGCATGACAGAAAAGGCAGAAATCACTGGTGACTTTGACTACATAAAAATTTTAAAAAACAATACAACTTTTACACAACAAAACAAAATTGTTTTGTTTGAAACAAAAACATCAAATAGGGGAGAATGATTTGCAAAATATAAGCCAGACAAATGGTCAACATCCTTAGTTATTACATAAAATTCTTAAAAAAATTTTTTTTTGGGGGGAGGAATACCCAGTGGAAGCAATGGGCAAAGAACATGAACTGGCAATTCACAAAAAGAAATATATAAATGGCCAGTGAGTTTTAGAAACTGACAAAGAGGTATGTAACTTTCCCAGATTCACAAAAATAATAAGAGGAAAAGCTAGGATTCAAACCCAGACAATCTGACCCTTCAATAAATATTTGTTTAATGAATGAGTAATTACATATTTAACACTGAAAGATGTTTACCTCATAGATAAGGAAATACAGATAGTAAGACAGAATGTACAATGACATCCCTTTCTGCACACATACTTATGTAAATACCTACACAGGCTTAGAAAAAAGTCTGGAAAGACCACAATGTAACAGTGATTAGCATACGGGAGGTTTTTTTAATCTTTATACTTTCTGAACTCAAAAAACTTTCAGAATTAGCAAATATTACCTCCATAATAAAGGAAAAAATTACATTAAAAAATCAAATAATAAAAATACAAAATGAAAAAGCACACAAACACCTCCAGTAACTCCCAATGGATACAGAACATGGCTCAGCATGATTCTCTCAGGGTCACCAGTCATTAAATTGAATCATTATGCCAAGTTCTCCAGTCTCTTCCTCATCTGTCTTTTCTACTCTTCGCTGCCTAATTCATCTTCCTAAATACTGTGCTCCTCAGGTAATTTCACTGATTAAAAACCTTGAACGATTTTCCATTTTCCACCCAGACAGTATGCATTTCTCAGCCTGGAATTCAAGGCCTTACACAATTCTGGCATTCAATTAACTTTTTTACTTTATTATACATATTCTAGCTAGTTGACTACTTGTTCTTTGTATATGTATGTCACCTACAGCTTTCTATAACTTGTTCGTGTGATTAATGCTGACTAGAATTTGCTCCCCTTCTATCTGTCCTTTTTCTACCTAATGCTCAGGTTCCCTGCTATCTTCTCCATGAAACATTCACTCATTTGCCTTAGCCACTCTGAGATTCCATAGCTCTTTTATCTGTCTTTCCAGGGCTTATTTTTTATGTTTTATCTTCCCTAATAAACAGTGACTTCCTTGTGGTAGGATCTTTATCGTATTATTCTTACTAAATACTTATTAAATGAATATAGTTTATTAGCAAAAATGAAACAAAATAACTCACAGAGTTCATTATCATTATGTTTAGGCATTTTCAAAGTGCCAGTCTGTAGCAATTCGATTTCTCCTTTAAACATAGGAAACAAATTATTAACAGTGCAGGCTGGCCTTTACTTTCCAAGTCTCTGTCCTAATAAAATGATTTATTAACCAAATGGGGTAGATCCTTCATCTGACACAGACCTCTAAATTATTTTATGAACTGATACTGTAAAAACTACAGCATTTGGTCAGCATTGATCAAACTTTTCCTATATAAAGGGAATTTATGCTTTATTTTCTGGGAAAAAGGAGAGAATTGTAGGACTCTGAAAGTTTTCCTTTACCTTTTCGTGTTGTGTACTGTTGTTCCTCCCAGGACAATCCTTACTCCAGGAGTGGTACGGTTCAGGTTATAAACTGTTAGAGCCTCTTCATATGTGGCTCCTCCAATCACAAACACAATGATATCCTGAGGTCTGCAATAATGAAGAAAGAGTTAATGTCACAGGATTAAAATTAAAAAGAAAAGCCAAGGATTTGTTATTATATGCAGAGTTTTAATTTCTAAGTTTTTCTTTTTTGGTGGAGGAAGCAGAATTAAAGCAGAATAGAATAAAACGTTTTAAAAAAGTTTTTAATTATCTGAAATTGGCAGGAAACAGGGCAGGAAATGCTGAATAGTGATTTGCTTTCTGTTTATGAGCGGATGTCTTATAATTTCTGTGCTGTGGATTTTAGAATAGCACAATAGCGTTTGCTGGGACCAAATGTAGAAATATTCTTTTATATTCAAGAGGCTGCAGAGCGCTTCACTGTGATATGATACTAATATAGCAATAATTTATGCTTGTATTATATATCTCTTTTCATATATAAGTCTTTGTCAAATACTTAGTACAGTGTCATTACAATGGTCTCTGTCCAAGGACCTCAAAGCATTTTGGAAAGTATCCGGATGTCCCCTGTCTTAGTCATCTAGTGCTGCTATAACAGAAATACCACAAGTAGATGACTTTAACAAAGAGAAATTTATTCTCTCACAGCCTAGTAGGTTACAAGTCCAAATTCAGGGTGTCGGCTCCAGGGGAAGGCTTTCTCCCTCTGTTGGCTCTGGAGGAAGATTCTTTGTCCTCAAACTTCCCCTGGCGGAGGAACTTCTCAGGTACAGGGACCCTGGGTCCAAAGGACGTGCTCTGCTGCTCATGCTGCTTTCTTGGTGGTATGAAGTCCCCAATTCTCTGCTTGCTTCCCTTTCCTTTAATCTCTTGAGAGATAAAAGGCGGTGCAGGCCACACCCCAGGGAAAATCCTTTTACACTGGATCAGGAATGTAGCCTGAGCAAGGGTGTTACATCCCACCTTAATCCTCTTTAACCACAGGCAGAGATTATGATTTACAACACATAGGAAAATTACAAAATGGAGGACAACCACACATGGCCTAACCAAGATGACACATTTTGGGGGGGACACAATTCAATCCATGACATCCCCATAACATAAAAAAAAAAAATGGAAACCAGAAATGCTTAGTATTTTGAGTGTATAAAAAGATTAGGACATAAATTAATGGCCCTTCTAGGAACTCCACCTCTTCTTAAAAATATTTGTTTCTGAATCCTTTGATGAACCAAAAAAAAGAAACCATGGGAATCAAAAAAGAAAAAAACCTGTGGGTACAGTTTTGATACTAGACATGCTAATGCATGAGCTCATCCACTAGCTGCATTTGGGTAGCACTGTGTTGTTTTACTATGTTTCAATCTTTATTAAAATGGCTTCATAACAAAGTGTGTAGCTCTCCTGCTAGCTAGTTCCTTCTATGTACATCAACAAGGAGATCACATTATTTTCAAAACAGTTACCTTGCCCGTTTCTCTTTTCTCATGCCATCAAAAACCAAAACCCAAACCTGTTGCCAACGAGTTGATTCTGACTCATAGAGACCCTACAGGACAGAGCAGAAATGCTACAGGACAGAGCAGAAATGCTCCTTACGGTTTCCAAGGAGTGGCTGGTGGATCTGAACTGCTGACCTTTTTGGTTAGCAGGCGGCCTCTTAACCATTGTGCCACCAGGGCTCCAGCCATCAAAAGGAAATAAAATTTAATCTTAGGCAAGTAATGTTATTAAATCACTTATTAGGCATAATTTAAAACTACATTAAGCAGAAGCATCCATTTTGGAGGTTACAGCATGAAACTAGGCAGAGATACCTTTAATCAATTTATACATACATGCTTATGTGTAAATCATAAATGAAAAAAAAACACGCAACATCTCTTTTTTATTTGTCTCTTTCTAAAACACCTTGAAGGAATCAACTGAGAAAGTTATTTGTTCTAGCGGGCCTTCATGGAAATGGAATCAGATATTGTGGCTATTTTAAAATTTTTTATTATTTATGTAACAAAAATTGTCATTTTAACCATTTTTAAGTATATAATGTGGTGACATTAATTACATTCACCATGCTGTATAATCTTCGGCACTATACACTCCAAAAATCTCTCATCAGCCCAAACAGAAACTTAGCACTTTCGTAGCTATTTTTAAATGTTCAGATAATATCTGAATAGGAAACATCCTCATGAAAGGTATACAAGCTCCCAATGATGAAGAGGCAGTTATTCTGCAATTAGATAGAAAGTCAATTATGACATGTCTCTGTGGACTTGGGATTTAAAATCATGTCTCTGAAACACTAAATTTACTTTTTAAGTTAAAATAAGTTTCATTCGATATTACCCATCTGAAACAAAAACAATATATTTAATGCCACAGTGCCTTAGGAGTTAGTTATATACTCTGCAATCATTTTTTAAAATTGTTATTAAAAAAAATGTTTTGACTAGATAACTGCATGCACATGGTATGAAACACAAAATGGCATGATGTAAAAAGTAAGTTTTCCTCTCACCTTAGTCCTCTCTTCCCCAGTTTCTCTCTCTAGAAGCAGACACTGTTACTTATTTCTTACGTATCCTTTCAGAGATACTACATGTTTTTGTGGATATACGCATATGTATATATACCTTAAACACAAATGAAAGCATTTTTACATACACTGTTCTATACCTTACCCTTGGATAGACTGCACATTTTAAATTTTGATAGATATTGCCAAGTTACTCCACAGATGTCATTCCACCAGCTCTCAGGAAAGCATCTATTTCTCCACACCTTTGTCAACATGGTACATAATCAAAGATTTGGTACTTTTAAACTGACAGATGAAAAAGTGGTATCTCACCATAGCTTCTTATTATGATCTGTTCAGTAAAGATCTGAGCTACAGGCACAGATCTATGTATCATCAGCATATAAATTTTAGAAGGTGTATAGTGTGAAAAAAGAAGGCTGGGGAATACCAGCATTCAAGGTTTGGTGGAGGAACAGGAAATCTCAATACAGACAAAGAAGAAACAATCAGAGAAAAGTTAAAAAAACAAGAATAGTATGAAGTTATGGAAGCCAAGTGTTTCAAGGAACAGAAAGTATCTAACAGTTTTAAAAACTGCAAACAGAACACTGAAGCAATACAAACCATCTTCTCTGATCATAACACAATAAAAACTAGAAATCAATAACAGAGAGGACATGGAAACTGAAAAACACGTTACTTAAAAAGTTTGGGTATCAGCTAAAATTAAAAATGAAATAAATTCTTAGAATCAAATGAGAATGAAAATATAACATATCAAAACCTCTGGGACACAGCAAAACCAGTGCTCAGAGGAGAATTTACAGCAATAAATGAACACTTCAAAAAAGAAGGGCAAAAATCTATCGTTTATCCTACAACTCAAACAAATAGAAAAGGAGCAGCAAAAGAAGTCCACAGTCACCAGAAAAATTAAATAATAAAGATCAGAGCAGAAATGAAGGCAATAGAAAACGGAAAAAAATAATAGAATCAATAAGACTAGAAGTTGGTTCTTTAGGAGGATTAATAAAGCTGACAAACCACTGGCCAAATTGACAAAGGAAAAAAATGAGAAGATGCAAATAACCAAAAAAAAAAAAAAAAGAGAAAGAAATGGGACAGTTAACTGAGATAAAAAGGATCATAACAGAATACTATGAAAAATTGTATTCCACCAAAGTTTGAAAACCCAGAAGAAATGGACAAATTTCTAGAAACACACATTACCTGTCTAAACTAACACAAATAGATGGAGAAAATTTGAACAGACCCATAACAAAAGAAGAAATCAAAGAGGGCTTTAAAAACAAAACAGAACAAAAACAAAAACCTCCCAAGAACAACAAAGAGTCCTGGGCCAAAAGGCCTCATTGGAGAACTCTACCAAACATTCGGAGAAGAATTGATACAAATTCTACTCAAACTATTCCAGAACATAGAAAAGGAAAGAATACTCCCTAATTCCTCCTATGGAGCCACCATAACCCTGATACCAAAGTCAGGCAAAGACACCACTTAAAAAGAATATTTCAGACCAATATCCCTCACAGATAAAGACGCAAAAACGCTCAACAAAATTCTAGTCAACAGAATTCAACAGCATATCAAAAAAATAATACATCTTGATCAAGCAAGATTTATACCAGGGATGCAAGCATGGTTCAACATTAAAAAATCAATCCATGTAATTCACCACATAAATAAAACAAAGGAAAAGAATCATATGATCATCTCAACTGACATAGAAAAGGCATCTGATAAAATCCAACACCCTTTCCTGATAAAAAGTCTCAGCAAAATAGGAATAGAAGGCAAATTCCTCAACACAATTAAGGGCATATATGCAAAACCAACAGCCAATCATCATTCTCAATGGAGAAAGATTGAGAGCATTCCCCTTGAAAACGGGAATGAGAACAAGGATGCCCTTTATCACTACCATTACTTAACACAGTACCAGAAATTCTAGCTAGAGTAATAAGGCAAGAAAGGGCCATAAAGGGCATCCAAATTGGAAAGGAAGAAGTAAAACTATCCTTATTCACAGACTACATGATCTTATACATAGAAAATACCACAGACTCCACAAGAAAGTTACTGGAACGAATAGAAGGATTCAGCAAAAGTGGCTGGGTACAAGGTTAGCACACAAAAATCAGCTGGGTTTCTCTACACTAACAAGGAAGACTCTGAAAGTGAAATCAAGAAATTCATATCATTTACAATAGTTCCCAAAAGGATAAAATACCTGGGAATACACCTAACCAGGGACATAAAAGACTTATACAAGGAAAACTATAAAACGCTACTGTAAGACACTAAAAGGAAAAAAAAAAAATTTTTTTTTTCCCTACATAAATGGAAAAATATTCCATGCTCATGGATTGGAAGACATTAACATTGTGAAAATGTCAACACTACCAAAAGTGATCTACAGTTATAATACAATCCCAATCCAAATACCAACAACATTCTTAAAGAAATGGAAAAACTGATCTTCGACTTTATGTGGAATGGAAGGAGGCCCCCAATAGCTAAAGCAATATTAAAGAAGAACAAAGCAGGAGGCCCCTCAATTCCTGATCTCAAAACTTACTACACAGCCATGGTAATCAAAACAGCCTGGTACTGGTTCAACGACAGTCACATAGACCAATAGAATAGAACTGAGAACCCAAAATAAATCCATCCATCTACGGGCAGCTGATCTTCAACAAAGGGTCAAAGTCCATTCAACAGGGGAAGAAACAGTCTCTTTAACAAATGGTGCTGACAAAACTGGATACCCATACGCAGAAAAATGAATCAGGATCCATACTTTGCACAAAACTAACTCAATGGATCAAAGACCTAAAGGTTAGAGCTAAAACTATAAGGTTCCTGAAAGAGAATATAGGGTCAATACTAGAGGACCTAATTTTTGGCATAAATAGTCTATCAAACAAAACTAATAATGCACAAATGACAGAATATAAATTAGGTAACTGGGACCTCCTAAAAATTAAATGCTTAGGCTCACGAAAGACTTTACCAAGGGAGTAAAAAGAAAACCTACAGAGTGGGAAAAAATCTTAATGGGCAAAAGACACGAACAGACACTTCACCAGAGAGGACATTCAGGCAGCCAACAAATACATGAAAAGATACTCACAATCGCTAGCCATTAAAACCCAAACCCATTGCTATAGTGACTCCACAGGACAGAGCAGAACTGCCCCATAGGGTTTCCAAGGCTGTAAATCTTTATGGAAGCAGAATGCCACATCTTTCTCCTGCCATTAGCCATTAACCAACCCGGTGCTGTCGAGTCGATTCCGACTCATAGCGACCCTATAGGACAGAGTCAGAGATACAAATCAAAACTACAATGAAATACAACCTCACCCCTGCAAAAATGGCAATGATTTAAAAAACAGAAAACAACAAATGCTGCATAAGTTGTGGGGGGTGATTGGAGCTCTTATACATTGCTGATGGGATTATAAAATGGCACAGCCACTATGGAAAACAGTATGATGCTTCCTGAAAAAGCTAGAAATAGAAATACCTTATGATCCAGCAATCCTACTCCTAAGTATATATCCTAGAGATATAAGAGCAGTGATACGAATAGACATATGCATACCTGTGTTCATTGAAGGATCATTCACAATAGCAAAAAGATAGAAACAACCTAAATGATACGGATGGATAAGCAAATTGTGGTACATACATACAATGGAATACTATCCAACTGTAAAGAATAACGAGTCCACGAAACGTAACATGGATGAATCTGAAGGACATTATGCTAAGTGAAATAAGTCAATCACAAAAGGACAAATATTGTGTGGTCTCACTTTTATAAAATATCAAGAGTAGGTATACACACAGAAAGCAATGTTCTTTGGTGGTTATCAGGGATGGGAGGAGGAAGCAGGGGGAATCACTTTCCAGATAGTAGACACTTGTTATTTTTAATGGGAAAGGCAATACCCAGTATTAGTGAAGTCTGCACAAGTTGTCCAAGGTAAATGCAGACACTAACAGGTTCTCCAATTTTATGGATTTGGGTGATTAGATTTGGCTTACTTGGATAATCTAGAATAATCTCCCCACCTCAAGGTCCATACATTCAACCACATCTGCAAAGTCCCTTTTGCCACGTACGGTAACATGTTTATAGGTTCTGGGAATTAGGCCATGGACATCTTTGGAGGGGCCGCTATTTTGCCTACCATAGGTGGTACTACCTACCCAATACCCAAGTCAGAAACTTTGGGTCATGTTTTATTCTGCCTTTTCTTCAGTTTCCTACCTTCTCACCCTGTTCTTATTCAGTTGATCATTGATTTGTGTCAGCTTTATCTCTGGACTATCTTGACTCCAACCTCTTACTCAGTTTCCCCTGCCTGATTGCCAGAGTCCTGCCACAGTTATCATTTACCTGGACTATTGCAATTATATTCAATTTGTACTATTCCAATTTAAACTCCATTTGCCAGCCATCTTTATCTTCCCAAACATAGATCTGATCATGCCCTTTCTCTGCCAAAAGATAAAGGTAGTAGGAGCAATGCTTAGTTAATGCATGGTAGTTAGTGTCTTTCTCTACCAGGTCTTAGTCTATCTTTCTAATCTCGTTCTCTTTTTATACGCTCTTCTCTAGCCCTATCACTGGAAAGTAAGCTTCATGAGGTTAGGGATTTTTGTTTTGGCTGCTCACTGTTGATTCTCTCATTCTAGAAAAGCACCTAGCACATCGTGGGAACTCAATAAATATTTGTACAACAAATGACTAAATGATCACTCATTCTATTTGCTGTTCTCCCAAAGGACTATGTGCCAGTAGCAATCATTTACTGAGTATCTACTATTTGCCAGTCACCTTGCTTACAATTTTACAAGGCAAAAATCACAGCTGAGGAAGCAGAAACTCAGAAAGGTTAAATAATTATCCTATGGTCATTTTGTCTTAAACTCATGTCAGTCATGTTTTGGCCCCTACCATTACACTAAATAACTGCTCATCAAGGTCTCATGGCTAAATCCAAATGGCCATTTTTTCAGTCCTTGTCTTACTTGACCTATCGGCAGCATTTCACTAAGTTTTTCACTTACTTCCTTGATATACTTTCTTCACTTGGTTTCCAAGACATCACATTCTTTATTTTCTTCTTATTTCACTGGTTGCTACTTTTCAACGTCCTGTAATGGTCCTTCCTCATATTCCTGACCTCTTAACGTTGGAGTGCCCAGTCACTGCTCCTCTTTCTTCTCGATCTGCACTTACTAGATCTGCTTGGTCTAAAAGAGTGGCCGCTGTTGTTGTTAGGTGCTGTGGAGTCAGCTCCAGCTCACAGTGACTCTATATACAACAGAACGAAACACTGCCAGTCCTGCGTCATTCTCACAATTGTTGCTATGTTTGAGCCCACTGTGGCAGGCACTGGGTCAGTCCATATTGGTGGAGGTCTTCCTCTTTTTTTTGACCCTCTACTTTATCAAGTATGATGTCCTTCTCCAGTGACTGGTCTCTCCTGATAACATGTCCAAAGTACGTGAGATGAAGTCTTGCCATCCTTGCTTCTCAGGGGCATTCTGGCCACTAGCCATGTGCTATTTAATTAAAATTAAATGAAACAAAAAATTCAGTTCCTCAGTAGCACTAGCCACATTTCAAGTGCTCAACAGCCACGTGTGGCTAGTGGCTACCTTCTGGATAGCACAGCCATTTTCATCATTGTAGAAAGTTCTATTGGATAGCACTGCCCTTGATGGATGATCTCACTCACTTTTGTGGGTTTAAATACATCTATCTGCTGATAACTCCCAAATCTCTACGTCCAGCACAGACCTCTCTCCCAAACTCCAGACTTGTATATCTACCTGTTTACTTGACTTTCCTACTTGGATATTTAATAGGCTTTTCAATTCAGTATGTCCAAATTCCTCGTTTTCTCCCCCAATCTTAGCTGATAGCCACTCCATCCTTTCAGTTGCTTGGGACAAAAACTTTCTTTTTTTTTAAATAATTTTTATTGTGCTTTAAGTGAAAAAAAAAAATTTTTTTTTCTAAAGTTTACAAATCAAGTCAGTGTCAAGGAGTGTGCTGTCACAATATAGGGAGAGCAACTAGGGTCACATAACAATGTGTGTATAAATTTTTGTATGAGAAACTAATTTCAATTGTAAACTTTTACTTAAAGCACAATTAAAAAAAGGGGGGGGGGCGGGAAAGATGTCTTCTCCACCCTATCCCAAATAGCTGGGTAACTGATCAGCTCTCCTTGAATAACCAAACAGAAAATTTTCTCCAAGTTAACAAATACCATAAAGAGGTTCCTGTCTCTGAACTACAGACTTTTTTTTTTCCACACCACCTAGTCCTAAGGCCCCCACATATAAGCTTCTATACACCTTACTACATACTCCCATTTACTCTCCCCCTAATGAATCAGCCCGCTCCCTTCTTCCAGTCTCTCCTTTCGTGACCGTTTTGCCAGTTTCTAACCCTCTCTACCCTCCCATCTCCCCTCCAGACAGGAGATGCCAGCACAGTCTCAAGTGTCCACCTGATACAAGTAGCTCACCCTTCATCAGCATCTCTCTCCAGCCCAATGTCCATCCAGTCCCTTCCACGTCTGATGAGTAGTCTTCAGGAATGGTTCCTGTCCTGGGCCAACAGAAGGTTTGGGGACCATGACCACCGGGATTCTTCTAGTCTCAGTCAGACCATTAAGTCTGGTCTTTTTATGAGAATTTGGGGTCTGCAACCCACTGATCTCCTGCTCCCTCAGGGGTTCTCTGTTGTGCTCCCTGTCAGGGCAGTCATCGGTTGTGGCTGGGCACCATCTAGTTCTTCTGGTCTCAGGATGATGTAAGTCTCTAGTTCATGTGGCCCTTTCTGTCTCGGGCTCATAGTTATCGTGTGACCTTGGTGTGCTTCATTTTCCTTTGATCCAGATGGGTTGAGACCAATTGATGCATCTTAGATGGCCGCTTGTTAGCATTTAAGACCCCAGACGCCACACTTCAAAGTGGAATGCAGAATGGTTTCATAATAGAGTTTATTATGCCAATTGACTTAGAAGTCCCCTTAAGCCATAGTCCCCAAACCCTCGCCCTTGCTCCGCTCACCTTCGAATCATTCAGTTTATCCCAGAAACTTCTTTGCTTTTGGTCCAGTCCAGTTGAGCTGACCTTCCCTGCATTGAGTATTGTCCTTCCCTTCACCTCAAGTAGTTCTTATCTACTAACTAATCAGTAAATAACCCTCTCCCTCCCCCCTCTCATAACCACAAAAGAATGTGTTCTTCTCAGTTTATACTACTTCTCAAGAACTTAAAATAGTGGGCTTATATAGTATTTGTCCTTTTGCATCTGACTAAGTTCACTCAGCATAATGCCTTCCAGGTTCCTCCATGTTACGAAATGTTTCACCGATTCGTCACTGTTCTTTATCGATGCGTAGTATTTCATTGTGTGAATGTACCATAATTTATTTAACCATTCATCTATTGATGGACACCTTGGTTGCTTCCAGCTTTTTGCTATTGGAAACAGTGCTGCAATAAACATGGGTGTGCATATATCTATTCGTGTAAAGGCTCTTATTTCTCTAGGGTATATTCTGAGGAGTGGGATTTCTGGGTTGTATGGTAGTTCTATTTCTAACTTTTTAAAAAAACGCCAGATAGATTTCCAAAGTGGTTGTACCATTTTACATTCCCACCAGCAGTGTATAGGAGTTCTAATCTCTCCGCAGCCCCTCCAACATTTATTATTTTGTGCTTTTTGGATTAATGCCAGCCTTGTTGGAGTGAGATGGAATCTCATCGTAGTTTTAATTTGTATTTCTCTAATGGCTAATGATCAAGAGCATTTTCTCACGTGTCTGTTAGCCGCCTGAATATCTTCTTTAGTGAAGTGCGTGTTCATATCCTTTGCCCACTTTTTGATTGGGTTGTTTGTCTTTTTGTGGCTGAGTTTTAACAGAATCATATAGATTTTAGAGATCAGGCGCTGGTCAGAGGTGTCATAGCTGAAATTTTTTTCCCAATCTGTAGGTGGTCTTTTTACTGTTTTGATGAAGTCTTTAGATGAGCATAGGTGTTTGATTTTTAGGAGCTCCCAGTTATCTGGTTTCTCTTTGTCATTTTTAGTAATGTTTTGTATTCAGTTTATGCCTTGTATTAGGGCTCCTAATGTTGTCCCTATTTTTTCTTCCATGATCTTTATTGTTTTAGTCTTTATGTTTAGGTCTTTGATCCACTTGGAGTTAGTTTTTGTGCATGGTGTGAGGTATGGGTCCTTTTCATTTTTTTGCATATGGATATCCAGTTATGCCAGCATCATTTGTTAAAAAGACTATCTTTTCCCCAATTAACTGACACTGGGCCTTTGTCAAATATCAGCTGCTTATATATGGATGGATTTATATCTGGGTTCTCAATTTTGTTCCATTGGTCTATGTGCCTGTTGTTGTACCAATACCAGGCTGTTTTGACTACTGTGGCTGTATAGTATGTTCTAAAATCAGGTAGAGTGAGGCATCCCACTTTCTTCTTCTTTTTCAGTAATGCTTTACTTATCTGGGGGACAAAAACTTTTAAGTCATCTTTAACTCCTCCTTTTATTATACTCTAAATCCAATCCATCAAGAAACCCTACATCTCCACCTTCAAAATATAGCCAGAATCAGTTAACTTCCCACCACCTCCATGGATACCACTCTGCCAAGACACATCAATTTCTACCTCAATTTCTCTTATAGCTTCTTAGCCTCCTTCTACCTTTTCTCCCTACACTAATCACAGTAGCCAGAATGATCCTGCTAAAATATAAGTCAGATCTTCTCACTCTTCTGCTCAAAACCCTGCAAGGTCTCCCATTTCCTTCGGTAAAAGCTAACGTCTTGTTCCCTTTCCCTGCAATACTTCCTTTTGTTTTTTGGTTTAACTTATCTTTCAAGCATAAATTCAAATGTTACTTTCTCTAAGAAATTTCAGACTCTTCCTCGCTGAATTAATTGCTATTATCTTTTTTTTTCAGAGCTTTTTATGCATACATACACTGGGTACTTATTATACCGTATTATAGTTAGACAACAATAAAAACAAAAAGCAAAACAAAACAAAAACACCTAACTTTTTCCCTAGACTAAAAGCTCCTGGAAGGAAGGGGTCTTTTCAGTACAAAGCATGGTGCCAGGCACACAGTAGATACTTAAAAGTATTTACAAGAGGAAAGAACTGACTGTCAGTGATGATCTTGTAAATTACTTAGGTTTCCTAATTCTACAGAGAGATGATTTTTTTTTTCCTATTCAGTCATAAATGTAATCTATTGCCTAACTGCTAGATAAAAGAAAAGAGTATGTATGTATTGGGAGGCAGGGCAAGACAGTTTTTTTTATCAGCATCTGAGCACTGGAAGTAATCTCACACCTGATCAAACCAGAACATTAAAAAAAATTAGAAACCATCAAATCGTTTTATGGAGCTATCATAAAAACTGCCATTTTTTTTCTTGCTGAACTACTGTTGCTCATTCGCCATTACATTGGGAATTGGTTCTAGAATGTTCTATATTATTAATATTTTAATATAAGCTCTTGTGGGTTGATGTTGCTGTTGGGTCAAATGTACTTTCTGCACAGCTCTTCTGTCATTTAGAGGAAATGCTGTTCTCTTTGTGTAGTAAAAATAAAATTTAGGGATGCTAAAATGAAATCACACATTTATTCATTCAAAAAATATTTATTAAGTACCTAATGGAAACCCTGGTGGTGTAGTGGTTAAGAGTTAAGCTAATAACCAAAAGGTCAGCAGTTCGAATCCACTAGGTGCTCCTTGGAAACCCTATGAGGCAGTTTTCTTTTGACTTACAGAGCCGCTATAAGTCAGAACCGACTCTAAGGCAAGGGGTTTGGTTTCTGTTTTATAGATATCTAATAGGGCCAGGCTTTTTTCTAGGTAGTAGGGAAGATACTGATGGATGAGATGAAGTCCCCACACTCATGAAGTTTACAATCTGCTGGGGTGGGGAGGTAGACAGACAATAAACGTGTAAATAAATAAAGATTTTAAAAAATAATTTAAAAATTCAGTAGTGATAAATGATATACCGAGAATTAAAATGAGGTGATGTGGGAGAGAGTGCCAAGGGTTGCTACTTCTGACAGTAAGACTGAGAAAGAATTTCCAAGGAAGGCAATGATATTTTAGTTGATACATGAATGACAAGAAGAAGCCAGCCATGCAATGATGAAGGGAAAGAACACTCCAGGAAGAGGGAACAGGTGACCACGTGAAGGCTTTAGGGTAAGAATAAACTTGGTGTTTAAAGAATAGAAAGAAGGTTGATGTGACTGAGCATAGTGGACCATTCTGAAGCAGAGTCAAAATTCCAAATATGTAAGATTTTTTGCTTCTGAAGACCTTTTCCATATTCCTTTTCTCTCTTTAGAAATATCTTCAGTAATTACAAAAATATTATTCTTAAAACTGACCTGAAAAATGGCATGATTGGAATGTTCATTTACTCACTAATCACTCACACATTAAACACTTAACAAGATATTTGGTTGGTATGTGTTAAATACTTTGGTAAGCTGTGTGGTCACAAAGATGAATAAGATTTGTCCCCCACAAACTATCAAAAGGTTTGTGTCCTCATGAGACTATGTGAGCAACTTCTGTCTGGAGGCAAGATGAGAAGGCAGAGGTGGACAGGAGCTGGCTGAATGGACACGGGGACTACAGGGAAGAGAGGAGGAGTGTGCCTTCACATTAGGGAGAGAGCAGCTAGGAGTACACAGCAAGTATGAGAGACTGACCAGATTTGTAAGCTTTCACTTAAAGCACAATAAATAAATTAAGAAAAAAAAAAAAGGTTGTGTCCTAATAAGGGCATAAAAAAAAAATAATAATAAGGGCATAGAGGTATATAATTAAATACATGTGCTAAAATGTTATAGATTTTGCCATCAAAGTCTGTATTAGATATAGTGGGTGCCTAAAGGAGGGAACAGTATTTTATAGAGTTTTTCCACTGGAGCCCCCCAAATGGATTAAATGCAATCTATGGTAGACTGGGCTTAGGCAGCCTGATCCCTTGGGCCAGTCATCCATGGACAGCCTCTTCTATTTCCTCCAGTGTGTGTACATTATCATGTTCTATGTGAGCCAAAGACATGAAAAAGGTTGGAAAGCACTGGAACATTCTACTGAAGGAGAAGATAGAGAAGGAACAGCATTACAGAAAAGATGTCACATGAATGAGTTTTGAAAGAATGAGTTAGTATTCTCCAAGTGGATGGGGGAAAGTGAAGGAAAGAATAGGAGAGAGAAAAACATTCAGGTGACAGGAGACACAAAGGTTAGCAACTGCTCAATTCTGGTAATTACAAGTAATTTATTATGGCTGGAGTGAAGCATGTGAATTGGGGACATAGAGAAAGAGAGGGAAGAGAGTAAGCAGGAGCCATCTCACGGAAGGCCTTGTATCTCACAGGCCATGGGGAATCACATGAAGGTTTTTAACAGGCAAATAACATGATCCAATTTGCTGCTTTGAGGATGATTTTGGCATCTAGCTGTGTGAGAACGATTTGGAGGGTGCTGCTGGGAAAAGCCAGGGAATGAATGGCTGCTGTAACACTTCTGGGAACACATGATGAAGAACGAAACTAAAGGAACATCAGAAGGGGAGGAGAGGAGGCACTGGATATAGAAGACACAAAGATGTAGACTCTTCAATATTTGGCAAATGACTGAATGTGGAGGATGAGAGAAAAGGAGGAGTCCATGAAACCCTGGTGGCATAGTGGTTAAATGCTACAGCTGCGAACCAAAGAGTCAGCAGTTCAAATCCACCAGGCGCTCCTTGGAAACTCTACGGGGCAGTTCTACTCTGTCCTATAGGGTCGCTATGAGTCGGAATCGACTCGACGGCACTGGGTTATGATAGCTTTCAGGTTTTGGCTCTAAATTGTTTTTGGTTCCTAATTCAGTGGGAAAAAAGTCCAACGTTTTAAGAACATGCCAGGAGGAGACATGGAACTCTACCAAGTTTACTCTCTGTTTGTAACTTTCTCTGGGTCAGCTTGGATGGAAGACTGGCAGAGGGGCAGAGGCAGTTAAAGTATTCAGAAACAATAAAATTCTCAAGGCTGAAAGATTCTAAATTCTCAGAAAATGAGTAATTTTTATAGTAAGATTCCATGTGTAGTACTATGGTGAGGGACAACTCTACCCTGACGCCCGTAATACAGCTTATCTTCAGTAAATACCCACTGATTGCACAGATTATTTCAAGGAGAAAGGAGGGAGCTTCTCCCTTGCAGTGGTACAGTAACATTCTTGGTGATTGATGAGAGGACCAGACAGTAACACCTTTGTTTTGAACTTCTGATCTGATAAGCTAATTTAAAAAGCCACAAAGCAGACTAATGTGATTAAGAGCTCAGCTGCTAACCAAAAGGCCAGCAGTTCAAATCCACCAGCCACTCCTTTGAAACCCTATGGAGCAGCTCTACTCTGTCCTTCAGGGTCACTGTGAGTCAGAATCGAATTGACAGCAACAGGTTTTAAGCAGATTAATGAGGACCACCCTGGAGAATGATATGCTTCTCCATAGCTGGCCTCTGACCATCATTTGCCTCTACGGTATATCTGTCTTTTGTGGTAAAGAAAGCTGAGAATTGGGATGGAATAAATCCAAGTGGACTTCTAGCATAGCCAGAGAATGCTGTCCCTCAGTCTGATCATTTCAGAGTACCAGGATATTTCTGTATTACTGGAGAGGAAAGAAAATGTCATGGATGGTAAATTGTGAGTGTAGCTTATACAAATGAAAGGATAAAACCTAAGATACAAGGATAGGCTCTCAGAGCTTGGCTCAGTTGTATACTTTGCAAAGATGACTATGTCACATTCAGCTATGAAAACATTAATAAATGTTTTCCTAAGCCTCCTACTACTTGTTCAAGTCAGCTTAAGCAGTAACAAAATCTTTGAAAAAATTTTTTCAAAAAGACCCCTGATGTTTTTCCTTCTCATTCCTTTCCCCAAAGACTTTAAAAGTAGATGTTCTGATGAGGCCAATGTTAAGATATAGAGCAATTTTTTTTTATATGATGGTCGAAGCTAAGTAGAATAAATAAGTTCACTTCTTTGTGCACATCTTCCTGTGCTCTGTAACTCACCATAGCAACCCAAAGCATTAATTAATGCAGATGGCAAACATTAGAAAACAGCAGCCAGTTCACACTGTATATAGATATACAAGGACACACTGAGAACCCAACTCATTTACATCTTATTTTGTTAGAAAAATGGGCAAAAAATGTTCACATACAGTATTTCTGGAACTCATTATTCCTATACATGGATAATTTAAGCAGAAAAACTTAAACCTTTAAAAGGCAACATTTTATTAATTTCATGGAGCACTACACTTATGGCTAAAATTCAAATTTTTTAAATACACTTACGGGTGGTAAAGATCTTATAAGCGTCCACTGTGGGGGGGAAGGGGGAGCCCAATGAGAAAGAACTGCTACTTTCATAGAAACAAAAATAAGCTATTGCAACTAAACGTATGTAAAAGTAAAAAGTACTGCTTTTTTGAATTGACTGTTTCCGGAACGCATAACCACATAAGTTCCACTTTCTCAGCAAGTGTATAAATTGCTTGGTTTTATCAGGGACAAGAAGCAACTCTGGAGTGAGAGGAAAAAAATCAACCTAATTGAATATGTAGAAATTCTATCTGCAGAAGAGTTGTAGACATAGCTACACAGTAAAACAGGTTAGCCATTAATTTAATAGTTAAGGGCTAAACAATATCTACAAATGTTCCTAGTTTTGCAAGGCTGTGTTCTTGTCACATCTCCTTTGATGCTTTCTAATACTAAAACAATAACAAAACCAAGAAGTTCTATTCTATCATGATGAGACTTAAATTATCATGAAGGTAACTAAAACCAGTGCTTCTTCTCAATCTGATGATCCAGAACCAAGACAGTGGTTACGGCTGATAATGGGGCTACGTTGATGCAGAGCCAAAATACTGTCGGGTTTCTGACAAATGGCAAAAATCTAAATTTTCTGGTAGCATCAACCAAATTTATTCTCTGATTTAAATTTTACAACTGTAAAGCTTGGCATATCGGCTGCTATAGATGCTTACAAAAGAAATCTGACAAACGTCTACTGAACACTTACCATTTGTAATATTAAAACAACAAAACCAAGAAGCTCTATCATGATGAGACTTAATTATCATAAAGATAACTAGAATCAATGCTTCTTCTTAAGCATGTACATATTTATATATACACACGTATATAATCACATTTATTCTTATATAGAGATTTTTTTAAAAACAAAAATGGGTGTTGTAGCATCTTGCTTTTCTGTCCAATATATCTTAGAAAGCTTTGCATACTACCCTATGAAGAGTGGTTGTTGTTAGGTGCTGTCCAGTTGGTTCCAACTCATACTGACCCCAGGGCGCAAATTTGCTGGAGAAAATCGCACAGCTAGGCTCACTGGCCGTATTTTAAATTAATGACCACAGACCTCTAATAGGCACTCTATCCTGCCTAGAAGTTCTACTTATACTTCTCCAGTCAATTTTGAATCCCAGCCTACAAAAAGATGATTTCCCAATGTTTTCTCTTTTTTTACCCACCATTTTAGTTGATAGCTTGACATTACATTTTACTGAGAAAACAGAAGCAATCAGACAGGCTAGATCCCACGTTCCTACGTCAAAACTACATACTTCCTATATATATACACATACTGGGGTGGTTCACAGTAATCTGAATACTCCATATTCTGAGGGACTGATAACACCTGCCCGTTAGTAACAGGTACCACATACAATACTGCAGCACATAATTTGCTAATGTTCTCATTCTTATGCCAACCCCCAAAGATCAAATTCATAAAGATACTTGTAATAAAAGGCAGTAATAATGAAAAATGAAAAAAAAAAAAAGAGGTATTTGATTCATGTCAGAATCGACTTACAATGGAGTCATTGGAACAGAACCCCCACTAAATCGGGTACTACCTGTACTTTGTCTCTTCTCCTGTTAAAATTAAACAAGTGCCATTGCTCCTATCAAAGGCAATCCCTCAGCTCTGCTCTAGATCCTCACTTCTGCAGCTTTTCTTCGTCTTCTGCATTATCTATTTCTCCTCTTTTGCTGAATCATTCTTACCAGATTACAAACGTGCCCTAGAACCTCCAATCTTTTTTTTTATTATTATTTTTATTGTGCTTTAAGTGAAAGTTTACAAATCAAGTCAGTCTCTCACACAAAAACTTATATACATCTTGCTACATATTCCCAACTGCTCTCCCCCTAATGAGACAGCCCACCCCCTCCCTCCACTCTCTGTTTTCGTGTCTACTTTGCCAGCTTTTAACCCCCTCCACCCTCTCATCTCCCCTTCAGGCAGGAGATGCCAACATAGTCTCAAGTGTTCACTTGATCCAAGAAGCTCACTCCTCACCAGCATCCCTCTCCAACCCATTGTCCAGTCCAATCCATGTCTGAAGAGTTGGCTTCGGAAATGGTTCCTGTCCTGGGTCAACAGAAGGTCTGAGGGCCATGACCACTGGGGTCCTTCTAGTCTCAGTCAGACCATTAAGTCTGATCTTTTTGTGAGAGTTTGAGGTCTGCATCCCACTGCTCTCCTGCTCCCTCAGGGGTTCTCTGTTGTGTTCCCTGTCAGGGCAGTCATCGGTTGTAGCCAGGCACCATCTAGTTCTTCTGGTCTCAGGCTGATGTAGACTCTGGTTTATGCAGCCCTTTCTGTCTCTTGGGCTCGTAATTACCTTGTGTCCTTGGTGTTCTTCATTCTCCTTTGATCCAGGTGGTCTGAGACCAATGGATGCATCTTAAATGGCCGCTTGCTAGTGTTTAAGACCCCAGATGCCACTCTCCAAAGTGGGATGCAGAATGTTTTCTTAATAGATTTTATTGTGCCAATTGACTTAGATGTCCCTTGAAACCATGGTCCCCAAACTCCTGTCCCTGCTACTCTGGCCTTCGAAGCATTCAGTTTATTCAGGAAACTTCTCTGCTTTTGGTTTAGTCCAGTTGTGCTGACCTCCTCTGTATTGTGTGTTGTCTTTCCCGTCACCTAAAGTAGTTCTTATCTATTATCTAATTAGTGAATACCCCTCTCCCACCCTCCCTCCCTGCCCCCTCTCATAACAATCAAAGAATATTTTCTTCTCTGTTTAAACCATTTCTCGAGTTCTTATAATAGTGGTTTTATACAATTTTTGTCCTTTTGCAACTGACTAATTTCACCCAGCATAATGCCTTCCAGATTCCTCCATGTTATAAAATGTTTCACAGATTCCTTACTGTTCTTTATCGATGCATAGTATTCCATTGTGTGAATATACCATAATTTATCTATCCATTCATCCGCTGATGGGCACCTTGAACCTCCAATCTTTGAAAAACTTTTCCCTTAAGCCTCTTCTAGTTACCACCGTCCCATTTCTCTGCCTGTTTCACACAATACTTCTTAAAAAGTGTTATATATATTTGTTGTCTCCCCTTTATCTCATAGTTTGTAGCCCTCTCTAATTGGGCTTCCAGTCTCACTGAATCTGGGGAGTAAACCCACCAAAGACCTTCACACTACCAAATTTGATGAATTATTTATTGTCTTCACCTTCTTTACCTCTCAGAAGATTAGGAACAGCTTACTACTCACTCCTTAGTCTTTATGCCATGTCGTACTGGGCTGAACACTATATCCCAAAACTGATGTCCACCCAGAGCTTCTGAATGTGACCTTACTTGGAAATAGAATCTTTGCAGATGTAATCAAGTTATGATGAGGCCACTGGATTAAGGTGCGTCCTAATCCAATGACTGGTGTCCTTTTAAGAGGCAAATCTGGATACAGACACACGCACAGGGAAAACGGGCATGTGAAGAAGGAGGCAGAGATTGGAATTATGCTGTCATAAACCAAGAAGCCCTAAGGATTGCCAGCAACCACCAAGAACTAGAAGACACAAGGAAAGATTCTTCCCATGAGCCTTTGGAGGGAGCATGGCCCTGCATGATTTCAGACTTCTATGCTCCAGAACTGTGAAAAAATTAATTCCTCTTGTTTTCAGCCACCCAATTTGCAGTAATTGGTAAAGCACGTCTAGAAAACTCATATACTCTCTGGTTTTCTCCCTGCCTTTCTGCCTCCTCCTCAGTGTCCACACTGCTGGCTCCTCATCCTCTATCCAATGCTTGGTCTTAGGCTCTCCTCCTAGTGATTTCATCTGGAACCATGGCTTTAAATATCATCAACATCTTGGTGACTTCCAATTTTATATGTGACATATCTCCAACTTAACATCAGAACTCAATTCATCCCTTATACCTTAGAGTTATTCTTGACTTCTGTTATCTTCCTCCCATTAATCTACTTTATTAATAAATCTATTGATTCTACCTTCTCTCCCAGCCTCCTTGTCCAAATCACCATCATTTCTTACCTGAACTAGTACAGTAGCCTCCTAAGCAGTCTCTCTCCCTGCTTTTATTCTTGCTCTCAATAATCCATTCTTCCCATAAGGTAATGTTTTAAAACATAATTCAGTTCATGTAATTTACATGCTTAAAGTTCTTCAATGACCTTCTATTACATTTGAAATAGAAGTTAAACTCTTTACCTGGGCCTGTAAGGCCCTATATGATTCAGCCTATCTTTTCATCCTCTTATCTCCCTGGCAACTCTATGGGGCAGGTCTGCTCTGTCCTATAGGGTCACTATGAGTTGGAACTGACTCAATGGCAACAGGTTTGGCTTTTTTGATCTCCTCACTATGCTCCAACCATACTGAGCTTCTTTCCGTTCCATGAACGGGACAAACTTTCTTTCCTCAAGGCCTTTGTTCTGGCTGTTGCCTCTGCTTGAGATGCTTTTTACTCCTGATCATTATGTGATTGGCTCTTTCTTGTCATTCAAAACACAGCTTAAATACCACCTCCTCAAAGAGACTCTGTCCATCTTAAATAGACCTCCCCACCCCTACAAAGTTACTTTGTAGCTTATTACCCTATTTATTTCCTTTATAGCACTTAATTAAATTATATTCTTTGTTTACTTGTTTACTATCTGTTCTTTTCATATAAGTTCCTGAAGGGCAGGAATCTTTTCTTTCCTGTCACTTCTATATCCCCAGCATCTACAATAGCTCTTGGCATTTTAAAATGCATTTAATAAATACATGTTGTATAAAAAGATGAAGCAATTGAACTCTTAGCTGTATATATATTTAGGTTGTTGTTTAGGTGCCAACGAGTTGGTTATGACCCACAGAGACCCTGTGTACAAGAGAATGAAACACTGCCTGGTCCTGTGCCATTCTCATAATCGTTGCTTATGTTTGAGCCCATTGTTGCAGCCACTGTGTCAATCCATCTCTTTGAGGGTCTTCCTCTTTTTAATGATTTTCTGCTTTACCAAGCATGATGTCCTTCTCCAGGGACTGGTTCCTCCTGATAACATGTCCAAAGTACATGAAACTAAGTCTCACCATCCTTCCTTCTAAGGCGCATCCTGGCTGTACTTCTTCCAAGACATATTTGTTCTTTCTTCTGGCAGTCCACAGTATACTCAATATTCTTTGCCAACACCATAATTCGAATGCATCAGTTCTTCTTCAGTTTTCCTTATTCATTGTCCAGCTTTCACATGCATATGAGGTGACTGAAAAACCATGGCTTGGGCCAGATGCACCTTAGTCCTCAAAGTGACATCTTTGCTTCTTAACCCTTTAAAGAGGTCTTCTGCAGTAGATTTGCCCAAAGCAATACGTCATTTGATTTCTTGACTGCTGCTTCCATGGGTGCTAACAGTGGATCCAAATAAAATAAAATCCTTGACAACTTCAATATTTTTTCTGTTTATCATGATGTTGCTTATTGGACCAGTTGTGAGGAATTTTGTTTTCTTTATGTTAAGGTGTAATCCATACTGAAGGCTGTAGCCTTTGATCTTCTTACAGTAAGTGCTTCAAGTCCTCTTCACTTTCAGCAAGCAAGGTTGTGTCATCTGCATACTACAGGTTGTTAACGAGTCTTTCTTCAATCCTGATGCTGTGTTCTTTCTTCATATAGTCTAGCTTCTTGGACTATTTGCTCAGCATACGGAATGAATAGGTATGGTGAAGGAATACAACACTGACACATGCCCTCCCAGATTTTAAATCACACAATACCCCCGTTTAGTTCAAATGACTGCCTCTTGGTCTATCTACAGGTTCATGTATTTAGGTAATAGTGACAAATGCTAACAGACACTGACAACTAATAAATATGCATTTTGTTGGAAGAACATCATTTTGAACTTTGGAAACGAATCATCCAAATTAGAAAGGTATGCTGTTGTACAATAAACATACAATATACTCTTCCGATGACCTATGGTTTCTGTTAGCTAATTTCTTGTTCAGTAATTCTTATACAAGCTTCATAAGCAAATTATAATTTTTACTTTTATCATACTAATTGGAAAGCTCAAGAATAGAATAATACTGTGTTTCAAAGGGCCTTTCATATAAGTGAATAGCTTTGGGCTGGCTTTTATTCTTTCCACTCAGATTACATTTCTGAATCTTGATACCAAGGTCCTTAAACATTTTATCTGAATGAGTGTACTCTCTGAATTTAAACCCAGATGTCCTGCTTCTCAACCATGGAATTTTAAAAGATGATTTTTTAGGGGAGGAGTTTTTTTTTTTTTTTTTTAACAGACAAAGTTTAAAAAAATATATATATATATATATATATATATATGCTTTTCCATATAAAAGATTCATCTCTGTACCTCAAAATGTTTTTCCCCTTTCAGAAATTCATTATATTTATAAAACACAATTCTGAGGCTCTTAGATTGTGATTCGCTGAAATAATAGAAGAATTATACCAACAGTAACATTACCCACACCAATCTATCCAATAGGATTCAGCTACATATTAGGCCCTTTATAACATGTGGTCCCAATAAAAAACATAAGAATACAATTTATAACTAGGTAGAATTTGTATATATTTAAAATTTCGGGTTAGCCTAAGTAAGTTTTTCTGGATAAGCTTTGTTTTAAGAAAAGCTAACTAACCATGGGATTAAAATGGCAACTACCAATAATTGCTTTCTTCAGTTACCATCTGAAAAGAAAGCCATCCTCCTCTCCTGTGTAACAAATGGCATTCGTTAATTAGGTCTCTCAGTTTGTATGCTGGCTACATTTGGTGAAGTCCAGTCCTCACCAAAAATAGTAACAACCTGTTCTGGATGGCAGTCAAGCAGCAAATCTATTTTTGGCTGTAACATTTGAAACTCCAAATGCCAGGTGCCATAGAACTGAACCTTACATGGAATAAGTAAACTGGTCTGATGCTAAAAGACAGAATACAAGGATTTAAGGCCCTCTTGCACCATCTGTTTCTTTATTCCAAAAGAAATAAAATGCTTTAGGCTTAGCAAGTAAATTCATATCTAACACTGACATGCCTAAAACCAAAAGAATGTTAGAACCAAAACAATAGAGGAAAGGGGAGAAGGATATAAGCTCCCTTGTAATCTCTTAATTACTCTAAATTTCCTATTGGCTCAGTGTTTCTTGATTCTATTATTTATATATTTTTACCTTACCTGTCTCTGAGTGTGCTGGGGCCTAGGTAAGGGTACTGGTTTTCCTTAAGCCTTCCTTTGATGAGATGGTCCAGGGTCTCATGTAGGAAAGGTTGATGCTGTGTATACACATTTTCTACTCCCTAAGATAGAGGAAAATGGTTCTTATGTCATTTTGGAGAAACTTGCTGTGTAACAGCTAATGATGTTCATATCAGAAAAAGACATATACTAAATAGAGATTTCATGGCATAAATTCAAATAGGAATTTTAGGAGATTTAAAAATGATTCTCATTAACCAGAAATGTCCCAATCTTGTAAAAATTCTTTGCAATTTAAGGTTTTTATTGTAAAGGAATTTTAAAAATGGATTTGCTTAAATCCTTTCTCATTTCTTTATTATTTCTCACCCTTTTGTGAAAATGTTAAATGACAGGTACAACAAATAAAAGGAAAAGACCGTGTAGAAAAGGAGACTAGGAACACTCAGGAAAATGGAAAAATTTCAGGAAACGATAACAGATTAAAACTAATTTTTGACCATTTAAAGAAAACAGGTTAGTACTTTTTAAAGATCTACAGTTATCTGCTGTATCTTTAATTTCCTCCAAAGATAAAATACCCAATGAATCTTAAATTATAAATAAGTGAAGTAAAATAGCTGTGACTAACAGACTGTCTGCCTTTTTACCCTCGGGTATTTCCCGGAAATATCTCCAGTTGTTTCCTGCTCAGCTTTTTGGCCCAGCGCTGTTGCCAGTCCAATACAGAAAGCACTTAAAGAGATCGTTTTCAAGAGAACTTCTGCTTTGATTTCATTTAATTGATATAGTACTCAATCAGCAGCAATCCTCGAGATACTTTGAAGATCACATTCATTCACTCACAGCCTCATGGGCTCCAGCTGCTTCTCATTCAGGAGAACATAGTGGAGGTATCTCTACCTTCAGTCCTTTGAGGAACTGTTTGGTAATGGCCACAGCATCTTTGGGGCTGAACAGATCGCTTCCTCTGACTCGTTTACCACCATATTCCACAACTGCAGACACGAGCTATAAAAACAAGAGAAGCAACCTTTTATTGCTTGGGGATCAGGGGGCTCACTTCATAAGAAAATAATCTTTTATGGAAATGAAGACTTGAGAGGACAGAATTATACAATTCTGTGAATAAAAAGTATGATTTATTCTTTGTTAGAGCTAAGAATACGATAACAGAGTTGGTACCTGTTTGGTGGGCTTATTGTATACATTTGGTTACCTTTCGATACTTCTCAGTAACACCTTTATTCCTGAGGTCCATCACAAGTCCTGGCAGGCTGTTGCTGCTATGTCGTTCATAATGTAGGGCATAAAGCATCACGAGACGTGCAGCATCAAACTCTGTCACTTTGGGGTTCTGTAGGAGCCTCTTTACATTCTGAAGAAAGACAGAATTGATATTTAACCCCCTTCACTTGAGTGATCTGCTGTATAATGCGTAAGACCTGATAATTATTGAATGGCAGTGATACATCTGAGTTCATGACTGAGATTACTGCTATGCCAATGTACAGGTCATATGCCTGGCAACTGCCTCAAGTACAGAAAATTAAATGCCTTTTGCCCAAGATAAGGCTTAAACGAGGAAATAAATTCTCATTATAACTGCTGTAAAATAAATAAGAATTTAACCATGGATAGTTGCTCTCTTCTTTTCCAGTAGCCGAAGTTGTAATTTCCTTGCTGAAACAAGGAACACATACTATTTCTACCACTTCAAACAATACAGCATACAACAGAACTGACCAGCTGACTTATGAAACTCTATTCCTTTCTTTTAGTGTTAGTGACTGACCAGTGGAATGGAGACAAGTTCATAGATTTTTACATAGGTGGTCAGGGCTTAATCTGTAAGAAACATCACAAGTAACAATATGTCTCAACATGGTGTATAGAGATAACAGAGTACGTAATAGTGACAAATGTCTAAATTGAGTACTTAACATCTTAAGGGAGCAGGTACTGACAGCAAAGTGAGCCAGAAGAAACATTTAGGTTTTGTCAATCCTCACATTAAGGGTCTTCTTTTTTTTTTATATAGTACAGATTCATATTTATTATGCAGCAGAAGAACACATAATTTGATTCAAGCCAACAAATACCTTTTGAGCCCCTTCTAAACATAAGGCACCATGGCAGGCACTGCAGGAGCTGCAGAGATGAGTTAGAGACAACTCCTGTCTTCAGAGAGCTCACCGGCATTGGGAGAGGAGGGAGATGAAACAAATATAGTCTATTCTGCTACAAAGCATGTTTCTTTAATGTACTTTTGCTCTGTGAGATTGGTAAATATGAGAATGATGTCAGCACAACACAGAAGGCGTATTGGTTCATATGTAATTTTTCTAGCATGGAAATATTTAGAAGAGGCCAGGGACAAAGTTCCTCATGATTAAAGTAGATTTAGCAATATATTAAGAAAAATGATGAAAATCCTGCAGTAGCTGGTTTTGCGACTTCAAGAGCTGCTGTACTTTCCTCTATGTTAAAATATCTGGAAGGGAGTCCTGGTGGCGCAATGCTTATGGCTCGGCTGCTAACCAAAGGTCAGTGGTTCGAACCCATCAGCTGCTCTGCGGAAGAAGACCTGAAGCTCTGCTCCCATAAAGATTACAGCCTAGGAAACCCTATGGGCAGTTCTTCCCCATCCTATAGGGTCACTAGGAATCAACTCCATAGTCTACAACAACCCAACAAGCTATCTGAGGAAGGGGCAAGTGTAAATTTATCTATGCTAAAAAGCAGAACAAAACAACAAACTAATTGATGAAGAAGGACATCCTCATGCTGTATTTTCAGTTTTGATCAAACTACTGTCTATGAGAAGCAAATGTCTAGAAGACCTTATACCTTGGGGGTGGGGGGACATAAGCCCCAGGAATGAGGTTGCAAATGATGGACTGAATCTTATTTCTAGGTGCAAATGCCAATGGATTTAACTGTGCTAGTATTTTCGGAAACCCTGGTGGCGTAGTGGTTAAGTGCCATAGCTGCTAACCAAAGGGTCAGCAGTTTGAATCCACCAGATGCTCCTTGGAAACTCTATGCGGCAGTTCTACTCTGTCCTATAGGGTCACTAAGTCAGAATTGACTCAATGACACTGGGTTTGGTTTTTGGTTTTAGTATTTTTTATTAGGATTGTTATTATCTTTGTTAGGGTTTCAATTACAAAGTTATGTAGGTTTTAAGTGGTCTGCTTAGAACCCTGTTTTTCCCCACAACCATTATTTTTAGTGTATGATTTTGCAGAATGTGAGGTTTTTCAGGAACACATATGTGGTGTTATAACAGAAACATATGCATGCCAAAAAGCAAGACAAAACAAAAAACAAAAAGTTGAAATTCCGTGCAATAGGGGAGAAGAGAAGACAAAATGAAGAGAAAGTATATCTGGTTGCTGAGAGATCAGAAAAGACTTCATGAAGGAGGTGACATTTCAAAAGACCCTGAAGAATCAGTAAGAGTTGGAATTAGTCTGAGAGACTGAAAGAGGTGGTACTATTAATAGAAATATCAGAATTAGAGGACAAAATGGCTTGGGCTGAAAGAGCCTTGAAGGGCACTGGATTCTAAGGCATAATTATTAGCATCTGTATGGTGCTTTACAATTTACAAGATGTTTTCACATACATTATCTTTTTAGTACCCTGAACAACCCTGTCCATTGTCTAAGAACTTTTCTGTTCACGTTGAAGAGAGACTGTGATGAAACTGGGAATTTCCCAGTTAGCTCTCAAGTAGAAAGCTCTCTGAGCAAGATGGCCTGGGTTAACATTTCATCATCATCCTTAAGGGGTACAAAAGGAAGAAATTTCTCTTCTATAGATTTAGACCCTGTACTCATAAGAATTTCCTCACTTTTTTTCCCTTTTGTTGTACCTTATCCACAGAGCAGTCACTGAATACGGTCTATTTAGAACATCTGTTCAAATGTTCCACTAGTTTCTACTATAATGCAAATAAATTTTAGGGTACAAATTACTTTTCCACAGAGCAGCTGCTGAATACAGCCTATTAAGAGTATCTGTTAAAATGTTCCACTTGTTTCTACTATAATGTGAGGAAATTTCAGGGTACAATTATTAGCAAGTACATATACACAATTTCATACATATTTCAATCAACTTGGCCTAAGTTTAAAATCTTATGTAATCTCATCAGGTATCTCTCTGTTGTCACTTTTCTTATAGGCATAGTCATTCTTTTCACCTTGAATCTACTCAATTTCTGGGGACCTGTCTCTGTACTTTTAAGCAAACCTGATATACCAAAGTAACAACCAACTCACAGACTGGTACGGGGACAAAGACTACTTGCTGCAATCAGCTCATACCCTTTCTACTTGCTCCCTTTCTAATCACCATCACTTGGATCTTGACTCTTGGCTCAGGTTCCCATTTAAGAATCTTACTCCTTGAGATTTGGTATTGGTATTTAAACTCCTGGCTTAACTCTCAGCTCTCCTCCACACAATTGGCCCAGCTCTGACCTAGGTTTAGTTTGAGTGGACTACTTTGACTGCTTTTGAGACATGAATACCCAACCCATTGACCAGGTCAGTGCTCTGGCTAGACTTATCTATTTCCTTATGAGAAGGGACCTGGAAGTACAAGCTGAGTTTTCTTCACTTTTGACTATATGTCCTTGGAGAAGCAGGCCTTTTTGTCTGCCTAAATTCCATGTTAGCCTTTAACTTAATTTTGAACCATTTCCCTCATGGTTATTTGACTCATAGACCTGACTAACAGTGGAAAACATTATGTTGAAATTTCAGGGTACTAAACAGAGAAGCAGGAGCCCTGGTGGCACAGTGGTTAAGAGCCTGGCTACTAACCGAGAGGTCGGCACTTCAAATCTAACAGCCGCTCCTTGGAAACACTATCTGGCAGTTCTGTTCTGTCCTACAGGGTCGCTATGAGTTGGAATCGACTAGATGGCAATGGGTTTTAAACGAAGGAGGAAAAAGAATTGGAGAGGCTTCTAATTACACAGCAGGTGTGTGCTACATGGTAGTATTTGTATGTTGGAAATATGACAGAACTATAAATAAATGTTTTGGTTTCTCTTTTCTTATTAAATTTTCCATAAGCCTTGTGGCTATTGAGAGAAAAGCATATACTGTCACATAATAACAATGACTGAGTTAGAGCAAAAGAGAAAACTATTGCCCACTTATGAAGACAAGATTCAAAAGCTTCCACCAAACTCCAGTACCCGTGTAGGACTAATCAAGGAAAAGGAAAAGAAAAACATACTGTCTTTGGAGGTAAATGCACTCACAAGATATCAATGAGAAAACAATTCTTTCCTAACATTTAAAGACTGTTCCATTTTTTCTGGTTAACTACTTTTCTTTTTTCCTACCAAAACCACGATAGAGGAGCACATGAAAAAGATTTTTACAGTGACATACCTACATTTTAAGCTATTGTACATAATCACAAATGAAGTCAGTAATTAAAAAGTCTATTTTTTGCTTTAATTTAACCTAAAGAACAGGATACCTTCCTTGCTATCTACTATCACACACTCAACAAATAGCAATATAAGCCAACAGATTAGGCAGCAAGACGGAGCTGGCAGAAGCTTCCAACATGCTGGTATGGATAAAATTGCATCTAATCTAACAGTTTAAGAGAATAGTATTATGGGGTGATAAAGAGCTTATCTAGCAAAATTATAAGAAAAGTGGCCAGGACCCAATTCCACTGACTGGAAACTACATCTGAGTCAGTATTCTTTTTCTTAATGACTAGTCAACATAAAATTTAGCTTTGCAGCACATCTTCTGCTGGTCAATGCTATTTCGATAACACTGGCTACCTGTTGGTTTAGAGAAGAAAGGATCATTTTTACTGTAAATGATCAAAGTAAAATTGTCTGCTAAATGTTTGGCAAACAATTTTCTTATGATTGCAATGAGAAGCAGAAAAAACTTTCTGAAACCAGGGAGAGACCCAAGTCCACTGATGACAGTGGACTAAAAAACATGTCCTGGGTGTCATAAAGAAAACAGAAAGTAACATCAAATAATAATACTGATAATGATGATAGCTAACATCTGTTGAATGTTACAAGTACCAGGTACCATAGTACGTGCTTTGCCCGTATCAGCTGCTGATCCCTCACAACGATCTCTGAGGTAGTACTGATAAGATTCCACACTTTACTGAGGTACAAAGTGGCTAGGAATCATTTTCAAAACCAAGCCATCAAAGCCCCAAGCTCTTAGTTACATTACACTGCTTCAAATAGAACTATTTTTCCTACCAAGTATTTATAAGTCTTTACTATATGTCGTTAACGGGATGATTTGAGAGCTCTTACCCAGAGTCAGCAGAAGGAGTCAGCAATATAACAGATAGGTTCCTCACTCCAAATGAAAAGCTGTGATGTGACAACATGGGAGAAAAAACTCAACAAAATAAATTGCTCATATTTGAAGATGTTTCTCTTCATGGTGTGAAAAATCTTCTTTACTAATCAAGTGAGTTTCTTTTTCTGAGAATATGGACATATTTCAATAGTAGTATACTGCACTTTGGTTCTAGCGAAATTCTTAATCATTTTTGCATAAGCCTGTGGGTAACTGGTTAGAAGTGTCAGCAATTTATAGGTTAATTTTTATATGAGCATTTTTTTCCTAACCATGATAGTTACCATTCAATAACGCAAACTCCATCTCTACTCAAAAACCTCAATTCATTGCTTCATGACGTATTATCATCTAAGGTCAAGCCAAGGAATGCTATAATCCATTGAGGGGTCAGGACCCCAGCATCCACTCATTATTAAACAAAAGTTCCCTTTATAAACCATTTAAATCATGTTGCCAAAGAAATCCTTTATGATAGGGAGCCCAAATCAACTGTTCACTGTAAAACTCCAATACCTTGAGTAAGAAAACCTTTAAAAGATGGCTTTTTAAAACACAAACTGGATCACAGTGGAGTTCATATTTTTAAAGTATCTATTTTTTAAAAAGCAAACAAAAATAAGATTTTAGGCAAAGAATTACAGAAGCTTTTTCCAGCTGCTTTCCATATGGTAGATACAACTAAAAATACTAAAATCTGATAATAACTAAAGTTTACTTCTATTGTTTTAAAGAGCAAAACAAAATGATAAACATAAGGAAATTTAAATTTACTTACTGGACAGGGTAAAAAAAATTTTTTTTATTTACTAAGAAGCAGAAATCTCATTATATTGAGATAAATAAAAAGTTTTGATAGGAACACTTCTATTAGGCCCACAAAACAACTATAAACTACTATTAGTAATGTTGTCTGAAGTTAGCCAAGTTAAGTTAATTATGATACATCTTTATAAAGGAATATTATTTAGTGATTAAAAAGAACGAGTCTTTAGGCTCTGATTTGGAACAGTCTCTTGGATACATGGTTAAGTAAAACAACAAAATTGAGAACTACGTGTACAGTATTTAAAAAAAAAATAAAACACGTTGCTGTCGAGTTGATTGACTCATAGGGACCCTATAGGACAGAGCAGAACTGCCCCTTAGGGTTTCCAAGGAGTGGCTGGTGGATTCGAACTGCCGACCTTTTGGTTAGCAGCCAAACACTTAACCACTGTGCCACCACGGCACGATGTGTACAGTATGGTATCACGTAAATTAAAAAAAAAAAAGAGAGACACACACAGAGGCTTGCACGTATACAGAATAAGAATGCATGTGAAACTAGTAATAGACTCAGTTTTTACTACCTATCCCTTTCACCACGTATTTATATTATCTATTTAAGAATTAGAATTTAACATAAATAAAGAAATAATAAAGTATTCCTAGATATGACTACAGAAGCACAAGCAACAAACGAGAAAACAGATAAACAGGACTTCATCAAAATTAAAAACTTCTGTTCAATAAAGGACTTTAACAACAAAGTAACGGAAGAAAATTTTTGGAACCATGTATCAGGATAAGGGTTTAATATTCAGAATATATGAAGAACTGCTACAACTTAATAACAAAAAAACAACCAACCCAATCAAAAGATGGGCTAAAGATATGAACAGAACTTCACAAAAGAAAACACACAAATGGCCACATTTGTGTATGCAAATGCACAAGCACATGAAAAGATGCTCCACATCATTTGCCATTAAGGAGATGCAACCAAAACCACAATAAGATACCACTTCACCCACACCAGGATGGCTAAGATCAAAGAAAAACAGAAAACAACAAATGTTGGCACGGATATGGAAAAATTGGAAACCTTACCCATTGCTGGTGGGAACGCAAAATGGTACAGCTGCTGTGGAAAACTGTTTAGTGGTTCCTCAAAAAGTGAACCTAGAACTACCATATAACCTAGCAACTCCATTCCTAGGTATATACCCGAGAGACTTGAAAGCAGCAACACAGACACATGTACACCAATGCTCAGTGCAGCACTATTTACAAATAGCCAAAAGGTGGGAACAAGCAAAATGTCCATCGACAGATGAATGCATAAACAAAACGTGGTATATACATACAGTGGAATATTACCTGACCACAAAGAGAAACAAAGTTCTGATACATGCTACAACATACATGAACCCTGAAAACATCATGCTTGAGTTAAGTCAATCACAAAAAGGGCAAATATCTATGGTTTCTTATATGAAATATCTAGAATAGGCATAGAGACCAAAGTTGATTAGTGCTTACCAAGAGCAAAAGGGAGGGGGGAAAGGGGAAATCATGGTTTAGGAAGCGCTGAGTATCTGTTAATGGTGACAGAAAACTTGGCAATGGATAATTGTGATGGATGCACAATATGATCAATGTAATTGCTATCACTGAACTGCACATGTAAAAAATGTGGAGTTGGCAAATATTGTGTTATATATAGATTTTACAACTAAAAAAAATGACAATAAAGTTAGCCTAAAAAACTGAGAATTCTTTGTCAAGATTTAAGAACACAGGGACAAAATTAAGATAGTGATGACAGAAGCACTTCTCATAAATAGCAAGCAAATAGCATCTTCATGATTTTCAAAATGGTAGTGCTTTCAGAGGAAACCTTCATAAATGTTAAAAAAAAAAAATTAAAACCAACAACTATAAATCTTGGAAAAGACTTTGGTATAACTAGAACACCCACAGAAAACCTGGTGACATAGTGATTAAGCGCTATGGCTACTAACCAAAAGTTCAAATCCACCAGGTGCTCCTTGGAAACCTTATGGGGCAGTTCTACTCTGTCCTTTAGGGTCTCTGAGTCAGAATCAACTTGATGGCAACAGGTTTACGGGTAAAGCACCCACAGATAGATTTCTTGCTTTTGATTGTACCACATATTAAAAAAAAAAAAAAAAAGTTTAGAGAAAGAGGATCAACATTTACAAAGCACCTATTACATGTGAAGCATTTCATATATCTCACTGAATCCCTGTAACAATTGAAAAGTTTGAAATCATTATTCCCATTTTACAGATAGGAAACTGAGGCTTGGACAAAGTAAGTAAGTAATTTTCCCAAAGAAATTCTGTTAAGTAGAGACAGGATATAAGCCAGGATAAAACCAAAAACCAAACCCACTGCCATCGAGTCAATTCCAACTCACAGCGATGCTGTGAGACAGAGCAGAACTGCCCCATACGGTTTCCAAGGCCGTAAATTTTTATGACGTAGACTGCCACACCTTTCTCCTGCCAAGCAGCCAGTGGGTTCAAACTGCCGACCTTACCATGAGGCAGCTGAACACTTCACCACTATACCACCAGGCCTGGCTCTAAAGCCTGTGTTATTTACATTATACCATGATGGTTTTATTTCATAAATAAAGTACAATTGCAGGAAGGAAACAAAGAGATAAAACTTCAGAACATAAAACCAAAAAAACCAAACCCACTGCCGTTGAGTCAATTCCGACTCATTAAAAAAAAAAAAAAAAAAAACTTTTTTGGGTTCTATTAATTAGGAAAAGAGCTCTGGTGACTCAGTGGTTAAGCTCTTGGCTGCTAACCAAAAGGCTGGCAGTCTGAATCCACCAGTCACTCACTGGAGCCCTACAGGACAGTTCTACCCTGTCCTATGGGGTCACTATGAGTAGGAGTCGACTCAAACTCAACAGGTAATCAACTAGGAAATCTGCTTCGTATAATAAGTGGTTTAGAAATGGCTCTCCCAAAGGAACTTAATTCCTAAATTACTTATTTGTCAGTAACACCACATTTTGCCATTTTCTAGGAACTTTGGAATCATCTGATTTGTACTGTCTTGGTATCCTGACATCCACATTAAATTCATATTTTCTCACCTTTGAACTGTCTCTCAGATTTTCCCCAACTGTACATTTTTACTAATGTCAGAGTCTACTAGCCTCTGACTTTAGTTTGTCCATCTTAAAGCATCTTTACTAGATTAAATTTCTTAAAATACTTTCATTACCTCAACTTTCCACACAAGACCCTACACTAGATCTCTATGCCTATCTCAGCAAGTACAAATTCCTCTTACAAGCCTCTCCATAAACGGGTTCATGTTTACCTATTCAATTTTATATCCTAATTCTTTTCCACACCCACACTCGACAGGTCAAACTGTTCATTATTTCCTGCATACTTCTGCATCTTTGCTTTTGCTGTTATCCTTGACTGAAATCCTCCTCCAAATTCTTTTCATTCTTTAAGGTCCAGCTTAATAGCATCTTCTCTAAAAAACTGTCCCTAATAACCTCCTATCTTATAATCAGTAACATACTTTTGACTTAATTAAATGTTACCTTGAAACATCATCTAATTGTTTCTTGTGCTTTAGTTCTGGCTCTTTAACTAGACTGTAAATTTCTTGAGGTCAGGGTCTAATTATGTCACTTTTAAATCCTGTGGTAGCTCCCCATCATTTTAAGATTAAAGACCAACCACTTTTCAATGGCCATAACCAGACCCCAATTTATCTTTTTTGGGTTATCTAAGACCACTTCTCATCTTGTACCCTGCATTAGCTACACTGAATTATGCCGTTTCCTTCATTTGCTTTTTTTTTCTTTCTTCACATCTCCATGCTGGCATTGTCTCTGCTGGGAATGTTTCCTCCCGTTCTCTGCTTGATGCGCTCCTACTTATTCATCTGTCCAGACCCAAATGTAATGTCATCTTCTCTAAGAAGCCTTTCATGCTTGCCCTTAGGGAAAACAGCTGCTCCTTCCTCTGTATTTCCAAACTTGTTGTATGGTATTTGATTCATGGTTTAAATTTCTTTCTTCCCTACTACAGTGTGTGCTCTTTAAGAGAAAGGATTGTATCTTATTCATCTTTGTACCTGTACTGGGTTGAATATCCACCAAAAAAACCAAACCCATTGCCACAGAGTCGATTTCAACTCACAGTGACCCTACAGGACAGAGTAGAACTGCGTTATGGGGTTTCCAAAGCCGTAATCTTTACAGAAGCAGATTGCCTTTCTTCTGAGGCTGGTGGGTTCGAACCACTGGCCTTCCGGTTAGCAGTCAAGTGCTTAAACCACTGTGCCACAGGGCTTCTTCTGGGCTGAATAGTGTCCCCAAATATTCGTGTCCACTCAGAACCTCAGAATGTGACCTTATTTGGAAATGAAGTCTTGCAGATGTAATTAGTTAAGATGAGGTCATACCTGTTGAGTGTGGGTCCTAAATGCAATGACTGGTGTCCTTATAATAAGGCCACATGACAACAGAGGCAGAAGGGAGGGATGTGTCAAGGACTGCCGACAATCACCAGAAGCTAAGAAGAGGCAAGGAAGAATTCTTCCCCTAGAGCCCTCAGAGGAAGTATGGCTGGCTGATATCTTGATTTCGGAATTCTAGCCTCTAGGACCGTGAGAGAATACATTTCTGTTGTTTTAAGCCACCTGGTCTGTGGTAATTTGTTAAGGGAGCCCTAGGAAACTTGTACAGTATCCCTAGACCCTCATATCAGTATGTACATGTAGCAGGCATTCACATATTTGTAGAAAGAAAAGCAGATGTTCAGTAATAAAACAAAACCTTAGATAATACATTTTCATATACATGATAACTTTTAAAATCTCAACCTGGTGAGGTAAGTATTATTATGCCTATTTTACATATGAGCGAACTGGCTCAGAGATTAAGTCAACAGCTCTGGATCACAAAGCCAGTAAGTGGCAAACCAAACACTATAATCCAGATTTTCTAATTCTAGTCTAGTACTCTTTCTGGTAGACTAGGGTACTTTCATAAATACTCAATTAACTCATTGAACCCTCTGGAATTCCCACTGCATGTTGTACTTTTCCTGTGGCTCTTACAAAGGTCTATCTTAAATGGTAATAATTTGTGTTCTTGTCTCAACTTCTTGTTACACTGTAAACTCCATGTTGGTGAAGAAGGATTACTTGCCTTTGTATCTCTTGCTCTGCCTGGCACAGTGCCTTACACATAAAAAGGTACTAAAAAAGTACTCATCAAATGGGACTGAATAAGATACCTGGAGAGCACTAGAATGGTCATTTTGACAGGCTAGTTCTTGCTCAACCTCCGAAACCTCCAGCAGATTCCGTTCACTGACCAACCGAGACAGCTCTCCAACCACTGTCACATGCTTTGATACAGTCCCAGACATCTTCTTAAACTGTGGATAATTCTCAACAAATGCCTGCCACGGGGAAAACATCAATAGGAGGTTCTTTTATTTCTTGACTGAGAATAGATACATATTAAAATAAAAAAAAAAGCAGGGATTATTTTCCACACAGACTAAGGAACCTACAACTTTCAATCACATGACATTTTGTTATGCTTAAAAAGAGAAGAACTGGTATATGTCAGCAGACTGAGTTTTTAAAAGTCCAAGTATAGCTGAAGAATGGAAAGAAGCACATGGCTTATTATGAAGTTTTCACTATATTGTTTACTAAAGAGAGACACCACAGAAAGTAAGTCTCGAACCAAATATAATGAATCAAGGTAAAAAATCAGACCTAGAAGATTCCAGAAATGTTGCTTCCATGAATGTTTCCAAAGTCTTGCATGTTAGCCATACATGTACATGTTCGATTTACCTTCATGTCTGCAATTGATTCTAGTTTTTGCTGTTCTTTTGGTTTCTTCTTCTGAAAGTCTTCCATGAGATTCTTTATATTGCTACCAATCTCAGCGAAGTTCAGGTACATATTCTGTGAAAAAGGAAGTTAGAAAAACAGTTCTATCAACTAGTCTGACTTTCATACAACTTAAAACAAGAAGTGAAAAAGAATCTTGTATACAGTTAGAAGTGAAAGACAAGAATCCCATTATAATTACCATTTTTGGACACAGGCCAGGACACTGATGATGAATACCATTACTATTCACACAAAGGGCTACTAGATAGAAAGGGAAGTAATTAAATTGGGTTTTTTCTATGAAAAAAAAATATTGTAAAGGGTTAGAATCCAAGTCTTCTGCCTTTCCTTGGGATACAGTCTTATCTACTTCAGACTCACAGAAACTCCCATTCTATACCAATACCAATACCCACTGCCATCGAGTCGATTCTGACTCATAGCGACCCTACAGAACAGAGTAGAACTGCCCCATAGAGTTTCCAAGGAGCATTTGGCGGATTCGAACTGCCGACCTCTTGGTTAGCAGCTGTAGCTCTTAGCCACTACGCCACCAGGTTTTCCTACTCCCATTCTAAGAAGCCAATATTGGCCTTCTTACATAAACACAATTACGATATAAAAAAAATACCAAAACACCTACATTGGCATAGAATTCATCATTTTCAGCAGACAGGACCACTTCTCTCAAGTCTTTACTGATCCCTGGAACTCTGGAAAGATCAATCCGATTGTTGTTTATCCCTAATAGTTCATGGACCATGGCCTGATATGTCCACTAAATAAAGAATTATGACAAAAAAAAAAAAAAAAAAGCTGGTAACTGACAAAACATGGAAATAGTCAATGTTCACGAAAACAAATAAAATTTAATAACATTCTTGGTAATCAGCCTTCTTTACATAGAGCTCCTCTATTTAGTTCAAATTATATTACTATTTTGTGCTATAATAAGCATTAAGATTGTCATTTTAATTAGTTAAACACTCAAAAGTCAAAATACTTTTACACTTTTGGAAGAAAGGTAACAAGATTAATTTTCTTGATAGAAAGAAAACAAATTAGATCTATCATTAGCTCCAATCTTTGCCTGTGAATTAAGAGTATATTTTTGGCTTCACAGATAGGGCTATATTGGTACTGCAGTTACAAGCTGTACCATTTCCTGTACGCTTCTGTGGTTTTCTGCAGCATGAGAAGTGTGTTCTTGCCGATCTGAGTGGTGCTATATTTATCTTGGGAACACTAATATTATCAGAAAAAAACCTTGTGAGTTGATCAAAATACTGGCATATTCAGAAGCTTTCCTCTGCATCCATTTTATTTTATATTTTTACTTAATATGAATTGTGGAGAAGACTGGTTTCCAGTCTTAGGAAGAATGAACTTATTCAGCAAAACTGGAAAAGAGAAACTCCAAATCTTGCCTTCTCACCATTTATGGGGAATAAATCAATTTAGTCACAAGCCCATTAGACAAAAGTTAAGTATTCGCCAGGAATGTACTTTCTAAATCTTGGTATGCTAGAAGAATTTATATTCGTATAGCTCGGTTTAAGCACTCTAGATTTATCAAGAATTAATTTAAGAGATTATAAAAGAAGTTGCTTTATTCCTAAAACATGTACCATAGAAAAAAAGCAAGTTCCCTTAGGGCATTTAAAATAAGTACAACAAAATGTTTCATGCTCCCACAGACGGCATGATGTGCATGCCTTCTACCACAGCACTTATTATATAATTACAATTATCTGTCTACTTCTGTTCCCATTGGACCATGAACTCTTTGAGGGCAGAGACTGTATCTTTCACCCTTTTATTTCTAGAACTCAGTACACTATCTGGCATGTAATAGGTTTTCAGTGAAATCTGTTAAATGAACAACTGGTTTTCTTTGGAAAACAGAATTACAAGCTATTATTTTTCTTTCCACTTTTTTTATTTTCAAGTTTCTTTAGCAAATATATGTAACTTTGAGTTTTAGGAATATGAGGCTATCCTATACCATAGAGAAGTTTCATTCCACAGCCACAGATTTCTTTTGGCATTAACATTATTATAAGCTGGGAAGAAACTAAAATATAGACTCTACTTTAAAAAAAAAATTCATATTCACTATTAACAAAGCACCTATTATGTGCAAGGCACTGTTCTGGTACTTGAAGGAGAAAAAACAGTGGTAAGATACAGTCTATCTTGAAGGAATATATAACTGAGGAAGGGTGAAAACAGCCAAAGATATAACAAGGAAGCATGAGACATAGAGAGATGCAAGTTATATAGTGATTTTAGAAACAAAGAACACGTCTGATGGAAAGAATATAGGTTATCGAGAAATTAAATGGCTTTTGAGTGGTTTTAAGAAAGTGTTTTGATAGGTAGAGATGGGAAGAAAAGCTAGTCTAACAATTTTACAGTTTAAACAAAGGTTACAACATGAATAAAAACACCATGGCAGGAAGCCATGGGGCATATTTGGGCAGCAGTGACCTGTCCAGTTTTATACGAGGGTTGAGCCTTATTGCGAAGGCTCTTGGATGCCAATTTGAGTTTACGCTCAATGCAGTAGGCAAATGGAAATCAATAGAGATTTTTAAGCCAGGGGAATAATAGGATTAGAGCTATGCTTTAAGTAATTTAACAACAATATGTCCGTAGAATATATTAGAGTGAGAAGAAATTAAAAGTGGGGAATCAACTAGATGATGATTTCAGCATTCCTGCATAAGATCAGGTAATTACCACCAAGGTAATGGCATTAAGAATGGGAAAGAGCAGACAGAAAGAAACATAGGAAAAGGAGAATCTACAGAACTTAGAAGTTGCCTTTATTAGGGGTGGGGAGTAGTGGCCAAAAGGGACAGGAAGGATGAGGTAGAAGAGTCAGAGATAACTGTGACTGGAAGAATGGTAAAACCAAAACATCAGGAAACACAAGGCAAAAACAAGAACAACTAAAAATAAGGAGGCAAAAAAACGGATCATGCTGTCGATTTCCATTTCTGCTTTTTGATGGACACTACTTAAAATGGTCTTTCTATTTTAGTAAGAAAGGTTTATTTTGCACCTGGTTTAGCAATGGGGTGATGGCATCATCACAGCGATCTAAAATAAGCAGCAATGGAGGAACCTCAGTTCGCCGGAATTCAAAAAGTTCATATTCTTTAGTTATCACTTGCTGTGGATGAGAGACAAAGACGGTTTGGTCAACCAATTAGTTGCAGATAAAGATGATAAAAATAGGAAATTACACACAAAAACCATATCTAACAGTAGTTCCTTGCACCTGCACAAGCCTTCCATAAAAGGAATAAAAAGCTTCAAAAGTTAAGAGAGATTAGGATTTGAAACCCTGTTTTATAAGTGGTTTAACTGGACCAAAAAAGGTTAGTTTGTGGATGTTTCCTGAGTTAGAACTTAAGAATCTTAGCTTTAATTTATTGCTTTTGGTTTTGGATTACAACACACCTACCTCTTTGCCAGTAGCCTAATACATCATCTCCTTGGTTCTACATAAAATATATATATTTTTTGTTTCTGAAATAAAAGGTAGCCTTCTCTTCCATAGGGAAGTGAATGGCCTTCATGTTCTGGAGCCAGGGGCAGGCAATGCCATACCTTAACACATTCAGCGAGTCTCTTTGCTGCCTCTGACGAAAGCTGGTAACGAATCATGGGACACTTCTTCAGAGATAAAAGGAGAGCTGTCAGTCCTTGGGTTGTTCTGGATAGCTGCGCTGGATCCCAATTTCGACCCTTTTTATTAAAAACATATATCCAGAGAAAATATTTGAACTTTCTTTCACAAGTCCAATTACTTGTTGAATTAACTCCCACCTGATGAACTAACTTTATTTCTTTTCCTTCCATACCTGGCAGCAGCCCAAAATATTAAGGGAGAACAAATGTGGATTCACAGCAATGTAATCACCATAGAATTCCTGCAAATAAAGAACATCAGGATTAATCATTCCATAAACTCTCGTTTTACCATGCAGTAATGTTTTCATATGTGATATAATCCCAAAACATCAAACTCGATGAAATTCAGGTGCAACAGAGATACAAAAACTGCTCAATTAACAAGAGTCAACGTGAGGTAATCAATAAAATGATTATAAAACAGTAACAATCTTTCAAAAAAAAAAAAAAAGACGTTGTAAAGACATACACATTTTATTTCCAGAGACATCTATACACACTTGTCAATTAGTAAAAATAAAATAGTGCTATAAAATATACAGTGTTATTACTAACAATGCAGAAGAAAAACTGGATAACTGGGAGCTCCTAAAAATCAAACACCTATGCTCATCCAAAGACTTCACCAAAAGAGTAAAAAGATTACCTACAGACTGGGAAAAAGTTTTTCGCTATAACATGTCCGATCAGCGCCTGATCTCTAAAATCTACATGATACTACAAAAACTCAACTACAAAAAAGACAAATAACCCAATTAAAAAATGGGCAAAAGATACAAACAGCCACTTCACTAAAGAAGACATTCAGGTAGCTAACACACACATGAGGAAATGCTCATGGTCATTAGAAATGCAAATCAAAACTACAATGAGATTCCATCTCACTCCAACAGGGCTGGCATTAATCCAAAAAACACAAAACAATAAATGTTGGAGAGGCTGTGGAGAGATTGGAACACTTATACACTGCTGGTGGGAATGTCAAATGGTACAACCACTTTGGAAATTGATTTGGCGCTTCCTTTAAAGCTAGAAATAGAACTACCATACGATCCAGCAATCCCACTCCTTGGAATATGGAATATATCCTAGAGAAATAAGAGCCTTTACACGAACAGATATATGCACACCCATGTTCACTGCCGCACTGTTTCCAATAGCAAAAAGATGGAAGCAACCAAGGTGCCCATCAATGGGTGAATGGATAAATAATGGTATATTCACACAATGGAATACTACGTATCGATAAAGAACAGTGATGAATCTGTGAAACATTTCATAACATGGAGGAATCTGGAAGGTATAACGCTGAGTGAAATTAGTCAGTTGCAAAAGGACAAATATTGTATAAAAAAAGACCACTATTATAAGAACAGGAGAAACAGTTTAAACAGAGAAGAAAATATTCTTTGACGGTTATAAGAGGGGGGAGGGAGGGAAGGTAGGAGCGGGGTATTCACTAGATAATAGATAAGAACTACTTTAGGTGATGGGAAAGACAACACACAATACAGGGGAGGTCAGCACAACTGGATTAAATGAAAAGCAAAGAAGTTTCCTGAATAAACTGAATGCTTCGAAGGCCAGAGTAGCAGGGACAGGAGTTTGGGGACCATGGTTTCAGGGGACATCTAAGCCAATTGGTATAATAAAATCTATTATGAAAACATTCTGCGTCCCACCTTGGAGAGAGGCGTCTGGGGTCTTAAACGCTAGCAAGCGGCCATCTAAGATGCATCAATTGGTCTCAACCCACCTGGATCAAAGGAGAATGAAGAACACCAAGGACACAAGGTAATTATGAGCCCAAGAGACAGAAAGGGCCACATAAACCAGAGACTACGTCAGCCTGAGACCAGAAGAGCTAGATGGTGCCTGGCTACAACCGAGGACTGCCCTGACAGGGAACATAACAGAGAACCCCTGAGGGAGAGGAGAGCAGTGGGATGCAGACCCCAAATTCTCATAAAAAGACCAGGCTTAATGGTCTGACTGAGACTAGAAGGACCCCGGTGGTCATGGCCCCCAGACCTTCTGTTGGCCCAGGACAGAAACCATTCCCAAAGCCAACTCTTCAGACAGGGATTAGACTGGACAACGGGTTGGAGAGGGATGCTGGTGAGGAGTGAGCTTCTTGGATCAGGCGGACACTTGAGACTATGCTGGCATCTCCTCCCTGGAGGGGAGTGAGAGGGTAGAGGGGGTTAGAAGTTGGTGAAATGGACATGAAAAGAGAAGACAGAGGGAGGAAGCGGGCTGTCTCATTAGGGGGAGAGCAATTGGGAGTATGTAGCAAGGTGTATGTAAGTTTTTGTGTGAGAGACTGACTTGATTTGTAAACTTTCACTTAAAGCATAATAAAAATTAAAAAAAAGAATATACAATGTTACACTCAGATAAAAAAGAACTTTGCTGTTCAGGGGAGAATATGATTTAAAATAGGCCATTATTTTTATTCATTTATAACGTAGCACATTCTTGTGAAAAATCCAAAATTTGTTTATTTGTTGTCCCTGAAGACAATATTCTTCACTTAAGTGGACATATCACAAACGTATTTAAGAACGACTCGATGGCACTGGGTTTGTTTTTTATGTGCTTAAGAAGGGAAAGGAAACATGGCATGGCCTAATGTGAGGTATTATATAATGTGCAGAGTAACTGCTTAGGAGTTTCCAAGTTTTAACCTACCGACAAGTCTGCTTATTAACTCCCAAAGCAAGATAATCACAAACAGAACTTTAAGACGCCTCACTCACAACCTTTACTTCCTATTCTCTCCCAATCAGACACAGTCCTGCTGATGAATATTCTTATACTGTGGCTCATAAACCTAGCATATGGCCTATCTGATTCTGTCCCCAATCCTGTGAAACCCTTCCTATGAATCCATCAACCCAATCTCCTTATTCTGTATTCTCACTGATCCCTTTAATTCTGTTTCCATTCATTTTGATACTTCTTCCAAACTTTCTAAATATGAGTATCCAAACCCATTGCCATCTAAGTCGATATAGTCTGGTGCAATGCATATTTATTTTGTCTGCTCAGGAAGCTCCCTTCTTTTGAGACAGCACCTTCCTTATTTTTAGACGGAATTTTTAAAAAAGGCTCAGTACAAGAGATGTGTTAGAGAACCAGTATGTTTACCTGAACCTCAGCCACAACTTCCTGTTCATCAGCTTCAGCCAATGACTTCACATCACTCTTGCTAATGACATTACTGAAATCTGAAACAGACAAGTGAGTTGCGGTTGACTCAAAGGAGAGCATCTCTGCTGCAGTTAGACATAAATGGGCCTGAAAGTTTACACCTAACAAATAAGTGAAGTTTAGTACAGTACAGATTATGGCATATGTAAAACTGAAAATCTTCACATTGGAATGAGCAGCACAAATATGTTTAAATCCATAAATTCGTTGTAATACCAAAAAAAAAAAAAAAATCACCATTGGAGGATGCTAGGGAACCAAGCTATTATACTGATCCAAACCAAACCCACTGCCATTGAGTCGATTCCAACTCACAGCGACCCTATAGAACAGAGTAGAACTGCCCCATAGTTTCAAAGGAGCACTTGGTGGACTTGAACTGTCGACCTTTTGGTTAGCAGCCGTAGGACTTAGCCACTACACTACCAGGGTTTTCATTGTATTTATAGTAGTAAATAAATGGAAAAAAGTAAGGTTTTATCCTGTCTTTTGTATACAAACTATACCACTGGGTAACAAAATAGTAGATGAGGGGAAATTTCTTTTTATAGGCTATTCCAGCTAGAACAAAGAGGTCAAATAATAGTAGAATTCGAATAACACCACTTTTTTTCCAACCCCTAATGAATTAATTTGGGTTTTAATGAATTAATGGATATAAGCATTGAGCATCAACAGCTGCTAATAATACAACAAGAAAAAATTAGCAGAAATATACATCACCTATGAAGTATTCTTGCCAAAAAGAAATCAAATCTGAATTTCATTAAGCATCTCTATCCAACTACCAAATCAAAGAAGTCACTTTGAGGACTAAGGTTGCCTCACCAAAGCCATGATATTTTCAATCACCTCATATGCATGCGAAAGCTGGACAATGAATAAGAAGGCTGAAGAATTGATGCCTTTGAATTATGGTATTTGCAAAGAATACTGAATATACCATGGACTGCTAGAAGAATGAACAAATCTGTGTTGGAAGAAGTACAGCCAGAATTGCTCCTTACACGTGAGAATGGCAAGATTTCATCTCATGTACTTTGGACATGTTATCAGGAGGGACTAGTCCCTGAACAAGGACATCATACTTGGTAAAGTAGATGGTCAGCAAAGGAGAGGCAGCTCCTCAATGAGATGGATTGACACAGTGGCTACAACGATGGGTTCAACACAGCAACGACTGTGAGGATGGCGCAGGAACGGGCAGTGTTTCGTTTTGTTGTACATAGGGTCACTCTGAGTCAGGACTGACTCAATAGCACCTAACAATCCAACTACCACCAAGGGCCCTGGTGGCACAGTGGTTGAGTGCTCAGTTTCCAATCAAAAGTTCAGCAGTTTGAACTTTTGGGAGAAAGATGTGGCAATCTGCTTCTAAAAAATGTATAGCCTTGGAAGCCCTACGGGGCAGTTCTACTGTCCTATAGGGTTGCTAGGAGTTGGAATTGACTTGGCACCAGGTTTGGTTTTTGGTTATCTAACTACCAATTTACAGCAACTAGAGGACAGAGGAACATGCTGAATTTCCAGGAACATGTTAAACTGCCTCTTGGGGATGCACTCAGCAAAATCCAGGCTGTGGCAAACTTTACATACAATTCAGTTTCTTCAATAAATAAATAAATTGCAAGGAAAAGAGAAAGAGAGAGAACCTATAAAAGATTAAAGAGATGTGAACAACAGATCAACCAATAACAATATGGGGACCTTATTTTGATCCTGATTCAAACAAACTTAAAGAAAAGACATATGGGAACTGGAAATTTGAACACTGAACGAATATTTGAGAACAGCAAGGAATTATTTTTCATTTTTATTTAAATGTAATAATGGCATTTTGTTTTTCTTTTTTAGATGAGTCCTTATCTTTCAGAGATGCATGCTGAAAAATTTATGGGTCAAATTATATGACGTCTTAGATTTACTTCAAAATGATTTTGGTGGGGGAGTAGGTGGCAGGATAGCTAAAACAAGACTGGCCATGGCTTGATAATTGTTGAAACTTCATGATGGGTACATGGAGATTTATTATATACTATTCTACTTTTATATATATTTGAAAACTTCTATAATCAAAAGGTTTTTTTTTTTCTTCTTCTTTTTTTTAAATAAAGGAGGGGAAAGGCCAATTATGGAAGTGATTAAGTAGACATAAAAACATACAAAAATGATAAAAAATGAGATGTGTTAGTTTAGTACTAATATAGATTGTACTGGAAGTTTGTAACGGATAAAAATACTATATACAAGTTAATTTTAGTTTATTTCAAATAAAATCCTGAAACTGATTGTTCTACACAAGAATTTCAACAGATTATCTTTAGTGGGCTTTAGTGCTAACTACTTTAATATATACCATATTTATATACATGTGCACGTGCACGCGTGCGTGTGTGTGTGTAGAGAAAGAGACTTACACAAATGTTACTTTTTTGTATCTTATTAAATAGTGGCATGTGCTGAAGAAAGTCTTAGACTAAAGTCTAGGTATCAAAACTCTAAAATTCCAAAGCCTCCAAATAAGCTTTAAAACTTCTCAAACTTCCTACATACTGAGTGTTAAGTTTTGTCCCTGGTTCTGGAAATGTCACCAAATAGACTACACTGCACTAATCCTATCTTCTCATAGTGACCCTATAGGACAGAGTAGAACTGCCCCATGGGGTTTCCGAGGCTGTAATCTTTACAGCCTCTGATGGTGCAGTGGTTAAAGCACTCAGCTACTATCTGAAAGATTGGCAGTTCCAAAGCAGTCTGTTTCCACAAAGATTTACAGCCTCGGAAACCCTGTGGGGCAGTTCTACTCAGTCCCATAGGGTCACTATGAGTTGAAATCAACTAGAGGGCAATAGGTTGGGTTTGGTGTTTTTAATCTTTAAAAAAAGCTAACTGACCCATCTTTCTTCTGCTGAGGGGCTGGTGGGTTCGAACCACCCACCTTTCAGTTAATAACAGCTGTGAGTTGGAATCAACTAGATGGCAATGAGTTTGGTTTTTTGAATCCTATAAAGATCAACAATGACATCTAGAGGAGAACAGATGTAACTTCCAAAGCAGATACATTACATACATATTTTTAAAATCCATACAAATTATATAGTACCCACAAACTTGGTTTATTTCAACCCCCTTCCAAAAAAAAAAAAAACAGTTGTGCACGTAAGAGTCATGCCCTGATGGCTTGTACTTTCAAGTAACACATAAAGTAGCAAAGAGAAGGTTTTCATCTGGTATGTAACATATATCTCTGCTTTTCCAACAAACTTAAGTATACCCTCCTCCCAAATTAATAAATCAGTACCTATACCTCAATTTGGAAACCCTGGTGGCATAGGGGTTAAGAGCTAACCAAAAATTCAGCAGTTCAAATCCATCAGGTGCTCCTCGGAAACTCTACGGGGCAATTTCCTACTTTGTCCTATAGGGTCACTATGAGTCGGAATTGACTCAATGGTAACGGGTTTGGTTTTTGGGTTTTTATATCTCAATTCATAAAAGTGTAAAAGAGAAATATACATATATTTGTTTTGTTGTTGCACATGTGCAATGTGAAACGTGGCTACTTAGAACTTGACACTTGCAAAACATATTAAAAAACAAAATAGAACTTAAAAAATGTTTTTGCCTAAGTGACCGGTGATGAATAGAAATCACGGTTAGCTCTCTGGAATAGAATGCTAATCACAAGACTTTCAATACTTTGAAAAGACATAAAAAACAGACTTTCATAGAGATGGATTCAATTAACTTACTGATGATATGATGTACTCAATGGAGCATACTAACTAGGATGTTTAAGTAGGTGAAATAACATACTTACAAATAAAATATATACTATATTTGGGTCTTCGGAGCTCCTGAATCAGATAATCTACATTCTCCTGGGAAAGAACAAATAAAATATGAAGAGAGTTACTTAAATGAAAAAGTAATAAATATCATCTGTTGATTTATTTATGTGTCTACCGAGAGTCCACTGTGTGATGAGGTCTACATTAAATGTCCGTCTGTTCGGAGACAGTGAGGGTTGTGGACAAAAAAAGAGATACATAAAATATAATGATCAAAAATGGTGCAGTGGTTAAGAACCTGGTTGCTAATCAAAAGGCCGAAAGTTCGAATCCACCAGTCGCTCCTTGGAAACCCTATGGAGCGGTTCTATTCTGTCCTATAGGGTCACTATGAGTCAGAATCGACTTGACAGCAACGGGAACATACATAAACACATTAAATATTAAGCAGATGCATCATCTTGGCCAAATTAAGACAAAAATACAAAGGAAACTGATGTCGAAGTACAGCACAAAATTGACAGTACTTCTGCAAATTTCTCTCAAGTTGCTTGTTCCTAAGTTCATCTGATCAAAATTCTCATATAAAATACCAAAATGTCTCTCTAGTCTTTTAAAGACAAACATTCAAGAGAAATAGTTAATTATATTTACTTTAAGGAGCCCTGGTGGTGACGTGGCTAAGCGCTCCGCTACTAACTGAAAGGTCGGTGGTTCAAACCCACCAGCTGCTCTGTGGGAGAAAGATGTGGCAGTCTGCTTCCATAAAGATTACAGCCTTGGAAGCCCTATGGGGTTTCTATGAGTCAGAATTGACTCAACGGCAACGGGTATATCCACTTTCACTTTCAATTTATCAAATCCAAGACTCTGACCAACTGCAACATTTGTGAAGTATTTGCAAATAAACCAAAACCAAACCCACTGCCGTCAAATGGATTCTGAAAATAGCAGGGTACAATTAAGGAATTTTGTCTTTATCCTAAAACAATGAGAAGTCATTGAAGGATTTCAAATGGGTGTGACATGATTTGATTTGTATTTTGGAAAGCACATAACCCGTAAACATGGTAAAAGAGTGCATTGGAGTTGAAGAACATGGATATGAGAGGCAAGAGAGTATCAAAATAATACTGTACTAGGAAAGGGTTGTTAAAGAAGAGGCTCAAGATAGATTCAGAAGGTGATGGACAAAGACTGACAGAAGGCTAAAGAACCTTTAGATTAGGGGAAGAGAACAAACAAACAGGGGAGAGGAGTGAGGATGTAGAGGGATGGTTAAAAGCCCTGGTTGGCTGTAGAGGAGAAGCAGGGTCGGGCCATAGGAAGACTGGGTACATTAAAAGCAGACCAAATCAGCTAAAAGAGGGCTCTGAGTGTTGGGCTACTAAATATAGATTTAGTCATAGAAATAAAATTGAGCCACTATAGGTTCCTGAGTATAGAGGTGAAGAAAATAGTAAAGATTCAAGACACTGATAGCTGTATATAAGATTAAACGGCAATGGTATATGATGTGATAGGTATCCATGTTAATCCAGGAATAAAGTGATGTGGGTCTCTGTTCTGGCTTAGAAATAGCCAAGAACCTAAAAGACATCTTGAAGGAAGAATTGGCTGTGAGGGGCGAACAGAGAAGTGGAAGGAGAAGAATCAAGGTTATAACTCTGACAAATCAGGATAGTTATGATGCCATGAATGATGATAACAAAATTTATTTTGCCTACTTAGTATTTCAAACCAGGGTGTTCTTTCTGCATTTGCCTGGGTAGATGGCAGTTCAGTTTATGCAGTACCTTCGTAGGTCGAAGAAAACAAATGGCCTTCAGGTGTTTCATAATCTCTCGATTTTGAGAGTCAATGCGTTCAAAGAGGTACACTTCCTTCTGAAGAATCTCTGATTGTGTGTATACCATACTCACTATTCCAGTCTGTAAAGAAAAAGAACTAAGATCATGTTAGTCCAGAATAATAAAAACAAAAAGCAACACCAAAGACTTTGTGTGCATTTTCATTAATACTTAGCTCACCATTTTACTGAGCATTTCAAAGCATGTAGGCAATGTACCAGAATGAAAAACATGTTCTCTCTGAACACAGACAATCCATAATTTGCATCACCTTAAAGAGTTGTTTTGTTTTTTTAAAGCCTGTGACCAAAAAATAATAACCTGTCATCTCAGCTTTACTTTAAAAACACAACGTTGGCTGAAAATAAGAGCGCCATCCCCAAAGTCTTCCAAGTGCTCTGCCTCACACATTAATTATTTCTGATAGAGACACTTAGAAAAGGATTTCTAATTCCAATCAATTGTTCCGGATACCAGAAATCTTAAAACCCACTGGGAACGCTTTAGGCAACTTTTCAGTTCCCATACAGAACTGACTCTCATTTTAAAATCTTTAATTAAATACTAAATCCTACAGTGGAAAGCAGCCAGCTACTGGAAAGGAGGGGCAGTTGCTTCATAAACACTGAAGGAAAAGCAAACTCACCGTCTCTTTATCCATGAGAAGTACTTTCATACCGGGTCCACTGTCCTCTATCATTTTGGAAATGTACTGCTTCACAGCAAAAACCACGTTCATGGTGACGAATTGACAGGTGCCCCACAGCCCTTCCCGCCCCCTTTTTCTTGCAAAATTAATCCCTGGCCTGTTGGCGGGGTCTCAGCAGCTTCCTCTGCTCCTCACTTCGACTTCCGGGAGTCCGGGCGGCTGCGGTACTGGGAATTGTAGTTCCGCTGCGGGGTCCGGGGAACCAAGCTTTCCGGCGGGATGGGAAAGCCAGGTTGAGACCCCTTGGGCAGCCTCGCGCGGAGGATTCCTCCCTCACCTCGCGCCTGGAGGTGTTTGAGCCCCGGGCTCTCAGACTTCTTCCGGCCTTGGCCCTGGAGGCCCCGGCTGCGACTTGAAACGCCTCCTGGCTTGGGGAGAAGGGGGCGCCTTGCGGTGTGGAGGAACTTAGCGTAAGGCTGGCACCGAGGCAGGAACAGAGCGTGGCCGTGGTCAACTGTTTGCCATTAACACTTTCTTGGGTGGCAGTGCGGAGTGAAGGGAAGAGAGGTGGCGTGATAATCCCAGCCGCTGGGGACTCGGAATTTGGTAATTCGCATGCGGTATTTGCTCAACAGCGGAGGGTAAGAGTCTTTCCTAGCGTCATCGAGTCATTAACAAGGTAGAGACCAGTTAAAACTTGTTACCATGGAGAAGCCCCCATGGGTGTCAGAGTAGAATTGTACTCCATAGGGTTTTCAGTGGTTGATTTTTTTGGAAGCATATCACCAGGCCTTTCTTCCTAGGCACCTTTGGGTGGACTCGAACTGCCAACCTTCCCGTTCGCAGCCCAGCGTGTTAATGGTTTGCACCACCAAAGGACTCCAAGGCAGGCACAGTGCACCTGTATTAAGAGGCTGCAAAGCTAGGCCGGGATTAGTTTTCTGAAGATTGAGGAATGAAATTGAACAAATATTTACTGAATGCATGAACAAAGGGAACGCCCTTTAGGGATATCTTGGGAGAGGCCTTGGATCCCCCATGGGTGGCCTGAAGCTGGCTGGGGTCAGCTGCCAAAATTCGCAGCTGTCGGGTCGCGCGCATTCCAGAAGCTTGGGGGGGGGGCGGGGCAGAGTAGGGCCTTAGCTCCCGAGCGCAGAGAGGGCGCCCTCCCCTCTCCACCGCCCACCCCCTCCCCACACCCGTACACAAATGCCCCTCCTCCCGTGGATTGCCCCTGGGTGGTGGTTACCCTCGGTACTCCCGGGAGCGCACTTCTACCCTCCGTGTCTGCGCACCGGGTGATGGGACTTCGCTGGCTCCATCCCGCTGTCCGGCGCAGGCGGGGCGTGGGTGATCTGTGACCCTCAAACTGTAGGCAAAAAAAAAAAAAAAAAAAAAAACGAGTTAATAGAATGGTAATAAGAATGGGTAGGGGGCGCATATTCAGAGGGGCAAAAAGCAAACTATCGTGGGGATTTTAACGAAAAGCTTAAATCACAAATTTTGATTTATGAAACGACAAAAACCTAGCGAGGAAATAAAACTTAAAGCCGTCGACTTCTAAATGTCTGCATTTGCGTTTATACCCCACAGGTCTCCTCTCCATCATGCCATTTCTCCAAAAGGAGGGTAAAGGTTTGTTTTCCGAACCTTAGGAGAATTGTAAAATCAGGAAAATAATGAGAAACAACTACAAGAAACCAGCGACTATAAATACTTTAAATATCCCCACCAAAATAATGACCAGTATTCGTTGGGGTCAGTTTAATCAATGGGTTCAACTTTACCAAATAAACCATTCTATCATTATATTGGAAACCCTGGTGTCTTAGTGGTTAAGTGCTACAGGTGCTAACCAAAGGGTCAGCAGTTCGAATCCGCCAGGCGCTTCTTGGAAACTCTATGGGGCAGTTCTACTCTGTCCTATAGGGTCGCCATGAGTCGGAATCGACTCGATGGCACTGAGTTTTTTTTTTTTTTTTTTGATTTATCATTATGTTACACAAAGCATACAATTAAAACTAGACCCGTAGAATGTTAACATTAATTCTGCTGTTAAAATTAGTTTGTGCAACACTGCACACAGTTTTCAAACCCTTTATGGGAGATCAGGAAACCCTGGTGGCACAGTGGTTAAGAGCTACGGCTGCTAACCAAAAGATGGGCAGTTCCAATCCACCAGGCGCTCCTTGGAAACTCTATGGGGCAGTTCTGCTCTGTCCTATAGGGTCGCTATGAGTCGGTAATCGACTCGATGGCAGTGAGTTCGGTTCGGTTTTTGAGTATGGGAGATCAGAAGCCGCTTGAAATATCATAGGATTCTGTCACCCCTGTCGGTAATCGACTCGATGGCAGTGAGTTCGGTTCGGTTTTTGAGTATGGGAGATCAGAAGCCACTTGAAATAGCATAGGATTCTGTCACTTCTAAGGAGCCCTGGGAAACCCTGGTGGGGTAGTGGTTAAGAGCTACGTCTGCTAACCAAAAAGGTCAGCAGTTGGAGTGCACCAGGCTCTCCTTGGAAACCTATGAGGCAGCTCTACCCTGTCTTATAGGGTCGCTATGAACCGGAATCAACAAGAGGGCAAAGGTTTGTTTTTTTTTTAAAGGAGCCCTGGAAGCCCTGGTGGCGCAGTTGTTAAGAGGTCGCTGCTAACCAAAGGTCAGGAGCTCAAATCCACCAGCCGCTCCTTGGAAATCTTATAGGGCAGTTCTACTCTGTCCTAAAGGGTACCTCTGTCCAATGGGGTCTCTATGAGTTGGAATCGACTTCACCACAACGTGTTGGTTTGGAAGGAGGCCTGGGGGGCGCAGTGATTAAGCGCTCCGCCGCTAACCAAAAGGTGGGCAGTTAAATCCACCAGTTGCTCCATGGGAGAAAGATGTGACAGTTGGCTCCTGTAAAGATTTACAGCCTCCGGTAAACCCTATGGGGCAGTTCTACTCTGTCCTCTATGGTAGCTACAAGTCAGAATAGACTCCACCGCAATGGGTTTGGTTTGAGTTTTACATCACCTGTGAAATTGTCAAGAATGTGTTCATTTTTCTTCCCTTTTCGATTTTCCTATCAAGTAAATCTTCTCATCAGGTATTTTTCTATTTTTTAGATATGTTTTCAAAGGAAAGTCTTAAATTATATATTGAATTGAAACTATGAATCTTAACATGGATAAAACAAAAAACCAAGTCCACTGCGGACAGTGGATTCTGACTTATGGCGACCCTATGTGCTACAGAGTAAAACTGCTCCACAGGGCTTTCTTGGTTGTAAGCTTTACTGAAACAGATCACCAGGCCTTTCTTCTGTGACCTGGGTGGGCTCCAACCAAGAACCTTCAGGTTAGTAGTGGAGAGCAAAAAGTTTGAATTAAAATACTGTCCTTACCCATGTATAATGTTCATATATTATAGAATCTGCAAACCTAAGCTAATGAAAAATGAAACTCGCCTGCAAATCCTGTAAATTACTGATATTGGAAAATTTACTTCCTATCTCCTGTGTTGGAAACTGTGATGGTGTAGTGGTTAAGAGCTACAGCTGTTAACCAAAGGTCAGCAGTTCAAATCCACCAGGTGCTCTTTGGAAACCCCATGGACAGTTCTACTCTGTCCTATAGGGTCACTGTGAGTCAGCATCGCCTCTATGGCAATGGGTTTTTTTTTCCTTTGTCACTTTTTTTTTTGTTTTGTTTCTTTTTTTGGCCTTTGTATATTATAAGATTGTTTTCCATTTTCTGCATGTTTTAGAAAGAACAAAGAGGAAAAAAAGAGGCTTGCCCATGATTTGTGCTTTTTTAGACAACAGTCAATCTGTAGATAACACGTGAAAAAAATCTGCGCCCTTTTGATTATTCCTATTTGGACATTTGTAACATTTTGAGGGAGAAGGGAAATGCCTATTTTGATAAGGCTTACTGATGCATTCCATTTCCCATGAAAGTCCATTGATGTCAGTGACTGTTCTTTTATGCAGTGAGTGATAAAATATGGAATATAAACAATTTGAGCAAAATACGTAAATGGTTATTATACACTTAAAGGATGCTGTCAGGTCCTAAAGTTTGTCAGGCTACTTCCTTCCTGAAGAAAACCATGCAAACCATTTTAAATGCCTCCAGATTAAGGATGTCTTTTGTATCCTCATACTTCTAAAAATAAGACTGAAACTGATGATACAATCCAAATTCTTGCTTTGTGACCCTCCAGAATAACCCCAGAATGATTATTCTGTTGTAGACAAGAAATAGTGAATTCAGAAGCCAATGTGAAGTGCCTTACTTATTTTTTTAGGGTGTAAATAATCTGTAACAACAAGAAATATTTTCAGTAATAAAGACATTAAATTTTTAAAATAATGACATTCTACAAATATGTATGGTTACATTAGCGATGAAAACTTCCAGGGCAGTTACTTGAAAAATTTATTTTTACTAGGTCCAAGAAATTGAAGTTTTAATGATGGAGAGCAAGAAGTTAAAAAATGCAACATTTAACTTTTATACATTTTATTTAGACTTATAAATATGTGGACAAATGAAATAATCAGAAACATTACCAGGATACTTTCATGTAACTCAGCTTTCTCCAAAGTATGTAGTATTTAAGGTTTAGTTGCCTGTTTATATTTAATCATAATCATATTTTCCCCCATCAGAACTCAAAGCTTCATTATAAAATGAAGAGTATGTAAAAAAGGTTCAGTAGAATTGTAATAATGATATGTCCAACTCTTAGTTATCTTAGATTATTAATCCCTTAGCGTCTTAGTCACTTAGTGCTACTGTAACAGAAATACAACAAGTGTATGGCTAGAAGTCCGAATTCAGGGCACCAGCTCCAGGGGAAGGCTTTCTCTCTCTGTCTCCTCTGGAGGAAGGTCCTTGTCATCAGTCTTCGCTTGGCCTGGGAGCTTCTCAGTGCAGGAACCTCAAGTCCAAAGGACACGCTCTCCTCCTGGCACTGCTTTCTTGGTGATATGAGGTCACTTCTCTCTTTTATATCTCAAAAGAGGTTGTCTTAAGGGACTATCTAATCTTGTAGGCCTCATCAATATAATTGCTGCTAATCCATTTTGCTACATCATAGTGATGGGATTTACAGCACATAGGGAAATCACATCAGAAGATAAAATGGTAGACAATCATACAAGAAAATCACGACTTAGCCAAGTTGACAGATATTTTTGGGAGGACACAATTCAATCCATGACACCTAGTTACCATTCTCCTTTTTGGTACTTGTTAACACTTCACCCACAAATCTTGGATAGGGAGGGAAGTAGAGATGAAATTCAATGACACTCAAGTTAATTTAATTTCCTGCTTGTTAGAAATGGGAAAAAAAAAATTGGAGAAAAAATGGTAATACTGTAGAGCTAGTATAGACCAGTCCTTGGGCAGTTTTCTTAACCTCTCTGAGCCTCATTTCCTTATTTGATAAATGGTAATATCTTTACGTCATGAAATTGTGAGGATTAAATGAAATAGTGTGTAAAAAGTATTTTACAAAGTACCTGGCACATAGTGAGTACTCAAAAAATTTCAACTTTAATTAGAAACCAAAAGATAGACATGCCTATTAGCTTATTTTTTACTTACATGGACTTTATGCACTTTCACAAGGAAATTTAAAAATAAGTAATTTCAGAATTTGTAAGGTGTAGTTTGCAAACAATTTTCCTAATAACTTTACCCTGCATTACTATACAATAATAGAATTATTAATGGGCAAGTGTGGCCTGCTACATCAAAATTTGTAAAGCATACAATAAGAATTGACACCTTTGAGTTGTGGTATTGGGAAAGAATATTGAATATACCATGGACTGCCAAAAGAATGAACAAATGTCTTGAAAGAAGTACAACCAGAATGCTCCTTAGAAGCAAGGATGGTAAGACTACGTCTCACATATTTTGGACATGTTGTCAGGAGGGATCAGTCCCTGGAGAAGGACATCCTGCTTGGTAAAGTAGAGCAAAACAGAGGAAGACCCTCAATGAGATGGATTGACACAGTGGCTGCAACAGTGGGTTCAAGCGTAACAATGATTGTGAGGATGGTGCAGGATCGTGCAGTGTTTCATTCTGTTGTACACAGGGTCTCTATATGAGTTGGAACCGACTCGACAGCATCTAACAACACGATTTTCCCAAAGACAAAACTGAGGAAAAATATACTTGAAGTGATTTCAGAGGCTTAGTGTCTACCAGCCTCAAATCAAACAGAATTTGGTAAATATTGATTATAATTGGTGTTCAGTGCTGAACTTTTTTGTAGCAAAACTATGTAATGGTTTTAAATCATTAAGTAAAAATTATTTGCATGAAGATTTCTGCACATTCAATAGTTTCAGGAATTCTATCTTTCTGGATAGGTTAGTTAACAATAGCCCCAGGGAGTTTCACCACCTCACCATGCCTACTGAACCTCTGTTGTACCCTGTGCAGGGTCCTTCAAAGTAATGATTCTGAATTCTTACAGTTGGTTATAAATAAATAAATAAATTCACTATTTTGAGATGACCAAAGAAGCCAGATTTCTCTGTATGGGAACCACTTTGCCAGGAGAACCATTCCTATCCGCAGAAATCACAGGTAGCATACTTGGGAAATCAAACCAGTTGCCTTCAAGTTGTTTCCAACTCATGGCAACCTCATGTGTGTCAGAGTAGAACTAGAATTGTGCTTCCATGGAGGGGTTGCAATGGCTAGTTTTTTAGAAGTAGATCAATAGTCCTTTCTTCTGGCACCTCTGCGTGGACTTTGTGTTAGCGGCCCAGCGTGTTAACCGTTTGCACCACTTGGGCTCCATGTAGTCTTTAGCCTAGCTTTTATTCATTTTTCATAGGAAACTCTTTTATACTGTGCTTAGTTTTACTCTATGTTTTCCCACCTACATATGGAATATAAAAAAGTTGGTCATGTGCTTGCTTCTCTAAGAAATTGCTGACATTCATGAAATGAATTTAAAAGTGCTTTGTAATGTTAAGGAGATGCATAAATTGTTATTTCTTAAAAAAAAAAAAAGATTGAATTAAATTTACTGCTAAGATCTCTTTTAGGATCTATGATTCTATTCTTGGGCTGCTCTTTGTGTTAAATATGTAGGAAAAAAACAGTGCCATCGAGTCGATTCTGACTCATAGCGACCAAATATGTAGATGACCATAAAATGTGATGAAAGTATTTTTAACGTTTTAGATGATGCTCCATATGAGCTAAGTACCAGAAAATACATATTCTTATGAATACCTAAGCTTCGTTAGCTGTAAAGGAGCCTGGATTATATGTTTTTCTATTGAAATAATTCCTTTAGAAATGACTTATTATTGACTTCATCAAAGCATTTGATCAAGATAATATGTTTTGCCTCACTAGAAAGAATATTTAATATTGTGAAAATAAGATAAAATATTTTATTTACACATCTTTCTACTTGAAGCAAATGAAATTTCCTTAATGTAGGACATGATTATTCAAGATTCTTCCTTTAATAATAATAATAATAAATAACAGCCACCTTCTGTTGAGCTTTTGCTATGTGCTGAGCCTTTTACTAGTGTCTCACTCAACCTTTGCAACTTTGAGGCAGGTATTATTCTCTTATTACAGATAAACTGAAGTTCAGAGAAGTTGAATAACTTTCTTAAAATGACACGGAAAACAGCAAATTGAGAGAAGCTTATCTTTTTCTGTGAGCATCTCCCCATATACGACTTTGTACATGTCCTTTTTTTTTGGCACATAGTCTTTTTAGAAACTAGATTATCTTTTCTTTGAGAATAGAGAAGGTTTTTTTCCATCCCTTCTGCCTGGTACAGTGTTCTGTACACAGTAGATACCCAATAAATACTTAATGTTGGTGATATTCATTACAAGGCATGTTAAATAAGAGTTTTACATGGTCAGAACAAACTAAAAGATAAATAAAATTACATAGGTGATTCATGCCAATAATTTTATTGAATAACATGGAATAATTCTGGGGGAAAATATCAAGAATTTTCTTCTAAATTACTGGTAAATTATAGGGATGTAGACTCAAACTTAGGGTGCATTAATGGGGACAAAGCTCAAAACAGTGCTCAGAAGAAGTAAGCAGTGGTGTTCTTGTAACAAATGACATGACATTTGTTTTTCTGACTATCTTCCAGCAGTGATTAAAGACAGGATCAATTTCACAGAATTGTTGATTAAGAATTTACTAGAGAGAACATTAGCTTTTTACAGTGTTAACTTGGCTTTGAACTTTTTCAGTGCTCAGACAGAGGGCGCCCTTCCATCACAAGGGACATACCAATAACTAAGAGGCTCCTTGTAAGGCTGGTTGTTGCCCCACTGAGTAACAGTTACAAGAATAAAGGAAAATGTATTGTTTTGGCTAAAAAAGATTACAGAATGTTTGTTTAATGTTGATTTTAATCCACTTTTGGCTTTTTTTTTTTTGGCTTTAAACTTCTCATTAGTTGCTGCATGAATTGACTGCCTTGCATTTTTTTCACTTTTTAAAGACTAGATAAAAGCTATAAGGGTCAAATCCAACAACATTCTAATCTGGGAGATTAGTTTCACAAATATAAAGTCACATTTAAAATTCGAAGGATGGGAATGTGATCATGGCTTCTATGTGTGTTTGAAATCATTAACAGTAGATTTGTCAGTACAAATATAAACACACTCATGCACACACATACAAGCTAGATCATGTGCTAAGTACTTTCCATGGATTGTTCTCACAACAACTCAATGACATAAGTACTACTGTTAGACACTTTCTAAAAAAAAAAAAAAAAAAAAAAATTGAAGCTTAGAGATATTAGGAAGATTTTCCAGGGTCAAAAACTAATAAGTGACAAAACTGAGATTTGAACCCCGGAAACTGTGAACACGAGAATCCATGCTTCTACCCAGAATACCGGAAATGACAATTTCCCCTATTCATGGCACAAAATATGCAATTAGTAGTAAAATGGGAGATTTTCCCTTTAATTTCCAGTTATTATTGAAAAGTTTACAGCAGCATCAGAATCACCATAACTTAATTTAGGAATAGTATTGAGAAATTAGAGTTTTTATTTCCTGGTGGTGTAGTTTTTAAATCTCAGATACTACAGAATGATTTGATTTCTGATCAGGAGAACAGTCAAGTTTAGAGAGTGCGTGAAAGAATGAAAACAAAAACAAATTGAACTGAAGACCAGGTGATCTGATTTATAGTCCCTTTTACTACTAATACCTGGATGAGCTTCAGAAGTGATTTAAGCCCGCTGGACCTCTGTCTTTCAAATGAAAGAAATGGGGTAGAAAACCTCAGTTTTATGTCTTGCATATGGAAATCCATCTCTTTGTTTTATATCTGCATTCTGTACATGTCTTGCCCAATTCCTGAAGGTGATAGATGAGTATAAATCTAACAATGTCATGCATCTGCTCTAGTACTGATGTGGAGCTCCAAAATGGTGTAAGGTCCAGAAGAACTACATGGTACCTGGCTACAACTGATGACTGCCCTGACAGGGAACACAACAGAGAATCCCTGATGGAGCAGGAGAACCGTGGGATGCAGACCTCACATTCTCGTAAAAAGATCAGGCTTAATGGTCTGACTGAGACTAGAAGGACCCTGGAGGCCATGGTCCCCAGACCTTCCGTTAGCCCAAGACTGGAACCATTCCCAAAGCCAACTCTTCAGACAGGGATTGGACTGGACAATAAGATAGAAAATGATACTGGCGAGGAGTGAGCTTCTTGGCTCAAGCAGACACATGAGGTTGTGTGGGCAGCTCCTGTCTGGAGGGGAGATGAAAAGGAAGAGGGGGACAGAAGCTGGCTGAATAGACATGGGGAATACAGGGTGGAGAGAAGGAGAGCAACTAGGAGTACATAAAAGCAAACAAACAAACAAACCCAGTGCTGTCAAGTCGATTCCAACTCATAGCGACCCTACAGGACAGAGTAGAACTGCCCCATAGAGTTTCCAAGGAGCTCCTGGTGGATTTGAACTGTCAACCCTTTGGTTAGCAGCTGTAGCGCTTAACCACTACACCACCAGGGTTTCCAGGAGTACATAGCAAGGTGTATATAAATTTTTGTGTGAGAGGCTGACTTGATTTGTAAACTTTCACTTAAAGCACAATAAAAATAACAAAATAGTGTAAGGTCCAGAGTATTTGTTTTTGACATTTCTGAGGACATGCTCTAATTTTCCTTCTATGTATGCATGAGGTTTCTGGGGATAGTCTGTTCATTCTTTCTTTAATTTGGGTTAAAGCATTTCCTTAAGTGGGAGAAGTAAAAGGATGTATCTCCCTTCTCTAGCTCCTGGTGGATTTTATCAACTTTCTGAGTGAAGACTGCATATATGTAGGGGCAGAGTATCCCTCTGAATATTCCTTTGCTTTCTCCTGTAAGATGTTTAAGAGCTATTCTTTTCAGGTAGTAAAGTGATGGCATCGAGGCTTAAGACAGGAGAGAGGTAAAGGGACTGATAGCCTAGCTCTTATGTGAAAGTCTAATTTAATTACACTATTTTTGACTGAGTTGAAACTTCTAAATTGGATGGCCCTTACCCTCTATGGGGTTGCTATGGGTCAGAATCAACTAGACAGCAATGTGTTTTTGTTTTTACCCTCTATGAGGAGCCCTGGTAGGGCACTGGTTAAGAGCTATGGCATGTGTCATGGATCGCATTATGTCCCCCCAAAAATGTGTCTATCAGTTTGGCTGGGCCCTGATTCCTGGTTGATTTTCCTATATGTTGTAAATCCTGCCTCTATGGTGCTAACGAGGGAGGATGGGTGGCAGCTGTGTTAGTGAGGCAGGACTCAGTCTACAAGATTGGATTGTGTCTCGAGGCAATCTCTTGAGATATAAAAGAGAGAAGCGAACAGAGAGACAGGGGGACCTCATACCACCACCAAGAAAGCAGCACCAGGAGCAGAGCGCATTCTTTGGACACGGGGTTCCTGTGCCTGAGAAGCTCCTCAACCAGGGGAAGATTGAGAACAGGGATCTTTCTCCAGGGCCGACCAGAGAGAGAAAGCCTTCCCCTGAAACTGACACCCTGAACTCAGACTCTTAGCCTACTTTACTGTGAGGAAATAAATTTCTCTTTGTTAAAGCCATCCATTTGTGGTATTTCTGTTACAGCAGCACTAGATAACCAAGACAGCATGCTACAGTTGCTAACCAAAAAAAGATAAGCAGTTCAAATCCACCAACCACTCCTTGGAAGCACTACGAGGCAGCTCTACCCTGTCCTATAGAGGCGCTATCAGTCGAAATCGACTTGATGGCAATGGGTTTGGTTTTTGGTTTTTACCCTCTATAGAAGTCATTTTTCTGTGTGTTCTTAGAGGAAAGTCTCTGGGGTACCTAAATAAGTGTCAGACTCTGGACACTGGTTGCTGGAGGATTTGTGGAGGGTATTCATTCATTAGGAACCCTGGTGGTACAGTGGTTAAGCTCTCAGCTGCTAACCAAAAGGCTGGTGGCTCTAACCTACCAGCTGTTCCTCAGAAGAAAGATGTGGCAGTCTGCTTCCATAAAGATTACAGTCTTGGAAACCTTATGGGGCATTTCTATTCTGTCCTATAAGGTCACTATGAGTCGTAATTGACTTGAAGGCAGTGGGTTTTGTTTGACTCATTCTTTCAACAGGTATTTGTGAACACCTACTATGTGCTTTTTTTTTTTTTTACTATGTGCTAGCCATGGAAATATAGCATTGAATAAAACAGACAAAAATCCCGAACCTAGTGGAGTTCACAATCTAGTGAGGGCAATCAGGCAATAAACAAAAAAAGTAAAAACTACGGTATTTTAGATGGTGATAAGTTCTATAGAGAAAAACAAAGTAAGTTTAAAGAAGGGAGATAGGGAGTATTGGGATGTGTAAGGTTTGCAGTTATAACAGGGTGGTCCAGGAATTTTTCACTGAAAAGCGAGTATTGAGCAAAAACCTGAAGGAGGTGAAGGGTGTAAGCCACGTGGTCTCTAGATCAAGAATCTTCAGATGAAGGGAAGAGCAACTGCAAAACCCCTGAGGTGGGAGTGGACTGCTCAAAAAACAGCAAAGAAGCCAGTGTAGCTGGAGCTGAGTCAGTGGTGGAGAAAGATAGGTAACGGGGGCCAGTTTGTGTACTATAAGGGCCTTGGCTTTTATTTTGAGTGAAACTGGAGAGCTTTGAGGAGAGGCTCAATCTTGCTATTTGGTGAGAATAAGTTGCAGAGAGCAAAGCAGAATCAGGGAGAGGCTTTTACAGTAATCCAGGTGAGAGATGATGGGTATTGGAGATGGTAAGAGAGTAGTTGGATCCTGGAGATTGGGACCATATTTCCTAACGGCTTAAGTGAGGGACCTGTGAGAAAGGGAGGGCTATAGCATGATATCAAGGTTTTTAACCTGACAACTAGAAGGATGGGGTTGCCATTAACTGAGATGGAGAAGGTGGCAGGGGAAGCAGGTTCTGTTGGGGAAGACTGCCTTTCTTCCCTCAGTTGCAATGTCACTGCGTCACCCATACACTACATACCTGGCATACGGTCACAACCACTTTTAGCCTCTTCTCCTTCCAACCCATCCTGTATGCCATAGGAATCAAGAGTAGGCTCTGGTTTGGGAAAATCAAATTGCTAGATCAATATCCAAAGGTTAAACCTACTTTGCATTTGCTTTGTTTGTATAATAGGGAGTTGCCTTTGCATTTTATCATTTCTGAAGTTGTATTTAATGGTTCCATAAACTCTGAATAGAACTACAGCAATATAATTATTTCCTCTGTTTTGCTAGAATTGCTTTTGTAATCCTGTTAAGTGGATTACTTTAAATAAGTGTTGTGTCTCTTCTTTATAAATTAATGTTTATACCCTTTGTAAATAAACAAAAAAGCCTTTTTGTTCACTGAACATTTTTATATTCTTTATGACCTGCTGTAAGATTGCACGGAGTTAAAAACTTGCAGTGGAATGGTGGTAGATTTGTATTATTTGTCTGATCTTAATGTTGTAACATACGGATTGTGCAAAATATATAATTAGCTCGTTTTTGTTATTTAACGTATGCTGGGCTGTAACAACACAGACTGGAGAAGATGACATAAGGTACAAGAAAGCAAGTAAATTACTACCTAACTAAAACATTTAATTCTAATATTAGCAGTGCTTTCTCTAGAAAATTAGCTGAACAGGTTTTTAACTTTCCTCAGTGCTTTTTTATCTCCATTTTCCAAAAAATATTGTATGACCTCACTTATATGAAAAGATAAGAACAGGGAAATGTATAGAGATCAAAGCTTACATGTGGTTACCAGGGGTGAGAAAAAAAAAAAAGGGGGGTGAGAAGGAGGGGAGAAATGGGGGTAATTGCTTATGGACCACTGAGTTTCAGTTTACAATGAGAAAAATCACATCGATTAAGGGTAAAGGTTGCACAGCTAATTAATGTAATTGATGTCAATAAGTTGTACATTTGCAAAAAGTTGAATTGGTAAACGGTGTGTGATAGATATATTTAAAACAACAACAACAAAAAAGAGCAGCTGTTGAGGCTGCTTACATACAACCAAAACACCTCATGGGATCTGATTTCTTGGTTTGGAGGTTTTAGGGTCATGGTTTCATGGGACATTCCAGTTAATTGGCCTAATATTGTGTTTAGTGGTTTGGTTTTATCTCCTAGTTCATTACATAGTGTCTGGGGTTTTAAAAGCTTGCAAATGGCCATCCAAGGTACAACAATTGCTCTCTGTTCACCTGGAACAACAGAGGGAGAAGGAGAGTCAGGAATAGGAGGAGGAAATGGAACGTGTGGCTAATTGTTTCCATGAACGACTGCCTCCTTTGCCACAAGATCAGAAGAACCAGATGGTGCCCAGCTACCATTACTGAATGTTTTGATCAAAGATTCTATAGAAGAATCCTAATCAAAAGAAGGAAATTGTAGAAAAGAACTTTAAATTTTCATGGAATCTAGCATTTCTGGAGCTACTGAGGCTGGATGAATCCCCAAAACTATTTTTTTATATGATTGTGCTTTAGGTGAAAGTTTACAGAGCAAATTAGTTTCTCATTAAACAATTAATACACACTGTTTTGTGACATTGATTGCCAACCCTGCGACTTGTCAACACTCTCCCTGTCTTAACCTTGGGTTCCCCATTTTGATTCTTCCAAGATTCCTGTGTCCTCCTGCCTTCTCATCCTTGCCCCTCGACTGTTGTGCCCATTTAGTCTCATAGACACGGTTAAACTATGTGTGTTGTTTTTTGTTTTATAGGCTTCTCTAATGTTTGGCTGAAGGGTGAGCCTCAGGAGTGACTTTAGTACTGAGTTAAAATGGTGTCCAGGGGTCTTTCTCACAGGGTGTTTTCCAGTCTCTGTCAGACCAGTAAGTCTGGTCTTTTTTTGTAACTTTGAATTTCGTTCTACATTTTCCTCCAGCTCTGTCCAGGCCTTCTATTGTGATCCCTGTCAGAATACTCACTGGTGATAGCCGGGCACCATCTAGTTACGTTGGACTCAATCTGGTGGAGGCTGTGGTAGTTGTGGTCCATTAGTCCTTTGGACCATTTTCCTTTGTGTCTTTGGTTTTCTTCATTCTCCCTTGCTCCGGACAGGGTGGGACCAGTGGAATATTTTCGATGGCTGCTCACAAGCTTTTAAGACCCCAGATGCTAGTCAACAAAGTAGGGGATAGAACATTTTCTTTATAAACTATGTTATGCCAGTTGAGCTAAATGTCCCCGCAGGCTACAGTCCCCAACCCTCAGCCCAGTAACTCAGTCCCTTAGGGAGTTTGGATGTGTCTATGAATCTTCTATAACTTTGCCTTGGTCAAGTTGTGAACCCCAAAAACTATTGGTTTGAGATAATCTTTAAACCTTTAACCCATAATATCCCCTGAAGTCTTCTTTAAACCAAACAATCTTGTTGTTATTAGGTGCCATCCAGTCAGTTCCAACTCATAGTGACTCTGTGCACAACAGAATGAGACACTGCCTGATCCTGTGCCATCCTCACAATCATTGCTGTGTTTGAGCCCATCGTTGCAGCCACTGTGTCAATCCATCTCGTTAAGTGTCTTCTTCTTTTTTGCTGACCCTCTACTTTACCAAACATAATGTTCTTCTCCAGAGACTGGTCTCCCCTGATAACATCGCCAAAGGATACGAGACAAAGTCTCACCTTCCTCACTTCTAAGGAACATTCTGGCTGTACTTCTCTCAGGACAGATCTGTTTGTTCTTCTGGCAGTCCGTGATATATTCAGTATTCTTCCAGAACCGTAATTCAAAGACATCAATTCTTCAATCATTCTTATTCATTGTCCAGCTTTCACATGCATATGAGGTGATTGAAAATACCATGGCTTGGGTCAAATGCACTTTAGTCCTTAAAGTGACATCTTTGCATATTAACACCTTTTTGTTTTTAGGTGCCATCGAGTTGGTTCTGACTCATAGCGACCCTATGTGCAGTAGAATGAAACACTGCCTAGTCCTGCACCATCCTCACAATCATTGCTATTTTTCAGCTCATTGTTGCAGCCACTGTGTCAATCCATGTTGTTGAAGGTCTTCCTCTTTTTCACCAAGGTCTTTTGTAGCAGATTTGCCCAATGCAATATGTCATTTTATTTCTTGACTGCTGGAAAAAGAAAAAAGAAAAAAATTTTTTTTTTTCCTTTTGCTTCCATGAGAATTGATTGTGGATCCAAGTAAAGTGAAATCCTTGACAACTTCAGTCTTTTCTCCATTTATCATAACATTGCTTATTGGTTCAGTTGTGAGGATTTTTGTTTTCCTTATGTTGAGGTATAATCCATACTGAAGGCTGTAGTCTTTGATCTTCATCAGTAAATACTTCAAATATTCTTCGCTTTCAGCAAGTAAGGCTATGCCATCTGCATGTTGCAGGTTATTAATGAGTCTTCCACCAATCCTGATGCCCCATTCTTCTTCATAGAGTCAGCTTCTTGGATTATTTGCTCAGCATATAGATTGAATAAGTATGGTGAAAGGATACAACCCTGACACGTACCTTTCCTGATTTTAAACCACACAGTATCCCCTCATTCTGTTTGAATGACTGCCTTTTGGTCTACGTACAGGTTCTACATGAGGATAGTTAAGTGCCCTGGAGTCCTATTCTTCTAAGTGTTATCCATAATTTGTTATGATCCACACAGTTGAATGCCTTTGCACAGTCAATAAAACACAGACAAACACATTTCTCTGCTTTCAGCCAAGATCCATCTGACATCAGCAATGATATCCTTGGTTCCACATCCTTTTCTGAATCCAGTCTAAATTTCTGGCAGTTCCCTATCGATATACTGCTGCAACTGTTTTTGAATAATTTTCAGCAAACTTTTACTTGCATATGATATTAATGATATTGTTCAATAATTTCTGCATTCTGTTGGATCACCTTTCTTTGGAATGGACACAAATATGGTCTCTTCCAGTTGGTTGGCCAGGTAGCTGTCTTCAAAATTTCTTGGCATAGACAAGTGAGGGCTCCCAGTGTTGCACCATTTGTTGAAACATCTCAATTGGTATTCCTTCAATTCCTGAAGCCTTGTTTTTTGCCAATGCCTGCAGTGCAGCTTGGACTTCTTCCTTCAGTACCATTGGTTGTTGATCATATGCTACCTCCTGAAATAGTTGAATATCAACCAATACTTTTTGATACAGTGACTGTGTATTCTTTTCATCCAAAAAAAAAAAAACTATAGTCTAGCTTAATTAGTAAAGAATGTCTACCTTGAAGATTTGTGCTCTTTTAAGAACTACATATATGGGATCAAATTGACAACAGCAACTCGAAAGATTAGATAGGAAACTTAGAGGGCAGTGAGTTTATGTTAGAGGGCAGTGAGTTTATGTTAAAGGGAGAGGAGCAATACAGAAAAGCAGGGTAAGAATGCTTGTACAACTTAAAGAATGTAATCAATGCCACTGAATGGTACATGTAGAAATTGTTGAATTGTTGTATGTTCTGTTGTGAATATTCTCAACAACAAATAAATTTTAAGAGATTCACTCAATTTTGTTAAGTGTGTATTTGTAACTGAACGAGGGTTCTTGTCCTGTCCTATTTAGCTGAATGAAATAAGAGGGATGCCACACCACCGGTTGCAAGGGAAACACAAAGTGAAAATTTATTGTCTGTGCTGACAAGGAGTAACCCAGGGTCTAGTGACCATAAGGCCACGTGCTCACCGTCTGCGGGGTTTGGGGGGCTTTTTATTTGCATAAAAAAATTTTTTTTTTTTTTATGGGGGTTGGGTTTGGTGCCCGGAATCCTCCGCCATCAGCCCTCCCATGTCCACGTTTGGAGGTCCAGATGTTGAATCACGTCTGCGATGTTCAGGTCCAAGGACAGATTGAGGATACAGCGCTTCAGGCCCTGCGCATGCGCCAAAATCTTGGTTTGCATATGCGCAGCATTCTGGCACCAAATTCAAACTGCTGGGGCAGCAGTGTGGTCGGGCCAAACCGCAGTTTGAAGCTGTGGCTTGGCGGGCTGCGAGGGGGCCGGGGAAGGAGGGGAGTCTTGGTGGAGGCTTCATATTGAATAATATTTCTCACTTTAAGAGTTTAGTTTAAAAATAAATAAGATGCTGTCTTGTTTTCAAGTAAGATTTTAAATCTGTGTCTAATGATTCTTGATATTATTACTGATCCTCTTGGCATCGCTGGACACCTTTCTGTTTAGGGGCTTTGGACAGGATTCTTACATAAACATACTAATGTATATTAATTCTATTTTAAAACTGAGTTTCTTTTTTCACATCAAATTAAAGACACACAATTGTAAAATCATTTTCACAGTAACTAATACATCTTATTTCTGCTTCATATTTTAAACTTATTTTTTCAGCTTTATGAAGATGGAAGGAGTAATGAGTTATTTTATAGCCATATTGTAATAATGGGTTGTTATAGTTTTCTTTGCCACATGTGAATTAGTTTATTTGGTCATTGCACACCTGATTTTGTGTTTATGGCTGTTAGAATGGGATTAAGTCATCACATATATGTGCAGAAATATAATCTAAACTAAACCATTAGCTCTTAAATTTGAAAAAATATAATCCACGTGAGATTTTATTTATTCACACCAGCTTTTGTGTACATTTTGTTAAATCACCAAACGTGTCTGAATCCTTGTACTGTGAAGAGGAGGCTTCCAATATCATCTAAAAATGTTATAATGATTATAAGCCTTACTGAGTTTATGTGCCTAAAATTAGAGAATCTTACCAATCCTGAGAGCTGAAAGGGAAGGCAGAGATCACCTGGCGTAACCTAAAAGTCCCTCTTCAACACCTCTGGCATAAAATCATCCATTATCTGCTTGAATATGTCCAAATACAGGTGAGCTCATTAATTCAAGAGAAGCCTCTTCTGTTTTTGAACAACCCGAATTGTTATAAATCTACTCCTTATATTGTAGAGCCAAAATCTGCCTTCCTCTAATTTCCACTCTTTGGCCTATCTTTCTAGAGACTATACAGAATAAATTTAAAATAGCTTTCACATGAGTCTCTTTTCCCTTCATCAAGACCTTTTCCTAGCTTTAAATATCCTAGGCTCCTTCAGTATTCTTTATATGACATGGTTCCTAGGCCATTCCCACCTAGCTGACTTGCTCTGAACTTACTGAAACTTGTGAGCATATCATTTAGAGCAATAGTTGTCAAACTTCAGTATGCATAAGACTTACCTGGGATACTTGTTAAAAATAGAGATTCCTGAACCTCACCCCTGGAGATTCTGTTTTAACAGCTCTGAAATGGGGCTCAGTAAGCTGTACTTTTAATGAGTACCGTTGGTGATTCTGATGTAAGAGGTCTACAGACCACACTGTTTTGAAAGGCAGTACTGTCACAACCCTGAATTCCTTACCGAGGACCTGAGTGTGGTGAGAAAGATAAATGTGTAAAATGAGCAGGGTGAAATGCATTTCGGCGGACTGCAGTCTGAAGACGGCATGCTGATCTCTAGCCCAATGGATGGAGCCAATCTTGGGGGTGATCTGCCCTGAACTGGGAGACTGGTTCTCTGGCCAGAAATGAATATGAAGAATGGGGTGGGAGGAAAAAATGTAACTATATAATGCCAAAAAGTGGCTAGAAAATAATTATCTCCTAAGTTAAAAAGAGAGCTTACTCTATGACAACTAACAACAACAACAAAGTTAAAAAAAAAAAAAAAAAACTCTTCTAAATAACTCTTGGTTAAATTGAAATTAAAGACAATTTAGAAATGACTGGTACTGAGACCATCACATAGCAAAAGAAAGTGATATTCAAAAGAAAATTTATAGCTTTAGAGATGCACTTAGAAAACATGAACGACTGAAAATCAATGAACCAAGCGTTAAACTCAATAAGCTAGACAATACCACCACAAATCCTAAAAAAAAGTTGAAAGATTTTAATTAAAATCAATAAAAACAGAAACTAATGAAGTAGGAAACAATGAAAAATATACTTGATTAATTATATTCAAAAACCAATTTTTTGAAACACCAATAAAATAGGGAAATCTTTGGAAAGTCTGATAAAAAGAGAATGAAAGGAGGATACGGGGAAAAAACACAAAGAAAAAAAAATCCAACAACACTGGAGATGAAAAAGTGGACATAATCATAGAAATAGTGAACATTTAAAGAATTATATTTTATTTTATAATAATAAATTTAAAATCTAGGTGCGACAGGAATTTCTAGGAAAATACAAACCAAAACTGGCTCAAAAAGAGGTAGAAAATCCAACAGTCCAATAATCATAGCCAGAATTGGAAAGGTAATAAAAATACGTATTTTAAAAAAAAAGGCTCCAGGGCTACGTGATTTTATGGGAAAGTTATTAAAAAAAAAAAAAAAAGCCTTTAAGAAAGAGATCAATTCATTTGTGACTCAAACATTTCTAAAACATAGAATAGGAGCCCTGGTGGTGGAGTGGTTAAGCCCTCGGCTGCTAGCCAAAAGCTTGGCGGTTGGAACCTACCAGATGTGGCAGTTGGCTTCCGTAAAGATTTACAGACTTGGAACACTATGGGGCAATTTTACTCTGTCTTATAGGATCACTATGAGTAGGAATCAACTCACTGGCAATGGGTTTATTTTTGGGGGGGCGTATTTAAAGCATAGAAACCAATGAGATTTATTGACACAATAGTCATGACGATGAACTCAAACCAATGATTATTAGGGTGGCACAAGACTAGGCAATGTTTCATTCTGTTATACATGGTGTCTCCATGAGTTAGAGCCAACTCAATAGCTACTAGCAACAAAGCATAGGAAATAATGAAATGGTTGAAATATATTTCTATAAGGTTAACCTAGTCTTTATAAGGAAAGCTCATAAGGATGTCACAAAAAAAAAAAAACTTACGTCAATCTCATTGGTAAATGTAAATACAAAATCAGCAGTGGGTTAAAAGAAAGATAAATTATACCCATCTACTAGAATATAAACTTCATGAGGGTAGGAATCATTGTCATTTCTCTGATAGATACCAAGTGCCCAGAAAAGTGTCTGGCATGTACTAGATACATAAATACTTGTTGAACTGAATTGAATGAATTGAATTAACCACATAGAGTTAATTCCATTAATGCAAGCGTAGTTGGCATTTTGGAATATGTTCATTATACTGAGAGAATAAAAAATAATTTTGTAAGAGGCTGAAAAAACTTTTGATAAAATTTAACTCCCATCCCTGATAAAAACAATTGTAAGGTAAAAGAAGGAAATTTTCTTAATTTGATAAAAGCCATATATTTATAAACTCAATTGAACATCATACTTTATTGTAAAACATTAGAAGCTTTTTCGTGAATAAGACAAGAATACCTGCTGTAACTGTTGCAACTCAACAGTGTTCCAGAGGTCTTAGTCAATGTAAAGGAAAAGAAAGAGAAATAAAAATGCTAAATACTGAAAAGAAAGAGACAAAAATCACTGCATGAAGGTAATACAATTGCCTATTTAGATCATCTACGGAAACCAATGAAACACTAATTGAAATTAATAAAGAGAGTGCAATAAAGTGGCTCAAATTTAAGATAAGCAAAATGAACAACTTCCTATATGCCAGCAATAGCTAATGAGAAAATGTAATGAAAAAAAAATCCCATTCATAAAAAAAATTCATAAGAACAACAAAAATAAAGGATACCCTTTATCACCATTCTTATTCAACGTTGTGTTGGAGGTCCTAGCCAGAGCAATAAGGCAAGAAAAAGAAATAAAGGGCATCCAAATTGGTAAGGAAAAAGTAAAAGTATCCCTAGTCACAGAGGATATGATATTATACACAGAAAACCCCAAAGAATTCATAAGAAAATTACTGAAACTGATAGATTTCAGCAAAGTAGCAGGATACAGCATTAACATGCATGAATCATTAGGATTCCTCTATACCAACAAAGAGAACTTCGAAAGAAAATCACCAAATCAATACCGTTTACAGTAGCCCCCAAGAAGATAAAGTACTTAGGAATAAATCTAATCAGGGATGAAAAAGAGCTATAAAAAGAGAACTACAAAACATTACTGAAAGAAACCAAAAGAGACCTACATAAGTGGGAAAACATACCATGCTCATGCATAGGAAGACTCAACATTGTGAAAATGTTAATTATACCCAAAATGATCTACAGATACAAGGCAATCCCAATCCAAATTTCCACAGCATTTTTTAACAAGGTGGAGAAACAAATCACCAACTTCACACAGAAAGGGAAGAGGGCCTGGATAAGTAAAAAAAAAAAAAAGCACTACTGAAAAGGAAGAACAAAGTGAGAGGCCTCACACTACCTAATTTTAGAACCTATTATACCTTCACGGTAGTCAAAACAGCCTGGTACTGTTACAACAACAGACACAGAGATCAATGGAACAGAATTGTAAACCCAGACGTAAATCCATCCACCTGTAAGCAGCTGACATTTGACAAAGGCGCAAAGTCCACTAAATGAGGAAAAGACAGTGTCTTTAACAACCAGTGCTGGCATAACTGGGTATCCATCTGTAAAAAAATGAAACAGAGCCCATACCTCATGCCATACACAAAAACTAATGCAAAATGGATCAAAGACCTAAATATAAAATCTAAAATGATGAAGATCATGGAAGGAAAAATAGGGACAACAATAGGGACTAGGGGCCCTAATACATGGCATAAATAGGATACAAACCATAACTAACAACACACAAACACCATAAGAGAAACTAGATCACTGGAAGCTCCTAAAAATAAGACACTATGCTCATCAGAAGACTTCACCAAAAGCGTGAAAAGAGAAACTACAGACTGGGAAAAAATTTTTAGCTATGACATATCTGATAAGGGTCTAATCTCTAAAATTTACAAGATACTGCAAAACGTCAAGAACAAAAAGAGAAATAATCCTATTAAAAAATGGGCAAAGGATATGAAAAGACACTTCACCAAAGAAGACATTTAGGCAGCTAACAGACACTTGAGGAAATGTTCAGAACATTAGCCATTAGAGAAATGCAAATCAAAACTACAATGAGATACCATCTCACCCCAACAAAGCTAGCATTAATCCAAAAAACACAATAAATGTTGGAGAGGTTGTAGAGAGCTGGGAACTCTTATACACTACTGGTGGGAATGTAAAATGGTATAACTACTTTGGAAAATGATATGGCGGTTCCTTAAAAAGCTAGAAATAGAAATACCATTCTATCCAGCAATCCCACTCCTGGGAATATACCGGATTGAAATAAGAGCCATCACATGAATGGCATACACACACCCATGTTCATTGCCGCACTATGCACAATAGCAAAAGGATGGAAACAACCTAAATGCTTGTCAACAGATGAATGGATAGACAAATTATAGTACATACACACTATAGAATTCTATGCAGTGATAAAGAACAATGATGAATCGGCAAAACATCTCACAATGTGGATGAATCTGGAGGACGTTATGCTAAGTGAAATAAGTCAGTCACATAAGGACAAATATTGTATGAGACCACTATTATAAGAACTCAAGAAAATATTTACACACAGAAAAAAGCATTCTTTGGTGGTTAGGAGGGGGAGGGGAAATCACTAACTAGATAGTAGACAAGGGTCAGCTTCAGTGAAGGAAAGGACAACACACAATACAGGGGAAGTCAGCACAACTGGACCAAAGCAAAAGGAAAGAAATTTCCTAGACAAGTCCCAACATGTTGAGGGACAGAGTAGCTGGGGTTGGGGCCTGGGATAGTTTTGGGGGACATCTAGAACAACTGGCATAACATAGCTTATAAAGAAAATATTCTATATCCCACTTTGGTAAGTAGTGTCTATGGTCTTAAAAGCTTTCGAATGGACATCTAAGATACATCTACTGGCCCTATTCCAATCAGAGAAAAGAAAAATGAAGAAAACCAAAGACATAAGGAAAATACTATCCCAAGGGACTAAAGGAACAAATGAACCAGAAACTCCACCAGCCTGAGACCAGAAGAACTAGATGGTGCCCAGCTACCATCAAAGACCACCCTGACAGGGAACACAGAGAGAGTCCCTGATGGAGCGAGAAAAAAGTGTAGAGCAGAACTCAAATTCACATAAAAAGACCAGACTTAATGGTCTGACCGAGACTGGAGGAACCCCTGAAGCCATGGCTCTGGAAAGCTCTCTTAACTCAGAACTGAAACCATTCCAGAAGCCCACTTTTCAGACGAAGATTAGACAGGACTATAAAACAAAAAATAATACACGTGAGGAACGTGCTGTTTAGTTCAATCAAATATATAAGACCAAGTGGGCAGCTCCTGTTCAAAAGCAGGATGAGAAGGCAGGAACGGACAGGAACTAGATGAATGGATGCAGGGAACCTGGGGTGGAAAGTGGGAATGTGCTGTCACATTGTGGGGATTGCAAACAATGTCACAAAACAATATGTGGATAAATTTTTGAATGAGAAATTAACATGAGCTGAAAAACTTTCCCCTAAAGCACAATAAAATAAATATATATGTATGTATATAAACCCAACAATAAACGCACAAGACCTACATTAAAAAAAAAAAAAGAAACTATAAATATTTTCTGAAAGACAATTTAAAATGTTTTGACTAACTGGATAGATAATATTCAACATTCAAGTTCAATACTCAGATACATTATTATGATGATGCCAATTTCTCCTAACTAATCTTTAATTTCAATGCAGCCTCAATCAAATCCACAGTGGTATTTTTGGGAAGTTAGGGATTTGACATATGAAAAAAGAAAATAAACAAGAATACAATTTTTTTTTTTTAATTTTATTTTGAAGAGCAATGGAGAGCAAACGGAGCTGGAAAGACTTGTCTATCAGGTATGAGAACATCAAAAGTAGTTAAGATAGTTACATAATGGCAAAGGAAAGACAAAGAGATTGCAATGGGACAGAATGCACAGAAGCAGACCCGTGTATAAATGGAGATTTACTCTATAATAAACGTCATATTTCAAATCAGTAGGGAAAGGGTGGGCAGTCTAAGAGGTACTGAGGTAATTAGTATCCATTTAGAAAATAAATAAAGGTCAATCCCTCCCTGAAACCTTGTATAGGAAGAATTACAGATAAATTAATGGTCAAAATGTACAAATCAAAATTGTAAAAATATTAAAAAAATAAAGAAGAATTTTTAAATTCTTGAATGGAGAGGAGCTTCCCTGGGGAAACGTAAACCTCAAAAATCATGAAGTTCCATAATCTTAGACTTCATAAATAAACTCTTCATATTAAAATTTTAAGGACAACCATTTTAAAATGGAAATAGAATGAACTTAGAAACTAAACTGAGGGAAAGAGGGAATAAAGAAAACCCAGTCAATCCAATAAAAGGCAGGAAATGAGAAGGGGAAAGGTATGGAAAAAGGAATCTAAAAAGCAAAAAATAAAGTGGTAGAAAAAATCCACATATATAATATTATATATTTATAATAAGTATAAACGGATCAAACTTATCAATTTAAAAACATGTTGACTTATTAGATTAAAAATAGCTATTTTCTATCTTCAACAGACCATGTAAAAAATTTTATTTTTAGAAATGTCAGAATTGTTCAAAGCAGTATAGGAAAAGATATAGCAGGCAAACACTGGTCAAAAGAAAGCTGTACAATGCATTTTAAAGCAAAAAGAATTAAGACCTAAATGTGGGGTTGGGGGGGAAGTAAAGCTTAAATTTGAATTCGGGGTAGGGAAGACATTCTTCAACCGGAAGCAAATAGCACAAAGCTTAAAGTAAAACATCTATTAATTTGACTACATGCATTAAAATTAAAAATTTATCTACAACAAGAGGACCATAAATGGATGGAAAAAGAGCCACAGACTGGAAGATATTTGTGTGGGGTATGTGTAAGAGCCTGTGTTTATCTACCTGAAAGGATTAGTATTCAAGATCTCTAAACCACCCTACAAAAGAGAATTTAAAATGGATAAATGTATAGAATATGCTTAGGCTTTTTTGTTTTGTTTTTTAAATAATACATTACTGTGTTTTTGGTGAAAATTTACACAGCAAATTAGGTTTCCATTTAACAATTGCTATACATAATTATTTTATACATATTGTTATACATATTGTTCAGTGACATTGGTTACATTTTTCACAATGTGTCAGCTTTCTCATTATTTCCATTCTGGTTGTTCTGTAACTTTCCATTAATCTAGTTTCCCTGCCCCTGCTCGGCCCCACCTTGTCATTTTTGCTTTAGGGTAAATGTTAATTGGCCTCATATAGATGATTATTTAAAGGACTGCAGTATTCATGGCTGCTACTGTTTATGAGGGAATCTGTTATTTGGCTGAAAGGTGATCTCCCAGGTTGGCTTCAGTTCCAAGTTTAAAGGGTATCTCAGGGCGATAGTCTCGGGGATCCCTTTAATCTCTACTGGTCCAGTAAGTCTGGTCTTTTTTAGGAATTTAAGTTTTGTTCTACATTTTTCTCCCATTCCATCTGGGACCATCTATTGTGTCCCTAGTTGGAATGGTTGGTAGTGGTAGCCAGGTACCATCTAGTTCTTCTGGTCTCAGGATAGGTGAGGCCGTGGTTCACGTGGGCTATTAGTCCTAGTAGACTGGTTTCTTCTTTGAGTCTTTGATTTCCTTCTTTCTCTTTAGCTCCATATGAATAAAAACCAATAGTTGTATCCTAGATGGCAGCTCATAAGCTTTTAAGACCCCCGATGCTATCTTCCAAACTAGGATGTAGAACATTATCTTTATGAGCTATGTTATATCATTTGGCTGTGTTGCACCACAAGACCATGGTCCTAAGCCTTCAAATCCAGTAAATGAATTCCGCGAGGAGTTTCGTTACATCTAGGAAGTATCCATAGCTCTGCCCCCTGTGTGCATTTTTATGCATATGAATATATGTGCACCACACACAAACACGTATATATAAATGCCTACAGATACACTATACATGCAAACTTCTATACTCATATGTGCCTTCTTATACACAGCTATGCATACATGTCTACCTACGTAACCACACACATATTTCTTAGTTGTTATTACTGTCATTGCAAAATTGTATGTCACAGCATTTACAAAAATCATCCCTTATGCTTGTGTACTTCTTAGTGTCACCATTTACCTTGATCGAGTTGTGCAGACTTCACCCATATTGGGTATTGCCTTTCCCATTACCAAAAATAACAAGTATCTACTATCTAGAAAATGATTGCTCCTCCCCACCATCCCTGGCATCCACCAAAAAAAAAACAAAAACAAAACATTGCTCTCTGTATGTATATCTATTCTTGCCTTTTTATAAAAGTGAGACCATACGATATCTGTCCTTTTATGATTGACTTAATCACTCAGCATAATGCCCTCGAGATTCGTTCATGTTATAAGATGTTTTGAGAATTCATCATTATTCTTTATAGCTGCAGAGTATTCCGTTGTACGTATGTACCACAACTTACCCATTCATCCATAGATGGGCACTTAGGTTGTTTCCATCTTTTTGCCATTGTGAATATGTTCTGCAATGAACATAGGTGTGCATATGTCTATTAGAGGCTATTAGATGTCTAGGGTATATACCTAGAAGTAGGATTGCTGGATCATAAGGTATTTCTATTTCTAGATTTTTGAGGAAGCACCATACCATTTTCCATAGTGGTTGTACCATTTTACAATCCCATCGGCTGTGTATAAGAATTCCAATATCCCCACCACCTCATCAGCATTTGTTGTTTTCTGTTTTTGTAACTCAGTGCCATTTTTGCAGGGGTGAGATGATATCTCATTGTAGTTTTAATTTTCCTCTCCCTGGTGGTGCAGTGCTTAAGAGCCCACTGCTAACCAAAAGATCAGTAGTTCAAATCCACCAGCTGCAATTTGGAAACCCTATGGGGCAGTTCTACTCTGTCCTGTAGGGTCTCCATGAGTTGGAGTCTACTCGACGGGCATGAGTTTGGCTTTTTTTTTTTTTTTTAAATGTCTAATAAAGGAGCCCTGGTGGTGAAAGTCTTTAAGCACTTGGCTACTGACCAAAATGTCGGTGGTTCAAACCCAGCAGCCGCTCCGTGGGAGAAAGATGTGGCAGCCTGCTTCTGTAAAGATTTACAGCCTTGGAAACCATATGGAGCAGTTCTACTCTGTTCTATAGGGTCGCTGTCATGGATTGAACTGTGTCCCCCAAAAATATCTGTCAATTTGGCCAGGCCATGATTCTCAGTATTGTGTGATTGTCCACCATTTTATCATCTGATGTGATTTTCCTATGTGTTGTAAATCCTACCTCTATGATATTAATGAGGCAGCATTAGAGGTAGTTATGTTCATGAGGCAGGACTCAATCTACAAAATTAGGCTGTGTCTTAAGCCAATCTGTTTTGAGATATAAAAGAGAGAAGCAAGCAGAGAGACATGGGGACCTCATCCAACCAAGAAACAAGAGCTGAAAGAATAGAGTATCTTTTGGACCTGGGGTCCCTGCTCTGGGAAGCTCCTAAACAAGAGGAAGGTTGATGACAATGACCTTCTCCAGAACTGACAGAGAGAGAGAAAGCCTTCCTCAGGAGCTGGCACCCTGAATTTGGACTTCTAGCCTCCTAGACTGTGAGAAAATAAATTTCTCTCTGTTAAAGCTATCCACTTGTGATATGTCTGTTATAGCAGCACTAGATGACTAAGACAATCGCTATGAGTCGAAATGGACTTGATAGCAATGGTTTGGTTTGTATAATGGCTAACAATCAGGAGCATCTTTTCATGTGTTTGTGTGGCTGCCTGATGCTAAATGTTCTCTGGTGAAGTGTCTGTTCATGTCTTTTGCCATTTTTTGATTGGATTTGTTTTGTTTTGTTTTTCAATGAAGACGTCGTCTCAGGATGGGAGTATCTGATTTTGGAGCAATTTTTAAGTAAGGGACCACAAGCTCAACTAGGAGTCAACAATGTGATTTGGCTTACAAAAGAAAAGCAAACGCGAACTTCAGTTGTATTAAGAGAAGAACGCCGTTCAGAACTCTACTCTGTACTTTCTAGATTACAATAGGAGTATTGAATTTTCTACAACTAGCACATATTCATGTAGTTTTTTTTTAATTACAAAAAAGAAGAATGAATGATAAGGCCTTGTTATGGTTTGAATTGTATCCCCCCAAAATGTATGTTGTAAATCCTAACTTCTATGCCTATGGTTAGAATCCCATTCGGATATGTCTTGAGTCGATCTCTTTTGAGATATAAAAGAGATTAAACAAGTAAGTAAGCAAGCAGAGATGGGGGAAGATTGATGCCAAGCCACACGCAGATCACCAAGGAACCAGGAAACAAGCTGAAGCGGCAAGGGCTTTCCCCCAGAGCCAACAGAGAGAGAAAGCCTTCCCCTAGAGCTGGTACCCTCAATTTGAGCATCTACCCTCCTAAACTGTGAGAAAACTAATTTGTTAAAATTAATTCATAGCCATCCACTTATGGTATTTCTGTTATAGCAGCACTAGATGACTAAGACAGGACTGAAATCTGTATGATTAAGGTGCCGACTTGGCTATTACAGATACTTATTATCCAACTTTCAAAATATTGCTGTCATCTTTTCTCCCATTCATTCTCTTTGTTCTTGTCAGCATATGCCTTTATTATCACTTTAGTGGGGTTTACATAAGTAAGCACCACCTAGAAACGGTCTCCATCTCTTCCTTTTCTTCAGATGAATGAATGAGCGATAAAATAAACTGCTTTTTATTAAAAGCAAAAAAAAAAAAAGAGGGTATTGGTGCTACCTCTTGAACATTTTGAGGTTTATTTTGTCAAGGACAGCTAGTACGCTTTTTTAGGGATTGACGTTTAGTGTCCTGAGTATTATTAGATAAAATGCTGAGTTGGATGGACTGTATGTGACCTAATTTTTGCTAGCGCTTGTTTTCTTATATGCTTGAAAGCAGCTATAAATAAAGAATGCACCTTATTTTAAAATTAACTAATGTATTTGGTCTCTGTAAGATCGATATGAACAGTAGAAGAGCAGTTTACCACTACTTTAAAGGCCTGGACAATAGAGAGTTTATATTGCTTCAATTTAAATCTTACCAGGTGAATAATTCAATTCTAGGAACTGAAGAGATATATGAGCTAAAATTCTTTAATTGTGTGTGTGTTTTGCTGTTGTTGTTAAATGTCGTGGGACAAATGTTTGTTTCATTAAGTAAGATGAATTAATGACTTTAATCAATATGGAAATCACCTTATAGCATCTCTTAATTTCAAAATTTATTTTTCTGGATTCACCCCCATGTAGATCATTCCATTAGAATAATATTCTTACACGATTTTTAAAAAGTAGCTTTTTAAAGAAAAAATTCCAGCTATTAGAAATGATTTTAGAAATGATTTATTCTGATGAAAAAGCAACCAAAAATGAGCTAGTATGTGATTTCTTAAGCAAGATACCTTCTAACCATGCAAATGGAGAGAGCCATAGTCCAAGTATGGTCTGGGGTCCCTGAAACCCTGTCAGGTACTTAACAAGGTTAAAACTATTTTCATAAAAATACCAAGGTATTATTTGCCTTTTTGTTTTGTTTTGTTTTACCATCTTGACATTTGCAGTGGTAGGACAAACTGCTGGTGTCTTAGCACAAATTAAACCAGTGGCACCAAATTGTACTATGAATAATCATTGCATTCTTCACGTTCTTCACTGCCAGGCACTTGCAGTTTAAAAACAAAGAAAAAAGAAAAGGCCAATTTCACTTACAAATGTTCTTGATGAAGCAGAAAAAAAAATTTTATTAATTGTCATTCCTTGAGTAAATGTGTTTTTAACGTTCTGTGTGATGAGATAAATACACATAAGCACCTCTGCTGTATAACAAAATACAGCAGTTGTCTTGAGGAAAAGCATGTGTGCAATTGTTTGAGTTGTGAGCTGAACTAGCCACTTTTTGGCCATGGAACATCATTTTTACTTGAAAGAATGACTGGGTATCGAGTCGTGGGTGTATGGTAGACATTACTAGAAAATGAATGAAGTCAGCTTCTCACTTCAAGGAAAATAATTGACCAAATTTGTGGCCAATGATAAAATCTAAGCTTTCAAACAAATATTAGAATTCTGGAAAACTTGTATCTGCCGCTGTGAACTTGACAGCTTCCCAATAATTAAAGATTTTCTAGTGAGCTCAGTGACGATATTCACGAATGTAATTTTTTTGATATTGTATAATAAAATATGTGCACATTTGCAAGATCTGCATAATTTAGTGAACCAATATTTTTCAAATAACCAATGCATGATTTATAAAATAAGCATGGGTAAAGAATCCATTCAAAGTGTGAGATAGATCAGTGGATTTTAATGTAACAGAGCATGAAAAGTTCATTGATATGTTTTCAGATTCCACATTGTAACTGACCTTTATGGGAACTATTATTTTGAGTTTGCTGTAGTATCAAAGAAGAATATTCCCAATTACTATCTGAAAAAGCTATTAAAGTATTCCTTCCCTTTCCAACTACATGTCTGTGTGAGGCTGGATATTCTTCAAACATTTCAACTTTTAAAACAACATATTACAATAGATTGAATGCAGAAGCAGATAGGAGAGAGAATCCAGCTGTCTTCTAATAAGCCACATATTAAAGAGATTTGCAAAACTATAAAACAATGCCATCTTCTAACTTTTTGTTTTAGAAAATAGTTATTTTTCTTAAAAAATATGTTAATGTGTAATAGGTTTACTTTTAAATAAATTAAATATTTTTTAAAATCTCAGTTTCAATTTCTAATATGGTAAATATCAATAGGTAGAACCCACATAATCAAAAACTCTTTGGGACCTTCAGTAATGTTTAAGAATGTAAAGAATTCCTCAGACCAAAATGTTTGAGAGCCTCTGAAACAGAGGATTAATATGACATTTTGTTAGCTCTTGATCTTAGGAAGAAAGCTGCTGAAATTAGTTTTACAAAATAATAAGCCTTATTAGTACTCAAAATCATATTAAAGTTTTCTTTATAGGACTACAAAGGAACACAAAATAATAAAACTGCAACGTTCAAAATATGCTATATTGGACCAGTCAAAATCTAAATTTGTATTTATATTTTTGGCCTAATCGAATGCCATAACAACTCCAAAAAGCTTATACTACTCAGGCACTTTTATTCAAGCATTGGAAAACAGATTTCTAGATTATTCTAACAGAGTCCTATTCTAAAAGCCAGAGGGATGAGCTGCTTCAAACGTTTGCAGAAATGATTTCTTTTTTTAAAGTAGCCCTGTCAGCTGGAGAACAGAAACAGAAAAAGAACAAACTTGCTGAATGAGGATGTGTTGGAGTAGGCCAGAACTTCCATCATATTTCAGTAATTGGCATTCCACTGCAGCTAGGAGAAACCTAAGTGTGTGGGAGTCTGTAGGCCACGGCTGTCATCTACAACTAACTCAAAGTGCCTATGTGAGTAATTTTTAAGTTCTAGCTGCAAGTGTGTTATACCACCTTCTAATGGGTAGCAATGCACATAGGAGATTTTCTTGTTTATTAACATACTGCAAGGAACCCTGGTGGTGCACTGGTTAAGCACTTGTTTGCTAACCAAAAGGTTGGTGGTTCAAATCCACCAGCTGTTCCACTGGAGAACCAATATGGCAGTCTGCTTCCATAAAGATTTACAGCCTTGGAAACCCTATGGGGCAGTTCTACCCTGTCCTATAGGATTGCTATGAGTCAGAATCAACGGAACAGCAACGGGTTTTGTTTAATATACTTCAGCAGGCTTTGTATCAGTTACCTTATCTGTGAATTGATTATAATACTTCTTCATTACATCCTACAGGCTTATTATCCTAAGGGCCAAACTATGTATGCAAAAGTCTTTTGAGAAATTAAGTGCTAAATGGAGGGTGTTTATTAGTAATAATAATATGCTTAGAGGCATTTTAGTATTGTGATTTTAGAGTTAGACCAGCCTGGGCTTGAATTCTGCTTTTCCACTGATTATAACATAAGTCTAAACAAGTATGTTTAACCTGTGTGACTCTCAGGTTTTCTCCATTATAATACTTATAATAGTGCTTATTTTGTTACGAGGATTAATAAAGGTAAAGTGGTCAGTGTCTGAGCAAGTGTGCGATAGACAATGGTTGTTGCTATTAACAACTAAGAGGTTAAGAGAGACTGGAGATATCTAATATCTAACTTCTGTTATTTACCACTCACAAGTTCTCTGAGGCGTAGAAACACTTGGGTAATATTGTATGTCACTTAAGGATACAGTTAAGATTCTTATCTTCCTTCAATTATTTCCCTTAGTTGTCTGGGAAACTAAGGAAAATAATGAGGCTGTGAGGCTAGAGGAAGAAATATTTTGTCCTCAAAAGGCCATATTTAAAAGAGGCATATTATTGTATTACAGACTTTTTCTTAGCAAAAGGTTAAAATATGGTAATACCATAGTCAGTGACTGTTCAAGGAAACAGGCTGATGGAAATGTAAAGTGGTACAATCTTTTGGAAGGCAATTTAGCAATATGTATTAAAAATCTTAAAAATATTCAAACTTTGACCCAGCAATTCTATTGTTAGGGAATTTTTCTAAGGAAAGGGGCCTAAAGTATAAAAAAGATTTGTGTTTACAGATATTCTTCATAGCATTATTTATAGTAGTGAATGGGAAACAAACTGGTTAAGTAAATTATGACCTGGTCATAGAAAAAAAGAAAATGCAACTATTCAAAATCATGTTGTTGACTGGGGGTAAAAAACTCACATGCTTTCAGATGTTTAGCAAGTAAAACTAAATGTGTGAAGGATCTGAGTTTAAGGCACTAGGGAATGGTGGGGACTGCAGTGAACTGGAGAGTTCATGCTCCACCAGAAGGTGTTAAAATTCAAATTATAAAACAACACAGTGGTCCGGTTAAGAAAAAGGACAGTCTGAAGTCAGCTCACAGCCTTGCTGGTTTGAAACAGCTGCTGTTGAATATTAAAACTTGGTGTAAAAGGGTAGTAATAGCATCATCAGGGCCTGTCTAACTTCAGGGGGGATAATGACCAGGATCAGCACTACACTTATTTGTATGAGGTAGAAGTCAGACCTATCTCCACTCTCCAACCCTTTTACCAATTTTGACACCAGCTGTCCCTCCCACGGCACTCTCTACCTGTCTTGTAGGCTCAATAATCTGTTGCAATGGCCACACAGAGCTCACACACCACAGTTACAGTTCAGTGGTTTATTAAGGAAGTAACAGGATCAGGAAGCATATAGGCAAAGTCTGTCTTGTTCACTGCAGGACAGCTCTCTCAGCTGCTTTCAGCAACCTGAAGCTCTCAATCCCTGCTTTCTGTAACCACTAACTCTGCCACTGGGGCCCTTCTGGGCTTCTCCCTGTCTTCAGTATTATAGCCCTATGTTATAGTTCATCTAGAGGTTCCTTTCCTCCGTTTTGTTCTCCACTTCTCTGTTTTTTCTTTCTTCTTCTTGCTGCTTCTCTTCCTGCTTCCTTCTGTCTGAAAAACCTCTGTGGGGCTGACTGCATATACGCATAACTCCTTGTCAATTTTTAGGCATGGTCCTCCCAACAGGGCCACAAACTGACCAATCCCCTCTTGGTAGGCTACAGACACTTCATTTGCATAGTCTGTTGACCAGTCTTTGCAAGGTGCACACCAATCACAGGACAGGCTGCCTCCAGGACCAGACAAAAAGTTTCAAACCTCAGGTTGTTTACAGCTTACCTAGGAAATGTCAATCAACCTGGACAAAAGTAACAAACCCCCTGGGGTAGAAAACTAGGGCAAAGGTAACTCCTCAGAGCTTAGGGGGAAAATCTCTCAAGGTGTTTTTCCAAAGAACCTAGGCAAAAAGACACATAAAGGAACTAATTTCACCACACGTGGTATACTTTTAAGTGACAAAAGCAAATAAGAAAAGTATTGGTAGAGAATGGTTCCTGTTTTTTTTTTTTTAAGTATATGTATACATAGATTTATCTTTTTTTTTTGTCTGTTAGTCTGTTTGTCTCATCTGTCTAGAAGAATATTTGCCAGACAAAAATAGGAAACACTTACATAGCCCTTACCATGTGCCAGGGATTATTTTAATCACTTTACATATATGAACTCATGAGATTTTCAGAACAATAATAGATTATTACTTTCCCTGTTTTACAGATTGTAAAGCTGAGGCATAGAGATGTTTTTAACTAATTTGCCCAAGGTCACATAGCTAGAAAATAATAGAGTAGATTCATGGTGACCCCATGTACAACAGGACAAAAAACTGCCCAGTCCTCTGCCATTTTCACGATCACTGCCATGCTCAAGTCCATTATTGTGGCTACTGCGTCAATCCATCTCATTGAGGGTTTCCCCTGATCCTCTATTTACCAAACATGAGGTGTCCTAGTGATTGGTTTTCCCTGTTGACATGTCCAAAGTACATAAGACAATGCCTTTCTATTCTCGCTTCTTAGGAACATTGTGGTTCTATTTCCTCCAAGACTGATTTGTTCATTCTTTTGGCAGTCCAGAGTATATTCAATGCTATAGTAACACCAAAATGTTATGACTTGTTGTCTGCGAGATTTTGTGTGCATGATTTTTATTTTCTTTATATCTTTTGGGGATTGGATTTTTTTTTTCCTGTAATAAACATATATTTTATAATCAGAAAAAGCACAATGTTTTATTAAAACTACAAATTAATTGCCTAGGCATGTGTTCCTTTTGGCTTCTTCAATTGCTGTACTCTATTAATAAAAATTAGTTTGCCTGATTTACTGACTGAAACCTTAGGCCTTGAAGACACAAAAAATAGGACGTAAATTTTATGGAGATGGAAGGGATAATGCGCCAGTAACAGGCTCTGTGGGACGATATAAGAGCACTGAGCCAGAAAAAGCAAGACTAAGTTGATGAGGAGTGTAATGTTGGTGTCTGTTGCTGGAGAAAAGTTTTGTGTAGGCCTGGCCCTACACTTCATCTGAAATATGGTGGCACAGCATTCTTTCACATCACTGAAATTTCCTTTATTTAATAAGTATTAATTAGATCCTTTCTTACTAGGCACAATAAAGCACACAAAGAAACATCATAAGGAGCTTATAATTTAGTAAAGGAGGACTAGAATATAATTACCAGAAAAAGATACTATGTGCCTTGAGAGGCGAAAGGAGGGAGAGTTTTATTTATCCAGTATTTTTTGTTCTCCTGCCAAATGTCAGGCACTACTTGGTGCTGGGGAAAAAAACAAATGATGAGACACATGCTGTTCTTGTCCTCAGTGAGCGTACATTCCAGTGTTGAAGACAGAGATAATTACAACATGATGATTGGGTTTGTAAGTGCTGGGTCTTATGGAGTAAGTAACTGAGGGGACTTGTTAGGTGTCTTCGAGTCATTTTAACTCATAGAGACCCCATGTACAACAGAATGAAACCCTGCTGGGTCCTGCGCCACCCTCACAATCATTGCTATGCTTGAGCCCATTGTTGTAGCCACTCTGTCAATCCATCTTGTTGAAGGTCTTCTTCTCTTTCACTGACTCTTTGCTAAGCATGATGTCCTTCTCTAAGGACTGGTCCCTCCTGATAGCATGTCCAAAGTACGTTAGCAAAGTCTCACCATCTTCGCTTCTAAGGAGCATTCTGTCTGTACTTCTTCCGAGACAGAGATGTGTTCGTTCTTCTGGCAGTCAATGGTATATTCAATATTCTTTGCCAATACCATAATTCAAATGTATCAATTCTTCTCTGGTTTTCCTTATTCATTGTCCAGCTTTTGCATGCATATAAGAGGATATGTAAAAGCCTAGTGTAAAAGCATAGAAAAAGAAAGAAAACTCCCCAGCTCATTTTATAACCTGGTAAAGACAGGATACCAAAACCATACAAATCAACACAAAATATGAATAGTATAGGCCACTCTTACTTATGAACACAAATGCAAAATCTTAACTATTAGAGAATAAAATCAGCAGTGTATTAAAAGAATAATCCATCATGACCAAGTAGAATGCACTCCAGGTTTATAGGAATGGCTTAATTTTTTTTTTTAATCTGTAAATATAATTTACTAGATTAATATACTAAAGAAGCGAAAGACATATGATTATTTCAATAGCTGGAGAAAAAGGATTTGATAAAATTCAGTATCCGCCCCTGAATAAAAAATTCTTATCTAACAAGGAAAAAAGGGAAATTTTCTTAATTTGATAAAGGGTTCTTAAAGTAGAAGCAGATAATATACTTGGTGCATCTTTAGAAGAATTCCCAGATGACGAAATTCATCACTACTATCCAATATTGTGGACACCAAAAGGTCAGCAGTTCGCATCTGCCAGGCACTCCTTGGAAACACTATGGGGCAGTTCTACTCTGTCCTAAAGGGTCGCTATGAGTTGGAATCGACTCAACGGCAGTGGGTTTCGTTTTGGTACTAAGGTCACATCCCTGATCCAATATAAAGGGAGTTTCCCTGAGGCGCGGCCTGCACCACCTTCTATTTCACAAGAGATAAAAGGACACAGAAGCAAACAGAGAGCTGGGGACTTCATACCACCAAGAAAGCAGTGCCAGGAGCAGAGCATGTCCTTGGACCCTGGGTTTCTGCACAGAGAAGCTCCTAGTCTGGGGGAAGAATGATAAGAAGGTCGACAGAGAAAGAAAAACTTCCCCTGGAGCTGACATCCTGAATTTGGACTTTTAGCCCACTTTACTGCAAGGAAATAAATTTCTCTTTGTTAAACCCATCCACTTGTGGTATTTTTATTTTAGCAGCACTAGATAACTAAGACAGTTGCCAGCCTCACAACGTGTCGACACTCTCACCTTCTCAACCTTGGGTTCCCTAGTCCAGCTTTCCTGTCCCCACCTGCCTTCTTGTCCTTGCCCTGGACTAGTGTGCCCATTTAGTCTCATACACATGGTTAAACTATGTATTATTGCTTGTTTTATAGGCCTATCTAATCTTTGGTTGAAGGGTGAACCTCAGGAGCGACTTCAGTGCTGAGTTAAAGGAGTGTCTGAGTGCCATACTCTCAGGGTTTCTCCAGTTTCTGTCAGACCAGTAAGTCTGGTCTTTTTTTGTGAGTTTGAATTTTGTTCTACATTTTTCTCCAGCTCTGTCTGGACCCTATGTTGTGATCCGTGTCGGAGCAGTCAGTAGCAGTAGCTGGGCACCATCTAGTTGTGCTGGACTCAGCCTGGTGGAGGCTGTGGTAGTTGTGGTCCATTAGTCCTTTGGGCTAATCTTTCCCTTGTGTCTTTGTTTTTCTTCGTTCGCCCTTGCTCCAGACAGTGTGGGACCAGTAGAGTATCCTAGGTGGCTGCTCACAAGTTTTAAGACCCAGACGCTATTCACCAAAGTAGAATGTAGAACATTTTCTTTATAAACTATGTTATGTCAATTGAGCTAGATGTCCCCTGAGACCACGGTCCCCAACCTTCAGCCCAGTAATTTGGTCCTACTTTGGTGAATAAGTGTTTAATTTTTAGAAGACCCCAGTTGTCTAGTGTGATAGTTAAGGTTGTGGGCCTACTTGGTGGGGCCATTGTGAGGTTTGCTGTAGTGTGATCACTTCCATGATGGGATCTGCTGTGAGTAGCCAGTCAGTTGAAAGGGAGTTTCCCTGGGTATGCGGACTGCATCAAATATAAGCAGACATTTTGGCAAGGCAGACTTGGCAAGGCTTGTGGGCTTTTTGCTTGCTCTGGATCCTATAGATGGTTCCTGTTCATCTAACTTCCAGTTCTCTGGACTTGAGCTAGCATCTTACCTATGGTTTTACCTGCCGATTCATCGATCTTCGCAGCCTGTGAGCAAGAGCCCTGCTCTCTCACCTGCTGATCTTAGATTTGCCAGGACCTGTGGCTACGTGAATTAGGAAACACCTCTACCCTGGCCCACAGACTTGGGACGTTCCACCTTCTACAACCTCGTGAGCCATTTTCTTGCTATAAACCTCTCTCTCTATATATATATATTTTAAATATATATTTATATGCTTTGCTGGTTTTGGTTCTCTAGAGAACCCAGCCTAAGACATCTAGCTTATCTTCTTGTGTTTGTGGATTGTTAATTATGGTTTGTATCCTATTTATGCCATATATTAAGTCCCTTACCATTGATCTTATTTTTTCTTCCATGATTTTTATAGTTTTTGGTTTTATATTTGGATGTTTGATCCATTTTTAATTAGTTTTTTATATGGTGTGAGGTATGGGTCCTGTTTAATTTTTTTTACTGATAGACATCCAGTTTTGGCAGCACCCTTTGTTAAAAAGACTTCTTTTCCCCATTCAATGGACTTTGAGCCTTTGTCAAGATCAGGTGACCATAGGTGAATGGATTAACATCTGGGTTCTCGATTCTGTTACGCTGGTCAACGTGTCTGTCGTTGTACCAGTACCAGGGTGTTTTGACTACCATACCTGTATAGTAGTTTCTGAGGTCAGGTAGTGCAAGACCTCCTGCTTTGTTCTTCTTCTTCAGTAATGTTTTACTAATCCGCGGCCTCTTTCCTCTCCATAAAGTTAATGATTAGTTTTTCCATCTCGTGAAAGAACACTGTTGGTATCTGGATTGGGATTGCGTTGTATTTGTAGATTGTTTTGGGCAGAATTGACATTTTCACAATGTTGAGTCTACCTATCCATGAGCATGGTAAGTTTTTCCATTTATGTAGGTCTCTTTTGGTTTCTTGCAGTACTGTTTTGTAGTTTTCTTTGTATAGGTCTTTTACATCTCTGGTTAGATTTATTCCTAAGTGTTTTATTTTTTTAGGGGCTATTGTAAATGGTATTGCTTTTCTGATTACCTTTTCGTAGTTCTTTTTATTGGTGCATAGGAATCCAACAAATTTTTGTGTGTTTTTCTTGTATCCTACAACTCTGCTGAATCTTTCTCTTAGTTCCAGTAGTTTTCTTGTGGAGTCTTCTAGGTCCTCTATGTATAGTATCATATCATTCATGAACGGGGGTAGTTTTATTTCTTCCTTACCAATTTGGATGCCCTTTGTTTCTTTTTCTTGCTCTAGCTAGGACTTCCAGCACAATGTTAAATAGGAGTGGTGATAAAGTGCATTCTTGTCTTATTCCTGTTCTCAGCCTCTCTTCATTGAGAATGAAGTTGGCTGTTGGTTTAATATAAAACCAAAAAACCTGTTGCCATCGAGTTGATTCTGAGTCATAGTGGCCCTACAGGACATAGTAGAACTGTCTCATAGGGCTTCCGAGGAGCACCCGGTGAATTTGAACTGCTGATCTTTTGGTTAGCAGCCGAACGCTTAACTGCTACGCCACCAGGGTTTCCATTGGTTTAATATAAAAAAAAAAAAAAAAAAAAAACCTTTATTAGGCTGAGGAATTTCCCTTTTATTCCTATTTTATGGAGAGCTTTTACAGGAATAGTTTTTGGATTTTATTGAATGCCTTTTCTGTGTTGATTGAGATGATCATGTGATTCTTTCCTTTTGTTTTACTTGTATGTTGAATTATGTTGATTGATTTTCTAATGTTGAACCATCCTTGCATACCTGGTATGAATCCCACTTAGTCATGGTGTGTTTTTAATATATGGTGGTGAATTCTATTGGCTAGAGTTTTGTTGAGCATTTTTGCATGTATATTCATGAGAGATATTGGTGGGTAACTTTCTTTTTCTGTGGTGTCTTTGCCTGGCTTTAGTATCAGGGGTGGGCTGGCCTCATAGAATGAATTTGCAAGTAGCCTTTCCTTTTCTATATTCTGAAATAGTTTGAGTGGTACTGGTGTGAGGTCTTCGCTGAATGTTTGGTAGAATTCTCAAATGAAGCCGTCTGGGCCAGGACTTTATTTTTGTGGGGAGTTTTTTTTTTTTTTTTTTAACTTTTCAATCTGTTGTTATGGGTCTGTTCAGATTTTCTACCTCAGTTTGTGTTAGTTTAGGTAGGTAGGGTGTTTGTAGAAATTTGTCCATTTCCTCTAGATTTTCAAATTTGTTGGAGTACAGTTTTCATAGTACTGTTATAATCTTTTTTATTTTCGTTGGGTATGTTGTAATGTCTCCCATTTCATTTCTTATTTGGGCTATTTGCTTCCTGTACTGTTTTTCTTTTGTCAGTTTGGCCGATGGTTCGTCAATTTTGTTGATCTCAAAGAACCAACTTGTGGTCTTGTTGATTCTATTGTTTTTCTATTCTCTATTTCATTTATTTCTGCTCTGATCTTTATTATTTCCTTTCGTCTGGTGGCTGTGTACTTCTTTTGCCGTTCTCTTTCGATTTGTTCAAGTTGTAAAGCTAACATTTTGATTTTGTCCCTTTCTTCTTTTTGGATGTGTGCATCTATTGTTATAAATTGACCTCTGAGCACTGCCTTTGCTGTGTCCCACAGGTTTTGGTAACATGTGTTTTCATTGTCATTTGATTCTAGGAATTTTTTTTATTCCATTTTTGATTTCTTCTATCACCCAGTGGTTTTTAAGCAAGGTGTTATTCAGTTTCCATGTATTTGACTTTTTTCCTTGTTGTTCCTGTTATTAAATTCTATTTTTATGGCATTGTGATCAGAGAAGATGCTTCGTGTTATCTCAATGTTTTGGATTTTGTTGAGGGTTGCTTTGTTGTCTAAGATATGGTATATTCTGGAGAACATTCCATGTGCATTGGAAAAGAATGTATACTTCACTGCTGTTGGGTGGAGTGTTGTGTATATGTCTGTGAGGTCAAGCTGATTGATTGTGGCCTTTAGATCTTTTGTACCTTTGCTGAGTTTCTTTCTAGCTGGTCTCTGTTTTACTGAGAGTGGTGTGTCGAAATCTTCTACTATTATTGTGGGACAGTCAATTTCTCTTTTCAGTGATGTTAGAGTTTCTTTAACGTCTTTGGTTTTGGTGAGCGTGATTATGATATATCTTGGTGACTTTCTTTGGGGTCTATCCTTTATGGGGTTCATTGAGCTTCTTGGATGGTCAGCTTTTCATCTTTCATGATATTATGGAAGTTTTCCATCAGCAAATCTTCAATGATCCTCTCTGTGTTTTCCATTTTATTCCACTGTTTTAGAACTCCAATAACATGCAGATTTTTGCTCTTGATTGTATTCCACGTAGTTCTTAGGTTTTTTCATTTTTCTTCATTCTTTTCTCTAATTTTTCCTCCAACAAAGTGGAATTCAAGGATTTGTCTTCAGTTTCACTGATCCTGTCTTCCACTGTTTCAGATTTGCTCCTGAAACTTTCTATTGCATTGTCCATTTCTGAAATCTTGTTGTTTATCTTTTGGATTTCTAACTGCTGTTTTTATATGGTTTCTAATTGTTTATTTATTTTCACATTTTGTTCTTATATTCTTTTATTGCTTTGTGTTTTCCCTGATTTTGTCTGTATTTTCCATGATTTTGTTTATTTTTTTCCTTAGTTTTGTCTGTGTTTTCCTTCATCTCTTTCCTAATCTCTTGGAGAGCTGAATATTAGATTTTTGAATTCCCTATCAGGTAGTTTCAGTGCCTTTTCTTCTGCTGGAAGGTCATCTGGGGTTTTGTTTTGGTTGCTTACTGGAGCCATCCTATCCTATTTTTTTTAATACATTTTGATATTGTCTGTTGTCTCTGAGACATCCAGGGATTATTTTCTTTGTTTATCAACTGTACATTTGTTTCATCCTGCTTTTTTGTTTTATTTGGCTATTTCTGGGTGGGCGGGTTGTACATATTTTGTTGCTTGCTCATCTATGGGCATGATAGTTCTCACCACCTTGTCCAGGTGGGCAGATCCAATGGGGGAGGGGCTTGAATGGGGTATTTGCCACATGAACTGGTGCCTGTGGGGTGGGGCTGGGGGGCAGTGTGGGGTAGGGTCAGGGGGTCCAGAAGTCCTTGCAAGTGATGCTTTGGGACATGGCACTCAGCGTGTGGTACAGAGAGGCAGGAGGGAAGGTAGAGGATGTGATGTGCAGAGTGGGTTCTCTGTCTCCTGTTGGCAGCTCTGTAAAGTTACCTTCCCATACTTCCTGTCGGGGTCATTTGCAGCTGTGTTCTAAGATGCCAAATCCATGCTTCATTAGCTGGCATGGGACCTCTGCTCTGTAGCTCTCCTTGTTTTCTGTTCTCTGTCAGTTTCTTCTTCCCTTTGGTGCTTGATCTAGTTCTTTATCCCTTCATTTGATGCTTAGGATTCCAGAATTGATGTTTATATCTGTTTTACTTAGTTTTTCAGGTCTTTGTTGCAGAGGGATGGCATGGTGTTTCTGTCTACAGAGCCATGTTGGCTCTGGCTCCTAGAGATTGTTAATACATAACTCAGTTTGAAAAAACAGCCCTCTGTTTTCTCTCTCCTTGCCTTTTCCCCTAATTCATCTTTTTGTAGGTACTCCTGGAATTATAAGACTTTATATTAGGCCAAATTATCTTGATAGGATTTAATCCGGTGTTTACTATAGTTTGAGCAAGGCTCTACAGAGTTTGTTAATGCCTGTTTGGCTCTATATACTTAGTCTCACAGTGTCTGTTGTCTTAAGGATACTATTGACAACGGCATCCTAGAGCCTTGCAAAATCTGTTTGTTTTAAACAAATAACTCTTCTGATCAGTATAGTTATGTACAGATGATCTTGTTACAATGTGAATATTATTGAATTTTGTCTACTATCTAATAAATTATTTTTTCTATCTTAAAATTACAGATTCGTGACTTGGATATTGATATTTTATTTTTGGCTACTTCAGGAAGTTTTTTTTTGTATTTTCTTTTTTCTGTATTAAAAATATCAGAAATTCTTCAGATCTTGTTAATTAATCATCTCAATAATCTGAACACACCATATCAAGCTGGATTTCTCTACTTTTCTACCTGTAATCTCCCATGTTAGAGTAGAATAAAACTTGTATACTTCACAGGGAAGTAATAAGGAAAAGAAATTTTCCAATTTGGAATTTTAAGAAAATGCCTTCTAGCACTAAAGTATAATAGTAGTGTTCCCAATTAATTATTATAAGGAAATTTCTTTGGTAAATGAAGTTAGCTAAGTCTAGTTGATCACTCCTAACTTTGTACCATTGCTTACCTTTTACGTATCTCTATGGTATTATAATTATTTATTACCTCACTGCCTTCCATCAGAGGATGAAGCACCTTGAAGTCAGGGATAATGGTATAATCTTGTATTCCCAAAACCTAGATAACAGGGTGCTTATCATACATGGAAGCCACTCAGTACAATACAGCAACTTTGCTTTATGTTATCTGAAGCCTGAAAATTAAAGATTTTTTAAGTATGAGCACATCACATGATTGATGATATTCATTGGTTATGTATGTATAGCTTGGTTTGGAAATTTTAAATGTTAGTTATATTAGTCAAAATATTTTTGATTGTAAATTACAGAAACCCAGATAAAACAAACTTAAGCAAGGCAGGGCGATGCAATGGCTCATATGGCCAAACTGTAAGAAGAGCAGAGGTGGAGTTGTTCTCAAGGATGACTAGCTCCAACGGCTTCAATATCATCCCAAATCTCCTCATTTCTTTCTCTTCACTTCTCACCTCTGTGTCTCTCTCTGTGTTGGCTCTAGTCTTTTAAGTTGCTGTCACCATGTTTCAACCACAGCCTTAAGTAGCCTTATGTAGCCTTGGGCTGGTATCCTTACGATCCCATACCCTGAGAAAACTCCAGTTAAAAAATCCCAGGGAAGAGCTCTGATAGGTCAAATTTGTTTTTGTTTTTTTCATGTTTGGACCAATCACAGAGGTCTAGGAGGATGGGGGTGTTATGTTTGAAATACCCTGGGTCAGGGGCTCATCTCTGTGACCAGGGAAGTGGGATACCGTCAGTGGAAAGTCCCTCCAAAATCACTTGGTTGCAGTAGGAGAGAACAATTCCCCAAAACAAGAGAAGAACTGTTATGGCCAAACAAAATAGTAACTATTTTTTGCACGGCCTGTGGCATATGTTACTAATTTCTTCTAATATCCATTCCGGCCTTCCTTAATGAAAGAATCTATAATTTTTAGCTTGGCAAATAGCCACCCAGAATAAATAAAACATTTATCAGCCTCCTTTGCAGCTAGGTGTGATCGTGTGACCAAGTTCTGGCCAATGGGATGTAAGCAGGAATGTACTGTGCAACTTCCAGAAAGTGTTCTTAAGGAGAAGGAACATGCACTTCTCTATTCTTTCTTCTGTCTTTAGGAGAACTTTGGAAGGTCTATTCTTCCACAAAATTTTTATACTTTCTAAAGTCCATGTTGCTGGTCACTTGTTCTGTCTGCCAAGTGCCCTCACTCAAGGCTACTCTTGCTCCAGAGCTCTGCATATTCTTCTTCTTACCCTATATCCAGAATCCCACCTCTGCTTCCCCAGTGTCTTTTGTCCCAAGCATGAACACAAGCCCCTGACCACATCTCCCTCTCCAATCATGTAATTCTTATGGGGCTTCCATGTTCTTATGTGACTCTATTTGCCTGGTCACAGTCGTTAGTCTAGGGCTGGACATCCGACCCAAATATAATACTTCACCATGCCCCACACTGGACATAATTTGTTTGTCTAAGGATGGGCACCCTACCCAAAATGGTCTAGTCAGAGCCCTTTCTCCAGATTTTTGGACAGAAAAGGCTGGTCTCTGTTCTCTGATGGTGAGCACTGCGAGATGTCAGGCTCTGGAACTGTTGTTATTCCCTCTTGTGTGGAAGAAGCCAGTTTGCAGTGGAGAAAGTGAAGCTTGCATGCTGAAAAAAGAATCCTGAAAACTCTGAGCCCTTGGTTTCAGAATTTCCCAAGGTCCACCATACATTTACCTTCCTTAACTGAGCTCAGACCAGGTTGTGGTGTTTAACAAAATTAAACTGAAGACTTAGGGTTAGAAGAAAAATTTGTTGAGAAGATTAAGTGAGGAAACGATTGTTAACTCTTTACCTTTATGTGTATCTGACCATATGTGCACACTCCAAAATCGTAGCAGCTAATATTGTTCTTTATTGAGTGATTTGTTCTTAAATATCCACATTGATGTCTTTACAATTCTTGTCATGTATCTTAGGCTAAACTCCTAAAATATCAGGAATAATTTCTCTAGCTTTTGTGAAAAACTCTGCAAATAGCATATAGAACAATATCTTTAACCCTTGTAAGCATTCTTCATCAAGCCATCTGTTCCTAGGCTTTATCACCTTGTACTCAAGTCCCTTATCCTCTTAATTGTTCTCTTCCTATTTAAGCTAATGCCCCCTCATAAACCCCTGTGACCCTTTATTCCCCAGAGTGCAGAGACAATAATCAGGGACAAGCTCCTGTCAGAAAAACTGTTACCTCCGGCATTGTTATTTGCCCTGGTTTCATCCTCAACCACAACCTTTGAAGGAACTTATAGTTTGTGATCTAAAATAGATTGTAAGCTCTTAGAAAAGCTAAGCAGGGATTAGATTTAACTTGTGGAACGGAATATTTATTCCATTGCCCTGTGTGGCTAAGTGCTTGAAAAGTGCTGTTGTTAATATGCTAAGCAGTGATGTTCTACTGAGAAAAAAAAATTGCCTTCCATGTCCCTAGCACTGACCAGTATCTGATGTGTCGAAATGATGACGGAAATGGTATTGCCGTTCGCTAAGGTGGTTAATTTCTGTCATCACTCACTGATATGTGTTGGAGGAAGCAGGAGGTGTTGATGTCACTCTGTCAGGTTACTATACCTCTTAGCATTTTGAAGACAGCATGTCCTTAGCTGGCTTTCTGAACATATACCAGGTGAGAGGAGTCTCCTTGCCTTTTCTAGTACCCAGTTACTGCCATGTCATTATTTAATTGTGGCAAGCCACTTGCTGCAAGGGTGACAAACAATAAAATCTTATTGGATGCCAATATTCTTAGCTGCTGCTGCGGCTGTGGCTGTTGCTGTTAGTGGTCATTCTGATGTTCTGATCTTTCAGTAAAGAGAATCATTGAACTCTTTAACAATAGAGCACTTTGAGGTATCTTTTCCCCTGGGTTCTTGAAGATTTTTGCCGTTGGACACATGATGAATCAGCTGAGATACCAAAGAGTTCAGTAAAACTGGGAGGGTAAATGAAGTGTGACTCTTGAGTCACCCAAAACATAGACTCCAATCTGCTGTTAGTGGTTTTCAGAAGCCTGCTTTAGAGACATGGTGATGAGATGTCACTGTACGACATTATACGTGGTATATTTTATGCCCACAAGTCTACTGCCTGCGACCATCTCAGACCTGGGGCATGAGATTTTATAGTGTCTGTCACAGGTGAAGACCGTGAAACTAACCGTGGCTCCTTTCTTCCAGACTGAGTTCCAGACTCGGGCTGGGAAGCAAGAAAGAATGAAAAACAAAACAAACAAAAAAATGAGAGAGAGATGCTAGATTTCTCTTCATTTTGAAATAAGAAACAGTTTTTGTTTCTTAATGACTAAGTTAGATGTTCTATTTGATGGCAAGAGAAAGTCTAGGGTAACCATTGTGTCTGTAATGTCAGTAAATTTTGAATTTTCACATTTACACCTTTTTCTTCCTGCCTTTCTTCAGTGTTGAAAGCTGCTGAATTGGCTGGCAATATACATATTTTTAAATAAGTCTTGTATATTCTCCATAAATATTGCTAACTGACTAACAAATCTATTCCATCATCCAAAAAATATTAATTGAGCACTAGAGTCTGAATTCCATTGTGCTGGTGCTGTCTTCTCTTCTGTCACTGAATTTGACTGGGGCTTTTTTTTTTTTTAGCCCACCTCATAACAGGGAGCTCTGGGACCCAGCCTATTTCACTCTGTGGCCCTGGACTCTTTCACCTCATACCTGCCTTAGTCATTATACTTGAGTTTACTAAGTTTTTGAACTCTGACTTCATCTCCTATTTTTGGCTCTGAATTTGCCCCTTGGACTTGATGACAAGATTTTGCTCCTTCAGATTAATACTTACCCTGCCACACCTCCCAATATAGTTGTGCACTTGCCCTCTGGCTTCATTCCCTCTCAGCTGCTGTGGGTAAATACCTTACTCAGTTCTTTCCAGATTAGCACCCCGCCCAAGACTGGCCTGCCTCTCTCCTCAGCTCCAATAGTGAAAGATCAAATATCAAAAGCTTTGATGATACACTATCTCAACAAGCAAAATGGAACATATATCTTACTAAAAGTATATGACTCAAAGGGGAAAAAATTTTGACAGCCATGTTAAAAAACAATTTTGTTAGGTTTGTTCTTTTGAGAGAAAGGAATATAAAAAAGTCAATTCATTTGCTATTGGAAAAACAAAAGGACACGCAATCTTTATAACTATGTACTTAAACAACATATCACTTTCATTTCATAAGAAAGTGGGGGGAGGGAGGCCAAGCAGAGAAGAGATGGGAGTAGCGACATTCCCGCAGCTATGCCCGCGGAGACTAGAGCAGCGCCAGATGAAGTGATTTTAGACACAGGTCATCACATGATAGGAACCTACTTGGCTTTAGAGAAAAATTTCAAGACAAATCAGTGGCTTTAAGTAAAAATCTAGATTTGCAATCAAGGCTTTTAATCAATTGCAGAGAAACATATTTTCCCTTAAATATGTAGCTCTCTTAGCCCCAAGCACTCCACAGGAACTGTTTTGTTGTTTCAATCCCAAGCACATTTTATATTAAACAGGCCCACCCCTAACATTTGTGGGGCCTGAAGCAACAGTAAAAACAGAGGCCCATATACCATATGTCTAATATTTTAAGGTTATAAATAAAGCTAACAAGTTGTTAAATAAAAATTATTCTATCCTCCTACCTTGACAAATACAATAACTTGGAAAGCCAGTTTCAAATTTAGAATTATTGGACTCCTTGGGGTTGTGACTTGGAACGTGACAGTGTGGGGAGAGCCGGCCCACTAGAGCTGTCCAAGCTCAGATATCTGGACCCACTGAAGAGGCCCTGGAAGCAGGCTTGGGCCATTTGGGTAAGGAATCCCAGACTCCCAGACACCCAGAGGTTGGTATAGAAGGGAATCCTGGGCTCCAGATGGGCATGTCTCTGGTCCCGTGGGCAACTCATCCCGTGGGCAACTCATCCCGTGGGGAGGAATGTGACCAGAGGAAAGCCAGAATAGGCCCTTTTCAAGTTCAGGCTCTGGGCAGTACTGACTTGTCATCTCGGAATCACCCTTTGTTATTTGTACTCAGGAGGGACCAATCCCTAGAGAAGAACATCATGCCTGGTAAAGCAGAGGTCAGTGAAAAAGAGGAAGAACCCCCAACTAGAGATGGATTGACACAGTGGCTGCAAAAAGGGGCTCAAACATAGCAAATGATTGTGAGGATGACGAAGGACCGGGCAACATTTCATTCTGTTATACATCAGGTAGCTATGAGCCGAAACCAACTTGATGCCACCTAACAACAGGATTCCTACTCTACTACTAATCCCCTGTCCTTATCTTTTGCCTCTTTTCTTGTCTACTATTTTCCTTCCCGGCAGAAAAAGGCTATCTACTATTCTGCTCAGATAGTAGTTTTACTAAATAGGACACTAATGGTGTCTCCATTATTTCTCTTTTTGGTTCCAATTCCCTCTACTAATTATCTGGTACCTTTCTTATTAGCAAAGTTTACCCACAGGAGGACTGTTAGGGAAGAAAGATCGTAGGTGGTAATAAATCTGGGAAAGAGACATGATGTTTTCTTTTCACCAAGGAGAAAGTCTTTAGGATATTACTGTTCTCAGAGTTCCTGGCAGATTCTACCCTTTGGGTAGAAAGGGAGTGGCCCCAACAACATTTACATTAGGAGGGAGGGAACACTGTTTGTTGTTCACAACCAGAGATGATGTAACAGGCCTCTGAGCTGTTTTAAGTGAAAAGTAAATGAAAAATGAATGCCTATACCATTATCATATAAATATTTACTCAGTACTCATAGTGATCATTTCACTGTCTCTAGCGGGCTGTTTGGAGTCCTTGAGTGGTGCAAACGGTTAACACACTTGGCTGCTAACTGAAAGGTTGGACTTTCAAGTTAACCTTGAGGTTCCTTGGAAGAAAGGTCTGGCGATCTACTTCCAAAAAATCAGCCATTGAAAACTCTACGGAGTACAGTTCTACTCTGACACACATGAGATCACCATCAATTGGAATCAACTCCACCGCAACTGGTTTGGTTTGGTTTTAAACAGGGACACTAGTGGCACTGGGTTGGGTTTGAGTAACAAACTGCATCCACAGTGAAACCTAATTGTAAATGTGTGTATGTTTAGTGCTAGGGTATCCCAAAGGGATAAGCCAGAGCAACACCAAGTCACTGGCCTGTCCTTCAATTTCAAGAAGTAACTACCATGCTCTCTCGCTGAGCATTAGAAGCTGTTTGCTGCATAACCCTTTTTGCCGTCGAGTCGATTCTGGCTCATAGAGACCCTATAAGACAGAGTAACACTGCACCATACAGTTTCCAAGGAGCGCCTGGTGGATTCGAACTGCTGACCTTTTGGTTAGCAGCCATAGCACTTAACCACTATTAAGGGCCTGTAAATACTATTCATCTAGAGAAGGAGGGGAGGAGGAAACTAAAGATCAAAAGGAAAGTCTTGTAGGAAGCAGGAAGTCAACAACAGAATGCACTGTATGGGCGGTAAGAATCGGCTCTTTCAGCTTCTTTCAGGAATGAATCTCTGTGGACAAAGGCCATATTGTCCTTTTACAGTCTACATCACCTTCCAGCATCTATCTGATTAAGGTGAAGGGCATGTGTCAAACAGGAAGGATTTGTACATTTAATGCCTAGTATCCTCACGAAATCCCCTTGAGGGCAACGATTGAATCTTTGCCTGGCTTACATATGGATGATGCTTAAAAATATCAGCTCAATTCAATTAATTGTACTCACTCCCATCGTGTTGAACCTTTGTTGCTCGCGCAGAGGATCCAGAGAGGGAGGCAAAGAGCCTGGTGCTACATTAGCATCTTTTACTTACAAGTAAGAGCGGAGCTGCCTGTGTACGAACTGTGGCCCAGGGACAGAATGGAAGGGCACTGCCTGAAGGAAGCTACCCAGAAACTAGTCCACTTAAAAACTTCTGCAGAGCCAGCACACCTGATTAGCACTTGTCACCTCATTCTATTAGTTCCCATTACTCAGTCCCTCAGTTTTCATTCCTTCTCTTCCCATTGTCAATGTTTCTTTTTAAATGTTCCTCAGCCGTTGGGTGCTCTCAGAGTACTTTATTCATCATTCCTCCCTACTTCTTGGTCTTGATCGGTTTCTTCTGACCTCAGGACTTCATCTCTTCCTAAACCAGGAAGATTACCTAAATAATGATACTTTTCAATTCCAGATTTTTTTTTTCCAGCAAAAAACTGTAAGTGCAACTTACTTCTCTGTAAGGTGTTGCTGTGATCTACAGGTTTGCTGAGAGTCTATAAACAACATGGGAATGGCCAGAACACGTAACAGTTCAATAATCTGGAAAGTAACAGGGGGCACATCTCTGAGAGTGATTCTAGTGAATTTTGTCTTAATTATTTAGTGCTGCTATAACAGAAATATCCAAGTAGGTGGCTTTAACAAACAGAAATTCATTTAGGAGGCTAGAAGTCCAAATTCAGGGTGCCAGCTCTAGGGGAAGACTTTTTCTCTCTATCAGTTCTAGGGAAAGGTCTCGTCATTAATCTTCCCCTGGTCTAGGAGCTTCTCATCGCAGGGATCCTGGTCCAAATGATGAGCTCTGCTTCCAGCACTGCTTTCTCGGTGATATGAGGTTCCCCCCTCCACTGTTCGCTTCTCTCTTCTATATCTCAAAAGAGATTGACTCAAGATACAACCTAGTCTTGTATGGATTGAGTCCTGCCTCATTAACATAACTGCCTCTAATCCTGTCTCATTAACATCATAAAGGTAGGATTTACAATATATAGGAAAATCACATCAGATGACAAAATGGCGGACAATTACACGATAGTGGGAATCATGGCCTAGCCAAATTGACACACATTTTTGGGAGATGCAATTCAGTTCGTAACAGACGCCAATTAGATATAGTCACTCAACCCCAGAGGTCTGTGATGCAGGAAAAGAAGCGTATGTTTATAATTTAGGAAAACATTCTCAGTGTGCAGTACCCGTAGAGGTCAAAATGGGCCATTAGTCACATTAAAAAAGGGAGTTAACAAGAGAGTTCAAGTGAATGCCCCAAAGCAATCACCAGAGTTTGGTTCAGTCTCACACCTCCTATCCCCTGAATGCTCTGTCAGTTTCCAATAGCCTGAGTCCGGCCTACCTCCCAGTGCTGACCTAGTTAGTGAGCAGAATGACTGAGTCATTCCATTTTCAGACCTCTCCTCATTGCCTCAGCCAGTGTGTTGGCATTCTTAATTACTTGCTTCCTTCAAGCCTAGGGGTGTGTCACCTGTGAGGTGGAAATGAAGCTGACCCACCTGGCTGGCATTCCAGTTAGGTAATGTAGCTCTTGCTCTTCTCACAGCCTCAGGAACCGGCTTCTCTTCCTTACCTACCTGTAGCTAGCCCTCAGATGGGCTTAGAAGTCCATTCTTACATTCTCAGGGGATTTGTCAAGGACCAGGATAGGACTACTCCCCATCTTGCAAAGAGCCCTTTAGGCAATGTCCTGGGGATAAAAAAATATATATATAGGTGTTTGTAATAATGGAGAGTTGATAAATTCTGTTTGCAATAAAGTACTTCCAATGATCTTTAGTGCTCATAGGGCCTGGAGGGCAGGAATTTTCTTCCTGGGAGCTTCCCTAATGCCTGATTTTAGGATTCCTTTAGAAGATCGGTGTTGCAGTGGTTAAGAGCTCAGCTGCTAACCCAAAGGTCGCCAGTTTGAATCCACCAGCTGCTCCTTGGAAGCCCTTTCGGGCAGTTCTACTCTGTACTATAGCGTCGCTATGAGTTGGAATCGACTCAATGACAACAGGTTTGTTTTTTTCGGGTTTTAGGAGCTTCAGGGAGGTAATATGGTGTCATGAATACTTCTCTTTTTTGCTGCTTTTATTATTCCTAGGTTTTTTTTGTCAATCAATTAGTTGACTTTTCAGCAAATACTTTTGGAAATTAACAATTCGAGGCAATTGTTAAATTCCAATTGATTGGTAAAGACATTTATGGATTAGGACTTTTACTGAAAGTCTTTAAAAGAAAGCGATACAGGTTGAACTTTGAACTACAGGGAGTAAATTTATAGACAGATGAGGGGAAGTTGGATGGTAACAACGTTGTGCTGGACCCACCTCCAGCTGTCTCTTACTGGCTTGCTAGAACCGATTACACATCTCTTTCCAATTCCATGTTCAGTGACATCATGTTCTAAGAATGAAATCTTCAGTGGTAGGAATATATGTTGTCGTTGTTAGGTGCCACCGAGTCAGCTTCAACTCACAGTGACTCCATGTACAACAGAATGAAATGCTGCCTGGTCCTACACCAACAAATATATACATATACACCATGGAAATTGGTAAAGGCTAGATCAGGACTTTTTTCTTCTGGAGAAATGGTTATTAATATTTACCAGCACACTATTGGTGGTAAAGGAAGTAGGACAAAAATGTGAAGATGGAAATTAGCAAGCCATATTCTGCAGACAGGATGAGACTTGGGTCATACTATATAGGATCTTACAGGGCAGACTAGGAAATTCGACTTTAATCTACAGAGACTGAGGGGTTGTTGATGACTTTTTAATAGTTGAGATTCTTTTGGTTACAAGTAACAGAAAAACCAAGCTCAAAATGACTAGTTACCTAGTGCTGCCAGGAGGAAAAAAATACCACAAACGGGTGGTTTAAAAAAGAAATTTTCTCACAGTTCTGGAGTTTAAAGGTCCAAATCATGGTCTTGGCTGTGTCATTTCCTTCTATGGGTGTCTCTTCTAGTTTCTGGTGTCTGTCGGCAATCCTTGGTATTCCTTTGCTTGTAGGTGAGTCCTCATCTGGTATTTCTCTTCCCCCGTGTGTGTCTCTGTGTCTATTCTGCTCTTTTTATAAGACACCAGTTGGAAGTGATTAGGTTTAAGATCCGCTCTACTCTGGTGGAAGGAACGCATAGAGTCACTGTACCAAAAAGAATTGGCCAACATTCAACCATTTCAGGAGGTAGCATATGAGCAAGAATCGATGATACTGAGGGAAGAAGTCCAAGCTGCACTGAAGGCATTGGGGAAAAACAGGGCTCCAAGAATTGATGGAACACTAATTGAAAAGTTTCAACAGGCTGATGTAATGCTGGAAGCACTCACTCGTCTATGCCAAGAAATTTGGAAGACAACTACCTGGCCAACCAACTGGAAGAGATCCATATTCGTGCCCATTTCAAAGAAAGGTAATCCAACAGAACGCAGAAATTATTGAATAATATCATTAACATCACATACAAGTAAAATTATGCTGAAGATAATTCAAAAACAATTGCAGCATTACATCGACAGGGAACTGCTGGAAATTCAAGCTGGATTCAGAAGAAGATGTGGAACCAGGGATATCATTGCTGATGTCAGATGGATCTTGGCTGAAAGCAGAGAATACCAAAAAGATGTCTGTCTTAGTTATCTGGTGCTGCTATAACAGAAATATCACAAGTGGCTGGCTTTAACAAACAGAAGCCAATTCTCTCACAGTCTAGGAGGCTAGAAGTCCGAATTCAGGGTGCCAGCTCAAGGGGGAGGCTTTCTCTCTCTGTTGGCTCTGGAGGAAGCTCCTTGTCATCAATCTTTCCCTGCTCTAGGAGCTTCTCAGCACAGGAATCCTGGGTCCAAAGAACATGTGCTCTCCAATTTCTTCTTGCTTGGTGGTAATTAGTTTCCCCTCTTCTCTGCTTGCTTCTCCCTTTTATATCTGAAAATAGACTGACTCAACATACAACCTAATCCTGTAGATTGAGTCATACCTCATTAGCATAACTGCCTCTAATCCTGCCTCATTAACATCATAGAGGTAGGATTTACAACACAGGAAAATCACATCAGATGGCAAAATGGTGGACAACCATACAATACTGGAAATCATGGTCTAGCCAAGCTGACATACATTTTTGGGGGACACAATTCAATCCATAACAATGTTTACTTGTGTTTTATTGACTATGCAAAGGCATTTGACTGTGTGGATCATAACAAATTACGGATAACATTCCAAAAAATGAGAATTCCAGAACACTTAATTGTGTCCATGTGAAACCTCATAGACCAAAAGGTAGTCATTCAACCAGAAGAAGAGGATACTGCATGGTTTAAAATCAGGAAAGGTGTGTGTCAGGGTTGTATCCTTTCACCTTACTTATTCAATATATATGCTGGCAAATAATCAGAGAAGCTGGACTATATGAAGAAGAATGTGGAATGAGGATTGGAAGAAGACTCGACCTGCGACATGCAGATAACACAACCTTGCTTGCTGAAAGCGAAGAGGGCTTGAAGCACTTACTGATGAAGGTCAAAGACCACAGCCTTCGGTATGGATTATACCTCAATATAAAGGAAGCAAAAATCCTCACAACTGGACCAATAAGTGACATCACGATAAATGGAGAAAATATTGAACTTGTCAAGGATTTCATTTTACTTGGACACACAACATCCATGGAAGCAGCAGTCGAGGAATCAAATGATGTATTGCTTCGCACTGGGCAAATCTGCTGCAAGAGACCTCTTTAAAATGTTAAAAAGCAAAGATGTCACTCTGAGAACTAAAGAGCATCTGACCCAAGCCATGGTATTTTCAATTGCCTCATATGCATGCAAAAGCTGACAATAAATAAGGTAGATAGGAGAAGAATTGATGCCTTTGAAATATGGTGTTGATGAAGAATATTGAATCCACCATGGACTGCCAGAAGAATGAACAAATCTGTCTTGGAAGAAGCACAGCCAGAATGCTCATTAGAAGCAAGGATGGTGAGACTTCGTCTCACATACTTTGGACATATTACCAGGAGGAACCAGTCACTGGAGAAGGACATCATGTTTGTAAAGTAGAGGGTCAGTGAAAAGGATGAATACTCCCAGTGAGATGGATTGACACAGTGGCTATAACAATGGGCTCAAGCATAACAACAATTATGAGGATGGCACAGGACCGGCCAGTGTTTCACTCGGTTGTATATAGGGTCAATGAGTTGGAAGCCACTGGATGGCACCTAACAACAACAACTACTCTGGTATGCCCTCATGAGCATAATAAAAGAGAACCTCTATTTCCAAACAGGGTCATATTTACAGGTACAGGGATCAGAACTTCACATTTTTTGGAGACACAATTTAATCCATAACAATGGCTTAAATAGTAAGGAAGATATATTATCCCATACAACAAGAATTTCAAGTAGGACCGCACCCACTTGATTAATTCACCAGTTCACCAAAAACCCAGATTCTTTTAATCTTTCTGTTCTGCCAAGCTTAGTGTGTCAGCTTGTCCTCAGACCAGCACAATAAAACCAGCACAGCAGTTCTAAACCCAGCAACATTCATCAGCAGAAAAGAATAATTTCTTCTTTCTTTTGTCTCATTATAAGGGCAAGGAAGTCTTCCCCAAGCCTCTAGCAGATTTCCTCACATTGGCCAGAACTGTATCACATGCCCGTGCCTAAACCAAGTACTGGCAAGAGGAATGGAACCCTGTGATTGGCTTGGACCAGTCAGTTTTTCAACCTTTCCCCCCAACTAACCCAGTTTCCTGGCTTCTCCCTCTACCTGCGCAGTCAGTCTCCCCTGAAGTACATGGTCATGAAGAAAATGATGGCTACTTAAACATAATCAGTGTTCTATAAGCCAGGAGGAAGAAAAGGGATGAACATTGATTGGCTAAGCAAAGAACATGTGTGTTACAGTTCATGAGAAGGGAGAGAAAAGATCAATGCAGTATTTTAGGGAGCATGATTTAGCAGATAGAGGGCCTAGGACTAGAGAGAACCAGTTACAAGAGCCTGGACGTGAAATGATAAGTTACCAAAGCAATGGTTCTCAACTCAAAAAAAAACCCACCTTCAAATGTGTTTGTCCACTCGGTTGCCATCGAGTCAATTCTGACTCGTGGCGACCCTAAAGGACAGAGCAGAACTGCCTCATAGGATTTCCAAGGAGCGCCTGGTGGATTCTAACTGCCAACCTTTCGGTTAGCAGCCATAGCTCTTAACCACCACTCCACCGTGGTTCTCAACATTGGCTGCCAATTCATTCATTTATTATTCGCTCAATAGATACTTACTGAATGACTGCCATGGGCTAGTCACTATGGTAGGAACTATAGATAAAATGGTGAACTTATTTCATGGAGTGTCACAATCTAATGTATGAAACAAATATGAATCAAATAATTACACAAGTAAATATACACTTATGACCTGGTTAAGTGTTCCAAAGGAATCCAAGATTTTTTCCCTAATTTTAAAAATTGAGGTAAAATTCACATATAGTGAAATCCACAGATCTTAAATGTACAATTTGATGTACGTGTGTAACCACCATTCCTATCAAGATTTAGAAATTTCCATCATCCTAGAAAGTTCCCTCATACCCCATCCCATTCGATCCCCAACTTCCCCATCAAGATTACCTTTGCCTGTTCTTGAATTTCATATAAATGTCTTCTTTTTTGTCAAAAAATGTTTTTGAGATTCACGCACGTTGTTATGTTTAAAGGTAGTTCATTTTTTAAAAATCATATTACATTGTATGACTATATCACAATTTGTCTATCCATTTTTCTGTTGGTGGACATTTGAGATGTTTCCAGCTTTCAACTATTGTGAATAAAGCTACTGTGAACATTCATGTATAAGTCTTTTTGTAGACAGAGGTTTTCATTTCAATTGGGTAAATACCTAGGAGTGGAATTGCTGGATCATAAGGTAGGAATGTGTTTAACTTTATAAAAAACCCTGGGTTTTTAAAAAGATATAGATTATGGGCCTCACTCCCAACAATTCCAAATCAGTCAGTATGAGGTCACTACACATATATGTAGTTTTTAAAACGCCACAGAACCACTGGACTAAATTATAGTGGTGGTAGTGGAAAGGAAGTTATTTTGGTTTAGTTCTCTTTTCCACCACAAAAGCATATAAATGCAAATAATTTCTGTTTTTTTTTTTTTCCTGGTTAGCTGCAAAATAGCTTTCTCAGAACATTTTCCCCCACTCTATCCCTCAGCTACACTGTTGAAATAGTCTTTGGTTTTGGTTTCTCTGGTGGAATGCGAAGCTCTGGTCTTTCTACTCTCCTTAAGGTGAAGCAAAGGCTCAGTGAGCTCCTTGAAGAAGCTCTAAGATTGCTAAGACAAGTAAAGAAAAACCGGCTTTTAGGGTGGAAGAGAACTTTGTACCCAATGATAGTTGAGGGTGTGTGCCCTGGGTTTTCTCTGCTGCTTTTACTTTCTTTCCTTACTATTCTACCTGGCAGCAAAAAATAACTAGGTGTTTTGACTGCCTTCTTCTTCAGACTGCTCCTTCTGAACACCCAACAGAGTGACAGCCCAAGTGGCTGCACATTACTAGACAATACGTCCCCAGTTTCTAGGTAGAAAAACTGACACGTATGAATAGGAAGGGAGTCACTTAATGGAGTGGGGCTGGCTGAGCTGGGACCAGAACCCAGGTGGCCTGGCTCCCAGCCCAGCTGACCACACTGCTACCCACACAGCCTGGGCTGGCCAAAAACAAGCAGACCATTGAGCAATTGCACAAATAACAATGAATGATGGGCGGTCAGAGCAAGAAACAGTCACCAAGCAACTGCAACCCTATCCCTTCCTGGGCCCTAAATTTCCAGGCAAGCCTGTAAAGTGTGGTCACTTAAATGAGTTTGACCAGCAATGTGGCCTGGCTTTGAAATTTGGAAACTTCTGGTAGTCAATGCCAAAAGAAAAGGTCTGTCTTGTACTGAGGGTGGAGAATGCCTTTGAACACCATACCTGGTCATAATGACTCTGTGGTAATGGAGTTTAAGATTTGAAAGACAGTTAACAAATAGGCATAACCTGGCCCTGGGAGGGTCTTGGTAAAACAAGACAGCTTTCAGATTTTTTGAGGTTCCTCTTCTGCGGATTTGTTCTCCCACCTCCAATTTAACTAGCAATGGTTGGGTGTGATCAGTGGAGTTCAGTTAGAATCAACTTAGGTAACCAAGGTTCAGCCTACTCTCCTGTTCAAATGTGCCACTCACAACAGTAGCTAAAATTTGTGTTCTCTGCATGCTTGGCGCTCAGGCCAAATGGCTCTGCTCATAGTATTGTAGGTCCTGGGCACGACCTCATGCAAGGTACTCTGACCCACTTGATCTTGGTTGGTCCCAGACCCAGCTGTAAATCCTTAAGTCTAAATCCTAGGGTGTCTCCAAGATATATAGTTGTCTAGGATGTTATTTGGCAACATCATAATTCAAATAGTGAAAATTATTGGTGAAGATTATTGAATATACCATGAACTGCCAGGGAATGAACAAATTTGTCTTGGAAGAAGTACAGCCATAACGCTCCTTGGAAGCAAGAGTGGTGTGACTTCGACTCCCGTACTTTGGACATGTTATCAGGAGGGATCAGTGCCTGGAGAAGGGCATCATGCTTGGTAAAGTGGAAGATCAGGGAAAAAGAGGAAGACCCTCAATGAGACGGATTGACCCAGTGGCCGCAGCAATAGGCTCAAACATGGCAGCGATTGTGAGGATGGCACGGAATTGGGTAGCGTTTCATTCTATTGTACATAGGGTTGCTATGAGTCAGAATTGGCAGCATCTTTTTTTTTTTTTTTTTAACAACAACAACAGGGATGTTATTTGTTTCAGGTGCCAATTTTCTACTCTGAGCTGGATAGTTCTAATATTTCTATGCTCAATGCCTCCCCTTTAGAAACTGAAGACTTCAGGAAGTTGTGAGGAGATGGAAAAATTGACTGTAAATTTGTTTTTATATATGCCTATAGGGCACTGTTTTTTTTTGCTTGTTGTTGTTTACTGGGCACAATTCAGGCAAAAAACATTATTTTGAGTATGCAGTGCAGGTGTCACAATGTTGGGGATCTGAATTAAAATTTAGGATTTCGTCAGTCAGATTATAGGCTTGCCTGGTTTGTGTTTGTCACAAAGACGTACTGATTAAATAAATTTTCCTGCTTGAAACATCCACATTCTCCTAATATTCATTCATGCAACGAATATGAAAGGCCTACTGTGTGGCAGGCATGGCTTAGTTATGCTCTCATATCCACAGCTCATTGTAACTCACACAGCACACGTTGAGTTCTGCCTTATACGACAAAAGTTTTATGTATTTTACTAAATTGGAAGATCCTTGATGCCCGAAATTGTCTTGTTCTTCTTTTTTATAGTGATGAAATATATGTAACATTTGCCATTTCAACCAGTTTTGCTTGTACAGTTCAGTGACATTATTTACATCCCCTATGTTGTGTGACCATCACCATTTGTTCATTTTTGCATGCCAAACATCTCTGAGCACAGTGCCTTACACACCATAGAGCCTCAAAAAATACTTGTTGAATTAAATTATACTGTAATGCTGCAAAAGGCATTACCAAAAAAAAAAAAAAAAGCTACATAACTTTTTTTGATCGTGCTAACAGTCTAAGGCAGATGTATTAACTACGATATCACCGTTATCCAAATAAATAATTATTAAGCATTTATAGAGATGGGTATGTTCACTTCAAACGTGAAGGAACAAGGGAAGTACATCACTGGGTAGAGACTGGTCTGGAAGAAGCGTTGTTAATTTTCCTCTGGTCTGTCCGGACTGCGTAGAGGAACTAGAATTTCAGTCTTCTCATTCTAAAGTTTTTTCATCCCTCTCACCTTTCCAGAACTACCCCGCCCCCTTTCTACTTCTTCCCAAAGGGCTGTAGCCTCTGCTCTACCCCTAATCTCAAGAACCCATCCTGTACCCCTCCAGTCCCTGGTCAAGAACTCTCCATCCCAGGGGCTGTAGGAACCAGGGCCAGAAAACACGAGGTCAAACGCGGTGCAAGCGCCAAACTGGCCGCAGCCGGCGGAGCGGCGCGAAAGGCGGGGCTGCTACGGGGAGGGACGGGGTGGGGCGGGGCGGGGCGGGGCGGGACGGGACAGGGCCCGGGGGCGGCTTGGGTGTCACCACCAACCCGCTCCGGCCGGAAACTGGGGCTTGTTTCCGGCCGGACGGCCGAAAGCCACCCATCCTGAACCAGCTGCTGGAGTCGGAGTGGCAACCGAGCGTGAAGCGAGCAAAAAGCCACTCGGGGAGGCCAGTTCCGATCAGTCTCGTTTGGCTCCAGCTTCTGGTCCTGTGCGGAGCAACAGCCGCGGTCGCCATCTCCGCCGCTGCCTCCGCCTCCATCGTCGTCGGGGGAGGGGCCGGCCGGACCCCGGGGTCACTGCCGAGGAATGCAGAGAGGCGGCCGGGCCCCGCGCTCCGCCCCGGCCTAGGGCCTAGCCCCGAGCCCCGGGAGCCGCGAGGGTAACGGAGCCCCCCGCCTTGACACCCTCCCCTTGTCTGCTCCCGGCCCTCCCGCCTCTTCAGCCCTCCAGACTCTGACCCCCTGATCCCCACTGTGTCCCTTCTCCTTTCTGGCTGTATCTCACGCGGAGCCATCTGCCCTGGCCAGCCTGCTCCCTCTTCGCCCTGGCTCCTCCTCGCTTCTCCCTAACCTTTCCGCCTTTCCCCTCCTCCCTTTCACCTGCGTCCCGCGTTCCTAGCTCCCCGCCGTTCCTGGCCTCCCTCCCCAGGTGTGCTGGCCAGTTTGGAGGTCCCCCGTCAGCGAGCCTTCGGGGAGGGATGGTGGGATTTTAAGGTGGAAGGCTTTCGCTGGTTAGGACTGCAGGCTGCTACTCAGTAGGATAAAGTTCATTTTAAGGTTTCAACATAAAAGTAAAATGAAAAGAAAACAAGCTTTTCTCCCCTATTGATAGGCAAACCGGTAGGCGTCCAGTATGGAGGAAGAGAGCGAAAAAGATGTATGTGTGTGTGTGTGTGTGTTTGTGATTCGAGGGCAGGCTGTGAACTTTAGAAAAAAGAAAAGTTGCCATGAGCCGATGGAAACTTTAGAAGCTGATGATGAGTAAGCCGGGGGTTGCGTGATCTCACTGCTCCTCTCATAATTACTAGGTTAACGGTGTGGCTCGGGTCGAGATGGAATGGGATTTGTTTACTGGGCCGGCGTATTTTTAGCTTGTCGGCTCGCAAGGACCAGCGCTCTGAGGCAGCTTCTGTCTTTCTTTCTTTCGGCAGAGTACAGATATAAAAATTAAGTTAAAAGAAGCTGACTGAGGAATTATGTAAGAGGATTCCCCCGAACACTTCAGGGAGTTTTCGTGAATGTAAAATCAAGAATTAGCAGGACTTTACCTTTTTTTTTTTTTTTATGTATGTGTATAAGATACTGAGTCGGAATCGACTCGACGGCACTGGCTTGGGTATAAGATACTTTATTTAGAAAGTCGAAAGCTGGCAATTTTTCATTTTTTTGCTTCTCATACCGCACATTTCGCAGCTCTTTGAGGAGCTCTTTGTCTTTGAGAACCTATTCCAGAGGTAGGAAAGGACAAAGTAGAGAGGAGATGGTAGTAGGACTAGTCCAAAGGGTAGCTGGTCCTTAAATTCTTTAAAAACATTTCTGTACTATATAACTTTTAAAAACACTTAGAAAATTTTCCTTCCTAGAAAAGGAGATTGCATTCCTGGTGGGGTGGAGGGCAGAAGACTGCAGGGACTTAGGCTAGGTGGCTAGGGAGAATCAGACTGTAGTTAAACATTTGCCATGCATAATTTACAAAGGAATACATTAGAAGCAAACAACAAAGAATTAATTATACTCTTTGCCCTCATTGTTTTTCAAGCAGTTCTTTTTAAGTTTAGTAACCAGCCTGCTGTGCTGCTCTATTGATATTTTGAAGGCTGAACAGAACTGTAAAATAAATGAAGTTGATGTTGGTCATCTGCAGGCTGGTGTTCATTCTGTGCTAGTTTTCACTAGCTACCCAGCGTGCCTCAGAGCGCCTCCCCAAGTAAGGGGCCAGTTACTATGTACAGATTGCAAATGAATGCAAATATTACCTCATCCTAGGAATAATTGAGAGGGTAAATATGCTGAGAACATATATTCCAAAACAGAAATAGATTATTTTTCAATTTCTCCCCCACTTTGGATTATCAGCACCTTTCTGCCAGTAATTATCCATTAACGTGAATAATTTATAGTTGGACAGATATCCACTTTGGACATTACGTGTTTGAGCAGGAAGGAAAGATGGAAAGGAGATAATTCTCAAACTATTATTTTTTGTGTGTGTGCCTGATCTGACTTACCCTGTTTCATTTAATGGCAAAGACTTGCCGGGGGTGGGGTGGGGGTGAGGGTAGGGGTGTAAACCTTTGCCAAAGGAAGGGCTGCCTGCTGACTTGTATGAGGCAGGATGACTAGTAATGAATGCTAATTTTTAGCTGGACTCTGAGTGGAGTTATGTCACCAACAACTGGGGAATTTTCCTAAAGCTTTATTTCCTTAATGTCTTTCTTTTAAGACCTCTGTTGAATAAAAAGATTTAATTTGGAGAGTGAAATCTAATTTTTATAAAAATCACACACACCCTCCTAGAGTCCTGCCAGTCTGTTGACTATCAATAATTGCTTTAATTTGTGTGAGTTGGTTGGTGCCAATATTATTGATGGTATCTGGTGCTCCTTGGAAACTCTATGGGGCAGTTCTACTCTGTCCTATACGGTCACTAAGTCAGAATCGACTCGACGGCACTGGGTTCTGGGTTGGGGTAAATTCTATTTATATCTGTATCTAGCAACTTTCCCTAGGTTGAACTGCATATATTATTCCAAGGGGTGGGGCTTGGAGAGGCTAAATAAATTTAGGAATAAGCTTAGTGGAGGCCCAATAACGCATTGCTGCCAAGTGGATTCCGAATCATTGAGACCCTATAGGACAGAGTAGAACTGTCCCATAGAGTTTCCAAGGAACATCTGGTGGATTCGAACTGCCAACTTTCTGGTTAGCAGCCATATCACTTAACCACTACGCCACCAAGGTTTCCAGAACTGGGAATAGTGGTGGGCTTTTGGGCCTCTGGAAACCCTCCTGGCATAAAGGTCGGGAGTCCAAATCCACCAGGTGCTCCTTGGAAACTGTATGGGACAGTTTTGCTCTGTCCTATAGGGTCGCTGTGAGTTGGAATCGACGGCAATGGGTTTGGTTATTCCCAGCTTTAAGGAGCCCTGGTGGCACAGTGGTTAAGCACTTGGCTGCTAACTAAAAGGTAGGCGGTTGAAACGTACCAGCCGCACTGCAGGAAAAAGATGTGGCAGTCTGCTTCTGTAAAGATTACAGCCTCGAAATCCCCATGGGCAGTTCTGCTCTGTCCTGTAGCGTCGCTGTGAGTCGGAATTGACTTGACGGCAATGGGTTTGGTTTTTGGTTATTCCCAGTTCTCAGAAGGCATTGTTTGGAATTTTGAGATTCAGTATATGTTTCAGTAACCAAATTAATTATGATGGAATTACTCAGTATTATAAATAAGTTCGCAGATTGTATGGGGACACTGAGTGCCAGTTGTTGAAGTTCTGGAATCCCTGAATATCTCAAGTATGGTAAGGGCGCTGCCATAGGTCCTTCCCCCCGCTCCTTACCGCAGACACTTAGCCCACCGAAACCCTGAAACAATGCTCTGAAATGTGACCTCAGCAGTACCTTTCCTGTGGAAACCTGCAAGCTGTGGAGTAGCAGACGGGCGTCTTCTCAGCAGCCTCTAATAAATTCAGATAGTTAAAAATGTGTATAACTGGAATGTAGACACAAGGCAGTTTTATCATGAATGCTTGAATTCAGTACATTTTTAATTTAAGAAGGGAGTTTTTTCTTTTTTTTTCCCTTCAAGTAGGAGGTCTGCTGGATAATGATTGAACACTCCTGTGGACAAAGCAGCCTCCAGGCTCCAGTGACAAGCTTTGGGGAAACATAAAAGATGTAAAGACAGGTGCCCTTGCCTTTGGGAGTGGGATGGGTACATGATATGAATGACAAGGCAGATTATTATAAGCTTTAACATTTAAGAAACAACATGTAAACAAATCTTAGTGTGCTATAAATGGAGTATGTAAGGGCTGAAAAAACTTGGAAATAATGAAGTACAAATCAGTGAGATAAATTAAGGAAGATTTCTGAACCAGCAATTTTTTAAATGGATTTGGGAGGCTCTGGATTAGATAATAAAGGGCCATGGGCTATGGAGATGGGTGAACCTTGATTCAAATCCTGTTTCTACCTTTTACTATGTGACCTTGGATAAGTTACTTTTGTGTCCTTATATATAAAATAAGTATGAGCATTCAAGTAAGGGAAAGAGTATAGGGTACATAATAGTTTATTCTCTAAGTGTTAGGAGTAAAAGGAAAACATGTTCTAGGCAGAGAGTATAGAATGTACGGTGTACAGTGATGCTATGAATGACTAAGTTGTGTTTGTGGGGGGAATAAATGAGTGGCTGGAGAGAATGTGGGTTGGTCAAGCCATGGGTAGGGCAGGCAAGAGTTATGGTTGGTGGAGAGGACTCAGAGACCAGACTCTGCTGGGTGTTGACAAAAGGGTCAATAGAGTCATTGTAGGCCCTTGAACAAAGGATGGATTTAATGAGAAGTTTTGATTGAGCCTTCTGGTCCAGGAACTCGGGAACACGGAGTCAGGCAGGCACAAGTACATTGTGACTCTTCTGGATCATTCTGGCCTAAAGCAGGAGCCATAAGAGTCCTTGTATAAGTTCTTGAATTCAGGCAGCCTTACTCACTGTGCTGAACTCTGCTTGTACCTCTCTCACAGTGCACCAACCTGTGGGGAAGTCTTGAGACTATGACTGGATTCTCCATAAGTGTTTATGGTAAGGACAGTGTCATGTTTCAAGTGCATTTAACTCTCAGTTATCTGTGCTCATGTAGGGAGCACTGGTATAGGTAATTCAGAACTCAATGTAGACATTTCTTGGGTTGAAAAGCATTTTTGCTTTAACTGGATTTAAGTTAGTCTTTTGTGTGTGTTTATCCTGCTGATGCTGAAATGGATTTGCATTTCTAAGCCTGTGTTACCTGATTGGCACAGAACAGTCAAAGTTGGATTAAAACTTTTGTCCCAGAAACCCATAAAATGAATAATCTGTTTTGGATAATTGAGACTGGACTCTCCTGAGTATGCTGATAATGACCAGTTTCTTTTGAAAATCTGCGAGGATCCAGTGTAGCCTCTCAGGCCGCCTGCCTTAGGCTGAAGAGCAACTAGTGGATGATGCCTGTGTTGTAACCGGAATGAGTTTTCACTCATGGTATCGGGAGGAATCCCACTGTACTATGTTGCATTGTTGAAGATTAAGCTGGATTTCTCAAAGAACTTGAGCTTTGTAAAGGCTCTTCCAGAGGCTCCACAGAAAGTGTCAGATGTTTTCCTTCTGAAGGAAACTTGTTTGAAAATGTAGTCAACTTGAAAAAAAAAATAGAAATGAGGAAAAGTGTCCATGTTTAAAAAGTGGACAAAATCACACAGCTCTTCTTTCGTCGATGTTCTTTTAGCTGACATATCACACTGGAGCTCCTGCTGAGCTTCAGCCCTGCCCCCCACTCCCACCTCCTCATAATCATCACCAAAGCTCTGTGCTTGTGACGTCATGAGCACAGGATTATCGTTTACCTCTTGCCTCAGGAGACTAGTATTTCTGAGCTGGAAATCAGAGGTAGAAAAGTGAGAAATCTTATTTTAGACAGCCAGTTCTGGATTATTTTCAACTGTATTTTTTTTAGAATTATGTCTTATCCCTTTATGTCCTCTAAGAAATAGTTTTGGATAGGAGAAATTACTGAACTATTATTTTTAATGACCCACTGTGAGTTTAGTTCTATCCTAGGTGCTACAGAGGTTTAGGAAAAATGACAACTTTGTACCATCGAAGAGCTTGCAGTTCACTTGGGAGTGAGGAATAGGAAGGAATGAACAGTTATTGAGCCTCTATTATTATAAAAATAAAAAATATGGAAGTATATTATCAGTTGCATAGTACAGACTATGTACCATTGGTGTTTTGGGAAAAAGTACTCAAGTAGTTAAGAATGATGTCAGAAATTATAACTTACTCAGATCTTAAAAAATAAATACATTTTTATTAGGTACAAGGGAGACGGGTTGGCACATGAGATCAAGAAAAAAAAATTTTTTTCATTTTTGAGCTGAAAGGGCCCAAGCAAAAGCCCGGAAACAGGAATGTACCTGGGATATTCTTGGGTCAGTGATGAGACTGACCTGAATAACAGAGAATAGTAGTGAAATGTAGTTCGGTAGGTAGGTTTGAAGCTATTTTACGTTGTTAGTTGTGTTCGAGTTGGTTCTACTCATGGTGACCTTACATATCACAGAACAAAACATTGTTTAGTCCTGTGCCATCTTCACGATCATTGGTATGTTTGAATTCATTGTTGTGGCTATCGTGTCAGTCCACTGCCTTATTTTCATTGGCCCACTACTTTACCAAACATGATGTCCTTTTCTAGGGATTGATTTTTCCTGCAGATGTTTCCAATGTAAATGAGCTGAAGTCTTGGCCATCCTCTCTTCAAGGAACATTCTGGTTGTTTATAACCCCAGAAAACCCATTGTTGTTAATTCCAACTCATAGTGACCCAATAGGACAAAGTAGAACTGCCCCATTGGGTTCCCAACACTGCACTCTTTACGGAAGCAGGCTGCCCCATCTTTCTCCTGTGGAGTGGCTGTGGGTTTGAACTGCCTAGCTTTTGGTTAGCAGCTGACCACTTAACCACTGTGCCACCAGGGCTCCTTTTGGTCATTTATAGAGGGTCTTAAAAGACAGGGTTTTATAAGTTTAGGTTTTTAAAAGAAAATAGAGAACCACTGAAAATTTTTGATTAAGATAGTAATAATATGATGACACTGGGACACAGGTCAGCTTAGAGGGAAGGGACATTGGTACTAGCGGGTATAAAGGTGACGAGGCCTGAGTTAGAATTGTAGAGGATAGGATAAGGAAAGAGTAAAAAATAGAATTTTGTGAGGATTGGATGTGAAATATGAAGGAGAATGATGAGTTAAGTATGACTAACATTTTAAGCCTTGATGTCTGAGACATTGAGATAAGGAAGTTGGGAAGGGTTCTTCATTTTTTTAGGGGAATATGAAGACGAGTTCAATTTGAGATGTGTTAGGTTGAAAGTGCTCAAGTGAAAGCTGTTCGGGTTATTGGAAATGTGAGCCTAAAGCTGGAGTGGAGGTGGGGGTTAATAAGATGGAAAATTTAGCTCTGTACTTCATTGATACAGCTTTGGTAGCCAAGAGAATGAATAAGCTCTCTGGAAAGAGCAGAAGGCCAAAGATAGTGTTACAGATAAACCTGAACACTAGTTATTTCCCACTCTTCTTAATTAAGGCCATCTTAATTGAGTCCTTCCTTCTTTCCCTCACACCTTTTTCTGTTCCTCCCCCATACTCCACACCCACGTCACATATCTACATTTGTAAGCACTGTCCTAGGCACTGAGGAGACAGCGATAAGTCAGAGAAGATATCTACCCACAAGGAGCTTCTAAGTTGGCACATGAGAAGGAGGCAGATGTGTAAAGAAATAGATGGAATGAAGTGTGATGGAACCTGTGATAGACTATGGAAGGGGGAGAGTGGCACCCAAAGGTCTATTCTGCCATAGGCATGCAGAGGTTAGAAAGTACCTCCCAGAGGAGATGACATTTGACCTGAGTCTTGAAAGATGAGTTAAGCATGTACCCTACAGGTGATGGGGACAGAAAACAGCATGAACAAAAGCTTAAATGCAGGAAACAGCCACACTTCCACTGGCAACTTTTAAGTAATTATTATGACTGGGAGACAGGGTTGAAGGGGCAGGAATGAAACTAGAGAAGTAGGCCAGGCCGGATCATCTTGTTCTACAGCAAGTGATGAGCCGTTATAGAGTTTTAAGCATTGAATGATAAGCTTCACATTCTAGAAAGTTTCCTGTGTCATTGATGTATAGGGGTGGATGGGAGAGGGACAAAGCAAAAGGCTTTTTAATAGCTTCATTGTACTTAACACATTTGTTGAGAGTGATCAAGTTTGTAGAATAATGGAATCAGAACTGGAGGAACTGTTACACTTTTTTTTAGTCTCCCTCGTTCATCTTCAGTTGGAATACCTGAGGTTTACTCAGGATCACAGAAGTGGTTTAGTGATGGTTTGATCTGGAATTTGGTCTTCAGTGGCTGCTATGTGGTAGAGATTAATAAATATTAGCTCACGTCTTTATTCCCTCCCAAGTCCCATTCCAGTGCTTGTTCCATTCTGCAACATTGCTTTGTGCCTGAAGACAAAGGGATTCTGTTATTCCATTCCACTTTCCTTCTTACCAGTCCAAAGTGAACAGTGGATTTCCTCAGATCTGGCTGAGGATGCCCTGAGAGTACCATGGAGAACAGGGACCTCCTTTTGACCTAGGGCAGCTGGGTGCCCTGGAGTGGGGTGAATAGGGTGTTAGGATGCTGTAGGTGTGGTGATTGAAATGTGGAAGAATGTCAGGTGTTTGTTTTATTGAGTGTTTGGATATATTTATCTCTCCTGCTAAGGTTCCTTCAAGCCATTTTCTTTTAAACTTAGTTGTAAGTTGTGCAACTGAAACTTTTTAAAGAAAGAGGCAGTGGTAAACTGGGCAGGGACAGAAAGTATATTTATCTAAACAAGATTTGTCGTTATACTTGGATTCTAAATCTTTTTTCCCTGTGTTTTAAATTTCATTGAATTTTTGTGGTGGAAAATTATTTGGTTTTTAAAATACTAAGTGAGAGTTTGGATTTGCATTTTAGTCATTTTTTGGGAGAACAGAGCCCTGAGGATAAGATAGAGGATGTTTTCGTATTCTCCTGGGGATAGTTGGGACCTGAGGGATTGTGAAAGGATAGATCCCTTTCATTGATAGGCCATCATCAAAACTTTACTGAGTTGTGGTTTCTTTACTCTTTTCCCTGGGCCCTGTCATCATCTTTTCCAGAGAAGGTCTTGGTTTGGAAGCTCTCCACTTTAGTAGAGCTGCCAATTCTTAATTCTTTCTCAAGTGGGCAAGGGTACATTTTGTTTTTGTTTGTGAGTGTTTGGGGGAGGGGAGGGAAGAGAGGAGGCACAGAATAGCTACTCATAGTCCTTATCGGAATTCCTACGTGGCTGAAAGTTCCCTTGGCTTTGTTTTGAGGGAGATGACTTGGTTAAACTGGCATTTATGTTATGTGGGAAGGTGTTCTCCCCTCAGATAATCTGATTTGAGATGGCAATAAAAATTTCCTCCTTGTCCATTTTTTTCAGCCACTCCCCGTTCTCAGTGCTTCTTGAGCACACTGCCGGAGGGATGTGAAGAACCCTCTTCAGTCTAAAACAGACCTCGTCAAAAGTTCCCCGAAAGATTGCTCCTGACAATTCTTTCGGTGTTTGTGACTCCACTATTTTCTAGTCACTTGGTCCTTTCTTAATTAAAACATTTAATAATGGGACATTTCAAAACAATTAGAAAAGTACAGGGGAAGAACGCAGACAACTTTGAGCCTACAACCCAAATTTAATGGATATTGACATTTTGTCATACTTATTTTAGTTCTCCCTCTCTTTGAGATAGAAAATGTTACAAAAAAAAAAACCAAACCCAGTGCCATCGAGTTGATTCCGACTCATAGTGACCCTATGGGACAGAGTAGAACTGCCCCATAGAGTTTCCAGGAAGCGCCTGGTGGATTCGAACTGGGAACCCTTGGTTAGCAGCTGTAGCACTTAACCACTATGCCACCAGGGTTTCCAAAACTGCCCTGCATCCCTTCCTTCTTCCTCTTTCTAGGCCCTGACTACTTGCCTGAATTGGTGTGTATCATCCTATTTCATGTTTTATAATACACTAACAACCTGTAGTTTTGTTTTGCTTTGAAACTTCACTTTAGTGGTATTCTACTGTATATATCCTTTTGCAGCTTTTTTCCTCAACACTGTTGTTCACGTGTGCACACACATAGAGCTAGTTCAGTCACCTAAGCTTTAAACCTGCTTCCTCCCTTACCCTCCCCCCCGCCCTATTAAAAAATCCTACCCATCCATAAAGTCCCAGTTTAAACCATCTTTTCCTTGAAGACTTTCCGGATGTTTTTCTCTAACTGGATACGATCTTTACCGCTTGTGAAAATCATCCTATTATTTTAGGTACTTGTCATGTAGTAGTTGTATATTCTTATATTTTTATTTATTTGTGCCCATGGCATTATTTTTTTCTATGGCATACTTCCTTTGCTACACTATAAGCTCCTTGAAAGCAAATGTATAGTCTCTCTTATCTTTGTAGCTCTGGTGGAGCTTGCCAAGATAACTTACAAATAACAGGCATTTAGGAACTATTAAGTGACTAAATGGTTAGATTAATGAATAAAAGAATAAAAAAGACAATCCTGTGCATTGGTGAACTATCAGTCTAATTATAAATATTGGGGTGACTTCCATGAAAAAGCTTATTAAGAAATATTCAGCATTAAAAATTACGTAAAAGTGTACATAAGTTGTGAGAGCAGTCAAGATTAATTTACTGCAGGAGGTGAGAGCAAACATTTCTGGGCAATGAAATGGAAATTGATAGGTGAGACCATCCCCATGAGGAAACTCCTGGGAATTGATCCCGGTAGCTTTTGAGGCAGTGTGCTCCTGTGGCCAGACTCATTTCCCCAGCTATCAAATTCTGCTGTTGTCATCAAGGCCTTGACACCTTCACAGGAGATGGGCTGTTTGTGTTGAGAAAACGTGGGCTGTCTGTTCACTTAGTAAACACTGTTGAGGTCCAGGAATTCCTTGGTCCCTAAAGAAGAAAGCCTAATATATACATATGTACATACATACACTTTTAACCACGCTTTCTTTTTTATTGACAAGGCCAGGTTGTATCTCAGTGTAATATTTTGAAGCTTTTAATTCCGGAGTGTATAGTCTCAATAGAGCATCACTTTGGCGCTGTGGAAACTACACCCTTCTCCCTGCCCCCAGAAGAAAGAAATGAAATATTAAGTTGAACAAGATGAAATTGTCATTTTGTAGGTAAAAAACAAATACTGGCAATTTCATGTGACTCAACCCAGTAGGTCAGATCTTGATTTCCTGTGGGTTCTGAGGAACTGTATCATGGACCTTTTGGAATAGATTATCCCAAGCCCATTTATACTTGTAAAATGCATTTCTGAGCTTTAATATGCAACAGATGTTCTTTTGCTGTGCTCTTTACCTTGAATTTATGGTAAAAAAAAAATTTTTTTTCCTGAGCACACATTTAGTGTATTTGGGAAGGTTGTGGGGGGAATGTAGAGGAGTTGGCCAGAGCAGACTGTGAGAAATAAGCCTGAGATGAAAACTTTTGCTGTGAATATCTACATGTAATTGATCAGGTTGGCTTTAATGAGCTTACAGTTCCTATGATTAAATGACTTTTTTTTTCCACTTTCCTGCCATTTCGCTGTCTTCTCTCCATTCTTGGTAAGGGAGATCTGGTGGTGGGGAAACCACGTAAGAGAAATTTGCGTGTAGCCCCATGACTTTATTTGGTGACTTAACAGGCAGGAGAACCAGAGCATTAATTCCTAGCACGAGACTGTTACCTTATGGTTCCTAAAACTGTTTTTAGATATGGAGGGAAGGGGAAGGTGGAGGGAGAAGGGTGTATGTGTGTGGAAGTCAAGGGAAGAGCAAAGAAACAGAGTAGATAGGAGTTACAGATATCAGAGGATAGGTTTGAGGAACATGAACAGAAAAAGGGGTATAAACTTTTAAAGAGGTTCTGTTTCCTCTCACCCTTCAAAACCTGGCTCAGAATTCTTTATAAACCTTATACCTTGACCATATCAAATTTGTATCCAGGCTGCATACTACAGATGCCTACTTGGAAAACATCATATATGGAATGCAGCTTTGAGTATTGGTTTTGTGTTCTAAAGTAATTCCTCTTTGAAAAGTCAGGGTCATCTTAAATGAATTGGTCTACTAGTGTCTTTTTAAGTATTTTTGAATCATTAACTCTGACATCAAAGGAAAGGGAGAAGAGAATCCCTCTGAGGCTTTAGCATTGTTAAATCCTGATTGATACTCACATAAAGATAGTGCTATGTTAGGAACTGAGACCAGACAGTGGGAAAACATAATGCTCCTTACAAAAATATGCTTTGGACAGCAAGCTCTCATTTGTTTTAAAAAATTAACTGGTCTACGCGTTCCTTTGTGAGCATTAGCTTTTGTCTCATTTCAGCTGGGAGCTCACCCAGCTGAATTTTAGACCATTCATTTCCTGAAATTTTCTATCAATACTAAGGATAAGATTCTCTGACATGAGGAATCCATGGTTCCTGTTATTTACTGCCTAGGCCTAGAGACTTCCCATAACCCTTCTCAGAACTCTGAAAAATAGAGTTTGAGAGCTAGACTTAAGATTTGCTGCATCCAAGCTTCTTTGGTTGTCTAAAATAAATTCCTGGTCGTTTGGCACAGGAATTTATTGTGAAATTTAAGATTTAAAATTTTCACTAATTCATTGTGAAAATTAAGATTTAAAAAATCCTCTATGAAAATTTCCCTTGATGTTTGCTGCCTTGTTGAGAGTATAAATTCCTTTCTGCAGAAGACCTGCTGTGTGTTGGAATTTTGGCAAGATGTTCTAAGGAGATGCCAATGAAGTGTTACCCAGTAAATAGATAGTAGGTCACTATGAATCGAAATTGACTCGACAGCAACACTTTTTTTTTTTTTTCCTTTAGGTAGTAGGAGAATTAGGCTCTTGGGAATTTTCATTCTGGGTTAAATAGGACATAGTTACATATACATAAATACCAGGTGTCAGTTGCCATCAGGTTGATTCAGAGTCACGGCAACTCCACGTGTGTCAGAATAGAACTGTGCTCCACAGGATTTGTGACCACTGATTTTTCAGAAGTAGACCAACAGGCCTTTCTTCCAAAGCGCCTCTGGGCGGACTTGAACCTCCAGCCTTTCAGTTAGCAGCCGAGGGCATTAACTGGTTGCATCATCCAGGGTCTCCATATACATAAATACATACATAGGAAAAAAATGTGAGAAACAAATGCTGGCTATGTAGTAGTATGTATCATATAGCATTCTAGAACTGAGAAGAAATGTACATATTGTCATCATTTTCAAGGTGAGGAAAATGAGCACCAGAAAATTTAAATGACTTGACCCAGGTAGTAGTTACCATCAACAACATTTTATTAGATATCTGCACCCTGAAAAGTTAGGCCCCGAGTATAGAAAGCATTATAGGTCATCAAGACAATAATTAGTTGTGAAGACTATTTACATAAAAAGATAAATAGTAATACAAAGCCATGGGTCCTGGGTGCCACGTAGGTCATACCGTTAGTTATATAGTGTTGTATAGACATTTAGAGGAAAACAGGTAGGGAAAAATTGTATGGAGTCCTTAGAGTATCTAGGCCTTGGGGAAGGGGAAAGACTGGGTAAATATGGAGGAAAAGCATTCAAGGCAGAACAGTGAGCTGAGCCCACATTGCTGTGGGGAGAGAATAAGGAGTTTATAGCTTATTTACCTAGGAGGGTAATGAGCTGGAGAGTTAGATAAATTGGGAAGAACCTAAAATCTCAAGTTAAGGAGTTTGGCTTATATCTAGGCCATGAAACATTCCCAAGCAGGGAATTGTGTGTATAAATTAGTACTTTAGGAAATTTGAGCAGTGTGATGTAAAACGGAGGAAGAAAGACCAGTTGTGATGGTAATGGAGAAGGGGGAGAGAGATTTGAGTGATGTAAGGAAAAAATAAACAACATTTGGTAACAGGTTGTTGTGGGAAGAGGGATAAGAACAGTGAGCACGTTTTCAGACTGGATAATAGCAGTAGAAGACCCGGGTTTGGGCAAAATCTAGCCCGACATTCTCGGTCAGTCCTGAATACAGAGAGTTCAGTGACTGGTTTAAGTGCGCGTGCATGCCTTGTTAAGTGGTATCGTTTGGTGTAGAACCCACTCTTTTGATTGCTGCCCATGGCTTTTTCTATCATACATTGCTTAAGAGGAAACGGGTCAAGTGGTTAAAAACACAGAGCAGATGCTTGGGAACTGAAATGGGAAGTTGAAGACCACATTATGATGAGGTTTGACCACAGGCCGTTTCAGTTCTGTCCGGTTTCCCCTCATACTTACACACTAAACGTGTATGCTTCCGCCCGTCAGGCTCACTGTGCAGCAGTGGCCTGGGTTCCTTAGAGCTTTCATTTTCTGAGATTAAATTCTTTGTATTCAAGGAATAAGATTCCTTTAGATTTTGAATTTAATTGCATATTCTCTCTGACCTCTTTTTTGAAGATTATATAGTTTCTGCCTTCTCCCCCATCCGCGTTCTGCTGCCTTGGTAGGTAGGCTGCTTTGGTTTCAAGCAGGAGTTGAAGTAGCCTCAAAGGCACCATTAGTCTTTTTGGAGTAAAGAGGGGAGAAGTTTTGTACCCAAATTTTTCAGACTTATTTTTACCTAGTCAGGAGTTAAGAACAATTTATTTACGTAAATTTTTATTAACTAAAAAAAAGAGTGAATCAGTTTTTGCTAATGAGAGGTTTTTATAGGGCTTAATAGCCCTCAAAAAATCTGTTCTGTTTGCTTCGTAAATATATAGTCAGGCATATTTAAGATGCACCCCTTTTTCTTACCCACCGTTTTCTTCAGGGCTCTTATCTACCTGGTAACAGATACCCGAGGATTCAAACTAGAATTTTCTAAATCAACTAACATTTACTATGCGTTTACTGTAAGGGTCTGGGGAAACCCTGGTGGCATAGAGGTTAAGTGCTCTGGCTGCTAACCGAAAGGTCAGCAGTTCAAATCTAACACGTGCTCTTTGGAAACTCTGTGGGGCAGTTCTGCTCTGTCCTGTAGGGTAGCAATGAATCAGAACCACCTCCAGGGCAGTAGGGTGTTTTTTTTTTATAACAGTCTGGCACTGTTAATTTCATCTGCCAAGACTGGAATATTCCTGGGTTTTATGACTAGGTCCCTAACAGTAAATGTCTTCCAATACTTGGCTTCTACAGTCCTTATTCCATTTTAATCCTTGGTCTAGTTCTGTCATAACTTCTGACCTGGCTGGGGAGTAAAAAGAAGAAAATGTTACTATTTAATAGCAATAATCTACCCTGAGTCATGTATTTTACTAAGTAGTGTGTATATTTCTTCGTTTAATTAACATAATACTGTAAGATGGATACTCTTATACCTCTTTTACAGATTAATTCATCCAACAAATGTTTATTACTATAGGTTAGAGATTGTTCAAGATCCTAGAGATAGCACAGTGAATAAGACAGATGAGGTCCCTGCTAAGGCACAGAGAAGCGAAATAACTTGTCCAAGGTCACACAGCAAGAAAGTGACAGAGGTAGGATTTATATGTAGTTCTGACTGACTCCAAAAGGTGCCATTCACATAACGTGTGTTCCCTGTGAGGTGGAGTCCCCAGTATTTCTTTGTTAAAAAGGTTCTTGATGAATCCAACAAAGAAATCTGTCTTGGCGCTGACAAACACACCTACCCAATAATGCTTTTCTGCCCCCCCCCCCCCCCCCCCGTACTCCTCTCCACCCATTCACACCTGGGTATAAACCCTACAGTGTGACCTGCTTCGGCATTTGGATGTGTTTGTGCTTGGAGGACTGAAAGAGTTTTGTTTGTTTCTTTGGCTTCCTGAAAGTTCCTTGCCCACTTGCAAGTTCTTTCTTGTAGCACAATGGTGAGTAATGTGGTGTTAACATTGTAATGTGTCACGCCAGTTGGGATTTTTTTGTTGTTTTCTCCCAGTTCTCTGATGAATATGTGAGTGGAGACTCTTGGGTCAGACAAACTTGCCTTCTGCAGTTCATCCAAATAGAAAGGGCTTTCTGTGTTCCAAGGACTAGAAAATAGTTTTTGAGGTTGGAAAGAATATCAAAATCCAATGTTTTCTATGCAGCTGAAATTAATTTTTTTGATTAGCATTCTAGGTTTATTCTTTAGTTTGTGCAATCCAAAAGAGTTTTTGTTTTAGATTATGACCATTATCACCATATGCCATACCTGGGATGAGTGGTGTTTATTCTGGAGCTAGGAGTTTTAAGGCACAAGCATTAAAAAATGCGTAGGACTCTGAGAGTAAGGAGTTGCTTTCCAGTAGGGATTGAGTTCCATCTGAGTTCTAGGAAATGGGTGGAATCAAGGATGCAAGTATTAGGACTATTTAGTATTGGGTAGTCAGTCAATTTAGTGTGGAAGATTCAGGAGTATCTGAGCATGGCTCTTGAGGCTAATGAGATGATTTATGTGGAATGTGTTTGGCACCCAATTAAAAAGAACCTATTGCCATCGATTCCAACTCATACTGGTTCTATAGGATTTCCAGGGTGCGGCTGGTGGGTTCAAACTGCTGATCTTTTGGTTAGCAGACAAGCTGTTAACCACTACGCCACCAGGGCTCCGGTTGATTAGGTACACAGTAAATGTTAGTTAAGGAGGTACTTGAATGTTGAGTCTTTCTAGGGCAGCTTCCTCATCGTTAAGTACTTCTTCTTTAGAAGAATATTTATTAATCATTTAACTGTGGGTAAAGCATTTGGGAAAGGTCTTGGAATAGCAAAGATTTATAAAATCAATTCTTGCTGAAACTGTGATCTTAATATTTACAAATTGGAGCAGTCAAGACTAGCGCCTAAGGGCGTGATTTAAAGGGAAATCTGTGATTTTGCTTTGCTATTTTATTACTATGCTTTTTTGATAGAGGTAACTTCTTGACCCTTTGGTAGAACTGAAAATGCTTGTGTTTCGATTCCAGTTAAACTGGATTTGATTTTTTTGTTTTTGTTTTTCAAAAGAATTTGTTGTGTCATATTTGGTACCTTATGTTTGACAGCAAAAAGGAAGTTAAATTGATTAACTGCAGGAAAAAGCTGGTCTGTTACTGAAAAAACAAAAACCTTGGGCCCTTTAAAAATTACAAAGTCTTGGACTTTCCTGAAACAACTAAGCAAGAAATATATCCTTAGAAATTGTAGTGCCTCAAGTATTACAAACCTGTGACACTGGAAAAATTCCAGAGTTACCTAAACCGCAGCGCTTTTGTTTTTTTCCTGCATAGCATGAACAAGGGCTGCTGAGGTTTTTAAATGTTAGTCTGTTGATCAATCATAGAATGGTAGTCAGGAGTTCTGCTTAGTAACTTCAAGCCTTGTTAGCTTTTCTTGTTTCACTCTGGGGTGAAAATTCATGCTTGCTAATTAGTTGATAACCACATCACAGTACATTTGCTTCTTGCATTACAGTTTTAACAAGTTTGGCCAAAACAATGAGTTTTAGTTAAAACTGAGATTGTCCCAACTGGATCCTTCAGTTAAAAACTGAAGTACAAGAACACCAAACTGATCACGTAAAGTATGGAAACACAACAAGCATATTGAACACCCTCTCGGAATTCTTTTAGTAATTCTACGTGGTATCTATATCTCCCAGTTTCTACAATATCAAGCATCTGTTGGAGGTCTCTCTGTAAATAGTGATTCACATTGCATACTTCCCATGGTCAGAATCAACCCTGTAACAAAATCAGTCAGATGCTAAAGCCCCAGAAACTCTTTGTGCTCAGTGAAAGAATCCAGTGCTAAAACAGCATTTGTGCTGTCTGAGATACAGTAATGTCTCACAAGACAAATTTAAAATAATATTTCTGCCACACACCTGCTTTGGTAGTAGTAACAGCCTCCAGATTTTACATAAATTAGTTTAAAAACATGAATGGGTAGATAGAAACAGGATAAGGTATCTTTTTTTAAGCCCTCAATTTTAGTAGCTTTTAATTTTTTCAAGAAACTGAACCCATGCTCTGTAATAGGTTAGATATTTTATATATACTTTTCCAGCAGGATAAAAAAAGTAAACCACTATTTGAAGGCAAGAACATTTACTCCTCTCATTCTGTGTAAGTTGGAGCAGTGCAGCAGGTGCGTGACAAGAATATTATACACTAGATACGGTCCAAAGTCATTCCATTTGCTTGTTTAATGATGTTCAGATTTCATTAACCATTTCTTCAGTTTCTGCAGAACTATCTCCATTAACTGTGATCTTCACATCCTCTTCATATCCAGGAGGCATGAAAGCCAAAGCATAAGGGAAAAGCTTATGACAATGTGCTCTATATGCTTCACCAGCTTTTTTATAATTTCCTAGGCTACCATCACACAAGGCTTCTAATACCTCCATACATGTCTAGAGGTTTCTGTTATTGAAGGATTCATCAAGTGTTGTTGCCAACTCTGTAGCTTGCTTCTGACTAGAAGAATCTAAATAATACACCATTTTGGCAGCTGATAATCTGTGTGGCAGTGAATCAGACTTCCTTGTCAGAAAAGTTTCCTTAAAATTTTTTGGATTCATTGCTCCAAAAAAGACAATTCATTTCTTGTTTTAATACTGTTTAAGCGTATCAGGTAAATCTTTACTTTTATACACTGCGGTACTAAAGAGGCGAATCGTACACTCGTGAAGCCAGGGATGACTAGAATCAATAGCAGATGCCCTCTTTACTGATTGTAGCATCAAAAGAAACCTTTCTTTCCTAAAGTAAATCTCAAAGGCAAAAAGATGAGTTTCTGTCTTGTTCTTCACCAAGTTCTTCAGTGGGGTTAAAAATTTAATAATTTTTTCCAGTGGAGTTTCAATGTTGGCCAGTTTCTTGGGGATAAGTTCTTTTGGACCTCTTGTTTCCTCTTCCTCCTCCTCATCTTCATCTTTTTCTGGTTTTTTTTGTTGCTTTTCTTTTTCTGTATTTTTTTTTCTTTCCTCCTGCCTGGGCTTTCTTTTCAGCTCTTCTCTGTAGCTTCTTTAGCTCTTTGCCAGACATGTTTGCTGTATCAGCTTCATGTTCTTTATTCTCATCTGTAAGGGGGCTGTCATGAAGCTACAAGTAGATCTCTATAGCAATTCTTGCTGCCTTGAAGTAAAATGGATGCTGTTGAAGTACATCTTCTAGTTTTAACAAGTCCACATAAGATCTAACGGTAATCTTCCTCATACAGTATATATGAAAGTCAAACAGGTCATCAGTGATTTTTGTAAAATGTCTCTCAATCTGGTGACATTAAGTGCTTCGCCAAATTTATTCATTGCTTCATAAGCCTGGGCACATTCTGTTTGGGACCACATGCGTTGCATTTCATTCGAATTCTCTACCGCCAGTGTTCCTTCTATAGTAAACTTTGAGCACATTTCTTTAGCCCCTTTAATCAGATTGGCTTTTAGCATGTATTTTGCGCACTCGGAATTGATAAATCTATCTGCACACTTGGAGTTGATAAATCTGTCTGCCGTGTCCAAGGCCTGAGCCTTGTCTGTCCATCTTGCAGCTTCTTTAATATTTCCAGCATGCATATCTATTTTAGCTTTCACAAGAGACAGTTATATCAAAATAGGAGTACTTTCAACAGCAGTATTTATATATTCCAGAGCCATAGATGACTGACCAATTTTGTCATAATGTTGTGCCGAGTGGTACTGGACCCACAGTAATGTGGTTGGTGGTTCCTCCCTTCCATCGTCATTGGGATTAAATAACCAGTAGCTCTTATAGATACATTTTATAACCAAATATAATTCTTCTATGATTGTCACCTTTTCTTTATCTTTGTATAATGATCTCAAAGTATTGAAGACTGGCGGACAACCCTTGCTGAAATTCATCCTTAGGATCTTACCCAAATATTCCTTAAACTTATCACCAGATAAAAAGTTTAATGACAGTCTTCTTCGCACCAGTCCCCCAGGATATTTAGTCCAGGGCTACTCATAATTTTTAGTCTTCATAACGTAGCTGGCTTGAGTGCCTTTTCCAAACCTTTATAGTAGGCCCAGTTCTTAGGATTTCTTTCTTGTAATCCTCCATAAAATCAGTAGCATCTTCCAAACGACATAATTGTAACAGAAGTTCCCCTTTGGTTTCTTCTGCAGCAAGTTTATCACAAATTTGCTTTTCACAGGTACAGAGATGTTCTGGAGCTTCTTTATAGAGGCTTGCTTCCTGAAGAACTTGATTCTGATATAAAAGGAGTTCACTATACAGCCATCCCTCATTTTATTGCGCTTTGCTTTATTGAGCTTCACAGATACTGCATTTTTTACAAATTGCGGGTTTGTGGCAACCCTGCATCAAGCAAGTCTATTGGGGACGTTTTTCCAACAGCATGTACTCACTTCGTGTCTCTGTCACATTTTGGTAGTTCCCACAATATTTCAGACTATTTCATTATTATATCTGTTTTGATGATCTGTGATCAGTGATCTTTGATATTACTGTCGTAATTGTTTTGGGGTACCATGAACTGCTCCCACATAAGACTGTGAACTTAATAAATGCTGTGTGTGTTCTGACTGCTCCACCAGCCAGACGTTCCCTGTCTCTCTCCCTCTCCTCAGGCCTCCCTATTCCCTGAGACATGACAATATTGAAATCAGGCCAATTAATAACCCTACAATGGCCTGTTAGTGTTCAAGTGAAAGGAAGAATCCCATGCCTCACACTTCAAATCAAAAACTAGAAATGATTTGACTTAGTGAGGAAGGCATGTCAAAAGCCAAGACAGGCTGATAGCTAGGCCTCAGGCACCAAACAATTAGCCAAGTTGTGAATGCAAGGGAAAAGTTCTTGAAGGAAATTAAAAGTGCTACCCCGGCGAGTACACAAATGGTAAGAAAGTGAAACAGCCTCATTGCTGATGTGGAGAACGTTTTAGTGGTTTGGTTAGAAGATCAAACCAGCCACAACATTCCCTTAAGCCAAAGCCTAATCCAGAACCAGACCCTAACTCTTCAGTTCTCCAAAGGCTGAGAGAGGCGAAGAAGCTGGACAAGAAAAGTTCGAAGCTAGTAGAGGCTGGTTCGTGAGATTTAAGGAGAGAAGCCGTCTCCATAACATAGAAGTGCGAGGTGAAGCAGCAAGTGCTGGTGTAGAAGCTGCAGCAAGTTCTCCAGAAGATCTCGCCGAGGTACACCAGCTCTTCCGTGTGGGTGAAACAGCCTTCTCCTGGAGGAAGACGCCGCCTGAGACTGACAGAGCTGGACAGGAGAAGTCCGTGCCTGGCTTCAGGCCTTCAAAGGACGGGCCGACTCTCCTGTTTTAACAAGAGAGTCAGCTGGTGACTTTAATTTGATGCCATTGCTCATTTACAATTCTGAAAATCCTAGGGCACTTAGGAATTATGCTAAATATACTCTTCCTGTGCTCTATAAATGGAAACAACAAACCCTGAATGACAGCACATGTGTTTACAACATGGTTTACTGAATATTTTAAGCCTACTGTTGAGACCTACTGCTCAGAAAAAAAAATTCCTTTCAAAATATTACTGCTCATTGGCAATGCACCAGGTCCTCCAAGAGCTCTGATGGAGATGTACGAGGAGATTAGTGGTGTTTTCATGCCTCCTAACACGGCATGCATTCAGCAGCCCATAGAGCAAGGAGTAATTTTGACTTTCAGTATTATTATTTAAGAAACGCGTTTTGTAAGGCTGTAGCTGCCATACGAAGTGATTCCTCTGATGGATCTGGGCAACGCAAATTGAAAACCTTCTGGGAAGGATTCATTATTCTAGATGGCATTAAAAACGTTTTTGATTCATGGGAGGAGGTCAAAATACCACCTTTAACAGACGTCTGGAAAAAGTTGATTCCAACCTTCGTGAATGACCTTGAAGGGTTCAAGACTTCAGTGGAGGAAGTAACTAGATATGGTGTAAATAGCAAGAGAACTATAATTAGAAGTAGAGCCTGAAGATGTGACTGAATTGCTGCACTCTCATGATAAAACTTTAATAGATGAGGAGTTGCTTCTTACAGATGAGCAAAGAAAGTGGTTTCTTGAGCTGGAATCTACCCCTGGTGAAGATGCTGTGAACATTGTTGAAATGACAACAAGGGATTTAGAATATTACATAAACTTAGTTGATGAAGCAGCAGCAGGTTTTGAGAAAATTGACTCCAATTTTGTAAGAAGTTCTGCTGTGGGTAGAATGCTATCAAACTGCATCGCATGCTGTGGAAAAGTCTTTCATGAAAGGAAGAGTTGATTGATGCACCAGACTTCATTGTTGTCTTATTTTAAGAAATTGCCACAGTCACCCCAGCCTTCATCAGCCACCACCCTGATCAGCCAGCAGCTATCAACATGGAGGCAAGATCCTCCACCAGCAAAAAGATTCTGACTTGCTGAAGGGCTCAGATGATGGTTAGAATTTTTTAGCAATAAAGTAATTTTTTAATGAAGGTATATACATTTTTTTTTTACACATAATGCTACTGCACACTTAATAGACTACAGTATAGTGTAAAAACAACTTCTGTATGCACTGGGAAACCAAAAAATTCAAGTGACTCACTTTATTGTGATTTATTCACTTTATTGAGGTAGTCTGGAACCAAACTCACAGTATCTCCAAGGTATGCCTGTATTTATAATCTACTTTATCAGAGGATATCTGTTGTGTTCCTAAATTCTTCTAAAATCTTCGCTGCCATTTCATAATTTTCTAATAAATGATAAGCAGTAGCATGGCCAACCATGATGCTCTCTGTACAGGTCGAAGCTGAAGTAATTGATATTTGAATCTGTAGTAAAGAAAGGTCCCTTAAGATTTGAAGATTGTCTTTATCCCATTTTTTTTTAGCACATTTCTGTAACACTTAATGGCTTCATCATACTTCTTGTCTGACCATTGGAGAAGACCATAAATGTGCCAACACACAGGATTCTTGAAGTAATTTCTCAAACCTCTATGAATCATTTCATAAGCTTCTTCCTTTTGCCCCAAACAGTTCAATGTTAATCGTTTCACGGCCAGAGTTTCTCCATGCTCTGCAAATTTGGGGTTAGAGAAGATTTATTTACAGAACTTCAGTTCATTTCTATACTGTTTTATGTTCATAGCATTTCAAGATCTGCTTGAAGAGCCCTGGGTTTGATATTTAATATTTGAGATAGTTGCCTATGATGTTTCCATTTATCATCTCTCCATTTTTTCAGTGAATAAGATAATATATCTGAAAGTATTTTGTAATACTATAACTATAACTATAAAAGCTAGCAGTTGTTGCTGCTACCACCACCACTACCAAGAATAATATTTAAAATAATAATGGGATAAGACTCATTTTTAGAAGTGTTTGTTTCCTGGATTAATTTCAAGGAGGAAGACTTCGAGGGCAATGGATATTTGCCAGATGTCTTGTGGCTTAATTGATACCTTTTGTATTCTTTACGGACAGGAGAAGGAAGAGCAGGTTCTTGCCACCCTGAAAACTTGGCCTGGTGCTATGTCATCATGACGGGTTGCCTATACTACTTTGACCCACTGAGTACGGTGGCAAGAAAGTTTAACAGGATTTGTCATGTGTTTGGCCTTATGTGTATACAGCATATTTTACTAGATGTGTCTGTCTACGTAGGAATACAGCATATTTTACTAGATGTATCTGTCTACGTAGGAAACAACACTTCTCAGTTTATTGGAAGATCAACCACATTCCTGTTATATGAATTCTACAATAGATAACAAAAAAGTATTGGTCCAAGACAGTATTTGCAAAGTAGTAAGATTAAGGGAACAGTGCCTTTGACCAAACTTTTTGGTTAGGCATTATCATCAAAAGCCTTTACAGTCAACTCCTAATGACAGGCATTCTTGTTTTGAATAATCCAGAAGAGAAAGTTTAGTAAATTTTGAGAACTCTCACCTTTTAAAATTTCCTCTTCGTTTTTTTCTGTCTCTAGTGCCTGGCACTCAGTAAACCTTTGCTGAATAGTGGAAGTTAGCTGATTCCAATCTTGGGGTTTTCCCTGGAACCAGCTCATTTGATGAACTTGTAGAAATAGGGATGATGACTTAGTGGTTGATGTTTCTACCCCACTTAGCAGACTGCCTAGCACAGAGTGGGTCCTCAGAAAGCACTTATTGAGTCAGGAGGTTAAGGTTCATCAGGGGAGAACTGCAGTGACTTGAGTGCTACTGTGCTGACGGTAGCTTTCCTGAGAGGAGGAAGAGTTGTAGCTCTCCCACATGTAAACATGAATAAAGGTAAATGTGGGGAAAGTTACTGCTTTAATACTTTCAGGCTTTACACTTTTGGACCAGGAGAGTTAATACGTTAAAAGCTGGTGCTTTATTTCTCTCTTAGTTTTATATTTTGTCCTGTTCAGAATTTAGTTATGCACTGTGATTTCTTAATAATGTGTGAAAAGTATGGCTTCAAACTGTCAATAGAAAAGAAAAAAATCTGTCCGTATTTCACATATAGTTTTGTCCTAACCTCTTGCTATAAAATTTCAGACCTTAGGAATGTGGTTTTAGAAGAATATTTCCAAATCTGGTTTGTATCTTTAGTGGGGATGAGCAAAACCAAAAAGATGATCTGATTTTAGCATGCCTTTATGATTTTCTTTATGATTTCCCTTCCTAAATATGGTTTTTTCAGTGACTTAATTAAATTTCCTAAGTACAGATTTCTTCCTTTGGTACACTTCTGCAGAAGTAAGAAATTTAGCTGGGTGGCAGGGAGAAAGGCAGTTTTTGTGGAAATCCACAAAGTACGTCACAGGAAGAATTGACAGCTAGAGATATATGTGAAGTAGAGCAAAGATTACTGGAATGGGAGTAAGCTGACTTACGTTCTGTATCCAGTTTTGCTGCTAGTTAGCTCTGTGACTTTGGACAAGTTACGTAATCTTACTCACCTGGCTCTCAACTGTAACTTGAGGGTATGGAACAAAACGATCTCTAATGTCCGACTTCTAAAAGTCTGTGATTCTAAAGTGTCAAACAGGGAAAATAGACTGACTTGGTACCTCACCACCAGGTTTACTCCATGTAAGACCCAAATGTGAAGTGTTAATGATATAAATATTAGAAGTGCGGACTCTGTATTCCTAGTTGAACTAGAATTGTCTGATTATATATATGTTCATAACTGATTTTATGTGCATAAATATAGAAGACTTGGTTGCTTTTAAAAGAAAAATGCTAGGCACAACTTATATAAATGAAAGAAACTCTAATAATGCTCAGGGTATCATGGGTTGGAGTTCCTGTTTTTAACTCCAACTTAGAAATAGAAATTTGTGTGTTTGTTGGGTTGACGGGGCCCAGGGAGTATGGTGGTGGCTAGGAAACTGTGCATGAACATGAATAGTGTTTTTAAAAGCAAAATATTAAGAGTTCTTTAGCCTTTGGAGTTTTCATGGCTAGACTGATTTGATTTTGCCATAAGTCTCTGGAGAACTGATATGAACCCAGGATTCAGAGCCAGAATACCTAGGTCCAGGTTCCTTGCTAGCTGGGCATCATTTAAGCTTTGTAAGCTTCTCTGTGTATATGTGTTTTCCATCAGAAAAGAGTTTAAAGACCTCAAAGGGCATTAAATTTTTTTTTCTTTTTGCTAAATGAGGCCATATTTGGGAAAGTGCTTTAAAAACAATTACAGAAAAGAGAAGTTATTCTCAGTGGACAGCTGTACAAATGTAAGTTATATTTATTCATATAGACCGTGGTTATCCATACCAGTGAGGTGAATTTGACATTTGAAACCAATAAGGAGTCCACAGGCCTATTTTAGATACAAAGAGCTCTCAATTATCCACACATGGAGTAGCATGAATAATGTAGAACCACACGTATTAAGCATTTCCTATGTGTTAGGCCTGTTTAGAATTTTTTTTTTTTTAAAACCTTGTCTTAGTCATCTAGTGCTACTGTAACAGAAATACAAGTGAATGGCTTCAACAAACAAGTTTACTCTCTCACGGTCTAGTAGGCTCTATAAGTCCGAATTCACAGTGCTAGCTTCAGGGGAAGGCTTTCTCTCTCTGTCTGCTCTGGAGAAAGGTCCTTGTTATCAATCTTCCTGTGGTCGAGGAGCTTCTCAGCACAGGGACCCTGGGCCCAAAGGATGCACTATGTTCCCAGTGCTTCTTTCCTGGTGGTATGAGGTCCCTGTGTATCTCTGCTTGCTTCTCTTATTTCTCAAAGGAGATTGGCTTAAGACACAATCTAGTCTTGCAGATTGAGTTTTGCCTCATCAATCTAACTGCCGCTAATCCCATTTCATTAACATCATAGAGATAGGATTTACAACACAAAGGAAAATCACATCAGATGACAAAATGGTGGACAATCACACAATACTGGGAATCATGGACTAGTCAACGTGACAGACATTTCTGGGGGACACAATTCAATCCATGACAAACCTTAGTTTTTTTTTTTTTTTTTTGAAGTGTAAGCTCACCATAATTAAAGGCTAGAAACTGTTTCAGAATGTCGTTTGTAATAAAAGTAGGTACACCACTTTGATTGTCAGCATTTCTCTAAATTGGACCAGTTAATGTTCTCTCTAATTTTTTTTTTTCTGTTTAGAATTTTTTGAAGTATAAAAGAAAGATACCAGCCTCAAAGATCTTAATTCTGTCTAGAATGTACTCCTGTCCCCCAGCCTAGTGAGCTCTCATATATTCGTCAAGACTCATGTAAAAGTTTGAGAAGCTTCCCTAACCCATTCAGGTAGCCCAGTGGCTCCTTACACTTATTCATACCCCACTGTGCACTAATAACCACACTGGAGTGCCTTAAAGGTAGGCCTGTTGCTTCCCTTCTGTATTTGTATCCCTGGGCCATAGCACAGTACCTAGTACCTGGTGGACCAGCTTGAATGAGTAACTAATAGTCAGATTGGAGAGATAAGATATGAGGATCAGGAAGGCCAACTAATATTAAAAAGTAATAAGGCAGGCAGGCCCTGGCTTATGAATGTCTGACTTAGAACTCATACTTAAGAACAGACTGCCATAAAACCTATTATGTTAAAAATTTGAGCTAAATACAATGGTTTGTAATAATGAGTGCTTGCACTACTTTGTGGCACTTAAGTGTTTTATTTGCATAGAAAGGTAAAGTGTATACTGTATACTAAAACAAAGCATTGACTAATGCTAAATAAGAACTGTATGTACCTGTTCTGACTTTCTTACAAATTTGACTCAAAGACAGACTTAGGAACTGATCTTGTTTGTAACCTGGGGATTGCCTGTATATGATAACAGCAAGTGCCAGGTGATTGTTTTCCCATACTGGGCTTATAAGAGTTTAAGTGAGGTTTGTGTATGGCCAGGGAAGATGGAATTATAGAACTGAAGGTGGATAATTAGAAAAATAACAACAAAAAGTATTTTTCTTTGAACTGATTTATACAATTTTATAAAAGACACATTTCTTTTTCTAATGATTTTAGATTTAAAAAAAAATTAGTAGTTGTATGCTGGGTGGTAGGTGAGGTTAGGGAAGTTTATTTACCTGAAATTTAGAAAGTGAATTAATTTCTTATGGATAACTAAGAGCAGAGTCATTTGAATTTTTTCTTCTGTTATTTCTTCCCTTTAGTGGAAATTCCATGATTGACAGTGAAATGACCAATAGTGAGGAATTAAAAAGAAGAGAGGTTGTCAGTTCCTCAATGTTTGACAGTTGATTCTAGAGAAGCAGTGTGGTTAGCTGTTACGGTAGCCTGTTAATTTGTAGTTTTTTTTTTCCATGTCAAAAGTTCAGTAATCAAAACTTGCTCAAGTAGAACTTTTGTTTTTACACACTGTCCCTTGTGTTGTGGGAGAGTAGACATACCCTGAGCACATACTGTAATGGAGGTAAAAAACAACCCAGAAGTGTGCAGGGTGAGTAGGAGGAGATGTAAACATTCCTTCCAATACAAAAAATAGACAACATGCAGGCAGATAAGAAAATATTTTTAAAAATCTTTTGGACTTGGAATGAGTAAGGGGTAAAGGTGGGAGGTAGATTAAGACATTGAAATTTCAAGAAATAGTGGGAAATTGCAGTTCCTGAGGATTTGGGAATGATGAGCTATTTAACTGTGTCTGTAAATCTAGGAGAGGGCACTTTGCTTTTGCTGTTATTTTGAAGAATGATCTGGTGGAAGGTACAACTAAGGAAACCCCACTAGGACATTTTCTGCAAGGCTTAAGGAGTTGAAAGACAATGGAATGGGACTGATAGGCTGGGCAGCATATCTCCGTGTGTGTGTGTGTGTGTGTGTGTGTGTGAAGATTGGTATGTTGGAAACGGTTGTAGTATTGAAGGTGTTGTTTGGGAGGAGTAGAGGGGACTTTTGAAAGGAAGATACAGGAACTGTGTTGGGCTCTAGTGGACTGCAGAAGAGTGTGTGGGAGGGAGTTGAACAGAAAATGGCAACTGACTTTTTTGAGGATTTATGTGCCAGGAACTGCACTAACAGCTTTGCGTGTTGTAGGTTGTTTATTCCTCACAAGAGGTCTGAAATGCAGCTATTTTCCTCATTTGCCGCATGAAGGAACTGAGACACAATGTGCTTACGTTGCTTACCCATGATTACCTCGTCCTTAAGTGGTAGACCTGGGATTTGAATTTTGATTTCTCTGAATCCAGAGCCCAAAACCAAAAAAACCAAACCCACTGCCGTCGAGTCAGTTCCGGCTCATAGCCACACTATAGGTCAGAGTAGGACTGCCCCATAGAGTTTCCAGGGAGCGCCTGGCAGATTCGAGCTGCTGACCTTTTTTGGTTAGCTGCCAGAGCACTTAACCACTGCGGGGTTTCTGAATCCAGAGCCCATTCTCCCCTTATTATGGCATATTGTTGAATGGGCCTTGGAGTTGAGAAAAGTTGAAGCAGTGAGGGTAAATTAGTGTGGTGTATAGCACAAGTGTATGGTCTCTGGAGTCACATGGGCTGGGGTCATAAAAATCCTGGTTCTGCTACTTTTTATTTTTGTAACCTTGGGCAGATTACTGTAGCAGGTAGTTTACAATACACACATCTTAGAGTTGTTTGGAAGTTTAAATGAACTAACATGTAAAGGTTTCACACATATTATTTCCTTTCTCTCTCTTTTTTTTTTTTCCGCTTTCAGACTCATTATTTCTGATCTGCAACATTTCTGTAGGTCCTTTAAAAAATACCCACTGCCGTTGAGTCGATTCTGACTCATAGCAACCCTACAGGACAGAGTAGAACTGCTCCGTAGAGGTTCTGAGGAGCACCTGGTAGATTCAAACTGCCGACCTTTTGGTTAGCAGCCATAGCTCTTAGCCACTACACCACCAGGGTTTCCGTAGGTCCTTTTAGTGTGGAAAATTTTATCATACTCTCTTCCTTTCTAAAAAGGCCTTATTTTGTTTCTTTGAGTTGAAAGACCCATATTAACTAAAAACATTCTGCCAAGATAACCATTCATCTCTCCCTCCCACCTAATGAATTACGTGAAATTTCTAAAGGACCTCTGTCCCTCCTCTTTCTGCCTGTCTGGATGCCTTCGGACTGACATCATAGACATGGAGGAGTCTCTGACCTTTGAAAATTCCTACCAGTCTTCACCGTTGTAGTTTTCCATTGAGTTTTGGGAGGAGTTAAAGAGGACTCAGATGCAGCTCTAATGCATGAGCGGAACTGAGAGAGTAGGTATAGTGTGAGAATTTGGAAGCCGTGATACAATGAATTACTTCATACGGCCTTCTAGCCATAGTCTTTGTAACTCCAACCAGATGACTGAATGGGACTATGCAAATGAGGTGCTGTGGCCCACCTGGGGGATTGGATAACTTGCTAATAAAGTAAAAGTGCATGGCACTCTTGTGGAGGTGAGACCATGTAAATAAAGTGAATAGAACTCTAATGAGGGTTTTGGTGGAAACTCTGGTGGTGTAGTGGTTAAGTACTACAGCTGCTAACCAAGAGGGCGGCAGTCCGAATCTGCCAGGTGCTCCTTGGAAACTATGGGGCAGTTCTACTCTGTCTTACAGGGCCGCTAGGAGTCGGAATCGACTCGATGGCAGTGGGTTTGGTTTTTTGGTTTGAGGGTATTGGTCAGTTTTGCCATCCTGCTAGGCTTAAAAGTTGGAGAGGAGGTACGTCTGACCTCCACTTAATAGCAGTCAGCCTTGGGCTGTTGATCTTGATTCTCCTTCTCCCTTGTGGAGTTAGTGGAGGTTAGACACTTCCACTATGCCACTTTTACAGTTGATATCAGAAGCAGGATTTGTTGCAGTGGCTCCAAACTCATGAAAGCACAGGAGTTTGTAAGAGAAAGGACAAGGGGTGTGGGAATTGAAACCTTTGATTCTTAGATGATTACTTTGGTTATTATCTGTAATGGCTGAAAGGAGAGTTATGCTGCTGCTAAGGGAGAAAAAGCTGCATCTGCCGTGGACCGGAGCAAAAACCAGGCCAGATAAGCTGGATAGGGGACCAGGGTCTACTGCTTCCACCCACCCAGAGACCTGAGGCCATATGTATATGAACGGGAAGATCGTCAAAGGGTGGAGAAGGAAACTGGAATGTTTTTTAAAAGGGTTATGTGTTTGTTTGAATGTACTATGGATATGGGGAGCCCTGGCAGCACAGTAGTTAGAGTTCAGCTGCTAACCAAAAGGTCGGCAGTTCAAATCTACCAGCTGCTCCTTGGAAACCCTATGGGGCAGTTCTATTCTGTCCTGTAGTGTTGCTATGAGTCGGAATTGACTTGAAGGCAACATGTTCCTCCTATCTAGTGTTGTAAAGCTGACCTAAATGTATGATAGAAATGAATATTAGGTATTATAGATTACAGAGAATGTGTAACTCTGCCTTCAGCTTTTAATACTTGATTGGATATGCCAAAAGGGGAACTAGGATTTGCTCTGAAAGAAACACAGGCTGTTGGCTTGAATGCAGTAGCCCTGTGTATAGAGTACTGGGAGCTTAGGTTGAAAACCTGACCCCCACCCTGAACCTTTGGAGTCATGAGATTTGCATTTGAAAAGACATGCAGACCCACACAGAGCTATTTAGAGAGCAGGAAATTTGCATTTCACAGAAGGACCTTTAGGGAAAAAAAAACTACTTTTACATTTTGAGTTTCTCTGGCAAGTGGTTTGCCTTTGGGTACATTGAGTCAGGAAAAGTCAGTGCCCATCAGAAGAACCCCATTGTAGGACTGGAAGTTAAGGGGAGCTGGTACTTACAGCTTGGTATGCTCATTTGTGGTGACCACCTGGGACCACTCAATGAGTGGAAGTGGAGGAGGTGCAGCAATGAAGAGACGGACTGAGTTTAGACATCTTCCATTGGCACCTGTCCATCTAGCCCATGGAGGCTAGTGATGAGAGAGAGAAAGGGCTGGCTGATCAGAAATCCAAGGAGTTGTGTGGACTCTTGAGCTTACAGGTGGTACCCATTGACCTAGCCCATGGGGGCTAGGAATGAGAGAAAGAAGGGGCTGGCTGGTCTGAAGTGCAGGGAAGTGTGAACTCCTGAGTCTATGTTGGTACCCATTGTGACCTAGCTTGGATGGGTAGGGATGAGCTGACTAGAATCCAACTGAATGAAGAGAAACATGTTTAACACTGTTCGCTGGTGTAGACTGCTGCAATTTGATGACTTGTTCTGGACTGGACTTCGCTCATGGATGCAGATGCTCAAAGTTCCAACTGCAACAGAAGATTCTTCACACTAAGGAACATGCTTGTCTCTACAGAGTACTGGTTTGATAGGGGTGGGCAATTTAAACATTGGCTATCTAAAATGGAGGGGGATAAAGGCATGAAGTGGCTGGCTTACATGCTTTTGTGAATGTGCTTACACTCAAAATGAGGGGGACAAGGGAGGATCACCACTGAATAGATTCCTTTTTTCCTGATTGGGGGGAGGGAGGAAGATGCTGATAGGATTATATGATTCAGTTGTGAGTGTTGATTGTTAACAGGGTTAATTGTGATTGTAAAAACTAATTGTAGAAGCTGTAAGTGTGAAAGAGTAGACTAAGGGGGAGGAGCTGCTGAACTGGAGTACAGTGGCCAAACTTAAAGCCCCTTAAAGATTTTGGTATGCTTATACCTCGTGAGGCTCAGAGGGAATAATCTTCTCTCAGCTAAATTTTATCAGAAAGGGTAAAGACAAGAAGAACTTTTGGAGAACCTGACCAGATCAGATGGACACCTGCAGCAGACCTGAATGGCTGGTACCTGAGTAACCTTACCCTGAGGACTCTTGGCCCTGCTGAAGGACTAATGGTTAATGACTGTTTTGGACTGGTAAAATGATTGGAAGAGGGAAGTTAATCCTTCAGATATGAAAGGGTCAATGGCTAGAAGAACCAGGGGGGCAGCCTGTGGTACAGTGAACTACTTAATATGGCCCTTCTAGCCATAGTCTTTGTAACTCCCACTAAATGACTGAATAGGACTATGCAGATGAGGTGCATGTGGCCCATCGAAGGAATTGGATAGCTTGCTAATAATGTAAATAAGGTGCATGGCGCCTTGTGGGGGTGAGACCGTGCAAATAAGGTGTATGGAGCCTTAATGAGAGGTTTGGTCAGTTTTGCTATCCCGCTAGGCCTAACGGTTGGAGAGGAGGTATGTCTGACCTCCACCTCATAGCAGTCAGTCTTGGGCTGTTGATCTTGATTGTCCTTCCCCCTTGTGAAGTTGGAGGAGGTGAGACACCTCTGCCACCCCATTTTCACAGAAGCGTTGGGAGATACTGTAGACACGGGAACGTAGGGTCCGTAGTTTCTCAGACATTTTAGTACAGCTCTGTAATCTACAACAAATAATTAATTTCGGGTCATTTCTCTCTGTTATTAAGTAGTTGAGCACTCAGAGCATGCAGACTGATTTTAATATTAGTCTGAGCTAAACTTGTTTAGGAAGAGAAATCTATTGCAAGTAAAATCACTCAACAATCTTCATCACATGTCTTTTAGATGAGCCACTGGCTTAGTTTTATCTGTGTAAACACTGATTTGCCTGTGTAGTACTGTACAAATACAATTCAGTTCATCTGAACAAAAATCTGAGCATTTACTAGGTGCTTGGATACTAGCGATACTTATGCCCATATCCCTGCTTAAACCCTTCAGTGACTTCCAGTTGCATTTAGTATAAACTCTAGTCTTTAACAGGGTCTATTAGACTTTCTCTTTAGGCTCATTTTGCACAATTCTTACCTCTGTTCTTCCTGTCACAGGACTTTGATGTATGTTTCCTCTGGTTGGAGCATCTTCCTTTCCTAATTTCCCTAACCAGTCTCTACTCATTCTTCATTTCTTAGATTAAACATTACTTCCTTGGGGGAACCTTTCCTGATTCCCTATTAGTCCCCCCACCCCAACATCTCCATATTATAACTGTGAAATCTTATGTCCCCCCCCACCCCCCGCCGCCGTACTGGAACTTTGTGAAGATAGGTATTGTGTCTAGTTCACTGTTGTGTTCCTAATCCTGAGTATAGTGCCTAATATATAGTAGGCACTTGTCTTAGTTACCTAGTGTTGCTATAACAGAAATACCACAAAGTGGATGGCTTTAACAAAGAGAAATTTATTCTCTCACAGTCTAGGAGGCTGGAAATCCAAATTCAGGGCACCAGCTCCAGGGGAAGACTCTCTCTCTCTGTTGACTCAAGGGGAAGGTCTTTGTCATCAGTCTTCCCCTGGTCTAGGAGCTTCTGAGCTCAGGGACCCTGGGTGGTAGGAGGTCCCTCTATCTCTCTGCTGCTTTTCTCTCCTTTCATGTCTTATAGAAAGTGATGTAGGCCACACCTCAGGGAAACTCCCCTTAGATCAGAGATATGACCTAAGTAAGGGTATTGCATCCCATCCTAATCCTCTTTAACATAACCTAATCTTGTCTCATTAACCACAGACAGAGATTAGGATTTACAACACACAGGAAAATTACATCAAATCACAAAATAGAGGACAACCACACAATACTGGAAATCATGGCCTTACCAAGTTGACACATATTTTTGGGGGGCACAATTCAATCCATGACAGCACTTCATGAATTTTTGTTGGATTAATGAGTAAGGTGGTCAAGGCATTGGATATCTTAATGAGGTGAGAAAACAGATTTAGTGATAAAGAGGGGAAATCGGAAGAAGAGGTTGTGGCCAGGGTAAAATTTTGGAGTTTAAGACTTAGAGGTGGAATGGTTCTAGGAGATGGTAGAGTCCAGGACTGAGTCATTAAAGTGGAATGGATGTGGAGGTCTTTGCATTTGATGAGAGTGTCAAACTCTAAGGCAGAAATGTTGGGTAAATTGCGGAGGTGGATGTTGAAATTGCTCAGGAAGATGGTAGGATTTGAAATGAGAAAAATACAAAGCAGGCGCCTAAGTATGTAATAAACGTGAGAGATAGATGCAGCCTTTTCCTATGGTGAAATAATTAAATGGATGAGAATCAGTGCAGTTCTGGGAATTAATAACGCCCTCGTCCCTTGGGAGGCAATGTGGTACAGTAGAACATGAATTCAGAATGTCTGGGTTCAGATTTTGAGCAACCTACCTAACTTTTCAAGACTTGTTTGTTTCTCTGTAAAATGTGACTCAAAATGGGAGAAGGTTTGCTGCAGGGTTGTATCCTTTCACCTTACTTGTTCAATCTGCATTCCAAACAAATAATTCAAGAAGCCAGACTACATGAAGAAGAATGCAGCTCAGGGTTGGAGCAAAGACTCATTAATGACCTTTGATATACAGATGACACAACTTCGGTTGCCAAAAATGAAGATGACCTGAAGCACTTACCGATGAAGGTCAAAGACTACAGCCTCCAGTATGGATTACACCTGGACATGGAGAAAATGAAAATCCTCACAATTGGACTGATGAACATCATGATGAATGGAGAAAAGAATTGAAGTTGTCAGTGATTTCATTCAACTTGGATCAACAGTTAACTTGCATGGAAGCAGCAGTCAAGAAATCAAACAACGTATTGCATTGGGCAAATCTGCTGCAAAAAAACCTCTTTAAAGTTTTAAAAAGCAAAAATGTCACTTTGATGACTAAGGCATGCCTGACCTGAGCCATGGTCTTTGCAGTCACCTCATATGCATGTGAAAACTGGACAGTGAAAGAGGAAGACAGAAGAATTGAAGCATTCGAATTGTGGTATGAGTGAAGAGTATCGAATATACCATAGACTACCAGAAGAACGAACAAATCTGTCTTAGAAGAAACACAATCAAAATTCTCCTTTAGAAGCAAGGATGGCAGTGCTTTGACTCGCTTACTTTGGACACATCAATGAAAGACCAATAGCTGGAAAAGGACAACATGTTTGGTAAAGTAGAGGGTCAGCAAAAAAGCCTCAGTGAATTAGATTGACACAACAGCTGAGACAATGGACTCAAACATACCAACAATCGTGACGATGGCACAGGATCAGACAGTATTTTGTTCCGTTATGCATAAGGTCATCTCCGTGAGTCAGACTGACTCACCAGCGAGTAACAACAACGTTTGCAAAATGAGAATAATGAGACCTGCTGCAGGAGTTTTGTTGATAATAAGATAGCATTTTTGAAAGTCTTTGATATTAACCTGTTAGTTTTTATTCTCGATTGCTGTTAACACTTCAGGAGGCCATGAAAGTGAAAGTAAGGATGGGAAACAAAGATAGCAGCAGAAGTCAATTTTGAACAAGACATTTATTTAGCATGTTGAGTTTATAATACAGGGCCAACGTATGGAAAATGTGCATACAAATATTTATGAATGAATACAGGTACAAAGAGGTACTGAAATAGGGAAGGATTGTGTAAAATAAAGACCACTGGCTGGCTCACGATAGCATTGCTGTGTTGATGTGCAACAAATTTTTATGTAAAGAACTGCTTTAGCTAATTGTTTTCGTTGAAAATTCCATCTTGCCTGGGAATAAATTTTATTCTAGAGAAAAGATTAAGGACCAGTGTGTGAAAGTTACGGAGAAGGGGGTTAGCAAACAGCTTTTGATTTAGTTTAGAAGAGTTTTCTGGTAATTAGAGCTATCCGACAAAATAGACATCATGATAAAGTAATTAGTTCCCCATAAAAGCGTATATTCAAACGAAGACTGGATGGTTTATCTGTTAGGATTCTTGCATGGGGTTGGGCATTGGATTAAATAATTGCTAAAGTTCCTTCCATTTGGAGGATTGGAGGATTTTTACGTGCCCATACACTATGCTGAGTGCCACCACCGTTTTATTTAAAAGGTCGAAAGCAAGTGTTTTTTGTTTCTTTTTTTTTCTTTCTCTCTCTCTGTGTGCTGGAACAGAGCCAAGTTACTGAGTTTTAGTCATTGGCTTGGGTATCCCCATTTGGAGTTTGAGAAGCTCAAGCCAGGTGTTGGTAGTGATGTAACAAAAGCTGCTGTCCTTACCTGTTGGGTGAGGTTAGGTTGGAGTCCATGGCATGTACCTGGAAATACCAAATACAAGCTTGTGCTGTCAAGAAGTTTGGTTTAGTGCTTGGAATTTTAGTTAATGAGAAAGTCATTATAGACAATGCCAGACCTCTAAATTTCTTTTTTGAAATGCGTGACCAACTGTTGACATGGGAGATCTGTGATGCCATGCATTGATGGATCTCATTGGCCAGTGTCTGTTTGGGAAATTGCTTACATGCCTGTGGCTTAATCAATTCTTCTGTCTTCTGCTGAGCACCTTTTTGCTAATTGTTTTTTATTTGGTTATTGTATATTTCCCACATTCTCTTGCAGAAAGTTATTAAAGTGGTTTTACTGTTCCTTTGCATGTCTTTTGGAGAGAAGAATGAAATTCATTTTGTAGCTATCTCTTGGTTTTGGATTTTTCATATGATTAAGTTATTTGAGCTGCTATCATTTCCTGTGACCTAAGACAGTGACTAAAATGGGCTTGGAGAAGGACTCTTTGCTTGTGTTACGGAAGGAAAAGCCATTTGTTCACCTGTGAATTCTAAAAGAATTTAATTGTTAAGTATCAAGTCTAAGAAACTGATTTAATAACTTGACATTTTGAATTTGAGATATCTTAGGCTAAAATTCTCAATGTTTTAGCACTTTCTGACAGTTGTGATATTGAAACTGAAGTAAATTAAACATTAATAAAGTCTAGACTGAAAGAGAATGTGACGATCATAGCTTATGGGGCTGTAATGAACTGAAATTTTTCATTTTTTAAACCTGGAAAGTTATAACCAAAACTCTGTAAGTGCAAGTAATTTGACCAGTCACTCAACTAGTTGGGCAATTCACAGGTAACGGTTAAAATGTTATATATGGTAAAATGGTAGTGGGAGTAATGACAGTATGGTAGATGCCTCTTTGGAAAAGAATTTTTAAAACTGAGACCTTTAAAAATGTGGTATGAAGTCCTCTAGAATTTCTGATCTGCTAAGATTCCCATTGATTGGTTTGGTGGCTGCCGATGTGGAGGCTCACTTAGTCATCTATTCATCAGGCGTGTATTGACTGCCTCCTGCGTTGTGGGTGCTATGCTAGATGCTAGGGCTACAAATACGCATAAAGCACGTCCCTGTATGCATGAATCTCCTGTACTAGTAGACCAGTACAAGAGGAATACTTTGTACTTTGCCACCTCCCTCAAAAAAAAATCCAGTGTTTAGTAATCAAGTTAGTGACCTGTTGGTTTTATAACTCATAGAGCTTTACTGTTTGTTTATTCTAAGGAATGCCAAAAATCAGGATCTGATCATACCACGAAACAAACTGTATGCTGGAATAGAGGGAAGTGTGAAGGAAAAAGTATCTGGGAGTCACCCTAGACTTCTAGTTATTTCGGAGGAGATGTTTCTGAAGAGACAGTCATCTCTTGCAGGGGGTTGGTGGGTTTGGTAGGGTAGGTGTGTACCTAGTGACTTTCTGAACAAGTCCTCTTCTACAGAGAATTGTAAACCTGTCTGAGGTAGCAAAATTTGGTTAGAGATTGTTCTCATTTGGGACTGCTAATCTCAGAGGAATGTGACTTGGTGCCAGACTGTCAAGTCAGGGACATAGTCTTCGGCAAAGTCCAGTCTGAAAGAAGAGCTATTTTTCAGGTGCACTTATTTGGCAGTCATTTGTCCTGGGTGGGGAATAGGCATGTTTGGGGTAGGCATGTTCCTCAGTTCATGAAATTAGTGGACAAAGATTGACTTTTTTCTTACAAACCTATGGGATCCCCACTCTGCTCTGTAGACTAGCTTGTTTTTATTTTGAGTAGTTCTGGATTATTAGTTATGATTTTACTCCTTTCCTTTCCTCTGCTAGCATCAGGACACCAGTCAGCTCTGAAGTTATCCAGTGTCTAGTTTTCATTCATTCATTCAACAAATATTTATTGAGGTCCTGTGTGCCAAGTGATACATGTTGGAAATACATTAGTGAACAAGGCACATAATGTCCTTGCTTTCAAGGAACTTATATCCTGGAGGAGGAGGTCAGACAGCAACTAATTAAAATAATTTCAGAGTATATCAAGTACCAGGAAGGAAATAAACAAGGTATCACGTTAGAGAATAGTGCATATTGGCGTAGTGGTTAAGTGCTACGGCTGCTAACCAAAGGGTCGGCAGTTCGAATCCGACAGGCGCTCCTTGGAAACTCTGTGGGGCAGTTCTACTCTGTCCTGTAGAGTCGCTCTGAGTCAGAATGGACTCTCTGAGTCAGAATGGACTTGACGCACTGGGTGTTAGTTTTAGAGTGGTGGTCTGCTGCTGCTTTGCATTTGTTTGGCTAAGCAAGCCGGTGGTAGAAATGTAATATTCTAGAACGGTAGAGGAAAAGCATTGTTTGTAGTAGTATTACGTTTTTACAGTTAATGTAGTTTAGAAATTAATGCTGATGAGGAATTAGGAAGTTAAATGTTACTTTCCATAATAAATTTTGAAGTGGTTTATTTTTTAATTTAATTGGAATGAATGAACTAGGATAGTTTCCCCGTTTGGTTAGGAAGCTGCTGAATTGGGCTGTGATCATCCTGTTGTGTAATTTGAGCCTATGTGTTTATTTCCTCCTCAGGTGGAGGCCTGAATTTTGATCCATGTCCTCCCTACATCCAGCTGCCTGAAACTACTTAATGATCACATGACCCTGGACATGGATGCTGTCCTGTCGGATTTTGTCCGTTCCACAGGAGCAGAGCCAGGGCTGGCCCGAGATCTCCTGGAAGGTAAGGAGTCATTAAGGGAGAGTAAAGAGAGAGGGTAAAATGTGATATTTATTGTTAGGATGATTCTACGGAACACTTAACGTGATCAGGAATCCACTTTATGTGTGACAGGTCTTCCATTTCAGTTATTTCTAATGATCTTTTCGTGTGACCTACCATAATTTTAAAATTTAAAATCCTTTTTCACCTTGAACCCTTTGGAGTAGCTTTCTCCACATTCAGTTTGTGCTCAGGGAATGCAAGTGAAATTTTATATTCATCCAATAAAAGCATAATCGTAGATCTCCAAGACTTCCTCTTTATATAAAAATGACTTTTGAATTTGGGATTACCTATGGTTTTGTTTCTTTCCTGCCCTAATTTGCATGGGTAATTGTATGTTGAATGAATTAATGTTCTTATTTTGCTACTTTTGCTTACTTGAATCTGTATATACATCTATGTATGAATGTTTTAGATCTTAAGGCCTTGGAGGGTCCAAAGCATGTTTGTAGGATCTTTTGTTAACAGATACTTTTTGTTGAAGAAAATGTGTAATGACACAAGCAGGCACACCTATGGGGGAAATGGCAAGTTCTTAGCATGCAGGAGCTATTTTTTAGGTTGGTGGCCCTTAACAAGGTGTGACAGGCTGACATTTGCTTAGCTACCTGTGAGAGGATCATGAGTTTGGAAACAGAAGATCAGAATTTAAATTCCAGCTACTGATTCAGTATGACCTTACCCATAACTTGTGTTTTCATTTTCATCTTGTACTTTTTTTCCCCACTCTTCCATGCTCCAGCCAGGCCCAACTTGTCACCTTACCCTCATCGTGTTAGGCTGTTTCCTAAGACTGCTGTATCCTTGCTTCCATTATCCTCCTGAAATCATCTTCCCACTTCCAGATTTAATTCAAATGCCTCTTCTATAAAGCAACCCTTAACCATTACTCATTCCCCTTGTAATGTGTTGAACACCTAGTATGTGTGAGGTACTTGACGTATATTATTTAATTCTCACACCTACCCTGAAACATAGGTTTGATTATCCCAGTATAACACTTAAAAAAAAAACAAAAAACTGAGGCTCAGAGAAATTAACCTGTGCCATCTGGTTTCACAGTTTGGCTCTGAATTAACAAATTAGGTTACAAATTATTGCTTGCATGCTAACATACAGGCACAAACATACTCATGTACACAACTAACCATCTGCCATTGAGTCGATTCCGACTAATAGCTACCTGGTAGGTCACTAATAGCTACCTGCCCCGTAGAAATTCCAAGAAGTGGCTGGTGTATTCAAACTGCCAACCTTTTGGTTAGCAGCCAAGCTCTTAACCACTGCGTGCTCAATTTTACATGGTAGTAAGTGCTATGAAGGAAAGGTTGAGGATGCTACCAGAGTTTAAGAGAAAAACCTAATTTAGATTTAGAGTGCCGGGAGGCCTTTCTGAAGCAGTGACATTTTTGCTGAACCCTGAAAGGTTAGTAGGAGCAGCAAGACAAGAGGGATGTAGGAAAGAGTGTTTATACAGAAGAAAAGGTTATACAAGGGTACTAAGTGAGAGAGATTAGCACGTTGAGGAAACTAAAAGTGAGCGAGATAGGAAGAGTGGTAGGAAGCTGGCCAGATAGGCAAGAAGCAGAATATGTGAGGTCTTTGTAGGCCATGGTAAAGAGTTTAAATTTTATTCTAAGTTCAGTGGGAAGCAGGTAGAAGATTTTAATCAGGAGGGTATTTGATTTGAATTTTTAACAGTATGGAATGGGTTGGAAGGTGGCCAGAGAAGTGGGAAGATCAGTTAAGGCCAGTCTCATAGTTCAAGTAAGAGATGACAATGACTTGGACTGTGATGGTAGCAGTAGAGCAAGAAGTGGGTGATTTAAAATAAAATATAATTTATAAGTCAAATCATCGGGACCTGATTCTCCTTCTCTCTGTGTCTTTTTCCTTTAAAAGTTAACTCTGGTTGTAATATAAAAAACAAATTAGAAAGGGGAGAGATTAGTAACAGAGAGACCAGAGAGAGAACCTCCTCCCAAAATACCAAATACCAAATACCAGGTAATGGATTATAAGAACTTAAATTGGGGCAGCGATAATACATATGGATAAAAAAGGATGGATCTGAGAGATATTTTAGGGGTACAGCCAACCCTGACGATGGACTGGATGGTGAGGCCGAGTCGGGTCTGAGGGACAGCAAGGAACTAAACATGACTGAAGTTTCTGGCCTGGAAGGATTGTAATGCTATTGCTAATTTGGGAGGGAAGATGGAAATTCAGTTTTGGACATGTTCATTTTTAGGAGGACCTGATTGTAAGGTGTCTAGCAGACAATTAGAAATATAGATCTAATGCTCAGGACAGATGTCCTTCATGCATTGATTTTAGGACAAAAGTCCTTTAGTCATTCAACAAACATTTATTGAGTGCCTACTATATTTTTTACTATATACCAGGTACTGTTCTGGATTCTCAAAACAAACAAAAATCCCTGCCCTTACATACTAGTGGGAGAGACAATGAATAAACATAACTAAGTAAATTATAAAGTATATTTTGAAGTGTTAAATGCTATGAAAAACAGTAACGGGAATGATGAGGCAGGTACTTTTCAAACTGGGTAGTCAGGTAGGCCACGTTAAGAATGTGACAGTTGAGCAAATACCTGAAGGAGATGAACAGTAGGCTGTGTAGATGTGTAGAGGGAATAGCCTCCCAGGCAGTGGGAATAGTCAGTGGTTAGGCCCTAGGGTGGGAGCAGTCTTACTTAGCATGTTCTAGGAACAGCAGGGAGGCCAGTGTGACTGGAGCAGAGTGAGCAAAGGGAGTTGGAACAAATGGTAAATGTAATGGTTCAGGAGTAAAGTCATCAGGTGTGGATGATTAGTACAGCTTCACTGGAACTTTAGAGTAATAAAAACAATAGCAACAACAGTCAACACATGTCTAAGGCTTTCTGTGTATCAAGGACAGTTCTAAGTACTTTTAACTCATTTAATCTTCATAATAGCCCAATGAGGTAGGTACTTTTATTATCATCTCCATTTCCACAGATGAGGAAATTGAGGCACAAAGAAAAGGCTGAAAAAGTAGGTTGGCGCTAGGTCAGAAAGCCTTGAATGTCAGGCAAAGGAGCGTAGGCTTTATTAAGTAGGTAGTGGTAAGCCATTAAAGATTTTGATCATGGAACTGAAATGATCAGAATTAATCTCATGAGATTCTTTAGAGTGGATTTGAGGTGGGACACTAGGTGATAGGCATTAAATTAAGGTGGTGGCAGATGGAATAGAACAGAGAGAGGTATTTATTGAACAGTAAGTGTTTATTGAATAATTTAACTGGAGAAAGCAACTGATAAATCTATATGACAAAGTCATCATTTAGGATCTTCAGTAAGGTAGTAATTCTTAATTTTTTCTGGTGAGGGGGTCACAGTTCCCTTTGATACTCTAATGACAGCTATCAGCCCTTTCCCCCAAAAAACACATACACCATATAACTTTGTATACAGTTTCAGGTGGTTTAGGACACCCTGAAGCCCATCTATGCTAAGAACCCCTCTGGACCTGAGAGTTAGGAAACTGGGCTGAGTCCTGCTAGGCCCTGAAGCAAACTAGCTGTGACTTTGGGCAAGTCACTTTACTTCACTAGGCTTCACTTCCTAAATCTGTAAAATGAGGTTTTAGATTAGTGGATCTCTAAGGGCCTTTCCAGTCTGATATCATATGATCAGTTTTTTGTTTTTTTTTTTTAATTTGAGTATTGGCTTCAGTTGCGTTTTCTAGCGAGCATTGTGCCTGAATTTCACAAATATTTATAAATAAGTGAATTAGTATTTTCAAATAATGACAAATGAAATCAGGACAATGATTAGGGTATTAAATACGTTTAAATTTTGGTTCAAATAATTATATTTCACTATGGAAGTAAAAGAAGGACCTTGTTTTAAGAACTTCATATTCATTCTTTCTTGCTTTAGTCAGGAGTTTTATTCAGTGTCCATTATATATCAGGAAACCCTGGTGGCACAGTGGTTAAGAGCTGTGACTGCTAACCAAAGATCAGCAGTTCAAATCCACCAGGCGCTCCTTGGCAACTTTATGGGGCAGTTCTACTCTGTCCTATAGGGCCGCTATGAGTTGGAATTGACTCAACGGCAATGGTTATTGGTATTATACATCAGGAATGTTTCTAGTGCTATCTGTTCAGTTAAGCCAGTTGAATTTAAAGTTTGTTATTTTGTTTCTAGATTTTTTTCCTCAAACAAGTTTTCTCTTAAATATTCTTTAAATACTGTGACTGGTTTATCTCCCAGATTTTTGCTGCTTTGGGCCCTGACGGATTAGAAAAGGATATGTTAGGGTAGTAAAAACAAAGTATATTTCATTCTGCAGAGCAAAGCAATTGATTATGCTTAGCTATAACATCTGAATCGTTTTAATGACAACTGGCTCTGTGTAAGCTCTGGAGGAGGTTCACGTTCTCGGAGGGATGAGGATGGGGAATCACATCTCTGACACGTATCAGGGAATGTTTTAAGAACCCTTGAAAAGCCTTGTCTTAGTAAATTGCCAATTTAAACAGTACTTCCTGGGCATCTGAAGTACCAAATGAACCCATAGTACAAGGAGTGCCTGCTTAATCCTTTCTGTTTACTTATGGCATTTCCTTTTTTCAGTAAATTCACCAAATATTTATTTGAGTACCTTTTATGTACTAAGTAGTGTTCTAAGTGCTGGGGATATGCAAGTGACCAAGGAAGACAAAGTTTTCATGCTCATGAAGCTTACCTAGGAGATAGACAATAATTAAGTAAAGAAAGAAATTAGTAATAGTTGAGATTGAAGTGTTCTGAAGAAAACTAAAGCAGAGTAAGGGAAAGGAGAGTGATTGAAGTGTATCTGAGTATGTGCTTGCTATATTTGATAACATAGTTAGAGTGATATTTATGTTTCTTTACTCGATTTCCCTAAACTCTGCAGCACCCAACTCACTTTGCTTTATCTCCTGACCAGGAAAGAATTGGGATGTGAGAGCAGCTCTCAGTGATTTTGAACAGCTACGTCAAGTCCATGCCGGGAACCTGTCCCCACCCTTTAGTGAAGGGAGTGGTGGCCCCAGGACCCCTGAAAAGGGGTTTTCTGATAGAGAATCTACTCGTCCTCCCCGGCCCACCCTGCAGCGGCAGGATGACATCGTTCAAGGTACTAGGGTATCTGAGGGACATTCTATATAAGGAATAGGGAGAGATGGCACTGCTAAATGCAGTCAGACAGTCTAGTGGCCCTTTGGAGATCATTCTATTCCTCCTCTCTTTCCTCCCCAGCCAAGCTGATTAAAAGGTGGCCTCAATTCATCCAGGTGCTAGAGCCTGTCATCGACTCTCTTCATCTTGAGTGTTACCCTTCATGAAGGCCATCTTCAGATACTGCGAAAGAAATAGAGGAAGGAGGATAACAATCTCATTGTTGAAATATGGGATACATAAAGATGGAATTGAAAGGATCATTACCACCTACCTCTTTGGGGGAAAATATGTTAATATTTGTTAGTTCTATCAAAATTTAAGAATGCAGTTTCATTTTTAGGAATTTATCATATGTGTGTGTGTGTGTGCATATATATACACACACGTATATAGTATACATATGTAGTCCCCAACTTATGCTGTGTTCAGATTACGTCGAATCACACTTAGGACTTTTTTTGTATATCTTATCATCAGTAATATGTACTACGTACGTACAGTGTAGCAGCACATCATTTGCTGATGTCACCATCATCGGGTGTTCACTCGCAGATGTTCAGTGTTAGGGTTACTATTCAAAACCTACCATAGAGCAGCCTGTGAAAACTGAAAAAAAAAAAAAAAAGAAAAGAGGTATTCGACTTACGTCAGAACCAACCTTGATGGAATTGTCAGAACAGAACCCTGTCATAAGTTGGGAACTACCTGTTTGTATGTATATGTGTGTGTGTGTGTGTGTGTATACTTTAGATACATAAACACACATACACATTTGCAGTATACAAGGATCCTCACTGTGGCATCATTTTACAATAATAAAAGCTTAGAAACAACTTTTAATGTCCATCAGTAGAGGACTGGTTAAATAAATTGTAATTGTTCATATTGTGGAATACTCTGTAGCTATTAGAATTAAGTAGAGCTTGATGTAGTGTTTTGGAAAAGTCTCTAAAATCTATTGAGAAAGGTAGGATTCAGTACAGTGTATGTAATATATTCCCATTTATGCTTTAAAAAAGATGATTTTAAAGGTGATATTTTTATGCTTCTGCATGCATAAAAAATTCTGGAAGGATATAAAAGGTAGCCTCTGGGAAAGGGATCAAGAGTTTTGAATGAGAGAAAAGCTTCTTTTTAAAAAAATAGTATATACTTTTTTATATTATTCTGATACTTTACCATGGGCATGTGGTACTTTTTAAATGCCCAAAAATATAGTTTAAAAAGTAACATTACTGTAGATAACTTTAGACAACTCTTGGTTTATTATGGATTGAGAATTGTTGCCCAACATGACATTTAGCTGTTATGTCTCTTAATAATTATGTGACTCAAGCCATAGAAATAAATTGCAGTATTATACTGAGCAAATTATGATCAGAATGGTATTTCTGTTGGGAAATTGCAAGTTCCTTGCATTCAAATGACAAATGAAATTATTAGTGTTTTCCTCTGTTAGCATTTAATCAAAATGGACATTTTACATTTCTGATAAATATGGGTATTAAGAAAAGTTGCAGTAAATAATGTAAATAGATGTTAATGATGATAGATAAACAAGTTCTCGAATGTGTAAGATTTGTCATTAATTTTGTTATAGTGGAAATCCTTTCCTATGTTCCTCAAGACCCTGAAAAATTTCAGAGATTCTTTGCTTAAATCTAGCCCTGTGAAACCTCATTTCCCTCACTCTCTTTTCTTTCTACCAAACAATGACCAAGCCAAATGAATGGATCTCTATCATGTTGGGAAATAGAAGTGGAAGAAGACAGAGTCAGAGAGAGAGGAAGGTCAGGCAAATTTCAAACAAAGGTAGAAAGAGGAATGTATATTTGGTGCTAATGTGAGTGCCTGTGAAAATACCACTTTCTACATTTCTCCTTGTATTTCCCTTGAGAGAGAAGACGGTGAAATTCAGAAGCCAGTTAGACTCTGTTTTTCCCTGACTGGAAACCTCATGGAGAGGTAACCATCAGCACACGAGTGGAGGGTTCTCTAAGTGGGCTGTGTATGTTCTAAGGTGACTCTATTTCTCATTGCAGAAAAACGCCTGTCTAGGGGCATCTCCCACGCCAGCTCCAGCATTGTTTCCCTGGCCCGGTCCCATGTCTCCTCCAATGGTGGGGGTGGGGGGAGCAATGAGCACCCCCTGGAAATGCCCATCTGTGCCTTCCAGCTCCCAGATCTCACTGTGTACAATGAAGACTTCCGCAGCTTCATAGAGAGAGACCTCATTGAACAGTCCATGCTGGTTGCCTTGGAACAGGCAGGTCAGTGAGTGCTTCCTTTCCTGTGCTCTTTGCTCTACTCTCCGAGTAGGGGGAGCCACACAGAGGGAGTATTGGAGGGGCTGAGCTTGATCAGTAGCTTCTAGTCTAAGTGTGTGGTCTGATTGCAGTCAGAGTCGGCAGTCAAATAAACATGTATTGAGCTAGGCACTTTTTGAAGTTAAAGAAAGGACATAGGTTAGACACATTCCTCTGAAAATTTCGTATCTAACAGAAGGGAAACCAGATATAAATATGAAAGGCCTAGGAATACTAAAAATCAACACAGGAAAAAATACAAACTACTTATAATTGGCTCCGGAAGACGCTTGTGAACAGAAAGGACCAGTGCTGTAGATGGTACACGGAAGTGATTAACCTGAAAGTCACATTTATTTATATGCACCTTTGCTAAAAGAGTTATTTACCTTTACGATTGTTTGTCACAAATTATTTTTAAAATTAGTTAATGAAATGAGGCAGTTGGGAGTTCTGGGAAATCTAGTCTGGTATTAAAAAATTCCCATGGGAAGAAGACTGAGGAGGAGAGGTGGGGCACTGAAGGAAAGCTTCTGTATTTTTCATTTTGTACCCTTCTATACTTTTTGGATTTTTTTTTTAACCATATACTTTATTTCTAATTTTGAAAAAAAAAAAGCAAGTTACCTGGCTAGTAAGACTATAGGCCAGTTTTTCTTTCTGTAAACTTTTTGTTAGTTCAAGAAAACTAAGGTTATTTTTAAGCATCATTCATGTAATAATGTCCTCATGTAAGTAATGGATTGGCAATTGTGGGATGACTACACAGAACTGAGACTCATTTTTTTGGGTGTTTAATGTGCTGTGTCTTATTGCTCATATCTTTAAAGTCACACCATTTACATGCTGATGGGCTGACTGTCATGCATGCAGATGATTCTCTCAGGTCACTGTGAATACACACTTGGAGTTGTTTTCTGTTACTAATGATGAATTTGTGCAGAGCTTTGTTGCTACAGTATTTACTGGTCTTCTGACCAGATCCAAACCAAGTAGTCTGCACAGAACTTGAGCCTATGACTTTAGCCTCATCATCTAACCGGGGTTTCTCAGCCTTGGCGCTATTGACATTTTGGGCTGGATAATTTTTTGAGTTGGAACTGTCTTGTGTGTTATATTATGTTTGGCAGCATCCCTAGCCTCTACCCACTAAATGCCAGTAGCACCTCTCCTCCTCCCCCCTTCCCCGGCATTGTGACAACCAAAAATATCTCCAGACATTGCCAACTGTCCCCTGGAGGAGCACAGTTATTCCTGCCTAAGAATCACAGACCCAACCCATCATGCTCACCAGGTTGTGACTGACTGGATATGAAGAAGCTATGAAGAGTAACTGAGCACTGAGAATGGATGAGTTTATTCTAGCTAGGCTCCCCGGAGGAGTCTGTTTTAGGAATAGGGAAGTGTGGATAATCTGTTTCTCTCCTTTTCCTTCACTGTCATGTTTCTGCAGGGCGTTTGAACTGGTGGGCGAGCGTGGACCCCACCTGTCAGAGGCTGCTTCCTTTGGCAACTACTGGAGATGGGAACTGCCTCCTGCATGCAGCCTCCCTTGGTGAGTCTAGAAAGGCGTTCTTCATTTTCCTGTGGAAAGGAAGCTGTTCAGTCAAATCTCATTTGTGGGACTCAGTTAAACCTTGACATTAGACAGAAGTATATATATCCCATTTGTATTTTCTACTTTAATAAATTCTTTTGGTGTATAAAATATATTTTCAGCAGTCATTTGTGAGCCTGTTTATAAAATCTGTTTACAACTCAATATATTACTTGCCTTAGCTTAAAAAAGGTCCCTGTTTTGCAACCATCCGTCAAGCTCTGATGCTGTTTACTGTGTGCCAGACCAATCTTATCTGCTGTTACTCTGTATTTGAGTTTGTTAGACTTGCTTCAGGAGCAAGGCTTTCCTGTCAGGGGTTTGAATATGGTCTGTCCCCCACTTTCAAGTGCTCAAAGTCTGTCAACCACATCTTTTCTTGATTGAGTACTTCTTTAAACTACAGCATGGGTTTCTGGGCTTCACGTTGTTTTCCTTCATGCCAGGGTCTGTGTATCATAATAAGTGGAATTGAGTCATAGTAAGGTGCCTTTGCTCTCTTGGTCACCACCATGTTTTCTTGTCACAGGTATGTGGGGCTTTCATGATCGTGACTTGATGCTCCGGAAAGCTTTATATGCACTGATGGAGAAGGGGGTGGAGAAGGAAGCACTGAAGCGGCGCTGGAGGTGGCAGCAAACCCAACAGAATAAAGAGGTGGGGAGCTTGGGTGGGACACCTTGTTTCCCAAAGTTACCTGGGAGGAATGCCCAAGTGGGGGCCTGTGGGAATACATCTTCAGGTGCTTAGGTCGGTATAACTTCCCTCGTAGTCTCAAAAATTGTAGAAAATGCAGATAACACCATAGGGTAAAAAGCTTCTGATACAGCCACGAGAGCTGGTGTGGGGAAGCTGAGACCTATAGAGGAAATATCTAACATCATGTTTTGCACCTGATAGGTGCTCAATAAGCCTTTAGTGACCGTGCCGTAAGATTTTTGTATTACTGTTTTTTGCTTTGATAAGGTAGACTAATTTTTAAGAACTTGTGTGTTCAGCCCTTAGATAGAACTGTAAGTGCTTGAAAAATTTTTTGGAGGTATTTTTCATATATTCAGTTTTTAGTTTGTTTAAATGTTTTAAATGTACTACACCTGTTCAATTGAATTTAAATGGTACTTCTCAAGGATTTAGCAAATGTTGAGGCTGCTTCTGTATAAGAAAATAACAGTAGATTGTGTGTGCTTTTCAGCATGGTCAGGCAAACTGTGGCCTGTGGGCCAAATCTGGCCCACCTACTGTTTTTTTTTAAAAAAAAGTTTTATTAGAACTCAGCCCTGCCCTTCATTTACATATGTGTTTATGTATGTAACCTTTTCTGCTCAACAGCAAAGTAGAGTAGTTGCATAAGGCTCTAAAGCCTAAAATATTTACTGCCTGGCCCTTTGCAGAAGTATGCTGAGCCCTGTTCTTTAATAGTGACATTATACCTTACTTAGAGATAATGGGCCTCCCTATTTCCTCTTCCCCTGTTCTTTGTGTATGTCCATTTTTTTCCCTCATATGTATTTCTGGAAATTTCTGCACTGAATCTGAGAAATTCTCTTCAGAAGCCTTTTTCTCTCCCATTTTCTTCTCTTTTCACCTTTTGTTGCTCTATCATAACTGGCTATAATATAGAACTAAGATTTTTGTTTGTTATTAGAATTTCATGTTCTGAAGATGTAAAATGTGTAAATAGAATGTGATAGGTTTCTTTCTCAAAAACAAAGAGTCCAGTTGTTAAAAGTAGGATGACATTAAGATCAGAATCCTGTCCTTGATCAGCCAATCTGCCCCAGAAGATTCTTGTGAGAAATAAATGCACAGGGGCAAGGCCAAGTAAATTACATTCTTTATTACCGCCAAATCCCAGTGTGGCTCCCTGGTGAGCTGGGCTGGACCTTGTGGGGAGCTTCTTTTGCTTGAGCTAGAGCCAGCTCAGAGTTTCGAACCCAAACCACATAAGTAGTCATCTTTACCTTCTTTTCTTCACTGTTGACTTCACACCTGAACCTAAGGTTTGACCACCTCAGAGACAAGAAAAGGCCAAAGGAGCGCGTACTCGCTATTAAGTAGACATGATCGCAACATTCATAAAACAGGTGTGCCCAATTCTAGCTATTAAAGCTATCGTGGTTATTAGAAATGGGATGAGATTAAGATGGTATTTAGCCAGGAGACCCGGAAATACCCATCCTTGGTCAACCACCCCATTCCTCTCAAAGTCCGAGGGAAATCCCACGCACAGAGATTAGTGGCTAGGGAAGGGGTGGTCTTTTTGCTCCTTTAACGCTTTGCTCAGCACAAATACTGAAAATGTGGCCTCATTAATTGTCCTAGCTCAGACCAATTCGTAGCATTATACCCTATCTTGGGAGTGGGAATGAGGGAAGGTAGGTGATGGACTGGGAGCTTCTTTAAGACAGTACCAAACGCCAAACTTAATTGGCTTTGATTTCCTTGGCCTCTTTATTTTGGAAACCTGGTGGTGTGGTGGTTAAGAGCTATGGCTGCTAACCGAAAGGTTGGCAGTTCCAATCTACCAGCTGCTCCTTGGAAACCCTATGGGGCAGTTCTACTCTGTCCTGTAGGGTCCCTCTGAGTTGTGTTGAAATAGGTGATAAAGCCCCAGTGGGAACATGTTCAGGCTAGAAGGCTGCCACCTAGTGGCTGTGTATATAAAAACAGGAAGCAGAGATAGATGAGAGGAAGAGGGAGACAGTCCTCCTGGATGCCTGTTTCAGAGTGTCCAGCACCCTACATATAACCTAGGCATTGTTCATTTTATTTTTAATTAAAAAAATATTTGGAATATCATTTCACAAACTGATGATAACTTTGTCATTTTTTAATTATTAAAAAGTAAAATGTGCTCACAGCAGTTCTTTATCCCCAGTTGAATTTCTTCATCAGCTAAAACATGATGACCCGCAAGTTTCCAGTGTGGTTCCTTCTATTCTGTCAGTGTGTGTTCAAGTAGCATCAACTCATTTTAATAGTAATATAAGCCAAGTAAATTAGTGAAATAAACTTGTCTCCCAAATCATCGTATACATGCTGAAGTCAATAAAATATTTTGAAATTGCTTGCACCACCACTCCTTCTCCTTTGATAGAAATTATAGTTTCATTCAACATATGTTTACTGAGTATTGATCACATAGCAGGCACTGGGGATGTTGCATAAAACAGGGTAATAGTGGGGATGAGGAGTCCCTGGGTAGCACAAAAGTTAAGCACTAAATTGCTAACCAAAAGGTTCGTGGCTCAGACCCACTCAGAGACATCTTGGAAGTAAGGCCTGGTGATCTGCTTCCAAAAGATCACAGACTTGAAAACCCTAGGAGTGGAGTTCTGCTCTACATACTTGGGGCCGCCATGAGTCGTGAGTCGGGACCAACTCAAGGGCAACTAACAACAACCGTGGGAGTTGAAATGTAAATATGTAATTGTAACAAAGTGTAATATGTGTGACTTTTGTGATAGAAGTCTGTATAGCAGTTGGGGAGGGAGGGCTCTACCTGGGAGATTTAAGAAAGGCTTCATAGATGAGGCAATACTTGAGTTCAGTTCTAAAAGGTAAAAAAATGGTTCACCAGGTGGACAGGAAGTGGGCTGCTCCAGGCAGAAGAAAGAAGGGGAGGAGACTTAGCTAACTCCCTGTTTCTAGGTTGGGTATTTGGGTGGATATTTGGTACTCTTCACTAAGATAGAAGTACAGGAAGGAGTGGGCTTTGGAAAAGACAGGAGTTCTATTTTGACTATAAAATTTGAGGTAGCTATGGGGAGGTGACAGTCTTCAGTAGGCAGCTGGTTATGTGAATATAGAATTTAAGAGGAAGTCTGGGTTGCTGGAGAGGGATTTTAAAGTGTCATGAGCATATAGATGATAGTAGACTAGATCATGGCCATAGATGAGATCACCCAGATGGAAACAAGGCTAAAACATGGACACAACAATAATATTTATGGGGCAGAGTACAGAGAGGAAGGAGAAAGTAGTTTTGTGGAATTTGAAGAAGAAAGTTTAATGATACCAAATGCTATACAAAGGCTGAGAAACGTGAGACCTGAAGAGTCCACTGGATTGGCAATTAGAAGATCATTGGTGTCCTCAGCCAGAATTAGGTAAAGTTGTGGTGGGGGTGGGGTGGGGGAGGAGGGTGATGGAGGGCAGAAACAGAAGCCAGATTGCAATGGGTTGGGGAAGAATGGAGGATAAAGAAGTGTGAATGAGATCATAGACTATTCTTTTGTGTGTCTTGACTGGAAAAGGGAGAAGAGCTTTGACTTTGTAGTACAAATTATAAACCAAGTACTAAGAGAACAGGAGTGAGGTAACCTGAGTTGGAATGGGTATTACCTTTTGGAACCTAATTGGAACTCTAATTGCTTTATTATTTTTTAATTGTGCATCAGGTGAAAGTTTACAAAGCAAATTATATTTGCTAGTTTATACATGAAGTGTTTCATCCCTTAGTTTCATTCCCCACAATGTATCAGCACTCTCCTCATTTCTACCTGGGGTTACCTGTTTTCCTTTCGTCCTGATTGTCTACTTTTTCCTGCCTTCCCGGCTTTGCTTCTGGGTAAATGGGATGCTCTTTTGATCTTTATAATTGATTGTTCTAAGGAGCACATTCCTCTTGGATGGTGATGTTTATTTTATGGGCTTTTCTGTTGTTTGGCTGGAAGGTGGTCTCCAGACGGCTTCAGTTCCAGGTCAGAAGGATATAGAACTCTAATTCCCTTGTGCCCCTGCCTGTCTTTCATACAGTCAGGGCTGGTATACACAGAGGACGAATGGCAGAAAGAATGGAATGAGCTGATCAAACTTGCCTCAAGTGAACCCCGCATGCATCTAGGCACCAATGGAGCCAACTGTGGTGGGTACGTATGGCTAAATGGGGGAGCAGGAAATCATTTTCCTTGAGTCTTCTCTGCTCCCCACAGCCCAGTGTCTAGAAAGCTCTGTGTTAAGAGGATGTTAGAAGGAAGGAGACGGGGCCATAGCAAAGGCACAGAAATGTATAATAGCATGGTATGTCTAGGAACTACAAGTCATTCAATATTGCTGCTATATAGAATACATGGTATAAAATGATAGATGAGGCTACAACCCATGGTTTTGTGTGCCATGCTAAGGTTTGTCTTGTTCTGTGCTAAGGAATTAAAATTGTATCCTATCCAGATTTTGGGAAACTGCAGGATAAATGACCCAGTTTCTTCAACAAATAAATTACAGGATTAGTCTTCAAGGGTTGTTTTGTTTTCTTCCTTCTCCCTCCCCCTGTACCTTTCTTTTCTCTCCCCTCTTGCAATCTAGGGTGGAGAGTTCAGAGGAGCCTGTATACGAAAGCCTAGAGGAGTTCCATGTCTTTGTCCTTGCCCATGTGCTTAGGAGGCCTATAGTCGTCGTGGCAGACACAATGCTGAGGGACTCGGGAGGGGAAGGTGAGTGAGTCAATGGGTCAGTCATCACTCTACCCTGAGCACCTCCTACGTTCAGAGCCTTGGGCTAAGGACTGGGAGGAAGGCAGGAAAGGGGATATATAGACCCTTGGAAAAAAACAAGATATAAATTAGGACAATGCAGAATTCTCAAGTGATTCAGAATAAAGCAGCTGTGTTAATTGACAAGGCCTTAGCAAAGAATTATTAAGCAGGGATCGAATGAAAGGGAGGACTCATTTGGCAGACCGGGGTGGAGAGATTGACTACTAGGCAAGGAGCAGCATAGCCTTAATAATAATCTCTGTGGTTTCCTGCAGCATTTGCCCCCATTCCCTTTGGGGGCATCTATCTGCCCTTGGAGGTCCCAGCCAACCAGTGTCATCGCTCTCCTCTAGTGCTTGCCTACGATCAAGCCCACTTTTCTGCGCTTGTGTCCATGGAGCAGAAGGAGAACACCAAGGAACAAGGTGCTGAGTCAGTGTCTGTGCCTCATGTCTGTTGGTCTGCTTTATTTTCACTTGGAAAAATTGAAATGAGAGCTAATATAGGAGGAAGGAATTAAGTAACATGCAAGCCCTGACAGTGCATGTTGACACGGGCTTACTAAGCTGGAAAACACACCAGAATTGTTTTATTTTGTTTTTTATTGTGGGACAAAATGGACACAATGAAACATTCACCAATTCAACAGTCTCTGCATGCACAATTCAGTGACATTGATTACACTCTTCATGTTGTGCAGCCCTTATCCCTACCTTTCTACCAGGGTTTTAAAATTAAAAAAAAAAAAAAAAAGTTTGGGAGAAAACATGGTAGCCTGTTCTCCATCTTCTGGAGTAAAGGGCTTGTGTGTCAGGGTCATCGGGCCTTCCAAATGATGCTTCGCTATACTCAACTCAATGATTTTGAATTCTCTGAGTACATATTAATTGGCAAGAACATCACTGAGTGTTAGGTGTCTAGTGGGGAGTCATGGAGATCAGTGGCCGAAATTATATGCTGGGTGGTTGGAGAAACAGGCCTGTTTAGTTTTTAATGCCAGGAATAATTCAAATGTAAGAATCAAGAAATGACTGCAGTTTGAGACCCATGGGATGATTTTTGCCTCTCTTTTGCAAAATCTGTCTGTGCTCAGTGGCTTTCCTCTCTTCTTGAGGAGCCTCCTTGGTGACATGTTTTTTCCCTCCCCAGCTGTGATCCCACTGACAGATGCAGAGCATAAGCTGCTGCCCTTGCACTTTGCCGTGGACCCTGGAAAGGGCTGGGACTGGGGCAAAGATGACAGTGACAATGTCCGATTGGCCAGGTGAGGCAGGCTGAGTCTTCTCATTTACTTGGTAGCTGGGATTGCCTCCACGTACAGCGTACAGCGTCTGTCTCCTGGGGATTTTCTCCAGCTCTGAGGCAAGACGGTCGCATCCTAGCTCTGTTTTCTTTGGGAAGATGGAGAGGTGAGAGACAGAGGTTGGGCACCAGGACTCTTGCATAATGCTGCTGCTCCTTCTCCCTGTGAGAGGGAGAGGAATCCTGGGATCTAGACTTGTTCTTTAGTAGAGTGTTCCTGCCATTAAACATTCCAGAATTCCCAAAATAGTGATCAGGAAATAAAAATCATCAAACCATACTTTTCCCAGCCCTCAAGTGAGAGAGGCTTTAAATAGTTGACCAAAATGGTCTAGTCTAGGTTTTTGCTTTTCTGGAATTTAAACAGACAGCAAGAAAAATACTGCCTGTCCTCCTCTCCCCCCACCCCCCAGCTTGTTTGGCCTTCCTCCTGCCTCCCTCCACAGCTTCCCTGCGGAGAGTGTATAAATATCAAAGCTCCTCCCTTGCCCCTTGCCCCCAGACCCAGTGCCAGAGTCGATTCCGACTCATAGCTCCTTGCCCAATACCTCCTTTTTTTGAGGTCCTGCCACTGGGACTCAGCTGAGAGGATTTGATTTAAAATCCAGAATTTATAGCTTTTTTAACAATAAGTTCTCTGAGTATCAGAAGCTCCTTCTAAATAATATTTACAGCAACAATAATAATACTGGTTTCTGTTTAGTAAGTGTTCCCTATTTTCTAGACACTGTGGTGGGCCCTTTCCAAACACTACTTTAAACTTCACAACAGCCCTGCAGGATAGATAGTATTATCTGTCCCCATTATCAACCCCAACTGAGTTGCAGGGACATCAGCATGACTTGCTCAAGGTCATAAAGCCAGTAATTGATGGAGCTGTTATTCAAACCCATTCTGTCAGAGTCCCAGACATTTAGCCCTCTTGTACCCTACCTCCCAACTGAATCCTGCTGCTTTGCTTTTTAGAGGTCACAGTTAAGTTTTTAACTTTCTCTCTCTCTATCTCTTTTTCACAGTGTAATTCTGTCTCTGGAGGTCAAACTGCACCTGCTGCATAGCTACATGAATGTGAAGTGGATCCCACTGTCTTCTGATGCACAGGTAGATGTCACCCAGCCCTACCCTGCATGCCCTCAGTGGCAGAGAGAACAAGGACATCTGGTCTGGTGATGGTCTCCTTCTGAATAGGTGCTGAGTGGTGGCTTATGATTCAAGGTTAGGCATAACTGGAAGGTATCAGATAAGTTTCAGGGGACACTTTTTCCTGCCTTTCTACCCTTCAGTCCCCTCCATTTTCCCACACATGTCTCCAACCAGGCTCTGCTTCCTGATACTAAGACATATTCTTTAAGAAAAATTTTCTGGGCTTTTTGATGAATTTGAAGTCATCATTACTTTGTTCTGAGCCCTCTGTAGATAGACCTCTGGATTGGGCAGAGGGTGACAGAATAACTTAAAGAGCTTCTGATCCAGTGGAGTCTCAGGATACCATTATTATACGTAGAAAAGAAACACAGGAGCAAGGCAAATTGATGGACTCCCAAGCTAGGTGTATAAAAGCTGAGGGAATAAAGACTGGCTAGACTTGGTTGGTTGTGGTTAGTCAAGACTTGCTTGAGATTTATTTAGAGCAGAGTTTGGCATAGAGGCATTTATAATAAAGTACATTCTAGTGTCTTGAAATTATCTTCCTCCTGACCCAGAGGCTGTGTATTTGTTGCTCGTTGTTCTGGAAGAGCAGTCAGGCTTTATCTTGATATCACCTTATTACAGAAGGAAGCCGGGTTGCAATGGGTGAGGTAAAACTTAGATACATTTTTCCTTGGTTCACAGGAGAGGTGACTGGAGATAGGGAAGGACTGTGCCCTCCTGGGGAATCCTTCCCCATCATGACAGCAGGCTTCTCTGGAACTAGTCAGCCTCTCTAAGGATGGAGTACATAGGAGTGTTACCACCCCTCTTCCACATGGCTAATACATGTAGCAACGGTTGTAGTGAGTCCCCTGAGCCAGATGGATGGGCTAGAGGTCCCTGAGGGTTTCCCCCAACCCAGACCAATGAGATAATTGCTAACACTGTTCTTGTCTCTCTCAGGCTCCCCTGGCCCAGCCTGAGTCCCCCACAGCCTCAGCTGGAGATGAGCCCCGCTCCACTCCTGAGTCTGGGGAATCAGACAAGGAGTCAGTTGGCAGCAGTTCTACCAGCAACGAGGGCAGCAGGCGGAAGGACAAGTCAAAGCGAGATCGGGAGAAGGACAAGAAGAGAGCAGATTCTGTGGCTAACAAACTGGGCAGCTTTGGCAAAACCTTGGGCAGCAAGCTCAAGAAGAACATGGGAGGCCTGATGCACAGCAAGGGGTCTAAGCCTGGAGGGTTGGGAACGGGCTCAGGGGTAAGCAGTGGCACTGAGACACTAGAGAAGAAGAAGAAAAACTCACTGAAGAGCTGGAAGTGTGGCAAGGAGGAGGCAGCTGGGGATGGGCCTGTGTCTGAGAAGCCCGCATCTGAATCTGTTGGTAATGGAGGAAGCAAGTATAGCCAGGAGGTGATGCAAAGTCTGAGCATTATGAGGATTGCAATGCAAGGGGAAGGGAAGTTTATTTTTGTTGGAACCCTGAAGATGGGTCACCGCCACCAGTATCAGGAGGAGATGATCCAGCGCTACCTTTCTGATGCTGAGGAGAGATTCCTGGCAGAGCAGAAGCAGAAGGAGGCAGAGAGGAAGATCATGAATGGAGGAGTAGGGAGTGGGCCTCCTCCAGCCAAAAAGCCAGAGCCAGATGGTGGGGAGGAGCTGCTGCCTGCCCCCCTAGCAGAGTCCAAGGCAATGGCCTTCTCTACTGGCTACCCTGGGGGCTTTACTATCCCTCGGCCTTCTGGGGGTGGAGTCCACTGCCAGGAACCCCGGAGGCAGTTGGCAGGGGGTCCATGTGGGGGGGGCCTACCACCATATGCCACCTTCCCCAGACAGTGCCCTCCTGGGCGACCCTACCCACATCAGGACAGCAACCCTTCTCTGGAGCCAGGCAGTCACTCCAAGGATGGCGTTCACAGGGGTGCATTGTTACCACCTCCCTTCCGTGTGGCTGACTCTTATAGTAACGGCTACAGAGAGCCCCCTGAACCAGATGGATGGACTGGAGGTCCCCGGGGGCTTCCCCCAACTCAGACCAAATGCAAACAACCGAACTGCAGCTTCTATGGACACCCTGAAACAAACAATTTCTGCTCCTGCTGTTATAGGGAAGAACTGAGGAGGAGGGAACGTGAACCGGGTGGGGAACTGCTGGTGCACAGGTTCTGAATAGGTGGAACCTGGGAGGGCAAAGGAGCTAAACAAAGAAAGTCAAACTTAACAAATTGGCTCATCAAGGCCCAGCCCCTATGTTGATGGGGCAAACACAGTAATGTTCTGGGGGAGCCTGGCTGGAAACTTTTAAGTGTGTGTGCGCTGGAGTGCTGCCAGGCTGGTGAGAGCAGGTCAGGGCTGGATGGTGCCTCAAGGGCTGTCCTATTCCTTTGCAGAGCTTGACTTGATGGGACGGAGGAGGTACAAGGGGGAAAGATGGTGGTTCTGTCTCATAACCCCTTGGGCTCCATCTCAGGACCTAAGGGAAAGTACTAGGGGAAGGTTTGGTGTGTGTGGGGTGGGAGGTGGGCATAAGTCTACAGGAGGAACAGGCAAAGGAGGTTCTCAGTCAATAAAGAAAAAATAGACCAAAGTTCTTTCAGGTCGGAAAACAGCACATGGTGGTGGATATGGAGGGGAACTGGAAGTTCAGACATATTTTCTATTGATTTGATGAAGGTAGAAATCAGGGTAGGGTTTCTTCCTCCTGGAGGATCTTGGGAGCCCTGAGGATGCAGTGGTTAAGCGTTCGGCTGCTAGCAAAAATGTCAGCAGTTTGAATCCATCAGCCTCTTCTTGGAAACCCTATGGGGCAGTTCTGCTCTGTCCTATAGGATCACTAAATGAGTCGGAATCCACTTGACCGCAACAGGTTTGGTTTTGGCAGGGGAGGATCTAGAAAGACAGAGCAGTAATGTCTGCCCATGGGTGGTTATTAGGAGAGGGGGGTAGTTTAAATCACAGTTTATTGAGTTGGGAGGGGGAGGAACTGAAAAGGGGAATCCTTTGCCTCCCAAATTTTATTTCCTTCTGAAAAGCCATCTGTCATTTATTCTAGTTTGAGAGATTGCTGAATGCTGCCTATCTTTTCCTCCTCCTTTTTGAGGGCCGAGCTCAGCTAAGTTAAGAAGGTTGTGATTTTTTTTAAAGATTTTAATTTTATTAAAAAAAAAAAAAAGTTCCCTCTGGGGAAGGGAAGAGAATGATGAGAAGACCAGCTGTTTGTGTTGAATTTTCTCCAGGTGAATTAGTGCAGAGGTGATTTTTTTTTTTTTTTAACTACTTAGCAATAATCATACATTAAGGCTATAATTGTGCGTTGGGAGGGGTGGGGAAAGGACAGACATTTGGCCAGACTGTTTGAAACAAAACCAAAAATCTAAATAGAGCACTACCATCTTCTGCTGCTGCTTTTCTGTAGAAAACAACTTATTTTATGGGCTAATTTTTTTTTTTTTTTTAAGGAAAAGAAACCAACAAAAAGACCCCATCAAGCAAAAACATTTTTAAAAAAAAAGGAATTTTTTTTTTTTTTTCCTATTCAAGTGATTGTTTCTCCATCCTCTCTACTTCTGGAGAGTGACTATAACATCCCGGCTTCTTTTGTTAAGCCATAGCTGACCTTAATCTGTGGTTAGTTTATTAAAATAATTAAAAAAAAAAAACTTTGTAAGAAGAGATATTTTTGATATTAGGACTGATGTTGAAACATGGGGTAGGGGTTAGGGACAATTTATAAAAAGGTAGTTAGAGAAATATATTTTAGTGAACTATAACCACAGACCACCGATTACTCCCAATGAGCTGAGCTGTCTTTGGATTTCTCCCTTTCCCTGACCCAAACCTTTTCTCCAGACAGTAGGAGTAGGGATGCGGACCCAGTAGAGGGAGTTCCTTTGCATTTTGCACAAAGCACAAGTCTGGACAGCCTATGCTCTGACCAGAGCCGTTCCTAAGAGCTTTAAATCAGAGGACCTATCCTAGGCCAATTTTCCTTTTTCTTTATATTTTATATTTTTCTGGAAAAAAAAAAAAAACAAACTATGCAATTGTATACACTTCTGGGTGCATACAAAGAAGAGGAATAAGTGTACTTAAGCGTCCAGGGTGTTGATTGGGGCAATTTTTCTGTATTTGGATTTCTCTTGAGGTATGTACTCATAACCCATCCCATGGAATGTAATCCCCACGTTTGATCTAAGGCAGACATGGGGCTGGGGGCAGGGGGTGGGGTGGAGTGGGGAGGGCAGGGCACTCTTATCTGTATATGTTCTTTTTGCTTCCCGATGAAGAAAGTTTTTATCCCATGTTGCACTTGGTAACAAAGCCAGCCAAGACTGCCCTCTTCACTAGAACTGGGCACAGTTTGGAAAGATTCCTTTCTCCTCAACACACTGAAAGTCACTGACTTACCAGACCTGATAGCCTGTTGATGTCATCGTTTCCTGTAGCTACTAAATCTTAGACTTTTATATGAAACTAAACTGGTTTTAAGGATGCAAGTGAGGTCAAAAGAGATGGGTCCCAAAGGAGAGGAAGTATATTTCTGGGTAAGGCTGAGCCTAAGGTGAGAAGAACACTTACCTTAGGTGCCAGATGTAAAGAGGTACCAAAAAACTCAGTAATCAAGATAAATACAATATTTTTTAATGCAAAAAAAAAAAATCCATGATGAACAAAACAGCAAAATTTTAAATAAAGACAGGATCTGACAGGACCAGGATTATGTGAGGGAAATGTGGCTGAGTCAAGCAAGTAAGGAGTTGAATCCTGTATTTAAAATTTTGCTGTTTTGTTCATCATGGATTTTTTTTTTTTTTTTTGCATTTTTATTTTCTTTTTTAAGTATTAAAATAGTATTTATTCTGATTACTGTTTTGGTACTCTTTAAATTTTGTGTTGAAGGTGAGAGCCTTGCTTGCCTAGCCCTAGTGCTGGACCTATTTCTGGGATCATAACGCTGGTGAGACCTCCACCTCCAACATACACCAAACCACAGGAGGCTCAAGTTCACACCTTGAAGTTGCACAGCTCACCTGGCTGTCCTTTAGGCGTCTATCTATAACATAGGATTCTGGCCTGGACCAATAGGAATGGAAATACATCAGGGGTTATCCCAGAAAATAAAAACAGGAAAATTTTGTTTCTCCTGTGGACTGCTGTGTTTGAATTTGATCTTGTTACTAGATTCTAGTTGATACTTTTGTTTAAAAAAAAAAATGAGGACAAATGAACAAAAACAGAAACCTTGTATCATGTTTGTTTTTATTTATAAGTTAACCAATCCAATTCCTTTTGCTCTTTTTTCAAAGAAAAAATCGAAATTCTGAGGTGTGGCCTAGGGGTTTGGTAAGATAGGGCTTTAGACCCAATAGTTTTTATTAAGAAATAATTTTATTTGGGAAGGTAACTATTGAGGCATTGAAAAACCTCTTCATTCTAAGAATGAGGGATCCTGAAGCAGAGGGTATTTTTCCACACAGAAGGAGTGAAGTTTGTTTTGCTTTATTCTTTCAGGGGCTTTGGGTGGGGTGCAAGGAGTGAAGGAATAATGCCTGGGAAATTAAGACAGACTCTGGTTGGTTTGTGGTATTTTGGGAGGATGAGGGGGTGGAAGAGGCAAGCCCATGCAATTACTGTGTTGGGGAAAAGCAAAGAGGGGTACATGGGATTAACTCTAATAAGCAAAAATCCCCTAGTTAGAGAGGGGTATGTGGGTGAAGGGGGAGACATATCCCTTAACCCTAGGTGAGGGTGATACCTTTCAGGCTTAAATAAGTGCACTTAGTTCTTCTAATCCAGGGCATCTGGGGTACCTAGTGAGGTTTGTAATGAGGGGGAGATTTTCAGGCTTCTTATTTTTTTACCTTTTGGTTTAAGACAATGCTATCCACCCACCCCCTGCATTCTCCACCCCACCTCCAGTGGAGCAAGGAAGATACTATAGGATGGGCCTCCAGATTTCTTCCTTAACTCATGGTAGTTTTATTGAGAGTTAATAAGATTTAACCAAAAGTTTTTCCCTCATACTGGTTTTTATCAACAAAATAAAAAGATTATATAAAAAAATTTTTTTTTTTTTTTTAAATTCTATCTATGAAGTGGGAATGGTGTTAAACTCAGTGCTGTACAAGGCCTGGAAAGGAAGTACACTCCCTCTCCTGTTGGCTCTGTTTCTTAAGTGAAACTAAAGCTCAGACCAATAAAACAGAAATTAGCAATGACTTGGTACTCAGCCCTGCTGGAAATGGAGCTGGTCCTGAATGACTTAGAACCTACTTTTACCATTCTTTTCACTCCTTTCTAAGGAGTCATGTGTCCAAGGTTCCAGGCACATTTTTCTGGAGCATTTCAGAGATGATTGCCCATGAGTTACTTAGACACCTCTGGAGTCTGTGTCCTCTTCTTTCTCCAAAGAGTCCCCCAGACATACAGCTGCAGGTGAGAAGACAGTATTAGAAGCCTCTTTAGGCTTGGAATCACCTACAACACAGATGTTTCTAATTTCCTCTTTTCCTCCAGGCCTTCAACAGCAGACTCAGTGAGTCACACAGACACTTGGTCTCTTACAGACACTCAGTCTGCAAGTCACAGGGTATTTTGTGCTCTGTACTTACATTTGTTAAAACCTGCTGCACCTAGTCGATTCCCACTCAGCGACCCTATATGATAGAGTAGAACTGCCCCATAGGGTTTCCATGGAGCGGCTGGTGGATTCGAACTGCCGACTTCTTGGTTAGCAGCCTAAACTCTTAACCACTGTGCCACCAGGTTAATAAAACATTTGTTTTGACGTCCCCATGTGGCCCTTCACTGGCCGCGTGGGTAGGGGGCGGTAGGAAACAGGATCCGAAGCTGGCAGACTGTAGCTGAGAGGAGTGGGGGTGGGGAGGACCTTGGCCTCTTTCTGTGCTTGTAACCGTCGTGACTCATCTGGTGAGTCACTGAGCTCCACCTCCCTCCAGCTGCCCCTCCCAGCAGCTTTCAGGCCTGGCACAAACCGGCAACCAGACTAGAATTCTGAAAATGGAAAAATCTGATACAGCCTCTTGCCTCTCTCCACCCTTGTTTTCATCCACTAATCCTCTGCTAAGGAGTCCTCGTGGCGCAGTGGCTAAAGCGCTCAGCTGCCAACCAAAATGTCGGCGGTTCGAACCCACCAGCTGCTCCTCAGGAGAATTTCCTTTCCCCAATGTGGCAGTCTGCTTCCATAAAGATTTCCAGCCTCGGAAACCCTATGGGGCAGCTCTACTGTGCCCTACAAGGTTGCTCTGAGTCGCAGCTGACCACGCAGCAGTGGGTGGGTGATGGTAAGGCACTGCTAGTGGGTGTGTCTTGGGGGGTTAGAGGCATTCATGTTAACCCTCAGCTGCTGCCGCTTTGGCACTCCTGGTTGGGTGCTGATCCAACCAATTTATTTCTCTCTCTTTTGACTTTCACTCATTTCCTCCGATGGTTTTTCTCTGTGTTCCTCCGATGCCCCCACACCTCTAAATGATTCAAGACTAGAATGAGGCTCTTGAATGAAGGGTAGTGGGGAGAAGGAATGTGCATGAGATTTTTAAGTAGTGGCGCACACCTGTTCCTATGCTCTTGTTTTCTTATTGCAACAGACCTTACGAAGAATTTCCTTCCCCCAAGAGGCTGTGGCTCCTGGAACCCAGGGGCAGGGAGTAGGGAGTAGGGAGTGGTGCTGCGTAGCTTTTAAGGTTTCTAGAATCAAGCTTCTGGGCCACCTTCCTAGTAGCTGTATGTCTCTTCATTCCAGACTGACTCCCTATCTCATGGTGTTTTCATTAGTTCCGTAGTTGCAGCTAAGACAGGGAATTTTTAAAGTTGAGGCCGGAAGGGTGTGTGCGCTGGGGGGGAGAATCGAGTGTCACTTTGGAAAACGGGGCCCCCACCTAAGGATCGTTGCTTCCGTATGGACTCAAGAACAATAAAACAGCAGCTGATTTAACTTTTTTATTTTGCATTTCCTGGCCTTTTCATGTCTAAATATAATTTTTGCATTGCGACCCCCCAGTAACCCTCAGCTGCAGTTCGTATACTCTCCTAGCGCCACCACCCCCCCATCTTTGCTTCTTGAGTTGCAAAGAGGAGGGAGTGGGATGGGATTTTTAAGCTGAACAGAGGTTTTCCAGCCCTCAGCTTTCAAAGTCCTGGACATGAATCATTAATTTGGAGATCTGGTTCTGGGTTGGAGGGGGAGGGGTCATGTACCTGGAAGGGGCTCTAGTTTCCAATTGGTTGGTGTGTGTGTGTGTGTGTGTGTGTGTGTGTGTGTGTGTGTGTGTGTGTGTGTGTGTGTGTGTGTGTGTGTGAGAGAGAGAGAGATTGCGAAATGCGCAGGGTTATGTGGTAAGATCTTTTCCTTGGGTCTCCCACCCCCACCGCCAAGACTTGCACCATACACACCTGTACTTGTGTCTACATCCTGAAGATATTTCAGTTTCTTTCCCTGGTTCTCCACAATATCGTTCACATGACGTATGTTTCATGCTTTTTGGAGAAGGATATACAAAAACATCTAACCTGTCCCCTCCCCAATTCTTGGGTCTCCCCTGACAAAAATCCCCTGAGGTCCAGTTTTGATTTTTTCCTCTTCTCAGCCATTTTTATTAGGTTTGTTGGGGGAGGCAGTAGGAGGTCTGAACTACTTTTGCATTCTTCCTCTTTAAGAAGGTTTGTTCAAAAGAGAGCTGAACTTCCCAGAGAAAACATTACTGAGACAGTACAGAGAAGCAGCCCAAATTATCCCGGTTTAATCATTGCTATTACTGCTCCCATCAGTTTCCAATGCTCATGAACAGGAAGAGAATTGGATCTGGGGTTAAGATTAAAAAAAAAAAAAGGAGTCTGGGTAGCTTTCTCCCAGTTCCCCATTTTTTCCTCTGCTTTTCTCAGGCTCCTCCACTTCCCACTTTTCCAAAATTGTGTGTATTCCACTTTAAGGGGCTGGGCATCTCTCCCGCCCTCTTCAGAGTCGACTGAAGTTTCCGAGGAGACTACTCTGGCTGGACACACCTTTCAAAAGACCCTCAAGTTGTACTCGGTCCGCCTCAAATGTTCCTTTCCCATGTGTCCTCCCCTCTGCCCCTCTCCCAGGCTTCCCTCTCCTCAACTCCAAGATACAGCCTCTTCCCAAAGGGACTGAGCATCCTCGAGGTTTCCCACCCTTAACTGCTCCGTCCCCGGATGGCGGCAGAGAAATGTGGTGGGGGGGCCGGGGCCAGAGTTTCAACATCGCCCCCCAGAAGGAGGAAGCAGAAATGGGGGTAAGGAGACGGAGTCTAGAGGAGGGGGGCGAGTTGGTAAGAGGGTGTGAACCGGGCTGAGGAGGAGTACAGGAGGGGGAAGAGAAGGATCTGGAGGAGGGTGTGTCTGTCATATCAGCTTCTCTTGATGGAGCTTGGTCTGCCTTTCTCATAGTCTCAAGTTCATTGTTTCATTATCCATTAACCAGCTCCTCCCTTTACTGTCTGCTAACCTGCCCTGAGCTCCCCATAGCCACAGATCTCAGTTTCCCCTGAGTCTGAATGTAGGCCTCCAAAGGCGGCTGCTGAGAAAAATCACAGAAGAGCACTGGTGGCACAGTGGTTAAGCACTGGGCTGCTAACCAAAAGGTTGGTGGTTCAAACCCACCTCCCGTTCTGTGGAAGAAAGATGTGGCAGTCTGCTCCCATAAAGATTTACAGCCTTGGAAACTCAATGGGGCAGTTCTACTCTGTCCTATAGGGTTGTTATGAGTCGGGATCAATTCATCAGCAGTAGGTTTGGTTTTTTTGGTTTGGGCTGGCGTGGCCTGGGGATTTATCCTGTACTTTTCTCAGCTCTCCGGACCAAAGTCTGTCCAAAGGAGCGGGATGCCGGAGCCCAAGAGCAATCAGCTTGACAGTTGCCTGGCCTCTGGCTGTCTCCCAGGTAATAATATCCCTCCAATACTCTTGACTTCCAAAGACACCTAAAATTTTATCCTACCCAAACCTTTTTCAATACCCTTACCAAAGATACCTATGTATTCCTCTCCTGGCTTGAAGCGCTTCTGCTTGAGGCTTGCACTCTTTTGTCCACAGCTGGCTGGGAGTGCTTGGACTCTGATATTTTCTTGATGTTCTTGACCCTGTTACCACTTCTCTCATTTACTTATTCAATCAATATTTGAGTGCCTACTATGTGCCAGACACCATTGTAGGCTCTAAAGTTACAGAGGTAAAAAGCACCAATTCTTGTACCTAATGCGCTTACATTCTAGTGGAGCTAGGAGAGGATCTTAATTTTCCCTCTTTAGATCCTCCTGCCTCAGAGAATACAAGTGTGGGCAACACTGGGGGTAGTCATAGTCTGACTTCCGTTCTTCCCCATTAGGGGAGCAGATCCTAGCATGGGCCCCAGGGGTAAGGAAGGGGCTGGAACCTGAATTGCCTGGAACACTGATCTGCACCAACTTGAGGGTCACCTTCCAGCCCTGTGGATGGCAGCGGGGTCAGGTGAGAGAGATGGTTAGGGCAATGCAAAGGGCAGGTGGTGGGAAATGGGCAGGGGAGTCTAGAAGGATTTAGACAACCATTACAGCGAGATAGTGAGCATTATGGGTTAAGGGCTATCTTTTGAATATATCAGGAATAGTCAATGGGGACTATCTCTAGGGAGCTTGGGGACTGACTGCCAAGGTAGGAAAAAAGGGGTATTTTAGGTACGTATTTCTTTAGCATCAGTCATATGCTTCCTCTAGGACACTCCCCTGAGCAGTGAGTATGATTTTGCCCTGGTCAACATTGGGCGATTAGAGGCTGGTAAGTGTGGGGCTTTGGTGAGGGGCTCACTAGGGTGTTGGAATCCCTCCTCATCCTTCCTCTATTCTCAGAGGACAGCCAGAAATGAGGCAGAGTGGGATGGAAGGGTTCCTTCTAGAGAGATCCTGATCCATGGTTATACTGCTCTCTCTTCAGTGAGTGGCCTGTCCAGAGTCCAGCTCCTCCGTCCAGGGTCCCCGCTTAAATTTATCCCTGAGGAGATCCTGATTCATGGCCGAGACTTCCGGCTGCTCAGAGTTGGTTTTGAGGCTGGAGGACTAGAACCTCAAGCCTTTCAGGTAAAAGGCCCTCAACCTAAGGATTCCTTCTTCCCTTATGTCCTTCAGATCCTCTCCCTGGGAATTCCCAGTACCCCCACCCCTAGGATCCCTCTTATCATTCCCCTCATTTCTCTCCTCAAGGAGAGGCTGAATGGCTGGGGTATATGATAGTATAATGAGAGTAAGGGGCCTGAATTTTAGCCTGCCTCTGCCAGTGACCAGCAGTGTAACTGTGGGCAAGTTTCCTCCTCTGAAAAACGGGAAGACTTAGATGAGATTATTCCTCAGATTTTCCCCAGAATTAACATTCTGTGTTTCTAGATTTGTTCTCTTGACCCCAGTCCCCATGACCTGTGGAAGTCCCCTCCTCCAGGGACTGTCTTCATTGTTTTTCCCTATTGTTGGCAAAGACAGTGAGGCAACAACGGCCCCATTCTTTTTCAATTCTTCAGTCTGAGCCAAAAGGATGGGATGTCCTTTCCTCCACAGGTGACCATGGCCATTGTCCAAGCCAGAGCTCAGAGCAGTCAAGCCCAACAGTATTCAGGGATAACGCTGAACAAGACTGGTGAGTGAGGGTGCTTTCAGGTAAGAGAAGGGAAACGAGTCTGAAAAAGCAGAGGATGGCCGAAGACAAAAGAGCTGAGTAGCTGTCTGGTTCATCTTCTTCCTTTTCTGGTTCTCACTCCTGCCCCAGGCCAGAGTTCTGGCCCCAGAAAACCACCTGTTCCCCTCTTGGAAACATCAGAAGACTGGGAGGCTGAGCGGAAGAAGCAGGGGGCCAGGGACTGGAGGGTCAGCACTGTCAATGAGAGGTTCGACATAGCCACCAGGTGATCCCTCAGTCTACCCCAACCCTGCTGTCTTCCCAGTCTTCCCACTCTCTGATCCTCTAAACCTAGACCTCCCCACAAACTCTAGTCTCCTAGGACATCCACAAAGCTATCTCCTTTACTTTCTACACGTTTAAACCTGAGACCTCTTGGAATGTCTCCTCCAAAGCAGCTTCCTTGTAATAACAGCTTTTTACTATAATGAGGTTACTGAGCCAAGCAGTGACATAACTTGATTTCACAGCCTCCCCCGTTACTTCTGGGTCCCTAATCGAACTCTGGACAGCGAGGTCAGGAGAGCATTTGGTCACTTCCATCAGAGCCGTGGACCGGTCAGTATGAAGATCAGATTAATGGCTGAGGTCAATGGGAGGTCAGGGGTCAGTGTGGAGGGAGGGATTCCTGTGAGGTCAGTGTTGGGGTAAAGGTAGGACAGGACGAGGAGTTTCTTCCAAAATGATCCTTCTCTTACCCGTTTGAAGCGCCTGTCCTGGCATCACCCTGGGGGCAGTGATCTTCTCCGCTGTGGTGGCTTTTATACAGCCAGTGACCCTAGCAAGGAGGATATCAGGTAAGGGGAGGTTTGAGAAAGGAATCAAGGGTTAGGTGTTCAGGGAAGACTCCTTCCCTTACTTTCTGACTCCCTCTCCTCCAGAGCAACGGAGTCAATGCTCCAGGCTGGGCATTCGGATGTTGTCCTGGTAGACACCATGGATGAGCTACCTAGTCTTACAGATGTCCAGCTTGCCCACTTGAGGCTGAGGGCCCTCTGCCTGCCCGGTGAGAATAACTTTTGGCCCCCACCTTCACCCCTAGATCTACTGACCCTAACCTGGTTTATCTCTTGCCTGCTACATATGAGTAAACCTTCAGCCCAGTGATCCTTAGTTTTCTACTCGCAGGCTCACTGATTTCCTGTCTTCCTGACCCCAATGTAATTATTTCTTAACAGCTTCACTGACGTATAGTTTATGTACCATAAAATGCACGCTTCACCTGTTTTAAGTGTGCAGTTCAAATAATTTTATTATACTTACAGTATTGTACAACCATCACAATCTAATTTTTGAAACTTCATGGCCATTTATAGTAACTCCTCGTTCCTACTCCTATCCCTAGTCAACCACTACCCAACTTATTCTTAACCTATCAGGCTATAGACTCTATCCTGAATCCAGAGTTCTGATTTCTTTGTCCTTCTGACCCCTCTACTCTCTTCCAGATTCATCTGTTACTGAGGATAAATGGCTCTCAGCCCTGGAAGGAACTCGATGGTTAGACTATGTCAGGTACTCCCCCTTCTTCTAGCCATGATTTATATCATTCAGTCCTCTCCAAGCTTCTGTTAACTTGGGACTCCTAAGTGACCTTCCATTAATTCCTCTCCTCAGTCTCCCAAGAAGATTGTTGTTTGCTGCTCCTTAGAAGGGGCAGGATTTTGGAGTCTGCTTCTATGCCATCCCATGACCCATCACTGTCTTCCTCCAGGCTTATTTTACACCTCTGTCCCTCAGGTCTTGTCTCCGAAAAGCCAGTGACATCTCAGTTTTAGTGACCTCCAAAGTTCGCTCTGTAGTACTTCAAGGTGAGTTCCTTGGGTCATCTCACTCCACTCCTTGCCTTTTTCCTTTACCCACGATTGGATTTTGCCCAGAGAAGGAGGCCCATAAGGCTCTTTTGTCCCCTTGTAGGACTAGCTTCTTCTTCAGTTACCAGAAACTACCCATGAGCTCTAATTCTTACCCTTCCATACTACCTCTGCCTCCCCACTGTAGTTTGTCATCCCTAACCCTACGATTCTCGATTCTCGCCCCTCTGCTCCCTCCCTTCAATCACAGCATGGGTGCTGAGGTTGGGGTGGGAAGGGCAATGCCAAAGCTGGTTTGACAAATGTGACTGTGCCTCCTACATTGAGCTGGGTTTTTCTACTCAGGTGGAGTCTATGAAGTGAGTCATTCAAGATCTTTATTTTCTCTTCACTCCTTCTATGTGCCCTCTCAATCCTACCTAACCCAAAATGTTTCTCCTCTGTGCCTCTCACTTCTCCTTGCCATGTTTCCTCTTCCCATTCTCTCCTGCCCTAGTTTCTTGGCCCCTTTTCTTTGCTCCTTCCCTCTCTTTATCACCCAGAGCTCGGTGATCGTGATCTCAATGGCCTCCTCTCTTCACTCGTCCAGCTGCTTTCAGCCCCCGAAGCCCGAACATTGCTTGGCTTTCAATCACTAGTACAACGAGAGTGGGTGGCAGCTGGACACCCCTTCCTGACCCGGCTTGGGGGAACTGGGGCCAGTGAGGAGGTGAGGATTTGGGAGTGTATTGGGGGGTATTACTAAAGAAGTAAGGGGATGAGAATAATACATAGTATAATCCATTGTAGGAGAATTCGGTCAGAGGATCCTAAGGTTAGGCTGAGATTAGACAGAGACCAAAATGAGAGAGGTCCCACAATCCCCTACTACCCTCAGTTCAGATTTCCATTCCCTGACCTCCTTAGTGCCCCGTTCCTGTGTCCCCCACCCCTCATCATTTTGTGATCTTCCCCCTTAAGTCTTCACCATCTCTTCTAATCTCTTAATTTCCCTCTTCTCAGGCTCCAGTGTTTCTCCTCTTCCTTGATTGTGTCTGGCAGCTCCTCCAGCAGTTTCCAGCTGAGTTTGAATTCTCTGAGTTTTTCCTTCTTGCTCTTCATGACAGTGTCAGAGTCCCTGACACCCTTACGTTCCTGAGAGATAATCCCTGGGAGCGTGGAAAGCAGAGTGGACAGGTCAGTGACTTCCATTTCTGACCTGTCTTTTTTTTTTCCCGTTGAGATGTACTATCTGAAGTTTAGCCTTGATTTGTTTTGAGTAAAGAAGTGTTGGGTGGGGATGAGGAGGTTGATGCTCATTCTCAAGACTGGACTTTTGCCTTATATTTGATTTTTGGAGTAAGAGGTGAGCGTTTCATGATGATTTCTCTTTAGATTTGGGAAAAGGACTGTATTTTTTGTTTGTTTAACCATCCCTTTTCTTGCTTCCTCTGTTCAGTTCAGCTCCTATACACAAGTGTACACCCCACGGAACTCCCAGCCCCTACCTGGGAACTCTGTTAACCAGCAGCTCTCTGTCTGGGACTGGGGTTTACGCTACAGCAATGAACAAATCCTACAATTCCATAATCCTGGCTATGACCCAGAGCACTGCCCAGATTCCTGGCTCCGTAGACGACAGGTGAGGTGTCAGTGATTTCTAAATTCCCCTGACTTTCCCACAGATTCATCCCACTAGACGGGGAAAAGTGGGAAGACAGTATCTTAGTTGCCCATGGGGAGCTATCCCACTCCTGTTATGCAGGTGTCACTTATGAGCCCTGACTGTCCCCAGAAAGACAGAAACCCTAGAATGGCATAGAAGGCATCCTTTCTGTCCTTCTCATCTCTGTTTATTATTCTTCCTGTCTCATGCATTCACTTTTACAGGTTTCCCTAAATCAACTTCAGTCAGTCCTGAGGCCTAGTTTGAACCCTAATAAGGAGAGTAGATAAACAGTTCTCAGGGAGAGGCTTGTAATTCCAATCACTAGTGCAGTGGCAGCTGATGCCTCTTCCTGGCCTAACTTGGGAAAACTGGGTAGTCTGGTTTCTAGGTTGCCAAATGATTTCTCTTTCCCCCCCAGTCACGCTTCATGGTTCCTGGACCCCCCAGTTCTGTGTGGCTCTTCTCTAGAGGGGCCCTGACACCCCTTAATCACCTCTGTCCTTGGCGGGACAGTCCCTCCCTACTGGCCGTCTCTTCTCGTTGGCTTCCTCGACTAGCCATCTCCACTGAAAGCCTGGCTGACCAGGAGTGGGGGCTCCCCTCACATTGGGGGGCTTGCCCTTTACCCCCAGGGCTACTGCTTCCTGGAAATCTGGGACCCCAGATCAGGCTCTGGAAACGCTGCTACCTGAGGGGAAGGCCTGAAGTCCAGGTGAGAAGGGAAGACAGAGGTTGGGAGTGGGAGAAAGGGCTTGACTGTTGAACCAGATGAGCCGGAGTTGGAATGGCAAGGGGCTAGGGGGAGGGGCTGGAAAGTGAGGTACCACTCCTGTTGGTATCAAACTGGGTAGTTTTGGGAGGGCGGGGGAAACTGCTTGTGGCTTAGATCAAGTGGAACCCCAGGCACAGTTGGAAGGAGAAGGAGAATTAAAGACACCGGACGTAGTGTATCTTAGGAGAGGGCTAGAACTGCAATAATATTCCTCTTACCCCTCTTTGCCCCATCCCCAGATGGGCCTGTCAGCTCCCACAATCTCTGGCCTCCAGGATGAGCTATCCCATCTTCAGGAGCTATTAAGGAAATGGACGCCAAGACCACCAAGACTATCTCCTGAAGATCACTCTAAGAAGAGAGACCCAAATACCATTCTCTCTCAACCCTGCTGAAACTGCTGGCATTGTCACAGACAGGGAAGAGGCCTGCCTGGGTTGAGGGAGGGTTCTGTCTAATCCTGATTTTTCTTATCTGGTTTTGCTGCCTCAGCTTCCACACTCCAGCCCTTAAACAAGCTTACTTAGCAGGCCTGAGTTTCCATTGCAGGGGGTGGCGCTAACCTTCTCCAACTCTTGTCCTGTGTGTTTTGATTCCTCGAGATTTTTTGTTTGCTTGTTTCTCGTGATTTGAAGAAATCAGTAAACAAAATCTATAATGTGATCTCCCATTTTTTTCAAGGCATTACCACCTCTTTTGGATATCAGCTGTTAAATTGTGAGATCAGAGATGCTGGTCATCATCCCAACAAGATGGCCTAGTGACCTCATTCTTACCCCTCTTGCTGCTTAATTCCAATTAATATTTCTTATAGTTCTCCATGAGAATGGGGTGGATATGGGAGACACCCTGCCTCCTCCAGCTGTGTATTTTTGCAGTGACATTTGTATTTAAAAGGTTGATTAAAGCACGGTATTTATACACGTTGCTGGCATTTATCTGAATAGATGATTCTAGGTAGCAAAGAGTGGTGGGTGGAAGGTGGGTGTGACCCAAGAGAGGAAGGCACCCACCATATTATTACGAGATAAGAGAATGGAGTCAGGTGAGGGTCTGCAGAATTCACATGTAATTTGGCAAAAGGGGTTCATTTCTCTGTGCCTCCCACTTTAGGGGTAGATGTGGCAAGAGCTGGGGAGCATATCAAGAGTTGTTGTTGGGCTAGTGTGTTCAGGCGGCTGAGACAAGGCTCTGGGCTTCAATCCCAGCCACCCCTTGGCTTTGGTGTCCCATCATCCCCCTGCAATAACGGCTAGCCGAGCTTCGACGTCACTCCCCGCTCAGACATTCCGCAATACCCGCCCGAGGGAAAACAAAATACCTCAAGCCCAGGCCGGAGCTGTGAAGCCGAATCTGGCGAGGGCTGCGAGCCAAGGTGGAAGGCAGCCGAGCCCTTGGGCGCGGGTTCCTCAACACTTTTCTGAAGGAAAAAAGATCACCTGGCTACAAGATACATGAAAAGCAGTTTTGTTTCTAGCTTTCAAATTTACATTTTCGGGAGCAGCTGCATGGTTTAACCTCTAGCACTGCTTTACGGGGTCTGAACGTTTCCGTTTCCCCTCCCAGCTCGGGCGCTCGCAGGCGCGGCCCGGAGCAAGACCAACACCCCACAGCAAGAGTATCCCAAGCCGCGCCCAATCTCGGCGCCTCCTAAGATGGCTCCGGCCGCTTCCGGCTCCTCTCCTGCCGCGGCCGCGCCCGCCACCCTACCACGGCCTCTGCCCCGGAAGTGGAAGACGCGACTGCGGTCAGGGGGCGGGGCTGCTGCTTGGAGACGGCGGGAGCTCGTTCGCCATGGCGGCCGGGCCGATCTCTGAGAGGAATCAGGGTAACTAGAGGGGACGAGCCCGGAATGGGCACAGGGGAGCTGGGAGGCTCCGACTAGAGCCAGCAGGGTCACTGCCGGGGCGAGTGACTGGATCGCCTCGTAGAGCGCGGGACCGGCAGCCATGCCTGCCGGGGGCGGGGTGGTCGGGTGCTTGCTGAGGCCTGTATGTGTGATGCCTTCTGTGCCCAATTTCCTCTTGCCTTCCCACTCAAAAAAATACAAAGTCCACGGAGAAAGGTAGAATTTTCAATAGAACACGGTGTTGGACTTCCGAAGATTCTCTAGGTCCTGGGAAGAAGGGGATTTAAGGGCTTGATCTAACATCTTTTTTTTTTTTTCTTTTTGCTCTTATCCCCTAAACCCACCCCCAGTTATCTTGCCTGAATTGCATTTTCATATTCTTGTCCCCTTCATTTCTTGTTATACTCTCACACCTACCTTAACCTTCACTTTTCCTTCAGATGCTACTGTGTACGTGGGGGGCCTGGATGAGAAGGTTAGCGAACCACTGTTATGGGAGCTGTTTCTCCAGGCAGGGCCTGTAGTCAACACCCACATGCCAAAGGATAGAGTCACTGGCCAGCACCAAGGTGAGTACCTAGCAAGACATGCATTTGTGTATTGAGGGGATGTAGTGGTCCTGGTGGGCTCTGTAGTAGTCACAGTGTTTGTAAGGAGTAGCGTTTAAAGAATCCTTTCTTTTGAACCTCAGTTCATAATTTGTTTCCAGAACCATTCTCATTGAAGTGAGGTTTTTTTTTTTTTCTTTCTTGTTTGTGCCTTGGTGGGGGATGAGTTTTACCCCCTTTCGAGTCTCTTCACTTCATTTGTTAACCTTCCCTTTTTTATACACAGGTTATGGCTTTGTGGAATTCTTAAGTGAGGAAGATGCTGACTATGCCATTAAGATCATGAACATGATCAAACTCTATGGGAAGCCAATACGGGTGAACAAAGCATCAGCTCACAACAAAAACCTGGATGTAGGGGCCAACATTTTCATTGGGAACCTGGACCCAGAGATTGACGAGAAGCTGCTTTATGATACATTCAGCGCCTTTGGGGTCATCTTACAAACCCCCAAGATTATGCGGGACCCTGACACAGGCAACTCCAAGGGTTATGCCTTTATTAATTTTGCTTCATTTGATGCTTCGGATGCAGCGATTGAGGCCATGAATGGGCAGTACCTATGTAACCGCCCTATCACTGTGTCTTATGCCTTTAAGAAGGACTCTAAGGGTGAGCGCCATGGCTCAGCAGCTGAACGACTTCTGGCAGCCCAAAACCCACTCTCCCAGGCTGACCGTCCTCACCAGCTGTTTGCAGATGCACCCCCTCCACCGTCTGCCCCCAATCCTGTGGTATCATCGTTGGGGTCTGGGCTTCCTCCGCCAGGTAAAGCTTTTGATTCAAAATGTGTTTGTCTTGGGGTTGAGGGGACAGAAGGGTGGAAAAGAACGGAAAAAAGGACAGCAAGTCAGTGGGTGATGAGGGCATTGGGGGGGGTGATGGTTGTGGTGTGGAAGAAAGTTGTTGGGTTTCTCCAGGAGAGTGAAGTTGTTTGAGTTGTCTAACACTGTTGCTGGCTTTAAGAGAGCTGGGAAGAGGGGAAAAGAGGTCATCCTTCTTGGAGAGGTCTGATTGGCACAAGCTCTCTAAAGATATCATCTTCTCAGTACTAGTAACTCTTCTTCCATTTCTTCTTTAGGTATGCCTCCTCCTGGCTCTTTCCCACCCCCAGTACCACCTCCTGGAGCCCTTCCACCCGGTATACCCCCAGCCATGCCGCCGCCACCTATGCCTCCTGGGGCTGGAGGACATGGCCCCCCATCAGCAGGAACCCCTGGGGCTGGACATCCTGCACATGGACATTCACATCCTCATCCATTCCCACCAGGTGGGATGCCCCATCCAGGTGAGTGTTCTTTGCTGGGAAAAGAAGGGATGAGCTTGGTAGAGGGGTTTTGTTATCACTCCTGCTGTTGCCTTTTGTCCCTCAACAAAAATAGGTAGTTCCAGAGCTCTCCTTTTTTTTATGTAAACAAAAACAAAATACTTTATATTGTTTACACTAACATGTGCTGCCACGGTTCCATTTCTTATTTAAGTTTTCCTGAAGAGTAACCTAAACTTGCAACTTTTTGTTTCCTTAACTTTTACTTGTATTCTTTCCTTTCATTTCCACCCCAAAAGTGACCTATTTCCAAACCTAGGGGACCCTTCTTTTTTGCTCTGACCTCTGCTGTACATGAAACTGGCCGTGTTCTTTTGTTTGAAATTCTTGTCTGGTTTGGCTTTTGTTTTTCTGGATTCTCCTCCACCTCTCTCTGACTTCTCAATCTCAGCCTCCTTCATAGGCTCCTTTTTCCCTGCCTGCACCTAGGATCTTGTGCTTGGTTCTCTTTTCCGCGTATTTTTATATTTTTCATTATTCATTGATACTTTCTAGGTCTGTTTCTTTAGTCCATGGTTATTAACATTCCAGACCCATAATTCTCCTGTTTAATGGACAGCTAGCTGTACTGTGCTACCCCTTTGGTACCTTAAACCAAACATGACTAAAAATGAAATTTTCTACTCCTTCCCTTCAGACCTACTTTTTCTGTCATATTCTTTGTTTTCAGATGCTTAATTCATAAATTTGGGAGCTGTATTAGACTATCCTCTATTACCCTGTTCTTAGAATCTCTGGCATCTACCCACATTGCCAGTGTCCTGGTTCAAGCCCTCATTCTTTTATTTCACACCTAAGTTATCATAGCAATCGTGTAACTGGTCACTTTCACTCCAGTTTTCTCTGCCTTTGATCTGTCTTTCATAGAATAATTTTTCTAAAACATGGGTGTTCACATACCCTTGGGTTAAAATTCTTCTGTTTTTCCCTTTTACCTGTAGAGTAAAATCCAAATTCATTACCAGGGCAGTCAAGGCTTTTCATGATCTGGCCCCTGCCCCTGCACGATGCTCTGAGCACTGAGTTACTGGTATTTCCTGGAGCATAAGATACTGTTTGACATGCCTGTGCTTTGAACACAGTAAGCTTTCTGCCTGGAAGGGTCTATTCCCAATCTCTTGACCATCTGAAAAATTCTCATCATCCCTTAGAATTACGTCTTTGTTCAGACAGTGTCTCTGCCACCTTCACAAACCCCATCAACAGACTAATCACTCCATTTATTATATGCTTTTAGATCACTGGTAAGAGTACCTAAATCATAGAAGGAGCAAATGAAGTGAGGAGTTGATTGGTAGTTGGTTTATTTGTACCGTTGGAATGGGGTCAAGGATAGGTACTTTTTACCAGCTTATTTTCCTTATCCTTCTCTTTTTGATGCTACGTTCTTCCTTGCTCTGTTTTGTTTTCTTCCTTTCTCTATTTTCTTTATCCTCTCCTCTGTCTTCCTTTTTTAAAAATCTTTCTATTTTCCATTTGTCTCCTTATGTCTATTCTATTCTCATAGGGATGTCTCAGATGCAGCTGGCCCACCATGGCCCTCATGGCTTAGGACACCCCCATGCCGGGCCCCCAGGTTCTGGGGGGCAGCCACCACCCCGACCACCACCTGGAATGCCTCATCCTGGACCCCCTCCAATGGGCATGCCACCCCGAGGGCCTCCGTTCGGATCACCCATGGGTGAGTAGGCTCTAGCCACCTCCCTCATTCTCAGGTCCCACATTTTTCCAGCTTCCTTTGCTACACCTTTTGGTCCCCTGCCGTTTCTTTTACTTCTTGCATTTCTTCTCACTGTTTCTCTGTGTATCTTCTCCCCCACAGGTCTCCCACCACTAACTGTCTCCTATTTCTTGCTTTTACCAACTTCTCTCTCTCTCTCTCCCTACAGGTCACCCAGGTCCTATGCCCCCACATGGCATGCGAGGACCTCCTCCACTGATGCCCCCTCATGGATACACTGGCCCTCCACGACCCCCACCCTATGGCTACCAGCGGGGGCCACTTCCTCCACCCAGACCCACTCCCCGGCCTCCAGTTCCCCCTCGTGGCCCACTTCGGGGCCCTCTCCCTCAGTAAATGCTCATTCTCCTTCCTCCTATTGTATCCTTCCAATAGCTTTTCGATTCCTTGGACCAATCAGAGTTGCTGTAGCTCCCTGGGGCTAAGGCATTGCCTCCTCTCAGGCCTTTTTTTTTTTTTTTTCTTTCCCTGTTGGTCCCAAGTGTTTTGCAAATGCACAGAGAAAATAAAACTAAACTTGTTTTTGTTTTGTGGTGTTTTCCTTGGCAAAGTAACTTCTCTTTAAAGAAGAGATGTCAGTATATTGGGAGAAGGTCGAGAAGGTAGAGGTGAGAGTGTTCACTTTTCATTTTAAGGCTTTACTCTGTAATGTACTGTTGCAATTGCTGGACTCTGCTGTGCACTAGAGCAATTATTTTCTTAAGTTGAGCTTATATTTCTAATTTTTAAGGCAGGGACCCAATATCTGTGACATAGATTATTGTATGAAGTGAGAGCAGAAGTAAAATGCCTGGAGATAGGCTGGTAAAAATGTGAAGTGACACGTACAGAGCTATTCGTTGCAGCACTGTTTATAATAGCAGTAGATTGGAAATAACTCACATACCCATCAGTGCAGGACTGGTTAAGTAAACTGGTAGATTCAGCTGATAGAGCATTGTGGAGCTGTAAATAGCAATGAGGAATATCTCTGTACTGTTGCAGAAAGATCTCCAGCAATAGATTGAAGTTAGGTGGAGGGAGCAATGTGCAGAACAGACCGTATAGTGTGCCACCTTGTAAAAACGGCATGGAGGTGGAGTCTGACCTCCTGTAATGTCGCAAGGGGGAGGAAGAATCAAGATCAGCAGTACAAGGTTGACTCCCATGAGGCAGAGGCCAGACAAGCCTGCCCTCTCTGTCATCTGTTCCAGATTCTGACACTAGCTGTCCCTCCCGCAGCACCCTCTTAATTTCTGCTGTGTTTGATAATTCATTGCAGTGGCCACACAACTCACAGACTGTACTCTGGATTGTGGAGTTTATTAGGAAAGTAACAGGTTACATTTCAGGTTCAGGAACCCTCAAGGATACGATTTTTCCGTCAGGACAGCCTCTCCCCAGTCCTGCTTGCAGACACGCCTCTCCCTGGCCCAAGGCCTCTGCCCGGAGGCATTCAGCCTTCTCCATGGGCTGGAAAGCCCACCATGCCACCTCCTGCTGCCAGCTCTTTGCTGCCAGGACTCTCCTGCCACCGATTCTCACCATCTTCAGGGTTATAGCACACTCTTAGTCTCCTGGTTCTAGGAGCAGCTCAGCTCAGGGATCCCAAGTCCAAAAGATGTAGTCTCTGCTCCGGGCTGTTCTTCCATGGTGGTAGTAGAGCTCTTCTCTTCCCTGCCTCTGGGGTGGCTCATTTCAAACCCAGCAGGATGGCAACACTGACCAGTCCCCTTGGTGAGCCATTATTACCCTATCATACAGTCATGCCTAATCAGTTGGCTGGATGTTAGAAGACTACGGCTAGAAAGGCCACACAAAAGTAATCAATTGCATCCCACACCTTACCAAAGAGTTGGCACGTACATGTATTTGCTTATATTGAAAAAAAGGGAAGAATAAACCAAAAACTAATGGAAATCGATACCAGTGGTGGAAGGAAGATACGGAGGGAAGGTAAACTTCTTTGAGTATTCTGTGTTATGTTGTTTTCATTTGGAACCATATGAATATCTTAACATAATTGCTCAACAAAGTTAAAATGAAAAATTAGGACATAGTAAGGAACTCAGTAAATGTTCATTTTCTTCCATCCTTTACCATCAGACATTTTGGATAAGGGTTTGTATCTTATTTTTACCTCATTCTCTGTTCTTCCAAACCTGATTCCATTGCATTTAAATCTGTGCTCAAATAACTTTCAGCAATTAAATTCAATCCAATGGCATTTTTTCTTTGTCACATCTAATCCTGTTAGTCACCCCTTTCTTGAAGCTACCTCTTTGGTTCTTTGGCTTATGTAACCATGAACATTCCTAAACTGGCCAAAAAAAGGGAAGCCTTGGCCCTCTGTTACTCTCTTGCATCTTTCTCATTCATTTAACATTTTTCTGATACCTACAAAGGCTCTGTGCTGGGGTGGCTGCAGATACAAGGACAAACAAGATAGTTCTCATGTTAAGGAAGCCATTACCAAGGGGGCAGACTGACATATAAATCGTTCTGAAACAAAACATTCTGAGAGTATGAAGAAGGGTATGTAACCTGGCATGAAAAGTCCAGGAAAACATCTGGGGAAAAAGTGATGTTAGGTGCTGGGGAGCCATCTCTGACTCGGCAACCCTATGTACAACAGAATGAAACCCTGCCTGGTCCTGCGCCATCCTCACAGTCATTACCGTGCATGAGCCCATTGTTGTAGCCACTGTATCAGTCCATCTTGTTGAGGGTCTTCCTCTTTTTTGCTCACTCTGTGCTTTACCAAGCATGATGTCCTCCTCCAGGAACTGGCCCCTCCTGGTAAAATGTCCAAAGTACCTGAGACGAAGTCTCTCCGTTCTCGCTTGCAAGGAGCATTCTGGCTGTAGTTCTTTAAAGACAGACTTTTTTTGTCCTTTTGGCAGTCCATGGTATATTCAGTATTCTTTATCAACACGTTAATTCAAAGGCATCAATTCTTCAGTCTCCTTATTTGTTGTCCAGCTTTCACATGCATGTGAGGTGATTGAAGAGACCATGGCTTGGGTCAGGTGAACCTGATATACTTAATTGAATCTTCAAGGAAGGGTAGAAGCTTCCTAGGCAAAGGTGAACGTGTTGCTCTCAAGTCAATTCTGGCTCATAGTGACTATAGAACAGAGTAGAACTGCCCTATAGAGTTTCCGAGGCTGTAACCTTTATGGAAGCAGACTGCTACATTTTTCTCTCACAGAGCAGCTAGTGGGTTTCCGCAAACCTTTTGGTGAGCAGTCTAGTGCTTCACCACCGTGCCACTAGGGCTCCTTGGGCAAAGATGAAAAAACCCACAAACCTATTGCCATCGAGTTGATTCTGACTCATAGCTACCCTATAGGACAGAATAGAACTGCCCTATTCGGTGTTCAATGCCCTAAAGCTTTAAAGAAGCGAACTGCCACATCTTACTCCCTTGGAGCAGATGGTGGGTTCAAACCGCTGACCTTTTGGTTAGCAACCAAGTGCTTAACCACTGCACCACCACGGCTCCTTTGACAAAGATGAAGGGGAAGCTTATTCCTGATAGATAGGATATTTCTGAGCAGAAGTTGAGAGTCGATAAATAGCAGGGTGTATAACGTGCCAAAGCTAAAGCTGCTTGGTGCTGGAGGCAGGGTGAGAGAGCCAATTAGGGAGCTTCAGTAGATGAATGCTTCTCAGCTCTGTCTCATGTCATGGCACAGATCACTGAAGTAAAGAGAAGCGGCCGCTCCAGGCTGGAGTCTGTTGGCTCAAGGCTTCTGGCTACCTGAGGCTCTGTCTAGCAGCTGAGTGAATTAGTATCTGAGCACATGGTCAAGGCGTACTGCTTGGAAAGCTCTGCTCCACGTTGAGGAGCCACAGAAGGATTTGAAGCAAGCAAATGGCAGATTTGCATTTTGGAATCATGGTACCAGTGTAGAGAGTAGATTTGAGCAGTGTAGAGATGTCTGGGGGGCAGGGTCACAAGTTTTGCATCTGGCAATAATTCACATAAGAGATGAAGTCCTAAATGAGGGTTGTGGCAGGAGCAGGGATGAAGAGGAAGAGATGCATTTGGGAAGTATTTAAAGGGTGCAATAGTAGGACTTGTTGTTAGACTGGATGTAGTGCATGAAACGGAAAATGGAATAAAGGATGAGAGTATGCAGGAGGAAGAATTTAGGGGGGCAGGGTGGAAATGATAAGTTCAATTTTGAACACGCTGGGTTCAAGGTGAGCTGTGAGGCATGCAGGTGGGGTTATGTAATGAGCGGCTGGTTACACACCTCTAAACCTCCGCAAAGATTAGACATGATATTCTGCGCTGAGTGACTAAGGATGCCAGGCTTTAAATCACAGTGGGATTCATTGAACTCTGCTATAGAGTTACTTTGATGTGGTCATAAGCAGGTCCTAGGAGCAGTTGGAAGCCTGGCACAGCTAACAGCTGGCTCCTGGCCCCAGGTGCTGGAGGCCAGCATGGGAGCAGCCCCACGTGGTGGGCAGCTTTGTCTGCCTCTGTGTCCTTTCTGCCTCCGTGTTAGCTGTCAAACGAATCTTCAAACTGATCTTTGATCAGGACTTTAACATCTGATACTTTTATGCTGATGATTCTCAAATCTCTAGCTTTTCTCACATAAGCTCCTCTTTGGTATCTTCAGCTGTTGTCTGATACCATGGTGATGAATTTACACCATCACAGAGTAAATTGGTGCCTTTGCTGAATTCCCTACTTCTGAAATTGGAACCACTATTTTCTCAGGCATTCATTCTCAGAATCTCTGAGCCTTCATTCATTTAACAATATCTTTTTGAGTGTCTCCTCTAGTCTCTTCTCTCTCTACCCTCTAGCTTTTTCATCCTGTGGTGCTCAGCAATTTTCTAAAAACTTATGTGCTTGTACACTTTGGTACTTTAGCCCACACTTCTGTTTGTTATTCATTAAACCAGGATTTCTCAATCTTTTTTCATTATCACCCCCCTAAGGAGACTTTTTTTTTTCAAATTGTCTCCTCTACCCATGAAATTATCATACCACAGATATACTGTATATCTGTTTATGTACTATGGCCCTTTGGAGGGACACAAACCATTGTATTATATAATATTTTTTTACATTCCCTTTCAAACCAATTTTTGTCCCCTTGGCAAAATTGCCCGCATTGAGAATACATGCTAGACCATGGCTTCTTAATGTTTTATGGGCCATAGAGTCCTTTGAGAATATGACAAAAGCTGTGGTTCCTACTGAAGAAAAATACATAGATACACATATATCCAATATTTTGTAAGCAAACATTCCAGAAGGTTTATAGATCCCAACCTAAGTATTCCTGCATAAGACTGAATCCCTTAAGAACCCTTAAAAGATCTCATTCTATTCATCTGTATATCCTGAGAGCATCAAAAGGTACCTGACCTATAAAATAATTGTAAAAATAATAACAGCGAATATTTATTGAACACTTACTATGTGCCAGGTACCGTAGTAAGTGTTTTACATGCATTATCTCAGTTAATCCTCCCAACAGTCCTCTGAAGTAGCTTCTGTTTTTACCCCATTTTAAGATGAGGAAACTGATGGTACTTGATGAACCAAGATCTGTCCTTCTGTATCCTCCTCATACTGACAATCTCATGCGCTTGGAGTAGGGCATGGGTAGAAGCAGGGATTGAGTACCAGTGGATGGCTGATGCTGAGGAGTGGCCAGTTTGATGGGTAAGTAGAAGGAAGCTACACCAGGAGGCAATATAAGGTTAAGAATCCTGGAAAGATCTAGAAAGACGCCAGAGACCTACATAGTGTATGATTCTACTTACATATAATATATGATTCCACTTATATTAAATTAGAAAAGGATTAATCTATAATGTTAGAAAAGCAGATCAGTAGTTGCCAGGGTTGAGGGTGTGATTGCAGAGAGGCCCAAAGGGACTTTTTGGGGTGATGGACATGTTCTTTACCCTGATTGAGGTTGTAGTTACATGGGCATATACATTTGTCCAAACTCATGTTGTTGTTAGGTACTGTCGAATCAGTTCCGACTCATAGTGACCCTGTGCGGAACAGAACAAAACACTGTCTGGTCCTGCACCATCCTTGTAATCATTGTTATGGTTGAGCCCATTATTGCAGCCACTGTGTTAATCCATCTTGTTGAGGGTCTTCCTTTTTTCACTGACTGTCTAATTTACCAGGCATGATGTCCTTCTCCAGGGACTGGTCCCTCCTGAAAACATCTCCAAAGTATGTTAGATGAAGTCTCACCATACTTGCTTCTAAAGAGCATTCTGTCTGGCTTTACTTCGTCCAAGACAGACTTGTTCGTTCTTCTGGCAGTCCATGGTACATTTAATATTTTTCACCAACACCATAATTCAAAAACATCAATTCTTCTTTGGTCTTCCTTATTCATTGTCCAGCTTTTGTATGCATATGAAGCAATTGAAAAACATCATGGCTTGGGTCAGGTGCACCTTAGTCCTTAAAGTGACATCTTTGCTTTTTAGCACTTTAAAGAGGTCTTTTGCAGCAGATTTGCCCAATGCAATATGTTGTTTGATTTCTTGACTGGTGCTTCCATGGGCGCTGATTGTGGATTCAAGTAAAATGAAATCTTTGACAATTTCAGTCTTTTCTCTGTTTATCATGATATTGGTTCTTGGTCCAGTTGTGAAGATTTTTGTTTTATGTTGAGGTATAATCCATACTGAAGGCTGTGGTCTTTGATCTTCCTCAGTAAGTGCTTCAAGTCTTCTTCACTTTCAGCAAGCAAGGTTGTGTCATCTCCATAACACAGGTCGCTAGTGAGTCTTTCTCCAAAGCTGATGCCCCACTCTTCTTCATATAGTCCAGCTTCTCAGGTTATTTGCTCAGCATACAGATTCAGTAAGTATGGTGAAAGGATACAACCTTGATACGTGCGTTTCCTGATTTTAAACCATGCAGTATCCTTTTGTTCTGTTCAAATGACTGCCTCTTGGTCTATGAACAGGTTCCTCATGAGCACAATTGAGTGTTCTGGCATTCCCATTCTTTGAAATGTTATCCACAATTTGTTATGATCCACACAGTCGAATGCCTTTGCACAGTCAGTAAAACATAGGTAAACATCTTTCTGGTATTCTCTGCTTTTGGCCCGGATCTGTCTGACATCAGCAATGATATTCCTGGTTCCACGTCCTCTTCTGAACCTGGCTTGAATTTCTTTCTGGCAGTTCCCTATCGATGTGTTGCTGCAATTGCTTTTGAATGATCTTCAGCAAAATTTTCCTTGTGTGTGGTTTAATGATATTGTTTGATAATTTTCACATTCTGTCGGATCACTTTTCTTTGGAATAGGCATAAGTATAGATACCTTCCAGTTGGTTGGCCAGGTAGCTGTCTTCCAAATTTCTTGGCGTAGACAAGTGAGCACTTCCAGCACTGTATCTGTTTGTTAAAACATCTCAATTGGTATTCCCTCAATTCCTGGAGCCTTGTTTTTCACCAGTGTCTTCAGTGTAGCTTGGACCAATTCCTTCAGTACCTTCAGTTCTCAATCATATGCTACCTTCTGAAATGGTTGAACATCGACCAGCTGTTTTTAGTACAGTGACTCTGTGTAGTCCTTTCATCTTCTTTTGATGCTTCCTGTGTCATTCAATATTTTGCCCATGACTTAAAAAAACAAAAACAAAACAAACCCACTGCCACCGAGTCAATTCTGGCTCATAGCGACCCTATAGGATAGAGTAGAACTACCGCAGAGGGTTTCCAAGGAGCAGCTGGTGGATTTGAACTGCCAACCTGTTGATTAGCAGCCTGAGCTCTTAACCACTGCACCACCAGGGCTCCATTTCACCCATAGACTCCTTCAATATTGCAACTCAAGGCTTAAATTTTTCTTCAGTTCTTTCAGTTTGAGAAATGCCAAGTGTTTTCTTCCCTTTTGGTTTTCTAGCTCCATGTCTTTGCATATTTCATTAAAATACTTTACTTTGTCTTCTTGAGCCACCCTTTGAAATCTGTTCAGCTCTTTTAGTTCATCAGTTCTTCTGTTCGCTTTAGCTACTCTACATTCAGGAACAAGTTTCAGAGTCTCTTCTGACATTGATTTTGGTCTTTTTTTTCTTTCCTGTCTTTTTAATGACCTCTTGGTTTCTTCATGTATGATATCCTTGATGTCAGTCCACAACTTGTCTGGTCATTAGTGTTGAATGCATCAAATCTGTTCTTGAAATGATCTCTAAATTCAACTTGCCAGAGGTAACCACTATTTTCTGTATTACTGTAGACCAGTTTGCCTTTTCTTGAGCCTCAGATAAATGGAATTCATACAGTATGCACTCTTTTGGTCTGATTTCTTTTGCTTAATATTTTGTTTGTGAGAACTTTTCATGTTGTTGTGTATAGTAGTAGTTCGGTCTTTTAAAAATTTGCTGTATAGTATTCCTTTAAATAAATATGCCACAATTTGTTTATCCAAGTTTATCCTTTCTCTAGCTGATAAACATTTGAGGTTTTTGACTATTATGAATAAAGCTGCTATGAAAATACTCGTACTTGCCTTTTTTGTGGGACATATGTGCTCAGTTTTCTTGAGTATCTACATGGGAGTAAATTTGCTGGGTCAGATCTGATTTTGCCTGTAAAAGATCACCCTGACTGCTGAGAATAATGGATCATAGGGGAGCAAGACTGGAAGTAGGGAAACCAGTTAAGAGGCTGTTGCAGTAGCTAAGGAGAGAGATGATGGTAGCTTAGACCAGGATGGCAGTGGTGGAGCTGATGATAAGTGGTAGATTCAAAATTCTTTGAAGTTAGGTCTGACAAGACTTGCTGATATAGGGATGAGAGAAAGAAATGATGACTCCATGGTTTTGGCCTGAACACCTTGGTGAAGAGACGAAGACCTGCATCAGAAGTTTGTTTTTAGATCTGTTAAGTTTGAGATGCGTATTAGGTACCCAAGTAGTGATGATGAATAGGAGACAGAAATCTCAAATTTGGGGCTGGCCTGGAGATAAAAATGTGGGAATCATCCACATATAGACGATATTGAAGTCATGGGTCTACCTGAGATGACCAAGGAGAAGAAGGGCCCAGGACTGTGCCCCTAGGAACTCCAACTTTAATGGACCCAGCAAAGGAGACTGTGAAGGAGTGGGTGGTGGGCGCATGGAGCAGTGACACCTGGGGAAAACAATGAAGTCTTCCCTTAAAACTTAAAAAGAAAAATATATATATAACGTTTCCCTCTGAGAGCATATCTATTTTAGTTGGTAATGGATCAGTGTAGAGAATGCAAAGTCACCTTAAAAAGAAGAAATGGCTCCCTGTCAGCAGGACTTGGCTGTAACCTAATTGAAAATATTAACATATTTAAGTAAAAAATGTGTTAACCTGAAGAGAGGTCAGCAATGAAAGCTTAGTAAAGGGAGAGTCCCTAAGGCCTATGTGGGCAGAACCGAGCTGTTCCAAATAGCATCCTGGAAAGAGTGCTTTAGCCAACCAATTTAGAGTAGTTCAGGAGCATTGGCAAGGCTGCCCATAGCACAGAGAGGGGGGTAGAGAATTGTAGCCAAGAAGAGAGCTTTCTGGTCTCATTGGCATGATTCCTTATTGGGGATGGCCAGATGCCATTAAAGATACAAATGCTCCTGTTCAGTTATATTGTGCATTTATATGTTCATATTATGGTTCTGATTTGGTTTCAGGGAGAGAATGTGCTGGACATGGAGACATGAGTTATAAATCTGAGTGACAGTTAAATTTCTCATGGTAAATGAATATTTTTGTATATGGCTTTGTATTTCAATAAATTTTGAACTTTGTTGGCACAAACAAGTATTTCTAAGATCTAGCTTTGGAGACTGCAAAGCACAGAGCCATACCTGTCAGTGGGAAATTCAACAAGGAAAATGCTACCTGTGAGGCCTCCTGGGACACGGCCTGCCGGCCTTCTCCAGGTAACATCATCCTGGCATTCTGAAACCACCACACTTTGTAAAGCAGAATCACACCCTACTAGATCTCAAAGGGACCTGATGCAGCATCTAGTTTAATTTTCTACTCTGGATGAGGAAACTGAGGTCCAGAGAGGCAGAGAACTTGACCAAGAGCCCATAGCTTGTTAGGAGTGATAATCCAGGTCAGAAACCCAGGTCAATACTCTGTCTGAAATATTCCACCTGGAATGGGTGGACATATTCAGTATGTCCATCCATCCCCAAGTTGCCACCTACCCGCTGACCTGTGGAGTGAGGCTAGTCACCAAGTGTATGTCTTGTATCTCTGAGCCCATGTCACTGGTACAGGGGAAAGGAAAGAACTGAAATCAATCCACTCCTTCCTGCTCTAGAAGTGTGTGTATACCTGTGTGTGTCCATATGTATGGTTGTGTCTGTGTGTACACAAAAGAAAAGGGGGAAAGGATATAGGGGTGATCCCTTTTTGAGTCGTTGGAGCAAATGAATAAAAGGGGAGCTGTCCAGTCAGGCCTGTAAAACCCTCTCAGCTTCAATCTCACCTCTGCTACTACCAATTGAATGGAGGAGGATAGAGACTTCTTCACTGTAAATGAACGATCTGGACTGTTTCTTGAGGAAAGAGATGGCAGGGACCAAGGAGTCTCTGCCTCTGGCAGCTCAGGATAGAAATCATACCTTGTTATCCTTGCTTTCTCTAAATAGCCAAGTAAACTTGGAACCTGAGCACTCAGGATTTGGGAGAGGTTGTGGGAAAGGAGCGCTTGGCTGGGAGCAGTGGAGAAAGGATAGGGAGATGTTTTGAAGGCAGCGAAAGCCCCTGAAATATGTGGTTCCTGTCATACTGGGACTGAGGGGCTAAGGAAGAGGCTGCCCCATTCACCACCTTCCTTTCTGCCTTCCCACTTGTTTTCTTGGCAACACTATTTCTGCCTCTCCTTAGCTGCTTTCATCTTTTACTAGGAAGGGGCTGGGAAAGACTGTGTCATCTCAGCTGCCCCTGTGACAAACTCCCCTAGCCTCTTCATCATTTCTTCGCGGTGCCGGGAGTCCCTCCCCACTCTCTTTTCTTCCGCGCCCCCCCCCCACCCCCCAACAATGGTCTCTCCCGAAGCTCAGTGGCGCGGAGGGGGGGAGGGGGAGGGGAGGAGGCGGGGCCGGAGTGGGGGGGGGCAGGTCTGCATTGCCACTTCTCCTGGTACCCAGAGCAGTCGCCGCTGCCGCCTCAGCCCCGCTGCCGGGACCCCCGCCCTCACCCGGGATTCCCTTACCCGGGGGACCCAGCCCAGGTGAGACCCTTCTGTCAGTTTCTCACCTCCACCCCGCCCCTGGCAGAAGCATCCTTCCTTGCGTTGCTTTGCAGCCATTTTATCCTCCGATGTTGCTTGTGGGGAGGGTGACCGACCCCGTTCTTGGGATGAGGAAGGTTGGTAGTGGTTTGGAGATGGAGATTTATTTTAGTTGCTGTGGAGATATATACAGACACATATATGTATATATACGCGTGTGCAATTTTTTGTATGTGAAGGAAGGGGGAGGAAGGGTGTTTTTCTCTACCTTCCCAAGTCCCCCACTACCCTGCTCAGGGTAGGGGTTGTTAGGTAGGATGGGGTTCCCTCCAACTCCAACCCCTTCCTCACCTTGGCGTCCCCCCCCCCACCCCCATGGATGATAAATGACCTTGGCTGGGGCCGGAGAATGGATGCTGCCTCAGTATGCTCCTTTGGACTTGGGGGGGGGCAGTGAAGGAGGGGTAGGTGAAGGAGAGAGGAGAGGAATGACGAATGGTAATACTGTGTGGATAGAGATGGTAAACCACCAGAGTTGGGGGCATGGATGTCAGGGCCTCGAGGCAGTGGTTCAGGGATGGGGGAGGGGGTGTCGAGTGATGATGGGCACCTGTCCAGCAGCAGGACCAAGGGAGGGGGCGCTCAGAGAAGCGATTTAGTAAATTCTAGGGGCTTTTCTCTTATACCAGAGCAGAGGCGAGATTGGGGGAGGTCATTACAGATTCTGGTAGGAGAGATCTCTATGGCTGTGCGTGTAGAGGTCTCTTCCTGCGTCCCTGCCTCTTCATATTCTTCCGTGTGCATTCTCAGCTGACACCTTTTTTTTTTTTCTCAGAACTGTGGATGCTCCCATTTCCCTAACCCTGGGGCAGGATGTGGGGACGTGGCGCAGCCTTGGCAGCCCTGGGGTGGGGGCCGAGGCTCCATCATCCAGCTCTAATATGGAGGGGCACTGTGCATCCTCTCCCCCATTCTGCCACAACTCTCTCCCCACCCTGAGGAGATTTTGATAAGTGACTACTTCTTAATGACCTTGTCACCTGGGCTAGGGTGGACTGGGGGTCAGGGAGGTTCCCAAAGTCAGGTTTCAATGGCGGGGAGGGGCTTCCGGACCCTCCTCTTATCCAGGACTAGGTGAGTGGACTTCAAAGGGAAGCTTTTGCTCAGGAGTTCCCCCGCCCCTCTCCATCCTCTGCAGAATCTCTCCTGGGCACATTTTTTTCCGGTCAGGTGAAGCCAGGCAGCCTTAAAGGGCCACGTTACCCTGAATTTTGTCTCTTTTAACCTGTACCTCTCCAAATCTTACCTCTCTCCCAGAGGCTTAGCCACCCTGTGCTGCTTTGGGGGCTAAAAATAGCACTACTTCCTCACCAGCTCATGGAATTTGTCTTCTTTCTCTCCCTCCTGACCTCTTGGGGTTGTTGGCCCTGGAGGAACTGACTGCTGAGCCATCATACCCTGCTGTGGCTCTGGAGGCCTCCTGTACCCTACATGTCCTCTCAGGGGTACACACATAGGGTATGGCTCCTGTTGGGTCCATCTGCCTCCCTTCAGGGTTTTGTTTGGGGAAGAATGGAAGTAGAAAGGAGAGGAAAGCAAATTGTGAGGCACTGAGGGGATTCCCGGAAACCCTGGTGGCTTAGTGAAGAGCCACGGCTGCTAATCAAGAGGCTGGCAGTTCGAATCCACCAGGTACTCCTTGGAAACCCTGTGGGGCAGTTTTACTACTAAGTCGGAATTGACTCGATGGCAGTGGGTTTGGTTTTTTGGTTTTGGAGGGGATTCCACAGTTCCCTCTGTTTCATGGGGGAAACCATGAAGAAAAGAAGGTGACATGGGAGTCACTGCTTCTGGTCACCATGGTCCATTGCCCACGTCTGCACTGAGGGGGCAAGGCTTTGCTTGTCAGTGCCTCTCTGAAGCATATAGTGCTACCTACTATCTGCTACCAGGGCTACTGTGTGTGTGTGTGTGTGTGTGTGTGCTTGTGTGTGTGTGTGAGAGAGAGACACACATTTAATGAAGGCCCAGGATGGGTAGGAGCAGAAGGAAGCAGGATATTTTTAGGGGAATGATCTCTGATCAGAATCTAGTCCTGCTTCCTCTGCCTCTATGAAGAAAGGGGGTTCTCCTATGCTCCACTCTGGAGAACGTGTGTTTTGGGGGGGAGGCCCACAGCCCCCTTCATTCCACACCAGCCTCCTACGCAATGCGGTATTTGTGGACTCCTTTTCCTTTGACTTCTGGAAGAGAAGCAGAAAGAATTAGGAGGGATTAAGAAGGGAGGCCCTGGAGGAATGGGGTGCGACTACAGACCTTAGACCTTTATATTGTAAACTTATGAGTTTGATCAGTCATTTCCATTCCCACCCCCACCAGTGAAAGGAGGTCCATGTATGATGTCTTGAAAGAAGATGGCAGCAGTCAGTTATTACCTTTTCCTCAGCTTTTGATCTCCCCTCTCCTCCATTCTACTCAGGTTCCAGGTCTCCCTTCTTTTGGGTCTTCCCTTGTTTTTCTGGAGGGAGATAATATGGGCCCTACTGCTGGAATTAATTTGAACACAGGCTGAGAGGTCTTGGGACTCTCTGTTTTGGAGTAATATTGGACAATAACATTCAAGTATGACCACTTGGTGTGCCTTGCTCCTTCCTGTTTCCGTCATATCTTTCAATCTAATAGAAAGAAATGAAGCTAATATTTATAGAATATCTACTGTGAGATCAAATCCTCACACCAACTCTGGGAAATAGGGTATTGACCCTTAGGGAGGTTAAGTAACCTGCCCAAGATCAGTTAGTAAGTGGCAGAGCTGGGATTTCAACTTAGATCATCTGTCATGTGCTTTGCACTGAACCTGGCTTTGTCCTTGCTAGTGTGTCTTTCTGCTGCTCACCCTAAAGAGGATCCAGAGATAGCTTTTGTTTGGGGGATTTGTGAGGGAGTATAGGTCATCTCGGAAACCCTGGCGGCTTAGTGGTTAAGTGCTATGGCTGCTCATCAAAGGATCAGCAGTTCGAATCCGCCGGGCGCTCCTTAGAAACTCTATGGGGCAGTTCTACTCTGTCCTGTAGGGTCGCTATGAGCCGGAATCGACTCGATGGCACTGGGTTTTAGTTTTGGATAGGTCATCTCACCGTATTACTATCACCATAAAGAGTAATAGCTAATATTTATTGATCATTTTTTATGTGCCAGGTACTATGATAAGGAACTTATCCACATTATCTCATTTAATCCTTACTTCCCCTTTTCAAATAAGAGGAAACTGAGGAGTGGATGGTCAGAAACTTGCTCATAGTCGCTCATCTAGTCAGCGCTAAAGCAGGAAGTCAAACTCAAATCTGCCTGGCTCTGGAAGTTGAGCTTTTGTTCACCAGGCTATGTTGACAGAAAACCCCTTCTTGTGGGGCCTATAATCATGAAACCTGATGGAAGGACTGTGGAAGTCCATCTTCAGATGCCATCCATGACTGAAGGCAACAGGTTGGAGGACTTGGTCCTCCTTCTACCCATTCACCCCAAGCTCCACCCCCAATAAGGAACTAGACTAGAGTAAGGAATCCTGGTTTCTTATATTTCCTGTTTTGTTTTTCGCAGGTTGGTAGTAAAGCAAGGGGTCTGAACTTGATGTGGGGCAGGGTGTCTGGGGAAGGGCTCTGGGTAGGTGACTCCTGAGCAGGTTCCATGGGCCTGGCCTCTATATTGACTTTCACTACTTTATGCTTCACAACTTCCTTTTTCTCCCTCTTATTTTTTTCTAGGTCTCTAGAAGCTCCTGGAGAAAAAGTGGGCAGCCCATCTTGAGTTATCCTGGCTCCTCAGCTTAGGCCCACCAACCTGGCTCCCCCTCCCCTTCCTTTCCCCCCTTACCCCTCTCTCTTCCCCATCCACCCAACTGAACTAGGTGTGGGCCAAGGCTCCTCTCCCTCCTTCTTTCTCCTCTTACACACCCACTGACCAAGTCCTATTTCCTTTTATTCTGTGCCCAAAGATACTTGAGCACACTTCCTCTAAATAGCTGTGGGGAAGGGTCCTTCTGACTCCACGAGTTCTTGAGCAAAAGGCTGAATAAGGAGCAAGGGTTGGGGGAGTCTGGTGGTATCCCCAAAGCCCCATCATGGAAGAGGGCTTCCGAGACCGGGCAGCTTTCATCCGTGGGGCAAAAGACATTGCCAAGGAAGTTAAGAAGCATGCAACCAAGAAGGTGGTGAAGGGCCTGGACAGAGTCCAGGACGAATATTCTCGTAGATCCTACTCCCGCTTTGAAGAGGATGATGATGACGATGACTACCCTGCTCCTGCTGATGGCTACTACCGTGGGGAAGTGACCCAGGATGAGGAGGAAGGTGGCGCATCCAGCGATGCCACTGAGGGCCATGATGAGGATGATGAGATCTACGAGGGGGAATATCAGGGCATCCCCCGGGCAGAGTCTGGGGGCAAAGGCGAGCGGATGGCAGATGGGGCACCCCTGGCTGGAGTGAGGGGGGGTGTGGGTGATGGGGAGGGTCCCCCTGGAGGCCGGGGGGAGGCACAGCTGCGGAAAGAGCGGGAAGAACTGGCTCAGCAGTATGAGGCCATCCTACGGGAGTGTGGCCATGGCCGCTTCCAGTGGACACTTTATTTCGTGCTTGGTCTGGCGCTGATGGCCGACGGTGTCGAGGTCTTCGTGGTGGGCTTCGTGCTGCCCAGTGCTGAGAAGGACATGTGCCTGTCTGACTCCAACAAGGGCATGCTGGGTGAGACACACTGGGGGGGACTCCAACCCTGTCCTGCCCCAAACTCTGGACACACCCTTGTTCCTGAGAACTGCCCCTGTCCTTACCACTGGGCTCCTTAGGACCCTGTTCCCAAGGTGTCGCCAGAGGGCTCAGGGTTCCCTCCAATGGTGTCCGCTCACATACACCTTCCTCTAAGGGTTGGGTCATAGTGAGGCTGTATGTGAAAGGGGTCTGGGGAGGGCAACTGGGCTGGGGCTTGGAATGATGGTTGGGTGGTGGTCTGCTTAGTTAGTTCCCCAGGAGGTGGCCATGGTGGGATGGACCACCACTTAATGTTTCTTCATAGCCTGCCTTCTTATTATCCTATTCCCTTTCCTTCACTGGGGGAACAAGAAGTCTGTATTTTCATACCCTGGGAGGGTCAGTTCGGGGTGGGGAAGAATCCTGGATTTTCAGCCAGAGAAACTGGATACACTTGCTCTCACTCCAGCCTTGGGAGTGTGCAAGGCCCAGGGAGTGGTCTCTGATGGCCATTTCTGATGGGCATCCTGAAGGAGGGAACTCTTAGGTTCACCGAGAAAGAATCTAGGCCTTGCTCTGCTGCCAAGTTGCTACGGAATCTTGGACAGGTCCCTTCTCCCTGGAGCTTGGCTTGGGCATGGATAAAATGCAGCATTCAGAGTAGATGATCAGATTCAACTCTGATTTTATGGAGGAATTAAGAAATGGGGGAGTTTGAGGACCAGAAGAACTGGGACCGGAAGGCATAAAGGATAGATTTTGTGGGGACCTTATTGACAGGTCCTGGGAGAAGTGAGGGGATTGGAGCCCTTTCTCTGAGGAACACAGAGTGACCTCCTGCTGCTTTGAGGGTATCAAGGAGGGGAGGATAGAGAGAACTTTGGGAGGGCCTGGGAATCTAGGCAGATTCACTCCTCAGTCTAGGTGAAATGGGAGTAGGGGTGTCCTGTGTGTGTGAGACAGAGACAGAGGTAAAGAAGAGGAGTTTGGGGTTGTGGAGTCCCCCTATATCTGTATTCCTATTTTTGAACCCCTGGCCTGCAGAGATGGCCTTCTGTCTTTGCTCATACCATCCAACCTCTCAATTACTCTCATTTCTGGACACTTAGCTTCTAAAAGTCTTTCAGACCCTTGATCCGTTCTGCTGCAGTTTTAGCTCACTGAATGCTCAGCAGGTGGGAGAAATGAGGTGTTCTGCTCATACCCCTTCTGCCTCTGCTTTCTTCTTTCCAGGCCTCATCGTCTACCTGGGCATGATGGTGGGAGCCTTCCTCTGGGGGGGTCTGGCTGACCGACTGGGTCGGAGACAGTGTCTACTCATCTCTCTCTCAGTCAACAGCGTCTTCGCATTTTTCTCATCTTTCGTCCAAGGTTATGGCACTTTCCTCTTCTGCCGCCTCCTTTCTGGTGTTGGGTGAGTGATCCTCTAGAGGGCAGGACTGTGTCTTGGTCACTGGTATCTCTAGGTGCACCAAATATACCTTAAATATATGTGAATTCAGCCCAGCTTCCTCCTGTCCAGAACCTGTTTACTCCCTGTCCTGAAGATTCCTTCCTGAGTTCCTATCCCACCCTCTAGTCCTATTTCTTAGCTTACTTCCATGAAGGGGCCTAGTGGGTCTCAGCCTCACCCCTGGGCTGCTGTGGACCCTAAAGTTATTCCCCTCCCAGTCTACGTATTTCTTGCATTTGACAACAGACCTCCTTATTACCCACATCTGCCACAACTCTGAAGCCTTGACCTACCCCACCCCTACATTTCTTCAGTCACCTGCATACACTGCCACTCTGAATTGTCTCCAAGCTCTTTCTGGGCCTGCTCCTAGATTACTTGCCCTCGGACTCCTTTGCCATTCTTTTTTCTCTGGGAATTTTTTTCTCTCTTCTCTAATGATTTTCCTTCCCTTTCAACTCTGTAGCCATCTTCCAAGATTTAATGTTTGTTCCTTCCTTTTCCCTGAAACTTGCCTGCCTATTTCCTATGGTCCCAAGGATGGGTGCTTGATGATAGGTGGTGAGGGGAGAGAGGAGCTTGTAGGGCACTGTGTGAGAGTCTCTTTTAAAGGATCTGGAAGGTGGAAGTTGCTTGGGATCCAGAGTTGCTGGGAAGTTGCTGGGGCGGGGGATCAGGAATATGGCACCTATCTAATGCTGAATTCTTACAATGCCCTCCAGGATTGGAGGGTCCATCCCCATTGTATTCTCCTATTTCTCGGAGTTTCTGGCGCAGGAGAAACGTGGGGAGCACTTGAGCTGGCTCTGCATGTTTTGGATGATTGGTGGAGTGTACGCAGCTGCTATGGCCTGGGCCATCATCCCCCACTATGGTGAGCAGCCCCCAGGGAATCCACCCCAGACTCTTTCCCTCCTCTCCTGTGGTGAGCTCTCTGCTGATGCCTATGACTCTGTCCCTGCCAGGGTGGAGTTTTCAGATGGGTTCTGCTTACCAGTTCCACAGCTGGAGGGTCTTTGTCCTCGTCTGCGCCTTTCCATCTGTGTTTGCCATTGGGGCTCTGACAACGCAGCCTGAGAGCCCCCGCTTCTTCCTGGAGGTGAATGTGGCTGGGGCTGGGCCAAGGGAGGGTGGGTAGCAGAGGTTCCTGTGTTCAAACACCCACTGAGGGTTTGATTTGATCTTGTGTGGCTGCCCTCCTTTCTTACACAGTCCTTACTCCGGGGGACTTTATTTTGCTTCCTTTGTCTTGGATTTTATCTGCAGAGGGGTTCTATGGGTAGAAAAACCAGGGAACCTGCTCAACCATGGTGGCTTAAGATTTTGCAGGCAGGGGCCCTGGCCCAGGTCCTGACTTTACAGCTCAAGAGAAATTCCCATCCCCTGCCCCTTCCCCCTCCAACTGTCTGTGTTCCAGCAGGGTTAGGATGCTGCCCCTTCCCCTCTGACTACATACTTGCCTATCATTTCCCTTGTCTTTGGTTTTTTCTCTCCATAGCACCAGAGGATCCCTAGGACCTGTGCTTGTATTTGTCCCCTGGACTCAACCCCACTCTTGCCCAAGTCTGATTGTATCTTGCTTTACCCCAGCTTGGGGGCTCTTTTGGAATGTTAGATGCATGTGCTTATAGGTCAGGGGTTGGTGGTGGGTTGGGTGGGGGCCTTTCATGTCTGATTCCAGAGGTCACGTTGGAAGGAGGGTATATCTGTAACCCTGGGTGAGGAAGGGGCTGACCTGGATATGGGGGTTGTGTTTGTGGCTGTAGAATGGGAAGCATGATGAGGCCTGGATGGTGCTGAAGCAAGTCCATGACACCAACATGCGAGCCAAGGGGCATCCTGAGCGAGTGTTCTCAGTAAGCCACAGCCCTCCCCACTCACACTTCCAGGCCCCTGCAGCCCTGTCCCCTCTCTAGATACTCCCCTTCTCCACCTTCATAGACATCTCAGACCACATTCTTCCTCAGTGAGACTTCTCCTGCCTTCCATTTTGCTACTTCCTGAAAACTGAGGGATCCGGGAGGGGTTGGGAAATACAGACTGTGTGACTGCTGGCTCATTCTCTTGACCCTAGGTAACCCACATTAAGACAATTCATCAGGAGGACGAGTTGATTGAGATCCAGTCAGACACAGGGACCTGGTACCAGCGCTGGGGAGTCCGAGCCTTGAGTCTTGGGGGGCAGGTAATGAGGAATTGGATGATGGAGAGAAAGTAGTGAGGAAGGTGAAGGGGATGGGAGAGTTGAAGAGGAGAGTGGGGTTTGAGCGTAGGGGAATAAAAAGGGGATCGGTGGGCATTAAAAAGAAGTACAGTCACAGTCTAACTTTGTTCTGTCCTGCCTAGGTTTGGGGGAATTTCCTGTCCTGTTTTGGTCCAGAATACCGACGCATCACCCTGATGATGATGGGTGTGTGGTTCACCATGTCATTCAGGTGAGGGGGTGGGTGGGATTGGTGATATGTGGGTTGGGAGAGAGGTGGAGAAAATGCAAATAAAGGGGAAGAATAACAAAAGGAGGTGCTGTCCATATCTCTGATCCTCTATCCTACCCCTCCATTCATTTATTCAACAAACTTGTATTATAGGCTGACCAGTATTAAGTGTCTGTTCCGTGCCAGGCACTGTGCTGGGATGAAATAGATGTGGCCTCAGTCCTCAGAGAGTTTATATTTTGGTCAGGAAGCTAGGCAAAACTAGCTATAGAGAAGTGTGATAAACATCATGATGGAGGGAGTACAGAGTGCCATGGAGCACATAGTGGGCTTCCCGTTCCAGACTAGTGGTGGGAATCTAAGTCCTGAAAGATGAACGGGAGTTAGACAGGCCAAGGATAGAGTGGGGGAAGAGAGTTTCAGGCAGAGGGAAAAGCAAATTCCTGGGAGGTAAGCATGAGGATGGTGGGCGAGTAAGAAGAATCTCAAGTCCACCAGAACCACAGCAACTGGTGAAGGGAGAAGTGGTGAGAGATGAGGCTGGAGGAGCAAGGTCATGACTGAGCTGACTGCACCATTTCCCCCTCCCTCTGAACTGCCTGGTTGTAATCCCTGAACCCTATCTGATTCCATTGCCCTTGACTCTTTAGCTACTATGGCCTGACTGTCTGGTTTCCCGACATGATCCGCCACCTCCAGGCAGTAGATTATGCAGCCCGCACCAAAGTGTTTGCTGGGGAGCGTGTGGAACATGTGACTTTTAACTTCACACTGGAGAATCAGATCCACCGAGGGGGGCAGTACTTCAATGACAAGTATGTGGGGACCTTTAAACGCCACTCCTCCCATGTGTCTTCTATCCTTGTCTCTTTTACGAGTCTGGGGGTTTGAGACAAGGCTCTTTGGAAAAGATATCTGTGGTTTCGCCTCAGTGTCACAGTTTGCATTACTTCACTAAGGGAATGAGTGTCAGAGGAGGGTCTGAGGATGAGGGGGAAATATCTCTCACCATCCTGGCCTTACAGGTTCATTGGGCTGCGCCTGAAGTCAGTGTCCTTTGAGGATTCCTTATTTGAGGAGTGTTATTTCGAGGATGTCACATCCAGCAACACGTTTTTCCGGAATTGTACATTCATCAACACTGTGTTCTATAACACTGGTAAGATGAGATGGCTAGTGGGTGTCAGGTGGAAGGGTTGGGTAGGCCCTGAGGGATAGAAGGACCTTCTTCATTTACTAGCTCAGGGTTCTCAACCTGACATCTCTGGACCCCGGGGGGAAGGTGACATGGGGGCCTATTAGCTACCACCAATAATTCTGAAAATCTCATGGAAATTGAACATTTTCCTGTGATAATCAGAATATCTGACTTAAACATCAAGTTTTTTTGTCTTTGGCTGGAATTACAACAACTCTATGTGGTAATATTAATGCACTTTTGAAGAGGGCAAAAATTTTCAAAACAGGGTCCTTGGGAAAAGGAAAAACAATAAAAGAGATATTTGGTGAGGTAACAGTGATTCTCAAACTATATACACATAAAGTGCTATTTTTGTGAGTTAGACTGAGGTTTCCCACTTCTAAAGGGAGTCCTAGATGAGCTTTTCCCATCTCACAGGAAAAAATAATGGATAGGACTTTTAAAATTATTTTTAATTTTTTTTCTCACAAATGTTTCCTAAGCCCATGGTACCTACCACTGCCAGTAGTCTGCTAGGGTAGACAAAAGGAATGAACTGGAAGCAAAGACTATTAATGGGAACACTTGGAAACAGCCAGTCTCACTGCTACATTTGCTACTGTAAATATTCCTAGTTCCCATGGTGATATTATTTGATGTTTTGCAATGGCTGTCCTGAATGATTTTGAGAGCTCTCACTGCTGCACCCCACAAAGGCCATGAGCAGTAGCCCCCTCCCTCTCACCTTTGCTATGACCACCTGCCTGTCTTGGCCTTCATCCCCAGACCTGTTTGAATACAAGTTTGTGAACAGCCGTTTGGTGAACAGCACATTCCTGCACAACAAGGAGGGCTGCCCGCTAGATGTAACAGGGACGGGTGAAGGGGCCTACATGGTGTACTTCGTCAGCTTCTTGGGGACGCTGGCTGTGCTTCCTGGGAATATCGTGTCTGCCCTACTCATGGACAAGATTGGCAGACTCCGCATGCTCGGTACGGGGGAGAGGCTGGGGGATCGGGGGACAGGACTGACTGGGGGCCTGAGAGTGGGGGAAGGCTGTCAGCAGGCTGTGGAAGAACTTGGCCGGAGAAGGTTCTCTCTCTCTTGTCTTCTGCTTAAGGTGTGGCTGTAGGATGGGGTGGGGCTTGGCATGGAAACTCCTCTGGGGGGGAGGCAGAATAGCAAGTGGTTAAGGGCACAGGCTTTGATGTCCTGGGTTTTGAATCTCAGCTCCACCACTTATCAGCCAACCTTGGGCAAGTTGCTGAACCTGTATGAGCCTCAGTTGTCTCATTCTCAAAATGGGGATGATAATGTTGTTGTTGTGTGCCATCGAGTCGATTCCGATTCATAGCAACCCTGTAGGACAGAGTAGAACTGCCCCACAGGGTTTCCAAGGAGCGGCTGGTGGATTCGAACTGCTGACCTTTAGGTTAGCAGTCTGAGCTCTTAACCACTGCACCACCAGGGCTCCCTTATAGGTTTGAGACATTAAATCAATGCATGTAAAATAGCAAGTTGCTTGGCCCATCGCTGGCATTGAATAAATGGCTGTTATGGATGTTACCAATAAAAATATAATTATAAGGGAGGCTGAGGATGAGTGAAAAGCTTTCCTTTTGGGTACTTTGGGAAAAAGGGAGTCTCATCCTGGGCTTCCCTCAAAGCTAGCTGATGGGACAAGGTGGGTGGTGGACAGGCTTCATTGTGGCCAGGCTCATGCTGCTCGCTCCTCTCCTGGCTCCAGCTGGCTCCAGCGTGATGTCCTGCGTCTCCTGCTTCTTCCTGTCTTTTGGGAACAGCGAGTCAGCCATGATTGCTCTGCTCTGCCTTTTTGGGGGTGTCAGCATTGCATCCTGGAACGCGCTGGACGTGTTGACTGTTGAACTCTACCCCTCGGACAAGAGGTAGTTGGAGTGTGGTGGGGCAGGGTAGTAAGTTTAGGGCCTAGAGGGCAGGGGAGGAGAGGTCAGGAAGGGGATCTGAATGGGAAAAGCATCCTTAGGGGGCAAGGGGATACACATTGCCACGGAGTTTCCTTTCTAAAAGCTGGTAGCTTTTGTATCCACTCCTTGAAGTCTTAACTATTGACCTCATTGTTTGGTCTCCTACCCCTCCCCCCCACCCACATTATCTGTATTCCCTGGTGTACTACTCACCTCTCTGGTCTCTCCATCTTTCCCTCTCCCTCTTGTACGCTGCTGCCACCTCGCCTTCCCTTCCCCGCCCACCCACCCTTCCTACCACAAACCCTCCCTTGCCTCTTTCTGTGTCTCTTTGGCTGTGACCCCCATCCTGGGCTGGGCCCCCCATGCTGTGCTGGGGAAATCCTGAGCAGGACCACAGCCTTCGGTTTCCTGAACGCCCTGTGCAAGCTGGCAGCTGTGCTGGGGATCAGCATCTTCACATCCTTTGTGGGAATCACCAAGGCTGCCCCCATCCTCTTTGCTTCGGCTGCTCTTGCCCTCGGCAGTTCTCTGGCGCTGAAGCTGCCCGAGACCCGGGGGCAGGTGCTGCAGTGAAAGGATCTCTGGGGCTTCGGGGGTGGCAGGTACACTGTGAGACCAAGACCTCCTTCTTCCCCGTCCCTGACCTGCCATCCTGGCTCCCAGAGCCCTCACCACCCACTCCTCATCCCGTGTTTAGTGTCTTAGCTGTGTGTTTATGTGTGCGTGTGCATGTGTGTGACGCCCATGGGCAGGGACTACAGGGAAGGCTCCTTCATCCCAGTATTGGGATGCTCTACTCCTCACCCTTGACTTTGCACAAGAGAAGGCTTAGCCCAGCCCTTCTCTCCCAGTGTTAGTGAGGGGCCCTTGCTCTTCCCTGCTCCAGGGGCTCCAGAAAAGGCTTCCTGCCTTCTCCCTCATTTCCTCTGTCTAGGCCCTGGAGAAACCACGGGACATGTGGTCATGCTGGGAACTGGGGCTTAGGCATAATCATGGACCAAATGAACTTCTTAGAGTTGGAAGGGCCTTGGGTGCCCTCTCACTCCTCCCATTGGATGCTGGGGGAGTAGCAATAAACCTCAGCCCCCTGGCCTCCACTTCCCCCGCAATTTGGGCTACAAATATGAAGCCTAAATTTTATGATGTTAGCTTTCTGATTCTTATTTATATATTATGTTCCGAGGCAACTCAGCAGGACTGTGTGTGTGTGAATGCATGTATGCGTGTGTATGTGCCATGGGGAGGGGGTGTCACTATGCTGTCCTAAAATCTAAGCCAAGGGTACTTTCAGCGGACACACACACAACCCTGCCTCCCACAGTACCTCCCCTAATCTTGTTTCTGTGTTGGGCCTGGGAGGGACTGGATAAGCCTGTCTGGATAACAGTCCCACAGTCTAGGGAGACCTGAGGGCGCGACAAGGTCCAACTCTTCCCCTCCGCTCAAGAAACACAGGCCTCTTCTGAAGTGAGAGGCTCTACCCACTTTAGCACAGGTGGGAACAGCACAGCTGCCCTCTCACCCCCCAACCTGTCCCCTCACAGTCCCGGGAGCAGGGGAGGAAAAGAAACCAGGCCTAAGGTCAAAGCAGCAGATCAAAAAGCACAAGGGGCTGGGGCAGGGGCAGGAAGCATGGGCCCTCTCGGCACCTCTAAAAGTGGGGAGAGGTTGGGCAGTAAGTGACGGACCCCTAATGCAGGGACCAGAAGCCTCAGTTTTCCCATCTCACCCTTCCATACAATAGCTCCTGTAGGTTAAGCTGCCCCAGTTCCACTGTACTCTGTGTGGCTGCTTTCTCTGGTGCCCTCCTCACCGTAGCTGTGATGTGTTGTAGTTTTTAGCTGTTTGTAAACTGTTAACAAAAAGTCAAAACAACAAAAAAAAGAAAATCCAAATTCACCCTCCTGATGCTGCGTCTGGTGCCCTGCCCTGTGGTTACTCTCCCCATTTTGTAACACTGAACCAGGTGGTGACTGTTTAACTCTTTGGTGTCTGTGCTCAAAGGACTGCCTTCTCCAGTGCCCAGTGTACGAGTGTGTGCCCTCTTCCCTCCCCCTTCACTTGCTGGACGCAGCCCTCTCCCTTGCACCCCCTGGAGGGACCCATCCTTCTCCCTTGCTCTTCTGGGGAATCCTAAACCCAACTCTGTTGATGTCAAAAATGAAATGAAAAAATGATGAAAAATAAAAAGGAAACAAAAGTCAAACAATGGCTGTGTCTGCTTCTTTGCCGCTCCACCCAGATTCAACTCTTTTCTGCTCCCTGACCGTCCTGGGAGGGGAAGATAAACCTGTTGCCACAAAGTCGATTCCGACTCACAGCAACCCTATAGGACAGAGAACTGCCCCAAAGGGTTTCCAAGGAGTGGCTGGTGGATTTGAACTGCCGACCTTTTGGTTAGCAGCCACTAGAGCTCCAGGAGGGGAACACAGTGAGATGGAAAAATGACTCCTTCTCCAAACTGAAGGCCAGAATAACACAATGGATACATCATATTTACTCCCTAAATTGGCCTCTCTACCTGACCTTTCCACTTCTACAGATGGATGGTCCTCTAAATCTCCCAGATTAAAAAACTTGGGGTACTGTTTAATGATAGAACCACTTTTCTCAATCCTCTGGTGTGCCTTTTAAAAATGTAGATTCCACACCCCCATGCTTGACTTATAGAATCAGAATTCTTTTTTTGGAGGAGAGTGGACCTAGAATCCACATTTTAAACAAGCCTCTTTGGGAATTCTTATGTGAGGAAATCTGAAAAACACTGTCTGGGGGTTACCCTTGACTCACTCTCACTCTCATTTATTTCTATTTTAATCAAGCCACCTTCTGATTTCTTTACAGTAGCTCTCAAGTCAACTCCTCCTTTCCATCCCACAAGTGCCTCTGAGTCAGGGCTCTGTGCTTTCGCTCTTGGTTGATCTCTGTGTCTCCAATTTCTCCTACGCCAATACTTACACATCACTGCCAGGTCCATCTGCCACAAAACGCTCTTTGGCATCCCCTTCCTCAAAGGTCTCCAATGACTCTCTACTGCCCAGCTAGATGCAGTCTAGACTCTTCAGCCAGAAACGGTGAAAATATGTTAATCAAGTATATTTCTCTAGTGTGAGTCGGAATCAACTCAATGGCACTGGGTTTGTTTTTTTATTATCTAAATTGTTCCTACAGAGAGATCATCAGAAAGTTGCTTATTTAGACATTACTTGAGCTCCCCTCAGAAATACCATTTCATTTGGAAGTCTAAAAGGAAGGGTTACAGAGGTTTTTCCACCTTTTGTAACCATATTCTAAGTTCTTATTCTCTTTTCATTGCCTTTGTGGTTTAAATATATGTATATAGCCCTGGTGGTCCGGTGGTTAAGAGCTTGGCTGCTAACCCAAAGGTTGGCAGTACAAATCTACCAGTTGCTCTTCGGAAACCCTGTTTCCATAATATGTTTACAAATGCAAATCATTTTTGGAAACTGACAGGCTGTTAAAAAGCCTAATGTCCCCCCCAGTATGGAATTCAAGGGTCTATAACCCCTGCTTTGTCCACTAACTCACTGCCCTCTTCAGCTCCTATGCCTTTGCTAAGGCTTTCCTCCTGCCTGCCACACCCTTTCCTTTTCTTTCTGGTTTAGTTCCACGGTTTCCTTTAAAGACCCAACTCAAGTCACTTCCACCATGAAGCCCTTACCTGACTACCTAGTCTGTAGGCCATCTTTCTTCTCCCCAGAATACCGGTAACATTGATTCAAACAGGCCATTAATGACACAGCAATGCACCTCATATGATAGTTTCTGTTTTAATGCAAAGGACTGTTTCCAACTCATCAGGCCTCCCTTGGTCACAAACATCTAACAACTGGGCAGCCTTTTGAGAATAGTCCAGGGCAAGAGCAGTAGTGATTCTGTCCTTTCCCTGGGTTAGCTTTGGCTTGAAATGAGTTGCTATCTCCGGAAAATATGTATGTGCCAGTCGAATGGGGCTCAGGAGTCGTGCTCACCCCTTATAAATCCCAGACTGCATTTCTTCTCGCCCAGCCCACCCAGATCGTGATCCTCCCGCTCCTTTGGGGTTCATGGGGTTCCTCGAGTTTTCTTGTTTCCACCGAGGCAAGGGGGGCTCGTGTCCAGTTGAGGGTTTTCCCTCCACTGGGCTGGGGTCCGCGCCTGGATGGCCAGTGCGTGCACCGGACCCGCCAGCTCCTCTGACAGCGCGTCGTGGACCAGACGGTGCCGTTGCAAAGGACTTAGTCCCTCGAAGCGAGAGCTCACCACTGCCACGCGGAAATGCGTCTCGCTGCCTGGTGGGACCGCGTGGCCGCCGCTCTCATTGCGCAGCTCCAGTACCTCGGGGCTCAAAGCCTGCTCCAACTTCGCGCGAATGGCAGCTTCCACCGGACCGACGGTCCCCGCTCCCGCGCTGCCCCGGGACAGACAGACGCGGCCGGCCATGGAGACCAGACTCGCGACCAGCCGCCCACTCAGCATCGGCTACGGCAGAGACGGGAACACGGGAAGGTAAGGGTCGGGGTCTCTTGCCTGGTCAGAGGCCAGTATCACCAACTCCCACCCCCGCGGGCCTGCAGGACCGACGTCCACACCACACCCCCTTCCTGCAGGGAGCCGCTTCGATCCGAGCCCTCGCTGCTTTCTCTGTGTGACATGAGGTAATTTGGCGAAGGGCCGATTAGAGTGGCCCGCGCTCAAGGCGCGTCCATCACTAAGGGAATTAGCAAGGAATGGGCAGAAAGCTGCAAAGGTAAGAAATATGCATCTCCGGTCTTTTCGTAGAGCCGCATCTCTGAACCCCGAGCTGGACCCTTTCTACCTGCCGCTCAGCCTTGGCTACTGCCGTCCCTGTTCTGAGCCTGGACTCCGGACGTTCTTCGGGCAAATGCAGGCCTGGTGTCCCGAGGCACGCTGGGAAATGGAGTCCTTGTTACGCAATGGTAGAAGGGGCAGGTGCCACGTGGTGCTCCGAGGGTTCATGGGAACTGTAGTCTCTCCCGCTGGTGAGGTTGTCAAGAGATTCGAATTCCCCGGAACGCAAAGAAAAACGGAGCTCCTGGGCCATTGGAGTTAGGATTATTTGTTCCATTATATTGCCAAAGTGTCATGTAGATCATCTAGCCCAGCTCCTTTATTTTACATATAAGAAAATGGAAGTCCGTTCCAATCACCGAATACATAGTTATTGTGTGATTGTGTGCCTGACCAATAGCGGAAGGCTGGGGAATAGATAGGCCCCTTAACCCCAAGGTCAGAAACCCTGGTGGCATAGTGGTTAAGTGCTACAGCTGATAACCAAGAGGTGAGCAGTTCAAATCTGCCAGGCGCTCCTTGGGAACTCTATGGGGGCAGTTCTACTCTGTCTTATAGGGTCGCTATGAGTCAGAATCGACTCCACGGCAGTGGGTTTGGTTTTTTTGGTTAACCCCAAGGTCGTTATGAGTCGGAATTGACTCGACGCAACGGATTTTTAACACCGAGGAGGTGCACTGGTGGCACAGTGGTTAAGAGCTATGGCTGCTCACCAAAAGGTCGGCAGTTGGAATCCACCAGCCGCTCCACGGAAACCCTATGGGGCAGTTCTACCCCGTTCTAAAATAGGGTTGCTATGAGTCAGAATCGACTCAAGATGACAAGTTAGCAAACAGTCTGCAATTATGTGTGCCAAGTTCTATGATGGGACTAAGTACGGGGTGCTAGGAGGCATGTCACCCAGACTTGGCAGACAGAGAAAATTTCCAAGAGGAGATCTAGGGGAACAGTCCAAGAAGGGACAGCACGAAAACTCTTCATCTTATTCCTTTCTAAGAACAGAGGAAAGCAGGGAGAGGAGTAGAAAAACCTTTTGCAGTAGTCTGGGTGAAAGATAACCTGAGTAAAGGCAGGAGATGGGCTGGAGAGAAGTAAATTGATTGGAAAGCTGCTAAAGAGATGAAATCTATAGGACTTCTTTTTAGTCAGGGCCCTGTAACTTGCTAATCCAGTGACAACTGAGGAAATCACTTCTCTTCAGTTTTCTCATGAGGACAACATGATCTACTTTTCCCCTGATAGAGCCCAACAATGTTATGGTTTTTAGCAATTAAAATTTTCCAAGATTTCTCACAGCTGTGTTTTAAGCATGTATGATGTGCCAGTCACCAGGGATATACACATGATGAGATAGATAAGTACTTTTTTCTTTTGGATCTTAAGTTCTAATAGCATGAAGAACAGAAGATTAAACATTTAAATAAATAAACAAGATAATTTTAGTGATAAGTACTGTGAAGAAAATAAAAGACATTAATATGTTGGGGTGGGGGGTGCTGTGGCTGGAGGCTGTGGTTAGGGAAGCCCTTGCTGTGGAGGTGGCATTTAAAAAGTGATTTGAATGAATAGAGAGAGCTAACCATGCAGAGATCCAGGCATTTGGAATGGTATTCACTGAATTCTAGATGTGATGCCAAGTACAGTGTTGGTGTACTTACCAAAAACCCAAACCCATTGCCGTCGAGTCGATTCTGACTCATAGTGACCCTATAGGACAGAGTAGAACTGCCCCATAGGGTTTCCAAGGAGCACCTGGTGGATTCAAACTGCCGACCTTTTGGTTAGCAGCCATAGCTCTTAACCACTACACCACCAGAGTTTCCATTGGTGTACTTACATGCTCAATAAAATGTGTTGGATGGATGAATGAATGAATGTATGAATGGAAAGGGCTGACATCATTATTATTCCTGTTGTAAAAATAAATGAAAGCTTTGCAAATTGCAAGCTCCATAGGATAAGCTTAGTGCCTTTGTTTCTAACAAAAACATAGTCATAATAATAACTACTATTTAGTGAAGGTCTGTCATGGCCAGATTAAGACTTTAGAGACTTCACGCACTAAGAGATTATGGCGGCCAGTTCATGTGTAATTAAACAAAACAAAACAAACAATAAAAACTAATCTATAACATGAAGATTGAGATACCCAACAAAGTACTGATTTTTCCCCCACAATGATTACTTCAATGCATTCATCGAAAAAAATTAGTTTATTGAGGTATAATATACGTATAGGAAACTGCATAAATCTTAAGTGTACAGCTTAATTTCATATATGAATACACCCATATCAAGATATAGAAAATTCCCAGCACTTCAGAAGGCTCCCTTGTACCCAATGAATTCAGTACCACCCTTCCAAAGGTAACTGCTCTTCTGAGTTTTATCACCATAGGTAAGTTTTACCTGTTTTTTGAACTCCATGTAAATGGGATCACAGTATGAATTCATTTGTGTCTGTATTCTTTTGCTCAACATTGTCTATGAGATTCATCCATGTGTTTGGCAATAATTTGATCATTTTCATTTCATTGTTGTGTAGTATCACATCGTATGAATATACATTCTTCTATGTTTTTGTTGGATGTAAATGTTTATTTCTGGGTGGTGTATATCCATGAGTGGAACTTCTGGGTCACTGGATAAACCTAATGCTTATTTTTGAAATGACAAATCTATTCAAAGAAATTTGGGGATCTCCTGCTTCATTGGTGCTAGGTACTATTCTAAATGTTTTGCATTTATGAACTCTTTTAGGTCTTACAGCAACCCTATAAGGTAGCTACTATTATTATTCTCATTTCACTAGTAAGGAACTTTAGAGGTAGGTAACTTGCCTATGGTCTCAGAGCAGGTAAGGAAACCCATAGAATCAGGCTGCAGAGTTTGAGCTCTTAGCCATTAAGCTATTCTACCTCCTAATCCAGCACTGGGGACTCTCAGGATCCAGGCACTGTACTGGGCCCTTTACATTTATCCTTATTTGTTCTAACAATTCTCTTAAGGAGCCCTGGTGGCACAGTGGTTAAGAGCTCGGCTGCTAACCAAAAGGCTGGCAATTCGAATTCACCAGCCGCTCCTTGGAAACACTAAGGGGCACACAGTTCTACTCTGTCCCATTGGGTCACTATGAGTCAGAATCAACTCAACAGCAATGGGTTTGGGAGTTTTTTTTTTTTTTTTGGTTATATTATTTTTATTTAATCGATGAGCTTCCATGCTATCTTCCATCACTCTGTCTATCATAGTCTATTGTTGATTGTAGGCACCTGGAGAGTGGTTATTGACTAAAGAAATATATTTAAGAAAAGAAGGCATTAATTCTCTAAGAGAGTATGATTTTATTTACTCATGCTACAAACATTTAATTATCCTATTAAGAGCCAGGTAAAAGGAATTAAGGACTCCTGATTCAATGATGAGGAAGACAAAATCTCTCCCTTGAGGTGTCCGAGAAAGGAGGTGAGCATAGTACAGAGTGGTAAATGCTATCACCAGGATGTGAACAAAGAGAAGTGTGTACACTCAGGCTATGTGTATGGGAGCCGGGAAGTCTTCATAAAAGATGAGGTGATCTGAAACTGGAAGGATGAGGATTTTGCCAGGTCAAGGGAAAAATGAAGAATTCCAGCCAGAGGCAACTGTCTGTGTAATGACAGGGAATCCTCTCATGAATGGTCTGGTTCAGTAAGGAGGAGGCTAGGGGTGGGGGTGGGCATGGCAGTGGGAAGCTGTGGAGGGACAGGGGAAGAAGAGTGTGGAGATGAGGTTGGAATGGTGGCATAGAGTTGGTTTGTTGTTAGGTGCTGTTGAGTCCGTTCCGACTCATAGTGACCCTATGTACGGCAGAATGAAACAGTGCCTGCTCCTGTCCCATCCTTACAATCTGTTATGTCCAAGCCCATTGTTGCAGCCCCTTTGTCAATTCATTTGGTTGTGGGTCTTCCTCTTTTTTGCTGACCCTCTGCTTTACCAAGAATGATGTCCTTCTCCAGGGACTGGTTCCCTCCTGATAATATGTCTAAAGTATGTGAGATGAAGTCTCACCATCCTTGCTTCCAAGGAGCACTCTGGCTGTATTTCTTCCAAGACAGACTTGTCTGTTCTTCTGGCAGTCCATGGTGTATTCAGTATTCCTTGCCAACACCATAATTCAAAGGCATAGAATGCAAAATAAATGCTTAACGGAATTCCCTGGGAAGGAACTCAGTTGCCTTTGGTTAAAAGCCCCAGAGACTTTAAAAGAAATAAGATCCAACTGTTTTTCTGTGATGATGTATATTATTACAAATGGCCTGACATATTTTGTTTTTTAATAGCCCTGTTAATGAATGTTAGGAAGGGAGCTCTGGGGAGCAATAGACAATAATTGAGCCTGGTATAACTTGTAGGATACTGGCCTATCTAGATTTATCTGAGAAGGTTTTGCAGCTGGATGGGATCTAAGGTATTAAGTCTAATTCCCTTATTTACAGAGAAGGAAGGTAAGGCTGGGAAAGTTAAGTGACTTTACTAAACTCAAACATAGTTATTGAAGTAGTGTGAATGAAGTGGTGAAGAGCGTGATCTTTGAGTCAAGCCAACCTGGGTTTTAATGATATCTTAGTAAGTGGTTGTGTGACCTTCAGCAAGGGCTGTAACTCCTCTGAGACTCAGTTTTCTTATCTGTGAAAGAAACCATAATATCTACCTCATAGGTAGCCCCTAGCAGGGGCTTATCACAATAAAGTTTTGACATAACCTGTTTTCTGTCCACCCTTTCTCAGAGCACAGGGTCACTGCGGTAGATGTACAAAAAAAAAAAAAGATCAAATGTCAAAGAGAGAGTGAGGTCAGCTGGCCCCTCAAGCAGGGTCTCACAGATTATCAGGGTTGTGATGGGGTCCCCACTGTCTGGGTTTGGTTCTCAGCCCTGAAGCTCTGAAAAGTTGACATATCAGAACATCTACAGTTGACTGGCTTCTTGTGGAAAGACCCATGCTAGCCAAATTCACAGGAAATTTATGAACAGCCAGAATGCAAACTCATTGACTTCCAGTGATGGGTATATCTTCCTATAACTGGCTCTCCCTTTCTCAGTCTCATATTTTTATCATGAAATAGAATAATCAGAGTTAATTGAGCACAGAATCTGAACTAAAAGAGTCTTCAGAAATATTCCATCCAGGGTGAGACAAAAGTCTGATGCTTTCACAATCAAGGGCCCCTCTCTAGTAACCCAGATCTTGTGTCTACCAGATATTTAGAGAAACACAAATTCCTACTGGAATTGCCCCTGTTTGGAATCTATGTGAACTACAACTTTCTGTTAACATATTAATCTCTGAAAGGATATAATATAATTGACTGAGTTAGGATTATCTTTAGTTACATTTTACTATTGAGGAAATACCCTACCATCTTTGATTGGACTCCGGTGTTTCCCAAATCAACACCAGCATTCTTATCTCGGGGAACTCTACAGATACCTGACAATAACTAATTTAACTCCCAGAATTCACCAGATTTCCTCCATTTTCTGAAGTCATTTCATCATCATAGACCTCTTTGTATTAGTCTCAATTACCTGTATGCCCAGTGCCTTATAGCATTTATTTAATAAATGTCGGTTGAATAAAGGTGAGGACAAAACAGAGAACATCACAAAAAGGCTCAGGGACTAGAATTTAAGTCTATTCTTTTCTCTATAGCATTCTACCACCTGTCCCTATGGAATACTTAGGAAAAGTGAAAATGGATGGGGACATAGAACTCCCAGGGATGGGAAGCAGGGGAAGGCGAAAAAGAAGAGTTTCTGGGAGAGACTGTTACGGAAGGTGGGTGGAAGTAGGATGGGAGTGGTTGGAGCCTGCAGGCAAAGCTTCCTGTCACAGGCTGTTGCTGAAGTCTAGGGGAGAGATGATGAGGCAGACAAGGGGATTATGGAGAAAAGAAATACTAAGAAGTAACTGGATATGCTGCTAACATTAAGGGAAGAGTAGACTAGGATTCTGGTTTAGGTACCTGCAGGGTTGTTGGTGCAATTCAGGGAAAAAAGGCAAAGAAAGAAGTGTGGGGTTTGTTAGGATGAGTTCGTTTGGGTAGGTAGAACTTGAGGTACTTGCTGGGACAAACAGGTTGAAGTATTCAGTAAGCAGTCAGGCATAGGGTCTGCGCTTCGGAAACAAATTTCGATGTTAGTTGAAAGCATAGAAGTGGAAAAGATTGCCCAGAAAGAGTGAATGGTGAGTAAAGCAAAGGCAGAGGTAGCGGGACAAGCACTAACGGATGGACAGGACAAGGAAGGTCAGGTTAAGAGGAAAACCGGGAGGGAGAGAGTTTGAAAGCCAAGAGATCAAGGTTCAGGACGGTATCGGACGCCTCCTGGAGGTCAAGAGGAAGATGACAGATCTATTCCAGCCCGTGGTCAAACCTGATTTCGAGAAACGGAGTGGGTGAGGGGGGGGCGAAGCCCCAAGGCAGCTAGCGACTGAATTGAGAGGAAAGGAGGCCTTAGAGTATTCGTTCAGGGAGTTTGGCTGTGACAAGACAGCAAGGGAGGGACTTGGAGGATAATTTAGGGCTCAAGGTATAATCGGATTCAGAATCCCGTACCCTCGAGTATGAGTAATTCTTTGTATCTGCTTGAGGCTCTTTGCAGTCCTTTTTCGTCCTTATTGGGATTTCTCTGCTTTAAACTAAGAAAAAACTTACAAATTCCCTGTCACTAAAAAAGAAACAGCTTTTTGTTTAAAAACTGCCTCTCCCTAAAAGTCCTGGCATGCAAATAAGAAGCTTTAATGTGGCTCCCAGTGATTGGTAGGTACCCATGAAATCCGTCATTTCCTCGTAGTACAGGATGCAAACGAAGAGGCTGCTTCCTGCTTTCCCATTGGCTGTCTGATCGGGCTACCCTTTCAGCCAATCAAACTACTTCCCTTCACCCCTCCCGGTAGCGCATATAAATCACATCAAATTGGTTATCGTTTCCACAGCCTTCTCTTTGAAAAAGAAGCTGTAGCTACGTTTCTACCCGTAATGTCAGGACGCGGGAAACAGGGAGGCAAAGCACGCGCAAAGGCCAAGTCGCGCTCGTCACGCGCTGGCCTTCAGTTCCCGGTGGGCCGAGTACACCGCCTGCTCCGCAAAGGCAACTATGCCGAGCGCGTGGGTGCAGGCGCGCCTGTGTACTTGGCGGCCGTGCTCGAGTATCTGACGGCGGAAATCCTGGAGTTGGCGGGGAACGCGGCCCGCGACAACAAGAAGACGCGCATCATTCCTCGCCATTTGCAACTGGCCGTGAGAAATGACGAAGAGCTCAACAAGTTACTCGGAGGTGTCACCATTGCTCAGGGCGGCGTCTTGCCAAATATCCAGGCTGTCTTGTTACCCAAGAAAACGGAGAGTCACAAACCTGGCAAGAATAAATAATTAACCTTTATACCATCCCTCGTCATCCCAAAGGCTCTTTTAAGAGCCACCAAAGTGTCAAATGAAGGGCTGATCACGAAATAGCGCATTAGCTCTTTCTTTGAAAACTTGGGTGGCTCTAAAAAGAGCCTTTGTTCTTTGGCTTACTTTGTCGCGATCTACTTGCTTTTGGTTTTGTGACTTTCGGTTTTCTTTGGTAATAGAACGGCCTGGATGTTGGGCAAAACACCGCCTTGGGCGATGGTGACTTTGCCCAACAGCTTGTTTAGCTCCTCGTCGTTACGAATAGCCAGCTGGAGGTGACGGGGGATGATGCGCGTCTTCTTGTTGTCCCGGGCCGCGTTGCCCGCCAGCTCTAGGATCTCCGCTGTCAGGTACTCGAGCACCGCCGCCATGTAGACGGGCGCACCGGCCCCCACCCGCTCGGCATAGTTGCCTTTACGGAGCAGACGGTGAACTCGGCCCACCGGGAACTGCAGGCCTGCACGGGAGGAGCGCGATTTGGCCTTAGCACGAGCTTTACCTCCTTGTTTTCCGCGTCCTGACATTGCCAAACGGGAAATGTGCAAAATCAAGATTAAGAAAACAGCCCTAGGAAAGCTTTTATAAGCTTTCTTAGGGGTGGAGTTAGGAGCGAGATTTTCATTGGCCCTAAATCGCTCCACAAACGGCCAATAAAATCAAGAGTTCTTCTTACGTAGCTATTACTGGAAAAGCAAGGCCCACTACTTTGACCAATAGAAACTAAATACTTTTGGAGCCCTAATTTGCATAAGATGGTTATAAAATGATCAGGCCCGCCCATTCTCAACTTCTGTTCTCTGTTGGACAGTGTTGTCTTTTACAATGCCTGAGCCGGCCAAATCCGCTCCTGCTCCTAAGAAGGGCTCTAAGAAAGCCGTCACCAAGGCCCAGAAGAAAGATGGCAAGAAGCGCAAGCGGAGCCGCAAGGAGAGTTACTCCATCTACGTGTACAAGGTGCTGAAGCAGGTCCACCCCGACACGGGCATTTCGTCCAAGGCCATGGGTATCATGAACTCCTTCGTCAACGACATCTTCGAGCGCATCGCCGGGGAAGCGTCCCGCCTGGCGCATTACAACAAACGCTCGACCATCACGTCCCGGGAGATCCAGACGGCCGTGCGCCTGCTGCTGCCCGGCGAGCTGGCCAAGCACGCTGTGTCCGAGGGCACCAAGGCCGTCACCAAGTACACCAGCTCCAAGTGAGTCCCTTTGCGGGACCCGGCGCACACACTGTTCGCCGGCCTCTTTGCTCCAAAGGCTCTTTTCAGAGCCACCCACCTAGTCACAAGAAAAGAGCTTTATTCACTTGTCTTTTCACATTCTTCTCACAAAGTAGAGATCAGAGACGATGGCACACGTAGCTTTTTAAATTTTTGTGACCCGCGGGCCCGGCACGTGACTGGCTTTGTTTTTCAACATAGATACATTCTTGCTCCTCGCTGCGCTTAGTTTTTTTCTAGAAGTCGGTTGTAAATAAGGGTATTGGGAATTTATGGCGGCTTTGTTCCAGAATATGCTTTATCTGTGTTCGAAACGAACTGATTCTGGTTGGTCCTCTTAAAAATGAGCTCGGGACACAAGCCCGGGCCCGCGACAGCCCTGTACGACTGAAGAATTCCCCTGAGAGCTTGGGAGCGGCTTGCGCGAATGGACGCTGATCCTGCCCTGCAATGGGGCTGTTTGCGGATGCCAGCGGCTCCGCGCACTGAGGGCGGAGCCGGCGGGTCTGCTTCCCAGCTGTCCCGTGATTGGACCGATTGAATATTCAAAATCCTGCCGTCCTGGAATTGGCTGACTCGGGTTTGCGCCGCTTTCTTCAGGGCTTTGAAATCCCAATTATTTCCTTGATTTGTGGGTCGTTTTTGGATTTAATGTTCGCTTTGCTGCGTCCCCAGGTCACTTCAACCCAGATAGTGATCTTTTAGGTCTGCTTCAAAAGTCATCTCGCAGAGACCCGGATCAACCATTCAGGAATCCGCATTCCTCTTGTTCTTGCCGGTTTTACCTTCCTCGTAGCAGCCGTCTGAAATTGGTTCGTTTGTTTTCTCGTTTATGTTTTTTTTTCCTCAACCAGTTTGCAAACCCTCGAAGACAGACTTTGCTGACCTTGGCTCTCCACTATATCTTCGGCGCCAATTAGTGCCTGGCACGTGGTGACTCAAATGCTCGTTGGATAAGTATTTGTTGAATTTCTTTCCTATTCCACCTCTTAATCGCTTCCTTGGCTGGATGGGTGTGGGTTATTTTCGTTAGACGGATCTGGAGGCACGATGAGAATGGAAATGTTTTCGGAGTTCCCTCCTCAAAATTGTTCCTCAGTGCCGCAGCTGGGTTGAGCCTGTGTTAAGATTCTTTCTGCCCCAAAGGAGCTGTGGCTATGGTAGGTTCTTCCTTTATGCTTCCCAGGTTATATTAACTCTAGTATTTTCATTAAATTCAGAGCGTTGGTCGCTGGAAAGCAAAATTATCCTTTCCCCACCTTCTTTTCTGCCTACTTCACATCCTGATTTTCTTGTTCTCATTTGTTTTTCAAGAGACCGACCCTCTGAGGCAGGTAGAACTGGGGGCTCAATATCCTTTTCACAGATCAGGTTGAGAGAAGTTAAATGATTGGTCCACAGTCATGCAGCTAACATTGTCCACCTTTGTATCCTTAGATGCGAAGACAATTGCATTTTAGATTTATTTTGTGAAATTAAAAGATGTTGACTCTTTTCCAAACCTTGATTTTTATTGACGAAAACGGATGATTTTTCAACTCTGCTTTTGACTAAGGAGTTCTGGAGTTCGTTGCAAGGACTTCAGGAATCCCAATTAATTCCAGACATTATCACAGACAATAAATCTTATGTCTCCTACATGTGTGTTTTTAAATGTGTATAGATGTTATTGTTCTTAATAAAGGTACCAGTTAATTTAAAAGCTTCCTTGTTTTCTTTTATCTGCAGTGTACTTCCTCAATAAATTAACAGATACAGTCAACACTGGGTCTGTGAGAAAACTAGGTGCCTCTGATCTGAAGGATGAATAAAACCATCAGCTAAACTCCTCTAGGGTTAAAATAGCCTCTTAAAACTCTCCTCTTAATGCTTAAAAAAAAAAAAAGTTGCTGTGGAGTCCATTCTGACTCATCCCAACTCATGGTGACCCCATGTGTTTCAGAGCAGAATTGTGCTCCATAGGGTTTTCGTACTGTGTTTTTCTGGAAGCAGATCACTGGGACTTTACTCCAAGGTGCCTCTGGGTGGGTTCAAACCTTTTGATTAACTGAGTGCTTAATCATTTGCACCATTGAAGGACTCCTTCTTAACACTTAATTACTGAAAAATATGTGACCACAAAGAAGAAACATTATAGACAAGATGGGGAAATAAAATCCCTAAGAAAGTTTAACTTCAGTAGATCATAACATCTACAGAGCACTTATTATGTACCAAGCAGTGTTCTAAGCCTTTTACACATGTTGACTCATCTTATCCTCACAGGAACCTTGTAAGTTTTGTTTTTGTGTGCCGTTAAGTTGATTCCGACTCATAGCAACCCTATAGGACAGAGTAGAACTGTCCCATAGGGTTTCCCAGGGTGTAATCTTTACAGTAGCAGATTGCCAGGTCTTTTCTCTCACAGAGCTGCTAGTGGATTCAAACCACTGAGCAAGTGCTACGTGCTTAAGCATTTTGCCACCATGGCTCCTGCCTTATGAAGTAGACACTACTATTAATTGCTCATTTTACAGATGAGGAACTGAGGCATAGAGATGCCTCTCCTCAGAAACTCTGGTAAATAAGCTCCTAGTTTAGTGCTTAATGGATTTAAGAAAGTAGGGTCATTCTCGGAAAACCTAGACCCTTCCCTGGATTTTTATTGGGAAAAATCTATGATTTAAAATTAAAATGAAATGCCACCTACTTTGTTCTCTTTGGAATGCACTCAGGATATTAACCGAGAGGAGAGTGGATTGGTAATTAAGGGTGTATTTACTGGGCTGCTAACCAAAAGGTCAGTAGTTCAAATCCACCAGGTGCTCCTTGGAAACTCTATGGGACGGTTCTACTCTGTCCTATAGGGTCGCTATGAGTTTGGTTTTTACTGGTCCAAAAGCCATGAGGGTGGGATTGGAGGACCCTGGTTCTACATCCCAGAAGCCATAGCTCAAGTTAGCTTGTCCCTGCAGTGGTGGAGTTTTCTAGCTGGTATCCTTACACTAATGTGAGAGAATCTTAGTTGCTGGTGGAGGGACTCTTCCTGGGCATGATGTTCACTAAGAAGGAAGTTACAGAGAGGAAGGGGGGGTTGATATTTTAATTGAGCGAGAAGGTAATCAATCAGTGATGGTGAGATTAATCCTAAAAGCCTCTGATCATTTTTTTCATTTGCTCAAACGACTTGCTCTCCATTTGCTTGTATTGGGGTTAATAACAATGATGATAATAATTGTTATAATAATAATTTCTACCACTTTTTGAGCACTTAGCTATTGTCAAAGAAAAAAGTGCACCAAACAATGTTCAAACAGTTGCAAAACAATTGTAAAAAAGAAGAGGAAGGACTACTGGAAGTGGGGGAGGAATACTTCAATAAAAAAAAAATAGTGGGAGACTATTACAATGGGGAGTGAAAGACCCACGTCTGAGTTCTACTCTGATGAAGCAGAAGACTTCAGATTTCAAAAAGCTAAGGGGTTCTTAGTGTCCTTAGGAGACCTTAGGGCAGGCAGAGAGAAATAAGCGATTCTCTAGTTAGGCACCTGGAGCTTTGTAAAGTCTGGGCGAGTGGAGTCAAGGAGATATTTAAACAGAGGAGATTACTAATGCTCTTTTGGTCTGTTCTTTGCAGTATGTAAACCATTTTCTGGAACACAAAAGGATTTGAGGAGTTCTTTCATCATTGTTGCTCTCCAGCATGACGTTGTTAGCTGCTGTGGAGTTGACCCCCAACTCATGGAGACCCATGCACAACTGGTCCATCGACAGATGAGTGGTGGCTGCATTTGAGGTGCATTGGTTGGTGTAAAAGTGGTGTGGCAGAGGTGTCTGGCCTCCTCTAACTTCACAAGAGGAAAGGAGAAGCAAGATCAACAGCCCAAGGCTGATTCCCATGAGGCAGAGTTCATGCATACCTCCACCCTCTGTTTTTTTTTTTTACCAATTATGGCACTAACTGTCTTAGTCATCTAGTGCTGCTATAACAGGTATGCCACAAGTGGGTGGCTTTAACAAAGAGAAATTTTTTTTCTCAGTCTAGTAGGCTAGAAGTCCAAATTCTGGGCGTCAGCTTCAGGGGAAGGCTTTCTCTCTCTGTCGGCTCTGGAGGAAGGTCCTTCTCATCAATCTTTTCCTGGACTAGGAGCCCCTTAGCACAGGAAACCTGGCCCCAAAGGACATGCTGTACTCCCGGCACTGCTTTCTTAGTGGTATGAGGTCCCCATGTCTCTCTGATCACTTCTCTCTTTTATATCTCAAGAAATTGCCTCAGGATTGCCTCAAGACACAATCCAATCCTGTAGATTGAGTCCTGCCTCACTAACACAACTGCTGTCCATCCTCCCTTACTAACATCATAGAGGCAAGATTTACAAAATCACACAATATCGGGAATCATGGCCCAGCCAAACTGATAAACACATTTTTGGGGGGACACAATTCAGTCCATGACACCGTCCCTCCCACAGCACTCTACTCTGCTGGGTTTGATAATTTGTTGCAGTAGCCACACACAATTCACAGACCATACTCAGTTATAGGGTTTATTTGGGAAGTAACAGGTTACAATTCAGGATCAGAAACAATTCAGGATACGGTTCTTAGGTCAGAACAGCTTCTCAGGTATGCTCACATGTATACCTCTCTCTGGCCCTTGGCCTCTCAGCCCTGTGGCCTCTGCCCTGCTCAGGCAAGTGTCACAAATCTCTTTAGCCTTGTCAGTAAGTACCTGGAGATACCCCACTCTGCCAGTAAACCTCTTGTCCAAAGACGCTCAGCTGTCTTGGTCCATGGGTCGGCAAGCCCACCTCGCCGTATCCTGCTGTCCTCTCACCATCTCTGGTGTTACTACTCTGTTTTTGTCTCCTTGGTCTAGGAGGTTCTCAGTGCAGTGATCCTGGGCTAAAGGTCACACTCTACTCCTGGGTCTTCTTTCTTTGTGGTTGTGAGGTCCCCCTTTCTGCTTCTGGGTTGGCTCATTTTAAGCCGAGCTGACGGAGAAACTGACCAATTCCTTCATTAGGGTTCCATACATCTTATTTGCATGATTCCATACCCACAAGGGTGCTATGCACCTTATTTATATTATTAGAAAGCTATCCAATCCCCTTGGTGGGCCACAAGTACCTCATGTGCATAGTCTGACCCAGCCATTTGATAGGAGTTATAAAGACTATGGCTAAAAATGAGCCATATTAAGTAATTCACTGAACTGCAGCTGGGAATTGAATTGGGTCTCCCATATGGAAGCTAGAATTCTACCACCGAACCACCACTGCCCCTCAACACCCCCATCATAGAGCTCAAATACCCCATTTTCGCTCATTTCTCTGCCACCCCTTCATTTTTTAAAAGAGAATTTTACAGAGATACAATTGGTATTTGATAAACCACATATTCAAGATAAGATTTGCTGAGTTTTGATGTATGTATACTCCTGTGAAACCATCAAAATAACGAACATATTGATTCACAAGTTCAAATTGGAGCTATTGTCTCCTGTCCTTCAGTATAAAGAATGTGACCCAGATGGAGCTGGACTCACAAGGATACATCAACTGGGCCCTGAAGTGTAAAAACATTAGCTAGGACAATCTTAGAAAACATCTTTTATGGAAACTTTCACATAAACAAGTTATAAACAGAGTGCAAAAGACCCACATATTTTCCACTCTTATCTCTTTTTATCAGCATTTAGTAAATAGTAAGATTTGTTGGACCAAATGAAGACCTTCCTAAATGTTGTTACTGAAACCTGTACCAATGATTATTATCTGAAATGTAGGATCATGGTGATTTGTCAGTTTTTAGTCAATTTGTGAAAGAGTGAAGCTTCTCATGATTTTACCTGTTTGTAATGTTAACATACACTGATGATTCTCTAACATTTTTCGGACTCTGGCAGACATGGCTGTGGCAGCATGTGTGCCTGTTTCCCACTCTTGCCTCTTTGAACATATGCTGAATAAAATCGTTGTTTTTGCTTTGCTATAACTTTGTGTCATTGTGGCTCTGCAGATGAATGAGATAAACTTTCTGCTTTTAAACGCATTGCTGTGGAGTCGATTCTGACTCATGGTGACCATATAGGACAGAGGAGAACTACCCCATAGGGTTTCCAAGGAGTAGCTGGTGGATTTGAACTGCCGACCTTTTGGTTAGTTGAAGAACTCTTAACCACTGTGCTACCAGGGCTCCATCTGCTCTCAAGTGGGAAGAAACTCAGGTGGGAGAAGGTGCCACGGTTTCACTCAGTTCTCTGAAACTCAGTACCTCTCTAATCCAATCTGTCCTGCTGACAGAGTAATCTTTCTAAAGCACAGATCTGACCTGATCACCCTCCCTACTCATAACTTCTGGTGGCCTGCCTCATTGGCCCAGTTTGGCCTTGGAAAGAAAAATAAAGTGCAAAACTCTATGAGCAATTCTTATACCTCGTTTGATTTCACAGTGTGGTCTGATAAGTCCTGCTCCTTTAAGAGGGAGGCTAACACAGAAGGTGGGAGGAACGGAAAGCAGTCCAGTCCAGGCAGTGTTCAGAGGGCAAGCAGGTGAGTGCAGCAACAGGAGGTATATGTGGGTAGGCAAAACCAGATCTTGCAGAATTAGACCAGACATGTATAAGCTGACTTTGAAGAACCTGATTAACTCCTAGGTTGACCTGACTATGCAAACAGAATGGAACTGAATGACACCGAAAACTTAGAAAAGCGAAAGTCTCAGAGGCCACATAGTCTGTGCCTATCAAGCACCCACTGGGGCAGATGGCACCCTGACCCTTGAATGGGTGTTAACTCAGTGCATTGGGCTGTCTTTAAAGTGGAAACGGCTGCCTCAGGCCATCCAGGCTGACAGCAGCCACCACAATCTTGTGCTACAAGTAGCTTTCTCATTAGAGTTTGGTCTGTCTCCATGCAGCCAGCAGCACATCCGTGAACCTGAATATGTGTTCTATGGATAGATAGCATTTCTCATTAGAAATTAAGAGCATGTATTTTCTGGAATCAGGCTTCCTGGGATTGAATCTCAACTTTTCACTCACTAGCTATGTGGCCTTGGACAGTTTTCTTAATCTTTCCGAGCCTCAGTTTTCTCATCCGTACCTTGGGGATAATAAGAATACCAGTTTAGGTTCTTATGAGGGTAAATGTGTCCAAGCACTTACACCTGGGCCTGACATGTATGAAGCCTTATAAACACTATGGATGGTAATGATTATGATTAATACGTATGTGTCTGTTTCCTGAGAGTCTGGTCAGTAGGATCCAACCCTTCAGAGCCCTCCTATTTCTGCTCTACCACAGAATGGAATTTCTGAGGACCAGAGGCTGGAATGGGGTGATCGCAAGCCTGGACCTGAGGATCCGAGTGAGTGGCCATCAATCTTCAGTCTCCTTTCTTACCTCTTCACACTGAAGTAAAATACAAGTATAAACATCTTCCCAGCATCTGAGGCAAAATCCAAGTGGCAGAGGAAGAAAAGAGGAGATAGCGACCAAAGAAACACAAACAAAAATCAAAATTTGGCTGTGGAAGGTTTGGTCATGAGCTCAAAGTTTGGTGCCTGAGATTCCTGGCACCAAAATCAAGCAAGGCCTCTGATGGGCTGGAGAGGAGGATTATCTGGTAGGAAGAAGCATGCTAAGATACCAGAGACACCTGACTTTGTACTTTGATGAGGATCATGAGATCTGAGGGGGATTGGGAGATTCATAATCAAATGACAAATTGGCCAGATTTAAAGTTTTGCCAATACCCAATCCTGGTTAAGTTTAAGGAAGTAGATTAAAAACAAAAAAGCAAAACAAAACAAAAATAGTTGATTCAGATTTATGGTGACCCCATGCGTTTCAGAGTAGAACTGTGCTCCATGGCTGTGATCTTTCAGAAGTGGATTGCCAGGCCTTTCTTCCTTGGCACCTCCAAATGGATTCAATCTGCTAACCTTTTGGTTAGTGGCTGAGCTCTTAACCATTTGTACCACCCAGGGACTCCTAGGGAAATAGGTGCTCTCATACACTGTTAATGAGAGAAGAACTTGGTGCAAACTTTTTGGAGTTATTTAGAAATAATATCAAAATTCCTTTTTCATATATAAGCACAAAGTGAAAATCCCTAGACAAAAAAACTAAGATACTTGTGTAAGGGCGTTAAATTGCAGTTTTTTTTTTTTTTGATGCATTTTTAATTCTTGATAATTGAGAAATTGAAATATATACATAAACAGATGCCAATGCACTGATTAACCAGCTTCAACAATTCCCAACTCAAGGCCATCCCATATAATTTTGAAGCAAATCCCAAAAACCATAGTAGTTCATTCGTAAATATTTCCTTATGTATCTCTAAAAGGTAGAGACCTACAATACCAAATCCAAACAAAAACAATTAACAATGATTCCTTAATTTATCAAGCATTTAGTTAAACTTTTCAATTTTAATTGACATGCAGGGACACATTATCCAGTAAGGAAGGTATGCACAGGCTTACAGCAAGCAAGGTACACACAGGCTTACTTGTGTTTACTTAATAATCTGTAGTGTGTATCTTTCTCGTTGGGCAATCCCCCCTTGTCTACGTGCCATACCTCTTTAAAATTGTTTGTTTGAATTGGAACCAACTAAGTTCCACACATTGTGATTGGTTGATATGTCTTTTAACTCTAATATATATTCTCTGTCCGTCTCTTTTTTTCTGGTGATGCATTGGTTGAAGAAACTGGGTTGTTTTTACTGCAGAGTTTCTCAACACTCGAGTCACCCAACTTTCTAACTTTTGCCAGACTGTCTGGTGTAAAGTGATATCTCATCGTTCTTTTCATTTGCATTTCTCCGATTATTAATGAGTGAGTCCAAACATCTCTACATGAGCTTGATATCTTTGGGGCTTCCTCTCCTGTATATTGCCTGCTCATATCCTTTGCTCCAACATTGTTTATAAAGTAAAACCTACTCCTTCCCCAGCTTGGCATTAGAGGCCCCCCTAAGCTGGGCCCTATGTCCCCAGAACTGAAAGGTTACTTCTCACCATTGCCCTTAAAAAACAACAACAACAACCACCAAACCCTGTTGCTGTTGAGTCGAGGCACCTCTATGGCTTTGGGGCCAAGAGCAATGGAGGTGGCATGAGCCCCTTCCACTGTGGTGGCACTGGGAGTGGCAGCGTCGGCACTGCAGGGGAAGTTAGCAAAAGTGCCCCGGATTCAAGGCTCATGGGAAACTCTATGTTGGTAAAGAAGGAAGAGGAGGAGGAAGAGAGTCACAGGCGAATCAAGAAACTGAAAACTGAGAAAGTAGGATAAAATCGCCTTCCTAGATATCCCACTTTCCTCCGCTAGTAGCCACCCTGTGGGACAGAGTAGAACTGCCCCATAGGGTTTCCAAGGAGCGGCTGGTGGATTCAAACTGCTGACCTTTTGGTTAGCTGCTGAACTTTTAACCACTGTACCACTGGGCCCCACTACTGCCCATGCTATATGTGGCCCAGCAACAATTCTTCTAGCTTTGTTTTCACTGTCCCCTCTGCCTGGATTATACTACTTTCCCCTAGCCCCTAGTCTAAACAGGTCATAAACCCTAAATATTCTTCAAAACCCAGCTCAAATACCACCTCCTACAGGAGAGGTTGGGTTATTTCCTCAGTTGGAATTAACCTTCCCACTCAACTGCCACAGAACTCAACCTGCATCTCTCTTTGCCATCTATCACAGGATGCCTTCCACTCTAGCTATTGATGGGAGTGACACCTCCCCACAAAGACAGATATCAGGGTGTGTACACATGTACAAAGAGATCTCAAAAGAAGTGTCAGAGAAATATTAAGACTTTTAAAGTCAGTAAGATAGTTTTTACTTTCATCTTTGTAGTTTTTTCTAGCCAGTGTTTTTCAAACTATAGGTTGTAGTCCATTAACCTAGTTGTCATTGAGTTGATTCTGATTGTGTGTCAGAGTAGAAATGTGCTCAATAGAGCTTTCAATGGCTGGTTTTTTGGAAGTAGATCTCCAGGCCTTTCTTCCAAGGTGCCTTTGGGTGAACTTGAACCTCCAACCTTTCAGTTAGCAGTTGAACGTGTTAACTGTTAACCATTTACACCTGGGACTCCTATAGTACATTAGTGGGTTATGAAATAAGTTTATTGGGTAGAGATCATCTTTTTCTTTCCTTCCCCCCTTTTTTTAAGGGGCAGAAGAGAAATTGTATCTCATAATTAATATCATTTTGTGAAACTTGTCGTAATTTATATTTTTGTGTTAGTTAGACTGGGAAGCAATGTAAAATGTATTTCTTACTGTGGGTGGGGGTCAGGAGAGGTCTGCTCTACTGTTTGTATGTTGATACAATTTGTATCCATTACATGTATCACTTTCCTCTGAAACATTGAATCTAATACAAAAGAAAAGCAAAACATAAAACTTAGACTCAAATTCTACCTTGGCCACTTTCTAACTCCCGCACCCATGTTCCCTGATGTCTCAGCTTCACCGGAGATTTCCTTACCTGTGAAAGAGGAGCAAAAAGAACCTTCCTCCCTTCCGGAGTTGTTGTGGGATCTAAACAGAGGATGTAAACGAAAGACTTTTGTGAGTCAAAAGGCACCAGGAGTCCAGGTATTCTTTCTGCCTGGGCCACGTGGTCTAGATGAATCTCTAAGTGCTAATCATTTAGAGATTAGATAATTTACCAGTTGCTTTCCATGTGTTAGTCTTATTTCCCACAATATGATTGACTGTAAGATTCCCAAGGGAAAGATCAAGGACCTGTATCAATTAATGCTAATGATAATATTAATTAAACAGCTAATAATAATAATAATTTTTCTTTTTATGCCATGTTAAGACTCTGCTCTAAGTGCTTTGTAAGGATTGTTATCTATCTCATTTTATCTCCCCAGTAATCCTGTGAGGTGTATGTGTGTATATTTATTGTCACTATTTTGCAGGTACCAAAACTGAAGCACTGAGCCCCTCTTCTAGCCTCATGTCTTTTCTCTTCAGGCTTTTTTTCCAGACAAGTGAATCCAGAGAACAGTCTGATCTGTTTCTCAGACAGTTCAGGCCTTCTCATGGTTATAGGAGGCATCTGGTGAAAGGGCCACAAGGTCTTCCTATCCTGCCCTGGAAGCCTGGAGTTTCCCGAGTAGAGACAGCCTCTCCTCAACTCCTCACACCCACGGACAAAGGAAGGGCTAGTAAAAAAAATACAAATCTCTCTCACTTAGTTTTATATTCAGCTGTAAGTTACCAGCTAACCCATTGCCATCGAGTCAGTTCTGACTCATAGCCACCCTGTAGGACAGAGTAGAACTGCCCCATAGGGTTTCCAAGGCTGTAAGTCTTTTACAGAAGCAGACTGCCACATGTATCTCCAGCTGAGAGGCTGGTGGGTTCAAACCGCGGACCTTTCAGTCAACAGCCTAGCACTGAACAACTGTGCCATTAAGGCTCCTAAATAAACGGGTACAAGAGCCTTTTGGAGGTAGAAGTCCGTGTGCCTAGAGAGGGAAGAAAAGGAGAAGTCTGGGTCAAGGCTGGTTCTGCTTCCAGAAGGCCCTACCAGGAGGCTCAGAGTCCAGCATCCGTAATGGGTTTAATAGTGACCTCCCCACCCCCAAATTCATGTCTACCTGGAACTCCAGACTGTGACCTTATTTGGAAATAGGGTCTTTACAACTGTAATTAAAGATCTTGAGATGAGCTTATCCTGCAGTCGGAGTGGGCCCTAAATCCAATGACTGATATCTCTATAACTGAAAGGAGAGAGAGACTTGGACATACAGAGGCACAGAGAAGAAGACCATGTGAAGACGGAGGCAGAGATTAGAGTCACACTGCCACAGGCTGAGGAACACCAGAAGTCACCAGAAGCTACAAGAGACAAGGATTTTCCCCTAGAGCCTTCGCAGGGAGCACAGCCCTACCGACGCCTTGATTTTAGTCTTCTGACCTCTTGAACTGTGAGAGAATAAATTTTTGTTGTTTTAACATACCAAGTGTATGGTGTTTTGTCATGGCAGCCACAGAAGACTAGTGCTGCCTCTTAGCAGCAGTCTGGGGATGAGCTTTCCTAAGAACGAGAGGTACTTCCCACTCACAGTTGCTACAAGCCCACAGTGAAGCCAGTCTGTGGCCTTCCTGCCTGGCATGGGCTCAGGGAGCACTAGGAAGGTCCATAGCTGGGGGAGGCCAACCATTGTCTAGGGGAGCTCAGTGCCACTTGCAAAGATGGAGGTATTCTGAGCAGCTCTGGGCTGAGGAGGTCAGGGAGGCAGGTCAGGCCCAGGAAGAAGCCGGTCTGCCAAAAGAAAAGGTTCACTATGAGGCCGAGTCTCCCATTTCTGATCCCCCTTTTCTCCTCTGCCACCTTCCTTCTCTCCCTTCCTCCTTCCTTCCAAGTACACTTCACATTTTGCCCCGATGACACTCACATCTCCTTTCCCACAAATAAAGAGAATCTAGTGTCTTCTGAGGAAATCCTGGTGGCTTAGTGGTTAAGAGCTATGGCTGCTAACCAAAAGGTTGGCAGTTCAAATCCCTCAGGCACTCCCTGGAAACCATATGGGGCAGTTCTACTCTGTCCTATAGGGTCACTATGAGTCGGAATCAACTCAATGGCAATGAGTTTGAGAGTCTGTCTTTCATGAGTTTAAGAATGGTACATTAGTTTCCCATTGCTGCTGTAACAAGTTACTACAAATTTAGTGGCTTAAAACAACACACATTTATTCTCCTATAGTTCTGCAGGTCAGAAGTCCAAAATGAGTCTTAAGGAGTGTCATGGATTAGATTATGTCCCCTCAAAATATCTGTCAATTTGGCTAGGCCATGATTCCCAGTACTGTGTGATTGTCAGCCATTTTGTCATTTGATGTGATTTTCCTTTGTGTTGTAAATCCTATCTCTATGATGCTGATGAGGTGGGATTAGCAGTAGTTATGTTAATGAGGCAGGACTCAATATACAAGATTAGGTTGTGTCTTAAGCCAATCTCTTTTGAGATATAAAAGACAGACTCAATGAGAGAGACATGGGGACCTCATACCACCAAGAAAGAAGCACTGGGAGCATAGTATGCCCTTTGGGCCCAGGGTCCCTATGATGAGAAGCCCCTCAACCAGGGGAAGATTGATGACAAGGACCTTCCTCCAGAGCCAAGAGAGAGAGAAAGCCTTTCCCTGGAGCTGGCACCCTGAATTCAGACATCTAGCCTCCTAGGCCGTGAGAGAATAAGTTTGTTAAAGCCATCCACTTGCGATATTTCAGTTATAGCAGTACTAGATAACTAAGACAAGGAGTTTTTAAAATCAAGGTATCAGCAGGGCTGGTTCCTTCTGGAGGCTCCATGGGAGAATTTGTTCCTTGCTTCTTTCAGCTTCTAGAGGTCCCCAGCATTCCTTGTCTCCTGGCTTCTGTCATCACATCATCTTCTCGCTCATTGACTCCCTTGCCTTCCTCTTATAAGGACACCTGTGATTACATCTGGAGTCCTTGGGTGATGCAAATGGTTAGTGCACTTGGCTGCTAACCAAAGGGTTGGAGGTTCTAGTCCACCCAAAGGCATCATGGAAGAAACGCCTGATAATCTACCTCTGAAAAATCGGTCATTGTAAACCATATGGAGACAGTACTACTCTGACACACATGAGGTCACTATGAGTCAGAATCAACTCGATGGCAACCAGTTCTGTGATTACATTTAGGGGCCACTCAGATAATCCAGAATAAGACCCCCATCTCAAGGTCCTTAATTTAATCACACTTGCAAAGTTCCTTTGCCACATAAAGTAGCATATTCACAGGCTTCAGGGATTAGGGAGCGAACATCTTTGGGGTGAGGGGAACATTATTTAACCTACCACAACAGGTGAAGTCTGCCCTCAGCTAAGGTCACCAGAAGCAGGCTAATGTTGGGCTTTAGCCATTCATGACAGGTAGCTACCTGCTCCTCTCTTCTGGGACCAACCTAGAGGAAGCTTCTCCCATGGATCAGGGTAGACCAGCCCCTGGTCTGCAAATTCCTGAGAGCATCTTAGAGCTGGGAGGAGCCTGAGTACTGTATGGTCAACTCTGCCCTGCTGACTGAGGATCCAGATGCCAGGAGAATGAGCTCAGTCATCAGGCATTTCCTGGCCGTCTACTATGCTTCAGGCACTGTCAGGATGCTGACCTACAGAGATAAACAAGGCAAAAGGCTCACCCTGAAGGAACTCAGTCCAGTGTGGAACTGGAAGGATGAATTAATCTTGCAGGGACTGCTAAAACAGAGGAGAGTGTAGGCTTTTAGGATCTGAGGAAGAGTGCTGTCTGTTGGCCTGATGATGGGTAGGGTAGATAGTGGTGGTGGGGCACAGGAGGAGACCTTCACGGGCTGAATCCTAAAGATTAAACAGTCCATTTATAAAAAAGGGGAAGGTATCTGGACAGAAGACAGGTTTTTGCCAAGGCATGGGTGCAGGTGGGGACTGCAGACATTGATCGAGCCAGAACAAACGTGCAGCTAGGGGAATAGTAGCTAGTGAATACCTCGTTAACAGCCAGGGGAGGTGCCCTTTACAATTTCACTTGAATTTTCCTGAATAGCTAATAACAATACCATTTTTCTATTGCTTATTTTGGGGTCAAACACTGTGCTCAACACTTTATGTAAATGATTTCTTTAAAGGTTTCCAAACAACACCACCAGGCAAGTATGTTATCTCCATTTTACAGATGAGGAACTGAGGCCTGGGGTGATTAAGTATCTTGCCAAAACGACATAGGTGGTGGTAGGCAGAGCTGGATCCCTAACTCAAGTCTCTGGCACCACACTTCACCTCTGCTTCTCTGTCCTGACTACCCCACAGGTAGAAGTTAATGGGGTGGAGGGCACAGAAAGATTTTAAGCAGGGATGACAGGCTCAACTCTGGTACAAGCGGGAAGTTTTTCTCTATTTGATGGAAGTGGAGACAAGCGGGGAGTGGGTTAGCAGGCAGAGAAGAGTCTATGGAAGCAGTGGAGTCCTCAACATTCTTCCTGTCACTTGTCTCCAAACTGTTATTACATATTCTTTACTGTGTGTTTTCTGATTGCGAATACGAATTTTAGAGTCTTAGGACTTGGGTCAAGGAGTCCTGTAACACAATGATTAAGCACTTGGCTGCTAACCAAAACCTAGGTGGTTTGAACCCACCAGCAGCTCCATGGGAGAAAATACCTGGGGATCCGCTCCTATAGAGATTATAGCCTAGGAAACCCTATGGGGCAGTTCTACTCTGTTCTACAGGGTTGGTATGAGTTGGAAGGGACTTGATGGCACACAACAACAACAAGAGGACTTCGGTCAGAATCTCTGGCACTCACTAGTTGTGGGAGCTTGGGCAAAATACTCAAAGCTGCCTTGTCTGTAAGATGAGGATCATTAAACATTGACAGGCCTTGCAGTGTTGTTGTGGTGATTAAAAAGGATATAAAATATAAAGCACAAAGTCTGTTGCATATTACCGGTCACTGAAGTGAAGTTAATGAACGTAAGTTGTTATTTTTGAAATTCAATGTAGAACGTGGCCCTGTTGATAGCACCTTTGACTTCTTGGAAGAGGATGGGCCTTTGGGACATACCCTCCTCTAGTAGCCCTCATTCCTTTCCAGTTATCCTCCTCATTCTTTTGGAGTTCTCTTCATCTACCAGCCCCCACAAATATTCCTGCTTGCCTAGGGTGCCTGCCTCAGTCCTCTTCCCTTCTTCCTCATTTCTGGGTAGGTCTCATCTAATTCCCAGCCTTCTGTTTTCCCTGTCTGTCTGCTGAGGATTTCCTCAACTGAACTCCTCTGCTGAAAAGATCAATATTCCTAACTCCTGGTGGATGCGTCCACCTAGATGGGTAACAGGAATCTCGACTTCAGTGTAGGGAGGGCCTGTAAGCATCTTCTTAATTTCAAAAGCAATTTCTTCTTCCTATATTCCCCACCTTAGTAAAATATACCATCATCTTCCCAGCTCCTTGGGCCAGAAGCTCTTTCATCTCCTGCATTCTCTGAAGGTATAAACCACAAAATCTTATCACATCTGCCTTCTACAATTCTCTCGAGTCCATGACTTCCTCGCTGTCCACTCCTAGCCACCACCTTAGCTGAGTACTGTCAGCTGTGACCAAAGGACCCAAAGTCCACTGGGCAGTCCCAGTTCCAGGGCAGACTTTTCCTGGAACCAAGCTGCACATGAGGAGAATTTTTAAGAGAATGCAAATTGCTTTTTGCTTGATTTTCTTTGCTTTAAACCTAGTTTGAGAGTGGGGAATTACTTATACATCTGAAATGATTAGATTTTCAGATTGACGTAATAAAAATTAGGTATACTTTCTCAAACAAAGATGTTCCAAAAGTTTCCTGTTAGGCCTAGAAAGTTTGGTCTTCACAGGACAGTGGCAAGAATGTTCAACTTTGTCCTAGTACCAAAAAGGAGTCAAAGCTGTTACTAAACTCCCTGTGGCAGTCTGAGGAGCCCTGAGGCGCTGGAGAATTCCCCATAGTCCTCTCCAGGCCTTGCTCACATTGAGGGCCAGATTCTGTTGCTCTGGCCCTGCCTTAGGCATCCCTAAGGTGCCTGCTGAGAGGTGAAGCAGCAGTGTCCTGCCAAGGCTTGATCCTCCCTGAGTAAGAGGGATTGGGACAAATGGGTCCTACTTCCTCAGATTGTGAGTGTGCATGTACCCACTTCACTGCCTGATGTTTCCTGGCTCTATGAGAGGGCAGAAGGCTCAGCCCAACTGGAGTGGACCATATCCACGGTCATGGCCCAGAGCCTGTATTTTGTAGCAACTCTGGAAAAGAGATCAATGAAGGAGACAAGGTCTCATCCTCAAGGCGTTCCCCTTTGACAGCAAAACAGGAAAGGCCAGCGAGGAAGGGTCTCCACTGCCCCACACTAGGCAAGAGAGATGAGGCCCTGGACTACTTACTTAGTACTCCTCCTTCTCTGCCTTCCTTCACGGTGCTCCTTCCTACCATTCTCAAAGCTCCTTCCACACCCAACAGTCTTTGATCTTTGAGGTTGGTGGGTGTATCAGTCAGAATTCTTCTATATGTATACACACACATATTTATATAAAGAGATTTATTGGAAGGAATTGGCTAATGCGATTGTGTGGGGGTGGGGAGGGACACTGATAAATTTGAAATCTGTAGGGCTCAGGTTAGATTTTATGCTGCATTTTGATGCAGAATTTCTTCTTGGGGGAAACCTCAGTTTTTGTTTTTTAAGGCCTTCAACTGATTGGGAGAAGTCCACCCACATTATTGAGGATACTGAAAAGTCAACTGATTATAGATATTAACCTCATCCATAAAATACCCTTATAGAAACACCTAGGTTAGTGTTTAAATATCTGCGTATTATAGTCTAATCAAGTTAACATATAAGACTCATCATTATAGTGGGTGAGCGCTGTGGTGGCAAGAGGGGCAGAGGTGGGTGTAAAGTAAGGTGAGGAGTGAAGAGAGGACATGGCCATTCCCACAAAGTTAGGGACCCTTGAACTGCCCAAGCCATGATACATCTGCAGCCTGTCCCTCAGATCCTAGGGCTATGGGGAGGTCTTGAAAGTCTTTGTTATTTCAAGCCGGCTAATGTTTTGCCTTTAAATCTAATTTAGTATCAGTTCAAGGAGTATGATCCTTGGGGGAAAGGGCCCTGTCATGGAAATCTACGTGCTTAGAGGTCTGCTCAGTCACTAATGACTTTAACATGCTGGAAAATCACCCACTTTCTGAGAACTCGAAGCCGTACCTTTGAAAACAGACTTCAGTGGGTAAGATGCTGGGCGCAAAGGTGTTGTCCCCACACAGCTCTAAGTCACACAGCTGCTTCTGCTAAGAACTCGGACTGCAGATCCCAAGGATTTCATCATACATTGTGGGTGTGAGCAGGGAACGAGGCCCTGGGGGAGGCCGTAAGCCTGGGGCTGAGAACTGGAAGAGCACTTGTCAGGAGAGGTCATAGTCCAGCACTGCTCTCTTCCTCTTTTTCACACTCTTAGCAAAGGGCAAAAAACTCTTCAAAAGTAGACCTGTTTCAGTTTCTTCTCCTCTCTGTAAATTCCCATGAACTCTGTAATGCTTTTACCTATCAACTGTGCCGAGACAAAACAGAAAAACACAAACCCTAGTCTCTTCCAGGTGCCAATACACTACGAACGAGTAGGTTAAGAAGAGGCGTCATCCAAGATTAACACCATTGCTTGTATTTGAGCCTTGTGCAGTGTGGGCTCTATAAGACTCTGTTCCACTCTCCTAGTTGAATAGGATCATTCATTCCTGAAAGAGACTGGAAGGCCTTAGACTTCCACTCTCACCTGGTTGATGCAGGAATCACCCCTCTGAGACAACCTCTCTGTTCTCACAACTGCTGGGGCAAACGGATGTGGGCAGGAGGAGGGGAGCAAGGTAAGCTCTGCCTTCCGTTGGTTCAAAGCCTATCAGAAACTTGAACTCCAAGCTCCTTGTGCTGGATAATAACCAGTATCTCTAGACAGAGCTTACGGTCTCTGCTTCTTCCAGGGAGAATCATGAGTCTTGTGCTGTAGAATTCAGCAAAGAATGATATACAGCCATGACCGAGCTTCCAGGGAGTGGACTGGGCATGGTGGCCATTGAACCTTCCTCCCCAAGATTGCTCCATTGGGCTCAGGCTAGCAAAAGCCAGAGGACTCTACCAACTCGTGGAATGCTGGGTCAGACACACCAGATCCCACCTGTCCTGTGGTCCAGTCCTGCTCAGAGCTGCCTATGCTATATGCCCAAATTTTGTTGGCATTTTAAAGAAAATAAAGGGGAGGAGGGAACAGATATGGATTCCAATGGCGGTGAGGACACAAAATGGGATGAAGAGGTCCTGGAAATAGTGGCTGAGAATGTTGAGGTCAATCGGTTCAACCATTTCAGGACGTAGCGTATGATCAAGAACCAATGATACTGAAGGAAGAAGTCCAAGCTGCACTGAAGACATTGTTGAAAAACAAGCCTCCAGGAATTGATGGAACTCCAATTGAGATGTTTCAACAAATGGATGCAACCCTGGTTCTCATGAATCTATGCCAAGAAATGTGGAAGACAGCTATCTGGCCAACTGACTGGAAGAGATTCATGTTAGTGCCCATCCCAAAGAAGGTGATCCAACAGAATTTGAAAATTATTGAACAATATCATTAATATCACATGAAAGTAAAATTTTGTGAAAATAATTAAAAAACAGTTGCAGCACTGATTGACAGGGAGCTGCTGAAAATTAAGCTGGATTTAGAAGAGAACCTGGAACGGGGGATATCATTGCTGGTATCAGATGGATCTTGGCTACAAGCAGAGAATACCAGAAAGATGTTTACCTGTGTTTTATTGACTATGCAAAGGTATTCGACTGGATCATAAAAAATTATTGAGAACATTGCAAAGACTGGGAATTCTGGAACACTTAATTGTGCTCATGAGGGATCTGTTCATAGACCAAGAGGCAGTCGCTCTAACAGAGCAAGAGGTTACTGTGTGGTTTAAAATCAGGGAAAGTGTGCATCAGGGTTGTGTCCTTTCACCATACTTATTCAATCTGTATGCTGAGCAAATAATTGAAGAAGGCAGACTATATGAAGAAGAATGTGGCCTCAGGAATGGAGGAAGACTCATTAACAACCTGCAATATGCAGACGACAGAAACTTGCTTGCGGGAAATGAAGAGGACTTGAAACACTGATGACAAAGACCACAACCGTCAGTATGGATTACACTTCGATATAAAGAAAACAGAAATCCTCACAACTGGGCCAATAAGCAACATCAAAAGGGAGAAAAGATTGAAGTTGTCAAGGATTTCATTTTACTTGGATCCACAATCAACACTCATGGAAACAGAGGTGAAGAAATCAAATGGCATATTGCATTTGGCAAATCCGCTGCAAAAGACCTCTTTTAAGTATTAAAAAGCAAAGATTTCACTTTGAGGACTAAGGTGTGCCTGATTCAAGCCATGGTATTTTCAGTGGCCTCATATGCATGCAAAAGCTGGAAATGAGAAAGACCAAGGAGAATTGATGCCTCTGAATCATGGTGTTGGCGAAGAACATTGAATATAACCATGGACTGCAAGAACGAACAAATGTCTTGTGGGTCCAGCCAGAAAGCTCCCTTAGAAGCGAAGACGGCGAAATGTCTCACATACTTTGGACATGTTATCAGGAGGGACCAGTTCCTGGAGGACATCATGCTTGGTAGATGAGTGAAAAAGAGGATGACCCTCAACGAGGTGGACACAGTGGCTGCAACAACGGGCTCAAACATAGCAAAGATTGTGAGGACAGCGCAGGACCGGGCAGTTTCGCTCTTCTGTTTATACGGTCGCCTTAAGTCAGAACCACCTCTATGGCACCTAACAGAAACAATTACTGAGGGAGCTTTGGGAGCTTTGACAAATAGGCGGTAGAGTGGAGGTGAGGGCAGTGGCACAAACCGATAACGTCCTGCTGCGGAGGGGAGCACGGGCCTCACCAATACCTAAAGAGCAGCCAAAGCACAGGAACCGAAGGATCTGAGCTAGACAGAGGCGGCGGTTTCCCTCCCCAGTACTAGGCCGCGCCGGGTGAGGCCGTTTCCGGCAGGGGCGGGGCGAGGGGGAAAGGATGAGCGCATACCTGGCAGCGGGCAGCTCTTCGTTCCCGCACAGGGCGACCCAGGCGCGCTCCCGTCCGCAGGAACTCCTTCCGCTGTCAGTTCGTTCTCCACTCCCTACCTACTCGAATTCGCATGCTGGGTCGCCGTGTACAAAAAAAGCACAAGAGCTTAGGCCCCCAAATGGCGGAAAACTTCAGTGCGGGACAGTGGGTGGCCAACTCAGAGACGCAAAACGGGCAAGCGCCAGTGACCTTACGAACCCAGTTAAGCCTGTAAAGCTCCAAGCCACCAGTTAAGCGGTCTATAAGCAGGTTAAGCAAACCTATCAACCCGTCCTATCTTTTACGCAACCCACCCCCGGGAACCTAGGGCTTCACCCCCCTAAACCTCTCCCCGACTTTGGGAGCGTCCACCCGGTGACGGCCCAGACTAAGTGACACAGCCGCTTTCGAATGCTGTTGTGGGTGGCTCTGAAAAGAGCCTTTGGATGAGATGGAACCCCGAGCCGAGTGCAGTGTAACTTAAGCCCGCTCCCCGCGGATGCGGCGGGCCAGCTGGATGTCCTTGGGCATGATGGTCACGCGCTTGGCGTGGATGGCGCACAGGTTCGTGTCTTCAAACAGCCCCACCAGGTAGGCCTCGCTCGCCTCCTGCAGCGCCATCACGGCCGAGCTCTGGAAGCGCAGGTCCGTCTTGAAGTCCTGCGCGATCTCGCGCACCAGCCGCTGGAACGGCAGCTTGCGGATCAGCAGCTCGGTGGACTTCTGGTAGCGCCGGATCTCCCGCAGGGCCACGGTGCCCGGCCGGTAGCGGTGCGGCTTCTTCACGCCGCCCGTGGCCGGCGCGCTCTTGCGGGCGGCCTTGGTGGCCAGCTGCTTCCGCGGGGCCTTGCCCCCGGTCGACTTGCGGGCAGTCTGCTTAGTACGGGCCATAACGGGTCAAGACACGAGCTAACCGGCGCAGCGACAGGGACAGGAATGCGAGCCCTCCAGCAGCAGCAGTCTTTATCGGCGCAGTCTCTCCCGGATTGGGCGGGAGGATAATTGAAAGTCCCGCGCTGACTGTCCATTGGCTGTGACGTCATCCGCCCTGGCGTCACCGATAGGCTTGGACAGAACCCTCCTCCGACCTCCCCCGCCAGCCCGCCCCCTTTCCTACTCTCCAGTTTGCCAACAGTTTTTCTCCGTTTTTCCCGATTCTTTCCTCGGAGAGGCGTTTTTGATTGCAACCTCGTGAGACCGTTTCTCCTCCGCCTATCATTCCTTTAGGACACGCTACCCGTGCCCCGCCTTTCTGCGCTGTGTTTGTAGCTCCGGAATGAAACATTTATCCCTTCCCCCCCAAATCTTGTAACCTTTTCACAGAGCAACCCACCCTCCCCCGGCCGCCCCGTTCGCTCTGGTTAATCGTTTCCTCCTGGTCGGTGCTTTTCCGCTTGGAAAGCTGTCCGCTCCCAAGGGTTAAGAGTTGGCCTGCGAAAGCCTAGTGTGGATCGGTATCTCCGCCGCACAAACGTTTTTTTTTATTCCCCAAGACGCTGGGCTAGGCTAAGCTGAGACTCGGGTCCGCTGCACTCTCGGAAACTGCTCCCCTGTAGAAGGGGGTGATAACGTATCCCTCAAACTAGGGTCGGGTCAGGTGGTGGGCAAAGCTTCGGGAACTGATAGTGGCGCACTCGGCGCCAAGCGAGCTAACGGGTTGGTGCTGCCCAGTATCTTCTTGTGGGTTAAAAGACCGTGGGTGGAGCCCAAGGTATTTGGTGCCTCCACTTGGGTTTAGTTCTAGTATGCGCAACTCACTCCATGAAATAAACGAAAAACGCTCGGAACTCAAAAGCTTGGGAGAAAAGCTAACAAATGGTATTCCACTTCCCACCCACCTCCTATATGGCGGCTACGGAAAACTCCGCTATCACTATCAAGAAAGTAGAACTGAGACTGGATATTGCAACAACTCTTTTCATTTGATAAGAGTGGGTGGCTCTGAAAAGAGCCTTTGGCTTATACGGATGACCACGGAGGACGGGGGCTGGGCGGGCAGTTTCCAGCCATCAACCTCACTTTCCTTTTGCTTTATGATGGCTTTCCGTCTTCTTCGGGAGCAACACGGCCTGGATGTTGGGCAAAACGCCACCCTGGGCGATGGTGACCTTGCCCAGCAACTTGTTCAGCTCTTCGTCGTTGCGGATGGCCAGCTGGAGGTGACGAGGAATGATGCGCGTCTTCTTGTTGTCCCGGGCCGCGTTGCCCGCCAGCTCTAGGATCTCCGCTGTCAGGTACTCGAGCACCGCCGCCATGTAGACGGGCGCACCGGCCCCCACCCGCTCGGCATAGTTGCCTTTACGGAGCAGACGGTGAACTCGGCCCACCGGGAACTGCAGGCCTGCGCGGGACGAACGAGACTTGGCTTTGGCACGAGCCTTGCCTCCTTGCTTACCACGCCCAGACATTACACCGAGAACACACGGACACAACTCTACCTAAACAACCGCCAAAGTCGCCACCAACTGCCCGGCTTCACCCTTTTATAGGCAGAACGGCGATTGTCTGCGGACCGTTTTGATTGGCTACAGCGCATCTTTGTCCTGAAAACCAATAGCATAGCTCGGTTAGAATCCATTCGTTTACATAATCTGGCCCGCCTCGCACCGGCGCCACTGGAAACCCGCGAATCACAGAGCAGCGTAGTCAGAACCGTCATTTGCGTACCGCCTCTATAAGTACCGAGCTGTTGCCAGCAGGCTCGGCTCGATTGTTTTGTTAGTGGTTTTGGGACGGGTTTTTTGTTTTTGTTTTTGTTTTTTTTTGCAGTTCGGTAGTTCTTATTATGCCTGAGCCGGCCAAATCCGCTCCTGCTCCTAAGAAGGGCTCTAAGAAAGCTGTTACCAAGGCCCAGAAAAAAGATGGCAAGAAGCGCAAGCGCAGCCGCAAGGAGAGTTACTCCATCTACGTGTACAAAGTGTTGAAGCAGGTCCACCCCGACACAGGCATTTCGTCCAAGGCCATGGGCATCGTGAATTCTTTCGTCAACGACATCTTCGAGCGCATCGCCGGGGAAGCGTCCCGCCTGGCGCATTACAACAAACGCTCGACCATCACGTCCCGGGAGATCCAGACGGCCGTGCGCCTGCTGCTGCCCGGCGAGCTGGCTAAGCACGCCGTGTCCGAGGGCACCAAGGCCGTCACCAAGTACACCAGCTCCAAGTGAGTCACCTGATGGGATGCAGCCTTCGCACAGTCTCCGGCTTCTTTGTTCCAAAGGCTCTTTTCAGAGGCGCCCATTGTGTCAACGAAAGAAGCTGTCACTGGCCCTATGGGTTTAATGTGTCCCCGCTGTATCTTGATACTGTCTTCAAGTCTAGTCTAAGAAAACTTAAACCTTGTTTAAACACAGGTATCTAGCTCGTTTCTGTCTCAAATGGGAAAAGAGTTTATGGCCGTGGAGGGTGGGGGAAAAACTTTGGGGGAGTAGGTGGGATTCGTCCTTCGTTCAATTGCTATTAAAATTGACGTTGGGTACCTGAATCACACGTGAAGGTTCAAGTGCTCTGGTAGTTGTTTTCTAGTGAAACACGGGTTTGTGCTGTATTAACCTTGATAAACGTTAAGCAGGATAAGTTACCTGTAAGAGCAAAGAAATACGATTCGGTTATTCCCAAGTGGTAAGGTTACTGGGAGTACTTAGATTTGTTCCATTACGTGCTCCTGTGCTGTGCACTGAAAAAGGATAATTTAGTTTCCTTCATATATGCTGCTGACTAATTTCTGGAGTTTGTGTCCTTAGTTCTTCAAAGCACCTGACTTAGGTGTTCAAGTAAAGATTCCCCAGTAAGGGAGATGGAATCTTGATTTTTAAATTTGGGAATTAAGTGCTGGTGTCTTCTCTCTGCCGCTTCTTACATCAAATAGCGTGAAGCCGAACCTAATTTAATCATGCAGTGATAATGTTTTACTCCCAAGAATTATCAACGGAGTTTATCCCTTTGTAACAACCATGTCGAGATACAGAAGACAGTCCCGTATAATAGGAACAAAATATGTATAATTTCCGAAGCTGGAGTTTGGAATGCAAAAAAAGTGAAAATATGGTGTAGCGCAAGCGGAATGTGATTGGTTTTAGAATTTATTTCCAGTGTATTGGGAACCCATTGGACTATTTTCAGGTAGGGTTGGATAATATGAGCTCATTAAACCTTTAAACCTTTAAAAAGGTTACTCTGATTGCTTTGGGGATCATGGTTCCTAGGCTGACAACAGCAGAAAACCAAAACCAAAAACCAAATGTGTTGTTGTTGAGTCGATTCTGACTCATAATGACTCTATAGAACAGAGTAGAACTGCCCCATACAGTTTCCACGGACTGGCTGGTGGACTGGCTGGTGGGTGCCGACTGCAGACCTTTTGGCTAGCAGCTCTTAACCACTGTCCCACCAGTGCAACAGTAAACCCACTGCTGTGGAGTCAGGCTCATATGACCCTATAAGAGAATAGAACTGCCTCAGGGTTTCCAAGACGGGCTAGTGGATTTGAACTGCTAACCTTTAAGTTAGCAACCGAGCTCTTAATCACTGCGCTACCAGGGCTCCGACAATGGCTCCGACAATAGAAGGCATCAAATTAAGAGGCTGTTGCAGCATTGTGAGCTGGATGTGGTTCTTAAAATCTGGCCTCCAGACCAACAGGAAGGAGTGCTGGTGGAGCAGTAGTTAAGTGTTTGGCTGCTAACCAAAGGGTTGGTGGTTCAAACCTACCCAGCTGCTCCACAGGAGAAAGACCTGGTGGTCTGCTCCTGCAAAGGTTACAGCTTAGGAAACCTTAAGGGGCAGTTACACTTTGTCACATGGGGTCGCTATCCACTCGCAGGCACCTGACAGACCAGCAGAATCAGCATTACCTGGGAATTTATTAGAAACGATAATTCCTAGTCCCCAGCAATCTAACAAGCCCTGGGAGTTGATTCTGATGCATGCTAAATTCTGAGACTCCCCTGGGTTTGGTTAGAGATACCCAACTGGAGTATGGTGATAGCAGTGGAGACTGTGAGAAATGGTGGGATTTAGATTATATTTTGGAAGTTGGATCAATAATCTGCTGACAGGATTTGGTTATGAGTGAAACTCCTAACTTTTTGGCTTGAGCAACTGGGTAGATAGCAATGTTCGAAATAAGGATGGACTCCTGGGAGGAGGTATGGTTTGGGGCATTGGAGGAGCTTCCGATTGAAATTTGAGAAGCTCTTTGATATTCAAGTGAATATATTGAGTTGGTAGTTTGACTTATCCAGGGCTCAGAAAACAGAACAAAACATTGCCTTTAAGGACTACCTCTGAACTTTATTTTTTCATGTTGTCATGAAATTTAATTTAGTAGTTGATAGCCCTACAATGTATATATTTAACTATGCAGCATTTATTTTTTCCTGTTTTCTCTAGTTGTATCCTGATTTTCATTAAAGAATCCACCTAATCCCTCATGTTAATTGGTTCTCAATTTTGGCCGCATATTGAAATTCCCTGGGGACCTTTAACAAGTACTGATCTTGGGTTCCACCCCCAGAAATTCTGATTTAAGTTTTATGGGGTAGCCCTGTGAAGTTGCCCAGGTGATTCTAACCCACGGCCAAGACTGAGAACCACTGCTCTACGTGTTTCTCAGAAAGCAGCTCTTAGGTTTAGGTGATGATTCCAACTCACGGCAATCCCGTGTGTGTCAGAGTAGAATTGTGCCCCGTTATGGTTCATTCCGGTTTGAACCCCTGATGAGAACTTGCATTTCTACCCCATATACTGAATCAGAATCTGCAGTTTAACAAGATCCCCAGGTGATTCTTATGTATGATAAATTTTGAGACCCACTGCTCTACTAGTGGTTCTCAGAGTTGGTCTCTAACCAGCAGCCTTAGCATCACCTGGGAATTTGTTAGAAAGGTGAATTCTCAGCAGGGGTTCAAACCCTGGCTTAACAGGGTTTTCAATGGCTAATTTTTCAGAAGTACATCTCTAGGCCTTTCTTCAGAGCGCCTCTCGGTGGTTGAACCTCCCAACCTTTGGGTTATCCGCCAATCGAGTGTTAATAGTTTGCACCACCCAGGGACTCCTCAGGATTATACACCAATCTAATTAGCACAGATATTTCAGAAATTGAACTGAGCAACAGTCTGCAGGAGAGTGTAGATTGCTGATACCCTTTGGGAAAGAAATCTCTTTGCTTTCAAGAGGCAGTAGCTGGATGGAATGGTCTCTTGGTGTGAAGGCAAGAATGGTTAGAGACAACACATAAAGAAGGGCACAGTTGAGGGGGATTCAGAGAACTGAGCCCCTCATGGAATTCAGCCAGCCTTGCAGCTTGCTGCACCTTTGGACTTCTAGTTAAGCCATTTTGAGTATGACATGCTCTTTTTTAAACCGGGCTGAGTCTTGACATATTTGAAATTAATAACAAAAGGTCTCAGAGGCCAAATAGGGTAGATAAAGAAATATAAACAATGTAATTCTAGTATTAGATGTTTGAGTAGACAACTGTGGTAGGTTAATATGGCTTCCAAATATGTCCAAGTCATAATCCCCAGAACCTGTGAATGTTACCTTATGTGGCAAAAGGGACTTTGCAGATGTGATTTTGAGATGGGGAGATTATCCTGGGAGAGAAGGAGGGGAAGCCTAGATGTAATCAGTCACCAGGGTCCTTATAAGAAGAAGGAAGAAGGCCAAAGGAGGAAAAGGGTGATGGAAATAGAGATTTGAAGATGATAAGCTAGTTGGCTTTGGAGATGGAGGGGGGAAGGGGCCATAAACCAAGGAATGCTCTAGAAGGTGCAAAAGGCACAGAAATGGATTTTTCCCCTAGAGCCTCTGGAGGCAGCTTGGCCTTAATTTTGGTCCAGTAAAACTGATTTTGGACTTCTGACCTCCAGAACGGTAAAAGAGTAAATGCGTGTTTTAAATCACCAAATTTGTAGCAATTTGTTATAGTAGCCATAGGAAACTAATCTGATAGCTCTGTAGGATTTTTTTTAATTTTGACAATTGAAGAAACTTGAATATAGAATGTATGTTGGTTAATATTATTGAGTAAATATTAAATATCTTGAGTGTGATAATGATATTGTAGTTATAGAGGAGAATGCCCTTATCCTTAAGAGAGTGTTACTGAAGTATGTAGGGAGGAAGTGTGAGGATGTTTGCAAGTTATTTTCAAATGGTTCAGAAAAAATGTGGGTGGGTACATAAGAGGAGAGATAAAAGCAAATGTAGCAAAATAGTAACAGTTGGGTATCAAGAAAGATGATACAGCTTGTAGAACTTAACCAATGTTACTGAATTGTACATGTAGAAATTGTTGAATTGATGCATTTTCCTGTATATAACTTCACCAAAAAAAAAAGTAGTAGTTGGTGAATCCAGGTGAAGGCTGTAGGATTGTTCATTGCACTATTTTTTTTCAACTTTTCTGTAGGTTTGAAAATCTTTTAAAAATTGTAATCAATGACTTTACAAGTTGTTAATATAGAAACAGTTTTTGCAGTCATTAATTATTGCTGCATTTTAATTTTTCAATAAAATAAATTTATATGTTAATTAATATAATTTCAACATATAAAACACACTGAAGAAATTTTCAAGGAGCCCTGGTGGCACAAAGGGATAAACATTTGGCTGCTAACCTAATGGTTGGAGGTTTGAACCCACCTGTGGGTTTGTGGGAAAAAGACCCGGTGATCTGCTTCCCTAAAGATCACAGCCAAGATAACCTGTTATGTATACTTATGTATGTTCTCAAATCACATAAGCTCCTGTTTCCAATACTGCTGTGCTTCCTACTGCATATGTACCACTCACTCATAATATGAACTTAGAAATATATAAATATATATATATACACACACATACTTACGAGATGCTCTCTAACCAGAAAATTCTAAATCATTATAGTTTACAAGCTAGGAGAAACTATGACTAGAACTTTTCTCGCTTTAAAAACAGAATAGTAGAAGTATGTGGAGTATGTGAGATGTGTTATAAACGATGAAGAAAGAAATGTAACATGAAGTTAAATCTCTATAGGTGGCCTTGAGACATCCGGAATTATCCTAAACAACCCCTTAATTTCTAAAAGATGCAACATTAGGCAAATGTCTGTCCTTGAAGAAAAGATGTAACATACTAAACATGACATCACTTGGCCCTTATTACATGAGACCAAGGCTACAAAACCGTACATAAGCAGTAGGTTTAAGCTCATTCCTTAAAGAGAAGTACAGAGGCAAGAGACTCCTCTCTAGGCTCTGACACTCTCTGAAGAAGAGACGATTCCAGAGAATGAGTCTCTGCCCACTGCCACCAACCTCAGACCCTAGCTACGAAGGACCTCTCCTGAGATGGGGCCATGGTCAAGCCTTCCTCCTGAGACTTCTTGTGAAAGGTAACAACCTAAAATCTAAATATTGGGACTCTAACCATTGAACTAACATTGTACTTCTGATTCTGACCTGCAAAAATGAATGTCTTGAGGTCCTACCTTCCTGCCTTGCTGTGACTTCCTCGCAATAAATTAAATGAGTTTATGCATGACAAATTGGAATCTCTCTCTATTGATTCATAAACTTCTAAGATATTAAACCCTCCAGGAGAAAACCCTATGGCGCAGTTCCCTGTCACGTGGCATTGCTATGAGTTGAAAATGACTTGATGGCACCTAACAACAGGAAGGAGAATTTATACCCCAAGTTGTACTTACCTAGTTTGAGAATGGTCATCTAAATATTAACTAGAACTGAATGATATCCCTTAAAAAACTTTATGCATTAGAGGTAATGGTGGACCTACATGGTTGCACTAGGTCAAGAATGCCAGAAATGACCTTGACTTAGACATTTGACTATTCTACCTTCTAAAGTCTGAAGTGAAACTGGAGTTGGATAGGGAATTTTAGTCAAACGCTGAGACCAAAGTTGAGACATTCCTAGGGAAAAACAAAAATATATGTGGACATGTTATAAAGGAGTCCTTGGGTGGTGCAAATGGTTAAGTGCTTGACTACCAATTGAAAGGTTGGCAGTTTGAACCCACGTGCCCAGAGGCACCTTGGAAGAAAGTCCTACGATCCTCTTCTGCAAGTTCACAGCCACAAAAACTCTAGGGTGTACAGTTCTACACTGCAACATACAAGGTTTCCATGAGTCAGAATCAACTCGACAGCAACTAGTTTAATTAGGTTAGACACGTTATGAACCTGTTACTGTCAAGTCATTTCTGCCTCATAGCAACCCTGGCCACCCTGTATGTGACAGAGTAGAACTGCTCCATAGGGTTTTTTTGGCTGAAATCTTTAAGAAAACAGATCATCAGGCCTTCCACAGCGCTGCGGGGTGGGTTTGAACCTTGAGATTAATAGTCGAGTACAAACTATGCCATCTAATTACCTTAGACATGTTAATAGTGGTTCTAAATGCTTCCAGAAAGAAAGGGTAGATCACCTACAAATGAACAAGAATCAGACTGACATCAAACTTTATAAATCTAACCTCTTTCTTGACCCTCAACTCCAGATTCTCGTATTTTCTACTTCGTATTTGTATTTCCACTAGGATAGCTAATAGGAATCTCAAAATTTTGTTCAAAACACTCTTGGTTTTTCCCCTCCAAAGATGCTCCTTACCCATAGGAGTAAATATCAAGTCTTATTTTCCATGTGCTCAGTCCAAAACCTTTGTGTCATATCCTACATTCAATTGATCAATTTCATTTGAAATATATTTGGACTACTGTCTTATTTATCTAGTGCTGCTATAACAGAAATACCACAAGTGAGTGGCTTTAACAAACAGAAATTCATTCCAGGAGGCTAGAAGTCCGAATTCAGGGTGTCAGCTCCAGGGAAAGGCTGTCTCTTTCTTGGGTTCTTGGTGGAGGGGGAAGCCCTTGTCATAAATCGTCCCCCTGGTCTAGGAGTTTCGAGCCCAGGGACCCTGGGTCCAAAGCACATGCTCCGCTCCTGGCTCTTCTTTCTTGGTGGTAGTCATTCCTCCCACTCTCCCTCATTTCTACAGAATTAGGTTGTATATTGAGCCAAGAAGAGGTTGACTCAAGATACAACCTAATTCTGTAGATTGTCCTGCCTCAACTCAATTGCTGCTAATTCTGTTTCATTAACATCATAGAGGTTAGGATTTACAACATATTGTACAATTACATCAGATCACAAAAGGAAGGACAACCACACAATACTGGAAATCATGGCCTAGCCAAGTTGACACGTATTTTGATGGGGACACAATTCAATCCATAACAACTACTTCTCACCATCTCTACTGCTAACATCCATCTCTCTCTTGAACTTCTACTATAGCCTTATTATTCTCCTTGCCTCTGCTCTTGCTCTCTTACAATCTGCTTTCCACATAGCATCTGGGGTGAACTTTTAAAAACACAAATCATATCATTCCTCTGATCTAACTCTCCAAAGGTACTCCATCTCATTTAGGATAAAAGGCAAAATCTTTGTGATGGCCTATGAGGTCTGCCCCTCAGCTATTCATCTCCTGTGAATCTTTTCTTCCATCACTGTCCTGCAGCCACACTGGCCTCCTTGCTTGTTCCTTGAACTTGCTAAACATTCACCTGCTCAGAGCCTTTGCACTTGGCTGTTTTCTGTTCTTGGAATACTCTTCCTCAGGGTATCCTCATGGCTCACAATCTTTTTTCAGGCCTCTGTTTAAGTATTATCTGATCAAACCTGTCTTCCACACTCAACTCCAGATTCTGCTTTACTTTTTCTTCACAGCACATATCATCACCTGAATATTATATATTTCTTTCTCATTTTCAGTATCCGTCAACTAGAATGTAGTTCTTTGTGGGTTGGGAGTTTTTCTATTCTAATTATTGCTGTATCCCAACATGTTTTTTTTTCTCTCAGGGTACAAGGTGTTTTTTTTTTTTTTTTTCTTATCCTTTATTGCAGGAAGTGATGTGTATAATTATTCAAAATGAAGTCAAAACAAAGTATCAGTTTTGTTTTCACACCTGTAAGTGTGAATTTTGGTAAGAAGGCCATTCGTGTGTCATAGTTACACTGAGTCACCTTTTCCATCTTTTTCAAGATTAGTGGTTTCCTGCTTTATTACCTGTATTGGTTTGAATGAAGGCTCCCTGGTGGCACAGTGGCTAAGTGCTCGGCTGCTAACAGAAAGGTTGGTGGTTCAAACCCACCAACCACTCCATGGGAGAAAAGACCTGGTGATCTGCTCCCATAAAGATTTCAGTCCAGGAAACCCTATTGGGCAGTGCTACTTGACGGCACACAATAACAATGTTAGGTTGAATAGTGTTCCCAAACAATTCATGACTAGAACCTCAGAATGTGATTTTATTTGGAAATAGGGTATTTGCAGTTGTAATTAAAGTTGCTCCCACGTGTCCATCAGTTTGTCGTACTATGGGGGCTTGGGTGTTGCTGTAATGCTGGAAGCTATGCCGCCAGTATACATACCAGCAGGGTCGCCCAAGGCGGGGAGGTTTCAGCTTAGTTTCTGGACTAAGACAGACTAGGAAGAAGGACCTGGCAGTCCACTTCTGAAAAGTAGTAACCTTATGAAACCTTATGAATAGCAGCAGAACATTGTCTGATACAGTGCTGGAAGATGAGCCCCTGAGGTTGGAAGGCACTCAAAGATGACTGGGGAAGAGCTGGCTCCTCAAAGTAAAGTTGACTTTAATGACATGAAGAGACTCAAGCTTTTGGAACCTTCATTTGCTGATGTGGCATGATTCAAAATGAGAAGAAACAGCTGCAAACATCAATTAATAATCGGAACATGGAATGTACAAAGTATGAATCTAGGGAAATTGGAAGTCATCAAAAATGAAACGGAACGCATAAACATTCATATCCTAAGCATAACAACAATTGTAAGGATGGTGCAGGACCGGGCAGTGTTTCATTCTGTTGTACATAGGGTCGCTGTGGGTCGGAACTGACTGGATGGCACCTAACAACAATTAAAGTTGAGATTATGTCATACTGGGTTAGGGTAGGCCCTAAATCCAATCAATGGTACTCTTATAAAAAAGCCATATGAAGATATAGACACACACACAGGAGAGCACCACGAGGGAAGCAGAAATTGATGTCATGCAGCTACAAGTCAAGGAATCCTAAGAATTATCAACAGCCACCAGAAGCTACGGAAGAGGCAAGAAAGGAGTCTTCCCAGAGCCTTTGAAGATAGCATGGCCTTGCTGCAACCTTGATTTCACACATCCAGCGTTCAGGACTGTGAAAGAATACATTTCCGTTGTTTTAAGCCCCCTGCTTTGTGGTACTTTGTTTCAGCAGTCCTAGGACACTACTTATATCCTGAGACTCTCCAGATGCAAATGTCGACCACTGTCTCCTCCACATACGATTAGGTTATTTAGCTAATATTCTGTTCCTTTTAAAACTTTCTTATATTCTTACCCTGTAAAAACTCAACCTTTTGCCTCTTGTCTTTCCCCTCACTTCCCATCTTCATGCTTTACCTGAACTTTTCAGGGTCCAGCAATCTGCCTTTTCTCTCATAGAGCCAAGCAAGGCATGAATGAGCAAAGGCAGGGAAATGTTTCACAAGGACTAAGAACTGGAAATAAGATGTAGATTTAGTACAATAACCAAACTCCAAAAAACCAAACCCACTGCCGTGGAGTCGATCCCTACTCATAGTGCCCTTTAACTAGGAAACGAATTATCTGTGTTTGATTGGGTGGGGCAGACAGGAGGTAATGAAAACCATGCTAGAAGACAGTGTTTGGGATTTTATGTAGGTAAATAAGAGGAAAAAAGTGAGCAAAAAACAAGGGGACTTGCTTAGGACACTGTTGCACCGAACATGTATTTTTCTAGGACTTGACTGCCTGTTCTCATCTGACCTCCTCTTAAAATGTATTTCTTAAACCCCAATATAGGTGGGAATGTAAAATCCCATATTTGGTGTCCTGAATTAATGAGGGAATACATGAAACTAGTTTTGTATGGAGCATTACAAACAGTTCTTGGAAAGTTTTCTAGCAAGACAGCAATTGGAAACAAAATAACACAAGAAAATGTCTGGAGCAGTGACTGAAAAGTGTGAACAGGTTTTTTCCAAGGAATATGGCAGCTACACAATGAATATATTAGTGTTTATCAAACATTTGGATCACCTGGTGTCTTCTCCTTGCTTCTTACTCCCAGTGATTTCGGTTCAGTGGCACTTTGAGGGGGTTTTAGAAATATTTATCTCAGATTAGAATCTAAAGGCCTTTGAACTGTTTTAGGCAACACTTTTTTAAGGCATCCTGTTTAAAAACTGGAGAGAACATTTTTGATTCTCTATTTTTTTGTGCCTCAATTTTTAAGAGATAATGAATGTTTTCTGGAGAAGGGGCAAATATTTTTAAAGCCAAGCAGTTATAACAACAAACTGCTGGTGAAAGTCTCTGGAGGGCACTTTATAATTAGCTGGTAGGAGTTCTTGAAATCCCTGAGCAATTTTAAGCCTTTTCCCTCCTGCCTTTCTTACCCAGAGGACTGTAATACAGCAGAACTAAAACTATAGGGAATTTATAGGTGTCAACACCTGAGTAAAATGGTTTACTATTGATCATAGCTACCTTTTCGTTTTATTCGGAGTTTTGCTTAAACTCTTGAATGTAAGCAGTATATATGGAACGATTGTACTTGAAAGGAATATGAAACGATAAGGGGATATAGCTAAAAATTATTTCATTAGAACACCCAGGTTCATCAGAAGTTTACTCTAGGTACTAGGGCATAGTTTCTCAAAGTATCTTCCTTACATTTTTACACTAACATTGCATGAAGTTTCTAGCAAGAAAAATGCGTTTACGTGGTGCTGCCCGCATCCGATCGCCTAAAAAACAAAATTCACCGCCTTTGAGCCCATCTTTACCTTTTTCTAACACACTGCGTAGGACGTATACGGACCACGGTCCACTTTCTAAAACTTGTATTTGAGCAAGTGTTGGCCCTAGCTCTCAACGAAGCTAAAGAACCTTTTCCCACTTTAGATTTCTCTCAATCTTCAGGGCCGATGAGGACTAAGGAAAACTGGTAGCAGAATAAAAAATGTAACTTGCAACTAGGAAGAACCGTGAGAACAGCTTTTTTCACTGACAAGATGGGTGGCTCTGAAAAGAGCCTTTGGAGCAAAAAGGCCAGAGACTGTGTGAAGGCTGCGTCCCGATAGGAGGCTCACTTGGAGCTGGTGTACTTGGTGACGGCCTTGGTGCCCTCGGACACAGCGTGCTTGGCCAGCTCGCCGGGCAGCAGCAGACGCACGGCCGTCTGGATCTCCCGGGACGTGATGGTCGAGCGTTTGTTGTAATGCGCCAGGCGGGACGCTTCCCCGGCGATGCGCTCGAAGATGTCGTTGACGAAGGAGTTCATGATACCCATGGCCTTGGACGAAATGCCCGTGTCGGGGTGGACCTGCTTCAGCACCTTGTACACGTAGATGGAGTAACTCTCCTTGCGGCTGCGCTTGCGCTTCTTGCCATCCTTCTTCTGGGCCTTGGTGACAGCTTTCTTAGAGCCCTTCTTGGGAGCGGGAGCGGATTTGGCCGGCTCCGGCATGGCGAAGACTGCACGTTACAAAGACCAACGGTCACAACTACCACAACACTCACACACTGCCTGCCGAGGACGGCTCGGTACCTATAAAGGCGTTAGGCAAATGCGTTCTGATTACGCTGCTCTGTGATTCGCTTGTTTCCAGCGCCGCCGGTGCGGGGAGGGCGAGATTATGTAAATGAGTGGATTTTTTTGAGCTGAGCTTATCCTATTGGTCATCAGGACAAAGATGAGCTGTAGCCAATCAAAACGGTCCGCAGACAATCGCTGTTCTGCCTATAAAAGGGGGAAGCGGCATAGTTCGCGGCTATTTTGTTGGTAGTTCAGTGGAAGCGGTTGTGGTTATTTTTGCTCTCATGTCTGGCCGTGGCAAGCAAGGAGGCAAGGCTCGCGCTAAGGCCAAGTCTCGCTCCTCCCGCGCAGGCCTTCAGTTCCCGGTGGGCCGAGTCCACCGCCTGCTCCGCAAAGGCAATTATGCCGAGCGGGTGGGGGCTGGCGCGCCGGTGTACATGGCGGCCGTGCTCGAGTATCTGACGGCAGAAATCTTGGAGCTGGCAGGGAACGCTGCACGCGACAACAAGAAGACACGCATTATTCCTCGTCACCTCCAGCTGGCCATCCGCAACGACGAGGAGCTGAACAAGCTTCTGGGCAAGGTCACCATCGCCCAGGGCGGCGTTCTGCCCAACATCCAGGCCGTGTTGCTCCCGAAGAAGACCGAGAGCCACCACAAGGCAAAGGGCAAATGAAGCCCATGGCTCGAAGCCTGCTTGCCCAACCCGTCTCTCCGTGGTCACCTGTGAAATCAAAGGCTCTTTTCAGAGCCACCCACTTTTTTCAAATGAAAGGAGTTGTTAAACTGTATTCGCTCTGTTTCGTTTGTCTTTACATGCCCAATTTTCACTAGGTGGGTGGGAAGCGCCATCTCCTTTATGTTCTCCCGGTCGCTCTCCACTGTCCAGCATTTTGTTTTAGATTTCATCCCACGGAGTGAGTTGCATATCCTAGAACTGAACCCAAGTGGAGGCACCAAACATCTTGGGTGCCATCCATGGTCTTTGAAGCCACAACTATATGCTGGGCAGCGCCAGCTCATCAGCTCCATCGGGGCCGAGTGCACGACTATTTCGTTCCTAAGGTCTTTGTCCACCACCTAACACGACCCTAGTTTGAGGGGGAAGTTATCCCTCGCTTCAGTAGAGGGGCAGTTCCCCGGAGTGTGGCGAACCTGAGACTCAGCCGAGCCCAGTGTTTTGGGGATTAAGAAACGCTTGTGCGGCTGAGATACAGCTCCACTATGCTTTCCGAGGCAGTCTCGCGCCCTGGGAGCGGACAACTTTCCGAACAGAAAAGCACAGACCCGGAGGAAACCATTAGCCAGAGCAAATGTGGGAGCGGGCTGTGAAAAGGTAATGAGGCATTTTGGGAGGAAGGGATGAACGTTCAGTTCGGGAGCTACATACACAGTGCAGAAAACAGGGGGACGGGTAGTGTCCTAAAGGAGTGAAAAGCTGAGGGGGAACGGTCTTACTAGGTTGCAAATAAAAAAGGCCTTTCTGAATGAGGACAGAATTAGGGGACAACCATGGAGAGAAACTGTTGGCAAACTGAAAGTAGAAAGGGAGGCGGGGGTGGGGAGGAAGACTCCACCCGAGCCCGCCGGTGACTCCAGGGAGGGTGATGTCACAGCCAATGGACAGTCAGCGCGGGACTTTCAATTATCCTCCCGCCCAATCCGGGAGAGACTGCGCTTATAAAGACTGCTGGGGCGGCCGGGTCTGCTTTATCTGTCGCTGCGCCGGTTAGCTCGTGTCTTGACCCGTTATGGCCCGTACTAAGCAGACTGCCCGCAAGTCGACCGGGGGCAAGGCCCCGCGGAAGCAGCTGGCCACCAAGGCCGCCCGCAAGAGCGCGCCGGCCACGGGCGGCGTGAAGAAGCCGCACCGCTACCGGCCGGGCACCGTGGCCCTGCGGGAGATCCGGCGCTACCAGAAGTCCACCGAGCTGCTGATCCGCAAGCTGCCGTTCCAGCGGCTGGTGCGCGAGATCGCGCAGGACTTCAAGACGGACCTGCGCTTCCAGAGCTCGGCCGTGATGGCGCTGCAGGAGGCGAGCGAGGCCTACCTGGTGGGGCTGTTTGAAGACACGAACCTGTGCGCCATCCACGCCAAGCGCGTGACCATCATGCCCAAGGACATCCAGCTGGCCCGCCGCATCCGCGGGGAGCGGGCTTAAGTTACACTGCACTCGGCTCGGGGTTCCATCTCATCCAAAGGCTCTTTTCAGAGCCACCCACAGCAGCATTGGAAAGCGGCTGTGTCACTTACTCTGGCTTGTCACCGGGCGAAAGCTTCCACAGTCGAGACAGGATTAACTAGTGAAGCGCTAGGCTCCATGGGCTGGTTGTGGGAAAGAGGGCCCGGGAGCAAGTTTGCTTCCATGTTTCAAGACCGCTCTCTAGGCTGTTTAAACTTGGAGCCTTACGGGCTTGAGTTCGCGAGGTCGCCTGCGCTTGCTTGAGGGTGGACAGGGACACGTTTTCGTTTTAATCTGGCCACTCATTTGACGCCGTAATTTTTGTGCCTGAGCTCTTCTGTGCCTTTTTGCACATGACGGCGACCCAGTATGCGAATTGTCGGTGTAGGTAGCGGAGTGGAGGACAAGGTGACACCAGAAGGAGTCCCTGCGGTGGGGAGCGCGCCTGGGCCGCCCTTTTCGCGAGCACTGACTGCGCGCTGCCGGGTGCGCGCCGCCGCTTCCCCTCGCCCCGCCCTCACCGAAAATGGCCTCCCCGGCGTGGCCTCTGCCTAGCGGAGATCCTTCGGCTCCTCCCCAGCAGGATTTTACCAGCCCTTAAAAAAAAAAAAAAAAAAAAATTTTTTTTTTTCTTTACCCTCAGCTTCTAAACTCAAATGCCGCCAGTGCCCTGGGCCCCCAGACTTAGGCCACTTCTGTCGATCTCGTCCTTAAATGGACTATTTCCTACCCTTCACAGTGAGACTCCGGGAAGGTGTCCCCAAAAGCTGCGACCCATTTTTTTCTTTCTTGAAATTAGAGGGACTATCCAGTGTCAGGGGAGGCCTATGATCCCGAGTTTTAAATTTTTAGGAAGACAGTAGACCAGGCAGAGCATGGCCCTCCCTTGGCGGGATGAAGCTTCCCATCCTAAGAAAAAGGGTAGAGGCTTTAGTGATGAATTCTGTAATAGCTGTAAGGTGGAAGCCCAAGGCCATTTAGTAGATGGGGGAGTGGGGTAGTGTCTGACAGAGCCCACACTTCACAGCGCTCAGATACAAGTGACAGTACCGGTCTTAGATGATGTCTCTTGAAATTCTAGGTCATTTATTGAGTCCAAGGCTTATGTTTTGTTTCAGCACAGTTGACAGTGAAAAGCAATCATTACAGAGATAAGCGAGAATTCACATAAACGGAAGGAAACCTAGTTTTGAAAAACTCTGTTCTGCCCTTCTTGAGATGTGTCAGAAAAAGGGGGAGACAGTGTAGACTCTGGCCTCTCCAGCCATGAGTTTGCCACATGTTTCTGCTCCAGGGTCACAGTGATTTCCAGAGCGTGCCTCCCAGTCTCAGCCAAGGCCCTCATTCCCTGCTCAGACCCACAATGCAGGGTGGATGCATGGGCCTGGCTCTGTACTGAGTTAAGAAGTAGTGACTTTTAGAGCTGTGTAGGAGAGCACTACACTCAGCATCCCACCTATCGTCATGGCAAGCTTTTTAGGTACATAGTGCAGGGACACCCTTAGGTGCAGCCTGGGGCTCTCAGAAGCTAAGTGTCTTGCCCAGCATCTCAGGCCTAGGGGTGGCTATGCAAACACTGGAGCCTGGGGATGTTGGTGTCAGTCATCTGTCTCTACCTCTGCTGGGCTCAAAGATCCCACTGCTTTAATTCACCAGGATTGGCACCCCTAATCTCCAGGAAGTATCCCTGATGGATTCTCAAAAGGGAGTTTGGTGGCATTGTTAATACCCAGCCTGGAATAGAATAAAATTTCAGATTCCTATTACTGTGAAGGAGCCCTGGTGGTGCAGTAAAGAGCTTGATTGCTAACCACAAGGTTGGCATTTTGAAGCCACCAGCTGCACCTTGGAAACCCTATGAGGCAGTTCTACTCTGTACTATAGGGTCGTTGTGAGTCGGAATCAACAGCGAGTTCTGTTACTGAGAAGGCCTAACCTCACAGGAATCTTCCAAATTTTCCTCCATTTGTTTGAGAGGAAACTGAGTTTAATCAATGTTTGTTGTCAGGTGTGGTCGAGTTGATTTTTGACTCAGTGACCTCATGTAACAGACTAGAACTACCACACAGGGTTTTCTGGGCTGTTATCTGGCTATAAACTTCATAGAGGTCATTTGCCAGGTCTTTTCCTGCTGAGTGGGCGGGGAGGTGGTGGAGTCCAAAATGCCAGCTTTTTAGGTAGCAGCTGACTGCTTAACAATTTGCATCACCAGGGCTCCTTAAGTTCATCAATGCAAGATAACAATTTAAAATGTATATTTCAACATTTAATCATTTTCTGTACTTAAATCATTCTCTACTCTCAGATGAGAGTCAAAGAAAGAATAATTAAGGACAAGATAAATACTTTTCCTCTAATAATTTTTTAATAATTAGCTTGTACATGTCTAGCTTGATTCTAGGAAAGGTCTGCCCTAAGCTCAGGTATTTTAAGAAGTAAAAAACACTCTGTTCAGGTTTAATTCTGCCTTATGACAATGGCCACACCACACAGAACTCAGACAATAGTCATGATTATGGGGTTAATTAAGGAAGTAACAGGCTGCAATTCAGGTTCAGGAATGACTCAGGGTACAGTTCTTTGATCAGAACAGTCTCTTTTCAGCTGTTCCCACAGATAGGCCTCTCTCTGGCCCCTCAGCCCCTTTCCTGTTTAGGCAAGTGTTACAAAGCTTTTAGTTCTGCGGATAAGTGCCTGGAGACACCTCACGCCCCAAATAAGCCTTGTGCCTGAAGACACTCCGCTCTCTTTGGGCTGAGAAGCTCTACCGAGGCCATCTTGTCATCTCCCTTAGCTATCTTGCCATCTCACACTACTGTAGCCCCTTGCTGTCTTCCTGTTACAGCTCCATCTCTCTGTTTCGTGGTTCTAGGAGGTTCTCAGCACAGATATCTTGAGTTCAAAGGATACACTCCACTCCTGGCTCTTCTTTCTTGGTGGTGGTGAGATCCTCCCTTTCTGCCTCTGGGATGGCTCATTTCTGCCTAGCGGGATGGCAAAACTGACCAGTCCCCTTGTTAGGGTTCCATACCTCCACAAGGGTGCCATGCAGTTTATTTACATCATTAGCAAGTTATCCAATCCCCTTGGTGGCAACAAGTACCTCATTTACATAGTCCCACCTAGTCATTTGGTGGAAGTTACAAAGACTGTGGCAAGAAGAGCCATATTAAGTAATTCACTGCACTGCAAAAGGCAGCAGCCTCATCCTTAGCCTGATTCTGGTGATAGTAACTGAGAAACGAGTTCACTGAGCAACACCCTGCCACTCCCCACAACCTGTTCCTGAAGGTAGATGACCTGGGGAAGGGTGTCTGATTTTACATTCCCAAAGGCATAAGTTAGGGTGTGATCAATAGCAGAGAGTGAAGTATACCTGAAGAGAGACGGGGGAAGGAAGAAAGAAAGGAGATGGGAAACAAGCTTACGACCTCACCACTGTGAACTGCGAACCGGGACTGAGATCTGAGGCTCCTTGAGAGGCATGGCCAGGGCTTCCAACCCTTAACAGGAAAAGGGTCCAAAGAGAAAAGACTGGGCTGTCTGTTTCTCAGTTTTCTCGTCTGTAAATCAGGATAATAACTGTACCCATTTCAGGATTGTTGTGAGGATGGAAAGAGCTAATACATTCTAAATACAAAGTGCTTAGAAGACAGACTTACCTGTGGTAATAAGCCAATATTAAAGGTATTAACATCAATAATGTATCAGTGACATTAATCTTAACTGTTGTAAATTACAATCCTGTCATTAACAACAACAAGAAAGACCAACACACAAAAACAATTCATGAATAATTTTAAACACTTGATCAGCTTCTAGATTGTGTGGCCCAGGCAGGAAGAATACTTGGGCTGGTTTATGGCTCACCTTTCATTCATTTCCTCTCATTTGATTTCACAATAACCCTGGTGAGGGAGAGACAACTGGAATGTGGGTCTCACAGGCAGAACATGGCAGAGGTGGAATTGAGCCTGGGTCTTAGTGTTTGCCTTTTGATTTTTGTATTAGATTTATTATTTCAGAGGAAAACAATGCAATAGTAACAGATGATAGCTATAGTATCAATATATATGTATACAGTAGCTCCTATTGCTGACAACGGACCACAGTAAGAAATACATTTTATATCACTACCTACTGCATACCCACAGGCATCTAAAATCGAAACTTCACAAAATGATATTTTTTTGCACTTGGGCTGTACTTTGATATTTTGTATCCTAATCTGTTTCATTAAAAAGAAAGAAAGAAAGCTGGTTCCCATCTTCTAAATTGATTTCACCACCTAACTTAATGGGTTACAAACTGCAACTGAAAATCACTGCCATAGAGAAAATGACAAAGAACAAAGCAAAATCACTCAGATTAAAAATAGTTAATATCTTGTTCAGTCAGGATCGAGGCATCTCTCTATTCTTGCATACGCACCTGGAGGCATGTACCGTATATGAGTTTGCATAAATGGAAAGCAGGTTTGTAGGCTCTGTGAGAAGGCATGTATATAACAGAAGGCATCTTGTAGTAGGTGGCAAAGAAAGATGCAGATTAAGTTATCTGGGAGTTCAGAGATAAAGGTCAGTTCTAACTGGGGAAATTGTGGTGCTCTTTCTGAAGAGGAACGTGGGGCAGGGGCAGGGAGTGTGATTGAGGCAGTTGTTAGGTGCCGTAGAGTTGAGTCCAACTCATAGCGGCCCCGTATCACAGACTAGAACTGCTGCTTAGGGCTTTCTTGGCTGTAATCATTATGGAAGCAGACCTCCAGGTCTTTCTCCTGCAGAGCCTCCTGGGTAGGTTCAAACCACCAACCTTCATCTAGCAGTCAAGCACTTAACTGTTAAAAGAATAGTGTGTGGTGGCTGGTCCACAGGGTGGGCCAAGGTCACTGATGGGAAATGAATGCTCAGTGTTGTGGACTTTGAAGCCAGCTTGGTTTGGGGGTGGGAGGAGGGCGGATCTTGAAAGCCAAACTGGGGAGGAGGGAGATTTTCTTATAAACAGTGTGGGGGAAAGGATATGAATAGGTGGAGAATAGAAGAAGCACAACATCTATTATATGTATGTAGAGATGCTCATAAATATTAGTACTTGGAGGAAAGCAAATTAAAACAATAATGAGATGTCATTTTACACCGGATTTTCCAGCAAATATTGGAAAGCTGAGTAATGGCCAGGGTTAGTTGGGATGGGGGCTTAGGTTCTTGGTGCCTAATGATGGGGGACCAATTTAGGATGTTGTTGTTAGGTGCTGCCGAGTTGGTTCTGAGTCATAGCGGCCCTGTAGATTAATTATTTTTGCTGCTGTGTGTCGTCGAATCTATTCCCACTCATAGCAACCCTATATGACAGAGCACAACTGCCCCATAGGTTTCCTAGGCTGTAATTTTTACGGGAGCAGATACCCAGGTCTTTCCTCATGTGAAGCCACTGGTGGGTTGGAATCGCTGACATTTTAGTCAGCAGCTGAGCTCTTAACCACTGCACCAGTGCTCCTTACGCAGATTAAAGAACCCAGCAATTCTGCTTCTCTATATTTATGCAAAAGAAATTCTCACAGAGGTCCATCAGCGAACATGATAAGGATGATGGGACATTGGAAAACATGGGCATTTATTATTGGAAGAGTGACAGATAAAATGTGTGGGATACACTCCCGGGAGCGCTCTACAGCAGTAAGAGACAGTGGACTAAATGGACACGTAACAGCAAGGGCAGATCTTAAAAACATAGTTCTAAGGGGAAAATGTAGTAATGAAATTTAAAACAACAGTATTTCTATAAATTAAAAAAATACATTTATACACTTTATAGTCATACATAGTAGAATAGTTTTCTATGGGGAGTAGGAAAGAGTCAGATACGAGGATAACAGAAAATAAACAAGAAAAGGGCGGCAGGGGGTGGGGAGTGATGGGAGCAATGTCTTAAGCACCCAGGTAACGTAATTAAAAGCTGTATATAAAGAAGGCTAAGGAGCCCTAGTGGTGCAGTAAAGAGCTTGACTACTAATCAAAAGGTTGGAGGTTTGAACCCATCCAGTGGCTCCCCGGAAGAAAGATGTGATCTGCTTCCGTAAAGATTGCAGCCTAGAAAACCCTATGGGTAAGTTCTACTCTGTCACATGGTGTTGCTAGGAGTCAAAAGTGACTTGATGGCACCTAACAAAAACAACAACAACTGTCTGGGGCTGGGAGTACAAATGGAATCTGAAGGGTGTGACCCCTGAGGCAGAAGGCCAAGACATGGGCCTCATGGGCAGAGCAGATGAGAGGTGCTGAGGATGAGAACAAGGGAACCAGGCACAGGAATGCACAGGAAGGAAGTTTTGGGGGCTATTACGGACAGAAGATTGCCTGGTCCTACATGGGGGAAAGGGCAGAAGGGGGTTGTTGAGGCATTAAATAATCAAAGATGACTCAGAACCTTCCTACCAGAGTGACTGGGAGGATGATACCACCTTCACAGGAATAGGCAGCCCGGGAGGATAGTGAACACTGAGTCAGAGCTGTCAATGGGCAGTGACAGGTCACTGTGTCCTTCAGGCAGCCTGAGGACCTGGAGGTAGATCTAGAGACCCCTGCTGGATTCTCCCATCTGCCCAGAGGAGCTAGGGGAATCCCTGGGCAGAGCTTATAAACAGATGGCCCAAGGACAGCCCTCTGAGGAAACTCTTTGCCACTTAGGGATCTGATGGGGAAGGGAAGCTAGTGTGGCATTTTGTCCTGAAACCAGAGGAAATATATAACGAGGGAATAGGACTACATGATTTCTTGGATCTTTTTCCGGCACTAATATTCTATGATTCCATTAAATGTATATGGCAAATTTATTAATGGATCCTCAGATTACTTGTGATTTGTAAATTTTAGAAAAATATTTTAATACAATTCAGAAGCATCATTGTATATGAGAGAATTCCAAGTTATTTAAACTACATAAACTTCTAGTTTCTTCTTTGGTTAAAATGGGGATAATATTTACATTTTGGGGTTGTTCTGAGGATTTGAAATGGTTTATCTCTGATACCTAGTACATAGTGAGTATTCAATAGATGAGAATTATTACTTAATTCAGATAAAAGAGAAGTATATAAATTCAACCCAAACTGTCCCTTCAAGTTTGGAGGACCCAGAAGTTTCTGTGCTGCCTTCTGTTGGAATCTGGATTTTTTTCAACATCTTCATTCCTGCTGCCACCATTTTTGCCCAGGACCCTATATGGCTTGCAAAAGCATCTTAACTGATTTTCCTTCAGCCAGACTAACCTTCCTCAGATATCACTCTCAACTTGTCCAAGAATCAACAATGCTCTCCAGGGTTTATTCTTCTGAGTCTAATTTCCACTGCCTGGTTCCAAGGTTCTCCAAAGCTTAGCTCTTTAGGTGTGATTAGCCCAGCTGAGGATCAAATTTATCACCAGGCTCCATTGTTGTTAGTTGCCCAACTTATGGTGGCTCCATGCACGACTGAAGGAAAAACTGCCCTGTCCTGTGCCATGCCCAGGATCAGTTGTAGAAAGGACCATTGTGATCCAGAGGGTTTTCACTGGCTCATTTTCAGAAGTAGATCTCAAATCAGGCCCCATTAAATGAATAAAAATTGAGTGTTAAGGAAAAGCACCCAGGAGAATAACTGCTGAAAACCAGACACTCTAATTTTTAGTGAATTCTTTTCTTTTTCAATTTACAAATTTTTTTTCTTGGATTTAACTAATATTTATTGAGTGTATACAGTGTACCAGGCTATACTAGGCATTTTGAGATGGTGTGCCCTCGTGTTTTTATAGCACTATCTCTTTATAATACCAAAAGATTTAAAAAGGAAAAACAAAAAGGGCCCCAATCCCACTCTTCAGATTATTTCTGTGGACACACACACACACACAAATGAAAGTGATCTTTTCTTGAGAGAGAATCCAACAGTACAGATAAGAATAAAACGAAAAGTAAAATCCTGCTCTTCCCAGTCAGCTATTCCATTTCCTTTTCATGATGGTAGCAGATACTATCAGGTTTCTTGCATGTACTTCTAGAAAAATGTTCTATTTGTTTACCAACACAGTCATATATATCTTTTCAGGAAAATTTACATGGAAGAGAATACTTTACACTGTCCTGCTCTTTGCTTTTTCTTCTTTTTTTTTTTCCTTTGTCTGAGACAGGCTGAGTTCCTATAGAAAGTACTGCCACTTTTTGCATTGTTTATTTTCCTGTACTCCTTGGCACTTTTTACAAGGATATGAAAAAGCCCAAAAGAAAGATAAAAATTTGTAAACAAAATGTACTAATAAAATAAATTCTGGAGCAGAAGGTCTAATTCTTTGGCTTCCTGAGGTTGGATGGATCCTGGAACAGCCCAGGAAATTGAGGCAAGGAAGGGGTCATGAAGAAAGAAATTCTTATTGATGCCGCACCTTGTGAGAACAGAGTAGTGCACCATGTTTCTTTCTCTTGAGAGTAGAGGGCAGCAGGAAAGAGCTGGAGACCCTGGAGCATCCTGGTTTCCTGTCCCGGCCCTGCTGATCCCCTTTGCTTTTTTTCACCTAAAAAATATACACACGTACACTTAGAAATCTTTCTGTATCAATCCTTACAGGTATAAAAATGCTTCTATATAAACCTACCTCATTCTTTTTAAAGGATGCATAGTGTTTCATTTAATGGCTATTTCTTAATTGATTCACTCAGGCTCGTGTTAATGGACATCTAAATGTTTTCCAGGTTTTTGCTACTAAAAATGCTTATAATTCATCATCCTTGTCATTGTAACTTGGTACATTTTCCAGCACATCTGAACGGTAATTTTCAATTAAAAAAAAAAAATTTTTTTTGATAGTTATTGCTAAATAGGCCTCCTAATGCGTTGCGTCAAATTATACTCTGTCAATACACAGCCGTATAAGAAATCTGTTTCCCTGCTTGACAACCGGCTCTGGACATTAGCAAACTTTAAAATTTGGCCAGTTTGCTATTTGGTTCTGAATCTCATTGTACCTCTTGGACAATAGGATGAGCAAATAGATAGGTGTCTCCTGATGTTATGGACTGAATTGTGTCTCCCAAAAATATGTGTTGTAAATCCTAACCTGTATGCCTGTGGTTATAATCCCATTAGGGGATAGATTTTCTTTGTTATGTTAATGAGGCAGGATTCCTGTAGGGTGTACTTTGAGTCAATCTTTTTTGAGGTATAAACAAGAGAGCAGAGAAAGAGATAAAGTAAGATAGTTGTCAAGACACACAAAGATCTCCAAGGAAACAGGAAGCAGAAGTTGAAGAGACAGTGAACTTTATCCAGAGCCAAGAGAGAAAGCCTTCCCCTCGAGCCAAGCTGATGCTCTGAATTCAGATTTCTACTCTCCTCAACTTCTAACCAAAAGGTCAGCTGTTTGAATACACCAGGCACTCCTTGGAAGCTCTATGGCGCAGTTCTCCTCTGTCCTATAGGGTCGCTGCCGGGGGCCAGCCTCAGCAATGAACAGGGTTACCAGAGGAGGGGTAGAGTTCGGCGAAAAAAGAATGAGAGGTAGTGTGTCTTATATTTTCATTTTGCAGAAAAGGAAAGCCTCCTCTCTTTTTTACATGGTCTTTTATATCATAAGCTTACAAAAGCATAACATCGCATGATCAATAAAGGGGCAGTACAAGATATAATCATAAACATCATTTCCCAGAGACATAATTTTCCAAGTGACACATAGTACAGTTCCGCATACACACACAAGTACAATGAGTTTTTGTTTAATTGAAGAGAATATTTTGTTGATATATTTTTACACAAAGTAACAATTGACTTCATACTGCTTTACACTTTATGCTTAATCTTGCAATTCCTTCCACAGTTTTTATAATAATTAATCTTTTTGCAAAAACTGTTGCCACATAGGCTTTGTCCATTTTGTCCAGGGTGGCCAAATTCTTGTAGTCCAGCCACTTTGGGTTACGTCATATTGTCCACGATTATGCCAAGGACAATTAGCCCAATCTCTATACCCAAAGACCAGTCAAGCGCAGCAGTGAGCGGGGTAGACGAGAAGGTTGACCTGTAATTGGCTGAGAAATTGGCTGAGAGAACTCACTGCCTTTTGTTTTTCCACTTTTATGGGGTCATGTGTGGGTGGTGGTTTTAAAAACAAAAGGGCCTCGGTAAATACCAGGATTCCACCATCCTGTTTTTGTTTTCCATAGTCGAGCTATTTGTTTTTCCCCTAAGACAACTTCATGTTGACCCCCAAGTAATACACGGGCTGTCCCTACCCGGGATTTCACCAGGGGATTATGAGTAGGACGCCCCCCGTCCAGAGGTCCCTAAATCTATAATGGAATTTTATGCTTATACATTCTGCTATACACAGGCTGAAAATGAAATAGAAACATAACACAGATGACAGAGATATTCCTGACTTTTCAGGAATTCTTCGATGTTTATGCTAGGGGCAGTGGGTGCAGAGGGGCCGCCCTTGCAGCCTGGCTCTTCCTGACTTTTCAGGAATTCTTCAATGTTTATGCTGGGGGCAGTGGGTGCAGAGAGGCTGCCCTTGCAGCCTGGCTCCTCCTGACTTTTCAGGGATTCTTCAATGTTTATGCTGGGGGCAGTGGGTGCAGAGGGGCCGCCCTTGCAGCCTGGCTCCCAGCATCTCCCCCTTTTTTATTTTTTAATTTCGCCAGATGAAGATCTGAAGCCACCTTTTGGATAGCTTGATTTAAGATTCGGAAGATGACTGGAAGAAAGAACAACAACATCAAGAATAAACATAAAGAAATACCCGTGTTTAACAGAATGTTTTTAAGACTATGCTTTTGAATAAAGGAATTTAAGGAATCAATAAATTGTTTAGCTGTTTGAGAAGAGGAAAAATCTTTTTCTGCATTTGTAATATCTTGTATTTCCATATGTAATTTGTCAATATTAAAACTCAAATTGGAATGATTCCATATGCCCTGGATATGATTTTTGATTTTTTCCCAATTATGTATGGTAGTATTTACAGGCAGTGGAGTAACACAAATCCATTTGAAACTTACATGGCATCTCAAAGTAAGTCGAACTTTGAGATTAGTGATTTCTTGTCCTATATATAGAATTGCTTCTTCAAGGGCATTAACTTCTTGTTGTAATTTTCTATCAATGGCTTCTTGTGTGGCTAAGGCTAAAGTAATATTTTTACTTAAATTATTTACATAGTTTGCAGTATGAATCTGTCGTGTTAACGCCATAGCAGAAAGTGAAAGAGAAGTTGCTAAAGCTATGAGAGCGGAAATCCCCAGTATTAAAGCTGCTACAAACCGTTTGGCTCGAGATAAAATAGCAGAAGCTTGTTTTAAGGCTTCTAGGCCTGAATCATCATACCAATCTTCTTATAAATGTACAGGAATCATAATATATTTTGGCTGTTGTAAAATCATCATACTTTCGACAGGAATTGCAGGATTTATACAACTGGTCAGTATACAATTTTCACAAGAACTAACATAATGTGTTTTCTTGTTTTCTATAACAATACTAGAGTGATTGTTGCGGCTAATTAATAACACATATGGAGCAGGTACACAAGCTTGAATATCAAAACTCTCATTATTAAAAGGACGGGACAAAGTGACATTGCCGGCAGCAGTTGCCAGTCTCCACAAAGATGGATGTATGTTACCCGTGAAGGTAGAAAGAATAGGGGGAACCCATCCATTTATATGCCAACGATTAACTTTTTGTGGGAGAGGGACTAAGGTATCTTGCCAATTAAAACGATATCCAGCTGATTGTAAATATTGACGATAATCATCTTCAGGATTTAAAATACTACAATCAATAAGACGTGCAGACATTTCAGGCAGAGCATATACAACTTGTGAATTATACATACAATTTCTCCAAATAGGAAATCCTTTTGAAGGGTCAATCATAGCCCAATCTTGATTGCTCTTAGAATCCTCAGGAGGCGACTTATCACAGGTAGGAAAAAGAGGAGTGTGTACTTTTGGGATACCTTTAAGAAAGTCAGTTTTTTCTGGAAGGATGAGGCGTAGAGCCCATAATAATCTGTAAGGCTGTTGGTTTTAATTTCCATTAGGTGAGTCAGTAATCATTGATTTGAAGCCAAAAGGAATACAGCCAGGGATAGTTTTTCGCAAATTTCTTAATTGAATGCAAATAGGAGGATTATCTGACACACCAGAATAGGAATAATTAGAATTAAAGCCCTGAGGGTTCCAAAATATGGTTTCGCCCCCCAGTAATGCAGAATTATTAGTAAATACAGAGGGGGAAGGATCTTCCCAGGTGACGGGATGAAATATAGGAGGTTTTGGGACATAAGCCCAATGTATATCAGCCGTAACAACACATACCTGGCAGGAAATGATAGCGAGCATAGCCACAAAAAGAGTACCCGCATTTACGGGAATATGTTGATCCACGGTTAAGGTGTGAGCCAGATGAGTAAGTTTTTTGAGTTGGCCCCAAGTTGGGGGCTCAGCCGCAATGGTTTGATGGGTTCTTGAATAGGGAGTATATCTCCGGCTTCTCCACCGCACTTTGTCTCGAGATGAAGAGTTGTTGAGGTTTGTAGAGGGTTGTATAAAGTCAGTGAGAAGGGGTGGAGTAGAAGATGAAGAGGAGGAACTAGAGACAGGCGAAGGTGGGGGTGTAGATGGAGCATTTTCAAGAGACAGATTTCTCAGAATAGTCGTGGGAGGTGTTAGGTTTGTGAGCAGTGAGGGAGGAAGTGTTGGAGGATTTTTGGTGGTTTTTGGGTCTTGCATGTCTGATGAGTCTGTCGGGTATCCACAAAGGGGAAGTTTCGTCCTGTGGGAAAACACAAGCATAGCCTCTTCCACAAGAGATTAATGGGTCAGGTCTTTTCCATTTTCCATAACAAGAAACTACCCCCTGGTAAGCAGGTTTTTGCCAGCTGATACCAATCATAAGGAGTCATCCAGCTGGTTGACAGAATATCTATTAACGACAATGTGTATGGAGACAGGGGTCCATATTCTTTGCAGGCATTTTTAACCTCCTTGAGGAATTTATAAGAAAGAGGAGTCCATTCTGCATCCTCATCAAATTCCCCGCTATAATGTACTGGAAAGCACAAACGGAGGGTAACGTCTCCCTCAGACAAGCCTTGTTTTAAGGCTGCTTTGATTTTTGATTTTCCTGCCAGAGAAGGAGGTGGGGGAGGTAAAGGTACTCTATTTCGAGGAGTAAAGGTCAATGATTTAACCTCATACTTTGGAGGCTGTGACTCAATTTGCAACTTTCGTAAAGGAAGAACAATATCCTCATCTTGATGATATCTAGCAGCCTCCTCCTCTAGATCAACTTGCTCCTCCGGGCTCAGAGTGTCATTCGTGATTGGATTAGATAGACCAACAAAGGGAGGGGCTGAAGGGGTAGACGCTACAGAAGGATGTTTCTGAAGCAGAGGTGTTTCTTCCTCCTCTAAAGTGGGGTCAGAGTCAGGATTGTCTAGTACTTGGAATGCTTTAACAGAATCGGGAGTTGGGTCAAGAGTATCTCTGATAAGCATCCATAATGCAAAAGCATCAACAGGCACCCCCTCAGGGCCACATCTAGTATAATGTTTTTGTAACTGTTCTCCCACAGCTTTCCATATGTCCAAATTAACCGAGCCTCCCTCTGGGAACCAGGGGCATTGTTCCTGAACAAAATGTAAAAACCGAGCTACTTGGCTTCTAGTCACTGCGGTTCCCCTTTTTTTGAGCATACACGTGATGATATCAATAAACAGTTTCCTTTCTGCAGAGGATGTTTGTCCCATAGTGTTTTTCTAGTATTCTCCTGCTTATACAGGGGTCTAACAACTTCTCATATGTTTTGCCTATCTTTCCTTTCCTATCCCCGTCCTCTCTAACGACGGGGTGGCTAAAGGGAGCTTTTCTCCTTTCTTATTTAGCTCTAGGCAACAGCCCTATCTACCCCGAGACGACGTTGCTTACCTTCAGGTCCCTGTTCGGGCGCCAGTTGCCGGAGGCCAGCCTCAGCAATGAACAGGGTTACCAGAGGAGGGGTAGAGTTCGGCGAAAAAAGAATGAGAGGTAGTGTGTCTTATATTTTCATTTTGCAGAAAAGGAAAGCCTCCTCTCTTTATTTTTTACATGGTCTTTTATATCATAAGCTTACAAAAGCATAACATCGCATGATCAATAAAGGGGCAGTACAAGATATAATCATAAACATCATTTCCCAGAGACATAATTTTCCAAGTGACACATAGTACAGTTCCGCATACACACACAAGTACAATGAGTTTTTGTTTAATTGAAGAGAATATTTTGTTGATATATTTTTACACAAAGTAACAATTGACTTCATACTGCTTTACACTTTATGCTTAATCTTGCAATTCCTTCCACAGTTTTTATAATAATTAATCTTTTTGCAAAAACTGTTGCCACATAGGCTTTGTCCATTTTGTCCAGAGTGGCCAAATTCTTGTAGTCCAGCCACTTTGGGTTACGTCATATTGTCCACGATTATGCCAAGGACAATTAGCCCAATCTCTATACCCAAAGACCAGTCAAGTGCAGCAGTGAGCGGGGTAGACGAGAAGGTTGACCTGTAATTGGCTGAGAAATTGGCTGAGAGAACTCACTGCCTTTTGTTTTTCCACTTTTATGGGGTCATGTGTGGGTGGTGGTTTTAAAAACAAAAGGGCCTCGGTAAATACCAGGATTCCACCATCCTGTTTTTGTTTTCCATAGTCGAGCTATTTGTTTTTCCCCTAAGACAACTTCATGTTGACCCCCAAGTAATACACGGGCTGTCCCTACCCGGGATTTCACCAGGGGATTATGAGTAGGACGCCCCCCGTCCAGAGGTCCCTAAATCTATAATGGAATTTTATGCTTATACATTCTGCTATACACAGGCTGAAAATGAAATAGAAACATAACACAGATGACAGAGATATTCCTGACTTTTCAGGAATTCTTCGATGTTTATGCTAGGGGCAGTGGGTGTAGAGGGGCCGCCCTTGCAGCCTGGCTCTTCCTGACTTTTCAGGAATTCTTCAATGTTTATGCTGGGGGCAGTGGGTGCAGAGAGGCTGCCCTTGCAGCCTGGCTCCTCCTGACTTTTCAGGGATTCTTCAATGTTTATGCTGGGGGCAGTGGGTGCAGAGGGGCCACCCTTGCAGCCTGGCTCCCAGCAGGTCGCCATGAGTTGGAATTGACTCGATGCAAGAAGTTCTTTTTAAGCTGTGAAAAAAAAATTGCTGTTTGCTAAAGATATCCATTTTTGGTATTTCTGGTATAGCAGCACTAGATAACTAAGACACCTGGTATCATTGCAAACTTCCTTCCTCAAGGCAGTGAACACTTTCAGGGCTAAACTTTGAGCTCATGATTGAATTTTCCTTAGCCAGTTTTTGGTTTTTGGCTTGTGTTTCTTTGCCTGATCTTCCCCCTGCCTTCCTTTGCTACTTGGATCTTGGCTTTAAAGGTTGGGAGGTTATTGCATTTGGTCTTATTGCCCTGTGAAGAGATGGAAAAGGAGACAAAGGGCAGGTGGCCAATCAGCCAGGTCCTCAGAATGACCTTCTGGGTCCCATTCCAGCCTATGATCCTTGGCTCTGGAGCCTCAGAAATTCAATTTTGTGAGTGGGCCAGAGGTGTGGGCTCAGAGGGCTAGATTCTACTAACAAGACTCTCAAGGAATGTGTGTATAAATCCTAATAGTAATTGTTACCATTCATAAGAATTAACATTTATTGAGTGCCAGTCACAATGCTAAGTGCTTTATAAAATTAATACATATTATCCTTGTAAAAACCTTATGTACTAGGTATACTTTTTACCCTAATGTTACTGATGAAGAAAGTGAAGCTCAGAGATTGTGGTGCAATATGGCCCTTCTAGCCATTGTGACTCACACAATGATTGAGTAAGACTATGCAAATAAGATGTATGGAACCTGTGATTGTAGGGATTATGTGTTGGCTTTGCTAGGCCATGATTCCCAGTATTGTGTGGCTGTCCTCCATTTTGTGATATGATGTAATTATCCTAATTATCTACCATTTTATGTGTTGTAAATTCTCGACCTTAATGATGTGGATGGAGTAAAGCTGTTGGGACCTTCATTTGTTGATGTGGAATGACTCAAAATGAGAAAAAACAAAAAAAACAGCTGGAAACATCCATTAATAATCAGAACCTGGAATATACGAAGTATGAATTTAGGAAAATTGGAAATCGTCAAAAATACAAGGAAACGTGTAAACATTGATATTCTAGGCATTAGTGAGCTGAAATGGACTGGTATTGGCCATTTTGAATCAATCAGATAATCTACTAAGCCAGGAATGACAACTTGAAGAGGAATGGTGTTGCCTTCATTGTCAAAAAGAACATTTCAAGATCTATCCTGAAGTACAATGCTGTCAGTGATAGGATAATATCCATATGCCTACAAGGAAGACCAGTTAATACAACTATTATTCAAATTTATGCACCAACCACTAAGGCCAAAGATGAAGAAATTGAAGATTTTTATCAGCTTCTACAGTCAGGAATTGATCTAATGTGCAATCAGTTTGCATTGATAATTACTGGTGATTGGAATGCAAAAGCTGGACACCCAGAAGAAGGATCGGTAGTTGGAAAATATGGCCTTGATGATAGAAATGATGCTGGAGATTGAATGATAGAATTTTGCAAGACCAGCAACTTCTTCATTGCAAATATCTTTTTTCACCAACATAAATGGCGACTATACACATGGACCTCGCCAGATGGAATACACAGGAATCAAATCGACTACAGCTGTGGGAAGAGACGATGGAAAAGGTCAATATCATCAGACAGAACAAGGTCAGGGGCCAGCTGTGGAACAGACAGTCAATTGCTCATAGGTAAGTTCAAGTTGAAACTGAAGAAAATCAGAGCAACTCTATGAGAGCCAAAATATGACCTTGGGTATTTCCCACCTGAATCTAGAGACCATCTCAAGAATAGATTTGACTCGTTGAACACTAATGACTGAAGAACAGACGAGTTGTGGAATGACATCAAGGGCATTATACATGAAGAAAGAAAGAGGTCATTGAAAAGACAGAAATGAAAGAAAAGACAGGAATGAAAGAAAAGACCAAGATAAATTTCAGAGGAGATTCTGAAACTTGTTCTTGAAAGCTGAGCAGCTAAAGCAAAAGGAAAAAATGATCAAGTAAAAGATCTGAACAGAAGATTTCAAGGGTGGCTTGAGAAGACAAAGTAAAGTATTTTAATGACATGTGCAAAGAGCTGGAGATGGAAAACGAAAAGGCAAGAACACGCTTGGCGTTTCTCAAGCTGAAAGAACTGAAGAAAAAATTCAAGCCTCGAGTTGCAATAGTGAAGGATTCTATGGGGAAAATATAAAATGACACAGGAAGCATCAAAAGAAGGTGGAAGGAATACACAGTCATTATACCAAAAAGAATTAGTTGACATTCAACCATTTCAAGAGGTAGCGTATGATCAGGAACTGATGGTATTGAAGGAAGAAGTCCAAGCTGCTTTGAAGGCACTGGTGAAAAACAAGGCACCAGGAATTGATGGAATATCAATTGAGATGTTTCAACAAACGGATGCATCGCTGGTAGTGCTCACTCATCTATGCCAAGAAACATGGAAGACAGCTTCCTGGCCAACTGACTGGAAGAGATCCATATTTATGCCTATTCCCAAGAAAGGTGATCCAACCAAATGTGGAAATTATAAAAACAATATTATTAATATCACACGCAAGCAAAATTTTGCTGAAGATCATTAAAAAATGGCTGCAGCAGTATATCAACAGGGAACTGCCAGAAATTCAGGCCGGTTTCAGACGAGCATGTGGAACCAAGGATATCATTGCTGATGTCAGATGGATCCTGGCTGAAAGCAGAGAATACCAGAAGGATGTTTACCTGTGTTTTATCGACTATGCAAAGACATTCAACTGTGTGGATCATAACTAGTTATGGATAACATTGCGAAGAATGGGAATTCCAGAACAATTAATTGTGCTCATGAGGAACCTTTACATAGATCAAGAGGCAGTTGTTCGGACAGAACCAGGGGATACTGATTGGTTTAAAGTCAGGAAAGGTGTGCGTCAGGGTTGTATTCTTTCACCATACTTATTCTATCTGTATCCTGAGCAAATAATCTGAAAAGCTGGACTATGTGAAGCAGAACAGGGCATCAGGATTGGAGGAAGACTCATTAACAACCTGCATTATGCAGATGACACAATCTTTCTTGCTGAAAGTGAAGAGGACTTGAAGCACTTACTAATGAAGATCAAAGACCACAGCCTTCAGTATGGATTGCACCTCAACATAAAACAAAAATCTTCACAACTGGACCACTGAGCAACATCATGATCAACAGAGAAAAGACTGAAGTTGTCGAGGATTTCATTTTACTTGGATCCACAATCAACAGCCATGGAAGCAGCATTCAAGAAATCAAACGACACATTGCATTGGGTAAATCTGCTGCAAAGGACCTCTTTAAAGTGCTGAAGAGCAAAGATGTCATCTTGAAGACTAAGGTGGACCTGACCCAAGCCATGGTATTTTCAATTGCATCATATGCATGTGAAAGCTGGACAGTGAATAAGGAAGACCGAAGAAGAATTGATGCCTTTGAATTGCGGTGTTGGCGAAGAATATTGAATATACCACGGACTGCCAAAAGAATGAACAAATCTGTCTTAGGAGAAGTAGAATCAGATTGCTCCTTAGAAGCAAGGATAGCGAGACTATGTCTCACATGCTTTGGACATGTTGTCAGGAGAGATCAGTCCCTGTAGAAGGATATGCTTGGCAGAGTACAGGGTCAGCGGAAAAGAAGAAGACCCTCAATGAGGTGAATTGACACGGTGGCTGCAACAATGAGCTCAAGCATAACAACGGTTGTGAAGATGGCTCAGGACCGGGCAATGTTTCGTTCTGTTGTGCATAGGGTTGCTATGAGTCAGAACTGACTCGACGGTGTCTAACAACAACAGCAACAACAACAGGAGGAATCAGTCCCTGGAGAAGGACGTCATGCTTGGTAAAATAGAGGGTCAGTGAAAAAGAGGAAGACCCTCGAAGAGATGGACTGACACAGTGGCTGCAACAATGGGCTCAATTAGCAAGAACTGTGAAGATGGCACAGGACTGGGCAGTGTTTCATTCTGTTGTACATAGGGTCTCTATGAGTTGGAACTGACTCGATGGCACCTAACAACAACAATATTTAGAATTATTGTCTTTTAATTTATTATGTTTATGTTTTTGTTCTGCCGTGGACCAAAAGTCTTTACAACTAGACCGATAAGCAACATCATGATAAACAGAGAAAAGATTGTAGTTGTCAAGGATTTAATTTTATTTGGATCCACAATCAACACCTCCGGAAGGAGCAGTCGAGAAATCAAATGACACATTGCATTGGGCAAATCTGCTGCAAAAGACCCCTTGAAAGTGTTAAAAAGCAAAGATGTCACTTTGAGGACTAAGTTGTACCTGACCCAAGCCATGGTATTTTCAATTGCCTCATATGCATGGGAAAGCTGGACAGTGAATAAAGAAGACCAAAGAAAAAGTGATGCCTTTGATTTATGGTGTTAGCAAAGAATATTGAATATACTGTGGACTGCCGGAAGAACGAACAAACCTGTTTTGGAAGAAGTAAAGCTGGAATTCTCCTGGGAAGCGAGGATGGCTAGACTTGTCTCACATTCGTTCAACATTTTTTCAGGAGGGACCAGTCCCTGGAGAACAGCACCACGCTGGGTAAAGTAGAAGATCATTGAAAAAGAGGAAGGCCCTCAAGGAGGTGGATTGACACAGTGCCTGCAACAATGGGCTCAAGCATAACAATGATTGTAAGGATGGCGTAGGACCAGGCAGTGTTTAGTTCTGTTGTACATAGGGTCACTATGAGTCGGAACCAACTAAACAGCACCTAACAACTACAACGACATCTTCCTTTACAATCTTCAACACAGTTAAAACTATAGCCTAAAATTTCTTGCTTCCTGTTTCTAACATTTGGGTGATCTTTCATGGTCAGTGTCCTGTGATTGTCTTACCTTGAGCATGGGTCATTATCCTGTTATGTAGAGTAATGTGAAGTAGTTTATGCAGAGTGATTTTTGGCCCATTGACCCCACTGAACACAACTGAGTGGAGCAGGAGGAGCTCAAGCAGCTTAGATAGTTGGGAGAAGGCGGAGCAAATAACAGATCCATCACAGGAGCCCACAGGACATTCAGCTTCATTTGGTCCCCACTCAGCTCAGGCAAGGGCAGGGGGAGAGAGTTCTGAGGACCCAGGTGTTTCCAGGGCGCACTGGCTTCTGTGGCAGGCGAGGTGCAAGCTGGGGCCAAGGCCATTTAGCTGACTATCTAGCTTCAAACCTGTTCCTGTCTAGTAGATTCTGACTCATAGTGGTCCTATACAACAGAGTAGAGCTCCCCCATTGGGTTTCTAAAGTGCGGCTGGTGGATTGGAATGGCAGATGTTTTGGTTAGCAACCCTGGTTTCAAACCTGATAACAAGATTCGTTGCCTGAACTTGTCAGGTTTTCTGAAGATTTGGAGCCTGCCCAGAAGACCAGTGGCACCACCCAGCAATTAGAGAGTGCTCACTTCTGTTAAGATGAGCACGGCAAAGTCCTCTGTGTCTCTAGGGTGCGATCGGTTAGTGCCTTTGGCTGTTAGCTGAATAATTGGTGGTTTGAGCCCATCCAGGGACGTGACACTCATTTTAAAATGTGAAGTGGTACATATATCCCCTCTGTAGATCCTCTCACACAAAGGCAAAGAGGAGACCTCGCTTAGTATGTCTTGTCTACAACAGGAGAACTAAACCTCAGGTCCTCGCAGAAGAGCTACTGAGAACAAAGTAGGTGTATGCCTAAGAAATCAAAACAGCCTTTTATACCTTGACAATGCTTATTTCAGAAAAAATAATCCCACTTGAGACAAATCACTGGAGCCAAGAGAATCCTGCGCCTGATAGTGCACATTGTGTAGACCTGGATGCTAGGAGTTATTGGATCACACATCCTTGGTTCTTCCGTGGAATCTTAGCAGATATGAGCTCTTTGGCTTTACATGCTAAATGTAGTTCCTGGACATATTCTGTCTCCCCTCCTGTCCCCTCCCTTCCCCATTTCTCTCTCTCATTTGTGCATGGTCAATTGTTTCCTCCCAATACTGGCAGCAGTGTAGAATTCTGGTTTTGATTTCATAAAATGAAGTTCTTATGATGAACTCTATTGGCTGATAGTTCACAGAGATCTATTCTCAGTTAGGTGGTAGGTGACAAGCAAATGTAGCCACTGTGAGCTTCTCCAAGTCAGCACCTGTGTGTTATTTATATGTCCATATTAGACTTTGGGCGTTTCTTTGGTGTATAGCACAACTGTATTAACTAGGATTATATTACTCTTCCCATAGCCCTACCTGGAATCAGCCATTTATCAAACTCCCTGGGTTTGCTGGCTTTAAAATATTCTTTCCCTTAAATACTTAGATATTGGAATTCATAGTGTTTGTGTCCCCTAAGTATGGCGTAAACACTTCTGTGCCCCACTACTAGCAGTAAGTTTGGCAGTTTAAAACCCACCCAGCACTGCCTTGGGAGACAGGGCTGGAGATCGGCTTTTGAAACGTCACAGCTTTGATACATCATGAAGCAGTTCTACTCTGCACACAAGGGGTTGCTGTGAGTCAGAATCAAGTCAACAGAAACTAACAACACAATGGCTGCTGAACAAATTACCACAACTTGGTGACTTAAAACAAAACACCTCTTAGCAAAATAGAATGGTCTTCATCTGTTAAAGGCTAGCTTAAAAAAAAAAAAAAAAAAACCTAGAGGAAACATTATACTTGATAAAATACTGACCTTTTCTCCCTTTATCAATCAGGAATCACCAGGAATCAGAAAATATGCCTAGTGTGACCACGTCACTGTACCACTGTGATGGAGCTGTTAGCCAGTGCAGAAAGGCAAGAAAAGGCATAAGAAGCTGCACGAAAAGGAATAAAATAATTATTTACGGGCCCCACCTCATACTTTGTTTCATTTGTATCCTTTTTGCTATAATAAAACTGTAATAGTAAGTATAATGCTTTTCTGATTTCCATGAGTCGTTGTAGTAAATTATGAAACCTAGGGGTGGGGGTCTAAGTGGAAACCCTGGAAATTCTGAAAATGAAAGGTTAGGTTTCTGCCATGAGGAGAGCAAGAGCTATGGTGGCTCCCAGCGACCAAAGGCAGGATGCGGCTCTTAGGGCTCCCAGCCTCTGAACAACCACTTAAAGCCTGGGCGTTGTCTTGGACACTGAGGCCAGGCCCTCCTGAGTTCCGGTGCAGGGGCTCTTCCGCATCAAGCCTTGGTGGTGCACCATGGCTCCAGGGTTAAAGAATATTCCTGAGTGAGGATAGACGTTACAAAGCGATTCCCTGACCAGGAATCGAACCCAGGCTCTGGGGATGATAGGGCTGAATCCTAGCCACTAAACCACCAGGGAACTGCATAATGTCCTTTTCCTCACCATGTTGGTTGGGACAGTAGATGCCTTTGCATGCAGTTCTGGGAACACCTGACCCTCCTATCCCTCCAGTGTTGCCCTCTTCTCCAGAGATGGTCCTGAAGGCTGCTTCCTCCCTGTTTTCTCTAAAAGGTGAGCCAGCTTGCTATGGACCAGAGTGCCCTGTCAGGGCAGTGGCGTCCCTGCAAGGCCTGCCTGGTCCACAAGTCTCAAGAGTCAGTTGGTTCATCAGGGCTACCGCTCAGACCTGACCTAGGGACTCACCTTGTGCAGTGGCAGCGTGTAGAGAGATGGCGGCCAGATCCAGGGCAGTGGATGGGGTTGCTGGAGGAAGTGTTGCGGTGGGGGGAAGGGCGGGCCGTGGTGAGAAGGGGACTAGCGCGGGTCCCTCTTCCACAATCTAAAAAAACAACAATATCCGTACACCATATGGTGCATATGGAGCTAGAGAGTCTGTCAGGCGAATCCTGTCCACGAAACCTTAGTTCTGGAACTGCAAAACCTGCTTAAGATGCAGGATCCCAACATTGATGTGTGGAGCCCTAGGGTCCTCGCTTTGAGGGTAGAAGCCTAAAAGTTAATCAGACTCTAAGGAGAACCTTGCTAGGTGAAAACGGGAATATTAACACGCTTGGCTGCTACCCAAACACTGGAGGCTGGAGTCAACCCAGAGGTGGCTGGAAAGAAAGTGATTTACTTCCAAATAATCAGCCGTTGAAAGCCCTCTGGAGCACAGTTCTCTTCTGACACTCGCGGGGTCACATCGACTTGATGGCAACTGGTGCTGGTAATGGGAGCTGAAGGTTCGCTCCCTGCTTCCTGAGGCCTTTTACTAGCATTTTGCAGCAGGCAAGCAAATTTCAAAATGTGATTCAGTTTTGTATGCTGATAGCATAGCTGGAGACGGTAGGTCGTAAGGTTTTTAAGGCTGTGTTCTTAAAACATGGTAGGTATCTGGTGTCCGTGGTGTAGTGGTTAGCGCATTCGCCTGACATACAATTTGAAACCAGGTGGGAAGAAAGTCATTTTATTGAAGGTCAAGAAACTTGGGAGGAAGACTTTTCTTACTACCCAGCCTACACTCTTTTCTGTTCTCAATTAGACTGGAGATCAAGACACAATTGTCACCGGGCTTTCGGGAAATGTGGCACAAAACAAGGCCCACTTAAGGGAAGGTTTAGCTCCAGATAGTTCTGAAGGTTATCTTCTATCACCTGAGCCTTCTGCACAGGCTGGCACTGAAGAAGTGACTCTGTCTTTGAAGGTGCATTTCCTGAGGGGATAACCTGGGATCACTGCTTGGTTTCCCTCCAACCTGAGCACAGTTGCAGATTAGGTTGATTTGCATGACAGAATCAATGAAAACAAATCTAAATCTGCATCTAGGACTCCTAGAGTAAATATTCTGTAGTTAAACCAACTAGACGTAGATATTTTTATATCAACACTTGTATGCATACTCCTATCCCAAATACAGAGAAAACTGTAAGGGACCAAACCACCACCTGCAGGTTTAGGTAACAGACCATTTTAATGAACACAATTTACAATGTGTGGTATACAGATCCTGGAAGGCTCTCACTCTCCCGTCCACCCTTCTCTTGTCCTTTGTCATTAAAAAAAATTGTACGCTCCCAATTCGACCTTGACCAGTTCCGGGACACAGCCTCTGACTCTTCTCTACCGGGCCTTCCCTCAATTCAGCTCTCTGGAGCCAGCTGGCGCTGCTGAGATCGTCTCAGTAGCCTGCACTGGTGTTCTCGGAGGCCACAGGCGCAGGAATCCTCAGGGCCAAATCCTCTAACCGTCCAAAAGACACAAGGGCCCTCCTCACAGCTTCCCGCCAGTTCTACACCGATTTTTTTACTCACAAGCTTCGCCCCTCCCTGGACACTAAGTCTGTGTGGTCTCTAACATCTTTATCATCTGTCGGTTCCCGCTTCGCAGCTACTCTCCCTCCTGGAGTTTCAGTTACTTGATTCCACCTCATAGTGACCAGGGACGGAGTGCCCAAAAAGCACATCTTCAAGGTGGTGAAAAACCGATGAAATTGTGCACTGCAGAGTAGTAAGTAAACACAATTAAGCCCATGCGTACCTTGCTTACTGTAAATCCGTGCATAACTTGCTTACTGGTTAATCTGCCTTTAGTAGGCATACACATCATGACTTGGCTTGGCCTCTTCCTCAGCCATCCAAGCTCAGCAGGATCTGCGCCCCTGGAGCCCCGGTGGCAAAGAGTGTGGTCTTGGGTGTAGCCCAAAAGGGATCTGAATTTCTGCCAAAAAAAAAAAAAAAATTACCAAATCCACGGCTGTCAAGTCAGTTCTGACTCATAGTGACCCCATTGGGTTTCCGAGGCTGTAAATCTCTAAGGAACCAGACTGCCACATCTTTATCCTGAGGAGCTGCTGATGGTTTTGAACTGCTGGCCTTTCAGTTAGCAGTCCAGCACTTTAATCACTGCCCCACCAAGGTCCCTGAGTCACTACAGGACTGTGTAAACCTGGGTAAGAGGCATAGTAGCTGTCTAATGCCACTTCTACCTGTGTCAATACGAACATGAGGCAAGACCAGTGTGTCTTGAGAAGCTGCCCACCATTACTCACGCCCACCCTCTCCCCACCCCTCACCACCCCGCAGGGAAAATTCGGGCTCCATGTGAATGTTCTGCTACTTCTGGCCCTTGGAGCACACCAGACCTCTGAGGATAAAAGGAGACTTCCTGCATGTGGAGGTAGAGAGACAGTGCAGAAAGGATTCCCTGACCAGGAACTGAACTCATGTCGGGTGTACTGAATCCTAGCCATTAGACACCGGGAAACTGCACTTCCAGTTTGTCTCTAAGTCAAGGCGTGAGTTGCCCCATCCCAGTGGCACCTGAGAACTGTCTTAGAGATAGTCTCTGCATGACAGCAGCGTGTGAAGAGACAGTCAGAGGAGCCAGAGCAGTGGACAAGCTTGCCAGTAGGAGGCAGGAGAGATGGAACCTAGGGTAAGAGCACGTAGATCCTGGTATGTCCAGCTTCAAAAAAGTACTCAGACAGATGCAGATACAGAGACAGCCTGGGTGGAAAATTCTTTCAAGCAAGCCCTGGACCAGATGGTCCTCCTAAAACCTGCTGCACCTGCAGTTTGCCCCACTTTGGTGGCAACTCCAACCTTCCATATATTAAGGCCAAGAAATATGAGAGTTCTCTATGATGCTGGAGTTTTTCTTTAACTCAAAATCCAAGTAGTCAGGAATTTATGTTTTCTAGTCTCTCTAGTGTGGACATTGACCTATGCCAGGGTTTCTCAACCTAATCTCTATAGATATTTTACATTGGATCATTCTTTGTTGTGGAGGGCTCTTCTGTGCATTGCAAAATGTTTAGCAACCTCCTTAGTCTCTGCCAACTAGAGGCCAGTAGAATCTCCCCCACCCATAACATGACAATCAAAAAGTCTCCAGACATTGTCTAATGTCCTGAGGAGGGCAGGGAAGTTTGCCCCCTATTGAGAATCACTGCTGTGTACAATCTTTGTGTTCCTTGGCTTCTGTCTTCCCCCTGTGTGTGTGTCTCCGTGTCTATTCTGCTTTTTAAAAGGCACCACATAGAAGTGGTTAGGTTTAGGACCCACCTGATTCTGTTATGATCTCATTAACATCACAAAAGAAAACCTCTTTGTCTAAACAAGGTTATATTTACAGGTACTGGTGTTAGGACTTCAACACACATTTGTTGGGGACATAATTCAACCCATAACAGGGCCACCAGTGAGGGCATGTGTCCCACACTGAATTGATCTGTGTGGTAGTTACATGAGTGTTTTAAATATTTCAAAATTTGTTGAGCTGTGTGAAAAAGCAGTACATAACTGGAGGACTTACACTACCTGACTTTAAGGCTTACTATCAACTATGATAGGCAAGGCAGTGGTATTAGGATACACAAATAAATAAATGGACAGTTTGATAAACCTGAAACTGACCCACGTGTCTATGGTCAATACATTTTCAATAAATGCAGTTCAATGGGGAAAGGAAATAGTTTCAATAGTTGGTGATGGGTTAGCTGGATATACATATTACAGGGATAAAAACCTTTATTTCTACTACACTACACACAAAAATTAATTTGAGATGACTTATATACCAAAACATAAAATTTAAAGCTATAAAGCACTTGAAAATATCTGGCCTGGTGGTAGGCAAAGATTTATTAAACAGGACACAGAAAAATAAGTGTAAAAGAAAGAAATGATAAACTTGATTACATCAACATTAAAAATATATCTTCATCAGATGACACCATTAATAAAGTAAGTAAGCAAGTCACAGACAGGAAGAAAATATTCACAAAACATATTTCACCTCTACCCCCAAAAAGAAAAGTCAAAACCCAAACCAAAAACCTCAAAAACAAATCCACTGTGCCTCAATTGTATAAATGAGTTCCTCCAAGTTGGTGGATTCAAACGATCTACCTTTCAGTTAGTAGCTGAGAGCCTTAACTGAGACAGGTCTGGGCTCCTGAGGTAAAATTAATCCTCTTGTGAACAGAGGCTGTGAAAATTCCAAAGCAAACAAGATTCGGAGTAGGCCCACAAGAGGAAACCAGTATCTCAGCCTGGGGCTAAATTTTAAATGATAAGTAACCAGATTTTCCTTAATGCTTCCTCTTAGGATTGTTTTTTAGGTAATCTAGCTAAAACCAGAATCTAGTGCAGGTGCAGAAAAGATTTGGTTGACCGCTGGATGTCCCCTTTCCATGAGTCCTGCCTAGGAACCAAGAAACCTGTGTCAAGGAACTAAAAATGCTGGACATACATCAATAGCTAAAACCCGGACCCAATTTAGAAGCGAGAAGTCCGACACACACTTCCATGCTAAATCTCAGCCCAAGCCTTCTTTTAAATATGCATGCTATTTCCCAGAAGTTTAATGAATACGTATAACTTCCCTTTTACTGCATATTATAAAGCTTCTCCCATCCCTTTGTTCTGGGAAACAGTGCTTTGAGAGTGATCTCCCCGTCTCCTAGTCGATGCAAGTATTAAACTATGTCTGCTTTAAGATCCTCTTGACTGCAGTTACTTTTTTTTTTTTTAATAATTTTTATTGTGCTTTAAGTGAAAGTTTACAAATCAAGTCAGTCTCTCACACAAAAACCCATATGCACTTTGCTACACACTCCCAATTATTCTCCCCCTGATGAGACAGCCCACTCTCTCCCTCCACTCTCTCTTTTGGTGTCCTTTTCACCAGCTTCTAACCCCCTCCACCTTCTCATCTCCCTTCCAGGCAGGAGATGCCCACATAGTCTCAAGTGTCCACCTGATCCAAGAAGCTCACTCCTCACCAGCATCCCTCTCCAACCCATTGTCCAGTCCAATCCATGTCTGAAGAGTTAGCTTCGGGAATGGTTCCTGTCCTGGGCCAACAGAAGGTCTGGGGGCCATGACCACTGGGGTCCTTCTAGTCTCAGTCAGACCATTAAGTCTGGTCTTATGAAAATTTGGGGTCTGCATCCCACTGCTCCCCTGCTCCCTCAGGGGTTCTCTGTTGTGTTCCCTGTCAGGGCAGTCATCGGTTGTAGCCAGGCACAATCTAGTTCTTCTGGTCTCAGGATGATGTAGTCTCTGGTTCATGTGGCCCTTTCCGTCTCTTGGCCTTGTAATTGCCTTGTGTCCTTGGTGTTCTTCATTCTTCTTTGATCCAGATGGGTTGAGACCAATTGATGCATCTTAGATGGCTGCTTGCTAGTGTTTAAGACTCCAGATGCCACTCTTCAAAGTGGGATGCAGACTGTTTTTTTAATAGATTTTATTATGCCAATTGACTTAGATGTCCCCTGAAACCATGCTCCCCAGACCCCTGCCCCTGCTACGCTGGCCTTGAAAGCATTCAGTTCATTCAGGAAACTTCTTTGCTTTTGGTTTAGTCCGATTGTGCTGACCTCCCCTGTATTGTGTGCTGTCTTTCCCTTCACCTAAAGTAGTTCTTATCTACTATCTAAATAGTGAATACCCCTTTCCCACCCCCTCCCTCCCCCCTCTCATAACCACGAAAGAATGTTTTCTTCTCAGTTTAAACTATTTCTCAAGTTCTTATAATAGTGGTCTTATACAATATTTGTCCTTTTGCAACTGACTAATTTCACTCAGCATAATGCCTTCCAGGTTCCTCCATGTTATGAAACGTTTCACAGATTCCTCACTGTTCTTTATCAACGCATAGTATTCCATTGTGTGAATATACCATAATTTATTTGTCCATTCATCCGTTGATGGTCACCTTGGTTGCTTCCATGTTTTTGCTATTGTCAACAGTGCTGCAATAAACATAGATGTGCATATATCTGTTCGTGTAAAGGCTCTTATTTCTCTAGGATATATTCCAAGGAGTGGGATTGCTGGATTGTATGGTAGTTCTATTTCGATTTTTTTTATGGTAGTTCTATTTCTAGCTTTTGAAGGAAGCGCCAAATCGATTTCCAAAGTGGCTGTACCATTTGACATTCCCACCAGCAGTGTATAAGTGTTCTAATCTCTCCACAGCCTCTCCAACATTTATTATTTTATGTTTTTTGGGTTAATGCCAGCCTTGTTGGAGTGAGATGAAATCTCATTGTAGTTTTGATCTGCATTTCTCTAATGGCTAATGTTCGTGAACATTTCCTCATGTATCTGTTAGCTACCTGAATGTCTTCTTTAGTGAAGTGTCTATTCATATCTTTTGCCCATTTTTTAATTGGGTTGTCTTTTTGCAGGTGAGTTTTTGCAGTATTATGTAAATTTTAGAAATGAGGTGCTGACCAGAAATATCATAGCTAAAAACTTTTTCCCAGTCTATAGGTAATCTTTTTACTCTTTTGGTGAAGTCTTTGGATGAGCATAGGTGTTTGATTTTTAGGAGCTCCCAGTTATTTAGTTTTTCTTCTACGTTCTTTATAATGTTTTCTATACGGTTTATGCCATGTATTAGGGCTCCTAACGTTGTCCCTATTTTTTCTTCTGTGATCTTTATCGTTTTAGATTTTATATTTAGGTATTTGGTCCATTTTGAGTTAGTTTTTGTGCATGGAGAGAGGTATGGGTCTTGTTTCATTTTTTTGCAGGTGGATATCCAGTTTTGCCAGCACCATTTGTTAAAAAGACTGTCTTTTCCCCATTTAACTGTTTTGGGGCCTTTGTCAAATATCAGCTGCTCATATGTGGATGGATTTATGTCTGGATTCTCAATTCTGTTCCATTGGTCCATGAATCTGTTGTTGTACCAGTATCAGGCTGTTTTGACTACTGTGGCGGTATAATAGGTTCTAAAATCAGGTAAAGAAAGGCCTCCTACTTTGTTCTTCTTTTTCAGTAAAGCCTTATTTATCTGAGGCCTCTTTCCCCTGCATATGAAATTGGTGATTTGTTTCTCCATCTCATTAAAGAATGTCGTTGGGATTTGGATCGGAATTGCATTAAATGTATACATCGCTTTTGGTAGAATAGACATTTTTATAATGTTAAGTGTTCCTATCCATAAAAAAAAAATTATTTATTTATTTTTTAAATTTTTTTATGGATAAGCAAGGCATATTCTTCCACTTATGTAAGCCTCTTTTGGTTTCTTGCAGAAGTGTACCGTAGTTTTCTTTGTATAAGTATTTTACATCTCTGGTAAGATTTATTCCTAAGTATTTTATCTTCTTGGGGGCTACTGTAAATGGCATTGATTTGGTGATTTCCTCTTCCATGTTCTTTTTGTTGGTATAGAGGAATCCAACTGATTTTTGTATGTTTATCTTGTATCCCGATACTCTGCTGGACTCTTCTATTAGTTTCAGTAGTTTTCTGGAGGATTCCTTAGGGTTTTCTGTGTATAAAATCATGTCATCTGCAAATAGAGATACTTTGACTTCTTCCTTGACAATCTGGATAACCTTTATTTTTTTATCTAGCCTAATTGCTCTGGCTAGGACTTCCAGCACAGTGTTGAATTAGAGCAGTGATATAGGGCGTCCTTGTCTGGTTCCTGATCTCAGTGGGAATGTTTTCAGGCTGTCTCCATTTAGGGTGATGTTGGCTGTTGGCTTTGTATAAATGCCCTTCATTATGTTGAGGAATTTTCCTTCTATTCCAATTTTGCTGAGAGTTTTTATCATGAATGAGTGTTGAACTTTGTCAAATGCCTTTTCTGCATCAATTGATAAAATCATGTGATTTTTGTCTTTTGTTTATTTATGTGGTGGATTACATTAATTGTTTTTCTAATGTTGAACCATCCCTGCATCCCTGCATACCTGGTATGAATCCCACTTGGTCATGGGGAATTATTTTTTTGATGTGTTGTTGAATTCTACTGGCTGGAATTTTGTTGAGGATTTTTGCATCTACGTTCATGAGGGATATAGGTCTATAATTTTCTTTTCTCATGGTGTCTTTACCTGGTTTTGGTATCAGGGATATGGTGGCTTCATAGAATGAGTTTGGTAGTATTCCATCTTTTTCTATGCTCTGAAATACATTTACTAGTAGTGGTGTTAACTCTTCTCTGAAAGTTTGGTAGAACTCTGCAGTGAAGCCGTCTGGACCAGGGCTTTTTTTTTGTTGGGAGTTTTTTTGATTACCTTTTCAATCTCTTCTTTTGTTATGGGTCTATTTAGTTGTTCTACCTCTGTGTTAGTTTAGGTAGGTAGTGTGTTTCTAGGAATTCATCCATTTCTTCTAGGTTTTCAAATTTGTTTGATTATAGTTTTTCATAGTAATCTAATATGATTCTTTTAATTTGCATTTGGTCTGTTGTAATATCGCCCATCTCTTTTCTTATTTGTGTTATTTGCTTTCTCTCCTGTTTTTCTTTGTCAGTTTGGCCAATGTTTATCAATTTTGTTGAGTTTTTCAAAAAACCAGCTTTTGGTCTTGTTAATTCTTTCAAGTGTTTTTCTGTTTTCTATTTCATTTAGTTCAGCTCTAATTTTTATTATTTGTTTTCTTCTGGCGCCTGTGGGTTTCTTTTGTTGCTCTCTTTCTATTTGTTCAGGTTGTAAGGATAAGTCTTTGATTTTGGCCCTTTCTTCTTTTTGGATGTGTGCATTTATTGACATAAATTGGTCTCTGGGCACCGCTTTTGCTGTGTCCCAAAGGTTCTGATAGGAAGTGTTTTCATTCTCTTTGGATTCTATGAATTTCTCTATTCCATCCTTAATGTCTTCTATAATCCAGTCTTTTTTGAGCAGGGTATTGTTCAGTTTCCAAGTGTTGATTTCTTTTCCCTGCTTTTCCTGTTATTGATTTCCACTTTTATGGCCTTATGGTCAGAGAAGATGCTTTGTAATATTTCAATGTTTTGGATTCTGCTAAGGCTTGCTTTATGACCTAATATGTGGTCTATTCTAGAGAATGTTCCATGTGCACTAGCAAAGAAAGTATAGTTGGTTGCTGTTGGTCAGGTTGGTTGATTTTGACATTTAGATCTTCCGCGTCTTTATTGAGCTTCTTTCTGGATGTTCTGTCCTTAACCGAAAGTGGTGTGTTGAAGTCTTCTACTATTATTGTGGAGCTGTCTATCTCACTTTTCAATGCTGTTAGAGTTTGTTTTATGTATCTTGCAGCCCTGTCATTGGGTGCATAAACATTTAATATGGTTATTTCTTCTTGGTGTATTGTCCCTTTAATCATTGTTTAGTGTCCTTCCTTATCCTTTATGACGGATTTAACTTCAAAGTCTATTTTGTCAGAAATTAATATTGCCACTCCTGCTCTTTTTTGATTGTTGTTTGCTTGATGTATTTTTTCCATCCTTTGAGTTTTAGTTTGTTTGTGTCTCTAAGTCTAAGGTGTGTCTCTTGTAGGCAGCATATAGACTGTTCTTGTTTTTTAATTCATTCTGCCACTCTCTATCTCTTTATTGGTGCATTTAGTCCATTTACATTCAGGGTAATTATGGATAGGTATGAATTTAGTGCTATCATTTTGATGTCTTTTTTTGTGTGTTGACAGCTTCTTTTTCCCACTTGATTTTATGTGCTGAGTAGATTTTCTTTATATATTGTCCTTTCCTCATGTTTGTTGTTGTTGATTTTGTTTCTGCTGCGTCTGTATTTTTCCCTTGTATTTTATTTTGATGAGTAGGATAGTTTGTCTCCTTTGTGGTTACCTTATTATTTACCCTTATTTTTCTAAATTTATAACTAACTTTTGTTTCTTTGTATCCCCATATCTTCCTCTCCATACGGAAGGTGTATGATTACATTTCTTAGTTCTTTATTATTTTAATGTTGTCTTCTTTTATGTAATAACATCGCCGTTACCCTGTGTTGGGCTTTTTTTTTTAATCTTGCTTTTTTTTTTTTTTTTTTGGATTTCCCTGTCTGGGTAGACTTCTGGTTGCTCTGCCCAGTGTTCTAGTCTTGGGTCGATACCTGATATTATTGATTTTCTAACCAAAGAATTCCCTTTAGTATTTCTTGTAGTTTTGGTTTGGTTTTTACGAATTCCCTCAACTTGTGTTTATCTGGAAATGTCTTAATTTCACCTTCATATTTAAGAGACAGTTTTGATGGATATATGATTCTTGGCAGGCAATTTTTTTCTTCAATTTTTTAAATATGGCATCCCATTGCCTTCTTGCCTGCATGGTTTCTGCCGAGTAGTCCGAGCTTATTCTTATTGGCTCTCCCTTGTAGGTGACTTTTTGTTTATCCCTCGCTGCTCTTATAATTGTCTCCTTATCTGTGGCTCTGGCAAGCTTGATTATAATGTCTTGGTGACTTTCTTTTAACATCTACCTTATGTGGGGTTCGATGAGCATATTGGAAAGATATCTTCCTATCTTTCACAAAATCAGGGAAGTTTTCTGCCAACAAATCCTCAATAATTTTCTCTGTGTTTTCTGTTATCCCTCCCTGTTCTGGTACTCCAATCACTCACAGGTTATTTCTCTTGATAGAGTCCCACGTGATTCTTAAGGTTTCTTCCTTTTTTTGAAATTCTTTTATCTGATTTTTCTTCAAATGTGTTAGTGCCAAGTGATTTATCTTTGAGTTCAGAAATTTTAGCTTCTACTTGCTCAATTCTGCTCCTCTGACTTTCTATTGAGTTATCTAATTCAGTAATTTTATTGTTGATCTTCTGAATTTCTGATTGTTGTCTGTCTATGGATTTTTCCAGCCTATTAAGCTTTTCATTATGTTCCTGAATAATCTTTCTAATTTATTTAATTGCTTTATCTGTGTGTCCCTTGGCTTGTTCTGTGTATTGCCTCATTTCCTTCTTGATGTCTTGAAGTGTTCTGTATATTAAACTTTTGTATTCTGCATCTTGTAATTCCAGGAATGCACTTTCATCTAGAAGATCCCTGGATTCTTTGTTTTGAGAGCCTGTTGAGGTGATCATGGTCTGTTTCTTTATGTGACTTGATATTGACTGTTGTCTCCGAGCTATCTCTAAGTTATTGTATTAGTTTATGCTTGCTTACTGTGTCGTAGCTGCTTGCTTTGTTTTGTTTTGGTATACCCCTATGGGTTGCTTGAGTGAGCTAGCTTGATTATTTTCACCTTTGGAGCTCTGGTGTCCTGTCCCCAGCTGGCTAGAGCTGTTATCAAGTATATCAGTCTAGGAGTCCATTCAGTTTTCTTGTATGAATTCAGCTCAGGTTTCCAGGTAGCTGATATCAAGTGTGTGGTACAGGCTGTGTCCTACAGTCTTAGAGGGGCCGTGGTGACCGGCGTATATACCGGTATCTGATTGCAGCAGGGGGTCACGCTCTGAACAAGGCAGGGGGCTGAGATCTGACCCCCAAGTGTCTCTGAGGAAAACGCATCTCTGTTCCCTAGAGCATGCTGGTGGGTGGGCTCTCCAGAGGGACCACTGGCACCCAAAGATTTTGTTGTAAGGACTGGGAGGTACCAGTTATCCCTGGGCCCCTGTCGCGGGTGGCTGGGCAACTCACGTGGTGCCACCAGTCTCTAGGTCCCTGTTGTGGGTAGGTGAGGACCTTGTTTAATAGGCAAAGCAATGTCAAATGTCAAACACCCACCTCTCCATCGCACCGCTGAAATGGTTGGAGTTTGCCAACAAGCGCCTATTCTCCCAAACTAGGCCCACACAGGTCCATGCAGAAGGGAAAGGTACTCAAGGTCCATGGACGGTTTATGCCTAGACATGAGCCGCTTCTGTCCTGAGGTCCCCCAGTTAGCAAATTATCTTTTCCCCCCAGTTGGAAATTTTTTCCTTCCCCAAGGCTGGGAGGATGGCTCCAAGTGCTCAGCAGGGTCTATCTCAGGCCTAGGGATTCAGCCGCTGAAGCTGGCTTGGGTGGGGGGGGGGTGCGGTAATATATATACAAGTGCTTAGCTTTTGCTGAGAGCACCCTTCTGCTCAGGTTCCGGAGGTGTGAGTGGGCTGTGTGGCTGGCTGCTCCTCCTTGAGGAAACTGCGGCCCAACGCTAGGACCAGCCCACCGCTACCGCCACAGCTGCTCGGGGAATGGTGCCTGAGGGCTCCCCGTGGTTCAGGTCCGGCAACTCTTCTCCACTTCTGAACGGTCTCTTCCTTCCCCTGCCCCTCGGTTCATTGTCTAAGCTGGCCTTTGATGCTCAGGGATACCAGCTTGTCACAAATATACTCATTTCACTTGTTTTTTCCAGTCTTTGTTGTAAAGAGGGCTCGACGGAAGCATCTGTCTATTCTGCCATCTTGGCTCCGCCTTCCGACTGCAGTTATTCTTAACAAGAGTACAAGCAGCAAACCCATTGTGTTCGGTAACATAACCACCAGGGCTCCTACATATAGTAATCCAGGCCAGGGGTTCTTCACAGAGATTTAGCCACAGTTTTCTGCTCGGATGAAACCAAGTTCTTGGCAGCATTTCCCACCTCCCTTTGTCTGTGGTCTCTCAGAGCCAGCCCTCGGCCTTCACAGCTCCCCTAGTGACCCGAGGCCCCCATCTCGCCTCATGGCTGCCACCAGGACTACAACCAGAACTTTGAGGCCACCAACAACTGCCACAGTTCTATTCCACCTGCATCTACCTGTCCATGTCTTACTACTTTGACTGCGATGATGTGGCTTACAAGAATTCTGCCAAATATTTTCTTCACCAATCTTATGAAGAAACAGAATATACTGAGAAACTGATGAAGCTACAGAACCATGGAGGTGGTCAATTCTTTCTTTGGTGGAACCAGACGGTGATGACTTGGGAGAGCCAGCTGAGTGCAGTGGAATGGGTCTTGGCCTTACACTTGGAAAACAGCATGAGTCAGTCACTACTGGAACTGGACAAACTGTTACTGACAAAAAATGGCTCGTCCCTCCCGCCAACAAACACACATTTGTGTGACCTCATTGAGACCCATTACCTGAATGAGCAGGTGAAATTCGTCAAATAATTGGGTGATTATGTAACCAACTTGCACAAGATGGAGTTTCTTAAATTGGAATCTGGCCTGGCAGAGTATCTCTTTGACAAGCACACCCTGGGAGACAGCAATGAAGAGAGCTAAGCTTTAGGCTGGCTTCCCCGTACCCACAGGGGCAACTTCTGTGGTCACCAAGGCAGTGCATGCATGTTGGGTTTACCATTACATTTTCTGTAAGTTCTTCCAAAACATCTACTTAAATTCTTTCATTTGCTTCATTCTGTCAAATAAGTAATTTGGTACCCTTCTCTACCCCTCCCCCCAATAAAAAATCGAACAAACCAAGTTCTTTAAATGAGCAAAGGACTAGCAGATACTTCTGAAAGGAAGCTAAACACATGACCAATAACGCAAATAAGAGAGTGCTCAGTATCATTAGTTGTCAAATGGATATTAAAACCCACACTGAGATACCATCACTCCCAGTAGAATGGTTAAAACTATAAAGACTGAAAACACCCAATCTTGGTGAAGATGTGGAACAACCACAACCTCACACATTGTTGGTGGCAAAGTAAAGTGCTACAACTACTTTGGGAAAACTTTTGACAGTTTTTCTGAAGTTAATCATATGCCTTTCCTTGGTGCCAGCAATTCTTCATCTAGATAATTTTCAAAGGCAAATTAGAACATATTTACACAAAACTACTCATAGAAACAATGTTCACAGCAGCTTTATTCACAATAGTCAGCACTGGAAACAACCCACACGTCCACTCTCCATTGACTGGTAAAGAAACTGTGGTATATTGTGCAATGGAATACTACTTAGTAATAAAAAAGGGATGAAACTCGGTGATATAGTCAACGACATGGATCAAAATCACAGATATTATGCAGAGAGAAACAATGTGGGGAAGAAAGGTACATATGCTATGATTCCATTTACACAAAGTCCTAGAAAAAGTAAAACTAATTTAATGTGAAAAAAAAATCAGAGCATTGGCCATCAATAAATAATGCAGTCAATGAGAATGATTTGCTGATTCCTCTAATTATAACATTATTGATTGAGTAGGCACTAAATCCAGGCATATCTAGCAACAACAATATAAAGTAGAATTTCTTTTTTTGGTCCAATCTTCAGATGAAAATGTTGAGGCACATAATGTTTAAGACACTTAACCAAGAACATATATGAGATGAACAAGATTTCCAGGCCAGAGCCTGTGTCTCTCTGGGTCCCTCTAGCTGTTTCACGTTTTTCTGGGTTGATCAGGTGCAAAGAAGGAAAAAGAGAAGAACAAAGAAGAGGAGAGGAGAGAGACAAGTGAGGGGGAGATGGAGGGAAGCATGGGCCCTGTAGCTGACAGAGAGCAGGGCAGATAATTGTTGCAAATGTTTTGACAATATAGAGAAGATTTCTGTGAGGCCAGGGAATCGGCAGTCGACAAGCTCGCTGTGGGCAGGATGGGAATTTGAGATGTCATTGATTAAAAGCTAAAACAAAACTCTAAAGATCCTAGTAGAAACTTTAGGAGCATACACTCAGCATCCTGTGGTAGAAATATTTCTTAGAGAACACAGTGGGCTAAACTATAATATAAAAATAAAGATAAATTGAATTTCTTCAAAAATAAAAGCTCATGCTCTTGAAAAATCACCGAAGCAAGCAAAAACGCTAGCCACAGACTGGGAGAAGATATTTGCAACATGCTTATATAAAAAGTGGTTCAAATCTTGAATATATAGAGAACTTTCAAAAATCAATTTGAAAAGCCAAGCCAATTAAAAGTGGACAAATGTCTTGAATAGGCTTTCTCCACAAAGCAGAATTTCTAATTGGCCAAAAGCCACTAAGAAAATATGTTCATTATTATTACTCAATAGGGAAACAAATTAAAACCACAATAAGATACCATTAAACACTCACCAGAATGGGTACATTTAAAAGACAGAGAACACCGAGGGCTGTCAGAACCGAAAGAAAAGTGAGAAACCTTTCTAGAGAACTGTTTGCCTGTGTCTATTAAAGTTGCGCTTGCACCTGCCCCATGACCTAGCGATTCTAGTACCTTTATATATTGAAGGGAAAATGGGTGCACATATCCACAAGAGGGAGCCCTGGGGGCGCAGTTGTTAACAGCTTGGCTGCTAAGGAAAAGGCTGGCGGTTGGAATCCATTAGCTACTCCTTGGAAACCCCGTGGGGCAGTTCTACTCTCTCCTATAGCGTTGCTATGAGTTGGAATCCACTAGGTGGCAACAGGTTTGGTTTTTATGGGTCCACAAAAAGACAGGGACAAGAATATTCATAGCAGTCCTTTGAAGAATAGCCAAAACTGTAAATAATCCAAATGTCCATCAACTTTGGCGTGTTCACACATTGGAATAACACTCAGGGACAACACAAAAATTAAGGAGCGATGACTGCAACCACATAGGTATTTCTCAAAAACATAAGGTCTTATTAAAAAAAAAAAAGCCAGATGCAAAAAATATGCATTCATTCCTGAGAGTTTCAAGGGCAGGCAAAACTGACCTCTAGAGAGAGACCTCAGAATAGTGATTAAGCTGGAAAGGGTGGGGGTGGGCTGGAGAGGAACGCTACGGACCTTACTGACAAGGTGGAAATTTTCTATACCTTGATCTGAATGGTTTGTCCAAGTTCAATAAGCTGAGCAGTAGAGACACGTGCCTTTTATTCTGTGTGCATTATATTTCAATAATTTACTGGTAGCATAAAAATTGAGGACGAGCTGGAGACAAACCCGTGTTGGCCTTTGCAAGGAGTTTGTTCTACTGTAAACGCATTCAAAGCTCACCCTGGCTTCATGTAAGAAAGCCCCAGTGATATCTGAAATACCTCCCAGAAACACGACCATGACCACATGATCTCATTAACGAAAGTAAACGGGAGGGCTGGCTAAAAGGCAGCCTGTCGCCTTTTGCTCCGACGGGGGCACGTCCAGGGCTCCGGACGACCAGGCCCAGGTTTGCGCGCTGTCGTGTCTTTCTGAACTTCTCCCCCGCACGGCTCTGAAGGGCGAGCTGAAGCCCTGCTCTCTGGCCGCAGGTAAAGGGCGCTGCCGGGACTCGACCCGATCCCAGGTGCTGCGTCTGCAAGGAGCGCACAAACCACTCTATTCGTGGCTTCACACTCTTTACGTAAAACGATTCGGACCATTACGCTACTTTATCCTTGAACAGTTGCAGGTGTTCGGCTTTTCTCCCTTTCATGCCCTCTCTCTGCGCCTTCCTCTCCATTTTGTTACACCATAAAAACCATTCTTTCCTCCCCAGGACCCCGCCTGTGTCTCTGCACCGGCCTCCTGGAGGCCTTGTCCTCGTCCACGCCTCCCTGCTTTCCTTCGCTCCTCTTCACGGTTCCCCTTTCCCACTTATCTTCCCCGCTCCCGTCCCACCGACCCCAGCCGAGTGGAGCCGGGGGGCGTCCAGCGGCGCGGGCGGGAGGAGCAGGCGACGCGAAGGGACGTCCCGGAGCCCACCGGGCGCAGCAGGTCGTGGGCCCCACTCGGCTCAGGCGGGGGTCGCAGACCTGGGGGTCTCCGGTGGTCGCTGGCTTCTGAAGCCGGCAGGGAGCAAGGAGGGGCGAAGGCCATTCGGCTGCCCTTCTGGCTTCGGAATCGCCTAACACACAGGTTTCAAATGTGACCAACAACACGATTCGTCGCCCCAAAAGGTCCGGTTTTCCAAGGCTTTGGAGCCTGCGCAGTTGTCCCGCAGAAAGCGGGTGGCACAGGCTGGTGCTTGGTGAATTCTCTTTGTTAAACGTCGGTGCATAGCTGTCTCTGTGGCGCAATCGGTTAGCGCGTTCGGCTGTTAACCGAAAGGTTGGTGGTTCGAGCCCACCCAGGGACGTGACTCTCAGCCATTATTTTAAAAAGCAAAGTGTTGCGTATGTTAGCTCTGTAGATCATCTCAAATAAAGGCAGAGAAAAAGAGACCTCTCTTCCCCTCTGTGTCTTGTCCACAACCCGACAACCTAAACTAGGTGTTCTCAGATCCTCCTTGAGAAGAAGGTAGGTCTATAGCCAGGAGCAGAGCTGCTGAAAGAGCAAAACCATCATCACTACCCTGTGGGCTTTGACACCCGCTTGTCCTCTATTATTTAGATGCAGCCTTGTCAGCTCCTACTCATAGTGACCCCATGTATGACAGGACGAAGTGATTATTTACCTTTCCATATAACTTGGGAATTAAGTTGGTTTGTGATTTTAATTATTACAAATAATGCCACAGTTATCAATCTTATACACTTATCTTTGGACCCTTGTGCAAGTATTTCTATAGGGTAGAGTCCTCAAAGACCAATTGCTCCATCATTATGTTTACGTGGTTTTTCTATGATTCCATTTTATCTCCTTTGTCGGCCTCTTAGCTATATCTATTTTGTTATTTTAGTGATTTTTGAAATTTTTCGTAGTATTTTTCTTCTAAATTTCATTTATTTTGTTGTTGTTGAGAATATACACAGCAAAACATATACCAGTTCAACATTTTCTACATGTACAATTTAGTGACATTGATTATATATTTTTAATAATTTTTATTGCACTTTAAGTGAAAGTTTATAAATCAAGTCAGTCTCTCACACAAAAACCCATATACACTTTGCTACACACTCCCAATTACTCTCCCCCTGGTGAGACAGCCTGCTCTCTCCCTCCACTCTCTCTTTTCCTGTGCATTTCACCAGCTTCTAACCCCCTCCACCTTCTCATCTCCCCTCCAGGCAGGAGATGCCAACATAGTCCCAAGTGTCCACCTGATCCAAGAAGCTCACTCCTCACCAGCATCCCTCTCCAACCCATTGTCCAGTCCAATCCATGTCTGAAGAGTTGGCTTCGGGAATGGTTCCTGTCCTGGGCCAACAGAAGGTCTGAGGGCCATGACCACTGGGGTCCTTCTAGTCTCAGTCAGACCATTAAGTCTGGCCATATGAGAATTTGGGGCCTCCATCCCACTGCTCTCCTGCTCCCTCAAGAGTTCTCTGTTGTGTTCCCTGTCAGGGCAGTCATCAGTAGTAGCCGGGCACTATCTAGTTCTTCTGGTCTCAGGATGATGTAGTCTCTGGTTCATGTGGCCCTTTCTGTCTCTTGGCCTTGTAATTGCCTTGTGTCCTTGGTGTTCTTCATTCTCCTTTGATCCAGATGGGTTGAGACCAATTGATGCATCTTAGATGGCTGCTTGCTAGTGTTTAAGACTCCAGATGCCACTCTTCAAAGTGGGATACAGAATGTTTTTTTTAATAGATTTTATTATGCCAATTGACTTAGATGTCCCCTGAAATCATGGTCCCCAGACCTCTGCCCCTGCTATGCTGGCCTTTGAAGCATTCAGTTTATTCAGGAAGCTTCTTTGCTTTTGGTTTAGTCCAGTTGTACTGACCTCCCCTGTATTGTGTGCTGTCTTTCTGTTCACCTAAAGTAGTTCTTATCTACTATCTAATTAGTGAATACCCCTATCCCACTCCCCTTCCTCCCCGCTCTCGTAACCACAAAAGAATGTTTTCTTCTCAGTTTAAACTATTTCTCAAGTTCTTATAATAGTGGTCTTATACAATATTTGTCCTTTTGCAGCTGACTAATTTCACTCAGCATAACGCCTTCCAGGTTCCTCCATGTTATGAAATGTTTCACAGATTCCTCACTGTTCTTTATCAATGCATAGTATTCCATTGTGTGAATATACCATAATTTATTTATCCATTCATCCGTTGATGGTCACCTTGGTTGCTTCCATCTTTTTACTGTTATAAACAGGGCTGCAATAAACATGGGTGTGCATATACCTGTTCCTGTAAAGGCTCCTATTTCTTTAGGATATATTCCAAGGAGTGGGATTGCTGGATTGTATGGTAGTTCTATTTCTAGCTTTTTAAGGAAGCGCCAAATCGATTTCCAAAGTGGTTGTACCATTTGACATTCTCACCAGCAGTGTATAAGTGTTCCAATCTCTCCACAGCCTCTCCAACATTTATTATTTTGTGTTTTTTGGGTTAATGCCAGCCTTGTTGTAGTGAGATGAAATCTCATTGTAGTTTTGATCTGCATTTCTCTAATGGCTAATGATCGTGAACGTTTTCTCATGTATCTGTTAGCTACCTGAATGTCTTCTTTAGTGAAGTGTCCATTCATATCTTTTGCCCATTTTTTAATTGGGTTGTCTTTTTGTAGTTGAGTTTTTGCAGTATCATGTAGATTTTAGAGATCAGGCAGTGATCAAAAATGTTATAGCTAAAACCTTTTTCCCAGTCTGTAGGTAGCCTTTTTACTCTTTTGGTGAAGTCTTTGGATGAGCATAGGTGTTTGATTTTTAGGAGCTCCCAGTTATCTAGTTTTTCTTCTACGTTCTTTATAATGTTTTCTATACGGTTTATGCCATGTATTAGGGCTCCTAACGTTGTCCCTATTTTTTCTTCTGTGATCTTTATCGTTTTAGATTTTATATTTAGGTATTTGGTCCATTTTGAGTTAGTTTTTGTGCATGGAGAGAGGTATGGGTCTTGTTTCATTTTTTTGCAGGTGGATATCCAGTTTTGCCAGCACCATTTGTTAAAAAGACTGTCTTTTCCCCATTTAACTGTTTTGGGGCCTTTGTCAAATATCAGCTGCTCATATGTGGATGGATTTATGTCTGGATTCTCAATTCTGTTCCATTGGTCCATGTATCTGTTGTTGTACCAGTAGCAGGCTGTTTTGACTACTGTGTAGGTATAATAGGTTCTAAAAGCAGGTAAAGAAAGGCCTCCTAATTTGTTCTTCTTTTTCAGTAATACCTTATTTATCTGAGGCCTCTTTCCCCTGCATATGAAATTGGTGATTTGTTCCTCCATCTCATTAAAGAATGTCGTTGGGATTTGGATCGGAATTGCATTAAATGTATACATTGCTTTTGGTAGAATAGACATTTTTATAATGTTAAGTCTTCCTATCCATGAGCAAGGTATATTCTTCCACTTATGTAAGTCTCGTTTGGTTTCTTGCAGAAGTGTACTGTAGTTTTCTTTGTATAAGTCTTTTACATCTCTGGTAAGATTGATTCCTAAGTATTTTATCTTCTTGGGGGCTACTGTAAATGGCATTGATTTGGTGATTTCCTCTTCCATGTTCTTTTTGTTGGTGTAGAGGAATCTAACTGATTTTTGTATGTTTATCTTGTATCCCGATACTCTGCAGAACTCTTCTATTAGTTTCAGTAGTTTTCTGGAGGATTCCTTAGGGTTTTCTGTGTATAAGATTATGTCATCTGCAAATAGAGATACTTTTACTTCTTCCTTGCCAATCTGGATGACTTTTATTTCTTTATCTAGACTAATTGCTCTGGCTAGGACTTCCAGCACAATGTTGAATAAGAGCAGTGATAAAGGGCATCCTTGTCTGGTTCCCGATCTCAATGGGAATGTTTTCAGGCTGTCTCCATTTAGGGTGATGTTGGCTGTTGGCTTTGTATAAATGCCCTTTATTATGTTGAGAAATTTTCCTTCTATTCCTGTTTTGCAGGGAGTTTTTATCATGAATGCGTGTTGAACTTTGTCAAATGCCTTTTCTGCATCAATTGATAAAATCATGTGATTCTTGTCTTCTGTTTTATTTATGTGGTGGATTACATTAATTGTTTTTCTAATGTTGAACCATCCCTGCATCCCTGCATACCTGGTATGAATCCCACTTGGTCATGGGGAATTATTTTTTTGATGTGTTGTTGAATTCTATTGGCTAGAATTTTGTTGAGGATTTTTGCATCTACATTCATGAGGGATATAGGTCTATAATTTTCTTTTCTCATGGTGTCTTTACCTGGTTTTGGTATCAGGAATATGGTGGCTTCGTAGAATGAGTTTGGCAGTATTCCGTCCTTTTCTATGCTCTGAAATACCTTAAGTAGTAGTGGTGTTAACTCTTCTCTGAAAGTTTGGTAGAACTCTGCAGTGAAGCTGTCCGAACCAGGGCTTTTTCTTGTTGGGTTTTTTTTGATTACCTTTTCAATCTCTTCTTTTGTTATGGGTCTATTTAGTTGTTCTACCTCTGTTTGTGTTAGTTTAGGTAGGTAGTGTGTTTCTAGGAATTCATGCATTTCTTCTAGGTTTTCAAATTTGTTTGAGTACAGTTTTTCACAGTAATCTGATATGATTCTTTTAATTTCAGTTGGATCTGTTGTAATATCACCCATCTCATTTCTTATTTGGGTTATTTGCTTCCTCTCCTGTTTTTCTTTGTCAGTTTGGCCAATGGTTTATCAATTTTGTTGAGTTTTTCAAAAAACCAGCTTTTGGTCTTGTTAATTCTTTCAAGTGTTTTTCTGTTTTCTATTTCATTTAGTTCAGCTCTAATTTTTATTATTTGTTTTCTTCTGGCACCTGTAGGTTTCTTTTGTTTCTCTCTTTCTATTTGTTCAAGTTGTAAGGATAAGTCTTTGATTTTGGCCCTTTCTTCTTTATGGATGTGTGCATTTATTGACATATATTGGTCTCTGGGCACCGCTTTTGCTGTGTCCCAAAGGTTCTGATAGGAAGTATTTTCATTCTCTTTGGATTCTATGAATTTCTCTATTCCATCCTTAATGTCTTCTATAATCCAGTCTTTTTTGAGTAGGGTAATGTTCAGTTTCCAAGTGTTTGATTTCTTTTCCCTGCTTTTCCTGTTATTGATTTCCACTTTTATGGCCTTATGGTCAGAGAAGATGCTTTGTAATACTTCAATGTTTTCGATTCTGCTAAGGCTTGCTTTATGACCTAATATGTGGTCTATTCTAGAGAATGTTCCATGTGCACTAGCAAAGAAAGTATAGTTGGTTGCTGTTGGTCAGGTTGGTTGACTGTGGCATTAAGATCTTCCATGTCTTATTGAGCTTCTTTGTGTATGTCCTGTCCTTCACTGAAAGTGGTGTGTTGAAGTCTCGTACTAATACTGTGGAGCTGTCTATCTCACTTTTCAGTGCTGTTAGAGTTTGTTTTATGTATCTTGCAGCCCTGTCTTTGGGTGTATAAATATCTAATGGTTATATCTTCTTGGTGTATTGTCACTTTAATCATTACATGGTGTACTTCCTTATCCTTTCTGATGGATTTAACTTTAAAGTCTATTTTGTCAGAAATTAATATTGCCACTCCTGCTCTTTTTTGATTGTTGTTTGCTTGATGTATTTTTTCCATCCTTTGAGTTTTAGTTTGTTTGTGTCTCTAAGTCTAAGGTGTGTCTCTTGTAGGCAGCATATAGACGGATCTTGTTTTTTAATCCATTCTGCCACTCTCTGTCTCTTTATTGGTGCATTTTGTCCACTTACATTCAGGGTAATTATGGATAGGTATGAATTTAGTGCTATCATTTTGATGTCTTTTTTTGTGTGTTGACAGCTTCTTTTTCCCACTTGATTTTATGTGCTGAGTAGGTTTTCTTTATATATTGTCCTTTCCTCATGTTTGTTGTTGTTGATTTTGTTTCTGCTGAGTCTGTATTTTTTCCTTGTATCTTATTTTGATGAGTAGGATAGTTTGTCTCCTTTGTGGTTACCTTATTATTTACCCTTATTTTTCTAAATACATAACTAACTTTTGTTTCTTTGTATCGTCTTATCTTCCTCTCCATATGGAAGGTGTATGACTACATTTCTTAGTCCTTCTTTATTGTTTTAATGTTGTCTTCTTGTATATAATAACATCACTGTTACCCTGTTTAGAGATTTTTTTTTTTTTTTAATAATCTTGCTTTGTTTTTTGGATTTCCCTGTCTGGGTCGACTTCTGGTTGCTCTGTCCAGTTTTCTAGTCTTGGGTTGATACCTGATATCATTGATTTTTTAACCAAAGAACTCCTTTTAGTATTTCTGGTAGTTCTGGTTTGGTTTTTACGAATTCCCTCAACTTGTGTTTATCTGGCAATGTCTTAATTTCACTTTAATATTTAAGAGACAGTTTTTCTGGATGTATGATTCTGGAAGAGATCCATATTTACTCCTATTCCCAAGAAAGGTGATCCAACCAAATGTGGAAATTATTGAACAATATCATTAATATCACATGTAAGCAAAATTTTGTTGAAGATCACTCAAAAATGGCTGCGGCAGTATATCGACAGGGAACTGCCAGAAATTCAGGCTGGTTTCAGAAGAGGACGTGGAACCAGGGATTTCATTGCTGTTGTCGGATGGATCCTGGCTGAAAGCAGAGAAAACCAGAAGGGTGTTTACCTGTGTTTTATTGACTACGCAAAGGCATTCGACTGTGTGGATCACAACAAACTATGGATAACACTGCAAAGAATGGGAATTCCAGAACACTTAATTGTGCTCATGAGGAACCTTTACATAGATCACGAGGCAGTTGTTCGGACAGAACCAGGGGATACTGATTGGTTTAAAGTCAGGAAAGGTGTGCATCAGGGCTGTATTCTTTCACCATACCTATTTAATCTGTATGCTGAACAAATAGTATGAGAAGCTGGACTATTTGAAGAAGAACGTGGCGTCAGGATTGGAGGAAGACTCGTTAACAACCTGCGTTATGCAGATGACACAACCTTGCTTGCTGAAAGTGAAGTGGACTTGAAGCACTTACTAATGAAGATCAAAGACCACAGCCTTCAGTATGGATTACACCTCAACATAAAGAAAACAAAAATCCTCACAACTGGACCAATGAGCAACATCATGATCAACAGAGAAAAGATTGAAGTTGTCAAGGATTTCATTTGACTTGGATCCACAATCAACAGCCATGGAAGCAGCAGTCAAGAAATCAAAAGACGCATTGTATTGGGCAAAATCTGCTGCAAAGGACCTCTTCAAAGTGTTGAAGAGCAAAGATATCACCCTGAAAACTAAGGTGGACCTGACCCAAGCCATGGTATTTTCAATCCCATCATATGCATGTGAAAGCTGGACAATGAATAAGGAAGACCGAAGAAGAGTTGACGCCTTTGAATTGTGGTGTTGTCGAAGAATATTGAATATATCATGGACTGCCAAAAGATCGAATAAATCTGTCTCGGAAGAAGTGAGGCCAGAATGCTCCTTAGAGGCAAGCATAGTGAGACTGTGTCTTATATACTTTGGACACGTTGTCAGGACGGATCATTCCCTGGAGAAGGACATCATGCTTGGCAGAGTACAGGGTCAGTGGAAAAGAGGAAAATCCTCAACGAGGTGGTTTGACACAGTGGCTGCAACAATGAACTCAAGCATAACAACGATCGTAAGGATGGTGCAGGACCAGGCAGTGTTTCATTCTGTTGTGCATAGGATCGCTATGAGTCGGAACTGACTCGACGGCACCTGACAACAACAACAACATGATTCTTGGCAGGCAATTTTTTTTTTTAATTAACTTTTATTGAGCTTCAAGTGAACGTTTACAAATCAAGTCAGACTGTCACATATAAGTTTATGTACACCTTACTCCGTTCTCCCACTTGCTCTCCCCCTAATGAGTCAGCCCTTCCAGTCTCTCCTTTCGTGACAATTTGACCAGCTTCCAACTCTCTCTATCCTCCCATCCCCCCTCCAGACAGGAGATGCCAACACAGTCCCAAGTGTCCACCTGATATCATTAGCTCACTCTTCATCAGCATCTCTCTCCTACCCACTGTCCAGTCCCTTTCATGACTGCTGAGTTGTCTTCGGGAATGGTTCCTGTCATGGGCCAACAGAAGGTTTGGGGACCATGACTGCTGGGATTCCTCTAGTCTCAGTCAGACCATTAAGTATGGTCTTTTTGTGAGAATTTGGGGTCTGCATCCCACTGATCTCCTGCTCCCTCAGGGCTTCTCTGATGTGCTCCCTGCCAGGGCAGTCATCGGTTGTAGCCGGGCACCATCTAGTTCTTCTGGTCTCAGGATGATGTAAGTCTCTAGTTCATGTGGCCCTTTCTGTCTCTTGTGCTCTTAGTTATCGTGTGACCTTGGTGTTCTTCATTCTCCTTGGATCCAGGTGGGTTGAGACCAATTGATGCATCTTAGATGGCCGCTTGTTAGTATTTAAGACCCCAGACGCCACATTTCAAAGTGGGATGCAGAATGTTTTCATAATAGAATTATTTTGGCAGGCAATTTTTTTGTTCAATTTTTTAAATATGTCATCCCATTGACTTCTTGCCTGCATGGTTTCTGCCGAGTAGTCCAAGTTTATTCTTATTGGCTCTCTTTTGTAGGTGACTTTTCGTTTATCCCTTGCTGCTCTTATAATTCTCTCTTTATCTTTGGTTTTGGCAAGTTTGATTATAATATGTCTTGGTGACTTTCTTTTGACATCTACCTTATGCGGAGTTCAATGAGCATCTTGGGTAGATATCGTCTCATCTTTCACAATATCAGGGAAGTTTTCTGCCAACAAAAACCCCACAAATCTTCCACAATTCTCTCTATATTTTCTGTTATCCTTCCCTGTTCTGGTTCTCCAATCACTCGTAGGTTATTTCTCTTGATAGAGTCCCACATGATTCTTATGGTTTTTTCATTTTTTTAAATTCTTTTATATGATTTTTCTTCAAATATATTAGTGCCAAGTGATTTATCTTTGAGTTCTGAAATTTTAGTTTCTACTTGCTCAATTCTGCCCCTTTGACTTTCTATTGAGTTGTCTAATTCAGTAATTTTATTTTTAATCTTCTGAATTTCTGATTGTTGTCTGTCCATGGATTTTTCCAGCTTATTAAGCTTTTCATTATGTTCCTGAATAATCTTTCTAATTTATTCAATTGCTTTATCTGTGTGTCCCTTGGCTTGTTCTGCGTATTGCCTCATTTCCTACTTGATGTCTTGAAGGGTCCTGTATACTAAACTTTTGTATTCTGGCTCTGGCAATTCCAGAAATGTGCTTTCATCTAGAAGATCCCTGGATTCTTTGTTTTGAGAGTTTGTTGAGGTGATCACGGTCTGTTTCTTTATATGACTTGATTTTGTCTGTTGTCTCCGAGCTATCTATGAGTTATTGTATTAGTTTATGCTTGCTTACTCTGTCATAGCTTCTTGTTTTGTTTCGATATACCCAAATGGGTTGCTTAAGTGAGCTAGCTTGATTATTTTTGCCTTTGGAGCTCTGACATCCTGTCCCCAGATGGCTAGAGCTGTTATGAGGTATATCAGTCTAGAAGTCCATTCACTTTTTTTGTATGAATTCAGCTCAGGTTTCCAGGTAGCTGATCATCAAGTGTGTGATACAGGCTCTGTCCTACAGTCTTAGAGGGGCAGGGATGATTGGAGTATATACCAGTATCTGATTGCAGCAGGGGGTCACGCTCTGAACAAGACAGGGGGCTGAGAACTGACCCCCGAGTGTCTCTGAGGAAAGTGCGTCCCTGTTCCCTAGAGCATGCTGGTGGGTGGGTTCTGCAGATGGACCACAGGCACCCAAAGTTTTTGGTTGTAAGGACTGGGAGGTACCAGTTATCCTTGGACCCCTGTCATGGGTGGCTGGGTAACCTGAGTGGAGCTACCAGTCCTTAGGTCCCTGACATGGGTAGGTGAGGACCTTGTTTAATAGGCAAAGCAATGTCAAACGTCAAACACCACCTCTCCACCGCACAGCTGAAATGGTTAGAGTCTGCCAACAAGGGCCTATTGTCCTGAAATAGGCCCACAGAGGTCCATGCAGAGGGGAAAGGTGTTCAAAGCCCATGGGCCATTTATGCCTGTTCAGGAGCCGCTTCTGTCCTGAGCTCTGCCATTAGTGGAGCTGGCAAATTATCTTTTCCCCCAAATGCAAATTTTTTCCTTCTCCAAGGCCGGGAGGATGGCTCTAGGTGCTCAACAGGGCCTATCTCAGGCCCAAGGAATTCAGCCGCTGAAGCCAGCTTGGGGGTGGGGGGGGTGCAGTGAAATATACAAGTACTTAGCTTTTGCCACGAGCACTGTTCTTCTCAAGTTCTGGAGGTGTGAGTAGGGTGTGTGGCTGGCAGCTTCTCCCTGAGGAGAATGCTAGTACCAGCCGCCGCCGCCACCGCTCTGGGAATGGTGCCTGAGGGCTCCCCGCAATTCAGGTCCGGTAACTCCTCTCCGCTTCTGAATGGTCTCTTCCTCCCTCTGCCCCTCAGTTCATTTTCTAAGCTTGCCTTTGAAGCTCAGGGATACCAGCTCGTCACGAATATACTCATTTCACTTGTTTTTTTGGGTCTTTGTTGTAAAGAGGGCTCTGCGGAAGCGTCTATTTTGCCATCTTGACTCTGCCTCCGCGGAAAGTATTCTTCCCTTTTGGTTTTCTAACTCCAGATCTTTGCACATGTCATTATAACATTTTGTCTTCTTGAGCTGCCTTTTGAAATCTTCTTTTCAGCTCTTTTACTTCATTATTTCTTCCTTTCCCTTTAGCTATTCAACATTCAAGAGCAAGTTTCAGAGTCTCTCTGACATTGATCTTGGCCTTTTCTATTTTCCTGTCCTTTTAGTGGCCTTTTGCTTTCTTCATGTATGATGTCCTTGATGTCATTCCACAACTCATCTGATCTTCAGTTATTAACATTCAACACATCAAATCTCTTCTTGAAATGGTCTATAAATTCAGGCGGGATATACTCAAGGTTGTACTTTGGCTCTTGTGTATTTGTTCTATTTTCTTAAGTTTCAACTTGAACTTGTATATGAGCAATTGATGGTCTGTTCTGCATTTGGTCTATGATTAGTGAGTTGAAATGGACTGATACTGGCCATTTTGAATTGGACAATCATTTGGTCTACTATGCTGGGAATGACAAATTGAAGAGGAATTGTGTCAAATTCATCATCAAAAAGAACATTTCAAGAGCTATTCTGAAGTACTATACTTTCAGTGGTAGGATAATATCCATCCATCTACAAAGAAGGCCAGTTAATATGATTATTATTCAAATTTACACACCAACTAATGTCAATTAAATATTTTTACCAACTTCTGGGGTTTGAAATCGATCAAACATACAGTGAAGATGCATTGGTAATTACTGGTGATTCGAATTCGAAGTTGAAAACAAAGAAGGAGAATTGGTAGTTGGAAAATATGGCCTTGGTGACAGAAATGATGCCGGAGATAGCATGATAGACTTTTGCAAGACCAATGACTTCATTGCAAATACCTTTTTTCAACAACACAAATGGCAACTATCCATGTGGACCTTGCCAGATGGTATACATAGAAATCAAATCAACTACATCTGTGGAAAGAGACCATGGAGAATATTGTCAATATCATCAGTCAGAACAAGACTAGGGGTGACTACCAAACAGACCGTCAACTGCTGGTATGCAAATTCAAGTTGAAGCTGAAGAAAATTAGAACAAGTCTAGGAGAGCAAAGTACAACCTCAAGTATATCCCACTCGAATTTAGAGACCACCTAAAGAATAGATTTGATGCTTTGAACACTAATGACTAAAGACCAGATGAGTTGTGGAATGACATCAAGGACATCATACATGAAGAAAGCAAAAGGTTGTTAAAAAGACAGAAAAGAAAGAAAAGACCAAAATAGATGTCAGAAGAGGCTCTGAAACTTGCTCTTGAATGTCGAGTAGCTAAAGCAAATGGAAGAAATGATGAAGTAAAAGCTGAACAGAAGATCTTGAAGGTTGGCTCAAGAAGACAAAGTAAAGTATTATAATGAAATGTACAAAGACCTAGAGTTAGAAAACCAAAAAGGAAGAACACCCTTGGCATTTCTCAAGGTGGAAGAACTGAAGAAAAACTCAAACCTTGGGTTGCAATGTTAAAGGATTCTATGGGGAAAATATTAAACAACGCAGGACCCACCCACCAAAACAACGCAGGAAGCATTAAAAGATGATGGAAGGAATACACACAGTCACTGCACCAAAAAGAATTGGTCGCCGTTCAACCATTTCAGGAGGCAGCATATGATTGAGAACTGATGGCTTTGAAGGGAAAATCCAAGCTACACTGAAGGTATTGGCACAAAAGAAGGCTCCAAGAATTGATAGAATAGCAACTGAGATATTTCAACAAACGGATGCAGCACTAGAAGTACTCACTCGTCTATGTAAAAAAAATTGGAAGGCAGCTTTGCTGGCCAACCGACCGAAAGAGATTCATATTTGTGCCCATTCCAAAAAAAGATGATCCAATGGAAAGCAGAAATTATCAAACAATATCATTAATATTATGCACAAGTAAAATTTTGCTGAAGATCATACAAAAGTGGCTGCAGCAGTACAGTGTTTTTTTCTGTGGTACACGGGGTTGTTATGAGTCAGAACCAACTTGACAGCACTAACAACAACTCACATAATAGTTTAGCTTAGACTTTAAACAGATCTTTTTGAACAGACAAGACATTCTGTACATCTTGCTTTCTGCATGACTTGACGGTATGTCACAATATATTTTAAAAAATGTTTTGTTCTATCTTTCTGCTTCTTCATATACATATATATATATCCATGATTATGGATAACAATGCGAAGAATGGGAATTGTAGAATAGTTAATTGTGCTCATGAGGAACCTTTACATAGATCAAGAGGCAGTTGTTTGGACAGAACAAGGGGATACTGATTGGTTTAAAGTCAGGAAAGGTGTGCGTCAGGGTTGTATGTCAAGGATTTCATTTTATTTGGATCCACAATCAACAGCCATGGAAGCAGCAGTCAAGAAATCAAAAGACGCATTGCATTGGGTAAATCTGCTGCAAAGGACCTCTTCAAAGTGTTGAAGAGCAAAGATGTCACCCTGAAGACTAAGGTGTGCCTGACCTAAGCCATGGTATTTTCAATCCCATCATATGCATGTGAAAGCTGGACAATGAATAAGGAAGACAGAAGAATTGACGCCTTTGAATTGTGGTGTTGGGGAAGAATATTGAATATACCACGGACTGCCAAAAGAACGAACAAATCTGTCTTGGAAGAAGTGTGGCCAGAATGCTTCTTAGAGGCAAGGATGATGAGACTGCGTCTTACATACTTTGGACATGTTGTCAGGAGGGATCAGTCCCTGGAGAAGGACATCATGCTTGGCAGAGTACAGGGTCAGCGGAAAAGAGGAAGACCCTCAATGAGATGGATTGACACAGTGGCTGCAACAATGAGCTCAAGCCATTGTTCAGCAGAGTACTTCCTAGTTTTACTGGAACTCTGCTGCATGATTCATGAATCTTTCTGAAACTAAATAAAATTTTTAAATTTAACTTAAGCTTGGTCTGAATTTTAGCAATGTAAACCTTTGGAATTTTGCCTTTGGCAGTAAAGACAGGGGAAAAGACAAACTGTGTCTTTAAACACCAGAAATTTGGCAGTAGATTTTTTGTTCACATTTGGAGAGTAAACTGGTGCATACATTCTTAGTATTGGTCCGAGGTCAACCTAGCACTATTTAGTAAAATTAGACAGATAGCTGCTCTTAAGTCGACTCCAGCTCACAGCAACCCTATGTACAACAGAATGAAACGTTGCCCGGTTCTTCATCATCCTCACAATCACCAGCACGTTCTAGTCCGTCATTGTGCCTATTGTGCCAATCCACCTCACTGAGGGTCTCCTTCATCCTCAGAAGCTCTCTGCTTCACCAAACACAGTGTCATCTTTTAGCATTTGACCCCTCCTGATGACATGTCCAAAGCATTTGAGTTAAACAGTGTTTTGTCGTGATCCATAGAATTTCTCTGGCTGATTTTCTGAAGTAGCTTGCAGTTTGTCTTAGCCTGGAAGCTCCCCTGAAACATGTCCACCATGGGTGACCCTGCTAGGGACATAACTTCCAGCATCACAGTAACATGCAAGTCACCACAGTACAACAAACTGACAGGCAGGGTGGTGGCTAGTGAAATTAAGTGTGTACAAATGCTGTGCCCCAGCCATCTTGTTCTCGTGCATATACCATAGAGAAACCATTGCACAGAATCCATAAGAACACGTGTATAGAGATTGTCATTGTACTATTGTTTACAGTGCCTGAAAGGCAGGGAAAAATTAGGCATCTATAATTATGGAAATAGATAGATAAATGTAGTATAGGTGTGCTATGCATTTCTATACACTGATGGAAAAATGATCTAGATTGATTTAAAGACATAGTGCTGATTTAAAAAATTAAGAAATAGAAAGAGATTTATATGTTAACCCAATGCGTTAGTTGGAGTTCCTTTTAAGAAACAAATCACTAGAAAAGGATTTAATTCAGCCTTGGGAAGGCTGGAGGAGCAGAATTTAGGTGGAAACACTGGTCTATGGAGCTCAGTGATTTCCTCCCTTAATGCGCCAGCCAAGGCTAAAAAGGCTAAAGAAGCTGTAAATACTGCCAACGCCAGGGCCTCACACATCTACTGAGCTTGTTACTAGAAGCTAGAATAAAGCTGACAGCCACAAGTGTCTATAAACACATGTAGTTCCATAATCTTGTTTGCCATCAGCAACAGTATGGGAAATGTTACTTCTCATTTCTGGAAACTCTCTTGATTGCAACCTACTTTTTATCAAGAATTCAAGGCGGAAGGGAGTCCAAAAAGTATAACTTGTTAGCTTTCCACCTTTCCAAACAGAAGAAGGTTGAAGTGGATTTTGAATGAACCAACCCATGTTTAAAATTGTTTAAAAAAACCATACACACTAAGGAATCACTTTCCATTCCCCTCTCCCTCCAGGCCCTGGCAACTACAAAACTGCTTTCTGTCTCAGTGGATTTGCCTAGTCTGGATATTTTATATAAATGGAATTATACATGTGACCTTTTGTATCTGGCTTCTTTCACTTAGCGTAAAGTTTTCAAGATTCGTCCCTGTTGTAGCATGTATCCGGAATCCAGTGCCTTTAATGGCTGAATAATATTTCATCACATGGCTCGACCACATCGTTTATCCATTCATCCATTGATGGACATAGTGGTGATGGTTGCACGACATTGTGACTGCACTTAATGCCACTGATTTGTACACTTTAAAATGATTAAAACAGTAAATTTTATGGTACGTGTATTTTACCACAATTTTTCAAAAGTCACTTACACAAGAACACTATATATTTTTCGAAGACACACCCTTATTTACATACACAAAAAGGAAGTGGACTAAAAAGATAGATGGTAAACCCCTTATGGTTTGTTCCTCCCAGGAGTGGAGAAGGAAATGCGAGTGGGATAAACAGAAAACAAAGTAAGAACGAAAGAGCCTTGCTCAGAGCACTTCCTTTAATGTTTCTCAAACTAGAAGTATAATTACCTTCAGCTAGGAAAACAGAAAACTATATCCATGCAGACCAGCCTGCTGAAAAGACTAAGGAAAAGATTTTTAAAAATACAATGAGGGGGTGGAAATGAGGCTAAATATGTCGGAAATTCAAGACTAAATACCACTAATTATAATGGGTCCAAGTTCTCTCAGATCATGTACAAATTCCAGTTATAACAGTGTGTTAGAGAGAAAAGAGTTAAATATTACGAGCAGTACAAATAAAAAGAATGAAAATATGAGCCCTAATAGAGGAGTAATGTTCTAGCAAGTACCTGGAATGTAGTCAGATTGTATTACACTGAACTGGCCTCCTATGGGTGAGGAAGGTGTGGTAAAGGGAAAAAATCTTGGAATGATTTTCACTTATTCTCTTTTGTGTAAGTGTGGCCATCACAAGGTTGAGAGAAAATGGTATGGAAGGCACCAAACAACGGGAGGATAAAAAAATTCCTTCAGCCAGTGAAGAAATGAACTTCTCCTAGATTCATGCCAGCAGATTCACCAGAAAACCACTACCTGGGTTTGTAATCCAGGTCCTGGGTCATGCTTCCAACATAGGGCTCAAGGCTGTGAGAACTAAGAGGGTTGAATAGCCTTTAGCAACCATTCTATGCAAGTTATGGCAGGGAAGAGAGTACCTTGTTGAATGTTTTTGTTTTGCTCCCCATCAGCTTGCTTAGCTCTTAACCTAGTGTCTTAGATTCTTAATGCTGCTATAACAAAAATAGTTCAAGAGAGTGGCTTTAATGAACAGAAATTTATTTCATCACAGTTTAGGAGGCTAGAAGTCTGAGTTCAGGGCACTGACTCTAGAGGAAGACTCTGGCAGCTCTGAGGGAAAATGCTTGTCTCAGCTTCTCTAGCTGGCCATCCATGGAGTTCCTGGGCTTGCAAACTGGTCTGCCTCCATTATCTTCAGACACTGTAGGTCCTAGGTGGCTGGAGAGAGTGATGGAGTCCAGTTATATCCCCATGTCCACTTTCAGCCAAAAAACAAAGCCGAGCTCTGAGTGCTGATGTCCAGTGAGCAGGCAAGTCTGCATCTTCTCCAGGGTGGGGGAGCACTTGAACTTCAGGTGTGAAGGCAGCTTGGTGAGCACTGCACTGAAAGTAGCAACTGCGGGAGAAAATAGGCACATTCTTCCCCAAAGTTTTTTCTTTTTTTGAGCTTCGTTTCTAAGGAAGACCCTAGGGAGGATAACATCAAAGTCTTTCAACAAAAGAAACTCTTTGCCAACTGGCAGTATGAGGCCAGGGTGAAAACCTGTCCTGACAGGACTGCTCTGTGCAAACTGCCTGCGTTAAAATTCACAGTCTATGACCTGCTGAGCAGGAAAATAAAAAAAAGGCAAGCAAAAATGAGCCTCAAGTATTGAAATATAACAGCTCTTCAAAAAAAAATCTCAAGACTTAGAGGGGAGAAAACAAGCGATCGTGAAATCTGGGTGAGGTTCCCCTGGCTTCTGCAGTTTATACTCAGCCTTGCGGCCTGGTGTTGAAACTAATTCAGTGCAAGTCCCAAGGCTGGCTTGACCTTTGCTGGTTGTTTGATATTTTCAAACAACCAAATGCCCTTAGACACATATCTCATGTTTTGCTAAGGTGAGGCCGAAACATTATTGGAGTCACTAGGATTGATATCACCTATACTATACATGAATCCCTGGTGGTGTAGTGGTTAAGTGCTATGGCTGCTAACCAAAAAGTCAACAGTTCGAATCCACCACGTGCTCCTTGGAAATTCTATAGGTCAGTTCTCCTCTGTCCTATAGGGTCGCTATGAGTTGGAATTGACTCTGTGGCAATGGGTTTTTTATTTGGTATGCATGAATCTCCTCCCGTACCAGACCTTATGGAATCCTTGTTGTTAGGTGCCCCCCAGTCAGTTCTGGCTTATAGTGACCCTATGTACAACAGAACAAAACACTGCCTGGTCCTGCACCTACCTACTCACAATTGTTATGCTTGACCCCATTGTTTTGGCCACTGTGTCTATCCATCTTGTTGAGGGTCTTCTTTTTCACTGACCCTGTGCTTTACCAAGCATGATGTCCTTCTTCAGAGACTGGTCCCTCCTAATAACATGTCCAAAGTATGTGAGACAAAGTCTTGCCATCCTTGCTTCTAAGGAGCATTCTGGCTATACTTCTTCCAAGACAGATTTGTTCGTTCTTCTTGCAGTCCATGGTATATTTAACATTCTTTGACAACACCGTAAATGAAAGACATCAATTCTTCTTTGGTCTTCCTTATTCATTGTCCAGCTTTCACATGCATATGAGGAAGTTGAAAAGACTCTGGCTTGGGTCAGGTGCACCTTAGTCCTCAAAGTGATGAAACAGGCTGCTCAGCCATATCTTGAACAGTACCTGAACCAATTTTTTTTTTTAATTCCTTCTTCTTTCTCTCCTTTCCCTCCCCTAGCCCATCCTTGCCTCCAAGTAAGATCCTGATGTTAGCTCCCCAAATGGTTAAGTGTTAACCAACGTTTTCTCTAAGACTGTGGAAAACAAGTGATATTGATCTAAGCCTGTCAAATAAGACGAAGGATGGCGCCAGCTACCCCCTGAGCTGATGGGATAATGGCAGAAAAAGATCAACATGTTTGAGATACGACCACCAAAACCAAACAGAAGAAAGAGAGCGCACATTCCACAAGTCCCTAAAACTTATGGCCCCTTTTCCCTTAAAAACCCGAACCCATTGGTAGTCTAGTGAGACAGACGATTTTAGGAGGAGATCATTCCCCTCTGTCTCCATATACTGGTATATCTAATAAAGCTCTTGCTACCCACCTCACCCCTGTCTCAAGAATTGGCTATTTGCAGCAGGCAGCTCTAACTTGTGAAATTGCAGTAACAGTGACATCTTTGTCTTTTAACACTTTAAAGAGTTCTTTTACAGCAGATTTGTCCAATGCGATACATCTTCTGATTTCTCAACTGCTCCTTCCATAGGCATTTATTGTGGATCCAAGTAAAATGAAATCCTTGACAACTTCAATCTTTTCTCCACTTATCATGATGCTGCTTGTTGGTCCAGTTGTGAGGATTTTTGTTTAATCCATACTGAAAGCTGTATGTAGTCTTTGATCTTCATCAGTAAGTGCTTCAAGTCCTCTTCACTTTCAGCGAGCGAGGTTGTGCCATCTGCATATCATAGGTTGTTAATGAGTCTTCCTCCAATCCTAATGTCCCATTCTTTTCATGTAGTCCAGCTTCTGGGATTATTTGCTCAGTATATGGACTGAGTAGGTATGGTGAAAGAATACAACCCTGATGCACACCTTTCCTGACTTTAAACCATGCAGTATCCCCTTGTGCTGTTCGTACTACTGCTTCTTGGTCTATGTACAGTTTCCTCAAGAGCACAATTAAGTGTTCTGGAATTTTCATTCTTTGCAATGTTATTCATAATTTGTTATGATCCAAACAGTCAAATGCATTTGCATGGTCAATAAAACACATGTAAACATCTTTCTGGTACACTCTGCTTTTAGCCAAGATCCATCCGACATCAGCAATGACATCCCTCATTCCACATCCTCTTCTGAATCTGGCTTTAATTTCTGGCAGTTCCCTGTCGATATATTACTACAACTGTTTTTTAATTATCTTCAACAAAAATTTACTTGTATGTGATATTAATAATATTGTTTCATAATTTCCACATTCTGTTGGATCACCTTTCTTTGGAATGGGCACAAATATGGATCGCTTCCAGTTGGTTGACCAGGTAGCTATCTTCCAAATTTCTTGGCATAGACAAGTGAGCAACTCCAGCACTGCATCCGTTTATTGAAACATCTCAGTTGGTTTCCTTCAATTCCTGGAGCCTTGTTTTTCGCCAATGGCTTCAGTGTAGCTTGGACTTCTTCCTTCAATGCCGTTGGTTCTTGATCATATGCTTCTCCCTGAAAGAGTTGAACATCCACCAGCTCCTTTGGTACAGTGACTCCGTGTATTCCTCCATCTTCTTTTGATGCTTTCTGAGTCATTCAGTATTTTTCCCCATTGAATCCTTCAATGTTGAAACCTGGGGCTGAATTTTTTCTTCACTTCTTTCAGCTTGAGAAATGCTGACTGTGTTCTTCCCTTTTGGTTTTCTAACTCCAGGTCTTTTGCACATTTTATTATAATACTTCACTTTGTCTTCTTAAGCCGCCCTTTGAAATCTTCTCTTCAACTCTTTTACTTGATCATTTCTTCCTTTTGCTTTAGCTATTCGATGTTCAAGAGCAAGTTTCAGAGTCTCTTCTGACATTCATTTTGGTCTGTTCTTTCTTTCCTGTCTTTTTAATAATCTTTTGCTTTCTTCAGGTATGGTATCCTTGATGTCATTCTACAACTTGTCTGGTCTTTGGTCATTAGTGTTGAATGCGTCAAATCTATTCTTGAGATGGTCTCAAAATTGAGGTGGGGTATACTCAAGGTTATATTTTGGCTCTCATGGATTTGTTCTAATTTTCTTCAGCTTCAACTTGAACTTGCATGTTAGCAATTGATGGTCTATTCCACAGTAGGCCACTGGCTTTGTGCTGACTGATGATATTGAGCTTCTCCACCTTCTCTTTCCACAGATGTAGTTGAATTGATTCCTGTATATTCCACCTGGTGAAGTCCATGTGTACAGTCGCTGTTTACATTGTTGAAAAAAGGTATTTGCAATGAGGAAGTTGTTGGTCTTGCAAAATTCTATCATGCGATCTGTGGCATCATTTCTATCACCAAGGCCATGTTTTCCAACTACTGATCCTTCATCTTTGTTTCCAACCTTCACATTCCAATCACCAGTCATTATCAATGCATCTAACAGAATTCTTAGTAGTATTTTTTATCAACTTTAATCATGAAATAATAAGTTATATAGTGGTAAATTGCTAAACTGTACTATTTCTTAGATTATATGAATACTAACAGCAAAATATTTGTAAAATATTTCTACATTGAATTACAGCATTATTACTTACAACATTATTACTAAATGAACAGAAGTGTTTTTCTCCCTCTTTTTCTTTAATTACTATTTCCTTCTCAAAAAGTTATTAATATAGATTCACAAATATGAATTACCCCAATATTCATAACTAAAATACCAGATAATTTGGCAAAATGAGCAACTATAAAAACAGCAGCAACAAAAACAACAGTGGGTGCTTCTAGCAGGTATTTGCAGGGCATGCAGACAAAATCACATGATTTGAAGTGTTATTGTAATTGGGTAATAATGACAGTTCTCTCCAGAGCACATTAGAATGTTCAAAAAGCAAATTGGCACAGAGTTGTAGACTTGTAGGTATATTGATACATGTAAGCTGGGCTTACGAAAACATTTTTGTTGTTATAACTGTTTTTATTTTTGTAAAAAATAATAAATTTCTGCTTGAACATTGCACAAAAATTTTATAAACAGTCATTTTGGTGTCAACCCCTCTGACAGTGTCACCTGGTTTGGTCTGCACCCCATCCTTCACACACACCCCTAGTAATGCCACTTTAAAATATGAAGGTGTGATTAAAATATCAGACTTAAATTGAGTCGCATAGAACAAGAGACACCTCAAGACCCGGAGAGGGGACAGTGGAGAGGTGCTGAGGCAAAAGGGCTTGAGAAGAAACAGGGCAGGTCAGGCTCCAGGGAGAGTGCAGGGTACAGCCAGGAGGGAGGGTTCTACTGTTCCTGGGTGGACTGGAAATGTGGATCATTTTGAGTGTGTGTGATGAAATATATAACAAAACATATGTCATTTCAACCATTTTATGCGCACAATTCAGTGACATTAAGTTCACCTTGTTGTGGAACCATCACCGCTATCTGTTTTCAAATTTCGACATGTACTGTGGAGCGTGCAATTAATTTTACTCCAAGGATTTGGCCTTTTGCACTAGTTCCCAGGAGGTAATCTCTAAACTCTTGAATTTCCCCAGTGCTTGGAGTCTGTAGTTCATAGAAGGGGCTCTAGGTCACACCTCAGAGTGTGCAAGAGGGGCCTCTTTGAGAGGACAAAAAGGAGGGGTCTCCAAGAGGCTAGTTTAGAGGGATATTGCCAAAGGAAAGCAGTAACCAAAAGAATCTAGAGTTATCTGTAAGTTACTCTCAAATGCGATAGCAAATGCATACATATGGAGAGACTGACAAAGCAAATGTGAAAAGTGTTCTCTGGTAAAATGTGCGGGAAGAACATTATTAAAAAACCAGCGCTGTCGAGTCGATTCCGACTCATAGCGACCTTATAGGACAATTCTTATAGGACGAATATACGCAGTTACTATAGATGTTTCAAAATTTTTTGAAAAGGAGGATTGGAGCTCTTGTCCCACGTTCTATTTTGTTCTCTTGAGATGAAATCTCTGAAAGCGAAAGGTTAGGCTTCTAAGATGAGGACAGCAGAAGCGGTGGCGGTTCCCGGTGACCCACAGCAGGATGCAGTTCTTGGGGGCTCCCAGTCGTTGAACAGCTGCTCAGCACCTCTCACTTCTCCAAGCCTAGGCAATGCCCGGCCTCCTCGCATTAAACGGGGCTAAAGAAGATTTCTGAGGAGGAGAGACGTAGCAAAAGCTCCCTTCCCTGGCCGGGAATCGAACCCGGGCAGCGGCGGTGAGAGCGCCGAATCCTAGCCACTAGACCACCAGGGAACTGGTAGGCCGTCCTTTTTCTCCCGCCTCCCAGCCGAACATCGCTTTGCACCAAACTCGGGGAAGCCGGGACGCCTACCTGCCCGGGTGCCGCCCTCTCCTCCTGCGATCGTCCCCGAAGGCCCTTTCCTCCCCGCCTTCTCCAAAAGGCGAGCCAGCCTGCCGCACACCGAGAGCTCTCAGGTCGCCACTGTCTCGGAGCGAGGTGGCTCTTCCCCGCCCTACCTCAGACCTGGCCTAGACGTGCGCCTTTGCGTCGCGGCAGCGCGTGGAGACGTGGTGGCCGGGACCAGGGCAGGGGGCGAGCTTGCAGGGAGGGGGCGCCCAGGGTGGGAAGGGGGCCGAGCAGGAGCCCCGAGATGTCCAGCATCAAAAAGGGCTCAGACCGATGCGGAAACGGAGACAGCTTGGATGGAAATATTTCAAACCTGGTCCCGGGACCCCGAATTGAACCCCTAAAGCCCGCTGCACCTGCAGTTTTGCCATCCTTCCAAATGCTCGGACAAAAAAACTGCGAGTTCTCCTTGAAGCCGTTCTTTTCCACAGAGCCCACATCTAATCAGTTAGGAATTCATCTCTTCTTGTTCGTCAGATGTGGACGTTGGCCTACCCAGTCCCTCCCTTTCCTGAGCTCTGAATTGGGACCAACGACTCTCCTAATACAGGCTGGAGATCAGTTTAAGGCGCGACCCCGGGCTCGCTCAGACCTTAGGGTTCGAGACCCTTAATCCCAGGGTACTGGGGTTGGACAGCCTCAGCCCCTTTTCTTTGGCTCTGTCCCTCAAAATCAGCCTCTTCCTGGCCTGTCTTGAAGAGTCAGAGACATGCCTGAGACCCCTCCGCTCGACTCGTCTTAGGAACCACGAACCCCCCACTCCCTTCGGGTTCTGCCTGCAGAGAAGCTTCCAAAGGCGCCTTTTTTTCCGTTTCTTGAACCCGGAGAGGCGCAGGTGTGCGATGCGCCCGGACGCACGCGGTCGTTTGTGGTTCCCCAGTAGCCTGCTGTCCCGTCCACCTCTGTAGGTCCCCTTTGTCCTGTTTAGGAGGGACCCAAAGGGTCCTGACGGGGCAGAAAGGCGTTGAATCCTCCCTCTCCTCTGGGTGGGCGGTGGAGGCGGAAGACAGATCAAGGAGGGAAGGAAAGAAGACAAGTACGTTATGAATTTCCGCAGTCCGCATCGTCTGGAACTCGGTCCTAGGTCGCTGGTGAGCGTGATGTGGTCCTATTGTATCCTCGCTTCCACTTTGAACCAAAAAACAAAGCCGCGCGCTCCGCGTCCTGGTTTCCAGTGAGCAGGCAAGTCTGCGCCTTTCCCAGGGTGGGAACGCTCGAACTTCGGGTGTGAAGGCCGCTCGGTAAGCACTGCACCAAGAGCAGCAACTGCTGGACAAAATAGCATGTTTTTCTCTAAACTTTTCTTTTCTTTTTTTTTAACTTTACCTCTAAGGGAAACCATAGGCAGAATAACATTAAAGTCTTTCAGCAAAAGAAACTCTTTGCCTAATGGTGGTTGCTGTGCGGCGAAGGTGAAAATCTGTCCAGACACTGTGGCTCTGTGCAAACCGCCTGCGTTAAAATTAGCACTCCCTGACCTGCTGAGCAGGAAAATAAAAAAGGCAAGCAAAATGAATCTCTAGTGTTGAAACATAACTGCCCTTCAAAAACAATCTCAAGACTGAGGAGGGAGAAAGCAAGCGATCCTGAACTCTGCGTGAGCTGCCCCTGGGTCCTGCGGTTTTTACTCGGCCTCCTGGCCTGGTGTTGAAACGATTTCAATGCAGGCCCCGAGATTGGCTTGGCCTGTGTTGGTTTTTCGACATTTTCAAAGAGCCAAATGCCCTAAGACACATGTTTCTGCCTTTGTTAAGGTAGAGCTAAGACATGAAGGCATGATTAAAGTATTGGACTTGAGTCTCATGGAACAAGAGACCCCACAAGTGTCATAAGGCGGTCAGAGAGGTGCTGAGGCAAAAGGGCTTGAGCGGAAAGAGGGCAAGAGTGCAGGTCAGGCCCCAGGGGGAGCGCAGGGTAGGGCCAGGAGGGAGGGTTCTTCTGCTGTTCTGGGGCGGACTAGAAGTGCAGACCATTTTGAGTTTGTGTGATGAAATATATAGCAAAAACACTTGTCATTTCAACCATTTTATGTGCACAATTCAGTGACATTAATTAGGTTCACCGTGTGTAGAATCATCCCCACTATCCGCTTCCAAATTTCCTCAGCATCCTAAACAGAAATTCAGCGCCGTTTAAGCAATAATTGCTGCTTTTTCCTTCCCACCCACTCTGGTAACCACTAAATAAACTTTGGTCTCTATGCATTCGCCTATTTTAGATATTCCATATTAAGTGGGGTCATGTAATATTTGTCCTCTTCTGTCTGGCTTATTTCATTCAGCATAATTTTTCTAGATTCATCCATGTCTTAGCATGCATCAGAACTGCCCTTTCCCCTGATGGCTGAATAAGCCAAAAGGTTGAAAGTTCGAATTCATCTTTCCCTCCTTGGATATCCTATGGGGCAGTTCTACTCTGTCCTCATAGGGTCTCTATGAGTCGGAACTGACTCGAAGGTAAAGTTTTTTTGTCTTTGTTTTTTTTTTTTTTTTTTAAATTTTTACTGTGCTTTGGGTGAAAGCTTACAAATCAAGTCAGTCTCTCACACAAAAACTTATACACACGTAAAGTTTTTTTTAATGGATATAACACATTTTGTTTATCCATTCCTCTGTTGATGAACAATTGGTTTGTTTACACTTTTTGGATATTGTGAATAGTGCTGCAATGAACATTGGTGTACAAGTATCTGCATTACTACTTTGAGTTCTTTGGGGTATATACCTAGTAATGGAATTGTTGGCTCATATGGCATTGGTTTTTTTGGGTTGGTATGGTCGCTCTGAGGTGGAATCGACTCGACGGCACTGGGTTTTTGTTTTTTTTTTTTTTGGTATGGTAATTGTTTAACTTTTTGAGGAACCACCAAAGATTTCCACAGAGACTGAAGCATTTTACAATCCCACCAGCAATGGGTGAGAGTTGCAGTTTTCCATATCCTGGACAACACTTGTTTTCTGTTTTTCTGCCAATCCGTTAGGTACTCGACTACTAACTGACAATCTGCTTCTCTAAGGTCACAGCCTTGAAAACCCTCTGGAGCAGTTTTACACTGCGCTCATAGGGTCGCCATGAGTCGTAATGACTCCATGGCAACTAACAAGTGCAGGGGCGAATAACGACTAATGACATTGAGCATCTTTTCATGGCAACACGGATCGTTTGTCGAGAGCCAAGAGCACTTACTACCAGCGCCGTTAAAAGGGCCACAGAGGCTCCGGTCCAAAGCCCCGGGGTGGCGGCGTTCACAGCTCCTGGACTGTGGAGCTGGAGAGGCCCAGAGGAGCTCAGTTCTGAAAATGGAAACCCTAGTGAGCTGCGAAGGTCCCGAAGCCGGGATGTGGGCCCCAGAGCTTCTCGCTTCCGGGGTGGGCTCAGAAAACAGAGTTAGGGCCTAGCGGAAGCCGCAGGCTCCTTGGCCTGAAAGGGTTGTTGGTATTTTTCCCGAGAGCTTTCTGTAACACTTTGCCGCTGGCAGTAGAATTTCAAGTGTAGTTGAATTTCGCATGTTGGACGCCGGCATACTTAGGGGCCACAGGTCTTACGATGTGCATGGATAAAATCTTAGGTCCCGCCTATCGCGCGGTTTCCGTAGTGTAGTGGTTATCACGTTCGCCTCACACGCGAAAGGTCCCCGGTTCGAAACCGGGCGGAAACAACTTCCATTTTCTCAAAATTAATTGTTCGTCAATAGTTTCCTAATGGGGGGGGGGGGGGGGGAGGTGGAGAACATGGGAGGAGGTCTCCAGTTACTCAGCATCGTAAACCAGACCTCATTTCTATGCCCTACGTCAGAAGGGAGACCAGCACACAATTCTCATCTGCCTTTGGGAGACGGGGCACCGAACACGTCCTGCTTAAAGTTTGTTTTCATTCCGGATAGTTTTAAAGGTCCTCTTTTATCACCTGAACCTTCTCCACAGGCTGACGCTGAGGAAGAGATTATATCTTTGAAGGCGAATTTCCTGTGAGCCCCACTTGGCCGGGAAACACTGGTGGCGTAGTGGTTTAGAGGTACAGCTGCTAACCAAAAGGTTGGTAATTCAAATACACCAGGCGCTCCCTGGAAACCCTATGGGCAGTTCTACTCGGTCTTATCGGGTCGCCATGAGTCGGAATCGACTCGACCGCAATTGGTTTTGACTACTTCGCAGATTCCCTCCAACCTGAGCACAGTTGCAGACAGAGCCAAAGAAAACAAATCTAAATCTGCATCTGGGACTCGTAGCGTCAATACTCTGTACTCACACCAATTAAACGTGTATTTTTTATATTAACACTTGTATGCATACCTCTGTCCCAAATAATCCGCTGAAAACTGTAAGCCTCCATGTGGAGGCTTAGGTTACTGACCATTTTTATAAATACAATTCACCATGTATGGTGTAAAGATCCTGGAAGGCTCTCACTCCTTTGCTCACTTTTTTTCCTGCTTTTTACGGGCACCTCCTGATTCTGCCTAGATCAGTTCAGGACCTCAGCTTTGAACGCTTCCTTAACCTAGTTCTCTCGTGGATGCGCTTAGGTTCCGTGGCGCCAGATGGCGCTGTTGAGAACAGCTCAGTGGCGTGCACTGGTATTGTTAGAGGTCATAGCGGAATCCTCAGGGATTTGCCTGCCCTTTACGCGTTCGAAAAGCCCAAGGGCCCTCCTCACAGCTTCCTGCCAGCTCTGTATGGATTTTTACTGGTAAATTTAGCCCCTTCCCTGGCGCCTAAGACAATGCCCCTAACATCTTCACCACCTTTGGGGTATCTGCCCGGCTCTTGATTCGGAGGTACTCTTCTTCTTGAAGGTTCAGTTACTTGATCTCGCCTGCATAGTGCACTAAGGCCCAGGGTACGAATTACAGGTCAACAGTGACTTTATGATTTTTCTCCTGGACTTCATGGATTAGCCAGGAATATAGGCAAATGTGACAAGGATATTAGTTCTAAAAGCTCCATAATGCAGAAACACGCTAGAACCTACTTCTTGCCTTGGAAGACAAGGCCTTCTGGTATAGCTGTTGCATCTTAGGCCAAGCACAATCCTTCCAAGGATCCAATCTGACCCCCAATGTTGCCAATTCATTGGATAGACAAACTCTTTAACATCTTTTGTTCCAATCAACACTGGGATTTTTTTTCTTTCCCACATTTTCCTCAGTTGACAGCAGCCCTGCTCCTGGCTGCTGGATCTCTGCCTAGACCAGACTTACTTTGTAATAAAGACTTCAGCAACGGTAGTAAATGAGGTTATGCTGGCAGAGAGAAAAGAAGAAAAACAACTATATGCTTTGGCCAGAGATTGAACCTAGGTCGGCAATGTGTGAGGGGAGGATTCTAGCTGAACCACAAATGCTCCTACCTTAGAAATTCCTTCGTAACTCATAACACATCCAATAACCCATGGTCTGGTTTTGTCCACCATCTATATTTGGCCCAAGGTCTTGGTTTTCCAACCTCCTTCGCAGAAATGGAAACAGACTGGCAAACCTGGACTCAATGACCTCACAGCTCCTCATTACCCTGAGGGCCCTCTTTTTTCCTGGAGCTGCATCATATGAAAGAGCAATGCAGCTTGGATCCAGCTCTTCCTCAAGGCCATAAATGTCCAGCCGAGGAGGTCCAAAACCCCAAACTGTCCTGTGCTAAAGGCCTTCATTATCCTAGGGCATCTCTGAGAATTGACTACTAAGTATTACCCGAAAACCAAATTCCAGACTGTTTCTTCCAGGGAGCTTCAGAGAGGGGCTTAGGGAACTAACACAGCAGAATTAAACACCAAACGGCCAACCATTCTAACCAGCACTTTCACTTGCTCTGATCCTTGCTACCTAAATTCCAAGGGCAGCCAGAGGCTCACACTTCCTCCAATAAGTGTCCATGTCTTAAAGCCAACACAAATTCAGCTCCTGTTGACACAAACTGTCTCAATCAGTTGGGCACTTGAAGTTTTCGTTCAACACGTCCCATAGAATCCAGGGTCCAATGGCCAAAAAAGAGAGGAATGCCAGTGGTGAGTGACTGCATGTATTGGTGTGGTCCAGATGGCTTCAAGATCCCGATAATTTGGAATCAACTCAATTTGGGTGATGCAAATGTTTGTAATTTTATCTTCAAGTAGTAAGAACAGGGAAAATCACAAACAAGGTCTTGAAAACCAGAAATTTGGCATCAGGTTTTTCCACATTTGGGAAGTAAACTGATGCAGTCATTATGAAAAGCATTCTCAAACAGTCTGTCAGTATTTAGTGAAATTAAATGTATCCTATACCCAAGCCATCCTGTTACTTTGTATATATTGTTGTTGTTGTTAGGTGCCCTCCAGTCCCTTCTGACTCAAAGCGACCCTATGCACAACAGAACGAAACACTGCCTGGTCCTGCGCCATCCTTACGATTGTTGTTACGCTTGTGTATACCACAGAGAAATAGTTGCATGGTTCCCATAATTAGACATGTATGGGGATTATTGTCGAAATGTTGTTTGTATTGTCTGAGAGGTCAGGAGAAACTATATACCTATTATAGGAACAGATTAATAAATGTGGTATAGGCATGCCATGGAATTCTATGCAGCAGATGGAAAAATGATCTGGATTGATTTTTAAAAAACAGTGCTGATTGAAAAATCAAGAAATAGAAAAATATGCACTGCTAGTGGAAATGTAAAGTGGTGTAGCTACTAAGGAAAGCAATTTGGAAGTCTCTCCAAAAGTTAAACGGAATTTTCACGTGACTCAGTAATTCCATTTCTAGGTATATACCCAAAGAATTGAAAGAAAGTACTCAAGCGGGTATTTGTGCACCAATGTTCGAAGTAGCACCATTGACGAAAGCCAAAAGGTGGGAAGAACCCAAGTGTCCATCAACAGATTGAGGAACAAAATATGCTACATGATACAATGGGATATTATTCAACCATAAAAAGGAATGAAGTCGTTCTGGTTCATGCTGTATGACATTGATGAGCCTTGTAATCACGCTGAGTAAAACAAGTCAAACACAAAAAGACAAATACTATATAGTTCCAAGTAGATGAAAAAAAAAATTAATTATTTTTGAATAGACAAATTCAGAGAGACAGGGAGTATATTAGAGGTCACCAGGGGCTGGGGAAGAGGGTAATGGGGAGTTATTACTTTGTGGACACAGTTTCTACTTGGGGTGATGAAAAAGTTTTGGAAGTAGAACCCTGGTGAGATAGTGGTTATGAGCTATGGATGCTAACCAGAAGGTAAGCAGTTCAAATCCACCAGGCACTCCTTGGAAACTGTATGGTGCAGTTCTGCTCTGTCCCACAGGATCACTATGGATGAGTCAGAATTGACTCAGTGGCAGTGGGTTTTTTTTTTTTTTAGTGATAAATGTTGCACAATTTTGTGAATGTTCTAATGACACTGAATTGTACACTTAAAATGGTTAAAACGGAAAATTTTATGTTACATATATATTCTTTTTTTATTGTGCTGTAAGTGAAAGTTGACAAATCAAGTCAGTCTCTCAGACAAAAACTTATACACGCCTTGCTATGTACTCCTAGTTGCTCTCCCCCTAATAAGACAGCAAGTCCTCCTCTCCACCCTGTATTCCTGGTGTCCATTCAGCCAGCTCCTGTCCACCTCTACCTTCTCATCTCCCATCCAGACAGAAGCTGCCCATATAGTCTCATGTGTCTACTTGAGCCAAGAAGCCTACTCCTTACCAGTATCATTTTCTGTCTTATAGTCCAGTCCAGTACCTGTCTGAAGAGTTAGATTTGGGAATGGTTCCAGTCTTGGGCTAACAGAACGTCTGGAGACCATGACCTCTGGGGTAGTTCCAGTCTCAGTCAGACCTTTAAGTCAGGTCTTTTTATGAGAATTTGAGGTCTGCATCCCACTGTTCTCCTGTTCTATCAGGGATTCTCTGTTGTGTTCCCTGTCAGGGCAGTCATCTCAGGAAACTTCTTAGTTTTTGGTTTAGTCCAGCTGTGCTGACTTCCCCTGTACTGTGTGTTGTCCTTCCCTTCGCCTAAAATAATTCTTGTATACTATCTTTTTTTTTTTTATCTAGTTAGTGAATACCCCTCTCCCCCCGCCCACCCTCATAAGCATCAAAGAATGCTTTCTTTTCCCTTTAAACCTTTTCTCGAGTTCTTCTAATAGTGGTCTCATACAATATTTTCCTTTTGCGACTAATTTCACTCAACATAACGCCTTCCAGATTCATCCATGTTATGAGATGTTTTGAGGAGTCATTGGTGTTCTCTATTGTTGTGTAGTATTCCGTTGTGTGAATGTACCATAGTTTGTTTATCTGCTCATCCGTTCATGGGCAACTAGGTTGTTTGCATCGTTTTCACTATTGTGAACAGTGCTGCAATGAACATGGGTGTGCATACATGTATTCATATGAGGGCTCTTATTTCTCTAGGATATATTCTAAGTAGTGGAATTGCTGGATCATATGGTACTTCTGTTTCTAGCTTTTTAAGGAAGCTCCAAGTTGATTTCCAAAGTGGTTGTACTATTTTACATTCCCATCAGCAGTGTATAAGTGTTCCAGTCTCTCCACAGCCTCTCCAACATTTATTATTTTGTGTTTTTCTGGATTAATGCTAGCCTTGTTGGGGTGAGATGGTATCTCATTGTAGTTTTGATTTGCATTTCTCTAATGGCTAATGATCCTGAGCATTTCTTCATGTTAGCTGCCTGAATGTCTTCTTTGGTGAAGTGCCTGTTCATATCCTTAGCCCATTTTGTAATTGCATTATTTGTCTTTTCATTGTTGAGGTTTTGCAGTATCTTGTAGATTTTACAGCTTACACCCTGATCAGATCTGTCATAGCCAAAAATATTTTTCCAGTCTGTAGGTTGTCTTATTTACTCTTTCGGTGAAGTCTTTTTTTTTTTTTTTTTATTAACTTTTATTGAGCTTCAAGTGAACGTTTACAAATCAGGTCAAATGTCACATATAAGTTTATATACACCTTACTCCGTACTCCCACTTGCTCTCCCCCTACTGAGTCAGCCCTTCCAGTCTCTCGTGACAATTTTGCCAGCTTCCAACTCTCTCTATCCTCCCATTCCCCCTCCAGACATGGTGAAGTCTTTTGATGAGCATAATTGTTTGATTTTTAGGAGCTCCCAGTTACCTAGTTTCTCTTCTTGTGTTTGTACAATATTAGTAATATTTTGTGTACTGTTTATGGCATGTATTAGAGCTCCTAGCATTGTCCTTATGTTTTCTTCCATGATCTTTATCGTTTTAGATTTTATATTTAGGTCTTTGATCCATTTTCAGTTAGTTTTTGTGCATGGTCTGAGGTATGAGCCTTGTTTCATTTTTTGCAGATGGATATCCAGTTATGCTAGCACCATTTGCTAAAGAGACTATCTTTTCCCCAGTTAACTGACTTCCAGCCTTTGTCAAATATCAGCGGCTCTGGATTCTCAGTTCTGTCCCATTGGTCTATGTATCTGTTGTTGCTCCAGTACCAGGCTTGTTTGATTACTGTGGCAGTATAATAGGTTCTAAAATCAGGTAGTGTAAGGCCTCCCACTTTGTTCTTCTTCTTCAGTAATGCTTTACTTATCTGGGGCCTCTTCCCTTTCCACATGAAGTTGGTGATTTGTTTCTCCATCACATTAAAAAACGCCGTTGGAATTTGGATCAGGATTGCTGGTATTTGTAGATAGCTTTGGGTAGAATTGACATTTTCACAATGTTGAGTCTTCCCATCCGTGAGCAAGGTATGTTTTTTACTTATATAGGCCTCTTTTGGTTTCTTGCAGTAGTGACTTGTAGTTGCCTTTGTATAGGTCTTTTACGCCTCTGGTTAGATTTATTCCTAGGTATTTTATCTTCGTGGGGCTATTATAAATGGTATTGATTTGGTGATTTCCTCTTCCAAGTTCTCTTTGTTGGTGTAGAGGAATCCAACTGATTTTTGTATGTTTATCTTGTATCCTGATACTTTTGTGAAATATTCTATTAGTTCCAGTAGTTTTCTTGTGAATTCTTTGGATATTTCTGTATATAAGATCTATCATCTCTGCAAAGAGACATACTTTTACTTCTTCCTTACCAATTTGGGTGCCCTTTATTTCTGATTTACGTCAGAACGGACTCAAAAGGAACCCTTAGTAAGTCCAGGACCACCTGTATGGCAAATCCTTTAGAGCATGTGCCTTAGGGGCGGAAAAGGGGAGTGGGATAAATAATGAAAGACGGTAGTAAGAAAGGACTTCTCTCAGAACACCCACTATCCTGTGTCCTGAATTACGAGCGTAACTGCCTTAATCCTATGCACCTGAGATCTAAGAATTTATATTAATTTATTACTTAATTTATATTAAGTAATCAGTAACATAGAGTTTCAAAAAATGCTGTAGACGAATTCCTAACTAATTAGATGTGGGGTCTGTGGAAAAGAACGGTGCCAAGGGGAAATCGCAGTTTTTTGTCTGAGCATATGGGAGGATGGAGTTGCCATCAACTAAGATGGGAAAACTGCAGGTGCAGCGGGTTTTAGGGGAAAGATCTGGTGTTCAATTCCGGGTCCCGGGTCCCTTTGGAAGTTTTCCGTTCAGGCTGTCTCCGTTTTCGCATCCGTCTGAGCCCTTTTTGATGCTGGACATCTCCGGGCTCCTGCTCGGCCCCCTTCCCACCCTGGGCGCCCCCTTCCTGCAGGCTCGCCCCCTGCCCTGGTCCCGGCCACCACGTCTCCACGCGCTGCCGCGACGCAAAGGCGCACGTCTAGGCCAGGTCTGAGGTAGGGCGGGGAAGAGCCACCTCGCTCCGAGACTTGTGGCGACCTGAGAGCTCTCGGTGTGCGGCAGGCTGGCTCGCCTTTTGGAGAAGGCGGGGAGGAAAGGGCCTTCGGGGACGATCGCAGGAGGAGAGGGCGGCACCCCGGAAAGTAGGCGTCCTGGCTTCCCAGAGTTTGGTGTAAAGAGAGCTACTGTCAGGAGAAGAGAAGAAGAGGTTCACTTACGGCTTCCCTGGTGGTCTAGTGGCTAGGATTCGGCGCTCTCACCGCCGCGGCCCGGGTTCGATTCCCGGTCAGGGAAATTCGTTTTGTCATGTCTTTTCTCCCCAGGAATCTTCTTTAGCCCCGTTTAAAGCTGAAGAGGCCAGGCATCGCCCAGGCTTGGAGAGGTGAGAGGCGAGGAGCAGTTGTTCAGCGGCTGCGAGACCCCAAGAGCGGCATCCTGCTCTGGGCCACCGGGAACCGCCACCACTTCTGCTGTCCTCATCTTAGTAAGCCTAACCTTTTGCTTTCAGAATTTTCAAAAAAATTTCAAACATAAAAAAGTTGAATAGTGACTTTATATGTTCTTCGTGTACATTTACCAGTGAACATTTTCCACCCGAGGGCAACTAACAACTACGTAAATGTAGGCACTACCTGTCTAGCCCTAGTCACTTCCGGCTCATGAAATAGGGACCACTTCATTTGGAGTCTCTCTGGAAGGAGAGACATTACTTCCGGAAATACGAGCTCTGCTGTTGCTTCCCCTTCCAGTTCTGTGAAGCTCCTGCCTGCTACTCCACCTTCTTTTGCCCCACCTTCAGTCTGAGCTCTTGAAGCTGGGCTTGAGAGGACTGAGCCTCATCAGGCATCATATTTCCTTGGAGTGCTCTGGTGAGCCTGGCTTGGAAAGGGGAACAGAGGAAGGGAAAATCCGGATTCTTAACAATGTGGGGCTAGGTGTCAGCTGCACAGTGAGCCCAGCCATGTCCACACTAACATTGAGAACTAATTCAAAGGTGAAGAAAAGGACCACTAATAGCCCCTGGTGTGACCTGCACTCTTCTGAGTTCGGTGAAATAACAGTCATGTCTGAATCCCAGGAAACTGAACTCAGTGCCCAGGCATCAGGGGATGTGCCAGGTATATTTGTGTGTGTGCAGGGGACACAGTTGAGGTACTGTGGGGTTCTTTGTGATAATCTACTGATAAGATAACACCCAATAAAGACAAACACATAAAAACCACACCATAAAATGATTGGTTTAAAAGATCAAGCCATGCATATCAATTAAAGAATTATAGAACCTTATGGTTCAATTGTTCCTAAGATATCTAGTTCAGCAAGACCTCCTTTCAGGGATTTCCTGTCAGACATGCCTTGAATACTTCCAAGAACAGACAGAACTCTTTTTATACTGAGACATGCCACTTCGGTCATTGAACAGTTCCAGTTGTTAGAAATTGCTCTTCATTGAGTCCACCTAGGCCTTCCTGTCACTTTCACCCATTGGTGCTTATTCTGCCCTCTGCTTCTCTATAGACAAAGTGTAATTTCACTTCTGTGGTAGCCATTCAAACACTTGATGAAACTTGTCTTAATACTTGGATTTTTCTTCTTGGGCAATTTTTCTTCACAAAATATTTTCACTCATTGTGCTCTGAGAACTCTAGTTAAACTTATGTCTCTTAGAAAAAAGTTGGTGTCCAGAAGTTCTCTTAAAACTGAGCTATGCCACGACCAAGCAGAGCACATAGGCCTAATTTACTTCCCTTGGCTCTCTTGAAGAAACTCTGGTGGCATAGTAGTTGAGAGCTATAGCTGCTAACCAAAAGGTCAGTTTGAATCCACCTTGGGAACTCTATGGGGCAGTTCTGTTCACTTGAGCAATTCCTGGGCAGTTCCTTTGATCTGCTAATTTAGTGTGGCTTAACTTACTCTTGGTGAATGATGAACTTGTTCTGGGTATCAGTGCCCATCTTTTCTAGGTGATTGCATAGCTGTGTAATGAATATGAATTTACTCTTAATTTACAAAAGATCAAATAACATGTACTGTTTTATAGGTATTAAAATAAATTATTTGCATTGTTTTTAAAATTTGAAAATTGCTATTTTCTAGGCTTAAGGCAACTCTGTGATTGAGCTTCATGATTTCTTAACGTTTATTCTCATTGAAAAGCAGGTGCTATCATTCTCCTGAATGGAGTTCACCTGGTCTGGCAAAGTATTCTCATTTAAAACATTTGTATTTTTTTCCTACTGTCTTTTTACATGTGATAGCTTTTCCCTTCTTTCCATGCATGTGATGGGAGATAATAATGGCTCTATTATCTGTTAGTATTTCTCACCTTGCCCCAGCAGTGATCTCTCTTTTCTAGGCTTCTAGAACAGAGACAGCTAATAGAGAAAATTTATTTTTAACCTTTTTCATGAACTTTAGGCCACTCTGGTTTTGTTCTTTCCTACATGAATTTTACTCTTTATAGGCATTCAATAAATATGTCAACAATAATTTTTAAATAATAATTTATTAATTTGATCCATTTAAATAAATGTAAGTCTGCTGTCTCCCAGTCCACACAGGAAATGATGTTGCACACCCAAGAATGCTATTGAATAGGACTGGAAAAGCTCTGGACAACGTTCTGCTAGACCATCCAGGCATTGTGCACAGGAATTCTTGATCAGACCCAGAGGAGTGACTCACATCTGGGGCTGACTGGGCAGTACCTGGAAGAGAGACAGAGCTGCAGTGAAGTCTGGAAGGACCTAACAGAATTCACTGTAGTATTGCTGCAAACAGAAACTGACATCGTTTCCCCTCCTAGTGCACACTCAGATGGAAGTGGGGAAGGCAGGGAGTGAGACACTAAGCTAGTATCCAGTTGAGAGCCAGGGACCCTCTGGTTGTTTGCAAAGATGGGAGGAGGGGATTACACATGAAATGTTGATTTTCCAAAGCTACTCACTCTTAGAGCTGGGAGTCTGGGACATGTAGGTGGGACCTCATAAACAGATTGGGAATCTAGACTGAGAATAACTCTTCTAATTTTGGACTGTGTGGGTCTGGGAAATTTTTGTCCTCTCCACCCTCCTCTCTTTGCTTTTGCCACAGATAAAAGGAATCTGGAAGTGTCCTCAGCTTGGGATTTGCCCCCGTAAGGCTGAAAGCTACGATTTGCTGCCCTGAAAGTAGTTTTCTTGTTTTAGAGCTGGGGTATGGCCTCCAGGTCCTATCCATGGATACTGTCCCAGAGAATAAAAATAACCAGACAAGTCACGCATTTGGGTAACAGATGCTTTCAAAGATACACTTTCCTGTACCTACCAAAATGTCAATCCCAGCCAAGCAGAAAACCTGGGGGCCTCGTGCACTGGGACAACAGTGTAATGTGACTGAGGCTCAGTTTTTGCTGGGTACACCACAGGAAACTACATTCTCACAAGCAATATCCATGCAATGGAGAACAGGGTTTTTCCCCCTAACTGGCTGCTGCTGTGATGTTGTAGGTATCCTTGCCATCAGTCTTCTGTGCTTGAGAAGGGAAGTGGGATGGGGAGATATTGGCTTCCAAGTGAGATCATCCATGGAGGAGAGTGTGGGAATACCCAGGGAAGTGGTAGGTGATATCCACATGTAGTAGCAGCATGAGGATGGGATGTGGTCTTCCCTCTGCTGAAGTGGGCACCATGGAGGCCATGGGTCTACCAGTGGACAATCAGGTCACAAGCCCAGGAGCATCACCAGGCAGTATATATGGAGTTACAACAAAGGGCATGATGTCAGACAACCCTGAGAAGGAGACCTTGCTCTTCTTGAGGGAATCACTCTTGAGCCTCCATTTCCTCATTTATAAAGTAGGGATAATAGTACCTGCTCTACTTCCCTCTCTAGGCTGATTGCAAGGAATAAGTGAAATATTGCACCCCAATGAGTTTTAAAGCCATGAATTTCTCCCCTGAGAGCCCACTCCCTTTTGATGCTCCCTAGATTTGGACAGAAATCAATGATTTTGGCCTTTCCTACATTTTCCTTGGTCAGCATTACTAAGCACGTGTTCCAGCCTCTCCTGCAGGCAGTCACTGATGCAGACAGAGTTCTCCAAGCGCTGGCGCAGGCTTTGGATGTCAGCAAGATTCTTTTCCAGCAGGTCAGCCCCTGTTGCATATCACCAGAACATGGGAGAGTTGAACGACGGGGAAGCCTCATCACTCATGGGCACGTGTAGGGCCTGTCCAGGGCCTCTCTGAAAGATTCTTGACAATCTCTATTCTTCTGTTAACTACCTCCTCTCACCTGGGGACTCAGAGAGCACCAAGCAACTTTGTTTAAAAAGCTCCTGAGCTTTCAGTGGAGTATCTATGGGAGGTGAACCCTGGGCTGGAGAATAGGGCTGGGAAACTGTTAGAGTTTTCTTGGTGGGACTAGCCTAGCAATGGGAAAGCTTGGCTACCTCCTGGGTGTGACTTTAATAGCAACCTAGAGGAGCTATCTCTGTACCTCATACCCCTCCTATCTGCTGATCCATGACTGAACAACCTTTAACATCCACCACTCAAAGAGTGAAAGACTGAGGCAAACACATATGAAGTTAAATCAGGCTGCTGAATAATGACTGGTGCTGAATGTTTTCCTTTAACTGTTTTTAGTGAACAAAGAGGAACCTGGGAAGGTGTCAGGACCTGAAGATGGAACAGGGGAAAAGGGAGCACCTCCAAGGAAGGAACATGATGCACAAAGGAAGAGAGAAGGAAGCCAAGTGCAGGCTCCAGGACATTTTGCTTAAGGCCAGGTTTTTCTTTGAGAATTTCAAATGTCTTACTACATGGGACCCAGGAACTAAGCTATTTCAAGCCATTTCCCTACCTAGCTGCACCCCTGGCCAGGGTTCCTGGCTCTGATCCCAATGGTAATGTTTGAGAGGGTAGGATTGGGTTACGGTGTGTGCACAGTGAGCATGTATGTGTGTGTGTAGGGGTGGGTGGCTCTGTAGAAATAATCTTCCATAATATAATAGCTCTTAACCCAAGGAAGACCTTTCTCATGGAAGTCTGAGTTTGGCATTCTAGAACAGTCTAAATCTAGGCCTAAGAAGGTTGTGGCACAGAGAAGAGAACAAATGAATGTGAGACAGTTCATCCTCCCTGGAAAGTAGTGACTGAGAATGCCCCTGACCTCCTTTATTTTCCTGCCCAGGGTAAGTCCCTAGGCAGGAAGAATGGCAAGAAGTACTTAGAAAGGGTCAGCCCTGAGCTAGAATCTCACTCTCTGCCTGATCCATAAGGACATTGCACCTTCATCTCATCCACTTCTGTGAGCCAGGATCTAAGAGAGATTAAAAAATCCCCTGGTTAGGACAAGAATGTGTTGTTCTTATCATTGGGCCCTATTTCACCAAATGCTCTTTTCTGCTTTACCTGAGGGTTTGGAATTGGGCTGGTACAAAGAGGAGAAGGTGCATAGGTTCCCAGATGCGTTCATTTTCTGAGGCCTCATCTTGTCCCATGGGCCACTGCTGCCATGTTGCCCAAGTTCAGTGTCCTGTTTGGCGGAGTGGTGTGATGTGGTGTGGTACCACTCAGAGGACAGGAGGGCTGGGCAGATCTGGCTCCTGAACGGTTGCTAGGCAGTGTAGCTGAATCAGCAGGAATGGCAGGGCTGGCATCTGTCCAGGAAGGAACAAGAGTGAGAAACAAACAGGATGTCAGAAGTGAAGTGTTTTATAGGTAATCCAGTTTAGCCACATTCACATCCTGGGTCTGAAAGATGACATGATTATGTTACATTGATGTAGGAGAGTTTTCCCCCTCTTCTTTCTAACTTGTGCCCCCCACCCCAGTCCAACACCATGTATGTGTTTGATGAATAAAGAGAACAGTGGGGATTTGGTGACCAATGACATGTGGGACTAGGATTGGAGAATAGCTACCCAGTACCCCTGGGGCCTGTGCTTTGTGCCGAGTCCCAGAGCTATGCCTAATCAGCTACATCATGGTAGATCTACAGGGCCTAGCTGCAAAGCCTTCTCTGGGCCTAAACAAAGGTATGAGCTGTGTGGGTACTCACTGGCTGCATCCATAGCAGGGTGAACTTCCTGTTCCTCAAACATGGAGGAGGTGGTGCTATTGGAAGGGCTGTGGATGGCAGACTGGGCATGGCTGCTGGAGAAGATCTGGAGCTGTGTCTGGGACTTCGAATCCTGCGTGGTCTCTGGGACGCCATTCATTTTGTCCCATTTTATGCATCTTCCTTAAGATACTGGTGGGATAAGAAGGGATGAGTGCCATAGGTGTCGTGATCATAGGCTCATAGAAGCCTCAGAAGCCAAAGAGAACACTCCTTCACAGAAGAAGCCAAAAAATCAATTTCTGTTTGGCAGCAAAGAATCAGAGGACAAGTAGGAGTAGTGCATTGGCCACAAACATCCTGAGGAAGAGAAAAGACCTTTCAGGCTCTTCAAGTAATACTCGTGGTTCATTCATAGGACACCCAGAGGTCCTTAAGAGTTAACCCACTTGGTGAACGTAATCTGTTAAATAGTATTTGCAGTAGACCATTTAAAACTGGCTCCTGATGCAATGTAGCCTCCTGGGTGTCTTGCAAAGGACACCTCCTTTATGTATGTTGTTATTTTTAGTTGCCGTCAAGTCTTTTTTGTTGTTGTAAAATATATATAGTACGACATTTGCCAATTCAACTTATTTCAGGTATACAATTCAGTGGTGTTAATTACATTAATCATGTTGTACGACCATCAGCCATAATAGTTGCTGAATTTCCCATCACAATAAACAAAAACTCACTGCTTTCTAAATAATGACTCCTTCTTTCCCTCTCCCTCCCACTCCTGGTAACTACTAATACATTTTGATCTCCATTATGGATTGAATCGTGTCCTTCAAAAATACATGTATCAATTTGGTAAGGCCATGCTTCCCAGTATTGTGCGACTGTCCACCATTTTGTCATCTGATGTGATTTTCCTATGTGTTGTAAATCCTATTATCTCTATGATGTTGATGAGATGGGATTAGTGGCAGTTATGTTAATGAGGCAGAACTCAATCTACAAGATTGGATTGTGTCTTGAACCAATCTTATTTGAGATATAAAAGAGAAAAGTGAGCAGAGAGACAGGGGGATCTCATGCCACCAACAACGTAGTGCCAGGAGAATAGCACATCCTTTGGACCTGAGGTCCCTGCACTGAGAAGCTCCCAGTCCAGGAGAAGATTGATGACAAGGACATTTCTCCAGGGCCCGCAAAGAAAGAAAGCCTTCCCCTGGTTCTGATGCCCTGAATTTGGACTTCTAGCTTACCAGACTGTGAGAGAATAAACTTCTGTTTGTCGAAGCCATCAGCTTGTGGTATTTCTGTTATAGCAGCATTAGATGACTAAGACAGTCTCTATACTTTTGCCTATTCTTGTTATTTCATATAAGTGAGATCATACAATATTTGTCCATTTGCAATTGACTTATTTTGCTCAGCATTATGTTTTCAAGATTCATTCACTTTGTACTATGTTTCAGGAGTTCATTTCTCTTTATGACTGAGTACTATTCCATTGCATGTATGTACTACATTTTGTTTATCCATTCATTTGCTGATGGACGTTTAAGTTTTTTCCACTTTTGGCTGTTGTGAATACTGCTGTAATGAACATTGGTGTCCATGTGTCTGTTTGCATCCTTGCTTTCAAGTCTCTTGGGTATATATTATATATACTTAGGAGTGGAATTGCTGGGTGAGTAAGCTCTTTTTTCAAGGGAAATTTGTAGCTATTTAACACCTGCCAGAACTCCTTGGGCCACCCTTGGATAAACCTGATGCACAACTCACTCCTGCCTTTAAACAGCCAGGGCAAAGCAGAGGTGATCCTTTTGGGTTCCGGGGACTCCTAAGACCTGGATAGTTCACATTTAGGTTACATCGGCTCTATATTATTAAGTTGGTGAATTGATGTAAAGATATGAACCAAAAGAATGATAAATAAAATAATAAATAGGAAATTAAGCCATCTTGTCACTAAGGATACACAATGGTTTGATGAATAAATAAAACAGTACAATGAGTAGTTGGTTTTTTACTGAGTGTTCAGGGTATTTTTTCCTGCTCCTTTGATCTTCCAGTCCTTGCTTTTGTCTTAATTATCTAGTGCTGTTATAACAAATACCAGAAATGGGTGGCTTTAACAAACAGAAATTTATTTTCTTGTAGTTTAAGAGGCTAGAAGGTTGAATTTAGGGCGCTGGCTCTAGGGGGAAGGCTTCCTCTCTCTGTTGGCTTTAGAGGAAAGTCCTTGTCTTTTTTGAGTTTCTGCTCCTGGGAAATCTTTATGTGGCTTGGCATCTCTCTTCTTTCATCTCTGCTGCTTGCTTGCTTGCTTGTTGAATTTCTTTTATATCTCAAAAATATTGACTTAAGATATACCCTACCCTAATACAACCTCATTAACGTAACAAAGAAAACCCATTCTCACTGGGATTATAACCACAGGTGTAGACGTTAGGAGTTATAACACATAATTTTGGGGGGACACAACTTAATCTGTAACACTTCTGAACGCTTCTCCAAATTACATCTCTCACAATCCCTGAAAATTTGGCATTACCAGAGGATCTGCAGCACCTGTCCTGCTTCACTCTTTTTACTTGTACAGTCATCTGAAAACCAGATTCAGAAAGGACCAGTCATAACTCAAGCAGATGTCATTTCAAGGACCGCTAGCAAACGCTGGGTTCTATCTGAGCTCAGAGACATGTTAACTTGATGCCTGAGTCTAGGCCACTCTGAATTTTCCCAGGAGATCTCAGCTTGAGTCCTTAGAGAACTTGTCTGACAGTCTTTCCTGAGCCCACCAGAAATATCACCATCTCTGCTTCATCTGTCTTGAGTCAAAGCAAAAAGATAAAAATGTCTCGTTCCCCCTACAGGGTATGGGACACTTGTTCAATAACCTCTAGACCACTCCAACCAGAGCCTCCAAGTCCTGCAACAAGGCGCTTCCCAGATCCATCACAACATTCATGCAGAGCCTACTCCTGTCACTAAGCCTGCTCCTACTAGGTGCCCTCTGCTGCTCTCAAGGGAAGTTCTACGTAAAAAGCTCCTGAAATAACTAATGTTCCTATTACCAGGTACTAAAAGAGCCCTGGTGCTGCAATGGTTTGAACCCACCCAGCGGCAAAGTGGGGAAAAAATCTGGTGTTCTGTTCCTGTAAAGATTACAGCCTAGAAAAGTCTATGGAGCATTCTACTCTGTCACATGGGGTCACTATGGGTCACAATTGACTCAAGGGCACCTAACAAGACCAGTACTAATACACACAGGCTTAACCATGCCATCAGCATGATTCTTTATCATCTTCTTTTGAAGCACACTGATGAATATTGAATATTTGATTCTTAGAACAACTATGCAAACTTCAGGGGCTGGTATTCTTTGACCTAATTTTGGAGGTAAGAAAACAGATCACAAGGAATATTAATCTGTTCAGAGCTAGTAAATGACCACATACAGGCTATAGCAAGTGTCTTTAGATTTCTAGTTCAAGTGTCTTTTCACAAGCTGCCCCTGTTCCACCCCTATTTCCGCCAATTAGCGTCAGATAAAATGCCATTACCTCCGATGTTGTATCCTGCCCTACCACCCATATTTCACAGGAGAAGCTGATGATCATCATGGCATGCTCGAGTCTATGTGTTTCTTCTTGGAGCTCCTCACCAGCCTGTCCTGGCCCTGCCATGAGCCCAAGGAGGCGATTACAAAGCAGGTTACCAGGTTGGAAAATCGCTTGTGGATGGGGCTAGGAGTTCATGTGAGTCTCAGTCAGACTTTGGGGGAGACTGAAGGCCTTCCCATGCCCCATGGACAACTCACCAGTGCTGAATTTGCTGGCGAGGCTCTCTGCCAGCTGGCTTCCCCTAGCCAGCTGCTCACAAAAGTGCTGTTCCATGTAGTGGTCAATGCTATTGCTGCTGAGTAGCTCCTCAAAGGTCTTTATTGTGTTCTTGACGTGCTGGATGAGAAGGGAAGAGACAGCTCTCCCAATCCTCATCTTCTGCCTTAGGTGGGTCAACTCTCGAGCCTGATTCTGAATTAAGGAATGATATTTCCTAAAGTGGGCAAGAATAGGAAGAAATAAGAGTGGAAAGGAATGACTGATAAATTATGGCACTCAAGCAGAAGGTACTTAATGAGTATCACCAAAGGAGACCCCACGATGAATTCTAGCACATGGTTAGTGACCTGAATGTGGTCAAAGGAATGAAGGAAGGAAAACAAAGCCTTCCCCTGTGTGAAAGATCCCTTCTAAGACTGTCATTCCCTCTGTCTCATACTTCTAAAAATTGAATCAGGTTTTCTTCTCTAGCTCTCCTTTAAAAGCTGACCTCTCTTCAGCCCATAGCCATTTTCATATAGTAAACAAAGCCAGGTGTTCACTGAAAGGTGAAAGGAAAATCAACCAAATGGTCAAGAAGAGACAATTGTGGTGGAATTAAATGAACTAGGAGGTAAGTAAGAATAAATTTTTCTCTGGGTAAATATGTCATCACACGATTTCATTATTCTCTAGTTATTTTATAAACACTTGTCATGCTCCCTAAACTTGACTACCAGTTCTGTGAAGGTAGACACAGTGCATATTTTTCCATGTTTAACAGAACCCAATACAGCATGGGTGCATGCTAGGTGCTCGATGAATCTTTAAAATAACATTATTTTAAGGTTGTTTTAGCATTTTTAATCATCTACTTTTTTTTTTTTTACCCGACTACTATCTAATTCTTGAAAACCGTCTATGCTTTTATCACTAAGTGGTTGTCCAGAAGGTGGTTTTCAAATTCCTGTCTGTCTTGGTCATCTAGTGCTGCTATAACAGATATACCACAAGTGGATGGCTTCAATGAAGAGAAATTTATTCTCTCACAGTCTGGTAGTCCAGAAGTCCAGATTCAGGGATTCAGGGTGCCAGCTAGAGGGGAAGGCTTTCTGTCTCTGTTGGCTCTGGTGGAAGGTCCTTGTCATAAATCTTCCCCTGGTCGAGGAGCTTCTCTGTGAAGGAACCTCAGGTCCAAAAGACTTGTTCTGCTCCTGGCACTGCTTTCTTGGTGGTATGTGGTCCTCTCCCCCTCCCCCCACCCCACTCTCTGCTTGCTTCCCTTTCTTTTTATCTGTTGTAAGATAAAAGGTGATGCAGGCCGCATGGCAGGGCAACTCCCTTTACATTGACTCCTTAACCACAGGCAGAGATTAGGATTTACAAGGCATGGGAAAATTACATCAATCACAAAATGGAGGACAACCACACAATACTGGGAATCATGGGCTAGTCTAGTTGATGTGTAGTTTTGGGGAACACAATTCAATCCATGACAGTGTCTTTAGCACATTCCACGAGGTGTCAGAGCATGTAAAGTCTTAAATGAGGAAAACATGGGCTCCAGGCCCTATTCTCCCATCACTCAAAAATATGTTTCATATATTTGTGCTTCCAAGAATCCATTTGAACAAATGGGTCCATGGGTGAAAGATCTGAATATAAATGCCAGTCCACAGCAAATTAATTTTTCTGTCACAGGACAGCTACTGAAACATAAATTTACAGATTGATACAACTAATTATAATCTCCTCAGTAGTATGTTCATACGGCACTGGTTTTTTTTTTTTTTTTTTAGTCTATTCAAAGCAATTCAAGGGAAGGATTACCTTCTTTCCTTTCTATGTTTCTTTTCTTCCTTCCTTCTTCTCTTTCTTCCTAACTCAATCCAAAATCATTGGTCAGGCTCTAGCAGGGCAGACCTCAAGTCACAGCAGTGAGGCAGAGACGACCTAGAGGGGTCATCCCAAACCCAGTGCCGTCGAGTCGATTCTGGCTCATAGGGACCGTATAGATTGACTATATACAGGTATGGAACATTGGGTTGAAATGAGTTCCTTTATGTGGCCTTTTGCCTTGGTTCTTTGGAAAAACACCTTGAGAGATGTTTCCCCTAAGCTCTGAGGAGTTTACCTTTGCCCTAGTTTTCTACTCCAGAGGGTTTGTCGCATTTCCTGCCTAAGCTGTTTGGAACTTGGTTTGACACTTTCTTTCTGATCCTGGGCTGCAGCCTGCCCTGTTATTGGTACGCATCTTGCAGGGATTGGTCAATAGACTAGGCAAAAGAAGTGTCTTTGGCCTACCTAGATGAGATTGATCAGTTCGTGGCTCTGGTGGAAGATTCATGCCTTGAAATTGATGAGGAGTTTGTTTATATAAGCAGCCAACCCCACAGAGGTTTCTCAGACAGAAAGAAACAGGAAGAGAAGCAGCAGGAAGAAACAGAAAGAAGAAAGAAGTGAGAAGAAAAGAGAAGCAAAGACAGAGGAGGCAAGAAACTTCCTAAAAGAACTGTAACACAGGTCAAGGGCTGTAACGCTGAAGATGGCAACAGGCCCAAAAGAGGCCCAGCAGCAGAGCTGGTGGCTACAGACTGCAGGGCCAAGAGGAGCCTGTCCTGAGGGGGGCCAACAGGAGCTGGAGAGAGTTGTCCTGCACTGAAGAAGGGATACTTTGCCTAAATTCTTCCTGATCCTGATCCTGAGTTGTAGCCTGTTGATCCTAATCCTGAGTTGTACCCTGTTACCCCCTTCATAAACCACTTAACTGGAAGTACAGTCTGTGAGCTCTGTGTGACCATTAGAATGGATTATGGAATCAGGAGAGAAGTAGTGAGTGCCGTGGGAGGGGCGGCTGGTGTCAGAATTGGTAAAAAGATTGGAGAGTGGAGGTATCTCTGACCCCTACCGCCTAGGGACCAGCTTTGGGCTGACTCTGGTCATTATCCCCTCTGAAGTTAGACAGGTTCTCACGCTACTATTACTATTACCATTTTACAAGCATATAAGTAAATATTTTCAAAACATATAAGCAGGTATTTTCAAAATAGAATATTGAAAATAATGGGAGTTTTCTCACTGACAGAAAAAGAAGGTACAAATATGGAAATGGGGAATTTTGTGATTTTGGATTGCAATTGGAGTTATACTGTGAACTCATTTGGGTCACTTGCTCTGAGGAAGCTAGCTGCCATGCCAAGGACACTCGAACAACCCAGTGATGAGACCCACATGGAGAAGAAGGGAGTCCTACCTACAGCCAGCACAATCTCGCCAGGCATGAGAGTGAACCCTTGAAAGTGGACACTCTTAGTCCCAGTCCAAATTTCAGATAACTGTGCACCAGCCATTGTACTGCAACCCTATGAGAGGCCTCAAGCTAGAGTCGCCCAGCCAAGCTGCTTCCTAGTTCCTGACGTACAGAAAACCTGGAAGCTAATAGATAATTTTTGTTGTATTAAACCACTAAGTTTGGGGATGCTTTGTAACACAGCATTAACTAACTAATAGAGGTTTTCTGGATTTTCTTTAAATGCCCTCAATCTCTGCGTTTACTCTGGCCTGTATCAGGCAGGGGTAGGTGATATCCACAGAGGGAAAAATGACTTCTCTGAACTCATGTGAAAGAAGAGACCACTTGCTCCAGGCAGCGACCTATCCATGTCTTTTGTACAGATAGCCAAGGCTCAATTGGCAACAGAAATCTTGATGGTCCTTTAACCACTGTATACTATCACTTCTGTATCACATAGTGTAACTAACTAGCACAGTGCTTTGCCCTATGGATGCAAAAGAGTTTAAAATGATCTGAACTAATTTAGGATCATGTCATATCCTGCCCAACAGAACTACTATTTGTTATACACAAGGGAAGAGAGGGTACCAGTTCATCTTGCTCCTGAGAGAGACAAAGAAGTTAGGTGTCTATAGCAGGAATCAGCAGACCTGGATCTTAGCCCCAAAACACTCTACTCTGCCCCTGCAAACTCAGGCGTGTCATTTTGCTACTTTGTACCTCAGTTTCTCCACCTGTAAATTGATGGTATCTTAATTATCTTGTGCTGCCATAACAGAAATACCACAAGTGGATGCCTTTAACAAAGGGAAATTTATTTTCTCACAGTCTAGTAGGTTACAAATCCAAATTCAGGGCATCGGCTCCAGGGGAAGGCTTTCTGTCTGTGTCTGCTCTGGAGGAAGGTCCTTGTCCTTAATTTTCCTCTGGTCAAGGAGATTCTCAGGTGCAGGAACCCCGTGTCCAAAGGAAGCGCTCTGTTCCTGGTGCTGCTGTTTTGGTGGTATGAGGTCCCCGACTCTCTTCTTGCTTCCATTTCCTTTTATCTTTTGAGGATAAAAGGTGGTGCAGGCCACACCCCAGGGAAAGTCTCTTTCCCTTGGATCAGGGAGATGACCTGAGTAAGGGTAGTGTTACATTCCCACCCTAATCCTCTCAACATAAAACTACAATCACAAAATGGAGGACAATCACACAATACTGGGAATCATGGCCTGACCAAGTTGATACACACCTTTTTGGGGGGACATAATTCAACCCATGACAGATGGTAAAACACTTTTTCACCTTTCTAGAAATATGGTAAGTATTGAAATTTATTTTAATGTTGGGATGAGTACTGCAGTCCATAACGTATTTAACTTATCGAAAAGAAGACAGATTATCACTCATTATTTTGGTCATGGTGAATTTTTAAGACAAACTTGACATTCTCTCTGTTTTTCCAGCTGGTTGGCCAGAGCAGAACTGTTATTCCTGATGCCATCATTTCTCTTGGAGATCTTGGCAGTGTTGCCTGTTTTGTGCCAGCAGCAAGCACAGGTGCTGGTTGTTTTCTGAGAAGCTGAAATTTGCCTGAGGCCCAGAGTTGCTCATTCGGAACAGGTCACCCAGGTGCTGGAAGGAGCCAAAGCAGGAATCAGGACAAGTGACCCGCAGGTAGCATACAATTCCTCTTGAACCTTTTAAACCACCCCTACTTTATTCACATTTCTGTCAAACTTTTTTCATTTCATTAGGTGATTATTGGTTACTAGAATCAGAGCAATTTTAATAAGCTCAATTTTTAAAATAAGCTTACAACATTGCCAAATAGCGGTTTGTTGGCTAAATTTGCCAGGCTGTCTTTAACGGCCCTTTTCAGATAATGTGGGATTAATCCATTGTACACTTATCTGTAAGTTCCAGACTGAAATGCTCAATCATCACTTCCTTGCCTGTTGATTGGGCAACAGCTTTGGACACCTCAAATTCCACTTCATGCTCCACTGAGTTACTGCCCGATATGTACCAGTTAAATTTCACTGCCCCACAGAATAATGTTAGAGCTAAAATAACCTCAGAGCCTGCTAATCTCACTTCCTCATTTCAGAACAGAGAACACTCAGGACCAAAGAGGCACAGTCACTTGATCAAACTTGCACAATAGCCTTTGGAAAAAATAACATAGAGTCCTGGGCTCTCAACTCACAAAGCCTACATTCACTCTGTCAAATACATAAAAAATTTTATATTCATGTGATAATTCTAAATGTAAGCCCTTTTTACCCTAAATCATGAGAAAATTGCTCGCCTGACTTAAGCTCTTAATAATAATCTGTTTCATGTAAACTTGGTAAAGATATGCTGGGCAAGAATAAGGCAGCTCTTTGCTCCCACGTTCAAACTCTCGATTTAACCATATAAGGATACCATAATGAAACTCTGATTTGTTTAAGTGTCCAACCTTGAGGAGTGCTGATGACACAGAATATAGGCTGTATCTTATGCATAACCTTACTTGTAACATTAGAATAAAACCAAATTATTCTGAATAATATAGTTAATGATAAAAATGAATACTAAAGACTTTTCTCTAAAGAATTTCCTGGAAGAAAGTCCTAAAATTAAGGTACGGAGCCTGGATACAGACCCTGAAAGCCCCTGTGACAACAGTTCTGGCAGTGGAAGTCTCTAAGCAAGGAATCTCTTACCCGCCCTGGGACACAGAGGAGAATCCTATTTCCTTGGGCTGTGTCTTCTGCTCCTTCACTCCGCTCTCAGCAGTCCCCTTCTTCTCTAAGAGCTGATGCATCTCAGCCTTCAGTTAGAGCATTTTCTCATGACGAACACTCTTCTGCCTCCTTTGAAAGAAAGAATGGAAAAGAACTACATCTGGGTCTCCACAATGGCCAGGCTTTCCTCCAAAACTACCTAGTGGAGTTGAAACAAAATTATGGTTTAAGGAATTTAGATTACTAAAAGGATCCCGTAGGAGCAAAAAATCGAAAGCACAGAATCTAAGGAGAAGAAAAAGAGTCAAGCCTACAATGAACCCCCTTGAAGAAGTACCTCCTCAGCAATGAGGACCTTGAGTTGGAGGACGGATGCAGCAAATAGGCAGAGATATTGCTATGAAGAGGAACAGGAGAGTCTGGGGGCATTTTAGAAGAAAAAACAAAACAGGAGAACAATGTAATAAACACAAATGACATCAAATGGGGTTTAAATTGGGCTGAAGAATGAGTATTTTTAATTCTATGGTTGAGATCAAGTTCCCTGAGGATCCTTTCAGAAGCCAGGATGCCTTTTCATCGCCTTCAAGGTTTGAGAGTCAGAAAGGTAAAAGCAAAACTTGAGATGCCAGAGCTCAAATCCCAAGTCACTGCCTGTGGTCTGGATACCAACAAGAGTGCGGTAAGAAGGACTCAGACTGCCAGGTCTCCAGTCACAACCATAGACTTAGAATGCAGAGGTAGCTAAAGAACCTGAGGAAGTCCTGGCTGATAGCCTGGCATACTCAACACAAGGCTGCCTGTTTTTCCATGGACGTCTATGTCAGTGGAGACCACCCCCTCACCAGACAGTTTTAGTATCTGTGTACCCTTTTTCTTTTATTTATTTATTTTTTAAATGATTGTACTTTAGATGAAGGTTTACAGAACAAACTGGCTTCTCATTAAACAATTAGAACACATATTGTTTTGTGACATTGGTTACCAATTGCAGGACTGCTAGTCCTTGCCTCTGGGCTGGTGTGCCCCTTTAGTCTGGTTTTGTTTTATGGGCCTGTGTAATCTTTGGCTGAAAAGTGAACCTCAGGAGTGACTTCATGACTGAGCTAAAAGTGTATCTGGGGGCCACACTCTCAGAGTTTCTTCAGTCTCTGTCAGGCCAGTAAGTCTGGTCTTTTTTTGTGAGTTAGAATTTTGTTCTACATTTTTCTCCAGCTCTGTCCAGGACTCTCTAATGTGATCCCTGTCAGAGCACTGGGTGATGGTAGCCAGGCTCCATCCAGTTGTGCTGGACTCAGTCTGGTGCAGGCTGTGGTAGTTGTGGCCCATTAGTCCCTTGGACTAATCTTTCCCTTGTCTTTGGTTTTCTTCATTTTCCCTTGCTCTGGATGGGGTGAGAATAGTGAAGTATCTTAGATGGCCACTCACAAGCTTTTAATACCCCAGACGCTACTCGCCAAAGTACAATGTAGAACATTTTCTGTATAAACTATGTCATGCCAATTGAGCTAGATGTTCCCCAAGACCATGGTCCCCACAGCCCTCGGCCCACTAATTAGTGTGTACAAATTTTCTGATACTTCCAACTAGTCAATTTCTTCAAAAAAAACCTAAACATATTTGTTTTTGTTCAGTCTTACCTTTGCAAATCAAGACAATATTTTCTCAATTCCTTTTATCTTCTTGAAGACAGTTTCAACAAAACCAATTTTTATGGTTTTTCCTAAATAAAATTTTTTTAACTTCTAGTGATTTTTACTGTTCTTCTTTAGGAACTCTTCAGCCTCCTCTCCCCACCCCCTGCCCCAATTCTTTCAAAACCTTAACAAGCAAAACTGGAGTATAATACTCAAATATGACTAATATATTTAGCATAATGATATCTTACTTTGAAAGCAATATCGGCTTCTTTTCCCTTATAGTAACAACATGTAGGAATTTCATTTAACATGAAGCCAATTTTAGCCTTCTGAACTTTCACCCCTGTCCTCACCCAACCTTGTCAAAGTCCTTAAAACATTTTATGCCTGTCTCCTTGAATATGTGTAGTAGATGCTTCAAGTGGTGCTGACATGTAAATCTGATGGTTTTACTATTTTATTCTGGCCTTGATACATCTGCCTTGATAAAACCCACCCAGTACGGTCGAGATTGCCTCAGTAAAATCCAGGCCAAGAGATGAGGAGATAGACAGAAGTGTAAACAACAGTTTTTAGTGTCCCAGCTACTGAGACTGAAGAGAGGCACAGGGATGGGAGTCACTGCCTGACCTTGCTTCCCACCTCCTAGGTATCTACTTCAGTAGTGTTCTGATGTTCAATAACCAGCGCTTCAGGGAGGGAAAGGCCAGATTTATAACATTTGCTTATTTCTGTGAGCCAATTTTAAGCTACCAATGTGACATCACTGAACATGAAGTTGGGAAAAGATGCACGATAACACACCATTGTATAGTATTTCTACCATGTAAAGACAATAGATGTAAATAACTTAAAGAGCATAGATACTAGTAAAATGTTGTAAAATAATTAGGAAGTCATGAGTTTTGAATGTTTATTACCTTTTTTAATGTAATTTATTTAACTATAAGTTAATACATTTCAATTTTTTTTAATAATGGCTCTGTCTAACAACTGGCCCTCAGAATTCCTGTAAATTAAACAACAAGCTCTCATGAGCTGATACCAGCTGGCTCCATTCCCACCTAGGTTTTATGAGCCTGAGACTTGCGTGGGCTTCCCTAGTCCTCTCTCTCTGTGGCTCGCTGGGCTTGAACAGGCAAGTGGTGCCACTTGGTGTGACCACAGCCACCTCCACACATCCTTCTAAGGATTTAAAGAAGATGAAGAAAGGAAGTCTGGAAAAACTGATTTTGAAAGTTGTTGTTCATGCCCAATCCTCCCCTCTACCTCTTTTAGACTATGTGATGTTATTACATGATGCTCATTGGACTTTAAATTAGCACAGCTATTTTGGAAAGCTATTTGGGAGTTCCTCATAGAGTTAAACATACATCTACCCTATGATCCAGCAATTTTACTTCTATTTATTTCCCAAGAAAAATTAACGCATATAATCCAAAAAAGATTTTTACAAGAATGACCATAGCAGAGTTATTCATACTAGGCAATGACTGGAGACAATGCAAAAGTTCACCAATAGGAGAACTGGTAAATTTTTGTATTAATATAATGGATTGTTGTTGTTATTAGTTGCTGTCTAGTCAATTTTGACTCACGGTGACCCCATGTTACTACTCAGCAATTAAAATGATTAGACTACCTATGCTCCTACCCAGTACCAGTGCCTTCGAGTCATAGCATGCATAAATCCCTCCAAAACGGTACATTCAGTAAAAGATTCCTGTTTAAAAGGAAGTTTTTGAATATCTAAAACATATTTTAGTGTTCCTGTGTGATGCTCATGTATGATCCCAGTCATATAAAGTTCCAGAAAAGGCAAAACTAAATTGCAGAGACAGAAATCAGAAGAGCTTTGCTTTGTTGAGGAATTTTCACTGGAAATTGGCATGAGGGAAACTTCCTGGGAGGATGGAAATATTCTATAGAGCTTGTCTGGTTGGTAATTATAAGAGTATATACATTTATCAAGATTCACCACACTGTATACTTCACGTATGTGCATTATTACTGTTCACAAATTATATCACAATAAAATACAGTTAGCATAAAAATAAAGTTAATTATTCTAAAAACACAGATGAAATCACACAAAAATAATAGCTTTTGGCTTCATCCTGATGTATATTTTTTTACTTTTATGTATTTTGTGAAACCAGAACAAAAGAGTCTAAAATAAATTAGAACTTTTATACTTCCTAGGTAATGCTGCGACTTTAGAAATGTTAATTGCATTTACTCCCCTCCTGCCATTTGAGTTATCGTTGTCATTCATCTTATTTTGGACAGTAACGCTTATTTGATTTATCTGTATATTTAACCTATCCATTGTTCTTCATTCCTTCCTTCATTTCCATGTTTCCCTTGGGATCATTTGATTTCTGCCTGAAGAACTACCTTGTACATTTTCTTTACTGAGAGTTGATAACCCTGTTGGCATAGTGGTTAAGTGCTACTGCTGTTAATCAAAATGTTGGCAGTTCGAATCTGCCAGGCACTCCTTGGAAACTCTATGGGGCTATTCTACTCTGTCTTATAGTCTCCCTATGAATCTGAATCAACTTGTCGGCAACATCGAGATTCAGAGTCGCTGGGTGGTGCAAGCCATTAACATGTTCATGTCAGCCGAAAGGTTGGAGTCCAACCAGAGCCATTTTGGAAGAAAGTCCTGGTAATCTACTTCTAAAAATCAGTCACTGACAACCCTATGGAGCATAGTTTTACTCTGACACATGTGGGGTCAAAATGAGTCAGAATCAACTCCACGGAAACTAGGGGGTGCGATTAGTGAGGATCTGCTGCTTTTTTGGAAAGGACTTTCACCTTCACTTTGAAAGATATTTTGTCAGGGAGTAGAATGTAGGTGGGAAATTACAGTATTCAGCCCTTTAATAATGGCTTCTTGACTTCCTTTTCAGTTATCTTTTTTTAGCTCCAATCCTTGAACATAATGTGAATTTTTTTCTTCTAGTGCTTCTTTGACTTGAATTTTCATAAGTTTTGCAATCATGTGCCGTGGTATGGTTCTCTTGTTTTTATCCTGCTTGGAGTTCATAGAATTTCTTGTACATGTGGCTTGATAGCTCGTCGGGTTTTTTTTTTTTTAATTGGCTCTTACATTCTTTTAATATTGCTTCCAATCTAATTTTCATCTTCTGCAACTTCTAAGACTTCAAATACATATACATTAGGCCTTTATAACATGATTCATTTTTTATTTTCTCTTTTCTGAAGTTCCATTCCTTTTAGCACTCTATACTTCAAACCAGATATTTTATACTTATTTTCCAATTACTAATTCCTCTTCAACTTGATCCAAACTGCCATCAAACAATATATTGATATTTTAAAAGTTCGTTATATATTTTACTTCTAGAATTTCCATTTGATTTTTAAATAAATTCCTAATCTCTGGTGAATCTTTCCATCTTGTCATCTGTTTTCTTAAAGATTATCATTTCTTAAATATATCTAAAACATTTTATTAAACATATCTAAAACATATCATTTCAATGTTCTTATCTGATATTTCCAATGTTCCAATCATCTGTGAGTCAGTTTCTACTGTTTTCTTTTTTTCTCTTGTTCTTGTTTCTTTCTCTGCCTGGAAAAGTGTGATTGACCGATGGACCTGATGTGTAAAAAACTACTGGAGGCTTCAGATAATGTTTTCTTTCTTTGAAGGTTATTCACCCTCTCCTCTGGTAGATAGCAGAGGGGCAGATCACCTCAATCCAATCGTGACTAAACTAATTTCAACTTGTTTGCACTCATGGAAAGTCTCAGTCTATATCTGGTTTGCCCACACTCCTAGGTTGTAGACTTCTACTGCTCCCATCTGAAAGGCACCTGCTCTTTGGAGGGTCCTGAATTGTAATTTATATCTATCTTCTTTGCACCATCTTACTACTGAAATTTCCCTCTCTTTCAGCCACACTTTGCTTGCCTTCATAGCCACTTTATTTTGCATACTTTAATTTGTAAAGCACCTAGTTCACTTCTCAGTTTATTCCAGGATCCTGGCTCCTTAAGCCTGAATATATGGACAGCTCCATGTGTCTTTTTTCCCCCCTTTCCTAACTTTTGGAACCCTAGTGGTGTAGTGGTTAAGAGTCACAGCTGCTAACCAAAAGGTCAGTGGTTTGAATCCACCAGGTACTCCTATGGAGCAGTTCTACTCTGCCTTATGGGGTCACTATGAGTCAGGATCAACTCAACAGCAACAGGTCTTTTTTTTTCCCCCAGCCTTGTAAGATTTCTTAAAGTGATGCTGTTTTCTCTTCCTCTTATTAGCAGCTGCCCTCTATGCAGATCCTCAATCTTCTGTCCCATTCTAAGAATAAGCAAATACCCTGGGGGGAAAAGGCAGGGATTTACCCTCATTTCAATGAGGTTCTTTCTCTTTCTTTCTCGTTCTCAGGATCTGCCTGTATAGGTCCTTGCTGCATTGGTAGCTCTCCAAAGACTTCAAACAGAAATCCTTTGAATCACACTTTATCTAGTTGTTTTGGGGATGAGTGTTGGTTTGCTACAAATACACCAACATGACTGAAAAAAGAAATCTACAAATTTCAGGTATATTTCCTACCTTGATTTATCAAAAACAACAAAAAATAAAGGATCGCTGGTACATACTAGGACTTTCTTCGAAATACTTGGGATAAGCCTGACTGGATATTAAAAGCTTTTGCTTGACTTGTGTGCAAAAGATTTCTACCATGAGCTAAACAATTCTCATGGCTGTCCAAGGACCAAGAATTTCATGAAATTGGATCCAGTCCCCTCATGTACTGTCTGCATTTTTCATTAGGTCACCATCAAACTCTTGAAGTAACCAGTTGTCCAGATGCTTGGCCATTAATATGGGGGGCGGGGGGAGGTTAACCAAGCCTTTTAACAGTTCTTATTTATTTTAGAGAAGGTTGAAAGTCCTCACTGGTACAATTAGAAATGAAAATGAACATTTTTTTAATAATAGTAATAATAATAATTATAATTGCTTTCTCAGAACATTACTATGAGATTGGCATGGTACCTAAGTGCTTTTCCGTGTACTAATTTATTTAGTCCACATAATCCTGCAAAATATTGTCGGTTATTACTACCTCTTGTTGTAGATAAGAATATTCAGGTCCTGAATGGCTGGGTTTACCTTTTCAAAGGCCCTTCCTCTATGATGGTGACAGCCAGTACTCAGACCCAGGCAGTTTGCCTCCAGAACCCTTGCCCTTGAGCCATCATGCTCAGTGGTAACTTAGAAGGCTTCACTAAATTTGCATCCCCTCCTTCTTACTCAACCTCCAGGATTTCTGGGAGAAAATGGAGATTAAAAGTAAGGCCTGCACCATCAGGATACTCCACTGGTCTCACCCCTTTGGGAGCAAGGAAGAATGAAGGAAAAAAAGACATAAGGGAAAGATCAGTCCAAAAGACTAATGGACCACATCTACCATGGTCTCCACCAGACTGAGTCCAGTACAATGAGGTGATGCCTGGCTACCACCACTGATTGCTCTGACAGGGATCACAATAGACGGTCCCAGACAGAGCTGGAGAAAAATGTAGAACAAAATTCTGACTCGAAAAGAAAGACCAGACTTGCCGGCCTGACAGAGACTGGAGAAACCCTGAGAGTATGGCTCCCAGATACCCTTTCAGCTCAGTAACAAGGCAACTCCTGAGGTTCACTCTTCAACCAAAGATTGAACAGTCCCATGGAACAAAACAAGACTAAAGGGGGCATCAGCCCTGGGGCAGGGACTGGAAGGTAGGAGGGAACAGGACAGCTGGTAATAGGGAGCCCAGGGTTGAGAAGGGAGAGTGTTGACATGTCGTGGGTTTGTTAATGTATGTACTGTTTGATGAGAAACTAGTTTGTTCTGTAAACCTTCATTTAAAGTTCAGTAAAAAAAAAAAAAGTAAGGCCTACAAAATACTCAGAACTAATTAATGAAACAAAGAAAAACAGAAAAAGCAAACAAAACTAATTTGTCTTCCCCAGAAATAGTGCTTTTAAGATGTTCTTTTTAATCACTGGTTTTCAGAAGTTTCATTATAATATGTATAGGCATAGTTTTATTTTTATCTTCCTTGGGGTTCACTTAGTTTCTTGGGTCTAGGAATTAGTAGTTTTCAACTATTTTGAAAAAAATTTTGACTGGTACCTCTTCAAATATTTCTTCAGCCTCATTCTGCTTTTTCTCTCCTTCTGGAACTCCAGTTACACATATATTAGATCATTTTATATTGTTCTATAGGTTTAAGATATCCTGTTTTATTTTCTTTTTACTCTTCATTCTTACTGTGTTTCTGTCTGCATAATTGCTGTTAACTCATTCAAATTCACTGATCCATCTTTTGCTGTGTGTAGTCTTTTGTTAACACCATTGAATATATTCTTGATTTCTGATACTATATTTTTATTTGTTCTTTTTTATAGTTTTTATTTCTCTTCTGAAATTCTTCATCTGATTGCATGTATTGTCTATTTTTTGTTTGCTAGTCATTACAGCATATTTCTTGTACTTATTTTCAAGTCGTTGTGTAATAGTTCAACATCTAGGCCACCTGGGGGGTTGCTTCTATTGACTTTATTTTTCTTGATTTTATGTCACTTCTTTGCTTCATTGTGCCTCTTGTAATTTTTAAATGTATGTCAGTGTGTATAAAACAACAATAGAAACAGAAGTAAATTTTTACTCACAGATATTGGCACATGGAATTTTCTATCAGGCCTCTAATGTGGAGGGCTAGTCAATCTAATGTGTACTTTTGGTGGGTCTTGTCTTTGTTGAACTAGTTAGATTCAATTTATCACTGGTTTCAAAGGTTTGGTACTGTGATCAGAACTTTTCTTTGAGCAGAGCTTGGAATCTGAGCAACAGTAAGACTCTGGATGTTTCTATTTGTTCATTTCATCCCAGCGTCGAGCTTTCTGAAACATGGGAGATATCTTTCTCTTTTACAGCCTGGATTTTAGCTCACAACAGAACTCTCTTTGTTCTTCAATTCTGCTGCCAGCTTTCTGTGCTCTGGTGTCTCCAACCTGGTGCTCTTCCACAAGCCTTTAGCCCAGTGTATGTGGATGCAAACTCAACTGGGAAATGTCCATTTAAAAGGTTAATCATGGGCATTATAAATGTGTGTAGGATTGACAGGACTCAGAAAAGACTCAACAGCAACTGGTTTTATATTTGTATGTTATATATGTTTGTATATGTGTGTTAATAGATAGTGTCAAAGAATAATCACAGATAATTATCCAAATACTATTCACTCTCATATATGAAAAAGAACTGTTGGTCTTTAAATAAAGCCACTCTCCAAAAACTTACGTTAAAATAGGTGAGAATGGAGAAAAAAAAAAGACACAATCAGGGAAGGATGCATTTCTTCCTTTCTTTCTGGAATCTCTAAAAGGCCAGTCTGAGCAGTCTACCGTGGAGCAAGTTACTCCCGAGTTTTCTGGATAATATTGACAGTTTAGCTGAAAGTATACATAACAGCTTATCTCTACCGAAGTCCTTTGTTAGAACCTCCACGTTAGTTAAGCCAAGTTTGTACCATTTCTCTATTTAGAATTTTTAACCTGCCAGATTTGGGTCAAAATTCTGCTCTTACTACAGCCAATTTGACCATGAGAGCCTCAGTCTCTTTTTGATGCGTAATAATCAGTTGGATTTTACCACAGGTTAATGGCTCTGTACGGACATTTAAGCAATTAGTATTAGGCAATGGAAGGAGACAAAAAAGTACAAGTACAATCACAAAAACTGTAAGAAATTTGGAATCCACTTCATACTCACTTTTCTAGTCTGCCTAGGCCTAATAGGAGAATAGGGCTAGGAATCAGTTTAATCAACTTTTTTTTTTTTAAGCCTCTTTTCTTTTTCTTAATTTTTATTGTGCTTCAAGTGAAAGTTTACAAATCAAGTCAGTCTCACATACAAAACCTTATATACACCTTGCTATGTTTTATATGTACTCCTGCTATGAGTCGGAATTGACTCTATGGCACTGGTTTTTTTTTTTTTACTCCTGGAAACCCTGGTGGCATAGTGGTTAAGAGCTACAGCTGCTAACCAAAACGCTGGCAGTTCAAGTCCAACAGGCACTCCTTGGAAACTGTTTGGGGCAGTTCTACTCTGTCCTATAGGATCACTATCAGTCGGAATGGACTCGATGGCAATGGGTTTGGTTTTTGGTTTTTTTTATGTACTCCTTGTTACTCTCCCGCTAATAAGACAGCACACTCCTTTTCACCCCCCTGTATTTCCGTGTCTATTCAGCCAGTTCTGCCCCCCTCAGCCTTCACATCTCCCCTTCAGACAGGAGCTGCACACATAGTCTCATGTGTCTACTTGATCCAAGAAGCTCACTCCTCACCAGTATCATTTTCTGTCTTATAGTCCAGTCCAATCCCTGTCTAAAGAGTTGGCTTTGGGAATGGTTCCTGTCTTGGGCTAATAGAAGGTCTGGGGACCATGACCTCTGGGGTCCCTGCAGTCTCAGTCAGACCATTAAGTCTGGTCTTTTTATGAGAATTTGAGGTCTGCATCCCACTGCTCTCCTGCTCCTTCGTGGATTCTCTGCTGTGCTTTCTGTCATGGTAGTCATCAGTTGTAGCTGGGCAGCATCTAGTTCTTCTGGTCTCAGGCTGATGTAGTCTCTGATTTATGTGGCCCATTTTGGCTCTTGGGCTCATACTTACCTTGTGTCTTTGGTGTTCTTCATTCTCCTTTGCTCCATGTAGTTTGAGACCAATTGTTGCTTCTTAGGTGGCCACTTGCTAGTGTTTAAGACCCCAGACACCACTCTCCAAAATGGGATGCAGAATGTTTTCTTAATAGATTTTATTATGCCAATTGACCTAGATGTCCCCTGAAACCATGGTCCCCAAACCCCCACCCCACTACAAGGACCTTTGAAACATTCAGTGTATTCAGGAAACTTCTTTGCTTTTGGTTTGGTCCAGTTGTGCTGACCGCTCCTATATTGTATGTTGTCCTTCCCTTCACCTAAATTAGTTCTTGTCTACTATCTAATCAGGGAATCCCCCTCTTCCTCCCTTCCTCCCTCCACCCTCTCGTAACCATCAAAGAATATTTTCTTCTCTGTTTAAACCCTTTCTTGAGTTCTTATAATAGTGGCCTCATACAATATTTGTCCTTTTGCAAGTGACTAATTTCACTCAGCATAATGCCTTCCAGATTCCTCTGTTATGGAATGTTGCACAGATTCATTGTTGTTCTTTATCGATGCATAGTATTCCATTGTGTGAATATACCACAATTTATTTATCCATTCATCTGTTGATGGGCACCTTGGTTGCTTTCATCTTTTTGCTATTGTAAACAGAGCTGCAATGAACATAGGTGTGCATATATCTGTTCATGTGATGGCTTTTACTTCTTTAGGGTATATTCCAAGGAGTAGAATTGCTGGATTGTATGGTAGTTCTATTTCTACCTTTTTAAGGAAGTGCCAAATCGATTTCCAAAGTGGTTCTATGATTTTACACTCCCACCAGCAGTGTATAAGTGTTCCAGTCTCTCCATAACTTCTCCAACATTTATTATTTTGTGTTCTTTGGATTAATGTCAGCCTCGTTGGAGTGAGATGTAATCTCATTGTAGTTTTGATTTGCATTTCTCTAATGGCTAATGATCGTGAGCATTTCCTCATGTATCTGTTAGCTACCTGAATGTCTTCTTTAGTGAAGTGCCTGTTCATATCCTTTGCCCATTTTTTAATTGGGTTATTTGTCTTTTTGTTGTTGAGTTTTTGCAGTAACATGTAGCTTTTAGAGATCAAACGTTGATCGGAAATGTCATAGCTAAAACCTTTTTTCCAATCCGTAAGTAATCTTTTTACTTTTTTGGTGACATCTTTGGATGAGCGTATGTGTTTTACTTTTAGGAGCTCCCAGTTATCTAATTTCACTTTCGCTGTTTGTACAGTTCTAGTAATGTTTTATATACTGTTTATGCCATGTATTAGGTCTCCTAGTGTTGTCTCTACTTTTTCTCCCATGATCTTTAATGCTTTAGATTTTATATCTAGGTCTTTGATCCATTTTGAGTTGGTTTTTGTGCATGGTGTGAGTTAGGGGTCTTGCTTCATTTTTTTTGCAGACGGATATCCAGTTATGCCAGCATCATTTGTTAAAGAGACTGTCTTTACCCCATTTAACAGACTTTGGGCCTTTGTCAAATATCAGCTGCTCATATGTGTATGGATTTATATCTGGATTCTTAATTCTGTTCTATTGGTCTATGTATCTGTTGTTGTACCAGCACCAGGCTGTTTTGACTACAGTGGAGGTATAATACGTTCTACAATCAGATAGTGTGAGGCCTCCCACTTTGTTCTTATTTTTCAGTAGTCTTTTACTTACCCGGGGCCTCTTTCCCTTCTGTATGAGGTTGGTGTAGTTTAATCAACTTTTGATCAACCAGATGAACGTTTTCATTGACTGGCTGTTCAATTTTTTTAGCCCTTACTTCAAAAAGATGAAATAGCTTTTGTATAGATGGCCAATAAATAGTAAAGAGCAATTTCACTTTTTAAAAGAGTATTCTAGGCCTGGTGGCACAGTGGTTAAAAGCTCAACTGCTAACCAAAAGGTCGGCAGTTCGAATACATCAGCCACTCCACGGAAACCCTATGCGGCAGTTCTACTGTGTCCTATAGGGTCACTACGAGTCAGAATCGACTCAACGGCAATGGGTTTGGTTTTGGAGGTAACAAATTCATGCTAATCTGTAAAGTATGTAAAGCTTGAGGTATTTTATTTATTTGGATCGCAGTCAGCAATAAATTATGAATCGCATGTTCTAGTTTAAGAACAATGAGCCAGGGCAGAAATCCTCATATGAACCAGTGAAATCTAGCATCTTGGACCAGATCCTTACCATGTTATGCTCTTAATAATGTATGAGTAAATGAGGTTTAAAAATAGTAATAAGTATTTAGAATGGCCAGATGACCATGTCCCATGTCCTATGTCCCATTTACATAGTGATTTGGTGAGCATGGAAAGCCATTACGTTACTCAAAAAGAAAGATTTTATGGAAGCACTTGGAAAAGGCACAAAATAGTTACTAATGAAAGCTGGAAGGAGCCAATTACACTCTGAATTTATCTGGCCTGATTGCAAAAGACAAATAACGTAGATGAGGTTAAACAAATCATGTAAAGGTTCATTTGTAGATTAGGAAGAAAATAATTGAACTATATCTTGCATTATTGGTATCATGACCGCTTTAATGGCATCATTAGTGTTTCTTTGCGGCTCTGGATCGTGTCAGTAACAGCAGCAAATTGTTGGTGGCCTTGATTCCAATTTTAGGACAAGGTTAAGTATGTAGATGTGAATGAGTTAATATTCTAAAAGACTCTAGAGCAGAATGACAAATCAGTTGGAAATATCAGCAGTTGCTGCAATTATATGATAAAGGAAAAGTAGGAAATTCAAACAGCTTATAACAAATAGGACTATGAATAAAAGAACAAAAATGACTACAGAAGCTGCTTTGACAATACACAAGACTTTTAAAGAGCTTCGTTATTCTTAAAATAGAAAAGAGGCAATGGTGTCTATTAAGATGCTTGTCAGTGAGGGAAATGAAAGAAAATAATTAAGCACCATTGGGTGTTTGGAGAAACCTCTTTGCTGAAAATTTGACTAACTGTAATACTTTTTATAGTTCAGCAGAACCAAAACCAAAACGCCTGCTATGGTCTAGTCAATTCCAGCTCATAGTGACTCTATAGGACAGGGTAGAACTGCCCCCTAAGGCTTCCAAACAGTGCCTGGTAGATTCAAACTGCCAACCTTTTGGTTAAGCAGCCGTAGCCCTTAACCACTACGCCACCAGGGTTTCCTCAACAGAACCTTCTCAAGAAATACCCATTGCATTATTATCATTTTATTTCATGCATTAAAAAAAAATCTATTGTAAAAGGATTTTTTTGCCCTTTTTCATAAAACGAGCCAGCTCATGGTTCTGGAAATTATTAAAATTTACATAATTGTCAGAAGCTTCCATTTCATTAACTTAATTGCCACATTGTAATGATATAAATATCTTTTCTCTCCTTTCTTCAGCCAGATTTAAACAGTCCTGAAATTGTCCTATAACTTAGGGTCTTCATCATACTAATAAAGCAGACTATTGGATGCTAGATATTCAGTTTTCTTTCTATTCTAAGATCCCCTGTAAGTAGAGCAGTTTATTAAAGTCAGGAGTTCTTAGGGAGGATGTTATGGGTAGAATTGTGTTCCCTCAAAATGTATATCAACTTGGCAAGGCCATGATTCCCAGTATTGTGTAGTTGTCCTCCATTTCATCATCTGAAGTGATTCTCCTGTGTGTTCTAAATCCTAACCAGTACGACGTTAGCGAGGCAGGATTAGAGGCAGTTATGTTAATGAAGCAGGGCTCAATCTACAAGATTAGGTTGTATCCTGAGTCAATCTATTTTGAGAGACAGAGGGACCTCCTACCACCAAGAATAAAGAACTGGGAGGGGAGCAGTCCTTTGAAACCCAGGGCCCCTGCACTGAGAAGCTCCTAGACCAGAGGAAGATTGACGACAAGGATCTCCCCCCAGAGCTGACAGAAAGAAACCCTTCCCCTGGAGCTGGTGCCCTGAATTTGGACTTCTAGCCTCCTAGACTGTGAGAGAATAATTTCTCTTTGTTAAAGCTACTCACTTGTGGTATTTCTGTTACAGCAGCACTAGATAACTAAGACAGGGGGATCCACTGTGTACTGACAACGTTTTTTGCTGATACTGACACCTATTGAGCTTATTAGTGTTAGACCAATAAAAATGGAACAATTACTAAATTCATGCACATCCTGGAAGTAGTGTGCTATTAGCCGCCTCATAAGAAATGAAAAAATTTGAGGTACATAAAGGTTAAGTTACTAGTCCAAGGCCACACGACGGGGTTTACACCAGGCTCTTATATCCTGTTTCAAGGAATTTCGGCATCTCCCAACCGTAGAATTGAGTTTATTCTCATTAGATCTTCTGGGAGGGTGTGCAAGAACGTCAAGTGAGCATGAGGTTGAGTGAGCGAATCTCTGGAAACAGCTTGGATTGAGCGGGCTCAAAACCACCAACCTTTTGGTTAACAGCGGAACACACTAACCGATTGCACTACAGGAACGTGAAAAGCTAATTTTACTAATTGCATCTGGGGCTTAGCAGGGCCCTGACGGCACTGCGGTTGGGAGCTCAGGCTCTTAACCAGAAAGTTGGCAGTTTGAATCGCTAGCGGATCCTCGGAAACCCAGCGGGGTAGTTTTTTTTTTTTTTTTTCCGATGGGGATTCTAGGACTCTTTAACCGCTAAGCGGTGCCACCCGCCTTCTGCTGTACGGCTGTGATGCAAAACCTAGGAAAGACGAAGAGATTGGGAGTTCGAATCGTGTTGTTCGTCAAGGTTGAAACCCGTGCGTTGGGTGAAGGTAGAAAGCCAGCCAAATGATCTTTGCCCCTTCTTGCTCCTTGCGTGCCTCAAAAGCTAGCGCTCCCGGAGATGCTCGGGTCCGCGCCGTACCCGCCTCCCGGCCTGAGCTCAAGGGAGACTGAACGCCCAGGGCCTCCCAGGATGGCTCTTCTCGTTGTCTGCCCAGCCTTCACCCGACCGCCCTTCATCGCCAGCCCCCAGGCCCGGGATGGACGCTCGGGCTAGAGAGCGTGGAAGGACATACGCTGGTCAGGGAATGAGGGTTTGCCCACCTGTCGACCCACTTTCGGGGCGAGTGTGATGCTTCCATCTTCTGATTCCTCCTCTGTCCAGCGCCTGAGCTCCACGAGGGCAGGGGTCGAGGTGATGGTCGCTCTTGTGTCCTCCAGCCGAGAACAGGGTCTGCTGGCGCACACACCAGGGCGCTCAATTAGGACCTCTTGAATCGATACATAGTCATGTTTATACTTTTAGTCCTTTGAAGATCTCAGGTTCATGAAAGATTTTCAAAGGGAGAAGTTCTTTTTTGAAAGCCTTTATTTTGGTTCATCGATTTCGAAGCACGCAGTGTCCCGTGGGGCGGGGCAACCGGGAAAGCCGAGAGCGCGGTCTGCGCGGCTCTGCTCCTGGCGCTCAGCGCGGCTGCGTTGGACGAGGTCGGTGGGGTCAGCAGGGTCTGTGGGGTCGGCGGGGTCGGGGGCCCGGTGTAGGGGGAACGGGAAAGGGTGGGCCCAAAAGGGAGAGGACCGAAAGAAAACGGGAAGCGTGGACTAGAACAATGAACTCTCCCAGGAGGCCTGTGCCAAGGCACGGGCCAGATCCTGAAAGACGAGAATTGTTTTTATTATGTATCAGAATGGGGAAGGAGAAAGGGACATGAAAGAAAAAAACGCAAGGACCTGTAGCTGTCCAAGGAGAAAGGATAATATCGTGGATGATTCCAAATAAAAAATGTGAAGAGGCCCAATGGCAGCCGGTAGCCCTGTGGCGCGCCGTGATCGTATAGTGGTTAGTACTCTGCGTTGTGGCCGCAGCAACCTCGGTTCGAATCCGAGTCACGGCAATAAGTGGCCTTTGCGTTCGCAGTATTTGATGAGTCTTTTAGCTTGACTTTTAATCCTAACATGGGCTGCGCCCTTTATCTGCGTCCAAAGAGCAGTGTTCACGGTGGCTCCCCAGCACGAAGCGGTCAGGAGAAGTTAAGGAAACCCCTCAGCGCACACACCTGGGTCCCGGTCATCGGGAAACGCCGGGCTTGGCATGAGTATGAGCATGCGCAGAAACTATCCCAAAAAGTAAAATGCTGTTTCAAGAAGCCCTGGCTGTAGCTTCTGCTAATGCAATTGTGAGGCCAAAACCATTTTTCTGGTTGAGATATTTCAAGTGTCAGTGGGGCCTTTTTAGACATAATGGCAACAGCTTTTCATGTGCTCACGTTCGATTTCTTTTGCAATAAAATGCAATAATATAAAATCTACTAAATATAAAACCTAAACTCGATGCCTAGGTACCGCCCCAGTTTTTATGCTAACAGTACATTATTAAAGTATAATTTACATAGAGAAAAATGCACAAATCTGAAGCGCACGCCCGATGTATTTTAGCAAATGTAACCATCAACTCACAAAACATCGATAGAACCTTTTCTGGTCAATTCCCATTCCACCCTCACTTAGGCAAACCACTCTGATTTTTAGCTCCATAGATTAATGTTGACTGCCCTTAAAATGCAAGACCGCTGGTAGTGCAGTGCTTAAACTGCTCAGTTGCAAACCAGGAGGTTGGCAGTTCAAGCCTGCCAGATGTTCCTGGCAGTGACCTGGTTCTACTCCATCTACTAGACCACTGTGGGTGTAAGTACATTTTTCTGGGTGTCTTTTTTTTTTTTTTTTTTTTCCATGTAACAGTGTTTTTGAGATGCATCTATGTTGTTGGGTGTGTTATTTTGTAGTTGTTGATGAGTGTTATTCCTGTGTGTGAACACACCACAGTATTGGACAATTGAATTATTTCTAGTTTTGACAGTTGTGAACAAAGCTGCTATGAATATTCTTGTGTGATTCATTTTCAGAACTGCACATTCATTTCTCCTGAGGATATACGTTGTAGTGAAATTGCTAGATCATGGGGTGGGTTTAAATTTGATGTTTTTTAGAAACTACCAAACAATTTTCCTGAATGGTTGTCCTATTTTACCTCTAACCAGCAACGATAGTTGCTCCACATTCTTGTCAGCACTTGGTGCTGTCTGTCTTTTAAATTTTAGCCATTCTGGTGGGTGTGTAATGATATCTCACCATGGTTTTAATTTGTGTTTTCCTAATGAGTAACGATATTGAACATATTTTCTTATGCCTTTTGGCCATTTAGAAATTCTCTTGTGTGTTTCTTTCTAAAAAAAGAAAAGGCCATTCAAGTATTTGCCCATTTTTAAATGGCTTGGCTTTTACTGATTTCTAAAAGTTCTCTATGTATCCAAGATTTGAGTCCTTTTTTTAGATAAGCATATTGGAAATATCTTCTACCAGCCCACGGCTTGCCTTTTTACCTTCTTTTGGTGATTTTTGATGATGAGTGGAATTTTTAAATCTGAAGAAATCAGGTTACTTTATTTTTCTGTTATTATTAAGGCTTTTTGGCATCCCTGAGACTATCCCAGGACTGTGAATATAGTTTCCCATATTTTTCCTAGAAGTTTTAGTGTTAGTTTTCATTTTAAAATCTATGATTCATCTCAAATTCATCTCCTGATCACAGCACAATAAACCACTGTAGAATTCATGACTTGCTGACCAACAACCCAGCCACCCAGAAATCCTCTTTATAACCTTTGATGTAAAATCACTCACAGTAGTTCCCTGTTCTGCTCCTTGACAGTTACAGACCCTTGTGCTTCCATCTTTCATTCACTCCCCATTTTGTCCCTTCTCTTCTTCCCTCTCCTCTTCACACCCCTAGCTGAGATAACCAGAAATATCTAAATCTGAGAAGAAAAACCCAGTGTAATCTGTACACAGGCTCTGGGTTGTAAATCTAGTTTTGCCCTTGTGTGGCCTTGGACAAGTAACTTAAACTTTGTGTGCCTCAATTCTTTCTTCTGCAAAATGGGGCTAATAAGGACAGTCTACTTCATCATGTTGTTGTCAGATGTGCCTGGACTTAATAGCTACTTGATCAATAATGTTGTAATCAGTAGAATCATTGTCATCATTGTCATTATGCTCTGCACTGTTTTTGAAAATCACTGTCCTGATATTTTGCACTTTAAATTAGTCTTGCTTCTTCTAGATATTCCTGTAAATGGAATCATGGAGTATGTATGTTGTCATGTCTGTACTTTCTTTCTACATAATGTTTCTGAGTTTTATCCCTATTGTTGAATATATTAGTTTCCTCCAGCTGTGGTAGCAAAGTACCACAAACTGGGTGGCTTAACAGAAATTTATTCTTTCACAGTTCTAGAGGCAAGAAGCCCAAAATTGTGCTGTCAACAGGGCCATGCACCCTCTGAATCCTTCCTTGCCTCCTCATAGCTTCTGGTGGTTGCCAGCAATCCTTGGTATTCCTTGGTGTGATGGTTAAGGTTATATGTCAACTTGGTTAGGCCATGATTCTCAGTGGTTTGGCCGATATTATGTAATCATCCTCTGTTTTGTGATCTGATGTGTGCAGCCAATCAGCTGAAAGGGGAATTTCCTCAGGGGCGTCCCTGCATCTAATATATATGAAGGATCCGGCAAAACTCGCTCCGTCTTGATCCTGCATCCAACTTGCCATCCTCTGTGCTCCAGTTCTTGGGATATGAGCTAGCAGCCTTCCACCTGACCTGCCAATTTTGGGTTCATCAGCCACTGCAACCATATGAGTCAGAAGAAGCCTCCAGCCTGATGTCTAATACATGGATTTGGGACTTGCCAACCTCCACTATTGTGTGAGCCATTTTCTTGAAATAAATCTCTCTATATATGTATTGGAAACCCTGGTGGCATAGTGGTTAGGTGCTATGGCTTCTAATCAAAAGGTCGGCAGTTCGAACCCACCAGGTGCTCCTTGGAAGCTCTATGGGGGCAGTTCTACTCTGTCCTATAGGGTTGCTATGACTTGGAATCTACTCAGTGGCAACAGGTTTCAGGTTATATATGTATTTATATATACACTTCACTGGTTTTGATCCTCTAGAGAGCAGAACCTAAAACATGTGGTACTGAGAGTGGGGTCTAGAGGAACAAAATCATAATGATAAGTTTTCTGAATTGGTTCTCAAGTCTGGGTAGTCTTAAAGGCACTGGTGACTTGGTCTCCAGTAGTAAAGAGGGTACCGCTAATCCATGGCATGAGGTGGCAGTATAAATATGCAAAATATCAACATCGTTGGACCAAATATCTGTGAGAGACTAGGTTCTGGGTAATTGCACATTTGATACTTTTCTACAATTTTGTCAAAATGAGAAGTTTAAGGGAGCTGGTTGGTTCGTCCTACTTTCACTAGACAAAGTGGTCAAAGACAGGGATGAGCTTCAGAATCACAGGTGAAGAACCGCATACAAGACCTGAAAGTTGACACTTTTGTCCTGAAAGAAAGTCTTATTTCTTGTAGTAACGGAGCTGATATTGCTGAAAACCAAACCCAGAGTCTTATCGTAAGAGTGGTGAATTAAAACGCCAATTGAATTGTCAACATCGAATGGTGTCTGAAGTTGAAGTGAGAGCAGTGATTGGGAAAACATGGGATCCTGAAACTTGTCATGGAGACAAATGGGCAGATAATCAGGAAGCTGGTGACACGGAGCCCCTAAATTCCGTTGAATCACTCCTGCCAAAAGAACCAGCCCTCTTCCTCCCATCTGAAGAGATTACTCCATCTTTGTCTGCTAAGTCACCCTCTCCAGTAGAACCATTATCCCTTCCACCACCATCTTATGAGGTTAACCCAGCTGTGTCTGAAGAGCCATTATCTGAAATATTTCCTGGGTCAGTGTCCGAGGTATTATCTGGGGCATCACCTGAGACAGATGCCTTATAAGATGTTGTTGAATGTCCCAAGGACTCATTCCACCAATCATTTTTGTCTCTAGAGCTGCAGGTAAACTTAGATCCCAGCGAGCCTCAAGAGGTGAAGTACGAAGCGTGATGCAGGAGGAAGTATTCTATACTCCAAAAGAACTGCTTGATTTTTCTCATATATACAAAGAGAAACCTGGGGAATATGTGTGGGAATGGCTATTAAGGGGTGGGATAAATGGTGCAAAGAACATAAAGTCGGATCAGTCTGAGTTTGTTGATATGGGCCCACTGAGCACAGATTCTTCACTTAATGTTCCAGCTCGAGAGGTTAGGAAAGGATTTAATAGTTTATTTGGTTGGCTCACTGAATCACGGATTAAGTAGTAACCTACCCTAAATCAATTTGAAGTATCAGACCTGCCTTGGTATACTGTCGGCTTAGGGAAATTGCCATGCTAGAGTGGATTTATCAGGTTAGACCCACAGACTCACACATGGAGTGTCCAGAGGACAGACCTTTTATCAAAACTGTGAGGAACAAATTTGTGAAAGTAGCGCCAGCATCCTTGAAGACTACTGTGATTGCTATTTTATTTAAATCAGATTTGACAGTGGGAACTGCCCTAACTGAATTAAGACACCTAACTGCAATGGGGAGTCCTAGTAGCGCAGTGGTTAAGAATGCAGCAATTTCTGCCTGACCTGCCAATTCCGAGTCTGTCAACCAGCAGAAGCCTCCAGCCTGACTGACACCTGACCCACTGATTTGACACTGCCAGCCTCCACAACTGCATGAGCCATTTCCTTGAAATAAATCTATGTATATTCATATATACACTTCACTGGTTTGGCTCCTTTAAAGAATCCATCCTAAGACACTTGGCTTATACCACTCCAATGTCTGCCTCCTTTGTCACGTAGCCTTTTTCCTTCTGGTGTCTGTGTCCCTGTGTGTTCTCTTCTCTTTATAAGGGCACAAGTCATATTGAGTTTAGGGCCCACCCTAATCTAGCTCATCTTAGTTATATCTGCAAAGCCACTATTTCCAACTAAGAGCACTATCTGAGATCCCACGTGGATATGAATTTTGGAGATATATTGAGTGTCTGCAAAACTCAACTTTGAGTCCATATTTTTCCTGGAGAGAAAATGTAGTTCATTCTTCAGGCCTTTGGCCACCAAAAAAAAAAAAAAAAATTCTTTTTTATTATTTATGACCATGAAATACAGTGTGTTGACTGCCCTGACAGGGAGCACAACAGAGAACCCCTGAGGGAGCAGGAGAACAGTGGGATGCAGACCGCAAATTCTCATAAAAAGACCAGACTTAATGATCTGACTGAGACTAGAGGAATCCCAGCGGTCATGGTCCCCAAACCTTCTGTTGGCCCAGGACAAGAACCATTCCCGAAGACAACTCATCAGACTTGGAAGGGACTGGACAATGGGTTGGAGAGAGATGCTGATGAAGAGTGAGCTACTTGTATCAGGTGGACACTTGATGCTGTGTTGGCATCTCCTGTCTGGAGGGGAGATAGGAGGATAGAGAGGGTTAGAAACTGGCAAAATTGTCACGAAAGGAGGGACTGGAAGGAGGGAGTGGGCTGACTCATTAGGGGGAGAGTAAGTGGGAGTATGGAGTAAGGTGTATATAAGCTTATATGTGACAGACTGACTTGATCTGTAAACTTTCACTTAGAGCACAATAAAAATTATTTAAAAAATACAATATGTGATTTGCAATTTTCTGCTTATTTGTGGGAAGATAGAGTCCCAGAGAGGGGCCCTAATATACTATACTAGGCTGATTGTTGACAATAGGATAGTAAAATGGAGGCTGAGGAAGAATTGACTGTTTCTACATATAAAACAAGATAGGGAAGATGCTGAGCAAAAGTGTAGAGAAGCAACGGAACCTGAAAACTGATTTTAGGGTCTGGCCATAGATGTCAGATTTTGTATGAAGAGAAGTTAAATGGCCATGTTCAGGGAAGAAAAAAGGAGTCTTGGCGGCAAAATGGTTAAGCTCTTAGCTGCTAACTGGAAAGTTGGTGATTGAACACACAGCCACTCCTCTCCACCGGGGGAGGGGGGAAGACCTGGCTATCTGCCCCAGTAAAGATTACAGCCTAGAAAATCCTATGGAGCAGTTCTACACTGTCACGTGGGGTCACTATGAGTCGAAATTTAGAGCGCCTAACAACTACAGCATAGTTTGTGATCCAAAATAGATCATAAACTCTTAGAAAACCTAAGGAGGGACCTAACAACAAAAACAAAAGGGAAGAAAAACCATAAAGGAAACAATATTAAAGTTCCCTTTATGAGAAGTTGCCATTTATTTGTATACCATCTTTCCCATTTTTGTAAAAATGGTAAAAAGTGGGCTTCATGTGCTTGTTCTATAACTTTTGGAACGTGTACTTAAGAGAAAAACTATTAAAATATGTATTCGTGAACCTCTTAGACTTAAGTTCCACCAACAGTGCATTTAAAGTAAAATGGGCCCAACCTGGAGGTGAAACCTACCTGGCTGATGTGCAGTTCCCGTGTGTGAGATTCTCGATATTAGTTGATTTCCTAGTGTAATGGTTTTAGTGTTTCCCTCAACATCTGAAAGTCATCAGGTCAAAACTTGTCAGAAATCATTTCCCTTGCTAAAAATTTTAAATTATTCTTTCTTCAAGTAAGGATAGTTAAAAAAAAAAAAGTTATCAATTGCATCCTTGGAATCCATAGAAAGCCTGGGAGAAACGTGCTACCAGTTCCCTCGCTACCCCACTGGGAGCACGCGGGGTTGCATACTCTCTGACAGCCAGGCCGTGGTTGTCTCCTTTGTCTGCAGCTGGAGAGGGGAATGCAACTCACCTTCAGCAACGACGGGAGGACAAGGTGCCGGAGGAGGCCGACTTTATCTTCATGGTACCCTTTCCTGTGATCTATTTCCACCTCTCCTTTTCTGCCTTTTCAGGACCCTTTTCAGGACCGTTTTCGATCCGTTGTGGACTGAACCTAAAAGGGGGCAAGCGGTCCCTCCCTGTGGGGGTCTCCGGAGCTCTGACTGACTCGGGACGTTAGTACCGGCCGGTGAGAACGAGAGGTGTAGGGAGGGCAGGGGCTGTGCGGAGGTGGGAGGCACTTGGGCCTCGCGGGGTTCGAAGAAACGGAATAAAGCGCTGCCTGAAGTCTTCTGGAGGCTAAACTGGAAAGGTGTGGGGTTCCTGACAGAGAGAGGATCCGCGCTGAGGGGACCCAGCCCTGCCACTGGTGTTCGAGGACAGGCCCTGCAGAGGTTGGTTTTAAGGGGCAGAACCAAAGATAAGGCGCAACACGGCCCATCCGCACAGTTAAGTTGATCTCCCCGCCTTTATCAGGGGAGCCAGTGCTCAAATTCAGAGAGCAGGAAAAAGATTGTGCAGATCAAACCAAAGTCGAAACATGATTTTCTGACTAATTTGATGTGGTGTGTGAGAGAAAGACCGGCTTCAAGTGTTTTGGCCTGAGCGTATGGAAGGATGGGTGGGGATGAAGGTGGGGAAACTCAGATGCAGCCGGTTTTAGAGGGAGGATCGGGAGTTCAATTCAGGGTTCCGGGGCTCTGCTTGAAAGAGATTTCCATCCAGGCTCTCCCCATTTCTGCATCCTTCTGAGTCCTTCTGGATGTTGAAGATCCCGGGAGTTCATACTCCGTCCCATTTTCACCCTGGGCGCCTTCCCTTCCACCTCATCCGGGAGAGCTGGTCCCCTGCCCTGGACCTGGCCACCACCTCTCCATATGCTGCCGCCGCGCAAAGGCGCATCTCTATGAGGTCTGAGGTGCGGCGGGGAAGAGCCAGCTCCAGGACTTGTGGGCCTGGCAGGCGCGCCCCAGAGCGGAGCGCAAGGTGCCTCGCGTGCGGGCTCACCTTTTGGAGGAAGCAAAGAGGAAACGGTCTTTGGCTTTCCGGGAAGATACCTAGACCGCCCGGCGGCATCTACAAGGGCTTTCCTGGAACTCAGTGAAATCCGTGCAGTCGCCCGCAGATGTGAGAAAGACAGCTGCGGTTCAGTTCCCGGATGGTCTAGTGGTGGAAACTCTGGTGGCGTAGTGGTTAAGTGCTAGGGCTGCAAAGCAAGAGGGAGGCAGTTCAAATCCGCCAGGCGCTCCTTGGAAACGCTATGGGGCAGTTTTACTCTGTCCTATAGTGTCGCTATGAGTTGGCATCGACTTGACGGCAGTGGGTTTGGTTTGGTTCTGGTTTGGTCTAGTGGTAATGATTTGGCGCCCGTGGCTTCGTTAGTAGGATATTCACAGCCTTGGAAACGCTATGGGGTCTCTTTGAGTTGGAATGGACTCCATGGCGGTGGGTTTGGCTTTTTGGGGGGTAGTAGGATATTCCGCCTTATTCCTGACTGCTTCTTGTGTTCGCCATCTCCCAGATGCTGTGGATCACTTTTCCCAAGACTCTGGGGGAGAAACAGGGTTAATGTCCAGGCTAAAACTGAAACTATATAACTAGGATAGATTCCAGAAAGTGGGAACTGCTGGGTTAAATATAGTGTGGATTTAGAATACCAGTATGTACCGCTCTCCAATATGTAAGTACCAATTACACGCCCAAAGTGTTATGAGGCTTCATCTTTTCCCATGCTTAAAACCAACACTGAAAATTACCAGTCTTTTAAATATAATTCTTTAACTTTACCCTCAATTGATCTCTTCATAGACAAAGAGTTGTTGAAGAGACAATTGATCTCTTCATAGACAAAGTCCTTGAGAGACGAATAAATTGAAAGAACTATCTAGTATTTTAGCAAACTTGAATTCAAGACTTCTCTTCTGTTTTGGTGTTTAACTTTTTTAACCCAGGAAGATTGGTAGCAATAAAAATGTAAGCATGGCACTTTTGTTTGTAGTCTCAGATCTCATTGGTTCTGAATTTTGTGGCTATGACCCTGTTGCATGGATATTCTCATGGGTATACTTGACCTTTGGGAACTTCAGAAATGCGATGCCCAGGAGGATCCTTAAATCCATCTTTGGGAGTGTTGGCAAAAGTAAATCAGAAATAAAGGCAACAAATTCTGAGCAACTAAGACGGGTTGGAAAGAGCAGATTTTTTTAAAACCAGAAAGGAGTGTTTTCATAATTTAATCTTCAGTCTGGTGGGCACCTTATTTTGACAAGGACATCAGCAGAGGGACATTTCTTTATTGGGTCATTAATTTCTCCTTGTATTTTTGTTTCTGTTCAGGAAATTTAACAAAATATTTTCACATCTTACATTATTCACGTTAATTTAGTAGGCATATGCTGTCACGTATTGTCCACTCTGTAACATCACCTGATGAGTTAGGTTCAATTATGTGACTATATATAATTCAAAAAGAGAAATAAATATAAGCAGACATTCTGGCTTTTTGGCTCATTATGGATCTTGCGGCTGGCTCCTGTTTGTATGACCTCCAGTTCCTGGAACTTGACAAACTTGGGATTCGTAGATTTTCACAACCTGTGAGCAAGAGCCCTGCTCTCCAACCTGCCAATCTTGGGTTTGCTAGCCCCTGCAGCTACGTGAATCGGGAGACGCCTCTATACCGATCCACAGACTTGGGATGTTCCAGTCTTTACAACCACGTGAGCCGTTTCCTTGATATAAATCTCTCTCTATGTATGTATTTATACACTTTACTGGTTTTGCTTCTCTAGAGAACCCAGCCTAAGACACCAGGGGCAGAAATAAGAAGGAAAGATGGAATTATTGCTTAAGGGGCCCTGAGTTTCTTTTAAAGGTGATGAAAAAATTTGGAAATGGGTAGTGTTGATGATTGTACAACATGATGGATGTAATTAATGACATCGAATTGTACATGTAAGAAATACAGAAGTGGGAAATTATTTGATATATAAATTAAAATAATATTAAGTATATATTTCATATATATCCTGGGGAATGATCAATGTGCACTAGAGAAGAATGTGTATTCTGCTGTTGTTGGGTGGAGTGTCCTATATATGTTTGTTGGGTCTAATTGGTTTAGAATGTTCAAGTCCTCCATTTCCTTATTGATCTCTAGGTATTCTATCCACCATGAGAAGTGGTGCATCGAAGTCTCCAATTATTATTGTTGTTGTTGTTAGGTGCCTTTGAGTCGGTTCCGACTCATAGCAACCCTATGCACAACAGAACGAAACACTGCCTGGTCCTGCGCCATCCTTACAATCATTATGCTTGAGCTCATTGTTGCAGCCACTGTGTCAATCCACCTCGTTGAGGGTCTTCCTCTTTTCCACTGACCCTGTACTCTGCCAAGCATGATGTCCTTCTCCAGGGACTGATCCCTCCTGACAACATGTCCCAAGTATGTAAGACGCAGTCTCGCCATCCTTGCCTCTAAGAAGCATTCTGGCCACACTTCGTCCAAGACGGATTTGTTCGTTCTTTTGGCAGTCCGTGGTATATTCAACATTCTTCACCAACACCACAATTCAAAGGCATCAATTCTTCTTCGGTCTTCCTTATTCATTGTCCAGCTTTCACATGCATATGATGTGATTGAAAATACCATGGCTTGGGTCAGGCACACCTTAGTCTTCAGGGTGACATCTTTGCTCTTCAACACTTTGAAGAGGTCCTTTGCAGCAGATTTACCCAATGCAATGCGTCTTTTGATTTCTTGACTGCTGGTTCAATTATTATTGTAGAACTGTGTATTTCTCCCTTCAACTCTGTCAATGTTTTCTTCATATATATTTGAGATCTGTTGTTAGGTGCATATGTATATTTACGATTGGTGTGTCTTCTTGATGAATTGACCCTTTTATCGTTATATAATTTTCTTCTTTGCCTCTTGCAACAGTTTTTAACCCAAAGTCTATTTTGTCTGATGGTAATATATAGCCAGCCCTGCTCTCTTTTGGTTACTATTGGCATGGAATAGCTTTTTTTCCATCCTTTCACTTTCAACATACATGTGTCTTTGGATCTAAAGTGCTTCTCTTATAGACAAGACATAATTGGATAATTTGTCTTTAATCCATTCTGCCAATCTTTGCCTTTGGTTGGAGAGTTTAATCCATTTACATTTAAAATACACCTACTCTCATTTATCTAACATTTCACATTTATGACAACAAAAAATCTACTATCTGTTTTGTGCATTAACGATGTATGTCTGGCAGTAACAAATGCCAAGGTGCGAGGCAAGAGTAACGTTGGCTATGTTTAAGGTTATGTGTCAACTTGGCTGAGCCATGGTTCTCAGTGGTTTGGCAGTTATGTAATGTTGTAATTTGGTAGTTATGTAATGGTGTAATCACCCTCCATTTTTATGACCTGATGTGGTCATCCTCCATTTTTGCATAATGCTGATTTTCACATAGTGACCTAGTTTTTGGAACCAAACCATGTTGCTAAGTGAGGGGTGGGTGTAATTACTGATAAGGCAGGACTTCTGCCATTTTGCTATTTGTTTTCTGTGTCGTATACTTTTAAAATTTTTCTTGGTACCTTGTTTCTTTCAGTACTACCTACTTTCGTGTTTTGTTCAGTTGTTGTAGTGAACCATTTTGATTCTCTTTTCCTTTTGTGTATATTTTAAAGATATTTTCTTTTTGGTTACTGTGGAGATTACATTTAACATCTCAAGTTTACAGCAATCTAGTATGTCTTGATTCCAACTTACCTTCAATAGTATACAAAAACTCTGTTCCTATGCAGCTCTGTCACCTCCCCCTCACTTTATCTGCTGTTGTCACAAATTACATCTTTATACATTGTGTGCCCAATAACATAAGTTTACAATTATTGTTTATGCATTTGTCTTTTAATTTGTGTAACAAGTTTGTAACAAGTAGAGTTACAAACAAAAAATACAATAAAATTGGCTGTTGTATTTGTCCATGAAATTACTTTTACCAGAATTCTTCATTTCTTCATATGGCTTCTAGTTACTGTCTAGTGTCCTTTTGTTTCAACCTGAAGGACTTCCTTTACATTTCTTGTAGGGAAGGTCTAGTGGTGACAAAATCCCTCAGCTTTTATTTGGAAGTGTCTTATAATGTTGCCTTAATTTTTGAAGGACAGTTGTCTTAGTTATTGTCTTAGCTATCTAGCGCTGCTATAGCAGAAATACCACAAGTGGATGGCTTTAACAAAGAGAAATTTATTTTCCCACAGCCTAGTTTTTCTTAGTAGGCTAGAAGTCCAAGTTCAGGGTGTCGGCTCTGGAGGAAAGTCCTCATCAATCTTCCCCTGGACTAAGAGCTGCTCTGCACAGGAACCCCAGGTCCATAGGAAAGGCTCTCCTCCCAGCACTGCTTTCTTGGTGGTATGAGATCCCCCGTCTCTCTGCTTACTTCTTTCCTTTATATCTCAAAAGAGATTGGCTTAAAACACTATTTAATCTTGCAGATCTCATTGACACAACTGCCACTAATCCATCTCATTACATCATAGTTATAGGATTTACAACTCATAGGGAAATCACATCAGAGGACAAAATGGTGGGCAATCACATAATACTGGGAATCATGGCCTAACCGAGTCGACAGATATTTTTGGGGGACACAATTCAATCCATGACAACAGTTGTCTAATGCTGCTATAACAGAAATACCACAAGTGGATGGCTTTAACAAAGAGAAATTCATTCTCTCACAGTCTAGCAGGCTAGAATTCTGAATTCAGGGTGCAAGCTCCAGGGGAAGGCTCTCTGTCTCTGTCAGCTCTGGGGAAGGCCCTTGTCATCAATCTTCCTCCATTGAGAAGCTTCTGAGTACAGGGAACCCAGTCCAAAGAATGGGCTCCCCTCCTGGTTCTTCATTCTTAGTGATAGAAAGTCCCCCTTGCTTCTCTCTTTTATTTCTCAAAAGAAATTGATCCAAGATACAACTTAATCTTTTAGATTGAGTCCTGCCTCATTAACATAACTGCCTCTATTCCTGCCTGATTAACATCATAGAGACAGGATTTATAACACATAGGAAAATCACGTCAGATGACAAATGGTGGACAGCCACACAATACTGAGAAGCATGGCCTAGGCAAGTTGACACACATTTTGGGGGGACACAATTCATCCATAACTACAGTTTTGCTAGATATTGATTTCTTGGTTGACAGTTCCTTTCTTTTAGCATTTCAAACATATCATCCACTGACATCTGGCCTCCACAGTTTCTAGTGTGATATCAGTGCTTAATCTTATTGGGGATCCCTTGTGTGTAACAACTCATTTCCTTCTTGCTACTTTCAAAATTCTCTTTACTTTTGTCTTTTTAGAGTTTTATTATGATGTGTCTCAGTGTGAATCTCTTTGGGTTTATCTTACTTGGAGTTGTTGGATTTCTTGAATGTGTAGATTCATATCTTTCTGCAAATTTGAGAAATTTTCAGCCATTATTTTTTCAGGTATTATTTCTGCCCCTTTCTTCTAATTCTGGGTTTTCCATTATGTGTATGTTGGTCCACTTGATGTTACCCCTCAAGTTCCTTAGGCTATGTTCACTGTCTTTCATTCTTTTTTCTCCTCAGGCTCAAAAATTTCAATTGCCCTGTCTTCAATTTTGCTGATTCTTTTGTCTGCCTGTTAAAATCTGCTGCTGTACCCCTCCAGGGAATGTTTTCATTTCAGTTATTATATTTTTCATCTGCAGTATTCCTGTTTGGTTCCTTTTTATAATTTCTCTCTCTTTATCAATATTCTTCCTTTGTTCATGCATCATTTTCCTGATTTCTTTTAGCTCTTTGTTTGAGTTTTTCTTGATCCCTTTGGGCATATTTAATACTATTGTTTTAAAGTCTTTGTCCAGTAAGACCATTCCACAAGGATGGTTTCTGTCACTTTTTTTTTGTTCTTTTGAATGGGCCATCCTTTTCTGTTTCTTTGTATGCCTTGTGTTTTTTGTCGAAAACTAGATATGTGAATATTGTAATGCGGCGACTCTGGCAATGAGATTCCACCCTTCCCCAAGGTTTGCTGGTTGCTGTTTGTTTTTTATTGTTAAAAAATGTAGTACTCCATTTGTTTAATGACTACCCTTTTTGCCAAGACTGCCTTCCTGGTTTGGTGTGGGCACCAAAGTCTATTTTCCCTAATTTTTGTTCAGCTAGTGTTTTGACAGAGATTTTCTTGAATGCCATGGGGAGAAAGGAAGGAAGGAAGGACGGATGGACAGAAGGAAGAATGGAAGAAAAGAAAGAGACAGTTCAATCTCTGTTATGGATTGTTATGGATTGAACTGTGTCCCTAAAAATATGTTGAAGTCCTAACCCTTATACCTGTATATTTGATCTTGTTTAGAAAGAAGGGTTTTCTTTGTCTTGTTAATGAGGTCATATCAGAGTAGAGCAGATTCTTAACCTAATCCTTTCTGAGTTGTGTCTTATAAAGGGGATTACAAATACAGAGAGACAAACACACGGGGAGGTGTCATGTGATGACAAAAACAAACAAAAAAAATCAAACCCGCTGCCATTGAGTCAATTCCTACTCATAGCAACCCTACAGGACAGAGTAGAACTGCCCCATAGAGTTTCCAGGGAGCACCTGGTGGGTTCGGACAGCTGACCTGTTGATTAGCAGCCACAGCATTGAACCACTACACCACTAGGATTTCCCTTGATGACAAAGTAAGGCATATTTACAAGCAGGAAAAGAATGCCAGGGATTGTAGCAGCCACCAGAAACTAGGAGAGAGGCTTACAGAAGGAATTATTGACATGGCCAAGACCCTGATTTGGACTTTTAGCTTCCAGAACTATGAGAAGATAAATTTCTGTTTTTTAAAGCCACTTACTTTGTGGTATTTTACTATGGCAGCCCTAGCAAACTAAGACACTCTCCCAGCCTTTGCTAATTTGCTCTGTGCTGAGACACTCCCTCAACACTTAGCCAGGCTTGTACTAAGCCTAGGAATCAGGCTGAGGTCAGAGAATAGGGTTTTCTCAAGTATTTTCTGATTAAATTTCTCCATATACTTGGTGCTTTTGAATGCCCTAATTGCCAAAGAAACTCTCCCTGGCTTCCCCTGCCAGACTTTGGGATCCTATTGTATGCCTCTATTGTACTCTTAATCCCAGGCAGCTGCATACAGTTAGAATTTTCAGGCATTACTTGCCACTTTTCTGCCCTGTGTGAGTTCTGAGATAGGCTAAACAGAGACGAGTGCCTTGTTTCAGTCCTTCAGGTAGCCTCCAGACAGGTTAAAACAGACATACACAATAATTTATGAATAAAGTCTGCTCTGCTTCCTCAGGACCCAGAGACCAGAGTCCCTCCCTAGGAATGCAGGCCACTACAGCTTTAAGGCAACTGCTTAGCCAGGGAGAGGGCGGGACACTGCAAGTAGAAAAGCTTTCTTACTGTTTTAAAGTCACCTTTTCCTTGATTCAATATTCGTTTAGTTGCTATAACGCTTTGTCCAGATTCCAAAGTTCTGACAAAGTTGATTCTGCCAGTTTCTGCTCTTTTTGGGGGTGGGGGTGGGGGTCGGAGGGAATAATCAGTTGATGTGTCTTTGCGAGTCCTTGTGAGCCCTTGGAAGCCCAGCTTTAGCTGGGTCACATTCTCAATGTTTAAGGATAGGGAATAGTGACTCCAATATTATTTCTTAAATCATTTTCTCTTTTTGATCAGACATTGGAGATAAATCAATACCTGGACTTAATTGAGCTCCTAGATGGTGGCCATTTCAGGCTCTTTAAACTCATGTGCTGACTTTCCACCAGTTACCATCTGGTTCTTCACCAGGGGCTTAAATAAGAGCAAAGTTCTCATGAATTGCAGACTCAATGTACTTCAACATTTTAGCCCGAGGCTTTTCTTTTGCCTTTTAAGTGTGTAAGACAATACAGGATAAATTTTATTATGTCTAATACTATCAGGACTATCCCTTGCAGTAGTGATCTAGCTCAGGTACTTATTCTTGATGGTAACCAACCCAATAAATGTGGTGTTTGTAAGGGTGTTACAGTTCATAACCAAGTAGCTTGTTGTCCAATTCTGTGTGTTCTACTTCTCTTGTGTTATTTAACATGAGTATCTGTTACAGCACAGACTACGCTTTTCTTGAACCAATGAATAAAAATTTAAGGCTATTTTGTTATCTCATGTCACCTTGGATTAATGAAGTCAGGGATCAATGTTGTGTTTTCATCCCACTGCAACTTCGTCTGTTATTTGTCCCATAACCCAAAAAACCAAACCCACTGCCGTAGAGTCGATTCCGACTCATAGTGACCCCATAGGATAGAGTAGAACTGCCCCATAGAGTTTCCAAGGAGCTCCTGGCAGATTTGAACTGCCAACCTCTTGGTTAGCAGTAGTAGCACTTAACCACTACGCCACCAGGGTTTCCATTTGTCCCATAGTGATTGATAAATTTCTTAAAGATTTCTCCAATTCAAATATACTATCTAATATTTACTATGAATATCTAAAGATAATACTAAAGTTCCCAGAGTGTACTGTCCACATATTCATCAGGAATTTAAACAAGAAATTGTCCATGTAAATTCACTATCAGTGAAAAGTGATCATCTAAACTAGTATAGGTGGATATATCACATAAAAACATGTCTAGAAGGAACACACAGTTTGTATAGAGAAAACAGAAAATATAGAAAACTTAGGTGTGACAACCAAGTTTTCATTAGAGAATTCATGATTAGCAAGATAATACAGGATGGACGTCTCCTGTTGAAGGTCTCTAGTTAATCCGTCCAAAACATACTAAGTGTTTTCCCTAAGGAAAAGCTGGTCCTCCTTAGTTTGCCTATTAACAGTCATGGGTTACTTTTTCAGAAGCAGAAGTAGAATCTAAGACAAAATGGAGTCTGAGCCATGAGGTCCATCTCCTCTAAGAAACTGGTTTCTTGAAGATATGTAATCTTCTGTATAGCAAGAGAGTGAGAGTTTGATTATAAACATTATACAGGTATTTCATGCAACATTGTCTAGAAGACTGATTAAACCGATTACTGATTTACCCTAAACATAACTCTATTTACTGATCTTGAAAGTCAGTTTCTCAAAACAGACTGAATTCTTAAAAAAATAAAAAAAAAACCTACAATGCCCAGAGCAAAATAGTCTTGCTAGTTTATCTGGACAATTGCTTGCCTCAAAGTGGCTTCAGGAACCAGTTTTTCCTCAAAGCTCGAGGTTCAAAAGGACACCCAAACGTGGTGGCCCGTGTGGGCTGCCCCAACCTTCATGAAAGCCAGAAATCTGGATTTCAAGAGAATTATAAGTCTTTTATAGTTTCCTCCTTTGGATCATGATCTTGTTATAGAATCTTTTGATCAAAAATGTTCAATAAATGGTAACTGGGCACTGTCTGGTTTTTAAGATCTCAGGTACCATACAGCAAATCGGGAGGTAAAATAGAAATACTAACAAATAATGCTAGGCCAATTATCTGATATAACCAGTGAAACCATGACCCTAAGGTCTCTGAACCAAGGAAACAAATCTCATGAGGTGTTCGTTTATGCATAAGCAGCATCAGTAACTGCTTTTCATGTGGATCAGCAACAACTACATTCTGCCACACCTAAAACTGGGTATTAATATAAACAGGGCAACATTTATCTATTAAGGCACAAACTATTCTTTGAGAGAACTAATAGGAAATCTAATGCTATTCTAATTTGTAAAATTATAGCTCAAATTTCAAACACTTCTCTGGTTATGATATTTACAACTTTGCTAAGTTTACCAACAGGAACTTCCAATTCAAGAGTCAAAATAACTAAACCCATTAGCTAGATAATTTAGGGGAAAAGAGAAAAATAGTTTCTTATCACCAGAATGTAGGATCTTAAAGCATTTCTTATTTCCAGAAGGAAAGACTTTAAAACATTAGCAACATTCTCACACGAAATCCCATAGTATCATTTCATTTACTCAGTCTTATATAGTCAATTTTTGTTCCATGTGATTCTGGATCTATGGCAGTCTGCAAAACCATCAGCTTCTGCATAAGAGTTTTGCGGATCTTGAGTCTAGTCAGTCTTTTTTGCAAGTTCATTATAGTCCATCTTTTTTTGTTGAGTTATTCTGGAAAATCAGCAAAGTAAAAACTTACCTGCAGATGACAAAACTTAATACGGCCATGATTAATTTAAAAACATAACTCTTAATAGTGAAAGACCTGATAGAAATTAATTACAAGTATAACATAAAGGCCAAATAAAATTAGTTAAAAAGAACTTTAGATAACAATATTTCTAAATATAACCATATTTTAAAGAGTTTCAGGTATAATACATAATAATCTTGAGACAATACCATATGGTCAGGATGTATTAAAAATATCCCAAGATTATCAAGTCTCTAAATACCTGAATAGTAATAAAAATAACTTCATAGGTAAATAATGTGAATTCTTCAGTTAATCCATTGGCCTTGATGTTGCTAGATTGAAAAATAAAGTTTATTAACATATAAATTTTAACTCAAAGTGAATCAGGCACTTCTCTTGATTTTAACAGCATGTTCTATGTAATTTAGAACATGTTAAATAAACCTTTTTAGCACTTTTTCTTTATAAAAAACATTTTCGTGACTTTCAAACTTGTCAGAAGTTTATCATAAATTACCAAGAAATAATACTTTTAGTTATTTAACCAAAGATCTTAAAATAAAAACCTTAGCTTTTTCTTAAAGCCATGTGGCTTGGTTTCCGACTCTGGAATCTTATTCTAATGAGAGAGGCAGATTACACAAAGAAGAGATGAACTCTTCAACTCCATAGTCAAAGAAACTCTTGTTATTTTAACAGTGAGAAACCTAATTCTTTTACATGCTATTTAACATTAAAACTCTTAAAAATCTCATAAATGAAACCATTAAACTTTAGTCAGACAGATAAACTTTTGACAATTATCAAATAAATTTCTTTTTTCAATAAACCTCTTAAAAACGTTTTTTGTTGTATATCTCTAATAATAGTAAAAAAAAAAAGTACATCCCTTTAAATGGCAAAAATCAACTTACTCATTAACAGACCCAAACACACACACACACACACACACACACACACACACACACACACACAGGCTTTTTAAAGTTCTCTTACAATAGAGAGAACTTGTTTTACAGTTCTTTTATGATTAGGATTTACCCAATTTCTGATACTGTAGTGAAGTAGTGATTTTTCTTATCCTTTTTTTTTTCTTTTTTTGGTCTTAAAAAGGTCTCCACCTAGTTGGAAAAAAAAAGGGTCCTTTAAAAGCTTCCCTGGAGTTATACCTTGGAGACTAGGGCTGGACGCTGAGAAGGCCTGATCTTGCCCTGCCCTTACCTACTTTTTAACTCATGGTAGAAGTCAAGATTAGGTCATTCTAATTCATTTATGTATGTTTAAGTTGACCTAGATGTTTTTGAAAGGCGGAAGATAAAATTAATTTCTTTCCCTTTTACTGTTCTGGAACTATTACTTTTACTTTAAGACAAAATTGTCTTTTTTTTCTTTACACCAGCTGCACTGGTCTTTTCCTTTCTAAAGGGTGTGAGGCTTTCTTGGCTCCTGTGGTCTTGGTCTCCCTCCTTTTCTTTGTTTTCTGGGCGGATGGCCTTTAGCCTGCAAGGCAGCAGTTAGGAATGCGGCATGGTGGTTTTGGTCTGTAACTTTTTCTTTAATTGATTATAAGAAAAGAACTGCATTTAAGAATGCACCCTAGGGGTGAATCTCCTGGTATGTTCTCCTGATTTCTCATTCTGTCCAACTGACTGTTCCCAAGAACCTAAATTTTTATTTTTATGGGTAGTTGATAACACCAACTTTTTCTTTTAGTCTAATAGGAATTTAGTTGTCTCTCGTGCTGCAACCAAGAGTTTTCTCAGCTCTGGGAGAGAACCTCTTTTTTTTTAAAAAAAAAGTCTTAACACTTGACTCAAATCCCAGACTAAACTGAAACTGCTCTCCCTATTCATCTCCTTCTTCAGCCCAATCAATAAATTCTCAAGAGTCTCTACAAGTATGTTCTAATTTAACCTGAATTTCTTTTCACCACTTGATTTCTATGCATCACACAAATTACACATAAGACGCAGACAGAGGTAACTGAGACAATCTTGCAGTCTTAACCTCCCAGATAGCCCCTGTCACATGTAAGATTCACACATAAGACAAACAGACAAACAGAGAGTGCTCGGACCAGACAAGCCAGAAAGGGAACAGTAGCATAAGGATGATTTTAGTGAGGTCTTTTTTTTTTTTTTAACACATTACTAGAAATATCTGAATCTCCACTTCGATCCTCCAGATACCTCTTATCCCCAATAACAGATGAAGGTGCTTCAATCTCCCAGTCTAAACAGAGATGTCTACAGCCACTCCCCAGAACCAGAGTGCACCAACCAGAGACACACAACATCCAGACACACAAAAATGACAGCCACCACACACTCGTTCACCTGCCCAAACTCTAGAGTCGCAAGACCAAGAGTCCCTCCTGAGAGAATAGTTTAAAAATGAAGGGAAAGAAGAAAAAAAAAGTCAAGGAAGTAGACTGTTGGAGCACCCTCTGAGACCTCCTGCTGAGGGTATGCGACCCATTCTGGAGTGCTCTCCATGGCTTCCTCCTATTGGAGGCTTGTGACCCACTCAATTTACTGGAGTGCTCTCTGAAACTCTCTGGTGGGGTTCACGGCCCACTCAGTGGATGCTCTCAGCAGCTCTGTCCAAGGTCCACAACCCACCCTTGCAATATGGGATGATCAGGCCCTAACAAGGACTCACTCCTTGTTCCCAACTCTCCTTTTGTGAAAGGCAAATGACTGGAATGCTCTCCACGAACCTCTCTTCATTGGGGCTTGTGACACGTTTGGTGGAAAGAGGAAAGAAGAAGAGAGAAAATATGGAGACAAAATACCCAGGAAAAAAAAAAGGGATAATAAAAGTTGCTGAAGGGGGAAGGAGGATTGAGGGTCAGGGTTCCCTGAACTTACTGCTTCAAAAAGACACCAGACAAAAAGGTTCGGATGGCTGCTTGTCTCTGAGTAGAGGTCTGTTCTGCAGGCTCAGTGATTCTGGTCTGCGTCCCCTAACTGGTGGCTAATTTGAGCCCCTAGTCTCCTGGCTGGCTCACCAAATTTTGTTACCAATCGTCAATCTGATACAAAGGGCCTTTGTCTTTTCCTGAGTAAGAATACACACGAAAGACAAACTTTTTCAGCAAGCTTTATTTTGCTTGAGTCAAGGCAAAGGAGTCAGTGGGGGACTAAGTCTCTCCAAAAGACTGACTTGAAAAGGGAAGCAAGGCTAGGGCTTCTATGGGTTCAGTGGAGACAATAAAGTAATGAATATTTAGTGGGCTTCTTTCAAGGGGCAGGTACTTCTCAGAATGGTGGTGCATGCTAATTAGGTTGCGCACGCACTTGGAATCCAAGTTGGAACCTGCTGATATTCAGGATGGAGTCCTCTTGGCAGCCCTTCACATCACTTATTATGGGATGTAGTCCAAGCACACTGATCTTCAGCAGTGCATCACCATCTTCAGAAGGCTAAGGAAGGTTAAACAGCAGTCACACTTTGTTCTTCACATGCGGAGCTTGTAAAGGGGGAAGGGACTAGAAAGACACTAAGAAGGAGATCTCATGTTGACCTTTTCTCATGTTGACCTTATCTCATGTTGACAGAGTGTGGTTCCTGTTTACCCAACTTCTAGATGGTAATCTTTTAATAGCTCTTTTGTTCCGCCAGCACAGTTAACCAAATCTGTCTCAATACCACCAAGAAAGTAGTGCCAGGAGCACAGCATGTCCTTTGGACCGAGGGTCCCTGTGCTGAGAAGATCCTAGACCAGGGAAAGATGGACAAAGGCCTTCCCCCAGAGCCAACAGAGAGAAAGCCTTCCCCTGGAGCTGACAACCTGAATTTGGACTTCTAGCCTCCTAGACTATGAGAGAATAAATTTCTCTTTGTTAAAGCCATCTGTTATAGCAGCACTAGATAATTAAAACAAATTCCACTTGGGAAGGAGTTGTCTTTGTTATGTTAATGAGGCAGGATTAGTGTAGGGTGTGTCTCAAATCAGTCTCTTTTGAGATGTAAAAAGAGATTAAATGCAAGCCACCAAGCTGAGATGGGGGAAGAGAGATGCCATGCCACATGAAGATTGCCCAGGAGCAGAAGCTCAGAAGAGGCAAGGACCTTCCTCCAGGGCCAACAGAGAGAGAAAGTCTTCCACTAGAGCCTGAATTTGAACTTCTAGCCTCCTAAACTGTGAGAAAATAAATTTCAATTTGTTAAAGCCATCCATTTGTGATATTTCTGTTATAGCAGCACTAGATAACTAAGATAAGACCCAAGAAACCGGATTTCTGGCACCCCAGTTATCACAGGTTCTTGCATTATCTAGTGCTGAATCTTGGAATGATTATTGCCATTGTTTTCTATTTGAATGGCCATCACATTTTCTGTTTCAAAACTGATGTCCAGAAGTTAAGATAAATCACTTTCCATACATATAGCTTGGAAACATATTTACTATTTTTAGGTGGAAAGTAGTCACCAGAGATATCAGATGCAATGAAATACTGGGACATTTTACTCCAGGAGAAACCATAACTTTCTCAGGACTGGAAAGAAGAAAGTCAATGAGTTACACTCCTATGAATACCCCTCAGATTGGAACAGTCTGCTCTGCCATCACATGAACAGGACTTACACCATTTTTCTTTCTTTTAAACTTATTCTTCCCTGCTCAGTTCCTTTTTGCTTGTTGAATTTTTACTCAGGGCCGGGGCGGATAGGGCAGACCAGTGTGGCTTCCGAAACTGCATCCTAGCCTTTGGTTTCTGGGGCAAGTGGCGCCCTGGATGACTGACTCCGTGAGTAGGGTCGCAGAGAGGGACTCCAGGGAACTCTAGAGTAGGGAGGTTGGTGTCGCAGCCCTTGGAACAGGGGAGTCTGGAGGCTGAGGCCATCAAGATCACCCCGTCACATCTGTTGGTCGTCTGGAGGGTTGAGGCTGTCAAGACTACCTCTATTGCCCTTGTCTGTTAGCCTTGTGTCAGTCTAAAACGTTCTTTGTATGTCTATTCACGTGTACTTGCACCCCCGAATCCTTGTAACGTCGTCATTACAATCTTGTATGAAACCCCTCACCAGATTCAAGAACTACTTTTGTCTAAGGAAGTTTACTACGCATAGGCTAGCTTGGAGTCGGGTCTCCGGCGAGGCTGGGGCCCTAGGATAGGGATTCCGGGAATCCTAAGAGAACTGAGTCAATCTTGCCCAAAATTGCTATAAACACTTTAAGAACCTAAAATTCTCATGTCCTTGTTTTGCGTGGTATTGTTCAGTGAGTTTATGTGATCTTTCTGTTCTAAGAGCTTGCTTCTGGTCTAGAGCATTGTGTCTAAGTTTCCGTCTGGTATCAGATTGCAAGCTATGGCTGACTATTGTTGTTTTTTTTAAGGCTGTCTTAGAGCCTCAGTTCTTTCCTCGTCCAGAAAAACTGCATCTTGTGTCTGTCTTAAGATTCAGATTTTTAGTAACAACTTAGAGAAACTTTTATATAAATTGGTCTATTTGAAAAGTGCACCAAGATTTTTATGTTCTGTAAGTCAATCTTCGAAGCAAAACCTTTCTAAGTAACTTAAGCTAGATATTATATGAAATGTGTTTTGTTAAAAAAAAGGGGTTAATTTTGTCTTAAAGTAAAAGTAACAGTTCCAGAACAGTAAAAGGGAAAGAAATTAGTTATCTTTTGCCTTTCAAAAATGTCTAGATTGACTAAACATGTATAAATGAATTAGAATAACCTAATCTTATCTTCTACCAGTAGTTAAAAGGTAGGTAGGGCAGGGCAAGATCAGGCCTTTTCAGCCCCGAGCCCTAGTCTCCAAGGATGTGTAGCTCCAGGAAGCTTTTGAAAGATTCTTTCCAACTAGATGGAGACCATTTTAAGACAAGAGAGAAGGAAAATTGCTGTTTTACTATAGCTATCAGAAATTGGGTGGATCCCAATCATAAAAGAACTGTAAACAAATTCTCTCTATTGTAGGAAAACTTTAAGAAGCCCAAAAGACACAAAATATATATGTGTATTTGGGTCTGCTAATGAGTGCGTTCATTTTTGCCATTTAAAGGGAGGTACTTTTTAAAATTTTTTTACTATAAAAGAGGAAACCCTGGTGGCGTAGTGGTTAAGTGCTATGGCTGCTAACCAAAGGGTCGGCAGTTTGAATCCACCAGGCACTCTCTGGAAATTCTATGGGGCAGTTCTACTCTGTCCTATAGGGTGGCTATGAGTGGGAATCGACTTGGCAGCAACAGGCTTGGGTTTTGGTTTACTGTAAGAGATATGCAACAAAGAATATTTAAGAGTTTTATTGAAAAAAAGAAATTTATTTGATAATGGTCAAAAGTTTTATCTGTCTGACTGAAGTTTAATGGTTTGATTTATGAGGTTTTTAAAAGCTTTAATGTTAAATAACATATAAAAAATTGAGTTTCTTGCTGTTAAAATAAAATTTTCTTTGATTACTGAGTTAAAGAGTTAATCTATTCTTTGTGTAATCTGCCTCAAAGACAAAGGTTTACTCTCTCATTAGAATAAGATTACTGTCTTGAAAACCAAGCCCACATGGCTTTAAGAAAAAAACAAAAACAAAAAAGCAAGCCAAGGTTTTTTTTTTTTTTTAAAGATCTTTGGTTAAAATAACTTAAATCATGGTAACTTATAAAACTCCTGATATCTTTGAAACTTCATGGAAAGCCACAAAAAATTCTATAAAGGAAAATTCTAAAAGTTTAGTTAGCATATTATAAATTATACGTGTTGTTAAAATCAAGAGAAGTGCCTGATTCTTGATTGGGTTAAAATTCACATGTTGATATTTCCTCTTATGTTTTTGCCTAATATCATACAGCAAATGCATAATGTTATGTCGTGATTTAAACTTTATTTTTTTAATCTAGCATCATTGAAGCCAATGGTTTAATTGAGGGATTCACAACATTTACCTATGAAGTTTTTATTTATTTATTTTTATTACTATTGAGGTGTTTAGAGCCTTGATAATCGTGGTAAATTCTTAGTCCAGACTATTATGCATTTTATCTGAAGCCCTTTAAAATACAGGTAATCGTTATATTTAGAAATATTTTCATCTAATGTTTTTTAACTGATTTTACTTGGCCTTTACTTTGTGCTTGTAATTAATTTCTATCAGGTCTTTCACAATTAAGGGTATTATTTTTATAAATTAGTCATGGCCGTATTAAGCTTTGTCATCTACAGATGAGTTTTTACCTTGCTGATTTTCTGAAAATGTTTGACCAGAATATCTCAACAAAAAAAGCTGTGCTATATTGGACTTAAGAAAGGAACTGTGACTAGACTCAGTTAAAATTTCCAGAACTCCAAACTCCAAGAACATCAGCAATATTTTTACAGTCTGTTTTGAGAAGCTGACTCCAAAGTTCCATAAATAGAGTTATGTTTAAGGTAAATCAATAATTGGTTTAATCAGTCTTTAAGGCAATGCTGTATGAAATACTTGTCTAATGTTTATAATCAAACTCTCACCCTCTTCCTATACAGAAAATTATGTATTTTAAAGAAACCAGGTTCTCAGAAGAGATCAACCTCATGGCTCAGACTCCAGTTTGCCTTCCACTCCTGCTTCTGAGAAAGTGACCCATGACTCTTAATGGGTAAACCAAGGAGGGGCAGCTTCCCTTGGGAAAAACACTTGCTATGTTTTAGACAGATTAACTGGAGACTTCCAACAGAAGAAGCTGTAGGGGAAAAAAATCACAAAGTTTAGTAAAGCAAAGAGAAAGCTTTATTGGGCATATATTCAAAAAGACAAAAGTGGGAAGCGGACAAGCATGTTGCTAGAGCTAAGGTCTGCCCGAATCCAAGGAACATTACAGAATAAACAAGAATGGGAAAATGGACAAGCATACTGCCACAGCCATGTCTGCCTGAGTTCAGAGAGTACACAATAAACAAGAATGGGAAAATGGACAAGCATGGTGCCACAGCCATGTTTGCCTGAGTCCAAGGAAAATATTACAGAATAGGCAAGAAAGGGAAAATGGACAAGTATGCTGCCTAAGCCTTGTCTTTCCAAGCCCAGAGAATATTACAGAGTCATCAGTATATATTAACACTACAAAATGGGCAAACCATTAAAAGCTTCACCTTTTCACAGATTGGCTAGAAACTGTGATCTTACATTTTGAATTGTCCCTCTAAACAAATATTGATACCGGTTTCAGTAACAACAGTCAGGAGGGTCTTCATTGGTCCAACAAATTCCTATTCACTAAATGCTAATAGAAAAAGATAAGAGGGGAAAGTCTTTTGTGTTCTGGCTTATGTGAAATGGTCCCTAAAAGATACTTTCCAAGATTATTCTATACATTGTCTTTATCTCAGGGCCCAGTTGATGTGTCCTTGTGAGCTCTTGTGAACCCTACTCCATCTGGATCGCATTCTCTATGCTCAAGGACAGGGAATAATGATTCCAATATTATTTCCTAAATCAAAGTCCATCCTGTATTATCTTGCTAATCGTGTATTCTTTAATACTTGCTTGTCACATGTAGATTTCTCTATACCTTCTGTTTTCTCTAGACAAACTTTGTGTTCTTTATGGATATATGTTTTTTGTGTGGTAGATTTAACTAAACTAATTTAGATGATCTGAGAGTGAATTTACATGGGCAATCTCTTGTTTAGATTGCTGGTGAATACATGGCCAGTGCACTTTGAGAGCCTTAAAATTATTAGGTTTGGTTTGGTTGGTTTTATTCATAGTAATGATGCTAGTAAATACTAGAAAGATAAATGTTAATTCATTACCCATTATGAGAGGAGGGTCAGAAGAAACCTCATTGGTCTAATACTGAGGGTACAGCTGGTAGATTTAATTCCTACTTATAGTATAGTTGAGTTAGTGAAATCTTTTAAGAAGTTTATCAATTACCATGGGACAAATAACAGATGAAATTGCTAGAGGAATGGAAACACAACAGCGATTTCTGATCTCATTAAGACGAGGCAACATGAAATAATGAAATAGACGTGAGGTTTTTTTATTAGCCCAAGAAAGTGTAGTTTGTAGGTTTAAAATCATTGCAGGGAATAGTAATATTCTTCTTAGTCTGCATAAAAGACAAAAGAAAAGCCTCGGGCTAAAATGCTGATGTACATTGAGTCTGCAATTGATGAGAACTTTGCTTTACTTAAGATCTTAGCGGAGAACCAGATGGTATCCAGTGGAAAGCCAGCACCGTGGGTTTAAAAAGCCTGCAAAGGCCACCATCTAGGAGCTCCACTAAGTCCAGAAATTGATCATCGATGTGTTATCTCCAATCTCTGTTCAAAAAAAAAAAACAAAAGAATGATTTAAGACATTATTCCCTGTCCTTTAACAGAAAATGTGACCCAGCTGGAGCTGGGCTCACAATGACTTGCAAGGACACATTAACTGGGCCCTGCGGTATAACGATAATAGCTAAGATAATCTTAGAAAATATTTTTTAGAGAACCTTTCACATAAGCCAGAAAACAAAAGACTTCCCACTCTTATCTTTTTTATTAGCATTTAGTGAATAGAAAATTTGTAGAACCAGTGAAGACCCTCCTGACTGTCAGTTACTGAAAAATACCACTGATTGCTAAGAAAGGCAATTCAAAATGTAAGATCACAGTTTCTAGCCAATCTGTGAAAAGGTGAAGCTTTCAATGGTTTTGCCCATTTTGTACCCTGTAATATTCTTTTTTTTTTTTTTTTTTAATATTCTTAGGGCTCACAGGCAGACATGGCTGTGGCAACATGCTTATCCATTTTCCCGTTCTTGCTTATTCTATAATATTCCTTGGATTTGGACAGAAGTGGATCTAGCAACGTGCTTGTGTGCTTCCCACTTTTGCCTTTTTGAATATACGAACCAGTTAAAGGACTTAAGTGGCTGTTCAAGAGACAAAACAAAGACTGGAAAGTATCATTAAAATAAGTGCTGTAGAGATATTAAGAATTGTTTTTGCTCTAGCCCTTTTATTAATTTTATTTTAACCTTTGCTTGCATTGTTCGTCTTTCTAGACAAACTTATGTGTCTTGGTGTATGCCTTAAGGAGTTGGTGTCTTCTTCCCAAAGGGTAGTGTCATTTCAAGTGATTCAAAAGTTCCAGCTCCAAGTGGTGGTTGATCAGGAATTTCAACACATCCCCATCAAGAGGAAGGACAACAGCCCAATAAATGCCCAGTATAGATGAAATTTTTTTTTTTTTTTTATACATACAAGAGAGATATAATAGTTTACCTCAGACAACACGAGAGTTTCACTCTAACCTGTAGGGCTCTACTATGCCCCCATCCAGTCGGAAGCAGCTAGAGAGACTCAACACCCTGTTTCCCAAGATTGAGAAACTCACAACAAAATGGGGGGATTGGAACAGACTGCTCAGCCATAACATGAACAGGACCTACGCCATTTTTCTTTCTTCTAAACTTATTCTTCACTGCTCAGTTCTTTTTTCCTGTTGAATTTTTACTAATGACTAATGTCCTTTTCAGACTGTAAAAACAAATAATATGATCTAAGAAAGTCTTATGACCACTGAAATCACCCCAGGAGACCAGTCACCCCCTGGGCAGATGAGATACCTTGGGACCATGATCACCGGAACCACCCCAGGGGAGAATGGCATTTCACAGGTTCCTGAAACCCGTGATTTTGCCCTATAAATCTTTGAAACAGTCTCCATTTGGGGGAAACAGGCTTTGGAGATCATTCCCCTCTGTCTCTTGTGTGTCAATACACATTAAAGCTCTTGCTACTCACCTCACCTGGGCTCAGGAATTGGCTATCTGCGGCAGACAGCCCTGACCCAAGAAATTGCAGCAACAAGATGAGCCTGAAGAATATGGACTGGAGGTCAGAAAAAGGGAGCGTTTTCTTGAGAGAGAAAACAGATACAGGGAGCAATTTGAACGATGCTATCTATCCTTCATAGCCTATGCAGGAGAGAAATTCTTGCCTTACGGACATCTACCAACAGTGGATACTAAAAAGAAAAATAAGTTATGGTCTGGCCTAGTTCCCTTCTGACTCATGTATTCCTGAAATTTTGAAAAATTGGAAAACATTTCACTGTTTTTGCTTTCTGTTTGGATAATTTCTTTGACCTATTTTCAAGTTCATTTTCAGTTCAAAATTTGTCCAATATTGGAGATTTCATATGATTCAACCTAATATATTAACTGAATGAGAAAAAATTAAATTTTCTCAGATACTGGTAAATAACATTCCAATAAAAAGGCTTTACCAATTTACTCCTATTGACAGCACATGATATTATCAATAATTTTTACTTTTTCCAATCTGGTAGGTGAAAGTGACATTTAATTATTTTGAATTGCATCTACGTTATTACTGAATAATTTGAGTTCCTTTTCTTCATCCATTTATTCTGTTTATGTATTTTTTTTGTAACTCTTACTAAAAAATAAAAATAAAACCAGTTGCCATTGAGTCAATTCCTACTCATGGTGGGCCCACATGTGTCAGAGTAGGACGGTGCTCCATAGGGTTTTCAATGGCTGATTTTTCAGAAGTAGATTGCCAGGCCTGTCTTCAGAGGTGCCTGTGGGTGGACTCAAACAGCCAACCTTTCGATTAGGAGCCAAATGCTTAACCATTTGCACCATTCAGGGACTCTATAACACTTACCACTACTTGATATGTTTATTTACACTTTATTTACTTATCCATTAATTATTTTGGAAACCCTGGTGGTGTACCGGCTAATTGCTACTGCTGCTAACCAAAACGTTGGCAGTTCTAATCCACCAGGCACTCCTTGGAAACCCTATGGGGCAGTTCTCTTCTGTCCTGTAGGGTCGCTATGAGTTGAAATCGACTCGACAGCAATGGGTTTGTTTTTTTTTTGGTATGAATTATTTTACTGTCTCACTAAAGAGTAGCTTCATAAGAGCATGGACTTAGTCTCATTCACCACTGTATCTCCAGTGCCTAGAACGTTGTGTATACTCATCAAATATTAATTGAATAAATTAACAAATGGATGGATGGATGAAAGTTGTAAGGGTGTCCATAAATGTGGACATTAGCTAAAGTCCCAGAGATTCACTCTTCTCCTGATTCTCATATTTTAAGCTCTGGTAAGCCTGGAGTAAGCCTCTAAAAAGACACAGCTCCAGATCACCCCTTTGGGCTGGTTCCTGTTCTTAGGTCTCAGGCCTCATCTATTCATGAATAATGGATATATTGCTTCCTGTTAAATTTTCTATACTATGTCCACAGTGAATGTTGATGTATTTCCTAGTCCCCTCACATAATGACTGTTCAGCTAATGACTTTTTTTTTCTTTAACGGTAAAGGCTATTGAAAAGTTGTACCACTTTTTGGACAATGACTCTTTTTAAAAAATATATAATGGCATTTTCACCTCAAAATAAATGGATACCCTATAAGAAATTGTATTTTGACATCATGGCTTCATGCAAAGACCCTGTGTAGAACGGTTTGTATGGACCCACTGCTATACTCTGCTTTTTGATGCTGAGGCTAGGACTCTGTAAACCACATCTTTTTTTCCTTGCTGACGTGTTGAAAGGAGGCTGAGAGGCTAAAGGAGTCATAAGAGACTTCCTGTTTTGCTTCTTGTTCCTAGCAGCATCACACCAGCAATGATTTTTCACCCTGGCAGCAACAGTTGTTTCTAATTTCTTCTCTTTTTTTTTTCACAATTGCAGAGCCAGCCTCGTTGCACCCCCTCGTAGTGACCAGCAGCAGCCAGCTGGCACACCCTCTTTAGGCTTCAGAGTCCCAGTTCCACAAGGTTCTTCCTCTGAGTTCTTGAGGCACTAAAACCCATTGCTGTCAAGTCGATTCCAATGCATAGTGACCCTGTAGGACAGACTAGAACTGCCCCATAGGGTTTCCAAGAAGCACCTGGTGGATTCGAACTGCTGACCTTCTGGTTAGCAGCCACAGCTCTTAACAGCACCAGTTAAAAAGCACTTCCCCCTCAGAAGTCAGAATCCCAGCTATATGGGAACTTTCATTCAAGTTTCTAAGTTCTAATAACCCCAGCCTCTTACCTCTGTCTCTGGAAGCCTAGGGTTGATACTGCTTCCTACAGGCACCATCTCTATGTTTCATCAGTGCCCCTTTTGCCTTTTCAGACTGCCAATACCTGTTTGATTCCTTGTATTAAATTCTCTCTAGTGTACTGTTTTCCTGTTTGAACCCTGAATGACACAATAACAAAAACCAAACCCATTTCTGTCAGGTAGATTCCAACTCATAGAGACCCTACAGGAGAGAATAGAACTGCCCCATAGGGTTTCCAAGGAGCAGCTGGTAGATTTGAACTGCTGACCTTCTGGTTAACAGCCAAACACTTAACCATTGTGCCAATACTACTCTCCAATTTGCCTGATGTAACAGGTTTTAGTCAGAGAATATCAAGTGGAACAACTTTGAATTGCATGCCATGTTTGGATGGACCCTAAATATTATGCTTTGTATACACATGCCAGCCAACGGGGATGAAGAGGTTGCATCTTCTATGGCTCTTCAATTTGCTGCATGTGTCCACCATTTTCATGTACTTCAAATGTGTTTAGCCTTGCTTTGGTGAAAGCCTTAACAAAAAGGAAAATATCATCAAGCACATTTAAATCTGATGTTGAATGTCAGCCTGAAAGTCAATCACTGAATCTTCGTCACCTTTAAAACAATAATCCCCTCACACCCCTTCTCCAAAAACCATCATCTACCCTCAAGTCTCCTTCCCCTTCTTTGCTGAGTACAATGAATCTTCATATGTAGCAACTACACTTGTTTTTTATTACTCACAAATATTTGATTTAATTTTTTGATCTGTATGTTTTCTATCTGCTGGATATCTTGGATTAGAATGGAAAGCATCATATTTTTTTCCCATTAAGATAATGGAAATATTTTTTTTGCTCAACATCTTTTCACTTGGTGGTAGAGTTTTCAAACATAAAGTAAAATCATTAAGCAATATTTGTGTATAAGACACTTGGATCTAGAAATTGCCAAGACAGACTGTATCATGTTCCATATCTCTAATTTTGGATATAAGCTGCCCTCAGGATACACAAGGGCTGAGAAAACACAAAATGCCAATCAATTATGTGTTTGTTTATTCATTATCAAGTATTTATTGATTATATGAATGTCTTTATAAGCAAGATGCAAATGATGTAAAAGCAGCAATTCCTTCCCTGAAAGAATGTACACTCCAGGTAGGGAAAAGAAATATGTCATGTGTGTAACAAATAGATCATAAAACAGAATACATGATAGTTTAGTCCAAGCACTGTACGAATAAGAGCAGTTCTGTTATGGATTGAATTATGTCCCCCCAAAATATGTCTTGTAAATCCTAGCCCCTATACCTGGGGATGTAATCACATTTGGGAAGTGTTTCTTTTTTAAGTTAATGAGGTCATATCAGCATACGTTGTGTCTTAAACCAATCACTTTTGAGTTATAAAAGAGCAGATTAGGCACAGAAGAAAGCAGACACAAGGGAAGACCTACACTATCTGACAACATCCAAGGCAGACCAGTCTACCAGCCCAGGAACTCCAAGGATGGCTGGCTAGGGAAAATGAGACAAGGATTTTCCCCCACACCCAGAAGAGAGAGAGCTTTGCCCTAGAGCCAATGTCGTGAATTCAGACTTCTAGCCTCCTAAACTGTGAGAAAATAAATTTCTGTTTGTTAAGGCTACCTACTTGTGATATTTCTGTTATAGCATGAAATATGTGTGTAACAAATAGACTATAAAAGAGAATACATAATAGTGTAGTCCAAGCACTGTACAAATAGGAGAAGTGATATAGAAAAGGAGTAATAAGAGAGGGGCTTAAAAAATCAAGAGGACTTCTTAAACAACGCCCTGAAGAAAGTTATGAAAGTGAGCTGACCAAGGAAATAGGGAAGCACAAGAGCAAATTCGGCAACATTACCCCTGGCTTAGGCTGGGTTCCCTAGAAAAACAAAACCAGTGAAGCATGTGTGTGTATATATATAGAGAGAGAGAAAGAGAGAGAGATTTATGGCAAGGAAATGGCTCATGCTGTTGTAGAGCCTGGCAAGTCTCAAATCTGTGGGTCAGGTGTCAGGCTGGAGCCTTCTGCTGAGTCACATAGCTGCACGGGATGACGAACCCAAGATCTGCAGGAAGTGCGGCAGGCTGCTGGCCCAAGATCCAAGAACTGGAGGTCAGATGGTGATGAGCCAGATGCAGGATCCAGAGCAAGCAAAAGCCAGCAACTTTGCCAGAACGTCCATATATACTGGATGCAGGCCACGTTCCCAAGGAAACTCCCCTTACAACTGGTTGGCTGATCACATCAGGGAAGTGATTACACTATGTCACAAAATAGAGGATAACTACATCATTACATAACTGCCAAACCACTGAGAATCATGGCCCAGCCAAGTTGACACACAACCTTAACCATTTACAACCCCCAATTCCTCTTTACCCCTATCTCTCCATTACCTTCCTCTGCCTTCCCTAGCCAACATGCCAAAAAACCAAACCAAACCCATCGATGTCAAGTTTATTCTGACTCATAACCAGTGGTGTCACTAGGGCTGGTATCAGCCAGTGTGGCAACTCATAGTGTCACCTCCCCCCCTCATGGACCTTCTCCCATACCAGACCATATAGAATCCTTACCTAAAAAAAGTTTATTATCAATTTTAATCAAAGAATAATATGTGATATAGCAACCAAAAGGTTGGCAGTTCAAATCCACCAGGCGCTCCTTGGAAACTCTATGGGGCAGTTCTACTCTGTTCTATAGGGTCGCTATGAGTCAGAATTGACTCGACAGCAGTGGGTTAGTGGTAAATTGCTTAAATGTAATATTTCTTAGATTATATGAATACTAACAACAATTTTTTTGGTAAAATTACATTGAATTACAGCATTATTAGTTACAACATTATAAGTAACTGAGCAGAAGCCTTTTTTTCTTTTTCTCCTCTTTTTCTTTAATCATTACTTCATTTTCAATACAGTTATTAATATGGGATCACAAATACTAATTACCACAATATTGTAGCTAAAACACGAGAAAAGGTGGTAAAATCGATGACTATAAAAACAATGGCAGCAGCAAACACAAAAACAATGGCGTGTGCTTGTAGTGTTGTCTTGTGGCGCTGTGCTTGTAGAGTGCTTGTAGCCCGTGCAGACCGAACCACGTGATTCGAGGGTCATTACAGTTGGATAATAATGACAGCTCTGACCAGAGTGCTTTAAAACCAAAACCAAGCCCACTGCCATCGAGTCGATTCCGACTCATAGCGACCCTATAGGACAGAGTAGAACTGCCCCTTAGGACTTCCAAGGCTGTAAATCTTTACAGAAGCAAACTGCCACCTCTTTTTCCCATCAAGTGGCTGGTGACTCGTCCCAGCAGTACATGTTTGTAATCTACCAGAAATAAGTGCAAAGAGGAAGTATGCGCACCAAAAATGAGATAGGAGAGGAACTAGAGAGTAGGGAATGTGTGTGTGTATGAAAGAGAAGCCCCTTAAGCTCAGGACCTTGGGGAAGGGAAGAGAGCCTCCCGCAAATCCGACATACAGGAAATGGCCTTTCCTCATGTGAGTTCTCTGAACTGAACCAACCACCATCTATTTGAGGTACCAAAACCAACCAAATCCATTGCTGTCAAGTCGATTCCAACTCATAGAGACCCTATAGGACAGAGTAGAATAATCCCGTTGGATTTCCAAGGCTCTAATTTTTTAAATCTTTATAGGTTACGTAAAGAGCTCGGTTAGCAGTTCGAATCCACCAGCCGCTCCTTGGAAAACCTATGGAGTAGTTCTACTGTGCCCTGTAGGGTCGCTGTGAGTTGGAATCCCCTCGACCTCAACTGGTTTGGTTTCCCAGGCTGTAAATCTTTAGGGAAGCCAACTGCCACCTCTTCTCCCACTGGGCGCCAGGTGGATTTGAACCGCTGACTTCTCCGTTATCAGCCTAGCGCTTAACTCCTGCGCCACCAAGGCTCCTTCTATTTGAGTAGGATAACAATAATCCTAACCAAAGCAAGAAGAATGATAATATGATTGATATCTGCTAGTCACTGCACAGAGGAGCCGAGGTGGCCAAGCCGTTAAACACTTGGCAGTTGGAACTCATCAGCTACTCTTCGGGAGAAAGAGGTGGCAGTCTGCTTCCGGAAAGATTTACGGCCTGGGAAATCCTATGGGGCAGTTCTAGTCTTTCCTGCAGGGTCGCTATGAGTCGAAATCGACCCCACGGCAATGGATTTAGTTTGGGTTTAATCCTTGCACACCCAGACCCCTAATCTGTTTTGCTTTGTTTGACCTCATGGACCATAGTTCTTAAAACTGTAGACACAGGACTAAAGTTCGGGCCATGTTAGGGACAGTGATACCTCTGAGGTTAAAAGAACCAAGGCTTGGATCTAAAAGGGAGTAGTGGAATAGGAAAGAATGTGGTTGCGATGTAGGAACCACCTCAGGCCTCCTCGGGTTAGCATTTGTCATCTCCTTCTTGACTGATGATGGTGATCTTCTCCATTGCCTTTTTCAGCAGATGTAGTCAACCCGCTTCCTGTGTAATCCATCCAGCGAAGTCCACGTGTTGTTGAAAAACAGTATTTCTGATGAGTAAGTTGTTGGTCTTACAGACCTCTGTTAAGCAACCTCCAAGCTCACTTCTGTGGCCTAGGCAGTATTTTCCAACCATTGATTCTTCTTCTTTGTTTCCAGCTTTCACATTCCAATCACCAGTAATTATCTGTGTACCTTGATTGCATGTTCCATCAATTTCAGACTGCAGTAGTTTGTAAAAATCTTCAATTTCTTCATCTTTGGTATCCATGGTTGGTGCATAAGTTTTAATAATGGTTGTGTTGACTAGTCTTCCTTGCAGGCATGGATATTAACCTATCACTGACAGTGTTCTATTTCAGGATAGATCTCAAAATGTTCTTTTAATGAAGAATAGAACACTGTTCTTCTTCAATGTTTCTTTTCTGGCATAGTAAACTGTATGATAAAATGCGAATACCAGTCTATTTCAGCTTAGGATATCTATCTCCAAGCATTCCATTTTATTTTTGATGACTTGCAGTTTTCCTTGATTCATACTTCATACATTCCATGTTCCAATTAGTGTTAATTCTCACTTTCAGTTACGCCACATCAGCAAATGAAGGCCTCAAAGGCTTTACTCCATCCACGTCATTATGGTTGACTTTATTTTGGGGAAGCAGCTCTTCCCCAGGGTTATTTTGAATGCTATCAAACCATCTTCCAGCACTATATCAGACAATGTTCTGTTCTTATCCGTAAGAGTTTCATTGGCTAATTTTTGGAAGTAGATCACCAGCCCTTTCTTCCTAGTGTGTCTCGGTCTGGAAGCTCCACTGCAACCTGTCCACCGTGGGTGACCCTGCTGATATTTGAAATACTGATGGCGTAGCTCCCAGCATCATAGCAACATGCAAGCCACCACAGTATGACAAACTGACAGATGGGTGGTGGTGTCTAAGTCTACCTTAAGTGAAGGAAGTGAGATACTAAAATGTTGCATCTAAGTAAGGATGAAATTTATAAATCTTACTAATAAAGAAAAATAAAGGTATACAAAGGCAATCTGTTTCAATTGTTTAAGAGATGTTATACAAAACATAATAAGCAAAGTTTTGCAGTGAACAACCATATACAATTCTTTATACAAAATTTAGTGGTCCATTTGAGCAGTTCCTAAAATATATGACCACTAAGGAAGAACTCGAGAAGGAAATGAAAGGTTACTGACTACTTTTTACTCATAAAGAGTGCAAAAATAAAGTTAAATTTTGAGTAATTCTTTATGAGATTTAGGTTATCCTGAAAAACCAAAATCAAAGAGTTGCCATCAAGTTGATTCCAACTCTTAGCGACTCTATAGGACAGAGTAGAACTGCCCCCTAGAGTTCCCAAGGCAATAAATCTTTATGGAAGCCGACTGTCACATTTTTCTCCTGTGGAGTGGCTGGTGGTTCAAGCCTCTGACCTTTAGGTTAGCAGCCAAGCGTTTAACTACTGCATCAACAAAATATATCAAGCGATTTTTCACAAATAACCTTCTAGGGTAGAGAAGAGAGCAATCTTCATTAAAATGGGCAAATATGACTTTACACCTTACTCTGAGAAAAAGTGTCAGTGACGTGTTTTTAGAAGTATGATGCCTATGAGTATGAAGGTGTTAGAAAAGATCGTCAACGTGTGGAAATCCATATAAACATACGGATACAAAGTCTCCTAGTGGTTCTGTGAGCATTAGGATTTTCGTTGGTTATTAACACTGGAAGCTACTCTAACTGCATTAGTTATGATATTTGTCTTGTTATCCCAGTTCTTTTTACATGGATTCAAACCCACATCAGTGGGTATTTCCTCAACATTTGGAAACTACAGATACTTTTTTTTTCTTTTTTTAAAGTATTTCACCCCTCCAAGTCATGACTCTCTTTCATTTCTCTTCTGCAACAATACCCATTCCCCATGTTATCCTGATCAATGAAATACATACACTGGTTTTTAAAAGCAACAGCCATTTTACTGCAAAGCGGAAATCGTGTGGGGTGGGGTGGGACCTAATGTTTTACTCTACTGATAAGAATGTAGAGGAAAGCAGACTCCCTGGGTTTGAATCCTGCTTCTATTTTTACAAACTTTGACAATTTACCCAACTCCTCTCTGACTAATTTCCTCATTTGTAAATGGAAATCTCAAAGTTTCCTGCCCATAGATTATTGACATCATTAAATAAGACAATGCATGTTGAGCGTATTTGCCTGGCACATAAAAAGCATTCTACGAAAATATGCAATGATGATGATGATGATAGACAATCTAACAGCGTCGACCCAAATAAAAAAACTCATATTCTTTGACTGAGCAGTGCTGATTCTAGGAGTATGTCCTAAGGAAATAATAAGTCAAGTGTTTAACATAGGCACAAAACTATTCGTAGCAGTGTTGGTAATAACAGTAAAAACTTAGAGAGGAGTTGGTGAAATAAATTGCATCCATACTGTGGAAAACTTTGGAGAAGAAATCGTGTAAGCGCTATGAGTCTGGGCTCTGAACATAAATTTCAGTGAGATGAGGCTTCTCCTGTCTCTCTCAGAACATCCTGAGTTCTCCCCAGACCCTTGCTTTTCGTTTGCATCAGTCAGCTATTGCTCCATAACACTCTCAAAATTTCAGTGACATACAGCAATAAGCAATTATTTCTCACTCCTACGTTTGCAGGTCAGCTGGGGCAGCTCCACTTCAGACCACAACGGCTGGGATGGCTCTGCTTCACACCATGGCTGGCTAGCCAGAGCATGGTCTTGTCGTGACAATGGCAGAAGCCCAGGAGAGTGACAGATAACATATGAAGCTTCCTAAGGCCTAGGCCCAGGATTAGTACAATGTTGTTTCCACACACATATCATTAGTTGGTGAAAGTCACATGGATGAGACAAAGTCAAGGGCCAGGGAAGTACTCTCAGCCCCTCATGAGTTTGTGAGGCAGTATAGGTTCTGGGAAGGGTGAGGAATTGTGGCCAGTAAATCGATGTACAACATTGTTTGTCATCATTTAAAATTTTCTCCCAGTGGAATTGCTACCCAAGTCTCTTTGAATTCATTGAATTCGTCCTAGTTTCTGAGCTTTTTTTTTTCTCTTAACAAAATACCTAAAAATATCCTTATACTTTTACAACTTTGCCTTAGGAACCAGCTCACTCTGGTGAGAGCTCCCCGCCTGTACTCTGAAACTCCCTTTTTAGGGATATTTTTGCCCATACATATGAGTTATTTTTCTTCTCTACAGCATTTTCATAAAACAGAATTTTATTTGCCTTTAATTTTCCTTGGATTTAGCCAAGGTAAATATTCAGAATTCATAGTCTTTCAGGGAGATGTCATTTTTCACAAAAATTGGAGGTTTGTCCTACCTGTGTTCCTTGGAGGAACAGAGGCTGGTTTGTTTTGGGGCAACTCTTGCAGATGAATAAATCCTCACACGCGCCAATAGAGGCTAGTCTGGAATCATCTGGATTCACATGACCAAGCTTGGGAGGCCTTAGTCTCCTGCTTATAAAAATGGGGATTTGACATGTTCTAGCCCCAGGGAACAGAAGTGGTAGAGGGAAAATATAATCAGAATAGAGTGTCAATAAAACTTTAGCCCCTCCCCTGGATTCTGAAATCTCCATGATGTCAAAATCAATGCTTTAGACTAGGGGAGATGGGTTAGGAAGCACGGGAATGGGAAGTGCATACTTGAAGAATTAAGATGTATTTCCCAGAAAAGGAACATGATGAAAGTGGTCAGAAGAAACAATTTCCTTCCTCTTTTCTAGTTTTAAATTAAGAGCCCCCTGCAGAGCCCCTTCCATGTCTTGCATGTTACAGATTTCACTGTTCCCATCGGTTGTGGAGATAAGATGTGGCTTCTGACTGCTCTGCTCCTTTGGGGTAAGTTGGGCTAAGAGGGGTAGCTAGAAGGGTACAGGCTCTGCCGATAAGGATTCAAGATTTTTCTCACCTTCCTTTGGTATCCTGAGCAAGAACTTAAGAGTATGGAGACAACTGTGTATGCGCTTCCATGGTTTGTTGGTGCTTATTATATCAAGAGGGTGGGAAGGGGGACCATAAGGTAGCATTAAGCCTAGAAGCCCCATGTCAATAGTCACCTTTGGGTTGTTCAGTTCTCCTGGTGCCCTGATTCTGGGAAAGGGGAATAGAGAAAAACTCAAGAGACATAAACCTGGCCCCTCTGAGTCTATATTTATTACATCTCCCCATCTCTCCCTTCTTCAGTATCTCCCACTGACCAACTAATGTCTCTGTTCTCTTGTCTCTTGCAGTTCCAGTTGATGGACAAGTGGGTGAGTGATCTGTAACTTAACTTCTCTTCCTCTGTCTCATTCCTGCTTCCGAAGGATGGGAAACGTTATCCTGAAGAAGGGAGTGTAGGGAGAGGATAGAAAGGAGAAAGATTTAGAATTTGTCCTGGGTGGTACAAATGTCTAATGCTCTCTCTGCCAACCAAAAGGTTGGAAGTTCGAGTCCACCCAGAGGAGCCTCAGGAGAAAGGCCTGGCAATCAACTTCCAAAAATATCAGCTATTGAGAACCCTGTGGTGCATATGTCTGTTCTGACACACTTGGGGTCTCCATGAACTGGAATTGACACTATGGTAACTGGTTTATACTCAGAGTGTGATTTTGATAAACCTTGATTTTTAAGGCTTCTCTCTAAAGTTTTCTGAATGAGCCCTGATCTTTAGAATAAATACCTTAATGTATATATAATAGTAGGGAAGGGCCGGAAACCAAAAACACAAAGGGAACTTTGCTAGGTTTCCCAACATCCCCCATCCAGTCTCCTTTAGAAGAAAGCTGAATACTTTTTCTTCTCCTCAGAGACAGCCTGACAGGTACTGAAGGCTCCAAAGTGAGGAGCTGGAACTTTAGTTCCCAAAGCAAATACTAGTTAAGGTTTGTGATTACCCCTCGGGGACAATATAGCACCAAGGACAATGATCCAATCAGTTGGTCCTATCTTAAAACCCGGCTTCGTTGCCTATCAACGATGAGCCCTAAAGCAGTAATTTAACCCTCAACAACCCTAGATCTCCAACATCCAGATGAACATTTAATAACATGAACAGAACTCTTTACAGCAGGGTCTGGACACTCTTAAAAGTCAACTTTTGTAGATTCCTACTTACCTATTTTCCAATCTAATCTAAATATATCATTTTTGTTCCTTGTGCTAGCCACGAAACCTTACCGATTCCCCAGAGCCCTTTCCTTTTAAGCCTCTTGGTCTTTTTTTAAATTCCCAAACAGACTCCACGAAGGCAGTGATCACCTTGGACCCTCCATGGGTCAGTGTGTTCAAAGGAGAAAGTGTAACCTTTCGGTGTAAGGGGCCTGGGCAACCTGGAAACGACTCCACCCAGTGGTTTCACAATGGCTCACTCATTCAGACCCTGAATTCCACATACAGCTTAACTGCTGCCAGCATCTACAACAGTGGTGAATACATGTGCCAGACAGCTCTCTCAGTACGAAGTGACCCTGTGCAGCTGGAAGTCCACACAGGTAAGTATGGGATGGAGCAGGAGGGCTGAAACCACAAGGTCTCCTTTTGCATTTTCTCCTTCCTGGGTGCTGGGTGTGTGTGTCCATTTATCTAACTACGAGTCCTAGTCCCTATGTCTTACCAGGTGAAATTAAAGACCGCATCTGGGTCTTAAACTGTGTCCCAACAGCACCCCACCTGGGTAGGGTATCTAGAGTAAAACTCAGGTGGCTGGGTGGTGCAAACAGTTAAGCACTCTACTACTAGCCTAAAGGTTGGAGGTTCGAACACATGCAGTTGGCTCCCTGGGAGAAAGACCTGGTGACCTTCTTCTGAAAGGTCACAACCTCGATAACCCTGTGGAGCAGTTCTACTCTACACACACAGGGTCTCCATGAGACGGAATCAATATAACGGCAACTAACAACAGCAACAATAAGAGTAAAACTCAGGCCCTAGGATTTTATCATTATTCAAAATTATCTCATTTTTTGTTGCTGAAAAAAGTCATGCCTGTACATAATAAATGGTAATACAGAGAAATGTACAAATAATGTACAATGAGAAGTGTCCCTCCCACCCCAAACCCCTAATCTTGAAGTCACCTTCCACAGAAACAGAACTGTTAAATAAACCTTTTTTTTTTAAAAAAAAAAAAAAACAGCGAACTGTCCCACGCCTTTCTTTTACCAGTTAAAATCTTTTGGAAGTCTGTTGTCTTAGTCTGGATTCCCTAGAGGAACAAAACCAATGAAACATATATGAATATATATATAGAGAAAATTATTTCAAAGAAATGGCTCACACAATTGGGAGGAAATGGCTCATGCACCTGTGGGGGACAGCAAGTCCCAAATCTGTGGGTCAGGCAACAGCTGAAGACCCCTGCTGGCTCCTGTGGTTGCAGGAGCTGACAAACCAAAAATCTGCAGGTCAGGTGGCAGGGTGGAGGCCTCTGCTGGCTCATGGGGTTGAGGGGAATGGAGAATCCCAAATCTGTAGGTCGGGTCGGGAGGCAGGCCACATCTCAAGAACCAGAGGTCAGGCAACAGGAAGAGTGCAGGGTTGAGGAAAACAAGAGTGAGCTTTGCCAGAACATCCATTTACTTACTGGAGGCAGACCACACCTGCGAGGAAACTCCTCTTTCAACTAATTGTCTGCTCACATCAGATCACAAAAAGGGGATTACATCCTGTCTGCCAAGCCACTGAGAATTATAGCCTAGCCAAGTTGATACCTAACATTAACCATCATGTCTGTTTCTATCCATGGAGAGCTACCTCATACTTTGAAAGTACGCTGTACCGTAATTGAGAGCTACCTCATACTTTGAAAGTACGCTGTACCGTAATTGATTTGACCATTCTGCCTATTAGTCTAAGGTGCTTCCATCATTTTCCTTTTATAAACAATGCTGAAAGAAACATCTTTATACATATAGCCTGGGGCACATTTCATTGTGTATCTGTAAGATCAAATTCGGGACATGGAATTACTGTGAGACCGTAAGTGTTTTAAACTTTGATGAGTAGAAGTGAAAAAAACTCAAACCTACTTAAAATCTGTAAGAAGTTTTTATTTGGTAAGAGATGAAGATTTCAATACTCTTTAAAACAAAAGGTTTCATTGTTCAGGGCAAATGATCCAAATGGATTATTTAGTTATTTGAAAAACAATGAGTTTTTGTAGTTGATAATACAAAAGTTAATCCATGTTGGAGGTAGGATTATATTTCTGAGTACTAGGTTGCGTTGGGAAATATATTTTAGCCAAAGAAATGGAAACATCAGAGGGAAGGCCATATTTTGCAACCACCAATCCTTCTTCTTCCTTTGCAACTTTCGCATTCCAATCACCAGTAATTATCAACGCATGTTGATGCACATTTGGTCAATTCCAGACTTGCAGAAGTTGGTAAAATCTTCTATTTTCTCTTCTTTGGCTTTAGTGGCTGGTGGGTAAATTTGAATAATAGTCATATTAACTGGTCTTCCTTGTAGGTGTATGGATATTATTCTATCACTGACAGTGTCGTACTTCAGGATAGATCTTGAAATGTTCTTTTTGACGATGAATGTGACACCATTCCTCTTCAATTTGTCATTCAATTTGGCATGGTAGACCATATGATTGTCTAATACAAAATGGCCAATACCAGTCCATTTCAGCTCACTAATGCCTAGGATTTTGATCTTTATGTGTTCCATTTCATTTCTGACAACTTCCAATTTTCCTAGATTCAGACTTCCTGCATTCCACATGTTTGCAAGTATTTCTTCCCATTTTGACTTGTGCCACCTTAGCAAATGAAGACCCCAAAAGCTTTACTCCATCCACGTCATAAAGGTCTACTCTGCTTTGAGCAGGCAACTTCCCCAGTCGTTTCTTGAGGGCCTTTCATCCTGAGGGGCTCATCTTCCGGCACGATATCAGACAATGTCCCATTGCTATTCATAAGGTTTGCACTGGCCAATTTTTTCAGAAGTAGACTGCAAGGTTCTTCTTCCTAGTCTGTCTTAGTCTGGAAGCTCTGCTGAAACCTGTCCATCAAGGGTGACCCTGCTGATATTTGAAATACAGGTGGCAAAGCTTCCGGTATCACAGCAACACACAAGTCACCACAGTATGACAAACTGACAGACATGTGGTGGTCAGCGTGAGTAAATATTACAAATTCAGACCTCGTGTAAAAACCAGCCTAGGTTTTTTCAATTTCCTGTTTTTTCTTCAATAACAATCCTAATCAGACAACAAGCTTCCTTGCAAATTTTTTTAGGATGGCGGTTAGCGTTTTGTAGAGTTTCTAGTTCCTTTTCAGTGAAGCCTCCTTGAGTCTCTAGAATAATGTCAGTGGACCATTTCTAACACACACTCCTCTTTCATCACACTTGCTGTTGCCACGTGAGTGTTAGAGCCCTAGCTCCCATCTGGACTCCCCAGGCTCTGTGTCTAATATCCTGATGGGTGAAGTACAGACTCAAGCCTTCCCAATCTGATTTAAATTTCTATCTGTATTTTTGGCATATGGGAATTTCTCTTTCTTTCTTTGAGTTCATCTAAACTCAATAATTTTTGGTTATATTTTATTCAGCATATCTTTCTGTGGAATTCAGGTTGCAGGAGTCAGCATTGCTCTTACCAAAGTCATAAATAGTTCTAATAGTGTGAATTCGAGAGAAATTTTCCACTTTCTGCTGCAACAAAGCTACATCCAATATATCTATTAGAATTAGCATTTGAATAATGCCTTTTCAACTTTTAATGCAATATTAAAAGCCAAACCAAGCTCATTGCTGTGCAGTCCACCCTACCGAACAGAGTAGAGCTGCCCCATAGGGTTTCCAAGGAGCGGCTGGTGGATTCAAACTTCCAACCTAGCAGTCAAGCTCTTAACCAGTGCGCCACTAGGGCTCCAATGCAACATTACTGTTGACATAAAGTTGCTCTGTTCTTACAACAACCCTAAGAAGTAGGTAATAACAGAAATAACTAATTTTTTCTAGCTCTTTATGTCTGCAAAATATTTTCACTTACTTAATCTCATTTGATGAGATGCCCTATAATACATTCCTTTGCAATAAAATATATTTTTCTTAATATAGCATGCTGTTTCACATTGCCATGTAAAAGATATCGAAAGGAATGTATGGTTCTCACTACTGAAAATGTTCTTCTCTGATTGTCCACCTAATGACTTTCTATTCATCATTCAAAACACTGTTCTGGCAAAGAACAATCTTTGTCCACCTCCAGGAAGGAAAGGGGGCAGGACATGAAGCAAAGATATCTATGTGTTTGGGCAGTATAGTCTTTGAGCACTCCTTGGTTGGGATAGGAACAAGGGAAGGGAAAAGTATTAGCTATATTTAGATGCACCATGGCAGCATCCACGATTGTAAAAATTATGCTACAAATGGCCCTGGAGTATTGAAATCCATTCTTAGATAAGTCCTGGAGGAGAAAAAGCACTGCTGTCTCTTCTCTTCCTTTGTCCTCTAAGAAACTTATCTAATTTAGCCAAGCCAACTGCCCTTGGGGAAGGAAAAAGTAGAGGAGGCATTTTTGGTTTTATGTAGAGACTTACATCAAAAGGGAGGGTCCATTTGACCTGGAGCTTGTTCTCACTGAGCATATCACTTATCTGCATATATCTGAGTTTTCCTATCAATTTAGTATGGTATACACATCTGGATATGTTTGCAATTCTGTGTGTCTTAGTATGCGTGGCCCCATTAACAAGTTTGTCAGGAGTTAGAGTGTATTAGTTTCCTATGGCTATGTAACAAATTACCACCAACTTAGCTTAAAACAACATACATTTATTATCTCACAGTTTCCACGGGTCAGGAGTCCAGGCATAGCCCAACTGGGTGCTCTGCTCAAGGTTTCACAAGGCTGCAATCAAGGTGTTGACTGGCCTGTGTTCCTTTCTGGAGTTCTTCCAAGCTCATGTGGCCAGTGACAAAATTTAGTTCCTTTCAGTTGAAGGACTAAAGTCCCCACTTTCTTGCTGGCTGTTAGCCAGGGGCTATTCTCAGATCCTAGAGACCCTGATAGTTCCTTGACACATGGCCCTCTTACAAGCCTTCCCACAACATGGCAGCTCACCTCTTTGAAGCCAACAGGAGACTCTCTCAGTCTAATCGGCTGAGACAGAGTCTTATATAGCACAATCATGGAAGTAACATCCCATCACCTTTGTCATATGCTGTTGGCTAAAAGCAAGTCATAGGTTCCACCCATATTCAAGGGAATCATACAAGAGCATGATTCATTGGGGTCACCTTGGAATTCTGCCTACCACATAAACTGTTGTTGTTCTAGCCAACTTTCAAGATCTGGAAAGGGATGAAAAAAAGGGGTTGTGTGCTGGCTGCTGGTGAAAGATTACTTTTCTTCCCAACAAAGCCAAAGCTTTTTGAGGAATGAGACACAGGCCTTAGAGTCAGCAGAGCTCTGCAGCTAGAATGTTGGGAGAAGAAAAAAATAAAGGCTCTGGGGCAAGCGTTGGGATATTTGTATCTCCTCCACTGTCTGCATCCATTTCGGGTCTGCATTTTTTCAGGTTGGCTGCTACTACAGGTCTCTAGCCGAGTCTTCACTGAAGGAGAACCTCTGGTCTTGAGGTGCCATGGATGGAAGAATAGGCCGGTGTACAACGTCGTATTCTTTAAAGATGAGATAGGCTTAAAGTTTTCTTCTTGCAGTTGTGAACTCTCCACTCTGAAAACCAACGTGAGCCACAATGGTATTTATCACTGCTCAGGAAGAGGAAAGCAAAAACACATGTACACATCAGCAGGAGTATCTATCACTGTGAAAGGTATGGCATCTTAGTGGTCATAGAGCTATAAGTACTACAGGCATTATCATAAATCTTATAAAATCTTCACTTCAATATACAAGTGAAGAAACTGAGCTCCAGGGAGGTAGACTGCCTTACTTCAGGCCACTCAGAGATCAGAGTGACTGGGTCAAGCCCAAAACTGAGGTCTTTGGGTTCCAGTCCATCGCTCCTTCCTACATACCACAGTACCTGACCTGTAATTCCAGGAGTTAGTATCGAGGCCAAGGCAATGTGAGGATTCATTTCATCAGTTTTATTTTAGTTGCAAAGAATAGAGATTCATTCAAGGTAGCTAGGAGGGTTTAGAAAGTAACCCAATAAAACCTTATGAAAGTTTCACAGAGGTAGAAACTAGGAAGACATTAGGAACTGAGTGTACTTTTTGTCCATCTCTCAGGGACAATATAGCCTCTCTGGTTCCGTCTCTCTCTGAGCATCTGCTAACCGAGCAGCTTCCTCTGTGCCAGTTTGCACACGGTCTCAAACCTCGCTCTTTTACAGTCTCTCCTCCTACGCTTACCAACCATTAGCAACTTTTTTTTTTTTTTTTGTCACTTAGCTAACTCCTATGGGAAAGAAATTATTGTCCCAGGTAATCTTTTAAGCCAGGAACACAAGTAATAAGTTACTGAATTGGCTAGGGAATGAGTCAGTGTCCACTCTGGTTGACCATTGCCAGAAGGGCAGGATCATGTGATGTATACCATGGCCATTTAGGGAAGCATGAGCTATGTAGAGGTTTTCTCCACAATAGGGTGTGAGCAATTATGGAGACTGTAATTATGTCTGTTGGTAACCCCAAGGAATGTATCTTTGCCAGAAGTGGGAAAAATGTCTTATGGATGCCTTCTTGTTCCCTGTCAACTTTCTCTTTAGAGCTGTTTTCACCCCCAGTGCTGACTGCATCCTTGTCATCCTCCCTCCTAGAGGGGAATCCAGTAAACCTGAGCTGTGAAATAAAGTTGCCCCCACAGAGGCCTGGTTTGCAGCTTTACTTCTCCTTCTACGTGGGCAACAAGATCTTGAAGGGCAGGAACACATCCTCTGAATACCAGATACTAACTGCTAAAAGAGAAGATTCCGGGTCATACTGGTGCGAGGCGGCCACAGAAGATGGCGATATCGTTAAGCGCAGCCCTGAGATGGAGCTTCAGGTGTTTGGTGAGTGAGAATTATTAAGAACTGACTGACACAGGAGAAGCTGCTCCCTTTTCTTTGATGAGACTGAGATTTGCTCAAGGGGATTTCTTGGCCCAGCATGGAAGAAGAAGGCTCTTCAGAAAAGCCCATGAATGGGCCTTTCTACCCTTGATTTAGAACTTCACTCTTTTTCTCATAAACTTCATTACATTTCCTTTCTTTTGTTTTACTTTTTTTCCTCTATTTCCTTTCTCCCCTCCTTCCATCCTTTCTTCCTTGTCTTCTTTTTTATTTTCTATCTCTTCACTCTCTGTCTTTATTGTTCTCTTCTTTCCTCTGTCTCTCCCTGTCCCTCACCAACAATATACTGTGTTCCTCCTGTGTATTGTCATCGGTCTGGGGATATAAGGACACTGGGGTGCAGTCCTTGCTTTAAGGAGCCTACATGGGGGGTTGATGAGCTAGCGATTTTGTGGGTAGCATATTCCTACTTGCTCAAGTGTCTATTTTTAACAAAGGTGAAGGGATTGTGAGCTCCAGAACAACAACAACAACAAAATTGTTCAAAGAGTTCCAACTCAGCTCAAGCATTTAATGGCATAAGGATAGCAGTTGTCTCTGAAACTAGGGAGAAAGTCTACTGACTGGCCCTGGCAATTAAGTTCTTGCAAGGAGCCTGCCCTCTTGTCTAAACACCTTATAGCCCAGTTGGAGCTGCCTCCTTTCTGCCCCATGAAATTAACAGCCCCTCCATTTGAATCAGGCGTATCAGAAAGTCTCAGTCAACCTTCTCTTCCAAATATATCTCAGTGGGACCCCTCTGGTTTCTAAGTAGTATCTCTTTGTCTTTCTCTGTTTCAGGCCCGCAGTCACCAGCTTTCTTCTGGTTTCATGGCTTTGTCTATCTGACAGTGGGAATAGCATTCTTGGTGAACACTGTTCTCTGTGTGAAAATAGAGAAGGACCTCCGAAGGCTGAGAAAGTTGTATTTATAAATCTCTTCAACTTTCGGCTATGGGAAAAAGGCAATTTCTTACCTTCAAAAATGTAGCTATCTAGAGGAAGAGCTGAAGTGTCAGGAACAAGAAGAAGGACAGCTGTGAGAAAGGAGAGACCAGAAGAAGCCCCAGGAGAGCAGCAAAGCAGCAGCTCAGTGGGTGGCCATAGATCTGGACAGTCTGATACCCCTTCCTTTCTGTGTAAGCACCAGGGCACGAGCATCCAAAAGTTGAAAGACACTAGAACTATGGGTCCCATGGCATCTGATTAACTCTTAAATAAGCCAAATAAATGAATCAACTTCAAGTGAGATAAACGTGGTGATCAGAGATGATTTGAAGTGAGATCTACTCTAAAGAAATTTATAAAACTTAGAAGTCAAGTCTAGCTTGATTACCCTAACAGGTAGCTTAAGTGGTAGTGTATTTTTAGGGACAGGGTAAAAAGGTAAGTGTGTGCAAATGTCCAAGAGATGAAGGCAGAGATAAGGACAGAATTAAAGAGAGAATGAGTATAAGGCAGACCAGAGGGAATAGTATAGACCAAAAAGAAGGAAAGGAAATATAACTTGAGATCGACTTCTGAGAGTCTGTCTGAGTGAGAGGCCTCACGCCTCTGGTCTCAGGCTGGTCACTTCTTTGCTTTTCTCTTTTAGCCACTCACAGGGAATGCTTCCATATATCTTACAGACAGACAGACACAAAGGAGTAACTCACAGTGAGAAACGGGGGTGCATTGTTCTCTCCCTTTCATTTAAAGCGGCCTCAAAACCTCTCTGTACCCAGAGGCACCAGAGGTCCTGGCTGTCCCAGTCCCCTGCCCTATAGGAAAGCAGAATGTAACTGCTGCTTTCCTTAATAAATTAAACCCAGATCGCCAAGCCTGGCGCTGCAATGAGAAACTTGAAGTGGGAAGGGGCAGAGATGTCAGAAAGCTGCAGCTCTTGCTTCCAGAGATTTACTTTCCTCTTCGGGGTTTCTGGATGATTACTAACTAGCTTCAAGACACACTGATTCCCCACTCTGGCTCTAGTTGGAAGAAAAAATATTTTCCTTGCTACTCCGTAACCCAACTGAGATGAAACTGACATACATGACTAAGACTGTACTAAAAGCTTAGGAAAAACCAGAAGGAGTATAACCAAACCTAGCAATAGGATTCTGGGTTATTTGGCTTACAAAATGTAGCTTATCTGTCAAACGAGGATGCCTCCTGGCCTAGCCCCTGTCTTGGCTTCATATGGCAGAGCTCACCTTTAACAACCATCACCTAGAACACCCCCAAGCAACTTGGGACTTGAAATAGGTGCAAGAACACCTGAGCCCACTTCTTCCCTAATCTGTGGACAATGAGAATGTTCTTCTCCCCTTCACCTTCAGAAAAAAACTATAATGATCATCACTGCAGTAGGAGGACAACAACTCCAACATTTGTATCAAAAGAAATGGCCACATATAATAGCAGGGGTTATCAATTGCACAGGATGTTTGGTCTCGTGGCCTGGGTTGGTAGGGAAACAATGAGAACTGAAGTCCCAGAGGAAAGAGACATAAAGACTCTCCATAGAGGACTCTAGCTTGAAGAATATGAAACCGAAGCAGGAAGCGGTATCCACACTCAGAGGACAGACCTCTGCTACCCTCAGAGAGCAGGCAGAATTTCAGGGAAGGGGCTGTCTGGGGACAGGAGGAAGGGCAGACATGGAAATAGAGCACCTGGGGCACTTAGGACTAGAATAAGGCCAGCCGTTGCTAAGGCAGGAAACCCTGGTGGCGTGGTAGTTAAGAGCTAAGGCTGCTAACCGAAAGGTTGGTAGTTCAAACCCACCAGGTGCTCCCTGGAAACCCTACGGGGCAGTTCTAGTCTGTCCTATAGGGTCACTATGAGTCGGAATTCACTTGATGGCAACAGGTTTGGTTTTTTGGTTTGTACTGGAAGCACACACTGGCATCACTTGACTCTGTTGCGGAAAGAGACCCAAAGGACCTTGCGTCCCTTCTTTGCACTGCCGACCCCCACCTTTAGGGAAAGCCTGTATGTGTGGGGCGAGGAAGGGGGGAGGCGTGGTGGCTAACTCCATCTGGGGACAGGGAAACCGTGGGAAGGAAGTGGAAAGTTCTCTAAGTTCTAGAGACAAATAAACAGTTACAGGGAAACTTTACCTTACAGTCTCATTTTGGGGGATCCCTAAATCCACTTTGTTTCAGACATAAAGACAAATGCACCGATTCGTTCTTCACATCAGCTTTTCAGTTTCCAGGGAGGGGCAAGGCTGAAAAGTCAGAGAGCTAGCAGCTCACCCGAGCCTTTGGAGCAGGATTCTCACTGGGGAAGAGCAGTTATGTCTCCTGTGGTTTGTGTGCCACCACCAGTCAGTCCTGTATGCTCTCGGCATTCCCCGGAGTCACCTGCAGGCAGTTCTCCTGAAGGTTTCTGATTCTTGATGCCTGTGCAGGCAGCATCCAGGGCAGGCCAGGCTGCCAGGGAGTTAAAGAGCCATGGTGGGTCCTCAACAAATACAGGTGGAAGTTAACAAATAAATATCCCCACTTTGTTACCCCTCAATGGGGCTATTCTGTGGTGTGTTCCACACAGTCTCTCAGAGGGCCCTGTGGGACTGAGCCCCAGGTCCCCACAGTGGTAGCTGGCCCACTAGGGCACCCTAGAGTGACTTTCCTCCCTTCCCTGTTACATTTCTCCCTAACCTTAACGATGCTTTTTAGGATGACGTCCCAAATAAATTACTGGCACTCAAATGCTGGCCTCAGCGTCCCCTTTTTGGTGAACCCAAACTAAGACAGCGTGGTTGTTTTAACTGGGCCAACTCAGGGACACCAAAGACTGGCTTTTAAGTGACCTTTTGTCTGTTGCTTTCTTGTAACTTGAGATTTTATGTACTGAGCCTTCCGCCTTGTTTGGTAAAACAAGACAAATGTGTGGCCTTCCTTAACTTGTGAATTCCTGCTCATTCTTTAAGTCTATTTTCTTTTAAGTTTTTCTGAACCCTCCAGGAATGACTGATCTCTCCCTTTTCTTTGTCCCCAAAATTCCTTTGCCCTGGATGCTTGTATAAGGACATTTCAGCGGAGTTTAGTCATCCCACTGTGCTAGCTTTTGGTGCTGGTGGGTGATATAAAAAGATGGAGTGGGGGGCGGGGAATAACCTTATTATCTCAAGGTACTTAAAACTTGATGTGAAAGCAGAAAGTCACAAACACATTTTTATTACTTGCGTGTCTTAATCCTGCACTAAGTTCACAAAGAGAACAAAGGGGGGAGTACACATAGACTGTCTCTCCCTTTCCTTCCTCTGAACTTTCTCCCTCCTTCTCCCTCCACAGGTCGTTAATTCTTCGGCTTTCATTTGTAATTTAAAATTCATTAAAATCGTTACATGTTCTTCCTTTCGTTTTAAAATTTACTTTTAGATTGCACCATCAATACATAAATCTTTTTTATTCTGCATTTACTCCCAACATCTCTTCAACCTAGCCATTCCTCACTAGTCCTTCACCTACACCTAGAGCTACCCCAGTGCCATCGAGTCAATCCTCACTCATGGCGATCCTATGGGACACAGCAGAACTGCCGCATAGGGTTTCCAAGTCTGTAATCTTTAAGGAAGCAAACTGCCACATATTTCTCCAGGGGGGCTGCTGGTGGACTCAGCCACCCACCACTCGGTTGCACTTTAGCCACTGCACCGCCAGAGCTCCTTAACCTAGAACTACTCCAGTAGAAATATAATTTTGTAAAGGTGACCCAGACAGCTGTTGGGAGCTAGTGGAATGAGGAAGCCCTAAACCAAGAACTCCTTATCTACCTCCTGGACCTCCTGGGACCAAGGAAACTCCAGCTCAGGACACCCCGCGCCCAGCCCCACCTGCCACAATAAACCGAGGAAAGACTCTGCGAGAACTTTCGACTGAAATTTGCAATGGTCGTTATTTGGGTTACCTAGGGAAGGCATGAAGGAGCCCTCGTGGAGCACTGGTTAAGCGCTCGGCTGCTAACCAAGGTAGCAGTCTGTTTCCTAAAGGATTATATAGCCTTGGAAACCTTACGGGGGCAGTTCTACTCTGTCCTATAGGGTCGCTATGAGTTAGAATCGATTCGACGGCAATGGGTTTGAGTTTTTTGGTGTTTTTTTTTTGTTTTTTTTTTTTTTTTGCGGGTAGGCATCCTTCTAGATACTATGAAAAGTCTGCTCCAGGTGAGACCGGAATTCCCAACCTGACATCTCCGGAGGTTCACAACCTGACATCTCTGGAGGTTGCAATCTAAATCGATAGCGCCTCTAGAGCGCGCCAACTACAGGGCCTTTCAGCACACCGGTTTCGCGCCAGGTCTCAGTTTCCACTCAGCAGGGATTTGATGTCACAGACATTCGCCCTGAGGAGCAGTGTGACTGAGAGTGAAATAAATGAACCAGACTCAACAGGTCTTCAACTATAAAAAAAAATACGCTTCCACAAATATTTCTCCAAAACTCTCCCTCAGGAAAAAGGAAAGAAGAAACAAAACTGAAAGTCGTGGCCCAGAGCGAGTTACTGAGACCTCCCAGCTGGCACTGGGGAGGGAAATGCAAGACCCAGCAGAAGCCAAACTCCCGGTTTCAGGTTATATCCCGGCTGAGTTTAAATTGATGGAAAAACAGACGGATAGAGCGGAGCAGCAGCCGCGAACAGCCGATACGTTGGACAGTAGTCGAGCTCTTAACCACTGCGCCACAGCCTTCTGCTGAGCAGAGCCCAGGTAACGCCGATTGGCGGAACCTGAAAGTGACGCTGCTCTGGGGGAACCAGAGCGCCATCTAGTGGAATGCGACGGGTTGGAACTGCGTGCTGCGAGGAGCTTCTGTGAGGCTCGCGTGCAGGGCCTTGGCAGGACCGGTTCCAGGATTTACCCTGCAGCACTGTTGGAACCCTGGGAGCACAGTGGTTAAGAGCTCTGCTACTAACCATAAAGTCAGTAGTTCGAATCCTCCGGCCGCTAGTGGAAATCTTAAGAGGCAGTCTTATAAAGTTGGTATCCGTCAGAATCTACTTGATGGCAACAGGTTTGGTTCTCACTTTTAATACAGAATAATGAAAACAAGGAAATTTTGATACATTAAAGGTGCAAATACTTAACTCTGGGATAAAGTTTCAGAATGACTATTTGAGAAGAAAGCCTTACGCTTTGTCCCTTTCATCTCCTGCCTCCTATCACCGTTCACTCCCATCTAGATCTCATCACCTCACCCAAGGTATAGGCAGGTAGTTAAAGAGTGGACCTGGAAGGGACAGAGGGGGGTGATGAGGACCAGTCCCGGGTCTGGCCTGAGCCCAGAACTCACTATTGCTCAAAGCCTAATCTCATTTTGAAGCCTAATTTTGAACCTTATTTCTCAGCTTTTCAGAGCAGAGTGTCTCTATTTCTGATATCACAGCAGTTTACAGCTAGGCCTTGGTGTTCTCCTGTTGAACAAAAACAATTTCACAGAACATCAGCCTTAGACAAAGGCACTCTGTCCGTGATGAATCAAGACCAAAAGATGAACACTTAGTTGAGATATAACTGATACACAGAAGCTGCACATATTTAAAGCATAGAGTGTAATAAGGCTTGTCATTTGGATACATCCATGAAACCATCACCACCAGCAGGACAACGAACACATTCACCAAACCTCCAAGGTTCCTTGTCACCCTTTGTAATCTGTGCATCCCAACCGCTGTCCATCCCCAGAGCAACCACTGGTCTGTTTTCTGTCATTGTAGATTAATCTGCATTTAGTAGAGTTTTATGTACACGGTATCAGGTGGTACGCACTCTTTTGTCTGGCTTCTTTCATCAGTGAAATTATTTTGAGATTCATCCATATTGTTGTGTGTGTCAATAGTTTATTCCTCTTTTTCTGATTTTTTTATCGCACTGTATGGATATGCCGCATTTCCTTTATTCTTTCACCTGTTGATGAATATTTGAACTGTTTGTTTGCCATCTTTGGCTACCACAAATAAAGCTGCTTTGAACATCCATGTGCAGGTCTTTGTAGGACATAGGCTTTCTTTTTCTTGGGTAAATACCTAGGAGTAGAATGACTGGAACACATAGCAGATGTATGTTGACTTTTTAAGAAACCACAAACTGTTTTCCAAAGTGCTGGGAACACTTTACATCCCAGCAGTGGTCTCTGAGAGTTCCCATTGCCCCACATTCTCACCAGCACTTGGCGTGTCTGTCCTTTTAAACTGAAATATCTTCTTGGGTGAAGTATCTAAATCTATTGCCCACCCTCCCTCCTCTTTGAATTACTTGTTTTATTATTGAGTTATTAGAGTTCTTAATATTTTCCAGATGGAAGTCCGGATATATGCTTTGCAATTTTCTGTATCTTGTTTTTTTTATTCCTTTATAAACTCTAAACAGTGTTTCTTGAAAAAGCAAAGTTTTAAATTTTTTAAATATGCTTTATTTTTTAAAGCAGTTTTAGGTTTACAGAAAAATTGTGCAGAAAGTACAGAGTTCCCATATGCCCCTCATCCCACCCCTGCAGCGTTTCTTATTCTCACCACCTTGCATTAGTGTGGTACATTTACTACTATTGAACCAATATTGATACCTCATTAACTAAGTCCATAGTTTACATTAGAGTTCACTCTCTGTGTTATACAGTCCTGTGGGTTTTCCTAAATGCATAACGTCCTGGGTCCATCATTACAGTATCATGCAGAATAGTTTCACTGCTCTTAAAATGCCCTGTGCCTCACCTACTTATCCTTCACCCCCAACTCTGACCCCCTGGCAACCATTGATCTTTTTACTTTCTCTATAGTTTTGACTTTTCCAGAATGTCATGTAGTTGGAATTGTATCATATATAGTTTTTTCAGATTGGCTTCTTTCACTTAGCAATATGCATTTAAGGTTTCCTCTGTCTTTTTGTAGCTTGATAGCTCATTTCTTTTTATCACTGAATAATACTCCATTGTATGAATGTACCACAGTTTGCTTATCCATTCACCTGTTGAAAGGCATCTTGGTTGCTTCCGTATTGGGGGCAATTATGAATAAAGCTGCTATAAACTTTCATTTACAGGTTTTTGTGTGGACATACGTATTCCGTTCATTTGGGTAAATATCTAGGAGTATGAGCGCTGGCTTCTATGGTAAGCTCATGTTTAGCTTTGTAAGAAACTGCTAGACCGTCTTCCAAAGCGGCTGTACCATTTGGCATTCCACCAGCAACGAATCAGAGTCCCTCTTGCTCCACATCCTCTGCAGTAGGATGGTGTGGTCAGTGTTCTGGATTTTAGCCATTTTAATAGGTGTGTAGGAGTCCCCAGGTAGTGCAAACAGTTAAACTGCTCGGCTACTAACTGAAAGGTTGGAGGTTCGAGTCCACCCAGAGGCATCTTGAAAGAAAGGCCTGACAATCCACTTCCAAAACATCACACAGAGAAAATCCTGTGGAGCACACTTCTACCCTGACACACATGGGGTCGCCCTGAGTCTGAAGGGACTTCAGCAACTGGTACTGGTAATAGGTATGTAGTGGTATCTCACTGTTGTTTTAATTTGCAATTCCCAAATGATATAAGATGTTGAGCATCTTTTCACATGCTCATTTGCCATCTGTATATCTTCTTTGGTAAGGTGTCTGTTTAGATCTTTTGCCCATTTTTTAAATTGGGTTATTTTCTTATTGTTGAATTTTAAGAGCTGTTTGTATATCTCGGTTACAGGTCCGGTATCAGACATGTGTTTTGCAAATATCTTCTCAGTCTGTGGCTTGTCTTTTCTTTCTCTTAATTAAGGACCATCAGTTTTTTGGTTTTGTTTTTCTCACAGAAATTGACATATATTCCAGGTGTAGGTTTTCCTTTCCTGCCCAAAGGCCTCAGACAGCACCACTATCCAGAGGCTTACAGAGAGCCTGATTCCAGGAGTGGAATCCTACACAACAGAGCAGCTAACCAGGGGACACACTTCACAGTAAAGTGCAAGAGTGGGTCATGACCACAAGATCCACTTGTCAAGTCACATACCCGAGCCCAGAAGTGACATACAGCATCTCCTCTCACAACTCATTGGTCAGGAGTAGTTAGGTGACTCCACACAGCCACATAGAGGATAGTATATAAAAAACTAAGCTGGAAATATTGTGGGAGCGTTTAATACTATCACAAAGAATATTTAAGACATACTTTTTTTTTTTTTTGGTAAAAAGCATGCCGGGAAATATCAACTGGCTTCAAAGAGCAGTCTCCCTGCATTGTCGCCATTCTCAGTAATGGGGAAGGGTTGTATCTCATTTACCCATAACTCAGCCTGTTTCTCAAGTGCATTTTCAGCATGATTTCAAAACGGAGACTTGTTATTTTACTTCTGACAAATCAGCATTACATCGTCAAGTAAAAGGAATGTATTGAAGATAAGTCGGTGTTTTATATTTTCCTGCACAATTCAGAAGAAACGTTTTCATTAATTTTTGAAAAAAGAATTGTTGGCTACAGTAAATCCATATATTTTTACTTGGCTGCAAATCTGTTTGCTGCCACTGAGCAATCGTTTCTGTGTTCCCTAAATGTGTAAGTGGATTCTATCGTATATATGTACTTAACAACGGTCATCAGTATCCTATGTTCAGCTCCACGGTTGCTAGTGCGGAGAACTGGGCTCCGGGAGGGACAGACCACGGTGGGAGCTCGGCGGAGGGATGGCGCTCCAAGCGTGTCCCGCGGCGGGCCGTTTTCGCCACCTGGTGGTCACCTGTGCACATTGCGGCCTCTCTCGGCCCCGGCCGCCCCCGCCAGTGCATGGGGACCGAGATGACGCGGAAGCTGGTGAGCGCTGGCCTTCTTGCAACCTCCTCCAGAAGCCCGTGAGGGTTTATTTGCCCTCCCAGAACCTGCGGAGGCGAGAAATGGGCTCTCGAACTGGCCGACGGCAGGGGGGCAGGAGGGTGGAAGCGAGCCGGGGGATCGCGAGTGTCCGATTCGCCTTCCAGGTCGAGGGTGATCCCCCCAAAACCCGGGGTGATTACTTTGCTTACTCGGGGCGGCAAGGGTGAGAATTGGACGCCCGAGTGGGCCAGGTCCACAGCAGCAGGAAAGAAGTATCGCAGGAAGCCAGGGTGCGGGTTGATCCGCGGCCTCCTTAAACCACAGATTGGGCGGCTGCGCCACCCGGTGGTCGCCAGTGCACATTGCAGCCTTTGCCGCCTTGCGCGGGGGCTGCTGGGAAGAGAGGGGAGGCGCGGAAGTGTGCGCGCTGGGCCGTGGCATTTGGGGACATGTGGGCTAGGAGGCCGGTCACCTGGGTTGGGGAGATCGCTGCACAGCCGTCCGGCGGGAGCCACTAATTCTCGACCTGCCAGGCAGATACATATGACACTTTCCCCCACCCCGACCTCCCCACTGGTTCCATCATGATCAGAGCCAGAAAGGGTCTGTGGCCGGCAGAGCCAGCGGACTGGCGGGCGGGGAGCCCTGAGGCTGTTCAAGGACTGTCCCAAAGTGTGTATTCAGGAACCACTGAGCTTCACCCACAAGAGTACAAGGCCTATCCTGTGGTGGCAGTAGTTTCCAGGGCTGAGATCAAGGCCCCTGAACAGAGCTGATGGGACATGTAGCTAGTAGGGAGGAAGGTGGGTGTTTTATTGGCCCCAGACTCAGCAAGGTCAATCCCTAGGGCCTGTTGGACCTAGGGGGGTTTCTCTTGGGAAGGTCCGGGGCCCATTCTGTAACCTTCAGGACCTTCAGGCCTGAGAATTAGGGGTTCTTTCTTAGAATTGTCTCGAAGGCAGTGAGTGAGTTTTCTTACCTTCCAGGCTTAGTAGGGAGAGCCCTAAACTCTTTGGAGGACCACAGGGGCTTTTCCTAGGAGAGCCCACTTCTATTCTGGAACACCCAGAGCTTCTTAGTCTGAGGAGGACAGAAGTGGGCTGACAGGTCTGGGGTAGAACAGGAAGATTAGAGTTGACTCACATCTTTCCTGGCTCCCTAAGTCGGTAGGGACAAACCCCAGTGCCTTCTGGATTTAGGAAATTTTTCCCAGGAGGGGCCAAGGGTTAGCCAGACCTACCAAGATTTTATATCTGAGATCCAGACTGAATGGAAGCATAGCTGGCAGCTCTCTGGGAGGGGTTTTGTGGATTTGACAGTCCTCACTGCCACCAGGCTTAGTTGGAGGCAGACCTCAGGGACTGTATGGGGACATAGTGGAAACAAGGAAACCATTTAGGAATCCAGTTAAGAGATACTAGTAGCTTGTACTCGTATAGTAGCAGTGGAACTGTTAAGTGGTCACATTTGCAATATATTCTGTAGGAGCCTAACAAGGCATGCTAATTGATTCCATGTAGGGACTAGGGGAAAGAGAGGAATCAGGGACAACTAGATCTTAGGCCTTGGCAGTGAAGTGGTTCCATTGACTGAGCTAGGAAAAAGCTCATTGGTGGAGCAGGTGGAAGGGGTAATAAGAAGCAAAAGTTTTGTATTAGACATCTTGTTTAAGATGCCTACTAAGACATTCAAGAGTAACTGCTGAAAAAGCAATGGATATATGAATCTAGACCAGAGAAGAAGCCTGGACTAGAGAAAAAAAAATTGAGAATCATCACGTCCATGAGGTATTTAGGACCATGGGAAGAGACAATGTAAAGGTAAAGTACAGATAGGAAACACAAAAGGGCCTAAGGCTGAGCCCTGGGGCATGCCAAATTTCAGAGGTTGAGTGGAGGCAGCTGCAGCAAAGGATACTGACCAGTAGTAGCCAGTGAGGTAGGAGGAAAATATAGAGAAGTGTCTCAGAAGTAAAGAGGGATCAACTATGTCAAATGCTCCTAAAAAGCCTGTTGAATTTGGAGTAGGATTACATCAAATCTGTAGATCTTTGTGGGCAGGGTGTCATGGATTGAATTTTGTCCCCCCCACAATATGTGTCAACTTGGTTGGTCATGACTCCCAGTATTCTGTGGTTGTCCTCCATTTTGTGGTTGTAATTTTATGTTAAAGAGGATTAGGGTGGGATTGTAATACTCTTACTTTACCCAGGTCACTTCCCTGATCCAATGTAAAGGGAGTTTCCCTGGGGTGTGGCCTGCACCACCTTCTATCTCTCAAGAGGTGAAAAGGAAAGGGAAGCGAGCAGACTGAGGGACCTCATACCACAAAGAAAGCAGTGCTAGGAGCAGTGTGCATCCTTTGGACTCAGGGTCCCTGCACAGAGAAGCTCCTGTTCTGGGGGAAGATTGATGAGAAGGCCGACAGAGAGGGAAAGCCTTTCCCTGGAGCTGATGCCCTGAATTTGGACTTTTAGCCTACCTCACTGTGAAGAAATAAACTTCTCTTTGTTAAAGCTGTGGTGGCATTTCTATTATAGCAGCACTAGATGACTAAGACAAAAGGGGGAGGACTAATATTACGGTGTTGATTTTTCCAATCCATGAAATGGTGTAACTTTCTGTTTATTTATGTCGTTGTTAATGTCTCTCAACAGTGTTCTAATTACCTCTCTAGAGGTCTTGTTCACCTTTGTTACATTTACTCATAGGTCCTTCATTTCTGTAAGTTATTATAAGTGGTATTGTTAGAATTTTGTTGTTGTTGTTAGGTACCGTCAAGTCGGTTCCTACTCATAGCGACCCTATGTACAACAGAACGAGACACTGCCCCGTCATGCACCACGCCCACAATCGTTGTTATGCTTGAGCTCATTGTTGCAGCCATTGTGTCAATCCATCTCCTTGAGGGTCTTCCTCTTTTCTGCTGACCTTGTACTTTACCAGGAAACCCTGGTGGCCTAGTGGTTAAGTGCTACGGCTGCTGACCAACAGGTCGGCAGTTCAAATCCGCCAGGTGCTCCTTGGAAACCCTATGGTGCAGTTCTACTCTGTCCTGCAGGGTCGCTATGAGTCAGAATTGACTCGATAACAGTGGGTTCGGGTACTTTACCAAGCATGATGTCCTTCTCCAGGTACTGATCCCTCCTGACAACATGTCCAAAGTATATAAGATGCCGTCTTTGCTTCTAACGAGCTTTCTGGTTGTACTTTTTCCAAGACAGATTTGTTCATTCTTTTGGCAGTCCATGGTATATTCAATATTCTTTGCCAATACGCAATTCAAAAGCATCAATTCCTTTTCAGTCTTCCTTATTCACTGTCCAGCTTTCACATGCATATGATGCAATTGAAAATACCATGGCTTGGGTCAGGCACACCTTAGTCTTTAAGGCAACATCCCTGCTTTTCAACACTTTAAAGAGGTCCTTTGTAGCTGATTTGCCCAATGCAATGCACCTTTTAATATCTTTGCTGCTTCCATGGGTGTTGATTGTGGATCCAAGTAAAATGAAATCCTTGACAACTTCAGTCTGATCTTCGTTTATCATGTCGTTGCTTATTGGTCCAGCTGTGAGGATTTTTGTTTTCTTTTTTTTATGTTGAGGTGTAATCCATACTGAAGGCTGTGATCTTTGATTTTCATCAGTGTTTCAAGTCCTCTTCACTTTGAGCAAGCAAGGTTGTATCATCTGCATAACGCAGCTTGTTAATGAGTCTTCCTCCAATCCTGATGTCCCTTCTTCTTCATATAGTCCAGCTTCTCAGATTATGTCTGTGAGTTATTATAAGTGATACTGTTTGAATTTTAAGAAGTGATTATTACCAGTGTAATAGCTATAATGGAAACCCTGGTGGTGTAGTGGTTAAGTGCTATGGCTGCTAACCAAAAGGCCGGCAGTTCGAACCCACCAGGTGCTCCTTGGAAACTCTATGGGGCAGTTCTACTCTGTCCTGTAGGGTCGCTATGAGTCAGAAGTGACTCGACAGCAATGGGTTTTTAATAGCTATAGTAGTGTAAAAACTGAAAGACCTAGAGGAACTGTATATTAAGCTTGGCAATGGAAAGCAGGATGTTAAAAAAAAGGTGGGGGGGGAGAAAATGCTAATAAATTGAAAATCTGGGCATCCAACAAGGTCTTTTCCATATAGACTTCTTCATTAATGCACACTGGCAGTAAAACGGGAGCCAGTAAAATTGTGTTTGCTGCCCTTCTCCTTGTAGTCCCCATTTCTTAGTTTGTTTCTAAATATGGGGTCAGAACCCCAAAGGGTAAGGACCTTATCCTTCTGCCTTCACCTGTCATCTCCATATCACACTAAGCATGTGTCACTTGTGGGAAAATCTAGTCTTAGATTTAGGATAGAAAAGAACAAATTGTGGAGAGGGAAGATATACTAAAGAGAAAGAGCCCTCCCAACAGAATATGTGAGTTAATGTAGAAAGAAAATCTTTAAGAAAGATTAGAAATAATTGGTTTAAGCATTCTGGAGAAATACATTAAAGATGAATTCCCAAATGCGGTGCTTTTTGAAGAGATAATTTAATTTTGAAGAAACAGTGATGAAAAAGGTACTCATCTAGCACCTGGCTGTGACTTTAAGGCCCATTTCTTCTGGAACAGGAGAAAAATGCTTTGAAGGGAAGAAACAGGTATTTATCATAAACTTCTAAGTGCCATAATTATTTTAGAAAATAATCATTTTCTAAGTTGAGTTCAATCATATCCTGAAATTTCACAGGCTTTGGGCACAACAAACTGGAATTCAAATCTTACCCTATGCTTAATAGATTCTTGAAGTGCAATTTCTTGTCCCAATTATCTCTCATTTCACTCTGAATGTGGAATGATACATAATGACAACTAATCTATTGTTAAAGATTGAATTGTGTCCCCTAAAAATGTGTGTCAGCTTTGCTAGGCCATGATTCCCAGTATTGTATGACTGTCCACCATTTTGTCATCTGAAGTGATTTTCCCATGTGTTGTAAATTCTACCTCTGGGATGTAAATGAGGCAGGATTAGAGACAGTGATGTTAATGAGACAGGACTCAATCTACAAGATTAGGTTTTGTTTTAAGTGAATCTCTTTTGAGATATAAAAGAGAGACGCAAGGAAAGAGACAGGGGGACCTCCTACTACCAAGAAACAAGATCCTGGAGAATAGTGCATCCAGTGGACCTGGGGTCCCTGTGCTGAGAAGTGACTGGACTGGGGAAGATTGATGACAGGAACCTTCTTCCAGAGCCGACAGGGAGAGAAATCCTTCCGCTGGAGCTAGCACCCTGAACTAGCACTTCTAGCCTCCTAGACTGTGAGAGAATAAATATCTCTTAGTTAAAGACATCCACTTGTGATATTTCCGTTATAGCACCACTAGATAACTAAGACACCTGTATTAATTTTATATACCAAACACTGTTTCTTTCATGAATTATTTCACTTAATCTTCATAATATCTTTTGCTGCCATTGCCTCATAATATTGCTAGGGTGACTTTTTATCTTTTTAGATTACCTTGATCAATTCATATAACATAAATATTGTCTTTTCCTTAATAGTTGGTAAAACTGTGGTGCTGTTTTTTAAGAGTTGATCTTTGACTACCTTTTCAATTTCTTCTATGGTTATTTTTTTATTCTATTCAGGCATTCTACTTTTCTTGAAACAACTGTGGTAATTTGTATGGAAAATTAAATATCTTGCCTACATTTGCAAATTTATTTGTATCAAAATATACATATCATTTTTAATATCGTCTGTGTTTAATGTTGTAGATATTATTTGTGTGCTTTTTTTCCTCTTTCAATGTCAAATTTACCAAAGGGTTAACCACTTAATTTTCTTTTCAAAGAATCAGCCTTTGTTTTATTGATTCTGTTTGGAAGATGGGGAGGTATGATCTATTTCATTGACTTCTACTTCTATCCTGATTTATTCCTTCTACTTTTCTTAGGTTTTTGTTATTATCCCTTCATTAGCTTTTGAGTTAAAAACTTAATGCATTATTTTCAATAGTTTTTGTTTTCTCATGAATACATTTTAAAGCCACAAATCATCCTCTGACCTCTGTAAATAGGTTTAATATGTAGTGCTGTCATTGTTTATTTCTAAGGAGTATATGACTTTCATTTTGATATCCTCTTTAACCCATGTGCTTCTTCCTAGGAGTATAGATGAAGGAGGGTATTTTTAGTTATTTTGTTACATTATCATCAGTGAACATGTCCTATATGGTTTCAGCTTTTTCAGCACGTGTTGAGATTTCATTTGCCATCTCACACATGGCCAGTTTTTGCCAATACTCCATGTGAACTTGAAAATAATGTGCTTATTTTGGATGTAAGATGGTATAAGTATAAATTTGATTAATCTTGTTAACTATGTTATTCAAATCTTCTATATCCTCAGTAAGTTTTCATTGACTTGATTTGTCCATTCAAAGAAAGGCGTATTAATGTCATCATTATGATTGTTGACTTATCAAAAATCCTGTGTGCACATTTTTGAGTACATGTATAGGTGTGTACCTGTGATTAGTGAAAACAATGCATGATCACTCCTTAATGAATTGCTGCTTTTATGAATATGAGATATCCTTTTTTTAGTGTTTTATACTATAACCAAGTGCCCTCGAGTCGATTCCGACTCATAGCGACCCTATAGGACAAAGTAGAACTGCCCCATAGAGTTTCCAAGGAGCGCCTGATGGATTCGAACTGCCTTTGGTTAGCAGCCGTAGCACTTAACCATTACTTTATACTATATATATATAATAATTACATTTTTCTAATATCTTCTAGAATTATAGTATCTAGATCCCTCCACCTGAATATTACATAAATCTTACTTAGCTTGTTTTTACCTCTCTTCACTCTCACTCCCCTCCTCCAGCGTCTCCCATGTTCATATTATCTGGGTTTGAATTCCAAGTATCCTTTTTAATTTTGTAGAATATAAACTTACTGGAAACCCTGGTGGCATAGTGGTTAAGTGCTACAGCTGCTAACCAAAGGGTTGGCAGTTTGAATCAGCCAGGCGCTCCTTGGAAATTCTATGGGGCAGTTCTGCTCTGTCCCATAGGGTTGCTATGAGTCGGAATTGACTTGAGGGCACTGGGTTTGGTGTTTTTTTTTTGGGCTACAGTCTGAGAACACATGCATGTATATATGTATTTAAAACAAACAAACAAACAGATCCATTGCCTTTGAGTTGATTCTGACTCATAGCGTCCCCACAGGTCAGGGTAGAACCCCCCCATAGGGTTTCCACGGAGCGCCTGGTGGATTCAAACTGTCAACCTTCTGGTTAGCAGTCGTAGCTCTTAACCACTAGGCCACCAGAGTTTCCATATGCATTTAGATCCTGAGAAATTTCCTCCTTTTATTCCTTTATTTCCTCATGACCACCATGTTTGGCCACTTGGGTTGTGCCCTGCACAACAGCAGGAGACACCACTCACAAGGATTTTGATTGAAATGGTGTTTCCTAAAGTTGTGAAGTACGTACACATTCAGCAAACCTTACTCGGTAAACCTGCATTTTATTTCTCGCTTTTCCTCTATTCTCTTTCTCAAACACTTACTGGATAAACTTTGGAGCATCTTTATCTTCCACGCTTAACTTTTCTTTCACATATTCCATCTTTATATGTCATTGTGGGAAAATCTCTGAACTTGATCTTTCGGTCATTTATAATCTCTAAACCGTGTCTATTCTGGATATTCTGTTCTACTGTTGTGTTTATATGTCAAAAACCAAATGTTAAATTTCCAAAAGCTTATAGTTTTTTTCTGTTTGCACTGTTAACTGTTTCTTTGAGTTCTGTTGTTTGCTGAGTTTGTTCTCTCATTTTGGTGACTCTTCTCAAACGTTTGATGACTCCTTGTTATGTGCTCATCTTCATATTGAGGGTTTCCTTTTTTGTGAATGGGGGATCCCTTTGCTGCAGGGTGTCTCTGAGTGAGGGGTGGAATGTAACATTGGGTAAGTTTGCAGTCCACCACTCATCTGTCAGTTTGTTGTACTGTGGTGGCTTGCATGTTGCTGTGATGCTAGAAACTATGCCACTAGTATTTTAAATGTCAGCAGGATCACCCATGGTGGACAGGTTTCAGCTGAGCTTCTAGACTAAGACAGACTAGAAAGAAGGACCTGATGGTCTACTTCTGAAAAAAACTGGCCAGTGAAAACCTTATGAATAGCAGCGGAACATGATCTGATAGAGTGCCAGAAGATGAGCCCCCCAGGTTGGAAGGTACTCAAAAGAAGACTGGGGAAGAGCTGCCTCCTCAAAGTAGAGTAGACCTTAATGACATGGGTGAAGAAAAGCTTTCAAGACCTTCATTTGCTGCCGTAGCACCACTCAGAATGAGAAGAAACAGCTGCAAACGTCCATTAATAATCAGAACATGGAATGTATGTAGTATGAATCTAGGAAAATTGGAAATCATCAAAAATGAAGTGGAATGCATAAAGATCAATATCCTAGGCATTAGTGAGGTAAAATGAACCGGTACTGGTTTTTATGGTCTACTATGCCGGGAAAAGAACATTTCAAGATATATCCTGAAGTACAGTGCTGTCAGTGATAGGATAATATCCACATGCCTACAAGCAAGACCAGTTAATATGACTATTATTCAATGTTTACCTGTGTTTTATTGACTATGCAAAGGTATTCGACTGTGTGGATCATAACAAATTACGGATACTATTGCAAAGAATGGGAATTCCAGAACATTTAATTGTGCTCAGAATCAACGCCCATGGAAGCAGCAGTCAAAAAATCAAAAGATGCATTGCATTGGGCAAATCTGCTGTTAAAGACTTCTTTAAAGTATTGAAAAGCAAAGATGTCACCTTGAAGACTAAGGGGCACCTGACCCAAGCCATGGTGTTTTCAATCACCTCATATGCATCTGAAAGCTGGACGATGAATAAGGAAGACCAAAGAAGAACTGACTCTTTTGAATTGTGGTGTTGGTGAAGAATATTGAATACAGCATGAATCGCTAAAAAAAGAACAAATCTGTCTTGGATGAAGTACAACCAGAATGCTCCTTAGAAGCAAGGATAGTGAGACTATGTCTCACATGCTTTGGACATTATCAGGAGGGATCAGTCCCTGGAGAAGGACATCAAGCTTGGTAAAGTAGAGGGTCAGCAAAAAAAAGGAAGACCTTCAATGAGAAAGATTGACACAGTGGCTGCAACAATGGACTCAAACATGACAACGATTATGAGTATGGTACAGGACATGGCAGTGTTTGGTTCTGTTGTACATAGGGTCCGTATGAGTCGGAACCAACTCCATGGCACCTAACAATGGCAAGGAAGTGCCAGATCATTTTCCTAAGTGGTGTATCATTTTACATTCCCACCAGCAATGAGTGTTTCATTCTCTCCACAGCCTCTCCAACATTTATTATTTTTTTTTGGATTAGTGCCAGCCTTGTTGGGGTGAGACAGTATCTCATTGTAGTTTTGATTTGCATTTTTCTAATGGCAGGTGATGTAAGCATGTCCTCATATGTCTGTTAGCCACCTGAATGTCTTCTTTGGTGAACTGTCTGTTCACATCCTTTGCCCATTTTTTAACTGGGTTATTTGTCTTTTTGTTGTTGAGGTATTGCAGTATCTTGTAGATTTTAGAGATTAGACCCTTATTAGATATGTTGTAACCAAAAAATTTTTCCTGGTCTGTAGATTCTCTTTTTACTCTTTTGGTGAAGTCTTTTGATGAGCGTAAGTGTTTGATTTTTAAGAAGCTCCCAGCTATCTAGTTTCTCTTCTGGTGTTTGTGCATTGTTAGTTATGGTTTGTATACTATTTATGCCATGTATTAGGGCTCCTAGCATTGTCTCTATTTTTAAATCCATGATCTTTATTGTTTTATATTTTATATTTAGGTCTTTGATCCATTTTGAGTTAGTTTTTGTACATGGTGTGAGGTATGGGTCTTGTTTCACTTTTTTTGCAGGTGGATATCCGGTTATGCCAACACCATTTGTTAAAGAAATTGTCTTTTCCCCATTTAATGGACTTTGGGCCTTTGTCAAATATCAGCTGCTCATAAGTGGATGAATTTACATCTGGGTTCTCAATTCTGTTCCATTTGTCTATTGTACCAGTACCTGGCTGTTTTGACTACTATGATGGTTTTGCAACAGGCAAGAGATCGGGATGGCTATAATTAAAAGGCCTTTGACACAGTATTCCTGGAATTTAAACCTAAGTGCAGACCATCATATAACTTTTACTTCTGGCACTCGAGGACTACTTGTGACTAACAAACTAGGTGTTTAGACAAGATAAGGGGCCATATTTCCTATCCCTACAGGTATATATTACTGATAACCTTCCTGAGTTGTTTTTCAAGTTCCCCACCAGGTGCAGAGCATGCGCAGTAAAAATCAAGGTAACCTATATGAATGACCTTCCACATGAGATAATCATGAACAAAAATCCCCTTGCCGGACCCGAACCAGGATCCAGACATCTCGCATGTGCAACATCCCAGAATAAGTCCTGTTTGACATGCCAGCAGCCTTTGTGACAGACTCTATCTTAGTTCCAGCAACCTCTGTGAGGAAATCCATCTTGAATTCCAACTACACGTGCATTTGATTTTCATAATCCCTCCCCTTCTCCTAGAAATCTCCACCCATCTAATGAATAAAGATAATGCCTTTTTACAAGCCCTAAGAAACACTTCGTTCACGGAGAGACTAGAGGCTACCATAGGTGAAAACCCCTCTCCACCTCTCCCTCGTGTGAGCCTTTTCCTAATAAACCTTTGTTCATGTGGAACCTCTGAGCCTCTCCTGGTCATTCTTGGTAAGAAGAAGGTAAGAACCTAAACAGGACTTAGTCCTGAGCTAGAAGGCCCTGCCCTGTAACAGTATAATAGGTTCTAAAATCAGGTAGTGTGAGGCCTCCCACTTTGTTCTCCTTCCCTTTCCATATGAAGGTGATATGTTCCTCCATCTCATTAAAAAATGCCATTGGAATTTGGATCAGAACTGCATTGTATCGGTAGATCACTTTGGGTGGAATTGACATTTTCACAATGTTGAGTCTTCCTATCCATGAACACAGTATGTTTTTCCACTTACGTAGGTCTCTTTTGGTTTCTTGGAGTAGTGTCTTGTAGTTTTCTTTGTATAGGTCTTTTACAGCCTGCACTCTTTACTAATGTACTCTCTAACTGCATACTCAGAAGATTGTGGGAACACACCTTCCCTCTTACACTGCCAGGAAGGATCAAATGTATTTCATCTGACATCTCTGTGCTGCTAAAGGGACACTTAGACATGGTCATATTTCCGTCTGTCAGCTCAATCTAAATGACTCAGTCATGCTTATAATCCATATATTATTATTTCCTCATACCAGGAAGAATGGTCACAAGTTTTGTTTTGTTTTGCTTTTCCAATCTTTGCAACTCCACTTTTTCTCACTATAAATGACTTCCATGTAGTAATCTAGAAAGATTTCTGTATCATACCCCCTTAGTTTTTCTCACTATAAATGATTTGCATATAGTATCTAGGAAGATTTCTGTATTATACCCCCTTCCATCTAAACACATCTCCACAAATATAAATACCATGAAATACAATTCCCTTTTTTTTTTAGGCAAGTGAACTCTTTTCTTAGCTTTTTTTTAATCTAGGCTAAGGGCTGGAAACCAGATTTTATCTTGGCTAACTCTCCTGCAAATCCTAAAATTGTATACTTTTCTACTTATACCCACTATTTCAGGGGGTGGGGGGATCATTTAAGAATTTTCATTACCAAAGTCTTTGATATTAATGTGAAAAAATTATGAAAAGAAGAATTTGAACAGGAAAAAATCCATACAAACATGCTTAAATAAGTAAAGTAATTCTAATTAAAATTTCCTAGTGTAGCAGGGAGGAGAGTGAAGAAACCTAAGAAAGAGAGACATATTCCATTGCTGGAACTAATCCCATGCTTTATACATAACACAAGTTAAACACGAACCTGCCTTTCTCTGACTCATTGTTTGACATGTCACAATACGGGTCTTGAGTAACCAAGTTGTATTTATATGTATTTAGTCAAACTAAATGAAATCTTTAGCAACAACCAGAAAAACAAACAAGTCTGTCTTTTAAGAAATACAGCTAGACCGCTCCTTCAAAGCAAGGATGATGAGGCTTCCTCTCACGTACTTTGGACATGTCATCCATGTCCCTGGAGAAGGACATCAAGCTTCGTAAAGTAGAGGGTCAGCGAAAAAAAAGGAAGACCCTCAATTACATGGACTGACACAGTGGCTGCAACAGTGGGCTCAAACGTAACGATTGCGAGGATGTCACGGAACTGGGCAGTGTTTCATTCTGTTGTACGTAGGGTTGCTATGAGTTGGAACCAACTCGACTGCACCTAACAACAACAAATGAAATATACATCTCCAGAGAGAAATTCAAGTAGTTTAAGATAGGGAATTTTCCTAAGAACACCGAACAACATTTGCTCAGGCTTATACCTGTGGTGTCTGGACTGTTTCACGCTCCCTCCTGGCATAATAGTTTTTCTTCAATGCATTTCAAAATGATAATCCCATCAACTAGAAACTGAGACATACCCCAAGTTAAAACTTCACTACCAAGGAAAAATAAAGTTGATGTCTTTAGGTATACTACAGTTAAAACTGATATCTTTTGCTATCAGTTAAAAACACTGATATCAATAGAATTATCTGGCTTTTCCCCTATCTTCTGGTAATTTATAATTATTGCCTTAGATCATGTGAAGCAATGAAGATAGTTTGCTCCTTGTTTTCATTTCACTAATCTACATTCTTCCTTTTTTTTTTTTTTTTTGCCACAAGAAATCCTTCTTCTGGGTCCTGATGCTGCTTCAGGCTCCAGTCTCTCTGGCTGTTAATATTCAACTAATCCCAAGCCACTACACCTCTTTACCATACTTAGGACAGTGAACTGGCATCCAGATTTGGATCCTCCAAGGCAGAATACTAAGGAACTGCTCAAGCTCTAGTAGTTCTACTTCTTTGCTGTATATTTCTGGCTTTGGCCATCTATAGGAAAGTTCCTTGGATTGGTTGGCACTGAAATTCTGTCTAGGTTCTTATACCTCTTTTTAGTAGAACCACCTGAAATATGTCACTATTTTGTAGTGAGTTCTTGACTTAAGAAAATAAATCTTGAGGTTTTGGAACTCTGTCAGTTTACTTGTCTGCTGCGCTTTGGAGTATAGTTTGAATAAAGAAAAACCAAAACCAAAAAACCCATTACTGTCGAGTCAGTTCTGACTCACAGCAACCCTGCAGGACAGAGTAGAACTGCCCCACAGGGTTTCCAAGGAGCACCTGGTGGATTCGAACTGCTGCCCTTTTGGTTAGCAGCCATTGCCCTTAACCACTACACCCCCAGAGTTTCCAAATAAGAAAAGGTCTTCCTCATATTCTTGGAAAACCTTTGGTTCCTGAATAGGTGACAGGAACAGGAGCTTCATCTTGGAAATGCAGAGTGGAAAAAACACTAAATAATTTAACAGGCAGGAATGATCAACTCAGAAGTCATTGGCCTGACTCTACCAAAACCATTTTGTAATTTCTAAGGTGTTTCCCAAATTATTTACCCATTCTCTTTTTGAGAGTAAGGTGTGTCCTGTGCTACTTAATAATGTGTCCTAGATAATTTCTCTTCATTTGGCTTGCTGTTAGAGTGTTAAATTCTCAAAATTTGGGGCTTTCAACTCAGAAATAGAAGCGTTTAATACAAGTATTTCACAAGCCTGCCTTGTGATGTGAAGTATTGCAAACATCACCTTATTTAAAAAAAAAAAAAAAGGTATTTACTAAAGATTCTATAGGCCCTTACAGAGCACTAGTAGCAGACACTATAAGCAGGTCTTTTGTCTGCTAATTCATTTTTTTCCTATTGGGCCACATAGTAGATACTGTTCGACAGAGCTAGAAATCCTACAAGCAAATCATAGAATTGCTTCTTGGATAATGTTTTAGAATAAAGGTCTGTTGCTGTGAGATACTTACAGAGGTGACTTTCAAATCACTAGAAATCCATTAAAGCACCACTCGTTGGGAAAGGAAAGGTGCTCCAGACTTACAATGCTACTCATGCAAGTGCCTCCTTGACCATAAGAGTGACGAGAGTGGCACTGATTATTTACCGTGTACGGTATTAGGCACTGAGGCAGCCCTGGTAGCACAGTGATTAAAGCACTTGGCTGCTAACCCCGACAGTTTGAACCCACCGCCTGCTCCTTGGCAGTCTGCTTCTGCGGAAACCTTGGAAACCCTGTGGGGCAGTTCTACTCTGACCTATATGGTCACTATGAGTCAGAATTGACTCAACAACAATGGATTTGGTTTTTGGTATTAAGCACTGTACAAAGGAGCCCTGATGGCACAGTGGTTAAGTCCTCAGCTGCTAATCAAAAGATTAGCAGTTCAAACCCACCAGCTGCTCCACAGGAGAAAGATGTGGCAGCCTGCTTCTGTAAGGATTTTCAGCCTTGGAGACCCTGTGGGACAGTTCTCCTCTGTCCTACAGGGTCACTATGAGTCGGAATCAACTCGATGGCAGTGGGTTTGGTTTCTGGTATTACGCACTGTACTGAGTGCTTTAAGTGCATTACCTCATTTAATCCTCTTAACAAGCCTAGATTGTAAGTTCCATTACTTTTCGCATTTCTTGGAGCATAAAATTGAGGTTCAGAGGAGTAAAGAAATATTCTTAAAGTCATACAACACGGCCTCCTCCACCCTCCCCCTTAAGTGGGGAAACTGAGACTCCAGGTTGATGCTCATCACCATGTACAGCATACTGCCTTTTCATCAAGTGCTTCCTCTATTACATTGCTAGGAAAGGTAATGCGCAAGGGAGAAAGAGCCAGAATTACTGTGGCCGATGTTGTGGACACCGCTCTGAGTTTATGACCTTGAGAAGACTCTCCAACATCTATTGCTTCTAAGCTGTCTTCAGCATGATATGCGATCACGTGAGAGCTGTGGTTACGTGGGTTCCTCCTTTTACTACCTCTTCTGTGTTCCAGATAGGGAGATCTTGGCAGAACCTAGGTAGATTAGATTAGCCTTGATAATGGTAACAGCAATCAGTTATACTGAGTCTGAAATGATTTAAATAATTATCAGGGACCCAAGTGTTGTGCTGAATTTACTGACGTTTGGGATTCCTCTTCTCATTTGGGCCTCATAAAACCAAAACAAAACAAAGCCAAACTCGTTGCCATCCACTCAATTCCGACTCATAGTGACTCTATAGGACAGAGTAGAACCACCCCAGGGAGTGTCCAAGGAGCATCTGGTGGATTTGGACTGCCAACCTTTTGGTTAGCAGGCATAGCACTCAACCGCTACACCACCAGGGTCTCCCTGGGTCTCATAGCCTTCTGTAAAATGAAGGGACTCTAATCACTGATTTTTAAGATTCCTTCCAGTTCAGACGCACTATGATCTCTTGACTCTTTTAGGGAAATTCCTAACAGCTTATATCTATCCTGTTCTTCATACTGCTTCCAAGTTAGCTTAGGTGAGGGTCCTTAAACACCCAGTGACTGATAATATGCATCTTCTAAACTGATTTGTGGACCATGGTGGCTGCAACGTTATTCAGACTGTCCATCTGTATTGTGCTGTTCCCTGTTCAGAGGGCAAAAGATTTCAAACAATCCCTACTTCTTAAATTCAGTCTTGGACCTCTCACAAATACAACCCCATTTCCCTCCCTCTCAACTACTTCTTCTTCCCTCATCCATCTATTCATCCCATAGGTATTGAGTGCCTACTGTACTGCAGGTACAATTCTAGATGATGGGCATGGAGCAGTGAACAACACAAAGTACCTGCCTTCACAGGACTTATTCTAAGGAGGTAGGAGGGGAGACAGTGTATTTGTAATAGTGCAGTCTAAGGTATTGTAACAAACAAACCTTTTTTTAAAAAATGGCTTAAACAAGATACAAGTTTTCTCAGGGCAGCTCTACCACCCTCATCACATGACTTGTTTCTGGATCCATGGTGGCTGCACAGTTCCTGCCATCACATCTGTGCCCCACCAGCGGAGAAGGTGAAAGAGCAAGAGAAACACATATCTATCCCTTTTAAGGTCACAAACTAGAAATAAATACATAGCACTTTCACTTACATCTCATTGGCCCAAAACTTTATCTCATGGACACACCCAGATGCAAAAGAAGCTGGTGAATTAGCCTTTAATTGTGAAGCCACTTACCCAGGAAGGAAATTAAAGTAAGCTGGAAAGAGCAGTTTTGATGGAAAACTAGCAGTCTCTGATTCGGCAATAAACAAATAAGTAAATAAATACATTATTCTGATGGTATATGGAGAAAAATTAAGCAAGGTATAGGGATAAGAAGTGCATGTGTGTGTGTGTGTGTGTATGTTGGGGGGTAGGGGGTGAACCTGCTATCTTATATTAGATGGTCAGGGAAGGCTTCAATGAGAAGGTGATAAGGTAACTTTTGAGCAGAAGCCTAAAAGAAATGAGGGAGTCAGCCATACAAATGTCTCAGGGAAGAGCCCTTCCAGAAGAGGAAATTAATACCGAGTACGAAGGCCTCGAGATAGGAGTACCTTGGTGTATTTGAGGAAGAGCGGAAGACAAGTGCGATGAAATGGAGCAAGCGAGAGGGAAAGTGGTTAAGAGATGTGGTTAAAGAGGTAGATGGGGGCAGTTGTTAGGATGTGGGCCTTGACTCTGAAGCCACTGTAGGGTTTTTCAGTGGGGAGAAGGGCGTGAGGTGACAAGATCTGACTTTTCAAAAAGGTTACTCTAGCTGCTTTGTGGAAAACAGAGTGAGAAGGGAGAGGGCAGAAGCAGAGAAATCAGTTAGAAGGCAACTGTAAATATGCAGGGGACATGGTGTGGCTTGGACCAGGTAGATAGCAGTGGAGGTAGTGAGAAATGGTTCGATACTGAGCATATTTTGAGCCAACAGGATTTTCTGATAAATTGTATTTGGGGTGACTGAGAAAAAGTGTTATTCATTTACCATTATGTTGTTGTGGTTGTTGTTAGCGGCCACAGAGTCGGCTCCAACTCATGGTGACCCTGTGCACAACAGAACGAAACTCTACCCAGCCCTACAGCGTACCCCCATAATCTGTTGCAATTGGAGTGTTGTGATCAACAGAGTTTTCATTGGTTGATCTCCAGGTCTGTCTTTCTCATTTGTCATAGTCTGGAAGCTCCGCTGAAACCTGTTCAACATCATAACACACAAACGTCCACTGACAGATGGCTGGTGGTGCTGTACTCGAGGTGTATTGTTTGGGAATCAAACCCAGGTCTTCTGCATCGAAGGAGAGAATTCTACCCCTGAACCACTAATGCTCCCACTATTGTGAGAGTCACACACCACCACCCACCCAAAAAAACAAAATGAGAGAGAAAATTAATCTCAAAGGGAACAGGAAAATCAAATCTCAAGCTAGGACCACAGGGAACAAACTCCAGCACTTTGAATATGCTGTGAACTGAGTGTGAAGTGGCTTAAATCTCTTTGAACTGTGCAGGCAGGAGGGTGGAACAGTCAGAGCTGTTCAACGTGATGACATAAAATAATTGTCTACGTGAAAACGAAATTTGTAAAAACAGAGGAAGTTTTTAAAAGAAAAAATATTAATTCCTGGAAGAGGTGTGCAGAATTAAGGGCTTCTAATCACAGAATCCAAAAAAACCCTGGAGTTCGGCTGTTAACCAAAAGGACAGCAGTTTGAATCCACCAGCCTCTCCTTGGAAACCCTATGGGGCTCTTCTACTCTCTCCTATAGGGTCACTATGAGTCAGAATTGACTGGAAGGCAACAGGCTTGGTTTTTGGTTTTAATCACAGAATGAAGGTGGAATGGTAGAGAATTCCATCTACCCAAATCAGATGATTAAAAAGTTGAAAAAGATTAGTCAAATTGGGTAAAATTAAAACTTTTAAAAAATACCCAGAGATGCTTGATGTATTGGTCACAAATAAACTTCCAGTTGAACCCCATGGACTTTCATGGCAGGTGGGAGGGACATATTTGTATCCCCATAACCTAGCACAGTACCTGGCACACAGAAGTTCTCCTCACGAAGCTCTGCCTTGAGCTGTAATTATCTTTATATGGGTGTAATCCCCTCTCTTAGATACAGGTATACCTTTTTAACCCCTTATTGCTTTGCTTGTGTTTTCTGTCCAAAATACAATTGATGAATAAGAAAACACAACCTGCTTTTGGGTTTTCAAAAGTTGGTTGACATTGTGGGATCTAGACGGTTTTATCAGGTTTTCTACTTTTTGCCAAGTCATATGACGGTTCAGTTATAGCTACAAAATATAGAAAAGGATCTTCAATGATATCTAGTAATTCTCCAAAACCATCTTGTTCTTTCCTTGTTAAAAGACTGATGTTCTTTGGTTAAGTCCTACTTTTTCCCACATAGTGATTGTATACTTTTTTCCCCATCTGTTGTCCTATGCTTGAATTATATGTATCCAAATTCTGTTGTATTTTTACTTTTAGATCAGCTTTAGGAACTGTACTCAGTTTAAAATGAGATGTGTCTTAGTCATCTAGTGCTGCCATAACAGAAATACCATAAGTGGATGGCTTTAACAAAGAAATTAATTTTCTAACAGTCTAATAGTTTACAAGTTGAAATTCAGGGCGTCGGCTCCAAGGGAAGGCTTTCTCTCTTCTCATCAATGTTTCCCTGGATGAGGAGCTTCTTCACGCAGAGACCCCAGGTCTAAAGGAAACGCTCTGCTCCTGGTGCTTCTTTCTTGGTGGTATGAGGTCCTCCACTCTCTGCTTGCTTCCTTTTCCTTTTATCTCTTGAGGGATAAAAAGTGGTGCAGGCCACAGCCCAGGGAAAATCCTTTTACATTGGATCAGGAATGTGGCCTGAACAAGGGTATTATATCCCACCCTAATCCTCTTTAACCACAAGCAGAAATTATAACACATAGGAAAACCACAAAATGGAGGACAACCACACATGGCCTAACCAAGTTGACACATATTTTTGGGGGGACCCAATTCAATCCATGACAAGATGTTTGTCTAAAAATCATAACAGATTAAATTGTCATCCTTCTAGATTTTTGCATGCATACCACAATCTACACACCAATCCTTGAAAAGATGACTTGACCAAGGTCTCACCTCGATGACATTTGACCTGACCCAGGCCAAGCCCATGTCTACATTGGCAATGCTCTCTAGATCTGACACTTAAAGCCTCGTTTCCTGATATTGAGGAGCCCTGGTGGTGCAGTGGCTAAGAGCTCGGATACTAACTGAAAGGTTGACAGTTGGAACCACCGGCTACTCTGCGGGAAAAGTAATGTAGCAGTCTGCTTCTGTAAAGATTACAGCCTTGGAAACCGTATGGGGCAGTTCTACTGTGTTCTCTAGGGTCACTATGAGTCCGAATCAACTTGACGGCAGTGGGTTTGGTTTTTTTGTTTTGTTTTTATCCTAATACCGCACACTTTTTTCATTTTCTGGTACGCACTTCCTCATCCTGCTTGCAACACTGGAAAAGCAGATCATCTCTCCAGCATCTCAGAGAGTGAAAAATTCCACTCTAATCTCACTGTCTTGGCCATAAAAGTACATTGGCTGAAGGAAAGCTGCCAAGCGCAGTACTTTATCTACCCCTTTCACAACTTTTTGATCTCTAACAGTCATTTTAGCTGTGTCAGTAATTATTAAATGGCAATTAAAAGCATATTCCAGGATAAAGAAGAAAGAATGGGGAAAAAAAACTTACTGGAATATTTGAACCTGCCACCCTCAGATCAATTTTCTAGTCTTCTGTGGACTGGGTATCAGTCAACAAACTTTCATTGAGAAGCTATTTTATACTAGGCACTGGGATAGCCTTTGTGGAAGATACCAAGAAGTGTAAGAATGGGCCATATCCATTAGTAGAACACAAACACAAGAAAATGTAAACACAAGGAAAGAGGTAAGTAACTAAGGAGCAAAGCTGAAACTTCACAAAACTACACAATTTATTTAACTGTGCAAGAAGCAAGGCCTTGAGAGTTCAAAGGAGATAGACTTCCCTGTGAACTGGAATGGTAAGAAAGGGCATCACAGAGTGAGATCTGAGCAAGAGTTTAAAGAACTGGTAGGTCGATATGCTTTGAATAGTCTGAAGAATGACTGAGAGTACTAACAGGAGAACAATGGAACAAAAGCACAGAAAAAGACAAGACGTATTATACGGATGAGTGAGTAGAACATTTTGGCTAAACTGGAAGACTGGGAAAAAGGAGTAATTAAGAAATTGAGTTTTGGCCAAATAGTAGAACGCCTTTAGTTTCAGGATAAAGAGTTGAGAGTTAACCCTTTGGGTAATAGGTAAACGATAGTTTTCAAATAGATGAGCCAACTGACAAAGCCTGAACTTCCACAACTGTGGGAGACATAGTCCCTGGTGCTCAGGGAGAAGACAGCCCCTGGACTTCAGCTTCCTAGGCTAGGAGACTGGACAGACCATCCTGGCCTTCTCCCTTAATGAGTAGTTTCCTGCCAAAAATATGTTTCATGATTTCTTTGCTTTCACTGGGAAATTTAGATTCTCAGTTGAGTCATTTTTCTCTACCTCTTCTCTGCAGCCATAAGGAGGTCAGAGAAAGATGACTCAATTAAATCTAAATTTCTCAGTGAAGGAAACTGTATGTAGCACATTTTAGGCAACTTTTACTTGGATGCAAATTTGAGCTCCTGCATTATAAAACTAATAATGAAACTCATTTTAAGCACAAAATTGCCATGTAAATTCCCCTGAATTTATGAAGAATGGCTTAATTTCAAAACTTGACAGTCAAGTAAATTGTAAACTAAGATTTCCCTATTGCTTCAAGGGTGTATTTTAGTTGATAAATGAAACATCCACCAGCCTTTGTCAGGATCAATCTTGAGTTATGGAAGTTTTGAACTGAGAGGTCATCCTGCATATTAATTTTGGCTTTCAGTATACCATGAATTCACTCTCCACTCACTCTCAAATTGTTCCTTTTCTCAGACATAAGGACCCTGACACACTCCCAGGTTGATAACATTTGAGGACCTAACCTTACGGCAGCAAATACCCTAAAGTTGCTAAAACAAAACAAAACCTGAGGGCCCTAAAAAACACAGATCCCCAGGCCCCACCTTCAACCTGACTCAATCAGGAAGCTTCAGGAGAGGCACCTGGGAACGTGTGCAGCAATCAGGAAGTTTGTTATATGCCAAACCAAACCCACTGCCGTCGAGTTGATAACCGACTCACAGCGACTTATAGGACAGAGTAGAACTGCCCCATAGAGTTTCCAAGGAGGGCCTGGTGGATTCGAACTGCCGATCTTTTTTTTTTTTTTTTTTAGCAGCCATAGCTCTTAACCATTACGCCACCAGGGCTTCCTTGTTATATATAGAACCAAGATCCTAGTCCCGTCAGGGATAATTCTTTTGTGAAGGAGATAGACGCGTAAATAATCAGTCTATGAAGTGCTCAGCTTTCACCAAATCAGCTGGGCCTGATTACGGGGAGATTTGAGGAGAATGAGGATTCAATTCTTGGACAGCTTTGGCGGAGGGTTTCTTCTACCCCGTCACAAGGATTGACGTTTTGGGTTAATTCTTTTATAGATGGGAGTTCTCCCAGGAATTATAAAAAAAAAAAAAAAACTTTGCTGGGGGGTTGTCTCACACATTACATGGGGTTTAGTAGCATCCCTAGCCACCAGCAAGTCGTGACAACCAAAAGAATGTCTCAAAACACTACTAAACAGCCCATGGTAGTAGGGGAAACTATCTCCCGCCAGGATTAGAAATCACTGAGCTAGAGGAAGTTGGGGGAAGGTGGCCAGATCAGGATTTACAGGTAGACCAAGGAGATTTAAAGATATTTACGTGCTGACGTTTTCCGACACCTGAAGACTTACGCTGAGGATAAACGATTAACTAAACATTAAGAGTGAAGGAAAAGTTAGGGAACCAAGAACCTTCCACCTGTACGTTAGGGAAAGTAACTCCCACCTTGCGTTATTTACTAGAGCTGACTCGTACCAGTAGATGACACCACCAGACAGTATAATGCTCCCAATATTAATAGCCAGAGCAGTGTTTATTATAGCTCCAGCTCACATAACAAAAAGCAAAACACACCTCAAAATGTTAACAGCCGCTTTCTTGAGATAACTTAAGCGGCTCTGAAAAGAGCCTTTAGGGGGAAAATAGCAGATCCAGTCCACCTCTTGCATGCCCTTACTTGGAGCTGGTGTACTTGGTGACGGCCTTGGTGCCCTCGGACACGGCGTGCTTGGCCAGCTCGCCGGGCAGCAGCAGGCGCACGGCCGTCTGGATCTCCCGGGACGTGATGGTCGAGCGTTTGTTGTAATGCGCCAGGCGGGACGCTTCCCCGGCGATGCGCTCGAAGATGTCGTTGACGAAGGAGTTCATGATGCCCATGGCCTTGGACGAGATGCCGGTGTCCGGGTGGACCTGCTTCAGCACCTTGTACACGTAAACGGAGTAACTTTCCTTACGGCTGCGCTTGCGTTTCTTACCATCCTTTTTCTGCACCTTCGTAACAGCCTTCTTGGAGCCCTTCTTAGGAGCTGGCGCCGACTTCGCAGGATCCGGCATTTCTGCGTGAAAACTACCACCACCCAGAAAACGCAATCTGGAGTCTTTGAGAACTAGCTGCGGCTGCGTTACTTATAGAGCCTGTATGCAAATAAGGACTCACCACAGTGCTGCGTTTTTATTGGCTAATTTACAATAGTGTCGTCATAGAGGGGTGGAGTTCACGTACACAGCCTTCGGCTTGCTCTTCCTTAGTGGTCCTTAGAACAAAAGCCTTAATAGCCAATCAAAAGGTTCAATTTCACCCTAACCAGTAAATTACGTAGAGAGGTAGTTTCACCTGTTTGGGATTTTTCTGTGTGTGTGAGTTGGTTTGCACTTTCAGTTGGAGAGCTGTATAAGGAAGATCTGCAGCGCCAACTAAAGACAAGTTAACGTATTTCTGCATCGTTTACACCTATATACTTTGTGGAATTTTTTGGCGGGGGGAGGGGAGGGGAGAACAATAATACCTCAGCCCACACGTAAGGAAACAAAGGAAATCAATTCCAACTCCGGTTTGCACCGCCTATATTAAACAATGAGGGAGATACTCTGAAACAAGATTTGTAACACTTTCCAACGCGAACCAAGAGAGGTTTCATAGTATTTTAAAGGAACTTGCCTCCACCCATGTCCATCCGGTCGGATCTTACACATTCAGGACCCATCGCAGTATCTCCTGCCCCCATTCTTTTCCTGAGTTTAAATCGGGTTGAACTACTTGGAGCAAGACGATTTCACCTCTCATCTGACCCAGATTCCCATCCCAACAGTTACCACACAGGATGTTTGTTTTCAAACAGTGTTAACTTTTATATTCAGAGTGCACCTTGTAGGAGCATCTTGCAACGTGTTATAGACGACTGCTTATGTAGATTCCATCTTTTTGCATGTTTTCCCCTTATTATTGAAGACTGGCGATCTGGACTTTAAATGCCCACAAGCCAGAGCGCAAAGTAAAAGGCGGACTTGGCAGGAACTGCCTAGACTATGCCTTTACTGCTCCCTCTAGCGTCTGCCAGTCGACAAAGCACCACGCGTTCTGGTTTCATGGCTTCACTAGCCGCCACGTGCGACCGCCTGTCTCCCTTAATCCCTCTGGCCTAAACCCTTGAAGACTAAGACGGGTAAACCAACATCAGCTGAAACACTGGTACAGCTGCTCTTGATGAAAATGTGGGTGGCTCTGAAAAGAGCCTTTAGATTGCCTACTTAAAGATGCATGCCTTAAGCCCGCTCCCCGCGGATGCGGCGGGCCAGCTGGATGTCCTTGGGCATGATGGTCACGCGCTTGGCGTGGATGGCGCACAGGTTCGTGTCTTCAAACAGCCCCACCAGGTAGGCCTCGCTCGCCTCCTGCAGCGCCATCACGGCCGAGCTCTGGAAGCGCAGGTCCGTCTTGAAGTCCTGCGCGATCTCGCGCACCAGCCGCTGGAACGGCAGCTTGCGGATCAGCAGCTCGGTGGACTTCTGGTAGCGCCGGATCTCCCGCAGGGCCACGGTGCCCGGCCGGTAGCGGTGCGGCTTCTTCACGCCGCCCGTGGCCGGCGCGCTCTTGCGGGCGGCCTTGGTGGCCAGCTGCTTCCGCGGGGCCTTGCCCCCGGTCGACTTGCGGGCAGTCTGCTTAGTACGGGCCATGATATCTCACTGGCTTTTTTCAAGACGCCTAAGCAGCCTTATTTATAAGGATAGTGTCTCATCTTGATTGGGCCAAAAAAGCTAGACTCTGATTGGGAGAAGATTGTTATGCTAATATTTTCTTTCCTGACTTCCTTCCCCTTTTGCTACTTTTCTTCACTCTTACTGATCACAGTTTTACTTTTTTCAGACATGTTCCTTTAAATGAATGTAACGTTTGTAAATGCAATTTATAAAGTGTTTTTGCACGCTCGGTATTTATATTTTAACAGGCTCCTTCCGGATACAAGCATACCTGTCTAGATACCAGGTTTCCATGTTTCAAGTTACCGGTTACTGTAACCGCTATCCTGTGGAACCCAGGCGGCGCAGTGGTTAAGACCTTGGCTACTAACCGTAAATGTTGGCTGCTAGAGTCCGAGTCCATCTGCCACTCCTTCGAAACCCTACGGGGCAGCTCTGCTTAGACTCACCATGAGTCAGAATCGGCTCGACGGGTTTGGTTTGCTGCTTTTTTGTCTGTGTGGTTTAAAAATATCATAGCTAACATTTATTTACAGCCTGCCACTGTGTAGTTAAAGGAACCAAAAAGTGAGCGTAAGTGACCTGACTTCTGAACACCGCCAAAGCCATTTTATCTTGTACTGTTTTCAACCGGTACCAACTTGTGTATTAGAGCCTTTCACCTTTGGCTTTTACCTTCCGGGATACGGTTTCCTCTTCTTCACCTCCTACATTAACGGTCAGTTAGGTCCTGTAGATGAAACCCTTCTAAATCAAGGAATAATAAGGTCAGAAATATTTATTTCATCTTTACAACAGTGTAAAGTGCTTACCAATATAGTGTAAATAGTAAAGTGCTTATCAACCAGATTAAAAGCTAAAGTTTCAAAGCGTATAAATTATTCATTGACTACTGAGTTGCTAACATGTTTTCTTCAATAGTGTTTTCTGATGCTTAAGTGTTTAATATTCTTTACAAAGAATTATTCTTTGCCTTTTAATTATTTCATATGCTTTGAAGTATCGTTCTGAAAATTGCACGTCATAAAACAATGCTTATGTAAAACTTACTGATATCTCACTGGCTTTTTTCAAGAAGCAGTAAGCAGTCTTATTTATAAAGATAGTGTCTCATCTTGATTGGGCCAAAAAAGCTAGAATGTTGAAAAATTGTAATATTTAATATATTGTACTATTTAATATAAAACTTGTAATTGCATGCTTGTGGTAACCTTTATCATATGCTTCAAGAAGCATCTTGATGGCAGTATGAATTATCATCTTTCTACTGAAGTCAAAATAAAAGTGACTTTGAGGAAATTTCCTGAAAAATCAAGACAGTGTCAAAACATGTTGACTTAATTAGTATCTTTGAGTGTCTCCATGGACACCAGCAGTCTCCTGCTCTAAATAAAATATCTTGCAAAAGTGTAACTAATGTAAACAGCTGTTACCCTCTCCTGGGGTGGTTTCTTAATAATGCCTTACATATATAGAGCACCATCCAGTATTTGAAAGTTCTTTTATGTACACAATCTCATTTTATTCCCACAACTCTGAGATGTTATTTTCCTCACTTAACAAAAAAGGAAATTGAGTTTCAGAGAAATTATGGCTTGTCCTGGTAACAAAGAAATGAAGCCTACATAATAGTTTATTATGATATTGTGAGAAACCAAACCAAACCCATTGTCGTTGAGTCAGTTCTGACTCATAGTGACCCTAAATGGCAGAGTAGAACTGCCCTGTAGGATTTCCAAGGAACGTCTGGTGGATTCAAACAGCAGACCTTTTGGTTAGCAGCTGTAGCTCTTAACCACTGCACCACCAGGGCTTCAATATTGTAAGGAAGAGCTTAAAATTCCATCCCTAAGTTACTCAGAGTTACTGAAATCAAAGTGGCTGGTTCCTTTGATCATTAATTCTGTACCTTCATTCCAAACCTATTCTTTCAGGATATAATCAAAGATTAATGAAAATGTTTTGTTCCCAAGACTCCAAAGGGTTATGATCATGACTCACAGGTTTTTGTCTTGTAACTGTTTGTCAAGGTTTCTGTTTAGACATTGGATGATTTTTGAGCACATACTGCACTCTTGTAAGACTTATTAACCTGAGGTAAATATCAACCAATCAAAAATTTGTTTAAAGTTCTGAGGAACTTGTACATGATCACCCTGAAAAACCCAACTCAATGGAGCACTTTCAACTTGGGTTAGCAGCTTTCTGACTCAAATTCTTAATCAGCCCTAATAAATTTCTTTACAATTCTTTATATTGTGTAATGTGCTTTTTGACAACATAATACAAAGCAAAGCAATGAAATGAGCCAATTTCATCAGCCTTTGGAAGTATATTTTAAAGCACTGAGGCATTTTCCCATTATATAATCAAATCACACAATGTTTCTCAAATTTCTCCATAGAACTACACCAGACTACCCTATCAGGTCTGATGACAGACAGTCAAGTGTCATGTTTCTATGAAGTCCAATGTTTCTTTTCTTGAAATTATAAGAAAAAAGAGCCCCAAACACAAAATATTATGATGAGTCCTAAAGTGTGATGCTGGAAGCTATGTCACCAGTATTTCAAATGCCAGCAGGGTCACCCACGGTGGACAGTTTGCAGCAGAGCTTCCAGACTAATATAAACTAGGAAGAAGGATGGGGCAACTAACTTCTAAAAAGAATTGGCCAGTGTCCAAGAGACAGAAAGGGCCATATAAATCAGAGCCTACATCAGCCTGAGACCAGAAGAACTAGATGGTACCCGGCTACAACCGATGACTGCCCTGACAGGGAACACAACAGAGAGTGCCTGAGGGAGCAGGAGAGCAGTGGGATGCAGACCTCAAATTCTTGTAAAAAGACCAGACTTAATGGTCTGACTGAGACTAGAAGGACCCTGGAGGTCATGGTCCCCAGACCTTCTGTTAGCCCAAGACAGGAACCATTCCCAAAGCCAACTCTTCAGACAGGGCTTGGACTGGACTATAGGATGAAGAATGATACTGGTGAGATACTCATGAGTGAGCTTCTTGGATCAAGTAGACACATGAGGCTGTGTGGGTAGCTCCTGTCTGGAGGGGAGATGAGGCATAGGGGGACAGAAGCTGGATGAATGGACACGGAAATAGAGGGTGGAGAGAAGGAGTGTGCTGTCTCAGGGGAGAGCAACTAGGAGTATATAGCAAGGTGTATATAAATTTGTGTATGAGAAAGTGATTTGATTTATAAACTTTCACTTAAAGCACATACATACACACACTTTTTTTTTTAATTGGCCAGTGAGAACCTTATAAATAACAACTGAACATTGTCTGATATTTTGCCAGAAGATGAGCCTCTCAGGTTGGAAGACACTCAAAAAGATGACTGAGGAAGAGCAGCCTCCTCAAAGTAGAGTCAACCTTAATGACATGGATGGAATAAAGCATTTGGGATTTTCATTTGCTGATGTGGCATGACTCAAAATGAGAAATAACAGCTGCAAACATCCATTAAATTCTGAACATGGGATGTACAAAGTATAAATCTAGGAAAATTAGAAGTCATCAAAAATGGAATGGAAGCCACCAGAAGAAAGGAAAGAATAAGGATCAGAGCAGAAATAAATGAAATAGAGGAAAAAAAAAAAAAAAAAAAGAATCAACAAAACCAAAAGTTGGTTCTTTGAAAGGATCAACAAAATTGACAAACCACTGGCCAAACTGACAAAAGAAAAACAGGAAAGGACACAAATAATCCAAATAAGAAATGAAATGTGGAACATTACAACAGACCCAACTGAAATACAAAGGATCGTAACAGAGTATTATGAAAAACTATAATCCAGCAAATTTGAAAACCCAGAGAAAATGGACAAATTTCTAGAAACACACTACCTTCCTAAACTAACACAAAATGATTTTGAAAATCTGAACAGACCCATAACAAGAGAAGATATTGAAAAGGCAAAAAAAAAAAAAAAAAAAAAAAGACTCCCAACAACAACAAAAAAAATCCCTGGCCCAGATGGCTTTACTGGAGAATTCTATCAAACATTCAGAGAAAAGCTTACACCTGTGCTACTCAAACTATTTCAGAACATAGAAAAGGAAGGGACACTTGCAAATTCTTTCTATGAAGCCAGCATAACTCTGATACTGAAACCAGGCAAAGACACCACAAAAGAAAGAAAGAAAGAAAGAAAATTACAGCCCAATATTTCTCATGGATATAGATGCAAAAATTCTCAACAAAATCCTAGCCAGTAGAATTTAGCATCACAACAAATAATAATAATACACCACCACCAAGTAGGATTCATACCAAGTATGCTAGGATGGTTCAACATTAGAAAATCAATGTAATCCACCACAGAAATAAAGTCCATTCAATAAAGTCCAATACCCATTCCTGATTAAAAAAAAAAAAAAAAAACTCTCAATAAAATAGGTATACAAAGGCAATTCCTTAACGTAATAAAAGGCATCTTTCAAAACCAACAGCCAACATCATACTTAATGGAGAGAGGCTGAAAACATCCCCCTTGAGAAGAGGAACAAGACAAGGATGCCCTTTATCACCACTCCTATTTAACATTGCGCTGGAAGTCCTAGATAGAGCAATAATGCAAGAAAAAGAAAGGACATTCAAATTGGTAATAAAGAAGTCAAACTGTCCCTATTTGCAGATGATATGATACTATACATAGAAACCCAAAAGACTCCAAGAAAAAACTACTGGAACTAATAGAAAGATTCCACAGAGTAGTAGGATACAAGATAAACATACAAAAATCAGTTGGATTCATATACACCGATAAAGAGAACAATGAAATCAGGAAAAAAATGCCACTTATAATAGCCCCCCCCAAATAAAATACTTAGGAATAAATCTAACCAGTGATGTAAGAGACCTATGCAAAGAAAACTACAGAACACTACTGCAAGAAACCAAAAGAAATCTACATAAATGGAAAAACATACTATGCTCATGGATAGGTACACTCAACATTGTGAAAATGACAATTCTACTCAAAGCAATTTACAAGTACAATGCAATCCCAACCCAAATACTAACAACATTCTTTAAAGAGATAGAAAAACTAATCATTGACTTTATATGGAAAGGGGAGAGGCCTGGATAAGTAAAGCACTACTGAGGAAGAAGAATAAAGTAGGAAGATTCACACTACCTGACTCAGAACCTACCACACAGCTATGGTAGTCAAAACAGCCTGGTACTGGTACGATGACAGATACATAGACCAATGGAACAAAATTGAGAACCCAGATGTAAATCCATCCACCTACAGTCACCTGATCTTCGAACAGGGCCCAAAGACCATCAAATGGGGAAAAGGCAGTCTTTTTAAGAAATGGTGCTGGCAAAACTGGACGTCCAGCCACACACACACACAAAAATGAATCAGGACCCACACCTCACACCATACACAAAAACTAATCCAAATGGATCAAAGGCCTAAATATAAAACCAAAAACTATGAAGTTCATAGACTAAAAAATAGGATCAATGCTAGAGGCCCTAATACATGGCATTAACAGGATACAAACCATAACTAACAACACACAAACTCCAGAAGATAAGCTAGATAATGGGATCTTCTAAAAATTAAACACTTATGCTCATCAAAAGATTTCACCAAAAGAGTTAAAAAGAGAACCTACAGACTGGGAAAAAAATATTTGGCTATGACAAATCTGACAAAGGTCTAACCTCTCAAATCTACAGGAAAATCCAACACCTCTACAACAAAAAGACGAATAATCCAATTAAAAAATGGGCAAAGGAAATGAACAGACACTTCACCAAAGAAGACACTCAAGTGGCTTACAGACACATGGGAAAATGCTCATGATCACCAGCCATTAGAGAAATGCAAATCAAAAGCACAATGAGATACCATCTCACCCAGTTACTGGCACAAAATAAAAAAACAGAAAATGACAAATGTTGGAGAGGTTGAGGGGATATTGGAACTCTTATGCACTGCTGGTGGGAATGCAAAACGGTACAACCATTTTGGAAAGCCTTAGAAAGCTAGAAATATCACTCCTAGGAATACATCCTAGAGAAATAAGAGCCATCACATGAATAGACATATGCACACCAATGTTCATTGCAGCGTTGTTCATAAAAGCAAAAAGATGGAAACAACCTAGATGCCCATCAACAGATAAATGGATAGACAAACTATGGTACATACACACAATGGAGTACTACGCAATGATAAAGGACAATGATGAATCTTCGAAGCATCCCACAACGTGGATCAATCTGGAGGGCATTATGCTGAGTGAAATAAGTCAGTCACAAAATGACAAATATTATATGAGACCGCTACTTTAAAAACTCATGGAGAGATTTACATACAAAAAGAAACAATCTTTGATGGTTACAAGGGAGGGGAGGGACAGGGATGGAAAAACACTAAATAGACTATAGATAAGTGGTTAAGGTTAAGACAGTGCACAACACTGGGGAAGCCAGCACAACCAGTACAAGAAAAGGTCATGGAAGCTCCACAGACACATGCAAACTCCCTGAGGGAATGAATTACTGGGCTGAGGGCTGTGGGGACCATGGTCTTGGGGAACATCTAGCTCAATTGGCATAACATAGTTTATAAATAATTTGTTCTACATTCTACCTTGGTGAATAGTGTCTGGGGTCTTAAAAGCCTGAGAGCAGCTATCTAAGATACTCCACTGGTTTCACCCCTTTGAGAGCAAGGAAGAATGAAGAAAACTAAAGAATGGACCATGACCTCTGCCAGATTGAGTCCAGTACACCTAGATGGTGCCCAGCTACCACCACTGACCGGTCTGACAGGCATCACAATAGAGGGTCCCAGACAGAGCTGGAGAAAAATGTGGAACAAAACTCTAACTCAAGCCTTGAGTTGCAATATTGAAGGATTCTACTGGGAAATTATTGAATGAGAAGGAAGCATCCAAAGAATTTGGCAGTGAAGACTGTCAAATCCACCAAAACCCCTCCCAGAGAGCTGCCAGCTATGCTTCCATTCAGTCTGGTTCTCAGATGGAGAACCTTGATAGGTCTGGCTAATCCTTGGCCCCTCCTGGGAGAAGTTTCCTAAATCCAGAAGGCACTGGGGTTTGTCCCTACCGATTTAGGGAGCCAGGAAAGATCTGAGTCAACTCTAATCTTCCTGTTCTACCCCAAACCTGTCGACCCACTTCTGTCCTCCTCAGACTAAGAAGTTCTGGGTGTTCCAGAATAGAAGTGGGCTCTCCTAGGAAAAGCCCCTGTGGTCCTCCAAAGAGTTTAGGGCTCTCCCTACTAAGCCTGGAAGGTAAGAAAACTCACTCACTGCCTTCGAGACAATTCTAAGAAAGAACCCCTAATTCTCAGGCCTGAAGGTCCTGAAGGTTACAGAATGGGCCCCGGACCTTCCCAAGAGAAACCCCCCCTAGGTCCAACAGGCCCTAGGGATTGACCTTGCTGAGTCTGGGGCCAATAAAACACCCACCTTCCTCCCTACTAGCTACATGTCCCATCAGCTCCGTTCAGGGGCCTTGATCTCAGCCCTGGAAACTACTGCCACCACAGGATAGGCCTTGTACTCTTGTGGGTGAAGCTCGGTGGTTCCTGAATACACTCTTTGGGACAGTCCTTGAACAGCCTCAGGGCTCCCCGCCCGCCAATCCGCTGGCTCTGCCGGCCACAGACCCTTTCTGGCTCTGATCATGATGGAACCAGCGGGGAGGTCGGGGTGGGGGAAAGTGTCATATGTATCTGCCTGGCAGGCCGAGAATTAGTGACTCCCGCCGGACGGCTGTGCAGCGATCTCCCCAACCCAGGTGACCGGCCTCCTAGCCCACATGTCCCCAAATGCCACGGCCCAGCGCGCACACTTCCGCGCCTCCCCTCTCTTCCCAGCAGCCCCCGCGCAAGGCGGCAAAGGCTGCAATGTGCACTGGCGACCACCGGGTGGCGCAGCCGCCCAATCTGTGGTTTAAGGAGGCCGCGGATCAACCCGCACCCTGGATTCCTGCGAGGCTTTCTTCCTGCTGCACCTGGCCCACTCGGGCGTCCAATTCTCACCCTTGCCGCCTCGAGTAAGCAAAGTAATCACCCCGGGCTTTTGGGGGGTCGCCCTCGAGCTGGAGGACGAATCGAACAAGCGCGATCCTCCTGCCGTCGGCCAGCTGGAGAGCCCACTTCTCGCCCCTGCTGGTCCTGGGAAAGCAAATAAACCCTCAGAGGGTTCTGGAAGAGGTTGCAAGAATACGAGCGCTCATCGCCTTCCGAGTCTTCTCGGTCCCCGTGCACTGGCGGCTGCGGCCCGCGCAGCTGGGAAAGGCCGCACAGGTGACCACCAGGTGGCGCCAACGGCCCGCCACGAGATACACTTGGAGCGCCATCCCTCCGCCGAACTTACACCGTGGTCTATGGGTCCCCGAATCAGTTTCTCTGCACTAGCAACCGTGGAGCCGAAAATAAGGTATTGATGACCGTTGTTAAGTACGTTATTTACGGCAGAATCGGCTTACACATTTCAGGGACGCATAAAAATATGAAAAAGGATTTACTGTAGCCAGTACTTTTTTTGTTTTTGTTTTTTTCAACATCCCTCTTCTAAATTGTGCAAGAAAATATAAAACACCGACTTACCTTAATACATTCCTTTTGCTTGGAGATGTTATGCTGATTTGTCAGAAGTAAAATAACATATCTTTTTGAAATCATTCTGAAAATGCGATTGAGAAACAGGCTGAGTTACCGGTAAATGAGATACTTTCCAACCCTTCCCCATTACTGAGAATGGCGACAATGCAGGGAGACTACTCTTTGAAGCCAGTTGATTTTTCCCGGCATGCTTTTTACATGTATTAAATATTCTTTGTGATAGTATTAAGCACTCCCACAATATTTCCAACTTACCTTTTTATGTACTATCCTCTGCGTGGTTGTGTGGAGTCATCTAACTACTTCTGACCAAATGAGTTAAGTCGAAAATGTTGTATGTCACTTCTGGGCTGGAGTGTGCGATCTGACCAGTGGATCTTGTGGTCATGACCCACTCTTGCACTTTACTGTGAAGTGTGTCCCCTGGTTAGCTGCTCTGTTGTGTAGGATTCCACTCCTGGGACCAGGCTCTCTGTAAGCCTCTGGATAGTGGTGCTGTCTGAGGCCTTTGGGCAGGAAAGGAAAACCCACACCTGGAATATATGTCAATTTCTGTGAGAAAAACAAAAACAAAAAACTGATGGTCCTTAATTAAGAGAAAGAAAAGACAAGCCACAGACTGAGAAGATATTTGCAAAACACATATCTGATACCGAACCTGTAACCAAGATATACAAAGAGCTCTTAAAATTCAATAAGAGAACAACCCAGTTTAAAAAATGGGCAAAAGATCTAAACAGACACCTTACCAAAGAAGATATACAGATGGCAAATGAACATGTGAAAAGATGCTCAATATCTTATATCATTTGGGAATTGCAATTAAAACAACAGTGAGATTCCACTACATACCTATTACCAGTACTGGTTGCTGAAGTCCCTTCAGACTCAGGGCGACCCCATGTGTGTCAGGGTAGAAGTGTGCTCCACAGGGTTTTCTCTGTGTGATGTTTTGGAAGTGGATTGTCAGGCCTTTCTTTCAAGATGCCTCTGGGTGGACTCGAACCTCCAACCTTTCAGTTAGTAGCCGAGCAGTTTAACTGTTTGCACTACCTGGGGACTCCTACACACCTATTAAAATGGCTGAAATCCAAAACACTGACCACACCAAATGCTGCAGAGGATGTGGAGCAAGAGGGACTCTGATTCGTTGCTGGTGGAATGCCAAATGGTACGGCCACTTTGGAAGAAGGTCTAGCAGTTTCTTACAAAGCTAAACATCAGCTTATCATAGAAGCCAGCGCTCATACTCCTAGATATTTACCCAAATGAATTGAATACGTATGTCCACACAAAAACCTGTAAATGAAAGTTTATAGCAGCTTTATTCATAATTGCCCCCAATATGGAAGCAACCAAGATGCCTTTCAACAGGTGAATGGATAAGCAAACTGTGGTACATTCATACAATGAATACAGTGATAAAAAGAAATGAGCTATCAAGCTACAAAAAGACAGAAAAAAAAACAGAGGAAACCTTAAATGCATATTGCTAAGTGAAGGAAGCCAATCTGAAAAAGCTATATACGATACAATTCCAACTACATGACATTCTGGAAAAGTCAAAACTATAGAGAAAGTAAAAAGATCAGTGGTTGCCAGGGGGTCAGAGTGGGGGGTGAGGGATAAGTAGGTGAGGCACAGGGCATTTTAAGAGCAGTGAAACTATTCTGCATGATACCGTAATGATGGACACAGGACATTATGCATTTATGAAAACCCACCGGACTGTATAACACAGAGAGTGAACTCTAGTATAAACTATGGACTTAGTTAATGAGGTATCAATATTGGTTCAATAGTAGTAAATGTACCACACTAATGCAAGGTGGTGAGAATAAGAAACACTGCAGGGGTGGCATGAGGGGCACATGGGAACTCTGTACTTTCTGCACAATTTTTCTGTAAACCTAAAACTGCTCTAAAAAATAAAGCATATTTAGGAAATTTAAAACTTTGCTTTTTCAAGAAACACTGTTTAGAGTTTATAAAGGAATAAAAAAACAAGATACTGACAGAAAATTGCAAGGCATATATCCGGACTTCCATCTGGAAAATATTAAGAACTCTAATAACTCAATAATAAAACAAGTAATTCAAGGAGGGGGGAGGGTGGGCAATAGATTTAGATACTTCACCCAAGAAGACATTTCAGTTTAAAATGATGGACACACCAAGTGCTGGTGAGAATGTGGGGCAATGGGAACTCTCAGAGACTACTGCTGGGATGTAAAGTGTTGCCAGCACTTTGGAAAACAGTTTGTGGTTTCTTAAAAAGTCAACATACATCTGCTATGTGTTCCAGTCATCCTACTCCTAGGTATTTACCCAAGAAAAAAGAAAGCCTATGTCCTACAAAGACCTGCACATGGATGTTCAAAGCAGCTTTATTTGTGGTAGCCAAAGATGGCAAACAGTTCAAATATTCATCAACAGGCGAAAGAATAGAGGAAATGTGGCATATCCATACAGTGCAATAAGTCTCAGAAAAAGAGGAATAAACTATTGACACACACAACAATATGGATGAGTCTCAAAATAATTTCACTGATGAAAGAAGCCACACAAAAGAGTGCATACCACCTGATACCGTGTACATAAAACTCTACTAAATGCAGATTAATCTATAATGACAGAAAACAGACCAGTGGTTGCTCTGGGGATGGACAGGGGTTGGGATGCACAGATTACAAAGGGTGACAAGGAACCTTGGAGGTTTGGTGAATGTGTTCGTTGTCCTGCTGGTGGTGATGGTTTCATGGATGTATCCAAATGACAAGCCTTATTACACTCTATGCTTTAAATATGTGCAGCTTCTGTGTATCAGTTATATCTCAACTAAGTGTTCATCTTTTGGTCTTGATTCATCACGGACAGAGTGCCTTTGTCTAAGGCTGATGTTCTGTGAAATTGTTTTTGTTCAACAGGAGAACACCAAGGCCTAGCTGTAAACTGCTGTGATATCAGAAATAGAGACACTCTGCTCTGAAAAGCTGAGAAATAAGGTTCAAAATTAGGCTTCAAAATGAGATTAGGCTTTGAGCAATAGTGAGTTCTGGGCTCAGGCCAGACCCGGGACTGGTCCTCATCACCCCCCTCTGTCCCTTCTAGGTCCACTCTTTAACTACCTGCCTATACCTTGGGTGAGGTGATGAGATCTAGATGGGAGTGAACGGTGATAGGAGGCAGGAGATGAAAGGGACAAAGCGTAAGGCTTTCTTCTCAAATAGTCATTCTGAAACTTTATCCCAGAGTTAAGTATTTGCGCCTTTAATGTATCAAAATTTCCTTGTTTTCATTATTCTGTATTAAAAGTGAGAACCAAACCTGTTGCCATCAAGTAGATTCTGACTGTTACCAACTCTATAAGACTGCCTCTTAAGATTTCCAAGTAGCGGCCGGAGGATTCGAACTACTGACTTTATAGTTAGTAGCAGAGCTCTTAACCACTGTGCCCCCGGGGTTCCAACAGTGCTGCAGGGTAAATCCTGGAACCGGTCCTGCCAAGGCCCTGCCCTTTCCCCTTTCAGGCACGCGAGCCTCACAGAAGCTCCTCGCAGCACGCAGTTCCAACCCGTCGCATTCCACTAGATGGCGCTCTGGTTCCCCCAGAGCAGCATCACTTTCAGGTTCCGCCAATCGGCGTTACCTGGGCTCTGCTCAGCAGAAGGCTGTGGCGCAGTGGTTAAGAGCTCGACTACTGTCCAACGTATCGGCTGTTCGCGGCTGCTGCTCCGCTCTATCCGTCTGTTTTTCCATCAATTTAAACTCAGCCGGGATATAACCTGAAACCGGGAGTTTGGCTTCTGCTGGGTCTTGCATTTCCCTCCCCAGTGCCAGCTGGGAGGTCTCAGTAACTCGCTCTGGGCCACGACTTTCAGTTTTGTTTCTTCTTTCCTTTTTACTGAGGGAGAGTTTTGGAGAAATATTTGCGGAAGTATATAGATGAAGACCTGTTGAGTCTGGTTCATTTATTTCACTCTCAGTCACACTGCTCTGCAGGGCGAATGTCTGTGACATCAAATCCCCGCTGAGTGGAGACACACCTGGCGCGAAACCGGTGTGCTGAAAGGCCCTGTAGTTGGCGCGCTCTAGAGGCGCTATCGATTTAGATTGCAACCTCCAGAGATGTCAGGTTGTGAACCTACGGAGATATCAGGTTGGGAATTCCGGTCTCACTTGGAGTAGTCTTTTCATAGTATCACGAAGGATGCCTTCCCGCAAAAAAAAAAAAAAAAAAAAAACTCAAACCCATTGGCGTCAAATCGATTCTAACTCATAGCGACCCTATAGGACAGAGTAGAACTGCCCCCATAAGGTTTCCAAGGCTATATAATCCTTTAGGAAACAGACTGCTACCTTGGTTAGCAGCCGAGCGCTTAACCAGTGCTCCACCAGGGCTCCTTCATGCCTTGCCTAGGTAATCCAAATAACGACCATTGCAAATTTCAGTCGAAAGTTCTCGCAGAGTCTTTCCTCGGTTTATTGTGGCAGGTGGGGCTGGGCGCGGGGTGTCCTGAGCTGGAGTTTCCTTGGTCCCAGGAGGTCCAGGAGGTAGATAAGGAGTTCTTGGTTTAGGGCTTCCTCATTCCACTAGCTCCCAACAGCTGTCTGGGTCACCTTTACAAAATTATATTTCTACTGGAGTAGTTCTAGGTTAAGGAGCTCTGGCGGTGCAGTGGCTAAAGTGCAACCGAGTGGTGGGTGGCTGAGTCCACCAGCAGCCCCCCTGGAGAAATATGTGGCAGTCTGCTTCCTTAAAGGTTACAGACTTGGAAACCCTGTGCGGCAGTTCTGCTGTGTCCCATAGGATCGCCATGAGTGAGGATCGACTCGATGGCACTGGGGTAGCTCTAGGTGTAGGTGAAGGACTACTGAGGAATGGCTAGGTTGAAGAGATGTTGGGAGTAAATGCAGAATAAAAAAGATTTATGTATTGATGGTGCAATCTAAAAGTAAATTTTAAAACGATAGGAAGAACATGTAACGATTTTAATGAATTTTAAATTACAAATGAAAGCCGAAGAATTAACGACCTGTGGAGGGAGAAGGAGGGAGAAAGTTCAGAGGAAGGAAAGGGAGAGACAGTCTATGTGTACTCCCCCCTTTGTTCTCTTTGTGAACTTAGTGCAGGATTAAGACACGCAAGTAATAAAAATGTGTTTGTGACTTTCTGCTTCCACATCAAGTTTTAAGTACCTTGAGATAATAAGGTTATTCCCCGCCCCCCACTCCATCTTTTTATGTCACCCACCAGCACCAAAAGCTAGCACAGTGGGATGACTAAACTCCGCTGAAATGTCCTTATACAAGCATCCAGGGCAAAGGAATGTTGGGGACAAAGAAAAGGGAGAGATCAGTCATTCCTGGAGGGTTCAGAAAAACTTAAAAGAAAATAGACTTAAAGAATGAGCAGGAATTCACAAGTTAAGGAAGGCCACACATTTGTCTTGTTTTACCAAACAAGGCTGAAGGTTCAGGACGTAAAAGCTCAAGTTACATGAAAGCGACGGACAAAAGATAACCTAAAATCCAGTCGTTGAAGTCCCTGAGTTGGCCCAGTTAAAACAACCAAGCTGACTTAGTTTGGGCTCCCCAAAAAGAGGACGTTGAGGCCGAAATTTGGGTGCCAGTAATTTATTTGGGACTTCATCCTAAAAAGCATAGTGAAGGTGAAACAGGCTGCTGAGCCATATTGAAAACCCCAGTCAACACCCCTTCCCCCCTCTTTGTCTTGCTAACCACAAGCTTGTTTTGAGCAGGAAGTTGCAGCAGGTAGTGGGTCCATCCACTGACTAGCCCTGGTTACACCTTGAAGCAGGCACAGATCGAAATCACATCCTTCAACTGACCGCCCCCCCCCGCCCCAAATATAGGCACGGGAGGGCTAAAGGCAGAAAATTCCGGGTACCAAACCCAATCCCCTGATGCCATTGGAAACAAAAAGGTCCCCAGCCCCCTTAGTCAGCGAGCACGTGGCCTTAAGGTCACTAGACCCCATGAGCTCCTTCTATGCGCAGACAGTAAACTTGCTACTTTCTGTTTCCGTTGCAATCAGTTCCATCTAATTTCAATCGGCTAATAAGACAGGACAAGAACCCGAGTGGCCTTAGGTTACAAATTCTGGCGACTCTGCCCGGATGGCTGACTGCAAAATCCTGGCGGTGAGTATCCGGACCCCTGATACCCCTTCAGGCGCGCCCAGATCTCGTTTGATCGGTAAGGAGTCTTGGGCGGCTGCCGCGATCCCGCTCAGGACAAAGTCCGCCGTGTCCCCACCTCAGCTCCGGAACAGAAACTGAACCGGAGAGGCCTCTAACTTCAGGTAAGCGGGCTTGACCAGGTTGTTCCACTGGTCTCGGGGAATTAGGCAAAAAGAGGGTAGCCAAGCGCAATCCTAAAACCAGACCCCATAACGAGGGAAATAGGGGTTGTGGCCCACTAGGACCCACTCTAGCCTAATTAAGGGGCCCTCGCCCCACTGGTGATTTGGGGGGTTCAAGTCCCTCTGCTGTGTTTCGGAACATTCTTCTCCTCTTTCTCATCTTAGTATCCACTCTGCTCTTTTGCTCTCCATGTTTTATTCCCTCTTTCTTTCCATGTAGAAAAGGGTGGGTTTCTTTGTTCACCCCTGAGAAGATTGTAATCCCAAGAATTACCAACCCCAGCTGTGGGTTGTAGATGTAGGTCTCAGTTTGAGCATAGCCCAAGAAAATAAGCTTGAGAGTCCCTCCGTGGCCTTAAAGTTTTTTTTTTTTTCTTAAAAAAAAAACAAAAAAGAGAGAGAGATACATGACGAAAACAGATTTTCAGTCTAGACTGGGATCTGAATCACAATACAGAGAACACCCTGGGCACAGTGTTAAGATTTTGAAAAGAGGTTCTCTCCCAGAGCTGAGAAAACTCTTGGTTGCAGTGCGTGAGACAAATAAATTCCTATTACGCTAAACGGAAAGCTTCAAAAACTGAAAGAAGTATAGGGTTAAAAATCTCTTGGCTAATAGAACTGACCTGCCAAGTTTACTCTGAGATAAAGAGAAAGAAATAGTTTTGCCTTTCAAAATGCCTAGGTGCACTTAAACATATGGAAATGAATCAGGAGGACCTAATCTTGTCTTCTACCTGGATTTAAAAGGTAGGTAGGGTGGGACAAAATCAGGCCTCCTCAGCCCCCAACCGTCAGCCACCAAAGTCAAATAAAAATCAGAATGACACACTCAAATTGGCCTAGAAAAATGTTTCCAACCCTAGCCAGAGATGTAAACGTTATATCCATATCAATGAATTGGTCAATTAAACTGAGACTTTGTGATTTCCAAAGCCAGTTGATGATATCTTTAAGGGCTAAAATTAGATTGGAAAAAAAAAATGAGAAATAGTAAAAGTGAAAACTTGGAATATTTAAAGCAACTTTATTTCAATTTGTTATGTTTTATGGTATACAGGCTTAAAATGGAAACCCTGGTGGGTATAGTGGTTAAGTGCTACAGCTGCTAACCAAAAGGTGGGCAGTCTGAATCCACCAGGGGCTCCTTGGAAACTCTATGGGGCAGTTCCACTCAACCTCATGACTCAGACTCCATTTTGTCTTAAATTCCACTTCTGCTTTTGAGAAAGTGACCCATGACTTAATAAGTAAACCAAAGAGACACAGCTTGCCCTCAGGGAAAACACTTAATATGTTTTAGACAGATTAACTAGAGAGCTCCAACAGGAGAAGTCCATCCTGTATTATCTTACTAATCATGTATTCTTTAACAGAAACTTGTTTGTCATATATAAATTTTTCTATGCCTTCTGTTTTCTCTAGACAAACTTTGTGTGCTTTATAGATGATATGTTTTTGTGTGGTAGATTCAACTAAACAAATTTAGATGATCCCTTTCCAACTAATAGTAAATTTACATAGACAATCTCTTGTTTAGATTCCTAGCTAATCTGGGCAATGAAAACACTTTGAAAACTTTAAGATTATCTTTAGATAGTCCTAGTAAATACTAGAAAGGTAATGTTAATTTGTCATCCTTTATAAAATGAGAGTCAGAAAAAAGCCCATTAGTCCAACACTCAAGGTATGTTTAGTAAATTTAATTCCTACTTACAATATATTTAAATTAGAAAAATCTTTTTAGGAAATTTATCAATCACTATGTGACAAATAACAGACATAGTGATGTTGCTAGTGACAGAAATGCAGCAGTAATCTCTACCTCATTAAGTCAAGGTGACATGAGATAACAAAATAGCCTTAAATTTTTATTTATTAGTCCAAGAAAGTGTAATGTGTACTATAGCAAATACCTCTTGTTACATTTAGATAAATAACACAAGAGAAATAGAACAAGATATACATAACATTGAATAACAAGCTACTTGGTCACACACTGTAACACCCTTGCAAACACCAGATTTATTTGTACTACTACAAGTAATATTCTTAGTCTACATCCTGGTAGTATTAGGCATAATAAAAATTTATCCTATTTTCTTACACACCTAAAACACAAAAGAAGGCCTCGGGCTGAAGTGTTGATGTACATTGAGTCTGCTCACTTCAACAATACAATTGATGAGAACTTCCCTCTTAAGATCCCGGTGGAAAACCAGCACCGTGAGTTTAAAGAACCTGCCATGGTGACTATAGGAGCTTGACTAAGTCCCAGTATTGATCATCTATGTGGTATCTCCGATCTCCAGCCAAAAAGAAGAAATGATTTAAGAAATAATATTTGAGTCATTATTACGTGTCCTTGAGCATAGAGAATGTGACCCAGCTAGAGCTGGACTCACAAGGACACATCAACTGGGCTCTGAGATATAAAAACAATAGAATCATCTTAGAAAAGGTCTTGTAGAGAAACTTTCACATAAGCCAGAACACAAAAGACTTTCCACCCCTATCTTTTTCTATTAACACCTAGTAAATAGAAATTTGTTGGACCAACGAAGATCCTCCTGACTGTCGTTACTGAAACCTGTACCAATGGTCATTAAAAAAGCAATTCAGAATATAAGATCACAGGTTCTAGCCAATTTGTGAAAAGGTGAAGCTTTCAATGGCTTTGCTCATTTTACACCCTTTTTTTAATATTCTTAAGACTTGAAAAGACATGACTCTAACAACATGCTTGTCTACTTCCCACTTTTGCTTTTTTAAAAAATATGTACCAGTGAAAAGACTTAAGTGGCTATTCAAGAGATGAAACAAAGACCGGTAAATCAGTATCATACAATAAGTACTATAAAAGTATTAAGAATTGTTTTTGCTCTAGCCATTTTACTAATTTCTATTTTAACCTTTGCTTGTGTTGTTTCTCTCTCTAGATAAGCTTATGTGTCTTGGTGTATGCCTTAATGAGTTGATGCCTTCTCCCCTGAAGAATAGAGTCATTTCAAGTGATTCAAAAGTTCCGGCTCCAAATGATGGTTGCCCAGAAATTTCGACCCATCCCCCTATCAAGAAGGGAGACAACAGCCTAATAAAGGGCCACTATAGGTTTTTTTTTTTTATAGGTACAAGAGAGATAAAACACTTTAACTCAGACAACACAAAAGCTCCACTTTTCTAACCCTTAGACCTCTACGCCCCCATCCAACCAGAAGCAGCTAGAGAGACACGGCGCCCTGTTTCCCAAGATTGAGAAACCTACAACAAAAAGGGGGGATTGAAACAGGCTGCTCAGCCATATTGAAAACCCCAATCAACACCCCTTCCCCCCGTCTTCATCTTGCTAACCACAAGCTTGTTTTGAGCACTAAGTTGCAGCAGGTAGTGGCTCCGCCACTGATTAGCCCTAGTTACACCTTGAAGCATGCAGAGTTTGAAATCACATCCTTCAACTGACCCCCCCACCCCCAAATATAGGCACGGGAGGGTTAAAGGCAGAAAATTCCAGGTACCAAACCCAACCCCCTGATGCCATTGGAAACAAAAATCTCCCCAGCCACCTTAGTCAGCCAGCACCTGGCCTTCAGGTCACTAGACCCCATGCGCTCCTTGTATGCGCAGACAATAAACTTGCCACTTTCTGTTTCCGTTGCAGTCAGTGTCCATCTTATTTCAATTGGGTAATAAGACAGGACAAGAACCTGAGTGGCGTTCGGTTACAAAGGGAAGTGAGAAACTTAACAGGGAAGGGAGGAAAGTCACTCTAGGGTGCCCTAGTGGGCCGGCTACCACCGTGGGGACCTGGGGCTCAGTCCCACAGGGCCCTCTGAGAGACTGTGTGGAACACACCACAGAATAGCCCCATTGAGGGGTAACAAAGTGGGGATATTTATTTGTTAACTTCCACCTTTATTTGTTGAGGACCCACCATGGCTCTTTAACTCCCTGGCAGCCTGGCCTGCCCTGGATGCTGCCTGCACAGGCATCAAGAATCAGAAACCTTCAGGAGAACTGCCTGCAGGTGACTCCGGGGAATGCCGAGAGCATACAGGACTGACTGGTGGTGGCACACAAACCACAGGAGACATAACTGCTCTTCCCCAGTGAGAATCCTGCTCCAAAGGCTCGGGTGAGCTGCTAGCTCTCTGACTTTTCAGCCTTGCCCCTCCCTGGAAACTGAAAAGCTGATGTGAAGAACGAATCGGTGCATTTGTCTTTATGTCTGAAACAAAGTGGATTTAGGATCCCCCAAAATGAGACTGTAAGGTAAAGTTTCCCTGTAACTGTTTATTTGTCTCTAGAACTTAGAGAACTTTCCACTTCCTTCCCACGGTTTCCCTGTCCCCAGATGGAGTTAGCCACCACGCCTCCCCCCTTCCTCGCCCCACACATACAGGCTTTCCCTAAAGGTGGGGGTTGGCAGTGCAAAGAAGGGACGCAAGGTCCTTTGGGTCTCTTTCCGCAACAGAGTCAAGTGATGCCAGTGTGTGCTTCCAGTACAAACCAAAAAACCAAACCTGTTGCCATCAAGTGAATTCCGACTCATAGTGACCCTATAGGACAGACTAGAACTGCCCCATAGGGTTTCCAGGGAGCACCTGGTGGATTCAAACTGCCAACCTTTGGGTTAGCAGCCTTAGCTCTTAACCACTATGCCACCAGGGTTTCTCTTTCAGTACAGGATGTAGTAAAAAATAAAGAGAAATGAGCCTTTAGCTAATATGGGTGAGTGCCAGGGAGAGGGCACCTAACTCCACTGTATGGACGTTGGAGGGCTGGGCACCCACCTGGAGGAAGTATGAGATGCCACCAGGCCTTGACTAGACTTAGCTCTGAGGCTTGGCGAACAGGCAGGTTTGGGGAGCCCATGAACCTATTCCTGGCATAGCTATAAGCCAGAAATAAGTGTAGACAACCTGCAAAGTGTCAGTTAACAAATTGATTTCAAAAAATCAATTATTTAATCATTAAGTACATAAAAGAAATAATTGAGACAAAGATGTTGTTGTTGTTAACAAAACCGTTGCCATCGAGTCAGTTCTGACTCGTAGCAACCCTACAGTACAGGGTAAAACTGCCCCGTAGGGTTTCCAGGGAGTGCTGGTGGATTTGAACTGTCAGCCTTTATGGTTAGCAAGCTATAGCTCTTAACTGCCATGACACCAAGGTTTCCGTTGCTGCTGTTAGGTGCAGTCAAGTCAATTTCGACTCAAAGCAATCCGATGTGATAGAACAGAATTGCCGCTTACGGTTTTCTAGGCTGTAACATTTATGGGGAAACCCTGGTTGCAAAGCCGTTGAGAGCTACAGCTGCTAAACAAAAGGCCAGCAGTTTGAATCCACAAGGTGCTCTTTGGAAACTATGGGCAGTTCTACTCTGTCCTATAGGGTCATTATGAGTTGGAATTGACTCGAGGGCAACGGGTTTGTTGTTGTTTTGTAATCTTTATGGGAGCAGATTGCCAGGTCTTTCTCCTGAGAAGCCACTGGGTGGGTACCAACTGTCACCAGGGCTCCCTGTGACAAAGATAGAAGCATGGGAAAACCTGTAGAGGAAGCACAAAAGGGGAAGGAAGGAGAAAGCACTTCATAAGCACTTCGCAATGTTTTAGCAACCCAAAAGAACAAACAAACCTGTTGCCATCCAGTCAATTCCAACTCACAGTGACCCTATAGCTCAGAGAAGAACAGCCCCATAGGGCTTCCAGGGAGCACCTGGTGGGTTTGAACTACCAACCTTTCGGTTAGCAGCCATAGCTCTTAACTACCACGCCACCAGGGTTTCCTGCCTTAGCAACGGCTGGCCTTATTCTAGTCCTAAGTGCCCCAGGTGCTCTATTTCCATGTCTGCCCTTCCTCCTGTCCCCAGACAGCCCCTTCCCTGAAATTCTGCCTGCTCTCTGAGGGTAGCAGAGGTCTGTCCTCTGAGTGTAGATGCCGCTTCCTGCTTCGGTTTCATATTCTTCAAGCTAGAGTCCTCTATGGAGAGTCTTTATGTCTCTTTCCTCTGGGACTTCAGTTCTCATTGTTTCCCTACCCACCCAGGCCACGAGACCAAACATCCTGTGTGATTGATAACCCCTGCTATTATATGTGGCCATTTCTTTTGATACAAATGTTGGAGTTGTTGTCCTCCTACTGCAGTGATGATCATTATAGTTTTTTTCTGAAGGTGAAGGGGAGAAGAACATTCTCATTGTCCACAGATTAGGGAAGGAGTGGGCTCAGGTGTTCTTGCATCTATTTCAAGTCCCAAGTTGCTTGGGGGTGTTCTAGGTGATGGTTGTTAAAGGTGAGCTCTGCCATATGAAGCCAAGACAGGGGCTAGGCCAGGAGGCATCCTCGTTTGACAGATAAGCTACATTTTGTAAGCCAAATAACCCAGAATCCTATTGCTAGGTTTGGTTATACCCCTTTTGGTTTTTCCTAAGCTTTTAGTACAGTCTTAGTCATGTATGTCAGTTTCATCTCAGTTGTGTTACGGAGTAGCAAGGAAAATATTTGTCTTCCAGTTAGAGGCAGAGTGAGGAATCAGTGTGTCTTGAAGCTAGTTAGTAATCATCCAGAAACCCCGAAGAGGAAAGTAAATCTCTGGAAGCAAGAGCTGCAGCTTTCTGACATCTCTGCCCCTCCCTGCTTGAAGTTTCTCTTTGCAGCGCCAGGCTTGGCGATCTGGGTTTAATTTATTAAAGAAACCAGCAGTTACATTCTGCTTTCCTATAGGGCAGGGGACTGGGACAGTCAGGACCTCTGGTGCCTCTGGGTACAGAGAGGTTTTGAGGCCGCTTTAAATGAAAGGGAGAGAACGATGCACCTCCGTTTCTCACTGTGCGATACTACTTTGTGTCTGTCTGTCTGTCTGTAAGAGGTATGGAAGCATTCCCTGTGAGTGGCTAAAAGCAAAAAGCAAAGAAATGACCAGCCTGAGGCCAAAAGCGTGAGGTTTCTCACTCATACAGACTCTCAGAAGTCAATCTCAAGTTATATTTCCTTTCCTTCTTTTTGGTCTATACTATTCCCTCTGGTCTGCCTTATATTCATTCTCTCTTTAATTCAGTCCTTATCTCTTGGACATTTGCACACACTTACCTTTTTACCCTGTCCCTAAAAATATACTACTTCTTAAGCTACCTATTAGGATAATCAAGCTAGACTTGACTTCCAAGTTTTACAAATTTCTTTCAGATAGATCTCACCTCAAATCATTCCTGATCACCAGGTTTATCTCAGTTGAAGCTGGTTCATTTATTTGATTTATTTAAGAGTTAATCAGATGCCATGGGACCCATAGTTCTAGTGTCTTTCAACTTTTGGATGCTTGTGCCCTGGTGCTTACACAGAGAGGAAGGGGTATCAGACTGTCCAGATCTATGGCCACCCAATGAGCTGCTGCTTTGCTGCTCTCTCCTGGGGCTTCTGGTCTCTCCTTTCTCATAGCCGTCCTTCTTCTTGTTCCTGACACTTCAGCTCTTCCTCTAGATAGCTCTCTTTTTGAAGGTAAGAAGCTGCCTTACTCCCATACCCAAAAGCCAAAGAGATTTATAAATCCCACTTTCTCTTCCTTCGGAGGTCCTTCTGTATTTTCACACAGAGAACAGTGTTCACCAAGAATGTTACTCCCACTGCCACACTGACAAAGCCATGAAACCAGGCATGAATTGGTGGCTGCGGGCCTGAAACAAAGAAAGACAAAGATAAGCGATACTACTTAGAAACCAGGGGGGTCCTGCTGAGATATATTTGGAAGAGAAGGTTGACTGAGACTTTCTGATACGCCTGATTCAAATGGAGGGGCTGTTAATTTCATGGGGCAGAAAGGAGGCAGCTCCAACTGGGCTATAAAGTGTTTAGACAAGAGGGCAGGCTCCTTGCAAGAACTTAATTGCCAGGGCCAGTCAGTAGACATTCTCCCTAGTTTCAGAGACAACTGCTATCCTTATGCCATTAAATGCTTGAGCTGAGTTGGAACTCTTTGAACAATTTTTCTTTTTCTTTTGTTCTGGAACTCACAATCTCTTCACCTTTGTTAAAAATAGACACTTGAGCAGGTGGGAATGTGCTACCCACAAAGTCGCTAGCTCATCAACGCCCCACGTAGGCTCCTTAAAGCAAGGACTGCACCCCAGTGTCCTTATACCCCCAGACCGATGACAATACACAGGAGGAACACAGTATATTGTTGGTGAGGGACAGGGAGAGACAGAGGAAAGAAGAGAACAATAGAGACAGAGAGTGAAGAGATAGAAAATAAAAAAGAAGACAAGGAAGAAAGGATGGAAGGAGGGGAGAAAGGAAATAGAGGAATAAAAGTAAAACAAAAGAAAGGAAATGTAATGAAGTTTATGAGAAAAAGAGTGAAGTTCTAAATCAAGGGTAGAAAGGCCCATTCATGGGCTTTTCTGAAGAGCCTTCTTCTTCCATGCTGGGCCAAGAAATCCCCTTGAGCAAATCTCAGTATCATGAAAGAAAAGGGAGCAGCTTCTCCTGTGTCAGTCTGTTCTTAATAATTCTCACTCACCAAACACCTGAAGCTCCATCTCAGGGCTGCGCTTAACAATATTTCCATCTTCTGTGGCCACCTCGCACCAGTATGACCCGGAATCTTCTCTTTTAGCAGTTAGTATCTGGTATTTAGAGGATGTCTTCCTGCCCTTCAAGATCTTGTTGCCCATGTAGAAGGAGAAGTAAAGCTGCAAACCAGGCATCTGTGGGGGCAACTTTATTTCACAGCTCAGGTTTACTGGATTCCCCTCTAACAGGGAGGATAAGGTTGCTGTCAGCACTGGGGGTGGAAACAGGTCTAAAGAGAAAGTTGACAGGGGACAAGAAGACATCTATAAGACATTTTTCCCACTTCTGGCAAAGATGCATTTCTTGGGGTTTCCTATAGACATAATTACATTCGCCATAATTGCTCACACCCTATTGTGGAAAAAACCTCTACACAGCTCATACTTCCCTAAACGGCCATGGTATACGTCACATGATCCTGCCCTTCTGGCAGTGGTCAACCAGAGTGGACACTGACTCATTCGCTAGCCAGTTCATAACTTATTACTTGTGATCCTGGCTTAAAAGATTACCTGGGACAATAATTTCTTTCCCACAAGAGTTAGCTAAGGGATTAAAAAAAAAAAAAAAAAGCTGCTAATGGTTGGTAAGTATAGGAGGAGAGACCACGAAAGAGAGAGGTCTGAGACCATGTGCAAACTGGCACAGAGGAAGCTGCTAAGTTATCAGATGCTCAGAGAGAAGCGGAACCAGAGAGGCCATATTGTCCCTGACAGATAGACAAAAAGTATACGCAGTTCCTAATGTTTTCCTAGTTTCTAGCTCTGTGAAACTTTCATAAGGTTTTATTGGGTTACTTTCTAATAACCCTCCTAGCTACCTTGAATGAGTCTTATTCTTTGCAACTAAAATAAAACTGATGAGATGAATCCTCACATTGCCTTGGCCTCAATACTGACTCCCGGGATTACAGGTCAGGTACTGCAGTATGTTGGAAGGAGCGATGGACTAGAACCCAGAAAACCTCAGTTTTGGGCTTGGCCCAGTCACTCTGGTTATTATGTGGCCTTCAGTAAGTTAGTTTATCTCTCTGGAGCTTTGTTTCTTTACTTGTATATTGAAGCGATGATTTTAGATGATTTATGATAATGCCTGTAGTCCTTATAATTATAGCTCTATGACCACTAAGATGCCATACCTTTCACAGTGATAGATACTCCTGCTGATGTGTACATGGTGCTTTGCTCTCCTTTTCCTGAGCAGTGATAGATACCATTGTGACTCATGTTGGTTTTCGGAATGTTGAATTCAGAAGTGCCATGAGAAAAATTAAAGCCTTTTTTATTTTGATAGAAAACCACATTGTTCACTGGCTTATTCCTCCATCCGTGACACCTCAAGGCCAGAGGTTCTCCTTCAGTGAAGACTCGGCTAGAGACCTGTAGTAGCAGCCAACCTGAAAAAATGCAGACCCGAAATGGATGCAGACAGTGGAGAAGATACAAGTATCCCAACGCTTGCCCCAGAGCCTTTATTTTTTTCTTCTCCCAACATTCTAGCTGCAGAGCTCTGCTGACTCTAAGGCCTGTGTCTCATTCCTCAAAAAGCTTTGGCTTTGTTGGGGAGAAAAGTAATCTTTCACCAGCAGCCAGCACACGACCCCTTTTTTTCATCCCTTTCCAGATCTTATAAGTTGGCTAGAACAACAACAGTTTATGTGGTAAGCAGAATTCTAAGGTGACCCCAATGAATCATGCTCTTGTATGATTCCCTTGAATATGGGTGGAACCTATGACTTGCTTTTAGCCAACAGAATATGACAAAGGTGATGGGATGTTACTTCCATGATTGTGCTATATAAGACTCTGTCTCAGCCGATTAGACTGAGAGAGTCTCCTGTTGGCTTCAAAGAGGTGAGCTGCCATGTTGTGGGAAGGCTTGTAAGACAGCCATGTGTCAAGGAACTATCAGGGTCTCTAGGATCTGAGAATAGTCCCTGGCTAACAGCCAGCAAGAAAGTGGGGACTTTAGTCCTTCAACTGAAAGGAACTAAATTTTGTCACTGGCCACATGAGCTTGGAAGAACTCCAGAAAGGAACACAGGCCAGTCAACACCTTGATTGCAGCCTTGTGAAACCTTGAGCAGAGCACCCAGTTGGGCTATGCCTGGACTCCCGACCCATGGAAACTGTGAGATAATAAATGTATGTTGTTTTAAGCTAAGTTGGTGGAAGAAACTAATATACTCTAACTCCTGACAAACTTGTTAATGGGGCCACGCATACTAAGACACACATACAGAATTGCAAACATATCCAGATGTGTATACCCTACTAAATTGATAGGAAAACTCAGATATATGCAGATAGGTGATACGCTTAGTGAAAACAAGCTCCAGGTCAAATGGACCCTCCCTTTTGATGTAAGTCTCTACGTAAAACCAAAAATGCCTCCTCTACTTTTTCCTTCCCCAAGGGCAGTTGGCTTGGCTAAATAAAATAAGTTTCTTAGAGGACAAAGGAAGAGAAGAGACAGCAGTGCTTTTTCTCCTCCAGGACTTATCTAAGAATGGATTTCAATACTCCAGGGCCATTTGTAGCATAATTTTTACAATCGTGGATGCTGCCATGGTGCATCTAAATATAGCTAATACTTTTCCCTTCCCTTGTTCCTATCCCAACCAAGGAGTGCTCAAAGACTATACTGCCCAAACACATAGATATCTTTGCTTCACATCCCGTCCCCCATTCCTCCCAGAAGTAGGCAAAGACTGTTCTTTGCCAGAACAGTGTTTTGAATGATGAATAAAAAGTCACTAAGTGGACAAGTCAGAGAAGAACATTTTCAGTAGCGAGAATCATATGTTCCTTTCGATGTCTTTTACATGGCAATGTGAAACAGCCTGCTATGTTAAGAGAAATATAAATATTTTATTGCAAAGGAATGTATTATAGGGCATCTCATCAAATGAGACTAAGTAAGTGAAAATATTTTGCAGACATAAAGAGCTAGAAAAAATTAGTTATTTCTGTTACTACCTACATCATAGGATTGTTTTAAGAACAAAGCAACTTTATGGCAAGAGTAATGTTGCACTGGAGCCCTGGTGGCCCACTGGTCAGCAGTTTGAATCCACTGGCTGCTCCTTGGAAACCCTATGGAGCAGTTCTACTCTGTCCTACAGGGTCAACTCCATAGCAAAGGGTTTGGTTTTGAATATTACATTATAAGTTGAAAAGGCATTATTCAAATGCTAATTCTAATAGATATATTGGATGTAGCTTTGTTGCAGCAGAAAGTGGAAAATTTCTCTTGAATTCACACTATTAGAACTATTTATGACTTAGGTAATAGAAATGCTGACTCCTGCAACCTGAATTCCACAGAAAGATATGCTGAATAAAATATAACCAAGAATTATTGAGTATAGATGAACTCAAAGAAAGAAAGAGAAATTCCCATATGCCATAAATACAGATAGAAATTTAAATCAGATTGGGAAGGCTTCAGTCTGTACTTCACCCATCAGGATTTTGGACACAGAGGCTGGGGAGTCCAGATGGGAGCTAGGGCTCTAACACTCACTTGGCAATAGCAAGTGTGATGAAAGAGGTGTGTGTGTTAGAAATGGTCCACTGGCATTATTCTAGAGACTCAAGGAGGCTTCATTGAAAAGGAACTAGAAACTCTACAAAACGCTAACTGCCATCCTAAAAAAGTTGCAAGGAAGCTTGTTGTCTGATTAGGATTGTTACTGAAGAAAAAACAGGAAATTGAAAAAACCTAGGCAGTTTTTACATGAGGTCTGAATTTATAACATCTACTCAAGTTGACCACCACACGTCTGTGAGTTTGTCGTACTGTGGTGGCTAGTGTGTTGCTGTGATACCGGAAGCTTTGCCACCTGTATTTCAAATATCAGCAGGGTCACCCTTGGTGGACAGGTTTCAGCAGAGCTTCCAGACTAAGACAGACTAGGAAGAAGAACCTTGCAGTCTACTTCTGAAAAAATTGGCCAGTGCAAATCTTATGAAGAGCAATGGGACATTGTCTGATATCGGGCCGGAAGATGAGCCCCTCAGGATGAAAGGCCCTCAAGAAACGACTGGGGAAGAGTTGCCTCCTCAAAGTAGAGTAGACCTTAATGATGTGGATGGAGTAAAGCTTTTGGGGTCTTCATTTCCTAAGATGGCATGACTCAAAATGAGAAGAAACAGCTGCAAACATCCATTAATAATAGAAATATGGAATGCATGCAGCATGAATCTAGGAAAATTGGAGGTTGTCAGAAATGAAACAGAACACATAAAGATTGAAATCCTAGGCATTAGTGAGCTGAAATGGACTGGTATTAGCCATTTTGAATCAGACAATCATATGGACCACTATGCCAGGAATGACAAATTGAAGAGGAATGGTGTCATGTTCATTGTCAAAAGAACATTTCAAGATCTATCCTAAAGTACAACACTGTCAAGTGAGAGGATAATATCTATACACCTACGAGGAAGAACAGTTAATATGACTGTTATTCAAATTTACGCACCAGCCACTAAAGCCAAAGATGAGAAAATAGATTTTTACCAACTTCTGCAAGTCTGAAATTGACCAAACATGCATCAAGATGTGTTGATAATTACTGATGATTGGAATGGGAAAGTTGCAAAGGAAGAAGGAGGATTGGTAGGTGCAAAATATGGCCTTCCATCCGACGTTTCCATTTCTTTGGCTAAAATGTATTTCCCAAAGCAACCTAGTACTCAGAAATATAATTCTGCCTCCAACATGGATTAGCTTTTGTATTATCAACTACAAAAACTCATTGTTTTTCAAATAACTAAATAATCCATTTGGATAGTTTGCCCCGAATAATGAAACCTTTTGTTTTAAAGAGTATTGAAATCTTCATCTCTTAACCAAATAAAAACTTCTTACAGATTTTAAGTGGGTTTGAGTTTTTTTCACTTCTACTCATCAAAGTTTAAAACACTTAAGGTCTCACAATAATTCCATGTCCCGAATTTGATCTTACATATACACAATGAAATGTGCCCCAGGCTATATGTATAAAGATGTTTACTGCAGCATTGTTTATAAAAGGAAAATGATGGAAGCACCTTAGACTAATAGGCAGAATGGTCAAATCAATTACGGTACAGCGTACTTTCAAAGTATGAGGTAGCTCTCCATGGATATAAACAGACACGGTGGTTAATGTTAGGTATCAACTTGGCTAGGCTATGATTCTCAGTGGCTTGGCAGACAGGATATAATCCCCTTTTTGTGATCTGATGTGAGCAGCCAATTAGTTGAAAGGGGAGTTTCCTCGCAGGTGTGGTCTGCCTTCAGTAAATAAATGGATGTTCTGGCAAAGCTCACTCTTGTTTTCCTCAACCCTGCACTCTTCCTGTTGCCTGACCTCTGGTTCTTGAGATGTGGCCTGCCTCCCGACCCGACCTGCAGATTTGGGATTCTCCATCCCCCTCAACCCCATGAGCCAGCAGAGGCCACACCTGCAGATTTTTGGTTTGTCAGCTCCTGCAACCGCAGAAGTCAGCAGGGGTCTTCAGCTGTCGCCTGACCCACAGATTTGGGACTTGCGGGCACCCACAGGTGCGTGAGCCATTTCCTCCCAATTGTGTAAGCCATTTCTTTGAAATAATTTTCTCTTTATATACTTTCATATATGTTTCACTGGTTTTGCTCCTGTAGGGAACCCAGACTAAGACAACAGACCTCCAAGAGATTTTAACTGATAAAAGAAAGGTGTGGGACAGTTCCTTTAAAAAAAAAAAAAAAATGTTTATTTAACAGTTCTGTTTCTGTGGAAGGTGACTTCGAGATTAAGGGCTTGGAGTGGCAGAGACACTTTCCATTGTTCATTTCTCTGAATTATCATTTATTATGTACAGGCATGACTTCTTTCAGCAACAAAAAAAATGAGATAATTTTGAATAATGATAAAATCCTAGGGCCTGAGTTTTACTCTTGTTGTTGCTGTTGTTAGTTGCCGTCACATTGATTCCGTCTCATGGAGACCCCATGTGTGTAGAGTAGAACTGTTCCATGGGGTTATCGAGGCTGTGACCTTTCAGAAGAAGGTCACCAGGTCTTTCTCCCAGGGAGCCACTGCATGTGTTCGAACCTCCAACCTTTAGGCTAGTAGTAGAGTGCTTAACTGTTTGTGCCACCTGAGTTTTACTCTAGACACCCTACCCAGGTGGGGTGCTGTTGGGACACAGTTTAAGACCCAGATGCGGTATTTGATTTCACCTGGTAAGACATAGAGACTAGGACTCGTAGTTAGATAAATGGACACACACACCCAGCACCCAGGAAGGAGAAAATACAAAAGAAGACCTTGTGGTTTCAGCCCTCCTGCTCCATCCCATACTTACCTGTGTGGACTTCCAGCTGCACAGGGTCACTTCGCATTGAGAGAGCTGTCTGGCACCTGTATTCACCACTGTCGTTGACGCTGGCAGCAGTTAAGCTGTATGTGGAAGTCAGGGTCTGAATGAGTGAGCCATTGTGAAACCACTGGGTGGAGTCGTCTCCAGGCTGCCCGGGCCCCTTACACTGTAAGGTTACACTTTCTCCGTTGAACACATTGACCCATGGAGGGTCCAAGGTGATCACTGCCTTCGTGGAGTCTGTTTGGGAATTTAAAAAAAGACCAAGAGGCTTAAAAGGAAAGGGCTCTGGGGAATCGGTAAGGTTTTGTGGCTAGAACAGGGAACAAAAATGATATATTTAGATTAGATTGGAAAATAGGTAAGTGGGAATCTACAAAAGTTGACTTTTAAGAGTGTCCAGACCCTGCTGTAAAGAGTTCTGTTCATGTTATTAAATGTTCATCTGGATGTTGGAGATCTAGGGTTGTTGAGGCTTAAATTACTGCTTTAGGGCTCATCGTTGATAGGCAACGAAGCCAGGTTTTAAGATAGGACAAACTGATTGGATCATTGTCCTCGGTGCTGTACTGTCCCCGAGGGTTAAACACAAGCCTTAACTAGTATTTGCTCTGGGAACTAAAGTTCCAGCTCTTCACTTTGGAGCCTTCAGTACCTGCCAGGCTGTCTCTGAGGAGAAGAAAAAGTATTCAGCTTTCTTCTAAAGGAGACTGGATGGGGGATGTTGGGAAACCTAGCAAAGTTCCCTTTGTGTTTTTGGTTTCTGGCCCTTCCCTACTATTGTATATACATTAAGGTATTTCTTCCAAAGGTCAGGGCTCATTCACAAAACTTTAGAAAGAAACCTTAAAAATCAAGGTTTATCAAAATCACACTCTGAGTATAAACCAGTTACCATAGTGTCAATTCCAACTCATGAAGACTCAAGTGTGTCAGAACAAACATCTGCATCACAGGGTTCTCAACAGCTGATATTTTTGGAAGTTGATTGCCAGGCCTTTCTCCTGAGGCTCCTCTGGGTGGACTCGAACTTCCAACCTTTTGGTTGGCAGAGAGAGCATTAGACATTTGTACCACCCAGGACTCTACTCTGAAATAGGGGATTTAAAATAAATTCTAAATCTTTCTCCTTTCTATCCTCTCTCTACACTCCCTTCTTCAGGATAACATTTCCCATCCTTTGGGAGCAGGAATGAGACAGAGGAAGAGAAGTTAAGTTACAGATCACTCACCCACTTGTCCATCAACTGGAACTGCAAGAGACAAGAGAACGGAGACATTAGTTGGTCAGTGGGAGATACTGAAGAAGGGAGAGATGGGGAGATGTGATAAATATAGACTCAGAGGGGCCAGGTTTATGTCTCTTGAGTTTTTCTCTATCCCCCTTTCCCAGAATCAGGGCGCCAGGAGAACTGAACAACCCAAAGGTGACTATTGACGTGGGGGTTCTAGGCTTAATGCTACCTTATGGTCCCCCTTCCCACCCTCTTGATATAGTAAACACCAACAAACCATGGAAGCGCACACACAGTTGTCTCCATAATCTTAAATTCTTGCTCAGGATACCAAAGGAAGGTGAGAAAAATCTTGAATCCTTATCGGCAGAGCCTGTACCCTTCTAGCTACCCCTCTTAGCCCAACTTACCCCAAAGGAGCAGAGCAGTCAGAAGCCACATCTTATCTCCACAGCCGATGGGAACAGTGAAATCTGTAACATGCAAGACATGGAAGGGGCTCTGCAGGGGGCTCTGAGTTAAGATTAGAAAGAGGAAGGAAATTGCTTCTTCTGACCGCTTTCATCATGTTCCTTTTCTGGGAAATACATCTCAATTCTTGAAGTACGCACTTCCCATTCCCGTGCTTCCTAACCCATCTCCCCGAGTCTGAAGCATTGATTTTGGGGATTACGTACATTTCTGAATCCAGGGGAGGGGCTAAAGTTTTATTGACACTCTATTCTGATTATATTCTCCCTCTACCACTTCTGTTCCTTGGGGCTAGAACATGGCAAATCCCCATTTTTACAATCAGGGGGCTAAGGCCTCCCAAGCTTGGTCATGTGAATCCAGATGATTCCAGACCAGCCTCTATTGGCGCATGTGAGGAGTTAGTTATTCATCTGCAAAAGTTGCCCTAAAACAAACCAGCCTCTATTCCTCCAAGGAACACAGGGAGGACCAACCTCCAATTTTTGTAAAAAATGACATTTCCCAGAAAGACTATGAATTCTGAGCTAAATCCAAGGAAATTAAAGGGAAATAAAATTCTGTTTTATGAAAATAATATAGAAAAGAAAAATTACTCATGTGTATGGGCAAAGATGTCCCTAAAAAGGGAGTTTCAGAGTACAGGCGGGGAGCTCTCACCAGAGTGAGTTGGCTCCTGAGGAAAAGTTGTAAAGGTATAAGGATATTTTTAGGTATTTTGTTAAGAGAGAAAAAAAACTCAGAAACTAGAATGAATTCAGTGAATGCAAAGAGACTGGGGTAGCAAACCCACAGGGCGAAAATTTTAAATGATGACAAACAGTGTTGTACATCAAATTATTGGCTACAATTCCTCACCCTTCCCAGAACTTATACTGCCTCACAAACTCATGAGGGGCTGAGTGTACTTCCCTGGCCCTTGACTTTGTCTCATCCATGTGACTTTCACTGACTAATGATGTGTGTGTGGAAACAACATTGTACTAATCCTGAGCCTAGGCCTTAGGAAGATTCACATGTTATCTGTCACTCTCCTGGGCTTCTGCCATTGTCATGATAAGACCACGCTCTGGCTAGCCAGCCATGGTGTGAAGCAGAGCCATCCCAGCCGTTGTGGTCTGAAGTGGAGCTGCCCCAGCTGACCTGCAAACGTAGGAGTGAGAAATAATTGCTTACTGCTGTATGTCACTGAAATTTTGAGAGTGTTATGGAGCAATAGCTGACTGATACAAACGAAAAGCAAGGGTCTGGGGAGAACTCAGGATGTTCTGAGAGAGACAGGAGAAGCCTCATCTCACTGAAATTTATGTTCAAAGCCCAGACTCATAGCGCTTACACGATTTCTTCTCCAAAGTTTTCCACAGTATGGATGCAATTTATTTCACCAACTCCTCTCTAAGTTTTTACTGTTATTATCAACACTGCTACGAATAGTTTTGTGCCTATGTTAAACACTTGACTTATTATTTCCTTAGGACATACTCCTAGAATCAGCACTGCTCAAAGAATATGGGTTTTTTTATTTGGGTCGATGCTGTTAGATTGTCTATCATCATCATCATCATTGCATCTTTTTCTAGAATGCTTTTTCTGTGCCAGGCAAATATGCTCAACATGCATTGTCTTATTTAATGATGTCAATAATCTATGGGCAGGAAACCTTGAGATTTCCATTTACAAATGAGGAAATTAGTCAGAGAGGAGTTGGGTAAATTGTCAAAGTTTGTAAAAATAGAAGCAGGGTTCAAACCCAGGGAGTCTGATTTCCTCTACGTTCTTACCAGTAGAGTAAAACATTAGGTCCCACCCCACCCCACACGATTTCCGCTTTGCAGTAAAATAGCTGTTGCTTTCAAAAACCAGTGTATGTATTTCATTGATCAGGATAACAGGGGGAATGGGTATTGTTGCGGAAGAGAAATGAAAGAGAGTCATGACTTGGAGGGGTGAAATACTTTAAAAAAAGAAAAAAAAAGTATCTGTAGTTTCCAAATGTTGAGGAAATACCCACTGATGTGGGTTTGAATCCATGTAAAAAGAACTGGGATAACAGGACAAATATCATTTTTAATGCAGTTAGAGTAGCTTCCAGCGTTAATAACCAATGAAAATCCTAATGCTCACAGAACCACTAGGAGACTTTGTATCCGTATGTTTATATGGATTTCCACATGTTGACGATCTTTTCTAACACCTTCATACTCATAGGCATCATACTTCTAAAAACACGTCACTGACACTTCTTCTCAGAGTAAGGTGCAAAGTCATATTTGCCTGTTTTAATGAAAATTGCTCTCTTCTCTACCCTAGAAAGTTATTTGTGAAAAATCACTTGATATATTTTGTTGATGCAGTGGTTAAACGCTTGGCTGCTAACCTAAAGGTCAGAGGCTTGAACCCACCAGCCACTCCACAGGAGAAAAATGTGACAGTCGGCTTCCATAAAGATTTATTGCCTTGGGAACTCTAGGGGGCAGTTCTACTCTGTCCTATAGGGTCACTAAGAGTTGGAAGCAACCTGATGGCAACAGATTTGATTTTTCAAGATAACCTAAATCTCATGAAGAATTACTCAAAATTTAACTTTATTTTTGCACTCTTTATGAGTAAAAAGCAGGCAGTAACCTTTCATTTCCTTCTCGAGTTCTTCCTTAGTGGTCATATATTTTAGGAAGTGCTCAAATGGACCACTAAGTTTTGTATAAAAAATTGTATAGAGCCGTTTACTGCAAAACATTGCTTATTATGTTTTGTATAACATCTCTTAAACTATTGAAACAGATTGCCTTTGTATACCTTTATTTTTCTTCATTAGTAAGATTTATAAATTTCATCCTTACTTAGATGCAACGTTTTAGTATCTCACTTCCTTCACTTAAGGTAGACTTAGACACCACCACCCATCTGTCAGTTTGTCATACTGTGGTGGCTTGCATGTTGCTATGATGCTGGGAGCTACGCCATCAGTATTTCAAATATCAGCAGGGTCACCCATGGTGGACAGGTTTCAGTGGAGCTTCCAGACCAAGACACACTAGGAAGAAAGGGCTGGTGATCTACTTCCAAAAATTAGCCAATGAAACTCTTACGGATAAGAACAGAACATTGTCTGATATAGTGCTGGAAGATGGTTTGATAGCATTCAAAATAACCCTGGGGAAGAGCTGCTTCCCCAAAATAAAGTCAACCATAATGACGTGGATGGAGTAAAGCCTTTGAGGCCTTCATTTGCTGATGTGGCATAACTGAAAATGAGAATTAACAGTAATTGGAACATGGCATGTATGAAGTATGAATCAAGGAAAACTGCAAGTCATCAAAAGTAAAATGGAATACTTAGAGATAGGTATCCTAAGCTTTTAGTGAGCTGAAATAGACTGGTATCCGCATTTCAAATACAACAATCATACAGTTTCATACGCCAAGAAAGATAGATTGAAGAACGGTGTTCCATTCATCATTAAAAGAACATTTTGAGATCTATCCTGAAATACAACACTGTCAGTGATAGGTTAATATTCATGACTGCAAGGAAGATGAGTCGACGCAACCATTATGAAAATTTGTATACCAACCATGAATGCCAAAGATGAATAAATTGAAGATTTTTAAAAACTACAGCAGTCTGAAATTAATAGACCATGCAATCAAGATACACGGATAATTACTGGTGATTGGAATGTGAAAGTTTGAAACAAAGAAGAATCAGTGATTAGAAAATACTGCCTAGGCCACAGAAGTGAGCTTGAAGGTTGCATAATAGAATTCTGCAAGACGGAGAACTTATTCAACAGAAATACTTTTTTTCCAACAACATAGTCGATGACTGTACACATGGACTTTGCTGGATGGATTACACAGGAAGTGAGCCGACTACATCTGTGGAAAAAAGCAATGGAGAAGATCACCATCATCAGTCAAGAAGGAGATGACAAATGCTAAACTGAGGAGGCCTTAGGTGGTTTCTAAGTCGCAACCACATTCTTTCCTATTCCACTACTCCCTTTTAGATCCAAGTCTTGGTTCTTTTAACCTTTGAAGTATCACTGTCCCTAACATGGCCCAAATTTTCGTCCTTCCTCTACAGTTTAAGAACTATGGACCATGAGGTCAAACAAAGCAGAACAGATTAGATGTCTGGGTGTGCAAGGATTAAACCCAAACTAAATCTATTGCCATGGGGTCGATTCCGACTCATAGTGACCCTGCGGGAAAGACTAGAACTGCCCGATAGGATTTCCCAGGCCGTAAATCTTTCCAGAAGCAGACTGCCACCTCTTTATCCCGAAGAGCTGCTGATGAGTTCCAAATGCTGATCTTTCCGTTATCAGCCAAGGGCTTAACCACTGCGCGACCTAGGCTCCTCTGTGCAGTGACTAGCAGATATCAATCATATTATCATTCTTCCTGCTTTGGTTAGGATTATTGTTATCCTACACAAATAGAAGGAGCCCTGGTGGTGCAGGGGTTAAGTGCTAGGCTGATAACCCAAAAGTCAGCAGTTCAAACCTACCTGGCGCTCTGTGGGAGAAGAGGTGGCAGTTGGCTTCCCTAAAGATTTACAGCCTGGGAAACCAAACCCATTGTGGGCGAGGGGATTCCAACCCATAGCGACTCTACTGGGCAGAGTAGAACTACTCCAAGGAGCGGCTGGTGGATTCGAACTGCTAACCGAGCTCTTTAAGTAACCTGTAAGGATTAAAAAAATTACAGCCTTGGAAACCCTACAGAACTGTTCTACTCTGCCCTATAGGGCCACTATGAGTTGGAATCAATTGGACTGCAATGGATTTGGTTGGTTTTGGTACCTCAAATAGGTGAAGGTTGGTTCAGTTCAGAAAACTCACAGGTAGAAAGGTTATTTCCTGTATGTTGGATTCGTGGGATGCTCTCTTACCCAGTCTTCCGAGTTTAAGAGGTTTCTTTTTCATACACACGCACATCGCCTACTCCCTAGTCCCTCTCCTTTCTCATTTTGATGTGGATACTTCCTCTTTGCACTTATTTCCAGTAGACTACAAACACTTACTGCTGGAACGAGTCATAGCTAAAATAAAAATCATCCTGTTGTTCTTTATATTTAAACTTCTTAGGTTAAATAACAATTCGACAATTTTTTAATGTCTGTGGGTTGGTTGAGGAGCCCTGGTGGTACAGTGGTTGAAGCATCCAAATGTCCGTGGTTCCAATCCACTAGTCACTTAATGGGAGAAAGAGGTGGCAGTCTGCTTCTGTAAAGATCTGTAGCCTTGGTAACCCTAGGGGGCAGTTCTACTCTGTCCTACAGCGTTAGTATGAGCAGTGCCTTTATTAGGGGTGTGTGGACTGCACTGGGTGATGCTGTCAGAGGGGGTGACACCAAAATGACTGTCTATAAAATTTTTGTGCAGTGTTTCAGCAGAAATTTATTATTTTTTTTTTACAGAAATATTCCTGTAATTAGTTATGACAACAAAAACATTTTTCATAACCCCAGTTTATATGTATCACTACCTACAAGGCTAAAACTCTATATTAATTTACTTTTTGAACCTTCTAAAGTGCTCTGGAAACCCTGGTGGTGTAGTGGTTAAGTGCTATGGCTGCTAAGCAAAAGGTCGGCAGTTGGAATCCACCAGGCACTTCTTGGAAACTCTGTGGGGCAATTCTACTCTGCCCTATAGGGTTGCTATGAGTTGGAATCAACTTGACAGTGAAACAGGCTGCTCAGCCATATTGAAAACCCCAATCAACACCCCTTCCCCCCTCTTTGTCTTGCTAACCACAAGCTTGTTTTGAGCAGGAAGTTGCAGCAGGTAGTGGCTCCATCCACTGACTAGCCCTGGTTACACCTTGAAGCAGGCACAGATTGAAATCACATCCTTCAACTGACCCCCCCCCCCCGCCCAAATATAGGCATGGGAGGGCTAAAGGCAGAAAATTCCAGGTACCAAACCCAATCCCCTGATGCCATTGGAAACAAAAATGTCCCCAGCCCCCTTAGTCAGCGAGCACGTGGCCTTAAAGTCACTAAACCCCACGCGCTCCTTGTATGCGCAGACAATAAACTTGCCACTTTCTGTTTCCGTTGCAATCAGTGTCCGTCTTATTTCAATGGCTAATAAGGCAGGACAAGAACCCGAGTGGCGTTCGGTTACAACAGCAGTGGGTTTGGTTTTGGTTTTAAAGCACTCTGGTCAGAGCTGTGATTATTATCCAACTACAACAACTCGTTGAATCACGTGGTTTGGTGTGCACCCGGTACAAGCACTCTACAAGCACAGCGCTACAGGACAACGCTACAACCACACGCTGTTGTTTTTGTGTTTGCTGCTACCAGTGTTTTTATAGTCATTGATTTTTACCACATTTTCTGGTGTTTTAGCTACAATATTGTGGTAATTAATATTTGTGAATCTATATCAATAACTGTATTGAAACTGAAGTAGTGATTAAAAGAAGAAAAATTAAAAAAAGGCTTATGCTCATTTACTTACAATGTAACTAATACTGTTGAAATTCAACACAGAAAGATTTTACAAAACAATTTTGTTGTTAGTATTCTAAGAAACACTACATTTAAGCAATTTACAACTATATTTACCAAATATTATTCTTTGATTAAAATTGATAATCAGCATTACTAAGGATTCTGTATGGTTTGGTATGCGAGGAGGTCCATGGGGGAGGAGGTGATGCCATGAGTTCCTGTGCTCAGTGACATCAACCCTACTGATACCCCTGGCTATGAGTTAGAATCAACTTGATGTCAATGGGTTTGGTTTGGTTTTTTGGTGTGTTGGCTAGGGAAGGCAGGGGAAGGTAATGCAGACATAATGGTGAAGGGGAATTGGGGGTTGTGCTGGTTAAGGTTGTTGTGTGTCAACTTGGCTGCGCCATGATGCTCAGTGGTTTGGAGTTACGTAATGATGTAGTTTGGCAGTTACGTAATGATGTAGTTATCCTCCATTTTGTGGTATAGTGTAATCACCTCCATGCTGTGATCAGCCAACCAGTTAGTTGTAAGGGGAATTTCCTCAGGAGTGTGTGGACATTCTGGCAAAGTTTGTGGGCTTTTGCTCACTCTGGATCCTGCGTCTGGCTCATCATGATCTGACCTCCGGTTCCTGGGACTTGGGCCAGCAGCCTGCTGCACTGCCTGCAGATCTTGGGTTGGTCAGCCTTCAGCCTGACACCTGACTCACCGACGTGAGACTTGCCAGGCTCTACAACAGCATGAGCCATTTCCTTGAGATAAATCTCTCTCTCTCTACACACACACACACACACACACACACACACACACGCTTCACTGGTTTTGCTTCTCTAGAGAACCCAGCCTCAATTTGCTCACGTGCTTCCCTGTTTCCTTGGGTCAGCTCATCTTCATAAATTTCTTTACGGTCTTGTTTAAGAGGGCCTCTTGATTTTTTAAGCCCCTCTCTTATTACGCCTTTTCTATGTCACTGCTTCTATTTGTACAGTGCTTGGGCTACAGTATTATGTATTCTCTTTTTGTTACACACATGACATATTTCATGCTATAATAGAAATACCACGAGTGGGTAGCTTTAATAAACAGAATTTTATTTTCTCACAGTTTAGGAGGCTAGAAGTCCAAATTTGGGACATTGGCTCTAGGGAAAGGCTCTCTCTCTGCTGGGTGTGAGGGGAAATACTTGTCTCAGCTTCTCTAACCAGCCATCCTTGGAGTTTCTGGGCTTGTATACTGGTCTGCCTCAGATGTTGTCAGATAGTGTAGGTCTTCCCTTGTGTCTGCTTTCTTCTGTGACTAATCTGCTCTTTTATATCTCAAAAGTGATTTAATACCAAGTGGTTTAATATACACTCTACACTCATACGGCTTCATTTACATAACAAAGAAACCCTATTCCCAAATGTGATTACATCCACAGGTGTAGGGGCCAGGATTTACAACACATATTTTTGGGGGACATAATTCAATCCATAACAGAACTGCTCTTATTTGTACAGTGCCTGGACTAGACTGGAAATCCTGGTGGCATAGTGGTTAAGTGCTACAGCTGCTAACCAAAGGGTCGGCAGTTCGAATCCGCCAGGCGCTCCTTGGAAACTCTACGAGGCAGTTCTACTCTGTCCTATAGACTCGCTATGAGTTGGAATCGACTCGATGGCACTGGGTTTTTTGGTTTGGAGGACTAGACTAGCATGTATTCTGTTTTATGGTCTATTTGTTAACACACATGACATATTTCATTTCCCTAATTGGCGTGTACATTCTTTTAGGGGAGGAATTGCTGCTTTTACTTCATTTGTATCTTGCTTATAAAGACATTCATATAATCAATAAATACTTGATAATGAATAAACACACACATAATTGATTGGCATTTTGTGTTCTCTCAGCCCTTCTGTATCCTGAGGGCAGCTTATATCCAAAATTATAAATATGATACAGTCTATCTTGGCAGTTTCCGGATCCAAGTGCCTTATACACAAATATTTGCTTAATGACTATAGTTTATATCTGAAAACTCTACCACCAAATGAAAAGATGTTGAGCAAAAAACAAAAAATTTCCATTATTTTAACGGGAAAAATTATGATGCTTTCTATTCTAACCCAAGATATCCAGCAGATGGAAAACATAAAGATCAAACAATTAAATCAAATATTTATAAGTAATAAAAAATAAGTATAGTTGCTACATATGAAGATTCATTGTACTCAGGAAAGAAGGGGAAGAAGACTTGAGGGTAGATGATGGTTGTTGGAGGAGGGGTGTGAGGGGATTTTTTTTTAAAGGTGATGAAGATTCAGTGATTGACTTTCAGGCTGACATTCAACATCAGATTTAAATATGCTTGATGATATTTTCTTTTTTGTTAAGATTATCACCAAATCAAGGCCAAACATTTGAAATACATGAAAATGGTGGGCACACGCAGCATAGAAGATGCAACCTCTTCATCCCTGTTGGCTGGCATGTGTATACAAAGCATAATATTTAGGGTTCATCCAAACATGGCATGCAATTCAAAGTTGTTCCACTTGATATCCTCTGACTAAAACCTGTTACGTCAGACAAATTGGTGAGTAGTATTGGCACAGTGGTTAAGCGTTGGGCTGCTAACCAGAAGGTTGGCAGTTCAAATCCACCAGCTGCTCCTTGGAAATCCTACGGGGCAGTTCTATTCTGTCCTGTAGGGTTGCTCTGAGTTGGAATCGACTCAATGGAAATGGGTTTGGTGTTTGTTATTGTGTCATTCACAGTTCAAATAGGAAAACAGATAGTACACTAGAGAGAACTTAATACAAGGAATCAAACAGGTATTGGCAGTCTGAAAAGGCAAAAGGGGCACTGATGAGACATAGAGATGGTGCCTGTAGGAAGCAGTATCAACCCTAGGCTTCCAGAGACAGAGGTAAGAGGCTGGGGTTATTAGAACTTAGAAACTTCAATGAAAGTTCCCATATAGCTGGGATTCTGACTTCTGAGGAGGAAGTGCTTTTTAACTGGTGTAGTTAGTACCTCAAGGTTAAGAGCTACGGCTGCTAACCAAAAGGTTAGCAGTTCAAATTCACCAGGTGCTTCTTGGAAACCCTATGGGGCAGTTCTAGTCTGTCCTACAGGGTCACTACGCATTGGAATCGACTTGACAGCAATGAATTTTGGTGCCTCAAGAACTCAGAGGAAGAGCCTTTTGGAGTTGGGACTCTGAAACCTAAAGAGGGTGTGCCAGCTGGGGATGCAATGATGCTGGCTCTGCAATTGTGAAAAAAAGAGAAGAAGCTAGAAACAACTGTTGCTGCCAGGGTGAAAAATCATTGCTGGTGTCATGCTGATAGGAACAAGAAGCAAAACAGGAAGTTTCTTATGACTTCTTTAGCCTCTCAGTTTCATTTCAACACACCCCTGTTAGAAGAAACTAACAATCAGCAATAAAAAAAAGATGTGGTTTGCAGGGTCCTAGCTTCAGCATCAAAAAGGAGAATATAGAGGCGAGTCCATACAAACCCTTCTACACAGGGTCTTTGCTTGAAACCATGACATGAAAATATAATTTCTTACAGCATTTTTGCACAGGGAGAGAGAGAGATAGCATTTTTATTCCATTTATTTTGAGGTAAAAATGCCATTATATTTTTTAAAAGAGAGTCATTGCCCAAAAAGTGGTACAACTTTTCAACAGCCTTTATGGTAAAAAAAAAAAAAAAAAAGGTCATTAGCCAAATAATCATTATATGAGGGGCCAATGAAATACAACATCAACATTCACTATGGAAACAATATAGGAAATTTCACAGGAAGTGATATATCCATTATTCATGAATAGACGAAGCCTGAGACTTAAGAACAGGAATCACTCAAAACGGGTGATCTGGAGCTGTGTCGTTTTAGAGGCTTACTAGAGCTTAAAATGTGAGAATCAGGACAGGAGTAAATCTCTGGGACTTTAGCTAACACCCGCTTTTACAGGCACCTCTACAACTTTCATCCATCCATTCATTTGTTAATTTATTCAATTAATACTTAATGAGTACACAGAATGTTCTAGGTACTGGAGATACAGTGGTGAATGAGACTGTCTTGGTCATCTAGTGCTGCCATAACAGAAATACCACAAGTGCATGGCTTTAACAAAGAGAAATTCATTTTCTCACAGTCTAGTAGGTCACGAGTCCAAATTCAGTGCGCTGGCCCCAGGGAAAGGCTTTCTCTCTGTGTGCTCTGGAGGAAGGTCTTTGTCCTCAATCTTCCCCTAGTCGAGGAGTTTCTCAGGCACAGGGACCCCAGGTCCAAAGGACCCCCTCTGCTCCAGGTGCTGCTTTCTTCATGGTATGAGGTCTCCTACTCTCTGCTTGCTTTCCTTTCCTTTTATCTCTTGAGAGATAAAAGTTTGTGCAGGCCACACCCCAGGGAAACTCCCCTTACCTTGGATCAGGGAGGTGACCTGAGTGAGGGTGGTGTTACAATCCCACCCTAATCCTCTCAACATAAAATTACAATCACAAAATGGAGGATAACCACTCAACACTGGGAAGCATGGCCTAACCAAGTTGATACACACATTTTTAGGGGGACATAATTCAATCCATGACAGAGGCTAAGTCTATGCTCTCATGAAGCTTACTCTTTAGTGAGAGAGTAAAATAATTAATAGATAAGTAAATATATAAAGTGTAAATAAACGTATCAGGTAGTAAGTACTAAGTGTCATAGAGTCCCTGGATGGTGCAAACAGTTAAGCATCTGGCTCCTAATCGAAAGGTTGGCTGTTTGAGTCTACCCAGAGGTACCTCAGAAGGAAGGCATGACAATCTAGTTCTGAAAAATCAGCCGTTGACTATGGAGCACCGTCCTACTCTGACACATATGGGCTCACCATGAGTAAGAATTGACTCAATGGCACCTGGTTTTATTTTTATTGCTTTAGTAAGAGTTAAAAAAAAATAAACAGAATAAACGGACGAAGAAAAGGAACACAAATTATTCAATAATAAGGGAGATGCAAATCAAAATAATTAAATATCCCATTCACCCACCAGATTGGAAAAAGTAAAAATTATTGATAGGATGATGTACTGTCAATAGGAGTAAATTGGTAAAGCCTTTATATTGGAATGTTATTTAGCAGTACCTGAGAAAATTTAATTTTTGCCCATTTGGTTAATATATTAGGCTGAATCGTGTGAAATTGCCAATATTGGACAAATTTGGACCTGAAAATAGGTCAAAGAAATTATCCAAATCGAAGCCAAAAATAAAAGAGTGAAATGTTTTCAAATTTTTCAAAATTTCAGGAGTATATGAATCAGAAGGGAACTAAGTCAGACCATAATTTATTTTTCTTTTTAGTATCCACTGCTGGCAGCTGTCTGTAAGGCAAGAATTTCTCTCCTGCATAGGCTATGAAGGATAGATAGCATAGTTTCAATTGCTCAGTATATCTATTTTCTATCTCTTAAGAAAACACTCTCCCTTTTTTGACCCCCAGTTCATATTCTTCACTCTTATCTGATGGGTATTATAAACGTGTAACTCATCAACTTTCTTCTTTCCTATCCTGAGAAAGTTATGGTTTCTCCTGGAGTAAAATGTACCAGCATTTATTGCATCTGATATCTCTGGGGACTACTTCCCCCTAAAAATTGAAAATATGTTCCCAAGCCGTATGTATAGAAAGTCATTTATCTTAACTTCTGGATATCAGTTTTGAAACAGGAAATGTGATGACCATTCAAATAGGAAACAATGGCAATAATCATTCCAAGATTCAACATTAGATAATGCAAGGGCCTGTGATGGCTGTGGTGCCAGAAACTCAGTTTCTTGGGTCTTATCTTAGTTATCTAGTGCTGCTATAACAGAAAAATCACACGTGGATGGCTTTAACAAATTGAAATTTATTTTCTCACAATTTAGAAGGCTAGAAGTCCGAATTTGGGCTCTAGTGGAAAGCTTTCTCTCTCCGTTGGCCCTGGAGGAAGGTCCTTGTCCCTTCTGAGCTTCTGCTCCTGGGCAATCTTCATGTGGCATGGCATCTCATCTTCCCCCATCTCAGCTTGCTAGCTTGCATTTAATCTCTTTTTGTATCTCAAAAAGAGACTGATTTAAGACACACCCTACACTAATCCTGCCTCATTAACATAACAGAGACAACCCCTTCCCAGATGGAATTTGTTTTAGTTTTCCAGTGCTGCTATAACAGAATACCAGAAGTGGATGGCTTTAATAAAGAGAAATTTATTCTCTTACAGTCTAGGAGGCTAGAAGTCCAAATTCAGGGTGTCAGCTCCAGGGGAAGGCTGTGTCTGTCGGCCTGGGGGAAGGTCCTTGTCAATCTTCCCCTGGTCAAGGAGCTTCTCAGCACAGAGACCCTGGGTTCAAAGGACATGCTGTGCTCCTGGCACTACTTTCTTGGTGGTGTGAGGTCTCCTTGTGTCTCTGCTCATTTCTCTCTTTTATATCTCAAAAGAGATTGACTCAAGATATAACCTAACCTTGTAGATTGAGTCCTGCATCATTAACATAACTGCCTCTATTCCTACCTCATTAACATCATAGAGGTAGGATTTACAACATTTAGGAGAATAACATCAGATGACAAAATGGTGGACAATCACACAATACTGGGAATCATGGCCTAGACAAGTTGACACACGTTTTTTGGGGACACAATTCAATCCATAATAGGATTATAACCACAGGCATAGAGATTAGGATTTGCAACACATAGTTTAGGGACACAATTCAATCCGTAACATTTCACCCTTTGTTGCTGTTATTACATGCCATCAGGTTGGTTCCGACTCACAGTGACCCTATGCACAACAGAACCAAACACTGCCCAGTCCTGCGCCATCCTCACAATCATTGTTATGCTTGAGCCCATTATTGCAGCCACTGTGTCAATCCATCTCACTGAGGGTATTCCTCTTTTTCGCTGACCCTCTACCTTACCAAGCATGATGTCCTTCTCCAAGGACTGATCCTCCTGATAACATGTCCAATGTATATAAGATGAAGTCTTGCCATCCTAGGTTCTAAGGAACATTCTGGCTGTACTTTTTCCAAGACAAGTTTGTTCATTCTTTTGGCAGTCCCTGGTATATTCAATATTCTTCACCAACACCATAACTCAAAACTGTCAATTCTTCTTCAGTCTTCCTTATTCATTGTTCAGCTTTCACATGCATAAGAGGTGATTGAAAACACTATGACTTGGGTCAGGTGTACCTTAGTACTTAAAGAGACATCTTTGCTTTTTAACACTTTAAAGGGGTCTTTTATAGCAGATTTGCCCAATTCGATACATCTTTTGATTTCTTGACTGCTGCTACCATGAGTGTTGATTGTGGATCCAAGTAATATGAAATCTTTGACAACTTCACTCTTTTCTCTTTTTTTCATGATGTTGCTTATTGATCCGGTTGTGAGGATTTTGTTTTATGCTGAGGTGTAATCCATACTGAAGACTGTGGTCTTTGATCTTCATCAGTAAGCGCTTCAAGTCCTCTTCACTTTAGCAAGCAAGGTTGTGTCATCTGCATATCACAGGTTGTTGATATGTCTTTGCGTTCTTCTTCATACAGTCCAGATTCTTGGATTGTGTGCACCCTTTGCCCCCCCCCAAAAACTCATGTCCTTCCCACATCCACATTCAAAACACATTCACCCTATCGCACCATCCCAAAAGTCTTAAACCAACTCCAAGTCCAAAATCTCATCTTTTAAATCACCTAAACTGAATATGGGTGAGACTTTAGGCATATTTCATCCTGGGGCAAAATTCCTCTTCATCTTTGAACCTGTGAAATCTACAATACAATTTACCTGCTTCCAAAGTACGATGGTAGAACAGGCACAAGGTAGACATCTCCATTACAAAAGGGAGAAATTGGAAGGAAAGAAGGGCTAACAGGCACCAAGAAAGTCTGAAACCTAGCAGAACAAATTACGTTGGCTCTCAAGGCTTGAAAATAATCCTTTCTTCTCTGAGACCATGTGGGCAATGGCCCAACCCTCTAGGCTCTGGGTGTTGACCGCACCCTCTAAATTCTGGGTAGAGATTCCTCAGCCCTGGGCTTCAGCCTTGCCCTCCAGGCCCATTGGGATGACAACTCTGCTCCCTTGGTTTGGGTGGCCCCACTCTCCTAGTTCATCTGAGTGGTGACTCCCTTGGGCCCGGCAGAGCCCATTCTTCTGCCCCTTGGGCATGGCTTTCCCACCCCCTCAGCTTTGGGAGGCAGCCCCATCCCCTGGGCATACCTTAATGGCAGCCCTATACTCTGGAAACAAGTTGGCGAAGAAACAACTTACTCTTCAAAAACAAGAAAACCCTGCTTCCCATGCTCCTTCCAACAGGTTTGTTGATCTCTAAGCTGCTCCAGGGATGGTTCTTTTCTTTTGTTGGAGAACAACAGATGTAGCTTCTTTGGCCTTCTTCCTGCCTATAGAATCCCAAGAGGCAGATAGTGTCCTTTCCTTTCATTTCTTCTCTTTCCCCTTCGGTTTAAGCTGATGGATTTTCTGCTATGCTAATTGGTTAGATCCATTAGTCACAGGCTTAACCTCTTTAACAAAAGTTTGTGTAGCGACATCCTTGGTAAGCATTCTAGAACATGTGTCCTTACTTTGTTCAACAGAATTTTCCAAATCTTTAGGTTTTGTTTTCATTTTGCACATGCATTTTTAAGTTCATCTCTTTCCTCTCACATTTTACTAGAGCCATCAAGGAGAAACCACATGGTTCCTTCAAGATCTTGCTTAGAAACCCCCTCAGCCAGAGATCCAAGGCCATCACTTACAAGTTCTACCTTCCACCAAACATTTGAACGTAATTCAGACAAGTTCTTTGCCAGTGCATAAAATGCCATTCCATTGTCCAGTTACATGTTAGTCATTTTCTTTTAAAGCATCATAAGAAGCACTTTTAACACATTTCTAGCAACATTCTGTTGCTGGCACCATATATATTCTCTAAGACGATAGAGACTTTCTCTACAGCTCTCCTCACTTCCTCTGAGCCGCCACCAGAATTGCCTTTCATGTCCATAATTCTACCAGCAATCTCCTCAAGGCATTTAGGCTTTCACTATTAGGCACTTCACTCTTCCAGCCTCTATCCATTACCCAGTTCCAAAACCACTTCCACATTTTAGGTATTTGTAGCACCCCATTCTTCTAGTACCAAATTATGTCTTAATTATCTAGTGTTGGTCCTCTAAGTATAAAATATGCTTATAGTTGGAAAAGGTTCCAGGATTATCCCACTACAGGGTCACAACCACCAGAAGCATCTCTGGGATAAAAGCTAGTGGAGGCTGTCTATATCACTTCCTTGAAATCCTGAGACAAATCCCACCCTGTGCTTCTGTGCTCTAGATTCCTTTGGCAGCAGAGCTACTTTCCTGTGCAGATTGGACTTCAGTTTATTTAAATTCCTACTTCTACCATTTCAAAGCACTTGATGGAACCTGGAGCCCAGTGTTCATTAATTCCATGTTCTCTGGTGTGTAGTTAAAGATTGCAAGGCCACTGGAAAATGTCAAAGAGTATACTCTAAGTAGTGGATGAAACTAGGCTATGCCATCTCTAAATAGGTAAAGCTGACATTGATAGACATTTTGGCATTGATAATTGTATGAAAGCATTCTTATTCCCATTGTGAAAACTTAGCTCAATTTCTGGCCAATACACACACGTAAATCTGCCTACCAGACTCTTCTAACTACAAAATAAAAACCATAAATGTATGATTTTGTATTATGTGGCTTGATTCTCTTTTCCAAAGTAAAGTTTGAGCAGGTATAGGGTTGCCAGTTGGGAGAGCCAAAGGAAAAAAATGTTAGATTTTGAGATTAAAAACTTTGATCTTGTGGCCCAGAGTAGACTGATAGCTGGGAAGACTTATGAAAAAGAGGAGAAAGAAAATTCTGCATTGATAATAAAATCTGTATTTTTGTGACTTGACATTGTTCATGGTGGTGGTGCTGTTATCTGTACTCCATCTGTCGCCTCAGAAACTTAGGTTCAAATCAGAGTCACAGCAGTAAAATGTGATCTTATTTTTGAGGTGTTCAGTATGTTTTAAAAGTTGACGATAAATTTCTGATAACAGTGGCTATTGTTCTCAAGTGTCATTGAGTCTGTTCAACTCACAGATAATAGTGGCTAGGATATTAAAATGAACCTTCCTTCTGCAAACAAACAGAAGTTGGATAAAATATAGAAAACATATTCTTCAAAACATCAAGGTGATGATTAGACAATAAATAATTACCAGGTTTAGAGTAAAGGAAAAACTAAAACTCAGGGCTGTAAACAAGCATAGAAACTACTTTTTTGCTAAGGGCAGTTCCTGATCCTGCAAATTAAGGCATTAGCTTTGAATGGATTAGAAATAAAAGACTAGGCTCTGCACAAGTTGAGGAATTTACCAGGAGAACATTCCTATCATAAGCGAGGACCCCAAATGACTATAGTCTTAGGATACAGATGAACTAGAAATGTAGTGTAATGTAGTCTGAGATCAGAGCATCCTTCACATCTTTTTACTTGGTTCTGATATATGTAAGGTCACTATAAGTTGGAGCCAACTTGACATCAGCTAACAGCAACAACAAGAACAAGGTGGTCCCAGACTGGGAGTTCCCCCAGATGCCTGGCAAGAAAGACTTCATTGTAGATCTGAAACTACTCCTTAAAATATTTTTAAAAATACAATGTGTAGCACATACACAAAGACAATAATGAACACAAGAAATCAGGCTCCATTTGTGAGAATTATCAAATACAACAGGCAATAGAAACTGCCCCCCTCCCCAAAGTATTAGAGATATTGGAGTTATCAGAAAGATTCTAAAACAATGATGCCTACATTGTTTATGAAGCAAACGAAAACTTGGAAGAATTTTGTCCACTAGGGAATTTTCTTAGCTTCATGATTTCTAAACATTCAGGGTTACAAGATTCTTCAAGGATATCGGATAGGCACTACAGCTTGTTTGAAGGTGTAATGGATTGAATTCTGTCCCCAAAAAATATGTGTCAACTTGGTTAGGCCATGTGTGGTGGTCCTCCATTTTCTGATTTTCCTACATGTTAAAAATCATAATCTCTGCCTGTGGTTAAAAGAATTAGGGTGGGATGTAACACTCTTGCTCAGGTCACTTCCCTGATGCAATGTAAAGGGAGTTTCCCTGGGGTGTGGCCTGCACCACATTTTATCTCTCAAGAGGTAAAAAGGAAAAGGAAGCAGGGAGAGAAGGGAACCTTATACCACCAAGAAAGCAGTGCCAGGAGCAGAGCGTGTCCTTTGGACCTGAGGCTCCTGCTCCGAGATGCTCCCAGACCACGGGAAAACTGATGACAATGATCCTCTTCCAGAGCCAACAGAGAGAGAAAGCCTTCTCCTGGAGCTGAAGCCGTGAATTTGGACTTGTAGACTATTAAATAGTGAGAAAATAAATTTCTGTTTGTTAAAGCCATCCACTTGTGTTATTTCTGTTATAGCAGCACTAGATGACTAAGACAGAAGGGAAGCAACAAGAACTTTTCTTTTTTAGAAGTAGTCCTTGCAGCAGTGTATGCAGCACTCAGCGCAGCCATCCAGGAGAAATTTTCTTGGTTCTCCTCCTACTCCCCTTCCCCCCTACACACTCACCCTTGAGATAGCTGATATGTGAGGGAACAAAACACACTGAACGGATGTGGTAGCTGTCCTGGCTTAGAAAATCCATGTCTCATAGTAGCCAATATCCCTTGTAAAAGCTTCATAGCATAGAACTCTGGAGAAAGATGGCAGCATAAGCAGTTCCATGCTCCCATCCTCCAACAGAAACATTCCCTCCGACCTCCACCCCCACCCCCAAAAAGAGCAGAAACTGGCAGAACCAACTTTGTCAGAACTCTGGAATCTGGACAAAGGGTTACAGCAACTAAGCAAATGCTGAATCAAGGAAAAGGTGACTTTAAAACAGTAAGAAAGCTTTAGTTTTCTACCTGTGATGCCTCACTCCCTCCCTGGATCAGAAGCTGTCTTAAAGCTGTGGTGGCCTGCATTCCTAAGGAGGGATTCTGGTCTCTGGGTCCAGAGGGAGCAGAGCAGACTTTATTCATAAATTATTGTGTATGTCTGTTTTAATCTGTCTGGAGGCTACCTGAAGGACTGAAATAAGGGACTGGTCTCTGTTTAGCCTATCTCAGAACTCACGCAGGGCTGAAAAGTGGCAAGTAATGCCTGGAAACTGTAACTCTATGTAGCTGCCTGGGGTTAAAAGTACAATAGAGGCATACACTAGTATCCTAAAGGCTGGGAGGGGAAGCCAGGGAGAGTTTCTCTGGGAATCAGGGCATTCAAAAGCACCATGTATATGGAGAAATTTAATCAGAAAATACTTGAGAAAACCCTGTTATCTGACCTCAGCCTGATTCCTAGGCTCAGTACAAGCCCGGCTAAGTGTTGAGGGAGTATCTCAGCACTGAGTCAATTAGTGAAGGCTGGAAGAGTGTCTTAGTTTGCTAGGCCTACCATAATAAAATACCACAAAGTAAGTGGCTTTAAAAAAACAGAAATTTAAACTTTCTCATATTTTTTTATAGTTCTGGAAGCTAAAAGTCCAAATTAGGGTCTTGGCCATGTCAGTTCCTTCTGTGGGCCTCTCTCCTAGTTTCTGGTGGCTGCTATAGTCCCTGGCATTGGTGCTTATAAATACACCTTACTTCGTCATCACAGGAAATCCTGGTGGTGTAGTGGTTAAGTGCTATGGCTGCTAACCAAAAGGTCAGTAGTTTGAACCCACTAGGTGCTCCTTGGAAACTCTATGGGGCAGTTCTACTCTGTCTTACAGGGTCACTGTGAGTCGGGACCCACTCGATGGCAGTGGGTTTGGTTTATTTTTTTTGTCCTCACATGACACCTCATGGTGTGTTTGTCTCTCTGTATGTGTACTCCACTTTATAAGACACCACTCAGAAAAGATTAGGTTTAGGATCTACTCTACTCTGATAAGACCTCATTAACATGACAAAGAAAAACTTTCTTTCTAAACAAGATCACATAGAGGTATAGGGGTTAGAACTTTGATATATTTTGGGGGACACAATTCAATCCATAACAGAGAGGCCTTTCTTTCCTTCTATCCATCATTCCTTCCTTCCTTCTGTCCTTCCTTTCATTCTTTCTCCCCATGGCATTCAAGAAAATATCTGTCAAAACACTAGCTAAACAAAAATTAAAGAAAATAGACTTTGGTGTCCATACCAGATCAGGAAGGCAGTCTTTGCAAAAATAGTCAGGGTAGTCATTAAACAAATGGACATCTTTTAACAATAAAAAACAAACAGCAACCAGCAAACCCTGGGGAAGGGGTGGAATCTCATTTCCAGAGTCACCGACTTACAAAATTCACATATCTAGTTTTCAACAAAAAACCACAGGGCATACAAAGAAATGGAAAAGCGTGGCCCATTCAAAAGAAGAAAATAAAGCAACAGAAGCCTTCCCTGTGGAATGGTCTTACTGGATAAAGACTTTAAAACAATTGAATTAAACATGCCCAAAGAGTTCAGGGAAAACACAAAGGGCCAAAAGAAATCAGGAAAATTATGCATGAACAAAGTAAAAATATCAATAAAGAGATAGAAATTATAAAAAGGAACCAAACAGAAATACTGCAGATGAAAAATATAATAACTGAAATGAAAACATTCACTGGAGGGATACGACAGCAGATTTTAGCAGGCAGACTAAAGACTCAGCAAAATTGAAGATAGGACAATTGAAACTTTTGGGTCTGAGGAGCAAAAAAAAGAATGAAAGACAGTGAACATAGCCTAAGGAACTTGTGGAGCAACACCAAGTGGACCAACATACACATAATGGAAACCCCAGAATTAGAAGAGAGAAAAGGGCAGAAACAATATTTAAAAAATAATGGCTGAAAATGCCCCAAATTTGAGGAAAGATGAATCTACACATTCAAGAAGTTCAACAAACTCCAAGTAAGATAAACTCAAAGAGATTCACATCATAATAAAATTCTAAAAAGACAAAGGTGAAGAGAATTTTGAAAGTAGCAAGAAGGAAATGAATTGTTACATACAGTGGATTCCCAATAAGGTGAAGCACTGAGTTCTCTTTAGAAACCATGGAGGACAGACATCCATGGATGATATATTTGAAGTGCTAAAAGAAAGGAACTGTCAATCAAGAAATCAATATCTGGCGAAACTGTTGTTATGGATTGAATCGTGTCCCCCAAAAATGTGTGTCAACTTGGCTAGGCCAAGCTTCCCAGTATTGTGTGACTGTCCACCATTTTGTCATCTGATATGATTTTCCTATGCGTTGTAAATCCTGCCTCTATGATATTAATGAGGCAGGATTAGAGGCAGTTATATTAATGGGGCACGGCTCAATCTAAAAGATTAGGCTGTATCTTGAATCAACTTCTTTTGAGATATAAAAGATAGAAGCAAGCAGAGAGACAGGGGACCTTCTACCACCAAGAATGAAGAACCAGGAGGGGAGCCTGTCCTTTGGACTGGGGTCCCTGCACTGAGAAGCTCCTCAACCAGGGAAGATTGATAACAAGGACCTTTCCCCAGAGCTGACAGAGAGAGAGCCTTCTCCTGGAGCTACCACCTTGAATTCAGACTTCTAGCCTCCTAGACTGTGAGAGAATAAATTTCTCTTTGTTAAAGCATTCCACTTGTGGTATTTCCGTTACAGCAGCACTAGACAACTGTTTTCATGGATTGAATTGTTTCCCCCCAAAATATCTGTCAACTTGGTTAGGCCATTATTCCCAGTATTATGGGATTGTCCACCATTTTGTCATCTGATGTGATTTTCCTATGTGTTGTAAATCCTATCACTATGATGTAATGAGAAAGATTAGTGGCAGTTATATCGATGAGATCTACAAGATTAGATAGTGTCTTAAGCCAATCTCTTTTGAGATATAAAAGAGAGAAGCAAGTAGAGAGACAGGGTACCTCATACCACCAAGAAAGCAGTGCTGGGAGTACAGCGTGTCCTTTGGACCCTGGATTCCTGCGTGGAGAAGCTCCTAATACAAGGGAAGATTGACAGGGAGGACCTTCCTCCAGAGCTGACTGACAGAGAAAGCCTTCCTCTGGAGCTGACACCCTGAATTTGGACTTCTAGCCTCCTAGAATGTGAGAAAATAAATATCTTTTTGTTAAAGCCATCCACTTGTGGTATTTCTATTATAGCAGCACTAGATGACTAAGACAATAACTAAGACAACTGTCCTTCAAAAATTAAGGCAAAATTAAGACATTTCCAGATAAAAATTGAGGGAGTTCGTTACCACTAGAACTTCCCTCCAAGAAATGTAAAGGAAGTCCTTCAGGCTGAAATGAAAGGACACTAGACAGTAACTAGAAATCATGCAAAGAAATGAAGAACTCTGGTAAATGCAATTTCATGGACAAAAACAACAGCTAATTTTATTGTATTTTTCATTTGTAACTCTACTTGTTATGTCCTACATGATTTAAAAGACAAATACATAAACAATAATTATAAATTATGTTACTGGAAACACAATGTATAAAGATATAATTTGTGACAACAGCAGCATAAAGTGAAGGGGAAGTGACAGAGCTGCATAGGAACAGAGTTTTGTATGCTATTGAAGGTAAGTTGGAATCAAGTCAAACTAATTGTTGTAAACTTGGGATGTTAAATGTAATCTCCATGGTAAACAAAAAGAAAATATCCTAAAAATATACACAAAAAGAGAAGAGAATCAAAATGATTCACTACAAAAACTCAACTAAACACAAAAGTAGGTAGTATTGAAAGAAATAAGGTACCAAAAAATACTTAAAAAGTATAAGACACGGAAAAAAATAGCAAAATGGCAGAAGTCCCTCCTTATCAGTAATTACACCCACTCCTCACTTATCAACATGGTTTCGTTCCAAAAACTAGGTCCTTATGTGAAAATTGGTGTTATGCAAAAATGGAGGATGACCACATCAGATCGTAAAATGGAGGGTGACTACATCATTATGTAACTGCAAAATTACATCATTACATAACTGCCAAACCAGTGAGAATCATGGCTCAGCCAAGCTGACACATAACCTTAAACATCACAGCCAATGTTATTCTTGCCTTGCACCTTGGCATTTGTAACTGCCAGACATATGTCATTAATGTGGAAAATAGTTGGCTAGTAGATTTTTTACTATTTTCATAAATGTGAAATGTTAGATAAGTGAGGAATAGGTGTATTTTAAATGTAAATGGATTAAACTCCCCAATCAAAAGGCAAAGATTGGTGGAATGGATTAAAAACAAGTTATCCAACTATGTCCTATCTACAAGAGACACTCTTTAGATCCAAAGACACAAATAAGTTGAAAGTGAAAGGATGGAAAAAAGCAATTCCATGCAAACAGTAACCAAAAGAGAGCTGGGATGGCTATATTACTATAAAAAAAAAAAAAAATAGACTTTAGGTCAAAAACTGTTACAAGAGACAAAGAAGAAAATTATATAATAACAACAGTGTCAATTCGTCAAGAAGACACATTAATTATAAATAGATATGCACCTAAGAACAGGTCCCAAATATATATGAAAACACTGACAGAGTTGAAAGGAGAAATAGACAATTCTACAATAATAATTGAAGGCTTCAGTGCACCACTTTTCATAATGGTTAGAACATCTAGATAGAAGATCAATAAGGAAATAGAGGACTTGAACAATATTATAAACCAATTAGACCTAACAAGCATATATGGAACATTTCACCCGACAACAGCAGGATACACATTCTTCTCCAGTGCACACTGGCCATTCTCCAGGATATATATGAAATATGTACTTAATAATACTTCAATTTATATGTGTTTATATATCAAATAATTTGCCATTTCAATATTTCTTACATGTACAATTCAGTGTCATCAGTTACAACATGTTGTGCAACCATTGCCCTACTATCTATTTCCAATTTTTCTTTTATCACCCTTAAAAGAAACTCAGTGCCCCTTAAGCAATAATTCCATCTTTCCTCCTCCTTTCTGTCCCTGGTGTCTTAGGCTGGGTTCTCCAGAGAAGCAAAACCAGTAAGGTGTACAAACATATAAATATAGAGAGAGATTTATGTCAAGGAAACGGCTCACGTGTTTGTAGAGACTGGAACGTCCCAAGTCTGTGGATCAGGATAGAGGCATCTCCTGATTCATGTAGCTGCACGGGCTGGCAAACCCAAGATGGGCAGGTGAGAGAGCAGGGCTCTTGCTCACAGGCTGTGAAGATCTACGAATCCCAAGTTGTCAGGTAAATCGCTAGCTCAAGTCCAAGAACTGGAGGTCATACAAACAGGAGCCAGCCACAGGATCCAGAATGAGCAAAAAGCCAGAACTTTTGCTTATATTCGGATGCAGGCCACTTGCCCAAGGAAAATTCCTTTCAATTGATTGGCTACTCACAGCAGATCCCCTCATGGGAGTGATCACATAATAACACTGAGAATCATGGCCCAGCCAACTCGACACACAATCTTAACCATCACACCTGGTAACCACTAATAAACTCTGGTCTCTATACGTCTGCCTATTTAGTATTTCATATAAGTGAGATCATACAACATTTGTCCTTTTGTGACTGTCTTATTTCAGCCACTGGAAACAGTTTGGCAATGGAAACCACCCAAATGTCCATCAACAGATGAATGGATAAGCAAAATTTGGTATATACATACAATGGAATATTATTTAGCCATAAATAAAAATGAAGTTCTGACACATAAATGAACCCTGAAAACATTATGCTTAGTGAAATAAGCCAAACTGAAAAGGACAAATATTGTATGGATCCACTTACATGAAATATCTAGAATAGGCAAATGCATAGAGACAGAAAGCAGATTAGCGGTTACCAGATGCTGAGGGGAGAGATGAATGGGAAGTTATTGCTTATTGGGTACACAGTTTCTGTTTGAGGTGATGAAAATTTTGGAAAGAAATAGTGGTGAGGTTGGATAACATTGTGAATATAATTAATGCCACTGAACTGTACATTCAAAAATGGTTAGATGGGCAAATTTGATTATAAACAAATATTCATGCCTGGGTTAAAATTATTGTATCTGCAATATTTTTAGTAGAACTTAAATTGAATACGTCTCTGCTTAAAATTCTAAAAAGACAGAAATAAGATTAAAAGTAATAATCTCCATTACCTCCATATTGAACTATCCAAAATAAACAGTATTTTAAATGTGGTACATATTGTTTTTTTAAAAAATGGTGGGATTAGAGTACTAACTGGTGGTGTTTGGTCAGAAGCTCAAAGAATTTCCAAATCTCGTTTTGCCATTGACCTACTTTCCCTGGAGTGCGGGTGAGGGGTTCCTGAGGAAGATATGCAGACAAAGAAAAATGGCAAATTGTAGATAGTCACCATGTGTTTTTGGTAGGGCTTATGCTACATGGGGGAGGGCCAAGGAGGGATTCCAGAAAATTGGACTGGAGCATATGGCTCAGGACAAGGCCTTAGGGGGTTTGCCTTCTGTCTAAGCAAAAAGGAGTCTTTACCAAATTTGATGGATTCAAGCCCTATGAGAAAGAGGGCCAAAAAGAAGGGAGATGAGCGGTGAGGATGCAGAGTTGGAAGCTCCTCTTGATGAAGTGGTGAGCACCAGCCATGACGCAGCAACAGCCACACTCCTTTTATGAAGTTTTACTGTATTGTGACCCCAACCATTAGTATAAGAAGCTCAATACCTGTCCTGGTGTGAGAAGCATGAGAAGAGTGACACTTTTGGGGGGATTTAAGGGTTAGAGATTCCCCTCTGATTCTCTGATGTCATTCAGAGTAATGCTAAGGGAGAGGTTTATTAGGCAAGTCCTTCCATTTTTTTTTTTTTTTTTTCAAAAGGCCATTTTCTTCCCATTGTCACTCTTTCTGTGTATCATGCTAGGTCAGGAAAATGGGCACTCTCAGTTGGCCGTGGAACATCATTTTAATATTATAACATAAAAAACTTCTGAAGTATTTGAGAACATGGCATAATTCCAGTTAATTTCAGGACTACACTATCTAAGAGAACACCCTCCCAGTGTATTTCTCTTTTTTAATTACATATAGTCACATAATTGAACCTAATTCATCAGGTGACGTTGTACAGTGGACAATACATGACAGCATATGCTTACTAAATTAAAGTGAATAATGTAAGATGTGAAAATATTTTCTCAAATTTCCTGCAGAGAAACAAAAATCCAAGGAGAAATTAATGACCCAATAAAGAAATGTCCCTCCACTAATGTCTTTGTCAAAATAAGGTGCCCACCAGAGTGAAAATTAAATTCTGAAAACACTTCTTTCTGGATTTAAGGATCCTCCCGGGCACCACATTTCTGAAGCTCCAAAAGGTCAAGTATACCCGTAAGAATATCCATGCAACAGGCCCACAGCCACAAAATTCAGAACCAATGAGATCTGAGACTACAAACAAAAGCGCCAGGCTTACATTTTTATTGCTACCAATTTTACTGGGGAAAAAAAGGTAAACAGAAGAGGAGTCTCCACTTCAAGTTTGCTGAAATACTAGATAGTTCTTTCAATTTATTTATCTCCTGTGGACTTAAACTCTTTGTCTATGAAGAGATCAGTCAAGGGGAAAGTTAAAGAATTATATTTAAAAGATTGGTAATTTTCAGTGTTGGTTTTAAGCGTGGGAAAATATGAAGCCTCATAACACTTTGGGGCGCGTAATTGGCACGTACTGGAGAGCGGTACATATCGGTATCTAAATCCACACTATATTTTACCCAGCAGTTCCCACTTTCTGGAACGTATCCTAGTTATATAGTTTCAATTTTAGCCTGGACATTAACCCCACTTCTCCCCCAGAGTCTTGGGAAAAGTAAGCCACAGCATCTGGGAGACAGCGAACTCAAGGAGCAGCCACGAATAAGAATATCTTACTAACCCACAAAAAGCCAAACCCACTGCCATGGAGTCCATTCCAACTCACAGAGAACTCATAGTGTTTCCAAGGCTGTGAATATCCTACTAAGCCGCGACCGCGAGAGCGCCAATTATTACCACTAGACCACCGGGAAACTTCACCACGGCTGTCTTTCTCATACCTTCTGGCAGTGGCACCATTTTCACTGAACTCTGGGAACGCCCTTGTAGATGCCGCTGGCCCGTCTAGGAATCGTCCCCAAAGGCCTAAGGCCGTTTCCTCCTTGCTTTCTGCAAAACGTTAGCCCGCAGGCGACGACGCATCTAGCGCTCTGCGCTGGGCGCGCCCGCCAGGCTCACAGGTCTCTGAACTGGCTGTTCCCGCCGCACCTCAGACCCGATAGAAATGCGCCTTTGCTCAGGGGCAGCACGTGGAGAGGTGGTGGCCGGGTCCACCGCAGGGGACCAGATCTCAGAGAGGAGGTGGAAGGGAAGGCCCCCTGGTGAGAAGGAGGCGGTGTAGGAATTTCCGGGATCTCCAACATCCAAAAGGACTCAGAAAGATGCAGACATGGAGACAGCCTGGATGGAAATCTCTTTCAAGCAGAGCCGCGGGAGCCTGAATTGAACTCCGGGTCCTCGCTCTAAAACCTGCTGCATCTGCAACCGCAGTTTCCCCACCTTCATCCCCACCCATCCTTCGATACGCTCAGGCCAAAACACTTGACGCCGGTGTTTCTCTCACACACCACATCAAATTAATTAGGAAATCATGTTTCTTCTTTGGTGAGTTATGAACCTTGATCTGTACAATCAATCTTTTTCCTGCTCTCTGAATTTGAGCACTGACTCTCCTGATAAAGGTGGGGAGATCAATTTAACTGTGCGGTTGGGCCGTGTTGCGCCTTATCTTTGGTTCTGCCCCTTAAAACCAGCCTCTGCAGGACCTGTCCTCGAACACCAGTGGCAGGGCTGGGTCCTCTCAGCGCGGATCCTCTCTCTGTCAGGAACCCCACACCTTTCCAGTTCAGCCTGCAGGAGACTTCAGGCAGCAATTTATTCCGTTTCTTCGAACCCCGTGAAGCCCAAGTGCCTCCCACCTCCGCACAGCCGCTGCCCTCCCTGCTCCTCTCGTTCTCACCGGCCGGTACTAACGTCCCGAGTCAGTCAGAGCTCCGGATACCCCCATAGGGAGGGACCGCTTGCCCCCTTTTAGGTTCAGTCCACAAGGGATTGAACGGCCCTGAAAAGGCAGAAAGAGAGAGGTGGAAATAGTTCACAGGAAAGGGAAGAAATCCTATGTGATTCCCTCATCCGAAGGTACCATGAAGATAAAGTCGGCCTCCTCCGGCACCTTGTCCTCCCGTCGTTGCTGAAGGTGAGTTGCATTCCCCTCTCCAGCTGCAGACAAAGGAGACAACCACGGCCTGGCTGTCAGAGAGTATGCAACCCCGCGTGCTCCCAGTGGGGTAGCGAGGGAACTGGTAGCACGTTTCTCCCAGGCTTTCTATGGATTCCAAGGGTGCAATTGATAACTTTTTTTTTTTTTAACTATCCTTACTTGAAGAAAGAATACTTTAAAATCTTCAGCAAAGGAAACGATTTCTGACAAGTTTTGACCTGATGACTTTCAGATGTTGGGGGAAACACTAAAACCATTACGCTAGGAAAAAGCTATTGTTGAGAATGTCACACACACAGGAACTGCACATCAGCCTGGTAGGTTTCACCTCCAGGTTGGGCCCATTTTACTTTAAATGCACTGTTGGTGGAACTTAAGTCTAAGAGGTTCACGAATACATATTTTAATAGTTTTTATCATAAGTGCATGTTCCGAAAATTATAGAACAAGCACATGAAGCCCACTTTTTACCATTTTTATAAAGATGGGAAAGATGATATACAAATAAATGGCAAAGTCTCAGAAAGGGAACTTTAAATATTGATTGTTTCCTCTATGGTTTTTTTTTTCCCCTTTTGCTGTCGTTGTTTGGTCCTTGCTTAGGTTTTCTAAGAGTTTACGATTTAGATCTCAAGCTAGTTGCAGTTGTTAGGCGCTGTAAATTTTGGCACATAGTGACCCCACGTGACAGAGTAGAACTACCCCATAGGATTTTCTAGGTGGTTTTTTGGGGGGCAGATCACCAAGTCTTTCCTCCCTGTGGAGCAGAGTGGCTGGGTGTGTTCAACCACCAACTTTCCAGTTAGCAGCCAAGAGCTTAACCATTGTACCACCAAGATTCATTTAACTTCTCTTTCTACAAAATCTGACATCTATGGCCAGACCCTAAAATCAGTTTTCAGGTTCCGTTGCTTCTCTACACTTTTGCTCGGCATCTTCCCTATCTTGTTTTATATGTAGAAACAGTCAATTCTTCCTTAGCCTCCGTTTTACAATCCTACTGTCAATAATCAGCCTAGTGCATTAGGGACCTTCTCTGGGACTCCATCTCCCTATAAAGAAGCAAAGAATTGCAAATTATACATTGTATTTCATGGTCATAAATAATAAAAAAAGAAAAATTTTTCCTGTGGCCAAAGGCCTGAAAAATGAATTACATTTCCCCCCCCAGGAAAAATCTAGACTCAATGTTGAGTGTTGCAGGCACTCAGTGTATTGGGCTGAATAGTGTCTCCTCAAAATTCATGTCCACTTGGGATCTCAGATAGTGCTCTTATTTGGAAATAGGGGCTTTGCAGATGTAATTAAGATGAGCTGTGTTAGAGTGGGCCCTAAATTCAATATGACTGGTGCCCTTATAAGAAGAGAACACACAGGGACACAGATACACAGAGGGAAAAAGGCTACATGACAAAGGAAGCAGAGATTGGAGTGGTGCAGCTATAAGCCAAGTGTCTTACTCTGGATTCTTTAAAGAAGCGAAATCAGTGAAGCATATATATAAACATACATAGAGAGATTTATTTCAAGGAAATGGCTCATGCAGGTGTGGAGGCTGGCAAGTCTCAAATCAGTGGGTCAGGTGTCAGGCTGGAGGCACCTGCTGACTCACATGGTTGCAAGGGTTGACAGACCCAGAACTGGCAGGTCAGGCAGAAACTGCTGCATTCTTAACCACTGCGCTACTATGGCTCTGCATGGCAGTTTGGTGTCTTCATTCAGTTAGGGCAGAGGTGAAGTACAAAGCGTGGTGCAGGAGGAGGTATGCTACACTCCAAAGAACTGCTTGATTTTTCTCATATATACAAAGATAAACCTGGGGAATATGTGGGGAAGGGTGTGGGATAATGGTGCAAGGAACATAAAGTCAGATCAGCCTGAGTTTGTTGATATGGGCCCACTATGCACAGATTCTTCATTTAATATTGCAGTTCAAGAGGTTAGGAAAAGATCTAATAGTTTATTTGGTTGGCTTGTTGAAGCATGGATTAAGCAGTGACCTACACTAAATCAAGTTGTAGTATCAGACCTGCCTTGGTATACTACAGAATCTCTCAAATCTGACTTACACAAAATAGCAATCACAGCAGTCTTCAAAGATGCTGGCACTCCTTTCACAAATTTGTTCCTCACAGTTGTGACAAAAGGTGTGTCCTCTGGACATTCCATGTGTGAGTCTGTGGGTTTAACCTGATAAATCCACTCTCGCATGGCAATTTCCCTAAGCCTTTGGATACCTTCTTTTACAGTATACCAAGGCAGGTCACTTCAACTTGATTTAGTGTAGGTCACCACTTAATCCATGCTTCAGCAAACCAACCAAATAAACTATTAGATCCTTTCCTGACCTCTCAAGCTGCAACATTAAATGAAGAATCTGTGCTTAGTGGGCCCATATCAACAAACTCAGACTGATCCAACTTTATATTCCTTGCACTATTATCCCATACATATTTCCCCAGGTTTCTCTTTGTATATATGAGAAAAATCAAGCAGTTCTTTGGAGTGTAGTATACCATCTCCTGCATCACACTTTGTACTTCATCTCTGGAGGCTCGCTGGGACCTAAGCCTAGTTATAGGTCTAGAAACAAAAATGGTTGGTGGAGTGAGTCCTTGGGACATTCAGCAACATCTTATATGGCACCTGCCTCAGGTGATGCCTGAGGCATCTCCCCAGGAAATATCTCAAATAAAGGCTCTTCAGACACAGCTGTGTTAACCTCATAAGATGGGGGTGGAAGGGATAATAGTTTTACTGGGGAGGGTGACTTAGCAGGGAAAGATGGAGTAATCTCTTCAGATGGGAGAAAGAAGGCTGGTTCTTTTGGCAGGAGTGATTCAACAGAATTTAGGGGCTCAGTGTCCCCAGCTTCCTGATTATCTGCCCATATGTCCCCATGCCAAGTTTCGGGATCCCATTTCTTCCCAATCAATGCTCTCACTTTAACATCAGACACCATTCTAAGTTGGTAATTCAACTGGCATTTTAATTCACCACTCTTACAATAAAACTCTAAGTTTTGTTTTCAGCAATATCAGCTCTATTACTACAAGAAATAAGACTTTCTTTCAGGGCACAAGTGTCAACTTTCAGGTCTTGTATGCAGTTCTTGAGCTGTGATTCTGAAGCTCATCCCTGTCTTTCACCACTTTGTCTAGTGAAAGTAGGACCAACCAACCAGCTCCCTTAAACTTCTCATTTTGACAAAACTGTAGAAAAGTATCAAATGTGCAGTTACCCAGAACCTAGTCTCTCACAGATATTTGACCCAATGATGTTGATATTTTGCATATTTATACTGCCACCTCATGCCATGGATTAGCGGTACGCTCTTTGCTACTGGAGGCAAAATCATCAGTGCCTTTAAGACTAGCCAGGCTTGAGAATCAATTCAGGAAACTCATCCTTATGATTTTGTTCCTCTAGACCCCACTCTCAGTACCAAATGTCTTAGGCTCAAGTTTCTAGATGAGCAAAACCAGTGAAGTATATATATAAATACACGTATAGAGAGATTTATTTCAACGAAATGGCTCACACAATTGTGGAGGCTGGCAAGTCCCAAATCCATGGCTCAGACGTCAGGTTTGAGGCTTCTCCTGACTCATATGGTTGCAGTGGCTGATGAACCCAAAATTGTCAGGACAGGTGGCAGGCTGCTGGCTCATGTCCCAAGAACTGGTGCACAGAGGATGGCGAGTTGGATACAGGATCAAGAGAGAGCAAGTTTTGCTAGATCATCCATATATTGGATGCATGCACACCCCCAAAGAAACTCCCCTTACAACTGATTGGCTGCTCACATCAGATCACAAAAATGGAGGATGATTACATATCTGCCAAACCACTGAGAATCATGGCCTAACCAACTTGACATATAACCTTAACCATCACACCAAGGAATACCAAGGATTGCTGGCAACCACCAGAAGCTACGAGGAGGCAAGGAAGTATGCATGGCCCTGTTGACAGCACAGTTTTGGGCTTCTAGCCTCTAGAACTGTGAAAGAATAAATTTCTGTTGTTTTAAGCCACCCAGTTTGTGGTACTTCACTACAGCAGCCATAGGAAACTAATATATTTGACTATAAAAAAAAATATATTCGACAATAGGGATGATAAAACTCAGAAACATTATGTAGGAAGAAACTACAGACATGACAACGTACATAGTCCACGATTCCATTTACAGAAACATCCAGAAGAATCAAGACTAATTTAAGGTGCAAAATATCAGCACAGTGATTTTCAAAAACAGTGCAGAGCATAATGACAATGATGACAATGATTCTACTGCTTACAACATTATTGATCAAGTAGCTATTAAGTCCAGGCACATCTGACAACAACATGATGAAGTAGACTGTCCTTATCAGCCCCATTTTACAGAAGAAAGAATTGAGGCACATAAAGTTTAAGTTACTTGTCCAAGGCCACACAAGGGCAAAACTAGATTTACAACCCAGAGCCTGTGTACAGATTACACTGGGCTTTTCTTCTCTCAGATTTAGATATTTCTGGTTATCTCAGCTAGGGTTGTGAAGAAGAGAGGGAAGAAGAGAAGGGACAAAAGGGGGGATGAATGATAGATGGAAACGTAAGGGTAACTGTCAAGGAGCAGAACAGGGAACTGTTGTGAATGTTTTTACATCAAAGGTTATAAAGAGGATCTTGGGGTGGCTGGGTTGTTGGTCAGCAAGCCATGAACTCTATAGTGGTTTATTGTGCTGTGGTCATGAGATGAATCATAGGTTTCGAAATGAAAAATAACACTAAAGTTTCTAGGAAAGAATATAAGAACCTATATTCCCAATCCTGGGATAGAATAGATGTCTTAGGGTGCCAACAGGCCTTAAAAATAACAGAAAAATAAAGTAACTTGATTTCATCAGAATTAAAAATTCCACTCATCAAAAATCACCAGAAGAAGGTATAAAGCAAGCCACGGGCTGGGAGAAGATATTTTCAACATGGTTATCTGAAAAAAAGACTCAAATCTTGGATACATAGAGAACTTTTAGAAGTCAATAAAAGCCAAGCCATTTAAAAATGGGCAAAATACTTGAATAGGCTTTTTTTTTTTAACAAAAGACAATTTCCAAATGGCCAAAAGCATAAGAAAATATGTTCAATACCCTTGGAAAATACAAATTAAAGCCATCATGAGATATCATTATACACACCCACCAGAATGGTTAAAATTTAAAAGACAGAGAACACCAAGTGCTGACAAGAATGTGGATCAACTATCATTGCTGGTGAGAGGGTAAAACAGGACAACCATTACAGAAAATTGTTTGGCAGTTTCTTAAAAAGTTAATTTAAAACTACCCCATGACAGAACAATTTCACTACAACATATATCCTGAAGAGAAATGAATGTGCAGCTCTTAAAAAGAATCGCAAGAGAATATTCACAGCAGGTTTGTTCACAATAGTCAAAACTAGAAAGAACTTGATTGCCCAATATTGCAGTGCGTTCACACGCAGGAATAACACTCATCAATAAGTACAAAATAATACACTCAACAGCATAGCTGCATCTCAAAAACACTGTTACATGAAAAAAAAAAAAAAAGCCAGACACTCAGAAGAGCATACACACTCACACCCACAGTGGCCAAGTAGACCGGGTAGAACCAGATCACTAATAATAAACAACTAGCAGATTTGAACCACCAACCTCCCGGTTATCAGCTCAGCTGCTTAACCACTACGGCACAAGCAATCCCGCATTTAAGGGTGCTCCACACTGATCTATGGAGCTAAAAATCAGAATGGTTTGCCTAAGTGAGGATGGGATGAGAATTGACTGGAAAGGGGTCAACTGATTTCTTGTGAGTTGATGGTTACATTTACTAAAATACATCGGGCGTGCGCTTCAGATTTGTGCATTTTACTCTATACTTCAAATTTAAGTTATACTTCAATAATGTACTGTTAGCAGAAAAATTGGGGGCGGTGCGGAAGCATCGAGTTTAGGCTTTACATTTAGTAGATTTTATATTATTCGATTTAATTGTAAAATAAATCGAAAGTATGCACATAAAAAGCTGTTGCCATTACGTCTAAAAACGCCCCACTGACATTTGAAGTATCTCAACCAGAGAAAAGGGTTTTGGCCTCACCATTATATTAGTAGAAGTTACAGCCAGGGTTTCTGGAGATGGCATTTTACTTTGGGGGATAGTTTCTGCGCATGCTCATACTCATGAGCAAGCCCGGCGTTGCCCGATCACCGGGCCGCAGGTGTGTGCGCTGAGGGGTTTTCTTACCTTCTCCTGACCGCTTCGTGCTGGGGAGCCACCGTGAACGCTGCTCTTTGGGCACAGATAAAGGGCGTAGCGCGCGTACCAGAATTAGAAACAAAAGTAAAAGACGCATCGAATCTTGCCAAAGCAAAAGCCAGGTACTGCCGTGACTCGGATTCGAACCGAGGTTGCTGCGGCCACAACGCAGAGTACTAACCACTATACGATCACGGCGCGCCACAAAGCTCCTGGTGGTGGCTGTTCTTCCTTTCACATATTTTATTTGGAAAAGTCCACAATGTTGCCCTACTTTGTTTTTGGACAGCTACAGGTCCTTGCGTTTTTTTCTTTCATGTCCCTTTCTCCTTCCCCATTCTGATACATAATAAAAACAATTCTCGTCTTTCAGCATCTGGCCCGTGCCTTGGCACAGGCCTCCTGGGAGAGTTCATTGTTCTAGTCCACGCTTCCCGTTTTCTTTCGGTCCTCTCCCTTTTGGGCCCACCCTTTCCCGTTCCCCCTACACCGAGCCCCCGACCCCGCCGACCCCACAGACCCTGCTGACCCCACCGACCTCGTCCAACGCAGCCGCGCTGAGCGCCAGAAGCAGAGCCGCGCAGACCGCGCTCTCGGCTTTCCCGGTTGCCCCGCCCCACGGGACACTGCGTGCTTCGAAATCGATGAACCAAAATAAAGGCTTTCAAAAAAGAACTTCTCCCTTTGAAAATCTTTCATGAACCTGAGATCTTCAAAGGACTAAAAGTATAAACATGACTATGTATCGATTCAAGAGGTCCTAATTGAGCGCCCTGGTGTGTGCGCCAGCAGACCCTGTTCTCGGCTGGAGGACACAAGAGCGACCATCACCTCGACCCCTGCCCTCGTGGAGCTCAGGCGCTGGACAGAGGAGGAATCAGAAGATGGAAGCATCACACTCGCCCCGAAAGTGGGTCGACAGGTGGGCAAACCCTCATTCCCTGACCAGCGTATGTCCTTCCACGCTCTCTAGCCCGAGCGTCCATCCCGGGCCTGGGGGCTGGCGATGAAGGGCGGTCGGGTGAAGGCTGGGCAGACAACGAGAAGAGCCATCCTGGGAGGCCCTGGGCGTTCAGTCTCCCTTGAGCTCAGGCCGGGAGGCGGGTGCGGCGCGGACCCGAGCATCTCCGGGAGCGCTAGCTTTTGAGGCACGCAAGGAGCAAGAAGGGGCAAAGATCATTTGGCTGGCTTTCTACCTTCACCCAACGTACAGGTTTCAAAAGTGACGAACAACACGATTCGAATCCCCAATCTCTTCATCTTTCCTAGGTTTTGCAGCACAGCCGTACTGCAGGAGGCGGGTGGCACCGCCTAGCGGTTAATGAGTCCTAGGGTCACTCTTGAAAAAAGACACTGGTCACGTTTCGGGTAAGCGGCTGGTGGATTCAAACTGCCAACGTTCTGGTTAGTAGCCGGAACTCTTAACCACTGTGCCACCAGAGCGTTGTTAAGCTTCTCTTGCTATTGGTAAAATTAGCTTTTCACGTTTCCGTGGTGCAATAGGTTAGTGTGTTCGGCTGTTAGCCAAAAGGTTGGTGTTCTTGAGCCTGCCCAGGAGCAAGCATTTTATAATCCATCCAAGCTGTTTCCAGAGATTCACTCACTCAACTCATGCTCACTTGACATCCTTCCATATCCTCCCAGAAGAACTAATGAGAATAAATTTAGTTCTACGGTTGGGAAACGCGGAAATTCCTTGAAACAGGATATAAGAGCCTGGTGTAAACCCCCTCGTGTGGCCTTGGACTAATAACTTAACCTTTATGTACCTCAAATTTTTTTCATTTCTTATGAGGCTACTAGTAGTACACTACCTCCAGGTTGTGCCTGAATTTAGTAATTGTTTCATTTTTATTGGTCTAATGCTAATGAGCTCAATAGGTATCAATATCAGCAAAGAATGTTCTCAGTACAGGATGGTTCCCCCCATCTTAGGTATCTAGTACTGCTCTAACAGAAATACCACAAGTGGGTGGGTTTAAGAAAGAGAAATTATTCTCTCACAGTCTAGGAGACTAGAAGTCCGAATTCAAGGTACCAGTTCTAGGGAAAGGTTTTCTCTTTCTGTCTGCTCTGAAGAAAGGTCCTTGTCATCAATCTTCCTTTGGTCTAGGAGATTCTCAGTGCAGGGACCCCAGGTCCAAAGGGTGTGCTCCCCTCCCAGTTCTTCATTGTTTATGGTAGGAGGTCCCTCCCTCTCTCTGCTTGCTTCTCTTTTATATCTCAAAAGAGATTGACTCAAGATACAAACTAATCTTGTAGATTGAGTCCTGCTTCATTAACATAACTGCCTCTAATCCTGGCTCATTAACACCATAGGGGTAGGATTTACAACACATAGGAGAATCACTTCAGATGACAAAATGGAGGACAACCACATGCCACTGGGAGTCATGTTAACCAAGTTGACATATTTTGTTGTTAGGTGCCATCAAGTCAGTTCTGACTCATAGCGACCCTACATACCACAGAACGAAACACTGCCTGGTTCTGCACCATCCTCACAATTGTTGTTATGCTTGAGGCCATTGTTGCAGCCACTGTGTCATTCCATCTCCTTGAGGGTCTTCCTCTTTTTTGCTGACCCTGTAGTTTACCAAGCATGATGTCCTTCCCCAGGGACTGATCCCTCCTGATAACATATCCAAAGTATGTAAGGTGCAATCTCACCATCCTTGCCTCTAAGGAGCGCTCTGGTTGTACTTCCAAGACAGATTTGTTTGTTCTTTTGGCAGTCCATGGTATATTTAATATTTTTCACCAACACCACAATTGAAAGGCATCAATTCTTTGGTCTGCTTATTCATTCTCCAGCTTTCACATGCATATGATGGGATTGAAAATACCAAGGCTTGGGTCAGGCGCACCTTAGTCTTCAGGGTGACATCTTTCCTCTTCAACACTTTGAAGAGGTCCTTTGCAGCAGATTTGCCCAATGCAGTGAGTCTTTTGATTTCTTGACTGCTGCTTCCATGGGTGTTGATTGTGGATCCAAGTAAAATGAAATCCTTGACAACTTCAATCTTTATCATGATATTGCTTATTGGTCCATTTGTGAGGATTTTTCTTTTCTTTATGTTGAGGTGTAATTCATACTGAAGGCTGTCGTCTTTGATTTTCATCAGTAAGTGCTTCAAGTCCTCTTCACTTTCAGCAAGCAAGGTTGTGTCATCTGCATAACACAAGTTGTTAATGAGTCTTCCTCAATCCTGATGCCCCGTTGTTCTTCATATAGTCTAGGGTCTTGGATTATGTGCTCAGCATACAGATTGAATAGGTATGGTAAAAGAGTACAACCCTGATGCACACCTTTCCTGACTTTAAACCACGCAGTATCCCCTTCTGTCCGAACAACTGCCTCTTGATCTACGTACAGGTTCCTCATAAGCACTGTTAAGTGTTCTGGAATTCCCATTCTTTACAATGTTATCCATAATTTGTTATGATCCACAACAGTTGAATGCCTTTGCATAGTCAGTAAAACACAGGTAAACATCTTTCTGGTATTCTCTGCTTTCGGCCAAGATACATCTGATATCAGCAGTGATAATCCCTGGCTCCGTGTCCTCTTCTGAACCCGACTTGAATTTCTGGCAGCTCCCTGTCGATATACTGCTGCAGCCACTTTTGAACGATCTTCAGCAAAATTTTGCTTGTGTGTGATATTACCGATATTGTTCAATAATTTCCCCATTCATTTGAATCACTTTCTTGGGAATAGGCATGAATATAGATCTCTTCCAGTCGGTCAGCCAGGTAGCTGTCTTCCAAATTTCTTGGCATAGACGAGTGAGCACTTCCAGTTTGTTGAAACATCTCAACTAACATTCTGTCAATTTCCAGGCCCTTGTTTTTTTTTTTTTTTTTTTTTTTACCAATGCCTTCAGTGCAGCTTGGACATCTTCCTTAAGTACTATCAGTTCCTGATCATAAGCTACCTTTTGAAATGGTTGAAGGAGGACCTTTTTTTTTGTTGTTGTTGTAATGACTCTGTATTCCTTCCATCTCTTTTGATGCTTCTTGCGTCATTTAATATTTTCCCCACAGAATCCTTCACTATTGCTACATGAGTCTTGAATTTTTTCTTCAGTTCTTTCAGCTTGAGAAATGCAGAACATGTTCTTCCCTTTTGGTTTTCTATCTCTAGCTCTTTGCACATATCGTTAAAATATTTTCTTTGTCTTCTCCAGCTGCCTTTTGAAATCTTCAGTTCTTCTACTTCATGATTTATTCCTTTTGCTTTAGCTGCTCAACATTCAAGTGCGAGTTTCAGAGTCTCTTCTAACATCTATTTTGGTCGTTTCTTTCTTTTTAATGACCTCTTGCTTTCTTCATGTACGATGTCTTTGATGCCATTCCACGACGCGTCTGGTCTTTCATGATTAATGTTCAACGTGTCAGATCTATTCTTGAGATAATCTCTAAATTCAGGTGGGATATATTCAAGGTTGTACTTTGGCTCTGGTGGACTTGTTCTAATTTTCTTCGGTTTCAGCTTGAACTTGCATATGAGAAATTGATGGTTTGTTCCACATTCGGCCCCTAGCCTTGTTCTGACTGATAATATTGAGCTTTTCCACAGTCTTTCCACTAGATTCCTGTATATTCCATCTGCTGCGGTCTATGTGTATAAGTATAGTTGCCATTTATGGTGATGAAAAAAATGTATTTGCAATGAAGAAGTCATTGGTCTTGCAAAATTCAGTCATGTGATCTCTGGCATTTTTTTCTATCATCAAGGCCATATTTTCCAACTATTGAGTCCTCTTCTTTGTTTCCAACTTTTGCATTCCAATCACCAGTAATTATCAATGCATCCTGATTGCATGTTTGATCAATTTCATACTTCAGGAGCTGGTAAAAATCTTCAGTTTCTTCATCTGTGGACTTAGTGTTTGGTGCATAAATTTGAATAATAGTCGTAGCATTAACTGGTCTTCTTGTAGGTGTATGAATATTATCCTATCACTGACAGCGCTGTACTTGAGGATAGATCTTGAAATGTTCTTTTTGACAATGAATGCAATGCCATTCCTCTTCAAGTTGTCATTCCTGGCATAGTAGACCACATGATTGTGTGATTCAAAGTGGCCAGTATCAGTCCATTTCAGCTCACTAATGCCTAAAATACCGATGTTTACATGTTTCATTTGATTTTTGACAAGTTCCAATTTTTCTAGTTTCATCCTTTGCACATTCCAGGCTCCGATTATTAATGGGTGTTTGCAGCTGTTTCTTCTCATTTTGAGTTATGCCACATCAGCAAATGAAGATCCCGAAAGCTTTACTCCATGCACGTCTTTAAGGTTGACTCTACTTTGAGGAGGCAGCTCTTCCCCAGTCATCTTTTGAGTGCCTTCCAACCTGGGGGGCTCATCTTCCAGCACTATATCAGACAATGTTCCACTGCTATTCATAAGGTTTTCACTGCTTAATTCTTTTCAGAAGTAGACTGCCGGGTCCTTCTTCCTACTCTGTCTTCATCTGGAAGCTCATCTGAAACCTGTCCAACATGGGTGACCCTGCTGGTATCTGAATATTGGTGGCATAGCTTCCAGCATCACAGCAACACGTAAGCCCTCAAAGTACAACAAACTAACAGACACATGGGGGAACATACATTTTAGGTAAACACAATTCGATCCATAACATGCCCCCTAAGAACTCTCGACTTTAATGAATCGCTGTACTTAGAGGAGATTTTAGAACAGAAAGAAAAGTGAATTTCTAGCATCCAATAGCCTGCTTTAGTAGTATGATGAAGATCTTAAATTACAGAACAATTTCAGGACTTTAAATCTGGCTAAAGAAAGGAGAGAAAAGATATTTATATCATTACAATGAGGCAATTATGTTAATGAAATGAGAGCTTCTGACAATTATATAAACTAAAATTTATTAATTTGCAGAACCATAAATTGGCTCATCCTTTTACACAAAAAGGGAAAAAATCCTTTTAAAATAGATTTTTAAAAAATGGAGGAAATTCAATGATAATAATGCAATGTATATTTCCTGAGAAGGTTCTCTTGAACTATAAAAAGTATCACAGAGCTAGTTAGATTTTCAGCAAAGATGTTTCTCCAAGCACCAAATGGTGCTTAATTATTTTCTTTTATTTCCCTCACTGATAAGCATTTTAATAATAGATACCATTGTCTCTTTTCTATTTTAAGAATAACGAAACTCTCTAAATGTCTTACGTATTGTCAAGGTGGCTTCCATAGTCATTTTTGTCCTTTTATTCATAGTTCTATTTCTTATAAGCTCTTTGAATTTCTTACTTTTCCTTTATCAAATAATTGCAATAACCGCTGATATTTCCAGCTGATTTGTCATTCTGCTCCAGAGTCTTCTAGAATATTATTAACTTATTCACACCTATGTACTTAATCTCTGCCCAAAATTGTAATCAAGGCCACCAACAATTTGCTGCTGTTACTGATATTTCCCAGAGCTGCAGACAAACGCAAGTGATGCCAGGGATTAAAGTGGTCATTATATCAACGATGAGCTAAAAAGCTAGAATCCAGGCTGTAAAAGAGAAAGATACCTCCCACGTTTCAGAAAGCTAGTTGCTGGCAAAGAATAAATGAGTATTACTGGTGCTCAGATCTCAAGGCCTGCTGAAATAAAAAGTTCTGATCATAACACCAAACATTTGAAACCAGTGATAAACTGAATCTAATTAGTTCAACAAAGACAAGACCCACCAAAAGTACACATTAGATTCATTCAGCCCTCCACACTAGAAGCCTGATAGAAAAGTCCATGTACCCATACCTGTGAGTAAATATTTACTTCTGTTTCTATTGTTGTTTTATATACACTGACATATATTTAAAAATTACAAGAGGCACATGAAGCAAAAAAAGTGGCATAAAATCAAGAAAAATAAAGTTAATAGAAGCAACCCCCCAAGTGACCTAGGTGTTGGACTATTAGACAAGGACTTGAAAATAAATAAAAGAAATATGCTGTAATGACTATCAAGCAAAAAATAGACAATACATGTAATCAGGTGACAAATTTCAGAAGAGAAATGAAAATTATAAAAAAGAACAAAATGAAAATATATCATAAATTGAGAACATATTCAAAGGCATTAACAAAAAACTATACACAGCAATAGATGGATCAGTGAATTTGAATGAGTTAATAGCAATTGTGCAGACAGAAACACAATAAGAATGGAGAATAGAACAGAATATCTGAAATCTCTGGAACAGTATAAAATGATCTAATATATGTGTAATTGGAGTTCCAGAAGGAGAGGAAAAGCCGAATGAGGCTAAAGAAATATTTGAAGAGATGACAGCCAATTTTTTTTTTAAATAGATGAAAACCATTAATTCCTAAGCCCAAAAAACTCAGTGAACCCCAAGAAAGATAAAAATAAAACTATGCCCATACATATTATAACGAAACTTCTGAAAATGAGTGATTAAAAAGAACATCTTAAAAGTATTCTGTTTCTGGGGAAGACAAATTAGTTTTGTTTGCTCTTTCTGCTCCTCTTCTTTATTTCATTAATTAGCTCTGAGTGTTTTGTAGGCCTTACTTTTAATCTCCATTTTCTCTTAGAAATCTTGGAGGTTGAGTAAGAAGGAAGGGACATAAATTTTAGTGAAGTTTTCTCAGTTACCACTGAGCATGATGGCTCAAGGGCAAAGGCTCTTGAGGCAAACTGCCTGAGTCTGAGTCCTGGCTCTCACCATCATAGAGAAAGGGCCTTTGAAAAGGTAAACCCAACCTCTCAGGGCCTGAATGTTCTTATCTACAGCAAGAGATGGTAATAACCAACAATACTTTGCAGCTTTGTTATGTGGACTAGGTAAGTTATTACATGGGAAAGCACTTAGGAACCATGCTGATCTCACAGTAATGCTCTGAGAAAGCTATTATTATCATTGCTACTATTATAAAATTGTTTGTTTTCATTTCTAACTTTACTAGTGAGGACTTTCAACCATCCCTAAAATAAATTAGAACTGTTAAATGGTTTGGTTAACCTCCTCCCCCATATTAATGGCCAGGCATCTGGAAAACTGGTTACTTGAAGAGTTTGATGGTGACCTAATGGAAAGTGCAGACAGTGCATCAGGGGACTGGATCGAACTTCATCAAATTCTTGGAACTTGGACAGCCATGAGAACTGTTTAGCTCATGGTAGAAATCTTTTGCACACAATTCAAGCAAGAGCTTTTCATATCCAGTCAGATGTATCCCAAGTATTTTGAAGAAAGTCCAAGTATGTACCAGTGATCCCTTGTTTTTTGTTGTTGTTTTTAATAAATCAAGGTAGGAAACTTGTCTGAAATCTGTAGATTTCTTTTTTCAATCATGTTGGTGTATTTATAGCAAACCAAATCTCATCCCCAAAACAACTAGATAATGTATGGTTTAAAGAATTTCTGTTTGAAGTCTTTGGAGAGCTACGAATGCAGCTAGGACCTACATAAGCAGATCCTGAGAGAGAAAAGCTCTTTGAAAGGAGGCTAACTCCCTGCCTTTTCTCCTTATGGTATTTGCTAATTCTTAGAATTGGACAAGAGATTGAGGAGCTGGGTAGAGGGCAGCCACTAATAAGAGGAAGAGGAAATACCATCACTCTAAGAAATCTTATAAAGATGGGGGAAACAACAACAACAACAAAACCCATTGCACTGAGTCTATCCCAACTTACAGTGACTCCACAGGACAAAGTAGAACTGCCCCATAGGGTTTCCAAAGAGCACCTGGTGGATTTGAACCACTGATCTTTTGGTTAGCAGCCATAGCTCTTAACCACTATGCCACCAGCGTTTCTGAGGCTGAGGAGGAAGAAAAAATAAAGCAGATGGAGCTGTCCAGATATTCAGGCATGAGAAGCCAAGATCCTGGAGTGAACTGAGAAGTAAACTGGGTGCTTTACAAAGTAAACTATGCATTGTGAAGTGGCTAGGAAGGCACACAGAGTGTGGTTGAAAGAGGAGTGGAATTTTGAGTAGTATGATGGTGCAAAGGAGATAGATATAAATTACAGTTGAGGATCCTCCAAAGGACAGGTGCTTCTCAGATGGGAGCATAAAGATCTACAGCCTAGGAATGTGGGTAAATGAGATGTAGACTGAGACTTTCCATGAAAATCTCAGTTTAGTCACGATTGGATTGAGGTGATTTGCCTCTCTGCTATCTGCCAGGAAAGAGGATGAATAATATCCAGAGAAAGATAATATTATCTGAAGCCTCCATAGTTTTTTACACATCAGATCCATTGGTCAATCATGCTTTTCGGGCAGATAAAGAAACAAGAACAAGAGAAAAAAACAGAAACTAACTCACAGGTAATGGAAACATTGGAAGTATCAGATAAGAACATTGAAATGATATGTTTTAGATATGTTTAAGAAAATATGCTTTAGATATATTTAAGAAATGATAATGTTTAAGAAAACAGATGACAAGATGGAAAGATTCACCAGAGATTAGGAATTTCTTTAAAAATCAGATGGAAATTCTAGAAGTGAAATATACAGCTAACTTAAAAAAAAAAAATCAGTGTATTGTTTAACAGCAGTTTGAACCAAGTTGAAGAGGGATTAGTAATTGGAAAATAATTATAAAATATCTGGCTTGAAGTATAGAGTATAGAGAACTAAAAGAAATGGAACTTCTGAAATGAGAATAAAAAATGGTTATGTTTGGAGCAGGAGAAAAGTGGGCTGCATAACTCACATTCTAATAAAAAAGACCAGGTTTGATGGTCTGACTGAGGCTGGAGGAACCCCAGAAGACATGGCCCCCAGACTGTATTAGCCCAGAACTAAAACTATTCCTGGTGCCAACTCTTCAGACAAAGAATAGACTGGACTATAAGACATAAAATGATACTCATAAAGAGTGTGCTTCTTAGTACAAGTAGATACACAAGACTAGATGGACATTCCTATACAGAGTCGAGATGAGAAGGCAGAAGAGGATGGGAACTGGTTGAATGGACAGGGAAGTCTAGGGTGGAAAGGAGGAAAGTACAGTCACATTACAGGGATGGCAGCTAGGATCATATAACAATGAGTGTATAAATTTTTGTATGAGAAACTAACTTGAGCTGTAGACTTTCACCTAAAGTGCAATTTAAAAAAAAACGGGGGTCATGCTATAAAGGCCTAATGTATGTGTATTTGAAATCTTAGAAGTTACAGAAAATGAAAATTAGATTGGAAGCAATATTAAAAGATGTAATGAGTCGTAATTGACTCGACGGCACTGGGTTTAGTTTTGGTTTTGGTTTAAGGGCCAATTAAAAAAAAATCCTGATGAGATATTAAGCCACATGTTTAAAAAATTCTATGAACTCCAAGCAGGATAAAAACAAGAGAACCATACCATAGCACACGATTGTAAAACTGCTGAAAATTCAAGTCAAAGAAGTACTAGAAGAAACAATTCACATTATGTTCAAAGATTGGGAGCTGAACAAAGACAACAGAAAAGGAAGACAAAAAGCCATTATTAAAGGGCCGAATACTATAATTTCCAACCTACATTCTACTCCCTGACAAAATATCTTTCAAGGTAAAGGTGAAATAAAGTGCTTTCCAAATAAGCAGCAAATCCACACTAACCCCACTTCCCAGTGTCCATGGAGTCGACTCTGACTCACTTTGACCCCACACATGTCAGAGTAGAACTGTGCTCCCTGGGGTTTTCAATGGCTGATTTTTTAGAAGGAGATCACCAGGACTTTATTCCAAAGCGGCTCTGGTTGGACTCCAGTCTCCAGCCATTCGGTTAACACCAGTATGTTAATGGTGTGCACCACTCAGAGACTATGACATGCACTAAGGGAAATGCAAAAGGTAGTTCTTCAGACAGGAATTAAATGATCCCAAGGGAAACATGGAAATGAAGGAGGAATGAAGAACACAATGGATAGTTAAATAGGCAGGTAAATAAATAAATGTTACTGCCCAAAACAGTTACAATAATGTCTGTGTGATTTAAAATACATGCTGAAATAAAATGAATGACAACAATAACTCAAATGGCAGGAGGGGAATAAGTTGAATTAATATTTCTAAAGTCCCAGCATTGTCTAGGACGATAAAAGTTCTCATTTATATTAGACTCTTTTGTTCTAATTTCACAGAATACATGCAAGTAAAAAAATATGTATCAGGATGAAGCCAAAAGCTATTGTTTTGTGTGTGATTTCATCTGTGTTTTTAAAATAACTAACTTTATTTTTATGCTAACAATATTTTATTGTGATACAATTTATGAACAGTATAATGCACATACATGAAGTATACAGTTTGGTCAATCTTGATAAATGTATATAAAAAAAAAATCCTGTTGCCGTCAACCAGATCAAGCTCTATAGAACATTTCCATCCTCCCAGGAAGTGTCCCTCATGTCAATTTCCAGTGAAAATTCCTCAACAAAGCAAAGCTCTTCTGATTTCTGTCTCTGCAATTTAGCTTTGCCTTTTCTGAAACTTCTTATGACTGGGATCATACATGAGTATCACACAGGAACATTAAAATAGATATGTTTTAGATATTCAAAAACTTCCTTTTAAATAGGCATCTTTTACAGAATCTACTGTTTTGGAGGGCTTTATGCATGCTATGAGCATAGGTAGTCTAATCATTTTAATTGCTGAGGAGTAACATGGGGTCGCCGTGAGTCGGAATTGACTAGACAGCAACTAACAACAATCCATTGTATTAATATAAAAATTCACCAGTTCTCTTATTGATGAACATTTGCATTGTCTCCAGTTATTGCCTAGGATGAATAACTCTGCTATGATCATTCTTGTAAAAATCTTTTTTGGATTATATACATTCATTTTTCTTGGGAAATAAATAGAAGTAAAATTGCCGGATCATAGGGTAGATGTATGTTTATGAGGAACTGCCAAATAGCTTCCCAAAGTGGTTGTGCTAATTTAAAGCCCAACAAGCATCACATAATATCACCACACGGTCTAAAAGAGGTAAGGGGGAGGATTGGGCATGAACAACAACTTTCAAAATCAATTTTTTCAGGCTTCCTTTCTTCATCTTCTTTAAATCCTTAAAAGGATGTGTGGAGGTGGCTGTGGTCACACCAAGTGGCACCACTTGCCCATTCAAGCCTAGCAAGCCACGGGAGAGAGAGAGAGAGAACTAGGGAAGCCCACCCAAGTCTCAGGCTCATAAAACCTAGGTGGGAATGGAGCCAGCTGGTATCAGCTCATGAGAGCTTGTTGTTTAATTTACAGGAATTCTGAGGGCCAGCCAGTTGTTAGACAGAGCCATTATTAAAAAAAAAATTTGAAATGTATTAACTTATAGTTAAATAAATTACATTAAAAAAGGTAATAAACACTCAAAACTCATGACTTCCTAATTATTTTACAACATTTTACTAGTATCTATGCTCTTTAAGTTATTTACATCTATTGTCTTTACATGGTAGAAATACTATACAATGGTGTGTTACCGTGCATTTTTTCCCAACTTCATGTTCAGTGATGTCACGTTGGTAGCTTAAAATTGGCTCACAGAAATAAGCAAATGTTATAAATCTGGCCTTTCCCTCCCTGAAGTTCTGGTTATTGAACATCAGAACACTACTGAAGTAGACATCTAGGAGTTGGGAAGCAAAGTCAGGCAATGACTCCCATCCCTGTGCTTCTCTTCAGTTTCAGAGGCTGGGACACTAAAAACTATTGCTTATACTTCTATCTATCTGCTCATTCCTTGGCCTAGATTTTACTGAGGCAATTAAGGCAGTTTTTTTTATCAAGGGCAGAATAAAATCATAAAACCATCAGATTTACATGTCAGTACCACTTGAAGCATCTATGACTCGTATTCAAGGAGATAGGCATAAGATATTTTAAGGACTTTGACCAAGTGGAAAGTAACTTGCATAGCCAGAATGAAATTCAAAAAGTACATTAGCAAACCGAAAACCTGTTGCCATCTAGTCGATTCTGAATCATAGTGACCCTGTAGGATGGAGTAGAATTCCCCCATAGGGTTTCCAAGGAGCAGCTGGTGGATTTGAACAGACAAACTTTTGGTTAGCGGCCATAGCTCTTAACCACTGCACCACCAGGGCTCCTACATTAGCAAAGTGTAATATTTATAGAGATTTTATTTTAAAGCAATGCAAAAGCAATCATCTACAAGTAGCAAGGTTGGGCGAGGGTGGGGGTGAGAGTTCAGAAGGCTAAAATTACCCTCATGTTAAATGAAATCCCTACGTGTTGTTACTCTAAGGGAAAAGAAGCCAATATTACTTGAAAAGTAAGATATCATTATGCTAAATATATTAGTCATATTTGAGTACTTTACTCCAGTTTTGCTTGCTAAGGTTTTAAAAGGATTGGGGGTGGGGGGTGGGGAGAGGAGGCTGAAGGGTTCCTAGAGAAGAACAGTAAGAATCACTAGAAGTTAAAAAATTTTTATTTAGGAAAAACCATAAAAACTGGTTTTGTTGAGACTGTCTTCAAGAAGATAAAATGCATTGAGAAAACATTGTTGTCTTAATACACAAAGGCAAGATTGAACAAAAACGAATACATTTAGATTTTTTTTTGAAGAAATTGATTAGTTGGAAGTATCAGAAAATTTTTACACATGAATTAGTGGGCTGAGGGCTGTGGGGGCCATGGTCTCAGGGAACATCTAGCTCAATTGGCATGACATAGTTTACACAGAAAATGTTCTACATTCTACTTTGGTGAGTAGTGTCTGGGGTCTTAAAAGCTTGTGAGTGGCTATCTAAGATATTTCACTGGCTTCACCCCATCAGGAGCGAGGGAGAATGAAGAAAACCAAAGACAAGGGAAAGATTATTCTAAAGGACTAATGGGCCACAACTACCACAGCCTCCACCAGACTGAGTCCAGCACAACTGGACGGTGCCTGGCTACCATCACCCAGTGCTCTGACAAGGATCACATTAGAGGATCCCAGACAGAGCTGGAGAAAAACGTAGAACAAAATTCCAACTCACAAAAAAAGACCAGACTTACAGGCCTGACAGAGACTGGAGAAACCCTGAGAGTATGGCCCCTGGACATACTTTTAGCTCAGTAATGAAGTCACTCCTGAGGTTCACCTTTCAGCCACAGGTTAGACAGGCCCATAAAATGAAACAAGAGTAAAGGGGCACACCAGCCCAAAGGCAAGGACTGGAAGTCCTACAATTGGTAACCAGTGTCACAAAAAAATATGTGTTCTAATTGTTTAATGAGAACCTGGTTTGTTCTGTAAGCCTTCATCTAAAGTACAATAATTAAAATAAATAAATAAAAGAAAAAGAGTACACAGATACTAAAACTGTCTGGTGAGGGGGTGGTCTCCACTGACATAGACGTCCATGGAAAAACAGGCAGCCTTGTGTTGAGTATGCCAGGCTATCAGCCAGGACTTCCTCAGGTTCTTTAGCTACCTCTGCATTCTAAGTCTATGACTGTGACTGGAGACCTGGCAGTCTGAGTCCTTCTTACCGCACTCTTGTTGGTATCCAGACCACAGGCAGTGACTTGGGATTTGAGCTCTGGCATCTCAAGTTTTGCTTTTGCCTTTCTGACTCTCAAACCTTGAAGGGGATGAAAAGGCATCCTGGCTTCTGAAAGGATCCTCAGGGAACTTGATCTCAACCATAAGAATTAAAAATACTCATTCCTCAGCCCAATTTAAACTCCATTTGTATTTATTTTATTGTTCTCTTGTTTTGTTTTTTCTTCTAAAATGCCCCCAGACTCTCCTGTTCCTCTTCATAGCAATATCTCTGCCTATTTGCTGCATCCGTCCTCCAACTCAAGGTCCTCATTGCTGAGGAGGTACTTCTTCAAGGGGGTTCATTGTAGGCTTGACTCTTTTTCTTCTCCTTAGATTCTGTGCTTTTGATTTTTTGCTCGTATGAGATCCTTTTCATAATCTAAATTCTTTAAACCATAATTTTGTTTCAACTCCACTAGGTAGTTTTGGAGGAAAGCCTGGCCATTGTGGAGACCCAGATGTAGTTCTTTTCCATTCTTTCTTTCAAAGGAGGCAGAAGAGTGTTCATCATGAGAAAATGCTCTAACTGAAGGCTGAGATGCATCAGCTCTTAGAGAAGAAGGGGACTGCTGAGAGCGGAGTGAAGGAGCAGAAGACACAGCCCAAGGAAATAGGATTCTCCTCTGTGTCCCAGAGCGGGTAAGAGATTCCTTGCTTAGAGACTTCCACTGCCAGAACTGTTGTCACAGGGGCTTTCAGGGTCTGTATCCAGGCTCCATACCTTAATTTTAGGACTTTCTTCCAGGAAATTCTTTAGAGAAAAGTCTTTAGTGTTCATTTTTATCATTAACTATATTATTCAGAATAATTTGGTTTTATTCTAACGTTACAAGTAAGGCTATGCATAAGATACAGCCTATATTCTGTGTCATCAGTGCTCCTCAAGGTTGGACACTTAAACAAATCAGAGTTTCATTATGGTTAAATCGAGAGTTTGAACGTGGGAGCAAAGAGCTGCCTTATTCTTGCCCAACATATCTGTACCAAGTTTACAGGAAACGGAGATTATTATTAAGAGCTTAAGTCAGGCAAGCAATTTTCTCATGATTTAGGGTAAAAAGGGCTTACATTAAGAATTATCACATGAATATAAAATTTTTTAATGTATTTGACAGAGTGAATGTAGGCTTTGTGAGTTGAGAGCCCAGGACTCTATGTTATTTTTTCCAAAGGCTATTGTGCAACTTTGATCAAGTGACTCTGCCTCTTTGGTCCTGAGTGTTCTCTGCTCTGAAATGAGGAAGTGAGATTAGCAGGCTCTGAGGTTATTTTAGCTCTAACATTATTCTGTGGGGCAGTGAAATTTAACTGGTACATATCGGGCAGTAACTCAATGGAGCATGAAGTGGAATTTGAGGTGTCCAAAGCTGTTGCCCAATCAACAGGCAAGGAAGTGATGACTTAGCGTTTTAGTAACTGGAACTTACAGATAAGTGTACAATGGATTAATCCCACATTATCTGAAAAGGGCCGTTAAAGACAGCCTGGCAAATTTAGCCAACAAACCGCTATTTGGCAATTTTTTAAGCTTATTTTAAAAATTGAGCTTATCGAAATTGCTCTGATTCTAGTAACCAATAATCACCTAATGAAATGAAAAAAGTTCGACAGAAATGTGAATAAAGTAGGGGTGGTTTAAAAGGTTCAAGAGGAATTGTATGCTACCTGTGGGTCACTTGTCCTGATTCCTGCTTTGGCTCCTTCCAGCACCTGGGTGACCTGTTCCGGATGAGCAACTCTGGGCCTCACGCACATTTCAGCTTCTCAGAAAACAACCAGCACCTGTGCTTGCTGCTGGCACAAAACGGGCAACACTGCCAAGATCTCCAAGAGAAATGATGGCATCAGGAATAATAGTTCTGCTCTGGCCAACCAGCTGGAAAAACAGAGAGAATGTCAACAAGTTGGTCTTATAAACTCACCATGACCAAAGTAATGAGTGATTATCTGTATTCTTTTTGATAAGTTAAATGCTTTATGGACTGCAGTACTCATCCCAACATTAAAGTAAATTTCAATACTTAGCATATTTCTAGAAAGGTGAAAAAAAAATTTTACCATCAGTTTACAGGTGGGGAAACTGAGGTACAAAGTAGCAAAATGACAGGCCTGAGTTTGCAGTGGCAGAGTAGAGTGTTCTGGGGCTAATATCCAGGTCTACTGATTCCTGCTACAGAAACCTAACTTCTTTGTCTCTCTGAGGAACAAGATGAACTTGTACACTCTCTTCTCCTCTTCTCTATAACAAATAGTAGTCCTGTTGGGCAGGCTATGACATATTCTAAATTAGTTCAATCATTTTAAACTCTTTTGAGTTCATAGGGCAAAGCACTATGCTAGTTAGTTACACAATGTGATAAGGAAGTGATAGTATACAGTGGTTAAAGGACCATCGAGACTTCTGTTGCCAACTGAGCCTTGGCTATCTGTAGAAAAAACATGGATAGGTCGCTGCCTGGAGCGAGTGGTCTCTTCTTTCTCATGAGTTCAGAGAAGTTAATTTTCCCTCTGTGGATATCACCTTCCCCTGCCTGATACAGGCCAGAGTAAACGCAGAGATTGAGGGCATTTAAAGAAAACACAGAAAATCTCTATTAGTTAGTTAATGCTGTGTTACAAAGCATCCCCAAACTTAGTGGCTTAATACAACAAAAATTATCTATTAGCTCCCAGGTTTTCTGTATGTCAGGAACTAGGGAGCAGCTTGGCTGGGCGACTGTAGCTTGAGGCATCTCATAGGGTTGCAGTTTGATGGCCAAGGCTGCAGTTATACAAAAGTTGGACTGGGACTAAGAGTGTCCACTTTCAAGGGTTCACTCTCATGCCTGGCGAGATTGTGCCGGCTGTAGGTAGGACTCCCTTCTTCTCCATGTGGGTCTCATCACTGGCTTGCTTGAGTGTGCTTGGCATGGCAGCTGGCTTCCCCAGTGCAAGGGACCCAATGTGACTTTACAGTATAGCTCCAATTGTAATCCAGTACTACACAATTCATTCTAACTTTTCCCATTTCCATTTTTGTACCTTCCTTTTCTGTCAGTGAGAAAACTCCCATTATTTTCAATACACTATTTTGAAAATACATGCTTGAATATGTTTTGAAAATATTTACTTGCTTGGTAATAGTAATAGTAGCATCAGAACCTAACTTCAGAGGGGATAATGACCAGAATCAGCCCAAAGCTGGTCCCTCAGAGGTAGGGGTCAGAGATACCTCCATTCTCCAATCTTTTTACCAATTCTGACACCAGCCGTCCCTCCCATGGCACTCACTACTTCTGTTCTGGTTTGATAATTTATTGTAACGGTCACACAGAGCTCACAGACTGTACTTACAGTTAAGTGGTTTTTGAAGGGAGTAACAGAGAAAAAAAAAAAATTTTTTTTTTTTTTATTTTTTTAACAGGGTACAACTCAGGGCCAGGATCAACAGGCTAAAACTCAGAATCAGGATCAGGGAGCATTTAGGCAAAGCATACCTTCTTCAGTGCAGGACAGCTCTCTCAGCTCCCCTTGGCACCCTTCAGGACAGGCTCCTCTTGGCCCTGCCATCTGTTGGCCCAGATCTACTGCTGGGCCCGCACCTTCTGGGCCTGTTGCCCTCTTCAGTGTTATAGCGCTTGACCTGTGTTACAGATCTTTGGGGAAGTTTTTTCCCTCCTCTCTCTCTGCTTCTTTTTTCTTCTGAATTTTTTCTTCCTGCTGCTTCTCTTCCTGTTTCTTTCTGACTGAAAAACCTCTGTGGATTTGGCTGCTTGTATAAACAAACTCCTCACCAATTTCAAGGCACAGATCTTCCACTAGGGCCAGGAACTGATCAGCCTCCTCTAGAAGGACACTTTGTTTGCATAGACTATTGACTAATTCCTGCAAGGTGCATACCAGTAACAGGGCAGGCTCCAGACCAGGACCAGACAAAAAGTATCAAACCGGCTTGTTAACAGCTCACCCAGGAAATGCCACAAACCCTCTGGGGTAGAAAACTAGGGCAAAGGTAACTCCTCCGGGCTTAGGGGAAAATCTCCCAAGCTGTTTTTCCAAAGAACCAAGGCGAAAAGCCACTTAAAAGATCTCATTTCACCACAATGTTCAACCCCCGCGTGTAGTCGATCTCTGACCCCTCTGGGTTGCCTCTGCCACACTGCTGTGACACGAGGACTGCCCTACTGGAGCCTGACCAATGATTTTGGATTGAGTTAGGAAGAAAGGGAGGGAGGGAGGAATGAAGAAAGGAAAGTAGAAAGGAAGGAAGCCAATCTTTCCCTTGAGTTGCTTTGAATACACTACTGAGGAGAATAGTAGTTGTATCACTCTGTAAATTTATATTTCAGTACCTGTCCTGTGACAGAAAAATTAATTTGCTGTGGACTGGCATTTATATTCAGATCTTTCAGCGATGGACTCATTTGTCCAAATGGATTCTTGGAAGCACAAATATATAAAACATATGTATTGAATGATGAGAGAATAAGACCTGGAGCCCCTGTTTTCCTCATTTAAGGCTTTACATGCTCTGAAACCTTGTGGTATGGTCTAAAGACAGTGTCATGGATTGAATTGTGTCCCCTAAAACTATGTGTCAACTAGGTTAGGCCATGATTCCCAGTATTGTGTGTTTGTCTTCCATTTTGTGACTGACGTAATTTTCCCATACATTGTGAATCCCAATCTCTGCCTGTGGTTAAGGAGTCAAGAGATAAAAGGAAAGGAAAGTGGAGGGGGGGACCTCATACCACCAAGAAAGCAGTGCCGGGAGCAGTGACATCCTTTGGACCTGAGGTTCCTTCAAGAGAAGCTCCTCGACCAGGGGAAGTTTTATGACAAGGACCTTGCCCCAGAGCTGACAGAGAGAAAGCCTTTCCCTCAAGCTGGCACCCTGAATTCAGACTTGTGAACTACTAGACTGTGAGTGAATAAATTTCTCTTCGTTGAAGCCATCCACTTGTGGTGTATCTGTTATAGCAGCACTAGATGACCATGACAGACAGGAATTTGAAAACCACCTTCTAGACAACCACTTAGTGATGAAAGTATAGAGGGTTTTCAAGAACTAGATGGTAGCTGGGTAGATGATTAAAAGTGGTAAAACAGCCTTAAAACAAAACAAAACAGAAAACCAAGCCAACTGCCATTGAGTCGATTCCGACTCAGAGGGACCCTATAGCGCAGAGTAGAACTGTCCCATAGAGTTTCAAAGGAGCACCTGGTGGATTCGAACTGCTGATTTTTTGGTTAGCAGCTATAGCACTTAACCACTACACCACTAGGGTTTCCAAAACAGCCTTAAAAAAAACAGCCTTAGGATAATGTTATTTTAAAGATGCAATGACACCTGGCATACATCCATGCCGTACTGGGTTCTGCTCAACACATAAAAATATGCACTGTATCTACCTTCGCAGAGCTTGTAGTCAAGTTTGGGGAGCATGACAAATGTTTATCAAATAACTAGAGATTAATGAAATCGTGTGATGACATATTTGCCCAGAGAAAAATTTATTCTTAATTACCTCCTCGTTCATTTAATTCCACCACAATTTTCTCTTCTTGACCTTTTTGTTGATTTTCCTCTCAACTTTCAATGAACACCTGGCTTTGTTTACTATATGAAAATGGCTATGGGCTGAAGAGAGGTCAGCTTTTAAAGGAGAGCTAAAGAAGAAAGCCTGATTCAATTTTTAGAAGTATGAGACAGAGGGAATGACAGTCTTAGAAGGGATCTTTCACACAGGGGAAGGCTTTGTTTTCCTTCCTTCATTCCTTTGACCACATTCAGGCCACTAACCATGTGCTAGAATTCACTGTGGGGGCTCCTTTGGTGATACTCATGAAGTACCTTCTGTTCATGTGCCATAATCTATCAGTCACTCCTTTCCACTCTTATTTCTTCCTCTTCTTGCCCCCTTTAGGAAATATCATTCCTTAATTCAGAATCAGGCTCGAGAGTTGACTCACCTAAGGCAGAAGATGAGGATTGGGAGAGCTGTCTCTTCCCTTCTCATCCAGCACGTCAAGAACACAATAAAGACCTTTGAGGAGCTACTCAGCAGCAATAGCATTGGCCACTACATGGAACAGCACTTTTGTGAGCAGCTGGCTAGGGGAAGCCAGCTGGCAGAGAGCCTCGCCAGCAAATTCAGCACTGGTGAGTTGTCCATGGGGCATGGGAAGGCCTTCAGTCTCCCCCAAAGTCTGACTGAGGCTCACATGAACTCCTAGCCCCATCCACAAGCGATTTTCCAACCTGGTAACCTGCTTTGTAATCGCCTCCTTGGGCTCATGGCAGGGCCAGGACAGCCTGGTGAGGAGCTCCAAGAAGAAACACATGGCGCGTGCCATGATGATCATCAGCTTCTCCTGTGAAATATGGGTGGTAGGGCAGGATACAACATCGGATGTAATGGCATTTTATCTGAAGCTAATTGGCAGAAATAAGGGTGGAACAGGGGCAGCTCGTGAAGAGAGACTTGAACTAGACATCTGAAGACCTATCAGACTAGCTCTGGACAGATTAATATTCCTTGTGATCTGTTTCCTCACCTGTAAAATTAGGTCAAAGGATACCAGCCCCTGAAGTTCTCATAGTTGTTCTAAGAATTAAATATGCAATACTCATCAGTGTGCTTCAAAAGAAAATGACAAGGAATCATGCTGATTTTGTCATGGTTATGCCTGTGTATATTGGTACTGGTCTTGTTAGGTGCCATCGAGTCGATTTCTACTCATAGTGACCCCATGTGACACAGTAGAACTTTTCTAGGCTTTAGAGTTTTCTAGGCTGTAATCTTTACAGGAACAGAACACCAGATTTTTTCCCCACATTGCCACTGGGTGGGTTCAAACCATTGCACCACTGGGCTCGTTTAGTACTTGGTAGTAGGAACACTAGTTATTTCAGGAGCTTTTTACATAGAACTTCCCTTGAGAGCTGCAGAAGGCACATAGTAGGAGCAGGCTTAGTGACAGGAGTAGGTTCTGCATGAAAGCTGTGAAGGATCTGGGGAGCGACTTGTTGCAGGACTTGAAGGCTCTGGTTGGAGTGGTCCAGAGGTCATTGGACAAGTGTCCCATGGTCTAAAACAACCCAGTGCCTATGGGGGGTGAGGGGAAGACATTTTTAACTTTTTGCTCTGACTCAGGGCAGATGAAGCAGAGATGGTGATATTTCTGGTGGGCTCAGGAAAGCCTGCCAGGCAAGGTCTCTAAGGTTTCAAACTGAGATCTCCCGGGAAAATTCAGAGTATCTTGGACTCAAGTGTCAAGTAGTCATGTCTCTTACCCCAGATAGAATCCAGTTTTTACTTGTGATCCTCGAAATGGTATCTGCTTGAGTTATGACTGGTCCTTTCTGAATTTGGTTTTCAGATGACTATACAGGTAAGAAGAGTGAAGCAGGACAGGCGCTGCAGACCCTCTGGTAATGTCAGATTTTCAGGGATCATGAGAGATGTAATTTGGTGAAGAATTCAGAAGTGTTATGAATTAAGTTGTGTCCCTCGAAAATTATGTGTTATAAATCCTAACCTCTATACCTGTAGTCATAATCCCAGTGAGAATGGGTTTTCTTTGTTACGTTAATGAGGTAGTATTAGTGTGGATATATCTTAAGTCAACATCTTTTGAGACGTAAAAGAAATTAAACAAGCAAGCAAGCAAGCTGCAGAGATGGAAGAAGAGAGATGCCAAGCCACATGAAGACTGCCCAGGAGCAGAAGCTCAATAAAGACAAGGACTTTCCTCCAGAGCCGACAGAGAGAGGAAACCTTCCTTCTAGAGCCAGCACCCTGCATTTGGACTTCTAGCCTCTTAAATTATGAGAAAATCAATTTCTGTTTGTTAAAGCCACCCATTTGTGGTATTTCTGTTATAACAGCACTAGATAACTAAGACAAAAGCAAGGACCAGAAAATCAAAGGAGCAGGAAAAAATACCCTCAACACTCAGTAAAAACCAAACAGTTCATTGTACTGTTTTATTTATTCATCAAACCATTGTGTATCCTTAGTGACAAGATGGTTTAATTTCCTATTTATTATTTTATTTATCATTCTTTTGGTTCATACCTTTACATCAATTCACCAACTTAATAATATAGAGCCAATGTAAATGTGAACTACCTAGGTCTTAGGAGTCTTCGGAACCCAAAAGATCACCTCTGCTTTGCCCTGGCTGTTTAAAGGCCAGAGTGAGTTGTGTATCAGGTTTATCCAAGGGTAGCCCAAGGAGTTCTGGCAGGTGTTAAACAGCTACAAATTTTCCTTGAAAAAAGAGCTTACTGACCCAGCATTTCCACTCCTAACTATATGTATACCCAAGAGACTTGAAAGCAAGGATGCAAACAGACACATGGACACCAATGTTCATTACAGCACTATTCATGACAGCCATAAGTGGAAACAACTTAAATGTCCATCAACAAAAGCATGGATAAACAAAATGTAGTACACACATACAATGGAATAGTACTCAGTCATAAAGAGAAATGAACTCCTGAGAGATACTACAACATGGATGAACCTTGAAAACAAATGGACAAATATTTTATGATCTCACTTGTATGAAATAACAAGAATAGGCAAATGTATAGAGACTATCTTAGTCATCTAGTGCTGCTATAACAGAAATACCACAAGCTGATGGCTTCAGCAAACAGAAGTTTATTCTCTCACAGTGCAGTAGGCTAGAAGTCTAAATTCAGGGCATCAGCTCCAGGGGAAGGCTTTCTCTGTTTGTGGGCCCTGGAGAAACGCCCTTTTCATCAATCTTCTTCTGCACTAGGAGCTTCTCAGTGCAGGGAACCTGGGTCCAAAGGATGTGCTATTCTCCTGACACTACTTTCTTGGTGGCATGAGAGCTCCCTGTCTCTCTGCTCACTTTTATCTTTTATATATAAAAAAGAGATTGGCTCAAGACAAAACATGATTTTGTAGATGGGGTCCTGGCTCATTAACATAACTGCCACTAATTCCATTTCATCAACATCATAGGGGTAGGATTTACAACACACAGGAAAATCACATCAGATGACAAAATGGTGGATAGTCGCGCAATTCTGGGAATCATGGCTTTACCAAATTGGTACACATATTTTTGGAGGATACAATTCAATCCAGGACAGAGATCAAAGTGTATTAGTGGTTACCAGAAGGGGAAAGAGGGAGTCATTGTTTAGAAAGCAGCGAGTTTCTGTTTATTGTGATGGGAAATTTGGCAACTATAATGGGTGATGGTTGCACAACATGATTAATATAGTTGACATCACTGAATTGTATATCTGAAATGTCTTGAATCGGCAAATGTTGTGCTATATATATTTTTACAACAACAAAAAAGACAGCAACTAACAATAATAACATATTTAAAGGAGGTATCCCCTACAAGACACCCGGGAGACTACATTGCCTCAGGAGCCAGTTTTAAATGGACCACTGCAAATATGTTTAACAGATTATGTTCACAGAGGGGTTTGAACTCCTATAAACCTCCAGGTGCCTTGTGAATGAACCGTGAGTGTTATTTGAAGGGCCTGGAAGATCTTTTCTCTTCCACAGGATGTTTGTGGCCAATGCGCTGGACAACCAGTCTTCTTCCCTGCCCTACTCTGCTTTTCTTTGCCCCCAAACAGAAATAGATTTTTTTGGCTTCTTCTGTGAAGGAGTGGTCTCTTTGGCTTCTGGGGCTTCTATGAGCCTCAGATTAGTATAGCTGTGGCACTTATTCTTTCTTATCCCGCCAGTATCTTAAGGAAGATGCATAAAACGGACAAAATGAATGGAGTCCCAGAGACCACGCGGGATTCGAGGTCCCAGACACAGCCCCAGATCTTCTCCAGCAGCCATGCCCAGACCGCCATGCCTGGCCCTCCCAGTAGCACCACCTCCTCCATGTTTGAAGAACAGGAAGTTCACCCTGCTATGGATGGAGCCAGTGAGTACCCACACAGCTCATACCTTTGTTTAGGCCCAGAGGAGGAGGCTTCACAGCTAGGCCCTGTAGATCCACTGTGATGTATCTGATTTGGCACAGAAGTGGAACTCAGTGTCAAGCACAGGCCCCAGGGGTGCTGGGTAGCTATTCTCCATTCCTAGTCCTGTGTGTCTTTCATTGGTCACCAAATCCCCACTGTTCTATTTATTCATCAAACACATGCATGATGTTGGACTGGGGTGGGGAGCATGAGTTGGAAAGAAGAGGGGGAAAATGCTCCCACATCAGTGCAACAAAATCATGTCATCTTTCAGACCCAGGATGTGAATGTGGCTAAATGGATTACCTATAAAACACTTCACTTCTGACATCCTGTTTGTTTCTCACTCTTGTTCCTTCCTGGACAGATGCCAGCCCTGCCGTTCCTGCTGATTCAGCTACACTGCCTAGCAACCGTTCAGGAGCCGGATCTGCCCAGCCCTCCTGTCCTCTGAGTGGTACCACACCACATCACACCACTCCATTGAACAGGACACTGGAACTTGGGCAACATGGCAGCAGTGGCCCATGGGACAAGATGAGGCCTCAGAAAATGAACGCATCGGGGAACCCATGCATCTTCTCTTTGTACCGTCCAATTCCAAACCCTCAGGTAAAGCAGAAAAGAGCATTTGGTGAAATAGGGCCCAATGATAAGAACAACACATTCCTGTCCTAACCAGGGGATTTTTTATTTCCTCTCTTAGATCCTGGCTCACAGAAGTGGATGAGATGAAGGTGCAATGTCTTTATGGATCAGGCAGAGAGTGAGATTCTAGCTCAGGGCTGACCCTTGCTAAGTGCTTCTTGCCATTCTTCCTGCCTAGGGACTCACCCTGGGCAGGAAAATAAAGGAGGTCAGGGGCATTCTCAGGCACTACTTTCCAGGGAGGATGAACTGTCTCACATTCGTGTGTTCTCTTCTCTGTGCCACAACCTTCTTAGGCCTAGATTTAGACTGTTCTAGAATGCCAAACTCAGACTTCCATGAGAAAGGTCTTCCTTGGGTTAAGAGCTATTATATTATGGAAGATTATTTCTCCAGAGCCACCCACCCCTACACACACACATACATGCTCACTGTGCACACACCGTAACCCAATCCTACCCTCTCAAACATTACCATTGGGATCAGAGCCAGGAACCCTGGCCAGGGGTGCAGCTAGGTAGGGAAATGGCTTGAAATAGCTTAGTTCCTGGGTCCCATGTAGTAAGACATTTGAAATTCTCAAAGAAAAACCTGGCCTTAAGCAAAATGTCCTGGAGCCTGCTCTTGGCTTCCTTCTCTTTTCCTTTGTGCATCATGTTCCTTCCTTGGAGGTGCTCCCTTTTCCCCTGTTCCATCTTCAGGTCCTGACACCCTCCCAGGTTCTTCCTTGCTCACTAAAAACAGTTAAAGGAAAACATTCAGCACCAGTCATTATTCAGCAGCCTGATTTAACTTCATATGTGCTTGCCTCAGTCTTTCTCTCTTTGAGTGGTGGATGTTAAAGGTTGTTCAGTCATGGATCAGCAGATAGGAGGGATATGAGGTACAGAGATAGCTCCTCTAGGTTGCTATGAAAGTCACACCCAGGAGGTAGCCAAGCTTTCCCATTGCTAGGCTGGTCCTACCAAGAAAACTCTAACAGTTTCCCAGCCCTATTCTCCAGCCCAGTGTTCACCTCCCATAGATGTACTCCACTGAAAGCTCAGGAGCTCTTTAAACAAAGTTGCTTGGTACTCTCTGGGTGCCCAGATGAGAGGAGGAAGTTAACAGAAGGATAGAGATGGGTAGGAATCTTTCAGAGAGGCCCTGGACAGGCCCTACATGTGCCCATGAGTGATGAGGCTTCCCCGTCTCTCACCTCTCCCATGTTCTAGTGATACGCGACAGGGGCTGACCTGCTGGAAAAGAATCTTGCTGACATCCAAAGCCTGTGCCAGTGCTTGGAGAAATCTGTCTGCATCAACGACTGCCTGCAGGAGAGGCTGGAACACGTGCTTAGTAATGCTGACCAAGGAAAATGTAGGAAAGGCCAAAGTCATTGATTTCTGTCCACATCTAGGGAGCCTCAAAAGGGAGTGGGCTCTCAGGGGAGAGCTCATTGGTGTGCAATATTTCATTTGTTCCTTGCAATCAGCCTAGAGAGGGAAGTAGAGCAGGTACTATCGTCCCCCGCTTCATAAATGAGGAAACAGAGCTCAAGAGTGATTCCCTCAAGGAGAGCAAGGTCTCCTTCTCAGGGTTGTCTGACATCATGCCCTTTGTTGTAACTCCATATATACTGCCTGGTGATGCTCCTGGGCTTGTGACCTGATTGTCCAGTGGTAGACCCATGGCCTCCATGGTGCCCACTTCAGCAGAGGGAAGACCACATCCCATCCTCATGCTGCTACTACATGTGGATATCACCTACCACTTCCCTGGGTATTCCCACACTCTCCTCCATGGATGATCTCACTTGGAAGCCAATATCTCCCCATCCCACTTCCCTTCTCAAGCACAGAAGACTGATGGCAAGGATACCTACAACATCAGAGCAGCAGCCAGTTAGGGGGAAAAACCCTGTTCTCCATTGCATGGATATTGCTTGTGAGAATGTAGTTTCCTGTGGTGTACCCAGCAAAAACTGAGCCTCAGTCACATTACACTGTTGTCCCAGTGCACGAGGCCCCCAGGTTTTCTGCTTGGCTGGGATTGACATTTTGGTAGGTACAGGAAAGTGTATCTTTGAAAGCACCTGTTACCCAAATGTGCGACTTGTCTGGTTATTTTTATTCTCTGGGACAGTATCCATGGATAGGACCTGGAGGCCATACCCCAGTTCTAAAACAAGAAAAATACTTTCAGGGCAGTAAATTGGAGTTTTCAGGCTTACGAGGGCAAATCCCAAGCTGAGGACACTTCCAGATTCCTTTTATCTGTGGCAAAAGCAAAGAGAGGAGGGTGGAGAGGACAAAAATTTCCCAGACCCACACAGTCCAAAATTAGAAGAGTTATTCTCAGTCTAGATTCCCAATCTGTTTATGGTCCGACCTACACGTCCCAGACTCGCAGCTCTAGGAGTGAGTAGCTTTGGGAAATCCACATTTCATGTATAATCCTCTTCCTCCATCTTTGGAGATAACCAGAGGGTCCCTGGCTGTCAACTGGATACTGGCTTAGTGTCTCACTCCCTGCCTTCCCCACTTCCATCTGAGTGTGCACTAGGAGGGGAAACGATGTCAGTTTCTGTTTGCAGCAATACTACAGTGAATTCTGTTAGGTCTTTCCAGACTTCACTGCAGCTCTGTCTCTCTTCCAGGTACTGCCCAGTTAGCCCCAGATGTCCTCCTTGCAACCCCTCATTCCTACACTCAGAGTCACTCCTCTGGGTCTGATCAAGAATTCCTGTGACACAATGCGTGGATGGTCTAGCAGAACGTTGTCCAGAGCTTTTCCAGTCCTAGTCAATAGCATTCTTGGGTGTGCAACATCATTTCCTGTGTGGACTGGGAGACAGCAGACTTACCTTTATTTAAATGGATCAAATTAATAAATTATTATTTAAAAATTATTGTTGACATATATCTATTGAATGTCTATAAAGAATAAAATTCATGTAGGAAAGAACAAAACCAGAATGGCCTAAAGTTCATGAAAAAGGTTAAAAATAAATTTTCTCTATTAGCTGTCTCTGTTCCAGAAGGCTAGAAAAGAGAAACCACTGCTGGGGCAAGGTGAGAAACACTAATGGATAATAGAGCTGTTGAAAGAACAGAAAAGCTATCACATGTAAAAAGATAATAGGAAAAAATACGAATGTTTTAAATGAGGACACTTTTCCAGGCCCAGGTGAACTCCATTCAAGAGAATGATAGAGCCTTCTTTTCAATGAGATTAAACATTAAGAAATCATTAAGCTCAATCACAGAGTTGCCTTAAGCCTAGAAAATAGCAATTGTCAAATTTTAAAAATGATGAAAATAATATATTTTAACATCTGTAGAAAAGTACATTATTTGATATTTTGTAAATTAAGAGTAAATTAATATTCATTAGACAGCTATGCAATCACCTAGAAAAGATGGGTACTGATGCCCAGAACAAGTTCACCAAGACCAATTTAAGCCACACTAAATAAGCAGATCAAAGGAATTGCCCAGAAATTGCTCAATGAGTAGAAGTGGCCCAGAGTGTTTCCAAGGAGCCCCTGGTGGACTCAAACTGCCAACCTTTTTGTTAGTAGGTGTAGCTTTTAACTACTATGCCATCAAGTGAGCCAAGGGAAGTAAATTAGGCCCATGTACCCTGCTTGGTCATGTTTTAGAGAACTTCTGGACACCCAACTTTTTTCTAAGAGATATAGTTTTAACTAGAGTTCTCAGAGCATGATGAGTGAAAATATATTATGAAGAAAAGTTGCCCAAAAAGAAAAATCCAGTTATTAACACAAGTTTTATCAAATGTTTGAATGGCTACCATACAGAAGTGAAATTAGACTTTCTCTATAGAGAAGCAGAGGACAGAATAAACACCAATGAGTTAAAGTGACAGGAAGGCCTCAATGGACTCAATGAAGAGCAATTTCTAACAACTAGAACTGTTCAAGACAGAAGTGGCACTCCTCGTTAAGAAGAGAGCTCTGTCTGCTCTTGGAAGTGTTCAAGGCCTGAGTAGATGCCTCTTCACAAGGCATGTCTGACAGGAAATCCCTGAAAGGAGGTCTTGCTGAACTAGGTATCTTAGGAACAACTCAACCATAAAGTTCTGCAATTCTGTAATTGATATGCATGGCTTGATCTTTTAAACCAATCATTTTATGGTGTGGTTTTTCTGTGTTTGTCTTTATTGGATGCTATCTTATCAGTTGATTATCACAAAGAAGCCCACAGTACCTCAACAGTGCCGCCTGCACACACACACAAATATACCTGGCACATCCCCTGATGCCTGGGCTCTAAGTTCAGTTTCCTGGGATTCAGACCCCACTGTTATTTCACAGAACTCAGAAGACTGTATGTCACACCAGGGGCTGTTAGTGGTCCTTCTCTTTACCTTTGAATTACACCACAATGTTGGTGTGGACATGGCTGGGCTCACTGTCCAGCTGACACTTAGCCCCACATTGTTAAGAACCCAAATTTTCACTTCCTCTGTTCCCCTTTCCAAGCCAGGCTCACCAGAGCACTCCAAGGAAATGGGATGCCTGAGGAGGCTCAGTCCTCTCAAGCCCAGTTTCAAGAGCTCAGACTGAAGGTGGGGCAAAGGAAGGTGGAGTAGCAAGCAGGAGCTTCACAGAACTGGAAGGGAAAGCAACAGCGGAGCTTGTATTTCCAGGAGTAATGTCTCTCCTTCCAGAGAAAGACTCCAAATGAAGTGGTCCCTACCTCATGAGCCGGAAGTGACTAGGGCTAGACAGGTAGTGCCTACATTTACGTTGTTGTTAGTTGCCCTCGGGTGAAAAATGTTCACTGGCAAATGTACATGAAGGATATACAAAGTCACTATTCAACTTTTTTATGTTTGAAAATTTTTTGAAACGGGGCAAGAGAAGATTCTTGGGTAAAGATACTGCAAAACGACTTTCCCTGACCGGGAATCGAACCCGGGCCGCGGCGGTGAGAGCGCCGAATCCTAGCCACTAGACCACCAGGGAACCGCTGTAAGCAAGCCTTTCTTTCTCCACCCGACTGAACAGTGCTTTGAACCAAACTCGGGGAAGCCGGGACGCCTACCTGCCCGGGTGCCGCCCTCTCCTCCTGCGATCGTCCCCGAAGGCCCTTTCCTCCCCGCCTTCTCCAAAAGGCGAGCCAGCCTGCCGCACACCGAGAGCTCTCAGGTCGCCACAAGTCTCGGAGCGAGGTGGCTCTTCCCCGCCCTACCTCAGACCTGGCCTAGACGTGCGCCTTTGCGTCGCGGCAGCGCGTGGAGACGTGGTGGCCGGGACCAGGGCAGGGGGCGAGCCTGCAGGGTGGGAAGGGGGCCGAGCAGGAGCCCGGAGATGTCCAGCATCAAAAAGGGCTCAGACGGATGCGGAAACGGAGACAGCTTGGATGGAAATATTTCAAACCTGGTCCCGGGACCCCGAATTGAACCCCTAAATCCCGCTGCACCTGCAGTTTTCCCATCCTTCCATATGCTCAGACAAAAAACTGCGAGTCCTCCTTGGCGCCGTTCTTTTCTTCAGACTCCACATCTAAAACTACTTTTCCACATCTAAATAGTTAGGAATTCGTCTCTTCTTGTCCGTCAGATGTGGACATTGGTACCCAGTCCCTCCCTTTCCTGAGCTATGAATTTGGACCAACGACTCTCCTCACAAAGGCGGGGGATCAATTTAAGGCGCGACCCCGGGCTCGCTCAGACCTTAGGGTTCCAGACCTTTAATCCCAGGGTCGTGGGGTTGGGCTGCCTTTGCTCCTTTTCTTTAGCTCTGTCCCTGTCCGGTCTTGGAGAGTCGGAGACATGCTTGAGACCCCTCCGCTCCACTCGTCCTGGGAGTCACGAAGCCCCCACTCCCTTCGGGTCCTGCCTGCAAAAAAGCTTCCAGAGGAGCCTTTTTTCCTTTTCTTGAACCCGGGGAGGCGCCGGTGTGCGATGCACCGGGACGCACGCGGTGAGTTTGTTGTTCCCCAGTAGCCCGCTGCCCTCTCCACCTCTGTAATGGAAGGACAACCGTCCCCTTTGTTCTGTTTAGGAGGGATCCCAAAGGGTCCTGATAGGGCAGAAAGACGGTGAATCCTCTCCTCTGGGTGGGCGGGGGAAGCGGAAGATAGACCAAAAAGGGAATGAAAAGGGAAAAGTGCATTATGAAATTTCCTGATCTAAAGCTACCATAATACATTGAAGTCAGCCTCGCCTGGAAAGGGGTCCTAGGTCACTGGTGAGCATGATGTAGTCTAGTTGCATACGCGTCTCCATTGTGCCAAAGCAGAAACAAGCAAGTGAACAGTTAGAAGCTCTCCCATCTGCTCAGGTTAACACAATAGATCCGGAAATTCTATTTAGTGCGCCTGTACAGTAAATAAACTCAGCCTGATCCAACAGTCTAGTCTTGCTTCTGTTCTCTTCGGATCCATTTCCCTAGATATACCCACAGATTTCTGTCCATATGAAAAAAAAAAAAAAGAGAGAGAGGAAGAGTGCCTGGAGTAAACCCCTTAAGAGTACTGAGCAAGCAAGGGAAGGGTAAAAGAACAGAATGGAAATCGGTTGGATGACTGCCTGGTACAGCTTTGTACTGCTCTAAATATTTAACCTTGTTCTGTCTAATGCACTGCTGTAACTGGATTTTACTTTTCTATTCAATCTGGGAGGATTTAGACCCACTAATAATTAGTAGTGTTTAGTTTTGTGTTGGGGACTCCAAACATGGTTTATCTTATTTCCACCACCTCACTGTATTTAAAAAAAAAAAACAAAAAACTTTTCCTGTCTCTTTTCAACCGACAGGTCTGTTTGGATAGAATTTTGTTTTTCTCTAGCATTTTTTGAATCTCCATGCTACTGATTACTTAATATAATTTATTAGATCTCAGGCACATAGGATTAAGGAAATTATGTTCATAATTCAGGACACAGGACAGTGGGTGTTCTGAGAAAAGTCCTTTCCTACTACTGTCTTTCATTATTTTCTAGGTTTATCCCACTCCCTTTCTCCACTCCTAAGGCACAGGGTCTAAGGTGTTTACTATACGGGTAGTCCCGGAGTTACTACGGGTTCCTTTCCAGTGCGTTCTGACTTAAAATAAACGCCTTACTTTTTTTTATAGTTGTCATTATAATTGCTTTTTATTATCAGTATCTTTATAAATCTGACCTTTATTTGTCTTTGGGGGTTGGAAAAGTTACACATGAGAATGATAACATCAGCAAATTACCTGCTGCAACATTGTTTATGTAGTACATATTATTAATAATAAGATGTGCAAAAAAAAAGAAAGAAAAGGAGGGTAGTAACGGCAGTTTGTAGTAAGTCAAATTCTTAGTTGGGGGCTACCTGCATTTGCTTTCACTTTGCTTATGTAAATAAAGTTGTGTCTTTGAAAAATGTACAGTATTCTTGCCAGAGTGGAAAGTAGGACCCATCACACTCCCTGAGCCATTCTTCTGGCCTTGGAGAGGGAACAAATTAAGAAACAGGAAAAAGTAATCTGCCAGCTCCCCTAACCCAGAAACTTAGGGCAGGCACAGCTCCTTTGCCTAGGCATAGACATGACGGGTTCACAAACTATGAATGCCTTTCACCGCTGAATAGGCCTGTGTGGGCCCATTTCAGCAGCGTAGGCCCTCATTAGCACAGTACAACAGGGTATATGCCTGAGGCCCAACTTCAACTGTATCAGCTATATGGTGGAATGGTAGGTTCACGACATTTGACACTGCTCTGCTCATTAAGCAGGGTCCTCACCTACCCACATCAGGGGCCTGAGGACTGGTAACTCCACCCATGCCACCAAGCCACCCGCGACAGGCATCCAAAAATGAGTGGGGCCTCCCAGTCCTTACTGCTAACAGCATTGGGTGCCCATAGTCCAGCTGCAATACTCACCCACCTATGCACTGTAAGGAACAGGGACATGCTTCCTCCCAGACACACAAGGGCAGCTGTCAGCCCCCTGCCTTGCTCAGTGCTTGGCCCTCTACTGCAGCCAGATACCTGTGCCTACACCAATCACCCCTGCCCATCTAGGACTGTAGGTGAGAGCCTGCACCACCAAGTTGGTGACCGACTACCTGGACACCTGAGCTGAACCCATACACGAAAAGTAAATGTACTCTTGGGCTCACATACCTAGTAACAGATCTAACCACCTGGTGACAGGACCTGAGAGCTTAGAAGGCACCAATAATCAAACTAGCTCACATGAGCAGCCTATTTGGGCATATCAAAACACAAAACAAGAAACTAGGACACAGTAAGCAAACATAAAATAAATAAATACCTTATTGATGGCTCAAAGACAAATATCAAATTACATAAAGAGGCAGAGCATGATGTCTTCAGCAAGCTCCCAAAACAAAAAATCAAGAAATCTTCCAGAGGAAAATAATTTCTTCGAATTACCAGAGATAGAATACAAAAGATTAATATACAGAACTCTTCAAGAGATCAGGAAGGAGATCAGGCAAAATGCAGACCAAGCCAAGGAACACACAGACAAAGCAATAGAGGAACTTAAGACGATTATAGAAGAGCACAATGACAAATTTAACAGGAGGCAAGCATCCACAGAGAGACAGCAAACAGAAATCCAGAATATTAACAACAAAAATTCAGAATTAGACAACTCAATAGAAAGTCATGGGAGCAGAATTGAGGCAATGGAAGTCAGAATTAGTCAGACTAAAGATAAAGTACTTGACACTAACTTATGTGAGGAAAAATCAGATAAAAGGTTTTAAAAAAATGAAGAAACCCTAAGAATTATGTGGGACTCTAACAAGAGGAATAATCTACAAGTGATTGGAGTACCAGAACAAGGGTGGATAACAGAAAATACACAGAGAATTGTTGAAGATTGATTGGCAGAAAACTTCCCTGATATCATGGAAGATGAAAAGATATCTATCCAAGATGCTCATCAAACCCAACACAAGGTAGACCCCAAAAGAAAGTCACCAAGACATGTTACAGTCAAACTTGCCAAAATTGAAGATAAAGAGAAACTTTTAAGAGCTGTTGGGGGTAAATGAAAAATCATCTACAAAAGAGAGTCAAAAAGACTAAGCTCAGACTACTAAGCAGAAACCATGCAGGCAGGAAGGCAATGGGATGACTTATATAAAGCCTTGAAGCAAAAAAATTACCAGCCAAGAATTATATGTCCAGAAAAAAATGTCTTTCAAATATGGTGATGAAATTAGGGCATTTCCAGATAAACAGAAGCTTAAGGACCGTGTAAAAATCAAACCAAAATTACAAGAAACACTAAAGGGAGTCCTCCGGTTAGAAAATCAATGCCATCAGATAACAACACCAGACTAGAACAAAAGACAGAGCAACCAGATATCAACCCAGATAGAAAAGTCACAAAAATAAATCAAAGCTAAAACACTTAAAATAGAGAAACAGAGAAATCTTTATGTAAAAGATGACAACACTAAAACAAAAAAGAGGGGCTAAAAACGTAGTCATAGATTTTTCATATAGAGCTAAAGTCAAGGTGATATAAAAAAATTAAAAATTGGTTTAAACTTAGAAAAATAGGGGTAAATATTAAGGTAACCACCAAGGAAACTAACAATCTTACCAGATTTCTTCTGGGCACCAGAAGAAAGCAAATAATGAAAATAAGAGCAGAAGTAAACAAAATAGAGAATAGAAAAACAATGGAAAGAGTGAACAAGACCAAAAGCTGGTTCTTTGAGAAGATCAACAACATTGATAAACCATTGGCCAAACTGACAAAAGAAAAACAGGACAGGAAGCAAATAACTCAAATAAGAAATGAGATATCACAACAGACTCAACCGAAATTAGAAGAATCATAACAGAATACTATGAAAAATTGTACGCTAACAAATTTGAAAACCTAGAGGAAATGGACAAATTTCTAGAAACACACTAGCTACCTAAACTGACACAAGAATAGTTAGTACAACTAAATAAACCTATAACAAAAGAAGAGATTGAAAAGGTAATTAAAAAAACTCCCAACAACAACAAAAAGCCCTAGCCCTGATGACTTCCCTGGAGAGTTCCACCAAACTTCCAGAGAAGAGTTAGCACCACTACTCCCAAAGGTATTTCAGAGCATAGAAAAGGGTGGAATACTCCCAAACCTATTCTATGAATCCAGCATATCCCTGATACCAAAATCAGGTAAAGACACCACACACACACATAAAAAAGACAATGACAGTCCAATATCCCTCATGAATATAGACAAAGAAACCTTCAACAAAATTCTAGCCAATAGAATCCAACAACATATCAAAAAAGTAATTCATCACGACCAAGTGGGATTCATACCAGGTATGCAGAGATGATTCAACATCAAAAAAAAAAAAAATCGATGTAATGCATCACATAAAAAAAAACAAAAGACAAGAACCACATGATCTTATCAATTGATGCAGAAAAGGCGTTTGTGACAAAGTCCAACACCGATTCATGACAGAAACTCTCAGCAAAATAGGAATAGAAGGAAAATTCTTCAATAAAATAAAGGGCATTTATACAAAGCCAACGGCCAACTTCATCCTAAATGGAAAGAGTCTGAAAGCATTCCCCTTGAGAACAGGAACCAGACAAGGATGCCCTTAAACACCACTCTAATTCAAAATTGTGCTGGAGTTCCCTAGGCAGGGCAATTAGGCTAGAAAAAAAGAAATGAAGGGCATCCAAATTGGTAAGCAAAAAGTAAAAGTATCTCTATTTGTAGATGATATGATCTTACACATAGAAAACTCCAAAGAATCCACAAGAAAGCTACTAGAACTAATAGAAGATTTCAGCAGGGTATCACCATACAAGATAAAATACAAAAATCAGTTGGATTCCTCTATACCAACAAAGAGAAGTTTGAAGAGAAAATCACCAAATCAATTCCATTTACAATAGCCCCCAAGAAGATAAAATACTTAGGAGTAAATCTAACCAGGGACGTAAAAGACCTATACAAAGAAAACTACAAGTCACTACTGCAAGAAACCAGAGAGTTACATAAGTGGAAAAACATACTTCGCTCATGAACGGGAAGACTCAACATTGTGAAAATGTCAATTCTAGCCTAAGCGCTCTACGGATACAATGCAATCCTGATCCTAATTCAACTGACATTATTTAATGAGACAGAGAAATGAATCACCAACTTCATATGGAAAGGGAAGAGGCCCTGGATAAGTAAAGCATTACTGAAGAAGAAGAATAAAATAGGAGGCCTCACACTGTGTGATTTTAGAACCTATTATACTGCCACCGTAGTCAAAACAGCCTGGTACTGGTACAACAGATGCATAAACCAATGGAAGAGAATTGAGAATCCAGAGTAAATTCATCCACCTATGAGCAGATGACACCTATTATGCAGACGACACAACCTTGCTTGCTGAAAGTGAAGAGGACTTGAAGCACTTACTAATGAAGATCAAAGACCACAGCCTTCAGCATGGATTGCACCTCAACATAAAGAAAACAAAAATCCTCACAACTGGACCAATGAGCAACATTATGGTAAACAGAGAAAAGACTGATGTTGTCAAGGATTTCATTTTACTTGGATCCACAATCAACAGCCATGGAAGCAGCAGTCAAGAAATCAAAAGATGCATTGCATTGGGGAAATCTGCTGCAAAGGACCTCTTCAAAGTGTTGAAGAGCAACGATGTCACCCTGAAGACTAAGGTGCGCCTGACCCAAGCCATGGTATTTTCAATCCCATCATATGCATGTGAAAGCTGGAAAATGAATAAGGAAGACCGAAGAAGAGTTGACGCTTTTGAATTGTGGTGTTGGCGAAGAATATTGAATATACCACGGACTGACAAGAGAACGAACAACTCTGTCTTAGAAGAAGTACAGCCAGAATGCTCCTTAGAGGCAAGGATGGCGAGACTTCACCTTACGTACTTTGGACATGTTGTCAGGAGGGTTCAGTCTCTGGAGAAGGACATCATGCTTGGCAGAGTACAGGGTCAGCGGAAAAGAGGAAGACCCTCAACGAGCTGGATTGACACAGTGGCTGCAACAATGAGCTCAGGCATAACAATGATTGTAAGGATGGCTCAAGACCGGGCAGTGTTTCGTTCTGTTGTGCACAGGGTCGCTATGAGTCGGAACCGATTCAGTGGTACCTAACAACAACAACAACGATGACCTTACACGCAAAAAACCCTGAAGAATCCACAAGAAAACTACTGGAACAAATAGAAGAGATATGCATACAAATATCAGTTAGATTCCTCTATACCAAAAAAGAGAATGTGCAAGAGGAAATCGCTGAATCAATACAATTTACAATAGCGTCCAAGAAGATAAAATACTTAGGAATAAATCTAACCAGAGATGTGAAAGACCTATACAAAGAAAACTACAAGTCACTACTGCAAGAAACCAAAAGAGGCCTACGTAAGTGGAAAAACATACCTTGCTCATGAATGGGAAGACTCAACATTGTGAAAAGTTCTGTCCTACCCAAAGTGGTCTATAGTTACAATGCAATCCAGATCCAAATTCCAATTGCATTTTTTCATGAGATGGAGAAACAAATCACCAACCTCAGATGGAAAGGGAAGAGGCCCTAGATAAGTAAAGCGTCACTGAAGAAGAAGATCAAAGTGGGAGGCCTCACACTACCTGATTTTTGAATCTGTTATACCGCCATCGTAGTCGAAACAGCCTGGTACTGGTACAACAACAGATACATAGACCAATGGAACAGAATTGAGAATCCAGATGTAAAGTCAACCACATATAAGCAGATGATGTTTGACAAAGGCCCCAAATCCGTTAGTTGGGGAAAAGACAATCTCTTTAACAAATGGTGCTGGCATAACTGGATATCCATCTGCAAAAAAATGAAACAAGACTCATACCTCACACTATGCACAGAACCTAACTCAAAATGAATCAAAGACCTAAATACAAAATCTAAAAAGATAAAGATCATGGAACAGAAATAGGGATAACTGTAGGAGCGCTAATACCTGGCATAAACAGTACACAAAACATCATTAACAATGCACAAACACCAGAAGAGAAACTAGATAGCTGGGAGGTCCTAAAAATCAAACACTTATGCTCATCCAAAGACTTCACCAAGGGAGTAAAGGGAAAACCTATCCACTGGGAAAAAGTTTTTGGCTATGACAAATCTGATCAGGGTCTAATCTCTAAAATCTGCAAGATACTGTAAAACCTCAATGACAAAAAGACAAATAATGCAATTAAAAAATGGGCAAAGAATATGAAGAGGCAGTTTACCAAAGAAGAATTCAGGCGGCTAACAGAAACATGAGGAAATGCTCATGATCATTAGCCATTAGGAAATGTAAATCAAAACTACAATGAGATACCATCTCACTCCAACAAGGCTAGCCTTAATCCAAAAAACACAAAATAATAAATGTTGGAGAGGTTGTGGAGAGGCTGGAACCCTTATACACTGCTGGTGGGGATGTACAATGGTACAACCACTTTGGAAATTGATTTGGCTCTTCCTTTTAAAGCTAGAAATAGAAGTACCATACGATCCAGCAATCCCACTTCTTGGAATATATCCTAGAGAAATAAGAGCCCTCACACAAATAGATACATGCACAGTCATGTTCACTGCAGCACTGTTTATAATAGCAAAAAGATAGAAACAACATAGGTGTCCATGAACAGACGAATGGATGAACATATTACAGTATATTCACACAATGGAATACTACGCAACGATAAAGAACAATAAGCCCTCGAAACATCTCATAACATGGAAGAATCTAGAAGCCATTATGCTGAGTAAAATTAGTCAGTCACAAAAGGACAAATATTGTATGGACCACTATTCCGAGAACTCAAGAAAAGTTTAAACACAAAAGAAAACATCCTTTAGTGTTTACAAGGGTTGGGAGGGAGGGAGAGCGGTATTCACTAACTAGATAGTAGACAAGAATTATTTTAGGTCAAGGGAAGGACAATACAGGGGAAGTCAGCACAACTAGACTAAGCTAAAAGCTAAGAAGTTTCTGAACACAACCAGACACTTCGAGGGACAGTGTAGCAGGGGTGGGGATCTGGGGACCGTGGTTTCAGGGGACATCTAGGTCAATTGGTGTAACAAATTTTATTCAGAAAATGTTTTGCTCCCCACTTTGGTGAGTGGCATCTGGGGTCTTAAAAAGTAGCAAACAGAGATCTAAGAGGCATCAATGGGTCCCAACCCACCTGGAGCAAAGCAAAACTGAAGAACACCAAAGACACAAGGTAAATATGAGCCCAAGAGACAGAAAGGGCCACACAAAACAGAGACTCCATCAGCCTGAAACCAGAAGAACTAGATGATGTTCGGCTACCACCAATGAGTGCCCTGACAGGGAACACAACAGAGAGTCCATGATGGAGCATGAGAAAAGTGGGGTGCAGAGCTCAAATTCTAGTAAAAAGACCAGACTTAATGGTCTGACTGAGACTGAAGGGACCCCAGAGGACATGGCCCCTGGACTCTCTGTTAACCCCAAACTAAAACCACTCCTGAAGCCAACTCCTTGGACAAAGATTTGGCTGGATTAACCACCAAAAAACCCACTGACATTGAGTCGACACTGGATTATAAGACATAAAATGATCCTGGTGAGAAGTGTGCTTCTTAGCTCAAGTAGACACATGAGACTAAATGGGGAGCTCCTGTCTGGATGCGAGACGAGAAGGTAAAGGGGGATAGGAGCTGTTTGAATGGAAAGGAGCTGCTTGAAGGACAGGGGAAATACAGGGTGGAGAAGTGTTCTGTCACATTACAGGGAGAGCAACTAGGGTCACGCAACAATGTGTGTTTAAGCTTTTCTATGAGAAACTGACTTGAATGGTAAACTTTCACTTAAAGCTCAATTTAAAAAGTGTTCTGTCTAAAAGTGTGGTTTTTAGACCTTTTTTAGTGCCTCCATTTTGATGAACAGAGATTGTTGAGGTAGTCAAATTTACAATCTTTTCTTTAATGATTAACCTTTTTGTCTATTTTTTAAAAATCTTTTCTTATATTGAGATCATGAAACTACCAACTAAATTTATTTTAGGTTCCATTTCACATCTACGTTTTTAATCCACTTGGAAATCATTTTGGTTATTGTGGAGGTAGGGATCAAAATTCACTTGGTTTGGTTTTTTTGGAAGATGCAACAGCTGCACCAGAAGGCCTTGTCTTCCAAGGCAAGAAGTAGGTTCTAGTGTGTTCCTGCATTATGGAGCTTTTAGAACTAATATCCTTGTCACATTTGCCTATATTCCTGGCGAATCCATGAAGTCCAGGAGAAAAATCATAAAGTCACTGTTGACCTGTAATTCGTGCCCTGGGCCTTGGTGCACTATGCAGGCGAGATCAAGTAACTGAACCTTCAAGAAGAGTACCTCCGAATCAAGAGCCGGGCAGATACTCCAAAGGTGGTGAAGATGTTAGGGGCATTGTCTTAGGATCCAGGGGAGGGCTACTGTTATGAGTAAAAATCCCTATAGAGCTGGCAGGAAGCTGTGACGAGGGCTATTGCGCTTTTCGCGTGCGTAAAGGGCAGGCAGATCCCTGAGGCTGATCTCCAAATATACCAGTGCCCGCCATTGAGCGGCTCTCAACAGCGCCATCTGGCGCCAGGAAGCCTAAGCGCATCCACGAGAGAAGGAAGCGTCCAAAGCTGTGGCCCTGAACTGGTCTTGGAGGAATTGGGAGGTGCAAGTATTAAGCAGAAAAAAAGTGGGCAAGGGAGTGAGAGCCTTCCAGGGTCTTTACACCATACGTGGTGAATTGTATTTATTAAAATGGTCAGTAACCTAAATGGCCACATGGAGGCTTACAGTTTTCAGCAGATTTTTTGGGATAGAGGTATACATACAAGTGTTAATATAAAAAACATACGTTTTATTGGTGTGAGTACAGAGTATTGACGCTACGAGTCCCTGATGCAGATTTAGATTTGTTTTCTTTGACTCTGTCACGCAAATCAATCCAATCTGCAACTGTGCTCAGGGTGGAATCTGCCAAGCAGGACTCACAGGAAATGCGCCTTCAAAGATATAATCTCTGCTTCAGCCTCAGCCTGTGGAGAAGGTTCAGGCGATGAAAGGAAACCTTTAGAACTATCCGGAACTAAGACTAATATTAAGGAGGACTTGTTTGGTGACCCGCCTCCCAAGAGCCAGATGATAATTGTGTCCTGGTCTCCCATCTGATTTAGGGCAGAGAAATGAGGTCCGGTTTACGGTGCTGAGTAAGGAGAGTCCTCCTCCCTCGTTTTTTTTCCTTTTGGAGATTATCGACTAACAATTAACTTTCAGGAAAAGAAAGCTGTTTCCGCCCGGTTTCGAACCGGGGACCTTTCGCGTGTGAGGCGAACGTGATAACCACTACACTACGGAAACCACCAACGGTGGAGAACCTAAAGCTTTTCATCAATATCGTAAGACCTGCGGTCCCCAAGTATTTTGGTGTCCAACATATGAAATTCAGGTACATTTCTGTAGCAAAGTGCTACAGAAAGCTCTCGGGAAAAACACCAACCATCCCTTCAGGCAAAGGAGTCTGCAGGTTCCATTAGGCCCCAACTGTTTTCTGCGCCTACCCGGGAAGGGAGGCTCTCTGGGGCCCACAACCGGGCTTCGGGATCCCGCAGCTCACTAGGGTTTCCGTTTTCAGAACTAAGCACCCCTGAGGTTCTCCAGTTCCCCACCGCACAGGGGCTGTGAACGCAGCCACCCCGGAGCTCGGTGGCCGTTTAAGGGCGCTGGTAGTCAGTGCTCTTGGCTCTTGACAAATGATCCGTGCTTTCTATGAAAAATGCTCAGTGTCATTACTTGTTATTCACCCCTGCACTTGTTGTTAGTTGCCATAGAGTCATTAAGACTCACTCATGACGAACCTATGAGCGCAGTGTAAAACTGCTCCATAGGGTTTTCAAGGCTGCGACCCTAGAGAAGCAGATTGCCAGGCCTGTCTTCTGAGGCGCCTCTGCATGGGTTAATGGTCGAGTGGCTAACCGTTTGGCAAGGAAACAGAAAACAAGTGTTGTCAAGGATGTGGAAAATTGGAACTCTCACCCATTGCTGGTGGGATTGTAAAATGGTTCCGCCTCTGTGGGAATCTTTGGTGATTCCTCAAAAAGTTAAACATAGAATTACCATATGAGCCAACAATTCCACTACTAGGTATATACACCAAAGAACTGAAAGTAGTAATGCAAACAGATACTTGTACACCAATGTTTGTTGCAGCATTATTCACATTATCCAAAAAGTGTAAACAAACCAAGTGTTCATCAACAGATGAATGGATAAATAAAACGCGGTATATCCATTAAAAAACCATTACTGCGGAGTCAATTCCAACCCATAGCAACCCTATAAGGACGGAGTAGAACTGCCCCATAGGATTTCCAAGAAGGGGATGATGAATTTGAACTGCTGACCTTTTGGTTTATTCAGCCATAAAGAAAAAGGAGAGTTCTGATGCATGCTAAGACATGGATGAACCTAGAAAAATTGTGCTGAATGAAATTAGCCAGACAGAAGAGGACAAATATTACATGACCCCACTTATATGGAATATCTAGAATAGGCAAATGCATAGAGACCAAAGTTTATTCAGTGGTTACCGGAGTGGGTGGGAAGGAAAAAGCAGCAATTATTGCTTAAACGGCGCTGAATTTCTGTTTAGGATGCTGAGGAAATTTGGAAGCGGATAGTGGGGATGATTCTACACACGGTGAACCTAATTAATGTCACTGAATTGTGCACAGAAAGTGTTTGAAATGACAAGTGTTTTTGCTATATATTTCATCACACAAACTCAAAATGATCCGCACTTCCAGTCCACCCCAGAACAGCAGAAGAACCTTCCCTCCTGGCCCTACCCTGCGCTCCCCCTGGGGCCTGACCTGCACTCTTGCCCTCTTTCTGCTCAAGCCCTTTTGCCTCAGCACCTCTCAGCCCCACCTCCCCACGACACTTGCAGGGTCTCTTGTTCCATGAGACTCAAGTCCAATACTTTATTCACACCTTCATGTCTTAGCTCTACCTTAACAAAGGCAGAAACATGTGTCTTAGGGCATTTGGCTCTTGGAAAATATCAAAAAACCAACACAGGCCAAGCCAGTCTCGGGGCCTGCATTGAAATCGTTTCAACACCAGGCCAGGAGGCCGAGTAAAAACCGCAGGACCCAGGGGCAGCTCACGCAGAGTTCAGGATCGCTTGCTTTCTCCCTCCTCAGTCTTGAGATTCTTTTTGAAGGACAGTTATGTTTCAACACTAGAGATTCATTTTGCTTGCCTTTTTTATTTTTCTGCTGAACAGGTCCCAAAAAACCCAAGGTCACGGAGAGCTAATTTTAACGCAGGCGGTTTGCACAGAGCCACAGTGTCTGGACAGATTTTCACCTTCGCCTCACAGCAACCACCGTTAGGCAAAGAGTTTCTTTTGCTGAAAGACTTTAATGTTATTCTCCCTATGGTTTCCTTTAGGGATAAAGTTAAAAAAAAAAAAAGTTTAGCGAAAAACGTGCTATTTTCTCTAGCAGTTGCTGCTCTTGGTGCAGTGCTTACCGAGCGGCCTTCTCCCCGAAGTTGAAGTGCTCCCACCCTGGGGAAGGCGCAGACTTGCCCGCTCACTGGAAACCAGGACGCGGAGCGCGCGGCTTTGTTTTCTGGTTCAAAGTGGAAGCGAGGATACAATGGGACCACATCACGCTCACCAGCGACCTAGGACCGAGTTCCAGACGATGCTGACTTCGGAAATTCATAACGTACTTGTCCTCTTTCCTTCCCTCCTTGATCTGTCTTCCTCCTCCGCCGCCCACCCAGAGGAGAGGGAGGATTCAACGCCTTTCTGCCCCGTCAGGACCCTTTGGGTCCCTCCTAAACAGGACAAAGGGGACAGTTGTTCTTCCCCTACAGAGGTGGAGGGGACAGCGGGCTACTGGGGAACCACAAACTACCGCGTGCGTCCGGGCGCATCGCACACCTGCGCCTCTCCGGGTTCAAGAAACGGAAAAAAGGCGCCTTTGGAAGCTTCTCTGCAGGCAGAACCCAAAAGGAGTGGGGGGTTCGTGACTCCTAAGACAAGTCGAGCGGAGGGGTCTCAGGCATGTCTCTGACTCTCCAATACATGGCAGGAACAGGCTGATTTTGAGGTACGGAGCCAAAGAAAAAGGGCTAAGGCAGTCCAGCACCACGACCCTGGGATTAAGGGTCTGAAACCCAAGGTCTGAGCGAGCCCGGGGTCGCGCCTTATATTGATGTCCCGCCTTTATCAGGAGAGTCGTTGGTCCAGATTCAGAGCTCAAGAAAGGGAGGGACTGTGTAGGCCAACGTCCACATCTGACCGAGAAGGGACAAATTCCTAACTATTTAGATGTGGGCTCTGTGGAAAAGAACAGCGCCGAGAAGAGCTCGGGATTTTTTTGTCTAAGTAGATGGAAGGATGGAGCTCCCATCAACTAAAGCGGGAGAGGCACTCTGACAGCGTAGAGGTTAAGGGTCATGGCTGCTAACTAGAAATATCCGAGTTCAAATCCACCAGATGCTCTTCGGAAGTATTATGGGGGTTTCTACTCTGTCCTATAGGGTTGCCATGAGTCGTGTCGGAGGAGAACCGGTTTGTTTTTTTTAAATGATGGGAAAGGAAGTCCTAGTGGCATAGTGGTTAAGAGCTACGCCTGCTAACCAAAAGATCGGCAGTTCAAATCCACCAGGCGCTCCTTGGAAACTGTGGGCAGATCTACCCTTCCCTGTAGGGCCGCTATGAGTCTCAGAATCTACTCAACGATGATGGGAAAGGTGCAGCGAGTTTTAGGAGAAAGATCTGGAGTTCAATTCCGGTCCCGGGGCCCTCTTTAAAAGAGTTTTCCGTCCGGGCTGCACCCGTTAGAGCCCTTTTTGATACTGGACTCTCGGGGGCTCATGCTCGGCCCCCTTCCCACCCTGGGCGCCCCCTCCCTGCAAGCTCGCCCCTGCCCTGGTCCCGGCCACCACGTCTCCACGCGCTCCCGCGACGCAAAGGCGCACGTCTAGGTCAGGTCTGAGGTAGGGCGGGGAAGAGCCACCTCGCTCCGAGACTTGTGGCGACCTGAGAGCTCTCGGTGTGCGGCAGGCTGGCTCGCCTTTTGGAGAAGGCGGGGAGGAAAGGGCCTTTGGGGAGGATCGCAGGAGGAGAGGGCGGCACCCCAGAAAGTAGGCGTCCTGGGTCCCCCGAGTTTGGTTCAAAGCGAGGTATTGCCAAAAGGAACCCAGAACCCAGTGCTGTCAGGAGGAGGGAGAAAAAAAAAAAACTATTTGCCAGTTCCCTGGTGGTCTAGTGGCTAGGATTCGGCGCTTTCACCGCCGCGGCCCGGGTTCGATTCCCGGTCAGGGAAAAGAGCTTTTTTGCTACGTCTCTCCTCAGGAATCTTCTTTAGCCCCGTTTAATGCTAAACAGCCAGGGCCTTGCCTAGGCTTGAAGAAGTGAAAGGCGATGAGCAGTTGTAACCTTTCGCTTTCAGAATTTTCATCTCAAGAGAACAAAGTAGAACCTGAGACAAAAGCTCCAATCTTCCTTAGCAAAAAATTTTGAAACAAAAAAAGTTGAAAGAATACTAACTTCGTATATTCTTCCCGTACGTTTTACCAAAGAACATTTTTCACATTAGCTTTGTCAGTCTCTCCATATGTATGTATTTGCTACCACATTTGAGAGTAATTTGCAGATAATCCCATGATTGTTTTGGTTACTGTTTTCCTTTGGCAATATCCCTCTAAACTAGCCTCTTGGAGACCTGTCCATTTTGTCCTCTCGAAGAGGCCCCTCTTGCACACTCTGAGGTGTGACCTAGAGCCCCTTCCATGAGCTACAGACTCCAATCACTGGGGAAATTCAAGAGTTTAGAGATTACCTCCTGGGAACCAGTGCGAAAGACCAAATCCTTTGAGTAAAATTAATTGCACACTCCACAGTACATTTCGAAATTTGAAAACAGATAGTGGTGATGGTTCCACAACAAGGTGAACTTAATGTCACTGAATTGTGCACATAAAATGGTTGAAAAGGCATATGTTTTGCTCTATATTTCATCAGACACACTCAAAATGATCCACACTTCCCGCCCCAGTAGAACCCTCCCTCCAGGCCCTACCCTGTGCTCTGCCTGGGGCCTGACCTGCCCTGTTTCCTCTCAAGCCCTTTGGCCTCAGGACCTCTCTGCTGTCCCACCTCTGGCTCTTGAGGTGTCTCTTTTTCTATGCCACTCAATTTCAGTCCAGTATTTGAATCACACCTTCCTGTTTTATGGTGGCATTACTAGGGACCTGTGTGGGGAATGAGGTACAGACCAAGCCAAGTGATATTATCAGAGGGGGTGACACCAGAATGATTGTTTATAAAACTTTTGTGCAATGTTTAAGCAAAAATTTATTATTTTTTATAAAACATATTCCTGTAATTAACAACAGAGGGTCCCAGACAGAGCTGGAGAAAAATGTAGAACAAAATTCTAACTCAAAAAGAAAGACCAGACTTGCTGGCCAGACATAGACTGGAGAAACCCTAAGAGTATTCCCCCCGCCACACACACACTTTCAGCTCAGTAATGAAGTCACTCCTGAGGTTCCCCCCTCAGCCAAAGATTGGCCAGGCCCATAAAACAAAAGGAGACTAAAGAGGCACACCAGCCCAAGGGCAAGGACTAGAAGGTGGGAGGGGATGGGAAAGCTGGTAATAGGGAACCTAAGGTTGAGAAGGGAGAGTATTGACATGTTGTGGGGTTGTTTAACCAATGTCATAAAACAATATGTGTCCTGTTTAATGAACTTTTTAATGAACAAAACTAGTTTGTTCTGTAAACCATCTAAAGTACAAAAAAAAAAAAAAAACCCTTACAACAAAAACATTTTTGTAAGCCCAGCTTACATGTATCAATATACCTACAAAGCTAAAACTCTATGCCATTTTACTTTTTGAAACTTCTAATGTGCTCTGGTGAGAGCTGTCATTATTACCCAATTATAATAATGCTTCAAATCACGTGATTTTGTCTGCATGCCCTGGAAATATCTGCTAGAAGCATCCACTGTTGTTTTTGTTGCTGCTGGTGTTTTTATAGTGGCTGGTTTTGCCAAATTTTCTGGTGTTTTAGCTATGATATTGGGGTAATTCACATTTGTGAATCTATATTAATAACTTTTTTGAGAATGAAATAGTAATTAAAGGAAAAGAGCCAGAAAAATAATAAAAAGGCTACTGTTCATTAAGAAATAATGTTGTAAGTAAAAATGTAATTCAATGTAGAAATATTTTACAAAACATTTTTGCTGTTAGTATTCATACAATCCAAGAAATATTACATTTAAGCAATTTAAAACCATATTTATAACATACTATTCCATGATTAAAGTTGATAATAAACACTACTAAGAATTCTGTTAGGTGCATTGATAATGACTAGTGATTGGACTGTGAAAGTTGCAAACAAAGATGAAGGATCACTAGATTGAAAATATGGCCTTCATGATAGAAATGACACCAGAGATCTCATGATAGAATTTTGCAAGACCAATGACTTCCTCATTGCAAAAACCTTTTTTCAACAATGTAAGCAGTGACTATACACGTGGACTTCACCAGATGGAATATACAGGAATCAATTTGACTACATCTGTGGAAAGAGAAGGTGGAGAAACTCAATATCATCAGTCAGCACAAGGCCAGTGGCCTACTGTGGAACAGACTATCAGTTGCTCATATGCAAGTTCATGTTGAAGCTGAAGAAAATTAGAACAAATCCATGAGAGCCAAAATATAACCTTGAGTATATCCCACCTGAATTTTGAGACTGTCTCAAAAATAGATTTGACTCATTGAACTCTAATGACCAAAGATCAGACAAGTTGTGGAGTGACATCAAGGATATCACACATGAAGAAAGCAAAAGGTCATTAAAAAGACAGGAAAGAAAGAAAAGACCAAAATGGATGTCAGAAGAGACTCTGAAACTTCCTCTTGAACATCGAGTAGCTAAAACAAATGGAAGAAATGATGAAGTAAAAGCTGAACAGAAGATTTCAAAGGCTGGTTCGAGAAGACAAAGTAAAGAATTATAATGAAATGTGCAAAGACCTAGAGTTAGAAAACCAAAAGGGAATAACATGGTTGGCATTTCTCAAGCTAAAAGAACTGAAGAAAAAATTCAAGCCCTGGGTTGCAATATTGAAGGATTCAACAGGGGAAAATATTGAATGACACAGAAAGCATCATAAGAAGATGGGCATAATTCCCAGAGTCACTGTACCAAAGGAACTGGTCAACGTTCAACCATTTCAGGAAGAAGCGTATGATCAAGAACCCATGGCACTGAAGGAAAAAGTTCAAGCTACACTGAAGGCATTGGCGAAAAACAAGGCTCCAGGAACTGAAGGAAACGAATTGAAATGTTTCAATAAATGGGAAGTGGAGTTGCTCACTTGTCTAGGCCAAGAAATTTGGAAGATAGCTACCTGTTCAACCAACTGGAAGAGATCCATATTTGTGCCCATTCCAAGGAAAGGCGGTCTAACAGAATGCGGAAATTATGAAATAATATTATTAATACCATGTACAAGTAAAGTTTTGTTGAAGATAATTCCAAATGGTTGCAGCGGTACATCAACAGGGAACTGCCAGAAATTAAAGCCAGATTCAGAAGAGGATGTGAAATGAGGGGTATCATTGCTGATGTCAGATGGATCCTGGCTGAAAGCAGAGTATACCAGAAAGATGTTTACCTGTGTTTTATTGACTATGCAAATACATTTAACTGTGTGGATCATAACAAAGTATGGATAATATTGTGAAGAATGGAAATTCCACAACACTTAATTGTGCTCATGAGGAACCTGTACATAGACCAAGAAGCAGTTGTATGAACAGCACAAGGAGATACCGCATGGTTTAAAGTCAGGAAAGGTGTGCATCAGGGTTGTATTCTTTCACAATCTAGTAGCCCATCCATGTATACTGAAAGAAAACAAAACAAGATAAGACTCAGTGAGCAAATATAGAAAAAATCACTACAATATCTTAGTGATGGCTCGGAGACAGCAGCTGATATCAAAACACATAAAGAAGCAGACCATGACTGCTTCTACAACCCCCCAAACGAAAGAATCAAAATCTTTCCCAAATGAAGATACAATCCTGGAAGTATCAGATACAGAATATAAAAAACTAATTTACAGAATGCTTCAAGACATCAGGGATGACCTCAGAAATGAAATAAGGCAATCTGCAGAAAAAGCCAAGGAACACACTGATAAAACTGTTGAAGAACTCAAAAAGATTATTCAAGAACACAGTGGAAAAATTAATAAGTTGCAAGAATCCATAGAGAGACAGCATTCAGAAATCCAAAAGATTAAAAATAAAATTACAGAATTAGACAACGCAATAGGAAGTCAGAGGAGCAGACTCGAGCAATTAGAATGCAGAGTGGGAAATCTGGAGGACCAGGGAATTAACACCAACATAGCTGAAAAAAAATCAGATAAAAGAATTAAAAAAAAAAGAAAAAACCCTAAGAATCATGTGGCACTCTATCAAGAAGGATAACTTGCATGTGATTGGAGTCCCAGAACAGGGAGGGAGGACAGAAAACACAGAGAGAATAGTTGAAGATCTGCTGACAGAAAACTTCCCTGACATCATGAAAGACGAAAGGATATCTATCCAAGATGCTCATCGAACCCCATTTAAGATTGATCCAAAAAGAAAAACACCAAGATATATTATCATCAAACTTGCCAAAACCAAAGATAAAGAGAAAATTTTAAAAGCAGCCAGGGATAAAAGAAAGGTCTCCTACAAGGGAGAATCAATAAGAATAAGTTCAGACTACTCAGCAGAAACCATGCAGGCAAGAAGGCAATGGGATGACATATACTAAGCACTGAAGGAGAAAAACTGCCAGCCAAGGATCATATATCCAGCAAAACTCTCTCTGAAATATGAAGGCGAAATTAAGATATTTACAGATAAACACAAGTTTAGAGAATTTGCAAAAACCAAACCAAAGCTACAAGACATACTAAAGGAAATTGTTTGGTCAGAAAACCAATAATATCAGATACCAGCACAACACAAGGTCACAAAACAGAACATTCTGATATCAACTCAAATAGGGAAATGGCAAAAACAAATTAAGATTAATTAAAAAAAAAAAAAAGCTCAAAACGGAATCATTGAAGTCAATATGTAAAAGATCACAATAATCAAAAAGAGGGACTAAATACAGGTGGCATAGAACTGCCATATGGAGAGGGATACAAGGTGATATAGGACAATACAAGTTAGGTTTTTACTTAGAAAAATAGGGGCAAATATTAAGGTAACCACAAAGAGGTATAACAACTCCATAACTCAAAATAAAAAACAAGAAAAACATAATGACTCAGCAAACATAAAGTCAAATACTATGAAAACGAGGAACACACAATTTACAAAGAAAAACGTCTCAGCACAAAAAAGTAAGTGGAAAATTGAAATTGTCAACAACACACATAAAAAGGCATCAAAATGACAACACTAAACACAAAAAAACACATCTATAATTACACTGAATGTAAATGGACTAAATGCACCAATAAAGAGACAGAGAGTCTCAGACTGGATAAAGAAACCTGGTCCGTCTCTATGCTGCCTACAAGAGACACACCTTAGACTTAGAGACACAAACAAACTAAAACTCAAAACATGGAAAAAAATATATCAAGCAAACAATAAGCAAAAAAGAAGAGAAGTAGCAATATTAATTTCTGACAAAATAGACTTTAAAGTTAAATCCACCACAAAGGATAAAGAAGGACACTACATAATGTTAAAAGGGACAAGTGACGAGGAAGATATAACCATATTAAATATTATGCACCCAATGACAGGGCTGCAAGATACATAAATCAAATTTCAACAGAACTGAAAAGTGAGATAGACACCTCCACAATTATAGTAGGAGACTTCAACACACCACTTTTGGAGAAGGACAGGACATCCAGTAAGAAGCTCAATAGAGACACGGAGGACCTAATTACAACAATCAACCAACTTGACCTCATTGACTTATACAGAACTCTCCACCCAACTGCTGCAAAGTATACTCTTTTTTCTAGCGCACATGGAACATTCTCTAGAATAGACCACATATTAGGTCATAAAACAAACCTTTGCAGAGTCCAAAACATCGAAATATTACAAAGCATCCTCTCAGACCACAAGGCCATAAAGGTGGAAATCAATAACAGAAAAATTAAGGAAAAGAAATCAAATACTTGGAAACTGAACAATACTCTCCTGAAAAAAGACTGGGTTATAGAAGACATTAAGGAGGGAATAAGGAAATTCATAGAATGCAACGAGAATGAAAATACTTCCTATCAAAACCTCTGGGACACAGCAAAATCAGTGCTCAGAGGCCAATTTATATCAATAAATGCACACATACAAAAAGAAGAAAGAGCCAAAATCAGAGAACTGTCCCGACAACTTGAACAAATAGAAAGTGAGCAACAAAAGAAACCATCAGACACCAGAAGAAAACAAATAATAAAAATTAGAGCTGAACTAAATGAATTAGAGAACAGAAAAACAATTGCAAGAATTAACAAAGCCAAAAGCTGGTTCTTTGAAAAAATTAACATAATTGATAAACCATTGGCCAGACTGACTAAAGAAATACACGAAAGGAAACAAATAACCCGAATAAGAAACGAGATGGGCCACATCACAACAGACCCAACTGAAATTAAAAGAATCATATCAGATTATTACGAAAAATTGTGCTCTAACAAATTTGCAAACCTAGAAGAAATGGATGAATTCCTGGAAAAACACTACCTACCTAAACTAACACAATCAGAAGTAGAACAACTAAATAGGCCCGTAACAAAAAAATAGATTGAAACGGTAATCAAAAAACTCCCAACAAAAAAAAGCCCTGGCCCGGATGGCTTCACTGCAGAGTTCTACCAAACTTTCAGAGAAGAGTTAACACCACTACTACTAAAGGTATTTCAAAGCATAGAAAATGACGGAATACTACCCAACTCATTCTATGAAGCCACCATTTCCCTGATACCAAAACCAGGTAAAGACATCACAAAAAAAGAAATTTACAGACCTATATCCCTCATGAACATAGATGCAAAAATCCTCAAGAAAATTCTAGCCAATAGAATTCAACAACATATCAAAAAATTAATCCACCATGACCAAGTGGGATTTATACCAGGTATGCAAGGCTGGTTTAATATTAGAAAAACCATTAATGTAATCCACCATATAAATAAAACAAAAGACAAAAACCACACGATCTTATCAATTGATGCAGAAAAGGCTTTTGACAAAGTCCAACACCCATTTATGATAAAAACTCTCACCAAAATAGGAACTGGAGGAAAATTCCTCAACATAATAAAGGGCATCTAGACAAAGCCAACAGCCAACATCACTGTAAATGGAGAGAGCCTGAAAGCATTTCCCTTGAGAACGGGAACCAGACAAGGATGCCCTTTATCACCGCTCTAATTCAACATGTTGCTAGAGGTCCTAGCCAGAGCAATTAGGCTAGACAATGAAATAAAGGGCATCCGGATTGGCAAGGAGGAAGTAAAATTATCTCTATTTGCAGATGACATGATCTTATACACAGAAAACCCTAAGGAATCCTCCAGAAAACTACTGAAACTAATAGAAGAGTTTGGCAGAGTCTCAGGTTATAAGATAAACATACAGAAATCACTTGGATTCCTCTACATCAACAAAAAGAACATCGAAGAGGAAATAACCAAATCAATACCATTCACAGTAGCCCCCAAGAAGATAAAATACTTAGGAATAAATCTTACCAAAAAAGACCTATACAAAGAAAACTACAAAGTACTACTACAAGAAACTAAAAAGGACCTACTTAAGTGGAAAAACATACCTTGCTCATGGATAGGAAGACTTAACATAGTAAAAATGTCGATTCTACCAAAAGCCATGTATACATACAATGCACTTCCGATCCAAATTCCAATGTCATTTTTTAATGCGATGGAGGAACAAATCACCAACTTCATATGAAAGGGAAAGAAGCCTCGGATAAGCAAAGCATTACTGAAAAAGACGAAGAAAGTGGGAGGCCTCACTCTACCTGATTTCAGAACCTGTTATACAGCCACAGTAGTCAAAACAGCCTGGTACTGGTACAGCAACAGGCACATAGACCAATGGAACAGAATTGAGAACGCAGATATAAATCCATCCACATATAAGCAGCTGATATTTGACAAAGGCCCAGTGTCAGTTAATTGAGGAAAAGATGGCCTTTTTAACAAATGGTGCTGTCATAAGTGGATATCCATTTGCAAAAAAATGAAACAGGACCCATACCTCACACCATGCACAAAAACTAACTCCAAGTGGATCAAAGACCTAAACATAAAGACTAAAACGATAAAGATCATGGAAGAAAAAATAGGGACAACCTTAGGAGCCCTAATACAAGGCATAAACAGAATACAAAACATTACCAAAAATGATGAAGAGAAACCAGATAACTGGGAGCTCCTAAAAATCAAACACCTATGCTCATCTGAAGACTTCACCAAAAGAGTAAAAAGATCCCCTACAGACTGGGAAAGAATTTTCAGCTATGACATCTCCGACCAGCGCCTGATCTCTAAAATCTATATGATTCTGTCAAAACTCAACCACAAAAAGACAAACAACCCCATTAAGAAGCGGGCAAAGGATATGAACACGCACTTCACTAAAGAAGATATTCAGGCAGCTAACAGATACACGAGAAAATGCTCTCGCTCATTAGCCATTAGAGAAATGCAAATTAAAACTACAATGAGATTCCATCTCACTCCAACAAGGCTGGCATTAACCCAAAAAACACAAAATAATAAATGTTGGAGAGGCTGCGGAGAGATTGGAACTCTTATACACTGCTGGTGGGAATGTAAAATGGTACTTTGGAAATCTATCTGGCGTTATCTTAAACAGTTAGAAATAGAACTACCATACAACCCAGAAATCCCACTCCTCGGAATAAACCCTAGAGAAATAAGAGCCTCCACACAAACAGATATATGCACACCCATGTTTATTGCAGCTCTGTTTACAATAGCAAAAAGCTGGAAGCAACCAAGGTGTCCATCAACGGATGAATGGGTAAATAAATTGTGGTATATTCACACAATGGAATACTACGCATCGATAAAGAACAGTGACAAATCTGTGAAACGAACGTGGAAGGCATTACGCTGAGCGAAATTAGTCAGAGGCAAAAGGACAAGTATTGTATAAGACCACTATTATAAGAGCTTGAGAAATAGTATAAACTGAGAAGAACACATACTTTTGTGGTTACGAGGGGGGGAGGGAAGAAGGGTGAGAGAGGGTTTTTTACTGATTAGTTAGTAGATAAGAACTGCTTTAGGTGAAGGGAAGGACAGTACTCAATACATGGAAGGTCAGCTCAACTGGACTGGACCAAAAGCAAAGAAGTTTCCGGGATAAAATGAATGCTTCAAAGGTCAGCGGAGCAAGGGCGGGGGTTTAGGGACCATGGTTTAAGGGGACTTCTAAGTCAATTGGCAAAATAATTCTATTATGAAAACATTCTGCATCCCACTTTGAAATGTGGCATCTGGGGTCTTAAATGCTAACAAGCGGCCATCTAAGATGCAGCAATTGGTCTCAACCCACCTGGATCAAAGGAGAATGAAGAACAACAAGCTCACATGATAACTAAGAGCCCAAGAGACAGAAAGGGCCACATGAACCAGAGACCTACATCATCCTGAGACCAGAAGAACTAGTTGGTGCCCGGCCACAATCGATCACTGCCCTGACAGGGAGCACTACAGAGAACCCCTGAGGGAGCAGGAGATCAGTGGGATGCAGACCCCAAATTCTCACAAGAAGACCATACTTAATGGTCTGACTGAGACTAGAAGAATCCCGACGGTCATGGTCCCCAAACCTTCTGTTGGCACAGGACAGGAACCATTCCCGAAGACAACTCATCAGACATGAAAGGGACTGGACAGTGGGTAGGAGAGAGATGCTGATGAAGAGTGAGCTATTTGTATCAGGTGGACACTTGAGACTGTGTTGGCATCTCCTGTCTGGAGGGGGGATGGGAGGATAGAGAGAGTTGGAAGCTGGCAAAATTGTCACAAAAGGAGAGAGTGGAAGGGCTGACTCATTAGGGGGAGAGCAAGTGGGAGTACGGAGTAAGGTGTATATAAACTTATATGTGACAGTTTGACTTGATTTGTAAATGTTCAGTTGAAGCTCAATAAAAGTTAATTAAAGAAAAACCATATCTTGATCAACTATGCTAAAAAAATACTAAATTATCTCTTTCTCGTCCATATAGAACATTATATTTGTTGTCATGTATACAATCAGACTATGCAACCAGAAATGTTGGAAAAAATTATTACAGAGATGTGTCACCCAGTTAATTAATAATACTAGGTGTTTATAATATTTGTGGTATTTATCTGCTGCTTAAAAGTTTGTGTTTTGTTGCAATTTCTTTTCTCATAAATGTCCACTTTCATACCTAAAAAAAAAAAAAAAAGATGGAAGAAATACACAGGGTCATTATACCAAAAAGAATTAGTCGATATTCAAACATTTCAAGAGGTGGCATGTGATCAGGAACTGATGGTACTGAAGGAAGAAGTCCAAGATGCTCTGAAGGCACTGGCGAAAAACAAGGCTCCAGGAATTGATGGAATATCAAATGAGATGTTCAACAAACACATGCACTGCTGGAGATGCTCACTCATCTATGCCAAGAAATATGGAAGACAGCTTCCTAGCCAACTGACTGGAAGAGATCCATATTTATGCCTATTTCCAAGAAAGGCGATATAACCGAATGTGGAAATTATAGAACAATATCATTAATGTCACACGCAAGTAAAATTTTGCTGAAGAGCATTCAAAAATGGCTAAAGCAGCATATCGACAGGCAACTGCCAGAAATGGAGGCTGGTTTCAGAAGAGGACATGGTACCAGGGATATCATTGCTAATGTCAGATGGATCCTGGCTGAAATCAGAGAATACCAGAAGGATGTCTACCTGTGTCTTATTGACTAGGCAAAGGCATTCAACTGTGTGGATCATAACAAGTTATGGATAACATTGCAAAGAATGGGAATTCCAGAGCACTTAATTGTGCTCATGAGGAACCTTTACATAGATCAAGAGGCAGTTGTTCAGACACAACAAGGGGATACTGATTGGTTTAAAGTCAGGAAAGGTTGTATTCTTTCATCATACCTATTCAATCTGTATGCTGAGCAAATAATCCGAGAAGCTGGACTATATGAAGACAAATGGGGCATCAGGATTGGAGGAAGACTGATGAACAACCTGCGTTATGCAGATGACACAACCTTGCTTGCTGAAAGTGAAGAGGACTTGAAGCACTTGCTAATGAAGATCAAAGACCACAGCCTTCAGTATGGATTGCACCTCAACATAAAGAAAACAAAAATCCTCACAACTGGACCACTGAGCAACATCATGATAAACGGAGAAAAGATTGAAGTTGTCAAGGATTTCATTTTACTTGGATCCACAATCAACAGCCATGGAAGCAGCAGTCAAGAAATCAAACGACACATTGCATTGGGTAAATCTGCTGCAAAGGACCTCTTTAAGGTGTTGAAGAGCAAAGATGTCACCTTGAATACTAAGGTGCGCCTGACCCAAGCCATGGTATTTTCATTCGCATCATATGCATGTGAAAGCTGGACAATGAATAAGGAAGACCGAAGAAGAATTGACGCCTTTGAGTGAACAAATCTGTCTTAGAAGAAGTACAACAAGAATGCTCCTTAGAAGCAAGGGTAGCGAGACTGTGCCTTACATACTTTGGACATGTTATCAGGAGGGATCAGTCCCTGGAGAAGGACACCATGTTTGGCAAAGTATAGGGTCAGCAGAAAAGAGGAAGACCCTCAACGAGGTGGATTGACATAGTGGCTGGAACAATGAACTCAAGCATAATAACAACGATTGTAAGGATGGTGCAGAATCAGGCAGCGTTTGGTTCTGTTGTGCATAGGGTTGCTATGAGTCGGAACCGACTCGATGGTACCCAACAACAACAACAACATATCATCAAGTCACGCAGAAAGCAAGATGTACAGAGAGTGTCTTGTCTACTCAAAAAGATCTGTTTAAAGTCTAAGCTAAAATATTATATGAATTGTTGTTGTTAGTGGGGTCAAGTCGGTTCTGACTTGTAACGACCCTGTGTACAACAGAAAAAGACACTGTACTGCTGCAACCGCTTTTGTATGATCTTCAGCAAAATTCTACTTGTGTGTGGTATTAATGATATTGTTTGGTAATTTCTGTTTTCTGTTGGATCACCATTCTTTGGAATGGGCACAAATATGCATCTCTTTCAGTTGGTTGGCCAGGAAGCTCTCCTCCAAATTTTTTGACATAGATGAGTAAGTACCTCCAGTGCTGAATCTGTTTATTGTAACATCTCAGTTGCTATTCCGTCAATTCCTGGACCCTTGTTTTTTGTCCAATATCTTCAGTGTAGCTTGGATTTCTCCCTTCAAAGCCATCGGTTCTTGATCATATGCTACCTCCTGAAATGTTTGAATGTTGACCAATTCTTTTCGATACAGTGACTCTGTGTATTCTTTCCCTCATCTTTTAACGCTTCCTGCGTTGTTTAATATTTTCCCCATAGAATCCTTCAACACTGCAACCTAAGGCTTGAATTTTGCTTCAGTTCTTTCACCTTGAGAAATGCCAAGTGTTTTCTTCCGTTTTGGTTTTCTAACTCCAGGTCTTTGCCCATTTCATTATAATACTTTACTTTGTCTTCTTGAGCCACCTTTTAAAATCTGCTGTTCAGCTTTTACTTCATCATTTCTTCCATTTGGTTTAGCTACTCGACAGCCAAGAGCAAGTTTCAGAATCTCTTCTGACATCCGTTTTTTTTTTTTTTTTTCTCTCTTTCCTGTCTTTTTAACAACCTTTAGCTTTCTTCATGTATGATGTCCTTAATGTCATTCCACAGCTCATCTGGTCTTCAGTCATAAGTGTTTAATTTGTCAAATCTATTCTTGAGATGGTCTGTAAATTCAAGTGGGATATACTCAAAGTTGTACTTTGGTTCTCATATACTTTTTCTAATTTTCTTCAGCTTCAACTTGAACTTGCATATGAGCAACTGACGGTCTGTTGGGCAGTTGCCCCTAGCCTTGTTCTGACTAACAATATTCTCCACGGTTGCTTTCCACAGATGTAGTCAGTTTAATTCCTGTGTATTCCACCTGGCAAGGTCCACGTGTATAGTCGCTGTTTATGTTGTTGAAAAAATGTATTTGCAATGAAGAAGTTGTGGGTCTTGCAAAATTCTATCATGCAATCTTCAGCATCATTTCTGTCACCAAGGCCATATTTTCCAACTACCAACTCTTCTTCTTTGTTTCCAACTTCAAATTCCAATCACCAGTAATTACCAATGCATCTTTATTGCATGTTTGATCAATTTCAGACTGCAGAAGTTGGTAAAAATCTTCAATTTCCTCGTCTTTGACATTAGTGGTTGTTGTGTAAATTTGAGTAATAGTCATATTAACCGGTCTTCCTTGTAGGCACATGGATATTATCCTATCACTGAAAGCATTGTACTTCAGGATAGCTCTTGCGATGTTCTTTTTGATGATGAATTCGACACCATTCCTCTTCAATTTGTCATTCCTGGCATAGTAGACTAATATGATTGTCCAATTCAAAATGGCCAATACCAGTCCATTTCAGCTCACTAATCCATAGACTGGCTGTGGAACAGACTATCAATTGCTCATATACAAGTTCAAGTTGAAGCTGAAGAAAATTAGAACAAATCCACGAGAGCCAAAGTACGACCTTGAGTATATACGACCTGAATTTAGAGACCATCTCAAGAATAAATTTGACATGTTAAACATTAGACTGAAGATCAGATGAGTTGTGGAATGACATTTAGGACATCATACACGAAGAAAGCAAAAGGTCATTAAAAAGACATGAAAATAGAAAAGGCTAAAATGGATGTCAGAAGAGACTCTGAAACCTGCTCTTGCATGTAGAGTAGCTAAAGGAAAAGGAAGAGATGATGGAGTAAAAGAGTTGAAGAGAAGATTTCAAAAGGCAGCTTGAGAAGACAAAGTATTACAATAACATGTGCAAAGACCTAGAGTTAGAAAACCAAAAGGGAAGAATGCGTTTGGCATTTCTCAAGTTCAAAGAACTGAAGAAAAAATTCAAGCCTTGAGTTGCAATATTGAAGGATTCTATGGGGAAAATATTAAACAACGCAGAAAGCATAAAAAAGGATGGAAGGCATATACAGAGTCACTATACCAAAAAGAATTGGTTGACGTTCAGCCTTTTCTGGAGGTAGCATATGATTAGCAAGTGATGGTACCGAAAGAAGAGCTCCAAGCTGCGCTGAAGGCATCGGGAAAAAGAAGGCTCCAGGAATTGACAGAATACCAACTGAGATGTATCAAAAAACAGATGCAAAGCTGGAAGTGCTCACTCATCTATGCTTGCTGAAAGTGAAAAGGACTTGAAGCACTTACTGATGAAGATCAAAACCACAGCCTTCATTATGGATTACATCTCAGCATAAACAAAACAAAAATCCTCACAACTATGCCAACAAGCATGTTCGACTTTGTTTTAGTGTGACTCAAAACGGAGACTGGGATACAACTGGAATACATTAGCCTAACCAGCGACCTATGATCCAGTTCCAGATGAAGCTGTCTTTGCTTTAAAAAAAAAAAAAAACCATTGCCATCGAGTCCAACTCATAGTGGCCCTATAGGACAGAGTAGAATTGCTGCTTTATGTTTTTCAAGAAGCAGCTGGTAGGTTTGAACTGCAGACCTTTTGTTTAGGGGCTGAGCTCTTAACAGCTGTGCCAACAGGGCCCCATCTTCACGTTACATCAGGAAATTTCGTATCATGTTTTTTCCCTTTTCCTTCCCTCCTTGATCTATCTCCCACCTCCCCAGCCCACCCAGAGGAAAAGATTTACCGCCTTTCTGTCACGTCAGGGCCCTCTGGTGTCTCTCCTGGAGAAGAAAAAGAGGGCAGTTGTCCTTCCTCTACAGGATGGGGAGGAGAAACTGTCGCCACCTGAGGAACCAAAAACTCACAGGTTTTGCTTCCCACACACCTACCTGTGCTTGACCAAATCCAATTAGACAAATCCAATATTGTTTCTCCTGAAGCTTCTCTGCAGGCTGAACAGGTAGGATGTGGGGTTCTTACTTGGCTAGACAAGCTGTGTTGATGTGTCTCGGGCCTGTAACTGGGCCTAGAAATCAGGTCACTAAGGCTGTTTTTGAGGGACAAAGACAAAGAAAAGGCACAAAGGAGGCCCAATCCCAAGACCCAGAGATTAAGAGTCTGAAATCCTAAGGTCTGAAGGAGCTGAGAGTTAGGTTGATCTCCTGCCTTTATTAGGAAAGCTCAATTCAGAAATCATGAAAGGAAGGATCGTGTAGGGTAGCATCCACACTTCACTGACAAGAAAACATGAATTCATAACTAACTCGATATGGCTTTTGAAGAAAAGATTGACATCAAGAAGTTGATGGTGTTGCCATCAACTAATATGGAAAAAAAATGCCAAGTACACAAGATTTTAGGGGAAAAAACATAAAGAGATATCTTCCACTTCTGACAAAGGTGTAGTATCAGGGACGAGACTTACCCCTCTATTTGAAACTCTCTCCATGAGGGGAGAGGGGGAACAGACAAAATACTTGTAACTATGGTTTTCAGGACAGCAGAAATCAGGCAGCAAAGGACAGTAACCCCTAAGAGATGAGAAACAAAGAGGGGGGTCCTAAAACTGCCCCAGTTTACTGCATCCAGAGAATTTCCAGGTGAGCACAAGGCAGGGGAATCTGAGGCAGATTCCCTGGATTGAGGCAATGAAGCTGAGTGCCTGGGGAGAGTGAGGCAGCTTGAGTACATAGGACAAAGATCCAGTGAGGATAGAGCTGGACTGTGAGAGAACACAGAGATATGTAGAGGGTCCCCCTCGACTATTCAGCAGAGTGTTGATCAGTGCCCGCTTGTGAAGAAACTACTGAACTCAAGGGAAGAAACAACTGAAAAGATTATGGAACAGTGTTTGGTGCCCACACAGGTTAGGAAATCATGCCGGCTGTCATCAGCTGGACCGGACTGTTCATAATTCATGGTGCCTCAGCTAGAGTACCCAGGTAAGTCACCTCAGTAGTGGGAAATAATCAGCCCTAGCTGAGAACGGTTCCTGATCCACCTAAAAATCATAAAAGCAAGACCCAAATGGATTAAACTGATCCCAAGTGTTATGGATTGAATTGTGTCCCCCCAAAATATGTGCTGTGAATCCTAACCACTATACTTGTGGTTATAATTCCAATAAGAATTAGTTTTATTTGTCATGTAAATGAGGCAGTATTAGTACAGAGTGTGTCTTAAATCAATTTCTTTTGAGATATGAAAGAGCAGATCAAGCAAGCAAGCAAGCAGAAATGGGGGAGGACAGATGCCATGCCACAAGAAGATCACCAAGGAGCCAAGAAATAGAAGCTGAAAAGAGACAAGGACCTTGCCCCAAAGTCGACAGAGAGAGAAAGCTTCCCATTGAGGCAGCACCTGAATTCAGACTTCTAGCCTTCTAAACTGTGAGAAAATAAATTTGTTCGTTGAAGCTATCCACTTATGGTATTTCTGTTATAACAACACTAGATTATTAATACACTAAGTCACTTAATTGCAACACGGAACAAAATCCAAGAAGGTTCATAGGAATATCAAAATAAACAATGCCTAAGAAAAAAAAAAAAAAAATTTTTTTTTTTTTTTTAAGAAGGTTAAATTCCCACTGTCTGACACCCAGTCACAGAACATCAGGCATGTGAAGAGGCAGGAAAACATGATACTTAATGAGGAGAACTAATTGAAACCAAGCCAGAATGGACACCATGTTAGGATTCACATAGAAGAACTTTAAAACAGTTATTAAAACTGTATCCCATGTTTTCAAAGTTAGAGATGTAGAAGATATAAAAATGTTCCAAATCAATCTTTAGAGATGAAAACTACAATGTCTGTGATGAAAAGTGCACTGAATTGGATTAACAGCAGATTAGACATTGCACAACAAAAGACTAGGGAACATAAATCCAAGAGCAACTGAAAATACCCAAATGAAACTCCCAGACAAAAAGTATTTTATTCCCCTTTGATCCAGGTGGGTTGAGAGTGGTCATGGCCCCCAGACCTTCTGTTGCCCCAGGACAGGAACCATTCCCGAAGCCAACTCTTCAGACATGGATTGGACTGGACAGTGGGTTGGAGAGGGATGCTGGTGAGCTTCTTGAATCAGGTGGACATTTGAGACTATGTTGGAATCTCCTGCCTGGAGGGGAGATGAGAGGGTGGAGGGGGTTAGAAGCTGGCAAAATGGACATGAAAAGAGAGAGTGGAGGGAGAGAGCAGGCTGTCTCATTAGGGAGAGAGTAATTGGGAGTGTGTAGCAAGGTGTATATGGGTTTTTGTGTGAGAGACTGACTTGATTTGTAAACTTTCACTTAAAGCACAATAAAAGTTATTAAAAAAAAAAAAAAAGTATTTCAAAAGGGAACACACCATGAGGGAAATTTAGGGCAACTTAGAGGCCTAATAAAGAAGAAGTTGGAGACCCTGAAAAGGCCAGAGGGAGAAGGAAAAAGTTTTAAAAAATCATGGTGAAATTTTTCCTATCATTCTAAGAACAATAAACCTACTGATTCAAGAAGATGAATGAACCCTAGCACAAAAAACATGAGGAGACCGCACAGCACAAAAGCAAAATATGTTTTTTTTAATAATTTTTATTGTGCTTTAAGTGAAAGTTTACAAATCAAGTCAGTCTCTCACATATAAACTTATATACACCTTACTACATACTCCCAGTTACTCTCACCCCAATGAGACAGCCCACTCCCTCCTTTCAGTCTATCTTTTCATGACCATTTTGCCAGCTTCTAACCCCCTCTACCCACTCATCTCCCCTCCAGACAGGAGATGCCAACATAGTTTCAAGAGTCCACCAGATGCAAGTAGCTCACTCCTCATCAGCATCTCTCTCCAACCCATTGTTCAGTCCAACCCATGTTGGACAAGTTGGCTTCAGGAATGCTTCCTGTCCTGGGCCAACAGAAGTTTTGGGGACCATGACCACTGGGGTCCTTCTAGTCTCAGTCAGACCATTAAGTCTGGTCTTTTTATGAGAATTTGGGGTCTGCATCCCACTGTTCTCCTGTTCTCTCAGGCGTTCTCTGTTGTGTTCCTGGTTCTCTGTTGTGTTTTGCTTTTTGTGACACAAAAGCAAAACATCTTAAACCCAGCCAGAAGAAAAAGACATGGTGCATAATGAGGGGCAAAAGTAAGGATTACATCAGAGTTTTTGTTGAAAGCCATGCATTAAGTACTGAAGAAGAAAAAAAAAAAAAGCCAACCAAAAACTCCATGCTAAAAAAAAAAGATGAAGGTGAAATAATGACATTTTAAGACACACAAAAGCTGAAAGAACTCATCACCAGCAGACCCACACTAGAAGTGTTCAAGGGGCCCTCCAGATGGTAGAAAACTGATACCAGAAGGAAATCTGTATTATTATTTAAATTTATTTAAAACGTTTAAACATAGTAATAACAATGGATTGCAGGGTTTGCTGCATATGTAAAATTAAAATGCATGACAACAATAGCAGAAAGGCCAGCAGGGGATGTCTTAGTCATCCAGTGCTGCTATAACAGAAATATAACAAGGGATGACTTTAACAAAGACAAGTTTATTTTCTCACAGTCTAGGAGGCTAGAAGTCCAAATTCAGGGTGTCAGCTCCAGGGGAAGGCTTTTTCTGTCGGCTCTGTAGGAAGATTTTTGTCATCGATCTTCATCTGGACTAGAAGCCTCTCTGCACAGGAACCCCAGGTCCAAAGGGCAGGTACTGCTCCCAGGGCTGCTTTCTTGGTGGTATGAGGCCCCCACTCTCTGCTTGCTTCCCTTTCCTTTTATGTCTTGTAAGATAAAAGGTGGTACAGGCCACACCCAGGGAAACTGCCTTTACATTGGATCAGGGATATGACCTTAGTAACGGTCCCACCCTAATTTTCTTTAACATAATCTAATCTTACCTCATTAACCAGAAGCGGAGATTAGGATTTACAACCCAGGAAAATTACAATCACAAATTGGAGGGCAACCACAAAATACTGGAAATTGCGGCCTAACCAAGTTGACACATATTTTGGGGGGACATAATTCAATACATGACAGGGGAGAATGGTGAAGACGTACTATATCACCTGAAAGACTGTGATAAGTTAAAGTTGTATACTATAAACCACAAAGAAATCACTAAAGCTCTAATTCATTCTCTAAACCAAGCATAACCCTGATATCCAAACCAAAGACACCACAAGAAAAGAAAACTACAGGCCAATATCTCTTATGAATATAGATGCAAAAATCCTCCATAAAATACTAGTGAACAGAATCTAACAACATATTAACAGAGTCATACACCATGACCAAGTGGGATTTATTCCAGAAATGCAGGGATGGTTAACATTGGAAAATCAATCAATGTAATACACCACATCAAAAGAACAAAGAAAAAGAACCATGTGATCATCTCTATGGATGAAGAAAAAGCACTTTTTTGATATAATCCAACACCCTTTCTTGATGAAAACCCTAAAAAAGATTGGGATATGAGGGAATTTCCTCAATATGATTCAGGATATATGTGAAAAGCCAACAACCAACATTATACTTCATGGAGAAAAACTAAGAGCTTTCTCCTTGAAATCAGGAAAAAGACAAGGGTTCTTGCTCTCACCACTTCCATTCAATATTGTATTAGCAGTCCTAGCCACAACAATAAGATGAGAAAAGGAAATAAAAGGTATCCAGATTGGAAAAGAAGAAGTAAATTCATCTCTATTTGTGGATTATATGATCCTATACATAGAAAACCGCAAAGAGTACACAAGAAAATTTTTAGAGCTAATAGAGGAATTTAGCAAAGTTTCAAGGTACAAGTCAACAAACAAGCCATCAGTTGAGTTTCTATACACCAGCAATGAGAAATCTGAAAGGGAAATTTTGGAAACAATTGCATTTACAATAGCATCTGAGAGAATAAAACACCTAGGAATAAACCTAACCAGGGACATGAACTATTTATACAATAAAAACTATAAAACTCTGCTGAAAGAGACTAAAGAAGACTTAAATAAATGGAAAGATGTTCTATGTCCATGGATTAGAAGACTTAATATTGTTGAGATGTCAATACCACCCAAAGTGATCTATAGATCCAAAGCTAAAACAATGTTGAAAGAGAAGAACAAAGTAGGAGGACTCAGACTTCCTGATTTTAAAACATACTATACAGCTACAGTAATCAAAACAGCTTGGTTGTAGTATAACAATAGACACATAGGTCAATGGAATAGAATTGAGAGTCCAGAAATGAACCCATATGTCTATGGTCAACTGATTTTTAATAAGGATGCTATGTCCACTCAATGCGGGAAAGAAGAGTCTGTTCAAGAAATAGCGCTGGGAAAACTGGATTTCCACATGCTGAAAAATGAAACAGGAGCCATGCCTCACACCATGCCCAAAACAAATTCAAAATGAATTAAGGACCTAAATGTGCAAACTAAAATCATAAAGTTCTTAGAAGAGCAAGCAGGGGCAACGCTGACAGGCCTAGCTTTCAACAATGGATTATTTAATACAGCAACAAAAGCACAAACAGCAAAGGACAAAAAAAAAAAAAAAGCTGCAACCTCATAAAAATAAAAAAACTTTTGTTCCTGAAAAGACTTTACCAAAAAAGTGAGAAGACAAGCTACTGACTAGGAGAATATCTTCGGAAACCATGTATCCGACAAGAAGCTAATAATCAAAACATTTATACCAAACTTCAACAGCTTAACAACAAAAAAACATATAACCCAATCATAAAAAGGGCAAAGGACTGTAATAGACATTTCGCCAAAGAGGACATTCAAATGGCCACCAAGCACATGAAAAGATGCTCCGCATCATTAGCCATCACAGAGATGCAAATCAAAACCACAGTGAGATACCATTTCACTCCCACTAGGATGGCTAAAATTAAAAAAAAAAAAAGAAAGAGCCAGAAAATAACAATTGTTGCCCAGGTAGTGGGAAAATTGGAACCTTTATCTATTGCTGGTGGGAATGCAAAATGGTAAAGCCATTGTGGTAAACAGTGTGGCGGTTCCTCCAAAAAATGAAAAATAGAATTACCATATGACTCAGCAATTCCACACCTAGGTATAAACCTAAAAGACTTGAAAGCAGAGACTTGAAAAGAGACGTGTATACCGGTGTTCATTGCAGCACTATTCACAATAGCTAAAAGGTGGAAACAACCTAAATGCCCATCAACAGATGAATAGATACACAAACTATGGTACATACATATCATGGAATACTACTCAGCCAGTAAGAGAAACAAAGTTTTGATATATGCTACAGTATGGACGGAGCTTGAAGACATTATACTGAGCAAAATAAGCCAATCACAAAAGGGCAAGTATTATATGACCTCACTAAATAAAAAGACAAGAAAAGGCAAATGTGTAGAGACCAAATTTTATTAGTGGTTACCAGGGGTGGGAGGGAGGGGGAAAAGCAGGGTTAACAGTGATGGAAAAATCGCATTGATTAAGGGTAGGATTGCACAGCTGATTATTGTAATTGCTGTCAATAAATTGCACTCCTATAAAAAGTTGACTTGGCAAAAGTTGTGTGATAGATGTATTTATAACAATGACAAAAAAAAAGAGTAGCTGCCGAGGCTGCTTGTGTACAACCAAACATCTCATGGGATTGGTTCCTTGCTTTGGAGGTTTAGGGGGCTCCCAGATAACTGACCTAATAACGTGTTTAGTGCTTCTGTTCTACCTATTTCGTTGTGTAGTGCCTGAGGTCTTAAAAGTTTGCAAGTGGCCATCCAAGGCACAACTGGTCTCTATTTGCGTGGAACAACAGAGGAAGGAGAGTCAGGAAAAGGAGGAGGAAATGGAATGTGTGGCTAATCACCTCCATGAACAACTGTGTCCTTTGCCATGAGACCAGAAGAACTGGATGGTGTCCAACTACCATTACAGAACATTTTGATCAAAGATTCCATAGAGGAATCCTAATCAAAATGGAGAAAAATGCAGAACAGAATTTCAAATTCTCATGTACTCCAGACTTTCTGGAGCCATGAAGGGTGGATGAATCCCTGTAATTTCCCTGAGATAATCTTTAAACCTTAAACCAAAAATACCCTCTGAAGTCACCTTAAAACCAAACAATAGTTTAGGTTAACTAGTAAAAAAAAGTCTGCCTTGAGCATTATGCTCTTTTAAGATCTATCTCTATGGGATCAAACTGACAACAGCAACTGGAAAGATTAGGTAGGTAATTTCCCTGAGATAATCTTTAAACCTTAAACCAAAAATACCCTCTGAAGTCACCTTAAAACCAAACAATAGTTTAGGTTAACTAGTAAAAAAAAGTCTGCCTTGAGCATTATGCTCTTTTAAGATCTATCTCTATGGGATCAAACTGACAACAGCAACTGGAAAGATTAGGTAGGTAATTTCCCTGAGATAATCTTTAAACCTTAAACCAAAAATACCCTCTGAAGTCACCTTAAAACCAAACAATAGTTTAGGTTAACTAGTAAAAAAAAGTCTGCCTTGAGCATTATGCTCTTTTAAGATCTATCTCTATGGGATCAAACTGACAACAGCAACTGGAAAGATTAGGTAGGAACCTTAGAGGGCAGTGAGTTTATGTTAATGAGAGAGGAACAACTCAGAAAAAGAGGGTGAGAATGGTTGCACAACTCAAAAAAAATGTAATCAATGTCACTAAATGGTACATGTGGAAAATGTTGAATTGGTGTATGTTTTGCTGTGTATATTCTCAACAAGATAAATAAAATTTAGAAGAGAAAAACTACAAAAAAAATTTTTAAATCACTAAAATAACAAAGAGATTCAGCTAATAAGCCGACAAAGGAGATAAAATGGAATCATAGAAAACCATGTAAACACAATGATAGAACAATTGGTCTTTGAGGACTCTACCCTGTAGAAATACTTGCACAAGGGTCCAAAGATATGTGTACAAGAATGATGACTGTGGCATTCTTTGTAATAATGCAAACCACAAACCAACTTAATTTCCAAGTTATATGGAAAAAGTAAAATTACCATTTCATTCTGTCATACTTGGGGTCACTATGAGTAGGAGCTGACAAGACTGCATCTAGCTAATAGGAGACAAACGGGTATCAAAGGTACTTCAGAAGACAGTGCCGATGATGATTTTGCTCTTTTAGCAACTCTCAATTCCCAGCTACAAACTTACCTTGTTCTCAGGGAGAATCTGAGAACGCCTAGGATTAGGTCCTCAGGTTGTGACTAAGACACTGAGGGGAAGCGAGGTCTCCTTGCTTTTACGTGAGAGAATCTACAGAGCAAACAGCTGCAACATTTTGCTTTTATAAAATAAATGCCTGCAATCTCGTCCCTGGGTGGGCTCGAACCACCAACCTTTCGGTTAACAGCCGAACGCGCTAACCGGTTGCGCCACAGAGACAACTGGGCGCCTCGACTTAACGAGGAGTATTCGTGACCACCAGACCTTGCCACCCGCTTTCTGCGGGACAACTGCGCAGGCTCCAAAGCCTTGGAAAACCGGACCTTTTGGGGCGACGAATCGTGTTGTTGTTGGTCACATTTGAAACCTGTGTGTTAGGCGATTCCGAGGCCAGAAGGGCAGCCGTATGGCTTTCGCCCCTCCTTGCTCCCTGCCGGCTTCAGAAGTCAGCGACCACCGGAGACCCCCAGGTCTGCGACCCCCGCCTGAGCCCAGTGGGGCCCACGACCTGCTGCGCCCGGTGGGCCCCGGGACGTCCCTTCGCGTCGCCTGCTCCTCCCGCCCGCGCCGCTGGACGCCCCCCGGCTCCACTCGGCTGGGGTCGGTGGGACGGGAGCGGGGAAGATAAGTAGGAAAGGGGAACCGTGAAGAGGAGCGAAGGAAAGCAGGGAGGCGTGGACGAGGACAAGGCCACCAGGAGGCCGGTGCAGAGACACAGGCGGGGTCCTGGGGAGGAAAGAATGGTTTTTATGGTGTAACAAAATGGAGAGAAAGGCGCAGAGAGAGGGCATGAAAGGGAGAAAAGCCGAGCACCTGCAACTGTCCGAGAATAAAGTAGCATAATGGTCTGAATCGTTTTACGTAAAGAGTGTGAAGCCACGAATAGAGTGGTTTGTGCGCTCCTTGCAGACGCAGCACCTGGGATCGGGTCGAGTCCCGGCAGCGCCCTTTACCTGCGGCCAGAGAGCAGGGCTTCAGCTCGCCCTTCAGAGCCGTGCGGGGGAGAAGTTCAGAAAGACACGACAGCGCGCAAACCTGGGCCTGGTCGTCCGGAGCCCTGGACGTGCCCCCGTCGGAGCAAAAGGCGACAGGCTGCCTTTTAGCCAGCCCTCCCGTTTACTTTCGTTAATGAGATGATGTGGTCATGGTCGTGTTTCTGGGAGGTATTTCAGATATCACTGGGGCTTTCTTACATGAAGCCAGGGTGAGCTTTGAATGCGTTTACAGTAGAACAAACTCCTTGCGAAGGCCAACACGGGTTTGTCTCCATCTCGTCCTCAATTTTTATGCTACCAGTAAATTATTGAAATATAATTCACACAGAATACTACTGCCCAGCTTATTGAATTTTGACAAAACATTCATATCAAGGTATAGAAAATTCCCACCATCCCGGTAAGGTCGCTAGAGTTCCTCTCCAGCCCACCCCCACCCTTTCTGGCTTAATCACTATTCTGAGGTCTCTCTCTAGAGATTAGTTTTGCCTGCTCTTGAAATTCACAGGAATGAATGTGTATTTTTTTTTTTTGCATCTGGCTTTTTTTTTTTTAATACGACCTTATGTTTTTGAGATATACCTATGTTGTTGCAGTCATCGCTCCTTAATTTTTATGTTGTCCATGAGTGTTATTCCAATGTGTGAACACGCCAAAGTTGATGGACATTTGGATCATTTCCAATTTTGGCTATTCTTCAAAGGACTGCTATGAATATTCTTGTCCTTTTTGTGGACCCATAAAAACCAAACCTGTTGCCACCTAGTGGATTCCAGCTTATAGCGACCCTTTAGGAGAGAGTAGAACTACCCCACAGGGTATCCAAGGAGCAGCTGGTGGATTCAAGCTCTTAACCACTGCGCCACCAGGGCTCCTTTTTGTGGATATGTGCATTCATTTCCCTTCAGTATATAACAGGTCATGGGGCAAACAGTCCTCTAGAAAGATTTCTCGCTCTTCTTTCCGTTCTGACAGCCCTCGGTGTTCTCTGTCTTTTAAATGTACCCATTCTGGTGAGTGTTTAATGGTATCTTATTGTGGTTTTAATTTGTTTCCCTATTGAGTAATAATGTTGAACATATTTTCTTAGTGGCCTCTGGCCACTTAGAAATTCTGCTTTGTGGAGAAAGCCTATTCAAGACATTTGTCCACTTTTAATTGGCTTGGCTTTTTAAATTGATTTTTGAAAGTTCTCTATATATTCAAGATTTGAGCCACTTTTCACATAAGCATGTTGCAAATATCTTCTCCCAGTCTGTGGCTAGCCTTTTCGCTCGCTTAGGTGATTTTTCATGAGCTTCAGCTTTTATATTTGATGAAATTCAATTTATCTTTATTTTTATTTTATAGTTTATCCCATTGCACTCTCTAAGAAATATTTCTACCACAGGATGGTAAGTGTATGCTCCTAAAGTTTCCACTAGGATCTTTAGAGTTTTTGTTATAGCTTTTAATCAATGACATCTCAAATTCCCATCCTGCCCACAGCGAGCTTGTCAACCGCCAATTCCCTGGCCTCACAGAAATCTTCTCTATATTGTCAAAACATTTGCAACAATTATCTGCCCTGCTCTCTGTCAGCTACAGGGCCCATGCTTCCCTCCATCTCCCCCTCACTTGTCTCTCTCCTCTCCTCTTCTCTGTCCTTCTCTTCTTCCTTCTTTGCAGCTGATCAACCCATAAAAACGTGAAACAGCTAGAGGGACCCAGAGAGACACAGGCTGTGGCCTAGAAATCTTGTTCATCTCATATATGTTCTTGGTTAAGTGTCTTAAACATTATGTGCCTCAACATTTTCATCTGAAGATTGGACCAAAAAAGAAATTCTACTTTATATTGTTGCTGCTAGATATGCCTTGATTTAGTGCCTACTCAATCAATAATGCTATAATTAGAGGAATCAGCAAATCATTCTCATTGACTGCATTATTTATTGACAACTAGTGTCAAAAATGTGATTTTTTTCACATTAAATTAGTTTTGCTTTTTATAGAACTTTGTCTAAATGGAATCATAGCATGTGTACCTTTCTTCCCCACATTGTTTCTCTCTCCATAATATCTGTGATTTTCATCCATGTCATTGACTATATCACCGAGTTTCATCCCTTTTTTATTACTAAGTAGTATTCCATTGCACAATATACCACAGTTTCTTTACCAGTCAATGGAGAGTGGACATGTGGGTTGTTTCCAGTGTTGACTGTTGTGAATAAAGCTGCTGTGAACATTGTTTCCATGAGTAGTTTTGTGGAAATATGTTTTAATTTGCCTTTGAAAATTATCTAGATGAAGAATTGCTTGTACCAAGGAAAAGCATATGATTAACTTCAGAAAAACTGTCAAAAACTTTTCCCAAAGTAGTTGTAGCACTTTACTTTGCCCCCAACAATGTGTGAGGTTGTGGTTGTTCCACATCTTCACCAAGATTGGGTGTATTCAGTCTTTATAGTTTTAACCATTCTACTGGGAGTGATGGTATCTCAGTGTGGGTTTTAATATCCATTTGACAACTAATGATACTGAGCATTCTCTTATTTGCGTTATTGGTCATGTGTTTAGCTTCCTTTCAGAAGTATCTGCTAGTCCTTTGCTCATTTAAAGAACTTGGGTCGTTGGGTTTTTTGTTGGGGGGAGGGATAGAGAAGGGTACCAAATTACTTTATCTGAAGGAATTAAGTAAATGAAAGAACTTAAGTAGATGTTTTGGAAGAGCTTACAGAAAATGTCATGGTAAACCCAACATGCGTGCACTGCCTTGGTGACCACAGATGTTGCCCCTGTGGGTACGGGGAAGCCAGCCTAAAGCTTAGCTCTCTTCATTGCTGTCTCCCAGGGTGTGCTTGTCAAAGAGATACTCTGCCAGGCCAGATGTAAGAAACCCTATCTTGTGCAAGTTGGTTACATAATCACCCAGTTATTTGGTGGATTTCACCTGCTCATTCAGTTAATGGGTCTCAATGAGGTCACACAAGTGTGTGTGTGTGTGTGTGTGTTGGGGGGAGGGGCAGGTCGTTTTTTGTCAGTAACAGTTTGTCCAGTTCCAGTAGTGACTGACTCACGCTGTTTTCCAAGTGTAAGGCCAAGACCCATTCCACTGCACTCAGCTGGCTCTCCCAAGTCATCACCGTCTGGTTCCGCCAAAGAAAGAATTGACCACCTCCATGGTTCTGTAGCTTCATCAGTTCCTCAGTATGTTCTGTTTCCTCATAAGACTGGTGAAGAAAATATTTGGCAGAATTCTTGTAAGCCACATCCTCACAGTCAAAGTAGTAAGACATGGACTGGTAGACACTGCGGTAGTAGAACTTGGCAGTTGATGGTGGCCTCAAAGTTCTAGCTGTAGCTCTGGTGGTGGCTGTGAGGCGAGGTGGGGGACTTGGGTCAGTATGGGAGCTGTGAAGGCAGAGGGCTGGCTCTGAGCAACCACAGGTGAAGGGGGGGGGGACCCTTTCGAGTGCCTGGTTTCATCCAAGCAGAAAACTGTGGCTAAATCTCTGTGAAGCACGTCTGGCCTGGATTTCTATATGTAGGAGCCTTGGCGGCACAGTGGTTTAGCACTTGGCTGCTAACTGAAAGGTGGGTTGTTTGAATCTACCAGCTTGGAGGAACTCATTTATACAATCGAGGTACAGTGGATTTGTTTTTGAGGTTTTTGGGTTTGGTTTTGGTTTTCCTTTTTGGGGGTAGAGGCCAAATATGTTTTGTGAATATTTTCTCCCTGTCTGTGGCTTGCCTACTTACTTTCTTAATGGTGTCATCTGATGAAAATATATTTTTAATGTTGATGTAATCAAGTTTATCATTTCTTTCTTTTACACTTATTTTTCTGTGTCATGTTTAATAAATCTTTACCTACTACCAGGTCAGAAGGATATCTTCACAGTGCTTTATAGCTTTAAGTTTTATGTTTTGGTGTATAAGTCATCTCAAATTAACTTTTGTGTGTAGTATAGGTAGAAATAAAGGTTTTTATCCCCCAAATATGTATATCCAGCTAACCCAATACCACTTATTGAAACTATTTCCTTTCCCTGTTGAACTTCATTTATTGAAAAATTTATTGACCATAGACATGTGAGTCAGTTTCAGGTATTTCAAACTGTCCATTTATTTATTTGTTTTATCCTGTTACTACTGCCTTGCCTATCATAGTTGATAGTAAGCCTTAAAGTCAGGTAGTGTAAGTCCTCCAGTTATGTGCTGCTTTTTCACGCAGCTCAACAAATTTTGAAATATTTAAAACACTCATGTAACTGCCACACAGATCAATTCAGTGTGGGACACATGCCCTCACTGGTGGCCCTGTTATGGATTGAATTATGTCCCCACCAAATGTGTGTTGAAGTCCTAATACCAGTACTTGTAAATATAACCTTGTTTAGACAAAGAGGTTTTCTTTTGTGATGTTAATGAGATCATAACAGAATCAGGTAGGTCCTAAACCTAACCACTTCTATGTGGCGCCTTTTAAAAAGCAGAATAGACACGGAGACACACACACAGGGGGAAGACAGAAGGCAAGGAACACAGAGATTGTACATAGCAGTGATTCTCAATAGAGAGCGAATTTCCCTGCCCTCCTCCAGACATTAGACAATCTCTGGAGACTTTCTGATCGTCATATTAAGGGTGGGGGAGATTTTTCTGGCCTCCAGTTGACAGGGGCCAAGGATGTTGCTAAAAATCTTGCAATGCACAGAAGAGCCCTCCATAACATAGAATGATCTGAAGTAAAATATCTATAGTGCTGAGGTTGAAAAACCCTGGCGTAGATCATCATCCATACTAGACAGATTAGGAAACATAAATTCCTGACTAATTGGATTTTGGGTCAAAGAAAAACTCTCAGATTTCTTGGCCTTAGTATATGGAAGGATGAAGTTGCCACCAAAGTGGGGCAAACTGCAGGTGCAGCAGGTTTTAGGGGAACATCGGGTCCAAGGCTTGCTTGAAAGAATTTTCCATCCAGGCTGTCTCTGTACTTGCATCTGTCTGAGTGCCTTTTTGAAATTGGACATACCAGGATCTCGGTGCTCTTACCCTTGCTGCGATCCCTCCTGCCTCCTACTGGCAAGCTCATCCACTGCCCTGGCTTCCGTGACTGTCTCTTCACATGCTGCTGTCATGCAGAGACTATCTCTAAGTCAGTTCTGAGGTGCCGCTGGGATAGGGCAACTCACGCCTTGACTTAGAAAGCGGAAGTGCAGTTCCCTGGTGTCTAATGGCTAGGATTCAGCGCACCGAACGTGAGTTCAGTTCCTAGTCAGGGAATCCTTTCTGCACTCTCTTCACCTCCACATGCAGAAAGTCTCCTTTTATCCCCAGAGGTCGGGTGTGCTCCAAGAAACAGAAGTAGCAGAGCATCCGCATGGACCCCAATTCTCCCTGGGGAGGGGGGCTATGAGGAATGGAGATAGGGTGGACGTGAGTAATGGTGGGCAGCTTCTCAAGACACACTGGTCTTGCCTCATGCTCGTATTGATACAGGTAGAAGTGGCATTAGACAGCTACTAAGCCTCTTACCCAGGTTCACACAGCCCTGCAGTGACTCAGGGACCTTGGTGGGGCAGTGATTAAAGCGCTGGACTGCTAACTGAAAGGCCAGCAGTTCAAAACCGTTAGTGGCTCCGCGGGATAAAGATCTGTCAGTCTGGTTCCTTGCAGATCTACAGCCTCAGAAACCCAATGTGGCAGCCTGATTCCTTAGCGATTTACAGCCTCAGAAACCGCATGGAGTCACTTTCAGTCGGAATTGACTTGATGGCAGTGGATTTGGTGATTTATTTATTTTTGGCTACACCCAAGACCACACTCTTTGCCACCGGGGCTCCAGGGGCACAGATCCTAATGAGCTTGGATGGCTGAGTGGGATGCCAGGCCAAGTTATGATGTGTGTGCCTACCAGAGGCAGATTAAACAGTTAGCAAGTTATGCACGGATTTACAGTAAGCAAGGTACCCACGGGCTTAATTCTGTTTACTTACTACTCTGCAGTACACAATTTCATCTGTTTTTCACCACCTTAAAGATGTGTGTTTTGGGCACTCTGTCCCTGGTCACTATGAGGTGGAATCGAGTAACTGAAACTTTAGAAACAAGAGTAGCTTCGAAGCGAAACTGAAAGATACCTCAACAGAGCTTAAGATGTTATAGGCCATGGATTTAGTGTCCAGGCAGGGGAGAAGCTTGTGAGTAAAAAATCAGTATAGACTACCAAACTCATTCTACGAAGCCACCATATCCCTGACACCACAAGAAAAGAAAATTATAGACCTATATCCCTCATGAATGTAGATGCAAAAATCCTCAGCAAAATTCTAGCCTATAGAACTCAACAACATATCAAAAAAAATAATTCACCATGACCAAGTGGGATTCATACCAGGTATGCAGGGATGGTTCAACATTGGAAAAACAATTAATGGAATCCACCACATAAATAAAACAAAAGACAAGAATCACATGATTTTATCAATTGATGCAGAAAAGGCATTTGACAAAGTTCAACACTCATTCATGATAAAAGCTCTCAGCAAAATAGGAATAGAAGGAAAATTCCTCAACATAATAAAGGGCATTTATACAAAGCCAACAGCCAACATCACCCTAAATGGAGAGAGTCTGAAAATATTCCCATTGAGATTGGGAACCAGACAAGGATGCCCTTTATCACCACTCTTATTCAACATTGTGCTGGAAGTCCTAGCCAGAGCAATTAGGCTAGATAAAGAAATAAAGGGCATCCAGATTGGCAAGGAAGAAGTAAAAGTATCTCTATTTGCAGATGACATGATCTTATACACAGAAAACCCTAAGGAATCCTCCAGAAAACTACTGAAACTAATAGAAGAGTTCTGCAGAGTATCAGGATACAAGATAAACATACAAAAATCAGTTGGATTCCTCTACACCAAGAAAAAGAACATCGAAGAGGAAATCACCAAATCAATGCCATTTACAGTAGCCCCCAAGAAGATAAAATACTTAGGAATCAATCTTACCAGAGATGTAAAAGACTTATACAAAGAAAACTACAAAACACTTCTGCAAGAAACCAAAAGAGACTTACATAAGTGGAAGAACATACCTTGCTCGTGGATAGGAAGACTTAACATTATGAAAATGTCTATTCTACCAAAAGCGATCTATACATTTAATGCAATTCTGATCAAAATCCCAAGGACATTCTTTAATGAGATGGAGAAACAAATCTCCAATTTCATACGGGAGGGAAACAGGCCCTGGACAAATAAGGCATTACTGAAGAAGAACAACTAAGTGGGAGGGCCTACTTTACCTGATTTTAGAACCTATTACACCTCCACAGTAGTCAAAACAGCCTGGTACTGGTACAACAACAGATACATAGACCAAAGGAACAGAATTGAGAATCCAGACATAAATCCATCCACATATGAGCAGTTGATATTTGACAAAGGCCCCAAAACAGTTAAATGGGGAAAAGACAGTCTTTTTAACAAATGGTGCTGGCATAACTGGATATCCATCTGCAAAAAAATGAAACAAGACCCATACCTCACTCCATGCACAAAAACTAACTCAAAATGGATCAAAGACCTAAACATAAAATCTAAAATGATAAAAATCATGGAAGAAAAAATAGGGACAATGTTAGGAGCCCTAATAACATGGCATAAACAGTACACAAAACATTATAAAGAATGTAGAGGAGGGAGGCAGAGCCAAGATGGCGGACTAGGCAGACGCTACCTCGGATCCCTCTTACAACAAAGACACGGAAAAACAAGCGAATCGATCACATACATAACAACCTACGAACCCTGAACAACAAACACAGATTTAGAGACGGAGAATGAACTAATACGGGGAAGCAGCGATTGTTTTCAGAGCCTGGAGCCAGTGCACCAGTCAGGTACGCCACAAGCACAGAGAGCTGCTCCACCCCCCTGAACTAACCCCGGGAGGGGGACCAGCCGGTTCCGCGGGCGGCGTGGGACGCAGCCGGTAGGAGAAGTCCCCGGGAGGCAGTGACTGGTCTTGGAACGGGGAGAGCAGCATCCCAGCCGGGGAACCGTCCCGCCGGGATTTGGACTGGACACAGGTACGGCATAAACACGGAGAGCTGCTCCACCCCCCTGAACTAACCCCGGGAAGGGGACCAGCCAGGTCGCGCGGGTGGCGGGGGACGCAGCCAGTAGGAGAAGTCCCTGGGAGGCAGCGACTGGTATTGGAGCGGGGAGAACAGCGTCCCAGGCGGGACACTCGGTCACGGCACAAGCACGGGGAGCTGCTCCACCCATCTGAACTAACCCCGGGAGGGGGCCCAACTGGTTCGCGGGGGCGGCAAGGCCATGCGGCTGGAGGGAGGAGAAGTCCCCAGGAGGCAGCAACTCATTTTGGAGTCGAGAGTGCACCGTCCCAGTAGGGGAGCCTTGACGCTGGCCGTGGGGCTGGAAGCAGAGGATCTGACCGTGACTCCAGCGGGCCAGACCCCCCGGGGGCAATCTCCACACAGCCAGCACACATAGGCGACGCGCCTGCGGGAATCTCAGATATAATAGTCATTCCAAGCAAGACAAGCAACTCGGGCTATATTCTGAGGTGCTACTCTCCTATCTCTCTGTTCCCTCCCCCACCCTCCCCAGGCGGCTTCATTAACATCCAAATAGCCTGAGCCAGAGGGAGAACTCTGATAGGGATCTGACTGCATTTTTTTTTTAGCGGATTTTCTGGAAAAACTAGTTTCCCAGTGATGGCTCGGAGACAACAATCCATATCAAACCACTTAAAGAAGCAGACCATGACACCTTCTCCAGCCCCCCAAACAAAAGAATCAAAATCTTCCCTAATGAAGATACAATCCTGGAATTATCAGATACACAGTATAAAAAACTAATTTACAGAATGCTTAAAGATATCACAAATGAAATTAGGATAACTGCAGAAAAAGCCAAGGAACACACTGATAAAACTGTTGAAGAACTCAAAAAGATTATTCAAGAACATAGTGGAAAAATTAATAAGTTGCAAGAATCCATAGAGAGACAGCATGTAGAAATCCAAAAGATTAACAATAAAATAACAGAATTAGACAATGCAATAGGAAGTCAGAGGAGCAGACTCGAGCAATTAGAATGCAGACTGGGACATCTGGAGGACCAGGGAATCAACACCAACATAGCTGAAAAAAAATCAGATAAAAGAATTAAAAAAAAATGAAGAAACCCTAAGAATCATGTGGGACTCTATCAAGAAGGATAACTTGCATGTGATTGGAGTCCCAGAACAGGGAGAGGGGACAGAAAACACAGAGAAAATAGTTGAAGAACTCCTGACAGAAAACTTCCCTGACATCATGAAAGACGAAAGGATATCTATCCAAGATGCTCATCGAACCCCATTTAAGATTGATCCAAAAAGAAAAACACCAAGACATATTATCAACAAACTCACCAAAACCAAAGATAAACAGAAAATTTTAAAAGCAGCCAGGGAGAAAAGAAAGGTTTCCTTCAAGGGAGAATCAATAAGAATAAGTTCAGACTACTCAGCAGAAACCATGCAGGCAAGAAGGGAATGGGACAACGTATACAGAACACTGAAGGAGAAAAACTGCCAGCCAAGGATCATATATCCAGCAAAACTCTCTCTGAAATATGAAGGCGAAATTAAGATATTTACAAATAAACACAAGTTTAGAAAATTTGCAAAAACCAAACCAAAGCTACAAGAAATACTAAAGGGTATTGTTTGGTCAGAGAACCAATAATATCAGATATCAGCACAACACAAGGTCACAAAACAGAACGTCCTGATATCAACTCAAATAGGGAAATCACAAAAACAAACAAATTAAGATTAATTAAAAAAAAAATACACATAACAGGGAATCATGGAAGTCAATAGGTAAAAGATCACAATAATCAAAAAGAGGGACTAAATACAGGAGGCATTGAACTGCCATATGGAGAGTGATACAAGGCGATATAGAACAATACAAGTTAGGTTTTTACTTAGAAAAATAGGGGTAAATAATAAGGTAACCACAAAAAGGTATAACAACTCTATAACTTAAGATAAAAGCCAAGAAAAACATAACGACTCAACTAACATAAAGTCAAACACTATGAAAATGAGGATCTCACAATTTACTAAGAAAAACGCCTCAGCACAAAAAAGTATGTGGAAAAATGAAATTGTCAACAACACGCATAAAAAGGCATCAAAATGACAGCACTAAAAACTTATTTATCTATAGTTACGCTGAATGTAAATGGACTAAATGCACCAATAAAGAGACAGAGAGTCTCAGACTGGATAAAGAAACATGATCCATCTATATGCTGCCTACAAGAGACACACCTTAGACTTAGAGACACAAACAAACTAAAATTCAAAGGATGGAAAAAAATATATCAAGCAAACAATAAGCAAAAAAGAAGAGGAGTAGCAATATTAATTTCTGACACAATAGACTTTAGACTTAAATCCACCACAAAGGATAAAGAAGGACACTATATAATGATAAAAGGGACAATTGATCAGGAAGACATAACCATATTAAATATTTATGCACCCAATGACAGGGCTGCAAGATACATAAATCAAATTTTAACAGAATTGAAAAGTGAGATAGATACCTCCACAATTATAGTAGGAGACTTCAGCACACCACTTTCGGAGAAGGACAGGACATCCAGTAAGAAGCTCAATAGAGACACAGAAGACCTACTTACAACAATCAACCAACTTGACCTCATTGACTTATACAGAGCTCTCCACCCAACTGCTGCAAAGTATACTTTTTTTTCTAGCGCACATGGAACATTCTCTAGAATAGACCACATATTAGGTCATAAAACAAACCTTTGCAGAGTCCAAAACATCGAAATATTACAAAGCATCTTCTCAGACCACAAGGCAATAAAACTAGAAATCAATAACAGAAAAACTAGGGAAAAGAAATCAAATACTTGGAAAATGAACAATACCCTCCTGAAAAAAGACTGGGTTATAGAAGACATCAAGGGGGGAATAAGGAAATTCATAGAATGCAACGAGAATGAAAATACTTCCTATCAAAACCTCTGGGACACAGCAAAATCAGTGCTCAGAGGCCAATTTATATCGATAAATGCACACATACAAAAAGAAGAAAGAGCCAAAAGCAGAGAACTGTCCCGACAACTTGAACAAATAGAAAGTGAGCAACAAAAGAATCCATCAGGCACCAGAAGAAAACAAATAATAAAAATTAGAGCTGAACTAAATGAATTAGAGAACAGAAAAACAATTGAAAGAATTAACAAAGCCAAAAGCTGGTTCTTTGAAAAAATTAACAAAATTGATAAACCATTGGCTAGACTGACTAAAGAAATACAGGAAAGGAAACAAATAACCCGAATAAGAAACGAGAAGGACCACATCATGACAGAAGCAAATGAAATTAAAAGAATCATTTTAGATTATTATGAAAAATTGTACTCTAACAAATTTGAAAACCTAGAAGAAATGGATGAATTCCTGGAAAAACACTACCTACCTAAACTAACACATTCAGAAGTAGAACAGCTAAATAGACCCATAACAAAAAAAGAGATTGAAACGGTAATCAAAAAACTCCCAACAAAAAAAAGCCCTGGCCCGGATGGCTTCACTGCAGAGTTCTACCAAACTTTCAGAGAAGAGTTAACACCACTACTTCTGAAGGTATTCCAAAGCATAGAAAATGACGGAATACTACCCAACTCATTCTATGAAGCCACCATCTCCCTGATACCAAAACCAGGTAAAGACATTACAAAAAAAGAAAATTATACACCTATATCCCTCATGAACATAGATGCAAAAATCCTCAACAAAATTCTAGCCAATAGAATCCAACAACACATCAAAAAAATAATTCACCCTGATCAAGTGGGATTTATACCAGGTATGCAAGCTGGTTTAATATCAGAAAAACCATTAATGTAATCCATCACATAAATAAAACAAAAGACAAAAACCACATGATCTTATCAATTGATGCAGAAAAGGCATTTGACAAAGTCCAACACCCATTTATGATAAAAACTCTTACCAAAATAGGAATTGAAGGAAAATTCCTCAACATAATAAAGGGCATCTATGCAAAGCCAACAGCCAATATCACTCTAAATGGAGAGAGCCTGAAAGCATTTCCCTTGAGAACAGGAACCAGACAAGGATGCCCTTTATCACCGCTCTTATTCAACATCGTGCTGGAAGTCCTAGCCAGGGCAATTAGGCTAGACAAAGAAATAAAATGTATCCGGATTGGCAAGGAAGAATTAAAGTTATCACTATTTGCAGATGACATGATTATATACACAGAAAACCCTAAGGAATCCTCCAGAAAACTACTGAAACTAATAGAAGAGTTTGGCAGAGTCTCAGGTTATAAAATAAACATACAAAAATCACTTGGATTCCTCTACATCAACAAAAAGAACACCAAAGAGGAAATAACCAAATCAATACCATTCACAGTAGCCCCCAAGAAGATAAGATACTTAGGAATAAATCTTACCAAAGATGTAAAAGACCTATACAAAGAAAACTACAAAGCTCTACTACAAGAAATTCAAAAGGACATACTTAAGTGGAAAAACATACCTTGCTCATGGATAGGAAGACTTAACATAGTAAAAATGTCTATTCTACCAAAAGCCATCTATACATTTAACGCACTTCCGATCCAAGTTCCAATGTCATATTTTAAGGGGATAGAGAAACAAATCACCAATTTCATATGGAAGGGAAAGAAGCCCCGGATAAGCAAAGCACTACTGAAAAAGAAGAAGAAAGTGGGAGGCCTCACTTTACCTGATTTCAGAACCTATTATACAGCCACAGTAGTCAAAACAGCCTGGTACTGGTACAACAACAGGCACATAGACCAATGGAACAGAATTGAGAACCCAGACATAGATCCATCCACGTATGAGCAGCTGATACTTGACAAAGGACCAGTGTCAATTAATTGGGGAAAAGACAGCCTTTTCAACAAATGGTGCTGGCATAACTGGATATCCATTTGCAAAAAAATGAAACAGGACCCATACCTCACACCATGCACAAAAACTAACTCCAAGTGGATCAAAGACCTAGACATAAAGACTAAAACGATAAAGATCATGGAAGAAAAAATTGGGACAACCCTAGGAGCCCTAATACAAGGCATAAACAGAATACAAAACATTACCAAAAATGATGAAGAGAAACCCGATAACTGGGAGCTCCTAAAAATCAAACACCTATGCTCATCTAAAGACTTCACCAAAAGAGTAAAAAGACCACCTACAGATTGGGAAAGAATTTTCAGCTATGACATCTCCGACCAGCGCCTGATCTCTAAAATCTACATGATTCTGTCAAAACTCAACCACAAAAAGACAAACAACCCAATCAAAAAGTGGGCAAAGGATATGAACACACATTTCACTAAAGAAGATATTCAGGCAGCCAACAGATATATGAGAAAATGCTCTCTATCATTAGCCATTAGAGAAATGCAAATTAAAACTACGATGAGATTCCATCTCACACCAGCAAGGCTGGCATTAATCCAAAAAACACAACATAATAAATGTTGGAGAGGCTGCGGAGAGATTGGAACTCTTATACACTGCTGGTGGGAATGTAAAATGGTACAACCACTTTGGAAATCTATCTGGCGTTATCTTAAACAGTTAGAAATAGGACTACCATACAACCCAGAAATCCCACTCCTCGGAATATACCCTAGAGATACAAGAGCCTTCATACAAACAGATATATGCACACCCATGTTTATTGCAGCTCTGTTTACAATAGCAAAAAGCTGGAAGCAACCAAGGTGTCCATCAACGGATGAATGGGTAAATAAATTGTGGTATATTCACACAATGGAATACTACGCATCAATAAAGAACAGTGACGAATCTCTGAAACATTTCATAACATGGAGGAACCTGGAAGGCATTATGCTGAGCGAAATTAGTCAGAGGCAAAAGGACAAATATTGTATAAGACCACTATTATAAGATCTTGAGAAATAGTAAACCTGAGAAGAACACATACTTTTGTGGTTACGAGGAGGGGGGAGGGAGGGAGGGTGGGAGAGGGTTTTTTATTGATTAATCAGTAGATAAGAACTGCTTTAGGTGAAGGGAAAGACAACACTCAATACATGGAAGGTCAGCTCAATTGGACTGGACCAAAAGCAAAGAAGTTTCCGGGATAAAATGAATGCTTCAAAGGTCAGCAGAGCAAGGGTGGGGGTCTGGGGAACATGGTTTACGGGGACTTCTAAGTCAATTGGCAATATAATTCTATTATGAAATCATTCTGCATCCCACTTTGAAATGTGGCGCCTGGGGTCTTAAATGCTAACAAGCGGCCATCTGAGATGCATCAATTGGTCTCAACCCACCTGGAGCAAAGGAAAATGAAGAACACCAAGGCCACACGACAACTAAGAGCCCAAGAGACAGAAAGGGCCCCATGAACCAGAGACCTACATCATCCTGAGACCAGAAGAACTAGTTGGTGCCCGGCCACAATCGATGACTGCCCTGACAGGGAGCACAGCAGAGGACCCCTGAGGGAGCAGGAGATCAGTGGGATACAGACCCGAAATTCTCATAAAAAGACCAAACTTAATGGTCTGACTGAGACTAGAGGAATCCCGGCAGCCATGGTCCCCAGACCTTCTGTTGGCACAGGACAGGAACCATCCCCGAAGACAACTCATCAGACATGAAAGGGACTGGTCAGCGGGTGGGAGAGAGACGCTGATGAAGAGTGAGCTAATTATATCAGGTGGACACTTGAGATTGTGTTGGCAACTCTTGTCTGGAGGGGGGAGGGGAGGATAGGGAGAGAGGGAAGCTGGCAAAATTGTCACGAAAGGAGAGACTGAAAGGGCTGACTGAAGAGGGGGAGAGCAAGTGGGAGTAGGGAGTGAGATGTATGTAAACTTATATGTGACAGACTGATTGGATTTGTAAATGTTCACTTGAAGCTTAATAAAAGTTAATAAAAAAAAAAAAGAATGTAGAGGAAAAACTAGACAACTGGGAGCGTCTAAAAATCAAACACCTATGCTCATCCAAAGACTTCACCAAAAGAGTAAAAAGACTACTTACAAACTGGGAAAAAGTTTTTAGCTATGATATTTCTGATCAGCGCCTGATCTCTAAAATCTACATGATACTGCAAAAACTTAACTGCAAAAAGACAAATAACCCAATTTAAAAAATGGGCAAAAGATATGAATAGACACTTCACTAAAGAAGACATTCAGGTAGCTAACAGATATATAAGGAAATGTTCATGATCATTAGCCATTGGAGAAATGCAGATCAAAGCTACAATGAGATTTCATCTCACTCCAACAAGGCTGGCATTAATCCAAAAAACATAAAATAATAAATTTTGGAGAGGCTGTGGAGAGATTGGAACACTTCTACACTGCTGGTGGGAATGTCAAATGGTACAACCACTTTGGAAATCAATTTGGCTTTTCCTTAAAAAGCTACAAATAGAGCTACCATACGATCCAGCAATCCCACTCCTTGGAATATATTCTAGAGAAATAAGAGCCTTTACACGAACAGATATATGCACACCCATGTTTATTGCGCACTGTTTACAATAGCAAAAAGATGGAAGCAACCAAGGTGTCCATCAACGGATGAATGGATAAAGAAGTTATGGTATATTCACACAATAGAATACTACGCATCAATAAAGAACAGTGAGGAATCTGTGAAACATTTCATAACATGGAGGAACCTGGAAGGCATTATGCTGAGTGACATTAGTAAGCTGCAAAGGACAAATATTGTATAAGACCACTATTATAAGAACTTGAGAAATAGTTTAAACTGAGAAGAAAAGATTCTTTCATGGTTACGAGAGGGGGGAGGGAGGGAGGGCGGGAGAGGAGCATTCACTAATTAGATAGTAGATAAGAACTATTTTAGGTGAAGGGAAGGACAGCACACAGTACAGGGGAGGTCAGCACAATTGGACTAAACCAAAAGCAAAGAAGTTTCCTGAGTAAACTGAATGCTTTGAAGGCCAGCGTAGCAGGGGCAGGGGTCTGGGGACCTTGGGTTCAGGGACATCTAAGTCAATTGGCATAATAAAATTTATTAAGAAAACATTCTGCATCCCACTTTGAAGAGTGGCGTCTGGGGTCTTAAACCCTAGCAAGCAGCCATCTAAGATGCATCAATTGGTCTCAGCCCACCTGGATCAAAGGAGAATGAAGAACACCAAGGACACAAGGCGATTACCAGCCCAAGAGACAGAATGGGCCACATGAACCAGAGTCTACAACAGCCTGAGACCAGAAGAACTAGATGGTGCCCAGCTACAACCGATGACTGCCCTGACAGGGAACACAACAGAGAACCCCTGAGGGAGCAGGAGAGCAGTGGGATGCAGACCTCAAATTCTCATAAGACCAGACTTAATGGTCTGACTGAGACTAGAAGGACCCCGGTGGTCATGGCCCCCAGACCTTCTTTTGGCCCAGGACAGGAACTATTCCCGAAGCCAACTCTTCAGACATGGATTGGACTGGACAATGGGTTGAAGAGGGATGCTGGTGAGGAGTGAGCTTCTTGGATCAGGTGGACACTTGAGACTGTGTTGGCATCTCTTGCCTGGAGGGAAGATGAGAGGGTGGAGGGGGTTAGAAGCTGGCGAAATGGACATGAAAAGAGAGAGTGGAGGGAGAGAGCAGGGTGTCTCATTAGGGGGAGAGTGATTGGGAGTGTGTAGCAAGGTGTATACGGGTTTTTGTGTGAGAGACTGACTTACTTGATTTGTAAACTCTTACTTAAAGCACAATAAAAATTATTAAAAAAAAAATCAGTGTAGAGCTGGCGGGAAGCTGTGAGGAGGGCCCTTGTGTCTTTTGGACCGTTAGAGGATTTTGCCCTGAGGATTCCATCGCCTGTGGCCTCCAAGAACACCAGTGCTGGCTACTGAGACAATTTCAGCAGCGCCATCTGGCTCCAGAGAGCTGAAGCGCATTCGTGAAAAGGCCTGATAGAGCAAGAGTCAGAGGTTGTGACCCTGCACTGGTCTAGGTTGAACTGGGAGCCTACAAAGACAAAGGAGAAGAGAAGGGTGGGCAAGGGGGTGAGAGCCTTCCAGGATCTGTATACCACACATTGTGAACTGTGTTCATTAAAATGGTCTATTACCTAAACTTGCAGATTTGTTTGGTCCCTCATAGCTTTCTTTGGATTATTTGGGATGGGGGTATGCATACAAATGTTGATATAAAAATATCTACGTTTAGTTGGTGTAACTACAGAATATTTACTCTAGGAGTCCTAGGTGCAGATTTAGATTTGTTTTCTTTGATTCTGTCATGCAAATCATCCTAATCTGCAACTGTGCTCAGGTTGAAGGGAAACCAAGTAGTGATCCCAGGTTATCCCCTCAGGAAATGCACCTTCAAAGACAAAATCCCTTCTTCAGTGCCAACCTGTGGAGAAGGTTCGGGTGATAGAAGAGAATGAAGATAGCCTTCAGAACTATCTGGAACTAAACCTTCTGTTAAGTGGGTCTCATTTTGTACCACGCTTCCTGAAAGCCCAGTGACAAATGTGTCTTGATCTCCAATCTAATTGAGAGGAGAGAAGAGAGTAGTCTGGGTAGTAAGAAAAGTCTTCCTCTCATGTTTCTTGACTTTCAAGAAAACGAGGCTGTAACTGCCTGGTTTCGAATAGTATGTGAGGTGTGCTCACTAACAACTACACAATGGAGATCAGATACTTACCTCCTTTTAAGGACACAGCCTTAAAAATGTTAAGATCTGCCATCTCCAACTATGCTGTCAGAGTACGAAATTGAATCACGTTTTGAAATTTGTTTGCCTGCTGCAAAGTGCTAGTAAAAGACCTCAGGAGGCAGGAAGCGAACCCTGTAACTCCCATTACCAGTTGCCATCAAGTCGATTGTGACCCCATATGTGTCAGAATAGAACTGTGCTCCAGAAGGTTTTCAATGACTGATTGTTCGGAAGTAATTCACATTCTTCTGAGCCACCTCTGTGTTGACTCCAACCTCCGATATTTCGGATAATAGCCAAGCGTGTTAATATAACCGTTTCCACCTCCCACGTTTCTCTTAGAGTCTGATTAAGTTTTAGGTGCCTACCCTTAAAGCGAGGGCCTTAGGGCTCCACACATTGACTTGGGATCCTGCATCTCAAGCAGATTTTCCAGTTCCAAAACAAAGCATTCGTGGACAGGATCCTCCCAGCAGACCCTCCAGCTCCATATGCGCCATATGGTGTACGGATATTTTTGTTTTCTTAGATTGTGGGAGAGGGACCTGTGCTAGGCCCCTTCTCATCATGGGCTCCCCCCCCCGCCCCGCCGACACGCTTCCTCCAGCAACCTCATCCACTGCGCTAGATCTGGCCACCATCTCTCCACACGCAGCCACCACACAAACGCAAACCTCTAGGTCAGGTCTGAGCTGTAGCCCTGATGAACCAACTAAATATTGAGACTTGTGGACTTGGGGGGCCTCATGGGCACAGCACTTCCCTGACAGGGCACTCTGGTCCATAGCAAGCTGGCTCACCTTTTAGAGAAAACAGGGAGGAAGCGGCCTTCAGGACCATCTCTGGAGAAGAGGGCAACACTGGAGGGATAGGAGGGTCAGGTGTTCCCAGAACTGCATGCAAAGGCGTCTACTGTCCCAACCAACATGGTGAGGAAAATGACATTATACAGTTCCCTGGTGGTTTAGTGGCTAGGATTCAGCCCTGTCATCCCCAGAGCCTGGGTTCAATTCCTGGTCAGGGAATCGCTTTGAAACGTCTATCCTCACTCAGGAATATTCTTTAACCCTGGAGCCATGGTGCACCACCAAGGCTTGATGCGGAAGAGTCCCTGCACCGGAACTCAGGAGGGCCTGGCCTCAGAGTCCAAGACAACGCCCAGGCTTTAAGTGGTTGTTCAGAGGCTGGGAGCCCTAAGAGCTGCATCCTACTTTTGGTCACTGGGAGCCACCATCGCTCCTGCTCTCCTCATCGCAAAAACCTAACCTGTCACTTTAAGAATTTCCAGTGTTTCCACTTACACCCCCAGCCCCAGGTTTCATGATTTACTAGAACGACTCATGGAAATCAGAAAAGCGTTATACTATTACAGTTTTATTAAAGCAAAAAGGATACAAATGAAGTAATGCATAAGGTGTAAATAATTATTTTATTTCTTTTTCATTTTTCTTATACCTTTTCTTTTCTTGCTTTTCTGCACTGGCTACCAGCTCCATCACAGTGGTGCAGAGACGTGGTCACAGTAGGCTTATTTTCTGATTCCTGATGATTCCCGATTGATAAAGGGAGAAAAGGTCAGTATTTTATCATCAAGTATAATGTTTGCTCTAGGTTTTTTTTTTTTTTTAAAGCTATCTTAACAGATTAAGACCACTCTATTTTGTGAAGAGGGTTTTTTTTTTTTTTTAAGCCACCAAGTTGTGGTCATTTGTTCAGTAGCTACTATGTTGTTAGTTTCCATTGAGTTGGTTCTGATTCAGAGTGATCCCTTGTGTGCAGAATAGAACTGCTCCATAGGGTATCAAGGCTGTGATGTTTCAAAAGCAGATGTCCAGCCCTGTCTCCCTAGGCGGTGCTGGGTGGGTTTTAAACTGCCGATCTTTCTGACAGTAGTCACGCATGGAAGTGTTTACACCGTACCTAAGGGACAGAAACATTATGAATGTCAATATCTATGTATCTAAGGAAAAGAGTCTTTTAAAGCCAGGGATTTTGATAAATGGCTGATTCCAGGTAGGGCTATGGAAAGAATAATATAATCCTAGTTAATAAAGTTGTGCTATAGAGCAGAGAAATGCCTGAAGTCTAATAGGGACATATCAATTACACACAGGTGCTGACTTGGAGAAGCGCACAGTGGCTACATTTGTTTGTCACCTACTGCCTGAGAATGGATCTCTGTGAACTATCAGCCAATAGAGTTCACCATAACAGCTTCATTATATGAAATCAGAACCAGAATTCTACACTGCTGCCAGTTTTGAGAGGAAACAATTGACCATGCACAAATGGGAGAAACAGACAAGAAAGGGAAGGGAGGGGAGGGGTAACAAAATATTTCCAGGAACCACATTTAGTGTGCAAAGGCTAAGAGCTCATATCTGCTCCTAAGATTCCATAGAAGAACCAAAGCAGTGTGATCCAATAACTCCGAGCATCCAGGTCTACACAATGTGCACTATCAGGTGCAGGATTCTCTTGGCTCCAGTGATTTGTCTCAAGTGGGATTTTTTTTTTTTTTCTGAAATAAACATTGTCAAGGTATAAAAGGCTGTTTTGATTTCTTAGGCATACACCTAGTTTGTTCTCAATAGCCTTTCTGGGAGGATCTGAGGTTTAGTTCTCCTATTGTAAACAAGACATACTAAGCAAGATCTCCTCTTTGCCTTTATGTGAGAGGATCTACAGAGCTGACACATGCAGCACTTTACATTTTAAAATGAGGGTCACATCCCTGGATGGGCTCAAACCACCAACCATTCAGCTAACAGTCAAAGGCACTAATGGATTGTGCTCCAGAGACACAGAAGATTTGCCGTGCTTGTCTCAACAAAAGTGAGCACTTTCTAATTGCTGGGTGGTGCCACTGGTCTTCTGGGCAGGTGCTAAAGCTTCAAAAAATCTGATAGGTTGGGTCAATGAATCTTGTTCATCAGGTTTGAAACCAAGGATGCTAACCAAAAGGTCTGCAGTTCCAAAATCCATCAGCCACTCCTTGGAAACTCAATGGGGCAGTTCTACTCTGTCATACAGGGTTGCTATTAGTCAAGATCGACTTGACAGCAGTGGGTTTGGTTTGGTTTGAATTTAGATGTCAGCTAAATGCCTTGGCCCCATCTTGCACCTCACCTGCCACAGAAGCCAACACTCCCTGGAAACTTCTGGGTCCTCGGAGCCCTCCCCCCATCCCCACCTGAGCTGAGTGGGGCCCAAAGAAAGCTGAATGTCCTGTGGGTCCTGTGAAGGATCTAAATGTTATTTGCTCGGCCTTCTCCCAACTAAGCTGCTAGAGCTCCTCCTGCTCAACTCAGTTGTGTTCGATGGGGTCGGCGGGGTAAAAAATTACTCTGCATAGGAGATGGGGCCAAGATGGCGGAACAGCCAGATGCTTCCGGGGATCCCTCTTACAACAAAGACATGAAAAAACAAATGAAAGGTTTATATGTATTACAAGCTAGGAGCCCTAAACATCAAAGGCGAAGTTAGAAAACAGACTGAGCGGCAGGGGGAGGGAGAGACTGTTCAGGCACCTTTCCCAGGAGCGGCTGTGGTGTGCTAGTAGTAGCATTCGGCCACAGTTTCCTCAGGGAGAAGTAGCCAGCCACACAGCCTACCCACACCTCTGAAACCAGAGAAGAACAGTGGTCTTGGCAAAAGCTAAGTACTTGCATGTATTTTACCCCACTCCCCATCCCCAAGCTGGCTTCAAAGGCTGTTGATTTCCCTCGGCCTGAGATAGGCCTTGTTGAGCACCTGGAGCCATTCTCCCGGACTTGGAGAAGGAATAAATTCACAATTGGGGGAAAAGATTATTTACCAGCTCCACTAACCTGAGGAGCTCTGGACAGAAGCAGCTTCTGTCCATACATAAACAGTCTGTGGACTTGGAATACCTTTCCCCACTGCATGGACCTGTGTGGGCCTATTTCATGAGAATAGGCCCTTGTTCGCAGACTGCAACTGTTTCAGCTGTGCATTGGAGAGGTGGGTCTTTGATGATTGACACCACTTTGCCTATTAAACAGGGTCCTCACCTACCCACATCAGGGGCCTAAGGACTGGTGGCTCCACTCAGGTCACCCAGCCACCCATGACAGGGGTCCAAGGATAACTGGTACCTCCCAGTCCTTAAAAACAAAAGCATTGAGTGCCCATGGTCTGTCTGCAAAACCCACCCGCCTGTATGCTCTAGGGAAGAGGAAAGTGCTTTCCTCAGAGTCACTTGGGGGAGTATTCTCAGCCTTGTTCAGAGTGTGACCCCCTGCTGGAATCAGATACTGGTACCTACACCAATCACACCTGTCACTCTAAGACTTTAGGACAGAGCCTGTACCACACACTTGATGACCAGCTACCTGGACACCTGAGCTGAATCCATACAAGAAAAGTGAATGGACTCCTAGACTTATATACCTGATAGCAGCTCTAACCATTTGGTGACAGGAAGTCAGAGCTCCAAAGGTGAAAATAATCAAGCTAGATCACTCAAGCAACCCATCCGGGCATACCAAAACAAAACAAATAAAGAAGTTAGGGTACAGTAAACAAACATAAAATAAATTAATACAATAACTTATAGATGGCTCGGAGACAATAGTCAATATCAAATCACATAAAGAAAAAGTGTGTAATCACTTCAACAAGCTCTCAAAACAAAGAATCAAGGGATCTTCTAGATGAAAGTGACTTCCTGGAATTACCAGATGCAGAATACAAAAGATTAATATACAGAAGCCTTCAAGACATCAGGAATGAGATCAGGCAATATGCAGAACAAGCCAAGGAACACACAGATAAAACAGCTGAAGAAATTAAAAAGCTTATTCAAGAACATAATGAAAAATTTAATAAGCTGCAAGAATCCACAGAGAGACAGCAATCAGAAATTCAGAAGATTAACAATAAAATTACAGAATTAGACAACTCAATAGAAAGTCAGAGGAGCAGAACTGTGCAAGTGGAAGGCAGAATTGGTGAGCTTAAAGAAAAAGCACTTGGCACCAATATATTTCAAGAAAAATCAGAGAAGAGAATTAAAAAAAATGAAGAAACCCTAAGAATCATGTGGGATTCTATCAAGAGAAATAACCCATGAGTGATTGGAGTACCAGAACAGGGAGGGATAACAGAAAATACAGAGAGAATTGTTGAAGATTTTTTTGGCAGAAAACTTCCTTGATATCATGAAAGATGATATCTATCCAAGATGCTCAATGAACTCCACATAAGGTAGATTTTAAAAGAAAGTCACAAAGACATATAATCAAACTTGTCAAAACCAAAGATAAAGACAGAATTTTAAGAGCAGCTAGGGATAAACAAAAAGTCACCTACAAAGGAGAGTCAATAAGAATAAGCTCGGACTACTCAACAGAAACCATGCAGGCCAGAAGGCAATGGGATGACTTATATAAAGCATTGAAGAAAAACACTGTCAGCCAAGAATTATATATCCAGTAAAACTGTCTCTCAAATATGAAGGTGAAATTAGGATATTTCCAGATAAATAGAAGTTTAGAGAATTCATAAAAACCAAACCAAAACTACAAGAAATACTAAAGGGAGTTCTTTGGTTAGAAAATCAATAATATCAGGTATCAACTCAAGACTAGAACACTGGACAGAGCAATCAGAGGTCAACCCAGACAAGGAAATCACAAAAATAAATTAAGGTAAAAAAATGCTCAAAACAGGGAAACAGCAATGTTATTATGTAAAAGAAGACAACATTAAAACAAGAAAGAGGGACTAAGAAATGTAGTCATAGATCTTTCAAATGCAGAGGAAGACAAGGCAATATAAAGAAATAAAAGTTAGGTTTAAACTTAGAAAAACAGGGGTAAATATTAAGGTAAACACAAAGGAGACTACCCTATTCATCAAAATAAAACACAAGAAAAAAATAGAGACGCAGCAGAAACAAAAACAAATAAGGGGAAAAGACAATATGTAAAGATAAACTACTCAGCACAAAAAATTAAGTGGGAAAAAGAAACTGTCAACAACACAAAAAAGACATCAAAATGACAGCACTAAACTCACTCCTATCCGTAATTACACTGAATGTATATGGACTAAATACACCAATAAAGGGACAGAGAGTGGCAGAATGGATAAAAAAAACACGATCCATCTATATGCTGCCTACAAGAGACACACCTTAGACTTAGACACAAACAAACTAAAACTCAAAGGATGGAAAAAAATATATCGAGTAAACAACAATCAAAAAAGAGCAGGAATGGCAATATTAATTTCTGACAAAATAGGCTTTAAAGTTAAATCCACCACAAAGGATAAAGAAGGACACTATATAATGATTAAAGGGAAAATACCAGGAGGATATAAAAATATTAAATATTTATGTACCCAATGACAGGGCTGCAAGTTACATAAAACAAACTCTAACAGCACTGAAAAGTGAGATAGACAGCTCCACAATTATAGTAGCAGACTTCAACACACCACTTTCAGTGAAGTACAGGGCATCCAGAAAGGAGCTCAATAAAGACATGGAAAATTTGAATGCCACAATCAACCAACTTGACCTTACAGATATATACAGAACACTCCACCCAACAGCAGCCAACTATACTTTCTTTTCTAGTGCACATGGAACATTCTCTAGAATAGACTACATATTAGGTCATAAAGCAAGCCTTAGCAGAATCCGAAACATCGAAATATTACAAAGTGTCTTCTCTGACCATAAGGCCATAAAAGTAGAACTCAGTAACAGAAAAAGCAGGGTAAAGAAATCAAACACTTGGAAACTGACCAATGAGCTGCTCAAAAAAGACTGGGTTATACAAGACACTAAGGATGAAATAAAGAAATCCATAAAATCCAGTGAGAATGAAAACACTTCCTATCAGAACCTTTGTGACATAGCGAAAGCAGTGCTCAGAGGTCAATTTATATCAATAAATGCACACCTACAAAAAGAAGATAGGGCCAAAATCAAAGAATTATCCCTATAACTTGAACAAATAGAAAGAGAGCAACAAAAGAAACCCTCAGGCACCAGAAGAATGCGAACAATAAAAATTAGAGCAGAATTAAATGAAATAGAAAACAGAAAAACAATTGAAAGAGTTAAAAAGACCAAAAGCTGGTTCTTTGAAAAAATCAACAAAATTGATAAACCACTGGCCAAATTGACAAAAGAAAACAGGAGAGGAAGTAAATCACCCCAATAAGAAATGAGATGGGTGATATTACAACAGGCCCAACTGAAATTAAAAGAATCATACCAGATTACTATGAAAAATTGTACTCTAACAAATTTGAACACCTAGAAGAAATGGATGAATTCCTAGAAGCACACTACCCTACCTAAACTAACACAAACAGAGGTAGAGCAACTAAATAGACCCATAACAAAAGAAGAGATTGAAAAGGTAATCGAAAAACTCCCAACAAAAAAAGCCCTGACCCGGACGGCTTCACTGCAGAGTTCTACCAAACTTTCAGAGAAGAGTTAACACCACTACTACTAAAGGTATTTCAAAGCACAGAAAAGGACGGAATACTCCCAAACTCATTCTATGAAGCCAGCATATCCCTGGTACCAAAAACCAGGTAAAGACACCACAAAAAAAGAAAATTACAGACCTATATCTCTCATGAACTTAGATATAAAAATCCTCAACAAAATTCTAGCCAATAGAATTCAACAAAATATCAGAAAATTAATTCACCATGACCAAGTGGGATTCATTTTATACAGGGATGACTCAACATTAGAAAAACAATGTAATCCATCATATAAATAAAACAAAAGACAAGAATCACATGATTTTACTGACTGATGCAGAAAAGGCATTTGACAAAGTTCAACACCCATGCATGATAAAAATTCTCAGCAAAATAGGAATAGAAGGAAAATTCCTCAACATAATAAAAGACATTTATACAAAGCCAACAGCCAACATCATCCTAAATGGAGAGAGTCTGAACACATTCCCCTTGAGATCGGGAACCAGACAAGGATGCCCCTTATCACCGCTCTTATTCAACATTTTGCTGAAGGTCCTAGCCAGAACAATTAGGCTAGATAAAGCCTAATTACCATCCAGATTGGTAAGGAAGAAGTAAAAGTATCTCTATTTGCAGATGACATGATCTTATATACAGAAAACCCTAAAGACTCCTCAAGAAAACTACTGAAACTAATAGAAGAGTTCAGCAGAGTATCAGGATATAAGATAAGATACAAAAATCAGTTGGGTTCTTCTACACCAACAAAGAGAACATCGAAGAGGAAATCATCAAATCAATAATATTTACAGTAGCCTCCAAGAAGATAAAATACTTAGGAATAAGTCTTGCCAGAGATGTAAAAGACCTATACAGAGAAAACTACAAGACACTACTGCAAGAAACCAAAAGGGACCTACAGAAGTGGAAAAATACACCTTGCTCATGGATAGGAAGACTTAACAATGTAAACATGTCTATTTTACCAAAAGCCGTCTATAGACACAATGCAATTCCAATCCGAATTCCAACGACATTTTTTAATGAGATGGAGAAACAAATCACCAACTTCATATGGAAGGGAAAGAGGCTCCCAATAAGCATTACTGAAAAAGAAGAACAAAGTGGGAGGCCTCACTCTACCTGATTTTAGAACCTATTTTACCACCACAGTAGTCAAAACAGTCTTGTACTGGTACAACAACAGATACGTAGACCAATGGAACAAAATTGAGCATCCAGACATAAATCCATCCACATATGAGCAGCTGATATTTGACAAAGGTCCAAAGTCAGTTAAACGGGGAAAAGGCAGTCTCTGTAACAAATGATGCTGGCATAACTGCATATCCATCTGCAAAAACATGAAATAAGACCCCTAACTCACACCATTCACAAAAACTAACTCAAAATGGATCAAAGACCTAAATATAAAATCTAAAACAATAAAGATTTATAACGGGGAAGCAGAGAGGTCAATCTATAAATGACAACAACATCAGAACAATAAAAAAGGGAATAAATGGTATAGGTATAGAACTTTCAAAGGGAGAGTAAGTCAAGATGATATCAAGTAATAAAAAACTGGTTTAAACTTAGGAAGATAGGGGTAAATTTCAAGGTAACCACAAAGAAAGTTAACAAACCTACTCATCAAAATAAAGAAGAAAACATAAAGTCTTACTAAACTTAAAATCTACAAAAGTGAAAGAAACGTAAAAAAAAAAAATCCCCAAACAAAAGGAATCAGCACAGGAGAGTAAGAGGAACAGAGAAAATGTCAGCAACACACACACACACACAAAAGTACTACAAAATGACAGCAATTAACTCATACCTATCAATAATCACGCTGAATGTAAATGGCTTAAATGTACCCATAAAGAGACAGAAAGTGACACAATGGATAAAAAACAGGACCCATCAATATACTGTCTACAAGAGACACATCTGAGAAACACAGACATAAATATACTAAAAATCAAAGGATGGTAAAAAAATATATCAAGGAAACAGCAACCAAAAAAGAGGAGGAGTGGCAATACCAATCTCAGAAAAAATAGACTTTAAAACAAAAACCACCATAAAAAACAAGGGAAGGACATCATATAATGATTAAAGGGACAATCCACCATGAAGATATAACCATAATAAATATCTACGCACCCAATGACAGGGCTCCAAAATACATAAAACAAACTTTAACAGCACTGAAAAGAGAAACAGAAAACAGAAACAGATAGTAGAAGACTTCAACACACCACTCTTGGTAAATGACAGAACATCTAGAAAGAAACTCCCCAAAGATACAGAAGATCTAAAGGCCACAATCAACCAAGTTGACCTCATACAGAACACTCCACCTAACAGCTGCAAAGTACACATTCTTTTCCAACGCACGTGGAACATTCTCCAGAATAGATAGACCACATCTTGGGCCACAAAGCAACCCTCAACAAAATCCAAAACACTGAGATAATACAAAGTATCTTCTCTGATCACAACACCATGAAAGCAGAAATTAATAACAGGAAGAGCAAGAAAAAAAAAAAACAACAAATACATGGAAACTGAGTAACACCTTTCTTAAAAAATCAATGGATAATAGAAGAAATCAAAGATGGAATGAAAAAATTTGTAGACTCCAGCAAGAATGAAAATACATCATACCAAAACCTCTGGGACACAGCAAAGGCAATGCTCTGAGGTCAATTTATAGCAAAAGAAGCACACACCAAAAAAAAAAAAAAAGAGATAAAATAGAAACATTAGTGATACAACTCAAACAAATAGAAGGAGTACACCAAAAGATGCCCACAGCCACCAGACGAAAGGAAATAATAAAGATCAGAGCAGAAATAAATGAAATAGAGAATAGACAATAAAAAGAACGAATGAAACCAAAAGTTGGTTCTTTGAAAGAATCAACAAAATCGACAAACCACTGGCCAAATTGACAAAAAAAAAAAAGAGGACGCAAATAAGCCAAATAAGAAACAAAATGGAGGACATTACAACAGACCCAACTGAAATTAAAAAGGAACACAACTGAGTACTATGAAAAACTATACTTCAACAAATGCGAAAACCTAGAGGAAATGGACAAATTTCTGGAAACACACTACATACCTAAAATAACACAAATTGAAGCTGAAAATCTGAACTGATTTATTGAAAGGTAATAAAAATTCCCAACAGCAACAAAAAAAGTCCTGGCCCAGATAGCTTCACTGGAGAATTCTATCAAACATTCAGAGAACAGCTTGCACCAGTACTAAGCAAATTATTTCAGAACATAGAAAAGGAAAGGATACTTCCAAATTCATTCTTTGAATTTGCCTGATACCAAAACAAGGCAAAGACATCACAAAAAAATAAAATTAAAGACTAGTATCTCTCATAAATATAGATGCAAAAATTCTCAGCAAAATTCTAGCCAATAGAATTCAGCATTATATCAAAAAAATAATACGCCACTACCAAGTGGGATTCATACCAGGTGTGCAAGGATGGTTCAACATTAGAAAATTGATCATCTTAATCCACCACTGTCATGGACTGAATTGTGTCCCCCCAAAAATGTGTCAACTTGGTTAGGCCATGACTCCCAGTGTTCTGTGTTTGTCCTCCATTTTGTGATTGTAATTTTACATTGGGAGGATTAGGGTGGGATTGTAACACCACCCTTACTCAGGTCACCTATCTGATCTAGTGTAAAGGGAGTTTCCCTGGGGTGTGGCATGCACCACCTTTTATCTCTCAAGAGATAAAAGGAAAGGGAAGCAAGCAGAGAATTGGGGACCTCATGCCACCAAGAAAGCAGCACCAGGAGCAGAGTGTGTCCTTTGGACCTGGGGTCCCTGCACCTGAGAGGCTCCTCAACCATGGAAAGATTGAGCACAAGGACTTTCCTCCAGAGCTGACAGAAAGAGGAAGACTTCCCCTGAACTTGATGCCCTGAATTTGGACTTGTAACCTACTAAAAAAAAAAAAACCTACTAGACTGTGAGAAAATAAATTTCTCTTTGTTAAAGCTATCACTTGTGGTATTTCTGTTATGGCAGCACTAGATGACTAAGACAACCACATAAATAAAACAAAAGAATCACATGATCATCTCAATTGACGCAAAAAGGCAGTTGATAAAGTCCAACACCCATTCCTGATAAAAACTCTCAATAAAATAGGTAGGAAAGGGCAATTTCGCAACATATTAAACATTTATACAAAATCAACAGCCAACATCATTCTTAGCAGAGTGAGGCTGAAGACATTCCCCCAGAAAACAGGAATAAGACAAGAAGGCACTTTATCACCACTCCTATTTAACATTGTCCTGGAAGTCCTAGTTAGAGCAATAAAGCAAGAAAAAGAAATAAAGGGCATACAAACTGGTGGTGTAGTGGTTAAGTACTACGGCTGCTAACCAAAAGGTCAGCAGTTTGAATCTACCAGGCGCTCCTTGGAAACTCTATAGGGCAGTTCTACTCTGTCGTATAGGGTTGCTATGAGTAGGAATTGACTCAGCAGCAACAAGTTTGGTTCCAATTTTGGTAAACTGGTAAGGAATAAGTAAAAGTATCGCTATTTGCAGATGATATGATACTCTACATAGAGAACCCAAAGGACTCCACAGGGTAACTACTGGAACTAATAGACTCAGCAGAGTACCAGGATACAAGATAAACATACAAAAATCTGTTGGATACCTATACACCAATAAAGAGAGCTACCAAAAGGAAATCAGGAAAGCAATACCTGATTTATAATAGACCCTAAAAAAAAACTTAGGAATAAATCTAACCAGGACATAAAAGACCTACACAAAGAAAACCACAAAACACTACTACAAGAAACTAAAAGAGAGCTTCATAAATGGAAAAACACACCATGCTTTTGCATAGGTAGACTCAACATTATGAAAATGTCAATTTTACTCAAAGCAATCTACAAATATAATGCAATCTTGATCCAAATACCAATCCATTCCTTAACGAGATGGGAAAACTAATCATTAACTTTATATGGAAAGGAAAAAAACTCCGGATAAGTAAAGCACTATTGAAGAAAAAGAATGAAGTAGGGGACCTCAAACTACCCGGCCTCAGAACCTACTATACACACGTACAGTAGTCAAAACAGCCTGGTCCTGGTACAATGACGGACACATTGACCAATGGAACAGAATTGAGAATGCAGATGTAAATCCATCCACCTATGGTCACCTGATCTTTGACAAAGGCCCAAAGTCCATCAAATGGGGAAGAGAGCCTTTTTAACAAATGGTGCTGGCAAAACTGAATGTCCGTCTGTAAAAAAAATGAAACAGGACCTATACCTCACACCATACACAAAAACTAATGCAAAATGGATCAAAGACCTAAATATAAAACTAAAAATTATAAAGATCCTAGAAAAAAATAGGGTCAACCCTAGAGGCCCTAACACAGGATAAATAGCATATAAACCATAACTAACAATATACAAACAGGAGAATATTAGCTAGGATCTTCTAAAATTAAACCCTTGTGCTCATCAAAAGACTTCACCAAAAGAGTAAAAAGAGAATCTACAGACTGGGAAAAAAATTTTGGCTATGACAAATCCAATAAAGGTGTAATCTCTCAAATCTATAGGAAAATCCAACACCTCTACAACAAAAGACAAATAATCCAATTAAAAAATGGGCAAAGGATACGAACAGACACTTCACCAAAGAAGACTTTCAAGCAACTAACAGACACGTGAGGAAATGCTTGAGATCACTAGCTATTAGAGAAATGCAAATCAAAATTACAATGAGACGGGAGGGGGACCAGCCGGTTCCATGGGCGGCGTGGGACGCAGCCGGTAGGAGAAGTCCCCGGGAGGCAGTGACTGGTCTTGGAGCAGAAAGAGCAGCATCCGAGCCGGGGAACCATCCCGCAGGGATTTGGACTGGACGCAGGTACGCCATAAACATGGAGAGTTGCTCCACCCCCCTGAACTAACCCCGGGAAGGGGACCAGCCGGGTCGCGCGGGCGGCGTGGGACACAGCCGGTAGGAGAAATCCCCGGGAGGCAGCGACTGGTATTGGAGCAGGGAGAACAGCGTCCCAGCCGGGACACTCGGTCACGGCACAAGCACGGGGAGCTGCTCCACCCATCTGAACTAACCCCGGGAGGAGGCCCAACTGGTTCTCGGAGACGGCACGGCCACACGGCTGGAGGGACGAGAAGTCCCCGGGAGGCAGCGACTGATTTTGGAGTCGAGAGTGCACCGTCCCAGTAGGGGAGCCTTGACGCTGGGCGTAGGGCTGGAAGCGGAGGATCTGACCGTGACTCCAGCGGGCCAGACCCCCCGGGGGCAATCTCCACACAGCCAGCACACATAGGCGACGCGCCTGCGGGAATCTCAGATATAATAGTCATTCCAAGCAAGACAAGCAACTCTGGCTATATTCTGAGGTGCTACTCTCCTATCTCTCTGTTCCCTCCCCCACCCTCCCCAGGCGGCTTCATTAACATCCAAATAGCCTGAGCCAGAGGGAGAACTCTGATAGGGATCTGACTGCATTTTTTTTTTAGCGGATTTTCTGGAAAAACTAGTTTCCCAGTGATGGCTCGGAGACAACAATCCATATCAAACCACTTAAAGAAGCAGACCGTGACAGCTTCTCCAACCCCCGAAAAAAAAGAATCAAAACCTTTCCCAAATGAAGATACAATCTTGGAATTATCAGATACAGAATATAAAAAACTAATGTACAGAATGCTTAATGATATCACAAATGAAATTAGGATAACTGCAGAAAAAGCCAAGGAACACACTGATAAAACTGTTGAAGAACTCAAAAAGATTATTCAAGAACATACTGGAAAAATTAATAAGTTGCAAGAATCCATAGAGAGACAACATGTAGAAATCCAAAAGATTAACAATAAAATAACAGAATTAGACAACGCACTAGGAAGTCAGAGGAGCAGACTCGAGCAATTAGAATGCAGACTGGGACATCTGGAGGACCAGGGAATCAACACCAACATAGCTGAAAAAAAATCAGATAAAAGAATTAAAAAAAATGAAGAAACCCTAAGAATTATGTGGGACTCTATCAAGAAGGATAACCTGCGGGTGATTGGAGTCCCAGAACAGGGAGGGCAGACAGAAGACACAGAGAAAATAGTTGAAGAACTCCTGACAGAAAACTTCCCTGACATCATGAAAGACGAAAGGATATCTATCCAAGATGCTCATCGAACCCCATTTAAGATTGATCCAAAAAGAAAAACACCAAGACATATTATCATCAAACTCACCAAAACCAAAGATAAACAGAAAATTTTAAAAGCAGCCAGGGAGAAAAGAAAGGTTTCCTTCAAGGGAGAATCAATAAGAATAAGTTCAGACTACTCAGCAGAAACCACGCAGGCAAGAAGGGAATGGGACGACATATACAGAACATTGAAGGAGAAAAACTGCCAGCCAAGGATCATATATCCAGCAAAACTCTCTCTGAAATATGAAGGCGAAATTAAGATATTTACGGACAAACACAAGTTTAGAGAATTTGCAAAAACCAAACCAAAGCTACAAGAAATACTAAAGGATATTGTTTGGTCGGAGAACCAATAATATCAGATATCAGCACAACACAAGGTCACAAAACAGAACGTCCTGATGTCAACTCAAATAGGGAAATCACAAAAACAAACAAATTAAGATTAATTAAAAAAAAAAAATAGACATAACAGGGAATCATGGAAGTCAATAGGTAAAAGATCACAATAATCAAAAAGAGGGACTAAATACAGGAGACATTGAACTGCCATATGGAGAGTGATACAAGGCGATATAGAACAATACAAGTTAGGTTTTTACTTAGAAAAATAGGGGTAAATAATAAGGTAACCACAAAAAGGTATAACAACTCTATAACTCAAGATAAAAACCAAGAAAAACGTAACGACTCAACTAACATAAAGTCAAGCACTATGAAAATGAGGATCTCACAATTTACTAAGAAAAATGCCTCAGCACAAAAAAGTATGTGGAAAAATGAAATTGTCAACAACACACATAAGAAGGCATCAAAATGACAGCACTAAAAACTTATTTATCTATAATTACCCTGAATGTAAATGGACTAAATGCACCAATAAAGAGACAGAGAGTCACAGACTGGATAAAGAAACACGATCCATCTATATGCTGCCTACAAGAGACACACCTTAGACTTAGAGACACAAACAAACTAAAACTCAAAGAATGGAAAAAAGTATATCAAGCAAACAATAAGCAAAAAAGAAGAGGAGTAGCAATATTAATTTCTGACAAAATAGACTTTAGACTTAAATCCACCACAAAGGATAAAGAAGGACACTATATAATGATAAAAGGGACAATTGATCAGGAAGACATAACCATATTAAATATTTACGCACCCAATGACAGGGCTGCAAGATACATAAATCAAATTTTAACAGAATTGAAAAGCGAGATAGATACCTCCACAATTATAGTAGGAGACTTCAACACACCACTTTCGGAGAAGGACAGGACATCCAGTAAGAAGCTCAACAGAGACACGGAAGATCTAATTACAACAATCAACCAACTTGACCTCATTGACTTATACAGAGCTCTCCACCCAACTGCTGCAAAATATACTTTTTTTTCTAGCGCACATGGAACATTTTCTAGAATAGACCACATATTAGGTCATAAAACAAACCTTTGCAGAGTCCAAAACATCGAAATATTACAAAGCATCTTCTCAGACCACAAGGCAATAAAACTAGAGATCAATAACAGAAAAACTAGGGAAAAGAAATCAAATACTTGGAAAATGAACAATACCCTCCTGAAAAAAGACTGGGTTATAGAAGACATCAAGGAGGGAATAAGGAAATTCATAGAATGCAACGAGAATGAAAATACTTCCTATCAAAACCTCTGGGACACAGCAAAAGCAGTGCTCAGAGGCCAATTTATATCAATAAATGCACACATACAAAAAGAAGAAAGAGCCAAAAGCAGAGAACTGTCCCTACAACTTGAACAAATAGAAAGTGAGCAACAAAAGAATCCATCAGGCACCAGAAGAAAACAAATAATAAAAATTAGAGCTGAACTAAATGAATTAGAGAACAGAAAAACAATTGAAAGAATTAACAAAGCCAAAAGCTGGTTCTTTGAAAAAATTAACAAAATTGATAAACCATTGGCTAGACTGACTAAAGAAATACAGGAAAGGAAACAAATAACCCGAATAAGAAATGAGAAGGACCACATCACAACAGAACCAAATGAAATTAAAAGAATCATTTCAGATTATTATGAAAAATTGTACTCTAAAAAATTTGCAAACCTAGAAGAAATGGATGAATTCCTGGAAAAACACTACCTACCTAAACTAACACATTCAGAAGTAGAACAACTAAATAGACCCATAACAAAAAAAGAGATTGAAACGGTAATCAAAAAACTCCCAACAAAAAAAAGCCCTGGCCCGGACGGCTTCACTGCAGAGTTCTACCAAACTTTCAGAGAAGAGTTAACACCACTACTTCTGAAGGTATTCCAAAGCATAGAAAATGACGGAATACTACCCAACTCATTCTATGAAGCCACCATCTCCCTGATACCAAAACCAGGTAAAGACATTACAAAAAAAGAAAATTATAGACGTATATCCCTCATGAACATAGATGCAAAAATCCTCAACAAAATTCTGGCCAATAGAATCCAACAACACATCAAAAAAATAATTCACCCTGATCAAGTGGGATTTATACCAGGCATGCAAGGCTGGTTTAATATCAGAAAAACCATTAATGTAATCCATCACATAAATAAAACAAAAGACAAAAACCACATGATCTTATCAATTGATGCAGAAAAGGCATTTGACAAAGTCCAACACCCATTCATGATAAAAACTCTTACCAAAATAGGAATTGAAGGAAAATTCCTCAACATAATAAAGGGCATCTATGCAAAGCCAACAGCCAATATCACTCTAAATGGAGAGAACCTGAAAGCATTTCCCTTGAGAACGGGAACCAGACAAGGATGCCCTTTATCACCACTCTTATTCAACATCGTGTTGGAAGTCTTGGCCAGGGCAATTAGGCTAGACAAAGAAATAAAAGGTATCCGGATTGGCAAGGAAGAAGTAAAGTTATCACTATTTGCAGATGACATGATTATATACACAGAAAACCCTAAGGAATCCTCCAGAAAACTACTGAAACTAATAGAAGAGTTTGGCAGAGTCTCAGGTTATAAAATAAACATACAAAAATCACTTGGATTCCTCTACATCAACAAAAAGAACACCGAAGAGGAAATAACCAAATCAATACCATTCACAGTAGCCCCCAAGAAGATAAGATACTTAGGAATAAATCTTACCAAAGATGTAAAAGACCTATACAAAGAAAACTACAAAGCTCTACTACAAGAAATTCAAAAGGACATACTTAAGTGGAAAAACATACCTTGCTCATGGATAGGAAGACTTAACATAGTAAAAATGTCTATTCTACCAAAAGCCATCTATACATTTAACGCACTTCCGATCCAAATTCCAATGTCATATTTTAAGGGGATAGAGAAACAAATCACCAATTTCATATGGAAGGGAAAGAAGCCCCGGATAAGCAAAGCACTACTGAAAAAGATGAAGAAAGTGGGAGGCCTCACCTTACCTGACTTCAGAACCTATTATACAGCCACAGTAGTCAAAACAGCCTGGTATTGGTACAACAACAGACACATAGACCAATGGAACAGAATTCAGAACCCAGACATAGATCCATCCACGTATGAGCAGCTGATATTTGACAAAGGACCAGTGTCAATTAACTGGGGAAAAGATAGCCTTTTTAACAAATGGTGCTGGCATAACTGGATATCCATTTGCAAAAAAATGAAACAGGACCCATACCTCACACCATGCACAAAAACTAACTCCAAGTGGATCAAAGACCTAAACATAAAGACTAAAACGATAAAGATCATGGAAGAAAAAATTGGAACAACCCTAGGAGCCCTAATACAAGGTATAAACAGAATACAAAACATTACCAAAAATGATGAAGAGAAACCCGATAACTGGGAGCTCCTAAAAATCAAACACCTATGCTCATCTAAAGACTTCACCAAAAGAGTAAAAAGACCACCTACAGATTGGGAAAGAATTTTCAGCTATGACATCTCCGACCAGCGCCTGATCTCTAAAATCTACATGATTCTGTCAAAACTCAACCACAAAAAGACAAACAACCCAATCAAGAAGTGGGCAAAGGATATGAACACACATTTCACTAAAGAAGATATTCAGGCAGCCAACAGATACATGAGAAAATGCTCTCGATCATTAGCCATTAGAGAAATGCAAATTAAAACTACGATGAGATTCCATCTCACACCAGCAAGGCTGGCATTAACCCAAAAAACACAAAATAATAAATGTTGGAGAGGCTGCGGAGAGATTGGAACTCTCATACACTGCTGGTGGGAATGTAAAATGGTACAACCACTTTGGAAATCTATCTGGCGTTATCTTAAACAGTTAGAAATAGAACTACCATACAACCCAGAAATCCCACTCCTAGGAATATACCCTAGAGATACAAGAGCCTTCATACAAACAGATATATGCACACCCATGTTTATTGCAGCTCTGTTTACAATAGCAAAAAGCTGGAAGCAACCAAGGTGTCCATCAACGGATGAATGGGTAAATAAATTGTGGTATATTCACACAATGGAATACTACGCATCGATAAAGAACAGTGACGAATCTCTGAAACATTTCATAACATGGAGGAACCTGGAAGGCATTATGCTGAGCAAAATTAGTCAGAGGCAAAAGGACAAATATTGTATAAGACCACTATTATAAGATCTTGAGAAATAGTAAACCTGAGAAGAACACATACTTTTGTGGTTACGAGGGGGGGAGGGAGGGAGGGAGGGAGAGGGTTTTTTATTGATTAATCAGTAGATAAGAACTGCTTTAGGTGAAGGGAAAGACAACACTCAATACATGGAAGGTCAGCTCAATTGGACTGGACCAAAAGCAAAGAAGTTTCCGGGATAAAATGAATGCTTCAAAGGTCAGCGGAGCAAGCGCGGGGGTCTGGGGAACATGGTTTGCGGGGACTTCTAAGTCAATTGGCAAAATAATTCTATTATGAAATCATTCTGCATCCCACTTTGAAATGTGGTGTCTGGGGTCTTAAATGGTAACAAGCGGCCATCTAAGATGCAGCAATTGGTCTCAACCCACCTGGAGCAAAGGAAAATGAAGAACACCAAGGCCACACGACAACTAAGAGCCCAAGAGACAGAAAGGGCCACATGAACCAGAGACCTACATCATCCTGAGACCAGAAGAACTAGTTGGTGCCCGGCCACAATCGATGACTGCCCTGACAGGGAGCACAGCAGAGGACCCCTGAGGGAGCAGGAGATCAGTGGGATGCAGACCCCAAATTCTCATAAAAAGACCAAACTTAATGGTCTGACTGAGACTGGAGGAATCCCGGAGGCCATGCTCCCCAGACCTTCTGCTGACACAGGACAGGAACCATCCCCGAAGACAACTCATCAGACATGAAAGGGACTGGTCAGCGGGTGGGAGAGAGACGCTGATGAAGAGTGAGCTAATTATATCAGGTGGACACTTGAGATTGTGTTGGCAACTCTTGTCTGCAGGGGGGATGGGAGGATAGAGAGAGAGGGAAGCAGGCAAAATTGTCAAGAAAGGAGAGACTGAAAGGGCTGACTCAAGAGGGGGAGAGTAAGTGGGAGTAGGGAGTGAGATGTATGTAAACTTATATGTGACAGACTGATTGGATTTGTAAACGTTCACTTGAAGTTTAATAAAAGTTATTAAAAAAAAAAAGAGTACATAAGACAGGAAAAAAAAAAAATTACAATGAGATACCATCTCACCCCGACATTACTGGCATGAATCAAAAAAAAAAAAGAAAGAAAATAACAAATGTTGGGAGGCTGCGGGGAGATTGGACCTCTTCTGCACTGCTGGTGGGAATGTAAAATGTTACAACCATTTTGGAAAACAATATGGTGCTTCCTTAAAAAGCTAAAAATAGAAATACCATAGGATCCAGCAATCCCACTCCTAGGAATATATCCTAGAGAAATAAGAGCTGTCACATGAATAGACATATGCACGCCCATGTTCACTGCAGCATTATTCACAGTAGCAAAAAGATGGAAACAACCTAAGTGCCCATTAACAGATAAATGGATAAACAAATTATGGTACATATACATAATGGAATACTGCGCAACAATAAAGAACAATGATGAATCTTTGAAACATCTCACAACACAGATGAATCTGGGGGCATTACACTAAGTGAAATAAGTCAATCACAAAAGGACAAATACTGTTTGAGACCACTATTATAAAAACTTATGAAAAGGTTTACACACAGAAAAAAACAATCTTTGATGGTTACCAGGGAAGGTAGGGATGGAGAGGGAAAACTACCAATTAGACAGTAGATAAGTGGTCACTTAAGTGAAGGGTAAGACAGTACACAATACTGGGGAAGTCAGCACAACTTGACCAAGGCAAGGTCATGGAAGCTTCACAGACGCAACCGAACTCCCTGAGGGACTGAATTACTGGGCTGAGGGCTGGGGACCATGGTCTCGGGGTCATCTAGCTCGACTGGCACAACATAGTTTATAAAGAAAATGTTCTATATCCTACTTTGGTGGGCAGCATCTGGAGTCTTAAAAGCTTTTGAGCTGCCATCTAGGATACTCCACTAGTCCCACCCTGTCTGGAGCAAGGGAGAATGAAGAAAACCAAATACACAAGAGAAAGATTAGTCAAAGGGCTAATGAACCACGACTACCACAGCCTCCTGCAGACTGAGTCCAACATAACCAGAGGGTGCACAGCTACCACCACAGACTACTCCGACAGGGATCACAATAAAAAGTCCTGGACAGAGCAGGAGAAAAAGGTAGAACAAAATTATCACTCACAAAAAAAGACCAGACTTACTGGTCTGACAGACACTGGAAAAACTCTGAGAGTGTGGACCCCGGACACTCTTTTAACTCCGTATTGAAATCACTCCTGAGATTCACGCTATAGCCAAAGATTAAACAGGTCGATAAAAACAAAATGAGACTAAATGGGCACACCAGCCAAAGGGCAAGGACGAGAAGTCAGGAAGGGACAGAAAAGCTGGTAATGGGGAACCAAAGGTCAAGAAGTGGAGAGTGTTGACGGGTCCTGGGGTTGGCAACCAATATCACAAAATAATGTGTATTAGTTGTTTAATGAGAAACTAATTTGCTCTGTAAATTTTCATCTCAAGTCATATATATATATGAGGCCAAATGGGTAACTCCTGCCCAAAAGCAAGATAAGAAGGCAGGAGGGGTCACGAAAACTGGACAAATGGACATGGGGAACCTGGCGTGGAAGGGGGAGAGTGCTCTCACACTGCAGGGACTGCAACCAATGTCACACAGTAATACATGTATAAATTTTTGAATGAGAAACAAACTTGAGCTGTAAACTTTCACCTAAAGCACAATTAAAAAAAAAAAAACAAAAACGCTTGTGGTGTTAATGAATGCTCAAAGCAGCTTTATCACAATAGCCAACACTGAAAACAACCAAAATGTTCATTAATAGATGAATGGCAACGTAACTCTCTGGTATAATCATGCAACGAAATACTACTCAGCTATTAAAAAAAAAGGGAATAAACATCTGATATATTCAACAATGTGGATAAAAATCAGAGATTACGGAGAGAGAAAGAAGCTAGACACAAAAGAGTATACATACTATGACTGTATTTACATGAAGTTCTAGAAGAAACAAAACTAATTTAAAGTGAAAAAAATCAGGAGACAGATTCTCAATAAATAATGCAGAGTACAATGAAAATGTTTTGGTGATTCACTGATTATAACATTATAGATTGAGTAGTTCTAAATCCAGGCACATCTGGCAACAACAGTATGAAGCAGAGTTCTGTTATTGGCCTACAGCTGGAAGGAAATGTTGAACAACACAAAACTTAAGACACTTATATCAAGGGCAGGACCAGATTCCCAACTCAGGATCTATGTTCTTGAACACAGATTAGACTGGGTCTCTCTATTCTTTTTCAGGTGTTTCTGGGTTTCTTAGTTGCAGAGAAGAAGAGAGAATGAGAGAGGAGAGAGATGGGGAGAGGGACGGGGGAGATATGGAGGGAAACACAGGGCCTGTAACAGTCAAAGAGCAGAGCAGGTAATTATTATAAATGTTTTTACCATATAAAAAAGATTTCAGGGAGCCAGGACATCAGTAGCTGCAAAGTTTGCTGTGGTCAGGAAATGAACTTGAGAAGTCGCAGATTTTAAAATTAAGACTGAAGTCTAAAGTTCCTAGATGAAAATTTGGGAGAGTACATTCGCCACCCTGGGGTAGAAAAATTGCTCAAATAACACAATAAAACCTGTTGCCATAGAGTTGATTCCAAATCATAGTGACCCTATATGACAGAGTAGGACTGCCCAAGGAGCGGCTGGTGTATTCAAACTGCCAACCTTTAGGCTGACAGCAGAGCTTTTAACCACTGCACCACAACAGACTTTAACTATTAAAGTGGGAAGGAGGGGCAGATAAACCCGATTTCATTGAAGTTAAAAGCTTCTGCTCATGAAAAATTACCCAAGAAAGTGAAAAGCCAAGCCACAGACTGGGAGAATTTATCTGCAACATGCTTCTCTGAAAAATGACTCAAATCTTGACTATATAGAGAACCCTTGTTGTTGCCATTAGGTGTGTCGAGCTGGTTCTGACTCATAGCGACCCTATGCACAACAGAATGAAACACTGCCCGGTCCTGCGCCATCCTTACAATCATTGTTATGCTTGACCCCATTGTTGCAGCCACTGCATCAATCCACCTCGTTGAGGGTCTTCTTCTTTTCCGCTGACCCTGTACTTTGCCAGTCTCCAGAGACTGATCCCTCCTGACAACATGTCCAAAGAATATAACATGCAGTCTCGCCATCCTTGCTTCTAAGAAGCATTCTGGTTGTACTTCTTCCAAGACAGATTTGTTCGTTCTTCTGGCAGTCCATGGTATATTCAATATTCTTCGCCAACACAATTCAAAGGCATCAATCCTTCTTCGGTCTTCCTTATTCATTGTCCAGCTTTCACATGCATATGATGGGATTGAAAATACCATGGCTTGGGTCAGGCGCACCTTAGTCTTCAGGGTAACATCTTTGCTCTTCAACACTTTGAAGAGGTCCTTTGCAGCAGATTTACCCAATGCAACGCGTCTTTTGATTTCTTGACTGCTGCTTCCATGGCTGTTGATTGTGGATCCAAGTAAAACGAAATCCTTGACAACTTTAAACTTTTCTCTGTTGATCATGATGTTGCTCACTGGTCCAGTTGTGAGGATTTTTGTTTTCTTTATGTGGAGGTGTAATCCATACTGAAGGCTGTCGTCTTTGACCTTCATTAGTAAGTGTTTCAAGTCCTCTTCATTTTCAGCAAGCAAGATTGTGTTATCTGCATAACGCAGGTTGTTCATCAGTCTTCCTCCAATCCTGATGCCCCGTTCTTCTTCATATAGTCCAGCTTCTCGTATTATTTGTTCAGCATACAGATTAAATAGGTATGGTGAAAAGATACAACCCTGACACACACCTTTCCTGATTTTAAGCCAATCAGTATCCCCTTGTTGTGTCTGAACAACTGCCTCTTGATCTATGTAAAGGTTCCTCATGAGCACAATTAAGTGTTCTGGAATTCCCATTCTTTGCAATGTTATCCATAACTTGTTATGATCCACACAGTCGAATGCCTTTGCATAGTCAATAAAACACAGGTAGACATCCTTCTGGTATTCTCTGCTGTCAGCCAGGATCCATCTGACATCAGCAATGATATCCCTGGTTCCACGTCCTCTTCTGAAACCGGCCTGAATTTCTGGCAGTTCCCTGTCGATATATCACTGCGGCTGTTTTTGAATGATCTTCAGCAAAATTTTATTTGCATGTGGTATTAATGATATTGTTCTATAATTTCCACATTCAGTTGAATCACTTTTCTTGGGAATAGGCATAAATATGGATCTCTTCCAGTCAGTTGGCCAGGAAGCTGTCTTCCATATTTCTTGGCATAGACGAGCGAGCACCTCCAGCGCTGCATCCGTTTGTTATAATGACATGTGCAAAGAGCTGGGAATGGAAAACCAAAAGGAGAGAACAAGCTCGGTGTTTCTCAAGCTGAAAAAATTCAAGATTCGAGTTGGAATAGTGAAGGATTCTACGGGGAAAATATTAAATGAGGCAGGAAGCATCAAAAGAAGATGAGTCATCTTACCAAAAAGAATTAGTCAATGTTCAACCATTTCAAGAGGTGGAATCGATGGTACTGAAGGAAGAAGTCCAAGCTGCCCTGAAGGCACTGGCGAAAAACAAGGCTCCAGGAATTGATGGAGTATCAACGGAGATGTTTCAACAAATGGATGCAGCGCTGGAGAGAACCCTTAGAAATCAATTAAAAAAAAAAAATCCGATTAGAAGTGGGCAAAATACTTAAATTGGCTTTTTCCACAAATTAGAATTTCTAAATGGCCAAAAGGCATAATAAAATATGCTCCACACCATTACTCACGAGGGAAACGCAAATTTAAACCCAGTGAGATACCCTTCATTACCCACCTAACAGGATGGGTACATTCAAGACAGAGAACATCAAGTGCTGAGAAGGATGTGGAACTACTGCAACTCTCTCTGCTGGTGAGAAACCATTCTAGAGGGCTGTTTGGCAATTTCTAATGTAAAATTAAACTTGCACCCACTCCATGACCCAGCAATTCCAGTACTTGGTATACACTCGAGGCAAATGGATGCACATGTCCACACACAAGACTCAGGACGAGAATATTCATGGCAGCCTTCTTCACATTAACCCGGAATAGAAGGAACTCAAATGTCCATCAGCTGTGGTGTAGTCACACTTTGGAATAACATTAGTCAATAACACCAAAATTAAGGATAATAAATGCAACAATATGGATATATTTCCAAAACAATGTTGCTTGAAAAAAAGCCGGAACAAAAAGTGTACATACATTCATGTGAATTTCAAGAAGAGGCAAAACTAATCTTTGGTGATAAACGTCAAAAACAAAAAAAACAAACGTTGCCCTGGAGTCAATTTCAACTCATGGCAACCCCATGTGTTACAGAGTAGCACTGCTTCCGTAGGGTTTTCTTGACTGTAATCATTACAGAAGCAGATTGCCAGGCCTTTCTTCCACGGCACAATGTGTGGGTGGGAACCACCCACCTTTAAGCTGAGTAGCTCATGAACGGAAAATTGCTTGCACCACTCAGGGACCTGCTGGATAAACTGGGCAGGATGGGAGTGGCCTGGAGAGGGACTCTACGGACTTGCTGGGATGGTGGAAATTTTCTGTAACTTACTCTGAGTGATGGTTTCATTTGTCAAAGCTCAATAAGTTGTGTGCTAAAGATGTGCGCACTATTAGGCTTCAATAATTTACTGTTAGCATAAAAATTGGATGTGTTGGGGGGGGGACAAGCTGGTGTTGACCAATCTCGTTGGTTTTGTGTAAAAGAGCCCCAGTGATATCTGAAATATCTGTACAAGAAAAAAATGGCTATGATAATACCCTTTAATTGGCGGAAGTTACAGACAAGACTGGCTTAAGAGGCAGAACTTCACCTTTTGCTCAGATATGGGGCACATCCAGGGTTCTCGTTTAACATGGCCCCAGGTTTGTGCACTGTCGGGTTTCCTTCCAATCGCGCAGGTTAAGTCCTGTTTACTGGAGGCAGATAAGGGTCACAGTCTGTGGGGGGATTAAAACGCGAAAGCAAATATTGCGAAGGTAAGGACCAGAAACTGCCATGACTCCGATTCGAACCAAGGGTGCTGCGGCCACGACGCAGATTGCAGACCAGAATACGATCGCGGAGAGCCACAAACCTACCGTCAGCTCCTCCGCTTCCTTTAACAGTATCGACATAAAAACATTCACAATGTTCTCGCGGCTTTGCTCCTGAACAGCTATGGGTCCTCCTGCTTTTCTCCTTTTCGTGTCCTCTCTCAGTTCCGCCCTTCCTATTGTACTACATCATAAAAACCTTTCTCTCTGCCCCAGGCCCCGCCTGAGTCTCTGCACGGGCCTCCTGGAGGTCTCGTCCTCGTCCATGCCTCCCTGCTTCCCTCCGCTCCTCTTCACGGTTCCCCTTTCCCGCTTATTTTCCCCGCTCCCGCCCCACCCACCACAACCGGGTCGCGCGGGGGGCGTCCCGGGGCGCGGGCGGGAGGGCGAAGGCGGAGCAGGCGACGCGAAGGGACGTCCCGGAACCCACGGGGCTCAGCGTGTCGTGGGCCCCACTCGGCTCAGGCGGGGGTTGCTGACCCGAGGGTCTCTGGGGGTCGCTGGCTTCTGAGGCGGACGAGGAGCAAGGAGGGGCGAAGGCCATTCGGCTGCCCTTCTAGCTTCAGACTCACCCGCCGCACAGGTTTCACACGTGAGGAACAACGTGATTTGTCGCCCCAGCCGGTCCGGTTTTCTCAGGCTTTGGAGCCTGCGCAATTGTGCCGCAGAAAGCGGGTGGCACCGCGTGGTGCTTAGTTAGAAGTCAGTCTTTACTGAGACCAGAAAAACTGCGTGCTCAGGTCTCTGTGGCGCAACCGGTTAGCGCGTTCGGCTGTTAACCGAAAGGTTGGTGGTTCGAGCCCACCCAGGGACGTGTGTCTCACTTTTAAAAATTTAGTGTTTGGTCGATTCTACTTTGCATATCCTCTCACGTGAAGACAGAGAATAACCTCGCCTAGCCGCGGTCCCTTGTCCACAGCAGGAGGACGTAAAGCAGGGTCGTCCCAGAGAACCAAGTAGGTGCACTCCTGGAAGTGGAGATTATTACCCTCTTCACTACTTTTGACAAACGAATTTCTCCCGTTGCTTGTAGTATTATTCAACTCTGTCTATATGGGTGCTTTGGAAATTAATTGGTTCTATGATTTTGTGACTACACATAATGCTGGGGGGGGTCGTCATTCTTGAACACATAACTTTGGCGCCTTGTGCAAGTATTTCTATAGGGTAGAGTCCTCAAAGAGCAATTGTTCTATTACTATGTTTACAGGGTTTTTATCTAATTACATTTTCTCTTCCTTGTTGGCTTATCAGCTATAACCCAATTTTTTGGTTATTTTAAGGGTTCCTACATCTTTAACTTTTCACTGTCGTCCTACAAATGATATTATACCTCTTCACATTTCTCTTCTACCAGTCTTTGCACTCTTGTTGTTATGCCTTTTACATATGTTACGAACTTCGCAGTCCATTGTTATTACTTTTGTTTAAATGGTCAAATGTTTTTAAGGAGATTTAAATAATCAGAAAAAACCTTGCATATTTACCCACGTGGATACCATTTCTGGTGTTCTTCATTCCTTTGTGTAGGTCCAGATTTCCATCTGGACTCTGTTTCCTTCTGCCTGGAGGACCCCTTTAACATTTCTTGCGGTGTGGGTCTGCTGGGGATGAATTCTTTCAGCTTTGTGGTCGTTAGGCGTCCTCCAGTTGGTTCCGACTCATACCGACGTGACCCTCTGTAGAAGAGAAGGAAACATTGCCCGGTCTTGCTCTATCCTCATCAGCTTTACTATGTCTTAAAATGTTTTTATTCACCTTCATTATTTAAAGTTTGGTTTTTTTTTTCCCCCCTCCAGTACTTTAAAGATATTGCTCCACTGTCTTTTCGTTTGCAAGGCTTCTGACCAGAAATCTTTCTAATCCTTGTCATTGCTCCTCAGTGTAGTCCATGCTTGTTTCTCTGGCTGCTTTTAAGATTTTTCTCTTTTTCACTGAATTTCAGCAATTGAATTCTGATGTGCTTAGGTGTGTTTTTCTTCATGTTTCTCACACTTGGGATCCATTCACCTTCTGGAACCAGTGGATTTATACTTTTCATTAAGATTAGAAATTTTTTGGCCATTATTCCTTTTTTTTGAATGTCTTACAGTGTTTTAGGTGAAAGTTTATCCTGCGAATTAGATTCCCGTTCAACAATTTGTACACAAATTGTTCTGTGACGTTGGTCCCAATCCCTGTAATGTGTCACCATTCTCATCATTTCCACCCCACCTGCCCTGTTTTCATCCATCCGCTTTCCCTGCCCCTCCTTGCAGTCTCATCTTTGCCTTTGTGTAAATATTCACCGTTTCGTCTTGTATAGTTGATTGTTAAAGGAGCACATTCCTCATGGGTGTTATTGTTTATTTTATAGGCCAATCTAGTTTTTGGCTGAAAGGTGGCTTCAGTTCCAGGTTAAAAGGGTATCTGAGGGACAGCTGTTATTTCTTTAAATATTTTTTCTTTCTCCTTCTGACCTTTTTGGGGACTTTAATTACTTGAACATACCAAAAATTAAAAAATAAACCTGTTGCCATCAGATCAATTCCGACTTACAGTGACCCTATAGTACATTAAACCAAGCCTGTTGTGGTCAAGTCGATTCCAACTCCTAGTGACCCCACAGGGCAGAGTCGAACTGTCCGTTAGGGTTTCCAATGAGTGCCTGGTGGATTTAAACTCAACCTTTTGGTTAGCAGCATGGTAGCTCTTAACTATCGCACCCCCAGGGTTTCTAGCATTCTAGTTCTTAACCACTGCTTCACCAGGGTTTCCAAAAGGAATGATAAAAGTTCTCTGGCAGGAAAGACAAGGACCCTACAATTAAAGCTCTGTTTCACAGGCAGCTATTTCACATTCATATCCTTCTCCTCCACCACTTGCAAAAAGAGGTAGAAAGACAAAATTGGTTATGGTTTGTTTCACTGTTAAAAACTCAGTTAATAGTGAGTGAATTACAATAGTCTCTTTCTCTTGCCTTATCCATCAAGAATCTTCACTGTGAGGGCGATGTTAGCTGGACAAGAAAAAGAAATATAGAAGGGAAAATGAATAACAAATACATATATATTTACAGATATGATGGACGAAGTATTGGAAGCGTTAAAAGATTTTAGTTTATTTGGCATATTAAAAAATCAGAAAAACAGAAAGTAGAACAAATTGGAATTTTAAAAATCAAAGATATTAAAAACATTATATATGTTTTAACAATTATAGCACAAAATTCAATAACATGTAAGGGTAACAGTGAATTTTGATCCCTACCTCCGCAATAACCAAATGATTTCCAAGTGGATTAAAAACGTAGATGTGAAATGGAACTTAAAATAAATTTAGTTGGTAGTTTCGTGATCTCAATATAAGAAAAGATTTTAAAAAAATAGACAAAAAGATTAATCATTAAAGAAAAGATTGTAAATTTGACTACCTCAACAATCTCTGTTCATCAAAATGGAGGCACTAAAAAAGGTCTAAAAACCACACTTTTAGACAGAACACTTTTTAAATTGAGCTTTAAGTGAAAGGTTACCATTCAAGTCAGTTTCTCATAGAAAAGCTTAAACACACATTGTTGCGTGACCCTAGTTGCTCTCCCTGTAATGTGACAGAACACTTCTCCACCCTGTATTTCCCCTGTCCATTCAAGCAGCTCCTTTCCATTCAAACAGCTCCTATCCCCCTTTACCTTCTCGTCTCGCATCCAGACAGGAGCTCCCCATTTAGTCTCATGTGTCTACTTGAGCTAAGAAGCACACTTCTCACCAGGATCATTTTATGTCTTATAATCCAGTGTCGACTCAACAGCAGTGGGTTTTTTGGTGGTTAATCCAGCCTAATCTTTGTCCAAGGAGTTGGCTTCAGGAGTGGTTTTAGTTTGGGCCTAACAGAGAGTCCAGGGGCCATGTCCTCTGGGATCCCTTCAGTCTCAGTCAGACCATTAAGTCTGGTCTTTTTACTAGAATTTGAGCTCTGCACCCCACTTTTCTCATGCTCCATCATGGACTCTCTGTTGTGTTCCCTGTCAGGGCACTCATTAGGGGTAGCCGAACATCATCTAGTTCTTCTGGTTTCAGGCTGATGGAGTCTCTGTTTTGTGTGGCCCTTTCTGTCTCTTGGGCTCATATTTACCTTGTGTCTTTGGTGTTCTTCAGTTTTGCTTTGCTCCAGGTGGGTTGGGACCCATTGATGCCTCTTAGATCTCTGTTTGCTACTTTTTAAGACCCCAGATGCCACTCACCAAAGTGGGGACCAAAACATTTTCTTAATAAAATTTGTTACACCAATTGACCTAGATGTCCCCTGAAACCACGGTCCCCAGATCCCCACCCCTGCTACACTGTCCCTCGAAGTGTCTGGTTGTGTTCAGGAAACTTCTTAGCTTTTAGCTTAGTCCAGTTGTGCTGACTTCCCCTGTATTGTCCTTCCTTTGACCTAAAATAATTCTTGTCTACTATCTAGTTAGTGAATACCGCTCTCCCTCCCTCCCAACCCTTGTAAACACCAAAGAATGTTTTCTTTTGTGTTTAAAACTTTTCTCGAGTTCTCGTAATAGTGGTCCATACAATATTTGTCCTTTTGTGACTGACTAATTTTACTGAGCATAATGGCTTCTAGATTCTTCCATGTTATGAGATGTTTCGAGGGTTTATTGTTGTTCTTTATCGTTGCGTAGTATTCCATTGTGTGAATATACTGTAATATGTTCATCCATTCATCTGTTCATGGACACCTATGTTGTTTCTATCTTTTTGCTATTATAAACAGTGCTGCAGTGAACATGACTGTGCATGTATCTATTTGTGTGAGGGCTCTTATTTCTCTAGGATATATTCCAAGGAGTGGGATTGCTGGATCGTACGGTACTTCTATTTCTAGCTTTGAAAGGAAGAGCCAAATCAATTTCCAAAGTGGTTGTACCATTGTACATCCCCACCAGCAGTGTATAAAGGTTCCAGCCTCTCCACAACCTCTCCAACATTTATTATTTTGTGTTTTTTGGATTAAGGCTAGCCTTGTTGGAGTGAGATGGTATCTCATTGTTGGAGTGAGATGATATCTCATTGTAGTTTTGATTTACATTTCCTAATGGCTAATGATCATGAGCATTTCCTCATGTTTCTGTTAGCCGCCTGAATTCTTCTTTGGTAAACTGCCTCCTCATATTCTTTGCCCATTTTTTAATTGCATTATTTGTCTTTTTGTCTTTGAGGTTTTATAGTATCTTGCAGATTTTAGAGATTAGACCCTGATCAGATTTGTCATAGCCAAAAACTTTTTCCCAGTGGATAGGTTTTCCCTTTACTCCCTTGGTGAAGTCTTTGGATGAGCATAAGTGTTTGATTTTTAGGACCTCCCAGCTATCTAGTTTCTCTTCTGGTGTTTGTGCATTGTTAATGACGTTTTGTGTACTGTTTATGCCAGGTATTAGCGCTCCTACAGTTATCCCTATTTCTCTTCCATGATCTTTATCATTTTAGATTTTGCATTTAGGTCTTTGATGCATTTTGAGTTAGATTCTGTGCATAGTGTGAGGTATGAGTCTTGTTTCATTTTTTTGCAGATGGATATCCAGTTATGCCAGCACCATTTGTTAAAGAGATTGTCTTTTCCCCAACTAACGGATTTGGGGCCTTTGTCAAACATCAGCTGCTTATATGTGGTTGACTTTACATCTGGATTCTCAATTCTGTTCCATTGGTCTATGTAACTGTTGTTGTACAAGTACCAGGCTGTTTCGACTACGATGGCAGTATAACAGATTCAAAAATCAGGTAGTGTGAGGCCTCCCACTTTGATCTTCTTCTTCAGTGACGCTTTACTTATCTAGGGCCTCTTCCCTTTCCATCTGAGGTTGGTGATTTGTTTCTCCATCTCATGAAAAAATGCAATTGGAATTTGGATCTGGATTGCATTGTATCTATAGACCACTTTGGGTAGGACAGAACTTTTCACAATGTTGAGTCTTCCCATTCATGAGCAAGGTATGTTTTTCCACTTACGTAGGCCTCTTTTGGTTTCTTGCAGTAGTGACTTGTAGTTTTCTTTGTATAGGTCTTTCACATCTCTGGTTAGATTTATTCCTAAGTATTTTATCTTCTTGGACGCTATTGTAAATTGTATCGATTCATCGATTTCCTCTTGCACATTCTCTTTTTTGGTGTAGAGGAATCTAACTGATAATTGTATGCATATCTCTTCTATTTGTTCCAGTAGTTTTCTTGTGGATTCTTCAGGGTTTTTTGCGTGTAAGGTCATTGTTGTTGTTGTTGTTAGGTGCCACTGAGTCGGTTCCGACTCATAGCGACCCTATGCACAACAGAAGGAAACACTGCCCGGTCTTAAGCCATCCTTACAATCATTGTTATGCTTGAGGTCATTGTTGCAGCCGCTGTGTCAATCCACCTCGTTGAGGGTCTTCCTCTTTTCCGCTGACCCTGTACTCTGCCAAGCATGATGTCCTTCTCCAGAGACTGATCCCTCCTGACAACATGTCCAAAATATGTAAGATGCAGTCTCGCCATCCTTGCCTCTAAGGAGCATTCTGGCTGTACTTCTTCTAAGACAGATTTGTTCGTTCTTTTGCCAGTCCATGGTATATTCAATATTCTTCGCCAACACCACAATTGAAAGGCGTCAACTCTTCTTCGGTCTTCCTTATTCATTGTCCAGCTTTCATATGCATATGATGTGATTGAAAATACCATGGCTTGGGTCAGGCGCACCTTAGTCTTCAGAGTGATATCTTTGCTCTTCAACACTTTAAAGAGTTCCTTTGCAGATTTGCCCAATGCAACGCATCTTTTGATTTCTTGACTGCTGCTTCCATGGCTGTTGATTGTGGATCCAAGTAAAATGAAATTCTTGACAACTTGAATCTTTTCTCCATTTATCATGATGTTGCTCATTCATACAGTTGTGAGGATTTTTATTTTATTTATGTTGAGGTGCAATCTATACTGAAGGCTGTCATCTTTGATCTTCATTAGTAAGTGCTTCAAGTCTTCTTCACTTCCAGCAAGCAAGGTTGTGTCATCTGCATAACGCAGGTTGTTCATCAGTCTTCCTCCAATCCTAATGCCCCATTCTTCTTCATATAGTCCAGCTTCTCGTATTATTTGTTCAGCATACAGATTGAATAGGTATGGTGAAAGAATACAACCCTGACACACACCTTTCCTGACTTTAAACCAATCAGTATCCCCTTGTTCTGTCCAAACAACTGCCTGTTGATGTATGTAAAGGTTCCTCATGAGCACAACTAAGTGTTCTGGAATTCCCATTCTTCGCAGTGTTATCCATAGTTTGTTATGATCCACACAGTCGAATGCCTTTGCATAGTCAATAAAACACAGGTAGACATCCTTCTGGTATTCTCTGCTTTCAGCCAGGATCCATCTGACGTCAGCAATGATATCCCTGGTTCCACGTCCTCTTCTGAAACCAGCCTGAATTTCTGGCAGTTCCTTGTCGACATATTACTGCAGCCATTTTTGAATGATCTTCAGCAGAATTTTGCTTGCTTGTGATATTAATGATATTGTTTTATAATTTCCACATTCGGTTGGATCACCTTTCTTGGGAATAGGCATAAATATGGATCTCTTCCAGTCAGTTGGCCAGGAAGCTGTCTTCCATATTTCTTGGCATAGATGAGTGAGCACCTTCAGCGCTGCATCTGTTTGTTTAAACATCTCAATTGATATTCCATGAATTCTTGGAGCCTTGTTTTTCGCCAGTGCCTTCAGAGCAGCTTGGACTTCCTCCTTCAGTACCATCGATTCCTGTTTATATGCCACCTCTTGAAATGGTTGAATATCGACTAATTCTTTTCGGTATAATGACTCTGTGTATTCCTTCCATCTTCTTTTGATGCTTCCTGGGTCGTTTAATATTTTCCCATGGAATCCTTCACTATTGCAACTTGAGGCTTGAATTTTTTCTTCAGTTCTTTCAGCTTGAGAAACACTGAGCGTGTTCTTCCCTTTTGGTTTTCCATCACCCCCTCTTTGCGCATGTCACTGTAATACTTTACTTTGTGTTCTTGAGAGGCCCTTTGAAATCTTCTGTTCAGTTCTTTTACTTCATCAATTCTTCCTTTTGCTTTAGCTGCTCGACTTTCGAGACCAAGTTTCAGAGTCTCCTCTGACATCCATCGTGGTCTTGTCTTTCTTTCCTGTCTTTTCAGTGACCTCTTGCTTTCTTCATGGATGATGTCCTTAATGTCATTCCACAACTCATCTGGTCTTCGGTCACTAGTGTTCAATGTGTCAAGCCTATTCTTCAGATGGTCTCTAATTTCAGGTGGGATACACTCAAGGTCATATTTTGGCTCTTGTGGACTTGCTCTGATTTTCTTCAATTTCAGCTTGAACTTGCATATGAGCAATTGATGGTCTGTTCCACAGTCGGCCCCTGGCCTTGTTCTGACTGATGATATTGAGCTTTTCCATTGCCTCTTTCCACGGATGTAGTCAATCTGATTTCTGTGTGTTCCATCTGGTGAGGTCCATGTGTATAGTCACCGTTTATGTTGGTGAAAGAAGGTATTGGCAATGAAGAAGTCGTTGGTCTCCCAAAATTCTATCATTCGATCTCCGGCATTGTTTCTATTACCAAGGCCATATTTTCCAACTACTGAGCCTTCTTCTTTGTTTCCAACTTTTGCAAGCCAAGCGCCAGTAATTATCAATGCATCTTGATTGCATGTTCGATCAATTTCAGACTGTAGCAGCTGATAAAAACCTTCTATTTCTTGATCTTTGGCCCTAGTTGTTGGTGCATAAATTTGAATAATAGTTGTATTAACTGGTCTTCCCCGTAGGCGTGTGGATATTATCCTATCACTGACAGTGTTGGACTTCGGGATAGATCTTTAAATGCTGTTTTTGACGATGAATGGAACACCATTCCTCTTCGAGTTGTCATTCCCAGCATAGTAGGCTATATGATTGTCCGATTCAGAATGGCCAATACCGGTCCAGAGCGATCCCTGCATACCTGTTATAGATGGACCACTTTTTAGAAAATAATATCTTATTTTTTTTTCAGTAAAAATTTACACAGTAAAGTAGGTTTCCGTTTGAAAATTTCTACACAATTTTTTCAGTGACATTAGTTACAGTTTTCACAATGCATCAACATTCTTTCTAATTCTGTTCTGGTTTTTCAATTTCCTGTACTCTAGTTTCCCTTCCCTCTTATCTTCTCACCTATGCTTTGGAGTAATTGTTGACCTTTGGTCTCATATAGATGGTTTTTTAATGGAGCTCCATACTCAAGGGAACTGTCGCTTATTTTCTGTGCCAATCCGTTATTTTGGTAAAGTGACTGCAGGGGATAGCTTCTATTCAAGGCTTAAAGAGTATCTTGGGCCGACAGTCTCAGGGAGTCCTCTAGTCTCAACTGGCCTGGTAAGTCAGGACTGTTTAAGAGTTTGAGTTCTGTTCTGCATTTTTCTCCCATTCTATCAGGGCCCATCTATTGTGGCCCTGATCAGAACGATTAGATGGAGCAATTTTGCTCCAGTATTGTCCATAGTGTTATTTGTTCAACCAATACCCAAGCTGGCAAAAACAAATTTCACAAAAGACTCCTGTAAGGATCCAGATGCTGAGTGAGCATTTTCGTTTGTTATAAATACATTACACCAATACCCAACTTTGAACATTTCTAAATACGTCAAATCTTTCTCGCTCTTTTTGCATAAACAGAAGGTTCATTATGCTTGGTAAAGTAGAGGGTCAACAAAAAAAAGAGGAAGACCTTCCACAAGATTGATTGCCAGGGTGGCTGCAACAATGGGCTCAGATATACCAAGGATTGTGAGAATGGCACATGACCAGGCAGGGTTTCATTTTGTTGTACGTGGGGTCTCTATGAGTCGGAACCGACTTGACGGCACCTAACAACAACAACAACAACACCCATATTTGAAAATTCATTATGTTTTAGGTGGGTTCTCTAGAGAAGGAAAACCAGTGAAATATATATACATAGGGAGAGAGAGAGAGAGAGAGCTATCTTAGGGAAATGGCTCGCACGGTTGTAGAGGCTGGCAAGTCCCAAGTCCATGGGTCAGGCATTAGGCAGGAGGCTCCTCCAGACACACACAGATACTGGGGCTGACGAAGCCAAATCAGAAAGTCAGATGGCAGGCCCCTGGCTCACCAGCTGCGGAGGCCAACCAATCCCAAGATCAGCATGTAGGCCAGCAGGCAGCTGGCTCAGGTCCCAAAAACTGGAGGTCAGACAATGATAAGCCAGATGCAGGATCCAGAGAAAGCAAACAAGCTTTTCCAGAACATCCATACATACATTGGATGCAGGCCGCACCCCCTAGGAAACTCCCTTTACAACTGAATTGCTGATCACATCAGATCACATCATGGAGGATGACTACATCATTACATAACTACCAAATTACATCCTTATGTAACTACCAAACTACATTATTACGTAACTGCCAAACCACTGAGAATTATGGCCCAGCCAAGTGGACACACAACCTAAACCATCACAGTACACACCCCTTGTCAACTTGGCACCTCTTCACATCTCCTCCAACTATACACAATCTCTGAATAAAGACAATTACAAAGTCATACCTGTGCCTAACATGATACAACTAACGTATGTGTAACGGAAACACACTGGCCTCATTTATATCTTATCTGCTATAGGAGAAGAAAGCAAAAATATTTAATGCACACGTACAAGGAAGAAATGGTCATAACTGTTACAGTCCTCACTTCCATAATGTGGTCATAACTGGTATTAGGAACTAACTGCCTTCTTCCACCGCTCATTCTGTATTCTCTTTACCCTCAGCAAGCACCTCATCTGGTCATGGTTCTTTGCCTGGTGGGGTGACCCAAACCTTCATTTCTGAAGGGTCTGGACCATTAGTAGTTATCTAGGAATCAAGTTGCTGTAGTTTCCTATTGACTTTAATCACAGAGCATGCTAGTACTAAGAGACCCCATAAGGGATCTCCTGTATTGCAGTGTCTTAGCAGCATACAGTTTTTGCAGTGTAGCGGGGTCCTTCCTTAAGGGAACTGAGCCCCGCCCCTTCATTCAAGAGGTTCTGGGTCTGTAAACTAGGTCAATTCTGGTAACTGATTGGGGGCTATGACACTCTCTTCTGGCAATTGGAGTTAGACTGCCATTCAGTTGACCTAGAACTCTTCCACTTGTACACGTTAAGTAAATATTTAGTAGATTTCCTACCTATTTCACTCCTAGGGAGTGAAATAACCAAGTAGCCAATGCCACAAGTCTATATAAGTCAGACTATACTGATTACTGCTTTGACCACACTCTTCATTACGGTAACTATGCCCACCTTGTCTTTCTCGATTGAGTACTGCCGCTCTGCCCCTACCACCATGGGGTCCAATCAGCCCCATTGAAGATAGGTGTCTTAATTGAGGTAGTGTACTTCCCACTGTCAAATCTGACTTACATAATATAGTAATCACAACTGTCTGCAAGGATGCTGGGGTTCCCTTCACAAATTTGTTCCTCACCATTGTGGTAAGAGGTATGTCCTCTGGCACTCCATGTGTGGATCTGTGGGTCTAACCTGATAAATCCACTCTAATACGCCAACTTCCCGAGGCCTTTTGATACTTTCTTCTACAACATACCAAGGCAGGTCTGGTACTTCAGCTTGATTTAGTGTTGGCCACTGCATAATCCATGCTTCAACAAACCAACCAAATATACTATTGGATCCTTTCCTAGCCTCCGGAGCTGAAACACTGAATGAAGAATCTGTGCTTAGTGGGCCCATGTCAATAAAGTCAGGCTGATGGCACTTTATATTCCTTGCACCATTTTCCCACACCCTTAATAGCCATTCCCACACATATTCCCCAGGCTTCTGTTTGTACACATTAGAAAAGGAAAGTCGTTCTTTTGGAGTGTAGCATACCTCCTTCTGGATCACACTTTGTACTTCACCTTTGGGGATCACTGGGACTTATGGCTATGTATGGATCCGGAAGCAAAAATGGATGGTAGGGGTGAGTCTCGGGAACTTTCAGCAATGCCTTGTAGGCCATCTACCTCAGGTGATGTCCCAGACAATGCCCCAGGCACCGCCTCAGGTGATATCTCAGACAAAGACTCTCAAGGCACAGTGCTCGCTTTGGCAGCCCGTATACTAAACTTGTAAGGAGACAGAGAAGATAACGATGGCCCCTGCACAAAGACGACGCGCAAATTCGTGAAGCATTCCATATTTTTATTCTTCCCTTGCAAGTTATTAAAGAGCATTAAAGCTTATCAGAAAAATTGCTGACACTACTTTGATTTATCATCATTTGAAACGACAAATATTTGAAGACCAAAAGGAGGGGGGCATGCTTAAATGGCTCTGCCTCGGAAGAATAATTTGTGTCAGGGAACGTAAATATAAATGTTGCCAACTTACCATGCAAAAGTCAGTCAAACAGAAATGGCAACACGAGCTTTGAGGTTTGTAGGACAAAAGGGCAAGAGAAAAGTAAAATGGCCTACAGATACGGCAGGTGGCAGGTACTGTATGCAGAAGAGTGTTTGTTTAGTTTATTCATCACCTTTTGCCCTTAAACACTAGAATTCCAATAAACTAGAAAACTGGACTTTAAGGAAAAACCAACCTTTTAGATTTTCTTGGAAGATCTACACTTAAGTATTCTGAAAGTTTTTTACTTTATTTTAAACCATTGCTGCTTCCTTTTTTTTCCACCCGAAAACAGAACTGAGTGGGTTTGAAGAAGTTTGCATAGAGGAACGATAATATAAAAAAGTCACTCATCAGGAAAAATTAAAAAAAAAAACGCTTCAGGCACATCTGGGTTAATCTCATCAGATGGTGGTGGAAGGGATAATGGTTTTACTGGGCAGGGTGGCTTAGCAGACAAAGATGAAATAGTCTCTTCAGATGGGAGGAAGAGGGCTGCTTCTGTTTTCGGTAGGGATTCAATGGAATTTAGGGGCTCATTGTCCCCAGCTTCCTGATTATCTGCCCATAGGTCCCCATCCCAAGTTTCAGGACCCCATTCTTCCCAATCACCTTAACATCAGATACCACTTGAGTCTGGGAATTCAGTTGGCTTTGTAACTCAGCCACTCTTACTATAAGACTGTAGGTTTTCTTTGAGGCCTCAAATTGGCAACTTTGAGGTCTTTGATGAGGTGCTTGAGCTGTGACTCAGAAGCCCTGAGCTCATCTATTTCTTTCACTTTTCTGAGAAAGTAGGACCAACCAAGCAGCTTCCCTATACTTCTCATTCTGACATAATTGAAGAAAACTATCAAACATATGATCACTCAGGGCCTCGCTTCTCACCAATACTTGACCTATTGGTGATGACATTTGCATATTAATACTGCCACCTCACACCATGGATTAGCAGCACCCTCTTTACTACTGGAGGCAGAGTCATCAGCATCTTTAAGATTAGTCAGACTGGACAACTGATTTAGAAAACTCATCCTTATGATTCTGTTTCTCTGGACCACTCTCACCATCAAATGTCTTAGGCTGGGTTCTCTAGGGAAGCAAAACCAAGGAA